>NC_064923.1:539234629-541734629 GCF_023897955.1 Schistocerca gregaria
GGCCGGTCGTGTGCAGCGATGGCAGAGCCTGAGCGTTGTAGGATAAGGTAAAAGCAGCCTCGCGCATATGTAGTATTGTTACATCAAGTCCCATGTAAATGTTTAAAAAAAATCTGTTAATAATAATCTTTCTCATAAAAAGTAACTTTTGACATTCATCTCAATTTAAAGAATTCACTAATTTCTCCAATCCTTGACCATCCGATCATTGAAAAGAAAAATCAGTTCTTTCCTTTTATATAAGACAAATCTATCGGCCAACATTGCCCTTAGCTGCGCCAGGAAAATTTCTTATAGGAGCAGATATATACGCGTTATCCGGCGATCTAATTAAGGTAAGATTTTTCAGTTTATTCAGAATGATGTATTAGGGCAATGACGCAGCATTGCTGACGTCCAAAATTTACCAGGTTAAATTGACTGTGAATTATTGTAAGGTTATAGGTTTGTCACATTGTATTATATTTTCACTGTTGGGTAGTTACGCTAAATGAGAATATTATTCATATTATTTTATTTTGTGGGGAGGTTATCCTTGGCGACAACCGGCCAGGATCGTATTTTTGTGAATTTCTGAGAAGTGGTCAGCTATATATCTGCTCTTATTTACTTAATATTAAAAGTAGTTTGCATCTGGCGCAACGTATTTACTAATTTGTCACTTTTTCTTTCACAGATCATCGGCAATTTATTGCTCTTTGTTGTAACTGTATTTGTTCCATTTTTGCTTTGTCTTTGTTTAATTTTGTGCTTAACTTTGAGTTGTGAAAATGCCGCGAAAAACTGCTAACAGTACATCGCTACTCGTAATGGGTGAAAAAGCCGACTTTAATAATTTGACTGATAATACTAGCGACACTCAGTGTCTTGATGATAATCCTCCAGTTACAGACAATCAGTACGTACCGACCACGAGTAATGATTATAATCTAAATGATGAGCAAACAAATTCAGTTGTGTCCACTGTAAATTTAACGACAATTGATGACGCGGCACTTTCCGTTACATTGAACCCTGTCCAGTTTGACACGGCTGATTTGAAAAATTTACGTAGCGAACAGATAATTGTTTCTAACGAAGGTGACCAATATACTCAAAGCACGTCAGATTTATTTGATTCCGCTGTAGTGACCAACAGAGCACATCCGATTAGCAAACCTTTTTGTGAATCAGACAATGACCAAATGGTTATACAAAACGTGACACATGCAGATTCCCCATCACACAGCACAGAGAATACAGCAGCTAATTTTGGCATGGATCGAGTTATGGCATTATTGCTACAACTTAATGAAAATCTCAAACAACAAATTAATTAATCGAACAAACAACTTAAGGAAAAACTAGACAACAATTCCAAACATTCCAATGAAAAACAAGGCAACAATTTCAAACAACTTAATGAAAGTTTCAAACAGTCGAATGAAAAACACGACAGGTCGATCAAACAAATTAATGAGAACTTTAAACAGATTAATGAACAGTTTGCTGCCGTTGCCGTGCAATGTCATGATACTAAAGAACAATTACGTGAGGAAATTAAGGCTTGTGCTAGGAATAGTAGTGAAGAAATTAGATCGGTTGCACAAGAATTAAATAATGCAGCTACAACTAAATTACTTAGAGATGAAATTAGCGCAGTCGCTAAACAATGTTCTGAAAACGCAACACAGTTACGCGACGAGTTTAAATTAATGTCAGCAGAACTTTCACGCACACTGGATGCGAAAGTAGACAAGAAATTCGAACAACAGAACAGCGTAATTGACGAACGTTTTGATCACCACCTACAAAACAGTGAAACGCGTTACCGTAAATTCATACAGGAACAGAACAAAGTAAAGAAAGAAGTCATGGAAACAATTACTGCACAGAGACAGGAAGATAAGCGTAAAACGTTTACGAAGGCGAAAACATACGTAGACAACAATATTGCAACAGTATCAGACGAAATCAAACAGTTGAACACCGAATTGCATGATGAAATCTCCGATCTTAAAACAAAAACAGACACACACACACAGTAGACTTTCAGACAGTGACCAACAGACTTGAACAATTTGAATTAATACAGGATCCCGATGACATTAAAGCAGACGTTAAGAAATTGAACAAAACTACACGTAAAATCCAAAAACAAATTAATGCTTGTGACACTGAAAATGATGATCAGGTTAAAGCATTGACTGAAAAATTTGATGAATTGGCCAGTCGTATTGACGTTATCGAAAATAATAATGATACCAAATCAGACGATACGTCACCAGTTTCGTTTAATCAAACACCCGAATTCCAAAATTTACAGCAGACGATTAGTGAGATAGGTTCGTCCAATAATACATTACGTATAAAATTGTCATCTTTACAGCACGAATTGACGGAGATGAAAAATATTTCAGCCTTTAACACATCACAGCATATGCCACTTTCCGAACATTTCTCACACTCACACAGCCAGTACAATTTAGGTAATTTACAGAGAGTACGTGACTTAGATTCGCAACAGTCACAGACAAACAGATTATCATACAATCCTGAACCTGTTCAGACATTCAGAGACGATAACGTTGATTATAAGCAATTTTTATGCGTGAAAAAATGTAAGGTATTTAAAAATGACAGAACACTTGGACTGGATACGACAATTTGCTTTTGTATTTTCATCAACTTGGCGTGTAACGCAGAAACTAAAATTTATTTGCAGCGCGTAAGTGACCTCAGGGGATTCATTACGCTTCGATGAATATGTGCCGTAGCGTGCACAGGGCCCCGAGCCGTAGTAGTGCTGTTTCATCTTTAGTTTTCTGCACTGCTGCCTTTTCTTCCACTATCCTTTATATCTGTCAAAACAGCACTTTCAACTATCGACCTATCTAGGGTTATGAATGCGTAAAGAGATATGACAAGTTTTAGCGAAAGTGACAATTTTCATTAGACACTCCAGAACTACCAGCGTAATTTTAATAACAGACAAAATGTCAATCATCAGTATGTACAAAATTTTCAGCAATCGCAAACATTTTGGCAACAATAGAGGGTTTTCTCCGCAACAGCATCAAAACCAGCCGGTTAGCATACCTAACCAACAATGTAGTCTGCACGGTCAACCAAGCTTTTCACCGCCTACACGTATAGCGTCGGCTCCACCAAATAGAAGGCATCACAACAAGGAAAACAGTACGTACAGAAAACACAACATTTAAATTCCTATCGCAACGCGCCGTATAGCAATGACTATCATGACAGACGTAAAAGTAATGAGCACAGTTTTCAGCGTAACAGTCGGTCTTAACAGCATCAGAATCATCCACAACAACAGATTATCATGAATGAACCAGACAGTCGGTATCATCCCGAACCTAACACGTCAGGAAGGAATAACAGAAGAGTACAAATTGTCGAAATGCCACAGCATCCTCCCGCAAATAACAGCACGGCAGGAAGAATTTGACTAGATACAGTACAGGTTGCATCTTCCAACAACGTAAGCACTACTTTTGACACGCAGAATGTTATTCACGAAAATGTTATTTCTTTTGACGACACCCGAAACACACTACTGAATTGAAAGACAGAATCACAACGTATGTAGACGACATTCTTATTGCAGAAGCTAACTGGTCTGAACATAATCTGATTCTGGAACAACTGTTGCAAACTTTTCGTGCACAAGGACTCACAGTTAATCTTAACAAATCGCTCTTTGGCAAAACTGCCATAAAATTTCTTGGACATGTAATTTCAGCAGAAGGCATAGCGCCTGACCCGGTAAAACTTCAAGCTTTACGTGACATTACTGTTCCAACGACAAAGAAACAATTACGCAGCTTTCTAGGTTTAATTAGCTTTTTTCGTAAATTTATTCATTACTCTGCTTTAGACACCGATAGATTGTGCCAACTGACGGGTAAAAACGCTATTTGGTCATGGGATAGCCAAGCGCAGTCTGAATTTGTCAATCTGAAACAAGCTTTGTTGAACGCAACACTTTTATCACACCCAGATCTGACTAGAAATTTTTCCATTGCCACCGACAGTTCTAACACAGCTTTAGGCGTACACATTTTTCAGGAAATTGAAGAAGACGGTAATTCAGTAATTAAAAACATCGCCTTTGCAAGTCGCATTCTGTCACCTGCTGAACGCAATTATTCTGTTACAGAACTTGAAACATTATGTGTTGTATGGGCATTTACCCGATTTTGGCATTTTCTTTATGGAAGACGTACTACCGTTTACACAGATCATAGAGCTATTCAGTTTTTACTTTCCTCTAAATTTACACACGACAGGTTAAGCAGATGGAAACTGTATTTACAGGAATTTAATTTTACAATTGTTCACATTCCCGGTACACAAAATATTGTAGAAGACGCACTATCCCGTTCTCTCTGCAACAATCAGCAAGACATCGCAACCAACTTCTGCCAAGCAAATTCTAGCCTCGTGTATATTCAACAAGTCGCATTTGAAAACATCATTTCATCGTCATTACGAGACATAGCACAAGAGTAGAGTAAAGACAACGTATGGAAAGGAATTAAACACTTTTGGCAAGATAAGAATAACGTTACCATTAGAAACCATTACACGGTACGCAATAACATTCTGTTTCGCAGCTCTCACCCTGACGGCAACAACTGGTTATTATGCATTCCTGACGAACTTTTTAACAAATTAATTTGGTATACTCTTTTAAGTTACGCACATTATGGAGCCAGAAAATGTTTTCTTATACTGAGACAGATCTGTTATTTTGCCAACATGGAGAAACATATTCCTCGAATTTTAGCGTCATGTAAAATCTGCCAGAAAGCTAAATCAGACACGACTTCACATATTCCTCCGTTACATCCCATTGTACCTGTTAAATTGAGACACATGGCCGCTGTAGACATTTTTGGACCGATTCCCAGAACTAATAGAGGTTTTTGCTACATCTTTGTCGCTGTTGAACTCACTTCGAAATTTGTTACCTCCACTCCATTGCGCAAAGCTACCGCTAAATCTATTTCGAATGCATTTGTAAAACATTTTTTATTTCACGTAGGGCATGTATTGAAAGTAATTTCCGACAATGGACCACAATGTCAATTTGCGATATGGACACGTATGTTACGAGCTAGAAACATTTCTCCGATCTATATATCCAAGTATCACGCTTCTTCTAACCCTTGTGAACGACTGATAAAAGAAATTGGTAAACTGTGTAGAATGTACTGCCATAAAAGACATATTGATTGGGATACACACATACTCTCATTCCAGGATGTAATTAACTCCATACCAAATGAATCTACTATGCTATCTCCGACTGTTATATTGAAAAATATTGAACCACCTAACAAAATTAAAGAATTAGTATCCTTTCCTACATCTCGTCGACTACGCCACCATGAAATAATTGAGATTGCGCTCAACAACATCAAACGTGCCGCAGAGCGCCGGAGAAGACAGCAAAAACAGGTTTGTACACACCGTGACTTTCACATTGGACAGAAGATATTAGTACGCACACACTATTTATCCAATAGAGGAAAGAGTAGATGCAGTAAATTTGAACATCTATACGCAGGTCCATACTGAATTCGCAGCATTCCTCATCGCAATGGGGTACATGTTGAAACTTTGAGAACCAGAAAAATCAAAGGCAATTACCATGTCTCCAATATTAAACCCTTTATTTAATGATTATACTTAATGATTTATCACATTTAATGCCTTTTCCGGTTATTGATATAAACACTTACTGATGATTATCATATTTTTTCCTGGCAAGTGCCCGGCAAGGTAAGGTTAGCAGGTCGCTTTTCTTGTCGTTATAGACTCCTGGAAATTGAAATAAGAACACCGTGAATTCATTGTCCCAGGAAGGGGAAACTTTATTGACACATTCCTGGGGTCAGATACATCACATGATCACACTGACAGAACCACAGGCACATAGACACAGGCAACAGAGCATGCACAATGTCGGCACTAGTACAGTGTATATCCACCTTTCGCAGCAATGCAGGCTGCTATTCTCCCATGGAGACGATCGTAGAGATGCTGGATGTAGTCCTGTGGAACGGCTTGCCATGCCATTTCCACCTGGCGCCTCAGTTGGACCAGCGTTCGAGCTGGACGTGCAGACCGCGTGAGACGACGCTTCATCCAGTCCCAAACATGCTCAATGGGGGACAGATCCGGAGATCTTGCTGGCCAGGGTAGTTGACTTACACCTTCTGGAGCATGTTGGGTGGCACGGGATACATGCGGACGTGCATTGTCCTGTTGGAACAGCAAGTTCCCTTGCTGGTCTAGGAATGGTAGAACGATGGGTTCGATGACGGTTTGGATGTACCGTGCACTATTCAGTGTCCCCTCGACGATCACCAGAGGTGTACGGCCAGTGTAGGAGATCGCTCCCCACACCAGGGTGTTGGCCCTGTGTGCCTCGGTCGTATGCAGTCCTGATTGTGACGCTCACCTGCACGGCGCCAAACACGCATACGACCATCTTTGGCACCAAGGCAGAAGCGACTCTCATCGCTGAAGACGACACGTCTCCATTCGTCCCTCCATTCACGCCTGTCGCGACACCACTGCAGGCGGGCTGCACGATGTTGGGGCGTGAGCGGAAGACGGCCTAACGGTGTGCGGGACCGTAGCCCAGCTTCATGGAGACGGTTGCGAATGGTCCTCGCCGATACCCCAGGAGCAACAGTGTCCCTAATTTGCTGGGAAGTGGCGGTGCGGTCCTGTACGGCACTGTGTAGGATCCTACGGTCTTGGCGTGCATCCGTGCGTCGCTGCGGTCCGGTCCCAGGTCGACGGGCACGTGCACCTTCCGACGACCACTGGCGACAACATCGATGTACTGTGGAGACCTCACGCCCCACGTGTTGAGCAATTCGGCGGTACGTCCACCCGGCCTCCCGCATGCCCACTATACGCCCTCGCTCAAAGTCCGTCAACTGCACATACGGTTCACGTCCACGCTGTCGCGGTATGCTGCCAGTGTTAAAGACTGCGATGGAGCTCCGTATGCCACGGCAAACTGGCTGACACTGACGGCGGCGGTGCATAAATTCCGCGCAGCTAGCGCCATTCGACGGCCAACACCGCGGTTCCTGGTGTGTCCGCTGTGCCATGCGTGTGATCATTGCTTGTACAGCCCTCTCGCAGTGTCCGGAGCAAGTATGGTGGGTCTGACACACCGGTGTCAATGTGTTCTTTTTTCCATTTCCACGAGTGTATATCAGACCGTGCACATTTCCGATTTTTTGTGTATGTATGATTGTTCTCCTATCCAAAGTAGAATTTTTGTCTGTATGCACTATCAAATGTTGAAGATGTAACAAGTACCAGTTTAGTTTGACATTTTTCCTTATGATATCTCAATATCTTGACTATTCTACATTTTTTGCTACTACATTATGATACTGTGTGTACATTCTTGCACTTGAATACTGTCTATGTTTTTGACCTAATATGTTTTCTATCATGCTATGCTGTATGCTTAATTATATTACTAGAAATAAGATTTTATTTAATGGGTATATGAATTAAATGCAAGATATTAATCCATATTCATCATTTTTTCAGAAAGCAATACCGTGTAAAAGAAATGAATTAAACAACCACAGTGGTTTACTATGAAATGGAAATTTTACCATCAGAATAAAGGAAAGAAAATGCAATATCTTGTCATGAAGAGTAAATGGATCAGAATTAACAAGCATTAACTAGAATATACTGTACACATCGTATGATAGCAGTCTTGACTAATTATTTTTCTTTCAGAATACAAGGCGATTGATGCAGACTGTCAGAAAGAACTACAGATGTTAATTTTAGTGATGAAATATGATAGAAGTAAGAAACTCTATACTATATGAAGTAATGAATAATAATGAATAGTTGTATGAAGTAAATGGTAATATGAATATGCATAATGAAGTGTCTATTTTTTGCAGATGATAATAAATGATGATGAATAGTTATATGAAGAATATGCTAATATGAATAATGAAGTTTTTCATTGCAGATGATGATAATATTTACTGTTAGTTAAGAAATGCTGTGTAGTTATTTAAGTATTTGTTGCAGTTCCTTTTGACAGTATGTCTTACGTCGTATAGTATAATGATTGAATGTTTTGGGAAAGACAGCTAAAGTACAAACATATTAAGTACACGTTTCATTACCTGTTAATTCAAAGTTCACTATTTTTCAGCATAATATGCATTTCTTATTTCAGGTCAATTAACCATTTTATATTTTATCCAGGAGAAGCTTTTCGTGACATAATATGCTATAAGTAGTTAGTTATTAAACCTGTTCTAGTCTTGCATTTTTTTTACCCAGTTGCGTCTATCATTTATGAATGTGATCACATATACTGTACCTATTTCATAACCTTGCTGCAGCTGACTCATGACGAATGACATTAATAATCCTTATTTCCAGCAATAAGTCAAAAGCAAATATTTTCATGCCCCAGCAATTAATTATCGATAAAAAAATTATTACGAATCACAACTATTACCAGTATACAACTAAATAATGCTACCAGTTTAAGATATATTTTTAGTCCCGAAGACAATGCAAATTTTCTGTGTATTGATTCCATTATGTCTATGTATTATTGGACTATCGACCTCGAGTAATAGTTCCAGTGTCTTACATTTTAAATATGTTTTATGTCACTTACATGATATCGTATATAAACACCAGTAACTTGATGCTACACTCAGTAACTCCTGTTTTCAATGATGACTTGTGTATAACACTGAATAATGTTTTGTAACACTATATTAATACTTTGTAACTGGCCAATGAATGCCACTGATTTAATCAGATGAGTTATGAATAGTGTTTTGTAATAGTCAATACTTGCTACATGTTTTGTAACTGGCCAGTGAATGCCACTGATTCAATCAGATGAGTTATGAATAGTGTTTTGTAATACTCAATACTTCCTACATCTTTAGTAACTGGCCAATGAGTGCCAATAATTGTTCATATCGGTTGTTACACTAGTGTAATTCTATGATGACTAGCATAAGACTTAATGTGTCCTTCACCTTCTAACCTAATTACTGCAATATCCGTTTATCCTGTCCATCCTCATGATCATGGAGCACTATATTGGTTTTTGCACTAATTCCACTTTGCTGTAAGAGTATGGATTCTACAAGAATGTGGTGTTGACATATCAAGCTGTCCACCACCTTGAACGATGGAGATTTCATTATGGTCCTACTGTTTGGTGTACCTAATGTACTACCAAAATGATAACATACAATATTAATGCAACATTTCAGTGTCTTGGCCACACTGATAAATACTTCAGGAAGAGAACTTCAGATTGTCTCACTTGGTTTTGTGCTTCTGTAGAAAGATATGGACTTTCAATGCAGCTACGTGCAACCTACTGTGCTACAACCATGATGCAATCCTTCCCATTCCTTTCCTAGTTTTTATAAAATGGTGAAGACTTGTACAGTGCGTTTACATTCATACAACTATTCATTATCATTCATTACTCCATATAGTATAGAGTTTCTTACTTCTAGCATATTTCATCAATAAAATTAACATGCGTAGTTACGTATGACAGCCTACATTAATCGCCTCATATTCTGAAAGAAAAGTAATTAGTCAAAACTGCTATCATACAATGTGTATCGTATATTCTTGTTAAAGCTTATTAATTCTGATCCATTTACTCTTCATGACAAGTTATTATAATTTCTTTCGTTCATTCCGAAGGTGAAATTCTCATTTCACAGTAAACTACTGTGGTTTGTTTAATTTATTTATTTTACACGGTATTGCTTTCTGAAAACGATGAATGTGGATTAAGATCTTGCATTTAAACATATTCCTATTAAATAAAAACTTGTTTCTAATGTTATAACTAAGCATACAGCATAGCATGACAGAAAACGTATTAGGTCAAAACCATTGTCAGTTACCAAGGGCAAAAATGTACACACAGTATCATAATGTAGTAGCAAAAAATGTAAAATAGACACGATGTTTATCATACGGCAAAATGTCAATGTCAACTGGTTGTTACATCTTAGAGATTTCGTAGTACATACAGACAAAAATTCTACTGTCGATAGGAAAACAATCATACATACACAAAAAATGGAAAATGTGCATGGTCTGATGTCTAACGACAAGAAAAGCGGACTGCTGACCTTACCTTGCCAGGCACTTGATAAGAAAAATATACGGTCATCATCAGGAAGTAGTCACATTAATATCTGGAAATGGCATTACAGTGTGATAAATCATAAAGTATGTTCATTCAATAAAGGGTTTAATATTGGAGACATGGTGATTGCCTTTGCTTTTTCTGGTTCTCAAAGTTTCGACGTGTACTACATTGGGGTGAGGAATGCTGCGAATTCTGTATGGACCTGTGTATAGAAGCTCAAATTTACTGCATCTACTCTTTCCTCTGTTTGATAAATAGTGCGTACGTGCTAATACCTTCTGTCCTATGTGAAAGTCACGGCGTGTACAAACCTGTTTTTGCTGTCTTCTCCGGCGCTCTGCGGCACGTTTGATGTTGTTGAGCGCAATCTCAATTATTTCATGGTGGCGTAGTCGACGAGATGTAGGAAAGGATACTAATTCTTTAATTTTGTTAGGTGGTTCAACATTTTTCAATATAACAGTCGGAGATAGCATAGTCGATTCATCCTGGAATGAGAGTATGTGTGTATCCCAATCAATATGTTTTTTATATTAGTATATTCTACATATTTTACCAATTTCTTTCATTAGTCGTTAACAAGGGTTAGAAGAAGCGTGATACTTGGATATATAGATCGGAAAAGTGTTTCTAGCTCGTATCATAATTGTCCATATCGCAGATCGAAATTGTGGTCCGTTGTCGGAAATTACTTTCAATACATGCCCTACATGAAACAGAAAATGTGTTACAAATGCATTTGAAACAGATTTAGCAGTAGCTTTGCGTAACGGAGTGAAGGGAACAAATTTCGAAGTTAGTTCAACAGCGACAAAGATACAACAAAAACCTCTATTTGTTCTGGGAATCGGTCCAAAAATGTCTACAGCGGCCATGTGTCTCAATTTAACGGGTACTATGGGATGTAACGGAGGAATATGTGAAGCCGTGTCTGATTTAGCTTTCTGGCAGATTATACATGACGCTAAAACTCGTCGACTTTGTTTCTCCATGTTGGCAAAATAACAGTTCTGTCTTAGTATAAGAAAACATTTTCTGGCTCCGTAATGTGCGTAACTTAAAAGAGTATACCAAATTAATTTGTTAACAAGTTCGTCAGGAATACATAATAACCAGTTGTTGCCGTCAGGGTGAGAGCTGCGAAACAGAATGTTATTGCGTACCGTGTAATGGTTTCTAATGGTAACGTTATTCTTATCTTGCCAAAGGTGTTTAATTCCTTTCCATACGTTGTCTTTACTCTGCTCTTGTGCTATGTCTCGTAATGACGATGAAATGATGTTTTCAAATGCGACTTGTTGAATATACACGAGGCTAGAATTTGCTTGGCAGAAGTTGGTTGCGATGTCTTGCTGATTGTTGCAGAGAGAACGGGATAGTGCGTCTTCTACAATATTTTGTGTACCGGGAATGTGAACAATTGTAAAATTAAATTCCTGTAAATACAGTTTCCATCTGCTTAACCTGTCGTGTGTAAATTTAGAGGAAAGTAAAAACTGAATAGCTCTATGATTTGTGTAAACGGTAGTATGTCTTCCATAAAGAAAATGCCAAAATCGGGTAAATGCCCATACAACACATAATGTTTCAAGTTCTGTAACAGAATAATTGCGTTCAGCAGGTGACAGAATGCGACTTGCAAAGGCGATGTTTTTAATTACTGAATTACCGTCTTCTTCAATTTCCTGAAAAATGTGTACGCCTAAAGCTGTGTTAGAACTGTCGGTGGCAATGGAAAAATTTCTAGTCAGATCTGGGTGTGATAAAAGTGTTGCGTTCAACAAAGCTTGTTTCAGATTGACAAATTCAGACTGCGCTTGGCTATCCCATGACCAAATAGCGTTTTTACCCGTCAGTTGGCACAATCTATCGGTGTCTAAAGCAGAGTAATGAATAAATTTACGAAAAAAGCTAATTAAACCTAGAAAGCTGCGTAATTGTTTCTTTGTCGTTGGAACAGTAATGTCACGTAAAGCTTGAAGTTTTACCGGGTCAGGCGCTATGCCTTCTGCTGAAATTACATGTCCAAGAAATTTTATGGCAGTTTTGCCAAAGAGCGATTTGTTAAGATTAACTGTGAGTCCTTGTGCACGAAAAGTTTGCAACAGTTGTTCCAGAATCAGATTATGTTCAGACCAGTTAGCTTCTGCAATAAGGATGTCGTCTACATATGTAGTGATTCTGTCTTTAACTTCTGTCGGAAGCATAGTATTCAAACCGCGAATAAATGCTGCTGAAGAAATTGTTAAACTGAACGGTAATTTGCAAAATTGATAACAGTCACCAAAACAGAGAAATGCTGTGTACTTTCTGCAATTCGGATGGAGCTGAACTTGCCAAAATCCAGATTTCAAATCTAAAGTGGAATAAGCAGCAGTACCATGAAATTTCTGTAGAATTTCTTCTAGTGTATGTGGGCGATCTGTTTCATTAATAATAATGTCGTTCACATGACGCGAATCCAGTACGAGGCGAAGTGAGCCATCCTTTTTCTTAACAATTTGGAGCGGGTTTATGTACGGACTAACTGCCGGTTCAATAATTCCTTGGTCTAGCATAGCTTGCAATTCTTTCTTAACTTCTTCTCTGCGAATATAAGGAATAGGGTAATGTTTGGCTTCAAATGTGTCGTGCTGTTTAACTTGCAATTCATACATGAAACCGGACATAGTACCAGTGATGTTCTCAAAAACTGTAGCTTACTGTAAAAGAATTTTGCGTAGTTGTATACGTTCGTCGTTTGTATTTGCACTGCTCTGTTTAACCTTATCAGAAATCATTTGTATAACGTCATATTCGGCTTCGTTTGGTGTATTATAGTTGTGTACGTACTTACTGTGAACAATGTGAAATGACAGTCCGTGTTACGCGATGTAGAAAAGAAGTCGTTTCGATTAATTGCCTGTTCATCTGCAGATAAAGCGTGCTGAAATTCTAATGCCAGTTGTACATTCTCATCCTTTAACATAAATAGGAATTTTGAAAGTCAATAATCGCGTCATGTTGTACCAGAAAATTCGTACCTAAGATAACGTCTGTTGCTAATAAGGGAACAATCCAAAAATTTGAGTGAAACCTATGACCTGCAATACAAAACGATAAGTGTGTCTGTAACTTTACATCTATTCTTTTAGTAGGTACTGTTCCTTTTACTTTAGTTCTGCCTAATGGTAACGTAGGATAAATATTATCTTTGTTACATTCATTGAAGGATTCTTCATTTATGATTGACATAGGTGATCCAGAATTAATTACTGCTGAAAATTTGGATGATCCAATCTTTACTTCAATGACAGGGTGGGAAATGGTTTTTAGAACAACTGGTTTTTCATGCAAAAGAGTGTTTCGGATGTCGTCAAAAGTAATAACATTTTCGTGAACGAGAGTCTGTGTGTCAAAAGTATTGCTTACGCTGCTGAAAGATGCAACCTGTACTGTATCTAGTCAAATTCTTTCTGAAGTGCTGTTATTTGCGGGAGGATGCTGTGGCATCTCGACTATTTGTACTGTTCTGTTATTTTTTCCTCACGTATTAGGTTCGGGATGATACCGACTGTCTGATTCATTCATAATAATCTTTTGTTGTGGATGATTCTGCTGCTGGTAGGACCTACTGTTACGCTGAAAACTGTGCTCATTACTTTTACGTCTGTCATAATAATCATTGCTATACGGCGCGTTGCGATAGGAATTGAAATTTTCTGTAAGTACTATTTTCCTTGTTACTGTGCGTTACTGTTTGGTGGAGCCGACGCTATACGTGTAGGCAGCGAAACATTAAAGCTTGGTTGACCTTGCAAACCACATTGTTGGTTAGGTATGTTAACCGGCTGGTTTTGTTGCTGTCGTGGGGAAAAGCCTCTATTGTTATCAAAATGTGTTTCCTGTTGCTGATAATTTTGACGATACTGATAATTAAAATTTTATTTATTATTAAGTTCTGGTTGTTATCGTTCCTGGAGCGTCTATTACACTTTGCTATTGAAATAGCGTGGAAGATCGTAATTACTGTATGTTGGTTGGCCTTGGTTACGATGTGAAAAATTTTTGTTTACGAAAGAATAATCTGACTGCTGAACTTCCAAAAGCTGTAACAGATCTCTAAATGCCGAAATATTTTCTTTCTGCTGTCCTGTTAAAAGTGGTACTCTTAACGATCGTGGCAATTTAGAAATACATATTTGGATAAGTGCTGATTCACTTTATGGCTCACTTAAGTATTGGTTTTGTTGTACCATGTGTTCAAAAAATTGCCTGACAGTGGGAAAATTTGAGTTCTCATAATTCGGTGGCTAATTAATTGATCCTTGATTCCGCGCTGTGTTGTCTTCGACCAAAACACTGACAGAAAAGCATTCTGAAATTCTTCTACCGAATAACATTGTCCCGCGATCGGTCTCATACAAGTTGCCTGTTCGCCTTCCAAGAAACTGCAAATAAATTCAAGTTTGTGTGTTACGGGTCAAGTTGGTGGAAAAGCAAAGCTAAATTGTTGTATCCAATCCAAGGGGTGAATCTGCGTTCTGTTATTCTTAAATACCTTAAATTTTCTCACGGATGGAAAGTGCTTATAATCAAAATTATCGTCTCTGTATGTCGGAGCAGGTTCAGGATTGCATGATAATCTGTTCGTCTGTGACTGTTCGGAATCTAAGTCACGTACACTCTGTAAATTAGCTAAATTAAATTGGCTGTGTGAATGTGACAAACGTTCACAATGTGGCGTATGCTGTGACGTGTTAGAGGCTGAAACGTTTTGCATTTGTCACTTCTTGCTGTAAAGACGACACTTTTCTACGCAATTTATTATTGGACGAACTTATCTCACTGATAGTCTGCTGTAAAGTTTGGAATTCAGGTGTTGGATTGAAAGAAATTGGTGACCTATCGTCTGATTTAGGGTCAATGTTATTTTCAATAACGTCAATACGACTGGCCAATTCATCAAATTTTTCAGTCAGTGCTTTTGTGTAGTCGTCGTTTTTAGTGCCACAAGCATTAATTTGTTTTTGTATTTTACGTGTAGTTTTGTTCAATTTCTTAACGTCTGCTTTCATGGCATCAGGATCCTGTATTAATTCTAATTGTTCAAGTCTGTTGGTCACTGTCTGAAAGGCTACTGTGTGTGTGTCTGTTTTTGTTTTAAGATCGGGGATTTCATCATGCAATTCGGTGTTCAGCTTTTGATTTCATCTGATGCTGTAGCAATATTGTTGTATACGTATGTTTTTGCCTTCGTAAACGTTTTACGCTTATCTTCCTGTCTCTGTGCAGTAATTGTTCCCATGACTTGTTTCTTTACTTTTTACTGTTCCTGTACGAATTTACGGTAACGCGTTGCACTGTTTTGTAGGTGGTGATTAAAACGTTCGTCAATTAGGCTGTTTTGTTATTCTAATTTCTTGTCGACTTTTGCGTCCAGCGTATGTGAAAGTTCTACTGACATTAATTTAAACTCGTCGCTTCACCGTATTGCGTTTTCAGAGCATTGTTTAGCGACTGCACTCATTTCATCTCTAAGTAATTTCGTTGTGGCTGCGTGTGTATATCGTATCTCTTCACATTTATTCCTGGCACAGGCCTTAATTTCCTCACGTAATTGTTTTTTAGTTTCACTACATTGCTCCGCAACGGGTGTTATCTGTTCAGTAAGCTGTTCAATAGAGGTGTCAAGTTTTTCATTAATTTGTTTGAACGACCTGTCGTGTTTTTCATTCGACTGTTTGAAACTTTCATTAAGTTGTTTGAAATTGTTTTCCTGTTTTTCATTAAGTTGTTTGAAATTGTTGTCGTGTTTTTCATTAATATGTTTGAAAGTTTTGTCTTGTTTTTCATTCGACTGTTTGAGATTTTCATTAATTTGTTGTTTGAGATTTTCATTAAGTTGTAGCAATAATGCCATAACTCGATCCATGCCAAAATTAGCTGCTGTATTCTCTGTGCTGTGTGATGGTGTATCTGCGTGTGTAACGTTTTGTGTACCTGTAACTATTTGGTCAATGTCTGATTCACAATCAAATAAATTTGATGTGTTTTGTGTATATTGTTCACCTTCGTCAGAAATATTTATCTGTTCACCATGTAAATTTTGCAAATCAGGTGTGTTAAACTGGGCAGCGTTCATTGTAACGGAAAGTGCCGCGTCATCAATTGTCGTTAAATTTACAGTGGACACAATTGAATTTGTTTGCTCATCATTTAGATTATAATCATTACTAGTGATCGGCACGAACTGATTATCTGTAATTAGAGGATTATCACTATTACACTGACTGTCGCTAGTATAACTGGTCAAATTATTCGAATCGGCTTTTTCACTCATTGCACATCGCGATGAACTGTTAGCAGTTTTTCGAGGCATTTTCACAGATGAAAGCTAAGCACAAAATCAAACAAGGACAAAGTAAAATGGAACAAATACAATTACAACAAAGAGCAATAAATTGCCGATGATCTGTGAAAGAAAGATTGAAAAGATAGAAAAAGCGTTGCGCCAGATGCAAACTACCTTTAACAATGGTGTAAATAAGAGCAGATATATAACTGACTACTTCTCAGAAATTCACAAAAAATACGATACTGGTCGGTTGTCGCCAAGTGTAACCTCCCCACAAAATAAAATAATATAAATAATATTCTCATTTAGTGTAACCTCCCAAAAAAAAATTGCGTAACCTATCAATAATAAAATGTGATTAATCTCTCAATAAAAAATGTGGCTCACTTATAACCTTTTAATAATTGACTGTGAATGTAAAGTGGTAAATTTTGGACGTCAGCAGTACTGCGCGTTGGCCCTGAAAATTCATTCTGAATAAATTGAAAAATCTTACTTCAGTTAGGTCGCCGGATAACAGGTATATATCTGCTCCTATAACAAATTTTTCTGGCGCTGCTCAGTGCAATGCTGGCCGATATATTTGTCATGTATTAAAAGAAACAACTGATTTTTCCTTTCAATAATCGGAGGACCATGGATTTGACAAATTAGTGAATTTTTTAAATTGAGATGAATGTCAAAAGTTACTTTTAATGAGAAAGATTTTTATTAACAGATTTTTTTATAAACATTTACATGGGACTTGATATAACAACACTACATATGCGCGACGCTGCTTTTACCTTATACTACAACGCTCAGGCTCCGCCATCGCTCCACACGACCGGCCCAGCCAACTTCACACTCCAGACTACTTACTGCTACTGCTACACAGTTCCTACTGCATACAGCACATGAGCAATCCATCGAAATGACATGTGCACGAGTGCGCTAGCAACAAATTCCTTAAACATGGACCTCTTACACTATAAGTAATTTTATTTTTTCCTGATCAAGAAAAATACACACTGAAGAAGCTATTAACGTTAGTTGTTGTTTTTGAAATCTGCTATTAGTTGCTAGAAGCGCATTATTACAAATTACTGCTGAGAACGGCGGTCCGCGAACGCCTGATTCGGGCAACATATGGCCCGCTGGCTTCTTTAACCACATGCGAGCCAAGTAAGGTACTGGAAGAACGCGCCACGGTACAATAGGTGTCTTATCAAGCTGCTTCAAAAGCCAGCTGTTACAATGCGCTGATGTAAGTACACTTCTGGCCATTATTACTGCTACATCTCGAAAACGGTGCAACAAAATCTAAGCTCGTCAGATACTACTTGGCTGGATATGCCATCAGCTAGCATTTCAGAGCATCTGCATCAAACAGGAAGAACAAAAAACAATCTACTTTTTTTTTCAGGATGGTCTGGTACACTCCGAAAAGCTTGTGGGTATGTTGCAAGGGAGGTTGGGCCAAAAAATAATTAAGAAATAATTCGATACTTTACGCCGCTCCCGTGGTATCTAGTAATGAAGTTAGCCAATCAAGACGTCACTCGACCGAATTCAAGCACCCTGCCAGAGACATCGGCGCCAAACGTGTTCATCGTTTGCTTCCTACAAACCCGGATTAAATTTGTCACTTCCGTAAAAAAACATATTTTAACTGGTAATGAGCATTTGAACAAGTGGTGATTCACGGACCCACAGATGCCAGCGCATTATGGCGTTTTAGCGCTTACAAGTGCTTGAATTCGCGCCCAGCGACCTGATTAGTTACCTTCAATGCAACATAACTTTGTAAACGGCGCAACGATTCGACTTTTTTTCTTAACAATTATTTTTAAGCACATACTACCCTACAACACCCTCACAAGCTTCTCAGACTGTTTCTGATTACTGTGTATGTAAGCGGTGATCAAAAAGTTTTCATTCGAAGGCTGTACCGTCCAGAATTTTTCTCACCATGATCAAAGAGGCAATGATTCCAGCGACGCACCGGGTCGAACATACCGTTTTGGTAAAACACAGGGTTTCGTTGCATGAAGAAGTCCGAAGATGGCCTCTGCACATACTCGTCCGATAGATATCGCCGACCCTTCTAGTTCTTAAGCAACCGAAGACGTGATAATCGCATAGGGAGAGATCAGGACTGAAGGGCGGGTGCTCGAGTATCCCCCACTTGTACCGTCCAGAATTTTTCTCACAATGATCAAAGAGGCAATGTTTCCAGCGACGCACCGGGTCGAATATACCCTTTTGGTAAAACACAGGGTTTCGTTGCATGAAGAAGTCCGAAGATAGCCTCTGCACATACTCGTCCGACAGATATCGCCGACCCTTCTAGTTTTTAAGCAACCGAAGGCGTGATAATCGCATAGGCAGAGATCAGGGCTAAAGGGCGGGTGCTCGAGTATCCCCCACTTGAGTTGGCATATTGTGTGTATTTTGTACTGAACGTGGGACCTAGAAACGATGGAGACGCTTCACCCCGCCGTAGCCCACAGTGTTTCACAACCCCACAACAGGCCACAGCAGTCCACATAACCCACCGCCGCCCCCACACCGAACCCAGGGTCATTGTGCGGTTCCGCCCCGAGTAGACCCTCCTCCCGCCCCTGGGAACGTCTCATAACAGACGAGTGTAGCCCCAAATGTTTACGTGGTAAATTATGGTGTACGCGTACGAGGAGACAGTGTTTGCGCAGTGATAGACGACGTAGTGTAACTGAGGCGGAATAAGGGGGAACCAGCCCGCATTCGCCGAGGTAGATGGAAAACCGCCTTAAAAACTATCCACAGGCTGGCCGGCACATCGGGCCTCGGCACCAATCCGCCGGTGCGGATTCGTGCCGGGGACAGGCACGCCTTCCCACTCGGGAAGCAGCGCGTTAGACCTCGCGGCGGACTGAGATGGCCTAACTTCTACTGCACGACTTCCGCGTGTCTCAAATCACGACACGCATAGAACTTGGTGCACCATTCCGCAACGGTGGTTTTCGAATTACGTTCTTCCCGATACACATTATTCATTCTCCAATGGATGTCTACCGATTTTTGTCCTTCGGCAGGCAAGAAAAGAAGAGCAGCACGTTGGTGCTTTTTGGACGAATTTGGTTCCAACGTCACCACAATTCACGTTTTCGTATTTACCGCATACAGGTCGCACGAATGCCACACTAAGACATTGCCAATATGCTAGTGATTATATAACCGCATCTGCGTCGTACCATGTTGCATATACGCTGCAGCAACGCCCTCAAACGGAAACTTTTTGACCGCCCCTTATAACATAAGAAAAATCTACGCAGATGACTTTTCATTCAGAAATCGTGTCTCAATGTTCTTTGCGACTAGATCATGTTAGACTTCGTGTAAGAAGGAGGGCGGGTAAAATTCGGCGTAAGTTATCGTCCCACGATATTGCTGCCCACGTTGGTCGGGTTAGCACGACTGTCTTGCGGATATGGAGCCCAGTCAGCGTCGTGTAGGAACCATAGAGCCAGGCGAGAATGGCATCCGAGGGAACAGACGTTTTGTTCCTGCGGTCGTGCAGGATCGTGCAACTACCTTACGTGCCGTGAGTAGAGATACGGACTTATCTGCAGCAGTCTAAGTATCGAAACGAACAGTACAACGAAGTCTACAGTACCGTGGGCTGTTGTAGTCCGATCCACGAACGATAGCGGTTCGTGCAACCTGAGACAAGGACGGGGATTGCGTTGTTGCTAGTTCCAAGGGCTGCTGGTAAACGCATGCACGCTTTCTGCGCTTGAAAAAAACATGTATACTGCACATTACGTCTCTCGCTTGTTTATGCAGAATTGGCGCCCATCGCCACCATCAGCTTTGGCAACTCGCAACAAATGCAATAAAAAGTCACTAAATAACTTGCTATGATAACGTTTAATGCTCGCTTTGGCTGTGACGTTGATAGCAGAGTATTGGGAACACTCATTTCAAATTGGTTGTCGTAGAATGAGTGACGTAGATGCGCAAAGCAAGCGTAAACTCGACCGACATCCTTTGTGACTTCATCTACACTCCTGGAAATGGAAAAAAGAACACATTGACACCGGTGTGTCAGACCCACCATACTTGCTCCGGACACTGCGAGAGGGCTGTACAAGCAATGATCAGACGCACAGCACAGCGGACACACCGGGAACCGCGGTGTTGGCCGTCGAATGGCGCTAGCTGCGCAGCATTTGTGCACCGCCGCCGTCAGTGTCAGCCAGTTTGCCGTGGCATACGGAGCTCCATCGCAGTCTTTAATACTGGTAGCATGCCGCGACAGCGTGGACGTGAACCGTATGTGCAGTTGACGGACTTTGAGCGAGGGCGAATAGTGGGCATGCGGGAGGCCGGGTGGACGTACAGCCGAATTGCTCAACACGTGGGGCGTGAGGTCTCCACAGTACATCGATGTTGTCGCCAGTGGTCGTCGGAAGGTGCACGTGCCCGTCGACCTGGGATCGGACCGCAGCGACGCACGGATGCACGCCAAGACCGTAGGATCCTACACAGTGCCGTAGGGACCGCACCGCCACATCCCAGCAAATTAGGGACACTGTTGCTCCTGGGGTATCGGCGAGGACCATTCGCAACCGTCTCCATGAAGCTGGGGAACGGTCCCGCACACCGTTAGGATGTCTTCCACTCACGCCCCAACATCGTGCAGCCCGCCTCCAGTGGTGTCGCGACAGGCGTGAATGGAGGGACGAATGGAGACGTGTCGTCTTCAGCGATGAGAGTCGCTTCTGCCTTGGTGCCAATGATGGTCGTATGCGTGTTTGGCGCCGTGCAGGTGAGCGCCACAATCAGGACTGCATACGACCGAGGCACACAGGGCCAACACCCGGCATCATGGTGTGAGGAGCGATCTCCTACACTGGCCGTACACCTCTGGTGATCGTCGAGGGGACACTGAATAGTGCACGGTACATCCAAACCGTCATCGAACCCATCGTTCTACCATTCCTACACCGGTAAGGGAACTTGCTGTTCCAACAGGACAATGCACGTCCGCATGTATCCCGTGCCACCCAACGTGCTCTAGAAGGTGTAAGTCAACTACCCTGGCCAGCAAGATCTCCGGATCTGTCCCCCATTGAGCATGTTTGGGACTGGATGAAGCGTCGTCTCACGCGGTCTGCACGTCCAGCACGAACGCTGGTCCAACTGAGGCGCCAGGTGGAAATGGCATGGCAAGCCGTTCCACAGGACTACGTCCAGCATCTCTACGATCGTCTCCATGGGAGAATAGCAGCCTGCATTGCTGCGAAAGGTGGATATACACTGTACTAGTGCCGACATTGTGCGTGCTCTGTTGCCTGAGTCTATGTGTCTGTGGTTCTGTCAGTGTGATCATGTGATGTATCTGACCCCAGGAATGTGTCAATAAAGTTTCCCCTTCCTGGGACAATGAATTCACGGTGTTCTTATTTCAATTTCCAGGAGTGTACTTCATCTATGACATTTGTTGCGGCATCTCTTGACACGGCAGAGGCAGCGGAGAGGCGCCTAACAACATCGAGGGATACAGCAGTTGTCTTTATGAGTGCCGTTTCTGGGAACAGCACCAAGAAGGATTCATTCGTGGGTGGAGGTTCCCAGGAGAAAGAACGTTGCCACATTTCATTCATCATCATACAGCGTCAATACCTAACTTGATGGCTTGGGATGCCGTTGTATGCACTACACTATCACCTGTGGTTCGCTTATTTTTAGTTGGTAATTTGGATGGCATCCGTTACATTTCAGACGTATTTACACCCATGTGACAAACCATTATCGCCAATTTCTGGAGCGGTATTTTGCCTAGCTGTGCAGGACAAATGTCCACGATAACTGCGACACAATCACCCTATTAGGCTGCATGACAAGACATGTCGTGACGCAAACAATGTCAAGCTCTTTGTGCAACTGTGGCATTGAGAGGTCTTGGAACACCATCCATAATCAACGTGCATGCCCTACCTTCGAAGTCTCCGTGTTGCTATCTTTATACAACGTAGCACAATACACGTCGCCCGTGCCCCCACAACCCAAAAAGATACTAACGGAGTTCCATTGTTAACCTGGCCAGCACAACCTCCAGATCTCTCACCCTTCAAAAGCATTTGGTTTTGGTTTGTCAAGGACGCAGTATGCACCTCCCCAGCCGATGTGATTGATGAACTCTGGCATAATGTTGAAACACCATGGAATCACGTCATCGTATGTGGCACTGAAGCTCATTTCAACTCGATTCCAAGTCAAACACACCCCTTGTAGCCAGTGGTGGCAACTCAGTGTAGGGTAGGGCGATGTACCTAGAAAATAATGCACCTAGGAACACATGATAATTTTCGGCCATTACTTCAGTCCAGTGACTGCTTTTCGGATCTAGTGAAGGAATACGCACTGGATACCGACATGTAGTTTCCGCCATTTCCTACAGTTTATGTTGTCAGACACGAGACTGTGTTCTGCGCTGCATTCGTATATATACCAGGTGATCAAAAAGTCAGTATAAATTTGAAAACTTAATAAACCACGGAATAATGTAGATAGAGAGGTAAAAATTGACACACATGCTCGGGATGACATGGGGTTTTATCAGACCACCCTATATAGCTAGAGGCGTGAAAAATCTTTTGCCCGCGTCGTTTGGTGATGATCGTGTGCCCAGCCGCCACTTTCGTCACGCTTGGCCTCTCAGGTCTCCAGACCTCAGTCCGTGCGATTATTGGCTTTCGGGTTACCTGAAGTCACAAGTGTATCGTGATCGACCGACATCTCTAGGGATGCTGAAAGACAACATCCGACGCGAATGCCTCACCATAACTCCGGACATGCTTTACAGTGCTGTTCACAACATTATTCCTCGACTACAGGTATTGTTGTGGAATGATGGTGGACGTATTGAGCATTTCCTGTAAAGAACATCATCTTTGCTTCGTCTTACTTTGTTATGCTAATTATTGCTATTCTGATCATCTGATTGCATCTGTCGGACATTTTTTGAACCTTTGTATTTTTTTTTTGGTTCTAATAAAACCCCATGTCATTCCAAGCATGTGTGTCAATTTGTACCTTTCTATCTACATTATTCCGTGATTTATTCAGTTTTCAAATTTATACTGACTTTTTGATCACCCGGTATATCGCTTTCTACACATTTAAGTGCTATATAATTATACACTCCTGGAAATTGAAATAAGAACACCGTGAATTCATTGTCCCAGGAAGGGGAAACTTTATTGACACATTCCTGGGGTCAGATACATCACATGATCACACTGACAGAACCACAGGCACATAGACACAGGCAACAGAGCATGCACAATGTCGGCACTAGTACAGTGTATATCCACCTTTCGCAGCAATGCAGGCTGCTATTCTCCCATGGAGACGATCGTAGAGATGCTGGATGTAGTCCTGTGGAACGGCTTGCCATGCCATTTCCACCTGGCGCCTCAGTTGGACCAGCGTTCGTGCTGGACATGCAGACCGCGTGAGACGATGCTTCATCCAGTCCCAAACATGCTCAATGGGGGACAGATGCGGAGATCTTGCTGGCCAGGTTAGTTGACTTACACCTTCTAGAGCACGTTGGGTGGCACGGGATACATGCGGACGTGCATTGTCCTGTTGGAACAGCAAGTTCCCTTGCCGGTCTAGGAATGGTAGAACGATGGGTTCGATGACGGTTTGGATGTGCCGTGCACTATTCAGTGTCCCCTCGACGATCACCAGAGGTGTACGGCCAGTGTAGGAGGTCGCTCCCCACACCATGATGCCGGGTGTTGGCCCTGTGTGCCTCGGTCGTATGCAGTCCTGATTGTGGCGCTCACCTGCACGGCGCCAAACACGCATACGACCATCATTGGCACCAAGGCAGAAGCGACTCTCATCGCTGAAGACGACACGTCTCCATTCGTCCCTCCATTCACGCCTGTCGCGACACCACTGCAGGCGGGCTGCACGATGTTGGGGCGTGAGCGGAAGACGGCCTAACGGTGTGCGGGACCGTAGCCCAGCTTCATGGAGACGGTTGCGAATGGTCCTCGCCGATACCCCAGGAGCAACAGTGTCCCTAATTTGCTGAGAAGTGGCGGTGCGGTCCCCTACGGCACTGCGTAGGATCCTACGGTCTTGGCGTGCATCTGTGCGTCGCTGCAGTCCATTCCCAAGTCGACGGGCACGTGCATCTTCCGCCGACCACTGGCGACAACATCGACGTACTGTGGAGACCTCACGCCCCACGTGTTGGGCAATTCGGCGGTACGTCCACCCGGCCTCCCGCATGCCCACTATACGCCCTCGCTCAAAGTCCGTCAACTACACATACGGTTCACGTCCACGCTGTCGCGGCATGCTACCAGTGTTAAATACTGCGATGGAGCTCCGTATGCCACGGCAAACTGGCTGACACTGACGGCGGCGGTGCACAAATGCTGCGCAGCTAGCGCCATTCGACGGCCAACACCGCGGTTCCTGGTGTGTCCGCTGTGCCGTGCGTGTGATCATTGCTTGTACAGCCCTATCGCAGTGTCCGGAGCAAGTATGGTGGGTCTGACACACCGGTGTCAATGTGTTCTTTTTTCCATTTCCAGGAGTGTATTAAAACTATTTGGAATATAGTATTAATTCTACAGGTACAGAATTTTATGATTTGTAGTTTGCTATACATTTTTAGAATTATTTATGTGAGATGTGGATAATAAGCGATATTTCGTCGGTAGTGCACCATCCTATACTTAGAAACAATAAAGTCTTTTACGATGGGACACGTCATGTTTGCAAATGACCTTACTTCCTGTAATACCTTAATACCTTAACAATTTTGCGTGTCTCTAAAATCGAAATTTGTGTTAGTTTCCAGCAGCTTCTATTTAAAAATGTATTTAACATACAACTGCTTTTTGGTAATACTTCTGCTTAATTTGATGTCACTTGCTGATTATTGGTGTAAAGTAGAGGGAGAACTTAATAGTTAGGCGATTAAATACAGTATTGACAAATTTCCTCGACAGCAACGCCGTTAAATTTCAAGTCGAACATTTGTTCCTAGATATACGACCACGTTCTGCTTTGGAACATGTTATTACATTTGGAAAAATCATAGTTTCCAGAGTAATTTTTTTTAGTATCAGGAAATTACTGCACACTTTAAAAATGAATGCCATAATTTCAAGAAAATATATCTAACATCTATTACAGGACTGGCTGTAGCCGAAAGTCTGAACAGCATACCAAGATACAATACCCTCTCCTACAATTTTCGCAAACTTGAACACCCATAAACCACCTACAGATTTAAATTTGAATTCTTTCTGTTATACTGTGCACACCCACTGAGTAAAATTTACTTTCAAATAATATTTTAGTATATATTTTTCTGTTATCTCCACTATCTCGATTTCGGCCTTTAACTCATTACCAAGTGCATCTGGAAAACTATCAGTACATCTTAAAAATGTCAGCACAAGATTTTATCGTCATACTGTGATACAATGACGATACAATCTAGTGCTGACCTGTTTTAGATGTACTTATAGTTTTCCAGATATATATTGTTGTTGTTGTTGTTGTGGTCTCCAGTCCTGAGACTGGTTTGATGCAGCTCTCCATGCTACTCTATCTTGTGCAAGCTTCTTCATCTCCCAGTACCTACTGCAACCTACACCCGTCTGAATCTGCTTAGTGTATTCATCTCTTGGTCTCCCTCTACGATTTTTACCCTCCACGCTACCCTCCAATGTTAAATTGGTGAACCCTTGATGCCTCAGAACATGTCCTACCAACCGATCCCTTCTTCTGGTCAAGTTGTGCCACAAACTTCTCTTCTCCCCAATTCTGTTCAATACCTCCTCATTAGTTATGTGATCTACCCATCTAATCATCAGCATTCGTCTGTAACACCACATTTCGAAAGCTTCTATTCTCTTCTTGTCTAAACTATTTATCGTCCACGTTTCACTTCCATACAAATACTTTCAGAAATGACTTTCTGACACTTAAATCTATACTCCATGTTAACAAATTTCTCTTCTTCAGAAACGCTTTCCTTGCCATTGGCAGTCTACATTTTATATCCTCTCTACTTCGACCATCATCAGTTATTTTGCTCCCCAAATAGCAAAACTCATTTACTACTTTAAGTGTCTCATTACCTAATTTAATTCCCTCAGCATCACCCGACTTAATTCGACTGTATTCCATTATCCTCGTTTTGCTTTTGTTGATGTTCATCTTATATCCTCCTTTCAAGACATTGTCCATTCCATTCAACTGCTCTTGCAAGTCCTTTGCTGTCTCTGACAGAATTAAAATGTCATCGGCGAACCTCAAAGTTTTTATTTCTTCTCCATGGATTTTAATACCTACTCAGAATTTTTCTTTTGTTTCCTTTACTGCTTGCTCAATATACAGATTGAATAACATCGGGGAGAGGCTACATTCCTGTCTTACTCCCTTCCCAACCACTGCTTCCCTTTCATGTCCCTCGACTCTTAGAACTTGCATCTGGTTTCTGTACAAATTGCAAATAGCCTTTCGCTCCCTGTATTTTACCCCTGCTACCTTCAGAATTTGAAAGAGAGTATTCTAGTCAACATTGTCAAAAGCTTTCTCTAAGTCTACAAATGCTACAAACGTAGGTTTGCCTTTCCTTTATCTTTCTTTTAGATGAGTCCTAAGGTCAGTATTGCCTCACGTGTTCCAATATTTCTATGGACTCCAAACTGATCTTCCCCGATGTCGGCTTCTACTAGTTTTTCCATTCGGCTGTAAAGAATTCGTGTTAGTATTTTGCAGCTGTGGCTTATTAAACTGAGTGTTCGGTAATTTTCACATTTGTCAACACCTGCTTTCTTTGAGATTGGAATTATTATATTCTTCTTGAAGTCTGAGGGTATTTCGCCAGTCTCATACATCTTGCTCACCAGATGGTAGAGTTTTGTCAGGACTGGCTCTCCAAAGGCCGACAGTAGTTCTATTGGAATGTTGTCTACTCCCGGGGCCTTGTTTCGACTCAGGTCCTTCAGTGCTCTGTCAAAGTCTTCACGCAGTATCGTATCTCCCATTTTATCTTCACCTACATCCTCTTCCATTTCCATAATATTGTCCTCAAGTACATCGCCCTTGTATAGACCCTCTATATACTCCTTCCACCTTTCTGTATGAAGAACACTGGCTGTGCTGTGTGTAGTCTGTTGCTGAGCGCTCTGTATGAAGATCACTGGCTGTGCTGTGTGCAGTCTGTGGCTGGTTGGCATTGTTGTAATACTCGCCATTGTAGTGTTGGGCAGCTGGATGTTAACAGCGCGTAGCGTTGCGCAGTTGGAGGTGAGCCGCCAGCAGTGGTGGACGTGGGGAGAGAGATGGCGGAGTTTTGAAATTTGTATGACTGGATGTCATGAACTGCTATATATATTATGACTATAAAGGTAAATACATTATTTGTTCTGTATTAAAATCTTTCATTTGCTAACTATGCCTATCAGTAGTTAGTGCCTTCAGTAGTTTGAATCTTTTATTTAGCTGGCAGTAGTGGTGCTCGCTGTATTGCAGTAGCTTGAGTAACGAAGATTTTTGTGAGGTAAGTGATTTGTGAAACGCATAGGTTAATGTTAGTCAGGGCCATTCTTTCGTAGGGATTATTGAAAGTCAGATTGCGTTGCGCTAAAAAATATTGTGTGTCAGTTTAAACACAGTCATGTATAATTTTTCTAAGGGGACGTTTCAGTTTGTATTCCTTTTTGCCTACTTCATTTACTGCATTTTTATGTTTTCTCCTTTCATCAATTAAATTCAATATTTCTTCTGTTACCCAAGGATTTCTACTAGCCCTCGTCTTCTCACCTACTTGATTCTCTGTTGCCTTCACTACTTCATCCCTCAAAGCTACCCATTCTTCTTCTACTGTATTTCTTTCCCCCATTCCTGTCAATAGTTCCCTTATGCTCTCCCTGAAACTCTGTATAATCACTGGTTCCTTCAGTTTATCCAGGTCCCATCTCCTGAAATTCCCACCTTTTAGCAGTTCTTTCAGTTTTAATCTACAGGTCATAACCAATAGATTGTGGTCAGAGTCACATCTGCCCCTGGAAATGTCTTACAATTTAAAACCTGGTTCCTAAATCTCTGTCTTACCACTATATAATCTATCCGATACCTTTTAGTATCTCCAGGGTTCTTCCATGTATACAACCTTCTTTCATGGTTCTTAAACAAAGTGTTATCTATGATTAAGTTGTGCTCTATGCAAAATTCTACCAGGCGGCTTCCTCTTTCATTTCTTAGCTCCAATCCATATTCACCTACTACGTTCCCTTCTCTCCCTTTCCCTACTCTCGAATTCCAGTCACCCATGACCATTAAATTTTCGTCTCCCTTCACTATCTGAATAATTTCTTTTATTTCATCATACATTTCTTCAATTTCTTTGTTATCTGCAGAACTAGTTGGCATATAAACTAGTACTACTGTAGTAGGTGTGGGCTTCGTGTCTATCTTGGCCATAATAATACGTTCACTATGCTCTATGTAGTAGCTTACCCGCATTCCTATTTTCCTGTTCATTATTAAACCTACTCCTGCATTACCCCTATTTGATTTTGTGCTTATAACCCTGTAGTCACCTGACCAGAAGTCTTGTTCCTCCTGCCACCGATCTTCACTAATTCCCACTATATCTAACTTTAACCTATCCATTTCCCTTTTTAAGTTTTCTAACCTACCTGTCCGATTAAGGGATCTGACTTTCCACGCTCCGATCCGTAGAACGCCAGTTTTCTTTCTCCTGATAACGACATCCTCCTGAGTAGTCCCCGCCCGGAGATCCGAATGGGGGACTATTCTACCTCCGGAATATTTTACCCAAGAGGACGCCATCACCATTTAACCATACAGTAAAGCTGCATGCCCTCGGGAAAAATTACGGCCGTAGTTTCCCCTTGCTTTCAGCCGTTCGCAGTACCAGCACAGCAAGGCCGTTTTGGTTATTGTTACAAGGCCAGATCAGTCAATCATCCAGACTGTTGCCCTTGCAACTACTGAAGAGGCTGCTTCCCCTCTTCAGGAACCACACGTTTGTTTGGCCTCTCAACAGATACCCCTCCGTTGCGGTTGTACCTACGGTACAGCTATCTGTATCGCTGAGGCACGCAAGCCTCCCCACCAACCGCAAGGTCCATGGTTCATGGGGGGAGGCATATATATATATATATATATATATATATATATATATATATATATATAGAGAGAGAGAGAGAGAGAGAGAGAGAGAGAGAGAGAGAGAGAGAGAGTTTTTCTCGGCACTCTCAGGCCGAGGTTATGTTTAACGGGTCCCAAAATTTCTTTAATTTTTCTGGGTGGCCGGAAGACTGGTCTGATTCCTCACCGATTTATCTTGCTAGTTCTTGCACCGCAGAAAGGAAGTCGCGCTACTCCTTGGTCCTTTTGGCTTGTTAGAACGGAGTCGCGTCTCGGTTTTCCAACCCCGTTCGTATAGTGTCACAGACAGAATACCCGTTCCTTCTGAACACCGTATTCATATACTTAATTTAGGAACTAAAGTGGCCCATGTCCGAAAATGTTCTAGCTCTGTGTTCAGCAAGGCTCTCTTCGGAGATGCATGGTGAAAGCTACGACCGCTGAGATACAGATATGTACGCGTTGGTTTTCAGTGCACAGAATGGCCGAGTCGTCCATTTAATTACCGTAAGACCAAAGCATCCTTTTCCACCACCTCTGTAAGTCTTCTGTTGGGATGTATACCACTCAAATGATCAACGAAATGTTGCAGCGCCTGACTGCCATGTGGCCTGATTAAAAATGTACCGTCAACGTAGATTGCCCGTTCTTCAAAATCTTCCATGAACGAGCTACGGCTGGTGACAGGGTGAACCAATGACTGTCCCATCAGTAATTTCATAATAATTTCCACCGTAAGAGAAGAACCTGGTTGTCAAAGTATGGCGAAATAATTTCAAAATTTAAGGGGAGAAATCAGTGGTCAACAGTTTTAATGTGTCTTCCACTGTTACTTTCGAAATCAGGGAGAATAAACAGAGAGAATACGTCAAGGCTAAATTTGACATTGTACGCAGCAGCTACACTTTCACGTCCCGTACGTATTAATGTAAGCAGACGCAATGCCGTGGTGCACGCCATAGAATGTGCTGCAGTGCTGCTTCGAACACCCACAGTCCTTATTGTCACTGGGTGGTCCACTGAATTACTCAGCTGTTTTGTATTATAAAAATCTGTTAAAAGTTTACGCTTTCAAATTAATACGTTTTAGGCTCTTGTGTTTTCATGTTTTACATACATCGTGTTCTCTGTTCTGATGGAAAAACTGATGGAGGCCAACCTCGGGGGAGATAAGTTTGGAATCCGGAGGAATGAAGGAACAAGCGAGTTGATACTGGCCCTTCGACATATCTTATAAGATAGATTAAGGAAAAGCAAACCTATGTTTAAAGCATTTGTAGACACAAAGAAATCACTTAACAATGTTGACGGGAGTACACTCTTTGGAATTCTGAAAGTGGCAGGGGTAAATTACCGGGGGCGAAAGGCTATTTACAACTTTAGAAGGTAGTTAAAAGAGTCGAGAGGCGTGGGAGGGAGGCAGTTGTTGAAAAGGGAGTGAGGGTTGTTGATTGTTCCGGATTTTATTCAAGCTGTTCATTGAGCAAGCAACAAAGAAAACCAATGAAAAATTTGAAGTAGGAATTAAAGCTCAAGGAGAAGAAATAACTAAATTTTAGGTTTGTCGATGACACTGTAATTCTGTCGGAGACTGCAAAGTACTTGGAGCAGCAGCTGAACAGGATGGATAGTATCTTGAAAGGGTATAAGATGAACATCAACAAAAGCAAAATAATTATATAGTCGAATTAATTCAGGTGATGCTGAGGAAATTAAATTAGGAAACGAGAAACTTAAAGTAGTTAAGGTAGTAGATGAGTTTTGTTACCTGGGCAGCAAAATAACTTGTAATGGGCGAAGAAGAGGGGATATAAAATGTAGACTCGCAATGGCAAGGAAAGCGTTTCTGATGAAGAGAAATTTGTTAACATCGAATATAGAGTTAAATGTTAGGAATATTTTATGACGGTATTTCTATGGGTTTTAGTTATGCATAAAAGTGAGATATGGATTATAAACAGTTTAGACAAGAAGAAATGGAGTGGTACAGAATGAAACTGATAGAAAATTTGGAAATTTGTGGTAAGGTCTTTTGGGACCAAACTGCGGAGGTCATCGGTCCCTAAGCTTACACACTACTTAACCTAAGGACAACACACACACACACGCCCGAGGGAGGACTCGAACCTCCGACGGGAGGAGCCGCGCGAACCGTGATCGACGCCCAAGACCTCGTGGCTACACCGCGCGGAAAATTGATGGAAAAATTATTGTTGCAGCGTGAATAGAGGAAAGAATCGCTTGGTAGGGCACGTTCTGAGACGCCAAGGGATCACCAAATTACTATTCGAGGGAAGTGTAGGGTGTAAAAATCCGTAGGGGGAGACCAAGAGATCAAAACAGTAAGAACATTCAGAAGAAATATGGTTGCAGCAGACATTCGGAGATGACACAGGCTTGCACAGGATATTGTAGCAAGGAGAGGTATATCAAACCAGTCTTCCGACTGATAACCACAACGATGACAACATTCTAAACTTCGCAAAAGTTCATTTCTTCGACACATAACCACATGAGATAGTCTGCTCTCTCGCTTTGTTTTTTATTTTTATTTATTAGCTACTTCTCAACAGTTTGGACAGTATTACTCAGTTACAAAAGAGAGTCAGTCACAGTCGCATTGGCGATGGGCAGTTGGCTGAAAACGGCCATCAACTGATGCGAAATGAATTCCCATATTAATTTTATCAGGTAAGTTCATACTGTTGTTCGATGGAAGCAGGTTCTCCTCGCTTTGTCAGAACTTAGCAGCCTGATTTGAAAATAACATTTTGCCGGCCGGCCGCTGGTGGCCGAGCGGTTCTGGCGCTACAGTCTCGACCCGCGCGACCGCTACGGTCGCAGGTTCGAATCCTGCCTCGGGCATTTATGTGTGTGTTGTCCTTAGGTTAATTAGGTTTAATTAGTTCTAAGTTCTAGGGTACTTATGACCTCAGCAGTTGAGTCCCATAGTGCTCAGAGCCATTTGAACCATTTTTTGAACATTTTGCCAAATGGGCTCTAGATTGCAGACTACTTTGCGCACGATTAGTGTGGTGTTTGTGTTGTTTTTAGTTATTCTGATAATGAGAGAAGGCAGTAGACGAAAACCAGTACTGAAACGTAGCATCACAAGAACAGGGCTATTAGCGGCCCCCAGTGCGATTGACTAATACTTTTTCTTCTATTAAACACAGAATTGATAGCCGGCCGCGGTGGTCTCGCGGTTCTAGGCGCGCAGTCCGGAACCGTGTAACTGCTACGGTCGCAGGTTCGAATCCTACCTCGGGCATGGATGTGTGTGATGTCCTTAGGTTAGTTAGGTTTAAGTAGTTCTAAGTTCTAGGGGACTAATGACCACAGCAGTTGAGTCCCATAGTGCTCAGAGCCATTATATTACAGAATTGATAACATTGAGGTCCGCAGTAGTAGCTGTGTATGTACTATCAGACACTGAGAAACAGTAAAACCAGAAATGAACATTGATAATGTTATTCAGAATGTAACATTTTAGTATGAGATTGTTAACGAAACGAATATAAGATTGAGATGATATATAGAATGGTGTGGCCGTCTATCTCCATATGATTGTCTCACACACTTTGCTACTTCACAATGTTGAGTTAAGAGCCGGCCATGGTGGCCGAGCGGTTCTAGGCGCTTCAGTCTGGCACCGCACGACCGCTACGGTCGCAGGTTCGATTCCTGCTTCGCGCATGGATGTGTGTGATGTCCTTAGGTTAGTTAGGTTTAAGTAATTCTAAGTTCTAGGGGACTGATGACCTCAGATGTTAAGTCTCATAGTGCTCAGGGCCATTTTTAGTTCACATTCCGGCTACACAGGTGAAATATACTGATCGTTTGATAATAATACTTAACTAATGATGCATAATAGACAAAGCCGGAGAAAATGTTGCAGTTCACTGACATAGTAAACAATGCACTTTGTAGTCTTTAGTGGCTGATTTTATAACTAAAATCTTGTATTTCATGTCTGATATAATTCTGCTTGCTCATCGAGAAAATTTTAACTCATACATACTGCAGGTACTATATCACATCATACGATACAACCAGAATGTTCATGCGCAATATGTGGCACTGTACTCATCTTTAAGAATGAAATACATCTAAAGATATACCTCCATTTTTTGCCCCTTCCTTGTTTTCTTTCTCTCTCTCTCTTTCTCTCTCTCTCTCTCAAGTGAAGCGCCTGAGAGGAAGTTACGACCGTAACGGGAGTGGAGGCAACCCCTGTAAAGTAGAAAGCCACGCTCTAAATCGGGTAAAGACCTTCCAAGGCACTTCAGTGCGGTTCTCCCTCTTTACAGCGATACTGCCCGCATTTGTATGTTAATTGGCATAAAATGGACCGTCAAAGTAGAAGCCATTTTCCGCGTCAGTATAACAAGCGTTAACGAGCATTAGTAGGTGACCCTGCCCATCCCCTCCCCCCTCCACCTCACCCCTTTTGATGCTCCCTAAGTCGTGAACACTTCAACACAAATTTGCTGCCCCGTCTTGTTGCAGTAAGATACGTGCCCCGCTGTTGTGATGCAAGAGCTGTAAACAAGAAAAGACTTGTAAAAGTCAGACCCGAAGAGCGGTAAACGATACAGGGATATCAGCGCGTATTTAAGTTCATTATTTATGCCACGTGGGATTTTACAATCTATAAACAGTGTTGAGGCATATTAGACAAGTAAAAGCTGCAAGAATACCTGGTATTCACCACGGGTGACTGATTATTTATGAGAAACAATCAAGAAAGTTATTTTCAGCTTGTAGAACCATATCTCTGTTTCTTAAGAACGTTATTAGACGTTTAAAAAGAAATAATCAGACGGCGTTTTATATTACTTTTCACCGACGCCCCTGAAGCTTTTACGATTTCATGCAAAAGTCGTAGCTAACCAATACATAAATTTATCGAGGAAGTCGAAATTCTGAATCTAAGCTTGTGATTTTCTTTATTTTCTCGCTACCATTTGCGCTTGAATGACCATTTATTGAAAAAGGCAGATCATGTATTCACGATATTACATTGCTCACGCTCACATGTCTATGTATTTGGAATGGAGCTGTTCTTCCCCCCTCTATTTCAGCAAAATAGCAGCTTAATGTACATAGAACAAAAACATACTTAAAACGAAATTTCAGGTCTTTCACCTTAGGCTCTCCTATGCCTAGCTGTCCATTGCACTATCACGTATTATGCAAATGGCATCTTTTCGTAAGTATATTCTCGTTGTACCCATTTCTCAGTTAAACGTAAGGTGTTCGTCTACTCTGATTTTCACAAATTCTTTCATATTTTATTTACATCTCTCTTGTAGAATATGCTGTTATACATATGACTGATCATTTTTTGTGCTTGCCGTATATATTATAAGTTTAATGGGGGTACTGGATAGTGTTCCATACTTGGCCCACACTACTGATACAAGATTGACTATGGGCCGCCAAATATAATGGTATGGCACCGTTCTAGCAGCGTTGCAGCTACATTGACCGTTACGTTATTTAACCAGTTTTACGTAGGATGAGTTCAATTAAGTGAGGATTAGATACAAAAGGATTGTTTTGGGGCATTTATTTTATTTTAGTTTCCAAACTATTTACTAGTTTTAATATTCACTATCGATAAGAGAGTGTACATGACAAAAAAATGGCTCTGAGCACTATGGGACTCAACTGCTGTGGTCATTAGTCCCCTAGAACTTAGAACTACTTAAATCTAACTAACCTAAGGACATCACACACATCCAAGCCCGAGGCAGGATTCGAACCTGCGACCGTAGCAGTCGCACGGTTCCGGACAGTGTACATGACAGCTGAGACTCTGTTATTCACAAGTATTTGCGGTTCTTTCAGATTAACCGAGGGTTTTCGTTCCTTGGAGGTCGTCAATCCGAAGTATCGTTCTTGCGTGTGTTGTTATGCATTTACACTTTGCTTTAGACTTTCCTGCACCATGTGGGTTCCCTGGTGTCCTTTTTCGTACCTCAAACCACTTCTACAACCCCTTGTACATGTCATGTTTGTTGTATATCACTGTATATTTTTCGGCTGGATTATGTCTGATATTTTGCTCTTTTCAAAATTTAAATCTGTTGGAGACCATGCTGTTTATACTATCATAGTTCGAAAGTAAACCAACAGATACCTTGTAAGGTTCATCTTTTTCACATGCGCTAATAACCACACATATTACATTTTTCTACTGTTTGTTTTTATATTCAAGTACTTTTACCCATTTTATGATACATGTTTTCTTATACATAAGTTTACAGCGCCCCTCAGCAAGGAATGTGTGACAGTACTCGTGTGCGATGAACGAAGCTAATTATACAGATAAAGCAGTAAGAGCCATGTGTTTGTTTATCTGTACATTACATACAATGCACAATATATCTCAAGTAGTATACAGATATCCTATGTCATTCCTCTTGGCTTCTTCCCAATAAGTACTGGAAAATACCTGCAGTTATGGGAAGGAAAACAACCCCTCGGCCTGACTAACAGACTCTGAACAAATTCCACTTCAAACGGAATTGTAAAAGAAGAACCCTTTAGCTGGATCAAACTCCATTCAGTCGTGTGGGGAATGCAGTCAGTAGCGCACACAGCAGGCGAGGACGACGCGCGGCTTGACCTGCAATGACAGACCAATGTGCGGGAATGTTATGACCTCGTGCTTAACAGCGTTTCTGTCCACCTTTGCAACACAATACAGCAGTGATTCCGGGTATCATGGGTTTCGGCAAATTTCTGTAAGTATCTGGCACCAGGTGACTACTCGCAGGCTATTCTCGGCCCGTATCTTTCCTAGAATGTTTCTCCATTCCTCTTTCCTTCGCTCATATACTTTCTTTAACTCGTCACGTTTACGCATTACTGACAGTGGTCATAATCCTATGCTTCATCAGAGAGAGAGAGAGAGAGAGAGAGAGAGAGAGAGAGAGAGAGAGAGAGAGAGAAGGGGGAGAGAGAGAGAGAGAGAGAGAGAGAGAGAGAGAGAGAGAGACAGACAGACAGACATGTATGCAAACAGGGTGTAGGGACGGCTTTCACATTTAACTTCTCCCAGTCTAAATAATTGCTGAAACACAGATGTTCCTCTTGAAATTTTTACTGCTTCCAAATATTCCCAGCCGGCCGTGGACGTCGAACGGTTCCAGGCGCTTCAGTCCCGAACCGCGCGACTGTCACGGTCGCAGTTTCGAATCCTGCCTCGGGCATGGATGTGTGTGATTTCCTTAGGTTAGTTGGGTGTAAGTAGTTCTACGCCTAGGGGACTGATAACCTCAGATGTTAATCCCATAGTGCTTAGAGCCATATGAACCATTTTGAACCAAATATTCCCTCGTATTCGTTATTGCTCATAAAAATTTACTTAAACGATGAACGATGCGGTACTACATTTTCTGTAGAAGACATCTGTTGAATTATACTCTGATGTTAACTATTGATAAAACTGTGTGTTCAGATTTCACTAAAGACCACTTTTATACGTTTTCGACCAGTTTATTAAACCTCTGGGCCTTGCGCTAACATTCGAATACATTACATTGAGTTCAAATACACACAGCCTTTTCAGTGCACCAGTTTTTTATTTAATTTAACTTCCTAGTTTAGTACGACACATTAAAACTACAAACATTCGCTGCGTACGAGAAAAAGTACGTTTATCTTAGGCAGTTCGAGGAACATCAAACCATGGTATTATAAGGCTGGGTAACTGAAAAGGAAACTACACTGCCCAGTCACTTTAATTTGACCAAGTGTCAAAAGCTTTAAGAACTATCTTGTACGGAGTGGAGGCACTGCAAGACTTACAGGAAGACAAGCAATGAGGTTCTGGAAGGTACCAACGAAGATGTGGTCGATTCCAGTGCCGTCGCCAGCTGCGCCTGGTTTGTCGGTTGAGGATCGCTGGCGCTACTCGGTCGACGTCTAGTTGGGTACTGACGAGCAAATTCCAGCCTTCGTCGCCAATGACCAGCGTCCAGTAGGGGGGCACAAACAAGGCAGCAGAGGCCCATATGCAGCAACCTTTGCTGAACAGTCGTCGAGGAGACACTGTTGGTAGCCCTTTGGTTCATCTTGCAGATCAGTTGACCGACAGCTGAAACTCTGTTCATCCCTGCACATCGCCGCAGCTGTCGTTGATTCCTCTCATCTATGGCCCGTGGTGCACCCCAATAGTCTCCACGTCAGTTTTGGGTAGCGAAATTTTGCCATGCACGGTATACTTTAACCACGTCGGCGAGCCAGCAGTTTACCAACTTAACCGTTTCCGATATGCTTCCAATCTTGGCCAGAACGCAAATGAGAAATCATTTTAGGACACAGATAAACCCTTCCGCTCCCGCGTTGCAAGGGCTGAACTGTCTTCTGCGTAGCCTCTGACACGTTTTATACACCCTCCACTGTTGGTGCTCCTACCTGCCGTACGAGAGTGGTTATTGCACGCTGACGTCGAACACAGGTATAGTTCAATTCTTTTTATCTTGTCGGTTCGCGCATGCCCGCCCAGACGCGGGAGATTGCTGTGTTGCCAGTTGTATGCGCCAAGAGAAGCAGCGCCATAGTATAGTTCGCAAACTTACATTTTTTTGGGGGGGGTGGGGGGGGGAAACGCGCAGTTTATGAAGTAAAGCCACCACGGCCTATCGCTGATTTTGTCATCGTTTTACTGCTCGCCTGTGCAGACACATGGTGTTTCGACTGCTTTGTCACACTTTATAATTCGATATCACAAAAACTATTTAGCACAAAAATTTGATTTTTACACATCTTCTTGACTGATACCTTCCCCCCATAAATGTTTTAATTTTGTTTCGATGTTCAACGCAGTTATTGTGCAGCATTATATGTAGTAAACGTTTGCACGAAATTTTGAAGAGTTTGCAGAGGTAAAAGTCCATAGCGTATACTTTGTGTATGGTCGATTTTAGTTGCTACTAGAAATTTCAAAAAAATACATTCAAACGAATAAAATTCATGAAGTAAGACACTTCGATATTGTTTTTAAATAAGGAAAATATTAACCACCGAATAACGTTTAAACTCAGAACCTTTTACTTAGCAGCCACACACTTTAACCATTACGCTAACGCAGCTTGTCGTTCAATAGAATTCCCGGAGGACTTTAAAATGTCACGCAAAATACCGACAATCAGTGTTTGTATGACTATGAATTACTCCCGTTTTGTCGAAGTACAATAGGAAATAAACAATTACCGCTGTTCTTTATTGCGAAAAAGCGGTTAGTGAGAATGATACAAACACCTTTCCTTGCTATCGCCAGAATTCGGAGGCTTATTGCTTGTTTGGTTTAATTAATTAATAGAATAGGAAGCAATTGGTATAAAAAATGATTTTTCCAAACTTTCCATAAAACAAAGTCTGCTATCAAGACATTGCTTTTGTTCAATTACTTTATTTATGACTGAACGATTCTAAAACTGAAGACACTCTTCCGTGCTCTGCATTGCAGTCGAGCTCTGGCAAAGTCGTTCTCTGTTCATTAGCTGCTGTGTTTTGTGACGTCAGATGCGCAGAACTAACCGAAACTCAGCCGCCGTCGTAAATGACACGCACTTTAGTGGCTCACGATAATGTGGCTGGACCGTGTGTCTGCGCATTATACGTCCAGCTGCACCACTTATGATTTTCTACAGTAGTGAGGCAGGAAATATTTCATGGTGCAACTGAAAGGAACAGTCTTATTTATCGTTTGTTAATGGGAGTTGTTCGATAGACGGAACACCTCCTCCTCGAACAGACTCGTAGCAACTAACCTCTGCCACAGTTTGTAATATTGTCATTAACAGTGTTTCATCTCGCTTAGAAACCGTACCGGTGTTTCGGTGTGCTTAAGTCTCACAACGAGGCACCTGAAACTTGAGCTTGCCTGGGGTGTGGCGATATTGGTTTCGTAGTCATGGACGCCTCACCCGCTCACAGATAACATGTCACCAACGTAAATGGGTACTACACGATGTGGCCTGTTATTAAAGCTAGTCTGTTGTAAGCAAACAGGATTTAGGAGGAGGAGAAGGAGGAGGAGGAGGACACAGTGGCGTGATGTGCTGCTGAGTGGAAACTGTTTATGTGTAAGTTCCGCTGTTACTGGAATGGGATTTCAGGAGTGGGAGAATTAGAGAGGGGTAGCGAGGATTCGCGATATAAGGCTAATTCCAGCGTTAACTCGGAGTAGAGCAGGTTTAGAAACTCTCCAGTGTTGGTAAGGACTCAAGGTGAGTCGTTGTAGTAGCAGAACCGTATACCAGAGATCTACTACATAAGGGAACTCCTCCGTATTTTCGGGTAGTTCGGAGCAAATTCTGAGAAGCGGAATATGATGAGATTTAATTACAAGATTCCAGTGATATAACAAATTGGAAAGCTGCCAAATGAAAGCAGCTTGTAATTTGTATTAATTTGCAGAATACGTGATCTACAGGAAGCAAATTTGGTATGAATTATAACAACCATGTGATGTTTCGGGAGACATGTTATCAAAGCGACTGCTTCTTCACTCTACTGAGTAATGAATCGGGTAATAACTTCATTGTCTCTAGTGTCTGAAGATGAATTTAGGTGAAGATGTGGAAACATCTATACATTCTTAATTGAGTGTATATAATTGGACAGCAGTTCTTTAAGACACGATATTAGCGAAGAATTTTTTGTCATATCGAAATTGGCGTTCGAAATCGAATCCTCTACTTTTGCTTCAACTCTGTACTCGGACATTAATTACTCATTATTTATTACTGTCTAGCTCTTACGCTATAAAGTATTTGAATTTTAACTCCGATTTTATCCTCGTAAGACCATTGTAAGAGACAATAAAATATATATTGACTAAATAGTAAGTTTCATACATTTAATATTAATGTATGTATAGAGCATTCGACCCTGAATTAAGTAATGAATACCTACCAGTTACTGGAGGAACTGACCACCATTTTTTTTTCTCAAGACGCACTGCTCGTTGCTTGGAATTATTTGGGAAGACCATAGAAAATCCCGGTCAGGAGATGGTACTCCTGAGTCTCCGTAGTAAAAACTATTTCCCTATATTACATTCATACAATAAGTGGCAAAAACAGTAATTACAGTTAAATGAATTTTCAGTGTTTCTGCAAAGGGTAGAGTGTTAACTTGGTCTTGAAAATTCAGTCTAAAAGTAAAAAAGAAAAAAATGTCGAACCACTGAGCTATACATAATGGTCACAAATTGACATCCATACAGGTATCAACTGCAAATGCAAAATTGTAAACATTGGCTGCAAGTGGATCAATGTTTAATGCCACAGGACAATTTCACAATTGGCAATGACGGTAAACAGCGACATGTCGATACCAGCGTACAGTGTCTTGGCGAATTTCATTACGTGCACTCAGTTGTACAGTATCTATGCCTCTCAGACAGCTGCATGAATGATTTACACTGAGGTCAACATTTGAGAGAGGGCACGTAGTTGGACTCAAAGAAGCCGCTTGGAGTAACTGGCAAATCACTCGACTTTTGAATAGGAACGATGCCGCTATTACACGATGTTGCTAGGAATGGGTGAACCATGGACGAACACAGCGTCAAGAAGGAAGAAGTCGAACTAGAGGGGCAATAGAATGTGAGACGAAAGAGTCAGCCTACAGGAATTGTGAAACGAACCCTGTCGTCCAGGACCGCGTGCCACAAAGGGAGCAGATTCACCACGAGATGGGGAAATTCACAGGCGTCTATCGTCTATTGAGGCCTACGCGCTGTAGTGTGCGAGTGAGACAGGCAAGAATCCACGTTATGGGGAAACCCAGTAGAAGCTGTTTGTGTCGGAGAGGTCGTAGCAGTGTTAAATATGGCGGACCTAAGGTCGGCCATAAAGGGAAACATTTATGAAAACTATTTACTTCTGTAGTAATGGAGGGAATGATACCACAGTAATTTTACTCTGCCATCCTTCATAAATTTTCATGGTGATCCCAATAAAACTTGAATACTGATCATATCTATAATAGTTTATGATATACTGTTAAAGTGGTGTTAACCAGTTTTGTAACAAAGACCTGAATGCGAAAATCTGAATGCTTTGGTCGATCTTAACAATCGAAACTTCATATAGAAGCGGATCATTAAAATGACAAATGGTTTAAATATCGGCTCTGCAACTTTATTTTTTTTAAGGATATAGTGAATTTAAATCATCAGTATTTTTAGTTAAGCATCAGATCATCATTTCCTTCACACAAAACACATTGAACGATGAGAGCATGCCCCCTTATTCAATCATTAGATAATAGAATATTTGTTGTAAAGTTTAGTGCATAATAGTTACTTTTGTTCTTTATTTATTTACCAGAAAGCACATTGGTGCAACGCTACGGGCCGTGACATTCAATGTTAAGAAGGAAATTATATTGTTTTTATGTAAATAACTTAAGAATGAACATTATTGTTACTTTATTTAGAACGTGAAAGTGCTCAAGTTTTGATTATTTAAATCTGTTAAAATGCAAAATAATGTGGAATAAGCTGTATCCAACCAGATGGACGGCCTCAGGACAGGGACCTGCCCTAATCAGATCAGCGAAGACGTTCGGCGCGCGGGAAAGCGCGGCAGGTGTCTGACAGAGGACAGTGGTGGTGCAGACGCGAGAGCCGGCAGTTCTGGTCGAGACACCAGTGGGGACAGTTTGGATGGAGACGCGAAAACAGACATGTAACGTTCCCTGGCAGCACACACAATATTAATGAAATGAAACGACATTTAATTGTACTATGTACGCCGCTATGAAGCAATTCGAATGTACTGTATTGTTTAACAAAAAATGTTATTTAATTTTGTGTAAAGGACGTTGGTTATTATTGTAATATTTTCTGTAATAATATTCTCGATGTATTTACGATTGTAATATTTCTATACTCATAATGTAATTACGAAATATGCTAATATTACCACACGTAAATAAGGGGTTCTACAACAAAGTTCGTACTGAAAGAGTAAATAACATAAATATTTAAGGCCATTTCTTCATCCATTTTCATTTTTTACATAATACAAATATTTATTTTAGACTGGGGCAAAGAAATGAAAGAGGAAGCCGCCTGGTAGAATTTTGCATAGAGCACAACTTAATCGTAACTAACACTTGGTTCTAGAATCATAAAAGAAGGCTGTATACATGGAAGAAGCCTGGAGACACTGACAGGTTTCAGGTAGATTATATAATGGTAAGACAGAGATTTAGAAACCAGGTTTTAAATTGTAAGACATTTCCAGGGGCAGATGTGGACTCTGACCACAATCTATTGGTTATGACCTGTAGATTAAAACTGAAGAAACTGCAAAAATGTGGGAATTTAAGGAGATGGGACCTGGATAAACTAAAAGAACCAGAGGTTGTACAGAGTTTCAAGGAGAGCATAAGGAAACAATTGACAGGAATGGGGGAAAGAAACACAGTAGAAGAAGAATGGGTAGCTTTGAGGGATGAAGTAGTGAAGGCAGCAGAGGATCAAATAGGTAAAAAGACGAGGGTTGCTATAAATCCTTGGGTAACAGAAGAAATATTGAATTTAATTGATGAAAGAAGAAAATATAAAAAAGTGCAGTAAATGAAGCAGGCAAAAAGGATTACAAACGTCTCAAAAATGAGATCGACAGGAAGTGCAAAATGGCTAAGCAGGGATGGCTAGAGGACAAATGTAAGGATGTAGAAGCTTATCTCACTAGGGGTAAGATAGATACTACCTACAGGAAAATTGAAGAGACCTTTGGAGAAAACAGGACCACTTGTATGAATATTAAGAGCTCAGATGGAAATCCAGTTCTAAGCAAAGGAGGGAAAGCAGAAAGGTGGAAGGATTATCTAGAGAGTCTATACAATGGCGATGTACTTGAGGACAATATTATGGAAGTGGAAGAGGATGTAGATGAAGATGAAATGGGAGATACGATACTGCGTGAAGAATTTGACAGAGCACTGAAAGACCTGAGTCGAAACAAGGCCCCCGGAGTAGACAACATTCCATTGGAACTTCTGACGGCATTGGGAGAGCCAGTCCTGACAAAACTCTACCATCTGGTAAGCAAGATGTATGAGACAGGCGAAATACCCTCAGACTTCAAGAAGAATATAATAATTCCAATCCCAAAGAATGCAGGTGTTGACAGATGTGAAAATTACCGAACTACCAGTTTAATAAGTCACAGCTGCAAAATACTAAAGCGAATTCTTTACAGACGAATGGAAAAACTGGTAGATGCGGACCTCGGGGAGGATCAGTTTGGATTCCGTAGAAATGTTGGAACACGTGAGGCAACACTGATCTTACGACTTATCTTAGAAGAAAGATTAAGAAATGGCAAACCTACGTTTCTAGCATTTGTAGACTTAGAGAAAGCTTTTGACAATGTTGACTGGAATACTCTCTTTCAAATTCTGAATGTGGCAGGGGTAAAATACAGGGAGCGAAAGGCTATTTACAATTTGTACAGAAACCAGATGGCAGTTATAAGAGTCGAGGGACATGAAAGGGAAGCAGTGAGGGAGTGAGTCAGGGCTGCAGTCTCTCCCCGATGTTATTCATCTGTATAGTGAGCAAGAAGTGAAGGAAACAAAAGAAAAAATCGAATTAGGTATTAAAGTCCATGGAGAAGAAATAAAAACTTTGAGGTTTGCCGATGACATCGTAATTCTGTCAGAGACAGCAAAGGAATTGGAAGAGCAGTTGAACGGAATGGATAGTGTCTTGAAAGGAGGATATAAGATGATCATCAACAAAAGCAAAACGATGATAATGGAATGTAGTCGAATTAATTCGGGTGATGCTGAGGGACTTAGATTAGGAAATGAGACACTTAAAGTAGTAAAGGAGTTTTGCTATTTGGGGAGCAAAATAACTGATGATGGTCGAAGTAGAGAGGATATGAAATGTAGACTGGCAATGGCAAGGAAAGTGTTTCTGAAGAAGAGAAATTTGTTGACATCGAGTATAAATTTAAGTGTCAGGAAGTCATTTCTGAAAGTATTTGTATGGAGTGTAGCCATATAGGGAAGTGAATCATGGACGATAAACAGTTTTCACAAGAAGAGAATAGAAGCTTTCGAAATGTGGTGCTACAGAAGAATGCTTAAGATTAGATGGGTAGATCACATAACTAATGAGGATGTACTGAATCGGATTGGGGAGAAGTTTGTGGCACAACTTGACCAGAAGGGATCGGTTGGGAGCTGATGACCTCGATGTTGAGCGCCCATAAGCCCCAACAGGACATGTTCTTAGGCATCAAGGGATCGCCAATTTCGTACTGGAGGGCAGCGTGGAGGCTAAAAATCGTAGAGGGAGACCAAGAGATGACTACACTAAGCAGATTCAGAAGGATGTAGGTTGCAGTAAGTACTGGGGGATGAAGAAGCTTGCACAGGATAGAGTAGCATGGAGAGCTGCATCAAACCAGTCTCGGGACTGAAGACCACAACAACAACAACATTTTTTTTTCATCAAACTGGCGCCCAATAACGGCTGGCCCGAATATGCAGTGGCCACAAAATACCCATGAGATAATTAGGGAATTATTGTACTCGAACTTTGTTGGAGAACAATTAATAATTTTTTCATGTTTTGTATGTATTGCCTAACCAAGATTGTGTGGTAATACCTGTTTATGATTTTTTGCATGAGAACACTATATACCCAGAGGCAAGGTGAAGAAGAGAGCTCATTATATAAAAAAAAATGATTAACTACCACGATACCAGGTGCACCTGCACCCAAGATAGATCACCAAAAGGTAAAGCTACAGTGTAGTTGTCCTGTGGGTAGTAAAGTAGCCTCAGTGCGGTGTTCTCGGATCATTAGTTGTGTGCTTGTTGTTAGTGTTTTTAATTTTTAAATAACAGGACATTTGAGTAATTAGTCATCGTAGTATATAACAAGTGTGTTTCAAGAAATGACCATTTCCTGTGTGATTATGTCAGCAAAACTTGAGTGTTAGGATATTTAGTTCAGATTTTGTTTCTTTTGTTGACTATGGTTAGATTGCGTAGTCAGAAAAATATAAACATGGATGATGAACAACAGTTAGCAAGCAGTGATACAGAGTTAGAAAGAAACAAGGTAATGTTAGTGGCGTAGTTCAGGAAGTACAATGTGAGAATCTGGGGGCAGAAGGGCAAGAAATGTTGCCACTGCCAGCCAGTGATTCAGTTGAAAGTAGAATCACTGTGCCACCCACACGTACTAGACACGGACCAGAGAGTGATGAGGTGTCAGAAGTGCAATCATGTTCGAGCGGATGCTCAATTTCCAAGCTACGTTTATGCACGAACAAACAGAGCGTGATCGACGCCAGCATGAGAGAGACTTGCAGTTAATGCAATCTTTGGAAGCTACGCAAAATGAGATTGTTAGTTTGAGACAAAACTATTAAATAATACCCAAAGCGGTGCTAGAACTGAGCGAAAGAGTAGATAGTATCCAGGTGGCTAACGCCAGTATCGTAGATGAAATCAGTGTACTGCCTAACAGGATGGAAAAATTAGAAATTGACACAAGTCAAGCAATAGAGCAGAAAATATCCGAACAGGCGAACAAAATTAAAAAGGAATTTACGAACTGGTTAGAGGCAAAAGACACCGACCTCAATCAAGCAATAGACGAGAAGGTGCACGCCGCGATTGAGGCCAAAGACTTGGGCTCGAGTGCGGATGTGCAGGACCTAAAAATGGCGGTGCACACTGACAATCCGCGGTGGCAGCGGAGTGTCAACCGTCGTCTTGCGGAGCTGGAAAGCAGTTTGTTGCACGGCAACGCACACGCGTGTGTGACGCCAGCCAGGTCCAACAATGATAGGCATATAAATATAGCTGTGAAAAATTGCGACTGCGAGACAGAACAGGCAACCAATGTTAGCGAAACAAACAAGTGACACTCCAAAATAGTGATTGAAGAAAGCCTGATTAGAAACCGACAGTTTCAGATCTTTACAACGGAGAAGAAATCTGTTCACCCTGTAGTATTTATCAAGGGATTTAGAAACATTTTTCCTAGTGTTTGGAGTCATACACAGAAAATACAGTACGTTCTGTCTTACATACAAGGAGATGCTGCATTATGGGCAACCGAAGCAGCTGACAGTTGCGACACATATGAGCAATTTGAAAAGGCATTCTTGGTCAAATATTGGTCAACATGTATTCAGGAGAGATTACGAAAAGAGGTATATATTCCAGAGCAGTATTCTCCACGATTAGGCAATTTGCGAAAATATTTTGAGAAATACATTAATAAGACCCGTTACTGGGACGAGCAGATTTCATCCCGGAATTTGATCAGACTTTTGAAATCACACTTGCCGATACACATAAAGGAAAAACTTATACACGTACCGAAGAACGACATGGAACATTTCTTGTCTATTCTGGACTCAATTGACCTGTTTCAGGAGGATGTTAAGGCAGCCTCTGAACAGGCTAGGAGTAACGGAAACGGTGACAGAAATGGTCGAAATAACACGCCTCCACCAAATAATGTAAACGGCGGAGGTAACAATACGAGACAAGATTATGTACAAAACTGGAATAGAGGCAGAGACCGGAACGGCAATAGTCCGCCGGTGAACAATGACCGGAAAAGGAGGTTCGATGACCGATATGAAACAGGCCCACCAAGCAATAGTAGATGCAAAAATGCCAGGGGGCCGTGGAACAACAATACCTATAACGATGCAAACCGAACTTGGCTACAGAACCAGAGGCCCAATCCGGACCGGCAAAACAATGAAAGATATGACAATAACCGACCATCACCACAAAATGCGCCAATTGCGCAACCGTGGCGGCCGAAGCAACACAACTTACACATAATGGAGGTCAGCGACACAGAGCAGCCACATCCATCCACCAGTAATAATCCAACAAACTAGATTCAGCCGAGATACGCTGTCCATCGTCGGCTGAGGTTTGGAGCGAGAGCAGCCCGACACAGAACAAAACATCGGAAATCTGCATTCTCAGGTATAATGACGGGGTACAGATGAGACATGAGTTAATAACTGAACCACCCACGTGCATAAAGGAGCACAAAGACAAAGTACAAGAGATAATAGAGATCAAAATTAACAATATTGATGTGCAAGCAATAGTAGATACAGGTGCTACTGTCAGTGACATGAGTATGGACTTATTCAGAGTACTGGGGAAAGAAAAGCGTATGCTGACCTTCCCTGTGAACACCTGCAAAGTCACTGAAGCCATCAGTGCACAGCGACAAATAATTAAACTCCAAGTGTGGGTAGAGATGTATATAGGGGAAGAAGCCATAGCGTGCTCGTTCCTGGTAGCAAAGGGTTTAAAGGTAGCCTGCATTTTGGGGGTAGATTTTTTGAAAGAAAGGGACGCAGTAATCGACCTTTCTCGGGGAAAATTAAGTTTGATGAACACGGGCAGGAGGATAGAATTGTCCATGCTCAGATCTTAAGAGGTACCTGTGCGTAATTGTAATGCTATTAACATAAAATTTAGGAACCAGTGGATACTACATTTAGACTATCATTCTGTAGGAAAAAATCTCTATTATCCAGACGTACAAGTTGATCAAATGTAGACGCACTTGTGAACAAAGTATCACAGTCCGAAAATTTGAACTCAATGCAACAGCAGGATTTGGTACAGTTATTATCTAACTATGCAGATGTATTTTCAGAACGACAAGGAACTGTTAAGGGATATCAATACAATATCGAGATGAAGCCTCAAAAAACCTACTGTCGAGCTTCATACTCCATTCCTTGGTCCAAGAAGGAAATAGTAGCTATCTCTTAGCACATCCCCAGTCAGGGAGAGTACGGGGACTGTATCAGCGTAAGGATGTGAAAATATTCCTACAGTAAATGACTAATAGTCCTATGTGTTATGTGTGAAAAGGTACACCATTCTTTTGGAAATGAATGAACATTAATGATGTGATCTGTAGAGATAATGTACTAGTGTAGAAGTATTTAGTTATAAGAATATGATTGTCTTTCTCTTTTGTTTATGATTATTTGTGTTATGTCTTCTTTTTAATTAGTGTTACCTTAAACATGCTCTAAATGTCTGCACAGATAACCTGATTAGTGCAATTATTTGTAGTGTTGTGACGGAGATCAGTCAGGAGGAACATTTTAGTAGTGATTAGTTTGTGTACTGCATAATATTCTATATGTGTGTTGAACTTGAAATATTTCTTGATATACACACACACACACACACACACACACATATATATATATATATATATATATATATATATATATATATATATATGTGTGTGTGTGTGTGTGTGTGTGTGTGTGTGTGTGTAGCTGTCAGATTGACAGGTCCGAACCCGGAATAATATTAATAATATAAGACCCTGAGAACTTCATTTTCAAACCAGTATTATCAAAGAGAGTAGTGCACCCAGTAGTAACCCGAGGGCACCATGGGAGGCAAACTTATTGCAAATTTAAGTAACGCAAAGTCACGCACAAAGAAGCTTCAAATGAAGCATGTGCAGATCGAATCAGTAAAAAGAGCTAGCCTGATATAGTCCAAGTCAGCTTTAGCCTACAGAGACTACACTGTAGTTACGTAGGACCTTGCAAGTAAAGTGAGACATAATTTCAAAGGAGTTATTCAACAATATGCCTGAATCCGGCTGGAATGCACAAATAAAATCTACTCGAACATAAATATAGATGATTTTGGGCAAACTAATATGAAATTTTAATATTTGTTACCTTGTACGCAATTATCATACACCTTGGTAAAGAGCGAACAAAGTTACGAATGTGCTGTTACAAAAAGTTGCACAACGGACATTGTCACTGAAAAAACTTAAACAAAAGTGCAGTACTGTGTGGCAGAGACAGACAGTGATTGCTAAAACTGCAGGAATACGTCACGAGGTTGTTTCGAACAAGCAATAAGAACCTGTATCATCGCCGTGCGTGCAAACGGACAAGGAACTAACACGACACGAACAGTGAGCCGATAATAGACGGTGGACCAAGCTAGTGTTAAAATATAACTTGTACTGTTCGTGTGTACAAAAAAAATAAAAATAAAATAAATAAATATTCTTTGTGCGTCAAGGGACGCCAGGAAAGCGCATTGACTACAGAGATACATTTTGTTCTAAGGTGAAAACTTGCGTGTGACTAATGACAAGTCATGACAGGGTGAAAAAATATTGTGTGCTCATAAAACGTGTTACTGTGACAACGAAACATTGTGCAAACCAGACTAGCGAAGGCCTACTGAATAATAATTGCCAATAACTGTGTGCGTTCTTTCCCACAGCAGGAAAAATGCCCATAAGGATAGCACACTGTTTGTGAACTTGTTTCATGTTCGCTTGAGCACTGCTAGAAGATGTCACACGGGCGAGCTGATATACAACGCGCATTGGCTACTTCAGCCATGCAGCGGCCGCAGCAGCCCGTAGCAGACCAGACAGCCACAAGCCTCTCCGCGCCGTAGCTGTCAACACCGGGGTCGGTGACCCACACGGAGCAGACGCGCCGCGCCGAGCGCCGCTCAGCAATCACTCGGCACCGCTCACCAACTACAGTATTATTGACATATTCCAAAATATTTACACAAACTGCATAACATGTCAATGATCTCGATTTTTGACGAACATTGAACACTTATTATGTATACCCGTAAACTGCCGAGAGAAAATGAACACTAACAAGTGTAGGAGATGGATTTGTAACACGTAGGTAGTGAGAACATTATGAAAGTGACGTTGTACTAGATGATTTCAAAAAACTGAGTGATATATCCTAGGACAAGAGACCTTGCAGTATATCGCACAATGATAATTACGAGTTGTTAAACTCACACAACAAACTTTCGTTGAACTGTATGTGACTGTGATATTATGCAACCGTTGATGACAAACTGCTAAATCATTTCAAAACAATTACTATTGAAGAGACAAGATTAACCATGAACCAACTGGGATGATTGGGCTCCGGCACAGTTTTGCCAGGTTTCCTGTCTGCCTTCGCCCAAATGCGGGAGCCATGAACATATATAATCCTGGGACTAATTAAAAGAGCCATTCCATAAAAAAACAGAATTTTAAAAACGTTACTGGCACCATTGTGTCAAAGTATAGACACTCTTTGCCAAATGCTGCCAGGGGCCAATGTAACGTTCCCTGGCAGCACACACAATATTAATAAAATGAAATGACATTTAATTGTACTATGTACGCCGCTATGAAGCAATTCGAATGTACGTAATTGTTTAACAAAAAATATAACTTAATTTTGTGTAAAGGACGTTGGTTATTATTGTAATATTTTCTGTAATAATATTCTCGATGTATTTACGATTGTAATATTTCTATACTCATAATGTAATTACGAAATATGCTAATATCTGCGATGAAAAAATGTAAAATATAGCCACAGAGGAAAATAATGTAAGATTACAAAGAGACATTCACAATCAGCAATAATATAAAAAGCACTACATAATGTGCGTTCTTTGTCGTCTTCCTCTAGAGCTGAGAGAGAGAGGAACCTGTGACGTAGCATTATATGAATGAGTAGACTTCGTTTGTCTGTATCTATCTTTAGCCGCCATTAGAGGAGAAATAATCAAGGTGTGTAATTCTGATTATTGTTATGGTCTAAATACATTATAATTTATCAAAATTGTGTATTACTAATGTAAATTAGATTGCCCATGTCATCTATAATATTTCTATAAAGAATTTTCAGCACTTTTAGCGATTATCGTTGGTGTTGCTGGGCTGTGCCGCAACCGAACGATTTGCAGCGGCGGCACATTTAAAAAATTGTTCCGCTATAAAATTAAACAAACCCGTAAATCGGGAGCAGGTAAAATTAGCATTGAATTACGAAATATTTTTCTTTTTCAGCGATCCTGAGGCTGACTGAATTTATTACATTTGTGCATTAATAGGAGGATAATTAACGTTGAAGTTGTTAATCTGTTGATTCTTTCCATTTCCAAAGCATATAGCTTAAACGTATAGTGAAGTGTGTTTTGTCAATGATAATTAAACGTTCAGGTCGGCTTGGCAATATTTGACCATTTTACACTCCTGGAAATGGAAAAAAGAACACAGTGACACCGGTGTGTCAGACCCACCATACTTGTTCCGGACACTGCGAGAGGGCTGTACAAGCAATGATCACACGCACGGCACAGCGGATACACCAGGAACCGCAGTGTTGGCCGTCGAATGGCGCTAACTGCGCAGCATTTGTGCACCGTCGCCGTCAGTGTCAGCCAGTTTGCCGTGGCATACGGAGCTCCATCGCAGTCTTTAACACTGGTAGCATGCCGCGACAGCGTGGACGTGAACCGTATTTTCAGTTGACGGACTTTGAGCGATTGCGTATAGTGGGCATGCGGGAGGCCGGGTGGACGTACCGCCGAATTGCCCAACACGTGGGGCGTGAGGTCTCCACAGTACATCGATGTTGTCGCCAGTGGTCGGCGGAAGATGCACGTGCCTTGTCGACCTGGAACCGGACCGCAGCGACGCACGGATGCACGCCAAGACCGTAGGTTCCTACGCAGTGCCTTAGGGGACCGCACCGCCACTTCCCAGCAAATTAGGGACACTGTTGCTCCTGGGGTATCGGCGAGGACCATTCGCAGCCGTTCCCAAGAAGCTGGGCTACGGTCCCGCACACCGTTAGGCCGTCTTCTGCTCACGCCCCAACATCGTGCAGCCCGCCTCCAGTGGTGTCGCGACAGGCGTGAAAGGAGGGACGAATGGAGACGTGTCGTCTTCAGCGATGAGAGTCGCTTCTGCCTTGGTGCCAATGATGGTCGTATGCGTGTTTGGCGCCGTGCAGGTGAGCGCCACAATCAGGACTGCATACGACCGAGGCACACAGGGCCAACACCGTCATCGAACCCATCGTTCTACCATTCCTAGACCGGCAAGGGAACTTGCTGTTCCAACAGGACAATGCACGTCCGCATGTATCCCGTGCCACCCAACGTGCTCTAGAAGGTGTAAGTCAACTACCCTGGCCAGCAAGATCTCTGGATCTGTCTCGCATTGAGCATGTTTGGGACTGGATGAAGCGTCGTCTCACGCGGTCTGCATGTCCAGCACGAACGCTGGTCCAACTGAGGCGCCAGGTGGAAATGGCATGGCAAGTCGTTCCACAGGACTACATCCAGCATCTCTACGATCTTCTCCATGGGAGAATAGCAGCGTGCATTGCTGCGAAAGGTGGATATACACTGTACTAGTGCCGACATTGTGCATGCTCTGTTGCTTGTGTCTATGTGGCTGTGGTTCTGTCAGTGTGATCATGTGATGTATCTGACCCCAGGAATGTGTCAATAAAGTTTCCCCTTCCTGGGACAATGAATTCATGGTGTTCTTATTTCAATTTCCAGGAGTGTATGCTAACAGAGACAGTCTTGTGTTTCATAGCTAACGCCGGGAAAGAACTCATTAAATATTTAAAAACCCACTGCATCTAGAAAATGTGTGCCAAGGCCGAAATACGTAAGAAAATTAATTTAAATAAGTTTCAATAAATGTTATTAATCAGTTAGTTTGAATTTATCAACATGAGAGGGTTGCTAAGGTTCGCGTAATTTTAAATGTGCTTAATTCTGTCTAAGTGAATTTTTATTACCACACGTAAATAAGGGGTTCTACAGCAAAGTTCGTACTGAAAGAGTAAATAACATAAATATTTAAAGCCATTGCCATTTCTTCATCCATTTTCATTTTTTACATAACAAAAATATTTCTTTTATTTTATTTTTCATCAAAGATACTAAGGCTTGAACACCAAAACGTACAGTTTGGATTGCGGCGCTACAGTGGACAGCCCGTCTTGAGGCACATAGGAAGTGAAACAGGTTAGAAAATTTTTCCTTGTGTGGTATCGCTGGACTTAGTCTCTGAGCGGTCAGCAGCCGCGTGCCTTGTGTGAACTTTTCGTGATTTTGTGAATAATCGAACTTTGTCAAATTGATATATGCTCGAGTGTAAAAGTATATCTAAATACGACCACTTTCGCTATTAGTTTTCATTCTTAATAAACATTATTCTAACCAAATCGCAACTGTGTAGCCTACATCATTTATGGTTCATTAATTTAGTTTCCGATATTATTATCACTGTTATTAAATGTTATGTTAACTTTGTTTTTCGCAATTTGCCATTAGCCAGAAAATTTAACCAAAGGGACACAAGTGTCGAATTTAGGGGGTGTAATGCGACACATGCGGTTCAACTCCTAGACGAGTTTGAGCCAAGACATTTCGACGAATAGGAACCGCATGTGAGCCCGAACATCTCTGGGATATTAGCTCGCAGGACCGACCTATCGTCAGAGAGGCAGACACAGCGCTTGATACACCTGCCCACAAGAACCATGAACAGGTGGCTCACAGAAAGGAAACGAAGCACATGTTGCCCTTGCGCCAATGGCCACTGACCTCTGTACACCAACAAGCCCACTTCGGGCACATTCGGCCTGGAATGTTATTGGCTGGAGTACAATTATCAGTCCCGCTTCGAAGTGAGACCCGACGACCAACGAAGACATGTCTGGAGACGCTCCGTTCTGCAGTAGGATACCAACCTGACTGTCGATGACTGCATGGCACGACAAACTGAAGTGCTGCTCTGTTGTGCCATTTCACTTCATTGCAGGATCCCCTTGGTCGTCATTCGCAGCACCCTTACAGCATGGTGGTACATAGACGATATTCTACGGCCCGTTTTGTTGCCCTTCACAGCAAGCTTCCTGGGCTTAGATTTCAGGGAGATAATTGCCACCCGCACAAGGCGATATTTTTCCAGTGCATGTCTTCGTTCCTGCTTGGCCAGCAAGGTCACCGATCTTTCTCCAGTTGAAAACGTTTTCAGCAAAATGGGCAGGATCCTCCAGCCAGTTCGGAATTTTGATGATCTAACTCGCCATTTGGAAAGAATTTGGCACACTATCTCTCAGGAGGACATCAATCAACTCTGTCAATGAATACCAAGCTGAATAAGTGCTTACATAAGGGCCAGAGGTGAACCAACACGTTACTTACTTGCTGAATTTCTGAAGTTCTTCTCTTGACTAAATAATCCATATTTTCTGAAAACGTAATGGTTTGTTTGTCCGTACATCTGGATCACACCTACCAATTTCCGTCCCATTCACATAATTCCTTCTTGATGCATCGTTTCTTTTGTCTAGCAATGGATGTACACTGCTGGTCATTAACTCTCCAATACAACGAAAATGATATGCTCTAAGATCAATTGTCAATCAGTGTACTGCGTGCTTTCATACGCACACGAAAAGCTTCTCAGCGCAACCGCACGATGTCGGCAACATCACCGCCATCTACTTCATGTGTGTGAGGAAACATCACACTGTGGGTACAAGAGGTGTGAAACGGCTGGGTGAATCAAGCGTTGTCATCTCCGAAAATCTGAGCAGTAGTATCGCTGTCTCATTGATAATCGTGATAAATGTGCTACATAGACCTCTCAAAAAGTACTGACAGTATTGTGCTATTGTAATTATAAGTTTGAGTGGCCATAATTCATCAATAGCTACAGACATTATTTTATATTCTAAGGATTACGTGTGGAAGAGGTTTTAAATTTTTGTTTCGTTTGACCTAAGTATTTAGTTTAAATAAGCAGCATTGCAGATCCTAAATTTATAATGGTAAGGAAACTGAAAATTATCGCCACAAAGTTTCTGTTATTCGTCTTGACGATATTTATATCTCCTCTCCTATGGTGCACCTATTTATCGCCTCTTTCGTGAGTACCCTAAATTCACAACCACACAAAAGTCCAATGTACTATGTTGTGATTTTTCCTGATAGATCGCTGTATTCTGTGTTCGGGCACGTGGTATAATGTTTAATGTCGTCACCTCTGGATGACAGGGTTGTGGATTCTATTGCCAGCCTGGTCGGAAATTTTCTTCTCTCGGGTGTGTCTTTGTGTTCTCCTCATCATTTCATCTGATCTTCATCGACGCGAGAGTTGCGCCAAACAGAAACACCTGCAACAGGCGACCGAGCAGTCACAGACTGCGTCTCATGGCCAATTATGCCGTACGATGATTTCATTTCACTACCATCAGTACGATTTCTTAATTTGGTAGTGGTTATTTGTATTAAGACTTGCTTAAGTGTTTAGAACGGGGCGCTCCTTGTTTTCTAGGAATTTTTATTTACTTTGGAATGTTTTATACTCTGAAGTTTTAAATTTTTCACCCCTCTTGACCATAGGATGATTTATTCATGTGGTTCTCGTTTGAGAATGCCTGGTATATTGAACACAAATGTGGAAGATGTTGGATTATATACTGCTTGTTACTCATTGTCTTTTGTCTTACCTGTCGCCTAATAATTCTAGTAAATGTAATTGTTCTTGTTGGAAAATTCATTCACTGTATAATCTATTAGCTCAAGGTATTATATAAGAATGTGCACAAGTAAAGACTGTTGTCCAACTTTTGAACGCTCCCTGTCGCGTGTTATAAAGAGTCCACAGGAAAACTCTTGCCATAAAGTTTTACACTGCTGCATATCGCCGAACATGTATGGCATTTTCTACAGGGGGAGGGATTATTGAAAGAATAAGCTTTATGAAACTAAAAAAAGAAACTTTACTGCTACATAAAATCAAAACAATAGCAAAGCTAAACCTAGTCTATTCAATGATCACGTATGTGAACTCAAATCTGCTGCTCGGTAACAATTAGTACGTTGTTTTTGTATCCTGAACACCTTTAGATCCTCCTTGGCATACCATGCCACAAGTTGTTCGCTACGTCACCGCTCAAGAGCGACTCTTCTTGAGGCTATAAAGTTCGTGAGAAGTGTTCCTGCGAGACACATTGCTGGTTTCAACTGGTTCCAAGCATACTCAGTGGTATTAATGTCAGTAAATACAGCAGGCCATCACATTTGGCTGATTGCTGATTTCTCGTGGAAGGTCTTCACAAGGCGGACGCGGTGTCCTCAGGCATTATTTTCTTTCGCAACGAATACATCGCCGAAATATTGATTGCGGATCAAGGCAAAATGTTGGAGGATTCTCTCAAATTGCAATCGATAGCGATGAGTGGCGTCTGATATCCGGACATAATTTCATTCCAAAACATGACATACCCAATGCTGAACTCTTGAGGCTGTGAGCCAAGACGACCATCGGTACCTGACAACTTGCAAACTCTTCTATCACAACAATCGCGCATTAGACAACTCCTGCTGCAACCAGACGTAAACAGTAATGAAATCCTAAACTCTGATTGGAATGTATACCGCAGAGATAGGCTGGACAGTGAAGGGGGAGGCTTGTTTATAGCGATAAGAAGTGCAATAGTATCGAAGGAAATTGACGGAGATTCGAATTTTGAAATGATTTGGGTGAAGGTCACGGTTAAAGCAGGCTCAGACATGGTAATTGGATTTCTCTATAGGCCCCCGGGCTCAGCAGCTGTTGTGGCTCAGCACCTGAAGAATAATTTGGAAAATATTTCGAGTAGATTTACCCACCATGTTATAGTTCTGGGTGGAGATTTTAATTTGCCGGATATAGAATGGGAGACTCAAACGTTCATAACGGGTGGCAGGGACAAAGAATCCAGTGAAATATTTTTAAGTGCTTTATCTGAAAACTACCTTGAGCACTTAAACAGAAAACGGACTCGTGGCGATAACATTAGACCTTCTGGTGACAAACAGACCCGAACTATTTGAATCAGTTGATGCAGAACAGGGAATCAGCGATCATAAAGCGGTTACTGCATCGATGATTTCAGCCGTAAATAGAAATATTAAAAAAGGTAGGAAGATTTTTCTGTTTAGCAAAGGTGACGAAAAGCAGATTAAAGAGTACCTGACGGCTCAACACAAAAGTTTTGTCTCAAGTGCAGATAGTGTTGAGGATCAGTGGACAAAGTTCAAAACCATGGTACAATATGCGTTAGATGAGTATGTGCCAAGCAAGATCGTAAGAGATGGGAAAGAGCCACCGTGGTACAACAACCGAGTTAGAAAAATGCTGCGGAAGCAAAGGGAACTTCACAGCAAACATAAGCCTTGCAGACAAACAAAAATTACGCAAAGCGAAATGTAGTGTGAGGAGGGCTATGCGAGAGGCTTTCAATGAATTCGAAAGTAAAGTTCTATGTACTGACTTGGCAGAAAATCCTAAGACATTTTGGTCCTATGTCAAAGCGGTAGGTGGATCAAAACAAAATGTCCACTCTGTGACCAAAATGGTACTGAAGCAGAGGATGACAGACTAAAGGCCGAAATACTAAATGTCTTCTTCCAAAGCTGTTTCACAGAGGAAGACTGCACTGTGCTTCCTTCTCTAGATTGTCGCACAGTTGACAAAATGGTCGTGTGAAACCCAGCTCGCGCTATTCGTCCACGAGACTCAGAGGGCCTTAGACACGGGTACACAGGTAGATGCCGTGTTTCTTGACTTCCGCAAGGCGTTTGACACAGTTCCCCACAGTCGTTTAATGAACAAAGTAAGAGCATACGGACTATCAGATCAATTGTGTGATTGGATTGAGGAGTTCCTAGATAACAGAACGCAGCATGTCATTCTCAATGGAAAGAAGTCTTCCGAAGTAAGAGTGATTTCAGGTGTGCCGCAGGGGAGTGTCATACGACCGTTACTGTTCACAATATACATAAATGACCTGGTGGATGACATCGGAAGTTCACTGAGGCTTTTTGCAGATGATGCTGTGGTGTATCGAGAGGTTGCAACAATGGAAAATTGTACTGAAATGCAGGAGGATCTGCAGCGAATTGACGCATGGTGCACGGAATGGCAATTGAATCTCAATGTAGACAAGTGTAATATGATGCGAATACATAGAAAGATAGATCCCTTATCATTTAGCTACAAAATAGCAGGTCAGCAACTGGAAGCAGTTAATTCCATAAATTATCTGGGAGTACGCATTAGGAGTGATTTAAAATGGAATGATCATATAAAGTTGATCGTCGGTAAAGCAGATGCCAGACTGAGATTCATTGGAAGAATCCTAAGGAAATGCATTCCGACAACAAAGGAAGTAGGTTACAGTACGTTTGTTCGCCCAATGCTTGAATACTGCTCAGCAGTGTGGGATCCGCACCAGGTAGGGTTGATAGAAGAGATAGAGAAGATCCAACGGAGAGCAGCGCGCTTCGTTACAGGATGATTTAGTAATTGCGAAAGCGTTACGGAGATGATAGATAAACTCCAGTGGAAGACTCTGCAGGAGAGACGCTCAGTAGCTCGGTATGGGCTTTTGTTAAAGTTTCGAGAACATACTTTCACCGAAGAGTCAAGCAGTATATTGCTCCCTCCTACGTATATCTCGCGAAGAGACCATGAGGATAAAATCAGAGAGATTAGAGCCCACACAGAAGCATACCGACAGTCCTTCTTTCCACGTACAATACGAGACTGGAATAGAAGGGAGAACCGATAGAGGTACTCAGGTTACCCTCCGCCACACACCGTCAGGTGGCTTGCGGAGTATGGATGTAGATGTAGATGTAGATGCCCTCGTCGCTGAAGAAATCCACGATTGACCTAGGTTCCTTTCCAGAATTCCCTTACTCATCATCCTCACATGCGACGGTTCCTCAGTGGTTTGTATTATTGTTTTCAATGGGCGCCTGAGGCCATACTGATAATATGGAGATCGTTTCGTACTGTATGGGTCGACATAGCCCTCCTAGCTGCCTCCAAAAACGCAGCTCACAGCTTTGTTGCACGATCCTCGTGGTATGATAAGCCACGCTTTCTAGGAGGCGATCGTCATATGGTGTTCTTGTCCACAGAGGACCACACTGGGGCCGGTCTTCAATGATTCATTTCTCTCTATACAGGTTAATTGTTTGGATGAAGTTGCTGTAATATACAGGGGGTGGTCAAAATATGGAAACACCACAAACACAACACATTACCATAATACGATGTAGGAAACAGTTGGCATACGCATCTACTTCAAGTCGTCGTGGAACTAATAAATACAAGTATTATGTGGTTTTAACGGGAATCTTATATCATTCTTCCTGCAAAATACTGGATATTTCAGGTGACAGTGATAGAGGTAGAAAGCGATCGTGCAACCTTCTCTCCAGAGTAAACCACAAATTCTCAATATTACTGAGATCAGGTGACTGTGGTGCCCAGAAGAAATGCGACAATTGAACCAAGTGCCACAGAGCTATCCTTGAACGATGGAAGTAGCGTGAAGAGGGGCTCTTTCGTCTTGAAACAAAGCATCACTCTTGGGGAAAGTATATTGTAACATGGGACGGACCCGATCAGCCAAAATGGCCATGTAAGCCTTGGCAGTAATTCAGTCTTGCAAAGTCCTACGGGGCCCATGGAATAACACTGCTGCTCAAATAATCACCGAGCCGCTGCCACGTTCCACTCTCTGGACATAAACTAGGCCAGAAGTTGGAGGTAATGTGGGACAAGACTCACCCGACCAAATGACGTTCTTCCACTGCTGTATGGTCTAAGTCTCGTGGCTTCGGAAACACGTTTTCCTATTCTACATCTACAGGGATATTCTGCAAATCACATTTAACGGCCTGGCAGAGGGTTCATCGACTACCTTCACAATTCTCTACTATTCCAATCCCGAACAGCGGGTGAAAAGAACGAATATCTATATTTTTCCGTACGAGCTCTGATTCCCTTATTTTATCATGGTGATCATTCCTCCCTACGTGGGTCGGCGTCAACAAAATATTTTCACATTCGGAGGAGAAAGTTGGTGATTGGAATTTCGTGAGAAGTTTCCGCCGCAGCGAAAAACGCCCTTGTTTTAATGATGCCCACCTCAAACCCCAAATACTGTATCCTTTCAATGACATTCTCTACCAAACCTACTACCATTCTTTGAACTTTTTCTATCTGGCAAGGAACTAATGAAGAGGTACTGAACAGAACTGGGGGGTAGAGAAATTTGTGGCACAACTTGACTACAAGAAGGGTTCGCTTGGTAGGACATATTCTGTTGCATCAGGGGATTACCAATTTAGTATTGGAGGGCAGCGTGGAGATTAAAAATCGTAGAGGGACACCAAGACTAAACATATTCAGTAGGATGTAGGTTGCAGTAGGTACTGGGAGATGAAGAAGCTTGTACAGGTTAGAGTGGCATGGAGAGCTGCATCAGACCAATCTGTGGACTGAAGATCAAAACAACAACAAGGATCTCACACCGCGCAGCATTATTCTAAAAGAGGACGGACAAGCGTAGTGTAGGCAGTCTCTTTAGAAGATCTGTTACATTTTCTAAGTCTCTAGATAATAAAACGCTGTCTTTAGTTAGCATTCCACACAATATTTTCTTTGTATTGTTTTCAATTTGAGTTGTTCGTAATTGTAATTCCGAGGTATTTATTTGAATTTACGTCTTTAGATTTGACTGGTTTATCGTGAAACCGAAGTTTAACCTATATCTTTTAACATTTTGATCTTCTGATGACTTTTCTAGCCGACGAACGACAGCGTCATCTGTAAACAACCAAAGACGGCTGCTCAGAATGTCTCCCAAATCGTTTATATAGAAAAAGAACAGAAAAGGGCCTATAACACTACCTTGGGGAACAAGTGGTACTTCCAACGTACGGATGTCATTTCACAGATGCTGTCCGTGGTTAGATACAACAGCTCAACCTGTAGGCTTAGCTAGCATAAGCGTATTCTTCACGCAAGCATTTATGGCGGTGTTTCCAGTTTTTGTTCAGCTCATGTTCGTTATTTCGGTGTTCTGCTTCCCATGAACAACCCTTTTTGCGGTAAAGTGCAAAGCGCGCCTGGTCGAAGCTTAAAATGACCCTTCAAGGCACACTGACAGGTAAAGCGATGCAGCTAGGCCACAATGTCGCCTTCACGATAGGAATCTGAGCCCTGTTTAGTGAAATGACTATACAGGCTTACTTTTACGTACATTACAGAAGTGTCTGTACTGAACGATGTCTTATGATCAAAAGAGAATTTAATTTGAGAATTAGAACCAAAAAACACTAAGCAGCAAGTCATGAGAGTTGTGCAAAACTTTTTTCGAGGATTCATTTCACTGCCTACTAGACTAGTTGCTGTGTAAGCCAAATAAGCAATTATACAGTCTCTAGCTATCGTTTATTAAGGTGTTTCACATCCAACTAAAGCAACTCGCTGATGGATAGCCTGCATAGAGCCACCAAATTGCGCTGAAGTTGACTGCTTCGGTTCATCCGCTATTCTAAATAATCCCAGACGCTTTCTACGGAATTTAGTGGGCCAGTGGATGTCCAATAGAGTGTCTCAGAATTCGTCAAAACAGGAACGAAGTCCAGCAGTTATGTGAACATAGCTGTCATAATGTTGGAAGACGAGAGTCTTCTATATCAAAAGATGTAGACGAAAGGCCAACACCGAAAATGTTGAAATACAGCTCTTCGTTCATTTGTACAGTAACCTGAATGACTGAGCCCAAATGACTGACTGAAAAACAAACCCAAAACATTACAGGAACACCTCCGGTCTGAACTATCCTCCACACACTGTGGATAAGCACCACATTGTACTGTCTACATGTGAACTCTGAGAGTCATCTTTCGGTTTGTGGCGAAGAGTATTTTGCGTAACGATGACTTCCGGTAAGCATAGGTATGGGCTTTAATTTCTCGGATTTTATCTACACGGTCTTTTCGTCAGATACACGTAGAAAGAAGCAGTATACTGGTTGACTGTTCTAGGAAAGTACTCTCCGGCAGTTTTAAATGTAGATTACACTGACGTGCAGCACCGCTCTCCTGTCACAGGGGTCGATTCAGCATCCTCGTGACAGTTCGCGCATACTAAAAGCTGTAATGAAACTTGCTGCTCTTCTATGGACTTTCTCGACTTCGTCCATCAGTCTGGTGTGGTATAAATCCCACATTGATGAACAGTATTGAAGTATATGTCGAACGAGTATTTTATAAGCTCCTCCTTTTCTTGATGGACTACATTTCCAGAGGAATCTACCAATAATATCTCAGTTTGGCATCTGCCTTACATGGGATTAATTTCTTGTAGATCGCTCCATTTGCAAACTGGTACATATTTTGTAGACATAACTTCTTTCAATAATCGTTCTGTCTTTGTATTCGTTATATGTTACATTTGTTTATGTTGAGGGTCAACTGCTACTCCTCACATCAAGCTTCGATCTTCTGCAGGCCTTTCTGTGTTTCGCTACAACTTCCAGCGTCGTGGTTTTGCTGTATGCAATATTATCATCCGCGAAACGCATCATGGAACTTCCGACGTTATCTCGTAGTTCATTATATATATTGTGAACAGTTTTGGTCGTGAAACACTGCACTCAGGAAAGCCCGATGTTATTTTAACGTCTAAGAGTTTCTCTCCCTTCAGAATGACGTGCTGTGTTCTCTTTGCTAGAAACTCTTCAATCCAATCACATAGTCCGTCTGAAACTCTATACGCTCGTGTTTTGTTCATTAGACGGCAGAGCGTGCCAGTTCCGAACACTTTCAGAAGAGAAGGAAAGCGGCAGCTATGTGGACATCTGTAGCCATGTTTTCTGGGTCTCGTGGATGAGCAGAGGGAGCTAGCTTTCACAGGATCCGGTGTTTTCGGAACCCATGTTGACTCCTGCAGAGGAGGTGCTTAGTCTCCAAAAATACCGCTATACGCGAGAGTAAAACAAGTTCCGAAGTCTACAAAAAACATACGCCACGCTTACAAGCCTATAGTTGTGTGCGTCTGTTCTACGACCGTTCTTTAAACGAGAATTACCTTTATTTTTCCCCAATCATTGGGAACTCTTATCTCCTCAAGACCTACGGAACACTGCAGCAAGAATCAAATTGTGCGCTTTCAGTTGATTTTCTATTCCTTATTCACTTATCTGAATATGTGTCATTTTGTCACTCATGCGATTATTTAAAGTAGAAACCGTCGATGCATTCCCTGGAAAAGAAGGCAAATTCTGCTCTCTAGACAACATCTCCAGTCACCTATTGCTCGGCACCTGTATCGGTGTTGTTTCGACTACTGGAGACAGAGCTTCACGTAGTGGTGTGACTCGTGTCCTTTTGCAAAGTACCTGCATGCAATTCCCTTCTCAGTGTTCATTCGGAAAAATGGTTTATATGAACCTTCAGTCACTAACAGCAGCAAGTCCTGCCTGGTTTGTAACCAAATGCTATTGACAAGGCGTAACAATCGCCTCCGGTCCGTGTTTTGTAGGATTCCTTATCAACTACTTTTCTTTCGCCGTGTGACATAGCTACGAGTGGTCCATCATTAATTGTAGACACGTTGCAGAGTCAACGCTGATACAAGAAACTTAATTCATGCAGTGGTCATGGGCACATTAAACACGACTTCTACTTTCTGCCGTCCCCTTGCTGCTCCAGCCTATGGCGCGCGCACACATATACAAACACAGCTTTAAACTTCCATGTTATAAATCACCGGTGGAGGGTCCTTGGACCAGTTCTAGACTACACTAGCTCCATAGCGATCGTTGTGTTCTTTTAAAGGTTTAATATTTTGTACGGTGGCCTTATCTTTCTTTCATTATGGGTGTTCTTAAACGTACGGGAAGAGACTAGTGCTGTGATATCTGATATAGGAGTTCTGCTATAGTGAACACTAAGCAAAATCTTAGCTTATTATGACTTTTGCATCTATGTAGAACAACCCAAATCAATATTCTGTTATCGTAAGTTAGCTCTCTCTATCACACATAAAAATCTGGAAATCTGTCTGTTGCATTGGTCAACAAAAAGAAAACTTCTTTTTTAGTTAGAAGAACGATGTGCATTGTTTCTGTAAGATAAACCACCACTGAATCTAGATATAATTTCAGAATTTCTCAATACGCTTCGAGTTTCATATTAGAATCGTTTCTGTACATGCTTACGGCAGCCCATGTTTATGTGGCAAAATAGCAGGATGTGCTATTTCCGTATGAATACGGCAATGTCGGCATGTTAATCAAAGAAATTAGGAAAATAAGAACAAAGAAAAATAAAGATTCATTCGTATAGGTATTTTCTTCCCGATTTTCTGTGATTCTTTGCCTCAAGAACGTCACTTCATAAGGACCAGCGGTAGCTGCACAACATTGCAGCATTTCATTTGCCTTGAAAAGTCATTTCTTATTGAGACATGTCAATGCTGCAGTTACGTCATTGTGGTAGATGTACATGAGATAATTCAAGAAATTTAGTTTGGCACATTACGTGCTATAAGATCGTATGATCTGAATACAGCTTGCATAGCATTTCGACAGTTCTCTACTATATGGTCGCCTAGAAAGTTATTACAGATACTTGTGGAGAGCAGCCTTGCAACGAATGAAGGAAGAATTCATCACACATTAATTCCCTAAATTTCTCTCTTACAAATATTCCTTTCTTCAGCCTGATACTTGGAGACCTTCCACTCAACTACATTAATCAACGTGAAATTTTGACCATAGTTTTCACAAAGTTGTTGATGAGCCCCAGTTTTATGTGCAAAGCAGGAAGCAGTTTAAGAGCGCCACTATAAAGACACAAATCAGTTTTGCTTAAAAATGTTAGTCAAGAAGGCCTTTAAGGTGGCAAAGACGTCGTTATGCACACCTGAGTTTGAACAAGGCAGTGTAATAGGGCTCCGAGAATCTGAATGTTTTTCCTGCGCTACTGCAGAAAGTTTTGACGGGCATGTGGCAGCCGTGGTGACGGGAATGTACGGGTGCAAGAAGACCCGGTTCCGGACGGCCACATGGCACCACAGAGAGGGAAGACCATCGAGTTCGGCGAATGCTCTGGCGCATCGTACTGCATCTTCAGCAGCAATTTGAGCAGTACTTGGCACCACTGTGACACCGCGCATTGCACTGAACCTAAACCACTGCCATTGCAACTTAGGTGGTGTCAAGCAACTGCTCGTTAGACGACAGGGTAGAGGTCTGCTGCGTTTTCTGATGAAAAACTGCTTCTGCCTCGGTCGAATGACGGCCGTGTGTTGGTTAGAAGGTGACGATTTGAGGGCCTGCAGCTAACGTGTCTGCGTTCGAGACGCATTGCAACTGTACCTGAAGATATGGTCTGGGTTGAGTTATGGTCTCAGCTGCGGTTTTGTATGACCGCAGCACTCTTGTGGTTATCCCACGCACCTTGACTGCAAATTTGTACGTCAGTCTGGTGATTCTACCTATTGTGCTGACATTCATGAACATGGCTTTTTTTCTAAGTGGATTGCGCTTGCCCACATAACGTTGCTGTAATCGAACATGTTCCGCCGAGTGTTGACATGTTGCCGTGGCCTGCTCGATCAACAGATCTGCCTCCAATCGAGCACGTGTAGGGCATCATACGACGACATCTCCACCGTCATCCAAAAGCAGCATTAACTCTCCCTGTATTGAATGACGAAGTGAAATAGACTTGAATCACCGTCCCACAAACTGACATTCAGCGCTTGTACATCGCAATGCATTCACGTTTGCATGCTTGCGTTCAGCATCTGGCATTTACACGGGTTATTAATGCATACATAAAAAAAAAGGTTTGCATCGTTCAAAAATGGCTCTGAGCAATATGCGACTTAACTTCTGAGGTCATCAGTCGCCTAGAACTTAGAACTAATTAAACCTAACCAACCTAAGGACATCACTCACATCCATGACCTAGGCAGGATTCAAACCTGCGACCGTAGCGGTCGCTCGGCTCCAGACTGTAGCGCCTAGAACCGCACGGCCACTCCAGCCGACGTTTGCATCGTCCCGGTTCCCAGAACTATTGGCGACAGACGTTGACTGAGGGTATTGTACCACAGACACAGCCCCTTTGACTGTTCAGAGATGTCACTAAACCCGCCCAAAGACGTAAACAACCATGTATCAGCAGCTCCTATTAGACGGAGGAGGTACGACAGCCGATCAGTTCCAGTCATCCCACCAGAAAAGAGGTATACGGCTCGTGTTGTCTGTAGTTTAACCAAGCTGAACGCCTTAGAGACACTGTCCAGCGAGTGCAGAAAGGTGGAGGTTCCCTGCTGTTTTGGGGTGGCATTTTGTGGGGCCGACGTACGCTGCTGGTGGTCATGGAAGGCGGCGTAACGGCTGTACGACACGTGAATGCCATCCTCCGACGGATAGTGGAACCATATCGGCAGCATATTTTTGAGGCATTCGTCTTCATGGACGACAATTCTTGGCCCCATCGTGCTCATATTGTGAATGACTTCCTGCGGGATAAAGACATCTCTCGACTAGAGTGGCCAGCATGTTCTCTAGGAATGAACCCAATCGAACATCCCTGGGATAGATTGAAAAGGGTTGTTTATGGACGACGTGGCCCACCGACCACTCTGAGGGATCTGCGCCGAATCGCCTTTGACGAATAGGAAAATCTGGACCACCAGTGTCTTGATGAACTTGTGTACAGTATGCCACGACGAATACAGGCATGCATCAATGGAAGAGGACGTGCTACTGGGTATTACAGGTATCAGTGTGTACAGCAGTCTGGACCACCATCTCAGAAGGTCGCGTTGTATGGTAGTACAACATGCAATGTGTCGTTTTCGTAAGCGATAAAAATGGCGGAAATGATGTGTATAGCAGGCCGCTGGTGGCCCAGCGGATCTAGGCGCTTCAGTCTGGAACCGCGCGACCGCTACGGTCGCAGATTCGAGTCCTGCCTCGGGCATGGATGTGTGTGATGTCCTTAGGTTAGTTAGGTTTAAGTAGTTCTAAGTTCTAGGGGACTGATGACCTGAGATGTTAAGTCCCATAGTGCTCAGAGCCATTTGAACCATTTTTTTTTATCTGTATGATAATCGCTATTCCAATTTTCTGTACAGGTTCCGGAACTCTTGGGACCGAGGTGTTGCAAAATTTTTTTTGTCGGGTGTAAATCAGCATTTCATCTTTGCAGTGATTTATCTCCCACTTACATTAACCTGCGATCTTGTGATGTTTATCATTTCAGTAAGTTGTCTCGACAAATCTATTCCTGAGATTTCATAACTATACATTAATTATTGTTTGGTGCTGCGATTCTTTTCCCTACAGTGCATGTTCTTTAGATTAATGCCTGAACATTTCGTAAGGAAAAAAAATTTGTTCCCGTTTCTGAGAAGAAATGATTTTAGGCTAACAGTGCTGGAATCTACAAATAATCACTACCTACTTACACGTAAAGTTTGACCATCAGTGTCCAAAACTGGCTTAATGCTTTTTAAAAATCTATTTTACCTTCATTGGAGAAATAAAGAAAGCTTGGCGGAACCGACAAGTATCCACTTTCAGTTTAGTACAGAAGGAGATTCTTTAATCGCGAATCTAAAAGCGCAGCCTGTTCTTCGATTAACTGAAATTGCAAACAAGATTGTTGGCATTCCTTAAAGACAAAAAGTGTGTATAGTCAGTTTCACCGAGACCCCGTAATGTTGGGTTTGTATACATATCTACGCCGCTCTTTATCTGCATATCACTGTATATGCCTTCACGCACAGTCACAGTATCAGGAAGAACTTATATCGGCAATTCAGCACTAACATACAATTTTTGTAGCAGATGGTAAGTTAGGCTACTGTACAGATGTCCACGTTGTGGCTGTGATTCTATCTATTTTTGTCAGAAAGATATGACAGTCTTTTGTGTGATCCTTTAGTTCTCTCCAAATCATTGTAATAGCGAAGGACACACGACGTTATCGCTTTAACCTTCCCGTCAAGAGTGTAGTACATGATGAACAGTACACGTGAGGGGTCCATTTATCGTCCAGATCGTCAACCTAAAATCCTTAGTATTTCTTTCAAGGGGATGATTTTCCTGTGTTTGCGAATTTAGTTTCAACTTTCTACAGACCTAACAAAACGAATTTGCGCTATTTTTATCAGCATGAGGCTTATCTTCTTTTGAATAAACACAAAAAAACAAAGACATAAAACGCAAAATGATTCTGTGCGTTCAAGCATGGTTAATCAGTTGTGCTGCCAATCGATCTTCATTTCTTGGAGATAGATGCTTAGTAGCAAAGTAACGCTCCATGTTTTACCTAGGACAAACAGGCCGACATTTCAGCACGAGGCATACAGAGCAAATTAAAGCCTACGCACACAACAAACACACAACATCAGCTACAGACGCACTCATGAATAATACAGAACTCCTGTTTGGAAAAGTACAGCAAAATATCAGAGTGCTCCCCGACTAGATGAAAGGCACAAAATGGATATGATGGAAGAACTAGAGATATATTTATATGCAGAAAACCTCAGACAAAACGTTAAACCTTGAAAGTTAATCAGCGAACTTCTTCGGAAGCTTTGATAGTACACTTAAACAAAAATAGTAACACACAGAAATAACCGTCATTGTAAAACAGATGTAAGTAAATTACGAATCATATAGTTACTCTGTGAAAGACCTGTGACGTTATCTCTGTCTACTACATTCAAAACATCGTGTGTTTGTTCATGTAAGTTGCTCTCGATGTGCACTGTGCACCGAAAATTTCGTGATGTTTTACAGGTGTGAGACTCTGCACAAATGGACCGTGTGCAAACTGTAAATACACGTTCTTCCAAATTTTGCCACTAACTATTATAACAAATCGACAACTAACTAGAACTTGCTCGGTTTTTGTATATTGCAGCAAAGACAGCAAAAGAAACGAGAACCTCACAATCGAAAACATTCCATGAAAATCGAACAGTACAAAGAAAAACACATAATTGAAAACGGGAATCATCGTGTAATATATGATTAAAAGAAACTAGTTACTGGTAGCAGAAAAGTTATTTACAAACATAACTAGTGTTTTCAAAGTTTTCGATGGTTAGCCTCTCACAAGGAAAATGAGCCGGATAGTCATAAATTGATTTCTTTTTCCACTTCAGCACCCACGGCTGGCCAAAGAGCACCATTCACACTGTTTGTAACAAAAATGTTGCTGACCAAAGTCACTTGGTCCTTTCCTACTCCGTACAAAGGTACTTATTCCCTAGTCGTGACATTCGTAAGTGTTTCTGTAATTCTGGACGCTCTACTGTTATAGTTTCGGTAAGTATTAACTCTGTTTCAGCCCTTTGTGTCGGTTCATTATATCTCAAATTGCGTGCTTATTCTACATATTCAGCGTGTACAATAATTAATTTCGAGATTGGAGTCTCGTGCAGTGATACAGAGTTACGTGCATTTTCAGTAGTTTCGTGGTATTTTGGGAGACTTGCCGTATATCGAGGTTATCAAGTCCTGACATACTGCTGGCGCATACCGTAAGTTCATATTTCGCTCGACTGCTGCAAATTTTAATCCACCTCTAAAACCTCCTCAACAGACGAGACGCTAATCCGTAAACGGAACAGAGCGGCATTCCGCCTGCTTTGAAATTGACTCTTGCTCGGGGAGACACACGCAATATCACCTGCAGTTTAATTCTCTGCTGTAACTTCTTCATCTTAAATTAGCTGTGCTGAGCGAGGTAGTAGCAGAATACAACGGGAACAGGGTGAAGAGGGGGAAAAGGGGGTGGTGGGGGGTGCGGAGGAGCGGCACAGAAAAAGAAACACACGTATAAAAAAGAGTCCCGCGACCGGAGTGACGCAGCGAGGGGGGGGTTTAGCTGCGCGAATTAAATTCCGTGGACGAGCGGAACCCGCTGCGCCAGATACGTTAATGGGGTTACGGCACGGGCCGGGGCCCGAGTTCCCTGCACGGCCGTAATAAAAACGAGCGACGTGCGTTTAAGGTTACAGATGTACGGCTTAAGCCGGAGAAAGTAATTTAACTGGTTTCGGTGATGGATAACGGGATTTCTCGAAATAAAGTACATGCCGAGTGCCGCGAAGGAAATACGCCTCCTCTGTTTCTCCTCAATTTATCTATTTCTTGCGTTAAAGTTGTTTGCCGCCATCCTCGTCAACGACCCTCGCCGCCGGCCTGGCGGTGTTTATACGGCGGCCCCGAGTGGGTGGGCGCCTCGGATTGATCTCCGGACATTTAGCACCGCCTCTCGCTGCTATCAGCGGCCCGGAATCAGCACTTCCCAGAGATGGCAGCTCCCTTTTTATCTGATTGCGCGCGGAAAGTCACACGCTCTCCAGCCCAATGTCCTTCACTCGATTACCCGCTCTGGCAGTGAATAAGTTCCGTGTCGCTATCCGGTAGCTGCCGTCCCCCGTATTGCAAACAGTTTCCAAGGCTCTGAAATAAATAACACGTTGTCTTCAAAAACAAAACGCACAAAAACAATTCAATTTTGTACAAGTGAAATGAAAGCGATGTCTGTATAATTTCAAATTTAGTCGTTGTAGCATCCACTTTAGTCTGTGTAATATAAAATAAAAATAAGAAATTTATTTCTAAAAGTATACTTGTCTTAGTAGGTAGAACAGAGACATGTAGGCGAATAGCTATATTGCTGATGTCAAACAAAATCCAGCGCTTGTTTTAAAAACAATAGCTGTTTTCTGTCTTGTCCTGCACCTTATAGTGAAAAGCCGCAAAACATTGGAGCACTGAACCAGAGCATGGGTGCTATAAAGGAAATGTACGTATATGTATGAAGGAAGGTAACAACGTCTAAATAACAATAAATACGGTAAAAATGTTTAAAAATTTTAAATACTGTGTCTGAATGATTATTTAAGAAAATACTTAAATTCATCATTATACATGTATATTTTAGTGATTTAAGGCGCTGTTATGGAATGTTCCATCGGTACTTTTACGAACACAGTCGTATTAATATCTAATATAAAGATGCACAACATTAAAGTTCCGCAACAATATTTATTTTATATTTCGCTGTGAACTGTCTTTCCACTTTCTAGGTAATCAGTTGCGACTGAACCAAATATGTTATGTATATTCAGACTTCTGTTTCAGTACATGACGCACTATTGGTCTTCGTTAGCACATTTGATATTTGAGATTGTTATTAACTATTGATGGTTTGTTCCGAGGAGGAGGACCTTTGTATATGTTTACCAAGTGAAGGTCAGTTTATAGTCGCGGGGTAACTTCTCAGCGAAAATAGATAATAAATGTTCGTGGATCAGTCAAGGTTTCTTTAGTCACGAACCTGCAGTCTTGGATGTGATAGAGAAAATCATTACTGTCATTATCAGATTTTTTCAGAACTAGTCTCAACAAGGAACCAGTACACGATCTTCATTAACTTATAGTTATCTGTACTACATCAAGTAGTTAACTTCAAATAGTCTCAAAATTACTATAGCGATAAAGGAAAGTGTAGTACTTATTGATGAAGCTGAATTCAGACTTCGAGAAAATAAGAGAAGACAATGTAGTTACTGGCTATTAAAATACGTGCACATAAGCTTAGAGGAAAGGGGGCTAGCTTTCGAATTACGGACTTCAGCTTGAGACTGTAGTTTAAATATCGCATGCTTTGTATTGATACTGCAGCAAGTGAATGTATAATGTCCATTAGCAAGATAATACTTTAAAGGGATTATAAAAGGACTTGTAGAATATCAACGTAAAGTACCCGGTAGTTCTCTGTAGTATTTTAAAATACTCTAATTTCTAGGTTGTTGTTGTTGTTGTCTTCAGTCCTGAGACTGGTTTGATGCAGCTCTCCATGCTACTCTATCCTGTGCAAGCTGCTTCATCTCCCAGTACCTACTGCAACCTACATCCTTCTGAATCTGCTTAGTGTACTCATCTCTCGGTCTCCCTCTACGACTTTTACCCTCCACGCTGCCCTCCAATGCTAAATTTGTGATCCCTTGATGCCTCAAAACATGTCCTACCAACCGATCCCTTCTTCTGGTCAAGTTGTGCCACAAACTTCTCCCCAATCCTATTCAATACTTCCTCATTAGTTATGTGATCTACCCATCTAATCTTCAGTATTCTTCTGTAGCACCACATTTCGAAAGCTTCTATTCTCTTCTTCTCCAAACTAGTTATCGTCCATGTTTCACTTCCATACATGGCTACACTCCAAACAAATACTTTCAGAAACGACTTCCTGATACGTAAATCTATATTCGATGTTAACAAATTTCTCTTCTTCAGAAACGCTTTCCTTGCCATTGCCAGTCTAACATTTTATATCCTCTCTACTTCGACCATCATCAGTTATTTTACTCCCCAAATAGCAAAACTCCTTTACTACTTTAAGTGTCTCATTTCCTAATCTAATTCCCTCAGCATCACCCGACTTAATTCGGCTACATTCCATTATCCTCGTTTTGCTTTTGTTGATGTTCATCCTATATCCTCCTTTCAAGGCACTGTCCATTCCCTTCAACTTCTCTTCCAAGTCCTTTGCTGTCTCTGACAGAATTACAATGTCATCGGCGAACCTCAAAGTTTTCACTTCGTCTCCATGAATTTTAATACCTACTCCAAATTTTTCTTTTGTTTCCTTTACTGCTTGCTCAATATACAGATTGAATAACATCGGGGAGAGGCTACAACCCTGTCTCACTCCTTTCCCAACCACTGCTTCCCTTTCATGCCCCTCGACTCTTATGACTGCCATCTGGTTTCTATACAAATTGTAAATAGCCTTTCGCTCCCTGTATTTTACCCCTGCCACCTTTAGAATTTGAAAAAGAATATTCCAGTCAACATTGTCAAAAGCTTTCTCTATGTCGACAAATGCTAGAAACGTAGGTTTGCCTTTTCTTAATCTTTCTTCTAAGATAAGTCGTAAGGTCAGTATTGCCTCACGTGTTCCAACATTTCGACGGAATCCAAACTGATCCTCCCCGAGGTCTGCATCTACCAGTTTTTCCATTCGTCTGTAAAGAATTCGCGTTAGTATTTTGCAGCCGTGGCTTATTAAACTGATAGTTCGGTAATTTTCACATCTGTCAGCACCTACTTTCTTTGGGATTGGAATTATTATATTCTTCTTGAAGTCTGAGGGTATTTCGCCTGTCTCATACATCTTGCTCACCAGCTGGTAGAGTTTTGTCATGACTGGCTCTCCCAAGGCCGTCAGTAGTTCTAATGGAATGTTGTCTACTCCGGGGGCCTTGTTTCGACTCAGGTCTTTCAGTGCTCTGTCAAACTCTTCACGCAGTATCGTATCTCCCATTTCGTCTTCATCTACATCCTCTTCTATTTCGATAATATTGTCCTCAAGTACATCGCCCTTGTATAAACCTTCTATATACTCCTTCCACCTTTCTGCCTTCCCTTCTTTGCTTAGAACTGGGCTGCCATCTGAGCTCTTGATATTCATACACGTGGTTCTCTTCTCTCCAAAGGTCTCTTTAATTTTCCTGTAGGCAGTATCTATCTTACCCCTAGTGAGATAAGCTTCTACATCCTTACATTTGTCCTCTACCCATCCCTGCTTAGCCATTTTGCACTTCCTGTCGATCTCATTTTTGAGACGTTTGTATTCCTTTTTGCCTGCTTCATTTACTGCATTTTTATATTTTCTCCTTTCATCAATTAAATTCATAATTTCTTCTGTTACCCAAGGATTTCTAGCAGCCCTCGTCTTTGTACCTACTTTATCCTCTGCTGCCTTCACTACTACATCCCTCAGAGCTACCCATTCTTCTTCTACTGTATTTCTTTCCCCTATTCCTGTCAATTGTTCCCTTATACTCTCTCTGAAACTCTGTACAACCTCTGGTTCTTTCAGTTTATCCAGGTCCCATCTCCTTAATTTCCCACATTTTTGCAGTTTCTTCAGTTTTAATCTACAGGTCATAACCAATAGATTGTGGTCAGAGTCCACATCTGCCCCTGGAAATGTCTTACAACTTAAAACCTGGTTCCTAAATCTCTGTCTTACCATTATAAAATCTATCTGATACCTTTTAGTATCTCCAGGGTTCTTCCACGTATACAACCTTCTTTCATGATTCTTAAACCAAGTGTTAGCTATGATTAAGTTGTGCTCTGTGCAAAATTCTACTAGGCGGCTTCCTCTTTCATTTCTTAGCCCCAATCCATATTCACCTACTATGTTTCCTTCTCTCCCTTTTCCTACACTCGAATTCCAGTCACCCATAACTATTAAATTTTCGTCTCCCTTCACTATCTGAATAATTTCTTTTATTTCGTCGTACATTTCTTCAATTTCTTCATCATCTGCAGAGCTAGTTGGCATATAAACTTGTACTACTGTAGTAGGTGTGGGCTTCGTATCTATCTTGGCCACAATAATGCGTTCACTATGCTGTTTGTAGTAGCTTACCCGCATTCCTATTTTCCTATTCATTATTAAACCTACTCCTGCATTACCCCTATTTGATTTTGTGTTTATAACCCTGTAGTCACCTGACCAGAAGTCTTGTTCCTCCTGCCACCGATCTTCTCTAATTCCCACTATATCTAACTTTAACCTATCCATTTCCCTTTTTAAATTTTCTAACCTACCTGCCCGATTAAGGGATCTGACATTCCACGCTCCGATCCGTAGAACGCCAGTTTTCTTTCTCCTGATAACGACATCCTCCTGAGTAGTCCCCGCCCGGAGATCCGAATGGGGGACTATTTTACCTCCGGAATATTTTACCCAAGAGGATGCCATCATCATTTAATCATACAGTAAAGCTGCATGTCCTCGGGAAAAATTACGGCTGTAGTTTCCCCTTGCTTTCAGCCGTTCGCAGTACCAGCACAGCAAGGCCGTTTTGGTTAAAGTTGCAAGGCCAGATCAGTCAATCATCCAGACTGTTGCCCCTGCAACTACTGAAAAGGCTGCTGCCCCTCTTCAGGAACCACACGTTTGTCTGGCCTCTCAACAGATACCCCTCCGTTGTGGTTGCACCTACGGTACGGCCATCTGAATCGCTGAGGCACGCAAGCCTCCCCACCAACGGCAAGGTCCATGGTTCATGGGGGGAGGAATCTCTAGGTACAAAATTTAAATTTTTCGCTGTTACTCCTGTTAAATAGAAACAAGAAATTCTTTTGGGTTATGTGAACTACACTTTCGTGTAAAGCCTACTTCAGTTACATCCGCTGGTGTGCAAAACAGAAGGACAAATGTAACATTCGCATGATTTGTCACTGTCAAGATAGATGGCTCAATGAAACTTGGACCATACATATAAATAATTGTTACGTTGTAATACACAAGGTAGCCACAAGGAATATGGATTGAAACGAACAGAAACGACACTTTTATTCAAGGCAGTATTTGCGCTGAAGTCACTGTACCCCTGCACATGACAGAAAGTGGGACGTGATTCTTAATAGGGTGTGTGATCTCCGCGGGGTGTAATGCATGCTCTGCTACGTGCTCCCATGCCGGCCACGAGGTTCGCAAGGAACTCGTGTGGAAGGAGGTTCCATTGCTCTAACAGCGCAGTCGACAACTAAGTGATGGTCTTTGGTACATGTTGGCGAGTTGCAATACGTCTGCGCAACGCGTCCCCTACGTGCTCGATGGGATTTAAGTCGGGGAAACAGTCCGTTCACAGAATATCCTCACGTAGCAAGAGATCCTCTATCTGCGCTGGTCGATACGGTCACGCATTGTCATCCATAAAAAGGTCACGGGCGAATGCACCCCTGAAAAAAACCAATTGGGGAAGGCGGGCAGTGCCGCAGTAACGTTGACTTGTGAATGTACAGTTTTCAAAGATATGTCATTATGCCCGTGTATCATTACGCTCCCACACAGCCTGACACATAGGCCACCAGCAACAAACACATTCTAAACTGTTCCTGGGTGTATTACGTGTTCCCACCCTTCGCCAATTGAGGGTACGTCCTCATCACTACTGAGGCTGCATCTGCTGTCATCCAAGAAAAGCGCACGACCTCCCTTGTCGTTTGCCCTGTCGACATGATCTTGGCATCATCGCAAACGGCGCCGATGTGCAGATGTCAACGGAACACAGCGTACTGTTCATTGGACAAAGAGACCATTCCTCTGCAGTTGCGCCTCCTCTCCCTCTGATAGCAATGCCTGTGGTTCGGAATGCTCCCCATGCACATGAAAAAATGCTATGAGCAATACCAAATTCCTGGGCTGCACTCGTCATGCTTCTCAATTCTTCTAGTTTCCCTAAAATGCTTCCCAGTGTGAAATTATCCAGATGTTATATTGTAAAAAGAACACCAGCGCAGGGCACCGTGCTGCCCGCTAATTGACACACACTGATTTGTCCAGTCCGCTCAACTGCCTTGTGTTGCAGGGCCAGCCAGCCCCATTTGGCACTGAAGTCACGTTACCCTTCGTGCCAAGTGACGTCTAGCTTCCCGTCCACGACTTTGAGATCTCTGGCAACATACTCCCGCATTTTCATTCATTTATATCTATTTCTTAATACGCTAATTTATCTAGCTCGTCTTTATCTTTTGCAGAGCACCAAAATTTCGTTTGAGGAAGTGAACCTATATATCCCACTTTCACGAACGTTGGTTAGGTACTGGCATTCCAACGCACCTCTAGAAACGAAACTTTGCACTATAAAATACACATATTGCCAGTCTGTGGATTTCTAACTAAAAGTGAATGAGGAAGTGTACCTTCTGGAAATAAGCACCGTGGATTAGTCCCTAATGACAAGTAGTGTATGTCCAGTCTTGATAAATGAAGCTTTAAACCATTTATGCGAACCTAATGCGACTCCAAATTGCGCAAAGGTTCTCATACAGTAGTGTTAGCCCGGTAACTTGATGAGTCGATTTACCCTGGACAATGGACTGTATCCTTGTGGCGGTTTGACAGCCTGCTTATAACCAGATGGAACAAGAATGCCCGTATCACGTTTAATCACTCACATCTACTTTCTGACACTTCCTTTTTCCTTACATCATTCTTTTCTTGATTACAACGTCCCTTATGGAATATACAGAGAAGAGTTAATGTTCATGCCTGAGGTCCGTAATATTAACCTTGAATTTGCTTGATTTGTGCCATTTTATGGAAGTCTTGATTCGACATTGTGTGAAATGACACGAACGCAAGTATTGTGTCAGGCAGAGCACGGTATTTGCAGGCACCTATTACTGACAAAGTGGCAACTTCGTTAGAGGATTGTAAGCACACAAGGAATAAAAGATAAATAAACAACTCAGTGAACAAGTACCAGTCATGTCACAGTACGTCGCCAGTAACCCATTTCGAAAATCAGTTGTCTTGTAATCGCATCCATTGTCGCTCTTTTATTGGAACTCTATTTTGTATAATGTAGAAGTCATTGTCTTTGGTTAGTATTTTTTTCTTTAAAAATTAGACAGAAATTTAATTTCCGTTGAAGTGATTAGGCTAAATTTCTGAAATAGCTCATGTCAAACATTTCTGTTGTAATCTTTAGTTTAGTTTATGTGTCTATCCGTGCCGCAAACCAGAGTATCTTAGTTCTCGCGTGTATTTCTTTAGGTAGATGCATTTCTATTACTACTTCCACAAACTACTAACTGCCCTACATTTAACTCCTTTCGCGGTCTTTCGAGGGAATCGCTTATGGCCCGCCTATTTAAATCATAATTTTTGGGTGTTATATCTGCATATTTTTCATGGAGCTTTAGCAATGATTTCCCACTGTTATCATCATGAGATACCATAAAATCGTATACTTGAGCCTTTTGGCAACGCTATAATTGTGGCGCCTAAATTAAAATAAAAGAAAAAATCCCTCCACTTCTCATTTTTGTTCTGTTGTTTTCGATCCTCAACAGACATAAGTACGCCCACTTGTTTATTAAAGTTTATTTTTTCATTATAGAGTAGATGGTGTGTACATGCAACCTTAGTCTAAAACTGCGTCTCGATATTTAAGTTGAGCATTGCGCCGCTGTAGCGTATAAGGCGCCTAAAATTGCAAGGTTGATCCTTCTTTTCTTAGCATATTTGCAATAGTTCGTTCATTCAAAGTCGGCCTTCTCGCTGCTGTCGATGTGCAATACGTTAAATTCATCCTTACAGACTGAATTTGCAGTGCGACAGTGTAAATCGTTGTATACATTTGACGAAAGCGGTGACAGATGCTGTACACTGATACGGCTTCTTCATTTTTTCTGCCTATAATCAGGGAGGCCTCAACAGTCGCTATACAAGAGCATTCCACAGTATTAAATGGATTCATTACATAACAAGCACGTCATTAATATGCATAAAATTTACGGGCAGCGTCCTGAGTAATCTTTATAGAGTGTATCGCGCAGAGTAGTTTGAGTAAATTAGGGATACAGCGTGTTCGGCGTCCATTTTATTACCCATAGAAATCCTTAATGCACCAATTCAATACGCTGCTTAAAGTGTTACACATAATGAGCTCATATCCAGCACATGAAATGAAGTATCCCCAATTTACTTTTACTACCAAGTAAATGATATTGATCACGATGCAATGCTAACTTGACACATGGAGAATACCGTTAAAATTCTTACCGTTTCCAGACGTAACTACCGGATAGAATCACAGTGTATCTTTTGAAAACACAGAAAAACAACGTCTTATACTGAAAAATTGATTTCAGAGTAAAATAATGACAACTTTTATTTAAAACTCAGAACTGCAAGAATTACTTTCGCCTGTTTTCAAGACTAGATCCGCTTTAAAATTGACGAAGAATCTGTGGCCCTTCATGACACGCCAACCTTCTTTCAAATTTTGGCAACATAATGTCCACTCGCATACTGCGAGAGTTTCTATGGCTTGCCATCGTGCTTGCCAAATCCTGCCTTGGCCAGTAAGGTCACCAGATCTCTCTCCAGTTGAGGACGTTTGCAGCACTCGGCATTTTGACGCTTTAATGCGCCAATTCCACAGAAAAAGAATGGTTCAAATGGCTCTGAGCATTTATTTATCTCTCCATGTACAGCATATCTGCCGATTTCCGTCCCATTCGGATAACTCCTTCGTGTTGCGTCGTTGCTCTCTGTCTTATACAGTATTTCTCATATCAGCATTCACTGAATAGACACGGATTTGATATTAAGGTAATCGCGTTGCTGTCTGCCAAAATATAAGGCGCTGTCCACCGCCCATAGTTTGTTAAAAACATCGAGCTTCACGTCTGTCCTTCCGACGATGCTATTTTGGATTTACCGAATTTTCTCTGAATCATTCGACGTGAATATCGCGATAATTTCGTTAAGAAAGCTGCAATTTATATTCTGTCCTTTGAGATATACCTATATTTGGTTGAAACGGCGTTATTACGAGTCCCCGCTTGTAGCGTGGAATTTCAAATCCACATTCCTGGTCGTTTTTAGCCGAGGGGCATCTGCTCAGCTGCATTTTATATTAGGTGTTTCTTAACTTTATAAATAACAGACATAAATTTAATGCTGTATTTCTTTATTTTGATTTCACATGTAAATATTCAAAAAAGTGAGAAGTATTGAGCTATCCTGCTGTATCAGTGTTAACAACTTCACGCGAGGTAAAAACAGACATATTGTTCGAGACAGAAGTATACCAGTCGGAAGCGCCATTGGTTATAACATGTACAATATCTATCTCTTTGTGATCTTTACGTAAGCTAAGAAATAAACAGTCATATATTTGTGTAAAGGAAGAACATGAACGTTCAAAAATTTCGCTCATCATAATGTTCTCTCTGACGATGAATACAATGCAGTCGTGCTGAACTGTGAGGAATATATAGACAAAGTCAAACGTGCTATACAGAAGGCTACAAAAGTAATTGATTACAAGCTTTCAGCCACAAAGTCGCAGTTGAATATCACATCACGACCAGTGCTTACACAACCAACTGTATTCCACTCTGTCAAGCTACCAGCAATTAAGCTTGAGTCATTTTGTGGAGATGTCGAAATGCGGTCTCGCTTCCGGGAACAATTTAAACCGTCCATTGATAAAGACCCATCCCATAACGGCTAACACGTATGAAGAAACAAAGAAAATTTTATTGACTAGATAGGGAGATAGCAATCGCATTAGACAGGCACACCTCGATTATTTGGATGCGCTAAAGCCTGTACAGTCAGCGACACATGAAACGCTGAACAGTACATTCCTGGAATGTAACCGTCGTATTCAATCACTGCGTGCCTTAGGAGAAGACGTCGTGGCATACGGTAAAATTCTCACTCCGAAAATTCTGAATGGATTTCCTGCTGAAATGTGCCAGAAATGGGTCATTCATGCTAGAAGAACCGAAGTAGCGAGAGGAGATGTACTGAAACTACTTAACTTTTTGGAAGAAGAAGTTCGTGGTGTTCTCACCGCACAAAAGATTCGTACAGAATATCAGTCATCTCCTAGCTTCACTCCCACTGCAGCAGCGCTTCACATAAATTCAAAGCAAGCGAAAAATCCGCGTAAGCCTAAACGAGAAGTACCGGTGGAACCATATTGCGTATTTTGCGAATCTCGCTCTCATTGGGCCCAAGACTGCAACATGGTAACTGACAGCCAACAACGTATTGATAAACTAAAGCAAGATAATTGCTGTTTTATATGTCTAAACCGAGGTCATAATGCTGGAAAATGCAGTAAGAAGGACATGGTCACGTGTTTTAAGTGCAAGAAAAGTCTCACAGAGCCATCTGTTGCTGCGTCTTCTTCATCTTCTCAGCAAATTAGCTCTACGTCTGTAGGGAGAATCGACGTAAGTTCAGCAGATTTTACTTATCTTCAGACAGCTCGAGTTTGGGTCAGTGGACCCGCAGGATTAGGCAAACTTACTCGCTGCGTTCTGGTTAGCGGTAGTCAGTCAAGCTTCATTTCCAAGTTCCTGATAGATGAGATAGGTTTAAGAATTATAGAACATCGTGATCTATCTGTCAACGCCTTTGAAATGCCACCCGCAACTTCAACGCATCGTAGAGTCGTAGAATTCACACTACAGGGTACATGGACTAATTCCAAGAGTGCGTTTGAAAGCACATACTCATTTTCCGGGCACTCAACTATGCCTTCCGATTTAAGAAAACGTGTACGCACACGGGGACTTCAGTTTGTGGACCTAAGGGATGGTACAGAAGATCTTCCCATCGAGATTCTTATCGGAGCAGATTACTATTGGAAAATCGTTAAAGATTCCCCTCCGATTCGACTAACGTCATCAGTTGTCCTGGTACCTTCCATTCTAGGTTGGATTCTTAGTGGATGCAAATCAAGCACCACGGCTAACCTTGTGACGGCAAACTACATCAGTTTAGAGACAGCGACAACAACAGACGATATTTTAGGACGTTTCTGGAATTTAGAAACAATGGGAATCACAGAAAATGAAACAACAACTCTGAATCAAAATGAATTGGCATTATTGCAAGATTTCTCAAAATCCTACTGCGTCGAAGACAAAAGAATAGTGGTGTCTTTCCCCAGAAAACCCAACGTTATGTTATCTAATAATCTTCAGCAAGCAGAGAAGAGATTTGCTTCACTGGAGAAAAAATTTACGAAAGACAAGAAACTGAAAGAAATTTACGAGGCGCAAATGATAGAATACATCAAGAAGAAACATGTGGAAGTCACACATTCTAGACAGAAATTGCGTGGCAGATTTTGTCTGCCACATGATGCAGTAAAGAAAAAAAAGTTAGGTGTCATCAAATGGAGGATTGTATGTCGCACGACCAGAATGCACGTTTATTGAATGACTCTTTAGAAATAGGTCCTAATTTACTTCCTGACATTCTTTCAATATTACTGAGATATCGTCTACAACAAGTAGCCTTAATTGCCGATATCAAACAAGCATTTTTACAGCTAGTTCCTCACAGGAATGATAGAGATCTCACGAGGTATTTTTGGTACAAAATAATCGTAGATCAACAAGGAGACTATATGACATCTTACGAAAGGATTACATACCGCTTCACCCGGCTACCTTTCGGACTTACCTGCAGCCCGTTTCTTCTTGCAGACACGCTGAAAGAACTTGCTGTAATGCACAAAACGAATTTTCCGCAAGCTGCTTTACTTGTTTATAAATGGCTTTACTACTGAGTACTTTAATCGCTCAGAAAACTGACCATTCCTTAAGGGAAAATTACAAATATGGCTAAATACAGGGCTAACATGTGCAGCACAGTACTTAAATATTCTACTAGACACTCCACCATAACCATGAGAGTCCTTAGTCTTCAGTGATTTGATTATTGTCTCAATCTCCCTCTTCCTCAATCACAGAGGAATATTTCAGACGTCAATCTCGGAAAGGCATTTGCTGAGAAATTTATATGATTTCCTGTAGATACTAAATTTTTATTTAATTCACCAGCAATGCTCAGAAAATGGTTGTTAAATACTGTACATATATCTGATTTATCAGTAACAGAAATATTATTACTGCAAACTGACTTATATCGTCAACCTTGAGCTGCTGACCAGACACTTCCTTCAGAACTGACCATATGGCTTTAATTTTATCCTGTGAATTAGCTATTCTATTTGCATACCACATACTTTTCGCTTTGATAATAACATTTTTAAGCACGTTACAATACTGTTTTTAATGGGCTACTGTAGCCTGATTGTGACTACTTCTAACATTTTGATATAATTCCCGCTTTGTTCTACATGATATCCTTATCTCACTAGTCAGCCAACCGGGCTGTCCATTACTGCTAGTACCCCGTTTAGAATGTTCTAATGGAAAGCAACTCTCAAAGAGCATGAGAAATGTGTTATGGAAAGCATTGTATTTATCATTTATATTATCGGCATTATAAACATCTTGCCACTCTTGTTCCTCGACAAGTTTGTTGGATTTACTTTCCTACGTAGTTTGTAATTAAATACGACATTGGTTAGAGTAAAAAAAAACTTTTAGTGTTAAAACTTGTGCATCAAGGTCTGAAAGGCCATTCACCCTTCAACTAACAGAATGCCCATCTAGTAATGAAGAATGAATAAAAATATTGTCTATGACTGTGCTACTGTTCCCCTGCACCCTAGTTGAAGAAAAAAACACAGTTTGCATCAGATCATATGAATTTAGGAGATCTACCAACATCCTTTTCCTTGCACAATCATGTACAAAATTAATATTGAAGTCACCACATAGAACTACTTTCTGGTACTTCCTACAAAGTGAATCAAGAACCCTCTCTAACTCAAGCAAAAATGCTCTGAAGTCGAAGTTAGGGGACCTATAAACAACAGCAATTATAAGTTTAGTTTCACTAAATTCAACTAATGCTGCACAACTTTCAAATATCTGTTCAGTGCAGTGTCGTGATACGTCTATGGACTCAAATGAAATACTGTTTCTTACGTACAGAGCCACTCCCCCACCCCGCAAGGAACTCCTTGAGAAACAGCCAGCTAATCTGTAGCCTGGTAAAGGAAGCCTCTGAATTATCAAATGATTTAAGTGGTGCTCTGATATACCAATAATTTCAGAGTTAACATCAATTAGCAGTTCAGTAACTTTATCTCTAATAACTCTTATATTTTGATGAAATATGCTACTTCTTTCTCTACTTGGAAACATTACATCCTCTGGAGGTGAGCCCTTAGTTAGAGGCACTTCCTTTAAGCAGGTATACCTATCAGCTGACTTCAGTCTAAAAAATGTGCATCTCTAACACTACTATAGGAATTTTTCCATGAGTGATACAACTACCACCACCACCCACTACACTGTCTCCTATAAGCTTAGCCAGCCTCCCCTTCCCATACCTATTGAGGTGCAGGCCATGCCTAGTGAAACCCCATCTACTGATAAACCCAACTGGCACCACTGAGACGTGATCCATGCCCTCCGCCATCAGTGCCCTCCCCAGCCCCACATTAACACGCCTAATAGCCGCATTAAGGTGAGGCCGATCATGACGCTGAAACAGTTGCACGAAATGCACATTCGTACCACCAGTTTGAGCAGCTATCTTAACCAAGTCACCACTGACATCATATTCGCCGTCCCTATCGAGTCTTTTCCCTGCTGCACCCACTATCACTACCTGATCCTCTTTCGTAAAATTCTTACATAACTTTCCTATGCTTTCAGTCACCTGAACCAACCCTGCACTAGGCTTCACAATGCTGGTGACCTGGTACTCACTCCCCAACACTTCCTGCAACTGTTGGCCCACACCTCTACCGTGGGAACTACCTAGCAGCAGAACCTTCTTTCTGCTAGACTTTGCAACCTACCTAGGCCTCCTAATTGTTGAGAACTGCTGCAGGTTCCCTACATCTACGGCTACACGAGGCTCCTCTCCACTCAGCTCTGACAGTTGGTCGTATCTATTGCATGTATGCAAAGTAAAACTGTCTGAACACCTCCTCTTCCTAGCTACCTTCTTGCCAACTGCCAGTTCCCATTCCCCACCACCCTTCACCCTCCTCAACCTATCTAGTTCCTCCTTTGCACATTGTAACTGCACCTGAAGGGCACAGATCTTATGCTCCTGCTCCTCTATTAACTTGTTTCTACTACAGATTCTACATTCCCAGGAGAGGATCTCCCTAAAATGACCACTGGCTTCCCCACTGCATTCCCCCCAATGAAAATACTTTGAACAAATCCCACACCGTAATCCACTACTTACAAACCTACGACAGAGCCCACACCTTTCACTCATGGTAAATGTTGCAATTACTGAAAACAAACTATATGTTTACGTTATCAAAGTCCAGTTACACCAGTAGAGCTATTTAAGAACTAACAATAATGGTCTCGAAATTCTCTGCCTACTAAGAAAGCAGCTACTTGTATTAATACTACTACAATAATGGTTCAAATGGCTCTGAGCACTATGGGACTCAACATCTTAGGTCATCAGTCCCCTACAACTTAGAACTACTTAAACCTAACTAACCTAAGGACATCACACAACACCCAGCCATCACGAGGCAGAGAAAATCCCTGACCCCGCTGGGAATCGAACCCGGGAACCCGGGCGTGGAAAGCGAGAAAGGCACCGCACGACCACGAGATGCGGGCTACAATAATGTTATAATATGTACATGGATGATTTTGTAGCACGTGCTAAAGATGACAATGGCGTAATTAACTTATATTATGAGCTTACATCACTCATGGGACAGATCAGTGTACGAATGGCAAAGTGGGCCAAAAATTGAAGCCAACTGATTGGAAAATGGCAATCAGAAGGTGTCATAAACATTACAGATGCGGAGGTACTGGAAGTCCACTAGAACACACAGACTGATACGCTCAGTGTTGTTCACAATAATGTTACCGACAATGTTATAAATCGTCCTGCCACTAAGCGAGAAGTACTACGAAACACTGCTAGATTCTATGACCCACTGGGTTTGCTGTCGCCTGTGTCCCTCACTGCAGAAATAATTTTTTCAATAAATTTGGTCAAGAGGAATTGAATGGGATGAGCTTTTACCCCTTGATCTTAGCAAACGCTGGCGAATGTGGGTATCAACATTTCCATCATGTTCACACATAAAAATGCTCCGATGGGTTGGTGTATCTGGAAACACTGAGCCAGAAATCCATGTCTTTTGTGACACATCAGAAAAGGCCTACGGAGCAGTCCTTTATGTACGGTGCACCACAACAAATATGGTATCAGTCCGTTTAGTTTGCAGTAAAAACCGAGAAGCTCCCATCAAAAATTAACTCTTCCACGGCTGGAGCTTCTAGCGACACTTCTTGGATCAAGACTACTTCATTATTTCTGTAAGGCCACGAGCTATAATGCAAGTCATACAACATTGTGGACTGACTCAACTGTAGCCTTAGGATGGGTACAACATGACCGTAATCGATGGAAAACCTTTGTGTCAAACCGTGTTAAGGAAATACAGCGACTAACGAATCCGTCACAGTGGAGGCACTGCCCTGGTGACGAAAATCCAGCTGATCTAGCCTCCATAGGCACCACAGCAAATAACCTTCACCATGCTTCTGTATGGTTCCATGGACCTGCTTGGTTAACAAAGAACAGAACACAGTGGCCTCGAATTTTACAGACGAAAGAGCATTCCTGGCCAGAAAAGAAGAAATTAACAGCCAAGTCTTCATGGTACAAACAACGATTCCTGTTTTAATAGCTGCACTGTACAGTAGCTACTTCAAACTGTTAAAAGTTACAGGATGGGTACTTCGATTTAAGCGGCACTTACTGAAAGAAAACAGAACATCTGGAGAACCAACAGCATCAGATTTGAGCGAAGCACGCACTTACAAGATTCAAGTTGTTCAGCAGCAACAGTTTGCGCTCGAACTGCATGCACTATACAACAATATGCCTCTACCACGTAATTCTCAGATAGCTCGCTACAACCCATTCTTGGGTCATGTTCTTATTCGTCTCGTTGGACGGCTGTTGTTTGCAGAATTACCCAGAGATCAACGCCACCCGATTCTTCTCGAAAGACATCATCATTTCACACGTTTACTGATCCAGCAGACTCACATTTGTGTGCATCACCTTGGAGTAAACATAGTGTTATCTGAACTGAGAACAGAATTCTGGATCCTTAGAGCTCAACAGACAATTAAACATGTTCTACAACGTTGCCTACCTTGTAAGGTGGTGAAAGTTCACGTTGTTCAACAAACTGAGACTCCATTACCAGCTGAACGAGTCTCACCACTGAAACCATTTGCTGTAACAGGTATTGACTTTGCTGGTCCATTATATGTCAGACAAGAACGTATTACGAAGAGAGCGTATATTGCTCTACTCACATACGCAACAACACGAGCCATACACCTGGAACTATGCTCAGATATGTCAACTGACAGATTTCTTGAAGCCCTACAAAGGTTTGTCGGAAGATGTGGAGTGCCCAGCACAACTTACACTGATAATGCTACTACCTTCCATGCCACGCACTTAGAGCTGAAGGAGTTCTGGCAGGCTCTCATGGCAGGCAAGGCGCACAAGTACCTCGGCCAACAAGCCATCACTTGGAAATTCATCGCCTCACACGCGCCTTGGTGGGGAGGATTCTGGGAACGGATGGTGGGATCATTCAAACGCTACCTGAGAAAAGTTTTAGGAGAGTCCCAGTTGGGCGAAGAAGGTCTCAACAGAATCCTGATCAGCATAGAAGCAGCACTAAACTCTAGACCAATTACGAAAGGGGGAGAGGAATCTGAATCACTAACTCCCGGACATTTCCTTGAAGGTGATCACTCACAACACTATCTACTGGTCCAGAATCACCAGTTAGAAAGGACTTGTCCAAGGAATTTCAACGGCTGCAGAAGATGGTAGAACACTTCTGGAACAGGTGGAAGAAGGATTATCTGATCCTGCTCAAAAACCTCCATGAAACTCATCAACCAAGGCCAGGTTCAGGAAGACTCCAGCTGGGTGATGTTCTTCTACAAGAGGATGTTCATCCACGACACATGTGGAGGAAGGCGCCGATAGAAGATCTTCATGAAGGAAGAGATGGAAAAATACGAACTGTAACCTTACGAACTTCAGAAGGATCCAGGATCTCACGTCCCGCTCAACTGGTTATTCCTCTAGAAGTTGACCAGGTTGGGGAGGGTGTAGCGGGTGATATTATAGACACTCTGGAAATATGGACTATCCTTGAATTAATGTTTTACATTCCATGATGTATGTTCCTTGCAGAGAAATAAATTAATCTTGTATTGGAATCACGGTGTTGTGTCTCCGTAATAAAGTCCAAGTGTAGGTCCAGTGCGTCTAGCACGCATACAGATTGGTTGTAAGTGCTCAACTGCTCTCCGCCTAAGCAACATACGGCCTTCACTGGTCCCGAGGCAGAACCAGCTTCCACCAGAAAACAAAACAGACCTCCATCCTGCCCTCCAATGAGCTGTCGCTTGTCACAAATGGCGGCGGTTGGAATCAGTGGAATGTACGCACAAAGGCATCTAGTTCGGAGATGTCCTTGAAGGAAACGATATGTAACAGTTCGCTTAGTCACTATGGCACCAGCCGCTGATCAGATTGCTGTTGCAGATGCAGTATGAGGTGCCAGAGCCATAGGCAGGACTCGATGGCCTTCCCTCTTGATAGCTCCACGTGGGGGGCTTGACACTGGTCGTCTTGCGACCATAGGTTCTCGTCACCCCCGCTGCCAGCAATCATGTACAGTGGCTACATTCCTGCAAACTTGTTCTACCTCGTTGACACTCAGTAAGGTGTTGATAACGGTGTCTTTGTCGCTTAAAAGGCATTCTTGACTAACAACAGCTCACGACGTCCTACCTCAAAGGTAACTAATTCTCACGACTGTTACAGGGTGTATTTAAGGCAAACCTGATTCTCATCCTCACAGTGGTGCTATTAAACACGACTACCAACTTTTGTTTACATCGCACAACTACTTCTGATGGTGCAAATGGTTCAAATGGCTCTGAGCACTATGGGACTTAACATCTGAGGTCATCAGTCCCCTAGAACTTAGAACTACTGAAACATAACTGACCTAAGGACATCACACACATCCATGCCCGAGGCAGGATTCGAACCTGCGACCGTAGCGGTAGCGCGGTTCCTGACTGAAGCGCCTAGAACCGCTCTGCCACACCACCCGGCTCACAACCCCTTCTTGGTCCCTCAGTGTATTTCACCGCTTATGTTGAGTTGGTTAGCATTATTTTCCGGTATGAGTTATCATAAATGTTGGCATTCAGATGTACTAATGCTCATTACGTTAATCTTCAAAATTCTAGTATTGGCTCAAAAATGTCAAGACCTTTGTTCCTTAAAATAACAGCTCTTGGTGTTATAAACCTTAGTGGTATGTTGTGCAAGATCACGAGGACTGTGTAGCAGTCAATGTTTTTGCTTCCTTAACACCACCCAGGGGTCAGTTAAAGGGTATTTTGAGGATACCTCTATGGCCGTGAAGCAAGAGCGACCGAAGATATATGATCAAACTATCTGAGTAGAATGGAAAATAATTTCGTAAATGGGGACTTGAGCCGAACCCTAACAATCTTTCATCTGAGTAATATCCTAGCCAAGTGAGAACTGTGCGGCGGGGCGGGGCCAGTCGTCTTCGTTCTCTCTCTCTCTCTCTCTCTCTCTCTCTCTCTCTATCTCTCTCTGAATGATTGAAAGTCCACCTACCTCAATATTCTTTCCTTTCGACATCCCTTCACTCTGTAGCAGCAGATACGTACTAGGCAGTGTAAAGCAGCGTTGATCAAACCACTATCTAAGACCTACCACAAAGAGGTCACGTAACTCGAGTTGAAAGTCAGTTCCTGGAAGTTCATATTTCAAAAATTGGGCTTTCGTAGGACGCAGTCTACTTGCAGAAAGCATTTAAAATTTAGATTGAATCTGCTTCTTATTCATACGGAAACCCATGAAATGCATATCAAATCCGTATTTAGTATGGTAAACTTTATCCTTCAAAATTCATTGTCTGTACAACACATTTTCACTCTAAAAGCAGCCAGAATTTTTGCAAGTCTGACCCGATTAATTATCCCGATCTAACAGTCACAGACCCACCACTCTTCACCAGTTAAACATTCGTTCGTTTCAGTGGTCTTGTTAGTAAGAAGTGTTCGTCAAAGTATTGCGTACAGAGCACGAAAAATGACACACGGAATTTTTACTACGACCAGAAAGTTCACATCCTCATAAATCACCAACTATTTGATTTAGAAACACGAAACTTTCATTAAAATGTTCGTAAATCCAGTCGCTTCAGTCACGAAACGTTCTGACCGAAATGAACTCACCAGTTCTTCGTCTTAGAGACTATTTTTTACGGAGCTATCTAACATGGTATTATCCGTAGGCCGGTTAGCAAGAGACTCTCTCGAGCTCCTCTAATCTCACCCCACCTCACTACATTCGCGCGGGAACAGCTTAATTGTGATTGGCTGTTGATCTAAACGAGCAGTCACAATGTTCCTTCCAGATTATTCTCGCGGAAAAACTTGCCTTTTCCAATCAGTAATAAGATAGTAATTAACGTCATTAAAACTTCAGTTTCTAATATATCGTTTAATCAAAATAAGCGAAGCGCAAAATATTCTCCAAATTTATAAATAAAATTCTTCCGCCTCTAACTTTCATTGTGGCTGCTTTTATACAAAAGTAAGCTCACACCGACATAAGTCATCTGATTTGTGGTTGGACTATAACTTCCTCACGGTTCGTTTGTACAAGGTTTTACATAAAATGACATATTAAGTTACAGCTTATGTTCCACATACACTCTCTCAACCATTCTCATGCACTCACAGAGCAAAATTATAAGCAAATTATAATTTTGAATGATTTTTTTTATTACATAATGTAAAGTAACTTAAGTTTAGAAAAGAAAATTCTAATTAATTGGTTTTATGCACCGGTTTTATGACTTTTAGGGAATTTTCATTATATCCGGAACTATAATAAATAAAAATCTGTAAGTTTGACGGCATCCATTAATAACAAAAGGCTGTGTACCAAATTTGAACAACATCAAATATTAACTAATATGGATTATTTAGATTCGTAGAGGGTATGAATTTTTGTACCGACTGTTACTATATGCAGTTCTCACGGCAGGCAGCGTCAGCTGCGCTGCGAGTAAAGCTATAAAAATAACGTCGCCATCCTGCAGTCACCGTATCAAACGGCTGCGTGCCTTACTGCAACGAATGTCATCTCGTAATAACTTGCTAACTTACAACTGGACATAATTTTAGGAGGCAGTCACCTGCCCATGAAATTCCACGGAGCGTCGGAATTATAATTGATAGAACACTGGTTTAAACAGCATCTAGCGGAGACTGCAGCTAAGGTGAGGTCAAGACATGGCACTCTCCAAAGATTATGTGGTATAACACTGGGTGCTGCAGCATCTACTTTACGATCATCTGCCTTTTGTTTTGTCTTCTCAGCGGCAGAACATTGCAACTCTGCCTAGATATCCAGCAGCCACATGAAACCAGTAGATACGCAACTAAATCAAATAATGGCGATTGTTGCTGGCACAGTTAAGTCTGACGGAACATAAGAAAATCAGCAATAACCAGCAGCTGATATTTCATGAGGTGATACCTGTCTGTGCAAGCCAACAGACTCCGTTCCAGATACCCTCCACTCACAACAGCTAGCAAGGTGGTGGACCATAACTTCTATCTCCTCGAAGCTTGGACGCAAGAAAGTGGTAACAACGTTCCACTAGAGCTCCAGAGCTCTCCGCCAACAAAAAACCGTGAGAACTTGATGTGCAGTGGAGGACATGGAGTACATTCAACAAGACCCAGACCGACAACGGGACATGCTATGACCTATTATACGGTTGGGGAAAGACCACCACTGTGGAGTGCAGCTGTGGCTTTCCAAGACAGACCGCCACACACATTGCTGAAGAGTGTTATTGTTTGACGAAGCTACAATTGTCCAGTCATAACTGTGATTTTGTGGTTCTTTCACTACTCTGGGAGGTGGCTGATTGAAATAACAGCATACAGAACACAACTTAACTTTATTACACACAGAACATTATTTCATTTTATTACAAGAATGATGAAAAGATTTACTTAACTTTATACAATCCATTGCCATAGATATGAGCTGAATACACTCCTGGAAATGGAAAAAAGAACACATTGACACCGGTGTGTCAGACCCACCATACTTGCTCCGAACACTGCGAGAGGGCTGTACAAGCAATGATCACACGCACGGCACAGCGGACACACCAGGAACCGCGGTGTTGGCCTTCGAATGGCGCTAGCTGCGCAGCATTTGTACACCGCCGCCGTCAGTGTCAGCCAGTTTGCCGTGGCATACGGAGCTCCATCGCAGTCTTTAACACTGGTAGCATGCCGCGACAGCGTGGACGTGAACCGTATGTGCCGCTGACGGACTTTGAGCGAGGGCGTATAGTGGGCATGCGGGAGGCCGGGTGGACGTACCGCCGAATTGCCCAACACGTGGGGCGTGAGGTCTCCACAGTACATCGATGTTGTCGCCAGTGGTCGGCGGAAGGTGCACGTGCCCGTCGACCTGGGACCGGACCGCAGCGACGCACGGATGCACGCCAAGACCGTAGGATCCTATGCAGTGCCGTAGGGGACCGCACCGCCACTTCCCAGCAAATGAGGGACACTGTTGCTCCTGGGGTATCGGCGAGGACCATTCGCAACCGTCTCCATGAAGCTGGGCTATGGTCCCGCAAACCGTTAGGTCGTCTTCCGCTCACCCCACAACATCGTGCAGCCCGCCTCCAGTGGTGTCGCGACAGGCGTGAATGGAGGGACGAATGGAGACGTGTCGTCTTCAGCGATGAGAGTCGCTTCTGCCTTGGTGCCAATGATGGTCGTATGCGTGTTTGGCGCCGTGCAGGTGAGCGCCACAATCAGGACTGCATACGACCGAGGCACACAGGGCCAACACCCGACATCATGGTGTGGGGAGCGATCTCCTACACTGGCCGTACACCTCTGGTGATCGTCGAGGGGACACTGAATAGTGCACGGTACATCCAAACCGTCATCGAACCCATCGTTCTACCATTCCTAGACCGGCAAGGGAACTTGCTGTTCCAACAGGACAATGCACATCCGCATGTATCCCGTGCTACCCAACGTGCTCTAGAAGGTGTAAGTCAACTACCCTGGCCAGCAAGATCTCCGGATCTGTCCCCCATTGAGCATGTTTGGGACTGGATGAAGCGTCGTCTCACGCGGTCTGCACGTCCAGCACGAACGCTGGTCCAACTGAGGCGCCAGGTGGAAATGGCATGGCAAGCCGTTCCACAGGACTACATCCAGCATCTCTACGATCGTCTCCATGGTAGAATAGCAGCCTGCATTGCTGCGAAAGGTGGATATACACTGTACTAGTGCCGACATTGTGCATGCTCTGTTGCCTGTGTCTATGTGCCTGTGGTTCTGTCAGTGTGATCATGTGATGTATCTGACCCCAGGAATGTGTCAATAAAGTTTCCCCTTCCTGGGACAATGAATTCACGGTGTTCTTATTTCAATTTCCAGGAGTGTATTTACAACTGTCTTTGAACACTAAAGCATTACCAGATGCACACCATTAAAAACTCTTCTCTTGAAGTACAAGTGCAACGTTTACAAGATACGGTTCCATCTGAGACTTGAATAGCAATGGTGTCCTAGTTAGATGATGCTGAGCGCTTCACAAGAGGTCACGAACTAGAAAAAGCGAGTCTTTTCTCGGCCCTATATCGACCTCTGTACGATGACGCCGTGGTACTGAAAGAGACATCTGTAGTGTTCGTCGTTGCGGTTTGCAGTCAGGCATCGCTAACCCCTGTGGGTACCGATGCACGTTTCCGACTTTGGTGTGATACCGCCATCTTTCAACAATACCACAAAGCCTATCCTCAGAATTCGTACCCTCCAAACCCCTTGGACTTTTTGAACATGTGATAAATAAATATTGTATCCGTAAATATGTAAATTATGTGCATATTTTATTGGTATTTCTAAAGTGATGTGCAATTGTCACATGATTAATAGCATATATATTACTAACAATTCTTCGTAATTCTATAATTTGAGATTATGTTTAGGCGCCATGGAAACGGTTTCGAGAATTGGTCGGCATTTTGAAATCTTGTGCTTATTGCGTCTGTGGATCCGGTATGATGTCACTGGTCAAAGCTGACAGTGGAATGGTAAGTTTGAAGCACAACTACTGCCGACTATCAGGAGTGGATGCTTCTTTAAGTATGGTAGCGTCAAACAAGTCGTAAGTCAGAATCACGACTTGTCTCACGAATTACATTAAGTTTCATCAAAGTTATATTGGTCAATTATATGGATGGTTCAGTGTATCTAAATGACGTCCTTCACAAACTGCCGATTCTGTTAGCATGCTCATCATTTATAATATACTGTCTGAACCCGGTAAAAGGGGGCTGAGAGGGCTAAAACAAAATCACCAGTAAAACGCCAAAATAAAAATCGTGCAGCGTGTTACATCAAACGATCAGAGGATGACAAAACTGAAACTGGAATTTTTCTGTGCAAAGCATTACAAGAGTTATCGATACGTTTATTAATACCTTAGTTAATCGTAACTAACAACATCCTCTTTTAAGTAGAACTTGTCAGCAGAAGAAAGATATTTTGACGTCTTGTTACGGTAAAATACCTCTATTGGTTCAAAAGGCATTTCTAAAGAAAACGTGTCAAAATTAAGATGAGTACAGCTTTCATGTCAGCCTTTGCATAATTAATCCATGGGAGTTGTCACCCATAAAACCTATTACGTAACTGCGAATAAGAGGTGGTTCCGACCCATACATGTTAGTAAAACTTGGGATAATTTATAAAAAGCAAACCGAATACAAAAACCTGAACCACAACAGTGAAAAGTTGATAAAGTAAATACAGCTAAAAAGATCAGTACTGAAAGGAACAAATAATTTAAAGCAATTCTATGTACTGGGGTAAACTATGCTACGTGACATCAGAACTGACTTTCGTAACATACAATTTTAGGTTATCATTTACAAGGGAGTTTTCATCTTAATCAATCCATTAGTTGTAGGTTAAGAGTTTGTAATCGATCTTAGACCGACGAAAAACGCGGGTAATTCGACAGAATTATATCACATCATCCCTTATCCACTCGGGGCACATTCTTCACCTGAAATAATAGAGCCGTCTACGAAATGTTAAACTATAGCGTTCCTTCCTTTCTTTCTTCCTTCTCTCCAGCCCAGCTTTAAAACAGCTGTCGTGGTGCAGCGCATCAAGTTAATGCGGCTACAAATATCCGCAGAAATGTAAACAGATTTAACTATTGAGAAGACTTTCAAAAACTATTAAACTGATCTGTCATTGTTGGTTCTCTAAAATTCGTACAGGAAGCAATGACAAAGCGATTAAATGCGTTTAAATTCAAAGTACATCCTCAGGTACGGAATAATTAGTGAAAGAAAACGTTGAGAGGATCTGGTAGTTTAAGAAACTAGGCTAGAATGGAGCATGAGTGCTGGGTTTAGGAAGAGGTTCTAAAGTGAAAAGGTAGGTGACGAAGGGCACGGGATTTCCAAGTGTAGTAACCAGTACGCAATCCAAGCCACTTCGTCACGGGGAAATACTAGGGAGGATGAGAATGGAAGAGGAACCGCTAATGTGTGGGAGAATAGCGAGTGGAATATATCTAGTATGAGTGGTAAATCTCGTGCCGAAGTTCATTGCCTGGGAAAGTATTAAAACTGCGAAGGAAGAAAGTCAATGTGAGCGGTGTTCAAGCAGTTGTGAATGAAAGAACTATGTCGGAAGAGATATCCAGGCTACGCTGACATTCTACGTGTACATCGATATTCCGCGAACCGCCTGACAGTTTGTGGCTGAGCATACTTTTGGAGGCACTATCTGATTCCGCCTTCCACGTATCTTTTGCGAATGGTGCGTGGGAAGAATGATTGCCAGTAAACCCCTTTATTAGCTCTAATTTCTGAAATTTTCCCGTTGTGGTCATTTCGCGAAACGTCTGTGGGACGAAGTAATACGTTGTCGATCTCTTCTCGGAACTTACTTTCTCAGAATTTCAGCATTAAATCTCTCCGTGGCGCACCGAGCTTTCTTATAGAGCCACCCTTTGGAGATTTTATTGGGAATCCGACTAATCGACCCTATGGCAAAATGGACCGCTCTTCGTTTGATCTTCTCTATCTCTTCTCCTTGTCCTACCTAGTAAGGATAGTAGATTGCTGAGCAATACATGTGTTTTGTAAACCACTTCTTTCACGGATTAATTATATTTCCTTAAGATTCCTCCTACGAATATCAGCCCGGCACCTACTTTTCTGTGGTTATTCTGTGTAACGTCGCTCCGATAATTACTCCTAGATATTTTACGGCGAACATTGTTTCCAGCAATTTGTTATTGATAATGTAGTTGTACAGTAGTGGATTTCTTTTCCCATGTATGCGCAAAATGTTACCTCTATTTACGTTCACCGTCAACTGCCAGAGTCTGCACCATTCATCAGTCCTCTACAGGTAATTCTGCAAATCGATACTGTCTTCTGGCGTTGCTGCTTTCTTACAGAGAAATGCATCACCTGCAAGTAGTCTTAAAGAGCTATCAACACATTCTACTAGATGTTATATACAGTGAAAACAGTAACGGTTCTCTCACACTTTCTTAGAGTACTCTGGCAATCCCCTTCACATCTGTATATTCTGTTCGCTTAAGAGCGATAAGTTGAGTTCTCTCTTCAAGGAACTCTTGAATCCATTAGCAAATCTGCTCCGATACATAGTAAGCCCGTATTGTATTCACAAAATGCAATATGAGACGATGTCACATGCCTTACTAAAATGTAGCAACATGGCATCAGCGTGAGCGATGATGTCTACAGCACAGTGGATCTCATGGAGCAACAGAGAAATATGATTTTCGAAAGATCTCTATCTGCAGAATCCATTTTGACATTTATGGGGGAGATTTTCGTTCTCTAAAACCGCGATAATACGTGAGCATAAAACGTATTCCATAATTCTGCAGCAGACCGACGTCAGTTATGTTGGCCAGTAGGAGAAGACATATGGGAACTTTTTACAACAAATTAAAGACGTGGACGTACGTGTTATCCCGAGATCCGGTCGTTGACGCAGGAGAGGAGATTGGGGTGCACGGCATCGAACTAAGCAGAAGAATGATGTCCCAAAGGACAGAAAGGAATCCTCAGACGTAAAAGTAACCTCGGGTATACACTTTGGAAGTGTAATAGGACGATTGTTATTTTGTATATACAGGGTGAAGAAAAATTCGAGCACTCGCGTTTCACAGCGCGATTCCTCACATACTAGCAATACAGAAATGTGCCTCACAAAATTGCGTCCCCCGCATATTTCCGGCAGTAAACGGATCTTAAAGATTTTCAATCTGGCAACACCGTAATCAGATATTGGTAACTTCCTCTGTCAGCAAACACTCATAGCGCTGTGCGGTTGGTGCAGTGTACAGGGTGTTACAAAAAGGTACGGCCAAACTTTTAGGAAACATTCCTCACACACAAATAGAGGAAAGATGTTATGTGGACAAGTGTCCGGAAACGCTTAATTTCCATGTTAGAGCTCATTGTAGTTTCGTCAGTATGTACTGAACTTCCTCGATGCACCGCCAGTTGGCCCAATTGAAGGAAGGTAATGTTGACTTCGGTGCTTGTGTTCACATGCGACTCATTGCTCTACAGTACCAGCATCGAACACATTAGTACGTAGCATCGACAGGTTAGTGGTCTTCACGAACGTGGTTTTGCAGTCAGTGCAATGTTTACAAATGCGGAGTTGGCAGATACCCATTTGATGTATGGATTAGCATGGGGCAATAGCCGTGGCGCGGTACGTTTGTATCGAGACAGATTTCCAGAACGAAGGTGTCCCGACAGGAAGACGTTCGAAGCAATTGATCGGCGTCTTAGGGAGCACGGAACATTCGAGCCTATGACTCGCGACTGGGGAAGACCTAGAACGACAAGGACACCTGCAATGGACGAGGCAATTCTTCGTGCAGTTAACGATAACCCTAATGTCAGCGCCAGAGAAGTTGCTGCTGTACAAGGTAACGTTGACCACGTCACTGTATGGAGAGTGCTACAGGAGAACCAGTTGTTTCCGTACCATATACAGCGTGTGCAGGCACTATCATCAGCTGATTGGCCTATACGAGGACACTTCTGCGAATGGTTCATCCAACAATGTGTCAATCCTTATTTCAGTGCAAATGTTCTCTTTACGGATGAGGCTTCATTCCAACGTGATCAAATTGTAAATTTTCACAATCAACATGTGTGGACTGACGAGAATCCGCACCAATTGTGCAATCACATCATAAACACAGATTTTCTGTGAACGTTTGGACACCCATTGTTGGTGATGTATCGATTGGGCCCCACGTTCTTCCACCTACGCTCAATGGTGCACGTTATCATGATTTCATACGGGATACTCTACCTGTGCTGCTAGAAGATGTGCCTTTACGCGTACGACACAACATGTGGTTCATGCACGATGGAGCTCCTGCACATTTCAGTCGAAGTGTTCGTACGCTTCTCAACAAGAGATTCGGTGACCAATGGATTGGTTGAGGCGGACCAATTACATGGCCTCCACGCTCTCCTGACCTCAACCATCTTGACTTTCATTTATGGGGCATTTGGAAGCTCTTGTCTACGCAACCCCGGTACCAAATGTAGAGACTCTTCGTGCTCGTATTGTGGACGGTTGTGATACAATAAGCCATTCTCCTGGGTTGCATCAGGGATTCCATGCGACGGAGGGTGGATGCATGTATCCTCGCTAACAGAGGATATTTTGAACATTTCCTGTAACAAAGTGTTGGAAGTCACGCTGGTACGTTCTGTGCTGTGTGTTTGCATTCCATGATTAATGTGATTTGAAGAGAAGTAATAAAATGAGCTCTAACATGGAAAGTAAGCGTTTCCGGACACATGTTCACATAACATATTCTCTTTCTTTGTGTGTGAGGAATCTTTCCTGAAAGATTGGCCGTACCATTTTGTAACACACTATATAACGTTTTTGGGTTAGCATGCAGGTGTCGATGGTTCGAGTCTGGGCTGAGGCGTACTTGTTCTTATTCGCTAAATGTAGTCTGCGTGGTGTGGTATCTGATGTCGTAATCATCATACAGAGCTTACAGTGGGCCTTCTACAAAAGATTTGCGTTTACGTACTACGAACAGAGAAATGGAAGTACAGTCGTTTTCATTGGTCAGTGTTTAGAGAAGCCTTTGAAGACTGTAATATGGTCAGATGAACCAGCGTTCACTAGTGAGGGTGTCTTCAATATCCACAGTGTCCACCATTAGTATAATGTTAATCTACACTTCGCCCGCGACCGTGGATATCAAGTTCGCTTTGGCATCAACATCTGACCCGGAATATTGAGAGACAGGAGCTTGGGTTCCTACTTGTTTCCTTACCGGTTGACGGCAGTAAGGTATCCTACTTTTCTTTCAGACGATTTGTCTGACACACTGAAAGATGTTCCACTTCGTGTTCGGCAGAGGTTATGGATCTAACATGATCGTACACCTCGGCACATTGGAATTAATGTGCAGCGGTATTTAGACAAAACACATTTTTATGGGAATGCTTCGGACAAGAAGGTCCACCTGTATGAACTCCACGTTCGCCTCACGTAAATCGTCTCAATGTCATCCTGTGGGAACATTTGAAGGTGCACGTGTTTTCCACCCAGTCGACACTTGTGGAAGAACTGACAGCACGTGTTCATGTTTCATGTTGCTCTTGTATCTGTGGATGAAGGCATGTTGCGAGGCTGTGTCGCGGGAGGAAGCGGGGGGGGGGGGGGGGGGGGGAAGGTGAAATCGCTCTGAGCATCTGCTCTGAGGTCAAGGTATTCACTGATTGCTGTTGTGTTACATCTGAGCGAACGTAATGCATGTAGTATAAATGACGAGTAGATGTTCTGTTATTTAATTGTGCCGTCATCTTTAGCATCTCGAAATTGATATTCTTTTTCGAGTTATTCCATGCTATGACAAGTCATTTGTTCCAACTGCGTTCCTAACTTGTCTGACCACGTTTCTGTTATCTTCACCGTTACAGAACACTGCACTATGTAATGTCGGTTGCATGTGGCAAGAAACGGTTTATGCTACAGTATTATATGGCAGAATGAAATTGGCAAATAAAGCAAATACGCCCTGAACCGTAATCAAAACCTCTTCGTTGTTCATGCAGTTGCACGAATTATTAAGACGCTAGTGCCGACAGACTGACTGAACGTCAAAAAAAGGACAGCAAAAAAATTGCAACTGACATAGAGCACGAAAAAGCTGTTCTGGTTATGGGGCTAACAAATCCGCACAGTGGTGCGAGACAGATTTTGCAAGTAATGCGGAATCAGTAAGACCAGCCTCATCTGTCACCACATCGGTCACTCGACGACCGTGATTTCGAATGTCGTACAGAATTTTGTCGGTTGGTCTCTTAGCAACCTACGCTTTTCCAAGGTTTATTCTTTGCCGATGAAGCACTGTACTAACCACACAATGTAAAATTGCCTAACATGCACTACTGGCCAGCCGAAAGTCCACACTATCTTCTTCAGGTGCAACATCAACAGCCGTGGGGCGCAAACGTATGGTACGTCGTTGTAGGAAATTACATTGTGGAACCTTACTTCATCTCACGGTTTCTAAATGGACATTCGTAAGCACACTTTCTGACGAACATTCTGCCGGTTCTCCTATAAGAGGTACCACTGGATATTCGACACTGTACGTTGCTGCAACACGACGGCTGTCCAGCTCACTCGTCCCGTGTTGCAACGCAAACACAGAATGAGAACTTCCTTAGACGCCGGACAGGACGAAATTCTTTTGTCAAATTACCTGATAGGTCGCTCGATTTGACTCCTCTTTATTTCTTTGTTTGGGGAGCACTCAAAGATGCACCCTATGACGAAGCTCATACTATGCCAGACGATATGTGTTATCGAATCGCCACTGCATGCGCTACCACATCATCCACTGTAATTACATCTCTTCATCGTTCTTCCGAACAGCGATTGCAAATGTGCCTTTCACTACATGGTCACCAGTTCGAATACATGTTGAAATAAACGATAAAGGTAATTTTATGAGACAAAATTCCTGTTATGTGGTTTGGGTGGTTACCAAATCATTGTTTGTAAATCATTTATTTTACGAGAGTTGGAACTTTAGCAGTTGCAACTATTTATTCACAACCGATACAAAAGAGTTACATGTTAGCACCTGTTACTGTCCTTCAAAGTAATCACCAGCGTTGTGTAGAACTCGTTGCCAGCGATGTGTAAGGAGTAGTATGCAAGGTACCGACTACTGCTTTAGTTTAACACTACGCGCAACGGATTTATTTGCGAGATTTTTGCATACTCGGACTCACGCCTCCGTTCTGCTCGCCTGACCACTCATGGTGGGGGCGGCTCCCAAACAATCACCAGTTCAGAAATTCCCCGGTTTAAAGTTGCCGGTCAAACCTCCCTCCCACATAATGTGAAAGATCCCGCGCTTTGCTTCCCAAAGACTGAAACATAAGTTTTGCAGACTATCCAACCTTCCTATACCTCGCTACAGCCAAAGGCTGAAGTGTCAGAGCTTCCATAATCGGTGCCTATCGACTAGTTGTTCCCTATCGTACACCCACAACCGCTAAATATCGTTCGATCCCTATTCTCTCCCCAAACATTCTTCCTGCAATTATTTTCATACATTCACTTCTTTCTCCCGCTTGTTGTGGACTTAATAGGATATGGAAATACAGGAAACAGTAGGAATTCTTAACTTACTCAATCGATAAAAACAGTTCGATTCCGCTGGTCATTGTTTTATAACTTGGTGTTTGTTTGCAGACACCGACAGTTAGTCTGTAAATAGTAAATTGGATGATATTATCACGATCAAAAATGATGTTATTTCGATCAAACTCGTGTGCTCAGAGGAACACGACGATCAGTTGCATTAAGTATTGTTACAGTGTTAGAAATAGAAATGAGAGTTGCCATTGGCAAAGACAATAGCCACCTCTCAAGTATACCGTTAGCAGAGCCTGTTTTAATGGAGCGGTCTACTACCTGTCGAATCTCTGGAACGGTTCTGAATCGAGTGCCACGAAGTGGTTCGTTGATCTTCGTAATCAAATCAAAGTCACAAGGACTTAAGTCTAGGGAGTATGGTGGATGGTACGGTATTTCTCAGTCCCATAGACCGAAAAGAGCAACTACAGCTTGCCCTGTATGCGCCCGCGTATTGCTTGGCGAAATGATGGGTTGGTTGCACAGAAAGTGTCGCCGCTTCTTTCTCAAAGCTGCTAGCAGGTGATTCTCCAAAAACGAACAGTAACACTGTGCGTTGACGGTCTGCCGTGGAGGAACGTAGTGCGTTAGGATAACACCATCACAGTCGTACACGAAAATCACCATAACTTTAGATCGCTCCATTCGCACGATCAACAGAACAGGCTCTGCTAATGGACTACTACACCTTCCACATCGGTGGCAACGGGCTCTACACAACGCTGGTGACTACTTTGAAGGACAGTAACAGGTGCAAACATGTAACTCTTCTGTATCGGTTGTGAATAAATAGTTGCTACTATCTGAGTTCCAACCCTCGTATTTACGGGTGTGGGAAATTGCAGTGTCAAATGAATCGACAGAGCGTACTGCACGTGGCTGGTAGCAAAGTCCCTATGCGCTAACGTTCAGCATGAAAAAACGTTCCGTTAAGAAGAATATTTATTCTGCGGTGTACACGTGGACACCAAAGTATTTTTAATGAAATGTTTAGTTCAATGAATGTATCCCATCCGATATAATTTAGGGCAGCGAAGCTATAGACGATTGTTCGTCAGCCTGTATTTTACCTCTACAAAGCACATTGCCAAGTACAAAAAAGGAGGGGTCACATCTTCCTTCTAGCGTTTTGATATTTAAAACAGTAGTTGCTTTTTGCACCGTACACGACATATTTATTTCTGAAGACTGAACAGTTGATTTCTCTGTTTTCCTTAGGTCTCTGTGTTACGCTAGATTCTAATCTATATCTTATTTCCATACACAAAATTCGTAGGTGAACCTGCCTCTAGGTCATAGAGGGGCAAATAAAGCTTTAGTCTCGTATAACAGGCCAACCTTACGGTGTGTTACTACGCAGTCACGTCCGAGACGCCTGCTTGGCCGTGGTTGCACTGCAAATGCCCTTTCCGACCACTGTGCTCTCATGTTCTAGGGCATTTCCCGAACTTTCTTAAGACGGCTTTCAACTTCAACATTAACAAATGCTGTAACATTGTATTTGTCTTCTCGAGAGCTGTCATATGCGGTTATCAACAATATACGGGCCAATCGACGCTCTAACATTTGCCGAAAACGACATTTCAATATGTGTAACCAAACATGACACAACGGGGGTGTTACCTCTTACGTGACTCACTCTGTATACAGAGGGTGTTCCAGAAATGTTGCGACAAACTGCTAGGGGAGGTGGAGCACCTCATAAGCACTGAAAATATCATAGCAACCCATGGCACAAACGATAGGGGTGAGTGGTAGCAGAGGTCGATGATCAGAACAGAAAAATCAGAAATATTTATTGAAATAATGAGAACACACGGTGTACGACATGAATACTTAATGCCACGCATGCCTGACACTGACGGAGCACTGACTGCCGTACACGCTCGAACACACAGGGAGTTTCTTTGATTGTAACAGATGCGCGAATGATTCTTGAGACGAGGTCCATTTATTACCCACATGACAGCGTTATAGGAGGGATTTAATCGATACCCTCAGAAATAAATCAAGGCTTGATAAATCCGATGAGCGTGGGGGTCAGGGTGCCAGCCCACAACGCCTAATCCATCGATGCAGGAATGTCCTATTCAGATACCTACGAAAAGCCAGTGGAAATTGAGCAGGCGCCCCATCATTTTCGAGCTACGAGGATTGGAACTTTAATAGTGGCAACTATTTATTTACAGCTCACACAAAGCAGATACGGGTTTCAAAGTTTTACTGACCATCAACGTAGTCACCAGCATTGTGTATAACCTGTTTCCAGCGATGTGTAAGTCGTAGAATACTCTAAGCAGTGCCAGTTGTGTTGACAGTTCGAGCTGCGCAGTCTATTGCCCGACGAATTGGTAGTAATTCTGAGGCCATCAGTCCCCTAGACTTAGAACTAATTAACACAACTAACCTAAGGACCTCACACACATTTCACGGCATTCGCTTCAGAGCTCCTACAAATTCGTCAGGCAATAGACCGCGCCCCTCGAACTGTCAACGCAACTGTCACTGCTAAGAGTATCCTTCGACTTCCACATCGTTGGCAACGGGTTATACTCAATCCTGGTGACTACCTTGAAGGTCAGTAAAGTTTTGAAACACGTGCCTATTTTGTATTAACGGTAAATAAATAGTTGCTACTATTAAAGTTCGAACCCTCGTACTTACTGCCCCGCACCTATGCTGGAATGTCTTCGAGATAGCCGGTAAGAACCTAGTAGTGTTCTCCTCCAGTATTCTTCCTGTACAGCACACCCTAGAAGTGTACGACGACGTTCGCAGTCATGGGTTTCAATGCAATTCTCAATCCTTATGGTGTGTCCCACCTCCCCTGAAGTTTGTTGCAACATTTCTGGGACGCCCTGTACATATACAGGATTTCTCAAACCTTTTGGGTCAAATTGAAACAGGTGATAGTGGGTCAACGAACGATTATACCGGTATAGGGAAGTAGTTGTCGGAAACGCATATTTATTGTGATACGGACGTACACAGCGTTCACAGTACAACAACAACATAGCTCAAAGTAATTGTTCAAACCAACCAACCTTAATGAAATTTGTCATTAAAAATATATCACTTTTTCAAACCAACAGCTCAATTCATGGAATCAATACTAGAAATAAGAATAATCTTCACAAGGATTTAAAGTCACTTAGTCTTGTACAAAAAGGTGTACATTATTCAGGAACACACATTTTCAATAACTTGCCAGCAGCCATAAAAAGCTTAGCAACCCATGCAATTCAGTTTAAGAGAAGCCTAAAGGATTTATTGGTGGCCAACTCCTTCTACTCCATTGATGAATTTCTCAGTAAAACCAACTGATTTAAGTACAGTATAACTTCTGCGCAATTTCAGTGCAGTAATGTGTTGATTGTAAACACTTATTATAGTAGTTGTATTACATGTTTATTACCTTATAAATAAATAAACTTTTTTATTTTAAATTCAGTGCATTAGTATTTGTAAAATGATTTTCATATAGTGTTCACTTAAAAATTACGATCATTCCACTTGGGACCTCTGGAATGCTACATTAGCTTATTTGTTTTAGTTGTAAATATTTGTTATGTATTGTTGTTTTTCTGACATGTTCCACATCCTGGAGGATCTCCTCACTACGGATCAATTGGAATGAAAGTAAGTCTAATCTAATCTAATCATCCATGCACTGAGACTGGTGGTTGTCATTATGGACAGTGTTGTTACGCAGTGTCGGCCGTGTATGTCGGTAACATTGTAAATATGCCTTTCCGACCATTCCGGTTGCGGACCACTTATTACCTGTTCCAGTTTCACACAATAGATTTGAGACACCCTGAATATAAAACTTACGCAGCAGAGATCGCCGGAAGCTACATGAGGCTGATCGCAGACGTATACAGGAAGTTGCAATGTTAGAACATTTTAACAAAATTGTGGGAAAAATGCAGAGAATTGACACTTGGTGCAAGGATTGGCAGTTGACCGTCAACATTAATAAATTAATGTAACGCACATTTGATCTTCAACATTAACAAATTAATGTAACTTCCATAAATAGGTGTAAAGACCCTTTATTGTATGATTAAACAATGCTGATCAAGCATTGGAATCAGCAACAGCCATTGCAATCAGCGTCTGACGGTATTTTGAAATGCTGCCCTCGTTTAGAACAACAACTGTAGGTGAAAGAGAAGCTATGTAGTTTCGTCCATGTCTTAATTATCAACACACCTGTCTAGAGCACAGAGTTCTGAGGCCATTGCGAGATAAATACTCACCAACAGTGCTGGCACAGAGGGGGTGCAGACCCTATTGTAAAAAGCAAAATGGTGATTTAACAAATAATCGAGACAGGTACGTGAACTTTCTCTCTGATGTATTCCTGTCGTTTGCCTGTGAGGATAAGTCTTTCTCTTGACTCGAGACTGTAAACGCACATTGTCGTCACAGTGTCATTTCGTCCAAGTAGCTTCACAAAGAAATTACTATAGCAACAGACGCCACATGGCTTATGATCAAAAGTACGCTTTGCCCGTAGGGCTGCCGCCTACATAATTAACATGTTCAACACTGACGTTATCGCAGGTAGTCAGCTATTTTTCTGGTCGGTAGCCGTAGTGTAGCACTGTACTCGATTGCACCCACTCGCCTGCACCCACATATTCCACATTTGCAGCGCGTTTGCTCTGTTTTCTGTATGTCTATGTATGTGCATATGTCGCGGATGGCTCCCAGGACTCGCAATAGTGCGTTTGCGCTAGGTGTTGCCAGCTGTATTTACATTTACAAGGAGTTTTAGAACACGGAACGAGAGGTGATGTCATGACCACATGGGTAGAAGTGACATAAGAAAATCGATAGAATTGCGAAAAATGACGGAAAATGCGTATAAATTGAGGGAAAATACACTGAAATGTGGGGAAATTAAGGAAGCACTAGCGTGTCTTCTGGTTGGCGCAGAACAATTCTTGTACGTGGGAGCAAGTATGAGACTGCAAGAGGAAACCGAGAAAACGTCGACATGGAAGCGAAGGGAACCAGGGAAACAGTCACTTTTTTCCGTCGAGGCAGCATGATACTGTATGTCTATAGAGGTAACAGTGATACAAGCGAGTTGACTGCTGCGTTTAACGCTTTAAAAGAAAACAGAGAACTATCTGCCTCTAAACTGACATGCATCTGCATTGATGGATAACAGAGAGAGAAGACAGAGTGATCGATTGAGATGGAACTGTAACGAGATAGGATTTAATGGCAGACTGATGATGCATTCTACAGAGGGAGATGTTGCTGCAGGTCATTTTTCCGGTGTTCTGTCTGGATGCAACGGTCGCGTGACATAGCCTGCGTTCCGCTCGTATACAACCACGTGTCCTGTATATGACTTAGAGCACTGCCTAGACGCGATCGATAACAGCAAACCTGTCCGTCATCAGAGGACTTCTATCTCATTTCTGATGAAACGTGACCCTCCTGTTTCGACACATTCCTCTAAACAAACGAAGATTTATGCGATGTACTCCATTCCCCTGTCGCATCTTGGGTATAAAATCGAGACTTCAGTTTCATAACTAAGACGATTCTAAGTTAGCGATAGGTGTTTGTGAGACACTGCGATCACCGTGTATACATCTGCTTGACAGAGTTAGTTGCGGGATGATGTGTAATTTCACATGTCGGACGCCGCTGCTACGAGTTTATCTGTTTCCTTGTAAGAGGTATTCTCCGTTACAAACGATCGTTTTATATAGGACTAATTCGGACATAGTTTAATTTCTGAATCGTGATCGGATGTGAGCAGTGGACGCTATTCTATACATCTCAGGAAAGCTATATTGCGCATATATCACACAGAGCCGCTGTTTTAAGGAAGTAGTTCTTTCATTTTACTGGTTGTTACCATAGTTTATCGAAGAGAAACCTGCAATAACGATGTATGTCATGAGCTGGAAATATATTTCTTATAGTGGGATATTAACAGAGCTGCATTCCACACTACTGATAGGTCAGAAACTGAAGTGATCTAACATTATAGCCTGTTTTAAGTGCAGATCCGTGTAGCTCTAGGAGTGCATGTGTTTATGTTCTCTCTTACCAGTACCATTCTGGTACTGATCCCAGACACTAGAACAATGCTTTAAAATTGATGGCATAGTTGATTTGGGTAAAATGGTTCGAACATCATCTGCCTGGTGCTCCATCATGCACAAAAACCAGCCATTTCTTGTTCTTACTTATCGTCTGGTATTAGAACACTTACAAATCTGTTACTATACGTGGATAAGGAGTGCTAACCTCATCCACATAGGCGCATCTGGAGATATATTGTTCACTTGGATGGGTGAGAACTCGGCATGGTCCATTCACTCACGAGACGCAGAATGTAGCGGTCTATTCCTGGTCAGCTGCAGATTAAATCAATAACGGTACCACAGGGTGGGTCTTTCTGTCTCTAATTTTATCCTAAGACAGCGAGAATGCTCTGTGACTTCCATCCACACAGAGACATATCGTATATTAAGCACTGTGCTCGAGGTGCTGGAAATACACTCCTGGAAATTGAAATAAGAACACCGTGAATTCATTGTCCCAGGAAGGGGAAACTTTATTGACACATTCCTGGGGTCAGATACATCACATGATCACACTGACAGAACCACAGGCACATAGACACAGGCAACAGAGCATGCACAATGTCGGCACTAGTACAGTGTATATCCACCTTTCGCAGCAATGCAGGCTGCTATTCTCCCATGGAGACGATCGTAGAGATGCTGGATGTAGTCCTGTGGAACGGCTTGCCATGCCATTTCCACCTGGCGCCTCAGTTGGACCAGCGTTCGTGCTGGACGTGCAGACCGCGTGAGACGACGCTTCATCCAGTCCCAAACATGCTCAATGGGGGACAGATCCGGAGATGTTGCTGGCCAGGGTAGTTGACTTACACCTTCTAGAGCACGTTGGGTGGCACAGGATACATGCGGACGTGCATTGTCCTGTTGGAACAGCAAGTTCCCTTGCCGGTCTAGGAATGGTAGAACGATGGGTTCGATGACGGTTTGGATGTACCGTGCACTATTCAGTGTCCCCTCGACGATCACCAGAGGTGTACGGCCAGTGTAGAAGATCGCTCCCCACACCACGATGCCGGGTGTTGGCCCTGTGTGCCTCGGTCGTATGCAGTCCTGATTGTGGCGCTTACCTGCACGGCGCCAAACACGCATACGACCATCATTGGCACCAAGGCAGAAGCGACTCTCATCGCTGAAGACGACACGTCTCCATTCGTCCCTCCATTCACGCTTGTCGTGACACCACTGGAGGCGGGCTGCACGATGTTGGGGTCTGAGCGGAAGACGGCCTAACGGTGTGCGGGACCGTAGCCCAGCTTCATGGAGACGGTTGCGAATGGTCCTCGCCGATACCCCAGGAGCAACAGTGTCCCTAATTTGCTGGGAAGTGGCGGTGCGGTCCCCTAAGGCACTGCGTAGGAACCTACGGTCTTGGCGTGCATCCGTGCGTCGCTGCGGTCCGGTCCCAGGTCGACGGGCACGTGAACCTTCCGCCGACCACTGGCGACAACATCGATGTACTGTGGAGACCTCACGCCCCACGTGTTGGGCAATTCGGCGGTACGTCCACCCGGCCTCCCGCATGCCCACTATACGCCCTCGCTCAAAGTCCGTCAACTGCACATACGGTTCACGTCCACGCTGACACGGCATGCTACCAGTGTTAAAGACTGCGATGGAGCTCCGTATGCCACGGCAAACTGGCTGACACTGACGGCGACGGTGCACAAATGCTGCGCAGCTAGCGCCATTCGACGGCCAACACCGCGGTTCCTGGTGTATCCGCTGTGCCGTGCGTGTGATCATTGCTTGTACAGCCCTCTCGCAGTGTCCGGTGCTAGTATGATGGGTCTGACACACCTGTGTCAATGTGTTCTTTTTTCCATTTCCAGGAGTGTATATAGAGCGCTGTCTGGTATACTTTGATGATGTATATGTTTAAGAATTAACAGTAAATAGTCGTACTGTACAGTCATCTATCTACATTCGCAATGATACTCGCAAAGTAGAGAATGGGCAGCTTAGCGATGATACTGAAATTGGGATAGATGCTGTCGCATCATTGGTCGGTGTTGAAATTACTGTAAAAATGGTAAAATTGTTCGCACTATCAATTGTGATGCTTATTATTACTGCACAATGACAGCCTCTTTTCCACCACATCCGTCCACTGGTACGCTGTTGACTGACATCGTTTGTTTGAGATGGAGATGTAAACATACTTCTGCTAAGTGCAATTAAAAGCTACTGGTATGTCAGTCATACCATCATTTATTTCAACAGCTTCGTTTGCTGCATCCTTCATTGACTAATTTGTAACAGATTCCACAGCAGCTCCAATAAATCCTGTACACTTGTCCATTTTACAAGGTGGGTGTGATATATTCATCACGGCACACATTATTTATGCTTCAGTGTGTCCTTTGCCAATAGCTCTCAATCCGAAAAACCACCTAACATTTACTTCAAAATAGTTATCTTTACACTTACCAGAATTCCAAACCGAATGAGTATATTTACAACTGGCACAATTAATGATAAGTTTCCCAGCTAGTCCATTTGATACCTCACTGTCTTCTTGTAAATTAACTTGCCCTCCAATATTTTACAATACACACATGCACCTGACACCCTTGGTAAGATGTGTAAATCTATCGGCATATAACCTAACCTACCATCTACATCACTTTCTGTTTGAGAAGACTGAGAATCACAATGTTTTATTTTAATCTTCGAACCACTAATGGGTGTCTCTCTAGTTTCTGACAAGTCTGCCTGTATTTCATTGTCTGTAACTTCACATGCAACATGTCGAACACAATGTTTCGCTTTATTCGAAAACATATTCCCATGGAACCCACGTATCTTAAAAACGCTTCGTTTTGGCTTCTCACTTTACTTTTTGAGAGGTCTACCAATATATTAGTCACTTTTCCTCGGAAAAACGTTAGCATTTCGACATACGTGTTTATACTATGAAACGATATGATACTGTTTATGACAGTGCTACCAATACAAACACGTGATTTAACCTATATAACACAGCAATCCACAGCCTTTTACATAAAAAATTACCGACTTTATCAGATCTTGAAGTAATGCACCTAAAAATTTTAACATTTTCAACTGGTGTAGACTATATTTAAAAAAAAGTGAAATATTTCCCATGTGAGTTTATAAGTGATATATACATATATCCATCATTTTATTCGGAAAATTGCAAATTTTATAATGACATAAAAAACCGAAAATGTGAAAAAAAATTCTTTCCGTTCTAACTCCCCTTAAACCGTGAGCTACAAGATACTTATCCAGACATCGAAAAAAATTTGAGTATATTTGAGAGAATTACAGTGGCTGCAGCACGTGTGAGTGCAATTTCAGCAAGTTAAAGGTGGTAGAAATCTCGTTAAGGTCGAGCCTAGATGAAGCAACCTGTTTAATTCAGTTGCCTTATCGGCAGAATACAACACAAATGCTGCACTTCACTTCAGTGACATAAGCAGTAGGTTGGCTTCGCTCAAAGCAGGGAATGCAACGTATAATTACAACAAAAACACCATTCATGGCAAGGAATGATTTCTCAGCAGTTAAATATAGTCCTTCTTCTTTTATTTCCAAATAGTAAATAATTCACAAAAGTAACTTACGAGGAACAAATAAAATCTCATCTTTATTAGAAATCAATTGTTTTCAGGAAAAATGCAACACTTATTTTGTTTTACTTTTAATTTTTATCGTACTTACACAATTTGTGATTTATTTACTGCAATGATACATTTCATTTGATATGTGCAATATTTTTCATCTATACAGGTCATTTAAGCAATGTTATATAATGACGCTTCATTTTGATAAACCCAGCTTTCAAACTTCCGTAACCTATGTAGAAAACGTTTCAGAAGAGAAGATTACCCTGGGGGGGGGGGGGGGGGTCAATAACGGGGGTGAAACTTCGTCATTTCTCTCAGGGGCGCTAAGTCTCCTCGGGACATCTCTGGCACTCTGAATGACGAGCCAAAGTAATGACGTTTGGTCAGACTGATTGTACTTTAAAGATCTAGAGCATTTAGCAGCAGGTCTATAACAGCGGCACCAAGAAGCTGCATTTGCGTTTACCTCCGCGTTAAGCCGCCACTTGTCCCTGTCAACTAGTTGAGCTTTCATTACAGTTTGCGGCCCTTCCTCGGCTGCTTCTCCCGCCTGATTGCTGGCACCTTTGAAGCTGCGTCCCGCAGTGAGACGTATGAGCAGCTGCCGCCTCTACGCGCAACACCTGTCGGCATGCGCCTGCCGCAACCCCAGCTTGCCCTGCGCTGCGCTGCACCACCCCCACTCCCGCCCCCGCCTCCGGCGCTCGCGGCCACCCCCTGCCGATACTCCCCTCTCGCCTCTGACTCCGCCAGGACTCATCCATCCAGCGCCCGCCCCGGGGAATCCCCAATTCGGTCACGCGACGCACTCCAGCTGCGCGCCGGCCGGCTATTTTGTTCCGAGGAGTCCATTCGTAACCACCCCGCACAGGAACTGCCGCCAGGATCCGGCTTGTTCTGACTGGACTGGAGGTCAGGGCTTTATTACGGTAGTAACAGCCTGCCTCCTATAAACGGAGCTGTTGTACAGAGGTGGCGGAGAAAAGCTTCCGAGCATCAGCAACGATTTAAGTTATGTGGATCTCAGCATGTATTATTTTCACTTAGTGTCATACGTTAGTGCAATCCAGGGCAGAAAGGTCAGCATCGGTCGTAATATCGTCTGCCTGTTTCTTGCATTCCAGATTTACGTTTCAGCTGACAGTGTTATAAATACAAATAATACAAGAATCAGACTCAATGTCATAGTTGTGTACAATATAGGTAGTCGAGTAGATTGAACATTGTTATAATGGCACATATTTCTATCTCAGTGAGACACGTAAAAGCACTGGTTCACCTGACCCAGCTGCTTACAAACCCATACAGACAACCTCGATTTGCTTCACGCTGGATATCGAACGTTCTCTGTTTGTTGCTCATTTGTAAAAGAATGGCTTAAGTTAAAAAAATTATGCATAAAAATACATGGATTTTAAATAGAACTTGTAATAAAATACAACACTGTCCGGTGGCGATCAATTCAAAAAACCATTATGAAAAGTGTTACGTTACCACATACTGGATAGCCAGAACCCTCTTCTTTTATTCCCCATATGCAAACGAATGGGTCAAGCTAATTTTTATACACATAAAATAAAAGCACAGATAATTCAGTCACAAATTACAGTAAAATACAATTTCGTCTGGAGGCATATAAATACAAAAAATCATCATATCAAAAGTTACATTACATGATACTGGACAGGCAACGCCGTCTTTATTTATTCTCTGTATGTCAAAGAATGGGATAATATAATTTGTTTATATACGAAAGATACAATGAATCCAAATAACAGTTATAATACAACACAGTTTTGTCTGCAGGCATATTAATAAGAAAATCATTACGAGAAGTACCACTTATCTTGAAGTACACCGGAATATTAAACTTTGTTTCCGTAAAACGTTTGGAAAACTTAATTGCTGATGACATTACGACTGGTGCTGACTATCTTTATGTCTTGGATTGCATCACGGGCATGGGCACAACCATTCCCATGGAGTCGAACATCATTAGTGAAATAGGTTTCTGAGTACCCTCGAAAATTCTGGTCCTAAGTAAAGTTTCTAAGACAGCTTAAGCGATTCAGTCACTTGTCGTCCAATCTGGTGGTGAAATAGAAGACGTAAAATGAAAGTGAAAGTAGAATTAAATAAAAATAAATTGCCACATCAACACCTCATGTCATTCGTAATTTTTACATTTTTATAAATAACGTTTTACCTATATTTTGTGCATACTTTGTTGATATTTAAGTTAACTCGTCATTTTGTAGTCCATATGGACTTTTCTATGTGGGTATTGTAACCTGAAAATTTTAGTGGTTTTCTAGTCCTTGTAAAAGAGTCGATACACTTATAACGATAGAATAGGAAAACCTGGAGGAAGGTCCCTCTTCGTTAGTAAGCCAGTATCACAGCAAAAGAAAAAGTGGAGCGCACGAAGACAACGCTCTGAGACTAAAGGACGAGTCGGTCGCCAGTCATCATACTGTACACATCCGGGTGTTGTTGCGAGGCTTAAGTTCTGGATGATTTTATTGGCTAATTAAAGTGCAGCTAGAGACTGAGGTGAAGTGTGGGCAGTAATTATCGTACGGCAGCAAAATTTATAGATGTGGTAATGCTTTAATATGGAATAGATTTACGCTGGAAAAAAGTTAGTTCAAATTTTAGCTACCAGGTACAAATCTGGCGCTGTACTGAATCTCGTCGACGTGTCAAGTGCTTATATTGAAAAAAAAAATGTGAAAGTTGCAGTAAGTAATAAATTAACATGAAGGCTTTCTCACCTTTTCCACACACGTACAGTTGCTAATCCATTACATGTCGAAACATTTCTAAATGTCTTCCCTGAATTCAGCGCCATATTGACACCGGGTGGTCAAAATTGGAACTAATTTTTTTCAGTGTAAAACGGTTGTGTATTAATACACTAGAAAATGTACCAAGTTTCTCTGCCATATGATAATTACAGCCCACACTGGACCTCTGCCAGTAGCTGCACTTTAATTATGTATAACCACCGGTAGGTTTTGTTCCAGAATTGGAGCCTCGGGCGTCCGTTCTGAATTTAAAGATGTGAAATCCTCAACAGCAAATGGTAATTAGAAGAAGAGCCATCAGTGAATCAAGTAAATGCTGAGGCCAACGAATGTTCGTTTCATTGTTCCATTTTCCTCGACTTCTTAGAATAAATTATTCAGGAGAGGTCGAAAAATCAGCCAACCATTTGCAAACAAAAGTTTATCAGCCTTTGACCTAGGTTTAGGTGTTTTAGAAATATCTTCTTCAGAAGTTGTGGGCCTTGCTACATGACATGATGGTACATTAGATGTGATGTAACAAGGCTACTTCTGAAGAAGGTATTTTTACAAATACGGAAACCTAGGTCAAGGGCTCGTAAACCTTTGTTTGAAACTGGCTTGGCTGGTTATTGAACCTCTTCAGATTTACACAGTTGCTATTTCGCAACCATGTTTAAGATTATAATCATTTAATTGTGTGGCCAGGATGTCTGTATTCACTTTGCAGTTATTGTAAACATTTAAAAAACGCCTTTGAATATTTTCCATGTGATCCTGTGTTGGGCAGTGCAACGTCAGCTAACACTAGTAATACAATATTTTGTCGGATTTCATGTGAAGAGACATTGTTGCTGTAATCCAACTTAAAATTAAGACAAAACCGTCAGATTCGAGAGCAGGAACATGTGGAAATGATATTTCCGGAAGTAAGCGGAAATCATACAATAGTGCTACCTATGACGATGTTTTCAGTCAACAAAACTAAACGCGTATGACAATATATACACGCGTTTCTAGTAGCTGTAAACACAGATTTTCTTTATCTTAGAGAAAGAATGTTAATACCTACAACAAAACATGGGAAGACCTTGTTTCTATCAGCTGCCAGACTGTTTCCAATTTTCATAATACGCTTCAAAGAACCGTGGTTCCATATTCTCTTTACTGAAGCATTTTGCTGTTTGCTGTCATCACATAATGTGACAGCATACACGAGCACTCCATTTTCCCCTCATTTCCGCACGATATTCAGCCAAAATGAAAGGTTGGTGTATAGGAGTGAACTCCCTACGTGGACAGGGCGAGCTAAAGTACGGCACTGGTGTACTCGTGCCTAAAGAAGATCACCGGTCAACGATATAAAGAGGCAAAATCGTACAAATCTCTGCTGCTAGGAAGCTCAATATATTGTCGCCACCAGCTGAATGGTTGTTACTGCTTCCTAGTCTGTGGCTCCAAGACTGTGGTTTTTTCCCTTGTTCTCTTTCTACGCAGCTACTGAATAGTCAGCCCCACTAGTCTTTGGTGTCCCTTTCATTCCTCTCGAAACCTGGGGCGACCCAACTCTGGAGGAGCCTTTGTTTCAGATGCAGCAATCTTACTGGTGTGCATTTGCTAATAACATTGAGTGTAAATTTCTACAATTTCCACTGAATGTCTGTGAATTCAGTCGAAGTGCTTTGCGACATGGCCAGATGAAGAACTTCTAAAAGAAGCAAAACTGTAAAAATTGTACGTTAAACCAGCGTCTGGGATTACTTTAAGCTATTTATTTTTACACCACGCTTTTCCACAATTCATGCCGATCAAGATAGTTGTAACTACAAGATATTTCAGCAATACAAAGATTGCTGGCATTTCAAATTTCATAAATATGAAATGAAACGAAAGAATCAACAGTATACGCCATACTGCATTCGTAATTCGTTGCAGTGGATGTAGTGTTTCCACCAACATTCATTAACAATGCTGACAATATGTAACCATCTGTCCTTGAATATAAATCCTTACACTGCCTGCATAAATGTCGTGAATTTAGGCTTCACAGGGCATCATTAATTTGAAGTGTTCTCAGGTATTCAGGCGGGTGACTTCATCCCCAAACGATGCGCCATTTCGGAGAGCCGACTTGATTCCAGACAGGCCTAATCGATATCGTCTGCGGATGGTAACAAGTCAGCTTGCCGAAACACAGGACCATTCAGACGACGCCACCCTGCTGAATACCAGAGAACATTTGAGAATTATACTATAATTGCAATCAATACTGTCACTATCTTCATCACCCTATTAGAACATGAGCGGAAATTCCATAGTAACTCGAGTAAGACCTACATTTCCACATATATTACAAAATTGTTACCGACACATTGTTTGAAGAGTATCATATTTGTTAGTACCCTCATCACAAACACAAACACGATGATGCTAGTCAGTGAACAAAAACTGACCAAGTGCGTGGAGGACTCGTGTTGTGAGTTCTGTACAGACTTATATCACCCATCCTGGGTGTGGTGTCACCGCCAGACACCACACTTGCTAGGTGGTAGCCTTTAAATCGGCCGCGGTTCGTTAGTATACGTCGGACCCACGTGTCGCCACTATCAGTGACTGCAGACCGAGCGCCGCCACACGGCAGGTCTAGAGAGACTTCCTAGCACTCGTCGCGTTGTACAGCCGACTTTGCTAGCGATGGTTCACTGACTAAATACGCTCTTATTTGCCCAGACGATAGTTTAGCATAGCCTTCAACTACGTCATTTACTACGACCTAGCAAGGCGCCATATTCAGTTACTATTGATATTTTGAATCATGTACCGTCAAGAGCGACGTTCATCATTAATGGATTAAAGTTAAGTATTCCACCAGCTACGTCCGTTTTTTTAAATTCTAATTTCCTTGTCCTGTTCCAGACCTCACGCCAGCCTTCCTGAGCTAAAACACGGTGTTGACTCTCCTTCCAATCACAACACTGGGAGTCGAAAATCTCAATGATTTTTTTACGTGTTTTAGATGTAGATACTGTCAAGTAATGGCTCCTTGGAATTCCAAGACCGTATCAAAAATCTCTGCAGTAGTTCCTCAGATTACCCCAGATATACAAAAAGCAGTTTATGTACTTAGATAGGGAAGATTTCATATAATATTTCTATTTGTTTACCAAAATATGAGTACAGCTTGCATTTTATATTTGCATGCAGTAATATTCGTCTATTGTGGTTTTGACGGATGATAACTGCGATGTATGTTCTAATGGAGACACGATATTTTTTATGTGATGTAACTCGATTTAACTATTTTCTGATCTTTTACTTAACATGCACTGTGAAACCATGCAGATAGATAAAAAATGACAAAAAAGTATTTATTTATGGTATATAATTATAAATTAACAATTTTCGGATTTTTTCGTTTACCTATATTCTGAAACGTTGCTTCTTGCCGAATATCATGATTCCAGATCAACGGTAAATACCCTTTCGGTTTTGATGAGTGGATTTGAGAGTTTTAAAATATGGGACATAAATGGTCGAATCTTTTGAGTCAATTGACTTCGAAGCTTAAATGTCTTACGCCACCATTGCGTCATAGAATTTAGTATTGACATAAATTTGAATTTGATACTACAATCTGTTGCAGAGAAAAAAAGGGCTGTTAACAGTTGGACAGAGAGACAGGTGAATGAAAAATGATAACAATTATTATTTTCTTAAGATATACTAGCTATTACTTAGTATTCGTGCTCTCGAAGCCTGCGACCGAAATGGGGCCCACCAGCGATGGGCGGCTGGTTAGGTCAGCGCTGACATCGGGCCCTGAACTCGTGTCTTCCTGGAGGTGTGGCGCTGCGGCTATTTCTGTTTGCGCGAGGATAAGCGCTTTCTGATGCCGTTTCGCAGCGCTCCGCTGTTCTTTGTGCAGTTGATGCTGTAGAACTGTTCATAACTGAAGATGAAAAGCTGCGGAATGCGGCTATCGGCCGAAGGGATGCAGCGGTCGCTTACTGGTATCTGACGCCATTAGAGGCAGATTTCTTCAGCTCTTGTCGTTCCACGAAATTGTGAACAAGTCCCAAAGGGAGGAATCCTCCTAAAAGTAACCTTTACAATGTCTCAGTTCTCATACCGGCCAAATTAAATGAATTTTGGAACAGAGTCCCTATTAAAGTGAAACACAGTTATTATACAGAGGGCCTGACACTTTTAAATACATAGCTGAGAGCCCTTTCCCTTTGTACTCATAAAATTACGCTGGATGTGCTCCCGCACTGGCAGGAAGAATAACAACTTTGAAGCTAATGGAATTGGCAGAAGTTGAATCTTTGTGGATGCGATGTGATCATCTTGGTAGGCACATCGGAGTAACGAATAGCTGTTCATCCTGAACGCAATAAATATGCCTCTAGGTCTTACAGTTCTTTATACCGTTTTTAGTATTGTGGATCGTTCTGTCTTCTGAAAACTGCATTTCTGTATTATTAGTAAGGCAAGTAATCCTTCAGTACGAGTACAAGTGAATAAACATAAATTACAATAAGATAGCTTTTCTCTGTGGCGATAGGGACTGAATTGAACTCAGTATTGACCCAGGTTTTATGAGCGGCTGTAGAGAGCTTCAGTATCGTGAAAGAATTTTAATACCAGAAATGCATAGCGACGTATGTAGACAGAATACTTGAAAGGTCTCTGTTGGATTCCTTTCATGTTAATTTCTTAAATATGTTGTCATTTACGGCATAAATTCCTCTTATAAATTTACTGTGGTGTTTCTGACTATCTGGGAGGAGACTGAGCAGTGAAACGTGTTACTTTTACACATAAACAAGAACGATCTGTCACACTACTACACTTTAAAACACAGTTTATATGTAATTCATGTCACACAGTCTCATACGCAACCTACATCCGCTTTCGTTTATATACTGTATATGATAAGATTCTGTCATCCCACTTCCCTTCTGTGTGAGAGGATGAATGAGCAAAAGTATTTATAGTTGCATGCTTGATGGTACCAGACAAGCATGTCTGCTAGAGAACAGTAGGACCAACGTCGGAACAGGTAGCTACGCTTTCTAGAAGCAAAGAGGTTTCTATTCTTAGTATGGTCCTGTCCGTCCCTTGTGATATTGGTATAGGAAGCTGCCTCTCTGGTCACTTCCGTTTTGTATCGGGAAGCACCCTCGCTAGGTGACCCACGGCAGTCTGTCCGCAGCGAGCGTCTGAAGTGGTAAGATCTCCGGCTAAGCGCGTGTCTGCTTAGTCCGTAGGACAAAGGATTTCTAAAGTCCAGCCTAACTGAAAATTTAATCACCTTTATTTCAGGTTTAGCTCTAAAATATCTATATCTTAAATTGCTACGCAGTGTAATTCGAGTGTGAAGTTTAGAATATATTCCGGTAGTTGCTTTGTCACTAGTTTGTGAGTAAAGTGGAACCACGTGTTGATCAGTAACTCTAACTAAGATCATCAATCTTAAATGCGAACGTGCGTGAGATTATAACGTCTCGTCTTGACAATATTTTTCAATATAACAACTTTTCTTTATGTTCAACCCACGTGGGGTGTACTTTGTGAGACCAGTACCACGTGCTTATACAGTTGTTTGACCCATCAGGTTAATAGTAAGACGATAGTAACCAGTTCAAGGTTTTTCTTTTGTAAATTGCATTTCGATCTAATTTATTTTAATTATCAGAATTATTGTGGAGTTACACTCTTTGTGTAAGCCAAGTTGACCACGTGAAGCACGTGCTGTAATCATCAAAGTAGCCCTCAGCTATTCTTTTCGGGAAGATTTCACAGAGAGTTAGTATGAAGTTAGTATGTGGTAATTACATGACGGACAGGATTGCGCTACGAACGTAACTTCTTTGGGTGAAAATTGAATCGGTTGGTTGTGGTTAATTTCCTCTTGCATATGCTTCAACGTTCTTCGTGTGTTATTTTATGAATGCAGTCTCCCAATCTTGGCTCCGTATTTGATGTGTTCTGTAAGATTACAATCTCACATTTTCACAACCCTAAATAAGGCACCAGTTTAGTTATGAATCAAGTTTAATATGCTGAAATTTCAATGATCAATGTTAAAATAAATTTCCAAATATAAACTGATTTATTTCTTTTTACTTAAATTCTCTTTTGTATATATATATCACCGGTTGTCGTATGACTATTAAAAGATTATAATTAATGTTAGTCTGGTTGGGAATTTGGTAAGCTAGACTGGATACTTGGTGAAACAGTTGCTCAGTAATGCAAGGCTAACTTCCCCAGACAGCTCACAGCTTTTAACCCACTTTTATGGTCTTGAACATCAGCACCGCTTACACCTCAAAGTAATGCAACAACCTTACAGACTAAGCTTATCCATTACGGATATTTTAGAAATCCTGACTGTTAAAGGAATGTAAATACATACAACTGAAACCAGTCACCTTTTTGAATAGTTATTTATTATTCCATTAACCGGTTTTCGAATCTTTCAGGTTCATCTTAACATGGTTTTCTGGAGGTTACATCATTGTCTCTGGCATAATGCTGGGCCCTGGCTCTGTAACAGGTTCAAAAATGGCTCTGAGCACTATGCGACTTAACTTTTGAGGTAATCAGTCGCCTAGAACTTAGAACTAATTAAACGTAACCAACCTAAGGTCATCACACACATTCATGCCCGAGGCAGAATTCAAACCTGCGACCGTAGCGGTCGCTCGGCTCCAGACTGTAGCGCCCAGAACCGCACGGCCACTCCAGCCGCCTCTGTCACAGGAAGAAGTTCCATCTTCTTGTCACAGAGCCAGTAGCCAGCAGTATGCTAGAAATAGTGATGCAACGTACAGGAAACCTTCTGAAGCTCAAATCGAAAAGGTTTGATAACCGGTTCATTGAATAATAAATAACTATTCAAAAAAGAGACAGCTTGCATTTTTATGTATTTACAGACAGAAGACTGTTCAGAAGTCGTATTTTCAACTTGAGCCTACTCAAATGTGATTCTGCTCTCTACGGATTATAGGCTATTGACTGCCACGTAGATTGACCGCACTGCATATTCCACTCTGCCGGCAATACTTCCTCGTTGAAAGGTAAAAATTAGGTCCAGGCGTTTCTCAGTGTAGTATGTTGTTTCCTTCCAGCCCTTCGCTTACAGCTATCCAAACAATTTCCGTCGTATTGCTTAACAGTTGCTACACTTGAGCCTTACGTTATCTTCTGAACAAAAACTGTATTTTTTTCTTTCTTTCTTTCCTTTTTTTGTTTTTCTCAACCCTTTTCTCTCGTTACGTAGTAGTTAAAGTAAGCTCTCTGTTCGCGTTTAACTTTTTTGAATAAAATACTATATCATTGAGAGTAAGAGTTACCATAAGTTGCCTTTAAGCCTCAGCCGAGCTGCCCAAAACTAACATCAGCGGGGCAGAGAGAAGGAGCTCCGCGCACTACGGAAAGATGAAGCTCCTGTGGTACTTCCTATTGACAAGGGAAATAGCACCGTTGTTCTTAATACCAGTGAATATCGCAGAAAAGTGGCATCATTGTTGGAAGATAGCACGTACAAAAGCTTAAAACGGGATCCAAATCTGCAGGAACACTGTGGAGCTCCTGAAGAATTCTGATCTGCCAGAGGATGTCATCAAGAACCTTGAGCATGAGCTCCTAGCCCTCACAGGCTGTACGGATTACCTATAGGTCGACAAGGAAGGTATTTCGTTCAGGCCAATTGTTAGCGCTATTGTTTCTCGTACCTACAGGCTGGTCAAACATTTAAATAACTCTGATAGTTGGTCGCTGCAAACATCACATAAAAAACTACGAGTCGTTCATTGAGAACAGACTAAACACAAACGATATTCTACTCAGCCTGGTTGTGGTCTCATTATTTATAAACGTTGCTGTGGAGGAAACACTGAAACTGATGGCAGAGCATTTTCCTCCTGAAACAATAAAGTTGCTACGATATGTTTTTTGAACCACCTACATCTTGTGTGGTGGTAAATTTTACAGAATGACGGATGGAACAGCTATGAGTTCCCCGTTGTCTCCAGCAGTGGCAAACATTTTTATGGAAAGTTTTGAGGAACGCGCATTAATTTTGGCTCCCCTTTGTCAAGTTTCGTTTTATCGTTCTATTGACGACACGTTTGTGGCGTAGAAGCTCTCGAGCACTTCGATGAACATATGAACACTCTGCACCCAAACATCCAGTTCACCGGTGATACAGAGAAAAAAGGAAGGCTGCCATTTTTAAATGTTTTGGTACAGCGAAAGTCGGATGGATGTCTCGAACACTGAGTGTATCGCAAGCCGACACAAACTGATTTATATCTTAGTGCCCATCCATTGCAGAAGAGAGCAGCCGTAAATACATTGGTTTACATAGCAGAAACTGTTTCTGACGAGGACCACTTGGATTCCGAAATTAATGATCTAAATTATATGTTCCGAAAGAACTGCTATGAATCTCGTGATATGCAGTCAGCCTTCTCGAAGAAAAGGAAACGTGAAGACGTTGAACAGTACGCGATTGCATTTCTTCTTTTCTGCGGCGCTGCATCCAGAAAAATAGGCAGAGCCCTATTTTACAACCTCCTTAGAAGAAAAAGGAGATGATTCGACCTCTTAAGGACAATCTCGGCCCCAGGATCCCCGGGAAATTACAACACCCCTTTTGATTTTGGAAGCAGTTGCATAAGTTAGCCCATCTGCACATTCTTCTCGGTCTCAGGATCCCTGGGATTTTTTAACATCCCTTGTGAGTGTGGAAGCATTTACATAGATCAGTCCATATGCGCATTTTCCGATAGCTGTGCGGGATGTCAGAGACGTATTAAAATTAAACTGGAGAAATCTGAAATCTGCGGTTGCTGAGCACAGCCTCACAAACACTATAAAATACTTTTCGACGAAACAAAAGTTTGGACCCAGGCTCCTGCATACTGCTGCTCTGGATTAGGGGGGCTGCCGAAATAAGAATGTGTAAGGAAATTGTAGCGGATACAATCTTAGCGGTGCGTGGAAGCGAACTCTCGATGCAGAGAACCAAATACATTCGTCGCGATGTTTACGCGATGGCGGGAGCTGTGGCGCCACCATTACAGATGTTGACACCATCTACGATAGCTTTACGTAATTAGTGACCAATAAAAAGTCGTCTATGGGCTGTATATGCAGCAGTTTTGACAGTCAGTTGCTCCTGACGAAGACGACGGAGGGAAGCGTCTAAAGCTTGTAATTTTATCCTGAACCGAAGCGGCAGTAAGTGTGAGATTGTTTTGTATAATACATCATTGTTCACTATGGAATGTTATCCACTAGTTTCGTGAAGAATCAGGAAATGATAAGTTGTGATACCTCACGTTCCCTTGATGACTTTCTTTAGTCAGTTTTTAGAAATCAAGTTAAACCCAAATCTGCGCGGACGGTGAGATAGCCCAACCATGGTCCTCACGAAAGCTAGTGTAATGCCGCAATAGCTACATAAAGGTACACAATGAGACTGTAGAAGTGAGAATGACGGGAAATTACATACAAGCACAGAACCAAAGACCGTTGAAGCACTCTCACAATAAATTCCACACAATATCCCTAAGGAAACAGTCCAAAATATACAGTAAGAGAATTGGAGTAATCTCTGGGCAGTAGGCTCGAAACATTGGTATTCGCAAGGCGGAGAAGGTGAAGTCTGCAAGATAGGAAGTATATGAACTTTACAAAAGTTGAGATGAGTTGAGTAAGAGGGGAAAGTCTAATAGTGATGTGAAGGTTAATGGAGATGAGGTATGCAGGTAGGCGGACACCAGAAGAAAAAGATAACTATTACTCTAGAACAAACATTTGTTGCAACATCCATGGATCACATTAACACATTTATTAAATTCACATTAATGGTAAGTTTGTCATTTGTTTCAAATTAGATACGATACAGAAGAAATTCATGAAAACACACACTACAACGCACTACCAGTGTGGTTTTCTTTTAACTTTTTCCAGATAATAGGTTCAATGGAGGATATAGAATTTTAATATTGATGTTCTCTATAAGTGCGTGATTGCAACTTCAGTGCGACTGAAGCAGCGGGAAGCTTCCAACTGGTTATATAGCAGAATTACCACTGCTTGGTAAGCGCAAAGCGGTGATATATGCTAAGTGTTCTGAAAACAGATAGACTCTGTTTCTTATGCATCGCAAGCGATAAAGCATCGCTTAAACAATTCTTTCTAAAAATCATTAATAATCCATATGGGAAACGTTTAGTGAGTTGTGGAACAAAGTTTGACGTCAATGCGGTCTACATTTGCGAACGGTTGTAGACATCATCTGTCACAGGGCAATGCTAATAGTTACCTGAGATTTTGTGAAACAGAGTTGTCATCAGATCGAATGTTAGTTTGAGCGCAGTGCTTTATTGTGTTGGATGTGGGGTGCCATTTCGTCTCCCAGAATCTTCCACTGAGTTACCTAGTCAGTTACCACGGTACCTTTAGTTCAGAGTGGGACCGAAACAGGTCTTAGCTTGGCACTTTTCACATCAACAAATCATTGTCAGAGATGAATGAAGCAATAACTGGAAGAAATAAATATTTGGAGCGGGTGGGATTTCTGAAAACAGAACAAACAACAGGCGCTGACACGTATAATATTATCACACATAGAGAGAAGGTAATTCATACCCTTATCAGGCCAATTTGCGGGAGAACATACCGGTCTATAGACGCACTTTTTTCTTCGAAAAATTGCCTCAAAAGTTGGCCAGGGTTTTAGTTAAAATTGCCGCCAGAATTAAAAATGGCCCAGTCTCTGTCTGGCAACATTGTGTGCAACCGGCAACAGCAGTTTACCGATACGACGAACAAGAGTTGCGGGAATTCACAAGCTTGCCAACACTGTCTCCCCCCTGCCAAGCCAACACAAACCCAGAACACTTTCTAGCCTATGAAGCATCATCGCAGTCTACGGTGCCAGTGGACTTGACATGAAAATGATTTGTGCTATCGATAACAGTGCAATACTTTTGTTAATAGCTGGTTTTGAAATGGAAAAAATATGATGCGGACTATAATTTCATGAGAAGAACATGGAAAGAGAGCAGCCGAGTGGCATTTCGGCCTTACATCAACAGGAAAAACCGCAACTGAAGGACTAGTAAATTTAAGTACTGAAAAAATTAAAGACTAAATGTTCAAACGGAGGGCTGAAAGCGAAATGGCCAAAACTAGGAGATGTTGCACTGAAATGGATTCAAAGACAGAGTCAAAATGGCATTGGAATTAATATAAAAATTATTCAAATACCTGCTCGAAAGCTATGGCTACAGTGGGACCTAATGGAATTTAAAAGTGGAGTTGATAGATGCGACAGGTTTATGAAGCGCGATGGACTTAGCATTCAAACTAAAACAAATATATATCAGAAAATACCACAAGAGTGTGAAGAGAAAACGTTAAGTTTTAATCACTTTATTATTCAACATAGAGAGAAAACCAAGGCTGAACTAAGCCAAGTAGCGAATACGGACGAAACTTCTCTGACATTTGATGTGCTGAGTCGCAGAACTCTTGCCATGAAAGGTTCTAAAACTGTAGCTGTAAAAACAAGTGGACATGAAAGATGCACTAAACGGTTGTCCATTCATGTTATGTTGACAGAACTACACTTAATCCAATGATAATTTTCAAGAGCAAAACAATGCCAAAACGTTCTGAAATACCGCGAGGTGTTACTGTTCGCGTACATCATAAAGATTGGGAGAATTAACAGAGTGCGGGAGAGAAGGAAAGGTGCGTTACTGAAGGAGAGTTCTCGTCTTGTGCTGGATCAGTTTAGCACTCACTTGAAAAATACTGTGAAAGAGAAATTGAGGCAGAGTAATACAGAGCTTGCTGTTATACCCGCAGGACTTACTTCACAATTGCACCTTCCTGGTGTATCGATAACTAACCCCTTTAATGTTTGTATGAGAGAGGAATGAAACAAACGGATGATGGATGAAACCCGACATGGATTCACGCCGAAGGGAACTTTAAAACGACCTCTAATCGAAAAAGCGTGTCAGCGGGTAAAACAACCGCGGTCTAGAGTGAAAGAAGACATCACTGTTAAATCATTCAAGACGTGCTTCATAAGTAACGCTCTCAATGACAGCGAAGACCATCTCATTTATGAAGCGGACAACGATGACGAAGAAGAGGAGGAGGAAGAAGAAAGTTCAGATGAGTATTTTCAAAAATTTTAATGGACGGTTTCCTTCTATAAACTAATATTTTTAATCTGGCTTTGCGATCTAATAATAAAAGTGGTAAAAATATTAATTAAAAAATGCTTAAAATTAAGGTACGTCTTATAGTTCGTAGCGTTTGTATCCCGTAAAATACAAAAGCCAATAGAATGTGATTTCCCCACAAAAACATGAAACAAGTATTTTTACTGAAATCTAAGAACTCGATTTTTGAAGAAATTGACTAATACGAGAGGGGGTAGGTTGTCCTCTGATTCACCAGAGATATAGATTGACAGCTTTCCATCTTTTGGAATTTGATGCGGAATAAAATGTTAACCACTAAATTACCTGCGTTATTTCTGATGCACTTGCGCGTTTGAGACACAAACCAAAAGGCCGCTCCTGCAAGTTGTCACCTCAGTCCGTATCATTGAGTTCAAAGCAAAGTTTAATTTCTTTCCTTATAGTAAAGTGGAACACTTTCGTTACATGAAATAGGTGACTTTTAGCATGCAGCACAGTAAATATATACTAGTTAGGAGTATCACTAAATAATTGAAATGTGTCGTTTAACAAATGGCCGACATCAGCGTCGAAATCTTTGATGGTTTCCTACTTCACGTAATGAGTGTGGAGGATATCGATAGTGGCCGTCTAGAAGGAGTCGTTCAGATATATTCGTGATATAACTGTAATACAACTGAACCAATCTGCATGAAAACAACTTTACGTACTGTTCCCAGTTTGTCCCATTTTTACCATTACTTCCCCTTACTCAATGAAAATTTAAGTGTACTTCAATAAAACAATCGCCAAAAGCTGTAATATTAATAATTCTTATTATTGTCGAGTGGTTTCGGGTTGGAACCACATTTAGATCGAGAAATATTATTGGAATCACTTGGAGGAATAGTTCCTTGACATAAAAATTTCTTTACGATAAACATCGGTGGACTCATGTGTTCTGAATGGACTTCTTATGAGACAAACCAACCTCCCGTGTTATGTTGATATACTCGTCGTCATGATCGTGTTAAATAACTAATAATCGAAATTAACCATTCAAACGCTGTAGAGGACTTCGACATGTTTCTTCTGAATCATTTAGGAACTGCGAATAGTAGTCAGCAGATAGTAAATAAATGAAATCGAGACCAAAATATCTCTTATCTGTATGTGAAAACTAACAAAAAATTTTGAGAAGAAGAATAAAAGTAGCAAATATTGCCGTAGTTTTGCCAAACACCGTCAGCGCGTCCAACATCTGATGCTGATCCCGTGAAATGAATTAATTTCTAGAAAATGTTATTATAAGTAGGCAACTCTGATGTAAGTGTTAACTTGGGTTTATGACTATTATGTCAGTATTTACTTCAGATAGGTTATTTGAAATCCTGTGGCACATTTGTAGCCACGGCACGGACTGCCACGTGATGCATAGCAGAAATATGCATGAGCATACGTTCATTGCCATTTTCGCTTCAGTTGCATAACTTTCGTTTTATATATCCCCCTATTCCATTATTGAGCGAAAAATATTTTATGGAGTACTGCAGACAAAAAATGAGGGAGAGATGGGAGGGAGAGAATGAGGGAAGAGGGAAAGGGAGATGGCCAGGGGGGGCGGGGGAATGAGGAACAGAGACTAGGTGTAGAAGCTGAGAGACTATAAAAAAAAGGGTGTGAAGAGCTCACAACCGCAGCTGGATGAAATATTATACAGTTGGCCCCTTTCATTTGTTCGTTACGTGACAATACAAATGCAGAAATATTAGAACCGTATATTACTGCGGCACGGTGGTGTGAGGTAGGGCGCATAGGTGGCGATGATAACTCGATGCGACACTGGTGTGGGAGGAAGCGAGTTGGGGAGCTGACTACAGTGCACGATAAGTGGATAAAGTTGAGGGTACTGCGAGAGTGCGGCAGTGACGCAGGCCGTCCAATAAGAGCGAGGGGTGACGGTAGGGACACCTGTGCAACAATGCCACTGGCGACCGAGTGGTTTGTTTCTGTCTGCGGGTCGCCGGCCGCTAGATCTCGCTCGCCCTCCGAAGAAGGTAATTTAGTGTGGCAGTAAATCATGTGTCGTGTTATTGGCACTGGGCGGGCCATAACTCAGTCAGGCGGGAGTGGTGGCGAGGGAGGGGGAGTAGGGAGACAGGGTCGCCAACAGGAATACCACCGCGGCGGCGGCGAGGGGGCAGGACTGCCCGCGCCAAGAAGACGTGGAGGGGTTATCAACCTCACCACCACGCTGCTGACTGCTCGTCTCAACTACACCCGACACTTAGCCGAAATTGACAGTCACTTTTTTCAATAAACGAGTTGTATTCCGTAATTAAAGTAACGCACCATATTTCTGAAAGCAGATTGGTTCCTGTATCGAATACGCCATATTATTCCCCGCTCTTTTGGCTGCAAAACCCTATTTTTAACACAATCTCTGTTCAATGATACAGCCGTTACACCACCTTACTGGGAGGGCCTGTACTCCCGCATTGTGCCACTCCACTAGTCGGAGTCGTAGCCAACATCTTCCTGCACGAATAATCTCAACAGCTGTCACGCACAGCTTCATGGCGCAAAGCAGCTCAACACAAACGGTCCTTCGTTGCTCTTTATGGCCTTCTGTTACGCCGCGAGAACCCCAGCGTGCACATACCTTTGAGTGCCAATAGAGATGTCCATTTGTGCAGCAAGGTGTTTGATTCGGATCTGTCGAGTGCCTCGAATGAGAGGGTCCGCACGTTCCAACATAGCAGGAGTCACAGCCGTCTACGACTGGCTGGCACGCGCGAGATCTGTGTTCGCTGCCATGTCTCCATAGTCATTCTGCAAGCACCTGCTGATATTAGCGCCGCTCGGTCTTCCGCAAAAAGAAACTCAGTGATAGCTCTCTGCTTGGAATGCAAACGACATTTTGAAGGCTGCGTATAGCGGAACTCACAAACCTATAATGCCTGAAGCGGGAATATTGCACAATGTCCCACAACAAATTCCGCATTTTTCAGAAAATGGCTCAAATGGCCCTGAGTACTATGGGACTTAACTTCTGACGTCATCAGGCACCTAGAACTTAGAACTACTTAAACCTAACTAAGGACATCACACACATCCACACCCGAGACAGGATTCGAACCTGCGACCGTGGCGGTCGCGCGGTTCCAGACTGTAGCGCCTAGAACCTCTCGGCCACCCCAGCCGGCGCATTTTTTTCATTCGAAACTGACCGACAAAAAGAAATATATGTTGGATTAGTACCAAACGCTCATTGAATTTGTTTCCTATCGCTACCTCTTATACAAAATAGATAATGACAAGTTTATTTCAGTACACTAGTTTCAGGTGTGAAGAGTAAAAAGTTCAAATTACTAAACGGCTTACTGATCTAAACTTAAAAAAAAAGAACTTTGTGCGTGAATCTACAACCTCTAAGCACTTTATAAAAGATATTGCTTTGTTGGCTACAATGTAATCTTTTTTATTTAAATCGTGCAGTTATCTCACTTCGACTACAAAACATTTCCAACCAATTTGTTCTCATATTTTGCAGACACATCTTACTGAATCGTTCAACATCAGCATTTTCATCGTAATATTCTGGTACTTAAATAAATTATCTCATACCTTATTAGCCAAAGTCATTAAATGGCACAGGGTAACGTAATTAAGTACCAAAGTATTTGGAGAAAGATGCTGAAGTTGAATGAATGTATACCGTTCAATAAAAGACAACTGGAAAAGATGACGATACTAAGGTGCTTGAAAAAGACTTATTGTCGAAATTAGATAATCGTACGATTTAAACAAAGAACGTTTACATTATAGCCCACAGCGGGCCATGATTTCTTTTATGAAGTATTTAGAGGCTGTGGACGAGCACAGAAACAAAATTTTAATGACTTCCCTAGAACAACACGGGAAAAGGTAATTAAATACCTTTCTATTTGTAGAAAGACGCTGAAGTAAAGTATACGGTTCAATAAGCTGTGCCTGAAAAAGAAGGTGCATGAAAATGACTTACGGTGGAAATTAGTTAATATTACGGTTTAAATCAATAACGTTTATATTCCAGCTTATAACGGACCATGTTTTCTTTTAGAGTGCTTTAAATTACATTCTTAGCGCATCACTAACATAATAATCAATAGATGTCACGAAAATATCGTTATCCCGAAATCCAAAGCAGTAGTAAAACTGCAAGTACTATAACCATCGGAAACCATAATTGGAGGCACATTGTTAATGGATGTCACAGGAAAAGCAAGAATGAAAATTATTAAGAACATTGAAAAAGTGGAATTTCTGTGTCGGGCATATCCCATGAATTTCAGAAGCAACTCAATTAATCGCCGATACTTTAAGGACGAGACGATTAAAATGTCCTCTTTATCTTAACATTTACGGTAATATTTTAAGTCCAGAAGTAGTAGACTTAAAAAAAAAAAGGATGTAACACGTATCGTTCCGGTCTGAGACCATTACGCATCGCGAGTGGCGCATAGTCAAGAGACAGTACACGTACCGGGTGTCCTGCACACACACTTCTGTTGCAGTATTCCTGACAGATGCAATGCAGTCTGGGTTGGTTGTTGGTTGTTTTTGGGGAAGGAGACCAGACAGCGAGGTCATCGGTCTCATCGATTAGGGCAGGACGGGGAAGGAAGTCGGCCGTGCCCTTTGAAAGGAACCATCCCGGCATTTGCCTGGAGCGATTTAGGGAAGTCACGAAAACCTAAATCAGGATGGCCGGACGTGGGATTGAACCGTCGTCCTCCCGAATGCAAGTCCAGTGTGTAACCACTGCGCCACCTCGCTCGGTGAAGTCTGGGACTGAAACAGTGCAGGAACTAGAAACTTACTCCAGAGTAGGACTCTGGTGTGCAAAATAGTTAAATTTCACACAGATTCACGGTGAAATTCTGGCGGTTTATGGACCAAACGCAATTTCTCGTCTAGCCGAAATGGCGCCAAAAATTTTCCAAGGCCTCATAGATATGGGGGATGCTCATTGGGGAGGAAGAAAGATTTTCCGCCAGGCGATTTCCACTTTTACGGCAAGGCGAAAGAACATCGGGAGGAAAAAATATCCAGCGATGTGGGCGTACACATAGCGAGTCTCGTGACAAAAGAGAGCAGTTTTATCCTTGAAGAACAGAATCATTGGCGGAATGTTCCGACATGTTGTTTTTTAGAATGACTATATTGGAAAACGGTGTCACGTATCTGCTTCCATCTGAAGTTTGTGTATTATTCAATAAAAATTAAATAGACTGTCATAACAATTTAATGTTGGAAGTCTATCTTAGATATTGTGTTCTTGTGGTCTTCAGTCCTGAGACTGGTTTGATGCAGCTCTCCATGCTACTCTATCCTGTGCAAGCTTCTTCATCTCCCAGTACCTACTGCAACCTAAATCATTCTGAATCTGCTTGGTGTATTCATCTCTTGGTCTCCCTCTATGATTTGTACCCTCCATGCTGCTCTCCAAACCTAAATTGGTAATCTCTTGATGCCTCAGAACATGTCCTACCAATCGATCCCTTCTTCTAGTCAAGTTGTGCCACAAGTTCCTCTTCTGCCCAATTGTATTCCATACCTCCTCATTAGTTATGTGATCTACCCATATAATCTTCAGCATTCTTCTGTAGCACCACGTTTCGAAAGCTTCTATACTCTTCTTGTCTAAACTATTTATTGTCCACGTTTCACTTCCATACATGGCTACACTCCATACAAATACGTTCAGAAACGACTTCCTGCCTTTTAAATCTATACTCGATGTTAACAAATTTTTCTTCTTCAGAAACGCTTTCCTTCCCATTGCCAGTCTACATTTTATATCTTCTCTACTTCAACCATCATCAGTTATTTTGCTCCCCAAATAGCAAAATTCCGTTACTACTTTAAGTGTCTCATTTCCTAATCTAATTCCCTTAGCATCACCCGACTTAATTCGATTACATTCCATTGTCCTCGTTTTGCTTTTGTTGATGTTCATCTTATAACCTCTTTTCAAGACACTGTCCATTCCGTTCAACTGCTCTTAGATATTAAGGAACTTGAAAAGAAAGATTGAATCAGGTGACGTTCGTAATGCGACGCCTGTGCACTACTCTTAAATGAGCAGGTACGTCTAATAACCACAAGTGGTTATGTAAATGAATGCGTAGCAAATAAAGAAAGGTGGATTGTAGGGGTTGATGTGGGTTGCATTGGAGGACTGTAAAGGACGTCTAGTGTCACTATTGCAGAAATTACACTCGTAGTGGTAGAGAGAGATGTGGGCAACCCACGCGTGCGTCCTGGAAGGGAAAGTGAAGGAAGTGGCTGTAAATGGTAGAAATAATAGATTTATGTAAAATCTGATTTCTTGCAGGTGAATCTCCTGCTGTATGGTTCTTGGGGTGTACAAATAACTGAATACCACATTCCAATAGAGAGCATTTTGTATTTGACGATTTTAACTGAAAATGCGGTGAGTGTGATCAAAGTTCGAAACTTTTGTACACTGAAACTTACTGGCAGATTAAAACTGTGTGCCCGACTGAGACTCGAACTCGGGATCTTTGCCTTTTGCGGGCAAGTGCTCTACCATCTGAGCTACCGAAGCACAACTCACGCCAGGTCCTCACAGCTTTACTTCTGCCAGTATCTCGTCCCCTACCTTCCAAACTTGGTAGAGCACTTGCCCGCGAAAGGCAAAGGTCCCGAGTTCGAGTCTCGGTCGGGCACACAGTTTTAATCTGCCAGAAAGTTTCATATCAGCGCACACTCCGCTGCAGAGTGAAAACCTCATTCTATTGTATACTGCCAATAATCCAGCTAAAGTGTTTCGACTGAACGTTTCAGTGTGTTAAAAAGAGGAAAAGTTATACTTCATTCCAAAAACGCCAAATTTCGCCGCATTGTCCTAGCGCATACGATCGTCGCACGTCGTACATTGATTTCTTTGGTTATTTCACGCAGTCTTGTTTGCTGTTAGCCCAGAAAACTCTAACACAAACGCGATGGCTCTCGGTCGTTCAGTGAAGGCGGTAGGCCACGGCGTCGGCCATGATGAGAGGTAATGACTGAAATTTGGTATTCTTGGCACACTCTTGACACTGTGGATTTCGGAATATTGAATTCCCTATACTTCACTTATCAGATGAGTATAAATGACACCTCCGCCAATGGACTGCTCTTTTATAGCTGGTGTACCCGATACTACCGCCAACTGTACATGTACATACCGCTATCCCATGAATTCTGTCACCTCAGTATATAACGTATTAATTATTAAATGATGGGAAGTACGACACAAGCTGTGCTTGGCTCGTGTTCTTGCCATATCTCATTTGACATCCTGTTTTTACTGTACTACCACCTCGTTATGTTAATTTCAATTACTGGCGTCACCGAGTTGCCGCCTTGCCTGCCCGTGAGCGGCAGCAGCGATGCTTATCGATATAAGCCCTGGTGTATTATCTTTGCTGACTGCTATTACTTCACGGTTATCGTTTGTTCGGAGTTAGTTCGGACCTGCCAGTGAGTTGAGAGGCGCTGTCAGTGCAGTTCGCACCTGGCAGTGTTTGACTTAGGACGCGGCAGAAGTTCAGTCGCTGCGCGGCTGCAGTGAGGTCCGGACAGCCATGACTCGCCCGACGGCTGCCGATACGTATCACTTGAGTGCGGACCACCTTGCTTGGTCGTCGCTCGGTCGTATTGTCCGACGACGTGTATGTTGGTCAGCGATCGCTTATGGGTTGCCTGTGTGCGCCGACTAGTGATTCGCCCTTGTAATTGCACAGTTACTACCATTAGTATTGTCTAGTTCTTCGTACAAGGTGTTCATGAAACTATGTATAGCTTGTGATGTCGACTGCTCAGTTAATTTAATGCTGTCTCCGTGCTGTTGTGTGGCAGTCGGTCGGTTGGCGTGGAGCAGCGAGGAAGTCTCCGCGGGGAGTATCAGACCGGGCCCGCTGGCAGTCTCTACGCATTGTCGGAGTGTATGGGGCTGTTCCCATTGCTACGATGTCTGTGGCTCACCGACCCTGGTCACGAAAGTTGAGTTTGGGCTTAATTTACCAGCAAGTCAAGATTGTTCACATTGTGCCATTTGGTTCTCGTTGTTGGCTGTTGGAACATTTCAAAAATGGTTCAAATGGCTCTGACAACAATGCCACTTAACTTCTGAAGTCACCAGTCGCCTAGAACTTAGGACTAATTAAACCTAACTAACCTAAGGACATCATACACAAGCATGCCCGAGGCAGGAGTCGAACCTGCGACCGTGGCGGTCGCTCGGTTCCAGACTGTAGCGTCTAGAACAGCACGGCCACTCCGGCCGGATGGGACATTTCCACGGGCAACAACGTGTATGTTGGAGTTGGCGAAGGTTTAGCGCCGGCCGGAGTGGCCGAGCGGCTCTAGGCGCTACAGTCTGGAACCGTGCGACTGCTACGGTCGCAGGTTCGAGTCCTGCTTCGGGCATGGATGTGTGTGACGTCCGTAGGTTAGGTAGGTTTAAGCAGTTCTAAGTTCCAGGGGACTGATGACCTCAGAAGTTAAGTCTCATAGTGCTCAGAGCCATTTGAACCATTTTGAACATCCTTTACTATCAAGCTAGTGTCATCAGCAAACAGAAATATTTCGATGTTACCCATAACACTAGAGGGCATATCATTTATATAAATAATGAATTGGAGTGGCCCCAACACTGATCCCTGGGGCACCCCCCACTTTACTGTAGTCCACTCAGACCCCACATCATAGCCATTCTCAACATTGCGAATAAAGACGAGGTACTGGCAGAATTGAAGCTGTGGGGACAGGTCGTTAGTCATGCTTGGATAGCTCAGTTGGAAGAGAACTTGCCCGCGATATGCAAAGGTCCCGAGTTCGAGCCTCGGTTTAGCACACAGTTTTAATGTGCCAGGAAGTTTTTTCTTCTGTTTGTTGCTAAAGTAAGAGGTGAACAAAATGTGAGCTACTCCACATATTCTGTAATGGTGCAACTTCTGGAGCAATATTTCATGATCAACACAATCAAATGCCTTAGTTAAATCTGAAAATGTGCCTAGCCTTCGAAACCTTTTATTTAACCCATCCAGTACCACACAGAGAAAAGAGAATATAGCATTTTCAGTTGTTAAACGACTTCTAAAGTCGAACTGTACTTTTGAGAGCAAATCGTGTGATATAAAATGATAAATTATCCTTACATATACAGCCTTTTCAATAACTTTAGCAAACACTGATGGCATAGAAATAGGTCTAAAATTATCTACATTATCCCTTTCTCCCTTTTTATAAAGCGGCTTTGTTACTGAGTACTCTAATCGCTCAAGAAACTGACCATTCCCAAAGGAAAAATTACAAATATAGCTTAATACAGGGCTAATATTTGCAGCACTGTACTTTAATATTCTGCTAGGCACTCCATCATAACCACTACATACCTTAGTCTTCAATGATTTAATTATTGACTCAATCTCCCTCTTGCCTGTGTCACAGATAAGTATTTCAGACATCAATATCGGAAGGACATTTGCCAAGAAAGTTATATGATTCCCTGTAGAAACTAAATTTTTATTCAATTCACCAGCAATGCTCATAAAATGTTAGATATCATACACATATCTGATTTATCAAAGACAGGAATATTTTTACTGCGAACTGACTTTATATTGTCCATCTTGCGCTGCTGACCAGACACTTCCTTCACAACTGACCATATGGTTTATTTGCATAAGACATACTCTTTTCCATCCTAATAACATTTTAAGCACAATACAATACTTTTTGTAATAGGCTACTGTAGCTTGATTGTGACGACTACTAACATTATGATATAATTCCTGCTTTGTTCTACATGATATCCTTATCCCACTTGTCAGTCACCCGATATGCCTACTAATGCTAGTACCACGTTTAGAACGTTCTGATGGAAAGTAGCTCTTCAACAGCATGATAAATTTGTTAAGGAAAGCATTATATTTATCATATGTTATCGGCACGATAAACATTCCGCCACACTTGTTCCTTGACAAGGTTAAAGAAAACTCTCTATTGCTGTTGGATTAACTTTCCTACATAGTTTGTAATTAAATGTGACATTTGTTTGAGAACTAAAGTCTTTTAGTGTTAAAATTTGTGATCATGGTCGGAAAGGCCATTCACCCTTTTACTAACAGAATACCCATCTAGTAATGAAGAATGAATAAAAATATTATCTATGGCTGTGCTACTGTTCCCCTGAACCGTAATTGGAAGAAACACTGTATGCATCAGATCATATGAATTTATGAGGTCTGCCAATATCCTCTTTCTTGCACCATCATATATAAAATTCATATTGAAGTCACCACCTGTAACTGATTTCTATTACTTCCTACATAGTAAATCAAGAACCCTGTGTAGCTTGAACAGAAATGTTCTAAGTCAGAGTTAGGGAACCTATAAACAACAACAGTCTGAAGTTTAGTTTCACTAAATTCAACTGCCCCTGCACAGTATTCAAATATCTGTTCAGTGCAGTGCCGTGATACGTCTATGGACTCAAATGGGTTACTGTTATGTACCCCCCACCTCGCAAGAATTTGGGTTGTTGAGACGACATTATGAATCCATGGACTGTTCAAGCTGGTGGACGTTCTGTAATGGTGTTGGGCGTGTATAGTTGGAATGATATGGGACCTCTGACATGTCTATGTACGACTCTGACAGGTGACACATACTTAAGCACCCTGTCTCATCACCTGTAACCATTCGTGTCCATTATGACTTCCGACGTACTTGGGAAATTCCAGCAGGATAATGCGACACTCCATACCTCCATAATAGCTACAGTGCGGCTCCAGAACATTTTTCTGTGTTTATACACTACTGGTTATCACCTAAACGTCCCAGACATGAACATTAATGAACATATCTGGGATGCCCTGTGACATGCTGCTCAGAAGAGACCTCCACCCGCTCGTACTCACGGAGTTACGGACAGCCCTGCAGGACTGTCAGTGTCAGTTGCCTCCAGCACTATTTCTGACTTTAGTTGAGTCCATGCAACATCGTGTCACGGTACTACTGCGTGCTTGCGGGGGCCCTACACGAGATGAGGCAGGTGTACCCGTTGCTTTGGCTCTGCAGTGTGTATATAGTGGGGTCAGTGAAGTTAAATGGAAAGAAGGTAAGGATTTCTTGTCAGATGTGTATAGGATAATATCAACAGTGGCAGAAAATAGTGTAACGCGTGTAGTATTTGTTATGAATAGGAAGGTAGGGCAGACAGTGAGTTGCTGTGAACAGTTCGGTGATAGCGTTGTTCTTATCAGAATCTAGAGTAAACCAACACCGACAACGATCGTTGTGTTATACGTTCCGACGTCATAACGCGAAGATACAGAAAAAGTATACGAGGGTATTGAACAAGTGATTCAGTATAAAGGGAGATAAAAATCCAATTGTCATGGGGGTACTGGAATAGGGTAGGGGAAGAAGTGGAAGAAAGGGTTACGGGAGAATACGGAATTTGTACCTACTCTGTTCAAGAATCACAAGAGGAGAAGGTATACTTGGAAAAGGCCGGGATGTACCGGAAGATTCTAGTTAGATTACATTATGGCCAGTCAGTAATTCGGATATGAGATACTGGATTGTAATGCATACCCAGGAACAGATATAGACCCAAATCACCTTTTAGTAGTGAAACAGAGCAGGCTGAACTTTAACAGAGTAGTCAGGGGGAGTCACTGTGCAAAGGAGTGGGATATGGATATACTAAGAAATGGAGAGGCACATTTGAAGTTCTCTGTGCCAATAGATACTGCGGTAAGGAATACCTAAGTAGTCATTTCAGATGAATGGACATCACTAAAACGGGCAGTCACAGGAACTGCAATGAAAAACAGAGGTACAAGGAAGATAACTGCGAAGAAAGCCTGGATAACAGAAGAAATATATCTGTCACAATATGGTGATTTTACATCTGGCATTTCGCGAAGTGCCAATATGGTTCTTAATTTATGGACAACTTTGAGCTTGAAAACTATTTAAGTGCCTTACAATGTATGTTAAAGGCATAAAATCAAATATCTGAAACTGACATAAAAGGCCGAAACCTGGGTTACACTTAAATAAGCAATAAAATAGTCAAATGGTGGAGTGTTCCTCTAAAAAATATAGTATGACTGTTGCTCGGCAACATAAAAAATACTTCAGTTGATCGATGAAAGGAGAAAGTAAGAAAATGTTCAAGGAAATTCAGGAATGCTGAAATACATGTCACTTATAATATAATAAGTAGGAAGTTCACGGAAGCTAAGGGGAAACTGCTGCCCGAAAAATGTTAAGAAATCGAAAACGAAAGTATTGTCCGAAAGACTGACTCAGAATACAGAAAACTCAGAATAATCTTCGGCAGTAAAAAGAGTGCAATGGGAAATCCACCTTTGAATGCAGAGGACAGAGCGGATGGGTAGAAAGAGTAACTTCAAGACCTCTATGAGGCAGAACGGTCTGACAGCCTGCTAGAAGAAGAAGCAGGAGACGACAGGGAAGAGGTAGAAGATCCCATACTAGTCAGAAGTATGAGGAGCTTTGCACGACTTAAGATCAAATCAGGCAGAAATAACAAATAACATTCTGCCAGAATTTCTAGAATCATGGGGGGAAGTAGCAACAAAACGGTTATTCACGTTGGTATGCAGAATGTATCAGCCTAGTGACATGTCATCAGACTTTCTGGCAAACATGATTCAAACAATTCTGGAGGTTGAAAGAGCCGTCAAGTGCGAGAATCCAAGATGCTGACACGAATAATATGCGAAAGAATGTAAAAGAAAATTGAGGAGCTGTCAGGCGAAGATCAGTCTGGCTTTAAGAAAGGTAAAGACAAAGAGGCAGTTCTGACACCGTTGTAATGGAAGCAACACTACAGAAAAATCAAGACACGTTCATACGATTTGTATACCTGAAAAAAGGGTTCTACAGTGAAAAATGACGCAAGATGTACAAAATTCTGAGAAAAATAGGGGCAAGCTATGTGAGAAGACAGATAGTATACAGTATGGCCAAGAGCCAAAAGGAACAATAAGAGTTGAAGCTGAAGAACGAAATACTCGTCTAAAGCGCATTGTACGTTAGCTTTGAACTTTGTCCATTTGTGCTTAACACTCTCATTGCTGCAGATGAAATTTTCATGGTGGTCTTTCAGATAATTTGAGCTCTGCCTCCTGTCACTCTTGCTGAAGAGAATGATCTTCCTGCCTTCGTTTGTATTCCAATTTACAGCCAAATTCAGTGATGCTGTAAAGGCCTGTTTTTGAACCAAAATTGCGAGTCATGGAAAAGATCAAGTGCGGTTCGACAACCGTTTTAGGAATCTGATACGAACTCAAAGGCCTCCAATGCAAATTTTAACGTAGCCGAAGCCTCACACATAAATAAAAAGTAAACGAAGCCAAAATTAGAGTAAGGAGGGCTATGCGTGAAGCACACAATGAATATAATTGTAGTACTCTGGCTATAGAACTCTGGCTACCAACTTGCTAAAAACACTGAGAAGTTCTGGTCTGATGCTAAATCAGTAAACGGATCGTAGCCCTCTGTCCAGATGTTGCGTGACTATAATGGCACTGAAACAGAGAATGACACAGAAAAGTCCGAAATAGTGAACGTCTTTTTTCCAAAACTGTTTCACAGAGGAAAATAACACTGTAGTGTCACTTTTAAATCGTCCCACTAACAGCGGAATGACATATCGAAATGATTGACTAAGGTGTAGAAAATCAACTGAAGTCGATCAACATAGGAAATGTCGCTGTACTTGAGGGGGAACCAGATAGATTGTAAACAAAGTATGCGAAAGAACGTTCCCCTCTTGCAGCAGCAACGTGCCGCAGGTCCCTTGAGGAGCGAAGCGTTCATAACGAGTGTAAAAATGCACAAGTCAAACTGATTTTTAGGAAGCCTCGTCTGTCGCACAAAACTACAGGCATATATCTACGATGTCGGTCTGTTTTAGAATTTTTGAACATATTTTATGCTCATGTATTAGGACATTCCTGGAGACGGCAAATCTCCTCTGTACGAACCAACATGGATTCCTCTATTCATCAACGAGACACAGAAAGTAGTAGATTCGGGCGCCCAAGCAGGCACCGTATTCCGTGACTTCCTACAGGCATTCGATACAGCTCCATGCGGCCGCCTAATGAACAAAATAGGAGCGTATGGTGTATCAGAGCAACTGTGTGATTAGGCTGAATAGTTCCTTTCCTACAGAACACCGCACGTCATTCTGAATGGAGAGAAGTCTTCAAAGTTAAAAGTAACTTCGTTCGTGCCCCCGGAGGTGATGGAGGCGGGGGGGGGGGGGGGGGGGGAGGAGGGGAGTGTTATAGGACCATTACTTTTCACTATATTTGTAAATGACCTAGTAGGTAACCCTGGAAGTTTCATGAATACAAAGAAAGGCAGAAAGATCTTTCTGTTTAACAAGAGTGACGAGAGACAGATTTCAGATTACCTGAAAAACCGCCACGAAAATTTCATCTGCAGCAGTGAGAATGTTCAGCACCAATCGACAGAGTTCAAAGCCAAGGTACAACATGCATTAGACAAGTATGTCCGACCGAAATTGTGAGGCATGGAAAAGACCCAGTGTGGTTCGACAACCGTTTTCGGAGGATGCTACGAAAGCAAAGGGCTTCACTGCAAATGTAAACGTAGCAAAAGCCTCACAGATATATAAAAATTAAACGAAACCAAAATTACCGTAAGGAGGGCTACCAGTGAAGAATTCAACGAACACGATTGTAAGGTCCATAAGGCTTTTCACGGATGATGCTGTTCTATATGCTAAAAAGTTGTAGCGAAATGCAGGAGGACCTCAGAGAAATGACGCGTGTTGCAGGGAGTAGAGGCTGACAATCAATAAAAACAAATGTATTGCGAATACATAACCAAAAGGAACCTTTACTGTTTGATTACAAAAATGCATAACGAGCAAGTGGAAGGGTTACTTCCGTGAAAACTGTACGAGTATGCCTGCGGTGCGACCTGAAGTGGAACGACAAGATGAAAATAATCGTGCGTAAAGCTGGTCCCAGACTGGTTCATTTCAAGAATCCTCGGGAAACGTAGTCTACCAACGAAGGGAATTGCTTGCCGTTCGACCAATGCTTGAATATTGCTCCCCAGCATGGGACCCATACCAAACGGGACTGGTAGAGGAAATAAGGGCGGTCCAAAGAAAAGCGGCATCTTTTCTTACAGGTTCATTTAGTAAGCACGAAAGCTTTACGGAGATGCTCAGCCAACTCCACTGGCAGACGCTACAAGAGAGGCGTTCCGCATTATTGTACGGTCTACTATTAAAAATCCGAGAGCGAACATTCCTAGAAGAATCAGCCAATATATTGCTTCCTGTAAAGTGCATCTCAAAGAAAGTCAGTAAAGAAGCTTACCAGAAATTGTTCTTCCCGCGAACCGTAAGTGTCTGAACAAGAAAAGGGCAAGTAGCACCGGTACAGGAAGTACCCTCCGCCACAAACCGCTTTGTGGCTTGCACAGTATAGATGTAGATGAAAGCGTATTTTATTATTGTCGTTATTATTATTATCACCTTTATTATCATTATCATCATTACCATTACTAGCGGCAGCAGCAGCAGCAGCAGTAGTAGTAGTACACTCCTGGAAATGGAAAAAAGAACACATTGACATCGGTGTGTCAGACCCACCATACTTTCTCCGGACACTGCGAGAGGGCTGTACAAGCAATGATCACACGCACGGCACAGCGGACACACCAGGAACCGCGGTGTTGGCCGTCGAATGGCGCTAGCTGCGCAGCATTTGTGCACCGCCGCCGTCAGTGTCAGCCAGTTTGTCGTGGCATACGGAGCTCCATCGCAGTCTTTAACACTGGTAGCATGCCGCGACAGCGTGGACGTGAACCGTATGTGCAGTTGACGGACTTTGAGCGAGGGCGTATATTGGGCATGCGGGAGGCCGGGTGGTCGTACCGCCGAATTGCTCAACACGTGGGGCGTGAGGTCTCCACAGTACATAGATGTTGTCGGCAGTGGTCGGCGGAAGGTGCACGTGCCTGTCGACCTGGTACCGAACCGCAGAGACGCACGGATGCACGCCAAGACCGTAGGATCCTACGCAATGCCGTAGGGGACCGCACCGCCACTTCCCAGCAAATTAGGGACACTGTTGCTCCTGGGGTATCGGCGAGGACCATTCGCAACCGTCTCCATGAAGCTGGGCTACGGTCCCGCACACCGTTATGCTGTCTTCCGCTCACGCCCCAACATCGTGCAGCGCGCCTCCAGTGGTGTCGCGACAGGCGTGAATGGAGGGACGAATGGAGACGTGTCGTCTTCAGCGATGAGAGTCGCTTCTGCCTTGGTGCCAATGATGGTCGTATGCGTGTTTGGCGCCGTGCAGGTGAGCGCCACAATCAGGACTGCATACGACCGAGGCACACAGGGCCAACACCCGGCATCATGGTGTGGGGAGCGATCTCCTACACTGGCCGTACACCTCTGGTGATCGTTGAGGGGACACTGAACAGTGCACGGTACATCCAAACCGTCACCGAACCCATCGTTCTACCATTCCTAGACCGGCAAGGGTACTTGCTGTTCCAACAGGACAATGCACGTCCGCATGTATCCCGTGCCACCCAACGTGCTCTAGAAGGTGTAAGTCAACTACCCTGGCCAGCAAGATCTCCGGATCTGTCCCCCATTGAGCATGTTTGGGACTGGATGAAGCGTCGTCTTAAGCGTTCTGAACGTCCAGCACGAACGCTGGTCCAACTGAGGCGCCAGGTGGAAATGGCATGGCAAGCCGTTCGACAGGACTACATCCAGCATCTCTACGATCGTCTCCATGGTAGCCTGCATTGCTGCGAAAGGTGGATATACACTGTACTAGTGCTGATGTTGTGCATGCTCTGTTGCCTGTGTCTATGTGCCTGTGGTTCTGTCAGTGTGATCATGTGATGTATCTGACCCCAGGAATGTGTCAATAAAGTTTCCCCTTCCTGGGACAATGAATTCACGGTGTTCTTATTTCAATTTCCAGGAGTGTAGAAATACTATTAACTGTATCAGTTCGTAGTTAGTATTGTTTATTCACATTATCTCTGTAGACCTCAGATCATTTTAATACCATTTGTCATATTAAAATTGTTATTTCTTAGGTAAGTAAGACGTAGAAAAGTACTGCATGTGTGAAACACTGGTACGATGTGAAAGAGGACCTGGTGGCCCGAATCAGATCAGGTTAATGAAAATGAGTTTCCCAAAACTAACTGCAATAATGTAATACATATTTTACGCGAAGGGCCTTTTTCGGCTTATTGTAATTGGAAGTGACGACTATATTGGCTCAAATGGCTCTGAGCACTAGGTGACTTAACTTCTGAGGTCATCAGTCGCCTAGAACTTAGAACTAATTAAACCTAACTAACCTAAGGACATCACACACATCCATGCCCGAGGCAGGATTCGAAACTGCTAACGTAGCGGTCGCTCCGTTCCAGACCGTAGCGCCTAGAACCGCACGGCCACTCTGGCCGGCCGACTATATTGCACCTATAGTTATTTCTTTCTGCCATTCTTGGGAAACACAATATTTTTTGTTGTTACAGAAAGTAAAATACACATTTAGTCAGATATTTTGACAGTTCAAGTTTGACACTTCTTTACTACGATGCTTTATGTTTATTAAGTACAGCATCATAATATCGAACTTTCGTAGTCGAACTGACCAAACATCTGAAAAACACCAAAAAGTGGCATACTTACCAAGAAATCACAGAAAAATAACTATAGATGCAACATGGACGTCACTTCCAACTAGAATTCGTTGATAATGGTGATAAGTGGAAACAGGCCAGTCGTGTAAAATATTAAAAATATATTTTGTTTCTTGCAGCTAATTTTGGGGCGTTTATTTTCATTATGTCGTATACTGACGTATACTATGCTACTGGCCCAACGGAACGTATACCAATCAGGTTAAATGAAAAACAAATAAATAGACTCTTTCCACATCATTTCGATAAAAGAATCGTTCTAATGATCTGCGGAACATGGAACTAATGTGACAGAAACTTTCTGCAGAATGTATCCTTTAATGATGAAGCTACTTTCACAAACAGTGAGTGCTTGAGCTTACGAAATATCAATTGCTAAGTAATCGGTAAACAAACCGGGCCCGGTAACTTCAAGCATCAGTGACAACTGGTGCGGAATCGTTGGAGACTTCATCATCGGATCAGACATCCTTTTGTTCTTTATACCAAACAGAAAACACGTAGACAGCCATTTACGTCCTATTAATAAGCTGCTGAGTGCTTCCAAACCGTTTGTCAGTGGAAAAAATGATTTCAGAATTGGTTCGACTATATGCAAAAATGAATAGATTTTAAAAGCAATTTTAGGTATAATATTACGATTTGTACAAAATATATTCTTCAATTGGTTTGGAAAAACATACAGAGTTCCATGTAGCTAGCTCCGGGAGTGAAACTTAATTAGTTTGAGGCCAATGTAGATAAGGAATACATCGTGCAACAATAGATTTTCTTTTACTGTGACGCGGCAAAATTCTTGGGAACATAATCGTATGGATGTTTCTGAACAGCAACGTTACTGACGATTAATCGAAAAATATAATTTTACTGTATAAATCGTACGTTGCATTGCTAATCACTTTCACTATTATACAAAATGAACCTCCATTTTACTCCGTTTATGAACTGTCGGGAAATTATCGAGGCTACTATTTGCTGACACGCTTCTATTACAAAATATTCTCAGTCTTCCTGTCGTTTATGTGGCGCAGTGATGACGACACAGACATCATACTCTAGACGGTGGTAGTTCAAATCCCTGTCCACCCAGGTTTCCCTAAGTCCGTATTTAAAATGGAACTTTCTTCAACACTTTTCGGTTTGTGACCGGAAATTAGCAGATGACTGGCAAAAGTGGAATTAATTATATTGGTTCCTTGTTTTCCCAATAAATTTTCCTTGTACTTGACAGTGAATGAGTTTCAAGTTTGTCCTATATATTTTACACCAGATGAAACTGCTCTGTTGGAAAAAGGGCTTAAATATAATGCCTGCCTGACCCGCCAGACAAAATGTTATAGAAAGCGTCAAAATATGCACTTCTCGATTTATGAGAGTAGCTCATGATGTATGAGTATTTTTGGGAAGCGTACAGTTAAAAACTCCTGTTAATATGACTGAGATAAAAACTGATTAAAATATTAATGTCAAGCTAAAAGAAACAATGCCCATTTAACGAAGTCTGACAAAGGGAATGCTGTAATCGTTACTACGCAGAACGAGTATGTGTCTAAAACATTACAATTTTTTTAAGAGAATAATGTTTCGAAGCTAGATGGTTATCCAACCCCCATGATATAAAAATAAATTAGACTACCCATTATTAGTGCTACGCATTCGCTTAAACAGTTTCACAAAAAACAGCTTATCAACATGAATCCACAGGCCTCAAAATTGCGTTCCGACTTTAAAGTACATAAAATTTCTCCATCTGATAGTCTGATTGTGAATTGTAAGGACTGTCCATATCATGAGTTAACGAGATTTCTTCGCGAAAAAATAAAACAAGAAGTCCTTTGTTTTCCGAAATAATTGTTCTGTCGTCAATAGCCAAAATCTAGTCAGTAAAACCAAAGATTTTAAGTGTAATCAAGATACTAAATTGTTTGCACCAGGTATGACGAACCTGTATACTAATGTACAAATTCTAACAACTATGATATCGTCGAAAAAACAGACGTACTTTTAAAAAAGATATTTCTGATGAGCAAATGACTAACCTAGACGTTTGCTAAGACTCGCAGTAAAATGCAACTATTTCGTTTAGAATAGCAAAGTGTACCATCAGTCTGACGCCCTGGCAATGGGTAATTCACTGGCTGGCGTCTTGAAAGATACATTCATTAATTCACTGGAAGGAAAGTTCTTCACTAATTTTTCAGTTGCTGATCTGGCTATTTTGTGACAATTTCGATCATATACATTTGTTCGCTGGAAGGAACTGACAGAGCATTTGTTAAAAGAAAGATCATATGCTCGGCGTACTCGAAGAGCTAGATATTTTCAAGCATATTACTAATGACTATGATCTCTTCCTCAACTAACAGTTACAATTACGCAACAAAATTTTTTCAATGGATTTGACCCACTACTCACTGAATTTTGATTCCTTTAATTTTTGCTATGTTTTCCTATCTCTAGTTCTGAAAAACCTTTTTCTTTGATTGTCATAATTGTGGCAGATATTTTTTGGTTTGTGCAGCTATTTATATAAATATACTATAATATGCTGTGCTATACGTAATGTGAGCTTCTGTAAAGCCTGATACATGGCTCTTACTATACTTCATTTGCTTCACTACTTTGCATTTTCAAAAATATATTAGGCTCTGTTCCTTTGTATTTTGTTTTTACAATTAGCTGTTGTTTAATTACATTACTTCTGTTATAATGTCTAAAATGTGTACATGTCACTGTCCGCGCTCGATAAGCGGATAGACTTGTATTGTAAGGCTGGAACACGTCTGATTTTTAATTTCCGACTTGAGCATATCTGCTTTAAGCTTTGACCATTGCCTTCTCGTAATGTAACTTTACTAAGTAACCTTTGTATGTCGTGACAATTGTCACCTTGATTAACGCTTTTGTCAAATTTAATTCATTCTATTATTTCATAAGGTATCTTAAAATTTCATTCTATTGAAGACATCCTTAGAGGTGTCGAAACCAGGTGAGTGTAGTGTACCAAACAGTTATTCTCAAGCGGTTTAGTGTGTGATTCCTATGTTGAAACTTATATAACGTTGCTGAGAGATAGCCACGTTTAAAACTGTTCACTATCGGTCTTTGTTTCGTCGGTGTTAATATTTTGCTCATTATCCAACTAACGTACATGGTCCTCACTACCAACCAAGTCATTCGACACGCAGAACTTCTTGATCCCTCTGATGACAGAATCTGATATTTTGGGCGCCATGGACAGAAAATCTTTTTAGACGTACGGTCTAGTAACTGTTTTTTAATTTAGTCACGTGGAGAGAGTGTATGATCCTCTTCTAAAAGTCTCTCAGAATAGTGTTTTCGGATACGGTATTTGAATGACTTGTTTATGACGACGTCAGCCACCTTGAGTTTGAAGTATAAATACTAGGTCTCCATTCAATGCAGGGATTTAATTTTTTACTTCTGATGTGAGATGAATTTAAAAGAGTTCCTTTGACCAGTGCACCAAATCCGCGCTTATAAATTGCAGCTACCCATTTCGTCATTAATTCTCTGGTCATCAAGCCGTTTTCTTGACACCGAATCACTAACAACATCCGGAAGTTTCGGAAGTTTTAGCTGGGCAAAGTTCTACCCCTCTCGACATCGTAAGAGGAGGGCAGGCGAGGAGAGAGCAAATCATCCGTCCCTCTGCGGTAACTGATAACATCAAGGATCGAAGTACAGGTTTGTTTTTTGTTTCCAGATCTTAATGAGATACTTTACGTCCACTTGTAGCCCATTGCCATATTGCGTGGCATATGTAGTTAGCATTTCCACGACGAAACGGCAGGTTGTGGTTTATTCTACGGTGCTATCATACGTCGCAAATTAGATTCGTCCTAATCTTTTACTACTTTCATTATTAGATGTACTCTTCGTATAACGAACACCTGTGAGCCATAAATTTGCAACATCATAACTGCATCAAATTCCACAGCATGGACATTATCATTTTTGTAAAGTAATGATACTAATAGCGTAATAATAGTCACTGCTTAAATGAAAAGTCAACAATTGAAGATTGTTATTTTGTTATCTCATACACAACGATTAATATCAAAATACTGGTGAATTATGGAACGAGCACTATAGGTGAAAATTTTATGATGCGAAAATATACCTGTTTGTCACTCCGAAGAGCCGCACTCCAATAATTTTGGGGAAAAGTGCAAAATATATTCGGGCTAATGAAATATACTGGCATCCTTTGGATGAAAAATTATTCAAATTCCTTCTGACGTTCTCTTGAACAATGGCAGATTTATCGCAGGAAGTTGACATTTGTTACTCCCCTCAACAACCCTTCATTTAACGTGGTGCATTGCGGACGTTGACGCGGGAATACAGCGGTGTCTCAGGCTTGGTGCAAGCGCCTTGGGGCAGGTGCCGCCGGAAGATGCGTTCGACGGGCGCTATTGTCAGAACCAAGCAGGCGCCAGAGTGAGAACCGTGGCCCGCCGGGCAGAAAATAGGATCGCAGAATATTAGCTTGCGTCCCCTCCGAAAAGTGAAACCTCTTCCCTGCGAAATATCGCTCCCCTTCCGGGTGGAGATAGGGCGCAAATGAATATGCAAACTCCTATCATTCGCGTTAAAGTGATGCTTTTCCTGAGGGGGACCCATCAGCTATGTCGTCAGGGATCTTAACGCCTCGTTTAGTACAAAACGAGATAAGTACCTGTCACCTAAACGGCACTTGAAGTGAGAAATATCCACGTGAAACCTCTTACTCGACACGTAGTGTAGTTTGTCGGTAGAACGAATACGACTCTGCTTGAAATTAAGTTACATTGAATTCATAGTTGCTACTAATGCAGCGAGGTGATGCATGCAGCAACAGTTGTCCGAGTACAAGGAAAAATTTTTACATAATTTCATTGCATATGAGAGGTAACTCCCAAACGCCTTCTCATAGATTCCAAAATACTGTTTCATGTTACTTGAGGCGCTAGACCTATAAACACAGTACCATGAGTAGGGTACCACACAGAAACATATCGTTGAGTCTGAGGGGAGCCCACAGGGACTTTATGTATACAATGTGTGTAAGTAGGCTGTTTAGGTTTTCTTATTGGTAACGTCACATAGCGCTCTCTATGAAAGTCACTGGCTGTGCTGTGTGCAATCTGTGGCTAGTTTGCATTGTTGTCTGCCATTGTAGTGTTGAGCAGCTGGATGTGAACAGCGCGTAGCGTTGCGCAGTTGGAGGTGAGCCGCCAGCAGTGGTGGAGATGGCGGAGTTTTGAGAGCGGGTGATCTGGACGTTTGTCCATTAGAAACAGTACATTTGTAAAGATGGATGTCATGAATTTCTATATATATATATATATATTATTCGTTGCGCTAAAAATATTGTGTGCCAGTTTAGTGTTGATCAGAATAGGGAAAGAGCGAAATGTCTGAATACGTTCAGTTCTGCTCAACTGTTTGAAAATCAAATAACGTAAGAGGTTTAGCAGCACAGTAATTCATTAGTTTTTCTAAGGGGACGTTTCATGTGAATTTTTTTTTTACCTTGAGACAACGAAATATCTCAAATTATGCATCGGATTAAAAAACCGGAGAACACGAGTTCAATGTCCTTAAACTGCTATCCACCAACTGCAAAATCTCACCTCTACATCCACATATACAGGGTGATTATAATTAAAGTTAAACTTTCAAACACATGTATAAATAGCACCGCTGGTCAGAATGACGCAACATAGCACGGAATATTATAGGAGAAGGGGGAAAACGTATGGTAGAAGAAAAACAAATTGTTAAAAAATGTAGCAATTGATGGCGTTCTAAGCATCATAATTTAATAGTAGTCGACTACAAATGACGAATGAATCAAACAACAATGCCTAAGGTGTACGTTTGACATTAAACAAACTGTACTACTCAGTGTGCATAAGCGTACAAGTGTGACACTGTTAGTTACGTAAGTCCATCCACCAGGGATGGGAAAAATCTGTTTTTAATTGTCCTGAGCACAAAACCCGCATAAAAAGGACCAATCAAAATCCAATCGGTTTATTAATTTCCGTGTGACTGACGCAAAAATTGGAAAATTTGTGGTAAGGGCCCAGACTGCGGAGGTCATCGGTCCATAAGCTAATGCACTTCTTAATCTAACTTAAACTAACTTACGCTAATGACAGCACACACACCCATGCCCGAGGGAGGATTCGAACCTCCAACAGAGGGAGCCGCGCGGGCCGTGACAAGGCGCCCAAAACCGGGCGGCTACCCCGCGCGCCACTGACGCAAAACATGTTCAATGTGCTGACTACCGTTTTCTGCAACCAGCTGAAATCGAGAAACAGAATGTTCCACAACTGATCGAGGTATTTCCGGGGTCACGTTCAGAATGTGCTACGCAATGCGTGCCTTTAATGCAGCTAAGTTTGCAATTGCAGCACTGGACACAACATCTTTCAGATAGTCCAACATTCAGAAGTTACACGCATTGACATCAGATGTTCGCACGCGTAGTCTCAAATTTAGTAACTTATCCTATAAAACCCGAAAGGACAAAGCAAGGCCCACTGTGATTACGGAAACGCTAGTTACCTCTCGTATAGCGCGAGTGGTGGGTTTTAAATAACTTCGATAGTAGTGGGTCCGCTGAAAGCCAACACCTGAAGTGGGATTAGTTTTGTGTCTATTTTAAAGTTCACAGCTTAAAAGTGGCGACGACATCCAGATTTTTTGCTTAATTGTTTTTAACTTTTCCGTTTTGGGGCATTTGTTTGACCGGCCAGCACTCGTAAAATCAACGCTGACTTGTACCTATACATGGAAGAAAACAATAAGAGCAGATTCTGTTTTAAAAATTAAAATAGTGTCTCGAGTCACATTTGCCCCGTATTTAATATTTAAGGACATTTTAATGTTAGTGCTCAGTTTTATAGCAACCGAACAATTTGCAAACATTTTAAAGTTGTAAAAGAGTTTCAGAGTAAACAAACAAAAGTCTGCAACGTAATGAAAGACAAACATATTAATGTCCAAAGAAACAGGAGTATTAGTTCAGATTGTTAATTTCCAAAGAGATAAATTATTTCATATTTATTAAGTGAAAAAGGCGAGAAATTATCTGCAGGATTTTGTTTAAAGGAAAAAATTATTAATTCCTGAAAGAGAGATAAGTTACCTATTGCTGAGAGGGTGAGAATTGTAAAACGAATTAATACGTTAGTATACAAGTTATACAACGGCACTGTTGTACCGTGGTTGCTACGTACGGAAGTTATCTCTGATTAATCACGGAACTAAGAAAAGAAAGGTGATAACGCTGTAGATTTACCATGGAGGTAAAAAAAGATGATACTAAAATCGATGCTGTACGTTGTTTTGATGCTAGAGTGGGCGGAGCCTGACGCCATTTTAAGCAGCACGAAACTTTAGCACACTGCTGTTTACGATTGCTTCTCGTTCATTGTGTCTAACGGGCGGGCGCAGCAACTGTTTTAAATACTACTGATTATACAGCTTACATGAACAACATAGGGCCAGGCAGACAGTTTAGAACATTTTTCTGTTCTTGAATGCGTATTTGCTCGACTAATACGACACATTTGACTTGTTAAGGTGAGAAGGAAGTGATGTGAAAAGCGCGCTTTCGCAACCCATTTAATTCCGCTTCTACTGTATTTGTATCGATAGCAAATTAACCTGGAGGTCTATGCTTGAGTGCTTAGTGGTACTGTTTCTCACTTTTTATTTTTTCAGCTTTCATATCGTATGCACAACATTTTAACGTTCACGTTTGCAAAAAGGTATCGGTGTACCTACTTCTCCGATAATATAATATGTAAATTTGTGAGCTGGACTTATTCCAAAATATAATCTACACAACAAAATTGAAACACCTGGGCAGTATTTCGTATAAGAACACAAAAGATGAGAAATCAGCAGTTTTTGGTCTTCTTATACCATTGGAGTTTCAAATCGTCCAAGGAGGATTTTTCTTTCATTTTGTACTGATGCGATTGGTAGTCCAGTTTTCCGGTTTGTTATGTCGGAAAAGAGGTGTAAGGTGTTCATCAGAGCTTTGTGCTTTGATAATTCAACAACTAGAAAGGAGAGAGATAAATTAGACCCACTTACAGCCATTTCATCTCTTATTGAAAATTTTATTGACAATTGTTTGCGAAATTACGTAATTGGAGCATTTGGTTGCATAAACGAGGCCTTGATCGGTATCAGATGTCAATGCCTGTTCAAGCTGTACATAGCTTACAAACGGGCAAAATGCGGCATTAAAGTAATGTGTTTGACGGATACGAAGATTTCATACATGTATAAGGCAAATGTGTAGGTGCATCGCCGTGCGGGCGCAACGCACGCCCATCTCCAGAACATGACTCAGAACTGGTGGTAATAAACTATCGACAGCGAGCGTCCGAGATCGTAGTCATGTCGGTGGTCTTTGCGTTGTCGTAATTATTACAGTACGACAGTGGAATGAACACTTACCACACAGTATAACATGTGCTTACTATTTGCGGAAGTCTAGCCTTATAGACCAAACTCATCACTGAAAACGGCCACCCAATGAAAAAGCGGTAGTACACAGAAGCACCTAAGAAAATGGTATAGGTATGTGTATTGAAATACGTAAACAGGCAGAATACGGCGCTGCGGTAGGCGACACCTATACAATACAACAAGTGTCTGACGCAGCTTTTTGATTGCTTACTGCTGCTACAATGGCAGCTTATCAACATTTAATTGAGTCTGAACGTGGTTTTATAGTCGGTGCACGAGCGATGTCACAGCATCTCCAGGTAGCGCTGAAGTGGGGATTTTCCCGTACGAGCACTTCGCGAGTGTACAGTGAATATCAGGAATCCGGTAAAACATCAAATCTCCGACATCGCGGCGGCCGGAAAAAGATCCTGCAAGAACGGGATAAACGACGACTGAAGAGAATCGTTCAACATGACATAGGTGCAACCCTTCCCCAAACCGCTGAAGGTTTCAGTGCTGGGCCATCAACAAATGTCAGCGTGCGAACCATTCAACGAAATCACCGATGTTGGCTTTCAGAGTCGAAGGCCCATTCGGGTACCCATGACGACTGCACGATGCAAAACTGTACTCCTGGCCTGGACCTGTCAAAGCCGACATTGGGCTGTTTATGACCGGAAAGATGTTGCCAGGTCAGACGAGTCTCGTTTCTAGTTGTATCGAACGGATGGAAGTGTACGGATATTGAGACAAACTCATGAATCCATGGATCCTTCAAGTTAGTAGGGGACTATTCAAGCTGGTGGAGGCTCTGTAGTGGTGTGGAACGTGTGCAGTTGGAGTGACATGGACCCCTGATATGTCTAGGTACGACTCTGATCACCTGCATACATTCCTGTCCGTTGCGCATTCCAACGTACATGGGCAATTCCAGCAGGATAATACGACAGCCTACACGTCCAGAATTGCTGTAGAGTGGCTCGAGTGACACTCTTATGAGTTTAAACACTTTCGCTGGGCACCCTACTCCCCACACATGAATGTTATTGAGAATATCTGGGATGCCTTGCAGCTTGCTGCTCAGAAGAGGTTTCTGTTCCCTTCGTACTCTTACGAATTTATGGACAGCCCTACAGGATTCATGGTGTCAATGTTAATTCCCTCCAACACTACTTCAAACATTAGTCACGTCGTGTTGCGGCACTTATGCTTGCTCGCAGCGGCCCTACACGATATTACGCAGGTATACCACTTTCTTTGGCTCTTCGGTGTAGTTGACTTACAACAATTCTGTCGTAAAAAAGGCAAATGAATTAACACTAGTGCGCATGCTTTAATGAGACATCTCGTCACTTAATGCCTTCCATGTGAATCATTAGGTTGTAAAACCGCCACGTAGTTTTCCTGTATTTGTCACTGAGTGCAATTTTATGTCTGATTTTTTTCTCTGTTCGACCAGCTCTTACTTCATGTTCCACTTTCATCTGAGCGTGAATGTATCGTCCCAGTTCTTTTCAGATTACACAGTTCGCCTGCAGTTCGATAGAGGCGCAGCACAACCACAAGGAAAAAAATTAAGAATAATCTTTTCACTGCGCAATGCCTTAACGAGTACTGCAGCGCCGCAGAGAAGAACAATGCGTAGGTTGACAGCAGTTACAAGCTGTGCGAAACGTTTCAGATTCTGTCGTTCGGTACAGTATAGAACGAAGAGAGAGTGGGTTAGGGGGGAGTGGTGGGTTCAAGGATGAAGAGAAAGGGAATAAAATAGCACTCACGTCAAGTTAAGCTGCTGGTCACAACGAAGAAATCTATTAATCAAAGAGTTCATGCTTTTTTTATTGAACATTTATTAATGTAATAGATGTAATCTTACTTACAAGTGTTGACAACTGAACTGGCCTACTACTTACCTGAAATAAGTATTGTCATCACTCCACCTTTGTCTTTAAATGTCTTTTCACTAGCATCTCGATGTTTGGAGTGAGATTATTGGCCATCAAATGCATAGCACCATCAGATAAACGCAGTAAGACTAGTAGTAAGATTCGATTTCGTTAATTCTAATAACGGCGGCATCTTTTATCAGGGGTCGTTCTTGTGAAAGAGTTTAATATTTTTGCAGTATGAAACCTGTCCTTGAACACACAAGTGCATTGGAAGTCAATGAACTCCAATTGAACATCAGGAAGCGCCCTTTCAACATCTACTGCGAAAGGAGTCGTAAAAGACTAAAATAAACTTCAAACCAATTTACGTCGCTAAATCTAGTATCAAAGTTTTGCACAACGTGATCCAGCGGCAAACCCGTGAAGACTATTAACAACACATCCGCAGGGAAAGCTTAAGAGTCACTTAGTTTTTAACACCGTAACAACTTCATAAAAATATTCGCTCAACGTCTTCTTTTCAGGGTTTATTTAATTTAAAACCAGTGCAAAGTTTCAACAGTGCGCTCATTATGTTTCTAGAAGTTGCTTTATCCACAACAGCAATTGGGTTTTAAAACCCAAAGCTGCTGACAAAAAACTGGATACAATGCAAGATCTAATATCCACTGAAGATCATCGAATTGTTTTACTAGTGTTCCTTTCATGTCCATGAAGAACGCTATGACTTTATGCACATTTTAAGAAGTATTCTAAAACGGCACATAAATATATAGTTAAAGGCTACCCAGCCATTGACCTTCGTCTGTGTGAATGCGCACAGGTTGCCCAAACTCTTACGGGAATCGCCAAAGCGTGCGCGACTAATGAGTGGATGGGCAAATGTCTACAAGATACATTACATATGTAGAATTGTGGACAGTTGGGAATGTGAGTCTCACGGGAAGCGTGTAAGGGGTAAGGCGCTGCAGTCGCGCTATTCATCTGTGTCCTCGGTGGCTCAGATGAATAGAGCGTCGGCCATGTAAGCAGGAGATCCTTGGTTCGAGTCCCGGTCGGGGCACATATTTTCAGCTGTCCACATCGAGGTATATCAACAACACCTGTCGGAAGCTGAGGGTTTCACTTAGTCATCATTTACCTAAAGAATATATCAAAGAAAGCCATACAGTAGACTGCGCATTGGTGTATAGGTACAGTGGTTCATGCTTACGTGGTACAAGAGGTGGGTCATCGTCAGATGGATCAGATTCTGCTCAGTGTTCATTAGATGCGTCCTAATCAGTTGAACCAGCAGCTTCAACTCGAACAAAATCGTCCTCCTCCTCCGCATTCATTTCATTACCGGATTCATCACTCGATAGCGTCCGTGAAACGTTCTCCAGACGGTAGAGAATGTCGGCCTCAGTAAGGCCATGTCATCTTGCCACCTTAGCTTCAGTCGCGCGAACTCACGAAAATCAGCTACAGGCTCACGTCGCTGGCGCCAGGACTGCCTCAGCCCGCTCGGCTTGAGCACAGACGAAGATGCATCTACAGGAAACTTCCGTAAGGCTAACGCACCTGATATCTGCTGTCTCGTAAGGCAATATTATTAGTGCCTCAGACAGAGATGAAGGGAGGGGGTGGGGGGCGCGGCTTCCCCAATGTATAACATGTTACTCTGTGGCTTCTACATTTACGTCTACTTACATATTCCGCAAGCCTCCGCACTCTGAATGGCGGAGGATACTCTTTACCACAAATAGTCGTTTCCTTTTCTGTTCCACTCTCAACTGGAGCGAGGGAAAAACAACTGCCTGTGTGCATCCGTATGAGCACTAATTTCTCGTATCTTATCTTCGTCCTTCCTAAGCCAAATGTATGTTGGCGGCAGTAGGATCGTTTTGCATTCAGCTTCAAATGCCAGTTCTCTAAACTTTCGTAGTAGTGTTCGAAATTAATGTCTCCTTTCTTCCAAGGAGCCCACTTTAGCTCCCAAAGAATATCCATAACACTTGCATGCTGAACGAAACTATAGGTAACAAATCTAGCAGTTCGCCTCTGAATTGCTTCGATGTCTTCCTCCATTCCGGCCTTGGCGTGGATCCCAAACACTCGAGCATACTCAAGAATAGGTTGCATAAGGCTTGTATACGCGGTCTCCTTTACAGATGAACGACACTTTCCTAAAGTTCTCTCAATAAACCGAAGTCGGCCATTCGCCTTCCCTATCACAATCCTCACATTCTCGTTCCATTCCATATCGCTTCGCAACGTTTGAACCATATATTTAAACGACGTGTCAAGCACCTACTATTAATGCTGTATCCCAACATTACAGGTTGTCTTTACTAACCATCCGCATTAACTTACATTTTTCTACATTAAGAACCAGCTCACATACACATCAACTAGAAATCTTGTCTAGGTCATCTTGTTTGCTGATGGCTTTATACAAGAAGAAATAAGAATCGATGTGGACGATATAGGGTATCCAGTATTAGAGTCAGAGTTAAACCTTATGAAGACTTGCAACAACATAAGAGACACAATTGACAATAACATCCCTTCGGAACTTCTAAAATCATTTGGAGAAGTGACAAAGAACGATTGTTCACATTCGTTTGTGGAATCTATGACTCTGGTTGCCGTATGGTGTGGCAGGCGGTAGTTGACGCTACATAACGAAAAGTGTGAGGTGATCCACATGAGTTCCAAAAGAAATCCGTTGGAATTCGATTACTCGATAAATAGTACAGTTCTCAAGGCTGTCAATTCAACTAAGTACCTGGGTGTTAAAATTACAAACAACGTCAGTTGGAAAGACCACATACATAATATTGTGGGGAAGGCGAGCCAAAGATTGCGTTTCATTGGCAGAACACTTAGACGATGCAACAAGTCCACTAAAGAGACAGCTTATACTACACTCGTTCGTCCTCTGTTAGAATATTGCTGCGCAGTGTGGGATCCTTACCAGGTGGGATTGACGGAGGACATCGAAAGGGTGCAGAAAAGGACAGCTCGTTTTGTACTATCATGTAATAGGGGAGAGAGTGTGGCAGATATGATAGGCCAGTTGGGATGGAAATCATTAAAGCAAAGACGTTTCTCGTCGCGGCGAGATCTATTTACGAAATTTCAGTCACCAACTTTCTCTTCCGAAAGCGAAATATTTTGTTGAGCCCAAACTACATAGGTAGGAATAGTCATTAAAATAAAATAAAAGAAATCAGACCTCGAACAGAAAGGTTTAATTGTTCGTTTTTCCCGCGCGTTGTTCGGCAGTGGAATGATAGAGAGATAGTATGATTATGGTTCGATGAACCCTCTGCCAAGCACTTAAATGTGAATTGCAGAGTAATCATGTAGATGTAGATAGCACTCGACTTTCGCAAAAATATCATCCACATAATACAGAAGATATCAAGTTAGCAGATATGTGTGACAACTTTCGCAGAATCAGAGTTTCTGACAAAAATAATATAAAGAATAATGCAAAATGTAATTGAAGATCCTCCCCCCCCCCCCCCCATGGACCTTGTCGTTGGTGGGGAGGCTTGCGTGCCCTAGTGATACAGATAGCCGTACCGTAGGTGCAACCTCAACGGAGGGGTATCTGTAGAGAGGCCAGACAAACGTGTGGATGCTGAAGAGGGGCAGCAGCCTTTTCGGTAGTTGCAGGGGCAACAGCCTGGATTATTGACAGATCTGGCCTTGTAACACTAATCAAAATGGCCTTGCTGTGCTGGTACTGCGAACGGTTGAAAGCAACGGGAAACTACAACCGTAATTTTTCCCGAGGACATGCAGCTTTACTGTATGGTTAATGATGATGGCGTCCTCTTGGGTAAAATATTCCGGAGGTAAAATAATTCAGATCGACGGGCGGGGACTATTCAGGAGGACGCCATTATCAGGAGAAAGAAAACTGGCGTTCTACGGATCGGAGCGTGGAATGTCAGATCCCTTAATCGGGCAAGTAGGATAGAAAATTTAAAAAGGGAAATGAATAGGTTAAAGTTAAATATAGTGGGAATTAGTGACGTTCGGTGGCAGGAGGAACAAGACGTTTGGTCAGGCGAATACAGAGTTATAAATACAAAATCAAACATGGGTAATGCAGGAGTAGGTTTAATAATGAATAAAAAAAATAGGAGTGCGGGTAAGCTACTACAAACAGCATAGTGAACACATTATTGTGGCCAAGATAGACACGAAGCCCACACCTACTAGAGTAGTAAAAGTTTATATGCCAACTAGCTCTGCAAATGACGAAGGAATTGAAGAAATGTACGATGAAATAAAAGAAATTATTCAGATAGTGAAGGGAGACGAAAATTTAATAGTCATAGATGACTGGAATTCAGTGGTAGGAAAAGGGAGAGAAGGAAACGTAGTAGGTGAATATGGATTGGAGGTAAGAAATGAAAGAGGGAGCCGTCTGGCAGAATTTTGCACAGAGCACAACTTAATCATAGCTAACACATGATTCAAGAATCATAAAAGAAGGTTGTACACATGGAAGAACCCTGGAATACTAAAAGGTTTCAGATAGATTATATAGTGGTAAGACAGAGATTTGGGAACCAGATTTTAAATTGTAAGACATTTCCAGGGGCAGATGTGGACTCTGACCACCATCTATTCGTTATGACCTGTAGATTAAAACTGAAGAAACTGCAAAAAGATGGGAATTTAAGGAGATGGGACCTTGATAAACTGACTAAACCAGAGGATGTACAGAGTTTCAGGGAGAGCATAAAGGAACAATTTACAGGAATGGGGGAAAGAAATACAGTAGAAGAAGAATGGGTAGCTATGACGGATGAAGTAGTGAAGGCAGCAGAGGAACAAGTAGGTAAAATGACGAGGGCTAGTAGAAATCCTTGGGTAACAGAAGAAATATTGAATTTAATTGATGAAAGGAAAAAATATAAAAATGCAGTAAATGAAGAAGGCAAAAAGGAATCCAGACGTCTCAAAAATGAGATCGACAGGAAGTGCAAAATGGCTAAGCAGGGATAGCTAGAGGACAAATCTAAGGATGTAGAGGCTCATCTCACTACGGGTAAGATAGATACTGCCTAAAGGAAAATTAAAGAGACCTTTGGAGAAAAGAGAAACACTTGTATGAATATCAAGGGCTCAGATGGAAACCTAGTTCTAAGCAAAGAAAGGAAAGAATAAAGGTGAAAGGTGTATTTAGAGGGTCTATACAAGGGCGATGTACTTGATGACCTTATTATGGAAATGGAAGAGGATGTAGATGAAGATGAAAGGGGAGATATTATACTGCGTGAAGAGTTTGACAGAGCACTGAAAGAAGACTTGAGTCGGAACAAGGTGTAAGTAGGCTGTTTAGGTTTTCTTATTGGTAACGCCACATAGCGCTCGGTATGAAAAAATCACTGGCTGTGCCGTGTGCAGTCTGTGTTTAGTCTGCATTGTTGTCTGCCATTGTAGTGTTGGGCAGCGGTAGCTGGATGCTAACAGCGCGTAGCGTTGCGCAGTTGGAGGTGAGCCGCCAGCAGTGGTGGACGTGGGGAGAGAGATGGCGGAGTTTTGAAATTTGTAAGAATTGGTGTCATGAACTGCTATATATATTATGACTAGTGAGGTAAATACATTGTTTGTTCTCTATTAAAATCTTTCAGTTGCTAACTATGCCTATCAGTAGTTAGTGCCTTCAGTAGTTTGAATCTTTTATTTAGCTGGCAGTAGTGGTGCTCGCTGTATTGCAGTAGCTTGAGTAACGAAGATTTTTGTGAGGTAAGTGATTTGTGAAACGCATAGGTTAATGCTAGTCAGAGCCATTCTTTCGTAGGGATTTTTGGAAGTCAGATTGCGTTGATATTGTGAGTCAGTTTAAGCACAGTCGTGTATAAATTTTTCTAAGGGGACGTTTCATATGTCGACCCTTAGCCAAGGATACCTCACTGGAATCTTCTGATTTTTTCTTGTAGTTTGTGTAGTTAGTGTAGCCTTTGTTTATTGCTAGCGCGTAATCATAGAGAGAATTTCCTTTGTAGTTGCAGTCTTTCATTGTTGTACAGTAAAACAGTTGTGGCATGCATGTAGATTTGCACCAAGTATTTCGCAGCTTCGCTTGCAATTAACTAGATATTATTTTCAGTAATATGTTAATGTGTTCTCTTATTTTTGCTCTTCAAATTGTGCTTTTCTGTGTTATCGTGTGAAATATTGTGACAATAATGGCGTGTGAAAAACGTAATACTAGGCTACAAAGTAAACTGAGAAATGACAGTAAAGACGAGAGCAATGTGTTAGCGCCACCATGTAATGAATTAACTAATGTTCAAAGTAGTAATTTGGTAATTGTGCATAGGGAAATGGAGCGGGTTGCAAATAATGGTGTAGGCAGTGAAACAATTAGTGAACAGGAAAGCGTTATCGATCGATCGGTCGGCAACAGTTCGCCTCAGGATTCCGAAATGACAGGACACAATATTGCAAATACTGTACATTCAGGTTTTGCGTCCTCACCGTTTTCTCAAATAAGTCAAGACACATTTTCTGTTTTTCAAACTGCGAATATTGCCGGTGCAAATGCATTGCCGAATAGGACTAAGGAACATGTTTCAGACACCAGTGCATTGTTATTACAATTAATGCAACAAATGGGACAAAAGCTTCAAAAGTTAGACACAATGGAACAAAATCTTCAAAAGTTAGACACAATGGAACAAAATCAGAGACAAACACAGCAAAAGCTTCAAAAGTTAGACACAATGGAACGAAATCTTCAAAAGTTAGACACAATGGAACAAAATCAGAGACAAACACAGCAAAAGCTTCAAACGTTAGACACAATGGAACAAAAGCTTCAAAAGTTAGACACCACGCTTGAACAAACACGTGAAGATTTAACTAATGAGTTATGTAACATTGAATCGAAATGTCAAAAAGTCTGTAATGATGTAAAAACACAAATTTGTGAGCATTTCCAACCTATTTTTTCGCAGCATGAAAATGCATTACAGAATCACGAAGCAGCCATAAAAGAACTGCAAACTATTGTTCATGAAAATCATGAGACCTTGCAAGCTAAAATTGACTCAGTTGCATCTACCGATTCGGTTACGCAACTTGCAAAAACTCAAGCAAACTTAAAGGACGCAGTAGATACTCTGAAAATTGGTTCAGAAAGACACACAGAGGAAATAATTTCACTGTCGGGAAAGTAGCCGAACTTTCAGATCAGTTCACTAACTTATCTACGAAGGTAGATGATGATCTGAATGACACAAAACCTGTAGCCTTCACTGACACTGAAGAGTATGAACAAATTAGGAAATTCAAACAGAATCAAAATCAAATCAACACACAGTACAAAAGAGAAATGCGGGAAGTACAAGATCAGTTGGCTCAAGTAATACAAGAATTACATATTTCAGAGGACACTCGCGCCCCAGTATGGGAAGAGGGACATAGCAATACAGAACAACCACAAAATAATAACACAGGGCATTTCGGAAATCATGAAAGTAATGGGCAAAGTACACCGAATTTTGAGATGGAACCGCCGAAACGACGTAACAATGACCGATATGCGACCCGCCGACACGATTATTTTGACTATAAGCTGTTCATTACTACATCTACATCTACATCTACATCCGTACTCCGCAAGCCACCTGACGGTGTGTGGCGGAGGGTACCCTGAGTACCTCTATCGGTTCTCCCTTCTATTCCAGTCTCGTATTGTACGTGGAAAGAAGGATTGTCGGTATGCTTCTGTGTGGGCTCTAATCTCTCTGATTTTATCCTCATGGTCTCTTCGCGAGATATACGTAGGAGGGAGCAATATACTGCTTGACTCTTCGGTGAAGGTATGTTCTCGAAACTTTAACAAAAGCCCGTACCGAGTTACTGAGCGTCTCTCCTGCAGAGTCTTCCACTGGAGTTTATCTATCATCTCCGTAACGCTTTCGCAATTACTAAATGATCCTGTAACGAAGCGCGCTGCTCTCCGTTGGATCTTCTCTATCTCTTCTATCAACCCTACCTGGTGCGGATCCCACACTGCTGAGCAGTATTCAAGCATTGGGCGAACAAGTGTACTGTAGCCTACTTCCTTTGTTGTCGGAATGCATTTCCTTAGGATTCTTCCAATGAATCTCAGTCTGGCATCTGCTTTACCGACGATCAACTTTATATCATCATTCCATTTTAAATCACTCCTAATGCGTACTCCCAGATAATTTATGGAATTAACTGCTTCCAGTTGCTGACCTGCTATTTTGTAGCTAAATGATAAGGGACCTATCTTTCTACGTATTCGCATCACATTACACTTCGCTACATTGAGATTCAATTGCCATTCCGTGCACCATGCGTCAATTCGCTGCAGATCCTCCTGCATTTCAGTACAATTTTCCATTGTTGCAACCTCTCGATACACCACAGCATCATCTGCAAAAAGCCTCAGTGAACTTCCGATGTCATCCACCAGGTCATTTATGTATATTATGAACAGCAACGGTCCTATGACACTCCCCTGCGGCACACCTGAAATCACTCTCACTTCGGAAGACTTCTCTCCATTGAGAATGACGTGCTGCGTTCTGTTATCTAGGAACTCCTCAATCCAATCACACAATTGATCTGATAGTCCGTATGCTCTTACTTTGTTCATTAAACGACTGTGGGGAACTGTGTCAAACGCCTTGCGGAAGTCAAGAAACACGGCATCCACCTGTGAACCCGTGTCTAAGGCCCTCTGAGTCTCGTGGACGAATAGCGTGAGCTGGGTTTCACACGATCGTCTTTTTCGAAACCCATGCTGATTCCTACAGAGTAGATTTCTAGTCTCCAGAAAAGACATTATACTCGAACATAATACGTGTTCCAAAATTCTACAACTGATCGACGTTAGAGATATAGGTCTATAGTTCTGCACATCTGTTCGACGTCCCTTCTTGAGAACGGGGATGACCTGTGCCCTTTTCCAATCCTTTGGAACGCTTCGCTCTTCTAGAGACCTACGGTACACCGCTGCAAGAAGGGGGGCAAGTTCCTTCGCGTACTCTGTGTAAAATCGAACTGGTATCCCATCAGGACCAGCGGCCTTTCCTCTTTTGAGCGATTTTAATTGTTTCTCTATCCCTCTGTCGTCTACTTCGATATCTACCATTTTGTCAACTGTGCGACAATCTAGAGAAGGAAGCACAGTGCAGTCTTCCTCTGTGAAACAGCTTTGGAAGAAGACATTTAGTAATTCGGCCTTTAGTCTGTCATCCTCTGTTTCAGTACCATTTTGGTCACAGAGTGTCTGGACATTTTGTTTTGATCCACCTACCGCTTTGACATAGGACCAAAATTTCTTACGATTTTCTGCCAAGTCAGTACATAGAACTTTACTTTCGAATTCATTGAAAGCCTCTCGCATAGCCCTCCTCACACTACATTTCGCTTCGCGTAATTTTTGTTTGTCTGCAAGGCTTTGGCTATGTTTATGTTTGCTGTGAAGTTCCCTTTGCTTCCGCAGCAGTTTTCTAACTCGGTTGTTGTACCACGGTGGCTCTTTTCCATCTCTTACGATCTTGCTTGGCACATACTCATCTAACGCATATTGTACCATGGTTTTGAACTTTGTCCACTGATCCTCAACACTATCTGCACTTGAGACAAAACTTTTGTGTTGAGCCGTCAGGTACTCTGTAATCTGCTTTTTGTCACTTTTGCTAAACAGAAAAATCTTCCTACCTTTTTTAATATTTCTATTTACGGCTGAAATCATCGACGCAGTAACCGCTTTATGATCGCTGATTCCCTGTTCTGCATTAACTGATTCAAATAGTTCGGATCTGTTTGTCACCAGAAGGTCTAATATATTATCGCCACGAGTCGGTTTTCTGTTTAACTGCTCAAGGTAGTTTTCAGATAAAGCACTTAAAAATATTTCACTGGATTCTTTGTCCCTGCCACCCGTTATGAACGTTTGAGTCTCCCAGTCTATATCCGGCAAATTAAAATCTCCACCCAGAACTATAACATGGTGGGGAAATCTACTCGAAATATTTTCCAAATTATTCTTCAGGTGCTGAGCCACAACAGCTGCTGAGCCCGGGGGCCTATAGAGACATCCAATTACCATGTCTGAGCCTGCTTTAACCGTGACCTTCACCCAAATCATTTCACAATTCGAATCTCCCTCAATTTCCTTCGATACTATTGCACTTCTTATCGCTATAAACACGCCTCCCCCTTCACTGTCCAGCCTATCTCTGCGGTATACATTCCAATCAGAGTTTAGGATTTCATTACTGTTTACGTCTGGTTTCAGCCAACTTTCTGTTCCTAGTACTATATGGGCGTTGTGACCGTTTATTAATGAGAGCAGTTCTGGGGCCTTTCTATAGACGCTCCTGCAGTTTACTATTAGCACATTAATATTGTTATTCCTTGTTGCATTTTGCCTACTCCTGCCTTGCCGCGTCTCAGGAGGCGTCTTGTCGGGCCTAGGGAGGGAATTCTCTAACCTAAAAAAACCCCATGTGCACTCCACACGTACTCCGCTACCCTCGTAGCCGCTTCCGGCGTGTAGTGCACGCCTGACCTATTCAGGGGGACCCTACATTTCTCCACCCGATAGCGGAGGTCGAGAAATTTGCACCCCAGCTCTCCGCAGAATCGTCTGAGCCTCTGGTTTAAGCCTTCCACTCGGCTCCAAACCAGAGGACCGCGATCGGTTCTCGGAACGTAAATTCAAAACATTTAAGAATTCTGGCAACGACATTCATCCACAAGCGTGGCTCCATCAATTCTCTCATTGTTTTCCTCCCAAATGGTCCCTAGAGCACAGATTAGAATTTATGTGTGGCTATTTAGAGAATGAACCAGCTGTAAGAATGCGATCGGTCATTCACGATTGCCACAGTGAAGGAGAATTTTACCATGCCTTCCTCTCAGCATATTGGTCCCAAGCCACACAAGACCGAGTAAAACATAGCATCATAATGATGAAACATTTCGAACAATCTGAATTTTCCAGTCTTGTGAAATATTTTGAAGACATGTTGCATAAGAATCAATATCTTTCAAACCCATATAGCCCTTCAGAACTCATCCGCATTTGCATAATGAAATTGCCTGAACATTTAAGGAATATTATTTTGGCAGGACGCTGCAAAGATGACACTGAAGCTTTTCAGGGACTGTTACAAGAATTGGAAATTGTCACTGAAAATCGCGGAACGCGAAAACAGGGACACTACAATTACAGATCACATCTGTCACAATTCCGCGATGACAGAAATAATAACTGGACACGACAAGGCTATTCTTACAACGCAAACCGTGAACAAAACAGACACCACCCATATGACAACCACTGGCAGAGTAATAGTTACAGAGACAGACCGCATTTCCATAGTAATGACTATCACAGAGACAACCATAGAAGCAGACAATATGGTAACCAGAACTATTATTATCAAGGGGGACAGAATAAATTCAGACGCAACAGTTCAGCACGCAGTTACGATTTAGGAAGAAATTCTCCACCACGTGACCGACAAGAAAGAAACTATGGAATCTACCGACATGACGACACACGATATGATCGTAACGACAGACCTGAATTGAATCAGAACTGGCGGTATTCAAACAGAGCAGGGCCCTCTTGGCAAGGTGAATTTGTAGAAGTTAGATCTCCTAATCCCAATAACGGCGCGCGCCAACAAAGAAACAGACAATGACTCCCACCGCAGGCAGCCGTGTGCGCCGGCTGGCTCAGAGAAAAATAACATAAGTTAACCTTGAGCAAAACTCCAGTATTCTTTGCCGACGTTTACCGGATGATAACTGCGTTCAAGTTGAAACTCTGAGTACTATGAAGAGTAAAGGTTTACACCACATTTCACATGTAAAACCGTTTATTGAAAGATAATCTGCTTTTTAACTTTGTCTTTGCCATAAAATTTTTCACTTCATGTTATTAGTATGCTTTGTCAGACTTAGAAACTGTTAACATGCAACAATGTTTTGAAGTTCACTATCCAGTCTAGAACCTGGGGAACATTTTTAAACAGAAATTACGAATGCATTGTTATAGTGAACAGACTTCACAGTGTTACTGTGCGTGTACATACATGCTTGTTAGTTGCACGATTACGTAACGACTATAAGGCTCACATACTTAGAACATTTACCAGTATTGCTAATGAGATTTTAATGCAACATTTTGGTTTACTTGAAAATACATTCTGGATTTAAAGTACTTTCTGTGAGATACCAGATGATACAGTGGTTAGTTTATGTGACAGCTACACGATTTTATCACGACGCTACTAATGAGTGACAATTTACAATGTTGCTTTTGCTGTTTATCTGTTTTATATCTGCACAGTTTTTATGAATTTTTCTGGAAAGTAAAACATGTTTTAGTAGTAACGTTTGTGGTATAGCTACAATGAGACAGCCAATACGTACAGTACAGTACTTACTTCATCACGGCAATAAGCGTAATAACTAAGATATCTATACGCAAAGCATTTCAATTTCGTTTATCATGAGGTAAGTACATTGACTTCTGCAGAACTTATCTTTCGGAGGACAATAACTACGACACTTCCACAGAGATTGTCTTACAGCAAGACGCACATTTAGCGCTACAGGACTCGCATTAAACTATTTATTTTTCAACATATTTGAATTACAAAGAAAGTTTTCCGTGATACATTTCATTCCATTGCTGTAATCTGTAACACCTGAGGATATAATTACATTAATCCTCAGGGGGGTACACGCCTACTTTGTGTACCATGTGTTTGGCAAGCACAAGGAGCCCTAGCTAATATGGTATTTGCTTATACAATTTTACACATTGGTACCATATTTCTCTAACACAGAATTATACAGCTATCTGATTATTTGACAGAGAAACAAACATCTTTTTACTACGTCAGTGACACATGTTTAAGAAATTACGCAGGTGGATAACTTCACACTTATGAAATTGTATTTTGTCTGTACTGTGTGAACCCTTCATATTTTTCGGAACCATTGTGATACTATGAGAACTTTGAATGACGTATTTCGTATTGAATCATGATTTTTAAAGTACGTTTGAGGTAGATGACACCTTTGACATGAGCAGAGAATTTTTTTTAGGTTTTGAAATTATTGCAGAAAGCTATGACGTTTTTGAGTTATGACTGAGGTGTTATGATGTTATTATTACGTCGACGATGTGAATTATGCTGCTGAAGTATGCTTAAGCTGATGCTATATGAGTTATTTGGTTATGCTACATATCTGTTATGATGACATATTGAAGAAGTGTCGACGAATATACATATGTGTAATAAGGTAAGGAATAATGAGTAGTGGTTAGGGACTCTGATTTGTGAAAAAGGATGTTGGAAACCAAGAATCGTACTTTAAGAGTTATGAAATGTGTGTATACGCGTGAATGTATCACAAGGCCGCCAAAAATTTTTGGACACTGTTATATTAATAGAATTTTGTTTCTACAGATGTGTAACGCAAATTCTTGACCTGTGAAATTTTTTACATGAGACTGCCACTGTAGCGGAAACTGGTGTCGTAAATATTTCGTTAAGACAGTTAAGTGACCACCTGCACGTAATGCGTCGTGGGCACCCAGCTGCGCGACATCCACCTGACAAAAGAAAGCCATTAGTGTGTGCCTTTCAGAGGCACAGGTAAAAAAAAAGGCCATTATCCTCTCTATTGACATTCCTTTGTAGAAAGCACCGCAAATACGACACGCTCATTACTGAGAAAGATACTTACATCTGACACCTGATTATAACAAACGTCTTTCTACGAGAGTTGAGTGAATTCTACTAACTTATGAAATGTCACATGACTATTGAATGATATTTTTATGCTTTGTCCATAGTTGCTTATTTCATTTGATATCTGTTTTCCAGCTGTGTTGCATCATTGATTTTATAAAATAAAAGTAAATGCATTTGCTAATGTGAAAACTTTCTGTCAACAGATCTGTTAAATAATAATTTTATGATCCACATTCTTAAAAAAAAAAGGAGCACTTGGAAAGGAAAGAACAATAAGAAGGGACTAGTAACAGGAACTGCATACATAATTTTCTTTTCAAGTACTTGGTAATTTATTTAATAGAATAAGTTGTGGTGCACCACTTTAATTACATAGTCATTAAGATGTGATTATAACTTTCCCTTATCTGCATTGTTGTCTTTAGTGTACTATTTTTTCTGCTTGTGGGTTTGTCATGTTTAGGTATAAGTTATTACATTTATTGCTGCTTGCTATGCTTACTTGCATTCTTTATTCATTGCTGTTTGTGTTAATCGTTTTGTGCTGCTGCATTGCGTCGTCCCTTAGTTTATCATCTGAGCTCAGTAGATTTTAAGTTAGCTTAAGAGGGGGTAGACTATATAAGAAACTAACTATGATGAATTGGAAGAGAAGCATTGAGAAGCTATATGAAAATGATTTGGCCAAAAAAAGTAGTGTATAGTGGAGAAAAACTATTTTTGAAAGAGGATGAGAAAAGTACAGAAAGCAGGTATAGATAGGACTTTTTGGAAATAATGAAGAATGAAGGGAGATCTCCGAGAAGTAAAGAAAGTTTTGTTTGCAAAATACTGCAGTAAAACAAACCCTGCCCTTTCCTTGTGTTATCCCACTATGTGTTTGTGTACCCTTGTGTATTTATGTTCTTCCTGTCTTTATATGTTTATCTGATAAGACTTATGTTGCAGAATTTTTCTAATACTAAGCTACATTCACTATGACGAGGAATACTGTTATCCTCAAATATAATTTGCATTAATAACATGTTATTTACTTTGTAAAGATGTTTACACATTATTTATCTGTTCTGTTTTGTTGCTCATATGTGAAGTTGATGTTTCAAAAGTTATTCTGATCTTTTATGTATGTACTTATGTCGTAATTTTTGTAACACTGATGTATTTGCTATTTCGATTCTTTTGTAAAGCCTGTACTACTACAAATGTTATCTGTATTGTTATGTTCTTTAATGATATATTTTGTACCTTTGTTATTGTATTCTTATGTTATAAAATGGTAATTGACACCATCAAATTAAGTAACTTGTAAATTACATTTCACTGCACACATTTCTGTTGGTCATAGTATATGGGCAATATGTGAGAAGTAGGGACTGATAGTGTTTGCACGTGTGTTAATAATTCAGTAAGGGACTGGATGACAGCATTGCTGGTTGTAAGGACATTTCTAAAACAATTTTTGTGAGTGCACAAGTGGTGGTTATGGACTTGCTATGTTATCCGCAAGACTCTTCAATGGTGATTGTGCGCCTGCACAGTCAAACAGATGGCTGCTGGCCATCTCTACAAGGACTACAGTGGGTCTACACCTTTGACGACCCACCGGTACCATTATTTCTACAAGGACTGCAATGGGTCTGCACCTCTGGTGGCCCACCAATACCGTAATCTCTACCAGGACTACAAGGGGTCTACTCTGTGATGACCTACCTACCAATATTCTTCAAAACTTCGACTGACTCTGCTGTGGGTTTGCTCTGTTGTGGCCCATTACCTGTCTGCATGTCAAGAGTCAGCACTGTCTTTCGTTGGAAGGACAACACTACTTCTTCAAGACTGCTTAGAAATCCACTACTTCCAAGTGCAATTTCTTTTATTGCTCAGACTTTGAAAAAAACACTGCAATTTTACTGTGATGAACGATCAGGACTGTCTTTATGGACTGTGAGAAAATTTTAGCTTCTGACCAACATTGTATCAATAAGTGTGTGTATTTGATATCTTTGTTATAGTAATTATGAAAAATTTTATCAAATCATTATTGGCCACTGCCCAAAACAATTTGTAAAAATTTTTTGTGGGGAGCATGGGGGCTATGTAAGTAGGCTGTTTAGGTTTTCTTATTGGTAACGCCACATAGCGCTCGGTATGAAAAAATCACTGGCTGTGCCGTGTGCAGTCTGTGTTTAGTCTGCATTGTTGTCTGCCATTGTAGTATTGGGCAGCGGTAGCTGGATGCTAACAGCGCGTAGCGTTGCGCAGTTGGAGGTGAGCCGCCAGCAGTGGTGGACGTGGGGAGAGAGATGGCGGAGTTTTGAAATTTGTAAGAATTGGTGTCATGAACTGCTATATATATTATGACTAGTGAGGTAAATACATTGTTTGTTCTCTATTAAAATCTTTCATTTGCTAACTATGCCTATCAGTAGTTAGTGCCTTCAGTAGTTTGAATCTTTTATTTAGCTGGCAGTAGTGGTGCTCGCTGTATTGCAGTATCTTTAGTAACGAAGATTTTTGTGAGGTAAGTGATTTGTGAAACGCATAGGTTAATGCTAGTCAGGGCCATTCTTTCGTGGGGATTTTTGGAAGTCAGATTGCGTTGCGCTAAAGATATTGTGTGTCAGTTTAAGCACAGTCGTGTATCAATTTTTCTAAGGGGACGTTTCAAAGGCTCTGGGAGTAGTTAACATTCCATTAGAACTACTGACGGCCTTGGGGGAGCCAGTTCTGACCAAACTCTTCCATCCATCTGGTGAACAAGGTGTATGAGACCTCCAGAAGAATATAGTAATTCCAATTCCCAAAAAAGCAGGTGTTAACAGATGTGAAAATTATCGTACTATCAGTTTAATAAGTCACAGCTGCAAAATACTAACGCGAATTCCTTACAGACGAATGGAAAAACTAGTAGAAGCCGACTTCAGGTAAGATCAGTTTGGATTCTGTAGAAATATTGGAACACGTGAGGCAATACTGACCCTACAACATATCTTAGAAGCTAGATTAAGGAAAGGCAAACCTACGTTTCTAGCATTTGTTGGCTTGGAGAAAGCTTTTGACAGTGTTGGCTGGAATACTCTCTTTCAAACTCTGAAGGTGGCAGGGGTGAAATACAGGGAGCGAAAGGCTATTTACAATTTGTATAGAAACCAAAGGTCAGTTATAAGAGTTGAGGGGCATGAAAGGGAAGCAATGGTTGGGAAGGGTGTAACTCTGTCAGAGAGAGCAAAGGACTTGGAAGAGCAGCTGAACTGAATGGACAGTGTCTTGAAAGGAGGATATAAGATGAACATCAACAAAAGCATAACGAGGATAATGGGATGTAGTCGAATCAAGTCGAGTGATGCTGAGGGTATTAGATTAGGAAATGAGACAAAGTAGTAGAGGAGTTTTGCTATTTGGGGAGCAAAATAAGTGATGATGGTCGAAGTAGAGAGGATATAAAATGAAACATGAACGATAAATAGTTTGGACATGAAGAGATTAGAAGCTTTTCAAATGTGGTGCTGCAGAAGAATGCAGAAGATTAGATGGGTAGATCACATAAGTAATGAGGAGGTACTGAACAGGATTGGGGAGAAGAGGAGTTTGTGGCACAACTTGACTAGAAGAAGGGATCGATTGGTAGGTCATGTTCTGAGGCATCAAGAGATTACCAATTTGGCATTGGAGAGCAGCGTGGAGGGTACAAATCATAGAGGGAGGCCAAGAGATGAATACACCAAGCAGATTCAGAAGGATTTAGGTTGCAGTAGGTACTGGGAGATTTAGAAGCTTGCACAGGATAGAGTAGCATGGAGAGCTGCATCAAACCAGTCTCAGGACTGAAGACAACAACAACAACAACAACCTGAGCGGGAAAATCTGTTCGATTTACTAATGCGCTTCCGCTATTGCCATGCACTCAGTTCCTGTAGCATGTAGCGTCTTAGCGGACATCTCTAAACTCCTCAAACTTTCCCTCTGAAAAGCAACCACTTGGCATGCCTCAGTGTCCCATTAATCTGTCCTTTCGTCCAGTACGGGCCATCTATGAGCTTCTTTTCTCGCATATTCCACTTCCAAGGGAACAATAATTGAAGATCCGCTAGATGGCGATAATTTTCAATTTAGGAAAGAGAAAGACGCCAGAGAAGCATACTCGAGTATGTCGTGTTTTATAATTGAAGTTAGATTTAAGGAATATCAAAACAAATTCATATTATTTTCCGACATAGAAAAGACATTCGACTATGTAAAATGTTACAAAATGTTTGAAATACTGAGAAGCTAGGTAAGCTGTAGGCAAAGATGGGTAATATGCTATATGTACAAGAGAAAACAATAAGGTGATTGGAAGACCAAGAAAGTTGCCAGATAAGAATGCAGTCTTTCGCCCCCATTGTTCAATCTATATATCAAGGATGTGATGATGAAAATCAAAGACAGGTTAGAACGTGTGATTAAAATTCAGGATAGAAGGATATGAAGATTCAGTAATGGCATTGCTCTAAATGAAAGTGAAGAAGAATTACATGAGTCCTTGAATGTAATGAACAGTCTGGTTACAGAATATGGATTGAGAGTAAACCAAGAAAAGGCACAGAAAGTCACGAAGAAAAAGGAATATGAGCTCTCTTATTTAGCTATTAAAAGAATTAATGTATGAGTAGTCAGGAAAGATTGTGACAAACTCAACATCGAAACTGGGAAGACGAAGAAGACTTAAGTTAAAGAAGTTTGCTAACTTGAAAGCAAAATGACACATGACAGATTAATTTTTTTCTGTCTTCATGGGAAGTATTAAAACTATTAGCTCAACAGATCCAGAAACGGTTACAGAATCAGCAAGCTTATTTCAAAGTTATTTGTTTACCGCTCAGGAAAACATTGCGTCACACATAATCCACTCCCCACAGTGAATCATATTATCGAACAAGGATGAGTTAGCTGACGTTTAAAAGGAGCTGCAAATCGTCCTGGCTGCTGTCATTGAGAATATTGGGAGGTTTCCCGTGAGTCATGTACCAAAATACCTACGATACATCAAGTAACTTCCTCTCCCGTAGATCTTGTCTTGCCTATAGATCGTACGGGATCTGTAGCTTCCGTCCACTTGACTGAGAGTGGTGTATCAGTGGTAGGGCTAGGAGCCCTTTACAGGGCAGACAGAAACTGGATTGAACTGATAGTGTTATACCTGTTCGAGTTGCTTTATTTCGCTGAATCCAAAACTGAGTCAGTGATAACCTTTTCACATGAGAGAAAACTGTTGTGAACTGTGCCGAGAGGAGGTAAACATGAAAGGATGGGGTCATTAATCGCCGGCAGTTCAGTAGCACGGCGAATAATGGTACTCTTTTGAGAAATGGAACAAGATATGGGAAGGAACTCCAGTTGTACTAGTACGCTCAATATACATACCGGGGTCCCCATTCAACCCATTGAAAAGGCTATTCTGGCAGCCATTGAAGTAACAGGGTACAAACAATTGAAGATTGTAATTCATGTTGGAACAAGCGAAGCTTATCGTATTGTCTCTAAGGTCATACGTAGATCATTCCAGCGACCGGCATAGAAATTTGAAGAGATGAGTCTTGTTTGCAGAGTTTCAACGAAGCTCATAATTTGCAGCATTGTACCCAGAACAGATCGTGGTCCTTTGATTCTGATTCGAATGAAAGTCTTGAGCCAAGGACTTAGAAAGATCAGTGGCAAGCTAGACTGCTTGCTCCTGGACTTGGGAGTAGGGTTGAGAGCTGTGAGGTCCCCCTGTCTGAGTCAGATGTGCACTACGTATCACAGGCTGATACTCAGGTAGCTCTGTGTGGAATGAACACAAGGCTATTTGAGCTTAAACAACTCTCTATCCAGTCTAGGTAACGACACCTGTAGGACCCCTACAAGAGCCGGAAAAAGATTCTAAGGAATACACCCTACAGACAAGACTACTAAAAGCTGAGAGATTTACTGTCGAAACATTCGCAAGAAAATGCCAGAGTTAGAAGAACTCCCAAAAACAGCAGAGTTCACTTAGTAGTAGGTACAGAAGGCTGGTTAAAACACGAACTTGATACCACTGAGACCATTTGGAAAACGTCAGTGTGTATCGAAAGCTTTGGAAATTGTGAAATAGAAGGGTTGTACTTACTGCAGTAGACAAAAAACTCAACTCCATCGAGATATAATACATGCTTCTGTTGATCACTAGGCTCGCCTCTAGATGTAACTGTAAACTTTGGATAAAACCCCACTAGGTCATATATTTCCTTACTGAAGAAAAACTACTAAGGCCCAATCAAGTGTAGAAGTACAGATACTGCATCACACAGGGATATATAAATGAAAGGGCTCAGGTAAACTACAAATGAAACTAGCAATCACTATAACAATTCGGTTTATTACTATAACTGACGACTTATCAACTAGATAAGTATGGAAGTGTTTAATAAGTAGTGGACAGAGGATTTTAATAAAGAAATTCAGCCTTTGCATAGGTGAAAGCATAGGTGAAAACATAATCATGAAACTACGAGTATATCATACATACAGCTAGTGACTGTGAGATGGTTATTGATTTAAATAAAGAAACAAGAAAAATTAGTAAGAACGCTAGTAGAATAGCCAAAGTACGTGATGGGAGCGACTAGATGGCAGCAAATCTTCAGACCGCACAATTAAATTCTGATGTAAGGTAACTAGCTTCGTATATCCCTCTATTTGGTGAATGCAGCAGTGGTTCATTTTCACCACTCCTATATGGTGTGAATGTGAAGACTGTAGCACTAACGGCTGGCAATTCGGAGTCCATCTCGCCCTCTCACTTAGTTCTAATGTGGAGACAGCATTTTGTGCCATGCCATGCAAGCGTGTCTCCCGCACTTACTCAGTGTCTCCCGTGTTTACTCATCGGTAGTTCGGCAACAAGTGTTGTCTGACGTAACTCTTCATAACTAGGCTGTCTCTGTCGGTGTAGAAATGTCACCAATAAAATGCAGCAGACCTTAAGACTTCTGACCAATGATAACTTTATAAATAAGTTAAACCAACTCCTACTCTTCGGGATTTTGTCATTTTTGACCAATGATGCCCTTGAGTGAATGTAGACAATCTCTCCAACTCCATGAAAGATTTATTATCCTGGCCAACTAACGGGCTTAGGCATTGACAATGTGGGAAAGGGCACCTTCTATGGAAATAATTATTATGAGCCAGTCAGAGGGCCCATTACAAGAATATTAAACAAATGTTCTTTCGTGCCGTGATAGCACCTAAACGGGCATTCTCTTTCTTTTCTTGCGCCTAAAATTGGCTTCACATATTACCTTTTCTAAAGGATTCGTTCTAGTTTCTCACAATGGTGTTTTACGGCAGTTAAGCAACCCTCAGTCAATTTCTGTGCTAAGATGCCCTTTCTGCTACCTGCTATAGAGGACAGCTCTCAGCGCTGAACACGTTTATAACCACTTATAGCCATTCTAAAAACTTCCATGTTGTGCAAGCCAGCTACAAAACTTTCAAGGGTGCAGAAATTAACGTGTCCCTCCTGACTAACAGGAAGTAAGAGAAGAAGTAACTAGACGAGCAATTACTGCCATTATTGAATATTGTCTGCAATTATGATGCAGCTTAAAGAATCGACTAGATTTAGTAAGTGATGTGCATACTACGCTACAAAATACGTTTTGTGACAGTTTGGAGATAAAGAGAGTACCATTTTTCATGGTAGATCAGGTATTTAAGACTTAAATCTCTTAAAATATTGTCTGTTCAGTTTACTGAATGCTACTTTTCAAACTCTGGAACATTCCTTTCATGACTCCCTATATTGTGCTTTTGACTACTTCCAGCTGTTATTTGTCTATGAGGCCTTGGCTGCCTTTACATCAGCAGTGAAGGCTTATTTATTTTTCGAGCTGCTTTCTAATATGGGCGTAGGACCATGGTGGGTCTTTTCCATCCCTCATAATCATAGAGCAAAGATTGTGTATTAGCTATCGATGAAAAGGACTGCTTTTTAAGAACCATAAAATTGTAGTAACCTTTGATTACATGATTCGATTGAATTATGTGATACAAATATATGTTTAAATGTACAGAGGTATATTTTGCTATCATTACATAGACTGAATTGCAACCAAAGTAGAAATGAGTACCTGATTCTCTTGTGTGATACTAAGAAACTACAGTACGTCTAGAGAGAACGATTACTGCACTTTTGTCTCATTTGTACTGGAATACTAGTAAAGTATGTGTCTTAATTATTTCTCATTTGACATACAAGGAATTTCGGGTGTGCACAAAAGAAAGTAGTGAAAATGTTCAAAGACTTCTTTGCCTCATGATATAGTATAAAAGGCACGCTGCAAAATTAGCACTGGCAGGCACTCGAAACAAGAAGTCTACTGTGTCGCAGAAACTAACTCACAAGATTAAAAGAACTGGTTTTCTTCATTTCTCGTTACGTCGACGTACACTAACGTAAACAGAACTGACGTCAGTATTGCCTTTGACCTCTATTTCACTTAATGGATCTACAGCTCATTTCAGTTCAGTTACTGGATCGGCAATTCATTTCCATTCAATTTATTGCTATAAATGTTAGGTCTGTTATCCGGAAACTGTAAGGAGGTCGTACACGTTGGATACAATGCTTTATATTATATACACTGATAAAGTATATTGACAGCAACTATAGTTAACATTAAAGTTGAATTTAAACACAACATTGAAAATGTAATTAAGTGAAATAAATAAACTGAAAGAAATTCCGCTAACATTCTAAGTTAATAGCTTTTAACTTATTGGTACAGCTTTACTGGTTGCCGTGGAGGAGCTCGAAGTTGGCGAAGTAACAATAACTGTATCAATATTTAGAGCTATTATTATTACAATACTCTACATTTCCCCCGCTAGTTTTTGCTTGCCTATGCTGTCCTCGAGCCTACCCATTCCCCATGTGCACGGCGACTACATTTTTTAAAATTTTTATTATTTCTTCTAATTATACATCGGTTAGGCTTACCATTTTCAGTTTTGGAGGTAACACTTTTGTTAGTCATCCACTTTGATCATCTGGCCTATTGGCATTATTTTGATATCTAGATTCCATTTGATCGTAAAGGCTTGAATTTGAGGAGTTGCTTTTTAAATATTCAATGCGTAATCAGATTAACAGTAGTCCATGAAGTTTGGTCGTTTTCATTTCTTTGCCAATTGCAATCTAATTTTCTACATTCATCCCTAACTGGAAAGGGAGGCAACTAAAAGCGACACGATCAGTCAAACCTTCCTCCTCACATTGGCAGTCCTATGTGTTACTAAATTTCAGTCGATGTAGATGTTTAGGCTATGAACCATGATACACTATGCGATCAAAAGTATCCAGACTCCTGGCTGAAAATGACTTACAAGTTCGTTGCGCCCTCCATCGGTAATACTGGAATTCAGTATTCCGTTAGCTCAAATTTAGCCTTGATGACAGTTTTCACTCCCACAGTCACTCATTCAGACAGGTGCTGGAAGGTTTCTTGGGGAATGGCAGACCGTTCTTCACTGAGTGCTGCACTGAGGACAGGTCTCGATGTTGGTCGGTGAGGCATGGCACGAAGTAACCGTTCGGAAACGTCCCAAAGGCGTTCTGTAGGATTCAGGTAAGGACTCTTTGCAGGCCAGTCCATTACAGGTATATTAATGTCGTGTAACCACTCCGCCACAAGCCATGCATTAATCACTGGTGCTCGATACTGCTGAAAGATGAAATCGCCATGCCCCAGTTGCTCTTCAACAGTGGGAAGCAATGAGATACTTAAAACATCAATGTAGGCCTGTGCTGTGATAGTGCCACACAGAACAACAAGCGGTGCAAGCACCCTCCATGAAAAGCACGACCACACCATAAAACCACCGCCTCCAAATTTTACTGTTGGTACTACACACGCTTGCAGATGACGCCCACCGGGCATTCGCCATATACACATACCCTGCCATCGGATCGCCACGTACCGTGATTCGTCACTCCACAAAACGTTTCTCCACTGTTAAATTGTCTAATGTTTACGCTCCGTACACCAAGCGAGGCTTCGTTTGGCATTTACCGGCGAGATGTGTGGTGTATGGGCAGCCGCTCGACCACGGAATCCAAGTTTTCTCATCTCCCGCCATCATATTACTTGCAGTGGATCCTGATGCAGTTTGGAGTTCCTGTGTGAAGGTCTGGGTAGATTTCTGCTTATTGCACATTACAACCCACTTCAGCTGTCGGCCGTCTCTGCCAGTTAACGGACGAGATCGGCCTGTACGCTTTTGTGCTGTACGTGTCCCTTCACGTTTCACTTCACCATTACATCAGAAACAGTGGAGCTAGGGATGTTTAGGAGTGTGGAATTTTTGCGTACAGACGAACGACACAAGTGACACCCTATCACCTGACCACGTTCGAGGTTCGTGAGTTCCGCGTAGCGGCCCATTCTGCTCTCACGATGTCTGATGACTACTGATGTCGCTGATATGGAGTACCTGGTAGTAGGTAGCAGCGCAATGCACCTAATATGAATAACGTATGTTTTTGGGTGTGTCCGGATACTTTTGATAGCATAGTATATGTTAATAACTACTGCATACCACGAGTTGGGTCAATGTCGGACATACTGAGTGTGTTTGTGTAGATCAACATTCAACATTCACAATCCATCCCAGATTTACTGTTGTGTAACTATTTCAATTCCTGTAAGCAGCCTACACTGGCCACTGTAGTTTAGCGTTCCTAGCACACGCCAAAAAAAGTCTGCGCTACTGAACTGCTTCTCCATGGTGTGATCGTCGGTGACAACGGGCTGCCTTTACGTTCATTGGAGAATGCGCGGCCTAAAGCCATTCGAAGCGTAAAATGCCGCTCCTCGCTCGAATGAAATTTTTCTTTACAGAAAATTCCCTCACCGGAATGGATATCTGGGACCAATAGGCAATATGTGCACCCATGCTAGTAAAATCTTATTCGCCTGTGACGCAAGTCAGGGAGCTACCAGAGAAATTGCCGCTCGTTACGAGGGGGTGCGATGCTCGTCGTCAATGGAACGGAAAAAAATCAGAAATTCTACACAATTTCTTCTTCACGCACGCGCGCACTCACGGACGCGCACACACACACACACACACACACACACACACACACACACACACACGTGTTTCGTCGTTAGCGGAAAGGAAGCGCAAATTGATTATCTTTTTCACTGGAGTAAAACAATAGAGAACTTTGTTACATGGCCGTTTACTTATATTCTGTAACATTACTAGCAGTACCAATCGCAATACTTTAAAACGTTTACCGCTTTAACAAAATAATGATAAAATTCACTGTTGAGATCTGTAATTAGTTACCAGTAAAATTAACTTCCAAATAAAGTAAAACAGAGTGTGAATCACTTCGCATTAGTCTTCTAGCAGTCTGATTACTATTATCTTAACGAGATTATGTGGAAGCTACACCTGTTTGTAGAACCTTCCGGTTTCCCATGATTCTACTAACTCCTTCAATATTCGCCTGCTGTACGTGATGTATAAACTGCAGTGTCTCTTCCATCACCAAATGTCGAACTTTTGTACTTTCGGTGAAATTTCGTCTTTACACTTTGAGTCTCCAGCCAAGGTAGTAAATGAAGGTGAATTACATTCTCTGAGGTGAAGACAGCGAAGATCAATGCCGACCTCTGGAACGATAAATGTTTATAATCGCCCGTCATGTTTGACAGTTTTTGCGTGAAGAACTACACTCCTGGAAATGGAAAAAAGAACACATTGACAACGGTGTGTCAGACCCATCATACTTGCTCCGGACACTGCGAGAGGCAATGATCACACGCACGGCACAGCGGACACACCAGGAACCGCGGTGTCGGCCGTCGAATGGCGCTAGCTGCGCAGCATTTGTGCACCGCCGCCGTCAGTGTCAGCCAGTTTGCCGTGGCATACGGAGCTCCATCGCAGTCTTTAACACTGGTAGCATGCCGCGACAGCGTGGCCGTGAACCGTATGTGCAGCTGACGGACTTTGAGCGAGGGCGTATAGTGGGCATGCGGGAGGCCGGGTGGACGTACCGCCGAATTGCTCAACACGTGGGGCGTGAGGTCTCCACAGTACATCGATGTTGTCGCCAGTGGTAGGCGGAAGGTGCACGTGCCCGTCGACCTGGGACCGGACAGCAGCGACGCACGGATGCACGCCAAGACTGTAGGATCCTACGCAGTGCCGTAGGGGACCGCACCGCCACTTCCAGGCAAATTAGGGACACTGTTGCTCCTGGGGTATCGGCGAGGACCATTCGCAACCGTCTCCATGAAGCTGGGCTACGGTCCCGCACACCATTAGGCCGTCTTCCGCTCACGCCCCAACATCGTGCAGCTCGCCTCCAGTGGTGCACGGTACATCCAAACCGTCATCGAACCCATCGTTCTACCATTCCTAGACCGGCAAGGGAACTTGCTGTTCCAACAGGACAATGCACGTCCGCATGTATCCCGTGCCACCCAACGTGCTCTAGAAGGTGTAAGTCAACTACCCAGGCCAGCAAGATCTCCGGATGTGTCCCCCATTGAGCATGTTTGGGACCGTATGAAGCGTCGTCTCACGCGGTCTGCACGTCCAGCACGAACGCTGGTCCAACTGAGGCGCCAGGTGGAAATGGCATGGCAAGCCGTTCCACAGGACTACATCCAGCATCTGTACGATCGTCTCCATGGGAGAATAGCAGCCTGCATTGCTGCGAAAGGTGGATATACACTGTACTAGTGCCGACATTGTGCATGCTCTGTTGCCTGTGTCTATGTGCCTGTGGTTCTGTCAGTGTGATCATGTGATGTATCTGACCCCAGGAATGTGTCAATAAAGTTTCCCCTTCCTGGGACAATGAATTCACGGTGTTCTTATTTCTATTTCCAGGAGTGTACAATGCTTTTAGACAGCCCGTAAGAGATTTGAAGTACATCTACATCTGCATCTACGTTTACACGGATACTCTACAAATCACATTTCATCGAACCACCTCCACATTCTCTATTATTCTGATCTCGTGTAGCGAGCGGAAAGAATGAACACTTATATCTTTCCGTACGAGAACTGATTTCCCTTATTTTATCGTGGTGATCGGTCCTCCATATGTAGGTTGGTGTCAACAAAATATTTTCGCTTTCGGAGGAGAACGTTGGTGATTGCAATTTCGTGAGAAGATTTCGTCTCAACGAAAAACGCCTTTCTTTTAATGTTGTCCAGCTCAAATCCTTTATCATTTCAGTGACACATCCTTCCATATTTCACGGTAATACTAAACGTGATGCCCTTCTTTGAACTTTTCCCATGTATTCTGTCAGTTCTATCTAGTAAGGATCCCACACCGCGCAGCAGTATTCTAAAAGAGGATAGGCAAGTGTAGTGTAGGTAGTCTCCTTAGTACAGCTCTCACATTTCCAAGTCTCCTGACAATAAAACACAGTCTTTGGTTAGCCTTCCCCTTAACGTTATTTACGTATTCTTTCCATTTAAAGTTATTCGTAATCGTAATTCCTAGGTATTTAGTTGAATTTATGGCCTTTAGATTTGACTGCTTTCATGTAAATAAACAACTGAAGTGGCGTCCTAATTACGGAGAGAATATTCTATCAGTGTATCCTTGCTACCAGAAGGCCAAAAAGAGATCGCCGTGATTACAAAATTTCCTAAGGAATGCAGCTCTCTTTTGAGGTTAAACCGAGAGAAAAAAGTAGTACTATGTTTGAAAGAGCAGCTGTTGTTTTATGTTCATATCATTTTCAGAATTTTATTAATACTAAGATAGTTTAGGTATTGATAGGCTGGCCGTCCCTGATCGTCGGATCAAAACATTTCTCTTATAGTGTGTAAATCGTGTTGTCTAAACCTACTTACGAAACGGTAGGTACATGCCGAGCTCTGATCCCAGAGACGTACAGACTTCACATTGTGTCATTAACCTACGATCTTAACTCCTTCCTGATACGAACCCGACGCATTACGGACGTTTTATCTGAATCGGATGGTAATCTGTAGATGTTGTTGTCGTTGTGGTCTTCAGTCCAGAGACTGGTTTGATGCGGCTCTCCATGCTACTCTACCCCAGTACCTACTGCTACCTACATCCTTCTGAATCTGTTTTGTGTATTCATCTCTTAGTCTCCCTCTACGATTTTTACCCTCCGTGCTGCCTTCCAATAATAAATTGGTGATCCCTTGATGCCTCAGAACATGTCCTACCAACCGATCCCTTCTTCTAGTCAAGTTGTGTCACAAGTTTCTCTTCTCACCAATTTTAGTCGACACCTCATTAGTTACGTGATCTACCCATCTAATCTTCAGAATTCTTCTGTAGCACTACATTTCGAAAGCCTCTATTCTCTTTTTGTCTAAACTATTTATCGTCCACATTACACTTCCATACATGGCTACACTCCATACAAATACTTTCAGAAAAGACTTACGGACACTTAAATCTATACACGATGTTAACGAATTTATCTTCTTCAGAAACGCTTTCCTTGCCATTGGCAATCTGCATTTTATATCCTACTTCGACCATCATCAATTATTTTGCTCCCCAAGTAGCAAAACTCATTCAGAACTTTAAGCGTCTCATTTCCGAATCTAATTCCTTCAGCATCACCCGACTTAATTCGATTACAATCCATTATCCTCGTTTTGCTTTTGTTGATGGTCATCTTATATCCTCCTTTCAAGACACTACCCATTCCATTCAACTGCTCTTCCAAGTCCTTTGCTGTCTCTGATAGAATTACAATATCATCGGCGAACCTCAAAGTTTTTATTTCTTCTTCGTGGATTTTAATACCTACTCCGAATTTTTCTTTTGTTTCCTTTACTGCCTGCTCAAATACAGATTGAATAACATCGGGGAGAGGCTACAACCCTTGTCTCACTCCCTTCCCAACCACTGCTTCCCTTTCATGTCCCTCGACTCTTATAACTGCCATCTGATTTCTCTACAAATTGTAAATAGCCTTTCGCTCCCTGTATTTTACCCCTGCCACCTTCAGAATTTGAAAGAGATTATTCCAGTCAGCATTTTCAAAAACTTTCTCTAAGTCTACAAATGCTAGAAATGTGGGTTTGCCTTTCCTTAATCTATTTTCTAAGTTAAGTAGTAGGCTCAGTACCGCCTCGCATGTTCCAACGTTTCTACGGAATCCCAACTGATCTACCCCGAGGTAGGCTTCTACCAGATTTTCCATTCGTCTGCAAAGAATTCGTGTTAGGATTTTGCAGCCGTGGCTTATTAAAGTAATAGTTTGGTAATTTTCACATCGTCAACAGCTGTTTTCTTGGGGATTGGAATTATAATATTCTTCTTGAAGTCTGAGGGGATTTCGCATGTAATCGGTAGATATGATGAACATATACAGACGAATAAATAACTATAGTTTCAGAAAAACTGAATGATTTATTCAAGAGAAAGAGCTTCTAAAGCTGAGCAAGTCCATAACGCGTTGGTCCACCTCTGGCCTCTATGCAACCGTTGTTTGACTTAGCATTAATTGATAAGGTTGTTGGATGTCCTTCTGAGAGATATCGGGCCAAATTATGTGCAATCAGTGGATTAGACCGTCAAAATCCAGAACTTCTTGGAAGGCCCCTCCCGTAGTCTTCGCTGGTCATCGGGGCTCAATACGTTGCAATACTTATCACTGAAGATAATTCTATTCCAGTCAGTGGAAGTCCAGGCCGAAGACATACCTGCAGACATCCCGGACAGCGGTGGGATACCTGACTGACGCCAGCCATACCACCGGACAGCCAGGAGAGATGATGGGTTCAAATGGTTCAAATAGCTCTGAGCACTATGGGACTTAACATCTGAGGTCATCAGTCCCCTAGAACTTAGAACTACTTAAACCTAACTAAGGACATCACACACATCCATGCCCGAGGCAGGATTCGAACCTGCGACCGTAGCGGTCCCGCGGTTCCAGATTGAAGCGCCTAGAACCGCTCGGCCACTTCGGTCGGCTACCAGTTTGTTCCCCTTCACAGCAGGTCGTCCTGTACTTACATATCAGCAAGATAATTCCCACCCACACGAGTTTCTACTGCTTGTCTCTGTGCTTGCCAAACCCTACCTCGGCCAGAAATGTCACCGGATCTCTTCTAAGTTGAAAACTTTAGCAGCGTTATGAGCAGCTAGGTCTAAAGTGCTAGATGGGCAGAATTTGACACTATATCCCTCCGGAGAACTTCCAACAACTTTATCAGTCAGTGCGTAGGTCATTACAAGCCCGTTAACTCCGTGCTTAAGGGGCAGAGGTGAATACCACGTTAAGGACCTTGTCAATTTATGTAGCTCTTTCTCTTCAATAAATGATCCTATTTTTCTGAAATTGTAATCATATGTTTCTGTGTTCATGCACATCAGATCTACCGATATCCGTCCCATTCGGGTGTTTCCCTAGTGGTTCGTCGTTCTTTCTTTAGTCTATGTTACGTCTGTACTACCGTTTCAATTGCCGGATTAGGTGCTCATGGATGCTGTAGCAGATGCTGCGATCTTTCAACTCTTTTAAAGAAACAAGCCTGAAGTTATGGAACTGAATGTACGATGGATTTCCATACCATATGTACATTCGTCTAGGAACGATCCTACATCAGGAAAAACTAATTACCAGTCGTTATACAGTAGAGTTAGTACACTATGAAGCGCACAAAATTATCATAGGAATGGGTGTTATGCGGCATCCTAGGGCTGCGTTCGACATAATTGCTAATTAATTACTCAGTCATATATTTCATGAAAATTAAATAAATATGTTCCCAGAAGTGCACTCAGTAAGCGACGGCTAAAATGTTGTCTTACAACAACTTGTAATTAAAGTTCATTACTGAGCTTCTTCGCAAACGTTGCTAAATTTTACTGTCCATAATTTTCATTCACAGGATTTCCAAATACCCCTACTGTGCATACATGCGGCTGTATGCCGCCCGGTAAACTAACTCCAACACAGCTTTACTGTACCACGACCTCCTCCTCCTCCTCCTCCTACTACTACTACTACTATTACTACGTGATCAGGCCCAGTGGACAGCACGCATCTGCAAGTTTCCTCCTCTACTGTATTCTGTCCATTGCTGCTATCCGCCATCCGTTCACATCTATTGACACTGGGTTTAAATATTCATGGAGTCCATCCCTCCAACGCTTCTTGGCTCTCCCTGGCAGTCTCTTTCCTGTAGGCGTGAAATCCAGGAGCTTCCGAGGCCATCTGTGATCCTCCAACCGGGCCACATGGCCGGCCCACTGCATTCGTTTGGCTTTGACAGTTCCTGCTATGTTGGGCTGCTGGTATGGTTCCTCAAGCTCTTGGCTGTATTTGATCCTCCATTCCCCTGTATCTGCATCCAGAACCGGACCGAAGATCTTCCTAAGCACTTTTCTCTCAAAAACAAGGAGCTTATGGAGGTGCTGTTTCCGGATACTCCATGTCCGACAGCCATATAGGACATCAGGCTCGATCAGGGTTTTGTACAGTCGAATCTTGAACTGTCTGTAGAGATATCTCGACCGAAGCAGTTGTGCTGGGCTGTGGTAAGATCGGTTTCCTGCTTGTATTCTGGCATTGATCTCTGCTTCACACGACGAGTTCTCAGTGAAAAATGCCCCTGGGTATTTGAATTCTTGCACTCTCTTGTAGGACTCGTCCCCAACCTGCAGTGATTGCAGATGATCAGCAGTCTGACAATGACCACGCGTCATAACGAGGTACTCTGTTTTGGCTTCGTTTATTTTTAGCCCAAATTTGCTGGCAGCCTCCTTTAGTGCTTTGGTCATTTGCTCCAACGACCTACGCTGACGGAAAAAAAACCAAAACAAATAAATAAAAAATCACTACGCTAAGATGGAGTTGTGATACTTAAACTAAAGCTGGTAGGAGTATTTGTACATGTGAAAGATGATGACCATTCAGAATTCGCACCAGTCACTTGAAAGTGGTGCTAGTAGCTCTACTATGAAGATGCAAATCAGGTTTGTTTTAAAAACACGCTGTGACGGTCGTGAGCGTTATTTACCTTCCACAGTGGACGTGCTGAGTTGATGTTAGGCGACAAAGACACCCTTATCAACTCATTCCTGAATGAAATTTTCACTCTGCAGCGGAGTGTGCGCCAATACGAAACTTCCTAGCAGATTAAAAATGTGTGCCAGACCGAGACACGACCTCGGGACCTTTGCCTTTGGGGAGGCAAGTGCCCTACGGCCTCAGCTACCCATGCACAACTCACGATCCATCCTCACAGCATTACTTCCGACAGTACCTCGTCTCTTACCTTCCTACATTCACAGAAGCTCTCCTGCGAAACTTGCAAGAAGGAAGGATACTGCGGAGACATGGCTTAGTAACAGCCTGGCGGATGTTTCCAGAATGAAATGCTCACTTTCCAGACGAGTGGGCACTGATATGAAACTTCCTGGCAGATTAAAACATCTCACAGAATGTTCGTAAGGTCGTATGTTAGGGCTATGAGAAACTGTATATAGCTTCAGCGATACTGCAGAAAGACTTGGCAAGACTGTAGCCACTGTACATGACTGCTGGCAGCGATAGTCATGAGAATCATGATTGCCGGCAGTGGTGGTCAAAATAATGTACTGTCTCAAGAAGTCCAGGATCCGGACGGCCACGCAACTGTTCCGAGAGAGAAGACCATCGTGTTTGCCGTCTAGTTCCGAAACATCGTGCTGCATCAATTTTGGTCCTACGTCAAAGCGGTAGGTGGATCAAAACAAAATGTCCAGACACTCTGTGACCAAAATGGTACTGAAACAGAGGATGACAGACTAAAGGCCGAAACACTAAATGTCTTCTTCCAAAGTGGTTTCACAGAGGAAGACTGCACTGTAGTTCCTTCTCTACATTGTTGCACAGATGACAAAATGGTAGATATCGAAATAGACGACAGAGGGATAGAGAAACAATTAAAATCGCTCAAAAGAGGAAAGGCCGCTGGACCTGATGGGATACCAGTTCGATTTTACACAGAGTACGCGAAGGAACTTGCCCCACTTCTTGCAGCGGTGTACCTTAGGTCTCTAGATTGTAAAAGGGCACAGGTCATCTCCATTTCCAAGAAGCGACGTCGAACAGATGTGCAGAACTATAGACCTATATCTTTAATGTCGATCAGTTGTAGAATTTTGGAACACGTATTATGTTCGAGTATAATGTCTTTTCTGGAGACTAGAAATCTAGTCTGTAGGAATCAGCATGGGTTTCGAAAAAGACGGTCGTGTGAAACCCAGCTCGCGTTATTCGTCCACGAGACTCAGAGGACCATAGACACGGGTTCACAGGTAGATGCCGTGTTTCTTGACTTCCGCAAGGCGTTTGACACAGTTCCCCACAGTCGTTTAATGAACAAAGTAAGAGCATACGGACTATTAGACCAATTGTGTGATTGGACTGAGGAGTTCCTAGATAACAGAACGCAGCATGTCATTCTCAATGGAGAGAAGTCTTCCGAAGTAAGAGTGATTTCAGGTGTGCCGCAGGGGAGTGTCATAGGACCGTTGCTATTCACAATATACATAAATGATCTGGTGGATGACATCGGAAGTTCACTGAGGCTTTTTGCAGATGATGCTGTGGTGTATCGAGAGATTGCAACAATAAAAAATTGTGCTGAAATGCAGGAGGATCCGCAGCGAATTGACGCATGGTGCAGGGAATGGCAATTGAATCTCAATGTAGACAAGTGTAATGTGCTGCGAATACATAGAAAGATAGATCCCTTATCATTTAGCTACAAAATAGCAGGTCAGCAACTTGAAGCAGTTAATTCCATAAATTATCTCGGAGTACGCATTAGGAGTGATTTAAAATGGAATGATCATTTAAAGTTGATCGTAGGTAAAGCAGATGCCAGACTGAGATTTATTGGAAGAATCCTAAGGAAATGCAATCCGAAAACAAAGGAAGTTGGTTACAGTACGCGTGTTCGCCCACTGCTAGAATACTGCTCAACAGTGTGGGATCCGTACCAGATAGGGTTGATAGAAGAGATAGAGAAGATCCAACGGAGAGCAGCGCGCTTCATTACAGGATCATTTAGTAATCGCGAAAGCGTTACGGAGATGACAAACTCTAGTGCAAGACTCTGCAGGAGAGACACTCAGTAGCTCGGTACGGGGTTTTGTTAAAGTTTCGAGAACATACCTTCACCGAAGAGTCAAGGAGTATATTGCTCCCTCCTACATACACTCCTGGAAATTGAAATAAGAACACTGTGAATTCATTGTACCAGTAAGGGGAAACTTTATTGACACATTCCTGGGGTCAGATACATCACATGATCACACTGACAGAACCACAGGCACATAGACACAGGCAACAGAGCATGCACAATGTCGGCACTAGTACAGTGTATATCCACCTTTCGCAGCAATGCAGGCTGCTATTCTCCCATGGAGACGATCGTAGAGATGCTGGATGTAGTCCTGTGGAACGGCTTGCCATGCCATTTCCACCTGGCGCCTCAGTTGGACCAGCGTTCGTGCTGCACATGCAGACCGCGTGAGACGAAGCTTCATCCAGTCCCAAACATGCTCAATGGGGGACAGATTCGGAGATCTTGCTGGCCAGGGTAGTTGACTTACACCTTCTAGAGCACGTTGGGTGGCACGGGATACATGCGGACGTGCATTGTCCTGTTGGAACAGCAAGTTCCCTTGCCGGTCTAGGAATGGTAGAACGATGGGTTCGATGACGGTTTGGATGTACCGTGCACTATTCAGTGTCCCCTCGACGATCACCAGAGGTGTACGGCCAGTGTAGGAGATCGCTCCCCACACCATGATGCCGGGTGTTGGCCCTGTGTGCCTCGGTCGTATGCAGTCCTGATTGTGGCGCTCACCTGCACGGTGCCAAACACGCATACGACCATCATTGGCACCAAGGCAGAAGCGACTCTCATCGCTGAAGAAGACACGTCTCCATTCGTCCCTCCATTCACGCCTGTCGCGACACCACTGGAGGCGGGCTTCACGATGTTGGGGCGTGAGCGGAAGACGGCCTAACGGTGTGCGGGACCGTAGCCCAGCTTCATGGAGACGGTTGCGAATGGTCCTCGCCGATACCCCAGCAGCAACAGTGTCCCTAATTTGCTGGGAAGTGGCGGTGCGGTCCCCTACGGCACTGCGTAGGATCCTACGGTCTTGGCGTGCATCCGTGCGTCGCTGCGGTCCGGTCCCAGGTCGACGGGCACGTGCACCTTCCGCCGACCACTGGCGACAACATCGATGTACTGTGGAGACCTCACGCCCTACTTGTTGAGCAATTCGGCGGAACGTCCACCCGGCCTCCCGCATGCCCACTATACGCCCTCGCTCAAAGTCCGTCAACTGCACATACGGTTCACGTCCACGCTGTCGCGGCATGCTACCAGTGTTAAAGACTGCGATGGAGCTCCGTATGCCACGGCAAACTGGCTGACACTGACGGCGGCGGTGCACAAATGCTGCGCAGCTAGCGCCATTCGACGGCCATCACCGCGGTTCCTGGTGTGTCCGCTGTGCCGTGTGTGTGATCATTGCTTGTACAGCCCTCTCGCAGTGTCCGGAGCAAGTATGGTGGGTCTGACACACCGGTGTCAATGTGTTCTTTTTTCCATTTCCAGGAGTGTATATCTCGCGAAGAGACGATGAGGATAAAATCAGAGAGATTAGAGGCCACACAGAAACATACTGACAATCCTTCTTTCCACGAACAATACGAGACTGGAATAGAAGGGAGAACCGATAGAGGTACTCAAAGTACCCTCCGCCACACACCGTCAGGTGGCTTGCGGAATATGGATGCAGATGTAGATGTAGAAGTTACAGTACGTTGTTGCAGCTGAGAACAAGTGGCGCGACTGTGAGTGTTTGCCCCACCAAACCAGAGCAGCAGTACTATACTCCGTTCTCGATGTGGAGTGCTGTGACAGTCGTGGTGCAGGCGTCTGCACAGTAGTGATGTGCGGCGCCTGTAACTCGTTATCGTGGGAACGAAATATGCAAAGCTGCAGGCTGGCGATCTGTTAGATCGCAATTACTCTCTGATGGAGCCCTGACATCTCGTTTGATTCCAGCATGTGACACTCCCATTCACCCGTCAAACCACAGTTTGACTCATTTATATGGCAACGTGCACAAGGAGCTCAAGCATCAAGATGACAGACATGATACAAACAAGACTACTCTCGCCACACGAGTTGTATGAGATTTCTGAGGTCTATACTGTCAGTACAGCTAACACTTCACCACAGACCACCCAGTCAAGACCAATACCAGTGCAAAGCCACACTCAGGACGAGTGTCGAAAGTGCAATCTACACATAACAAGAGTCAAGACCAGAATCCTCTCCAGACTGGAGTCTGAATCGGAAGATCAAGATTCTTCGATCATCCCTTACCACCAAACGTCGGTAAGCTCACGAAAAGCACTGACATAACCATCCCCACAAGGGTTTTGTGATAATCACAAGACTCCTCGAGCTCTATGCCTCCCTTTTAACTCGTCTGCTCTACCCACCGGCCAGTCCTGATCAAAGTTAACAATATTCTTCTCTTTTCTGATGGAGCAGCCAAACCACGACTCATAAATGCTCGCACAGAAAGGAGAAGGTGTTACGCTCCTGACTTGTTCTTTCCCATGACCACTTTAGACAGCATATTTTGAGCCTCTGTTTAGGACTAAAGTGAACAATACATGTATCATGGCCATCGTTATCTGGATGGGCTGAATGTCACAGCATTACTGACCAGAGGCCTAAGGTATGGCCTGGTATGGACTATTTCGGAAAAGACATAAATATTGCCGTCTGTTCAAAAATTCTTTTGAAGGCATGAGGCTTAAAAGAAAACTCGGCAGGCAGAGTGAGGATAACATCTGACAGCTCCCTTTAATAGCTCCCGGTTCACAACGAACATGGAAACTAGCTAGTTTTTATGGCAGCCACTCCTGTTACAAATGGGCGTTTAAGACGAACGTAGCGGTCTCGCGGATCCAGACTGTAGCCGGCTACTTACTTCTCTGTCCGTGCTCCTGCTGTGGCTAGAGGCCCCTAACAGCTAGATCCATATAGGCAGTTTTTTCGTCTCTTTGGCTTAAAGCATTGTCTGCACACCGTTGCAAGATACTCTTTGAACCACCATTCTGTCCCTGGTTAGTGATTCGGTATGTTCCTTTCCATAATAGGTGCACGTGGCTTCCAAGTCCAAAACGTCTAATGTGAGATTTACTGTTGAATGACCAAGCTGCCTGCTTATTCTTAACTCCAGAAAATACTATTCGGAGGAGATTCGCCATAGAGATCCCACATGTGTTAGCAATACACATGTTACCTCCAGTGCCTGCTGATGTTGATAATTTCCTATCGTCACTCAAAAATGATGTCTAAAGAGTAAAACCAGCTTTAAAGGGCAGGCTTGATTATGAAGTGACTTGTCCTTTCTCAGTGTGATAGACACACTGGACCTGCACCTGCACGATTTCGCATGACAGCAGGAGCACTCTCTCGGTTATCCACCTACGCTGACTACAAAACTATGCGTCAGTCTGGTGTTTCGACCTGTCGTGCTGTCATTGATGAACATCATTTCGGGGGATGTTTTCCAACAATATAACATCCGCCCACTTACCACTGTTCTAACCCAACATGCTCTTGGCCTTCTCGACGACCAAATCTATCTCCAGTTGAGCACATATGGGACATCATCGGCCAACAACTCCAGCGTCATCCACAACATTAATCGTCCTTTTATTGCGATCAACAGTCTGGTGGTTACATCGGTTGTTGCTGTACCAGCTTTTCATATCTGCAACTAATTATCTGTCGCTGTGATGTTAATCAATTAAATATGTTACCTAGACAAATATATTTCATTACTCGGCATTAATTACTTTTTGGTGGTGTGGCTTTTTTCCGTCAGTACGTATTCAAGTCCTTTCCCTACTTCCACCGAAACTAGACTGCTTTCACCAACGCACCCAAACGCAATTCTAATGAATTCTGATGTAATGCACTACGTCTCAATACACTCGCTTCTTCTTGGTTGCACATTGCTCTGCACCATTCCTTACCGCTACAGACGTTACCGAAGATAGCCGCCGTAAATTACATGAAATTAGCAACTCTAGATTTAGTAGGCCAATTTAAAATAATAACTATCAGAAGGTTTGCGCAAAAGCGCTGAAGCTTTCGATATATAGAAAACAACATTTTTGTCGTGATTGCTTTTCACTAAATGGTAAATTTCATAGTTGCAATTTTGCACGAACATGGTCATCGATGATCCCTTTCGCACATAGTAATGAACCTACAAAATCGCATAATACGTCACTTTACATCTGTTCGTCATTGATTTTCGTTTAACACTAGCAAAACCTTACGCATCATATGCTATACATCACTAAATTACATTAATTTGACTTGACTTGAATATAACTGCACATAGTCACAAGTATTTCTCAAAGAAAATGTTGAATAACATAAGGAGATGGATGCAATAACTGCATTCTGTAGTTTATTACTATTTGTTTGTTAGTGTTAATCCGTGATTGATAGTATTGTCTTAATATAGCTTGTTAAGACTGATAACAAAGTAAATATATTTTCTCAGTATATCGTTCCGTTAGTTAACAGTGCTTCCCAATTCATGTCTATTTTTAATGATAATTATGTCTGCTTCAGTTTCGCAGTAATAAATATACTTATATACTAGTAGTTCTTTACTGAATCAATAAATTTAGTTTTTAAAATAATGTGAAGATGCATTGTTCCAATTTTTATATTAATGCTTGTGAAAATAATGTCATGTAGAAGAAGGTGTAATGAGATGGACGACGAACACTAACTTCACTTAACGAAGGTTTATTCAGCACTTGCACATACAAGGGCGAGGAGAGAACTGCCTACGGCCAGAACACATACAATATATGACAGCTACAGCACCTTCCAGTACAATGATTCTTGATATATGTGGATATTTCTAGAATGTACTCGAACCGAATAAGGAAATTAAAGTTGTACCTTCTTGTCCATGAACCATGGACCTTGCCGTTTGTTGGGAGGCTTATGTGCCTCAGCGATACAGACAGCCGTACCGTAGGTGCAACCACAACGGAGGGGTATCTGTTGAGGGGCCAGAAAAACGTGTGGTTGCTGAAGATGGGCAACAGCCTTTTCAGTAGTTGAAGGGGCAACAGTCTGGATGATTGACTGACCTGGTCTTGCAACATTAACCAAAACGCCTTGCTGTGCTGGTACTGCGAACGGCTGAAAGCAAGGGGAAACTACGGCCGTAATTTTTCCCGAGGGCATGCAGCTCTACTGTATGGATAAATGATGATGGCGTCCACTTGGGTAAAATATTCCGGAGGTAAAATAGTCCCACATTCGAATCTCCGGGCGGGGACTACTCAAGAGGACGTTGTTATCAGGAGAAAGAAAACTGTCATTCTACAAATCGGAGCGTGGAATGTCAGATCCCTTAACCAGGCAGGTAGATAAGAAAATTTAAAAAGGGAAATGGATAGGTTAAAGTTAGATATAGTGGGAATTAGTGAAGTTCGGTGGCAGGAGGAACAAGGCTTTTGGTCAGGTAAATACATGATTGAAAACACAAAATCAAATAGGGGTAATGCAGGAGTACGTTTAATAATGAGCAAAAAAATAGGAGTGCGGGTAAGCTACTACAAACAGCATAGTGAACGCATTATTGTGGCCAAGATAGACACGAAGCCCACGCCTACTACAATAGTACTAGTTTGTATGCCAACTAGCTCTGCAGATGATGAAGAAATTGATGAAATGTATGATGAGATAAAAGAAATTATTCAGATAGTGAAGAGAGAAGAAAATTTAATAGTCGAGCGCGACTGGAATTCGAGACTATGAAAAGGGAGAGAAGGAAACATAGTAGGTGAATATGGATTGGGGCTAAGAAATGAAAGAGGAAGCCGCCTGGTAGAGTTTTGCACAGAGCATAACTTAATCATAGCTAACACTTTGCTCAAGAATCATGAAAGAAGGCTGTATACATGGAAGAATCCTGGAGATGCTAGAAGGCATCAGATAGATTATATAATTGTAAGACAGAGACTTAGGAACCAGGTTATAAATTGTAAGACATTTCCAAGGGGCAGATGCGGACTGTGACCACAATCTATTGGTTATGATTTGTAGATTAAAACTGAAGAAACTGCAAAAACGTGGTCATTTAAGGAGATGGGACCTGAATCAACTGAAAAACCAGAGGTTGTACAGAGTTTCGGGGAAGCATAAGGGAACAATTGACAGGAATAGGGGAAAGACGTACAGTACAAGAAGAATGTGTAACTCTGAGGGATGAGGTAGTGAAGGCAGCAGAGGATCAAGTAGGTAAAAAGAAGAGGGCTAGTAGAACTCCTTAGGTAAGAGAAGAAATATTGAACTTTATTGATGAAACGAGAAAATTTAAAAATGCAATAAATAAAGCAAGCAAAAAGGAATACAGACGTCTTAAAAATGAGATCGACAGGAAGTGCAAAATGGCTAAGCAGGGATTGCTGGAGGACAAATATAAGGATGTAGAGGATTATCTCACTAGGGGTAAGATAGATACTGCCTACAGGTAAATTAAAGAGACCTTTGGAGAAAAGAGAACCACTTGTATGAATATCAAGGGCTCAGATGGAAACCCAGTTCGAAGCAAAGAAGGGAAAGCAGAAAGGTGGAAGGAGTATATAGAGGGTCTATACAAGGGCGATGTACTTGATGACAATATTATGGAAATGGAAGAGGATGTAGATGAAGTAGAAATGAGAGATTCGATACTGCGTGAAGAGTTTGACAGAGCACTGAAAGATCTGAGTCGAAGCAAGGCCCCGGGAGTAGACAACATTCCATCAGAACTACTGATGGCCTTGGGAGAGCCAGTCCTGAAAAAACTCTACCATCTGGTGAGCAAGATATATGAGACATGCGAAATACCCTCAACTTCAAGAAGAATATAATAATTCCAATCCCAATCAGGTGTTGACAGATGTGAAAATCACCGAACTATCAGTTTAATAAGTCACCGCTGCAAAATAGTAACGCAAATTCTTCATAGGCGAATGGAAAAACTGGTAGAAGCCGACGTCAGGGATGATCCGTAGAAATATTGGAACATGTGAGGCAATACTGATCTTAAGACTTATCTTAGAAGAAAGATTAGAGAAAGGCAAACCTACGTTTCTAGCATTTGTAGACTTAGAGAAAGGTTTTGACAATGTTGACTGGAATACTCTCTTCAAATTCTAAAGGTGTCAGGGTAAAATACAGGGAGCGAAAGGTTATTTACAATTTGTACAGAAACCAGATGGCAGTTACAAGAGTAGAGGGGCATGAAAGGGAAGTGGTTGGGAAGGGGGTGAGACAGGGTTGTCGCCTCTCCCCGATGTTATTCAATCTGTATATTGAGCAAGCAGTAAAGAAACAAAAGAAGAATTCGGAGTAGGTATTAAAATCCATGGGAAAGAAATAAAAACTTTGAGGTTCGCCGATGTCATTGTAATTCTGTCAGAGACAGCAAAGGACTTGGAAGAGCAGTTGAACGAAATGGACAGTGAGATGAATACAGTAAGCAGATTCAGAAGGATGTAGGTTGCAGTAAGTACTGGGAGATGAAGAAGCTTGCACAGGATAGTGTAGCATGGAGAGCTGCATCAAACCAGTCTCAGGACTGAAGACAACAACAACAACAATCTGAGCGGGAAAAATCTGTTCGATTTACTAATGCGTTTCCGCTATTGCCATGCACTCAGTTCCTGTAGCATGTAGCGTCTTATCGGACATCTCTAAACTCCTCAAACTTTCCCTCAGAAAAGCAACCACTTGGCATGCCTCAGTGTCCTATTAATCTGTCCTTTCGTCCAGTACGGGCCGACCATGAGCTTCTTTTCTCGCATATTCCAAGGGGAACTCCCCATCGCACCCCCTCAGATTTAGCGGTAAGAGGACCCAGTGGACAGCCTGTCAAAACCCGAACTCAGATGAAGCATGAAAACAGGAAGAAGATGTACTAGACTGTGAAATAACAGCAAAATTCATGCAGTGAATGTGCGAGGAAACAAAATGGCGTATTGGTTAAGTGCTTATGCTGTGGGGGTGTCAGCAGGGCGAGCTATGTTCGGGCTTTCCTCGTGTCACTCCCCCTCTCCCTCTCCTCCCGCACAATTGTTCGCTTTGAGGTGTGACAGTTGATTCTGCACAACAACTCTATTAGTAACCGAAAGCAAGTGGCTTTCGAATGGGAACTGCAAACGTTTGATGACAAGGCGATAAGTCAACCGAATCTCCACCGGAAAACATGTCAGGTGTGTCATACAGGACATTAGTGAGGGTACGTGTGTCATATGACAGGAATGTCTTATCGACTCACCTAGTTTGTACGATTGGTAAGTGAGTGAGATATGCCTCCTTGTCCAATATAAGCATTCGTATGTGAATGTGATCACTCCCAAGGAAATGATGAAAACGTAATAGTTTGTCACATAAGCTGCAACAAATGAACACTACAGTTTCACAATCACACAGTTTCTCTGTGCTCTGTCGGTATATATTAACGTTTTTGAAGCCTTGATTTCCTTTGCTGTAATGTAGTTCATACCCATTTATTTGTTGATTTTATTTCTGTGAGGCGTCTATGTGGTGCCTCGCCTACTCTCACTATTCATCACATTTACTTGCGACGGAACGTATTCTTACCACATGACTCATATTCTGTAACCAATGTGTAGTACGACAACTGCCAAGGCTATAGAAAGAGATAATGTTGTGGAAGAAAGAAGAGAAGCACGAGGGAGTTTCGAACATGGCTCGTCTACTTAGCAATCCAACACCATAACCACTTACCCACGACGCCATTGCTGTTGTCCCTTGCTCTTTATTCCACTTCTTGTGGTTAGACAGTTCACTGTTTATCTTTCGCTTTTTTTTGAAGGTCCAATACAATTTCTTCCTGCTTTCTTGCTTGATCTACGAGTAAAAATAAGGAAGAAGGATGACAAGGGACCTCGTTTCCAATTTAGACTCAGCACCGATAGTTTTTTACACGCTTAATGTTTTTGTTGTTGTAAGTTGACTACTACTGGCCTTCTGGGAAAAGAACCGTTCCTGGGTAACAAAACGAAATGCCTGACATCTCACTCAGTGACACGTTGCCTGGCATAGTCTTGCAAGATCTTGCACTCCACTGATGACAAGGAAATAATAGTAGTATCTCTGTAGCCCCTTAAGCAACCTGTATAGTTTTCCCTCGCTTCACTAACCATCTCTTTCTCCAGCAATTTACTTAGCTATCCTCTGCAGCAGTGAGACGAACAACGTGTGAATTGTGGTACATGCACCTGAAAGCGGTGCTCAGCAGTCGATTGCAAATATTTGCTCGCGAAGCACCCTTTGACGCTGCCACCACCCGTGGTACACGCAATCTCTCACGTGCCGGCGAACGAGAGCTGGGCTGGCTTTGTTCGGGCGCCTTTTTGCAGCGCAGGAGTGCCGAATGCGCACTTCTCGATAACGGCGGATCATCCTGCATTTGACCGGTTTATCTTTGAACGTTAGTTGCCTTTCCGAGCTGAATGTTTCAGGAGGCAAACGTATCAGCCCAGTCATAAACAACAAAAGACTTCAGTTTCAACTTCATGTATCTTGCCCGTATTCAGTGTGAAACAATAGCAGTACACCGACGAAACAAACATGGGCCACAAACGACGCGTTACGTTTCTTTTAACGGCGTACAGAGACCTACAAAGACCAGAGAGATTAACCAAGAGCTTTGCTTCAAATTGCCCTCCAAACGTGCCACTACATACAAAGACTGAATGCACTTTTCTTGACGTTGCAGTTGATGAATCGGTTGTTTGGCATGGTACTAAGCTTCGACAAGAAAAGTATTCATGTAGCAATATCTGTACACCAAGTGAAGAACAGATCTGTAGCTATGATACCCACACTTGTTGTAAAATGTATTTCTGTGTGTGTGTGTGTGTGTGTGTGTTCTCTTATTGTCAGGCAGCAGTCGCTGTGTAGATAATAATCACCAACCTATCATAGTTCAGGAGAATTGACGTCATAAACACTTAAGTGCATGGAAAACTGCCGCATTACGGATGACGTTTAAACTCGTGTGCTACTAATTGTATTCGCAGTGTCCACATATGCCACTGAATGTACCTCCACATGTATATCATTGTACGACACATAGGTCACGAGATACGGCGTCAGAAACACTGAGATGCGTGAAAAAATTCACCAGCTTGCATAAAGTTTTAACACATTTATGCTTTACTACGAAGACACCCCAAAAGTCCAGTCTACTTACGGATATCCTTGACACCTGTTAACCATTCTAACAGCTTTCAACTGCGAAGTGCAAACGGCTGTAGGCGTAAAAGACAGCCGTCTATGGAGACATCAAGAGGTGTTGCCATTAGGGGATGAAGAGGTGTTGCCACGGATGTTGTTGTTGTAGTGGTCTTCAGTTCAAAAACTTGTTTGATGCACCTCCCCACCCTACTCTATCCAATACAAGCCTCTTCATCTCCGAGAAACTACTACAACCCTCGTACATCCTTCCGAATCTGCTTAGTGTATTTATCTCTTGGTCTCCCTCTGCGATTTTTACCCTCCACGCTTCCCTCCAATACTAAACTGGTGATCCCTTGGTGCCTCAGAAAGTGTCCTACTAACAGTTCCCTTCTTCTAACCAAGATGAGCAAGAAATTCCTCTTCTCCCCAATTCCACTCAGTACCTCCTCATTAGTTACGTGATCTACCCTTCTAATCCTCAGCATTCTTCTGTAGCACCGCGTTCCGAAGCTTCTACTTTCTTCTTGTCTAAACTATTTATCGTCCATGTTTCACTTCCATACATGGCTACACTCCATACAAATACTTTCAGTAACGACTTTCTGACACTTAAATCTATACTCTATGTTAACAAATTTCTCTTCTTAAGAAACGCTTTCCTTGCCATTGCCAGTCTGCATTTTGTATCCTCTATGCTTCGACAATCATCAGTTTTTTTGCTCCCCAAATAGCAAATCTCATCTTCTACTTTAAGTGTCTCATTTCCTAATCTAAGTCCCTCAGCATCGTCTGATTTAATTCGACTACATTCCATAAGAGCTGCCAATGTGACGATCTGGCTATAAGTCGATTCGATAACAAATGACGAAAACGGACGGATTTCTCGGGTTTTTGCTACATATGAACACTTTTCACATCCTCCCGTGCAATTCGGCTGCTAGTCGTCCTTTCATGCAGAATCTTAAGGTCCTAGCTCATGTCCAAGGCACCAAAGAAGGGTAAAAAGTCAATAATCGATACCTAAAACTTGAACTGTACTACTTCTTACTGGCTATTACATCAACTTAGAAGCTTCATCTGTGTTCTACTATGGTGCTTTTGGTGTCTCCGCATACAGCAGCACGCGACATAGCTTTGCAGACGATAAGTACAACCGTTTCAGAGAGAAGAGCGGCCAATGTGACGATCTGGCTTTAAGTCGATTCGATAACAAATTACGAAAACGGACGGATTTCTCAGGTTTTTACTACATATGAACACTTTTCACATTCTCCCGTGCAACTCGGCTGCTAGTCCTCCTTTCATGCAGAATCTTAAGGTCCTAGCTCATGTCAAAGGCACCAAAGCCAGCTTTTGTTGATGTTCATCTTATATCCTTCTATCATGACTGTCCATTCCGTTCAACTGTTCTTCCAGGTCCTTTGCTGTCTCTGACAGAATTGCAATGTCATCGGCAAACCCCGGAGTTTTCATTTCTTCTCCATGGCTTTTATTCCTAATCCTATTTTTTTCTTTTCCTTCCTTTACTGCTTGCTCAATATATAGAATGAATAACATCGGGGATGGGCTACAGCTCTGTCTCACTCCCTTCTCAACCACTGCTTCTCTTTCACGTCCATCGACTCTTATAACTGCTATCTGGTTTCTGTACAGATTGTAATCAGCCTTTCGCTCCCTGTACTTGACCCCTGCCACCTTCAGAATTTGAAAGTGAGTATCCCGGTCAACACTGTCAAAGGCTTTGGTCTAGGGCGCTGCAGTCATGGACTGTGCGGCTGGTCCCGGTGGAGGTTCTGGTCCTCCCTCGGGCATGGATGTGTGTGTTTGTCCTTAGGATAATTTAGGTTAAGTAGTGTGTAAGCTTAGGGACTGATGACCTTAGCAATTAAGTCCGATCAGATTTCACACACATTTGAACATATTTAAAAGCTTTCTGTAAGTCTACAAATGCTACAAACGTAGGTTTGTCTTTCCTTAATCTTAGAAGATAAAGTCGTAGCCTCAGTATCGCCTCATGTGTTCCAACATTTGTACGTAAACTAAAATGATCTTCCCCGAGGTAGGCTTCTACCAGTTTTTCCATTCGTCTGTAAAGAATTGGTGTTAGTATCTTGCCTCATGACATTCCGCGCTCCGATCCGTAGAACGCCAGTTTTGTTTCTCCTGATAACGACGACCTCCCGAGTAGTCTTCACCCAGATATCTGAATGTGGGACTACTTTACATCCGGAATATTTCACCCTAGACGATGCCATCATTATTCAACCATACAGTAAAGCTCCATGCGCTCGGTAGAAATTACGGCTTTAGTTTCCACTTGCTTTCAGCCGCTCGCCATACCAGACATTTAACACAGTAAAATGGCTTTGGGGCTCGAAATCGGTCATGGTTTTTAAAGTAAAAAGAAAAGTGCAACCGCTGCTGGCATTTTATTCAAAAACTACAAAAGTGTTCGCTTGCATGTCATTAGCTTTCTATTTCTAAGCTTAAAGTGAAAATCTTCAGCCATTACGCTCGTAGCAACATGTCAGTCTTTATGGCGTTATACATCCTGATCTATGTGGCACACAATGACATAATTTCTTAGGTACATTCATCTGCATGTGTGAATGCTGTATGCGAAATGTGTTGCGAATAGATGTAGTTGAAAAGAAGTAATAAATTTAAACGCCATGTACAATGTGACAGCTATTCACCATCTGAATGTTTATGACGTCATGTTTCCTTATATATGACTAGGTGCTGGACTCGGGCTCTGAGAGTTCCGTACAAACTTAATTATGTATATAGACGGTTCATCTATAGGTTTTCATGAGTGAGTCTGTGAGTATCAAAATATGTAACACGTATGACCGTCTCTTGTCATTGCTTTGACTTACAAGCTTAATCTTTTTACTTTACCAACAGACTGTAGGCATCAGCGTGTGGTATAAATGTGAACTTGATACCCTTACCCATTGTAGACGCTCGACATGTTCTTTTTCTCAAACCCACTAGATTCCTGCAGTCACGGAGTCTAAAAGTTGCCCGAGCGTTGGCGTACTGCTGTATATAGTGAATGACAGTATATTATTCAAGATATTGATGACTAAAGTCACTGATAGGTGTATCTCTTGTGTTAAATAAACTCATGGAAAAACGCTACGAAATTAAGCAGCAGTCCAATAATTTTACAAATCTGATGTTGTGAAACAAATAACTGTGAAACAGTCTGTAACTAATTAAAAGTCCGATCATTTGTGGGGTTCATGAACTAACACAAAGTCCGTTGAACTCACGATGACAGAGTCCATGAACTCATGACGGAATTGACATAGCTTTGAATCCTATGCTGCACGTCAACGTTAGAGTACGAAAATCTTTTGTAGAAATTTGTTCGAAATCCAGGTGCATGAGAAGAGATTGTACGAGCCCATGGAGACGTTGCTTGAAAATTTGTAAATTTTTTTAGGAGCAACTAGTATGTCCTACATCTGCTATGAGGTGCTACTTCAACTAGCGCATTCAACAGACTGACGAAGACCAATATTCCCACGTCATTCATACAACCGTCAATATTCCGGTGGAACACTCAAACTGATTGCACTACACAACTCGCACTCAAGTGTTGATTACCCTGACATGTCTGCGTATTCGAGTTTCATTGTTATTTACAGGTTAATGTTGTATGTAATCCGTCACACAGTATGTGCAGACTTTTTAATTAATAAGGCCTGTATTAAACTTATACCTACCGCATGTGTTACAAAATGACCTGGACGAGAAGTTCACCAACTTTCACCTGCTGTCCTTGGGATATTGCTGAAGCAATTAGGGATCGCTCAGATCGAGATTTAATTCAGTATTATTACGATTACTCAGGCTAAATTATCGTTAATATTAATTTATCTATTTAAACCTTCAAAGAATTATTGACCCACAGTTTCCTATCAGAAACTACCCTTATAATTATCGGTTTTAAAATCATTTTCACTAAATAAGTTTCTTAACTTTCAGAATCGATATTCTGACTCATTTTTCAACAATATTTATTTAATGAATAGCCTGCAATTATTATTTGCTAGTGATGGTCAAGTGCTAAATGTCCGTAATTTATTTTCATAGCTTAAGGCCCACAAAATATATTGCTTTTTAAAGAAAAAAGGTAGGCCAAAATTATTAACCTTTCTAGCATAAATAATGTTTCACCCACGGATTGAATCCTTAAATATGCCTCATTTCATTTCCCTCTTTGATGTGGTACTGCTGCCTAATAAGTAGCTTTACCAGTAGTGTCTTTATTCTTGCAGCATCGGAAGTAGCAGCCAACACCAGTGGTTTAGTTCTGCCGTTGCGGGCTTTCAAAAAATGAAATGAGTTGTGGTGGCCCTCAGCTACATACCCTGACTCAGAGTTGAAATATTTAAGGTTTTGGCTGGTTTCGTTGTCTAAGGGCTGGGATATGTAGTTGCCGCATTACAAGCCAAATACTTTTGAGTCTACAGTATACATTGCGAATACACACATGAACCGAATGGTCAAAGGTTCCTATCACTCTGCAGGTTACTATTTTAACGACTTTAAATGCCAAGTACGAAAGCGGAAATACCTTTAAGAATGCCCTTTATCATTGCAAAACACTGATTGGCGTCGATGGTCCAGCAATTAAATAAAATATATGTTGAAAAGCAATAGATTCCTACTTCACGTAATTACTTATGAATAACAACATAGTTGGCGAGATATTCACTTCGAAACGCATATTACATCTTCACTGCAGAAGCCACGGAAATCGCACAAGTACACAAGTCAGCACTACGAAATATTTGTATCTCCCGTGACCACACGCAAACTGCTCCACTTTTCTAGCATCTCCTGCGACTGTGCACCCATCGTGCAGTATCGTCCAGGACCCTTTCGTGTCCTCTGCCCCACTGTCCCGAACTCCCCTGTCCTCTCTCGAAACGACCCTTCTCCCCCACTTTCATACCGTTTCTCCACATGTCCTTTTTGCAACGAACGCTGTGGTTGGCTACAGTGCTTCCGCCCTGTCTCCAAGCCAATGCACACTCACAAACATATTGGAACACATACAAACTACTGGATTTACATCTAAATATCTTGAAATTAAATAAATATACCTATTGCTGGACCATAAACACGCTCTAACACACATTATTACATACATAAACAAATTAAATAAACACATGTCAAAGGAATAGCAACAAAACTAGGCCAGTAGCCTAATGTCTCTGTGCTTTCTGAAACACAGAAAATATTTAACCAATTTCTTCATTAATAGTATGTTTCGGATATAAACAAAGACATAGATGAATAAATATATTTATAACATGCTGCTACCGTTGCATTGTGTAACTGTGGAGTACTTACAGCCTGACGTAATCGATAGTATTTGGTCACTTTGATCTCCAATAACTTATGTACTATTCAAGTTATATGTCTGTAATTTATACCAATTTAGGTTTAGACTAATAGCTTTCTAAAGACACGTCGATAGACAAAATAGGATGAACCGTTTAGATTTTGGAAATAAGTTGCTGGGTGTTACTTGTATAATTTATCGTCAGATACTAAACTTTAAACTAATAAAGATATTGAAAATCTGATTCCACTGTTAGAATCGTCATGCAGATAATGGTAAGGTACAGGTTTCTTTTTGACGTATCATGACTCATCTGGCTACTACTAATTTCTGTACGAACTGTGAAGTGTCTACCTTTAAGGTTTCACAAAGTGCGCCATCTTTGGCACTCTCAGCATGTCTCCATCGACACAGCGTCACCATGGAATTACCAGCCACGTGGTCCCTGGAACCCTGCTGACGTTCGGCACCATGTGCCTGCCGAAGAGGTGCAGCCTGCCGAGAGGCCCTAGTATGGCCACGCCTACTCGGAACTTTAAATATTTTCAGGGTGCCATATATCGCTCATTACCTCACACTCTGATCAAATCTGACAGCCCCAACACGTCACCCTTGTAGCATACAACCACATGCCACCCGACAACACCAACTTTTAGAGTGTAAAGACATTGCTTTCCCCGAAAGTAGTTAATATTTTTTGTGTATTACCTTGTCATAGTACATATGTATCACTTATTTGAACTATTCTTTATTTGTTCATACGTCACATTGTTTCTTCATTCATTTTGCTACTGTTTTATATTTTATATTGAACGAATATGAATGTTCTGGTTCTATATGCTTTGTAAATCTTTGGTTAGGCTAGGAGAAGTACTGTGTCAGAGAGAGAGAGCGAACGACTATCGATAGAGAACGTGCGAGTTGTGATACGCGGCCGGTTCGCAGGTGAAAAACCGTTGCAAATTTCGGCGTGGAAGACGGTGATACGCGGAGGAACAATTAATTACAGTCCGTCCGCGTGTTAACAGGAGATCGTGCATTATTAAGTGAACAGTTAAACCCGAAAAGTATATCGAGTGTTTGCAGTGACTATTTTACAAACTGTGTGAACTAGCGAGAATTAGCCATGAATCAGACACCATTGTCGTGTGGAGTCACTAACTGTTAGAATTGCGTGAAACTGGAACAAACCAAAATGTTAAGTATGAGGACAGTGCTGTGACTTGATCAAGAAACATCTACTATATCGTCCAAACTGACTTAAAGACGACTATGTACATTGAACTGATGTTTAACGTACTGTTATAGTGATAAACACATGTGACTGTATTCCTGTGGCAACATGATGAAAGAACTGTGCGAAGTACTGGCATTAACCGTCGATATATCGTGAATACTAAAGACATTGCATAATTCAGACCTACCCGCACCGCGTGATTAATAAACTTTTAATAATAAAACGTCGCGCGCGTAACGACAACGCACATACTGGAACTATTATCATCGCGCCAGTGCTGCCAGCTGATTCGACTACAAGGAGACGTGGACCACCGCCGTACCTGGAATATTAATGAAGCAGGAGGATCCATCATTATCTTCACGCCACGAATCAGGATTCACTTCACACATCGTCTGCGCGGACCACCGGTGTCGTCATCGCACTGTCTGCAGCAACAGTTGAGACATTAAAAGAAAGCGATTACGCTCTTTCTAATTTCAAAATTAAAGACAATTGCAGTTAAATTAAGTATTTTAAAAATACTGTCACACTCTCTCAATTTTGTTTAGTTCCAATAAATATTCTTTCCATTATTTCGTCTCGTTGACAGTGTTGAAAACCCGCCAAATCAAAGTTCAATTAATAATTTTCTTTCAAAATTCTTCTCAGACATTTTGCTGCTCATTATAATTTCATACGTTGTTTGTAACTTCGTTTTGGAGGGAGCACATATTTTATTTTTTGTATGGTAAAATTAGCTACCATAAAATTACGTATATTACCAGCTGATGCTGTCCGCCATTACTGCTTGAAAACTGCACCTATTTTCTCATTGGCTGTCAGCTTCAAAACAAAATTACGTATTTCGTGGGCATCTAGCAGATGCGCGATGTCTATGTAGGCCCCTACAGTAATTTGTTTTTACTTTTGCAGGTTTACTGGAATTATATTGACTTTAACTGTTCATTTGGACCCCGTTAAAGTGATTTATTGCATCTATATAATAATTGTACTGAATTACCTATTTTTTTCTTTTTCGTTCATGACTAACAGGGTTAATCAAATTCTTTGCATTGGTCATGTTTTATTATGTAAAAAGTGTTGTTTTTTTTAAAAAAAAGTAGAGAACTAGTTTCTTTACAAGCGGAATCATGTGAAATGCTCCTGTCTACAGATTTTCTGAAGAACCCTCCTTACTATCTACTTTTCATCGTTAATTTCCTTTCTTCTTCTCTTCTGTTTTCTGCTGACTAATAGTTTTTATATGTTGTTGTTGTTGTTGTTGTGGTCTTCAGTCCTGAGACTGGTTTGATGCAGCTCTCCATGCTACTCTATCCTGTGCAAGCTTCTTCATCTCCCAGAACCCACTGCAACCTACATCCTTCTGAATCTGCTTAGTGTAGTCATCTCTTGGTCTCCCTCTACGATTTTTACCATCTACGCTGCCCTCCAATACTAAATTGTTGATCCCTTGATGCCTCAGAACATGTCCTACCAACCGATCCCTTCTTCTGGTCAAGTTGTGCCACAACCTTCTATTCCACCCAATCCTATTCAATACTTCCTCATTAGTTATGTGATCTACCCATGTAACCATCAGCATTCTTCTGTAGCACCACATTTCGAAAGCTTCTATTCTGTTCTTGTCCAAACTATTTATCGTCCATGTTTCACTTCCATACATGGCTACACTCCATACAAATACTTTCAGAAATGACTTCTTGACACTTAAATCTAGACTCGATGTTAACAAATTTCTCTTCTTCAGAAACGCTTTCCTTGCCATTGCCAGTCTACATTTTATATCCTCTGTACTTCGACCATCATCAGTTATTTTGCTCCCCAAATAGCAAAACTCCTTTACTACTTTAAGTGTCTCATTTCCCAATCTAATTCCCTCAGCATCACCCGAATTAATTCGACTACATTCCATTATCCTCGTTTTGCTCTTGTTTATGTTCATCCTATATCCTCCTTTCAAGACACTACCCATTCCGTTCAGCTGCTCTTCCAAGTCCTTTGCTGTCTCTGACAGAATTGCAATGTCATCGGCGAACCTCAAAGTTTTTATATATTCTCCATAGATTTTAATACCTACTCCAAATTTTTCTTTTATTTTCTTTACTGCTTGCTCAATATACAGTTTGAATAACATCGGGGAGAGACTACAACCCTGTCTCATTCCCTTTCCAACCACTGCATCCCTTTCATGTCCCTCGACTCTTACAACTGCCATCTGGTTTCTGTACAAATTGTAAACAGCCTGTCGCTCCCTATATTTTACAACTGCCACCTTCAGAATTTGAAAGAGAGTATTCCAGTCAACATTGGCAAAAGCTTTCTCTAAGTCTACAAATGCTAGAAACGTAGGTTTGCCCTTCCTTAATCTAGCTTCTACGATAAGTCGTAGGGTCAGTATTGCCTCACGTGTTCCAACATTTCTACGGAATACAAACTGATCTTTTTATATATCTCTTGTTTATTCTTGACACACCACTCGCTAGTCAATCTTCATCAAATGATGGAAGACGATTTCGTACATTTTAATGAACATCAACCAGTCCCTTAAAACTGAATCCGTATTTTTGTAACTGCGATACATGTTACAATATTGGTTTCATAGTTATCATCTTACATATGCATGCTGTAATTAACAACACCATGAAAGGGGTATGTTATAAGTAAATCTGTTGATAATCAGAGCTATGTCACTTGACAACGCATCTTGCAGCAATTCTCGGTCTGATCATACTGTAATGAGAGTGAGTTCCTTTAATACCATAAAAATAAATAAAAGTGTAAGAAGGGAATAAACATTTATCATTTTTAAATACTCAGAAACCTTCGTTTAATATACAATTTTCTCCATGTGTAAGCACAATTTAGTACATTTCTACATTTATGTTCAAGCAAACAACTATTACCTATGGGGAAAAATCGAGCTGTTTTTAATCCATCATACTAATAACAGAATGCCTGACAAATCTGTGTAGCGTTTCATATATTTCTTAACAACTGATAATATTTTAAAAGTAGATACACGGAATTAAAATGAATATATTTTATGTACATGACAATTAGATATAATTTCACAGTCGGCATTATTTCTGAATTGTTACTCTGTTAGTATATTCGTGTATTGCACTTTTAGAATATCTTGGTATCTATATAACAGCAAGAGAGATTGTTGTGTGGCAGTCATCAGTGCCCTTCCCAATAATAGTGATGTGTGGCAGGTTGTTTAGCGGTAATAAACAAGGTGATTTTGTGCCTTTTAGTCCCACAAGCCAATCTTGTAGGGCAACTTGACGCAAGAATCGAGAAAGGTGGCTGTACAAACGGAAGATGCCTGGAGATGCTGGATCGCCCCCCCTCCCCTCCACCCCCCCCCCCCCCCCCCCGGTACGTCAAACATTTCGAGGGCACATTTTAAACCGTGGAATCTTTTCTGGGGCTGACGTGGACTTTGACAAGAATTTATTGGTTGTCAACTATAGATGAAAACTGAAGATCTTTGCTGTAAACACTGGTAAGGGACAAGCTGGATATTTTCAGAAACTATGAAGTGGTTTCAATAACATCTCATGTTGATGTTGTGGTCTTCAGTTCGAAGACTGGTTTGATGCACCTGTCCATGCTGCTCTATCCTGTGCGAGCCTCTTCATCTCCGAATAACTACTGCAATCTACATCCTATTGAATCTGCTTACCATATTTATGTCTTGGTCTCCCTCTATGATTTTTAGCCTCCACACTTCCCTTGAGTACAATACTCGTGATCCCTTGATGTCTCAGAATGTGTCCTATCAATCAATCCCGTCTTCTAGTCAGATTGTGCCACAAGTTTCTTTTTTACCCAATTCTATTCCATACCTCCTCATTAGTTACGTGATGTACCACATTTCAAAAGTTTCTATTCTCTTTTTGTCTAAACCCCTTTATCGTTTATGTTTCAGTTGCATACATGGCTACACTCTACACAAATACTTTCAGAAAAGACTTGTTGACATCTAAACCTATATTAGAAATTAACAACTTTCCCTTCTTCAGAAAATCTTCTCTTGCCAATCCAGTCTACATTTTGTACCCTCTCTGCTTCAGCCATAATCAGTTATTTTGCTGTCCAGACGGCACAACTCATCTACTACTTTATGTGTTTCGTTTCCTAATCCAATTCCCTGATTTAATTCGACTACCTTCCATTATGTTCATTTTGCTTTTGTTGGTGCTCATTTTATATCATCCTTTCAAGACAATGGTCATTCCATACAACTACTCTTCCAAGTCCTTTTCTGTCTCTCATAGAATTACAAAGTCATCAACAAAGCTCCAAGTTTTTATTTCTTCTCCCTGGATTTTAATTCCTACTTCAAATTTTTCTTTCGTTTCTTTTACAGCTTGCGCAAGGTACAGATTCAATAACATTGCGGTTAAGTTACAACCCTGTCTCACTCTCTTCTCAATAACTGCTTCCCTTTCACGTCCCTCGACTTGTAAGTGCCGTCTCATTTCTGTGAAAGTTGCAAATACTTTTTTTTCTCTCTGTTTTAACCCTGCTATCTTTAAAATTTCAAAGAGAATATTCCAGTCAACAACGTTAAAAGCTTTCTCTAAGTCTACAAATGCTATAAATGTAGCTTAGCCTCTCCTCGAACTATTTTCTAAGAGAAGTCAAAGGGACAGTATTGCCTCACGTGTTCCTATATTTATTTGGCATCCAAAATTATCTGCCCCGAAATCGGATTAAACCAGTTTCTCCATTCTTCCGTAAACAATTCGAGTTAGTATTTTGCACCCATTACTTTTTAAACTGATAGTTCGACAATATTCACCTGTCAACACGTGTTTTCTTTGGAATTTGAATTATTATATTCTTCTTGATGTCTGAAGTTATTTTTCCATTCTCACACATTTGCATACCAGATGGAACCGTTTTGTCATGCTGCTCTCAAGTATATCTCCCTTGTATAGACTCTCTTTATACTCCTTCCACAGCTTTCCTGTCTTTGTTCAGGAGCGGTTTTCCATCAGAGCTCTTGATATTCATGAAGCTGCTTCTAGGCGCCTAATTTTGCTGTAGGCAATAATTATCTTTCCCCTAGTGATATATGTTTCCAGATCTTTACACTTGCCCTATAGCCCTTCCTGGTTAGCTATTTTGCACTTCCTGTTAATCTCATTTTAGGCATTTATATTCCCTTTCACCATCTTCATTTATTGCATGTTTATATTTTCTCCTTTCATCAGCTAAATTCAATATCTTCTATGTTATACAGGGGTTTCTACTAGGCCGTCATTTAAAAATACGTCAGTGGGTATTTAACTTTCCTTACTTGCAAAATGTGTGCACTTAAAGTGGGTTAGCACTGGTTTATCGCTGTTTACTGGCTGAGCAAAATAATCAGATATTACTGTGAAACTTTGCAAAGATTCAAATCAAAAGTGTCCGAAGTGATCCCATTTATGTTACCAAGACTTGCATTACCAATAATAAAACTCAACTTTTAATCTATGATTCAACGCAATGTAATATTTATTATGTTTTCGCTTTTCTACAGTGCATAAATAATGTTTACAATGTTTACTTAGATACATTCAAAGGAATCCTGTTGAAGAATAAAGACTAAAGGAAAGTCAGAGCGTTCTGAAATGAAAAGTGGTCTTAGAAAAGGAGAAGCATTTTCACCAACATCTTTTCATTTGATGTTATAAAAGAGGTAACACCAAAATTTTAATCCAATTGGTGTAAGACTCGGTAATAACACAATAAAATCGCTAGCACATTCAGTCGATGTTGTTCGAGTAAGTGGTACCAAATATGACCTCCAGCTGATGACAAGTTCTTACAGATGAAGTGAAAGCAGGGTTACAAATTAATGAGACCGAATCTGAGCTAATAGTCGTCAGTAAGGCACCCAATGATGGTATCCATTTGATAGATGATGGAGTCACACTCAAGAGAATATATATATTTAAACATTTGGGAATCATTTTTAGTTACAAGAATAGAGTGGAATCTGAGTTGAAGGCAAGGATCGCAGTGTAAAGTAAAGCATATAGGACATGCAGTTTCGAGATGTTTAAAAAGTCAGACAATACCAGAGCGTCTTCCGGCAGCTGTTCACGCGTCTGAAACATTTACATTAAGGGAAACAGATTTACAAAAACTGAGTCTTCGAGAGAAGGAATTAAGGAAAATATTTGGCCCCAAGAGGGACACCCAGCCACAGTAATAGAGGATATGAAATATCCCGAAAGTGGCGGATCTATACTCACAAGTTGATATTCGACGAAGCACAGAGAAAAGTGAATTGGCATGGGGTAGGGCACCTAATTAGACTGGAAGTGGAAAGATTACGACGAGTAGTATTTTCAGGATCTGTGGAGGGCAGAAGGGACCGAGGAAGTACGCGGACAAGGTGGAACAATATCAACATGGACGCACAGGCGCTGGGCCTGCGAAAAGGAGTATTGACCACGAAATCGAGGAACAGAAATGATTGGGGGAAGAATTTAGAGAATGTACACCTTGTGATCAAAATTATCCGTACACCCACAAAAAACATACGTATTTCATATTAGGTGCATTGTGCTACCACCTACTGCCAGGAACTCCATATCAGCGACCTCAATAGTCATTATACATCGTGAGACAGCAGAATGGGGCGCTCGGCTGAACTCACGGACTTTGAACGTGGTCAGGTGGTTGGGTGTCACTAGTGTCATACGGCTGTATGCGAGATTTCCGCACTCCTAAACATCTCTAGAGCCAATGTTTCCGATATGATAATGAAGTGGAAACGTGAAGGGACACTTACAGCACTAAAGCGTACTCGTCGACCTGGCCTATTGACTGAGAGAGACGCAGATAGTTGAAAAAGGTCGTAATGTGTAATAGGCAGGCATCTCTTCAGGCTATCACACAGAAATTCCAAACTGCATCACGATCCACTGCAAGTACTACGACAATTAGGCGGGAGGTGAGAAAGCTTGGTTTTCATGGTCGAGCGGCTGCTCATAAGCCACACATCACGCCGGCAAATGCCAAACGACGCCTCGGTTGGTATACGGAGCGTAAAGGTTGGACGATTGAGCAGTGTAGAAACGTTGTGTGGAGTAACGAATCACGGTACAAAATACGGCGATCCGATGACAGGGTGTGGGTATGGCGAATGACCGGTGAACGTCATCTGCATGTGTAGTGCCAACAGTCAAATTCGGAGTCGGTGGTATTATGGTGTGGTCGTGTTTTTCTATGGTGTGGTCGTGTTTTTCGTCGAAGGGGCTTGCACCCCTTGTTGTTTTGCGTGGCACTATGACAGCACACGCCGACATCGATGTTTTAAGTACCTTCTTGCTTCCCACTCTTGAAGAGCAATTCGACGATGGTGATTTCATCTTTCAGCACTATCGGACACCAGTTCATCATGCATGGCCTGTGGCGGAGTGGTTACACGACAATAGTGTCCCTGTAATGGACTGGACTGCACAGAGTCCTGACCTGAATCCTATAAAACGCTTCTGGGATATTTTGGAACGGCGACTTCATGCCAGGCCTCATCGACATCGATACCTCACCTCACTGTATCACTCTGTGATGAATGGGCTGTCATTCCCCAAGAAACCTTCTAGCACCTGACTGAAGGTATTCCTGCGTGAGTGGAAGCTGTTATCAACGGTAGGGGTGGGTCAACACCATTCTGAATTGTAGCGTTAACGATGGAGGGCGCAACGAACTTGTAAGTCATTTTCAGCCAGGTGTCCGGATACTTTTGATCACATAGTGTATATTGTTTCCCCGTCGACAGAGAGAAGTAAGAAGAAGAGGTAGTAATAGTTTTTGTTGCTGTAGAAGAAGAAGACGTGATTAGCAATAACTTTTTAAGAGCATTTACGTTCAGGAACATACTCAAGATTATCTAAGTCATAGTTATTCGTGTTATCTTCGATTTTGCACAAATCATTTTGCTGGCAGGAACACCGCAACGTTAATACTATTGGCAGGTTGGAATCCTGCCTCGGGCATGGATGTGTGTGATGTGCTTAGGTTAGTTAGGTTTAAGTAGTTCTAAGTTCTAGGGGACTGATGACCTCAGATGTTAAGTCCCATAGTGCTCAGAGCCATTTGAACCATTTTTTTGAAGAATCTCGTTTCAAATTGTATCCACTGGATGGAAGTGTACAATTATGGGGATAACCTCATGGATCCATAGACTGTTCAAGTTGGTGGAGTCTCTGTAATGGTGTGGGGCGTGTGCAGTTGGAGTAACAGGGACCCCTAATACGTCCAGATACGACTATGACAGGTGACACGTACATAAGCATCCTGAAACTTCCTGGCAGATTAAAACTGTCTGCCCGACCGAGACTCGCAGGAGATCTTCTGTAAAGTTTGGAAGATGGGAGACGAGATACTGGCAGAAGTAAAGCTGTGAGGACCGGGCGTGAGTCGTGCTTCGGTAGCTCAGATGGTAGAGCACTTGCCCGCGAAAGGCAAAGGTCCCGAGTTCGAGTCTCGGTCGGGCACACAGTTTTAATCTGCCAGGAGTTTCCTATCAGCGCACACTCCGCTGCAGTGTGAAAATTTCATTCTGATAAGCATCCTGTCTGATCACCTGCAACCATTCCTCTCTGTTGTGCATTCCTTGGGCAATTCCAGCAGGACAATGCGACACCCCACACGTTCAGAATTGCTACAGAGTGGCTCCAGGAACATCCTTATAAGTTAAAAACTCTTCCTCTGGCCACCAAACTCCCCAGACTTGAACATTATTGAGCATAAGAGGGATGCCTCACAAAATGCTGTTTTGAAGAGATCTCCACCCTTTCGTACTCTTACGGATTTATGGACAGCCCTGAAGGATTCATGGTGCCAGTTTCCTCTAGCACTACTTCACACATTAGTCGAGTCCATGCCACGTGGTGTTGTGGCACTTCTGCGTACTTGCAGGAGCCGTACACAATATTAGTCAGGTGTATCAGTTTCTTTGGCTCTTCAGCGTGTGATTATAGCACGTCACGTATGGTGTTGTAAATTCAATAAATTTGTTTCGCATCGAGTCTCACTTACCATTGTTCACAGCTGAGGTAGTCAACTGAAGAAATCACAGAAAAACATGAGCTTAACGACATCGAAAGAACCACTGATGTTGAGAGTTTCAAAGCCTGCGTTAGGGCAACTGGTGATCGAAAACAGTGAAATGCGAAGGCAGCATCGGAACGGGTAGTTAAAAAGAGGAAGTTCAAGTCCTTTGGCAACATACGAGACATTAAAGTGAACTGATGAAAGGAGAAAGTATAAAAATTCGGAAAATGAAGCAAACAAAGAGAATAGAGACTTAATAAAAATGAGATGGATAGAATGTGAAAAATGGAAAAGCAGAAATGATGACAATAGGAATACAAGGTTGCAGAAACAGTCATGACTAACTAGGGGGTATATTGATGCAGTCTCTTATTTCAGGTGGTAAGCCAATGCTAATCGAACAAGGGAATATGCAACTACTACACAAAGGAAACGAAGCTCAAGAAAATATTGTAGAAAACGTGCAGACTGTACACGAAGATTGAAGGGAGATATGATATTGCGAGAAGTATTTGCGGAGTACTCTAAGACTGCAAGAAGAATGCAATAATTCGTATTTTCAAGAAATCAGATGTCGAAAGTTGTGAATATTGCACAAGAACTAGTTTAACAGCAGCTTGCGTAGCCATAGCTGACTGCCGAACAGAGAAAATGGGTTCAATTTCCGGTACTGTCAGGTATTTTTCCTCGGTGAGAGGACTGGCGCATAGTGTGCTCCGTCTCGTGAGGCGAACTGAGCAGCTACTCGACCGATTAGTAGCGGCTCCATGACCAAGAAACCCAAAAACGATCGAGAGAGCGGCCCTCTGTGCAGCATCCAATGACTCCATTATCAGAGGATGACACGACAGTTCGTCAGGCGCGACTGGCCCTTCTAGTAGGAGCGGATCACGTGCAAGATAGTTCCGGATGAGTGTAGGAACACTTGCGACAATGTAGATCTTATCACCGGTCTTAGATGAAACACTGAAGTAGGAAAACCGACGTTTACAACATTTGTAGAGAAAACTTTTGCTAATTTTGTCTAATGAAATCCGAAAGTAGATGGTACAAAATAAAGAGTGTGAAAGATTGTCTATAACGTACACAATAACTTCTGTTAAAGGAGTAGGACATGAAAATGAGGCAATAGTTGAGAAGAAAGCGAGGGATGCTCGTAGAGCCAAACACTAAGGGAAACTAAGAACAAATTTGGGAAGAGAATTGAAACTGAAAGAGAAGAAACAAGAACTTCGAGATTTATTGATGACATTGAAGTTCAATCAGAGAGGACAAAGGAGCTGTAAGTGTAGTTGAAGACGACGGATAACATCTTGAAAAGAGGTTATAAAATTAGTATCAACAAAATTAAATAAGGTTAATGGAGCGTATTTGAATTACATCAAGTGACAGTGAGAAAAATACTTTAAAAAATTAAGCCCATTCACAATGGAAACGTATTGGATGTAATGTCAACGGTTACTCTTCATTTCCTTGAAGATGCCAACACTGAAGCATGTAACAGTGACCATAAGGTAGTTGTATCAAAAATGATTACGAAATTACAAAGAGCACAAGTATAAAGGTTGAAATGTTCACCAAAATAAGATGATGAGGCAGAATTTTCACATGTAAAGAAGTAGAAATGGCAGATCTCGAGGAGGAAATAGAAATATTTAACTCTTGGTAAGGCAGAAAAGAAAGCTCAAGCATAGAAAAAAAGTTGACAAAGGACTGGACTAACGTGTGCGTTGTAAAACAGTTCATAATGGTAGGAACAGTACTATCAAATTTATTTACTGAATTATAGTCTGTTACCTAAAAGAAATTGCAAAAAGGTGGGAATTTACGGAGATGGGACCTGGATAAACTGACTAAACCAGAGGTTGTACAGAGTTTCAGGGAGAGCATAAGAGAACAAGTGTCAGGAATGGGGGAAATAAATGCAGTAGAAGATGAATGGGTAGCTTTGAGGAATGAAGAAGTGAAGGCAGCAGAGGAACAAGTAGGTAAAAAGACGAAGGCTAGTAGAAATCCTTGGGTAACAGAAGAAATATTGAATTTAATTGATGAAAGGAGAAAATATAAAAATGCAATAAATGAAGCAGGCAACAAGGCATACGAACGTCTCAAAAATGAGATCGACAGGATGTGCAAAATGGTTAAGCAGGCATGGCTAGATGACAAATGTAAGGATGTAGAGGCTTATACCACTAGGGGTAAGATAGATACAGCCTATAGGAAAATTAGACAGACCTTTGGAGATAAGAGAACCACTTGTATGAACATCAAGAGCTCACATGGAAACCCAGTTCTAATCAAAGAAGGGAAAGCAGAAAGGTGGAAGGAGTATATAGAGGGTGTATACAAGGGCGATGTACTTGAGGACAATATTCTGGAAATGGAAGAGAATGTACATGAAGACGAAATGGGAGATACGATACTGCATGAAGAGTTTGACAGAGCACTGAAAGACCTGAGTCAAAACAAAGCCCCGGGAGTAAACAACATTCCATTAGAACCACTGACAGCCTTGGGAGAGCCAGTCCTGACAAAACTCTACCATCTGGTAAGCAAGATGTATGAGACAGGCGAAATACCCGCAGACTTCAAGAAGAATATAATAATTCCAATCCCAAAGAAAGCAGGTGTTGACATGTGAAAATCACCGAACTATCAGTTTAATAAGCCACAGCTGCAAAATACAAACACAAATTCCTTACAGACGAATGGAAAAAACTAGTAGAAGCCGACCTCGGGGAAGATCAGTTTGGATTCCGTAGAAATACTGGAACACGTGAGGCAATACTGACCTTACGACTTATCTTAGAAGAAAGATTAAGGAAAGGCTACGTTTCTAGCATTTGCAGACTTACAGAAAGTTTTTGACAATGTTGACTGGAATACTCTCTTTCAAATTCTAAAGGTGGCAACGATAAAATACAGGGAGGGAAAGGGTATTTACAATTTGATTAGAAACCAGATGGCAGTTATAAGAGTCGAGGTTCAAATGGTTCAAATGGCTCTGAGCACTATGGGACTCAACTGCTGTGGTCATCAGTCCCCTAGAACTACTTAAACCTAACTGTCCTAAGGACATCACACACATCCATGCCCGAGGCAGGATTTGAACCTGCGACTGTAGCAGTCTCACGGTTCCGGACTGCGCGCCTAGAACCGCGAGACCACCGCGGCCGGCAAGAGTCGAGGGACATGAAAGGGAAGCAGTGGTTGGGAAGGGAGTGAGACAGGGTTGTAGCCTCTCCCCGGTGTTATTCAATCTGTATATTGAGCAAGCAGTGAAGAAAACAAAAGAAAAGTTCGGAGTAGGTATTAAAATCCATGGAGAAGAAATAAAAACTTTGAGGTTCGCCGATGACATTGTAATTCTGTCAGAGACAGCAAAGGACTTGGAAGAGCAGTTGAACGGAATAGGTAGTGTCTTGAAAGGAGGATATTAGATGAACATCAACAAAAGCAAAACGAGGATAATGGAATGTAGTCGAATTAAGTCGGGTGATGCTGAGGGAATTAGATTAGGAAATGAGACACTTAAAGTAATGAATGAGTTTTGCTACTTGGGGAGCAAAATAATTGATGATGGTCGAAGTAGAGAGGATATAAAATGCAGATTGCCAATGGCAAGGAAAGCGTTTCTGAAGAAGAGAAATTTGTTAACATGGAGTATAGATTTAATTTTCAGGAAGTATTTTCTGAAAGTATTTGTATGGAGTGTAGCCTTTTATGGATGTGAAACATGGACGATAAATAGTTTGGACAAGAAGAGAATAGAAGCTTTCGAAATGTGGTGCTACAGAAGAATGCTGAAGATTAGATGGGTAGATTGAGGAAGTATTGAATAGGATTGGGGAGAAGAGAAGTTTGTGGCACAACGTGACCAGAAGAAGGGATCGGTTGGTAGGACATGTTCTGAGGCATCAAGGGATCACCAATCTACTATTGGAGGGCAGCGTTGAGGGTAAAAATCGTAGACGGAGAGCAAGAGATGAATACACCAATCAGATTCAGAAGGATGTAGGTTGCAGTAGGTACTGGGAGATGAAGAAGCTTGCACCGGATAGAGTAGCATGGAGAGCTGCATCAAACCAGTCTCAGGACTGAAGACCACAACAACAACGAGACTTTCACTGTATCTTCCGTAACTGCTTACCTCTTTCCACGCACTGAACGTCCACCAGTAACATTAGCACGGTCAACACCACAAGCAAGTGATGCAATTACAGTTGAAAATCCATAGGAAGTACATACTAGTCCTTAAAAATCCATCTGCCTTGTCTGATTCACAGACCAGTTTCGAATCTGAAGAATCCAACAGCATGTTGTTTGCAACATACAAGCAATTTCTTTGATGAGCTCCTGAGATGTCTTAATGAATATCTACCTATGCTGGGAGCACGACCATTTGGTGTGTCCTGGCAGCAGACTTGTATCGGGTAGTCATCTGCTTTGTCTGTTCCCTGATAATGCTTTAGTTTCCATAAAACAAGTTAGGAAGATATCGAGCACAGCGTGCTAGCACTGTTCCTAATATTGACGTGCAAGATCTCTGAACCTCCGCCACCTTCTCTCAATAAACACCAGAAAATCTCTGGTTCACCTAAACAAATTTTCAACTAGGCTAGAAAGTCGGATATAAGCCTTAGCCTCACTTTATACTGACACGTTGAATCAGTAATAGGATGCTACCATTGCACAGGCAACAAATTGCTTCCTTACCAATACATGTCTCACTTAACTAGCACATTGCATAAGACAGTGATTACTATGTATTATTCTGTGTAGATATGGTTTATAATGATTAGGTTAAATGAGAAAAAATTATCATTGATTTCACATTGACAGTGATCTCATATGAAAAGCAAACTTTTATTTTAATTTTTTTTATTTTCTATTTTTTTATTTATTTTTGTAGAACAACAGACGTGCGACAAACAATTATAAAAAAAACAATGCGCTGGAGTCAGAATAGTGGTTTTGCCATGTCAGTAGACGGAATCCTTTTCAACTAGAAAAACTGTATCGCTTCATCTCAAATAAATGCACCTGACGAACAGGCAAACAAAGCGAGTATGACAAACAATGGACTCATTAGTGTGTGAAATTTATTCAGTGAAATACTGACGCTAACGGGCTCCGTTCGTAGCAATGTTTTATACATTGTTGGGCTATCATGTGAATTCGTTTTAAAGAAGGAACACCAGTGCATTAATTTTATCCTGTTTACTTTATACTGTTATTATTTTGTTGTTGAACGTTAGGCTAGTACAGATGTCCATGTGCAATTAAATCAAACAGCCATAGCAAGCAAATAACGAAATTTAAGTGATTAATCTAACATCACAGAATGTTACATGGAAATATTATGTCCTGGTAGTTAATTGTCAGTCTTCCTGATACTCTAATTTACACTAATTGCATTCAGTAAACAAGATCATTGCGTTTCGCTCACTGAGTATTATAGCTTTAGAGAAATTTGAAATATGAGTTGACAAATATGACTGCTAAAATGTAGTTCCGAAACAGTATTATATGGCAATAGTAATCACTATTACACCTTTTTACTGATAATACGTTTTCTTACGTAGCTCAAACGCTCATATATCACAAATCCTAGAATCTTGAAGATAAGATTCGTCGATCACGTAGCTAATGAGGAGGTACTGAGTAAAAATGGAGAGAAAAGAAATCTGTGGCACAACTTGACCAAAAGAAGAGATCTGCTGAAAGGACACATTCTGAGACATCAACGGATCACCAGTTTAAAATTGGAGGCAAGTGAGGGGGGGGGGGGGGGGGGGGGGCGGGTAAAAATCGAAGAGAGATACCAAGAGATGAGTTCAGTAAGCAGATTCAGAAAGGATGTACACTCCTGGAAATTTTAATAAGAACACCGTGAATTCATTGTCCCAGGAAGGGGAAACTTTATTGACACATTCCTGGGGTTAGATACATCACATGATCACACTGACAGAACCACAGGCACATAGACACAGGCAACAGAGTATGCACAATGTCGGCACTAGTACAGTGTATATCCACCTTTTGCAGCAATGCAGGCTGCTATTCTCCCATGGAGACGATCGTAGAGATGCTGGATGTAGTCCTGTGGAACGGCTTGCCATGCCATTTCCACCTGGCGCCTCAGTTGGACCAGCGTTCGTGCTGGACGTGCAGACCGCGTGAGACGACACTTCATCCAGTCCCAAACATGCTCAATGGGGGATAGATCCGGAGATCTTTCTGGCCAGGGTAGTTGACTTACACCTTCTAGAGCACGTTGGGTGGCACGGGATACATGCGGACGTGCATTGTCCTGTTGGAACAGCAAGTTCCCTTGCCGGTCTAGGAATGGTAGAACGATGGGTTCGATGACGGTTTGGATGTACTGTGCACTATTCAGTGTCCTCTCGACGATCACCAGAGGTGTACGGCCAGTGTAGGAGATCGCTCCCCACTCCATGATGCCGGGTGTTGGCCCTGTGTGCCTCGGTAGTATGCAGTCCTGATTGTGGCGCTCACCTGCACGGCGCCAAACACGCATAAGACAGAAGCGACTCTCATCGCTGAAGACGACACGTCTCCATTCGTCCCTCCATTCACGCCTGTCGCGACACCACTGGAGGCGGGCTGCACGATGTTGGGGCGTGAGCGGAAGACGGCCTAACGGTGTGCGGAACCGTAGTCAAGCTTCATGGAGACGATTGCGAATGGTCCTCCCCGATACAACAGGAGCACCAGTGTCCCTAATTTGCTGGGAAGTGGCGGTGCGGTCCCCTACGGCACTGCGTAGGATCCTACGGTCTTGGCGTGCATCCGTGCGTCGCTGCGTCCGGTCCCAGGTCGACGGGCACGTGCACCTTCCGCCGACCACTGGCGACAACATCGATGTACTGTGGAGACCTCACGCCCCACGTGTTGAGCAATTCGGCAGTACGTCCACCCGGCCTCCCGCATGCCCACTATACGCCCTCGCTCAAAGTCCGTCAACTGCACATACGGTTCACGTCCACGCTGTCGCGGCATGCTACCAGAGTTAAAGACTACGATGGAGCTCCGTATGCCACGGCAAACTGGCTGACACTGACGGCGGCGGTGCACAAATGCTGCGCAGCTAGCGCCATTCGACGGCCAACACCGCGGTTCCTGGTGTGTCCGCTGTGCCGTGCTTGTGATCATTGCTTGTAGAGCCCTCTCGCAGTGTCCGGAGCAAGTATGGTGGGTCTGACACACCTGTGTCAATGTGTTCTTTTTTCCATTTCCAGGAGTGTATTACAGAGATAAAAATTGAAACTCTAGGAAGGATAGACTTGTTATTTCTTTTTCCTGACGCCAGTGTCGTCCTGGAGTAGGGGGTGAGGAGAGGGGGGCGGCCATGAGGAGGATGCCCCGGGTGGAAACTATTTATGGGTGCAAAGATTTTAGGGGCGCAAAAAATTATTCGATACAATTTTTATCATAAAATAAAATACGTCGTTTCAGGACTTGCATACAGGCAGTATCATAATTGATGTTTCGTGTTAGTTTTCTTAATTATTATTGTTTTACATGTTGTTTACTGGAAATGCGGACGTCCTCGCCCTCGAGAAGCAGCGTCGTGAGGTCGATTGGTTGGAATGGCTCGCTTTCTCTCGTGCTGCATGAACAAAACAAGTGCTCTCGTTTGCTAAACGACTCCGTTGTGTTTCTCTTCGGAAATAAACCTACTCCCTTTTAGCCTACATCAAGACTGAAAGTAAATCAGAAAAAAGTAGCCTTTAGCTACAACGCACAATTATTAATACGGTATTGTATATTACGGAATAGTGCACAAGAAAATTTATTTACTAATAAATTTGTTTTTGAATTGTGGCAACAGCGGCTTCCTTATTTACAACGCTTGGCAATACAAAAGGTGCTTCTCTCAAAATATGTTTAGCGAGTTTCAAACAGGAAAAAGGTTCTTAACCTTTGCGTATCTGGGGGAGTTACCCGAAGTAAATCTTTTGTTCATAATTTATTAGTTTTGCAAATAATGGAAACATTTCTTCTAGTTGTCCACTGGGCCTGTTAAGATACAGAAAATGTTTTTGTAATTTAATGTAGACGGGGAAATTAATTTAAAGTAATAAGATATGGTAGCACGTTAAAAGCGTAACAGTAGCATTGGAAGTCTTGAACGATGGATTAGAAGGAACGCCAGAAACCAAAGGATATTCAGACACCTTGTTAGTTTGCATTATGAACTATCATTTATATGGATTCCTCTATTTTTGAAGATCATTGCTTATTGAAGTGAATGATATTCAGCTTACCTGCAACAAACAGGACATGCACTTAATCAGTGTATTCAGAAGCTGAAAGCACTGAGAGTGTTTTGTGAGAAAAAGCATCATTTTCTAGACATAAATGCAGCTGAGAGAGAGCCATGGAAGTATGCAATGTATCTGATACTTCAACAGAAAAAGAATCGGAAGACAAATACAACGTCTGGTGAGACAAATTTCGTTTCTGGTTTAAATGTATTACAGGTTTGGGACAGTAGCTGGACTCACATCATAGTTGTAAAAAAAACTTGCGTTAAAAATGAATACACTTCATGAGCTATTTGCTATCTTCAAATTCATTTAGGTCTACTACTGGATGCAGTAAAAGATGAATTCATTGTTCGAAATATTTAGCATTTATATGTAAAATATTCCGAACCCAATTCTTCAGCTATGATTGCTGAAGTACATCGTATTAGAGGCCGCATTTCTTTATTTAAAGACGTTTATCCGGAAGAAAAAGTTTTACCATCGACACTTTTAGAGTTATTGAGCCTTATAATTAAGTGAAGGTCGTGTGAGAGCTTAATTAAGGTTGTTGTCGCATTAGGAATTTTTTAGCAGTCACTGTGTCAAATGGTACCTGTAAAACAAGTTGTCCCAAATTAAAGCTAATAAAGACCTATGAGAGATGGACTATGAGCCAGGATAGGTTAAGTAACCTTGTAGTTTTATTAGTTGGAAGAAAAATAAAAGTAAGTATTAACCATCAATTGAAAGAAAAATAAATGAAAGTATTAACCATTTAAGTGAACAAGTTTCAAGACTACAATCCAGATGATTTTAAATAAATGCAACTTATAAACTGAAATAACTAACATTTAATGTTTTCTGTTTCCCTGTTTTATTGTACTTGTATTGTTATCAGTAAACAGTTACAGTTTCGATGTAAACTTCAAGACTTTTAGAGAAGTAATGTGATGTTATAGTTATAACTGCAGGTTCAGAAAATAAGTAGTTTTGAAACATGGATTTGTGACCCTTAAATTTTCTCAGGTGCTTAAATCTCACGCTGCCTCTCTGACCTACTTTATCCAGAGTGTTCACTGGTTCAGCATGTTATTCCTGATTTGGCAGAGGGTCACGTGATAGCCCTTCCCACGAAACGCAGTTTGTGCATCCTATCTGTCTGCGTCAACTGTTATCCAAGTAAAACTGTGAGAACTTTTCTAAATGTTTCCGAATCATGTAAATGAGACGTAACGTGAGAACCAGCCCAGCATTCACCCTCTCAAATGTGGGCAACCGCCAACAAATCACATGCAGGTTCGCAGGCACACCGGCCCTCGCCGTTACTCCGCCGTGCGTATTCGATCCGCGGCCGGCGAACCTTCCGACCAGGTTACCAGGAAGGATTATTGAATAACTACATTTTATTTAGTGGTCGTTTTAGTGTTTGAAAGAAGCGCACGTGTGTGTGTGTGTGTGTGTGTGTGTGTGTGTGTGTGTGTGTGTGTGTGTGTGTGGCGATTGGGGGGGGGGGGGGGTAAAGGGGGAGGCAAAATAGAGACCAAGACTAGACTACAAACAGCAGGTTGAAGCAACGTGGATTGCAGTAGTTTTGGAGACACGTAGAGGCTTGCACAGGAGAGTTTAGCGTGCAGAGCTGCAGCAAAACAGTGTTCAGACGGAAGACACCAGTAACAACAACGTCCCTCATATCCAGGCTTGCCGCCAGCAGTCACTCATTCCACGCACCATTCGTAAATGAACAGGAATGTCGGGTATGATAGAGGTACCGGAACTACCCCGAGTCGCCGACCGTAAAGTGGCTTGCAGAGTATAGTTGTGGACGTACCGGCTTCTTGCCTGCTAGTGCCAGCAGCAGCAACCGCAGCATGGCTACGGCCCGACGTCGCCTGCTACACTGTCCAATCAGGCGCGCCAGCGAGCATAGTTGCCGAGGGTACACAGCGCACTGTGTTGTCTCAGCCGCCAGCGGGCAGCGCGGGAGCAATATTACGTCACTGCGCAGCCTTGTTCCGCAGTCATCACAACCAAGCAACAGAAATTCAAATAAGAACTACTACTATCGATAAACCACGACTAAACACTCGTCTCCACACTACTGCTGCCCAATAAAAATCCGAGTTCTATTAAAGTTCTTGGCAACTGACAGGTAGGGTACTGTTGGTCCATTATTTTAATTCTTGACCCCCACGCTTTTCATTTGCCACAGTGACCTAACAGTGGACAACATAACAATGAGAGGTTACTATCGTCCATTTCTTTCCAGAGAAAGCTGTCCAACAACCGTAAATAACCACAGAAGAATTAGCTTCATTTGGCCAAGTTTCCACTGCCAATATTTCTTATACTTAGATTCAGCGACAGCTAAGAATGTTACATTGACTATGGATTTTTTATGTTCAGACTGAAAGCGTTGCAATACCGCCAGTTTTCCATTAAGTTTACCACAAAAATTTGAGAGGCTGTTTACAGTACGCAGTGCTAATTAACACAACAGCGTGGCTGACATTAAGGAAAACACATTTTCTGGGGGAAATGTCATCTAATACCACGAGCGAGATTTCAGAATACAGTTTTCGTGTCCACTATAATGGAAGCGTTACCCATAAGAGTAAATCAACTATTTTTTAGATTCAATAAACAGATTTTTTGTGGGAAAGTGATTTCACATGACGACATTGAGACGAACAGCGTAAAAATATGCAGAACAAGGAGTGTACCAGACGTTTGATTCTGGAAAGGCTGCTTTGCCGAAATATGGGCTTAAACATATTTACCACTGTTGAGACAGCAGAGGCTTTTGTGTTATTCGAGAAGCGTTGCATTTCATCGAGGTTTCTTTCCCCATCCTTAGGTGTACACTGTAAAGTTAGTTCCTAGGATTGTAAACGCGTTCGATGTGTTGTCTGTGTGTGAAAGAAATAGAATACAGCAAAATTCAATGTTAAAATACTGTAGGCCTACATCCACCCTATCGTGTGGGCCCCGCGATTCTAAGAAGAAAGGCCGTAGCTTGGATATCGGAAAGACAAAATAAAAAAAATATTTTCAGGTCTCAGTTGGCGAACTGCACGTCTGTCTATGTGCTGTCACATGCTGCAACGGTTACCTACAAGAAGCCCTCCAAGTCCACAAGTCTCACCATGACGCTTTCCACTTAACCCTTTCAGACTCTCTGGCTACAATGCTATAGTTGTGTACATTAATGTTTGCTGTATATTAGCTACAACAGAAGTATTTTTCCTCAATGTAAAACTCATGAACTGATTTTTGAATGTTCAATGTTTTCATCATGCGCGAGTGCTGCCACCGGTTGGGCATAACTATAAAAATATCAACAAGTGAATGTAGTAGTACGCAGCAGCGTGTGGCCACCAGAATACACGGATGTGATTGGTTAGTTATATTCCACTGTATTACTGAATATTATTATTGTTATTTCGCATTATAATTATTGAATTATGAGTTTATTTATTAAAACAGTGATTATTTCGGAATTAATTGTATTTGTCCATAAAAAGAAGCCATGTGCACAAAGTATATTTTGCAAATGGGTGCATGTAAGTATATAAACCTTGCATATAAAATCACTAAAAAAACACGTAAGAGCACCAGACCATTAAAAGAAATATTTTCCTTCCTCCAGAAAAAATTCAGGTCCGAAAGGGTTAAACACATTAAAATGAATTCTTCATTTTGAGGCCGTATTTTCCGTAGTTGCTTTACAATTCTTGAGAGTATTTTCGGTGCGTCGTTGCAACTGCAAAAATGTATGTTTTCTTCACCAGAAGCACTTTGCTTTATTGAGGTAGACCATCATCAGTGGTTTGTAATTAAGTTTTTTACATTTCGTTAACAATATGTTGGTTTCTACTTACGGTGCTTTTCGCTCGATTTCTCGCTTACATCGGGAAGTGCCGTCTGCTAGCAGATCGTTGACGTTTATCTTCTTCAGACAATGACAGATGTGGACTAATTTCTAGCTGTTCTGCAGCACTATGCATTTCTTACGTGTTTCACAGCACACTCTTTTGCACATCATTTAGTGTTGTCAACACAACCTTGTCATTAGCTTGTCTTTGACCTACAATCGTTTTTTGCTGTTATTGTGCGCGTATAATACTATTTAATTATGCTGCTGAGTATTTATATACTGTGTAAGAGTAGGGAAGGAACAGTGATAGACTATTTTTTTGGCGGGTGGGGGATGGAGTAACCATGATTAGTGAGCATAAGTGTATAGTAGTGTGAGTTAGAGGAGAAGCTGAGAAGCAGTAAGTGAAATGAAATGGGGGGAGGGGGTGGCAGGGAGGAGGGAGAGTGGGTGGGGGTGAAGAGTGGAAAATGTTCTTTTCATGTAATTTCATCAATTATTTCATATGGAGTCTGGTTTCCAGTATTTTTGTGGTGATTAAGCAACTGTTTGTTTTGTGTTAATGCCTGGTGTATGCCGAAATTTTCTAGGAACGGGGAATGAATATCATAACACTCAGTAAAGACAGAGACCTCCTCCTGTTCCAAAGTAGTGTCATGACATCATACACTCCTGGAAATGGAAAAAAGAACACATTGACACCGGTGTGTGAGACCCACCATACTTGCTCCGGACACTGCGAGAGGGCTGTACAAGCAATGATCACACGCACGGCACAGAGGACACACCAGGAACCGCGGTGTTGGCCGTCGAATGGCGCTAGCTGCGCAGCATTTGTGCACCGCCGCCGTCAGTGTCAGCCAGTTTGCCGTGGCATACGGAGCTCCATCGCAGTCTTTAACTCTGGTAGCATGCCGCGACAGCGTGGACGTGAACCGTATGTGCAGTTGACGGACTTTGAGCGAGGGCGTATAGTGGGCATGTGGGAGGCCGGGTGAACGTACCGCCGAATTGCTCAACACGTGGGGCGTGAGGTCTCCACAGTACATCGATGTTGTCGCCAGTGGTCGGCAGAAGGTGCACGTGCCCGTCGACCTGGGACCGGACGCAGCGACGCACGGATGCACGCCAAGACCGTAGGATCCTACGCAGTGCCGTAGGGGACCGCACCGCCACTTCCCAGCAAATTAGGGACACTGTTGCTCCTGGGGTATCGGCGAGGACCATTCGCAACCGTCTCCATGAAGCTGTGCTACGGTCCCGCACACCGTTAGGCCGTCTTCCGCTCACACCCCAACATCGTGCAGCCCGCCTCCAGTGGTGTCGCGACAGGCGTGAATGGAGGGACGAATGGAGACGTGTCGTCTTCAGCGATGAGAGTCGCTTCTGCCTTGGTGCCAATGATGGTCGTATGCGTGTTTGGCGCCGTGCAGGTGACCGCCACAATCAGGACTGCATACTACCGAGGCACACAGGGCCAACACCCGGCATCATGGTGTGGGGAGCGATCTCCTACACGGGGCGTACACCTCTGGTGACCGTCGAGAGGACACTAAATAGTGCACGGTACATCCAAACCGTCATCGAACCCATCGTTCTACCATTCCTAGACCGGCAAGGGAACTTGCTGTTCCAACAGGACAATGCACGTCCGCATGTATCCCGTGCCACCCAACGTGCTCTAGAAGGTGTAAGTCAACTACCCTGGCCAGCAAGATCTCCGGATCTGTCCCCCAGCGCATGTTTGGGATTGGATGAAGCGTCGTCTCACGCGGTCTGCAGGTCCAGCACGAACGCTGGTCCAACTGAGGCGCCAGGTGGAAATGGCATGGCAAGCCGTTCCACAGGAGTACATCCAGAATCTCTACGATCGTCTCCATGGGAGAATAGCAGCCTGCAAGGTGGATATACACTGTACTAGTGGCGACATTGTGCATGCTCTGTTGCCTGTGTCTATGTGCCTGTCGTTCTGTCAGTGTGATCATGTGATGTATCTGACCCCAGGAATGTGTCAATAAAGTTCCTCCTTCCTGGGACAATGAATTCACGGTGTTCTTATTTCAATTTCCAGGAGTGTATTTAATATTTCATTGTTTAATTTTCCTAGGAACGAAAGATCTACTTTAATTGGCTACTGTTGTCATTACTGTATTCTTGATATAATAGCAGAGTTCACTCCTTGTCAAAATGGATGGAGGACAAAACTAGTACAGTACTCTCAAAAATATGTTTTTTTGTGGGAAGTATATATAGTAATAACTAATTAAGTGTAATAATATGAGCAGTTATGCATATGAAACATTTAGCCACGTTCCACTTCACAGACTATATTGTAATGAGGTTTTATGTAATTTCTTTAGAAGAAAAGCACGAATGTTTTTCTGCGTGTCTTTTAATTCGTCTTCTCCTGCTCTCTCTACCTCTTCCACCTACTATTGCTCCACTTCCTCAACGACACACCAATCGTCACTGGTTTTAGGAACATACTGAAACATAAATATCTTCGCCATGTACCTATGAGACTCAATATTTATGCACTTTCTTTTCACTGCCATGAATTATCTAAACAGAACTTTACCGGTACTGCTCATTTTATGAAGCCGTGCTGAAAAGTAATGAATAGAATTACTTACGTGAAAACTCTTAAAGCTTTGTAAATAAAACAAATATTATTAACGTTCTACATCTTTATTGTTTTACGTGTTTATTTCTCAACAAAGTCACCTTTCACCCAAAGAGAGACCAGTTTGTTGATACCGTCGCTGTAGAATGTTTGAGCTTGTTGATGGAGCCACGACCTCACTTTTGCTTGCACAACTTCATCACTATCAAAGTGAAATCCTAGAAGGTGTTCTTTACGTTTTGGAAACAAATGGACGTCGGATGAGGCCAAGTTGGGACTGTATGGAGGAAATCCACGTGTGGACGATTTCTTAGAATTCGGAGCTCGATTACAGTACACTGTTTCTCACGCACCGACTCAGTTACATTGTACATTGTCTTGTTATACGCTTCAGTTCGGAGCCCTCTAGCTGCAGAGGATTACAGATATGTAGGATATCTAGAAATTGAGAAGTGAAGAATGTTAATAACCTCTGTTTTATTTAAAAATCTTTAAGGGTCTTCTCATAAAAAAATCGGAGAGATTACTTAACTAGCACGCCCTCGTCCATCTTCACGACTAGTGTTACAAATGCAATGGTAGTTACTGGTTACAAAATGCGATTCGAACTCTATACTGAAATTGTGTCCTATGTAAAATTGCTAAGAGGGTCTAAGGCTTCCATTCAGTCCCTTGTTGACCAGTCATGTGTATCAGTTGAAGACAGCAAAACGAAAGCCGAGGTTTCAAATTTCACGTTCAAGAAACCGTTCACACGGTAGAATAGTGAAAACACGCCATCATTTGACCATCGCACAGACTCCCGTATGTATGCCATAGTGATAAGCAAACCTAGAGTAGAGCAACAAATGAAACAATCGAAAGGAAATAAATCACCGGCTCCGGATGGAATTCCAGTTCAGTTTTACAAAGAGTACTCTAAGGCATTGGCCCCTTACATAACCTGCATTTATCGCGAATCTCTCGCCCAGCATAAAATCCCAAGTAACTGTAAAAAAGCGCAGGTGACTCCAGTATACAAGAAGGGTAAAAGAACGGACCAGCAAAATTACCGGCTAATATCATATTAACTTCGGTTTGCTGCAGAATCCTTGAACATATTGTCAGTTGGACTATTTTAAACTTTCTTGAGTCTGAGAAGCTTACGTCCGCGAATCAGCATGGTTTTATAAATCATTGCTCGAGCGAAACTAGGCTTGCCCTTTTCTCACGTGATATACTGCGAACTATGAATGAAGGCCAACGGGCAGATTCCATATTTCGAGATATCCGGAAAGCATTTGACACGGTACTCCGTTGCAGGCTGTTGAAGGTACGAGCATATGGAATAAGTTCGTAGATACGAGAGTGGCTCGAAGATTTCTTAATAACAGGACCCAGTATGTTGTCCTCCACGGAGAGTGTCCATCAGAGAGAAGGGTATCATCAGGAGTGCCACAGGGAAGCGTGATAGGACCGCTGTAGTTCTTTATATTCATAAATGATTTGGGTGGACAGCAATGTGTGTTCGTTTGCTGGTGAAGTGTTGCACTGTAAGGTGTCGAAGATGAGCGACTGTAGGAGGATAAAAGTGACTTACAGAAAAATTCAATTTGATCTGGTGAATGGCAGTTAGCTCTAAGTGTGGAAAAGTCAAGTCGTTTAAATACCGGCGTAACGTTGAGATGTGATATGAAATGGAACGAGCATGTGAAGACTGTGGTAGGGAAGGCGAATGGCCGACTAGATTTATGGGGAGAATTTTAGGAACGAATGGTTCACCTGTAAAGGAGACCGCATATAGGATTCTGCTGCGACCGATTCTTGAGTACTGCTCGAGTATTTGGGTCCGTACCACTTTGGACTGAAGGAAACTTCGAAATGACTCAGAGGCGCCACGCTGGATCTGTTACCGGTAGAATCGAAAAACACTTAAGTGTTACAGTGATCCATCGGGATGCAAATGGGAATCCCTGAAGGGAATAAGACGTTCTTTTGAAGAAACACTACTGAGAAAATTTACAGAACCGCCGTTTGAAGCTGAATACCAAATGAATGTACTGCCGCCAACATACATTGCGCGTAAGGACCATAAAGATACGAGAGGGACTCATACTGAGGCATGTAGGTAGTCGTTTTTACCTCTCTTTATTTGAGGGTGGAATAGGAAAAGCATATAAATCTAAGAACTAAAACTCAGCCAGTCGGTGTCAGTAGTCGTATATCACGGAACCCCCAGTGGCTGAACTAAACTACGAATGAACATAGATTTTCAAGACTGCTGCAGTGACCGTGAAGTACATGTGCTTTACTGCCCTGCTTGCTAAATTGCAACTACATTGAAGCCTCTCTTACACAGATCGTACATTGAGGTTACTTCGAGACAACATAGGGATAAAATAACCGTTCAGAATTTATGCATATGAGCTTGTAAGTGCGCAATTAATCCGCAACCCTAGTCTTCTACCAATCTTTCTCCCTTTCCGCGAGTAACCACGTACGAGTTGTGTGGGACAATGCGTTCGGCGCGTTGAATTACCGTTTGCTGTTATCCTTTCGAAGGGTCCACACTCATAAAAAACGAGAGCGCGTTTCGGACTGCAGACACGACATCGCGAAAGCGCCAGCCCTGTCGCACTTACCGCCGATATCCATAAAGCAAGGATTACAGCAGTAAAAACGTCACAGAACCTAGCAGAAATTCTGACACAGGCCCACTGCAGTTCTCTCTATCGTTTGAAACCCTCTGGAACGATTCACACTCAGTCTTGTTTCGGGTGGCTGCTTTTTTTTCGAAACAACAATAGGTTCATGTTTGGTTAGCACTTGTAGCCGCGAATTTTGTGCTTACATGCAGAGGGAACCTTGTTCGAAAATCTGGATGCGCCAAGTGGCTGTGTGCTGATTTTATTTCCCGTCCAGATGACACCGTTATTGCGAAGTGATGGCAAGGACACAAAACGCCTCTAAAATAGCCTAGCATGTGTTCGTTGTTGGCTGCACTATTGGAGTTCCATTAACTATTCCAAGAGCGTAACGAGTATCTGAGCTGGCGAGGGAAGGAGGGAAGGACGGGAGAAGCACTAATGTCAGTTTCGCGATGAATGATGAAATTGGTTTGAAATTTCAATATTAATGGCTGTGAGTACACTACCTACTAGTCAATACAGATTACTTATCCTAGTTTCCTTCGAGCTGATTCTAAAGTAATCGATATATATATATATATATATATATATATATATATATATATATATATATACCCACCAGCGCATCCTATAACAGATACCTTCAACAACTGCTTAACTACTTTTTCCCTTCGCCTCGCAGGGTAACCGCGTAGTCTTGGTCGCCTTGCCATGGTTTCCCCCGTCGGAGGTTCGAGCCCTCCCTCAGGCGTGTGTGTGTGTGTGTGTGTGTGTGTGTGTGTGTGTGTGTGTGTGTGTGTGTGTGTGTTTGTGTGTGTTTTGTCCTTACCGTAAGTCGGTTTAAGTTAGATCATGTAGTGTGTAAACTTAGGGACCGATGACCTCAGCAGTTTAGTCCCATAGGTATTTGCCACAAATTTCCAAAACGTTTCACCTATGACCTCGAAGCAGGGATTACTTTGCCACAGCACTCTCTTATTACCGACCTACTTGCCTTCTTCCCGCACTGTCCAAGGCCTTAGAATATGTAGTCCACAACCAGATAACAAATTACCTAACTACAAACGACCTACTAGATGAATACCAATGATGTTTCCGTAAACATCACAGCACAGCGTCTGCCTTAATAAAGGTAACACATGACCTGAAGCTTGCCTTGGATGCTCAAGAGGCGACTATCATTTGCCTCTTAGACTTCAGCAGTGCCTCTGAGACTGTCGACTTCGACATTTTACTGCTAAATTTAGCAGCCTACATTTCTCGCCAAGTGCAGTGCAATGGTTTCGCTCATATTTGAGGTCTCACCAGCACCAAAAAGTCACAATGGTGGCAGGTAGTACAGGTAGGTATTGTCAGGGGTACCCCAGGTTTCAGTATTAGGTCCTACATTATTTTCGTTCTTGGTAAATGATGTGTCATCGGTTTTTCCCCGCTGCAAGTACCACATGTACCCCGTAGCGCTCCAGTTGTATCTAAATGCAAATCCAACATATCTGAAGCCAGTAATCGAGAATCTCGGTTCTGATATGTGTGCACTATCAAAATGTGCGCCGAATAGAAGGGTTAAGGCTCAGTCCATTGAAAATCGAAGAGGTATTGGTTGATCATTCTAGATTTATTAGCCTGAAATACCAGGTTAGGCTAATCTCTAACCATAAGTGGGACAAATAATCTCTCCTTCAGCAAAGAGCAATGATTGATGAAAACATAAATTGGACTGTGCACCTAATGGCAATGTGCAAGACGACATCAGCATCTCTCCAGGCACTGCAAAAATACAGTAGCCTATTCGCTCGTGACCTGAGAAAAACTCACACAAACTCTCACACTTCCAATTTTTGTTTACAGTTGTGTTATCCCGTAAGGCCTTTTTCAGGAACGTTCACGGCGCCTGGAACTGATTATGAATGCCTCTGTTCGTTACATCTGTGAAGTACGATTATTTGATCTTATTTCACCATCATATGCACAGCTGTTGTGGTTGCGTGTAGACAAGCCCAGAGATTTCCGCATTATCTGTCTTCTCTACTTTTTTATCAACGAACACTATCCCTCACAACTCTCTTCTACATTGAAGCCATTATTTTAACAGTATGACAGATACACCCTTTCCAATCTTATTTCACCATTATATGCACAGCTATCGTGGTTGCGTGTAGACAAGCCCAGAGATTTCGGCATTCTCTGTCTTCTCTACTTTTTTATCAACGAACACTATCCCTCACAACTCTCTTCTACCTTGAAGCCATTATTTTAACAGTATGACAGATACACCCTTTCCAATCAGAGCTAACTCCTTTCCTTCCCATTCCATCGTTTAGTCACTATATCGGAAGTCCTTCTCAGTAACAGGAACCCGGCTCTAAAATAACCTCCAACATTAGTCCGTTAAATTTCGGGCATGCAGCAACGCAAATAAAATTTCCTCCACTGATATTTCGGTCACGGATCGTCCGACCATCCTCAGAGTGAGTGACAAGACTGACGACATGATGCCAAACGCGGTCTTACATGCTCCACCGCGGCGGTATTGCGCATGCGAGTAACAGATGCTGGTCGGCGGCAAAGAAATATGCTTACACATGCGGCGCCTGTGGCGAAAGTGTAAAGACATTCGATTCGCTTTGTGTCGGAGCGGTGTTACAAATGTTTTCTAGCACTGAGTGATGCAAGCTGCAAATTAATGTACACCTACCTCAGTACAGCGTTCGTTCACCATCCCTTGCTCTGCATTCGTAGGTACTATGTAGACGATGTTGAATGCAGCTTTGAAGAAAACCATCGATCCATACTTACGACTGCATAGTCCGCGTAACTTAGGTGACAAAATAAACCTGTAAATCTCTAGTAATAACGGGCAAAAGTGGATGCTTCCTTCCTTCATTGAAAATGTCCACTACCCGGTACTAATGTTTTTTATTGTCTTTTAGTTATGGTGTCAACAAGTCCACATTTACGTTGGTAGCACATATACTACTAGTTCATGTAGCTTATATCACACGCAGAGATGTACTAAGACCAACCCGAAATCTTACGAGATTAATAGTCAATATTCTACTACGAAATGAGTTTCACATTCGGTCCTTTTCAGTGAGTTCTTCAAAGTAAGATGCTCACCAAAAAATGTTCTGTAAATGCATACTCAACACACCACGCAGAATTCTTCACAAAGGCCGACAGTTTCACACATGGTTTTCTCTACAACAAGCACTCCATAATCTCCCAAACTTTACAGAACTGTCCGTAAATGCATCTGCTTGCAAGGCGATATAAACCGAACGCGATATAACAGTCACTTCTTCATTTTAGAAATAACTTTTTCGGGCACGTCTAACACGACCTTCTCGTCCGGCAGCTAGTCCACGACTGAATACCGTTGCTTTCAGGGCATATAACCCATTCCAATGCGCGGGAAAGACTTTATACTCTGATTGGTTGATCAAAACGAACAGCCAATAAGATCAATCTTTCAAGATCATATTCGCGCTTAAACTGTTTTACTCCAGTCAACATTTCTGGCTGCCTTATTACAAAAGCAAACACTTGTAGACATACGTCATCCGCCAGTTAGGCGCTTTTACAGTTTTCATGAAACCCTGGTGGCGTAACACTTGCTAGTCACGGAAGGTGTATTACAATACAGAATTGAAATATGACTAATATCCTACATACAGACTCACATTCGTTCTCATTTACTCTCACCATAACTCAAAATATAAATATTAACTTTTAAACTCTTATTTTCATTACGAAAGAAAAATTAACGAAAGTTTGCAATTGAAAATCTGTATAAAATAAATTAGCACAATGAGAGTGCTATTACTGTTTTCTAATAACAAATGAAATATAAACTGTTGTTGTTCCTACCTGATTTCACTTTCTTAAGTGTCAATTAAGTATTGACACTACTGGAAATTGAAATACGAACACCGTGAATTAATTGTCCCAGGAAGGGGAAACTTTATTGACACATTCCTGGGGTCAGATACATCACATGATCACACTGACAGAACCACAGACACATAGACACAGGCAACAGAGCATGCACAATGTCGCCACTAGTACAGTGTATATCCACCTTGCAGGCTGCTATTCTCCCATGGAGACGATCGTAGAGATTCTGGATGTATTCCTGTGGAACGGCTTGCCATGCCATTTCCACCTGGCGCCTCAGTTGGACCAGCGTTCGTGCTGGACCTGCAGACCGCGTGAGACGACGCTTCATCCAGTCCCAAACATGCGCTGGGGGACAGATCCGGAGATCTTGCTGGCCAGGGTAGTTGACTTACACCTTCTAGAGCACGTTGGGTGGCACGGGATACATGCGGACGTGCATTGTCCTGTTGGAACAGCAAGTTCCCTTGCCGGTCTAGGAATGGTAGAACGATGGGTTCGATGACGGTTTGGATGTACTGTGCACTATTCAGTGTCCTCTCGACGATCACCAGAGGTGTACGGCCAGTGTAGGAGATCGCTCCCCACTCCATGAGGCCGGGTGTTGGCCCTGTGTGCCTCGGTAGTATGCAGTCCTGATTGTGGCGCTCACCTGCACGGCGCCAAACACGCATACGACCATCATTGGCACCAAGGCAGAAGCGACTCTCATCGCTGAAGACGACACGTCTCCATTCGTCCCTCCATTCACGCCTGTCGCGACACCACTGGAGGCGGGCTGCACGATGTTGGGGCGTGAGCGGAAGACGGCCTAACGGTGTGCGGAACCGTAGTCCAGCTTCATGGAGACGGTTGCGAATGGTCCTCCCCGATACAACAGGAGCAACAGTGTCCCTAATTTGCTGGGAAGTGGCGGTGCGGTCCCCTACGGCACTGCGTAGGATCCTACGGTCTTGGCGTAAATCCGTGCGTCGCTGCGTCCGGTCCCAGGTCGACGGGCACGTGCACCTTCCGCCGACCACTGGCGACAACATCGATGTACTGTGGAGACCTCACGCCCCACGTGTTGAGCAATTCGGCGGTACGTCCACCCGGCCTCCCGCATGCCCACTATACGCCCTCGCTCAAAGTCCGTCAACTGCACATACGGTTCACGTCCACGCTGTCGCGGCATGCTACCAGTGTTAAAGACTGCGATGGAGCTCCGTATGCCACGGCAAACTGGCTGACACTGACGGCGGCGGTGCACAAATGCTGCGCAGCTAGCGCCATTCGACGGCCAACACCGCGGTTCCTGGTGTGTCCGCTGTGCCGTGCGTGTGATCATTGCTTGTACAGCCCTCTCGCAGTGTCCGGAGCAAGTATGGTGGGTCTGACACACCGGTGTCAACGTGTTCTTTTTTCCATTTGCAGGAGTGTATTATAGGTAGTGGTATCAAATTTTAACATAAAGTTCATCTGAATAACAAAAGGTCACGTACCAATTTCGAAGTAAAACAGATTATATTTAACATAGTTATTAGCTTCTTAAATGAGATGAATAAGTACGCGCACGGTGAGCATTCTAAAGGTCCGCTTTAGCGACAGGTGTGGTGGCTATGACGCAAATGGCAGGCCTAAGTTAGCCGCCTCCGAATGGTACTACAATGCAGGCGTCCAAAACAGCTTTCCATAACGTAACAAAACTTACTGCAAAAATCTGCAGTCGCATAATAGTTGGGATGCTACAGCTTATCGATCGGCGGCGGTGACACCATGACCACTTCTCCGCAATTTAACTACCCAAGAGCCACATTCCATGCTTTGTCCAAATGGAATCCGGCTGTTGGGGTAATTAAACAGCGGAGAAGTGGTCATGGTGTCACCGCCGCCGATCATACATCGATAAGCGAATCGAATGACTGTATGTCTTCGGCACAGGCGGCGCACGTGTAAGCGTATTTCTTTTGCCGCCGACCAGCATTATGTGATCCGCATGCGCAGTACCGCCGCGGTGGAGCATATAAGGCCGAGCTTGGCTTCATCTCGTCAGTCTTGTGACTCACTCTGAGGATGGCCGGACGATACGCGGTCGAAGTATCAGTGGGCTGCATGCTCAAAATTTAATAGACTAATCAGTACACTGTGAGAAGTTGTAAACGCTCCCAAATTAAATTAGAGACATGAAAAACGTCTCCAGATTCACAAGTCAGTTAATGAAGTATACACCAAAGCAACAATAAAGGTTACCATTGTCCCTATAGTAGAACTTTACTCTCGAACATCCATCTTCCCAACTTCTTCTTTCCCTAGTTTTCGTAGCTGGTAAAGTCTCCTTAAATTTTATTTCCCTAGACCTTGCAATGTCAGAAAATAACTATCTTGTACCATATATCTATAAGTTCATTCTATATCTGCCACTATCATTATTGTTATTATTTTCATTGTCATTATTATGCTATTTGTCGTATTAAAATTGTTATTTCGTAGGAAACTATGATGTGAAACAGGTACTGTATGTGTAAAACTTGGGTCTGATGTAAGAGAGGGCCTGCCATCACATTCGGTGTCATCTTAAACTCATATTTCCTTATTCTTAATTTCTTCATTGATTACCCAATGTAGATAGGTTGTTTATTTCTATATCCTCAGCTGAATGTGTTCTGAGAAGGAGTCACATCAGTCGGGTTACGCGACGGGTCAGTGACCGCGAGCGACGAAGAGACAGCGCAGGACAATCTGAAAGCAAGTTAGAACTACGGGTCCTGTTTATGATCCAGTGGTCAGGCGTCATTCACTACCGAGGAAAGCTGATAGTTGTAGCAACTACAGTTCTTCGTTTTCAGTACGTTCACAGAAAATTATAAAGATTTATATGAGCATTACTAGCATGAAATAATTTGATGTAAAATGAAATGTCATCTGTCAAACCAATATCATTGCTTTTCTTTTACACAGCACAGGTCTGTAAATTAACAACGTATCAAAGTGTCATACTTTGAAGACAGAGTAAATTTATTGGGAAAATTAACGACTTCCGACAAGGGAGCTGAGGAGCTTGGACCAAAATTAGGTTTCTAGCAGCAACGGCGGCAATTACATAAATATGCTGGAAGATCGTTGGAACACTTTTCTTTCGGATCCTTGACGACATACCACACGTCATTGCTTTGAAGAGTTTTACAATCGAAAAAGATGACCAGCTTTTAATCAGTCAGCGGTTGTAAAGCTCCCAAAGGGGCATTCATGGAATCTGTCATCCGTTTATTTGACAGACGAGAGTGAAACGAATATGAAAATCAACACATCAGTAAATTACATATTAGTGTACTTAAAAGTTAAATTTTACTCACAAGTGTATTTGAAAAAAATAAGAAAAGAACAATCCACAGTTAGTTCTCTGCTGATAATTTTACAGCTATATCGGTCGTTTAACTTACTATAAAAGTGGGCAGGAAAAAGTCGTTCATGAAATTCGCACTGAATGACTTTTCTGTTAAATCGTTTCCATCACAAATGCATAAACTGCGACTACTTTTAGAGGTGCGTGTGGACTGATTGAAATGTTTTGGAAAAAGATTTGTTTCATTTATATTGCAGGCGTACGATATAGGCCTATGAGACTAATATATTGATAGTTCCCGAATTAACCGCGAATTCTTTTCCCGATGAACCATATAGTGAAGTATCTTTCCGTGTTCCAAAGGGATCCACCATGATGACGAAAAGCATTTTTGTATCGAAAAAGTTTGTGTTCCTTGATAAGTTGAACTACGACCACAATAACAGACTGCAATTTGTATTTTCCTTACTCCTATATATGTCCAGGCACGACCCTGTGCCAATTCAGAAACCCATATTCCATATTTGGATTTCATAACTATTTAAAAACTCCATATGCATTTATCAAGGTGTCGACAGTGACATCCCGCGTATAATTTGTCGCTTAACCTACTAAATCAAAAATCAGTCACTAACCTGAATCGTGAAGCAGAGCCAACAGACAAAGATATATACCGATTCAAAAAGAAATCGACCAAATCCTAAAAATTATGAGTAATGGGACTGAACTGCTCGCTTCCAATAAAATAAGATTTTAAATAACAATTTTATTTGAGTGGAAAATTCCTTCTGACAGATTCTTAACAGTGGCATGGAAATTAAGATGGTAACGCTCTACACATATCCGACTGAGCCAGGTATCAAGTCATGTAACACTGCAATCAATAATTTGCAGAGAGAGAGCGAAAAACCGAGGAACAGAAGCTATGCACATTTCAGGTTATGCCTGAGTATCCCTATAAGGTTCCAGGGCAAAACCAGATACTTTGTAGGAGAATAAGTAGTGTTTAAAATAAAATAAGATTTTCTCTTCATATTTCCTTCAAATCCTTATAAGCCAGAAGTTTATAGGTTATGTTATTAAAGTTAATGCAGCAGTACAGTATTAATAATTAATATTTTCGCTAAAAAGGGGCTTCTGAACAGTATTTAATGCCGTTCTACGAATTTTCAGATGGAGAGGCACACTTCCACCTTTCCTACTGAGTTAAAAATCACGAAATGCTCATTTTTTGAGCAGAGAAACCAAACTAGTGGGTAGCACACGTAATCAACAAAACTTGAAAAATAAGAGCCTACCAAAGTGTCGTGTTTTATTTTTGGAAAGAACCGGAAAATCGCAAGTTGCATGTAACACTTCTTACACTGCTATAAAAAGAATGATTATAACTTGTGCTAAGAGCTACGCATTACATCAAGGTGATACCCCAAAAATTATTTCAATTTCATCTTCATTATATAAAAATGTTTTACTGATTCATAAACGTTGTGGATATTTGTGAAAAACAAAATAAAACCGTCTAGAACGTTTAACACTTTCCCGTCTTTTCGGATACTGCCATTATCAGATCAAAACATACAACTCGTAAAACAATATTCACCCTCAACTGAGTTGACGCCCCACTTAACCATAGATTTTAACACCTGACACTGAACATTTTTTTACAAGTTCTAAGTTTTGATGCGATACAGTAAGCGATTCTAAAGATTTTATTCACAAAATTTCCATAATTAATGCAAATTAATTAAGGGAAATTGTATCCTTCGTTATCTTAAAATGAGATGCAGGCATCCTCAAACTACTTCTCCCTTGCCAGTTCTGCCCCTGTGTTGATCCTCTTCGTCTGATTCCATCATGTGAGTTCTTCCTGTAGGAGTCGTGGTAGGCAATCGCTCTTTTTTGTTCTTGGCTACCATCTGTGGTATTCGGTTCAAATGGTTCAAATGACTCTGAGCATTATGGGACTCAACTGCTGTGGTCATTAGTCCCCTAGAACTTAGAACTACTTAAACCTAACTATCCTAAGGACATCACACACATCCATGCCCGAGGCAGGATTCGAACCTGCGACCGTAGCAGTCGCACGGTTCCGGACTGCGCGCCTAGAACCGCGAGACCACCGCGGCCGGCTTGTGGTATTTGATTAGCCTCCAGTAACGCCCGGCGTATACTATCTTACTGATATTCCAATCAGTCGGGCAAGGTAGCCGAGCGGTTCTAGGCGCTTCAGTCCGGAACCGCCCGACTACTACAGTCGCAGGTTCGAATCCTGCCTCGGGCATGGATGTGTGTGATGTCCTTAGTTTAGTTAGGTTTAAGTAGTTCTAATTTTTAGGGGACTGATGACCTCAGATGTTAAGTCCCATAGTGCTCAGAGCCATTTGAATCATTTTTGATATTCCAATCATCCTTCCATTACAAAGGACGTTCGTTTCCTCTTGAAAATAAACAATTTTTAGTTCATTTTGGAAATTTTATTCTCTTAACCTTGAGGTTTGTCGATGAGATGGATTAGTGAAAAGTAATGCCTCAAAACATTTTATATGAAAACCTTTTAAGTTTTTTAAATTTAACAAATCTTATATGCATTCTACAACTTTATTCTTCATGTCCACATATTTGCTACTGAATAACACGGCAGTGTGTAACGTAACTGCGTCGGTGCGTGAGAAGCACTCTAGTTTAATCGAGTTTCGAATTCGAAGGGTTCGTTCATAAATGATCCAGCACGACAGACTGCAGCTTCTGCAACAAAACCGACGCCTTGGATTCATTGTCATCGATTATCCTTCATACAGACCCGACTTGGCCCTAACCGATGTTCAACTGTTTCCAAACTTAAAGAACAGCTTCGTGGACTTCGCTTTGATAGTGATGAAGTGGTACAAGGAAAGGCTCCGTAAACAGAGTCAAACATTCTCCAGTGACGGTATCAACAAACTGGTATTTCGTTGTGAGAAACGTGTTTGTCGCCAGAGCGATTGTTGAGAAGTAATTGACATGTAGACTAAAGATCAAGAATGTTGATAATGTTTGTCTTATTTAAAAAGCCTTCAGATTTTTCACGTCAAACATTCTGAGGCGTTACTTTAGAGGATGCCCTCGTAGTTGTGTCAGAGCGGGGGAGGACTCGGAAGATCAGTCGAGCACAATGGATAATGTGTTGAAAAGTATGTATTTGCGATGAACGGTTGAAGAAGAGAATAAAGCTTCTCAGATGTACACGGAGGTGACAAAACTCATGGTATTTCGATACGCACTTTTCATCCAAAGCATTATGATCACTGCCCAACACGACGTTGACCTGGGGCACGTGACGCTGTAACAAAAGTATGTAAGCGGAGCAGACACGGAAGGGGGTCACCCTAGCGCAGATATGGGCTGCAAATGGGGACAACCACTGAGAAAACGCCTTTGACAATGGGCAAGTTATTATTACGCAGTGCCTGTGAAGGAATATCTCGAAAAAAATACTAAGCTGGTCGAATGTTCTCGTGCTACTGTCATGAGCATCTTCGGAAAGAGGCAGAACGACAGTGAAACTACCACTAGACGCTAATGGTTGGACGTCCACGACTCTTCACATAGTGTGGCGTTTGAAGTTTGTCTGCTTTGTAAAATAGGATAGTGGCATCTCTGATGAAAAACCACAATGCTGGTGAACCCACAAGTGTTTCGGAGCACACTGTTCGTCGTACATTGCTGAACATGGAGGTCCACAGCAGACCACCCCTTCGTGTCCACACATTGACCCAGCTACATCGTCAATCATGATTGCAGTAGACACGAGACCATCGGGATTCGAGCGTCGATCAAAGGAAACATGTCGGCTCTTCCGGTGAATCACATTTTTGCTACACTAGGTCGATGGTCGTGTCCATAAATGTCATCGTGGTGAACGGCGGCTCGAAACACGCAGGGCACCACGGAGGCAGGGTTGATAGAAGCAGTATTATACCATGGAAGGCACTCTCCTGAGATAGTATGGGAACTCATAAATGTCATCGTGGTGAACGGCGGCTCGAAACACGCAGGGCACCACGGAGGCAGGGTTGATAGAAGCAGTATTATACCATGGAAGGCATTCTCCTGAGATAGTATGGGAACTCATAAATGTCATCGTGGTGAACGGCGGCTCGAAACACGCAGGGCACCACGGAGGCAGGGTTGATAGAAGCAGTATTATACCATGGAAGGCATTCTCCTGAGATAGTATGGGAACTCATAAATGTCATCGTGGTGAACGGCGGCTCGAAACACGCAGGGCACCACGGAGGCAGGGTTGATAGAAGCAGTATTATACCATGGAAGGCATTCTCCTGAGATAGTATGGGAACTCATAAATGTCATCGTGGTGAACGGCGGCTCGAAACACGCAGGGCACCACGGAGGCAGGGTTGATAGAAGCAGTATTATACCATGGAAGGCATTCTCCTGAGATAGTATGGGAACTCATAAATGTCATCGTGGTGAACGGCGACTCGAAACACGCAGGGCACCACGGAGGCAGGGTTGATAGAAGCAGTATTATACCATGGAAGGCATTCTCCTGAGATAGTATGGGAACTCATAAATGTCATCGTGGTGAACGGCGGCTCGAAACACGCAGGGCACCACAGAGGCAGGGTTGATAGAAGCAGTATTATACCATGGAAGGCATTCTCCTGAGATAGTATGGGAACTCATAAATGTCATCGTGGTGAACGGCGGCTCGAAACACGCAGGGCACCACGGAGGCAGGGTTGATAGAAGCAGTATTATGCCATGGAAGGCATTCTCCTGAGATAGTATGGGAACTCATAAATGTCATCGTGGTGAACGGCGGCTCGAAACACGCAGGGCACCACGGAGGCAGGGTTGATAGAAGCAGTATTATACCATGGAAGGCATTCTCCTGAGATAGTATGGGAACTCATAAATGTCATCGTGGTGAACGGCGGCTCGAAACACGCAGGGCACCACGGAGGCAGGGTTGATAGAAGCAGTATTATACCATGGAAGGCATTCTCCTGAGATAGTATGGGAACTCATAAATGTCATCGTGGTGAACGGCGGCTCGAAACACGCAGGGCACCACGGAGGCAGGGTTGATAGAAGCAGTATTATACCATGGAAGGCATTCTCCTGAGATAGTATGGGAACTCATAATTGTCATCGTGGTGAACGGCGGCTCGAAACACGCAGGGCACCACGGAGGCAGGGTTGATAGAAGCAGTATTATACCATGGAAGGCATTCTCCTGAGATAGTATGGGAACTCATAAATGTCATCGTGGTGAACGGCGGCTCGAAACACGCAGGGCACCACGGAGGCAGGGTTGATAGAAGCAGTATTATACCATGGAAGGCATTCTCCTGAGATAGTATGGGAACTCATAATTGTCATCGTGGTGAACGGCGGCTCGAAACACGCAGGGCACCACGGAGGCAGGGTTGATAGAAGCAGTATTATACCATGGAAGGCATTCTCCTGAGATAGTATGGGAACTCATAAATGTCATCGTGGTGAACGGCGGCTCGAAACACGCAGGGCACCACAGAGGCACGGTTGATAGAAGCACTATTAAACCATGGAAGGCATTCTCCTGAGATAGTATGGGAACTATGGTAGTAATCATAGACAGACTGACAATTGCGAACCACCTTCATTCCCTTATGCCTGATGTCTTCTCCGACGGCAATGTCATCCTTCATCAGTACAGTTTTCTGTGTTTCGGAGCCAGAAATGTGCTGTGGTGGTTTGATAAGGATTATAGTGAACTCTATAGTCTCGACCACCAAATTCGCCTGATGTAAATCTCATGGAACCCATCTGGGACGCTATCAGGCGCCATTTACGCGTACGCAAATCAGCTGTCCGTTATTTACGTGAATTCTGTGATAGATATCCAATGCCACGTACCTCCTCAAATCTACCAACAAACAGTCGGATACCCGATGCCCAAAGTCAGTGATGTATTTCGTTCCAAAGACGGACAAACAAGCTATTTAGCAGGTGGTCATAATGTTTTGCCTCATCGGTGTGCAGGTGGGGGTAGTATCGCGTGCGCAAGGTACAAAAGAGCAGTAAAACGGCGGAGCTCATTTCTACTCAGTTAATTCATGTGTAAAGGCTCCCGAAGTGATTATGGCCCAACGACGGAAATTAACAGACTTTGAACGCGGAATGGTAATTACAGCTAGACGCATACAACTTTCCGTTTCGGTAATTGTTATGGAATTCAATATACCGAGATCCAGAACGTCAATAGCTTGCAGAGAATACCATATTTCAAGCATTATCTTTTATCATGGACAAGGGAGTATCCAGCGGCCTTCACTTAACGACCGGGATCAACGGCGTTTGTGCAGAGTTGTCAGTGATAACAGACGAGCAACATTGCTTGAAATAACCGAACGAATCAATGTGGGACGTATGACGAACGTGTCCGTTAGTACAGTGCCGTGAAATTTGGCGTTAATGGGCTGTGGCAGCAGACGACGGACGTGAGTGCTTTTCTTAACAGCGCGACATCGATTGCAGCGCCTCTCCTGGGCTCGTGATGACGTCGGTTGTACCCTAGACACGTGTAAAACCGTGGCCTGGTCAGACGAGTCCCGACTTCAGTGGGCAAGAGAGGATGGTAGGGCCCGAGTGTGACGCAGAACTCACGAGGGTGTTGTCAACAAGGCATTTTGCAAGCTGGTGGTGGCTCCATAATGCAGTGGGCTGTGTTTACGTGGAATCGACTGTCTCCTCTGATCAAAGTGAACAGATCATGGACTGGTTGTATCTGGCTACTTGGAGATTATCTGCAGCAGCTCATTGACTTCATGTTCCCAGACACCGATGGAATTGTCACCGGGTCACAATTGTTCTCGATTAGCTTGAAAAACATTGCCCTGATTGTTCGACATGAATCCCACCGAACGTATATGAGACGTAATCGAGAGGTCAGTTCGTGCACAAAATTCTACACCAGCAACACTTTCGCAATTACGGACGGCTATAGAGGCAGCATGGCTCAACATTTCCTTGCACGATTTACAACGACTCGTTGAGTCCGTGTCACCTCGAGTTGCTGGACTACGTCGGGCAAAAGGAGGTCCGACACAATATTGGGAGGTATGCTACCTCAGTGTAATATTACAGACGAAAGCTGAAAATTAACTGGGAAGATCGAATAACTCAAAAATTATTCAAATGGCTGTGAGCACTATGGTGGGACTTAACATCAGAGATCATCAGTCCCCTAGAACTACTTAAACCTAACTAACCTAAGGACATCACACACATCCATGCCCGATATAGGATTCGAACCTGCGACCGTAGCAGTCGCGCGGTTCCGGATTGAAGCGGCTAGAACCGCTCGGCCACCACGACCGGCGATCGAATAACTGATGAGTAACTACTGAATAAAATTTGCGAGAAAAGAGATTTATGACGCAACGGGGCTAAAGAAGGGATCGCTGATCGACACATCCACAAATATCATGAAATCGTCAGTTTCATAATGCAAGGAAATGTGATGGCGGCGGGCGGGTGTGAGTAAATAGCGAGATGTAGGGGAGATATAGGCTTAACTGTTGCAAGCAGGTTCGAACGAATGAAAGTTGCAGTAGTTATGCAGATCTGAAGAGGCTTTCACAGGAAGATAAGGAACGAAGACCAGAATCGCAACAACATTCACTTTAAATCACTAGCCTATTTTGGTAATAACTTCATAAGTTTTGCAATTATGAACATAAAGTCAGATTCCGTCAAAATTGTTGCTGCTTTTGTCACTTTTTATCAATTTGTAAGAAATCTCATTTAATTAAGTTCTTCTCTTGGTTGGATGAGTGTTGGGAATTAGTTTGTTAGGTACGGAGACGTGTACTATTTAGCCACATTCCCGGCTTCATATTTATTGCTTGGCTGACGGCAGGCCACCTGGCGGCGTGAAGAGGGCCTCCTGGAAGAGATAAGCCGGCGATCGACAGCGGGTCGGCAGGTGTCGATACCGCAGGCGGGCCACGATATTGCGCTGGCTTCCGCCGCCGTCGGCCCTGGTCGTCAACACGTCACGTCACGGCGCCGCCACCGCCACCGCCGCCGCCCCCACCCCGCGCTGTCGACATGCTTGTCATTCACGGCCCCGGTGCTGTCCTCGTGTCAGCCCCAGGCACGGCTCCTGTGTACACAAGAACGAGGGCACGCTGTAGGTCGCAGCCGATACCGAAATTTTGTGGCTCATATTACGCAAATATTAACTCGTTAACGCTCTTTGTGTACGCGTCCCACTAGCAGGAATATACCGAGTGATCAAAAAGTCAGGATAATACTGAAAACTTAATAAACCACGAAATAATGTAGATAGAGACGTAAAAATTGACACACATGCTTGGAATGACATGGGGTTTTATTAGAACAAAAAAATTCACAATATGTCCGACAGATGGCGCTGGATAGCAAAACGTCAGTGACTGCGCATAACAATCGTGTAACAAAGGAGCTGTAATGAGAGAGAGAATCAGATGAGCCAGCAGCCGCAGCAGGTTGACGTCACCTGAAAAGGCGCTTTTAGTGAAGCTGTATTATCAGAATGGGGTATGGTCTAGTTCAGCATTACGATTCTATCGCCAGAGGAAGGGGATTCGAACGGGTAAAGGTCCCTTGACAAATGCAGCTGTGGCAAGAATGATTTCGAAGTTCGAAGCCACGGGTTGTTTAGACGATAGACCCCGTAGTGGCCGACCGAGCACAAGGCGTAATGCTGCTGAGACAGTTTAGGAAGAAATGGAGACTGAAGCGCTTTCGTCTATGCACGCGGGAAGGCAGCGCTCGTGCAGTCACACATCGCACCGGCATTCCATACACTACTGCTTGGTTGGCACTTAGGCGTACCCTCCTATGCTATCCGTACATAATCCATCGGCATCATGAACTGTTACCTGCCGATTTAGTGAAGCGGGGGGCATCTGCGGTGTGGGCGATTCAAAAGATAGCGGAAGATGACGATTGGTTGAGTAACGTGTTGTGGACCGACGAAGCTCATTTCACGCTCAGAGGGTCTGTCAGTCCCCACAACTATCGAAAATCCTAGAGCTACCGTGGAAACTCCATTGCACGACGAGAAAGTCACGGTATGGGTTGGATTTACCACATCTACCGTTACCGGGCCTTTTTTCTTTGAGGAAATGCGTGATTCTAGTTTTGGAACTGCTACCGTAACGGGTTAGAGGTACGCCGATATGTTACAGAATCGCATCATCCGCAGCCTGGCTGATAAACACCTGCTGGAACGTACGATGCTTATGGAGGATGGCGCTCCACCCCAAATTGCTACACGCTTGAAAGACCTCTTGCGTTCGGTGGTGATCGTGTGCTCAGCCGCCACTTTCGTCGTGCTTGGCCTCCCAGGTCCCCGGACCTCAGTCCGTACGATTATTGGCTTTGGGGTTACCTGAAGTCGCAAATGTATCGTGATCGACCGACATCTCTAGGGATGCTGAAAGACAACATCGGACGCCAATGCCTCACCATAACTCCGGACATGCTTTACAGTACTGTTCACAACATTATTCCTAGACTACAGCTATTGTTCAGGAATGATGGTCGATATATTGAGCTTTTCCTGTAAAGAACACCATCTTTGCTTTGGCGTAGTTTGTTATTCTAATTATTGCTATTCTAATCAGATGAAGCGCCATCTATGGTACAATTTTTTGAACTTTTGTATTTTTTGGTTCTAATAAAACCCCATGTCATTCCAAGCATGTGTGTGTGTCAATTTGTACCTCTCTATCTACATTATTCCGTGATTTATTCAGTTTTCAAATTTGTACTGACTTTTTGATCACCCGGTACGTTTTATCCTTGTGAACGTACAACTTACTTCAGATAATTTATTAGTAGAATTAACTTATGCAAACAGATTTTGTCTTCGTACCATCAAATAAAATAATAATTCATTATTCCAAGCACGTATCATTGTTCTCATTTGTTTTTGTTTCGTATTATTAACCTTCTTCCAGCGCACCTCCAACTTGCTCTACTGAATCTGGTCGTTTCTGCGAGAGGCTAAATAAATTTAAACACCGCCTTCATAATGGTACCTGAGATGTGGCTCGGCTGGCGCCAGTGTTATCGCACTTTGAACGGCATTGTTGCCATCGACTATAGGATCACCATCTTTGCCTTCCGCGATTCAGGACGGTGGTCGGGTAGTGAAGAGAGAGTGAAAGGAGACAGCGGAGTGGATTCGCAGGGTCGGAGGTGGCTTCTTGACGTTCACCGTGAGGCCTGTGGTACGAGGCCTGTACACTATGGGCAGGGTCAGCGAGAGATCCCGAGAGTGACTTGATGGGACCTCGGGTTTGGTATCGCGATAGTGCAATTCAGAGCCAAAAACACACAAAAATGCATACCCGATACGTCCCGTGGTCAACTCTATAAACAGCGCAGCATACAAATTGTCACAAAAACTGAATAACATACTGGTGATAAATTATACATATGAAACAACATACTCCATAAAAAAAAACATGATTCTAGCCAAAGAAGTAAGAACCAGAAAGCTCCCCCAAGAACCACGGTTTATATCACTTGACATCACCAATCTTTATTCAAACATACCCATACAAGAAGCTCTAACAGTAATACAAAAGAACCTTATGCAACACAAGAAACTTTCATACACAGAGATTGTCGAATTTATGGAACTCCTTCAGCTAACCCTAAGTTACAACTACTTTACCTTTAATGACAACATTTATAAGCAACCAGATGGCCTAGCAATGGGATCACGTATATCTGTTACCATAGCTGACATATACATAAATCAGTTAGAACAAAATTATTTGACAGCCAAGAACCTTGCCTAAGGAAAATAGAATTTTATAGGAGATATGTGGATGACACACTACTGTTAGTGAAAGGAGATACCAAAGACATCACAGACATTCTTAATCATTTCAATAATCTAAATGAGAAAATCAAATTTACAGTGGAACATGAGCAAAATAAAAGTACCAACTTTCTGGACCTAAATATTACAAGACACAACAACACATGCACATTCGAAATTTATAGAAAAAACACAATGACTGACACCACAATCCCTGCAACCTCATGTCACCGAAATATCCATAAACAGGCAGCATACAGGCCAATGCTGCAGAGGGCAACAAAAATACCATTGAACCAGGAAAATATGCAACAAGAAATAAACACAGCGAAGAAGATTGCAGTTGCCAATGGTTACAAAGCTTCCATGGTTAACACAATCTTAGACAAAGTGAAGAGAAACCCAGGTACAAACTGCACCACAGAAGAAAAAGAGAAAAACAAATATATATCTAGCATTCCATACATAGGCAATCTATCACAGAAGATTGCAAATATTTTCAAAAATCACACAGTTAAAATTGGGTTTTCTACATCCAATAAACTACACCAAAAACTAATACATAATATAAAGTGTAATCATGATCCATATTCAGACTCTGGAATATACAAGGTAACATGCCAGGAACGCTCCAAGCTCTATGTAGGACAAACAGGCCGAAATATCAACACCAGGTACACAGAGCACATTAGAGTATACACACACAACAAACACACTATATCAGCAATAGCAACTCACTTACATAATACAGGACACCCATTTGGAAAAATAGTGCAGAATGTCGAAGTACTCCACCTACTAAATAAAGGACATAAAATGGATTTGCTTGAAGAACTGGAGATATGTTCACATTACAGAAAACATGAAGATAAAATATTAAATAAAAAACTTTAAAGTGAATCAGTGAATTTCTTCAGATGTTTCGATAATATACTTAAATAAAAAATAGTAAAACACAGAAATTAGCACAATTCTAAAATCAGTATAAGTAATTCATGAGCCAAATTGTTAAGATAAATAACCTCTGTACAAAAGCATATCATAATCTGTGGAAGACCTATAATGTTATCTCTGTGAACTACCTGTCAGAAGACCTTTGTAACTGTTTTGTTTATATAAGATATTTGCGATGTGTAAAGTGTACAAGTTGTGTGTGATGTTAAGTGTGTGTGAGACTCTACACAAATGCACCATTAGAAAACTGTAAGCCCAAATTGTTCTCAAACTTTAGCCACTAACCTCACAGAAAGAATTGATACCCAACTAAAAATCGCGTTTCTTATGTATTACAGTAAAAGTCAACAAAATGAAGCAGACTCACACACACTGACAACATCGAAAGAAATGGCTTAACAAACATAAAAAAATAACGCACTTGGAAATGGGAATTATTTCTCGAAACGCGTCGTGCGAGTAGTAAAATAAAGAAAAATCGTGACTGGTAGCAGAAGATGCATTTATTTATAAACAAACCTATTATATTATTAACTGGTTTTATTCCTTTTTAAGTACCCTTTAGATGCTTACATTTTGCCTCCATGCTTGCTGTTTTTATGGCTTCCAAGTTAATTAAAATTACAATAAAGGTAAATTTGGCAACGGAAGGTTTCGTTTATTTATTAGGTGCTAGGCGGATCCTAAATTAAGTGCTGGAACCCTACCAAAATAGAATCAGAAAATGTAACAACTTACAGAAACAACATGTGCTTCTGATTCTATACACTGCTGAGTTAGCAGCTGGCAGATGTGCCGCTCGGTCAGACTCTCTAATGCTACGTTTACCTGAGGTACAACCTCTTGGAAAACGGAACTGAATTTAGAGAAACTTTTTGTGAGGTTACCTAGTGTTGCGAAAGTTTATTCCTCACTGCTGGGACGTGGCGTAGCTGGTTGCCTAACTTGTCTTATCGTAGTATACTACGACGTATAGGGTAGCCTCATAAAAATAAGAAAGGGCGCCTATCGTTACCTGTCCGTGTTGATTTGTTAGTCACTTTCTTGTGGAAAGTTCCAAATATTTAATTAATAGCGACTCACATCTACATAAATTAAAATTCACAAATAATATTAAAATTTGGCGCGAGCCAGACCAGAGAATGTACGCATTCTTGTTGGATTGGCTGTGAGAGTATAAACTGTTGATCGAATACTGTCACGTTAATCAGATACGTGTATTACACATAGAAAAGAATTCACACGCACAAGCACAACAAGATATAACAAGAGAAACAAGAACGTCAAGAGACAAGCAGAGACAAGATTCTTTTAAGTTATGGCTTGTATTCTACTAGTATAGAGATTACATAAAAACACACAGTATTCTTTGTGTTTTTAATTGACATTATTTTATTAGCATTAACATTTATTTTTGTGCCTTTTATTACAAAACTCGTCAACTAATAATTTTTCTAGTTGGAGTAGCATAAAAAACATTTTTCTGTCATATGTAATTTTACTTTTTGTGTTATGCAGACTTACAAGACAGATTACAGTTTTCTGCTGTCGTGGTTACATGTTAAGGCCCTTTTTTTCTGGATCAGTAAAATATCGTTTCTGCTACTATCAACTGATTTACAAGCGGCCTCTGTAAATCAGCTGTTCCGGTTTCTGGTTTACTTAACACAGTGGTTGTTACTCTTCAGTTAAGTGTTTGATATCCATTACATCATGCACAGATTAATATTTTCACTTCTATTTCACTGCACAAAAAGTTGTTGGCACCAGATTGGTCGAATTTCCTTTTTTTTTAAGAAAAAAAAGTAGACGTATGAGCATTACAAAAATTAATGTGCATTTACGTGGAAGCGAAAATCGTGTGAGAGGAAATCCATCAGCTACGGCCACTGGAGTGTTTACATTGCTAACCAGAAACGGTAATGGGAAAACTGTTTACGAAATCCTGTCTTTGGAGCCTCATCTGAAAGTAATGGCAATTTAACGGCTGTTGGTGTGTAGACCCCAGAAGACTAGCGACGTACCATCAGACATTCGGATGAATATCACCCACACAGTTCTGGAGATAGCAAGGGGGGATAAGTGATAAAACTATAGCACAATCAGCTTAACAGCTCGTGGATCCAAGTTACTGACAACAATAATATAATGAAGAATGAAAAAGAAAAGGCAGTTTCGGTTATATGAAAGTCGGTTTCGCTTTAGGAAAGATAAAAGCACCGGAGAGGCAATTGTGGCTTTGCACTTAACAATGGAAGGAAGGTTGAAGAAAAATGAAGACAGGTACTTATCATTCTTAGAAAAACAGGAGTAGGCTGTAGGGAAAGCCGGTAATACACTATATATGCATGAACTAAGAGGGAACAACAAGATTGTAAGGTCAAGAACGAGGTGATCGGATTAAAAAAGGGTGTAAGACATGAATGCAGTCTCTCGCCCCTATTGACCAATACATCGAAGAAACAATGACGGAAATAAAAGAATGGGTCAAGAGTAGGATAAAAATTCGGGGCAAAAATAAACCAGTGTTAAGATTCGAAGATGACATTGCTACCCTCAGTGAAGGTGAATTGGAATTACAGGATCTGTTAAAAGTATTGAACAGTCTAATCGCTACAGAATACTGACTGGAAGTGAGCCGGAAAATATGAGCCAAAGCAGAAGTAGCAGAAATAATAACAGCGAGAAACTTAACATCAGAATTGGTGATCACGAATTAGACGAAGTTAAGGAATTCCCTTGCCTTGCTAGTAAAATAAACCATGACTGACGAAGCAACGATCACACAAAAAACAGACTAGCACAGGCAAAGAGGACATTCTTGACCAAGAGATATATACTGGTATCAAAGATTGGCCTTAATTAGAAGAAAAAATCTGATAATGAACGTTTGGAGCACAGCGTTGAATGACAGTGGAACACGGATAGTGGGAAAACCGGGCTAGAAGAGAATCGAAGCATGTGAAATGTGGTGCAACAGAAGAATATCGAAAATCAGGTGGACTGATAAGAATGTGGAGGTTTTCCGCAGAATCAGCGAAGGAAGGGACAAATGGACTCTCACAACAAGGGGCAGGAATGTGTTAAGGCATCATCCACCGTACTAGACGGAAATGTGGAGGCAAAAACTGCAGATTTGAGTACATCCGACAAATAATTGAGGACGTAGGGTGCAAGTGCTACTCTGAGGAGAATAGGTTAGCACAGGAGAGGAATTCGTGGCGAGAGGCATCAAACTAGCCAGAAGAGAAGACTGATGACAAGAAAAGCACTCTGCATCAGCATCAGCAGTGCTTACGTCCACTCGCTGTCCAAAAGTTAGTTTGCAGCTCATCTCAAGATAAATCTTTCTAGATCTTACATTATTGCAGTTCAGGTGTGAGCAAGTTTTCTTTCGGTTTACTGTAAAAGTAGCGTTATGTGTGACAAATGTGCTGTGCGTTAGCGAACGTAGGAAAAAGATGTCAGGACTGTGGATTGGTGATTCACTGGGGCATTTGTAGCGGGGTAGGCTATAAAGTATCAGATGAGGATCTTCTACAGTGCTGTATATTATGCAGTCGGAATAAGAGAATCGTGGAACAGGGAAGATAGGTTTCTGCCCTTTAGACAGCATTAGTGTTGGTGTATTTTGAATTACACATACCGAAAGGAGAAAAATACAGTGGGAATTGGTAAAGATAGAAGTTACGAGCAAAAGCAGAAAATCTGAGAAATCACATTTACAGTTCTGGTTAGCAATCAGTTTGACTTGTTACCTTAAATGGAAGAGCTTGATGGAGTTTTTGAGCAATGTAGTGTGTAACAGACGAGTAGCAATATTTTAATGTTAAATTTGTAGAAAAGTCAAGTAGGCCCCAAGTTTCATGAAACCTCGTTCCAAGCATAATCATGTAACAGAGAAAATAGAGTCTTTCAGTAGAGATTTTGATGAAGAAGTTGAGATAACTCCCGTAGGAGTGCTTTACCTGTTGCTGCAATTGGCAGATGGGGATACACTAATCATTGGTAGCACTTGAAAAGGAGGGGGTATGGGGGGACGTGGGAATGATTAGCTGAGGATCCTTGAAGAATGCGTAAAGGGGCCACAAGCACTCAAGGCAGAGTCGCCGCGGTTACTGGAGACAGCGCGGCACATTTTTAGGTTATCGTCAGGTACTAGACAGATAGTCTTTTAGAAATTAGAAGAGAACAGGACTATATCATACGTGGCTGTCAAAAAAAGTAAAATTAGTTTGTATCATCAGATCATTAGGGGACTGAAAAGCAAGCTATAGGTGTTTCTTATGTGTCCAGAAAATGATAGATGTTCTCTGCCTCTCTGAACGCTATGTGGTCACAGGGATAGATAAGTTAGATATCTGGGGTTACAAACTTGTATCATTTTCTAATCTACAGTCCTTAACGAAAAACTGGAAGTTGCAACTCTTGTGAAAGTGGGACACAAAATCAAACGTACTAAAACAAGTAGTCTTTAGTTTCGGATCCTAGAAGCATGTGACTGTGATCTGTTATTAAAGAATACTTCTCCTGTAATTGTAGCAGACTGCAGATCCCCTCTGGGAAACTTTTACCTATTTTTGAGAAACCTAGATGCGTTACTGAGTCCCTTGTAAGACATGAAAAAAGAGTTAGTAGCTTGTGGAAATTTCAATGAAGATTTCGTAAAAGATTCTATCGAGAAAAATAAACTAGAATCTTTATCTGGGTGTTTCAATTTGATTTCAGTAGAGAGTTTTCCATCTCATATGCAGCTAGGAAGCAGGCTCTGATTTTTATCATTCTTATAGACAGTTCTCATTCTGAAACAACTAAAGTGTTCCTAGTTGTTCATAAGATATCTAGTTAGGATGCATAATTACCAGAAATAAACAGTGTAGCATCTTAAAGCTCTGTAGCACATTCATACAAAGCAGTGAGGCTATTAACGAAAACAGGATACAATGTTTCAAGAATGAGGTAAAACAAGTAGTATGGGATGAGGTATCTAGAAAGTGTCTCACAAAAAAAAGTATGTCGTGGATACGTAAATGATTGAAATCTCATATAAGCGGCAAAGAAAAATTTATACAAATCTCAGAAAAAGTCAACATCCAACATGACTTTCATTATGCAAAATATACTGCAATGTTTTAATTATGCAGGTAATGGCATTGTGAAACAAAAGACGGCACCGTTAAGCTAAAAGATAATTTTGTGACTGATGATTCACAAGTTACTATTATTTTTAACAATCAGTTTCTAACTGTAGCTCCAAACACAGACTTAATAGTTCATTTGACGAAGCGGTAGGATATAATAAAAAATGTTATTCGACAAAACTTTAAACAACTAAATTTAGCATCAACATCCTTCACTGAAATTAATACAGGTCTCCGTTTCTGAACCGTACTTAATAAGTAATGTCCTTATTGAAACATGTAATGCATCACTGGCAAAACGAATTTTTTCACACAGATTAAAATAGGACACCGTTAAACCTTTTTATAACAAACGTGAAAGTATCACCAAGAAACTTTCGGAATCATATAAAGCATGTGGTGAAATCTCAGCAGCTGTCCAGTCCAGTCCCATCTCAAAGAAAGACAGTTAAATAAAATCTTGACCCATTTACAATCACAGATTCGTATTGCTTACGCAACTACGAGTAGCCATGCGCCTTTAAATTAATTACTGTGATGAATTATGTATCAAAATAAATTCGCCTCAGGCCGCTGAAACCACCAACAGCTTGCCCAAGCAGAGCATTGTCGAATGATAATCATTTAATTCTTGAAATACACAAGACGACGTAAATCAAGAAAAGTTGCAGGAGCTGTTAATATTAAAGTGAAGCCTCGGCAGCGGCAGTATGGAGGGACGTTGATCCCACCCGTGATCCGAGACCTGGTGCCACCACATATTCACCAACCTGCCCATTGGGAGCCCGAACTGCCTTCTCTACCGAAAGCTCTAGAAAACGTTTGCATTGACACCCTAGTAATGTTTGCTACAGGAACCAGTTTCTACCGGACGAAGCACAGTACTGAGATACATCTTAGAATCCAAAACAATTTAGGGACGCTTTCTCTGTCCCAGTTAGTTGCGGTTGTCCGAAGGATACACTTTTTACTATCAATAGCACAGTAGTTCCGGCCATTCTCGCTTCCACTATCTCTGGATAAATACGTGATTCGTACTGCGAGCAAGCAGCATTACGATTCCACCAATGTTAGAGTGGCAAGCTTTGTTGCATTGTCCATGTCTGTGCGCTCGTACTACGTGATTACTCATGTCTAATTACTTTCGTTCATGATTCTAAGTTCCGGAAGTTCTTGTCTGTTTTTCTAACCAGTACTCTCGCTAGGGTCTTGACAAGTTAGCATTATTTCTCATGTGATGCTATTTCTTTTCATATACGTCTGGCTTGACCCACAGAAAGCTTGCAGACCGACAAATAGTCCAAAATTAGGGGCTGGCAGATTCCCACTTTTTGTGACAGGAATGTCTCGCAGTACAGCGTTTTGTCAATAGATTTAATGACAATTCACTTTCTCTTACTGGGCTGCAGCCTCCTCCAGTTTGCATCATTGATCAAGTTAGTTATCTCGGAAAAGAATTCCCTGCTGCAAAAATAGTTGCCTGGTGTCTCCACGGTACAAGGAGAAGGAGATTATCAGATGAGATAATTTTAATCTGATTATAAAGGAAAAGGTGACAGGCAAAACTCGTCGCCTCTCCTAATTTATAATTCTTCAATATCTATAAACCAAACACCTATATAATTATGCAGTATCTTTACCTACATGTTTTCCAAAAATACACTCCTGGAAATTGAAATAAGAACACAGTGAATTCATTGTCCCAGGAAGGGGAAACTTTATTGACACATTCCTGGGGTCAGATACATCACATGATCACACTGACAGAACCACAGGCACATAGACACAGGCAACAGAGCATGCACAATGTCGGCACTAGTACAGTGTATATCCACCTTTCGCAGCAATGCAGGCTGCTATTCTCCCATGGAGACGATCGTAGAGATGCTGGATGTAGTCCTGTGGAACGGCTTGCCATGCCATTTCCACCTGGCGCCTCAGTTGGACCAGCGTTCGTGCTGGACGTGCAGACCGCGTGAGACGACGCTTCATCCAGTCCCAAACATGCTCAATGGGGGACAGATCCGGAGATCTTGCTGGCCAGGGTAGTTGACTTACACCTTCTAGAGCACGTTGGGTGGCACGGGATACATGCGGACGTGCATTGTCCTGTTGAAACAGCAAGTTCCCTTGCCGGTCTAGTAATGGTAGAACGATGGGTTCGATGACGGTTTGGATGTACCGTGCACTATTCAGTGTCCCCTCGACGATCACCAGAGGTGTACGGCCAGTGTAGGAGATCGCTCCTCACACCATGATGCCGGGTGTTGGCCCTGCGTGCCTCGGTCGTATGCAGTCCTGATTGTGGCGCTCACCTGCACGGCGCCAAACACGCATACGACCATCATTGGCACCAAGGCAGAAGCGACTCTCATCGCTGAAGGCGACACGTCTCCATTCGTCCCTCCATTCACGCCTGTCGCGACACCACTGGAGGCGGGCTGCACGATGTTGGGGCGTGAGCGGAAGACGGCCTAACGGTGTGCGCGACCGTAGCCCAGCTTCATGGAGACGGTTGCGAATGGTCCTCGCCGATACCCGAGGAGCAACAGTGTCCCTAATTTGCTGGGAAGTGGCGGTGCGGTCCCCTACGGCACTGCGTAGGATCCTACGGTCTTGGCGTGCATCCGTGCGTCGCTGCGGTCCGGTCCCAGGTCGACGGGCACGTGCACCTTCCGCCGACCACTGGCGACAACATCGATGTACTGTGGAGACCTCACGCCCCACGTGTTGAGCAATTCGGCGGTACGTCCACCCGGCCTCCCGCATGCCCACTATACGCCCTCGCTCAAAGTCCGTCAACTGCACATACGGTTCACGTCCACGCTGTCGCGGCATGTTACCAGTGTTAAAGACTGCGATGAAGCTCCGTATGCGACGGCAAACTGGCAGACACTGACGGTAGCGGTGCACAAATGCTGCGCAGCTAGCGCCATTCGACGGCCAACACCGCGGTTCCTGGTGTGTCCGCTGTGCCGTGCGTGTGATCATTGCTTGTACAGCCCTCTCGCAGTGTCGGGAGCAAGTATGGTGTGTCTGACACACCGGTGTCAATGTGTTCTTTTTTCCATTTCCAGGAGTTTATTTGAAAAATAATGTAGTAAAGAGTATTCTCATATTCAAGTAGAAAGTTAGCACATGGTTTCCAGAAGCGTTACCCATTCACTCACCAGAAATTACGTGAGTTAAATAATGAAATATCAGTTGGTATTTTACGTCATCTTTTCAAGGCGTTTGATTGAGTGGATCATGTTGGTTAAGTTTTACGGAACAGATGGGTTTACAAACACCTGTTTTGAAACATACTAAACAATCAGAATAAAAAAGGGATGCTGAATAGTTCCGACAGTGTTAGAAGGAGCGGAAATTCCAGTGACAGAGTGGAAATCACGAAGGACTCAGTTGCAGCGTTCACTCATGTTCCCTATATGTAAATGAGAATGACTTTCCACTCAACATTCATTAAGCAGTATTAGTTCTTCTTGCAATTGATACTAATGCTGTAACAGATACTGTTAGAGAGAAAGCAACAGAATAGATTATTATCGGTGTTCTTCAAAGAATCGTTAAATGATTCTCTGAAGTTTTCATAAATTTTGTAAAAACACACAACAAATAGAATCATATACAACACATGAATGGATTAAGCAAATAGGGTAGAATGTTACAAATTTTTGGATGTACACAATGAGGAAACCTTGAACTAGCAGATGCATATTATTGAGTATCTCGAACAATTAAGCATATTTACACCCAATAATGTCTTACAAAATAATGTTCTGGGGTAATTCTCCACTTAGAAGGAAAGCATTAACTGGACAAAAATGAGCAGCAACCATAACATAACGTGTTCACTTGTGTTCAACGTGGAGGTACCTCTTGAAGGAGATACGCTATACCTCTTGAAGGAGATACACATTTTAATTGGACCATTATCGTGTGTACATTCGCTAATGAAATTCATCATATATAATTGACCACAATTTGATAATTCTGATGTCCTTAGTTACAACAATGAACTTAAAAACGAAACTTCATTGCCTCTTATTAAAGCTGTCAGCGTCTCATAAAGGAGATCAATACGCAGCCACTTTTTTTTATCATTTGACCAATAACATAAAACATATGACGTGTAGCAAAGTAAGTTTTCAGTTTGATCTAAAATCATTTCTTCTGGAAAACTCTCTCCATTCCATAGACGAATTTTTATTTCAAAGCGGGTAGCCTGTAAGAACAAAAACAAAAATCTAAGGGTTTTAAGGGTAATTCCACAAATCGTACTGAAGTATAATATGTTCATTAATTTTAAGACTAACTATCTATGCATATTCTGCATCCTGACTCGTTTCATATAATTTTGTTAAAATCATCGTTCAGATCATCTATTGACATGTAACTAACTGACTAATGAAAACGTATAACTGTGTACCTGTTCCCACAAAGGGTTTCTGTGCTATTCTATGGACTGACTGTGAGACGACAGTGTCGTATTTACGTATTATTTAACTTCAACGTAATAAAGTCCTTTATACAACAAGCAGATCAGTGGCAGCTCATCGCCTGGTAAATGAAATGCACCAACCCTATACAAATCCCCCTGACACCATTCTTCTTACCTCAAATAACTAGATCCTGGATAAGTCCTCCTGAGATAATTATGACACAATGGAAGCATTATTGTTTTCTTTTGGTAAGTTTAGTGTGGAAAGATATGATTTCAGAATATGATTTTTAACTTTAACTACGATCAGTTTATGTGTGGTCCAGTATTTGCACTCATTTTCGTGGTGCATTCAACACTTTTACTCGTTATTAATTGTATATACTGAACTCAAGTGCCAGTTATTTAATAATTAATCAAATTGACATGAATTGTGTGCCCAATTTGGGCACACAATAAGTCCTTCTTTGACTTTTTCATGTTTCTCTTGAATAAGTAGAAAACCGTGTCCTACAAGGAAAACGTGTTCCTCTAGATAAATATATTACATTAATTTCTATTTGTCTCTAATAGTAATGTTTTGTACGATTTAGGGGTTGGAAAGTCACACACTTTTAAATATAGTGTTATAATACTATAAAATATTTACTGTCAATATAACTTAAAAAACAAAAAATACCATTACTTATTATAAACAAACACCTTGAATGTGTATTTTTTATAAATTAACAGTTTAATTATAATCGCCATTATCATATTGTAGCTTGAGTAACAGTGCACCATTCTGACAGAGTACAACCGATGGTGTACACCACGAAGAACACAATGCGGCTTCTTAGCATCCACATCTTTTGCCACACTCAGTACAACGTTGGAAAAAGCTTTTTGTTCCATAGACATATCACATAATTTACTACCTTATGTTTTCTGAACAGTCGTACTGCAGCACTAGATGAACTATCCTTGTCACTGTAGAGTTACCATTTTGCGTCCATGCATCCACACTTCAAGAAACTCAGATTTGCTACACATGGTTTCCATATTACCGGCATATAAGCAGGGGCACAAGTCCAGGAATTACCAGCTTGTGACAGTGGAGTGACAATGACGGATTTTCGAGTTGAAAACCAGAGTGATCGCACAAAACAACCACAGTATTTGCTGCTCGTTTCCTAAAGCTAAACACGCTGACCAAAGTGGACGATATTAACGAAAGGCTGCTCCCAAGCTGATGGGGGGCTATGATTACATATCGAAATGGTGATAACTGCCGCACTCCCACTGTCTGCAATGTCGGGCTGGATAGTACCCCATGGGTGCTATTTGCAAATTCGGACGTCGCGCCGTAGCGTGCGTCTTCAGTTAACAAATAAACTGACGGACCACCAAAAAATAATTAATGCAGAGTAATGAAATTTCCAGAATACATTTGTCTAGGTACGTATTTACGTGCTTAACACTGTAAGAACACAGGTTAATGTAGGGGCGAGATAAGTCATTGCAAATGTGAAATGCTGGCACATTAATAACTGCCAAAAAGATTAATGCAGGCACCCAAATGTGCATGGATTGTGTTGTACAGGTGGCGGATATCAGCTTGTGGGATGGAGTTCCACTTCTGTTGTACTTGGCCGGGAAATACAGGGACGTTAACGCTGTTAGTGGATGACGCTGGAGATGTCGTCCGTTGATGTCCCATATGTGATCGATGGAAGCAGGTCTGACAATCGAGCAGACCAAGGCCTATATCGACAGTCTTTAGAGCACGTTAAGTTACAAAAGTGGTACGTGGGAGATCGCTTTCCTCATGGAAAATATTCCATCGAATGCTGTTCATGAATAGCAACATAACAGTTCGAATTACCAGACTTACATACAATTTTGCGATCACGGTGAGTGGAATAACCACGATAGCGTCCCTCCAGTCATACGAAATCGCACCCTAGACCATTACTGAATGTATAACTCCAGTGTGTCTAGCATTCAGACAGGTTTGGTACAAATCCTCAACTGGCCTCCTTCTATCCAACGTACGGCCATCTTTGGCACCGAGACAGAACCAGCTTTCATGAGAAAATACAGCAGACCTCCACGCTGCCCTCCAATTAGCTTTCCTTGACACCACTGAAGGCACAAATGTAGGTGTTCGTGGTTATGGAAGGCACTCATCAAAACGTCTGGCTCGGAACTGACCTTGAAGTAACCGACTTGTAGCAGTTCGTCGTGTCGTTGTGGTGCCAATTGCTGTTGAAATTGCTGCTACAGATGCAGTAAGATGCGTCAGAGCCATACACAAAACACTATGCCCTCTCGATAATGACATGTGGCCGTCTGGAGCCCCGTATTCTTGCTACCACATCTCGTGACAACCGCTGCGAACAATCATGCACAGTGGCTGCATTCCTGCCAAGTTTTTCTGTAATATCACAGAAGGAACATCCAGCTTCTCATAGCGCTATTACACTACATCGTTCAAACTCAATGAGGTTGTGATAATGGCGTCTTTGTCTCCTTAAGGGCATTCATGACAAACATGAACTCACCACGGGCAATCCCAAATGTAACTAACGCTTACGAACGTCATAGTCATCAATCCCTAAGCTTACACACTACTTAACCTAAATTATCCTAAAGGACAAACAGACACCGATGCCTCATGGAGGACTCGAAGCTCCGCAGAGATCAGCCGCTCAGTCCGTGACTGCAGCGCCTTAGACCGCTCGATGTGTATTTAAAGCAAACCTGATTTGTAGCCTCGTATTGGTGCCGCTGGCGCCCCTCATATGCGATTGGCACGAAATTGAAAAGGCATAATTTTTAAGATGTAGAAGGACGCCTACCAACTTTCGCGTATATCACACAACTGCTACCTGGTGTTCTCATTTTTTTTCCCGTCAGAGCTACAACCAATATAATTTCGCACGGTTCTGGCATCAATTTATAGGGCCCAGTGACTATTTATTATCGTGTTTCTATCATCCCTGTTGACAGAGAAACAAAGTAACTTCACTTCCAGAAAATGAATATGGCGATTGAACCACTCTCTTCGTAACATCAAATGAGTACACATTTTGCAAAATGAAAATAACCCCAATGTGTAAACATGAGCACAATGAAGCTACTGTGCCTATCCACGTAAAACGACTGGGCGGGAAATGTTCGGAAGGCGTAATTTGTCTGTAAACTGAAGACGACGCGCCGCTCATGGTGGCGAAAGTGGCGTGCCCCGGAAGAGCGCCGTAACTGCCATACTGGGTTAAGAGGGCTGTCCATTACGTAAGTTCCGATTGCTAGCGAAATGGAAACCACTTTGATAATCAGATATATTTTATCTGCAACAGTTAACTACAGCTTCCAGCCACTGCTCTAGATCGTGACCACTCCGACTTAGACATTTGTCGTAGCCTTGTACCAACTTTCCAATACACTCGTCACAAAGGCAGCCGCCTGTGCTTCCCGCCAATTCTGTACGCTCACCTACAGCTCGTTGTCTGTGAGAAAATGTTGTCTTCATTGCCAGTAGTTAATGTGAGCAGAAGTGAAACACAGAGGGAGACAATTACGGGCTGTAGTGCATTTTCATTTCCCCTGCAGATTGCGACCGAGAATTGTCACGACGTAGGAACCGTTAGACAGTTCTGTAATGTGGGCTGCATAACATCATGCGAAATCTCTCACCAAGACCTCATAGTTGGCGGGAGACACGATTTTCTACTCATCTTTATATGCTCACCACTCACTCAGAACTGAAAAGAGCGAAGTCATGCAACCGACAGGTATACTAGAGACACTATCGGACACATCTGTGCAAAGCTTCATCGGATTTTCATAGTCGTTTCCATTTCGCTATCGATCGGAATTTACTTTCTGGACAGCCCTCGTAGAACCAATATCCCGTTTAGGAGGAGGAGATTTACGAAGATTCTGCCCTTGTACGTTTCTTGCATTAGATTTATTTGTAACTACTCTCTGTACTCGGTAGTGTAACCAAAACTTGTGGAAAAATAAACGCTTCCTGGAAGTGTTTGTGCAATGCACTGCCAACGATTTGTGAGGCGCGCTGCGGAATGGTAAGTATAATCATAATTGTGAAAAAGTTGTAGTTGCTTCGCTTAGCGTAGTGGAGTAGAAATTGTGGGGGCTCGTCTCGCTCTTCAGTCTGTGCTTCCCAGGTGCGGAAGGAGGGAAGTGGTTGAGCACAATCCCACAACCTGCCTTTACTTCATGTATACACCCCACCCCCTTCCCCACCCAGTCCCTCAGCCGTCACAACCACAGAACACGATTTCTCGCTTAAGACGCCTCTGCTGCACTTAGGTTTGCTACAGACATTTAACATTTGGTTCCACCCATTTCATTTAACAATAAGGATTTTTATGCCATGAGAGCACTTTGGACTGCAGTTGCAATTTTTCAATTTCCTGCATAACGTAATTAATAAATCCCAAAGAAACAATAAGTATCACTTTTATTTGTACGGTATTTAATGTAGTTCACTTTTTTCCACTAGAGATTTCCGTTTTCGAACTATTCAAAGAAAACATAAAAAACTGACACTGAAACGCCGCATATCCATGTCCGTCAGTCTCACGCCCCCCCCCCCCCCCCCCCGAAACGGAAAGTGCATTTGTTCATGGACTCCCCACCACTGTAAAAAACTTGCGACCACATAAATTATTTTCACTATTAGGTCTATTTAGTTGTCATTGGGTCGGATAAATAGCGCCTATTTTGGGACTCAACTAAACATTCAACTCGTATTGGAAAGAAGGAAGGTAGGTTAGCTGTCTATACAACATAGTAAACACATCTACGTCACAACAGTGGGAGACAAATACAGCTTTTGGAGAAATTATGCCAACATCCGTCAGCGCTGTTTTAATCACACCTTAAGAACATCGAACAGCGATGGTTACATTCTCTTGCTGTTCAGGAGTTGATGTTCTTAATCCAGCGCCGCTATCTTCGATGGATGGAACTCTCAACCCACAACCGACAGAAACTGAGGATGTAGGCAAGAGTACCATCTGCCACAATCTTTTATTATTACTACATAGATAAATTCATTGTTTGCTGGTAATTAGAGCAAACCCTACTTGGTCTACGTTGAATGGGCTAAACTACATACCATTTTCTCTCACATAAAGACAGTTGACAACTAAGTATTACTATGTTATAGTGGACGAAGTGTCATACTGTCCCGTAAGTAGTCATGAATTCGAGACCAACCCTGCATGTAGATTTTACTTTCAATATTCAGTTGCAGTACCTTCTATATGTATCGAGATCCAGTATTCCAGAAGTTTTTGTGTGTATTTTACACTGTACAGTCTTCCGATCGGAGCAATTTCGCTCCTTGCTCTTGTAAGTTTGAGTTATGTGTTCAATAAGTCTTCGTTGATTTTCAATCAGTGTGAGTTAACACTTAGTTACATATAAGACAGCTGATTTTTGTCGTCTACGTGACAATAAAAGGAAAAGTAAGGAAGACAGTATTTAACGTCTCGTCGACATCGAGGTCATTAGGAACAGAGCACAAGCTGCGAATGCTCAGCGATGGGGAAGGAAATCGGGAGAGAGAGAGAGAGAGACTTCGAATAAGTCCGCAGCAGTATGGCCTTTTGGTGCATAACAAAAACTACGAATATTCAAGAGAGGACAAGGACCACTTGTAACGAAAACTGGTGTTCGCGCGTTTCAAGGATGCTCGATACAATTTACAGTACGTGCGATAGTGAAATACTGCGTTATGCAAATAAAATTGGCGCGACATATATTACATTGATTTAAATTGAATCAATGGATGGCTGCATCACTTCGAAACGTGCTACGGAATTGAAAGACGTAAAATAACGAAATTTCAAACAAAGCGTCAACTTAATAGTACACAGAAAATTGCGGAATCTACCCGAAAATTTGTAGATGATATAAACAAACTTACCCCACTGTTCAGTGCGAAACTTGTCTTCAGCTCCGACCTATTGTGTTTTGAAGACGAAATGCACATGAAATAAACCCTGGAAATTAGAGATACCAAGACAGTTACATCAAGAGCAGCTAACATCAATCCCTTAACGCAATCGTATGCATTTATGCCGACTTAATATGGATGGTAAACTGACTGAGAAGTTATTTATTGTGAAGCAATAAGTTGTAGGTGGTCTGCCCCCTACGCTTCTTTCTCGTTTGAGTGATCTTGCAAGGACGGAGGGAATATTTACGCAACGGCAAGCAAGAGTGTGGAAATGGGCGTAAGAGAACTACTACTACGGTATGAACTGTTCAAAACAACTTGCTTTTTTTCATTTCTGGTTTAATTAGAAAAATCATACTCCTTTAGAGCAAAAAAGTCTGGAACTTTCTCGCAAATAAAGACGGTTGACAACTAAGTGTTACTATGGTACAGTGGACAAAGTGTCATACTGTCCCGTAACTGGTCATGAATTCGAGACCAACCCTCCATGTAGATTTAATTTTGAAGCGTCTGGAACTACTGGACAACTTCAGCCTTTGTATGTTTGCTTTCTTCGTGCCTATGAAACAACGCCTTAAAAGATAGCCAGTTTCATGATAAGCTCCAGCCCGTTTCACTTAAAGATTTATGCCATCACATTTCATTAGTTCTCATCAACCCGTTTACACCAACAGGATTCTATATGCATTCTTTGCGAGTGGATACCTAGCAGAATGTCTTGCACGATTTGTAACTCCCAAGGAGGTCGCCTTGGACCTTGATGGTGAGAGCCACAGAGATCACTGTGGCGCGCTATCTTCCATTCGGTGTTTATGGTTTGTTTTGAACATTTCTTGAATGTCGATAATGTCCATTTTGTGAAGTGCAGTAGATATATCCCATAGAAGTTTGATCTCTGCACCTCCCACAAACTCATTTTCTGTCACCCTCCTGGTGCACATGGTGAGCCATTAGCAGCTAATATTTTTCCTGTCATAATTGTTAAGACGACGCTTTCAAAGCAGCCTTATTAAAGAGTGAACTTGCGACCTCTTACTCAAGGGCTTCCTTGTTAGACTGGGGTACGACATTACTGTGTGTACAAGAGAAGATACGAAAATCCTTATAAACAAGGAGTAATACACTAATCCTGTTACAACACGTAACAGTACTGAATTGATTATCTATAAGATTTGTTCAAAATATCAACCATCACTACCACAAAATTTTACACAGCCGTGGATCATGGGCTAACTCATACATTCGAGAGTCACGAGAGATTGCCGTAAAATTTCACTGAGTACGATATCTACAGTAAATATATCCTTGCGAGTATTGACTGTAGTCACATAAGGCATGCACGCTCCTACACGACAACAGAACGAGTCTCTCCTGGTTATCAGATTGGTCACGGAACAGCATCACCCTTATCAATCCATGGATGCAGTGGCACAGAGTGTACCGCCTGATCAGCTCCTGAAATCTGAGCCGGCAGCCTTGTGTGTGATACGGCTATTCTCTGACTCCTACAAATTTTCACGTTTTTTAATGAAAACACGGAAATTCTCAAAATACATTGTGTTCATCGACATTTTAAAGCGTGACTAGACACCAGGATACAACACGTTGCAGGCTGCAATATAGTCCATGTCGTAATGAGCTGAAACATAATGATCACTTACTTAATGACGTGTTGATCCGCCTACGAAACGTAATGCTTCAGCGATTCTGTATGGCATGAATTTGACAAGTCGTTGCCAATTGTCCGCAGATACGTGACACAAGATGTCTACAGATTGGTCACAGAATGTCCGTAAATTGCCGCCTGTCGTTTGTGGATGCGCAGCTGGCGCTCGTTAGCGTCCCACATAAGGTCAGATAGGGCAAATCCGGTAACCAACACAACAACGTTCGTTCGCTACCATGCCCCTTAAATCACTGCTGTGCGATTCTGCCCTTGCGAAAAGAGCAACTATCCGTCTGGGGAAGATTTCAGATGTAAGGATATGCAGGTGGTCCGCAGCAATTTTCCCGTAATCCGCAGCTGTCATGGCGGATTACATTACTACCACAGGTTCCATGGAAACCGAGGTGAGTGATCCCATATCGTAATCCATCAGCCTTCATCCGTGGCGTCGTGGAGCTTTCTGGTAACCGATCGCCTAGGTTATGGCGTATCCAAACACTAACATCGACCTGGTGCTAACAAAACGTGATTCATGTGAACAGGTGACACGATTCCACATCCCTCATCCCATCTCGACGATCCCGCGTCTACTAGTAACGCAATTGACGAAATCGTTGGCTCAAATGGGCACACGTAGGAGTCGTCTACTGTCACGGAGCCACGTGTCGAAGTGCGCTGAACAACGTGCTCCGAAATCCTTTTGCCTGCATCAACATTGCACCCCAAGACAGGCCTGACGCAGATCGCCACCTGTCCAGATTTACAGAGCGGCAACGGTCCGACCTTCGCGTCCATCACATTGTCGCCTACTCGTGGTTTGACCGTTTCATCTACCTCCCATGGTTGCTCATGACAGTAGTACGCGAACTGGCGGCCACCTTCTTTATACAACCGAAATGTTTCCGATATGCCGCTCCATCAAAGTCTCTTTCGTCAGTGCATTTACGGCCCGTATCTTCAGTGAAGTTATTTTTCATTCGTCACTGCTCCAGTGATATATTTTGCGTACCTAGTGCGTGCTCGCAAGGCCACCTATTGAAATTCAATCAAGCGATGGGCAGTATTAATAATATTTTGGATAGTCAGTGTATAATTCGTGCAGAGCGATGGCAATGACGATTACCTTTAACACTCTCTCAGCGAAAGACTGCCCTGCCATAAATCCACGCCCCCCCCCCCTCCACTCCCCCCCATGAGTTCATGTTGGCTCGAAATCTTTCATAGCATTTGGTGATATTTCGCCAAGGACGCGTGTGTGCTACATCCACCGCACAGTTTTCATATCAGAGCCCACCCATTACTAACATGTGTGGATAGTTTCAAAGAGAACATCCTTGGTTTCGTGTGAATAAGTTTTTACAGGTTATATAAAACACGCGACCTGTCGTTGATGGTACCACTACCAGTCTTAAGGACGGCGGATATTTTAATTCCGTGTCGGCCGCGCGTACAATGTGTAGCACCTGCCTCAAAGTAAGAAAATATAGACATGGGCAAGTGATCTCAGAAAAATGGTTATTTACTACTTACGGTGTCTCTTCGACTCATGAAAGTGGCTGTATCATGTTCTCTCAAAGAATTCCTAAAGACAGATGGTGCACATCCTACTGAAAATAAAGTTTCTCTTGAATGTCGATAAATATACTCTGAAGCAGTGCTGGTGACACATCTGCAAAGAATGTGTGACACCTCGGTCCTGTGATATGAGCAAAAAGAATGCAAAGCCTTATTAATCCACAGTGAATCATTCTTGATGACCGTGGAATCTTCTATTTCGTTCATTGTGTAGTCTCCTGCAGTAACAGCCACAACACGTCATTTTTCGAAAAAAATGGGACTTACTTTTTCTTTGTCCCTCTCGTTACTATGAGCAAATAGTTTTGGAATACTCTCTACGCCTAATCAGTAAGCTGTTACGAGTGATGACTGAAGCTGAGAAGGTGGCACCCTCACAGAGGCCACAAGAGAAACAAAAAACGCAGAAGGAAACTCATTCGCCAAGCAGTCAGTGCTCTCGAAACAAGCGACAGCAAACGAGAGCAGCAGGAAAGGGGCAGGGGGAACCGCTGTGGAGCTGATGGCAGGCAGTCCTCTCCGGCACCCTGGGGACGCTGCGGCGGTGGCGGCGGGAGCGGTCGCGCGACAAGCCAGCGAGTAGCCAGCCAATTACGCGGACCGCCTGTAGCTGGCGCCAGCGCCACTGGCGGGGTGCTGGAAACAAATTGGTGCTCGGCGCCAGCTCGCCTTGTCGCACATGAGGCCTGTGAGTGTTGCGTGCAGCCGGCCTGCCAGGATCGGATAGGAGTGAGCGCCGAGGCGGCAAAAGTTCTCACTGTCCCTAGCGTCTAGTGTTACCTAGGCCATAACTTACGAGCAGCGCCATATAAAATACTTGACTAACATTATTATGGTTAACCAGTGGTACCTCTCCACCAATCTGAAAATATACAGCAATAACTATGGAGAAAATCATAAGAGCTTACCACACCAGTGACCACTATCCAAGTTTCCACTGTGGCGGTAGCTGTGTTATTCAGTGGTTTGGTATTTAACTAATTTGAAAATGAAAATGAAAATCTTATTTTATTACAATGAGTAATTACTAAATAATTTGGTCAAGTTGCTAAAGAACTCCAAGTTAACGTCGTGTTAAAGTGTTGTCTGTAAGTTGTGTAAGTGTCACTAAATCACAGTTCATACAACAGATTCTATACAACTATTGATTAGGATGGGAGCAGGTATCTTCAGCAAAATGATCATTAAAACCACCGAATATTAGCAGCGCACAACACTGACGTATGTTGCCTGAAACAATAGTCTTCGCATCTGGTGCGTAATTAATTTCGGCTCCATACATCAGCTAGAAAAGTTTGTAATAACGATCGTGCTATGAGCACTGTTTGTAAAGAACTAATTTGAATCGAATTATTTTCATTAAAATGAGTTCGGGGCCACCGGTGCACATTTATTTTTACACATTTGTATTACCTTCGGCATTTATATCTGCAGAGTTTCGTAATTTGAATTTGCCGCTGAGATAATTGTTAAGATGGCGGCAGACAATTGATAGAGACTTTCTATTGTTAGAGCAAACAGCGTAAGTATTTGAAATGCTTATTAAACTTTACTTTGGTATTGTGGACCATTTAAACTTCATCAAGCAAACATTTGATTTTTTTTTTCTAAGGGAAATACAGCCAAAATACGCGATAAAAAACGCTATCATCAATGGCGGCGGTCCTTGCAGCAGAATTATTGAGTGAGGAATGAAAGTTACAAATAATTATTCAATAATATTTATTATAATAATGAACTCTATTGTCAAGTAATAATTAACAAATAATAACAATTTCTTAACAGACCTCAGTTTGATATGCGTCAGCAACCTACAAAAGCCATCCAACAAAAGGAAAAACAAAGGAAGACAAACGCCGATCATAAAAGGAATTTACAATTATCATTGTCTTTGTATGATACACATCGATATGCCCAATTAAATCATAAAATATTACGTAAACAATAAATGTTTATCATCGTTTTCACTGTTTTTTCATATGTTGAATGGATAATGTTTATAATTGTTAGAGGCATAATTTCCTCTCGTCTCACTGTAGATAAAATTTATCACTTGGATGTTACACCACAAATGTCTCATCCACCTCACTAACTACTAAGATGTAAAACTACGCAGAAGCAAATCTCACAATTGATTAGAAATACTCGGTGTTTCGGAAGTAACTGATTTACTTTCTTTTTATTTTTTTAAAAAAAGCGTCCGATATTATAATTACACAGGAATTACATAGTGTGTGTACGAGTAGAGACTGTCGGTAGTAAAGACGACGCATGGAAGTCTATGGTCTATCAGTGAGTCATGCACGGATAGCTCAAAAAATGGTTCAAATGGCTCTGAGCACTATGGGAATTAACATCTATCGTCATCAGTCCCCTAGAACTACTTAAACCTAACTAACCTAAGGACATCACACACATCCATGCCCGAGGCAGGATTCGAACCTGCGACCATAGCAGTCACGCGGTTCCGCACTGAGCGCCTTAACCGCGAGACCACCGCGGCCAGCACACGGATAGCCAAAGCGGTTAAGACGACCTCTCGCGTAATGCGGGAAATCTGGGTTAGAGTCCCCAGCACGAATTTTCACCGTCGTCATGCCCTTATACAGCCGATGGTTGTTCGTATTCGTCACTGCGAATCGTGTCATGTATTTCATAACGGCTGTAGTCACCACAATGTGGCGTACATGTATATCAAAGAAACATTTCGTCGTTCTTCTTAACAACACAAGCACGGCAACATCGCATCGGTTTTACAAGAGTACATCTTTTACATGTATGCGAAGAAGTGTCTACTTAGAGAGAATAGTGAGTGAGCTGAAGGGCGCCAAACAACCTAGAAGCCTTGCTGTGAATAAAGTGAACATAAAGTTTATTGCGCTCATCAGGAACTAGCAGATTATCAGCGACAGTCTTCAATTCTGAACATGTGCAGAACTTCGAATGATTAGTATTTAATATTACTAGAACAAATTTCAACGTCATCTTCAAGGATTAGGCCGTTTGACTTGTTGCGCTTCTGAAGTGTTCATGCCTTCTCTTTAAGGGACGTCTAATGTTTGTCTTTCCTCTTGGGTTACGTAATACTGCAGGTTTAGTTCTCCTGTTTTACACATACGGTGGTCTATACACTCCTGTCGGTAGATTTTAGTTCAAGATATAATAGGTTCTACATTTAATTCTTGTTTCTTTTATGATCCAGTACAGAATAACCCGTTACTAAGCGGAGGAACTTAAACTCGGATGATTCGATTTGTTGTAGTTGATCTGATGTTAGGATCTAATACTCCGAAACATTCAGCAGCAATGACAAGGCTATTACTTCGTGGAGACTCATTGAAGTTTGTTTCCGCACGTAATGTTTTAATATATGTGGTATGGTTTCACAGAACTTTCTGGATCTTGCCAATTTTAGCTCTGCATCATGTGATATGGAAAATTTAAAACTGCACTCTAAATGAAACTTCCTATTAGATTAAAACTGTGTGCCCAACCGCGACTCGAAATCAGGACCTTTGCCTTTCGCAGGCAAGCGCTCTACCGACTGAGCTACCCAAGCACGACTCACGCTCCCTCCTCACAGATTTAATTCCGCCAGTACCTCGTCTCCTACCTTCCAAATTTTACAGAAGCTCCCCTGCGAAACATGCAGAACTAGCACTCCTGAATATATAAATAATATTTAAACTCTCTTACTTGTTCAGTTAGTTGTCCTTCTATAACAATTTTGCCTCTTATAGGTTCCAGTCCTTGAAATGTCATTACTTTTGTTTTATCTGTCGCTCTTCTCATTCCGTATTTAGCGGCAATTGGATTCAACTTATGTACTGCAATTTGAAACTTTTCTGCAGATTTTCCTATTAGAAGCTGATCATCAGCAAACAGCATCGTCATAAAATTAGAATTACCACTTATTAATGTATCTTTTAATATAGTCAGGTAGAACACGGTGTAATTAGATGAGTAACGAACACTAACTTCACTTAACGAAGATTTATTGACCACTAGCATGTACAAGAGCGCAGAGCGAACTGCCTCCGGCCAGAACACATACGGTTTATATACAGTTACATAACATGCCAGTACAATGATTCTTGATATTTGTGGATACTTCTAGAATCTCCTCGAAGCGATTATAGATATTAAAATTTTATAGTTGAGGTGAGTCTTGAATTCACGAGCCTCCATGCAACAAACTAGTATTATAACGGCTACGTCATAGTGACGGTCCTACTCAGCTACTTCTACGACAATATAATCAACCAGATATGAATGATATCGCCAATGTAGACACTGAAAAAGGTTGGAGACAGTAGGCAGCCTTGGCTAACTACTTGGTTAGCATCGGTAGATTTTGTTCCTTTCCTTACAGTACGGATCCTTATTTTAACATTTTTGTACAATGATTGAATTGACATAGACAGATATTCTAGAACTCCTGTTTTCTTTAGTGATCCCAACAGAACTTTTCGTTTTACGTTGTTAAATGCCTTTTCATCAGAATCTTCTCCTTTTGGTGGTGGTATGCATAGGGCACTTAACAGCGAGGTCATCAGCATCCAGAATAACTCTTCTCAGGTACTAGTGACAAAGTGAAAATAGAATCAGTACCTTTTCTAAAACTATTTCCATCTATGACATATCTGTTTCCGCTATTTGTGTTAATCTCTTATTTATACTTTTAGAATATCGGTGCAGTTCGTAACAAAAATTTAGCAGATTTTTTCCGCGGAAGCTTGCACATTGTGATTTATCTCCTTTCTCCTTTTTTTTTTTTTTTTTTTTTTTTTTTTTTTTTTTTTTTTTTTTTTTTTTTTTTTTTTACAAATAGTGCACATCAAAGCTTCATTCCTTTCGTCTGGAACATGTCTGCTCAGCCAGGAAACATCCGTGAAATGTAAAAAACTGCGCTTTAGTTGTTCAGATGTATAGTTAATGAACTCTTTCTTTATATTATCAGTGCCAGATGACTTTTTGTTGCTTGTTGGATATCAGCTTTAGCAGCTCTTCTGTTGCCTCCTGATCTACAGTTTCCTTAGTATTGGTGTTTATCTCTGTTGCTTCTTCGTTATGAGTCCACAACATTTAAAGTAATTTAACCATTATTTTCAGTTAGTATATTTAGTTTTAAATTATCTCGTTCTTGTGTGTTCAAGTGCTTCATAATATTTTATGCTTCGGTTCTGTCCTCTATTAATATAATGTTCCGTTTTCTCACACTCCAATCCCAATCTTCTTGTTCAATTTTAGGCAAATTAACTTTTATAATTATCTCCCTAATTCACATTTTTTAAAGTAATGATAAGTGTTTTTCAAGCGTTTCCTTCTGGTCTTTTATTAGTTTGCTAATAGGGTCGTTCCCATTCACTAATCCCTTTTTAGATTATTTCCTTCTTCCTCATTCCTAAAACTAAAGCGGTTGCTTGCGCTATAATCATATATTAACTCAAGTAAAACCATGCACTTTAAGTGGAAAAAGACGCTCGCACACGTTTAAGACATTATTCGCTCCTGTGATATTAAACAGACAGATCAACTTGCAAATATACAAGATTAGTCGGTAGCTACGGATGTGGAATTTAATGGAAAATCTGAACTCAGGGTGCTGCAAAAGTCTACGCGGTAGTTCACGATAATAATAGTACTAGGATATCTAGGACAAAGACTTAATTGGAGTGTCATATGAAAGAAACTAATATTTTAAGATCAATAAAGTATTAGGGCACCGCCCACGACTAGTAATCAAAACGGTCTGGGCCCCGGTTTCGAAATACGTTACTGGTTAAATTTGGAATAAAAACCATCAGCAATGGTGACTGAAGACGTCCGGTAACAAGAAGTCACCCTCGTTCTGCCAACGGCAGACAGAGGTTCAGTGCACTCTTTTTTGTCCTTGGGATGGGAAACTGTCCCTAAAAGAGGGCAGAACCAGCAATGATCAACGGCTTGAGTCAGTGGAATCAATGCATTAAATATACATAATCGGCAAAAGATTCTGGACATATTACCCTTTCAGATCTCTCGAAGAAAAATGCAAAGCAGCAGGTGACCATGAGAAAAATATGGAATAATCAACGACAGAATAACATTCTACAATTCGGAGCATGGAATGTCAAAAGTTTAACCGTAACAGGGAGGCTAGAAAATCTGAAAAGGGAAACACAAAAGCTTTTAGCGTGAATAATACTAGCGAACGAAAGAAACAAGTAAGGAATCATTTCGTACTTTATTAACGTATCTAAAAAGAAAAATCAACAAAACGTAAGTCAATGGATAAGAAGGGCAAAGTTCTGTCCATAATAATAGTTCCATGCTGCATCCAGCGATCATCTTCTACCACTTCATCTGCTTGTCATTCACAATATACATCTGCATCTACATTTATACTCCGCAAGCCACCCAACGATGTGTGGCGGAGGGCACTTTACATGCCACTGTCATTACCTCCCTTTTTTGTTCCAGTCGCGTATGGTTCGCGGGAAGACCGAGTCTGAAAGCCTCCGTGCGCGCTCGAATCTCTCTAATTTTACATTCGTGTTCTCCTAGGGAGGTAGGGGGAAGCAATATATTCGATACCTCATCCAGAAACGCACTCTCTCGAAACCTGGCGAGCAAGCTACACCGCGATGCAGAGCGCCTCTCTTGCAAAGTCTGCCACTTGAGTTTACTGAACATCTCCGTAACGCTATCACGGTTACCAAATAACCCTGTGACGAAACGCGCCGCTCTTCTTTGGATCTTTTCTATCTCCTCCGTCAACCCGATCTGGTACGGATCCCACACTGATGAGCGATACTCAAGTATAGGTCGAACGAGTGTTTTGTAAGCCACCTCCTTTGTTGATGGACTACATTTTCTAATGACTCACCCAATGAATCTCAACCTGGTACCCGCCTTACCAACAATTAATTTTATATGATCATTCCATTTCCAATCGTTTCGCAAGCATACTCCCAGATATTTTACAGAAGTAACTGCTACCAGTGTTTGTTCCGCTATCATATAATAATACCATGAAGGATCCTTCTTTCTATGCATTCGCAAATACATTACATTTGTCTATGTTAAGGGTCAGTTTCCACTCCCTGCACCAAGTGCCTATCCGCTTCAGATCTTCCTGCATTTCGCTACAATTTTCTAATGCTGCAACTTATCTGTATACTACAGCATCATCCGCGAAAAGCCGCAAGGAACTTCCAACATTATCTACTAGGTCATTTATATATATTGTGAAAAGCAATGGTCCCATAACACTCCCCTGTGGCACGCCAGAGGTTACTTTAACGTCTGTAGACGTCTCTCCATTGATAACAACATGCTGTGTTCTGTTTGCTAAAAACTCTTCAATCCAGCCACACAGCTGGTCTGATATTCCGTAGGCTCTTACTTTGTTTATCAGGCGACAGTGCGGAACTGTATCGAACGCCTTCCGGAAATCAAGAAAAATAGCATCTACCTGGGAGCCTGTATCTAACATTTTCTGGGTCTCATGAACAAATAAAGCGAGTTGGGTCTCACAAGATCGCTGTTTCCGGAATCCATGTTGATTCCTACAGAGTAAATTCTGGGTTTTCAAAAACGACATGATACTCGAGCAAAAAACATGGTCTAAAAATCTACAAAAGATCGACGTCAGAGATATAGGTCTATAGTTTTGCGCATCTGCTCGACGACGCTTGTTGAAGACTGGGACTACCTGTGCTCTTTTCCAATCATTTGGAACCTTCAGTTCCTCTAGAGACTTGCGGTACACGGCTGTTAGAAGGGGGGCAAGTTCTTTCGCGTACTCTGTGTAGAATCGAATTGGTATCCCGTCAGGTCCAGTGGACTTTCCTCTGTTGAGTGATTCCAGTTGCTTTTCTATTCCTTTGACACTTATTTCGATGTCAGCCATATTTTCGTTTGTGCGAGGATTTAGAGAAGGAACCGCAGTGCGGTCTTCCTCTGTGAAACAGCTTCGGAAAAAATCGCAGCACCAAGAAAGAGTTGTGCAACATAAATGAAAGTTGGTGGGCGTCTTTCTACATCTGAAACGAGATGTCTGTTCAAATTTCGCACCAATCGCGTAAGAGAGGCTTAAGCAGTGCCACTATGAGAACGGGAATCAGTTTTACAATAAATACACCTCACTGAGTGTGAACGAGGTCGTGTAGTAGGGCTACGAAAACTGAATGTTGCTTCTGCGATATTGCTCAAAGACTTGGCACGAATGTAGCCACTGTACGTGATCGCTAGCAGCGGTGGTAACGAGGACGTACGGTCCCAAGAAGACCGGCCTCCACATGTCTCTACCAGAGGGGAGACCATCATGTTCGATGTATGGCTCTGATGCATCGTTCTGCGTCTGCGGCAGCAGTTTGAGTATCAATTGGCACCACAGTGACACTATGAATTGTTACAGAATGGTAACGTCAGTGACGGCACCAAGCCAGACGCCCTGTAGCCTGCGTTCCATTGACCCCAAACTGCCGCTATTTGCGACTTCGTTGATGTGTGGCGAAACTCATTGGAATGTAGGATGGAGGTCTGTTATGTTTCCTGATGAAAGCTGGTTCCCTCTCGGTTCCAGTGATGGCCATGTATTGGTTAGAGCGAGGCCAGTTGAAAGCCTGCAACCAACCTGTCACCGTCCTACACCTGGAGCTATTGTCTGGGGTGCGATTTCGTATGACAACAGGAGCACTCCCGCGCTTATAGCACGCACCCTGACTGTAAATCTGTACGTCAGTCTGGTGATTCGACCTGTTGTACTGCCATTTATAAACTGCATTTCCAACAGGATAACGATCGTCCACGTACTGCTGTTGTAACCTATAATGCTCTACAGAGTGCCAACATATTGTCTTGGCCTGATCAATGACCAGATTTGTCTCCAGTCGAGCGTATATCGGACATCATCGGAGAACAACTGCTGCGTCGTCCACAAACAGCATTCACCGTCTCTTTACTGACCAACAACAGGCATGAAGCTCCATCCCATAGACTTACATCAGGTACCTGTACGACTTAATGCATGCATGTTTTCATGCTTCCGTTCAACATTCTGACAGTTACACTGGTTAGTAATGTGCCAGCATTTCATACTTGCAATGGCTTATCTCGCCCTTGTACTTAAATATGTTACCTACACGAATATATTGCCGAAATTTCATTACTCTACATTAATTATTTTTTGGTATTGTGACTTTTTTTCCGTCAGTGTATATTCGTCCATCGCTATACCAGCACCTCCCCCACTACATAGAAAAAAGAAAAGTCCTGCTGCCCCCAGGTATGTGGAAGTACTAGTTTTTGATACGAGGGCCCGCTCTTGTAACCAAAGCCTGCGGTTGCTGCACCAAGACGCCTCCTTCCTGTTTTGAGGTTTTCTCTGCTGAGTGATTGTCTCTCTCACTTGACACTGTCTACGAGCCGGTGTCGGTAGGTGTGACTGCCTGTTCACGAAGTAATGTTCCCTTCGAGTACTCGTAACACGGTTTCAACAATTCAGTTGCTACTGCTTCTTGCATTCCATTTATGTCTAATGTAAAGGTATTACTTCCTTTTGTCAACACTTTATAAAGACCCACGTAAGGCGCGGAGGGGTATCTGTGGAGAGGAGAGACAAACTTGTGGTTCCTGAAGAGGGCAGCAGCCTATTCAGTAGTTGCAGGGGCAACAGTCAGGATGATTGATTGATCTAGCCTTGTAACACTAAACAAAATGGCCTTGCTGTCCTGGTACTGCGAACGGCTGAAAGCAAGGGGAAACTACAGCCGTAATTTTTCCCGAGGGCATGCAGCTTTACTGTATGATTATATGATGATGGCGTCCTCTTGGGTAAAATATTCCGGAGGTAAAGTAGTCCCCCATTGGGATCTCCGGGCGGAGACTACTCAAGAGGACATTGTTATCAGAAGAAAGAAAACTGGCATTCTACGGATCGGAGTGTGGAATGTCAGATCCATTAATGGGGCAGGTAGGTTAGAAAATTTAAAAAGGGAGATGGATAGGTTAAAGTTAGATATATTTGAATTAGTGAACTTCGGTGGCAGGAGGAACAAGACTTTTGGTCAGGTGAATGCAGGGTTATAAATACAAAATCAAATAGGGGTAATGCAGGAGTATGTTTAATAATGAATAAAAAAATAGGGGCACGGGTACTACAAACAACATAGAGAACGCATTATTGTAGTCAGAGACAGCAAAGGACATGGAGGATCACTTGAAAGGAATGGACAGTGTCTTGAAAGGAGGGTATAAGGTGAACATCAACAAAAGCAAAACAAGGATAATTGAATGTAGTCGAATTAAGTCGGGTGATGCTGAGGGAATTAGATTAGGAAATGAGACATTTAAAGTGGTAAAGGAGTTTTGCTATTTGGGGAGCCAAATAACTGATGATGGTCGAAGTAGAGAGGATATAAAATGTAGACTGGCAATGGCAAGGAAAGCGTTCCTCAAGAAGAGAAATTTGTTAACATCGTGTATTGATTTAAGTGTTAGGAACTCGTTTCTGAAAGTATTTTTTTGGAGTGTAGCCATGTGTGGAAGTGAAACGTGGACGATAAATAGTTTAGACAAGAAGTGAATAGATGCTTTAGAAATGTAGTGCTACAGAAGAATGCTGAAGATTAGATGGGTAGATCACATAACTAATGAGGAGATATTGAACAGAATTGGAGAGAAGAGAAATTTGTGGCACAAGTTGACTAGAAGAAGGGATCGGTTGGTAGGGCATATTCTGAGGCATCAAGGGATCACTAATTTAGTATTTGAGAGCAGCGTGGATTGTAAAAATCGTAGAGGGAGACCAAGAGATGAATACACTAAACAGATTCAGAAGGATGTAGGTTGCAGTAGGTACTGGGAGATGAAGAAGCTTGCACAGGATAGGGCAGCACGGAGAACTGCATCAAACGAGTCTGGACTGAGGACCATGACAACAACAACAACAACAACAACAAGGTGGTTGCAGCCACAGACATTCGTTACTTCCGTGAACAGTTGTGATTCGAATTGACGACCTCTATCTGTCGTGATCAAGTGTGGAATTCCGAAAGGTGCGAAACACTTACTTAATAGTACTTTCGCGATAGTTTCTATTGAGATATCTACTACCGGTGTTGCTTCTGGTCATCTTATGAAACGATCCTCGACTGTCATTATGTACCGTTGTCCATAAGAAAAAGGTAGCAGCCCTACTAAATCCAAATGAGTCCTCGCAAATCTTCTAGTCTGTGTTAGAATCTGAAATTTTGTTACATTGTAATTCTAAGCAATCTCGTACACAGTTTCGGCATTCTTTTTTGTACTCCAGGCAATACGATTTTGTTTCCTTCTATCTTCGCAGTTGCTCTAATATCTGGTTGAGATAATTCATGTAAGTTAGGTGAGCTAACATCCCCAAAGATATTCGGGCTCGTATGCGGTTAGTCTTCGTCCAAATGTCTCGGCTCAAACTCGTCTAGAGGTTGAACAGCACGTGTCGCATTACACGCCCTAAATTAGACACTTGTGACCATTTGGTTAAATTGTCTGGCTGATGCCATTTTACGAAATACAAAGTTAATATAACATATAATAACAGTAATAATAATATCGGGAACCCAATTAAAGACCCCTAAATTATGTAGGTCACACAGTTGCGATTTAGTTAGAATAATGTTTATTCAGAAAGCAAACTAACAGCGAAGGTGGTCGTCATTAGAGTTACTGTTACACTCGAGCGCATATCCATTTGACACAGTTCGATCCTTCACAATCTCATCGCGAAATACACGTCTAATATTCTACTTCGTTATATTCACGATAAGTTAAGAGTCCACACCAGGCGCTCAGAGACTAAGTATCGTGATACCACACAACGCGAAATTTTCTTCGTTGTTTCACTTCCTAACTACCTAAAGACCGACTGTCCGCCTTCGCGTCTCAATCCGAACTGTACCCTTTGTGTCTCCAACCGAAATGTCCGGGTTCGCGTCTCCACTAGCACTGTCCCCTCTGCCCATCCCGGGCCGCGTATCCGCGGGCCTAATGTCCTTGCTCAACTGACTAGCGCAGTTCCCTTTCCTGAAGCCAACCATCTGATGGGCTACAGCTTATTCTACATTATTTTACATTGTAACATATTTAAATAATCAAAGCTTCACCACTTTCACGTTCTAAATAAAGTAACAATAATATCCATTACATAATAAATCTTAAATTCTTTTACATAAAACCAATACAATTTCCTTCTTAACTTAGAATGTGACTGCCAATAACCTTGCACCAATGTGCTTTCTTATAAATAAATAAAGAACAAAATTAACTATTACACACTAAAATTTACAACAAATATTGTTTTACCTGATGATTCAATGAGGTGTCATGCTGTCATCGTTCAATGTGTTTTGTGTGAAGGATATGATGATCTGATGCTTAACCGAAAATACTGGTAATTTAAATATACTATATCTCTTAAACAAATAAAGTTACAGAGTTGATATTTACGACATTTGTTATTTTAATGATGCGCTTCTGTATGAAATGTCGATCATTAAGATTGACCAAAGCTTTCAGATTTTAGTTTTCAGGTCTGTGTTACAAAACTTTTTTAATTTCACTTTAACAATAAATCCTAAACTATTACAGATATGATCAATATTCAAGTTTTATTGGGATCACCATGAAAATTTATGAAGGATGATAGTTTAAATTTACTGTGGCTTGATTCCCTTCACTACTACAGAATTAAATAGTTTTCATAAATGCTTCCCTTTACGGTCGACCTTAGTTCCGCCATATTTAACACCGCTATGTCTCCTTGGCCACAGAAGCCTTCTACTAGGTTTCCCTATGACGTAGTTTCTCGTCTGTTTCACTCGAACACTACAGCGCTTAGACCTCAACAGACAATAGACAACTGTGAGTTTCCCCATATTGTGGTGAATCTGCACCCTTTGTGGCACGCGGTCCTGGACGACAGGGTCCGTTTCATAATTCCTGTAGGCTGACTCTGTCGGACGTATATTTAAATGAGAGCGCAATGCTCGTTAACTCACAGTTCTGAAAAATACTTCGCGTAACTCCGTCGAAATTAATGGTCGGTGTTGACTTGTCGATGTATCATACAAAATTCTTATATCGCTGTGATTTTAGCCACAGCGCCGTGTGTTTACTCTCTTCAGCTGTTGTACCTACCTGTAATCTCTTCGTTTATCTGTTATTTCTTTCCGCGGAACTGTACTTAAAGTGGCACAGTGTCACAATAGACAATATGCCACTACGTTCTGTACCCCCGAGATCTGACGTATGACTGTCGTAAACTGAGCAATGAATATCGCCTGTCTGCATTGTCCCGGAGAACCGTCGTCCGCTATTTGTTGCAAAAAAAATTAAGTGGCTTATGATGAGTGAAAATTGCGTAATGTCTGCCTTCCACTGTTGAACGAAAATGTTTGATCGATGCGAAAATTGCCCATATTTCACGATCGACTGCGGTCCATTTTGACTGTTGCCGTGAGAGATTTTGCGAAACAAATGCCAACGGCTGCCAATGTCCGTCTACCCTTCGTTGCAGCGCTGTGGCAATTGCTGTCTGACTTGCGTCTACCGAGAAAGCTATTTGAGCTCGCTAAGAGAATGTGGTACAGTTGAGCTAAATACGATTTGATCGTGTTAAAAGCCTCTTCGCCCGCTTGCGTCCACTGAATTTTACGGTTTCCCGATGACTGCTTGCCAGAGAGTAGTGCTTTAAGCGGTTCTTGTTGCTGTGCTAGACGTTGGAGGCGCCGTTGGCAGTAATTGACTATTCCCAGGAATCTGCGTAATTGACAATCCTTTCTCAGATACCGAGTATCCCAGGAACTGCACTTCACGTCTCTACCTAGTATGAACCTGGAGACGTTGACTACTATTCCGTACTCCTGCAGCAGTTAAAAGAGTAGGCTTAACTGTGACCTACGTTCTTCCTTTGACTCAGAGAAAACGAGTAAGACATGCGTGCAGCAGAAGAGAAACGAAAAACCACGCATTATCTCCTGCATGAATCTCTGCCATTTGTATGATTCGTTTCTTAACCCAGACAGCACGAAACTGTACTGGAAGCTGAAGGAGACGTAATTACTGCGGTTGTCTGTATATCCTCTTTGGCTACCGCTATCTGTAAATCTGCTTCCGTACAACCTAAATACACTAAATACTTTTGCCAGTCCAATAGCGCTATTAAAATCTGTGTCGTTAGGTACCGGGTACTTGTCGGGAATTGTGCGTGCAGTAAGTGTCCCGTAGTCACAACATAACCGCCAAGACCGCCTTTCTTACGTACTATGCGTGATGGTGAGGCCAAAGCACTAGCGGAATGTCTTATGATGCCTGTTGTGATTACTTCTCCCCACCGGCTTGCCAAGCTTGTCCAGTTGCAGTCTCCTCAGTATGTCTGCTACTGGTTGTCCAGGTTGCGGCGCACGGTCGAGTGTCTGCATCTTCTTTCCTTACTAAATGGCAATGTCATTTCGGGATATCTGTGCTAGAAATCGCGGAATGTTTTGTGGTTTCTTGTCATTTTAATTTGTATATCCATTTACCGAAACTTTCACGCTTTCAGCCCAACCGCTGTGTCGCTTTGATGGGAGGTTGCACGAATTGTTACCAAGCTTCTATTGACCAGGTCTGGTGCCAATCGAAAATGCGACGATAAACGCCAAATCAAATCAGTGACAATGGCGGTAAGGAAGCTCCACTTCGTGAGGAGATCCAGGGCCTACGAGTACAATCCGTTCCTGCTCTCTGAATGCAATGATTCACTTGCTCCAGTGACAATATGTTGTGTCGGTGCGGTCGGGCTGCCGTATTCTTAGGGTATTCAGAACCGTTCGCAGATTTACGACCCTGAGTCAATCAGGAAGTTGCTACCCAAGTAGCAAAGATAGACGAAAAATCTGAATGCTTCGTGTATCGTTGATAGTAATTGAGGGCACTCAGAAACGCTGGCAGACGTTAGCACTCTTTAAGAACGCCAATACCATTTGTGTACTGCGTGCGTAGCCATCTGCCTGCTCCGAATCTTGTTCTTCTCGCGACCAGTTCCTGCCTCTTTGAACAAACTGTTCTTTTCGTCGGTATCGTTTATGTGGTGACAAAATCTCTACATTCATTCTTGCAATTTGTTGTTCCAGTTGTTCTGTCCTTTCGTCCCCTTTATGCGTCTCCTGATTGCCGTGAAACATCTCAGAAGCCACCTTTGTGATGTCTGCGGTCTCTAACAGTGTAGCATCTAACACGTCCTCTACTTCTTCTATAACCGCTCCATCAGATATGCTGACGTCAAGCTGACGTCAAGCTGTTGAAAAATACATTCAGAGTGTGTAAACATCGTTATTGGTCGGCTCAGCCAGAAGTGTGGCAGCTTGGTGCGCAGCGTATTATCTGCCAGATGTCTTTCTGCTTGAAGCATCTCCGTAGTTGTTTGATGCGGTGATGTTGAAAGCGTGGGTGCTCTTCCCTTACATCGGCTTCTGGGTGTTGCATGTCTCGTTCTGCCGTCGCCTTGGAGAAAAGAGGTACAGTACGTTATCTTACAATTCTTCTTGTCTTGCTTCGTCGGGGTCATCACTTTAGTGGCATTAATAGTAGCGAAAGAAAGAAATAGGTAAGGAGACTTTTCGTTCTATACTAACGCAGTTAAACACAAAAAATCATAAAAAGGTATACAAAAGAATAACAAAGACAAAGTTCCGTCCATAATGATAGTTCTATGCTGCAACCAGAGATCATATTCTACATCAGCGTCTCTTACTCATTTATACTAGTCCGTCACGCCAGACTCAATCTTTCTAGATGTAATGGAGGCCGGTAAAGTGAAATTGGGAGAACATAAGGACATCTGGTCAGGCCAATACAGGGTAACTAGCAGACAAACCCAGCACTGCCCGGGTATTCATTTTGCCAGTCGTCTATTAGAAACAAAATAGAAACGAATTGTATTTGTTGAGCATTATCGAAAAAATTTAAATTCTCCATATTCGCGTTTATTAACACCTTTGAAATTAAGCAGTAGACCCTGTGTGAGATGATCCCGGATGGTTTCTGTACGCTGGTCGCAACTGCTGCCCGTGTGTACAGTGTCATTTTGTACACGTCTTTATGGCAAAACCTCTTCCTAGCTCTACAAACGGCTGGCGTTTCCTCCTACAGCTTTCTGCCCTTCAGGTGTCAGGTATTTCCTTAAGCTGACTCGACTATAGGTCTTCGTAGTAAGAAATAAATGTATTAAAACTGCAAGAACGCACGAGGCAGCATTTTCTAGGCATCTCATTGGTTAAGACGTCATATCTCCTGAACTATGGCTGGCACCATGATATACTTTCTTAGGTGCAATTGCGGCACACGTTTGTACTGCTTGTGAAATTTCTTGCGAATAGACTTAGTAGCACTGACGTGATAAATTTAAGTGTCACTCGTGATGTGGCAGTTTTTCACGCATATAACTGTTCAGTACGTCATGTCTTTTGTACTATAATAGGTATGTCGTCCACACCTCCCTCCCCACCCCTCTCCCCTCCACCCCAAGGGCAAATGATATGTTTACCAATTTTGGTTGCAATCGGTCTAGTGGTTTACGAGGAGATGTGGTACACACAGACACACACACACACACACACACACACATACACACACACACAGACACCAGTTTTTGTAATGTCTATTGATATATATACACTCCTGAAAATGGAAAAAAGAACACATTGACACCGGTGTGTCAGACCCACCATACTTGCTCCGGACACTGCGAGAGGGCTGTGCAAACAACGATCACACGCACGGCACAGCGGACACACCAGAAACCGCGGTGTTGGCCGTCGAATGGCGCTAGCTGCGCAGCATTTGTGCACCGCCGCCGTCAGTGTCAGCCAGTTTGCCGTGGCATACGGAGCTCCATCGCAGTCTTTAACACTGGTAGCATGCCGCGACAGCGTGGACGTGAACCGTATGTGCAGTTGACGGACTTTGAGCGAGGGCGTATAGTGGGCATGCGGGAGGCCGGGTGGACGAACCGCAGAATTGCTCAACACGTGGGGCGCGAGGTCTCCACAGTATATCGATGTTGTCGCCAGTGGTCGGCGGAAGGTGCACGTGCCCGTCGACCTGGGACCGGACCGCAGCGACGCACGGATGCACGCCAAGACCGTAGGATCCTACGCAGTGCCTTAGGGGACCGCACCGCCACTTCCCAGCAAATTAGGGACACTGTTGCTCCTGGGGTATCGGCGAGGACCATTCGCAACCGTCTCCATGAAGCTGGGCTACGGTCCCGCACACCGTTAGGCCGTCTTCCGTTCACGCCCCAATATCGTGCAGCCCGCCTCCAGTGGTGTCGCGACAGGCGTGAATGGAGGGACGAATGGAGACGTGTCGTCTTCGGCGATGAGAGTCGCTTCTGCCTTGGTGCCAATGATGGTCGTATGCGTGTTTGGCGCCGTGCAGGTGAGCGCCGCAATCAGGACTGCATACGACCGAGGCACACAGGGCCAACACCAGCGATCTCCTACACTGGCCGTACACCTCTGGTGATCGTCGAGGGGACACTGAATAGTGCACGGTACATCCAAACCGTCATCGAACCCATCGTTCTACCATTCCTAGACCGGCAATGGAACTTGCTGTTCCAACAGGACAATGCACGTCCGCATGTATCCCGTGCCACCCAACGTGCTCTAGAAGGTGTAAGTCAACTACCCTGGCCAGCAAGATCTCCGGATCTGTCCCCCATTGAGCATGTTTGGGACTGGATGAAGCGTCGTTTCACGCGGTCTGCACGTCCAGCACGAACGCTGGTCCACCTGAGGCGCCAGGTGGAAATGGCATGGCAAGCCGTTCCACAGGACTACATCCAGCATCTCTACGATCGTCTCCATGGGAGAATATCAGCCTGCATTTCTGCGAAAGGTGGATATACACTGTACTAGTGCCGACATTGTGCATGCTCTGTTGCCTGTGTCTATGTGCCTGTGGTTCTGTCAGTGTGATCATGTGATGTATCTGACCCCAGGAATGTGTCAATAAAGTTTCCCCTTCCTGGGACAATGAATTCACGGTGTTCTTATTTCAATTTCCAGGAGTGTATTTCGCCACCTTCAGTTACTTTGCGGCCCAAGTTGCGAAACTAATTCGCTACTCCAGGAGTGTATATATATATATATATATATATATATATATATATATATATATATATATTTTACAAGCAGCAGGAATTGGAGTAACGGGAGAAGGATTCGTTAAGATTAGAAAAGCTGGGCATTGAGTGAGCTACGAGGAACAGTTCAGCAATCAACTTGTTCTCATCACATTCGGCAGTAAACCAACTCTTACAACTATCGCCCAGGCATACATGCCAACGTCGCAAGAAGCTGATGAAGAGTTACAAAAGATTTATGAGGATATTAAACGGGTAAGTCACAATGTAAGGGGAAATGAAAATGCAGAGTCATGCGGTATTGGAAAGCATTTGTAGAAGAAGTAATAGAAGAAAGAGTTACGGCAGAATACGGCGTTTAGAGTACGAAAGAGAGAGGAAAAATAATGATTGAGTTCTGAAGTATATTACAGATGGTAATAGTGAATACTCTGACAAGAATCGCAGAGGAGGAGGTATACTTAGAAAAGACCCGGGGACACGAGAGGATTCCAACTGGGTTTCATTATGTTCAGACAGAGATACCGAAATCAGATACTGGATTGCAAGGGTACCCAGGTGCAGATATAGATTCAGACCACAATTTAGTAATGAGGAAGAACAGACTGAAATATAAGAGAATCGTTTGGAAGGACCAGTATGGAAGAAAGTGGGATACTGAGGAACAGAGGAATGACCAGAAGAGTTTGAAGTTCGCTAAGGATATTGATACTGGTATAAGAAACACTAGAGAAGGCGGCTCAGACGAAGAAGACTGGACATCGCTAAAAAGCGCAGTCAGAGTCATAGGACAGAAAAATATAGGCACAAAGATGAAACTGCGAAGAAACCTTGGGTAAAAGAAGAAACACTTTAACGAAGGAAGGATGTACTAAGACAGGAATACAGCTATATAAATCCCTCACGGATAATTTGAATTGGAAGTGTTGGTTAGCCAAGGCGAAATGTCTTCATGGCAAATGTGAAGAAAACGAAAATGAAATGGTCATGTCGGCATAAATAAAATTTCAGTGAAATTAAGAGTAAGGTTGGTAACATTTAGAGTGCAATGTAAATTCCACTTTGAAACGTGTAGGAGACAGCGGATAGGTGGAAAGAGCACACTGAAGCTCCCTGTGAAGGGGACGACTTGACTGCAGATACGATAGGAGAAGAAATCTATGTCGATATAGAAGACATAGGGAATCCAATAACAGAGCCAGAAATTAAAAGAGCTCTGAAGATTTGAGATCAAATGAGGCAGAAGGGATATATAGCGATCCTGCGTAATTTCTAATATCAACGGGGGAAATGGTAACGAAACAATTATTCATGTTAATATGTAGAATGTTAGCCTGGTGACGTACCATCAGACTTCCGGAAAAATACCATGTAAGCAATTCCGAAGACAGCAAGGGCAGAAAGTGCGAGAACTGTCCCACAATCAGCTTAACAGATCATGCTTCCAAGCTGCTTACAAGAGTTATTTACAGAAGAATGGGAGAGAAAATAGCGGGACAGATCGATGACGATCAGTTTGGCATTTGAAACGTAGAGACACCAGAGTGGCAGTTGTGTCGTTGCGCTTGATAATGGGAGCAAGGCTGAAGAAAAATCAAGAAACACTAATAGGAGTGGCCGACATACAAGAATCGTTTGTCAATGTAAAATATTGCAAAACCTTCGGAATTCAGAGAAAAACGGGAGTAAGCTGCAGGGAAAGACGGGTAATGTGCTATACAAGGTGTTTCTGTAAGTAAGTGCAAAAATTTAACAGGACATAGAGGACGCTCCACTGAACAATTTGTTTTTATTTACATTAGATACAGTTAACTGCAAATACTGCCACTGACATAATGAGCATATCATTTGTACTGTATCTTCCACCATTTGTACTGTATCTTCCAAAATGTCCTGAAACTGACGGCCATCACACTCAGTGCAAGTATGACATCGGCGAACAAGATTGTGTCGCACCCAGGCAAGTATCTCTGGTGTGTTTCGAATCACATCACAGGCAGCTACAATTTTGGCGCCTCATTTTATCTCTGTTTCCACTGGGGTCTCATACAAAAGTGACTTTAGATATCCCCATAGGAAATAATGAAGGGGATCCAGTTCATTTGACCTCGCAGGCCATGGAATAGGACTTCCCCTTCCAATCCAGCCACCAGGAAATACGGCATTGAGATGGTTACGGCCATCCACACTGAACTGAGGCCGTGTACCGTCATGTGTGATCCACATCTTCTCATAACAGGAAAGCGTACATTCTCAAACAACTTAGGTAGAACTCTTTGCATGAAGCTCAATTACAGGTAGTCATCCAGACTTCCTAGTAATCGGCCTCGTCCTTCTTGTTTCCTTGCAGGAAATAAACAGTGTACATGTAAATAAACAGCACAGTATGTGTAAACCTGTATGCTTGTTATTTGTAAATTAGCTGAAAAACAATTAGTCTAGACGAAGCGGTGGACAAGCTTACTCTCACATCTCCTTAAGCTGGCTTCTCCGACCCGACGTTCCCTGCCTCAAATTGTTCAGTGGAGCATTCCCTGAGTCCTGTTACATATTTGCACACTCTTACGAAAACACCCTCTACGTATTAGAACCAAGAGGGAACAATAAGAGTGGAAGACCATGAACGAAGCGCTCAGATTAAAAGGGCTGTAAGACAGAGCTGTGGTCTTTCGCCCCCACTGTTATCGAAGAAGCAATGGTGGAAATATAAGGAACGTTCAAGAGTGGAAAAATAATTCAGGATGAAAGATTATCAATGATAAGATTCGCTGATGGTATTCCTGTTCTTCTTGAAAATGAGAAGAATTGTAGGATCTGCTGAATGTAATGAATATTCTCATGAGTACAGAATACAAACTTAGAGTAAATTGACAAAAGATAAAGGTAATTAGATACAGTAATTAGATACAGCAAGAAACTTATTCTCAAAATTTGTGATCAAGAATTAGAAAACGTTAAGGAATTCTGCTGTCTTGGTAGCAAAATAACCCATGACGAACGAAGCAAGGAGGGCATTCCTGGCCAAGAGAAATCTGCTGCTATCAAACATAGGCCTTAGTTTGAGGAAGATATCTGAGAACGTACGTATGCAGCACAGTACTGTGTAGTAATGAAACATGGACTGTGGGGAAACCGGAACAGAAAAAGACTGAAGCGTTTGACATGTTTGATACAGAAGAATGTAGAAATTAGCAGGGCTCATAAGATAATGAACGAGGAGGTTCTTCACAGAATCGTTGAAGAAAAGATCATACCGAAAACACTGACTAGAAGAAGCAACAGGATGATAGGACCTGTGACGGGTACCAAGGAATGACTTCCATCGTAATATAGGGAGCTCTACAATGTAAAAATTGTAGGAGAAGAGAGATATTGGAATATGTCTAGCAAGCAACTCAGGACGTAGGCTGCAAGCGTTACTCTTAAATGAAGAAGTTAGCGCAGGAGAGGAGTTTGTGGCAAGCTGCATCAGACCATACAGAACACTTTTTAAAAAATGCTATTTGGAAGAAGACAGCGTGGAAGTCGTGGATATGTGACGTGCTAGAATATAAAAAAGACTGTTAGCCTTGGCAGATCCCAAAGCACAGTAATGGAGAAGGCAGAATCAGCTAAACGTGTTGCCAAGATAAAAGGCATACAACCTTCAGATAATTTTCACAATGACTTTTGGGATAAAAGTTTTAATTTACTTTTCACAAATGTTCTATGTGCCCTTCATTGTGTCTCTACGACAAACTTCCAAATAATAGTCAAACTCGTACCATACTTTGCGATCTTACTGCGTTCTTTGCTTCCCTAACTGACGTTGCAGCTCATCCAACTTCGGTGAAACTGAAGGCACGTAGACAGAGAAGTCTGGTGACCTCGGCGGCCAGTGGTGTAATGTGGGGTCCGTGCGCCCCTTGCGGCCGATTCATCGATCATCAACTCACCGTTACCCAGTGCTCTTGCATACAGGCGCCCGTCCTTTGGATATCCGTCCTGTCGAGAAGTGAAACTTTCGGCACGTTTCTCAATTGTGGAAAAAATCTTATCTCCAATACGTCGAGATACACGATTCGGGTAATCAACTATCCTGTACAAAATGTTAAAGAACATAAAAAAGAGAGGTCTGTAAATCTTTTCTCTGGAAACGCGTTAAAACTCAAAAGATTTGGAGAATCTCTCTCTTGGTCCACTATGTATGTAGCTGCCGTGTTCCCCACTTTCTTACGTTGCAGCTCTTCACTTTTCCATTTAAATGGAATGTGGCCTCGTCATTGAACATTAAACGTGATAAGAAGTGATTATTTTTATGTAAATACTCGAAAAACCTCTATAGGTTGTTGCTTGTCGCCATCACGAACGGCTTGTAGCAATTGAATCGTGTACGGTCTGAAACACAAATGTCGTGGCAGAACAGGCTAGACAGATGACAAATGGCTAACACTCGGCTGGCACTATGATTAGACATCGGTGGACCATTTACAAAAATCTGTTGAATCCTTGGTGCGTCTTTCATGAGTAAACAAGCGTATTCTCTGGATTTCTCCTTACATAAACAATCAGTGTCTTAAAATGCTGGTGCCATTATTGAAAGCTTTATAACTGTCGCAGGTGGTGTTAAGTACTGTCGACGAAAATCACGCCACGTAAGCTGTGACTGAATTGCACCTGCTGAAAAGGTGACCCAAAAACGCATCGTTTTGCTATGTTACAGCGTTCTCTACTCGAGCTTCACATCTCTCAGTAACTCTCTACTGCAGGATAACTTCTGTGACATCCAGAGGAGAAAGTTGCTGCTACATTTGTAGCTGTGACGGTGGGCCGTCAGTCATATCTGTATACCTCAGTCGGTAGGCCCGTGGCCTGTGAGAGGAAGGTTCTGCCTGATTAGACCAGCCAGGCAATGATTTTCACATAATTCAGATGTTAAGTTACTATGTGTTTAACCTACAGGATGAACCAGAACTTCACAACATTTTCTGAGTATTTTTGGTATAAGGCACACCTGGATTCCTTTGACTCGCAACAGAGTAATAATGCAGTTGTAATTTATTACCTAAATTACCTTTGTGCCGTGTTTATCGCGGCACAGTATAGGTCGCATTCCGTTCAGCATGTGGCTCCAAATCAGTGGGCAATTTTATCGCTGTGTGAGAGATAGCACTGCAAACAGTTAAGGGAGTCGCAGCTAGCACCCCCGGTGTCGACGAGGTAGCGACCGAGACTTAGTAGAGTCCGGCGGGGAGCAGAGGACAAGCGGGCCATTTGGGCAGCGGCGCCAGAGAGACGCTTGTCAGCTGGCGGCTTAGCAAGGGCACAACACAGACGTAGCAGCGCCAACTGCACAGTGGACTGCCGACGGTGTAGTTTGTGGTGCCTGCAGAAGCCATGTGGTTGAAGTGCACGGAGAGTGTCTGTGCTTTGCAACGCGTGCCCTGTACTTCAGCCTCAAGTGAAACATTCTTCTGCTGTCTCACACTTTACATTCAATTGCCTGAATGTTGTAAAAGCGGTGGCTCGTTTTATTTTACAGGTTACTATCCCTCTGTGTAGGGGCTGTAATTTTTTATATTATTTTTTTTTAAACCAGCAAGGTAAAACTATTCATATAACTACTTCCACCACATCAAGTGGATTTAGTGCTCACGTACTCACGCTGAGCCGTGAACACTTCCCAGTTTATCAATGGGGGATAATTGAAAATTATTATTATTACTATTATCGGTGCCATGCTTGAAATGGTCGTGCCAGGCGCGCGATATTGAATCTTGGTCCTATCACTAATGGCGCGAGACCTGCACGATCTTGTAGCAACCGTTATAGTTCTTCATTATTCTTCTGTGACACTAAGGATGGTTTCACGCAATGAAAGGGAGAATGTACAGATTAAAAGACTAATTTATTTAACAGTAGAACACTGAACAATTATGCAATCAAATGGGGGTGGGGGAAGAAAGATTTGTGTTCAGCAGCTTGCCCCAACGCTCGTTCATAATAAGCCACGATAGCAGGAGACAAGCAATTTTAGGGACGATCGCCGTATTATCAAATTGGGTCCAATTTACTACCACCATGAATGAGCCAAAGACTAAGAAAGATGCTACTGTGGGTCAATCGCTAGGTAGCCTCCTGTGCTGAAGGAATATAACCAGCTAGACGCAAAACTATTCATATAACTTTGGCTCGCGGTCCGACTACGTTAACGAAACATGAAGGGGCGCCAGACACTCACCACGTGGCGTAGGACAAACAGCACAAGTTTTAAAGCTAGGAAGACATAAATTCTGACTCGAATTTTGCACAGGAGAACTGAAAGAGCTACTGTCGGACGAAGTGGAAAAGTGAGCATGAATGTATGCACTTTAGTGCTGTACTGCAAGCTTCTGTGACTAACAAACACGTCTCGCACATTATGCCCGACTGTATATGGAAAACCCTACAGTCTTATAACACGGAAAACATTGCATAAACCGTAATTCAAGGAGCGCACATCAGTGCAATGACCTATAAGGTTCCCTCTGGGCCCCCAGGGCGCGAATCTACGGTGCACGTCGGCGCTGATGCTTACCGAACTTCATCTCCTGGAAGCGGCACCTCCGGCCTCAGGCACGGTCACACTAGAACTGACCACTGCCCCTTTGTCCGCCACCCATCCGCGGAGGGCGGTTGGCGCCAGCCCGCGAAAAACGGGCGCGCACCTGAACTGGCCCATCGTAGGGCCGGAATTTCACAGGGAGGCGACCTCGCGACGTTAAAGTTGCGAAGAAATATCAGTTACAAGGTTGGTAAGGCAGGTTGAGGAACTGAGAGCAGGAGAAACTTTGGCCACTACTGAACTTTCAAACGCCACCACGTGCTATCCTGGCGATGGGAAAAAGGATAGGGAACGGGGAGCCATCACGGCTGCTACAAAGACTGCTGCCCTCACCCATAAATAAACAAAATTCCTGGAGCCAAGCTCCTCTCACAGATAAGTGTGAGACAAGCTGTAAAAATAGTGAAATAAATCAGGCAACCCTTAGAAATTATCAATATGAAACGTCCCCTTAGAAAAATTATACACGACTGTGCTTAAACTGACACACAATAGATTTTAGCGCAACGCAATCTGACTTTCAAAAATCCCTACGAAAGAATGGCCCTGACTAACATTAACCTATATGTTTCACAAATCACTTACCTCACAAAAATCTTCGTTACTCGAACTACTGCAATACAGCGAGCGCCACTACTGCCAGCTAACTAAAAGATTCAAACTACGGAAGTCACTACCTACTGATAGGCACAGTTAGCAAATGAAAGATTTTAATAGAGAACAAACAATGTATTTACCTCACTAGTCATAATATATATATCAGTTCATGACACCAATTGTTACAAATTTAAAAACTCCGTCATCTCTCTCCCCACGTCCACCAATGCTGGCGGCTCACCTCCAACTGCGCAACGCTACGCGCTGTTAGCATCCAGTTGCCGCTGCCCAACACTACAATGGCAGACAACAATGCAAACTAGCCACAGACTGCACACGGCACAGCCAGTGATTTTTATACAGAACGCTACGTGGCGGCGGCGTTACCAATAAAAAAAACCTAAACAGCCTACTTACATAGCCCCCATGCTCCCCACAAAAAATTTTACAAATTGTTTTGGGCAGTGGCCAATACAGATTTGAAATTTTTTTCATAATTACAATGACAAAGAAATGAAATGCACACACTTATCGATACAATGTTGGTCAAAAGCTAAAATTTTCTCACAGTCCATAGAGACAGTCCAGATCATTCATCAAAGTAAAATTGCAGTGTTTTTCTCAAAGTCTGAGTAGTAAAAGAAAATGCACATGGAAGTAGTGGATTTCCATGCAGTCTTGATGAAGTAGTGTTGTCCTTTCAACGGAAAGACAGTGCTGACTCTTGACATGCAGACAGGTAATGGGCCACACCAAAGCAAACCCACAGCAGAGTCAGTCGAAGTTCTGAAGAATATTGGTAGATATGTCAACACAGAGTAGACCCATTGTAGTCCTGGTAGAGATTACGGTATTGGTGGGCCACCAGAGGTGCAGACCCACTGCAGTCCTTGTAGAAGTAATGGTATTGGTGAGTCATCAAAGGTGTAGACCCAATGTAGTCCTTGTAGAGATGGCCAGCAGCCATCTGTTGCACCTGTGCAGGTGCACAATCACCCTTGAAGAGTCTTGCAGAGAATACAGCAAGTCCATAAACCACCAGCTGTCCACTCACAAAGAATTTGTTAGAAATGTCCTTAGAACCAGCAATGCTGTTAACCAGTCCCTTGCTGTATTATCAATACACTAGCAAACACTATCAGTTCCTACTTCTCACCTATTGTGCATATACTATGACCAACAGAAACGTGTGCAGTGAAATGTAATTTACAAGTTAATTAATTTGATGAACTAGTGTCAATTACAATTGTATAACATAAGAATATAATAACAAAGGTACAAAATATATCATTAAAGAACATAACAATACAGATAACATTTGTAGTAGTACAGGCTTTACAAAAGAATCGAAACAGCAAATACACCAGTGTTACAAAAATTACGACATAAGTACATACATAAAAGATCAGAATAACTTTTGAAACATCAACTTCACACATGAGCATTAGAACAAAACAGAATAAATAATATGTAAACATCTTTACAAAGTAAATAACATGTTATTAATGCAAATTATATTTGAGGATAACAGTATTCCTCATCATAGTGAATGTAGCTTAGTATTAGAAAAATTCTGCAACATAAGTCTTATCAGATAAACATATAAAGACAGGAAGAACATAAATACACAAGGGTACACAAACACATAGTGGGATAACACAAGGGAAGGGCAGGGTTTGTTTTAGTGCAGTATTTTGCAAACAAAACTTTCTTTACTTCTCGGAGATCTCCCTCCGTTCTTCATTATTTCCAAAAAGTCCTATCTATACCTGCTTTCTGTACTTTTCTCATATAACCTCTCAGTGCATTTCTTCAAATCAATCGCAACTCATTCTCTTATATAGGCTAACCCCTCTTAAGCTAACTTAAATCTACTGAGCTCAGATGCTTAACTAAGGGACGAGGCAATGCAGCGGCACAAAACAATTAATACAAACAGCAATGAAAAAAAATGCAAGTAGGCATAGCGAGCAGCAATAAATGTAATAATTTATATCTAAGCATGACAAAGCTGTAGCAGAAAAAATATTACAGTAAAAATGTTTAATACCTATGTCACATCTTAACACTAGAGTGATGCATCACGAGAACATACGCTAGCAGATAAGTTATCAAATCGTAAAAAAAATTATTTTTGCAATTCCTGTGAAGGGAAATGTCTATTTGTGCTCTGTTTTCCAAGAAAATACATCATGAAATGATTCTTTACTGGGTCTGTAGACAGAAAATAGTGATATTAGTATATCTATTAAATTTTATTTTAACCAATGCTGCAGTGCAGATAGAAACTGGATATTAAACAAAATGAGCAATCTCTCAGCTAGAAACACAATAGATATAAAGTGTTTCTCATCATTTCATTTCAGTAAATGTCATAAATCAAGAACTCTATAGTGTAATCATGTTTTCAAGTTTGAGGGTGTCGTATCTACGATGCTTTCTACAAAGGAATGTCAATAGCGAGGATAATGGCCTCTTTTCTTTTCTCCACCTATGCTTCTGAAAGGCACACACTAATTGCTTTCTTTTGTCAGGTGGTTGTCGCGCAGCTGGGTGCCCACGACGCATTACGTTCAGGTGGCCACTTACCTTTCTTACTGAAAAAATTACGACAGCAGTTTCCGCTACAGTGACAGTCTCATATAAAAATATTTTCACAGGTTGAGAATTTGCGTTATTCATCTGTAGAAACAAAATCCTATTTATATAACAGTCTCCAAAAAATTTTCGTCGGCATTGTAATACATTCACGCATTTACACACATTTCATAACTCTTAAAGTACGATTCTTGGTTTCCAACAACCTTTTTCACAAATCAGAGTTCCTAACCACTACTCATTATTCCTTACCTTATTATACATATACATATTCGTTGACACTTCTTCCATATTTCATCATAAGAAATACGTAGCACAATCAAATTCCTCATATATGGTAGCATCATCTTATTGATCATAAACATACCTCAACAGCATAATACACATCGTCGTCGTAAAAATAACATCATAACACCTCAGTCAAATCTCTAAAACAACGTAGCTTTCTGAAATAATGTCAAAACCTATAAAATTCTCTTCTCATTTCAATATTGTCATCTACCTCAAATGTACTTTAAAAATCATGATGCCATACCAAATACATCATTCAAAGCTCTCATAGTATCACAATGATTCTGAAAAAATATGAACAGTTCACAAAGTACAGACAAAATACAATTTCATAAATGTGATATTATCCTACTGTGTAATTGCGTAAACATGTGTCACTGACGTAGTTGAAAAAATGTTTGTTTCTCGGTTAAATGACCAGATAGCTGTGTAATTTATGTGTTTGAGAAATATGGTACCGATGTGTAAAGTTGTATAAGCAAATACCGTATTAGCTAGGGCTCCTTGTGCTTGCCAAACACATGGTACACAAAGTAAGCGTGTACCCCCCTGAGGATTAATGTAATTATGTCCTCAGGTGTTACAGATTACAGCAATGGAATGAAATGTATCACGGAAAACCTTTGTATCATTGTACTTCAAATATCTTTAAAAATAAATGTGTTAAGTACAAAATTAATCACTCAAATACGTGTACTGTAGCGATAAACTGTGCGTCTTGTTGTAAGATAATTATGTGGAAATGTCGTAGTTATCGTCCTCTGTAAGCAAAGTTCTGCTGAAGTCAATGTACTTACCTCGTAATAAACGAAGTGAATTGCTTTGCGTATAAATATCTTAGTTATTACGCTTATTGCCGTGATGAAGAAAGTACTGTGCTGTAACGTATTGCTATGCTATGGAAAAGGCTGTCTAATTGTAGCTATACCACAAAAGTTACCACTAAAACATGTTTTACTTTCCAGAATAATTCAGAAAAACTGTGCAGATATAAAACAGATACACCGCAAAAGCACAATGTAAATTGTGTCACACATTAGTAGCGTCGTGATATAATCGTGTAGCTATCAAAGAAACCAAACGCTAAGTCATCTTTAATCTCACAGAAAGTACTTCAAATAAAGAATGTCTTTTCAACTAAACCAAAATGTTGCATTAAAACCTCATTAACAGTATATGTTCTAAGTATGTAAGCCTTATAGTCGTTACGTAATCGTGCAACTAACAAGCAAGAATGTACAAATAACAACACTGTGTCGTCTGTTCACTATAACAATGCATTCGTAATTTCTGTTTAAAAATGTTCCCTAGGTTCTAGACTGTATAGTTAACTTCAAAACATTGTTGCATGTTAACAGTTTCTTAGTGTGACAAAGCATACTAGAAATGTGAAGTGAAATGTTTTATGGCAAAGAGAAAGTTAAAAAGCAGATTATATTTCAATAAACGGTTTTACATGTGAAATGTGGTGTAAACCTTTACTCTTCCTAGTACGCAGAGTTTCAACTTCAACGCAATTATCATGTGGTATACATCGGTTAAGAATACAGGAGTTTTTCTCAAGGTTAGCGCCCTTGTTATTTTTCTCTGAGCCAGCCGGCGCACGCGGCTGCCTGCGGTGCGAGTCATTGTCTGTCTCTTTGTTGGCGCGCGTCGTTATTGGGATTAGGAGACCTAACTTCTACAAATTCACCTAGTCGAGAGGGCCCTGTCCTATAGGAATCCCGCCAGTTCTGATGCAATTCAGGTCTGTCATTTTGTCGGTAGTTTACATAGTTTCTTGTTTGTCGGTCATGTGGTGAAGAATTTCTCACGGAATTATCACTGCACTGTGGACCGTTGCGTCTGACGTTATTGTGTCTCCCGTGATAATAATAGTTCTGGTTGCCATATTGTCTGTTTCTATGATTGTCTCTGTCATATTCATTACTACGGAAATGCGATCTTTTTCTGTAACTATTTTTACTCTGTCAACGGTTATCATACGGGTGGTGTCTGTTTTGGTCACGATTTGTGTTGTGAGAATAGCCTTCTCGTGTCCAATTACTGTTTCTTTCATCGCGGAATTGCGACGGATGTGACCTGTAATTGTTGTGTTCCTGTTTTCGCGTTCCGCGTTTGTCAGTGTCAATTTCTAATTCTTGTAAGAGTCCCTGAAAAGCTTCAATGTCGTCTTTGCAACGGCCTGCCAAAATAATATTTGATAATGAACTAATGTCCTCCATGTGTCTTTCTGAACCAATGTTCAGAGTATCTACTGTGTCCTTTAAGTTTTCTTGAGTTTTGCAAGTTGCGTAACCGAATCAGTAGATGCAACTGAGTCAATTTTAGCTTGCAAGGTCTCATGATTTTCATGAACAATTGTTTGCAGTTCTTTTATGGCTGCTTCGTGATTCTGTAATGCATTTTCATGCCGCGAAAAAATAGGTTGGAAATGCTCACAAATTTGTGTTTTTACCTCATCACAGACTTTTTGACATTTCGATTCGATGTTATGTAATTCAGTAGTTAAATCTTCACGTGTTTGTTCAAGCGTATGTTCCATTGAGTCTAACTTTTGAAGCTTTTGCTCCATTGCGTCTAACTTTTGGTGTGTTTGTCTCTGATTTAGTTCCATTGTGTCTAACTATTGCTGTGTTTGTCTCTGATTTTGTTCCATTGTGTCTAACTTTTGCAGATTTTGTTCCATTGTGTCTAACTTATGAAGCTTTTGTCCCATTTGTTTCTGATTTTGTTCCATTTGTTGCATTAATTGCAATAATAATGTATTAGTGTCTGGAATCTGTTTTTCTATGCTTTTTGGCAGTGCATTTTCACCGGCAACATTTACATTTTGACAGGCAGAAAATGTGTCTTGACTCATTTGAGAAAACGGTGAGGACCCATAACCTAAGTCTACAATATTTGCAATATTGTGTTCTGTCATTTCGGATTCCTGAGGCGAGCTGTTGCCGACTGATCGATCGATAATTGTTCCCTGTTCACTACTTGCTTCATTGTCTACACCATTATTTGCCGCCAGCTCCATTTCCCTATGCACAATTACCAAATTACTACTTCGAATGTCTGTTAATTCACTACACAGTGGTGCTGATAAGCGACGCTCGTCGTCACTATTATTTCTCAGTTTACTTCGGAGCCTAGTGTTACGTTTTTCACACGCCATTATTGTGACAATATTTCACACGATAACACATAAAAGCACAAATTGAAGAGCAATAATAAGAGAACACATTAACATAGCACTGAAAATAATATCTAGTTAATTGCAAGCGAAGCTGCGAAATACTTGCTGCAAATCTACATGCATGCCACAACTGTTTTACTGTACAACAATGAAAGACTGCAACTACAAAGGAAATTCTGTCTATGATTACGCGCTAGCAATAAACAAAGGCTACACTAACTACGCAAACTACAAGAAAAAATCTGAAGATTCCAGAGAGGTATACTGGCAGGGTCGCCATATGAAATGTCCCCTTAGAAAAATTATACATGACTGTGCTTAAACTGACACACAATAGTTTTTAGCACAACGCAATCTGACTTTCAAAAATCCCTATGAAAGAATGGCCCTGACTAACATTAACCTATATGTTTCACAAATCACTTACCTCACAAAAATCTTCGATACTCGAACTACTGCAATACAGCGAGCGCCACTACTGCCAGCTAACTAAAAGATTCAAACTACGGAAGTCACTAACTACTGATAGGCACAGTTAGCAAATGAAAGATTTTAATAGAGAACAAACAATGTATTTACCTCACTAGTCATAATATATATAGCAGTTCATGACACCAATTCTTACAAATTTCAAAACTCCGCCATCTCTCTCCCCACGTCTACCACTGCTGGCGGCTCACCTCCAACTGCGCAACGCTACGCGCTGTTAGCATCCAGCTGCCGCTGCCCAACACTACAATGGCAGACAACAATGCAAACTAGCCACAGACTGCACACGGCACAGCCAGTGATTTTTATACAGAACGCTACGTGGCGGCGGCGTTACCAATAAAAAAACCTAACAGCCTACTTACAAATATTACGTGAATTATTAGTTTATCAAATACCAGAATGCATGGATTAGAAATATGAAATGCGAGCACTGAATGGTGAAGGAAGTGCACGTCTTCCAGTTGCTATCAGGCAGTACTGATTCTTGGAATTTCTTACGTAACTCAGTTCATTTACTGCATTTGTCGTGTAATGCCGATTTCCTGTTCAAGTCGCTGGTCTCGTTGCTTCACTTTCTTTTTTTAAGATAATTTCTGTCTCTGAATTTTAGTTTTTTTAGCGTTGTCGATTCTGATTTTTTTGCTGTTGTTTTTTAATATATGCCCCTCTGCATATAAACAAATATTATCGTTAATGTTGCTTCCTAATACCAGACACATCTATTGCCAACAACTAAATTCTGCTTATTGTTCAATTTTGTAGTGTAGTGGTGTTTCCTGAACAAAAAAGTGGAGCATCCAGAAGACATGGTCAAATGTCAAAGTAACTTCCAACATATACATTAGTGGGAACACAAATAATTACAGCTGCAATTCTCTGTGTGACAGGTGCCGGGGTAACTGAACGGTCTAAGTCGTCTTATCACGATCCGCGAGGCTCCCCCTGTCAGAGGTTCGAGTCCTCCCTCGGGCATGAGTGTTAGTTTAAGTTAGATTAAGTAGTGTGTAAGCTTAGCAGCCGACGACCTAAGAAGTTTGGTCCCATAAGATCTTAGCACAAATTTACAATTTACTCTGCGGCAGGTAGATAAGCTACCATGCTGGATTACTGTTGTCACCAGGACAGTTAGTGTGTATAAGGGAGGTGAACAGTGGTACATGTTGAGTATTCACTGTTAAAGACACTTTGATTCCACGTAGTCAAAATGGTTCAAATGGCTCTGAGCACTGTGGGACTTAACATTTGAGGTCATCAGTCCTCTAGAACTTAGAACTACTTAAACCTAAGTAACCTAAGGACATCACACACATCTATGCCCGAGGCACGATTCGAACCTACGACCGTAGCGGTCGCGCGGTTCCAGACTGAAGCACCTAAAACCGCCACATATTCATTACATGGCAGACTGTCATCAGGATTTGACAGAGTTTGAAAGAGGCCTCGTTATGGATCCCCATTGGCCACAGTCGAATCAGTCAGTATACGTATTTGCGGGGCACTGGAATGTGACAGTGGCAAGACTAGTCTACACAGGAACATGAAGGCAGGAGTACATGCCGTCAAGGTTCCAACTGCCCATGTCGAAATGCGCAAGAGAGCATTGCCATATTTTGCACCAAGCACATTGTAACCCCTACGCTTGCAGTAGGGCAGATACTGGGAAACATGGACTACTGGCAAATGGAGTTGCAGTGTGTTCAACTACTAATCACGGTTTTCCATTACCCTGGATTACGGGCGAATATGGCGGCAACATGGAGGAGGTACCAGACTTCCATCCTTTTCGAAAGACATAGCGGAGTTGAACTTAGTGTCATGAGCCATAGTGTAGGGAGCTATCGGGTATGACTGCGGGCATCGACTGAATGAATTACGACACTGACAATGTACGCACACCAAAAAAGTTTTGTATCACCTCTGTTCCGAGAATTCCGTAACCTGTACAGAAAATTGGAATAGAGATCAACATAAACATCATTTCCGCCCTTTTTATTGCTCACGAAAACCACGCATTGCATGTTGTACCACCATACAACGAGACCTTCAGAGGTAGTGGTCCAGACTGCTGTACACACCGGTACCTCTAATACCCAGTAGCACGTCCTCTTGCATCGATGCATGCACATATTCGTCGTGACATACTATCCACAAGTTCATCAAGGCACTGTTGCCCCATATTGTCCCACTCCTCAACGGCGTAGATCCTTCAGAGTGGTTAGTGGGTCACGTCGTCCATAAGCAGCCCACAAGGGTTGATAGAAGAGATAGAGAAGATCCAACGGAGAGCAGCCCGCTTCGTTACAGGCTCATTTAGTAATGGCTCTGAGCACTATGGGACTTAACATCTGTGGTCATCAGTCCCCTAGAACTTAGAACTACTTAAACCTAACTAACGTAAGGACATCACACACATCAATGCCCGAGGCAGGATTCGACCTGCGACCGTAGCGGTCGCACGGTTCCAGACTGTGGTGCCTAGAACCGATCGGCGACCCCGGCCGGCTCTCTGAACAGTCAAAGGGACTGTGTGTGTGATACAATATCCACAGTCAACGTCTGTCTTCAGGAGTTCTAACAACCGGGGTGATGCAAAACTTCTTTTGATGTGTGTACATCACAGACATCCTGCGTCCTCGTGTGTTACGTCGAACGTGGCAATATCATTGGCGTTTTTCTTCAGCACAATGCTGTTATACATATGTAATGTGTCTCTATGAACTAACTGCGTGATGTTCAAGTACTCTCGCAGCTGGAGACCCCAATAAAGGTGTGTGTGACAACGTAGGACGTCAGTTCCATCCCAGAGCCGTATCTGATACGTTATATCAAGCACCAGTTGCAATCTCTCTGTGAGCCAGCTTACCTCTGCAGAGGATACAAAGCGCTTTTGACACCTGACATCACCCGTCACTGTCGAATTAGCCCGTGTTTGCAGTTCAGGTGGGGGGGGGGGGGGCGTTCGACAACTTCCTGACAAGCTCATAGAGCAGCATTGTTTGTAAATTTCACTCACTTTTGTAACCACTGAAACGTCATCATACACTTTCGCTACCCATGAAGTTCCATTCCCTTTCGTCCTTCCATTCTGGCTGCTACACAACTGGTGCAAACCAGTGCTGTACGACCTTTATTTCTGTGGACATGAATTATCACCGGCTTTTTCACTGTAGTGAACATAATCATCATAACATAGAAGGTTACCTCGAATCGTTTTGTTAGAATTATAAATTTATCAAGGGGAAGGCAATGTGAATAAATTTACAGAGGTTGTACGCAAAATAACGATTATTTCAAGTTCAAATATAGCCCGTAGTACAAGAAAGAATACAATTATTTAGAGATTGACGACGTGGCATCCTATGCCACCACATTATAAAGAATTTAATCACAAATTGTTCAGAAGCACTACAAGAATATCAAAAGTGGTTTTCTCAGCCCACCTGCGATTAAGCTGCATTAATAAAAAAGCTATTTCTGGTTCACTTAAATTGAGACTGTCTCAGTGTACAAAACATGTTAAATTGTTTCATTTGTAATGGCTCGCTACAGACACGAAAAAAACACTGGAGCAAATTAATACCCGATGCTGCTCCGTGATAGGTCTTATCTCAACTCGTAGCTCATAAGAAGGGTAAGTAGAAATTAGTTTCGAAGCAAGTTTACACCTCAATCTTCTCTATTAAAAACGTGTTAGCAAAGGGCTGAACAGGAACCCATCCATTCAGCGCCAAGCAGAAACCATAAGCGATAGTATCTATCCCCATTCGTCTCATACACTGATCATACGTTTCGGCACCAGGTAGTGCAGAGATCTCATTGATCGAGACTATGTTCACTAAATTACTTGACCCAGCGATTCCTTCACGACTAGCAAAGTCTGTCCTCATTTCTGACCATTGACTACTATAGTCCGATTAAAATTACTTGATAGTTGACGTCTTTCACTTGGCGCTAGTGTTGCCACATCGGGCACCGGGCATCGCTCACTTATAGCTGACACACAAACGCAGTGATTCGTTTTACAAATGTTGTTAATGTGTAACACGGAGCAACATTGGAAGTGGCCGCAGTGAGATATGTTGGAAATGTGAGATGCTCTGTCGACAGCTAATGTTAAGTGCCCAACGACTGAACCGCGCCAGACGACGCTTTTTTTTTTTTAGCCCTGAATTTAAACTCGTGTCCTAAGATAACCACAACGTCGTGATGTGCGATATATCCTAGGAAACGGCGCTCAACAATCTACGGTAGAGCTGTGTGTGTGTGTGTGTGTGTGTGTGTGTGTGTGTGTGTGTTGGGGGTTACAGGCGCTCAACGTCGAGGTCATCAGCGCCTTGACACACATTAAAAAAAACGAATGTGCACAAATTTAGTAAAATGGAAGCATACACGCAAAGATAGCGGGAAAAGATGAGAAAAGTTGTATAAGAAAATAAAACTACGAAGGTCGTTCCGAAAGTAATGTCTCCAATTTTTTGAGGTGGCTTTCGGTGTGTCCGCTATAGATGTCGGTGTAGTGCTAATGTTGTAACCTCCCTTTACATTTGCAGGTGGATCCGTTGTTCTGCAGTAGTTGGCGTCAGCAGAGGAGATTTCCAAAATTGATACGGGCGAGCGATTGAATTCGAAATCCATCGATGCTTACTAAAGGTGTGTTGAGACGATACAATAGATGTGAGCAATGAGAGGCGAAGGGAACGGAATTTTGAAGGTGGTAAAAGGGTGTGCATGGCAAGTCATTGCCCGGTCGATACTCCCTCGCAATGAAGAGCGTCCTGATCATCGGCGGATAACGACCAGAGAACTGTGTGTGTAGGTGAACGTCAGCTGTAGTGCCTTGGAAACAATGTTGGAACACCTTGGTTACTGCACAGTGTGTGCGAGATGGGTCCCGCAGATGCTTACAGAAGAACAAAAAACTCGTCGAATGGAAATTTGTCGGGACACTCTGTAGCAGTATGAAACTGAAGATAACAAATTTCTAACTAACATCATCACCAGAGATGAGACGTGGTGTCACCACTACGAGTCGGAATCCAAAAGACAGCCCATGGAATGGCGACATGTGAATTCTGCGTCAAAGAAGAAATTCAAGACAAAGCTGCCTGCACAGTCCTCTGAGATAGTTAGGGTGTACTTCTTTTGGGTGTCTGGAGCCTGGAGAAACTGTCAATTCAACACGCTATAAAACGACGCTAAAGTGATCGCCCGAATTTCCAAGGTAATAATAATAATGAGCGTATGGCATTGGTGGCCAGGAGACCCTTCGCGGGGGAGCTCGCCCGCCGCTCTACAAGTTCTTTAACGCCAGTTCGGCGACTTGCGGGTGAATGAGGATGGAATGATGATGAAAGACAAACAACACCCAGTCATCTCGAGGCAGAGAAAATCCCTGAACCTGCTGGGAATCGAACCCGGGAGCCCGGGCGCAAGAAGCGAGAACGCTACGGTAAGGCCACGCACCGCGGACATTTCCAGGGTAAGGCGAGAGAAGGCGGCCAACTTTCACCTGCAACATGATACCGCCAGGCCCCACACCAGTTTTGCGACCACATTACTCATTGCAAAATTCGGGTGGACTGTCTTACCACATCCACGCGCAATCCCTATTGAGCGCCTCCAGACTTCCATCTCTTTGGGCCTCTCAAAGTTAGACTACGTTGTGAACATTTTCAAAACTCAGATGCTGTTGTCAAAGCTGTAAGGAAGTGGTTAGCCTCAGCGCGGCATGCAGGTTCTGGTTCATCGTTAGCAAAGTGCATAATGTGGAAAAATGGCAGTCTGTAGCTGAAATATTGCTCTATTTTGCTATGCTAAAAATTCAGTTTCAGCGCTAAAAGCATACTGCAATTTCTCACCGTCATTGTTTACTGGAAACTATGCTAACGCTGGTTGCACGAGATGCAGCGTTACCAACCTATGAGAAGTCCTCTTTGGTGCTCGGTTGCAGATTGTAGGTGATACTGCAGATACATAACGAAGAATGAATGATAGGAAGAAAAAAAAAAGCAAATATAACGAGTCAATACTATGACCAGAATCAGAAATGAGAAGCGCATTTAAGCCAATTAATCGAATAAAAATAATAATCAAAATATACGCTTAGATTTAGAAACAAAGTAATTTCGCTACATTCGAAGAGATTCCAACAGAGGGTTTTCTACTTGTCAAGTTTATTGTTCCGGGATAACGACGAGCGCCGGCCCACGATGAAGAACGGAAGTGCAAAGAGGGCTGTGGGACTACGTCAGCCAATAGTATGCTGGCTAGGACGGCCCCAAGACAGGAGTGGCATCAATACGAAGAGAATATAAGCGCCGCGTTTAGTACTTGCCACGTTTAGTAGTTCTGTTTCTAGATCTGGTGACCCAGTCGCAACTATGAATTGCAGCCTTAAAAAATTCGGCTACACGCTGTGTCGTGCGAAGCTTATCTAAGGTAAGCTGATCTCTGTGATTATAACTGTTTGTGTGACGCAGACTCGCGTCCTAAGCGGAAGTATCGAGTAATGTTTGGTTGGTGCTGTGTCGGAAACTTGAGTATTTCATTAGCATGGTTGTGTGTGTGTGTGTGTGTGTGTGTTGTTTATCATTTGTGATGAAGTAACGAAATAAAAGAGATTCGGGATCAAAACACACCAAGAAAGAAGGCGAACTGGCCAACTATTGTGGCAGTTTGGCAACGTCGAACGATAGAGAAACATTGAGCGCCCTGATTAGGGGAAACAAGCGCCAACGCATGAGGTACCAGCAGCTACCAAGTTATTTTAATCGGACTTATGGGAACAGAATTTGTAAATAATTTGAGTTTGAAAACATGCAAAGTAGTGAAGGATGAAAGATGTCAAATGTGAGAACCGTCTTTCAAAAGCGATAACCTCGCTAACAAATGACTGGTAGCAACCTTTGGCAGACTGAAGTATGAGATGTGGCAGCTTTTGAACTGCAGATCACAAGCGTTGTAGCCATTAGGAGTGACTTTGCTTGTTGTTATTATAGAGTCTTAAATAGTTAAATTATCAGTAAATAAAGACAGAGCAAAAATACAAATTAAAATTCACGATGTCATTCCTTCTTTGTGAGTAAGGAAGAACAAGTTGAAAATATTTTGATACGAATAGAAATGTCAGCCCTGTTCGTCTATGCAGCTGTGCAGCTCGAGCGTCCAGAGCACTGCTATAAAAGTTTCCAGTGTTAAAATTCGTAAATGCAGTGGTGCGCTGAACTACGATCTGCTAGTAGCTGCTGAGAGCGCTTTTCCCGGGCGTTCTGGGCGCGCGACAGTTAGTAAAATACCCGGAACGCTATCATGGCTGCAGGACAATAGGCCACTGGGCCCGCTGAATCTGATCGTCATTATGCGCGGGAGCCTTTTTGTCTCACGCCGCTCCCACGGTAGGGAGGATAAAAAAAGGGGGGTGAGTGGACGAGTGTGGGGGAGGGAGATATGTATGTGAGTCTGTATGAGAGAGAGAGAGGGGGGGGGGGGGTGTCTGGCGGGAGCAGCCGGCTGGCCGCAACAAAGGCCGCCTGCATACACACACACACACACACACACACACACACACACACGTGTCCGCGCCAAGACAATGGCGAGCCCAGGCCTTATTAAAAGAGTCGCCCGCCACGTCAGAGAGCGCGCCCTAATGCAATAACTCACTGCGTGGAAATCGCCGGGCCCCGAATTAGTATCTCTTTGTGGAAGCGAGTAGCGCCCCACATTTTTCCAACCGTGCCGCGCACGTGTGTACCTGAACTTGCGTAATGAGCAGGATGCGAGCTTCCAGTCAGCTGAAATAATCTAATACTGAGGGTGCGAGGAGTGGCTGCGCCCTTCTTCCTCCAGTCGAGTGGATGGTATTATTGCTGTTGGCCACGTGCGATCCACAGAGAACTCTTGTATTATTAATATATGACGTCACTGGGCCTGTTTGCATTTCCCAGATGCTTACCATACCAACAAAAGTTAAGAACCAAAGCACCCGAAGCCCCAGGTATATGTCCCATTGTTGGTCATTACCAAAAGCAGCTGTCTCAAATTTTCAAGAGGTAAGATATTCATAATTTTTTACAGCTTGGTGAGAGCCTTCAGTTCATTACCTCCTAGTGATCCTGACCACTTTCCAAATAAACAAACAAAAACACCGCCAACACAGGCCATGAAGAACCAACAGCACCGACTGGCCTCCGTGTCGTCCTCAACTTTTAGACGTCTCCAGATTCAGATATGGAGGAGTATGTGGGCAGTACACCACACTTCCCGTTTCCGCGTGACCGGTGCTGCTACTTCTCAACCAAGTAGCTCCTCAACTGTCCTCACAAGCGCTGACTGCACCCCATTTGCCAACAGCACTGAGCAGTCCCAGACCACATCCCATTGAAACCTTCCCGTCTCCTTTATACCTCTTGTGTTATTGATAACCTTCCCTTTTACAACAAACTATGTAACCTTTTATTAGGATTTCTGTCTATTGCTTAGTAATAAAAAATGAAATCTTCCCTTTGAAATTTATTCTCTTTCTCTATCTTCGCATACAAATTTAATTGCTGCATATTAAAAGTGATTTTCTGATTATTTCAACGAAACATAGAATGTGTCGTCGTCGTGGCCCTCAGTTATCTGCAATAACCCAAAACTGTTCCTTACCTTTTTTACTGTTACTGGATCGCCATCTGACTGCTACATCGAACTGCGACCTGAATATACTTACTCTGTTTTACTATACTCTATTAGCTGCTGGTGGGCTTTCATAATAAGTGGCTGTATTTATTACCAAAGCTGACATTCTTTAATAGCAAAGCTGACGTTATTCTTTAATTAATTTGACTGAAGTTACGTAATTCATAGTTAAAGTTTTTCTTGACAACAATAAAAATTTTGCAAAGTTTAACGTTGATGGTTTTTGGGATGGATTATAATTAGAAATGCAATATTGCTGGCAAAAGTTAATTATATTGTGAATGAAATGATTTTACAAACGTTCAAATGAGACTTACTTTTCACAATAATCTTACAACTAGCAATGCGCAAACGTACCTTCAGTAGTCTTGAGTTTCTCCAAAAAATTAATTCAATAATATTAGTTCCTCTTATTATAATAGTTAGCTCATGTCTCTGTACATCCGATTATAATTTCTTGTAAATCATAGCTAGTGGCTGGCAGGCGCACCGCTCCTCTCGACCTCTCGCTTCAGACCTGCTACCGACTCGCTCCACTTCTCGCTTACTACTGACTTCCTACGAACGCTAAAGTGCCGTTTCTCCTGCCAACAATGCTTTCTGGTGCAGACAATCCCTGCTACTATTATAAAATGTATCAATGTGCGGTCTTTCCCACTCTTTTCTTAAAATGTATCCATACGCGGTCTCTCACGCCGTTTTTAAAATTATATCAATTTACGGTCTCTCTTGTCAACAATACTTTGGTGCAGACATTCCCTGCTACCATAATTATTTCCAACATGACAAATATTAATTATTCCTACTTAATCCTATTAGTAAAATATAAACATCTTTCATAAATTGTGATTTGACAGTAAACAATAGAAAGTTATACTTGTTACACCATCCAATTGACAGTCAAGCCCGACAGTGTTTAACTTCGGTGATCTGACGGGGACTAGTGTTACCACTGCAGCTAGGCCATCAGTTTCCAAACAGCTGCACAATATTTTATCAAGCCATGCCATGAGATGATCAATAACAATCTACCCATCGCATGTGGATGTTTATCGTTATAATAAACACTGTTAATGTAAAAGTTGTGGACAAAAATATGAAATCACAAAATATTACCATCCGTAATGCGGAGTAGGAGAACCATTGACATTCAAAACAGCTTTCAATCGTCTCTGAATGGATGAACACAGGTGCTGTATGGTTCAGATGGTCGATGGCAATCACACACCCTTCTCTCCGAAGCAAAGCACAAAGGCTTCATAATGTCGAGGTCCGGTGACTTTGGCGATCAGCGGAGAGGCGACAGGTCACCCTCGTGCTCCCCGAATCCACTCCTGGATTAAGGAAGCTGTATGAGCAGGGGCCCTGTGCTCTTAGAACACAGCAGCATCACTGGGGAACAAATATTTTACCACGGGACGGACGTGATCAGCCAAAATAGTAATTTTTTAGCAGTAAAGGGGTCTTGGAGGTTTCGGCAGTGCAATATTTAGTTCTGCAGTGACTTCTGCTACTACCGTGCCCTCCTGCCTGCCTCGATCACTTAGCACACAATTTCATCCGAATTCTTATTTAGCGAATGATATTTTCCCGCTTTCCCTGTATTCGCTGTAAATCTTCGATACGGTGGATCTTCAAGCAGCCAATTCGGCTACTTTGCTCAAACAAGCACCCCCCAGATCAGCACTAACAATTTGTCCACATTCGAGTTCACTTAGCTCCTACATAACGCACTCACAAGCTCAAATGGTTCAAATGGCTCTGAGCATTATGGGACTTAACTTCTGAGGTCATCAGTCACCTAGAACTTAGAACTAGTTAAACCTAACTAATCTAAGGACATCAGACACATCCCTGCCCGAGGCAGGATTCGAACCTGCGACCGTAGCGGTTGCGTGGTTTCAGACTGTAGCGCGTAGAACCGCTCGGCTACCCCGGCCGGCTACTCTCACAAGTACACAGAAAACTGTTCTGACCACGATTCACATTGGCAAAGTATTGAGGACACTGCACAGGTGGCGTTCGTGGTCAAATGCAGCAGCGCAACCCACGCGCTTGGCTGCATTTTACGCGGAGTTAAGTATTTTCGTTCGACTCTGTATATTTTACACTGGTTAACCGCCGAATATAAGATACAATAAATGATAAGGTGAAACTCTGAGTTCGCTCAAGAATATAACGTTAGTCTCCACATTTGGGAAACCATTTTAGGCAAAATTCGTCGACAGCCGAGGCACCAATAAATCGAACAGAGTCCATCAGGGAAGACCAATTATCGTAGCATCGTTCGTCGTTGATTATCATTACAGGATCGAGATGGTAACAGCATAGGTGAAGTACATGACCATGAGCGTCTGCACAAATTTATCCAAGATGGTGTAAGATTCTAAAATTGCCGTTACTGATACACACTGTGACGGAAGTCATGGCATAGTGATATGCAGATGAATGTAGTATTACATACACAAGGTAAAAAAGGGCAGTGCATTGGTGGAACTGTCATTTGTACTCGGGTGATTCATGTGAAACGGCTCCTGTTGTGATGGTGGCAGCACGACGGGAATTAACAGGTCTAGCGCGAGGAGTGGTAGTTGGACCTGGACGATGGGACATTCCATCTCGGAAATCGTTAGAGAAATCAATATTCTAAGATCCGCAGCGTCAAGAGTGAGACGAAAACACCAAATTTCGGGCATTTCCTCTCACTACGGACAACGCAGTGACCGACAGCCTTCAGTTATCGACCGAGAGCAGCGGCGTTTGTGTAGAATGTCAGTGCTAACAGACCAACAACCCTGCGTGAAAGAACCGCAGAAATCGATGTGGTATATAAGACGTACTAAGAATGTATTCGTTAGGAGAGTGTGGTGAAATTTGGCATTAATGGAGTATGGGTGCAGACAACCGATGCGAGAGCCTTTGGTAACAGCACGGCATGAATTAAAAAAAAAAAAAAGGTTCAAAAGGCTCTAAGCGCTATTGGACTTAACATCTGAGGTCAAGAGTCCCTTAGACTTAGAACTACTTAAACCTAACGAACCTAAGTACACCACACTCATCCATGCCCGAGGCAGGATTCGAACCTGCGAGAGCAGCAGCAGCGCGGTTCCGGACTGAAACGCATAAAACCACTCGGCCACAGCGGCCGGCCGACATGAATCCCATCGAACATTTGCGGAACGTAATCTAGAGATATGTTCGTGCACAAAACCCCTCACCAACGACACGTTCGCAATTATGGGCGGCTATAAAGGCAGCTTAATTTGTCTGGTAGGAACTTCCATTGACTTGTTGAGTCCATGACACGTCGAGTTCCTGCACTGCTCCGCGAGGTCCACCCCGATTTTAGGCGGTATCCCATGATTTTTGTCTCCTCAGTGTAACTCATTTTGTGGCTTCAAATCACGTACGCAGATTCCACGAACTAAATTTGACAAGAAGTACAGGAAACGCATTGTATCATGCTACTGACAGGTATCATCTTATTGTTTTTAATTTTGATTACTTCGATTCCTAAAAGTTAAGAGAGTACGAAAAGTATCGTCGTATGTTTAAATTCAGAGCAGCCAAAAATTTATGAAATAAAGCTAGAATTCTAGAAAATATTTACAAACGATATTTATTCACATTCCAATAATTTTAAGGTGAAACTGAAATTTAAAAATGAAATACAAGAAAGAGCTAGATATGTGAAAAAATTCTGATGGGTATCAACAAAAATAACCATCATAAATGCTATGTTAATACACCTTGAAGTGAGAAACAGGGAATAAACTTAATAAAACGTCTCGTTAACTCTAATGCGAATACTTTGTTTGCCTGGAAAACTACATCAGTAGCTAACGGATTTATTGCAATAGTTTCGTCTACGTATGTATCTGCATGATTACAATGCAGTTCACAATCAAGTGTCTGAAAGAGGGTTTCTGAAGCATTCTAATTTTTTATTGTTGTGTGGTATAACGAATATTGAACAAACGTTGATTGAAAGCTACTTGGAGTATGACCCAGGGCCAGTATACGACTGGATGAAGGTGGGAAATCTCCCAAAACCACCCCAAAATTTGGTGGTACAGTTGACTTTTAACACCCTTGTACCGAACATACTCGTTCATAGTCTCTTGTGTTTGTCATAGTATTATGCAGCCATGCCAGCACACCTGGATTGCAGAATTCGTAGATTTGTGACTGCATGTTGCGCTGTGTTGCACAACGTTGAGTACGAGAAGCTCGTAATTCCTGGAGAGTGGCAGTACTTGCGAGGACGATATGCAGTACACACAAATTGTTGCCATGTTTATGTAGTACTCGGGAAGAGCGCGCTTGGGTTGCTATACCAGTCACTTTATGGGGGGACGTACTCGAAAGTGCTCAAAATTGCGAATTTTATTTTTATTTTCGTTTACTGCTTGGTATTTAAACTTCAATTCCTGAATATCACGTTCCATTTCCACTCCTCAGTGGGATAAAAATAATAATTAACTAAAACTTGCACTGGACCACGCCCCTTTGTTACTCTGTATTACCTCATATTATTTACTCCTGCAGCGTTTTCTTCCAGATTTATGCAGTCACAATGTGCAGAATATTTCTCGTTTCCAGTAGATCCAGAATTTCTACAAAATTGTGTGCATGGAAAAACAAATCCTAATGAAAGTTACAATTCTATGATAGGAAAAGCATGCCGCAAGACCACATTTGTTTCCAAAACTGCTGACTAAGTTTCAGCGTATGATGCTTGTTTACTTCTTAAATGTGCTGGTCTTGGCAGACTATGGACTCTACAGTGGCAACGATTTCATCCAGGAGCTATCACACTGTCGATATTGAAGGAAAGCGATAACAGAACTGATATGGCTGACATTATTGTTACTCAGTTTGCAAATTAGGACAAACAAAGAAAAGACTACTTGAGGACAAACAGGAGAACGCATATGGTTTGCACTAGTTCACCAGATGAAGTATGGCCTAATACAAACACGGTCAAATCTTTGATTCAGGTTTACAGTAACTTACATTTTGGCAGCTTTATGTGCCTCTCCCTCACAAACCAATGACATCATAGTGTTTAAATTTGGCATCAAATCAGTCAGTACTATATTGAAACAGTCTGTGGAAGGAATTTTCATTTACTACAATAGCAAAACATTTATTTAAGAGAACATCCCTAAGACTTGGTGTATTTTTTTCAATGGGATTTTTAGAGTTGCGAAAATGTAGCAAAAGAAGATATCAATGTTTTGTTCCACAGATATTTTTAATAACGGTATAACAAACTTTGTACATAAATACATTAATTTCGTTCTGACAGATTTTTTCAAAAAAGGAACATTAATTCTCAACTTTTTTTTGAAAAACTTCAATTGTTTATAACTAAAAACATACAACTTCAATAAGGATGGAAACATATGTGTGTATCCAAATAACATTTCTTAACAAGTGTGGCATATTTAGTTACATTGCCTCGAAATTTTGCATTTCATAAATGTTTTCTCAAAGTGTTTCAACTTCGCATAATTATATCCCCCTCATGCAGCCTGATAAAAGCATTGCAAGAAAGCTACAGAGAAATGATTGGAGATTCCATTTCGGCACAGCTGCGCCATCCACAATGAAAGTTAGCTCTTCTGTTCAGAAGATTCGCAGCTGTCAGTGCTATACTTCTGTAGAGAGCAAGTGTCCTCTCTTGCCTCACTCCCCCCCTCCCCCCCACCCCAAAAAAATCCCATGCTTCGCTATCACTTAAAACTAGCGACCTGTATATACACTCCTGGAAATTGAAATAAGAACACCGTGAAATCATTGTCCCAGGAAGGGGAAACTTTATTGACACATTCCTGGGGTCAGATACATCACATGATCACACTGACAGAACCATAGGCACATAGACACAGGCAACAGAGCATGCACAATGTCGGCACTAGTACAGTGTATATCCACCTTTCGCAGCAATGCAGGCTGCTATTCTCCCATGGAGACGATTGTAGAGATGCTGGATGTAGTCCTGTGGAACGGCTTGCCATGCCATTTCCACCTGGCGCCTCAGTTGGACCAGCGTTCGTGCTGGACGTGCACACAGCGTGAGACGACGCTTCATCCAGTCCCAAACATGCTCAATGGGGGACAGATCCGGAGATCTTGCTGGCCAGGGTAGTTGACTTACACCTTCTAGAGCACGTTGGGTGGCACGGGATACATGCGGACGTGCATTGTCCTGTTGGAACAGCAAGTTCCCTTGCCGGTCTAGGAATGGTAGAAGGATGGGTTCGATGACGGTTTGGATGTACCGTGCACTATTCAGTGTCCCCTCGACGATCACCAGAGGTGTACGGCCAGTGTAGGAGATCGCTCCCCACACCATGATGCCGGGTGTTGGCCCTGTGTGCCTCGGTCGTATGCAGTCCTGATTGTGGCGCTCACCTGCACGGCGCCGAACACGCATACGACCATCATTGGCACCAAGGCAGAAGCGACTCTCATCGCTGAAGACGATACGTCCCCATTCGTCCCTCCATTCACGCCTGTCGCGACGCCACTGGAGGCGGGCTGCACGATGCTGGGGCGTGAGCGGAAGACGGCCTAATGGTGTGCGGGACCGTAGCCCAGCTTCATGGAGACGGTTGCGAATGGTCCTCGCCCATACCCCAGGAGCAACAGTGTCCCTAATTTGCTGCGAAGTGGCGGTGCGGTCCCCTACGGCACTGCGTAGGATCCTACGGTCTTGGCGTGCAACCGTGCGTCGCTGCGGTCCGGTCCCAGGTCGACGGGCACGTGCACCTTCCGCCGCCCACTGGCGACAACATCGATGTACTGTGGAGACCTCACGCCCCACGTGTTGAGCAATTCGGCGGTACGTCCACCCGGCCTCCCGCATGCCCACTATACGCCCTCGCTCAAAGTCCGTCAACTGCACATACGGTTCACGTCCACGGTGTCACGGCATGCTACCAGTGTTAAAGACTGCGATGGAGCTCCGTATGCCACGGCAAACTGGCTGACACTGACGGCGGCGGTGCACAAATGCTGCGCAGCTAGCGCCATTCGACGGCCAACACCGCGGTTCCTGGTGTGTCCGCTGTGCCGTGCGTGTGATCATTGCTTGTATAGCCCTCTCGCAGTGTCCAGAGCAAGTATGGTGGGTCTGACACACTGGTGTCAATGTGTTCTTTTTTCCATTTCCAGGAGTATATATATATATATATATATATATATATATATATATATATATATATATATATATATATATTTATTATGTTCGATGAAAGTAGAATATATTTTTGGGGAAAGTAGCATCCATTTTAGATGAAATTGGCATCTATTTTTCGCGAATTGCGCTTATTCTTAGGGTTCCGTATAGTGCTGCCAGGTTTTATAACCCTGTAAGAGAACGTAAACGGGATTTCATCTTTTTACTGGAGACAAATGAAAAAAATATATTTATATTTGCGATTTATTGGTCTTAAGTATATCTTAATGGAGAATATAAAACTTTTAACATGCTTTTGCTTGATTTCACACATTTAAAAAAATCAATGCAGTTATAATCATAGTTGAAAACGGTCTAAATTCGATTTTTATCAAATTCGAGGTATATTTATTTCGTACATCAGTCCCTTTTATGCTATATATATAGAAACTCTTTCTACGAAGTAGTTGAGACTAGTGATCCTAAAGGTGAATGATAAGATGTGAAAAATGTTAGCGATTTCAGACGTGAAATACCATTCCATGTTTTTCTTTCATTTCTCAATCGTACCCTTGTTTTTATCATCCAAAGACTGTAAGATGTTCAGGTGATCAATCCTTAAAAGTTGTATAGCTTTCTGAAAATGGTCGTAATTTAATGGTGACTTTAAATTTAAAAACAGAATCTTCAATGTTGAAAAGGATTTTGTTTTCTGAAAAATCATATGCTGATAACAAATATCCTACAAAATCGGTGTAGAACTGTGGTGTCACCGCCAGACACCACACTTGCTAGGTGGTAGCCTTTAAATCGGCCGCGATCCGGTAGTATACGTCGGACCCGCATGTCGCCACTATCAGTCATTGTAGACCAAGCGCCGCCACACGGTGGGTCTAGAGAAACTTCCTAGCACTCGCCCCATTTGTACAGCCGACTTTGCTAGCGATGGTTCAATGACTAAATACGCTCTCATTTGCCGAGACGATAGTTTAGCATAGCCTTCAGCTCCGTTATTTGCTACGACCTAGCAAGGCGCCATGTTCAGTTACTATTGATATTGTGAATCATGTACAGTCCAGACCGACGCTCGTCATTAATAGATTAAAGTTAAGTATCCACCAGCTACGTCCGTTTTTCTAAATTCTAATTTCCTGGTCCTGTTCCAGACCTCACGCCAGCCTGCGTGAGCTAAAACGCGTGCCTTTCGGCCTCCTCTAGCAACACAGTGTTGGCTCTCCTGCCAACCACAACATTGGCGACGAGGCAAAACCACGTTCTTATCGATATTGCCCTGATTTACTTATGTAATGGCTTCACCACAATCTCCAGATGTACTGTCCGAATTTTATCGCTTACAGAATCAGCAGACGCAGGCTTTACTGGATGCCCTTGGACAGCTCGTCCAGGGCCAACGTGTGATGCAAAACGATGCGGCAGCAGCCGCTCCACCGCTAACGCAGCCACAACACACTGTTGCACCTACTTTTCGACCTTTTCATACTGCACTGGAAAGCTGGACGGAGTGGTCACCACAATTTGGATTCCATCTCGCCGCCTACAGAATTCAAGGTAACGAGCGGCAGCCATTTTTGTTGTCTTCAGTCGGCGTGAAAACGTACCGTGTGATAGTCAAATTATTTCCTCGACGCAACGTAGCAACTCTGTCCTACGAAGAAATTTTGTCTGCATTAGATGCATATTTCAAAGAATCAGTCAATGTCGTTGCGAAAAGGTATACCTTTTTTCGTACAAAACGTACGGCAGGTCAGACTAATCGGGAGTGGGTTGCAACCTTGCAAGGCCTTACTAGGGATTGTGCTTTTGAGTGTCAGTGTGGGCTCCCTTATTCAGATACTATGGTACGTGATCGAATTGCACAGAACGTTTCTGATGTTCGTATAGGGGAACAGATTTTGAAACTAGTAAATCCCTCCCTTCACTAAGTGATGGACATACTGGATGGGCAGGACACACTTGACTTTCCTCAGGAATCATTTGAAACTTCGCCAGCAGTGTGTCAGGTTAACCGGCGAGCTGCACAGAGCAGTAAACAGCCCTCGCGCCCGGCTGCGCCGCTGCCGCCAGGTTCTCAGCCACGTGTGCCGCGCCGGCACGCAAATGCAGTGATCAAATAATGCCCGGGGTGTGCTACTAAACATTCGCGTGAGAATTTCCCGTCACGCCAAGCGATTTGCTTTTATTGTAATAAAAAAGGACATGTTCAGAGTGTTCGCCAGAAATAGCTCAGATCGGAAGCTCGAAACCGTTCCAGGCCCTTTGCCTCGCGCCGGAATCGCACCCGAACCAAGGATACTCAGGCTCGCGAAACTTCACCCATGGAAATTCGTGTAGTTCATTCCACTCCGCGCAATGCCACTCTCTCTTACAGTGACTGTGTTCGTCCCAAAAATAGTGTGCGTCGACATCGTCGGTACTCCCGTCAAGAAGCAAGTGATTATGTACCAGTGTCAGTTCACATTGCACGAGACTGTCGCTCTTGTCGTCAACAGGACAATAAACTTTTTGTTGGAATTTTGTGGAATTGGATATTAACGGCAAAGTGATACCACTGCAGCTCGATACGGGAGCTGCAGGTTCACTGATCAATCAAGACACTTAAAAACTGCTGGGCACACCTCCGTTGCGTGCCGCAAATGTTAACTACCTATTCAGGTCAAGAAATCCCTGTGTTAAAACAGTGCAGCCTTCTTGCATCATACAAAGGACAAACAAAACTTGTATCATTTTACGTCCTTCGTTCTTGGTTCAAATGGCTCTGAGCACTATGGGACTTAACATCTATGGTAATCAGTCCCCTAGAACTTAGAACTACTTAAACCTAACTAACCTAAGGACATCACACAACACCCAGCCATCACGAGGCAGAGAAAATCTCTGACCCCGCCTGGAATCGAATCCGGTCATGGGAAGCGAGAACGCTACCGCACGACCACGAGATGCGGGCCCTTCGTTCTTCTTCTGCAGTGAACTTGTTTGGTTACGATTTATTTCAGTTGTTTAACTTGTCTATAGTAAATCAGGTCCTATCAGTGAACCAGACTGTGCTTTCAGACAGTATTTGTCGTCTATGTGAAGAATTTGCAGACATTTTTGCACCAGGCCTCGGTTGCGCTAAGAACTATAAAGCACATTTGGACCTGAAACTAAACGCCTAACCGAAATTTTTCAGGGCGCGCAATCTTCCCCACGCATTGCGTGATGAGGTCGCAAAAACGTTACACGATTTGGAATCACAAGGTGTGATTGAACGTGTGCAGGCTTCTCTCTGGGCAACACCCTTAGTAATTTTTCCCAAACCTTCCGGCAAACTGAGACTTTGTGTGGACTTCAAGGCCACAGTGAATCCACAACTAGTGATCGCAACTTTTCCTTTACCCCGCCCGGAAGATCTTTTTGACAAACTGTGCCCGGCTAAGTATTTTTCGAAGTTGGACCTAGCAAATACGTACTAGCAAATACCGGTGGACGAAGATCCCAGCGCGTTTTGGTGGTTAACACGCATCTTGGGTAGTATCAATTCAAACGACTGCCATTCGGGTGTGCATCCGCCCTTGCATTGTTTCAGCAATATCTACAAACTGTTTGTGCTTCGGTCCCTACTGCAGCGAATTATCTGGACGATATTGTGATCTCCGGAAAGACGGAAGAAGAACATTTGGCCAATCTCAGAACATTATTTCAGGTATTGCGACAAAATGGTCTTCGCTTGCGTAAGGACAAATGTGTGTTTTTTGCTCGTGACTTGCCCTGCTTGGGACATGTACTCAATGCCCAAGGCATACATCACAGTCCCACGCACGTTCGTGCCATATAAGACTTGCCTTCGCCGCAGAATTTGAAGCAGCTACAGAGTGTGCTGGGAAAAATTACGTATTATAACCGCTATGTTCCGCATGCCTCTTCCATTTCAGCTCCGCTTCATCGCTTACGCCGTAAGGGTGTTCCGTTCGTCTGGACGACGGCATGCGAACGCTCCTTTCGCCAGTTGAAATCGGCGTTGCTATCCAATACTTGCCTTACGCCTTTCGATCCCCAGAAGCCCCTTTTGTTGATGGTGGATGCATCGGATTTCGGGATCGGTGCTGTGCTTGCGCACAAAGATGGATCGCACGATCGCTCTATAGCCTTTGTGTCCAAATTGCTCTCGTCTGCTCGAAGAAATTATTCACAGATCGAGAAAGAAGCATTGGCTCTTATATTTGGTGTATGCTCGTCACTTTACCATACTCACAGACCACAAACCTTTGACATCGCTTTTTCATCCGACCAAGCCTGTACCTCCGCGTACAGTGCAGAAATTCATTCGCTGGTCTATTTTTCTCCCGCAGTACCGCTACGATATCTTGTATAGGTCCACTGCTAACCACGGAAACGCCGATGCGTTGTCCTGCTGGCCTGTTGCTGAGGATAGGGCATTCGATTCCTCCGAACTTGCTTGCATGTTCATTGATGCGGAAACCGATGACGTGGTCGAATCGTTTGCGATTGATTTTCGTCGTGTAGCTACAGCCACAGCTACCGATCCTGTCCTTGTTCCCGTTCTGCGTTTTGTTGCTACGCAATGGCCCTTGTGAAAGTCACGGATCGGGGTCCCAGTGGTTCGCCGATTTTTTGCTCACAAGGAGAGACTTTTTGTACGACGTCGTGTTTTGCTGTTGCTTTCTGATAATGATCAGTCCAGGGTCATGGTCCCATGTTCGTTACAGTCCTCTAGCTTACAGCTTCTCCACCAAGAACATTGGGGTATAGTGAGAACAACTTGCTCGTCAGCAATGTACTTGGTTCGGAATCGATGCCGCGATTACGAATATGTGCTCTTCTTGCATGGTGTGTGCCGAACAACAATCAGCACCACCGCGGAAATTCTTTGCATGGCCAAAAGTCACTTCCCCTTGGCAACGCTTACACATCGATTTTGCCGGTCCATTCTGGAATGCTCGATGGTTGGATGTGGTAGATTCATTCAATAATTTTCCTTTTGTTGTACGGATGTCTTCCACTACGTCAGCTGCCACCATCCAAGCGTTATCCGCTATCTTTTGCATAGAAGGTGTTCCACAGACTATTGTTTCCGACAATGGCCCACAATTCACGTCCGCAGAATTTCAGTCATTCTGCAAGGCCAATGGTATTCAACATCTGACGTCCGCGCCGTTTTCGCCACAGTCAAACGGTGCCGCTGAACGATTGGTCAGGACTTTCAAGTCACCTCTGGTGAGGTGCGCCGGCATCTCAACCAGCTGCGCCTCTGTCGTCGCACAGGATCTGCTGCTAGCCGTCTGCTTTCAGCGACGGTGCCGTCCGGTCGGGGCCCCGGGGACCCATCTACTGGCTCGCATCAGCCCCAGGTGTTACCGACACTGCCTTCCATTTTGCCCCATGGCGACGCGCCGCCGCCGCTGCCTGTTCTCCCGCCGGCGACGCTCGCAGTGGACGCGTAACTGCAACCGCCGGGCGCCTCACTGGGTCACGCTTCCCGTGACCAGCTGTTCTCCGACATGAAACTCTTCCCCGCTCCGGACCATATGTCGTCTTCGCCCGTCGGGTGCCCGGTCCGATGGAGGTCGACCCTTCGGCCCTTCCAGTCTCTCTACGGGCACATAAATCGCATGTTGGCGTGCACCCTGGAGCAGGTTTTCAGGCGTTTCCTAGCTCCCCGCGGTCCGAATGGCAGGGTGCGGGTGGCACAGCCTCGCCTGTTGTTAGGCTCCCCACCTCACCGCATACGTTAACATGGTGTCCTCCCCACCGCAGGCGGAAGCCTTATGCCACAATTGTACGCCGATTTGCGGGGGAGGAATGTGGTGTCACCGCCAGACACCACACTTGCTAGGTGGTAGCCTTTAAATCGGTCGCGGTCCCGTAGAATACGTCGGACCCGCGTGTCGCCACTATCAGTGATTGCAGACCAAACGCCGCCACACGGCAGGCCTAGAGAGACTTCCTAGCACTCGCCCCATTTGTACAGCCGACTTTGCTAGCGATGGTTCACTAACTAAATACGCTCTCATTTGCCAAGACGATAGTTTAGCATGGCCTTCAGCTGCGTTATTTGCTACGACCTAGCAAGGCGCCATGTTCAGTTACTATTGATATTGTGAATCATGTACCGCCCAGAGCGACGTTCGTCATTAATGGATTAAAGCTAAGTATTCCACAAGCTACGTCCGTTTTTCTAAATTCTAATTTCCTTGTCCTGTTCCAGACCTCACGCAAGCCTGCGTGAGCTAAAACGCGTGCCTTTCGGCCTCCTCTAGCAACACGGTGTTGGCTCTCCTGCCAACCACAACATTGGCGACGAGGCAAAACCGCGTCCTTATCGATATTGCCCTGATTTACTTGTGTAATGGCTTCGCCACAATCTCCGGATGTACTGTCCGAATTTTATCGCTTACAGAATCAGCAGACGCATGCCTTACTGGATGCCCTTGGACAGCTCGTCCAGGGTCAACGTGTGATGCAAAACGATGCGGCAGCAGCCGCTCCACCGCTAACGCAGCCACAACACGCTGTTGCACCCACTTTTCGACCTTTTGAAACTGCACTGGAAAGCTGGGCGGAGCGGTCACGCCAATTTGGATTCCATCTGATGCATTTTGTTTTAATCAGTAACGCCTCCATGAGCACACGTGAAATCTTGTTCGCACTGTTGACAGTTCGCGTTGTGCGAGTTTTCTTTTACTTACCTGAACCAGGAATAACTATTTTCCCAGTCCGTATATATTTACTCACTTCACTTTATTTGGTCACTTCTAGACGGATTACCTGTGTCACTGTCACTTAAATCACTGATTTTGTCTGTAGTTTCACAAATAATTCACAAGTGCAACACCTCAACACTCAGTAGCTCTCACAAAACAATGAACAATGGCTTAAAATAGAATTACAGCCAAGAATGGAATTTAAAAAAATCCTTCTGGTATTGTTTACAGGCGGTTAACATACGCTATGTGATCAAATGGAAGTACCCGTGGTCTAGGGGTAGCGTCTTTGATTCATAATCAAAACGCTTTCGGTCCCGGATTCGATCCACGCCACTGTCTAAATTTTGATAAATAATCAGCACTGGCGGCCGAAGACTTCCGGCATAAGAAGTCAGCCTCGTTCTGCCAACGGCCTTTTCAAAGAGGGCGGAGGAGCGGATAGAGGTTCAGGACATTCGCTTGTCCTAGGGGTGGGAAATTGCCCCTAAAGGCGGAAGAATCAGCAATGATCAACGGCATGAGGATGCAGAAGGGAATAGAAAAAACTGCATTAAAGACACGTAGCGTGTATCCACAGGACATGTGGCCTGTAGTTGAAGAAGTGTCATGATGATCTCTCCATTGGCAAAAGATTCCGGAATAGTCCCCCATTCGCATCTCCGGGAGGGGACTGCCAACGGGGAAGTTACCATGAGAAAAAGATTGAATATTCAACGAAAGGATAATGTCCTACGAGTCGGGGCGTGGAATGTCAGAAGCTTGGACGTGGTAGGGAAGCTAGAAAATCTGAAAAGGGAAATGCAAAGGCTCAATCTAGATATAGTGGGGGTCAGTGAAGTGAAGCGGAAGGAAGACAAGGATTTCTGGTCAGATGAGTATCGGGTAATATCAACAGCAGCAGACAATGGTATAACAGGTGTAGGATTCGTTATGAATAGGAAGGTAGGGCAGAGGGTGTGTTACTGTGAACAGTTCAGTGACCGGGTTGTTCCAATCATAATCGACAGCAGACCAACACCGACAACGATAGTTCAGAAATACATGACAACGTCGCAAGCTGAAGATGAACAGATAGAGAAAGTGTATGAGGATATTGAAAGGATAATGCAGTATGTAAAGGGGGACGAAAATCTAATAGTCATGGGCGACTGGAATGCAGTTGTAGGGGAAGGAGTAGAATAAAACGTTACAGGAGAATATGGGCTTGGGACAAGGAATGAAAGAGGAGAAAGACTAATTGAGTTGTGTAACAAGTTTTAGCTAGTAATAGCGAATACCCTGTTCAAGAATCACAAGAGGAGGAGGTATATTAGGAAAAGGCCGGGAGATACGGGAAGATTTCAATTAGATTACATCATGGTCAGACAGAGATTCCGCAATCAGATACTGGATTGTAAGGCGTACCCAGGAGCAGATATAGACTCAGATCACAATATAGTAGTGATGAAGAGTAGGCTGAAGTTCAAGACATTAGTCAGGAATAATCAATACGAAAAGAAGTGGGATACGGAAGTTCTAAGGAATGACGAGATACGTTTGAAGTTCTCTACCGCTATAGATACAGCAATAAGGAATAGCGCAGTAGGCAGCACAGTTGAAGAGGAATGGACATCTCTAAAAAGGACCATCACAGAAGATGGGAAGGAAAACATAGGTACAAAGAAGGTTCATGCGAAGTAACCATGGGTAACAGAAGAAATACTTCAGTTGATTGATGAAAGGAGGAAGTACAAACATGTTCCGGGAAAATCAGGAATACAGAAATACAAGCCGCTGAGGAATGAAAAAAATAGGAAGTGCAGGGAAGCTAAGACGAAATGGCTGCAGGAAAAATGTGAAGACATCGAAAAAGATATGATTGTCGGAAGGACAGACTCAGCATACAGGAAAGTCAAAACAACATTTGGTGACATTAAAAGCAACCGTGGTAACATTAAGAGTGCAACGGGAATTCCACAGTTAAATGCAGAGGAGAGAGCAGATAGGTTGAAAGAATACATTGAAAGCCTCTATGAGGGTGAAGATTTGTCTGATGTGATAGAAGAAGAAACAGGAGTCGATTTCGAAGAGATTGGGGATCCAGTATTGGAATCGGAATTTAAAAGAGCTTTGCAGGACTTATGGTCAAATAAGGCATAAGGGATGGATAACATTCCATCAGAATTTCTAAAATCATTAGGGGAAGTGGCAACAAAATGACTGTTCACGTTGGTGTGTAGAATAAATGAGTCTGGCGAATTACCATCTGACTTTCGGAAAAGCATCATCCACACAATTCCGAAGACGGCAAGAGCTGACAAGTGCGAGAATTATCGCACAATCAGCTTAACAGCTCATGCATCGAAGCTGCTTACAAGAATAATATACAGAAGAATGGAAAAGAAAATTGAGAATGCGCTAGGTGACGATCAGTTTGGCTTTAGGAAAAGTAAAGGGACGAGAGAGGCAATTCTGACGATGCGGATAATAATGGAAGCAAGGCTAAAGAAAAATCAAGACACGTTCATAGGATTTGTCGACCTGGAAAAAGCGTTCGACAATATAAAATGGTGCAAGCTGTTCGAGATTCTGAAAAAAGTTGGGGTAAGCTATAGGGAGAGACGGGTCATATACAATATGTACAACAACCAAGAAGGAATAATAACAGTGGACGATCAAGAACGAAGTGCTCGTATTAAGAAGGGTGTAAGACAAGGCTGTAGCCTTTCGCCCCTACTCTTCAATGTGTACATCGAGGAAGCAATGATGGAAATAAAAGAAAGGTTCAGGAGTGGATTTAAAATACAAGGTGAAAGGATATCAATGATACGATTGGCTGATGACATTGCTATCCTGAGTGAAAGTGAAGAAGAATTAAATGATCTGCTGAACGGAATGAACAGTATAATGAGTACACAGTATGGTTTGAGAGTAAATCGGAGAAAGACGAAGGTAATGAGAAGTAGTAGAAATGAGAACATTGAGAAACTTAACATCAGGATTGATGGTCACGAAGTCAATGAAGTTAAGGAATTCTGTTACCTAGGCAGTAAAATAACCAATGACGGATGGAGCAAGAAGGACATCAAAAGCAGACTCGCTATGGCAAAAAAGGCATTTATGGCCAAGAGAAGTCTACTAATATCAAATACAGGCCTTATTTGAGGAAGAAATTTCTGAGGATGTACGTCTGGAGTACAGCATTATATGGTTGTGAAACATGGACTGTGGGAAAACCGGAACAGAAGAGAATCGAAGCATTTGAGATGTGGTGCTATAGACGAATGTTGAAAATTAGGTGGACTGATAAGGTAAGGAATGAGGAGGTTCTACGCAGAATCGGAGAGAAAAGGAATATGTGGAAAACCACTGATAAGGAGAAGGGACAGGATGATAGGACATATGCTAAGACATGAGGGAATGACTTCCATGGCACTAGAGGGAGCTGTAGAGGGCAAAAACTGTAGAGGAAGACAGAGATTGGAATACGTCAAGCAAATAATTGAGGACGTAGGTTGCAAGTGCTACTCTGAGATGAAGAGGTTAGCACAGGAAAGGAATTCGTGGCGGGCCGCATCAAACCAGTTAGTAGACTGATGACAAAAAAAAAAAAGTGATCAAAAGCATCCGCACACCTGGCTGAAAATGAAAATGACTTACAAGTTCGTTGCGCCCTCCATCGGTAATCGTGGAATTCAGTATGGTGTTGACCCACCCTTAGCCTTGACGAGAGCTTCCACTCTTGCAGGTATACATTCAATCAGGCGCTGGAAGGTTTTTTGGGGGAATGGCAGCACACTCTTCATGGAGTGCTGTACTGAAGAGGGGTATCGATGTCGGTCGGTGAGGCCTGGCACGAAATCGGCATTCCAAAACATCTCAGAGGTGTGCTACAGGATTCAGATCAGGACTCTGTGTAGGCCAGTCCATTACAGGGATGTTACTGTCGTGTAACCACTCCGCCAAGGCCGTGCACTACGAACAGGTGCTCGATCGTGTTAAAAGACGCAGTCGCCATCCCCGAATTGCTCTTCAATAGTGTGAAGCAAGAAGGTGCTTAAAGTACCAATGTAGGCCAGTGATGTGATAGTGCCACGCAAAACAACAAAGGGTGCACGCCCCCTCCATGAAAAACACGACCATACCATTACACCCCGCCATCCGATCGCCACATTGTGTACCGTGATTCGTCACTCCACCCAACGTTTTTCTGCTGTTCAGTCGTCCATGTTTAAGCTCCTTATACCAAGGGAGGCGTCGTTCGGCATTCACCAGCGTGATGTGCGGCTTATGAGCAGCCGCTCGACGATGAAATCCAAGTTTTCTCGCCTTCCGCCTGACTGTCATAGTACTTACAGTGGATCCTGATGCAGTTTGGAATTCCTATTTGATGGTCTGGACAGATGTCTGCCTGTTACACGTTACGACCCTCTTCAACTTTCGGCTTCTCTGTCAGTCAACAGGCGAGGTCAGCCTCTACGCTTTTGTGCTGTACGTGTCCCTTCTCGTTTCCATTTCACTATCACATCGGGAACAGTGGACCTAAGCATGTTTAAGAATGTAGAAATCTCGCGTACAGACGTATGACACAAGTGACACCCAGTCACCTGACCACGTTCGAAGTCCGTGAGTTCTGCGGAGCACCCCATTCTGCTCTCTCACGATATCTAATGACTACTGAGGTCGCTGATATGGAGTATCTGGCAGTAAGTGGCAGCATAATGCACCTAATATGCAAAACGTATGTTTTTGGTGGTGTCCGGATACTTTTGATCACATAGTGTAGCAGTTACATGACGTAGCAAACAAAGAAAAACGTTAAACGCGAAACTGTAGAAAGAAAGTGAGACGGATAATAAACAAACAGAATAATGTAAAACAGACAGAGGCAAACAGTGATGTCCGACGCCGTGCGAGAGATTGGGACTTTTTGAATATCGGCTCCACCCGCCTCTATTATACACTGATAGCCGAACTGGTCACATCATCATTCGGTACGTGCTTAGATAATAGGTACCTGCCAGCTGTAGCAATAATAATAGTACAAGGTTGAAATAGTGAAATTCCTGTCCCGTCGGGACATTTAAAATTACGCCGGAAATACGGAAAGTCTCGAAAATAAGGGACGTTTGGCAACACTAGTTCAGTACAGTGGCGCCGTTACGAGTCTGCAACCGCTGGCGGCCTCACGACAGTGGGGACCTCGCAAAGAAGTTGTTGGAGCTGTTAAAATTTTAGCTGCTTAGTTGTCCGTCTCTCTTTTCTTACGAATGTAGTAGTATTTATCTAGCGTCGTCTTGTAATATTATGACAGTTAAGCCTCATTACAAGATGCATCTAACGTGTACACCTATGTGGCAGCGCGCCAAACGTACAAGACCGGGACTTCAGACTGGTTCTCGTAGGCCTACATTACACGATTCGCGGGGTATATACATGCCGCGAATCAGAGCAAGCGCACTAAACGGTAATGGCGCATGGAACCCGAAGGAGACTCTTTTGTTGTCCAGTCGTTCATACAGACAACAAAAATTTTGTAAAATAAATTATTAAATTATATACCTATAGAGGAAACTAATCGCCATATTAAAGAAAGATGCATGTTAAACGTGAAATACACTTTCTTTTTTTATACCATATTCAAACCCCGCTTGGTATGCACAGTTTTTCCGAACTAACACTTCGATCCAACAACAAGGAAATGCAATAATGCTCTGTGGAAGGAACAATACAGGCACAAGCATTGTCTTGGTCAGTAACGCCAGCTTTCTGAAACCAATCCTACCAAGTGACAATTCACTCTTTTTTTCAAGTTATTCAACTGGTACAAATGAACAAATCTTCTATCTCTGAAGGTGTGGCTGTACCAGTTTCAGCCCTACATTCTAAAGGAACGCCATCCTTTGGTAGTTCAGTATACAAATACACTTCTTGACGTATTTCAAAAATGGCTCTGAGCTATATGTGACTTGACTTCTGAGGTCATCAGTTCCCTAGAACTTAGAACTACTTAAACCTAACTAACCTAAGGACATCACACACATCCATGCCCGAGGCAAAATTCGAACCTGCGACCGTAGCGGTCGTGCGGTTCCAGACTGTAGCGCCTAGAACCGCTCTCTTGACGTATTTATTTGGTTGCTGTCGTACATGATAAAATAAAAAAAAATATATTGTGCGATGTATAATAATTGGACAGCCTATTCGCTCTATACTATGACACTGAGTTCTTTAAGTTGCAGTCTTCCTACTTTCTTTTGTAATCAGGGCTTCAATAAAAATGGCAAGGTAATGTTAATCAGAACACAGGGACGAGTTGTGATCTAAATAACAATAGATTTATTCATTCTTAACATCATAAGACAAATAAAATGGCTAAAGAAACGTCACACAAACATTTTTATTTTACAATGGCTTTCACTAATATGGGGTCCATGGTGAACAAAGTGATCAGCTGGGGACCGACAGAAGACACAACCAGAACACTAAGCGCTTTATCTGACTTCATACACGTGAATCCGGTGTATGCCACAAAAACTACGCCACAATCCAGCATCTGTACTCTATTATTCCATAAAGAAAAATATTATTCCAAAGAGAAGGGTGCTGAGAAGCATATATTGGAGCCCTACGCCTTCGCAGCGAATACTTTACCCTTCTGCTGGTCAGGGAGGCACACCACAAAGCGTTCGGCGACTGAAGCCATGGACGGCAGCAATCTGTTATAAATGGCACGCGCCCGAAAAATGCAAGTACGCTGTCTCGCGTTAGGCTAATTCGGAACGCAGGTATTTTCCTGTGAGCCTCCGTAACCCTGGTGGATTCCAGCGAGCAAGTGGACCCGTTTGCTGGTCTGCCAAACCAATGTGACTCGTGCCACGACTATGCGTGATGTAAAATATCTAATGTTTAGACTGCCTATTCAAAACAAAGAAGTACACCCACACATCACTCGTGTGCATGATGTTCGAAGTAGTACCTCTGACGGTTCAGATAGTGACTGGCACAGGCTCTAAGTGGTACACTAGCAAAGAACACAAGCCTCACCATTGAGGTAAAGACTTGCAGTTCTTTACTAGCAAAGCGACAGTGCAAAAGCACATTTACATCTTAGACTATTCCCACTTTAGCACAAGCCAGTCACAAACTGGAGTGTCACATTAAAAGATGGAAGACTGCCTCTTGCTCTGCATACACAGATTTGACCAATCAGAGACTTTAAAGTTAACTGTGAGAAAAGGAAAAAAAAGATTTAGCTTCATGGCCTCTTTCCCACGCGTTTATGCCATTTCTTTTGCAAACAACATGACCTGGATGGAACCACAACGCTCCATAAAAAGATCGTTACCTCCTCTGTTGTATCCATTTCGAACTTTCCAAAGAACTCCCATAAACTAGCTAAAAGCCTCGTGCCTTCACAAATATGTTTTGTGACAGAGTCAGGACGTCTGGGCGCCAGTGACCTGTCCCACGGAAATTCGCAGAAAGCTCACAGTACTCTGATCGGCTTCCTGCCTAACAAGGACCCAGCCTCTGCTGGTTTTCACTGCTCTGCCCATTGCAGTGGCGACTTCTCGGTGCTAGTCAGCCTACCTGGAAGCGACTGCCGACTGAAGGGCGCCATCCGACGTATCTGCACAATGAGACCGCGGAACTCGGCAGTCCGCAAATGTTTTCACTCGGGTTCCGCAGAAAAAGCGCTCCCCTCGGCCCTCAGCCGCCGTACGCTTTTACTGCAATCATTTAAATCGGCACCCCAGTCCTTTGAATGCAGGTAAAGATTATTGCTACTCCTTCACTAGAGCACACAAGCAAGAGCGTTAACTTTGGCTCACCATTTCATCATGATGTATGAAGTCAGATCGTATCCAGGTATAGCAACCAAGTAACAAACATCAACTTGTTTGCCCGCATCTCGTGGTCGTGCGGTAGCGTTCTCGCTTCCCACGCCCCGGTTCGATTCCCGGCGGGGTCAGGGATTTTCTCTGCCTCCTGATGGCTGGGTGTTGTGTGATGTCCTTAGGTTAGTTGGGTTTAAGTAGTTCTAAGTTCTAGGGGACTGATGACCATAGATGTTAAGTGTCATAGTGCTCAGAGCCATTTTTGATCAACTTGATAACACCATGTTATAAGTGAGAGCGCCTAGCAGTCTCTCAAAGTAACCTACTGTACTTATCAACGTACTTGGCACAAACCGTTTTTAGATCAATGTGTGGAGTATCCTCAAGACACAGAGACAAAGGGAGAAAATGGGAATTCGGTCCATTAAACAGAAAAAGAATGGCTGAGACTATTACATCCAACCAAGCTATGAGCTCGAGTGTAATGAAACTTCTTAAGAAAACTTCAGGTGTAACTGCTCCAGTGGCCTCAGATGAAGCTCTTATCCAAGTGGCTTTAGTTTCTGAAACGGAACCTGCTTCATGGTCGAATGAATCTTTTGCCCTTTCTGATAGAGCAACATAGTTGGGTCAAACTGCTGTGATCCGAGATTGTGAGCTCAATAAAGACTTCAAAAATTATAATCAAGAGTCTTTTATAGAATTAAATCTGGCAAAGACAGTATTTCCAGTAACACATCCGCAGTGTCCTGATTTAATTCAAAATGGTCCCCAACAAAACATAAAGAAACCTGATGAGAGTTACCCCAAAGATGCATATAAAAGATATTTTCTAAATTTCATTTTACTAGATAACTGAGTAAAGGAAAAAAGCATTGTTAGCTTACTACACATCTCAAGACAAAGTTTATTGCTTTCCATTTCGAAATTTTACTCATTTGCAGATAGTAAAAGAAGGATGTAGTGACCGGAAAGAGCTGAGTATGATTTTGCAAAGGTATGAACAAAGTCAAGGACACATGGAGCGCATGATGGGATGGATAAAATTCTGTAAAGGAATCAAATACGGGAAAACAGTAGATAAGGAAAACGAGACTCATTAGGGAATCACAAAAGCATTGGTTTAACTTGTTCGCAAGTTTGGTCAATATTATAAAATACTGAACTTCACACAATCTGGCATTTAGAGAGCATCAACAATCTCTTAACCTGAACAATATAGGAAACATTGGAAATTATATGTATGTATTTAAATTGTTATCCAAACATAATGTAACATTAAAAGAGCACATGCAACGTATTAACGAAAAGCAACTTTGTCAGCATTATCTGAGCTGCGACATACAAATTGAATTAATTCTTATAATGTCCAAATCTGCTATCAACGAAATTATAAACAGAGTCAGGCAAGTAAAATCTTATACCCTCAAGCTCAATTGTACCAGCAATTCGAACCGTGTGGAGTAAATGTCAGTAATATTAAGATTTTTGTAGTTCCTCAGCTTGAGAGATAGAGGAACATTTTGCTGTGTTTATTACTGTCGCAGAAACAAACGGTAGGGTATTTAACAAATGCCATTTTAAAGAAACTAGAAATTTTGGCCTAGAATCCAACACTGTCGAAGACAGGGATATGATAACAGTGCCAATATGGTTGGCATTAATAAAGGTGTTAGAACAAAAATACTCAAAATTAATGCATGAGCTTTGTTCACGCCGAGTGGATGCCATTGCCGGAATTTGCTATTGCTAGATGCCATTAACACTTCTACAACAGCTGAAACGTTTTTCGGCTCCATCAGTACAGTTTATGTGCGTTTTACAAAATCAAGCAAATGTAGGGATCTTATAAAAACTAAACTGAAAATGACATTGAAACCTCTGTCTAAAACAAAATGGGAAAAAGTAGAATCGGAGCTGTAAAAGCGATATTTTTGTAATTTGATGATGCCATCGAAAGTGTGAGTGACCTGAAAAACAGAACTGATGGTTACGAAACTCTTAGCGACTGTGAAACAGTCTTGAAGGGAATGTTAACTTTTGAGTTTATTGTTGCAATACACATATGGTATGAGACGTTACTATGTGTCAACAATTTAAGTAAACTATGGCAGTCGGTTCAAATAAACTTGAAGGTGGCTATTGATACTTTACAATTTACATTCATTTCGTGACTGGATTGGTGGTGGTGGTGGTGGTTAGTGTTTAACGTCCCGTCGACAACGAGGCCATGAGAGACGGAGCGCAAGCTCGGGTTAGGGAAGGATTGGGAAGGAAATCGGCCGCGCCCTTTCAAAGGAACCATCCCGGCATTCGCCTGAAACGATTTAGGGAAATCACGGAAAACCTAAATCAGGATGGTTGGAGACGGGATTGAACCGTCGTCCTCCCGAATACGAGTCCAGTGTGCTAGCCACTGCGCCACCTCGCTCGGTGACTGATTGAGGAACTCCGTACCACAGGATTTGAAAGAAACATTGCAGAGGCTCGATTGTGTGTAGAAAAAAGTAGTTACGAAAACGAGTCTCAGTTTTAAAACAAGAATAGTACAGGAAAAACGAATGTTCGGTTATGAACAAATTGATGACCCTGTACAGTCTGCTGAAATGTTGCTCAGAGCTAGCTTTTTTAACAAATTATAAATGCTATAATAGTCGACACAGACTGTAGATTCAAAGCGCTCATCGAATATTTTGAACGATATGGTTGCATTTACGATATGAATTATTTTAAATCGTTATCAATGGACGGCCTTCGCAAAGATTTTAATGATAGGTGCAATACTTTGAGAAGGCGAAAATAGTGATATACGTACAGCTTTTCGAACTTTGTGAGGCACTTCAACTTTTAAAATCCAATGTACAGGACACAATCAAAGCTGTAAAACAACTTATTCAGTACATACAGGGTGTTTCAAAAATGTCCGGTATATTTGAAACGGCAATAAAAACTAAACGAGTAGCGATAGAAATACACCGTTTGTTGCAATATGCTTGGGACAACAGTACATTTTCAGGCGGAAAAAATTTCGAAATTACAGTAGTTACAATTTTTAACAACAGATGGCGCTGCAAGTCATGTGAAAGATATATAAGACAACGCAGTCTGTGGGTGCGCCATTCTGTACGTCGTCTTTCTGCTGTAAGCGTGTGCTGTTCACAACGTGCAAGTGTGCTATGGACAACATGGTTTATTCCTTAGAACAGAGGATTTTTCTGGTGTTGGAATTCCACCGCCTAGAACACAGTGTTGTTGCAACAACATGAAATTTACAACGGAGGTTTAATGTAATCAAAGGACCGAAAAGCGATACAATAAAGGATCTGTTTGAAAAATTTCAACAGACTGCGAACGTGACGGATGAATGTGCTGGAAAGGTAGGGCGACCGCGTACGGCAACCACAGAGGGCAACGCGCAGCTAGTGCAGCAGTTGATCCAACAGCGGCCTCGGGTTTCCGTTCGCCGTGTTGCAGCTGCGGTCCAAATGACGCCAACGTCCACGTATCGTCTCATGCGCCAGAGTTTACACCTCTATCCATAGAAAATTCAAACGTGGCAACCCCTCAGCGCCGCTACCATTGCTGCACGAGAGACATTCGCTAACGATATAGTGCACAGGATTGATGACGGCGATATGCATGTGGGCAGCATTTGGTTTACTGACGAAGCTTATTTTTACCTGGACGGCTTCGTCAATAAACAGAACTGGCGCATATGGGGAACCGAAAAGCCCCATGTTGCAGTCCCATCGTCCCTGCATCCTCAAAAAGTACTGGTCTGGGCCGCCATTTCTTCCAAAGGAATCGTTGGCCCATTTTTCAGATCCGAAACGATTACTGCATCACGCTATCTGGACATTCTTCGTGAATTTGTGGCGGTACAAACTGCCTTAGACGACACTGCGAACACCTCGTGGTTTATGCAAGATGGTGCCCGGCCACATCGCTCGGCCGACGTCTTTAATTTCCTGTATGAATATTTCGATGATCGTGTGATTGCTTTGGGCTATCCGAAAAATACAGGAGGCGGCGTGGATTGGCCTCCCTATTCGCCAGACATGAACCCCTGTGACTTCTTTCTGTGGGGACACTTGAAAGACCAGGTGTACCACCAGAATCCAGAAACAATTGAACAGCTGAAGCAGTACATCTCATCTGCATGTGAAGCCATTCTGCCAGACACGTTGTCAAAGGTTTCGGGTAATTTCATTCAGAGACTACGCTATATTATTGCTACGCATGGTGGATATGTGGAAAATATAGTACTATACAGTTTCCCAGACTGCAGCGCCATCTGTTGTTGACAATTGTAACTACTGTAATTTCGAAAGTACTGTTGTCCCAAGCACATTGCAACAAACGGTGTATTTCTATCGCTGCTCGTTTAGTTTGTATTGCCGTTTCAAATATACCGGTCATTTTTGAAACACCCTGTATTAGAAATTAAATTGGAAGAAGTACATCCAAATCAGAATAATGCCACAGTTCCTGTCAGTACAGCTTCTGCCGGGAGAAGTTTCTCGGTGTTAAAATTGATTACACATACTTAAGAAGTACGATGTGTCAGGAAAGACTACCTGCGTTGTCACTACTATTAATTGAAGCGGAGATAGCGGCTGGTTATTATTATCGATTTAAGCCCACTAAGGAGGGCTTATGACTAGTTCTTCTTCGATGCTCTCTTCCTTTCCCAATATCTCGTGAGCTCTGCTGATAATTTGTCCTTCCTCTATTTTGAAAGGGCTTCCGACGTTTAAGGACTCTAGCTGGTGGTTTGCAAGACTCTACCACAGCACAAAATTTGGAACGATCTTTTACCTCAGGATCAGAGATACTAGCGAATCCAAGTCCTTTAGTACTTCATTAAGCCACAGGCTTCTCGTCTTGTAGCTTTTAAGCAATGAGAAGATCTTCTTGGTAAGCCTGTTGTTATTCATTTGTTGTAGGCGTCCATAGAAATTGAGCCTCCTATGTCGCATATTGGTGTTGGCTGATTCTAACTGTTTATGCAGTTCAGAATTAGATTTCAATCGATAGGTTCCTTCTGGGAGCAATCTCGGGCCACGAATTTTTCTCAGAATACATCTTTCGGCTTTCTCCAGGTCATCCATTGTGCCTTTTTTGTGCATCAAGAGGGTCTCTGCGGCATACAGAAACTGTGGTCTGACAGCAGTCCTGGGATGTCAGGCCTTGGCATTCTTCGAAATGCACTCTGTTGTACAGAGTGTGGGCAGATGGTATGCGGCGTTGAGTTTCTTACGCCTTCCTAAGATGGAGGTGCCGTTTCTACCATTGGGATGAACCCGTTCACCAAGATAAACAAAGCGATTGACCCTCCCAAACGTTCCATGTATAGTCGTCAAAGGGGTGTTACTGGAGTGCCGGTTCTCATAGTGTTTGATCTTGTCATACGATATTTGTAACCCAGACTTTACCGCTATCTCATGCAAGGCTTGGGCACCAATGACAGAATATTTACAGATTGTGGTTAAGATTGCAATGTCATCTGCGAAAGCAACGCATCCTATCTCGATTCTTCCGATCCCGGCTCCAAGGATAGCTGGTTTGATTCGCAGATTTCTCAGCGTACATTCCCAGGTTTTGATGACTTTATCAAGCACCAGATTAAACAGAATGGGTGATAGATCATCACCCTGATGTATTCCCTGTGTTGAAACTCCGAGATAGTTCTCCTCTGAACTTCAACTTAGAGGTTGCATCCGTGAGAGTCTGTTTGATGGGGGTGTGTGCGTTGTAATCAACACTTCATTCTTGGAGTACTAAGAAGTGTGTTTGGCGGTCGATAGAATCATAAGCTTTCGTAAAGTCGACAAAAACCACTGCGATGTTCGTACTCCGTTTTTTGTTTTATTTGGAGAATTGTTTTCAGATTGAAGATCTGCTCAGTACAGGACCTCCCACTTCGAAATCCTCCTAGATATTCACCAATTGTTTGATCACATTGACTTTCTACACTATTCAGTAAAATCTTGGAGAGCACTTTGTACCCTACTGGCACAGAGAAATCGCCCGGGAGTTGTCGACATCGCTGCGATCGCCTTTCTTATGTAAAGTGTGTGGTAGTTGATATCCAGCCATCAGGGATCCTGCCAGCGGGTGCTATTAACTACGAAGTAATCTTAAAAAAATTCAGTGAGGCGAAAAGCCAGAAGTTTCGTTTATCTTAATGTGTGTTTCTTTAAAGTAATTTTTATCGTTTCAATAGTCCCTTAGATTATAATAATAAAATTTGTGTATAATTATTGTTAGTGTATAATTCAACTCATTTAATCTTAGTTTTTCTTTCCGACTGAAAAGTGAAAGGGGCCTCACAAAGCTGATTCGTCGCCGACGTTCAGTTTTCATCTAGCGCCACCACTGGTTCTGTACTTCAGTCGTTAAAAACGGAACGCTTATAGAATCACTTCGTTATCCGTCTGTTTTTTCGTCTGTTAAGAACCCTTTTCTCAGGAATGGGTAGACGCATTAATGGGAAATTTACGTCACATACTAAGGTGTAAGGTCTCTTGGGAGTGCAATAAATGTAAGCTTCTAAGTTGATGTAATCAAGAGATACGGCTGTTTATGAACATATTGTGATACTCGCAAATTCACTTTCCAAAACCTCTATAATACGTACCTTGACATACAATCATGGAATTTGGCATGTAGTAAGCTTTGACATTAAAGTAAACAGCAAAAATCCGAATCTTCTTAATTTCTTTTTATATAACATAAAAAGTCATATGTTATCTGCCCGTCTGTCAGGCTGCTAGGACACCTTTTCCTCAAAAACAGGTAGATACATCAAGTTGGAATTTGTGTCGCATACTTAAGTCAATGGTCACTTTGCTTGTGTAAAAAAACTAAGTTTCTACGTCAACGCAACCAAAAGATTCGGTTTTTGATGTCATATTTTGAGACTCACGAACAGTACCATCAAGACCTATAGGGTACTACCCGTTGACCTAGAATCATGAAAAATGGCAAAAAGCAAGGTTTCACAGCACAAGTAAAGGAAAAAATAAAAACTTGCTGATTTGTAGTTATATCACATAAAATCTTTCTTTTTTTATCTGACTTCAAACTTCAAATAGAAACATTATCGAAGGTCTTGGAATACCCGAGACCAATATCTTATCAATATCATTGTCAATAACAGACAAAAATCGTCGAGATTATCGATTCCCAGGATGGATGAACTGTTTATACGCAAAATTAAGTACATACCGAACCCTAAGAACAAAGTCCTGTTGGCTACGGTACGTGGTTGAAGACAAAGTAAATCGCAAAACAAAGAACAACTGAAATGCAATAAAAATGTTACTAGAGATAAACTAACAATAAATCAAAATAGGTAGTTCTTACTAGCTGTAATAAGAGGTTTTGAGGGGAATCTCTGCTTCTGCAAAACTGTCAACAGTTTTGTCGAAGCAGCATTTAAACTTTCAGAAAATAATGGTTTCCTTAGATATACAACAGAATTTTGTTGCCTTTCTGGTTCAGAGTGCTTCTCTCCCTTTTTTCCCACCGAGTTCGATAGTCACATAATCCGCAGGACACTGATTTCAAGTCTGTTGCCCTGATTAGTATACTATAGACAGAACCGACAGAGTACTTTTCTTAACTTATTACCTTTCGGGACATGTCCATACAGCCAACTCAATAGTGTAATGTCATTTATGACGATACGAACGTAGACAACACCCAGTCCCCGAGCGGAGAAAATCTTCGACCCGGCCGAGAATCGAACAGGGGCTCCTTTGGTTAAAAAAAATTCGCCACGATAATCGCGTAATCGCGCATCTACCGATACCTACGGGAAAGGCACTTAGAGTGGAAGTAGAACCGAAAAAATTGTATTCGCACTTTACTGGAGGATTCTCGGCGTGATCGCCAATGTAAGAAAAAATAAAAAAAATAAAACAGGCTACACACAACGCAAAGCAAAGCTTAGTGCACGATGTACTTCATAATAGGTATCGCACAGATCATTGCTGAGGTTGGAAATGTCATAAACGAGGTCGTCCAGGCCCGACTTCTACAGGTATCTTATGCATTCGTAGTTCAAAACACCCTGCACCTGAAAACAGCCATGTTGTAATGTCCGTAATTTCGCGTAATCCCGACTTCAGCTAGCAGGGAAACATACATGTTTCTTTGTTGTAGAATATACGGTCCGCCAGCTGAGTAGTTGCCATATGTGTCGGAGACCATTCAAATACCCACTATTTGACGTGGGACTGGAGCGTTAAGGCATAGTTGCGCTCCTTATTTTGAAAATGCGTTATTACGCTCACTTCCTTTCCAAATCGGGCTTCGCCATATGTTGTGCAATACCAGTCATAGAATAGTGATCACTATTTAAATATTTATGAGCAGAAAATAAAGCAGAATTTATTGAATGAGTTCTCATTTTGAGACAGAATTCGCATCTGTAATAGCATTTATCGCAAATGCCAGGTCCATACCTACAACCATGAGAGTAGTCCGCCTTTGTCCAAGATATGAGTCGGCGGAACACGTCCCTTTTACAGACGGCTTCGTCTCGTTATTGCCTCATTATATTGATACACGTTAATTTGAAACGAATACGTACAAGTGGTTCTGAGTAGCAAATGCAAAGGAGACTGCTGTGTAGCGTAGAGGTAAAATGTTAACCCTACATATTTTGGATTTCCTGGCTGGTTTCTTAATGGTCCATTACGGTATTGCTATGTCATTAGGTAATAGCATCTACCATTTTCCTGGTCATAGATGTGACGACTGTCATAGATGTGACGACTTCAAGGGTAAATATGTCGGTCAGTTCATTTTCTCAGTAAGTTTTATGTGGGCAGCTTATACGAAGACTTTTATATTGGTAGGAAGAAACGACTTCCTGTGAGTCTCTGTGCACGAGAAGTAAAAATCAGTTTGATCGAGCTCGAAGGTTCATAAACGCTAAGTTCAATGAACATTTCGTGAATTCATTTTGAATCACAAACATCGAACACAATACACTGTTAGCCCTAGATTGATTATTTAAGTATCTCAGCACCCTCATTAGACGGTGTGCAAACATTTACTGTACACAATAAACGCTTTTGTTCAAAAACGGTCAAACTGATACACCAAAATCATCCAAACGCCACGGCTATAGATTATGATACGTGCAGACAGTATATCAAAATATTGTGTACCGATCTATATCCATATTTACAGTCCAGAAGCCGTTGTGGTACCACAGACTTTCACCCTCATAATACCTGTTCCTTTTCTGAATGACTCTATTTTACGTTATAGCACTAGTCCACAGGCTTATAACCTTAGAAATTTACATGTTACAGCCTTGCGCTGAATACAGCGGTGAATAACACTCACGTGCTGTAGATCTTAAAAACGTCGCCTAAAGACGTTTTACCAGTACTTTTTTTATCCAATATATCTAAAATAATGTGGCTACGCATATAGTCTCTGTAACCGAAAGACGATGTAGTAGCCGAGATCAATGGGCATAGAATAGGAAACGAGGATGGATAATACATTTCGATGAATAATCAGTTGGACAAGATGTGGGTCACTGTAGAGTTCATTACCATTTTCCAGCAGCTGAGGAACAGAAAAGGGATTCAACACCTAAAACTGACAAGACCAATGATTTACCTCCTGGCGGGACACGCACATTTCCAGACCTATTGATTTAAACTAAAACAGGATAATAGTCTAAATGTCAATGTTCTACCTAGGTGCTTCTGAACACACAACAATTGTATGGATCTGGACGCTAGTGTCGAACTGCAAACTCGCTGGAGTCACGTTGGACTCACGTGTATGCAAAACAATCTCTCGTCAAGAGTTTCTCAAAATTCCGTCCACAGACTTTCAGTGACTGAAGCAGAACAATGTTAAAGAGAACGAACGACACGAAATGATAAGCGGTATTTATGAGGGATGTAGTTCAGAATTACGCTCTAAGTATAATTGCTCTAGTGCGGACTCGTTCGTTGATGACTGGACTACGTTACAGCGGTATTAACAGTTGTATGTCGGTACGTTCAGAAAATAAGAAAGACGTGGAGCAACATTCTAGTCGACGTTGAAAAATATCTGTAGCTTGGTAATCATGTGTGAGACAGCACGGCTGTCATAATAATGAACCCCGATCTTTTCTCAGTTCTGTATATTCAGTGACTGTTGTTTTATCCAATTTCATCCAGTTTTTGATGTGACTTAAATATTTTGTGATAGAAAATTCATTATCTCACGAAATTATGCAGTAATTCTGCCTCACGTATTATTTGCAACTATTGGTTGCTGTGAACCAATACTATTTGGAGATCATCTTAATAAAAGCAGTTAATTATTTTTTCCTCTCTTGCAAGCTTTTCTGGAGAAGGTGTCACAGGGGTTAAGGTACTAGACGTATATTCAAGTGAGCGATGGCACCGGGGGGTGGGGGGGGGGGGGGGGGGGGGGGGGGGGGGGGGGGGGGGGGGGGGGGGGGGGGGGGGGGGGGGGGGGGGGGGGGGGGGGGGGGGGGGGGGGGGGGGGGGGGGGGGGGGGGGGGGGGGGGGGGGGGGAGGGAGGGGGTAAGGAGTGAGTCGAACGTATTGGCATTAATAATATGTGACAAAACCATACCCCATCATCAGAAAGACTAGAAGTGAGATATTAACAGATATTCAAAAGAAATAATTTATTTGTTAATGCAAAGAAGACAATGTAAATGCAGATGTACAATAACAGATTGATACCACTAGATAAATCTTAAGGTTAGAGAGCGCTATAACTTTCTATATGTTACAGTCGATAGACAAATGACATGGGGCAAACATAGTAGCCACCAGCATATTTTTAATGAAGAAAATGTCTGAGCTAATTAATACACATACTCCGTTCACAATGTACTATGGCAGAAATGTGTCTATAAGCCCACATAATGCACCATAAACACGTAGCGAGGGTGGTGAAGTTACAGACGAAGGCTGTCAGATGCATTTAAAACTTTCCCGCAAGACTCTCCATCAGAATAAAAATTTAGAGGACCGAATACATTGACGGTGTCTTAACTGCATGTCTTGAAACAGTTAGGTAAATAAAGAATAACTGCACACCTTTCCTATAGTGTAGTATGTATCTTTTTTGTCCACAAAGCTAGGATGATTACCATTTTAAATAAAACTTCTGAAATTAATTCAGAATGATACCATTAATCGTGCAGACATGCCTTAAGAACACAGAAAAGTTGCTTGGTTGTGTTTGGGGGAGCGGACCAAACAGCGAGATCATTGGTTTCAGCCAGCCCGAGTGGCCGTGCGGTTCTAGGCGCTACAGTCTGGAACCGAGCGACCGCTACGGTCGTAGGTTCGAATCCTGCCTCGGGCATGGATGTGTGTGATATCATTAGGTTAGTTAGGTGTAATTAGTTCTAAGTTCTAGGCGACTGATGACCTCAGAAGTTAAGTCGCATAGTGCTCAGAGCCATTTGAACCATCTGAATCATTGGTCTCACAGAAAAGACAGCTTCATTTACATAGATTAGCACTTCACCCACGCATAGCTGTACAAAGAAGTATTCAGAAACTGTTATTATTGATGATTATTGCCTCAATGAGATCATCTATATAACATAAATTATATTCCAAGATGTTACTCCAGGCGGGTGTAAACTGCATGTGCGCAACGGAGAGTAATAAACGCTAATATTAATATTTGGCCCTGTCTGGCTACCTCCTGAAGCAGATCTTAGGATCTTTTAATTCTATAAATTACAATCTAAACATAAATGAATGACTAAGGCAACTAATTCTACTAAACGATTAACGTTGTTCCTGCTTATATATTTACAGTAGATCAAAAAAAGGTTACAAAGTTTACATTTCCTAAGTAAAATTACTGATCATTTACCCAACTCTGCCCCTTATTATGACTGCGCGGTCTAATATCAATAACACGAAATGACTGAGATCATCTACATACCAAACACTAGAGAACACTACTTTCAACTATGATCTACGATGGTGTGGAACCTCAGTAGAAATAAACTAACGTAATCGAAGCTGTTTAGCTTTTATAGTCCTAATAAGCCGCAGCAATTTGCGACATCACTGTATGTACTGCGTCCGGTGCATCGAAGTGATGGTTCTCGTACTCGTCTGCGACGATGGAAGAACTCCAGCCACAAATAAATTCTCTCAAATACTAGGACGGCAGAAGGCTGTCCTCTGACTAATATACTCCAATACTGTCTTGTCGTCGCTGTGTTCTACAGACGAGAAACGCGAACACCCAGCCACAAGGACGGAGTTCAGATAAAGTCTCAACGAAGAATAGGCTGAGGAAGTGCTCTCAATTACTGAAAGCTGTGTCCTCGACGACGACTTCCAACCCGGATATGAAGTCCAGAATTGTATAGGTTCGCAACAATACAGTGCCTAACTGTTCTAACTATAAACTCTCCTGAGAGCAAAGACAGCAATCCGTCCATTCCAACAAAGCTGATATCGAGCGACCGTCACACACGGACGCTCGCAATGGAAGACCTCGTCTCTCCACTGCTGGCCTCCCAGCAAGGCTCGGCTCGGATCCCCACCCTCTAATTCCGAAAACGAATCATATTCCCGAAACCACGGCCTATTCTCCCTCCTTACAGATTCTTCCGAACGCCGACCAACCATATTTTAGTCCTTTGTCGTCCAGCGCTGAAAGTTTGTAAGGATAAACCTATACTCGTATAATGGTACGCTTCTGAGTAAAAATCCTTGGAAATAATGCAGCCTGCATGGTTTCCGAGGTGCTTCTTCTTCGTTCCTCTCGCTTGCGTCCAAAATTTGCAAAGTTCGGAAGTATTATCCGGTTATCCTTCTGGCCCTAAAACAATAGCGGCCGGCTGTCTCTATTGTGCTCCAGAGCTCAGGTGCCACTACGTCAATCTAGCTACTTCCTGTGTTTAAGCAGGACCAAAACCTGTACGCACCTTCCACCCAAAGCTTGAGTTCTGCCTGACGTTTCATCTCCACTAGCATTCCAACCTCTACTATTAAAGGCAGTCATTAATTACGCAGTTTTTTTATAATAAAAACACCTTGTCACCTTTCATGCAATAAGGGTTAATAACTATTTACAAAGCATACGTGACAATGTCAGTCTCCTTTATATATCCATTTATACGATGTACAACCTATCACACGACACCTAATTGTGTTTGTAGATCACGGCAAAGTATGTGGATGGGTGCTTGTAAGGTGCGAAATTATAGCCACCATACAATATATGTGGCCAAAATGTATATATGTTTCCATGGTGGATCGGAGAAGATATAGAAGGTGAAACTACCAACTGAGATTGAGGATCACTGATATGGAATGAAGTCAGTTAGCTGCTGTTGAGCTAAACGTATTGTTGGAACCCACCACATGTTGCCTCCTACGTGAGCGTAGGATAGACAAGCGGAGGTACAGCGGTGAGTTCCTGTGGAGCACCAGGGCGCCAATGAGACGTCATTCAATTAACAGACATTTCTTTCTGAGAGTATTACGGTCACTCTGTCTCCTTCCCGGCACTGCCGAGCAACAGCCGTGCTGAGCCCGCACTGCATGAAGGTGCAGGGCAACACGTCAACACCAGGCGTGGAATTTGAAAGGCGCAGGCTCTGGCGTTGTCTGATGTCAGTTCAGTGCGTTTCATCAGCTATCGATGACCCTGAAAAATTAAATTCTGCCATCGATAAAGTCAACAGTTGGTGGAATGACATAAATTTTTATTTGTGTGACATCCACAGTTGTTCTGCAACATTTTCCACCATAGGTTGACCGCCAAATAAAATCTCAAATTTTGATTACAAAGATATTGGCTGACGGTCCACCTACAGTAGATGTTTGCCTATCAGTTATTCAGCATGGACATGACATTCTATTAGTGCCAGGACCACTTAAACTTAACTAACCTAAGGACATCACACAACACCCAGTTATCACGAGGCAGAGAAATAGGGACCGATGATCTCAGATATTTGGTCCTATAGTGCTTACCACTATTTTCCAAATTATTTGTGCTAGATTTCAGATACACCTAATGATAGGGCTAAGACTCCAAAACTGTGGTAGCGTACCGCGACTTCTGTCGTGCTAGACTTAGCTCAATAAAATATTTTACAACTATGCAGAATTTTTTACCATGAACGTAGTGGAATAACACAATAAATAACAAAATGTGGTGAAGTACTCTCCTCTTTGTCTGCTATCATTTGTCAACATCTTGTTTCGAAGTCGCAGACCTTTATGAACGTTGAGCGATGTTACGGATATTTCATTCTAGCTTTCCCACTGGCATGAGCCATCACAAGTGAATGTGCTCGAGATTAATGACAGCGTCATCCACCCAAGGCTAAAGAAAGATTCCATATATTTTATCTGCCGCATTATGTTATGTAATATGTACCAAACGAAAAATAGCGACCACTCTTTTTCATTGTAAACTTTTTAGAATTTCACGCAGTGTCTTACCTATTTGCAAATATCTATGATCAATTAACAGACATTTCTTTCTGAGAGTATTACGGTCACTCTGTCTCCTTCCCGGCACTATCATCATTAACGAAATGATGGACACGTCATCAAGAAGGGGATACACAAAGCTACAAGCAACTCAAAAATGAAACTTTTTGCGGAATAGTTTCTGTAAAATCGTTGGAGAGAGACTGAAGAGCGTGCACCTAGATTCAGTCATCGCAGCAAGTCGCCAACCGGCAGATAACGGTCAAATAGTGTTGCTCTCGGGTTCCGAACAAACAAAAGAATTATCACAGAGCTTCGGACGAAAATTGATCAATGCACATCGGCCACCGTATTATGCTCTGATTCTTGACATACTAGCGATCATTCAGCTACCCTTCAACAATAAGCAAATCAGCTTCCCACACCAACCTTCCAAGTTCTGGAGATGTATGGAACTCAAGAATCGCTTCTTTCTGTGACCTTTCATGTCATCTGTGGACACCTCAGCGTCGATCTTGCAGCCAGAAAGAGAAGCTATACTCGTGTTCAGCACAAGTCTACCTTACGTTTGTCATCATCACTCAATGTCTCAGTTAACTCAAGGTCTACTCCATGGAAGTCTCTGTTCTATTCTCTATCACGTCAGCGGAAAATGACGCATGAGGACGCAACTTCCAGTTCTGCGGCGGTTGGTAGCTACCCCCTGCCTGTAAGTTCTACCTCGATTTCATTGCGGCCATCTATCTATTCGTCAGAGCCAGTCGAACAGCCCTGTGATCTTTTTGTGGTTCAGCCCTTCAGGAAGCGACCGTTCCCACTCTTGTTATCACACTGTGTCCTGAGTCAATTTCGACAGCACTGAGGTTAATAAAGTCATGAGATATTCGTAATATCGTGTCGGACACAATTTTCCCCGGTGAAGAGAAGTAAATCGACGTCGCATGGACTCCACAAGTCGTTGGAATCCCCTACAGAAATATTGAGCCATCCTACCGCTATAGACATCCATAACTGCGAAAATGTCGCCTGTTGAGTATATTGTGTACGAACTGAACTCTGGATTAAGCCCGTAGGTGTTCGATGGGATTTTGGTTGGGTGATCTGGGTGACCAAATCATCCTCTCGAACTGTCCAGAATGTTACTCAAACCTGTCGTGAATAATTGCGACACGATAACATGGCACATTGTCATCCATAAAAATGAAGTCCATGGTTGAAAATGGTCTTCCGGTAGTTGAAAATAAGCATTAACAATCAGTGACCAATGACAGGTTCAGGTGGACCATAGGACCCAGTCTACTCCATGTAGACATATCCCCCACCATCATGGAACCACCAGCTTGCACAGTGATTTGTTGACAACTAGGGTCCATGACTCTGTGGGGTCAGCACCACACTCTAACCCTACTGTCACATCAAATAAAATGTAAACGGGTCTTATCTGAGAGGTTCACTATTTACCAGTCGTCCAGGGTCCAACCGCTACGGTCACGAGCCCAGGAGAGCCGCTGCAGGCAATGTGGCGCTGTTAGCAACGGCACTCGCGTCGGTCGTCGGCTGCCATAGTCGATTAACATCAAATGGTGAACGCACTGTGCTAACACAGACGTTTGTTGTACGTCCCACATTGGTTTTTGCCATTATTTCATGCAGTGTTGCTTGTCTGTTAGCACTGACAACGCTAAGCAGACATAGTTGCTCTCGGTCGTTACGTGAAGGCCATCGGCTACCACGTTGTCCATGGTGAGTGGTATTGCCTGAAACGTGTGCTCTCAGCGCTCTCTTGACAATTAATCTCGTAAAAGTGATTCCCCTAACGATTTCTGAAATCGAATGTCGTATGCCTCTAACTCCAAGTACAATTCCGCGTTCAAAGTCTGGTAAGACCCACTGTGCGACCATAATCACGTCAGAAACCGTTTCACATGAATTACCTGAGTACAGACGACAGCTCCGCCAATGCACTGCCCTTGTGTACGCGAAACTACCGCCATCTGTGTATCGCTATCCCATGACTTTCACCTCAGTGTAATGTTCCCATGTACCAAAAGTTTAAGAGGCTACCTTTCCTAAAGATGAGAATAAGTTTCTCGTCCACATCCTCTGGACATGCCGTGTAGCGATCTGTGCCTGACAAGTTTCAGTACGTTTCACGCGAACAATAACTTTCGTGTATACACAGTTTTCTTTACCTAAAGGATGCCTCTGTTTTTAGTGAAAATACTAAAAATAAACTCACCGAAGGATGAAATTTTAATCAGCATAAACCATAGGCATTGAAATACTGTGATATGAGTATTACATTGTACAATCAACGTGTCTATGGTTTAAAAATGTCCAGTTACGTCAGTATATTTCAGTCTACTGTGAGACAAGTACGAGTATTGGCACCTTCTTTACAATTTTTTCGCCACTGTGATCGTTTTGAGGTGCTGCATTGTTCGCATTCCGCGTTCATGTCTCCATACGTGGAATGCATGACTGTCACATTCACTGTCGTCCAATGTTCCCTGGTAACGCAGGGCTACCATTGGAATTCGGAACTGTAGCGCCTACATTTTTCTGCGGTTTTTGTTGCTGGCCATCGGCAGGCCCTTCATTACGGTTTGCTGCTACGCTTTTTTTCGGTCTTTTATTACAGAGAGCGTACAGCTGTTATTCGCAGGGAGAGAAAAATGTATTTCAGCTGAACAAAGTTGGTCTTTCGCTTCAGGTTACAATTACAGTGAAGCGAGCGCTTACCGCGTGCCTCTATTATTTTATTGTTTTCGTTTTTGTTTTTAAAAGAAGTCCGCTGTGCGTTTGTTCCAAGTCATACTTCCTGCGCATTTGAATACAAACCGAATATATTCTAACTCAGCAGATAAAACTACAACAAACCTCACGGAACAATAAATGTCAGCGGAATTCGCTCAGAAAATAGGGACCGTTTTTCTCCGTGGAGTTTTACAGCACATCGACTTGGAATTACCTCTGTGAGTTCACATAGTTGATCTCAAGTCACGTATTTTCACCATTGATGGCTATACGCTCCGAACCATTCTACATGTTATAGAGTCTAATGATATGTTCACCCGTTACTGAACATCCAACTAAAATAGAAGTAGTTATTTCGAGTTGGTCTGAGATCTTGCAACAAAAAGATACAGATTTTTACAAAAATATTGAGGTAATGTTTTACATTTTACATTCCGCAACAACACAGTCAACAATAAATTGTTCTGAAGAATTCGACGTAGAAGTCGCATGTCCATGATCCGACAAATAACGAACAGACCAAAATCGTTTTATAATATTTGACGGTATCAGAAAAGCCTGCATCACCTTTTACATATTTACTCGTTGCCATTTCAATCTCTCGAGCATGTAATCATTATAAATCTTATCATTATGGGCTACTACCTATCTAAGAACTGTCAAATTGTATAGCACGCTCCGGTATCCTGATTTCCGTCCATTCCAAAGGTAAATAGAGTAACCTATGGGCCAGTTCCGGATTAGCAGAGACCTAATACGTTCGTTTGAGACATCCTTCCATTTATTTTAAATGAAAGTAGGGATTTTTCTGCGTTTTCTTCTTCATCGTTTTATAAATACAGACGACATTTTTATAAATACAGACGACATTTGCTTGATGTCGTTTATATTTATTTATATCTCAAACGCATTTCACCTTTAATATCAAAGCATCTCGTGTGGATTTAATCTTGAATAATACTGTTTTATTTATGTATGTGGTACTCCTACGTCAGAATAACGTTCACGCCATAATCGTTACATTAATAATTTGTTATTCACAGTTATTCGTTTCATAGTCCGGAATTTGCGTTATCCCTCATCTGGCCATAGATTTGGGATCACAATGAAACTTATCTTTAGAAACATCGATACATTTTCAGGCCATGATCCTTTTGTTTTGTAGTGTTCATATTCCGTCTGCTAACTGGTGTGGAACCTATTGCTGGTCTGGCACAGAAGTTATTAAAGGAAATATTTAACTGCAACATTAGTGCCACCCACTCTTGAGTGGTGCTCGAGTGTTTGGGAGCCCCACCAAGTTGAATTAAAGGAATACATCGAAATAACTCACAGGCGGGCTGTTACATACGTTCAGTCAACACGCAAGCTTCATGGAGATGTTTCGGAAGCTCAGCTGCAGAGTAAGTGACGCTCTTTTCGGGGAACACGATAGAGAATACTTAGATAACCGGCATTTGTACTGCAGAACGATTCTACTGTCGCCAGCAAAGGACCATAAGAGAAGATATGGCAAATCAGGGATCGTGCGGAAGCATGTAGACAATCGTTTTTTACTCGCTCTCTTTGCGTGTGGAGCAGGAAAGGAAATGAGTAGCAGTGGTACAAGATACCCTCCGCCACGCACCGTGACTTGAGGAGTAGTTTTAGATGTAGAAAAAGATCATGTAGTGAAAATGAGTCGATTTTTTAGAAGTGAAGTGACACTTCTGCCTCTAACCTACGACCAAATGACAGGAAACCACTATTTCAACTGAAAATAGAAAGAACTGCAAGTGATAAGTTCTTAATATAACCACTATGCTGTGAACTGTTTTCTGATCTGTAAGTACCTCATATAAAAACAAAACTGCATTATTTCAGTTAAATCTACTGAAGAGACTTAGATGTGACAGGTGAAATGCGTCTGAAACGCAAATAAATATACGAGTAGATCGCACACAAAAAGGCGTTTGAAGTCATAAAACGAATGTTTATTTACTTGCTACGGACAAACGCAGACAAAATTGTTATTCCTTTAACATTCATATAGGTCACTGGAGGTCTGCAATAAACGCTTTGTTTATTCTGGACGAGAACGAAGTCTTGGTATTTCCAGTAGGCAGAAGAGAAAACCAGCTATCAATGGTAACAGCCATACTAAGAATTTCCTTTTCGATATCGTTATACGTCTTTCCACACTGTCTTATTTTAACAATTTTCCACTGTCAGTGAAACATTAGTTTACAGCTTACTAAGGGTTCAGATAATTGCCAAGCTGCCCATACTTCTGGCATAGCGTATCCAAGTCATTACACGTTGTGTACTTTGAAAATAAATTAACTTGGTCATGTATTTGGAAAGCAAACAATGTAAATGCATTCAGCCAAAAAATGTTTCCCCATACCGATGGTAATAATGATGTTCGACGTCAGTGCTACTACTAATAATTTTAGATTCTAATTGCATTCTTGTTCTTCACTACTACGGTGATTTCGCTTGTTACTGGTATCTGCTGGTTGTTGCAGCTGACCACTAGCCTCCGTGGGGCTGGGTTCGGAGACGAACGCAGGCAGTACTTGTTCTAATTGGTAAGTGCAGCACCCAGTCTGAAACTTCACTCGGCAGGCCCTGATTTTCAGCGTAATCATTAGTTTTCTGGGAGATTCGGTAGGAGTTGTGCACTGGGGTGGGCAAGAAACCACGTATCTGGTAAAAATCGCAGTGACTGGAAGTCGCAGTTTTCACAAGAACACTTTTCAGTATCTGGCTGCGATTTCAGTCGGTACTAGAAGCCACAAACACAAAAAAAGTAGCATTTAACATTCAACACCGTGTCTCATCTGTTGGACAAAGTTCGGACTTCTGTCCAACAACCTTGTGCAACGCTACGAGTCTGGCTGCAATTTGAGTAACAAGTAACAACTAGAAGTCGAAAGTGCTACCTTTGATTGCATTTAACATTCTGCCGTGTGCCAGCTGTCGACTGACGTTCTTATTTCATTCTAAGAGCTCCGTGTGTCGCGTCTTGGATGTATAACGTAACAATGATAGAAGAAACCGATCAAGAAACTAGTTTGCTTGAGAAATACAGAGTGTATCAAAGAGATTAATGCCATATGGCACCTCTATAACTCTGAAACTAATAAACATATACCATGAATTTTGTTTTTTGATGAACGGAAAACTCAATAAGTTTTTTATACCTTTTCATAGATCTTTAATATGCCCCCCTTGGGATGCACGGCATATGTCAATGCGGTATTCGTATTGTTCCCGCACTGCAGCTAACAAGTCTAAAGTTACAGTTTTCACACCTGCTATTATGCGATGCCTCAGTTCATTTATTCTTGTTGGTAACGGAGGCACAGAAACAGAGTCTTTTACAAACCCCTCACAAGAAATAATCACATACAGTCAGTGTTGTGACTGACAATTCGCAATTTTTCACAAACACAACTTTATTGATGAAGTTCACAAAGTTGATGACTGAACATACAAAACATACAAAACATACACAACTTCACTTGTAATTTTCCACATAGTTTCGTGGTAACACACTCACACACTAGTAACAGTGCTATTCCGAGACGAAGACGTAATCTTCAACGGTCGCAATACTGGAGGTCGGCATCTGGCGTGAACTGAACTTTGGGCCTGGTTCTAGTCCGTAAATAGCTGTCTCCAGCCAATCTGGTTTTGGCGTAGTGATACTTCCTGCAGGCCATAGCTCGAGCTACCCCTGCAGGAAGTAGTGCTCGTCATGTCTGTTTCCATTTTCTTATCTGTAAATAGCCGGTGTTTACCATTGTGCTTTTTGGTACGCCTTGGGGATAGACAATCTCGTCCTCTGTGGTGTTATATGGGTTGCCGGCCCTCAGGGGCTACTTTGGCTACGGTATAACAGCTGGTCCGGTGACCTTGGAGGCCAGTAATGTAAGGCTGAATCATTTGGTACAATACGACCGACCCATTGTTCAGTAATCATTTGATTTAAAACTCCCCGCACTTCCAGATGCCAGTGTGGCGGTGCCCCATCCTGTTGGTAAATGAAGTCGTTGGAATCAGTCTCCAACTGTAGGAAAAGAAGGTTCTCAAGCATATCGAGATATGTGTTAAAACAAGAGCTGATTCCTCAGACTAGGGGGCTATCAAGTACGTGGTCCCACAGGGTTCGGTCTTAGGTCCTGTACTGTTCTCGATATACATTAATGACTTACCATTCCACATTGATGAAGATGCAAAGTTAGTTCTTTTTGCTGATGATAAAAGTATAGTAATAACATCCAAAAACCAAGAACTAAGTGATGTAATTGCAAATGATGTTTTTGACAAAATTATTAAGTGGTTCTCAGGAAACGGACTCTCTTTAAATTTTGATAAAACACAGTATATACAGTTCCGTACGTTAAATGGCACAACTCCAGTAATAAATATAGACTTTGAACAGAAGTCTGTAGCTAAGGCAGAATTTTCAAAATTTTTAGGTGTGTCCATTGATGAGAGGTTAAACTGAAAGCAACGCATTGATGGTCTGCTGAAACGTCTGAGTTCAGCTACGTATGCTATTAGGGTTGTTGCAAATTTTGGTGACAAAAATCTCAGTAAATTAGCTTACTATGGCTTTCATTCACTGCTTTCGTATGGCATCATATTCTGGGGTAATTCATCGTTGAGTAGAAAAGTATTCATTGCTCAAAAACGTGTAATCAGAATAATTGCTGGAGCCAACCCACAGTCATCCTGCAGACATCTATTTAAGGATCTAGGGATCCTCACAGTAACCTCACAGTACATATATATTCACTTATGAAATTTGTTGTTAATAATCCAACCCAGTTCAAAAGTAGTAGCAGTGTTCATAGCTATAACACCAGGAGAAAGGATGATCTTCACTGTGCAGGGTTAAATCTGACTTTGGCAAAGGAAAGGGTAAATTATGCTGCCACACAAGTCTTTGGTCAAACAGCATCAAAAGCCTGACAGATAGCCAACCGACATTTAAAAATAAATTAAAAGAATTTCTAGATGACAACTCCTTCTACTCATTGGCTGAATTTTTAGATATAAATTAAGGGAAAAAACCAACTTAAACATTAGTGTCATGCAATATTTTGTGTAATGTAATACCTTCTACAGACATCTTTTATTAACCTGACATGTTCCACATCATTACGAAGTGTCGTATTCATGATCTATGGAATAAGTATTAATATAATATAATATAATATAATCTGTGCTTCCTGTAACAGTGTTCTCGGCAAAGAAAATTGGACCATGCACCTTTCCCCGAGAAGTTCACAAAACACATTACGTTATGGAGAGTCCCTCTCATGTTGTACAACTTCATGGCATTGTTCCGTACCCCATATTCTCATATTATGACGGTTCACCTTTCCATTTAAATGGTATGTTGCCTCGTCACTAAACACTAAGTGTGGAAGAAAACTGTCATGCTCCATCTTTCCAAGAACGAAATTACAGAACTCCACACGTTGTTGTTTGCAACCTTCACCAAGAGCTTGCAGTAGCTGAATTTTGAATGGTTTCATGTGTAAACTTCGACGCAACACGCGCCAGGCAGACATCGGGGGCGAACTGATTTCTGCGGACTCCTTGTGAAACTGTGGCGGATGGTTTTGACGTCATTGTCAGACACTCCGGGACGGCCAGGCGATTCACCTCTACAGAAACAAGCTGCTTCTCGGAATTGTTCTTGCTATCGTCTAATGCTCTGTGCTGTAGGAGAATTCACAGCATACCTAGTACCAAAGTCACGCTGAATAGTTATTACTCACAAGAACGGCACAAAACGTAAAGACAAATCGGTTTCAATTGTACCGACATCATTTTTACTACAACTGAAGTGGGCGCACACTGCTATTACCTATCGGGAAGCACGTAAAATACGAGAGTTTGCTCTTTCCAACAGTCTGTTGTTCACGCACGTATCTCAAATAACCTAATAGCTATGATTTTTTAAAAATCGAATGATTCTTTTTGGTACACCCTGTATTTTACGCTTGGAGTTTTATCTGGAAGCTGCTCTGATACTTTCAGCTTGAGTGGATATTGGACACCCACTCCCCCTTCTGAAATTTGCTTCGTGATAATTCGGTTCACAGTTGGTATAGACAACGAATCTGAATGCCAAATAAATGTTGTGGTAAGTGATCGATCAGTAATACATCTTGAGTTTGCGCCACATTTAAACACACCTCACCTACTTTTCATCATAAAACTAAAACTGCAAAGTAAAATCAGAAAACATATATTAGGCGATGGACGAAGTTCCGACAAGTATATTGATGCGTGTTATACACATATACGTACATAAACTGTGTAACTTTCGCCAAAATTTTATTAGTAGTGAATTCACAAGATGGATATTTTTTTCAATACTTCAATAAACAGGTAAATTTATCCGTAAGTCTTCAAGTATTATACTTAAACTATTGCCGATATCAACTTTTAACCGGAAGATCTGTGCCTTCCACTCTTTGCACTTGCACATCACCAGCCTTAAAACACATAACAAAGGATGTAAAGTTTAAAGGTAGGAGACGAGGTACTGGCAGAAATAAAGCTGTGAGGAGGGGGCGTGAGTCGTGCCTGGGAAGCTCAGCTGGTAGAGCACGTGCCCGCGAAAGGCAAAGGTCCCGAGTTCATGTCTCGGTCCGGCACACTGTTTTAATCTGCCAGGAAGTTTCACATAACCAAGGCTTTACCAATAGCTACTAGGCAGAAAAATAGCGGGTATGAGACGGCTTCACAAGGGGAGAATGGAATTGTCATTATCCACTCACAGTTTGTGTAGCGTATTTTACATTTACTTATCAGCCCTTTCAAATTGCATAACGAATTCAGTGACACAATGTTGAAATACTCAGTTTGCACACTTTACAGGAGAGAATATATCACTTCCGTTGCTGTGCCGCGCGTGCGTGCGTGCGTGCGTGCGTGAACGCCTGCGCACGCATTTCACCTGAACAAAAATAACAGTTAGAAGGTATACTTGTAACTGCCTGCTGCTCGCTGCCTGCGATTAGCCGCTTTGTAACATCTCTGGTGATTAACCGCAGAGGTTGCAGAAATGGCATTTAACGTTGAAAAGAGCTGACGAATTCAATTTGCAACTTATGAACTGCGATTTGAAACTGTGACAAATCGCAACTAAAAATCACTGCTACAGAAAAGTAGCATTCACAGAAATCACCGATATTGAAAGGCCACAGTTTAGCCCATCGCTGGCGTGGACGACTGTCAGTGGCAGACACTGGGTACTGTGGGCGCCGCCACTGGATGACCTACACACCTACTAGCCAGCCGTCCTCTCCTGGTGCATGCGCAGCGCACTGTGCTGTTACGTGGTCAGTGCTGCAGGCTGTGCTTGCTGAGGCACTTGGGACACGATTTACGTGACGTTAATGAGCACCGGGGGCCGCAGCACGACGCTGGAGATGACGTCGAGGAGGGGCAGACTGTCCTGTTACTGGTGCCACTGGCGCCGAATGGCAACGACGGCCGTCTATGAGGTCCATGCAATGGGCACCCACCGACTTTCTGGAGTGCTTAGTATAAACAACTCTTCTGCTATTGGTATGTTAGTGACAACATAATCTACATCTACATCTACGTGATTACTCCGCTATTCACAATAAAGTGCATGGCAGATTATTCAATGAACCACCTTCATGCTATCTCTCTATCGTTCCACTCTAGAACTGCACGCGGGAAAAATGAGCATTTATATTTTTCTGTGCGAGCTCTGATCTCTCTCATTTCATCGTGATGATCATTTCTCCCTATGTAGGTGGCTGACAACAGAATGTTTTCGCAATCGGAGGAGAAAACTGGTGATTGAAATTTCAGGAGATGATCCCGTCGCAACGAAAAACGCCTTTGTTTTTTTTTTAATGATTGGCACTCCAATTCACGTATCATGTCTGTGACACTATGTCCCCAATTTCACGATAATACTAAACGAGCTGCCCTTCTTTGTACTTTTTCGATGTCATCCGTCAGTCCCGCTTGATGCGGATCCCACACCGCACAGCAGTACTCCAGAATAGGGCGGACAAGAGTGGTGTAAGCAGTCTCTTTAGTAGACCTGTTGCACCTTCTAAGTGCTCTGCCAATGAATCGCAGTCTTTGGTTATCTATATGATCGTTCCAATGTAAGTTATTTGTAATTGTAATGCCTAAGTATTTAGCTGAACTTACAGCCTTCAGATTTGAGTGATATCACGTAATCGAAATTCAGCTGATTTCTTGTAGTACTCATTTGAATAACTTCACACTTTTCCTTATTCAGGGTCAATTGCCACTTTTCGCACCATACAGATATCTTATCTAAATCATTTTGCAATTTGTTTTGGTCTCTGATGACTTTACATGACAATAAATGACAGCATCATCTGCAAACAATCTAAGACGGCTACTCAGATTGTCTCCTATGTCGTTAATATAGATCAGGAACAACAGAGGACCTATAACACTTCCTTGGTGAACGCCGGACATTACTTCTGTTTTACTCGTATTTTCCGTCTATTACTACGAACTGTGAACTTTCTGACAGGAAATCACGAAACCAGTCGCACAACTGAGGCAATACCCCTTAGGCACGCAGTTTGGTTAGAAGACGCTTGTGAGGAACGGTGTCGAAAGCCTTCTGGAAATCTAAAACATGGAATCAATTTGACATCCTCTGTCGATAGCACTTATTACTTCATAAGTATAAAGAGCTAGTTGCGTTTCACAACAACGATATTTTCTGAATCCGTGCTGACTATGTGCCAATAAATCGTTTTCTTCGAGGTACTTCATAATGTTCCAATGCAGTATTATGTTCCAAAACCCTGCTGCAAATCGACGTTAGTGATATAGGCCTGTAATTCAGCGGATTACTCCTCCTTTCCTTATTGGGTATTGGTGTGACTTGAGCAATTTTCCAGTCTTTAGGTACGGATCTTTCTGTGAGCGAGAGTTTGTATTGTTGTTGTTGTTGTCTTCAGTCCTGAGACTGGTTTGATGCAGCTCTCCGTGCTACCCTGTCCTGTGCAAGCTTCTTCATCTCCCAGTACCTACTACAACCTACATCCTTCTGAATCTGCTTAGTGTATTCATCTCTTGGTCTCCCTCTACGGTTTTTACCCTCCACGCTGCCCTCCAATGCTAAATTTGTGATCCCTTGATGCCTCAAAACATGTCCTACCAACCGATCCCTTCTTCTAGTCAAGTTGTGCCACAAACTTCTCTTCTCCCCAATCCAATTCAATATCTCCACATCAGTTACGTGATCTATCCACCTTATCTTCAGCATTCTTCTGTAGCACCACATTTCGAAAGCTTCTGTTCTCTTCTTGTCCAAACTAGTTATCGGCCATGTTTCACTTTCATACATGGCTACACTCCAAACAAATACTTTCATAAACGACTTCCTGACACTTAAATCTATACTCGATGTTAACAAATTTCTCTTCTTCAGAAACGCTTTCCTTGCCATTGCCAGTCTAAATTTTATATCCTCTCTACTTCTACCATCATCAGTTATTTTACTTCCTAAATAGCAAAACTCCTTTACTACTTTAAGTGTCTCATTTCCTAATCTAATTCCCTGAGCATCACCCGATTTAATTTGACTACATTCCATTATCCTCGTTTTGCTTTTGTTACTGTTCATCTTATATCCTCCTTTCAAGACACTGTCCATTCCGTTCAACTGCTCTTCCAAGTCCTTTGCCGTCTCTGACAGAATTACAATGTCATCGGAGTTTGTATACAAATGCTAAATCTGGGGCTATTTTATCAGCATACTCTAAGAGAAACCTGATTGGTATACAGTCTGGACCGGAAGCCTTACCTTTATTAAGTGATTTAAGCTCCTTTGTTACACCGAGGATATCTACGTCTGTGTTTCTCATCTTGGCAGTTGTTCTTGATTGGAATTCAGGAATACTTACTTCGTCTTCTTTGGTGAAGGAGTTTCGGAAAACCGTGTTTAATAACTTTACTTTAGTGGCACTGTCATCAGTGACATCACCGTTGTTATCGCGTAGTGAAGGTATTGATTGCGTCTTGCCACTGGTGTGCTTTATGTATCACCAGAATCTCTTTTGGTTTTCTGCCAGATTTCGAGACATAATATCGTTGTGGAAATTATTAAAAGCATCTCGCATTGAAGTACGCTCTATATTTCGAATTTCTGTAAAGCTTTGCCAATCTTGGGAAGAGTTGTTGCTTCACAACTGTCAGTTTTGTGTCGTAGCCTGACGCAAAACAGGCAGGTCACCGCCGTGAACCGCATGACATGTGGAAAACCAATGTCGACGCTAGATCGTTGGCTTAAAACATTATAAAGCGGATGTACCATTACAAGTAATGTGAATTCAAATCACTACCGATCAATAAACCCGAAATCTACTTAAACACAACGAAACACAGAATTACAATGCGAAGTCCACGTCCACACTGTCGTATTTGAGAATCAGCGTACAGAGACTTCAACAATAAAATACGAAAGGCTATCCATTCGCTAACTCGGGTATTTTAATTCCTGTAGGGAACAGTGCCCATCTCCCCCCCCCCCCTTTCCTTGCCCCACTTCCCAACGTCTTTCATGCGTGGAGTCGTGTGGTCGAAAGTGGACTGTTACATTCTCCTAGTTTTTATGTCGGTGACAAGACATTAGATTCTTCCCTCCTTTATCCGCTCTTAGTGATAGCCATGCCTATTATGAAACGGGTCAGCGACACAGAGGGCAGAACATGCTAGTATCCCTACCAAAGATCCTGTGACAATTTGTGGCGTGGTGAGGGACTGCGGTACATGCTCTTCTGTTTGGACATCCACAGCTAGGACAGCTATTCGACCTCCTTCTTAGGTCTTAGGTTCCCAAGAGTCTACAGTGGTAGAGTTTGCAGTCACATCACGCCAAGGAGGGGGGGGGGGGAGGGGAGAGCTTCAGTGGGAACGAAAGAAGTATATAATCAACGTAGAAGGGCTATCCGTCAGTTAACAGGCACTGGATAAAAGCAACAAGCAACTTTGATCGCCATATTTTGTAAATCAGAACACTAAGCATGTTACTTAATTGAATGGAAGAGAAGCTTTGTTTTGTGATCAAAATGTAGCATAAAAAGTGTATTTCTGAATCATAAATCATACCCAGTGTGATCTGAAAACGGCAGAAAGAGTATCAAGGAATTTTCAAACTTCAGTAATTTATTTACTGGATTCGACCACGTAATGGCTTCCTCTGAATTTGGAGAGGAATGTCATTACTCTATTCTGATAACGGTATTATTAAAAAATCACTTGTACAAAACTATCAATGGGCACAAAGGAAAACAGATGCAAATGGGTACAACAACAATACAGTATATGAAATTTGCAACAAATTGAAACAACAGAAGTCGTAGGGAAATACCACAAGATAAAGGTAAAAGAAAGAAATACCAATAAAAATTTGTAATACTGACGTACAAAGGAAGCAAACCGATAAAATGCAACAGTTTTTGTAAATCAAAGGTAAAATTAAAATTGGCTTTCAGAACATCTAACGCCCTATCACGGAGATTACGCCACCAGACAGGCGATGTAAGAATGTGTACAGCGCTTCAGGGTTGTATAAACTAGACCGTGGTGATTGCAATAAACTTTATATTGGACAGACAGGACGTTGGACAGACAGGACATTCATTCTCAGCCAGATTCCGAGAGCATACAAATTCGCAAACAAAACGGCATTTGGATTACACATGAAGAACACGAAACATAAAATCAGAGATATCCAACAAAATATGAAAGTGTTGTAAAGAGCTCCGAATGGGAGAACATTAAATATACTAGACAGCCTGCAGATTCATTGTAACAATAAAAGACTGCCCGACAGAATATTAAACAATCATTCAAAAGTCAATCAATAAAGTTTATCAATATTTTCGATGACATCTTATATAAATGGTATACTACATATTCACAGCAAGCACAGGGTATTTTGTGACGTTGTGTTGTCTGCTACCTACTCCGTTCATGTTCACAACATACGAGTCGTTATATATTTTAATAATTCAATATATGTATGACACATTGAATAGACACAGATATGTATCGTGCACAAATTACACAGTGGTTATATCTTGTTCTGATTTACTAGATGTGCAGTTTCTTTGTAATGTTACATGCCACAATCAAGACCTGCGAATTGTCTCATATTACAGTCATGTACTACAGTATTACTGAGCTTACTTAAACCTGGACCTTCAGCTACGTATTGCATTTTTCTAGTATGCTACAAATTCAACCTAGACCTCAGGCTACATATCGCATGATCCTCATACATAATATCATCACATGAGTGGTGGTCGTAGGCTATATTCTATTTCGTGCCTTATCTTCAGTAAAAAAATACCTATTATTAACGTTAATAATCACACCAACTACAGCTTACTTTTCAGGCTAAGTATCATGGAATATGATTAGACATTTTGTCTGATATAAGAGGTTATAGAGTTACTCTCCAGACAATCAAGTAATATATTTTTTATGGTCATGTCAAACTGATGTATTGTAAAGCAACGATGTAATAATACGATACCTGTTAATCACAAATATCATGTATCATAGGGCCATTAGACCTTCGTCATTAATTACATATGTTGTGTATTATCACATACTGTCCTAGTCGATCATGGCTGCTCACCCAGGTAGTGTTTTGTTAGATCTGCAGCTATACGTTACTTATAAAAACACGCATTTTGTGGATTGTACCATAAACTAGACATTGGGCTACGTAATGTACTTTCCTAGTGTGCCGCTATGTACAACCTAGACCTCAGGTTTTGTAATACATCATCCTAGTATGCCACATTAATACTAAAACTTGCATAAGTGGTTTTATTGTTCTTATGTTCACGCATTATTTCCTCCAAAGAGAAACATTTATCATTATAGGAACTTCAACTTAGCCTTTGTGCTGAATATTATATAACATGGCTTAGTGTAGTAAGACCAAGAATTAATTTAGGAGATTTCTGGTTTGTAATCTGGAGGCCCCCGTAACGCGCTCTTTCAGTTGTTGTACCTTCTGAGCTATTCTAACTCAGCTTTATAATGCTGAGAGATGATAATAAAAATGTACCAAGCTAAGCCATTAATGGCTGTAGTTATTACATGAAGTTCTGTCACAAACAGCAACAGTAGAAACTTCACATTCACCTAAACATGATTTTATTGTCATCTTAAACGTAAACCTCGAGCTTTGCTGTATTCAATGGCCTACCTTATCTCATATGGGGTAAATATGGAACGCTTTGTGAAATGGTAACATTAGTTGTAACTATTATTACTTGGCACATTAATGCGACCTGGTACCTGAGATTGTAAGCTACGAAATGCTTTTCTTGGCTCTACATTGATATCTTTTATAATATATTCTTATCTGTTATATAATTGTGCGTGACATTACGGTGGGACGTGCTGCAGTTGATTATAACAGAGCTCACCATCAAGTTTTATAGACAATAACGACATGTTACCTCCTGTGCTAATGGATCTTGTGATGTTCTTTTCCTTTATCTAATGCAACTACCATGAAATAAATCATTCTTTTCGCAGTCATTACTGTCCGTACCTTCAGAAAGGAATTCACTCCACTCCTGTGTTTGTGTCTTTTACGTATGAACATGAGCGAGAAGTTTATAATTTGAAATGTAATTTTGCTCTTCATTGTATACAGTCGTCCAGCTACAGATCGCCAAAATAAAATAAATCATATCCAGCCCATTTGTTTTGGCGCGACATACGGTAGGTATAATGCGTGCGGTGAATTATGAATGACGTTTGGATCCTCATTTGCGCAGAATATCTCGCTCCATGCCGAACCGTTTCTGGTTTCGTGTCAATTAGCATATGAAACTTTTATCGGTTATCCACGCCACTTTCAATGGCCATATCTTCAATTGTTTCGAAATTATGGCAGTTTTAAATTACCTCCAATATCGCAAAGCGAGCAGCTTGCCGTGACACGCAACACCCATCTGAAATTTGTATTCGACTGCAGTGAGATCAAATTCGCATCGGAAAATTGTGATTTACGTCTTCCGTGGTCTCCGTAGAAACGCTTCATTTAGTTCTCTGTCCCTGATAACATCATTAAAGACATATTGTATTCTTTGTTTTTGGAACTCTTTCTACAGTCGTAGTGATCCAAGCCACAAGCGCTATACACGTCTTTTGCGACTGTAATATAAGTATTTTTCAAACAGTACTAAGTAAGTACATATATATCTTCAAACAACACACACACACACACCAGTCAAAGGATATAGACACACATATAGATGAATAGGAGACGCTTCCTCAAACAGCAAAGCAAAACAAAAGACGATCGCATCCCGCAATATCTAAACAAGGTATAATATGTGTAGGTGGACCTACACAACAACACGAAAACCAACATATATTTCGTATCAGTGAAGTACAGTGTAGAAAACAACCGAACGCATACGAGTAGATGAACTTTAGTAATGAAGAAGAAAGAAACAAACAAAAAAGTAAGAAATACCAGCATTTAGCAGTATTTAACTGTAGTAATTTAAAACAAGAGGAATGTTTGTGAACTTGATAAGCAGATTTGTAAGGACATCCACAATGTTACAGTGAACACGGTGACCACTCAAGATGCTGTAAAGTAAAGCGAAACGCGTATTGTCTAAATAAGACTTTTTAAGACTTTTATCTGAGTCGCAAAAGACAGTGTAATTAACACATATCACTTGTAAAATCATACACCGACAGTTAAAGTATTACCAGACAGTCTTAATCACCCTGCTATAGTTAACCCTCCCATACTAAACCAAGTCTCAAAACTTGCATCCATAATAACATATTTACACACATAAAGAGCTGAAAGAGTATTGATACCAGTAACGACCAATGATGAAAGCTGCTGAGACAAAATGGCCCTTTGGTTCAATTCGTAGAACCTGTTATTGCTGATCAAGGGATATTGTATTCCCGCTAGCGCCTTAGGTTAACTGTTAAGATGTTAAAAACTGATATACACAGTATTAATACTTTCACAATAAAAAAATGTTTTGTTGTGAACCTATTTTTTTATTGCTAACCTGTTTTTGCTTTCAAGATAATCGTCAGACAACTCAAGACTGTGCAACCAGTCCACACATAAAAAAAAAGCTTATAGCTCTACAAAGACTGTTATTTTAAGATAAATTATTTAAAATTTAAAGTTTATGCACCTATGTGAGAAACGCAAAACTGGAATGCCTCATTGAGTCGGTACAAAAGAAGAAATTTTTATATAATACAAAACTGAGTGTTTCAGATTCCAAAGATACGACTATAAAATTGTAAACAAAGTGTCTGACTGCCCAACATACCGAGTGCTTATAATTAAACTTTTCCCACTTAACACGTTGTAAACTTGGTAGAATTAATGTCAAGGATATGCGGAAGAAAAATAATGCAGAATCAATTCGAAACTTCCTGGCAGATTAAAACTCTGTGCCGGACCGAGACTCGAAACTCGGGACCTTTGCCTTTCGCGGGCAAGTGCTCTACCATCTTTTTTTAATTATTTTTAAATCTCATTTTGTTTGTTTTCGTTCGTTTCATCTGATCGGTGTGGACGTCGCAAGACACCCGTTTCAGTTTGTCGTTGATCCATTAACTCAGTTTTTTTTTATTACAGCGGGCAAGCTAACGCTATGACCGAACACGCTGAGTTACCGTGCCGGCATCATCTGAGCTACCCAAGTACGACTCACGCCCCGTCCTCACAGCTTTACTTCCGTCAGTACCTCGTCTCCTACCTTCCAAACTTTACGAAAGCCAGTGTTCATGGTGGGGATTCAATACAACTACATATGTGTTGGGCTAGTGTAAAATTGTTCAAAAATCAGGATTCACGCAGCTGTGCAAGATATTTCGCTTGTTTGCCGGGGCTAGCTCACCGGCATCGCTTCAAATCATTAATAAAATTCTATCAAATGCTCCTCAAAGACATCTCGAATAATATTTGCTATGGAAAACTAATAGACTTCCCAGTTCATGAAGACGCCATTATTGGGAATGTAAAAGCTGTTCTAGGTCAACATAATTATCTTTTGATTACTCGTCTGGTTTCGTGTCTCTATATAACAGTCTCACAACAAAGTGTATGCTTCTCTGAACGAAATAAAAGTAACCGCCACTTTGGACGTCAGGTGTTCAAAGAAAACCTCGTAGCTAACGTAAAGCACTGGAACATCATTACTGATAACTGACAAAGGTCTTTAACCGCCGAACCTCGAGAAGACACTGTAATCTATGGGCGCCAGAGAAGAAGTACACAAGAAGAAAGCGTGAGGGAAACATGGCGTAATCCTAAGGAGATATTTTTTTCAGCAGCTGTTTCTGTTGCATGTTTTTCTGTGTCCACTACGCCAAAAAGAGACCATCACGGATGTAGTTGGTAAGCCTCGTATATATATTGAAAAACGCCATTCTCGTTCACGGTCGACGGTATTCTAAGTAATAAAAATTGCAATGTGTAACAGATATTTGCGGTGACTTAACACAGACATGCTACAGTTTTTTCGATATACGTACATTGATTAAAAAATTTTCTACGTCTTCATCATTTCAAACGGCGTCTTTAGTGTGGACGAGCAGTACATTACAGGTAGCTATGTGGGGAGCAATGCATTTCCAACACGGCTAACAAACAGTGGCGGATTTACACATAGGACCACTACGTACGGACGTAGGGGCGGCATCTAAAGAAGGGCGGCATTTTTTGCTCTGTATTAATTTTAACCTTCTACAATTTAAAATAACTGCCCTTACAAACGACAAAAAATTTTAATACTGTCAGACAACTTGCTAGTTTAAATAAGCCTTAAGAACGAAATTTGACAATGCAAGCTTGGAAATATACATATTTTACTTGGTGACTGAATGGAAATTTAACATTGGGTTTCTGTCTGGTATCATCTTCATGACTGTTCAAAATGTTTTGAAGTAAGCTGCCACGACGGCAATCTACAACACAATGTTAGAAGCGTTATTATTCCGTCAATGTTATCGGCTTCTACCTAACCCTACCATATTTTCCCCGTGAAAATACCGGGACACCTGAAAATCAGTGATAAACTAATCGGCAGTTTCTTAAATACTGTAACATGTGTGGGTCTCACTACGTGAAACCCGACTCTACTTACATTTCTTGTAGAAATTACGGGGAAGTATCAAGTCAACCCTCCATAACTGTAATTAATGTGAAAGCTTTGTGGTCTTCAGTATCTGAGCTTTGATTTAATGACACCCGTTTAACAAAATATGTTGATAATGGGAATGTTTTACATTTTTAAACGCATGTTTATATGAAAAGAACAAAAGCAGAATATCTAATAATGTGTGAAATGCACATCCCAACAGTTTAAAAATTTTATTTATTTACTTAATTACTTTTTTTGGAGAAAAAACAAGAAGAAACCAACTTTCGTTTGTCTCATTTATTGTGCTGCAGCCTGCACGATATCGATGTTCCCATTCTGAGCAGTCGAATAGTACGTGGCATTGCAAATTTTGTATTTAACTTCTTACCCACGCTTTTTTCTCCGAGAAAAGGTTACTTTTATTTTAAGTTGGAATAAAAGGTGCATTTTCATGTAATCATAACAGCACTGTTCACTCAAATGACAACACATCACATCAGCTGCCGACAAGACTAGTTAAACTTTGAAGTCTGTCTTCTCTGCCCACAAAACCGCTAAAATGTTATTAGAATAAATACGATAAGAGTTGATCCAGTACACCTCCCTGCAAGGAACTGCAAAAATGGTTTGCTTTTTAAATTAGAAAGACAGTGTCAAGAATATTCAGAAAAAATTTGCGTCACAGCTAAAATTCCACCGACGCGGAAAACAAATGCTAAAAAACGGACTGTTCCGTTTTGTTTACGAGACGCATTCCAGCCGGCAGGTGTGCTTCAACTGTTCACTGGCAACAGAGAAACAGGCGACAATTAGATTATCCTGCATTGTCGTTTTTTTTATAGCACAGTTACGTCGAGTAATCCGAGTTGGGCAGTTCATCGCTCCGTATTTAAAGGAGAAATCTTTGTGCTCGTGTGCCATGTCTAAAGTAAACACATTTGTGCTCATGTGTGGTGTAGTAGGATTGGAACTGGATAAAGTCTTTCTTTCTTTCCATTCACAATTTTTTTCTTTTGTTTTGACTGTTGGTTGACAATTTTGTAGATGCCTTAACGTGAATAACAGTGGAAAAAGCAAACGTTTAAAATTAAGTGGAGCGGCATTTCTGAAATTATCGAAGGAAAGGCCAGAACGAGAAACCAATGGTCTATAAACACTTGGCAGAGTAGATAAATTTTTCACAAAAAATGTTGCTGGTTCGACTTCGAGTTCAAGTAGTGCAGATGGTATTTCTGGCACTGCAGCTGTTGCAAAAGAAGTAAATACAGACGAAACAGAAGCTAAAAATGAAGAAAAGCAAATTGTTCCTGACATCGAGTTTTACGAAAAACTAATTGTCGAGTCAGACATTACAAAAATAAATAAACTCGTTAGTGATGATCCTGCAGAATGGTGTGCTAATAGATCAACAACAGACATTCTCTTACAGCGTGGCATTAATCAAAACTGCAATGGTGACTTTTCTAATTCAGGAAGATCAATAGGCGATAAATCCAGATATTTGAACAAAAATTAATTTTACGGTAAACTTTTGAATGGTGAATAAACTTCGCGTGAATTTCTAGTCTACTCCTGTAGCACCGGTGCTGTTTTTTGTGCACTATGTAAACTGTTCGGAGGTAAGGCCGCGATTGGTACTAATGGTATTTTGCAGATTGGAAACATATTTACAATATTTTATCTCATCATGGGAATTCACTTGAATTATGAGTTATCACTCTTACCAAGAATAAAGGTCACTTGGAACAGTAGATGATCATTTCGAGTCAAATGTTGAGACAGAAAATGTGTAGTGGCGCAGTGCGTTGAAAAGGGTTTTTGTGGTAGTGAAGAAGCTAACAACTTGTGGGCTTCTCCTACATGGTCACGTTGAAGGATTCCATTCATTAGATAATAATCAATTTATGATGTCTCTTGAACTTATAGCCGAGTTTGATCCTTTCCTCACTGAGTACATTGAACGATGTGGAAAATCAAAGGCAGGGACATACAAGTTATCTTTCTTCAACAATCTGTGATGAAATAATAGAGCTTCTTTCTGAACGAATAAAAAGAATCATCATAAGTGAAATAAAACAGGCCAAATATTTCTCTGTAATAGTAAATTCTACTGTGGACATTTCACGTATTGATCAATTATCTTTCATATTAAGAAATATGAACGAGAATGGTTCACCTGTCGAACATTTCCTACTGTTTTTAAAAAACCTGGGACACAAGTCCGAAAAATTAGCTGAGGCCGTACTAAAAGCCATGTCTACAAATGCCATTGATATTAATGACTGTATAGGCCAGTCATAACACAAAGCTAGCAGCATGTCAGGAACCTACACTGGTTTGCAGGCAAGCATTAAAGAACGAAATCCGAAAGCCCATTATGTGCCTTGTGCAGCACATTCTTTGAATTTAGTTGTCCATAGTGCTGCAAGCTGTTGTCGGGAAGCATGTTCATTTTTCAATGTAGTGCGAAACCTTTATAACTTTTTCTCTGCATCTACCAGCGCTCGGAAAGACTTCATTCTTTGATTAAACTAAGAAGCAAAACGGTCAAAAATTTATCAAAAACGCGTTGGTCAGGAAGAGAGGAAGCCTGTGTAAGTCTATACGAAAACTGGCAGGGCGTTATCAATGCCCTCACACATATTGTCAACAATAAGCTTGAAAAACCACTTCTGCGAAATAAGGCTTAAGCTACATAGAATCAACTTAGAGACTAGAAACAATGTTCATGATGACAGTTTGGGAGGACGTACTCCAGAGATTTAATAATGTAAATCTGAAATTGCAAAGCGTAAATATTGATACTGAAATAGTGCATGAATTATATGAATCACTTGTAGGATTTATTGCATCTATTCGTGGCATTTTCGACTATTATGAAAATGAATTCATGGAGATTGTGACTGATATAGACTATGAATGCACCTATAAAAGATCACGAAAACACAAACTTCATGGTGACAAAGAAGCGGTCTCTGAAGAAGTTTTTCTGACTGGAAGGGAAAAATTTAGAGTCGAAACATTTCTCCCAGTACTCGACAACTTATGCGCCGAATTAGTGAGGAGGAAGGAAAACTATAGGAAACTGCTGGACTCCTTCACATTTTTCAGTAACCTTAAGAAAAGTTCACCTGGTGATATTGCTGAAAGTTCTGCAAAACTCCAAGTGTCATATGTCACAGATTTAGAGCCTTCCTTACCTAGTGAATGCGTACATTTCGCAGAACTTTTGAAATGAGTAAATTTTTACGAAAAGAGAGGTTACGGAACTTGTGTCCGAATGTCGACATTGCTCTTATCAAATTTTAAGGTATGGCACTTACAAAGTGTTCAGCAGAACGCCCGGTTTCGGCTGTTAAAAGACTGAAATCGTGCCTATGTTGTACGTTGCCTGAGGAGAGACTGAATACCTTGTCCATTCTTCACATCGAAACCGACCTCCTAAATGATAACCGTCTGAACTCTGAAGATATGATCAACGAGTTTTCTGCCGTAAAGGCCAGACGCCCTTTGTGGACTGCTGAGTTTGTTTATTATTTGTTTAACATTATAATGAGATTTTTATTACAACTTAGAGCACATTCATTGGATTTACAAACTAGGTATTACCTATTTATTTTACAATTGGGGTTGGCAGAACTCGAAACTAAACTTCGTTTACGTGCAGACGTGACCGAAGGCGTCCGACAATACTAAACAACACGCGAATGACCCAGGCCGCTCTGGGCTGTACACTGAAGTCATACTGATACTGTAGTTTATTACAACTAATGCGTATTCTTGGCGTCTGATGAAATGTGTAGTTATCGCGGAAATGTACGTTATCGGTGAGTACCCTCAGATAAAAAAGTGTTTATAAATAACGTAGTTCAGTTCTGGTGGTAAATACGTAAAAGCTTCGCTAATACCCTTAGAAAGAGCTATGGTGAGAGCAGTAGCTGCAGTACAAAACTGTTCTGTCCTTACATGGATTGAAGGTAATGTGTACACCTGTTATTCAGCATCTAGCAACACAGACCCTAAGGCTATACACGTTAACTCTTAGATTATAAAACAAACTAGATTTTTCCACACTAGTCTGTAAAATTATGTAATAGCAAATCCAGTTCAGTGTTTGTTCGGCTGTATGTAGTTATTAGTTGGTGCACTGAAATCCCTATTTCATTTCCATTTCCTACACTTTCCTAGAGACTCACGCATTAATGCCGAACGAGGTTTTTTCTTTTTTTTTGTCTGCTACACATTCAAGTTATTAGATCGTAAAGAGACAGTTTAATTTTAATTTTGACCATATCTCTGTAAAAGTTCGTATTTATTTCTACAGTATGACACGTTTGATTCGATTTTTAGATCGTAACATAATTTTTTTATTTTCATTTTCAACGGTTTCATGTAAAAGCACATATTAAAAGTAAATGTATAACAAAAATCCGTTGTCTCCTACACGTTCTGTTGAATTTTTAGGCCATAAAACAAAAGCCATTTTCCTTGTGTTCGTTTCTGTTCTCTTTCGACAGAATAATGTGGTAACACAGTGCAGTTTTAAGCTTGTTTTATCCGCTGACGTACACCAAGCACAGTTCAGGAAGCATATTACATTTTGATTGAGAGCGACTAGACTGCTGACGCGTCCTTCAGAACAACGAATAGCTGAGTACGGGAACAGCTCACAGCGCTCCCACCTAAAACAGCAATTGGGAAGTGATCGCATAATAGTTATTATTTAAGACATGTTCTTTTTGGGGGGGGGAGGGAGGCGCATATAATATGGTGTGCCTAGGGGCGCAAAATTTTTAAATTCGCCACTGCTAAGAGATCTCTCATTTGCTCACTAAGATTCTTCATTGGCCACTGGTTTTGGGTGACGTATTTATGTAGAATGAGGTGTCAGATGCAAGATATCAGTTGAGTCTGAGGTCGTTGCTGATCTGTATCATTCTCGCCTTCTGGTTCATTTATTGGTTGCGTCAGAATTTATTAAAACGGGTTTGTTATTTACCCTGTTTGTTTGTTGGGTTTTAAGAACATGTACGACTGTAGATCGTTTTGAGTTAGTTTGACGTATACTACGTATTCCGGTAATTCTTCGTTCTCAAATTCAACGCTGTAAAGTAAGGGTAATTGATAAGCTTCCTCAGTCTCCATCGTAAATCACTCTTAATGCTGGCTTAGTTAGGCAATGACGACGTGATACAGAAAACGAGTCCTTGTATGTGGATGTTGTAAATGCGAGTATAGCATTATATGAGATCCGCAGTAGGAAGGCTATTTTAGAAAAGAAAGAGTTAAATGGATATATAGCTACAATTTAACATGAGATCTTGAATGTGAGAATAGTAAACTGTCAAGCGTTCTTGGATTTAACATTCGTAGTAGATGGCGCTGGAAGAAAGAGAGCAGATGGGATGCTAACTAACTGTAATGGAATCAGTTCTGGATGATGTACAGCATTTAAAAATGGACTTTAAACTGTTTGTGTCGTTCTAGCACGGGTTTAAGGATGAATGGATGAATGTTAAACAAATGTCCAGTGGTGGCTGAAGAGGAAATGAACCTGGTTGCAGAATTATATGGCGTCCATATTGAATATCAAATGAGAGTGCTGGCAAAGGTGCCATACTGCTGACTGTGTTGTATTTGTAAAGACACTTTTTCACTATAAACGTAGCGGTAGCAGGTTAGATGTTTCATATTTGTCACATCACGCCGATTACAAATCGTTTCAGTGCTGTTCTTTCCGAGATATTCTTTACTTCTCTTCACTGATATTTTCACACTCACACCATCGAAAGAAGAAGGCGCCTGAAGTAGTTTCTAACCATTGGAAAGAAGATGCAAGAGAGTCGCACTATAACATAAAAAATTTAAACGTGTAGAAAGGCAACTGCCCCTTACACGTTCCTTCGAGGCGTGACAAGGGAAAAGCAGATCTGATTTTTGTATTTGTGTAATCGTATTTTCAGACGAAGACGCAGTACGTCTGATAGATGGATGGAAAACATCTACTATTCTTCAGCAATCATCGGAAGAGCACCCTGAGTCAAACTAATCCAAAGAATATTATTGATTCCAGAAACATTTGTATTCCATGCACGGTAGCTCTGGATTTCCATAGACATTAGCATGCACGATTCGAACATTGTGGAAAAAGGAATTTCACGCTTATCATAACTGAATTAATCAATTCAGGTAAGAATATCTGTAATTTACATATATCAATTCTGACCGGCTCATACCCTGAATGCGTAAAGAGTCGATTTTCATCTGCATAGTAGCAGACGGTATTATTCTCATGGAAAAAGGCAGCGGTAACGGTATTGTTTGTATTACTTTTACAGAGAACGTTTTCGTTTCGTATAGCGTGAAAAGTTTAGAATGAATCTTTGGATAAGCAGGCAGCAGTTTAGAAGCGTCGTTCCACGTTACATTCCGAATCAGATTTTTCTGAATTGCCGGGAAAAATTTTATCAATAGCATCTCATATCGAGCGAAAGGGTACAGTAGTTAACACACTAGGCTACATCAAATTCTAAAGTGATTATAGAACTAGTAAATTCCTGAGTAAGACGAGTGGGCATGTTTCTAACACTCATGTACTGAGAGAATCGAGAGGATGGAAGGTGGGGGAATGGGCCAGGGGCGTATGGGGTTGGGGAAATCAGCACCACACCGTTCAACTCCTCCGATCAACTTGTTTAATTCGACGTGGTGACAAAATTGACCAACTTAACAGTTCATAATAATAATTCGCAAAGTAGCTCCTTTGCCTACAATTCTAACAAATCTACGAGTAAGACGTTCGTTTGACCACCCGAGAACTGGTTGTGTTCCTCACACTTCGCATTGCAATACATGCTTAGATCCATAAACGTAGTCGATATTACTCAATCCAACGATAAATCATTAACACTGTAATCAAGATCTATTGGATAATTTCTCATACTATTAGACTTATCTACTCTTAATTCACATACGTCTAAGATGGCGGTTATTACAGCAAATCTATATACTCCTTAAGTGGCCTCGAATTACTCTGTAGTATATCTGCGAGGGTACTTCTCTGATACAAACTGCGTCCATCACACATGTTCTACGTGTGACATTAACGGTATCCGACGGGAAGTTTATCTCCAAAAATAAAAAATAAAAAATAAAGAAAACATGAACCACCATAAAGGAATTGCCCTGATGGGACGTTAATCGATAGATGTGTTGTACGTGTAAAAACAAACAAATGATTACAGTTTTAGAAAAATCCGACGATGTGTTCAAAAGAAAGAGCTTCTCACATTGAGCAAATCAATAACGTGTTGGTCCAACTCTGGCCCTTAAGAGAGCAGTTATTCGGCTTGGCACTGACTGATGGATGTCCTTCTGAGAGATACGGTACCAAGTTATGTCTGCATCTACATCTACGTGGATACTCTGCAAATCACATTTAAGTGCCTGGCAGAGGGTTCATCGAGCCACCCTCACAATTCTCTGTTATTCCAATCTCGTATAGCTCGCGTAAAGAACGATTACATATATCATTCCATAAAAGGTCTGATTTCCCTTATTTTATCGTGGTGATCGTTTCTCCCTATGTAGGTCAGTGTCAACAAAATATTTTCGCATACGCAGGAGAAAGCTGGTGATTGGAATTTCGTGAGAAGATTCTGTCGCAACGAAAAACGCCTTTTCTTTGATGACGTCCAGCCTCAATCCTGTATAATTTCTGTGACACTCCCATATTTCGTGATAATACAAAACGTGCTGCCCCTCTTTGAACTTTTTCGACGTACTCCGTCAGTCCTGTCTGGTAAGGATCCCACACCGCGAAGCAGTATTCTAAAAGAGGACGGACAAGCGTAGTGTAGGCACTCTCCTTAGTAGATCTGTTACATTTTCTGAGTGTGCTGCCAATAAAAAACAGTCTTTGATTAGCCTTCCCCACAACATTTTCTGTGTGTTCGTTTCAATTTAAGTTGTTCGTAATTGTAATATCTAGGTAGTTAGTTGAATTTACGGCTTTTAGATTAGCCTGATCGTGTATCGGAAGTTTAACGAATTCCTTTTAGCTCTCATTTGCATGACACTTTTCTTTATTTGGGATCAACTGCCTATCTTTTTTTTACTATTCAGATGTCTTCTCTAAATCATTATGTGACTTTTCTGATCTTCTTATGACTTTATTAGTCGATAAACAACAGCAACATCTGCAAACAACCTAAGACAGCTGCTCAGATTGTCTCCCAAATCGTTTATATAAATAAGGAATAGCAAAGGGCCTACAACATTACCTTGGGAAACGACAGGAATCACATCTATTTTACTCGGTGGCTTTCCGTCAGTTACTACGAACTTTGACCTCTCTGACAGGAAATCACAAATCCAGTCACATAACTGAGACGATATTCCATAATCACGCAGTTTCACTACAAGCCGCTTGCTTGGTACAGTGTCAAAAGCCTTCCGGAAACCCAGAAGTACGAAATCGATCTGAAATCCCTTGTCAGTAGCACTCAACACTTCATGTAAATAAAAAGCAAGTTGTGTTTCACAGGAAAGATGTTTTCTAAATCCATGTTGACTGTGTGTCAATAGACAGTTTTCTTCCAGGTAATTCACAGTGTTCGAACATCATTTTCCAAAATCCTGCTGCATATCGACGTTAACGATATGGGCCTGTAATCTAGTGGATTGCTCCCACTACCTTTCTTAAATGTTGGTGTAACCTGTGGAACTTTCCAGTCTTTGGATACGGAGCTTTGGTCGAGCGAACGGTTGTATGTAATTGTTAAGTATGGAGCTAATGCATCAGCAATATTTAGCATTCAACCTAATTTGTATACAATCTGGACCAAGAAGACTTGCTTTTATTAAGTTATTTAAGTTGCTTCGCTACTCCGAGGATATTTACTTCTACGTTACTCATGTTGGCAGCTGTTCTCGATTCGAATACTGGAATATTCGCTGTCCAATTGGCGAGTTAGATTGTCAGAACCAAGAAATGATTGGCTAGCCCTATTTGTAATTCTCCAACCGGCGAGAGATACGGCGACCTTGCTGGTTGAGGTAGGGTTTGGCTAGAACATAAAGCTGTACTAGGAACCCTCGTCGTATGCAGATGGGTATAATTTTTCCTGAGAAACAAGCCCAGGATGGTTTGGCATGAAGGGCAACAAAACGGGGCGTAGAATACCGTCGATGTACTTTTGTGTTGATGGTGTCGTGGATGAAAACCAAAGTGGCCCCGCTATGAAAAGAAATGGCACCCCAGACGATCAGCCCTGGTTGTCGGGCCGTATGGCGCGCGGTAGTCAGGTCGGTATCCAGTCGCTGTCCGGAGTCTCCAGACACGTCTTCGCTGCTCATCTACTTTTACACTTACTTCTACATGGATTCTCCGCAAGCCACTGTACGCTGAGTGACCGAGGTTACCCTGCACCATTAACAGTCATTCCGTTTCCTGTTCCACTCACAAACAGAGCAAGGGAACTATGAGTGTCTATATAACCCCGCATGAGCTTTAATTTGTAGTATCTTCGTGGTAGTTACGCGCAATATACGTCTGCGGCAGTAGAGTCGTTTCGCAGTCAGCATCTAATGCCGACCCTCTAAATTTCCTCAGTAGTGTTTCTTGAAAAGAACATCGTCTTCCCTCCAGGGAATGCAATATGGCGGAAATAGAAGGTTCGCGAAATTTTCGCTCTGTAAATTATGCCGATAACGAAAATGTTCCGTGTGAAGAATGTGTAAAAGTTAGTTTAGAGAATCCTGGATTATGCCACCGATGTTATTTGAAAGTTACAAATACCAACGAAATCGTAACTAGGTCAAAATCGAAAAGCAAAGCAGTCACAGATGAAAACACTCGAGTTATTCATCCTTGTGACCAATGTGGCAATTATCGTCGCATGTTAACGGTAAAAAGCAGTGAAATCAACGAACTACAAAAGTTAGTCGCCACCTTAAGAAGTCAACTGCAAGAACTGCGGGAGAAATAAGTCATCCATGGGACATGTGAAGACTATAACCTCAAGCAACCTGCCAACTGCAACGTAAACAACGATCAGAAGAACAGAGTCCACATAGGGAAAATGAGTTCAAAATGTAACCTGAACGTAAGTCTTGCACATTTCCCAAGCTAAGACCGCAAATATTATAACTAAAAACGCTCACTTTGTTCAAGCACTAAAGAACAGTCAGTGTTGTGTAGTGAAAACTGTCCAGATCGCGGTATGTCAATAAATAGCATCACCCAAAAATGCCCATCTGTTTCAAACAATAAAAAATATACAGAAACATGCATTTCGAGTACCTCTATGATAAATAACACAGAATAAAACAATATAGACCAGCTGAGACTGTGCAAAAAAGATATATAGGTCCTTATACTCGCCGACAGTCACGGTCGTCAAATTGCAGAAAGAGTGTTAAGCCTTTTACCAAGCTACAATGTCATGGGTTTCGTGAAACCAGGAGCTCGTTTTTCGGAAGTAACAAAACTAATTAAAAATTCTTGTAAAAACTTTGGACCATCAGACTACGTGGTAATTTTTGGAGGCACGAACGATGTTGCGAGGGATCAAGCCAACGAAATAAAAATAGCTCTTAAATGTATACTGCAGCAGACAATCCACACGAATGTGTTAGTTATTAACTAACCACAGAGGCATGACCTACTTTCCTGGTCATGTGTGAATCAATTAATGATTAGGATAAACTCTGACATAAAGGATGTTTGTGGAAAAATTGAGCATGCAAATGTAATAGATGTAAGCACTCTTCAAAAATTTATGCACACCAGACACGGACTTCATCTAAACTATGCTGGTGAACAATACCTAACAGAGAAAATATATAATTTTGTAAAGCATTGCACTAGAAAACTTACCAGTACGTTGGATAATTGGCTCATAACAGGCAATGAAAGCACAAAAAACAAAGCAGAACATGTTAAAGGGGTCCAAATTGACTCACAAGGAAGGATGAAACCCAAGGAAAGAACGAATAACACAAAAATGGGCCAAAACATATTAGATAAATGGCTGGGAAGAAACACACACCAAGGGACAGGTAGACGTTTTTTAGAGTAGCTGAGGGTGCCACAGGGGAATGTGTTACAGAACAAATTTATACATACACTTTAAAAGTCGTTCACCATGATGTACAGTCCCTACCAAACAAATTTGATGACATAAATGTGCTTCTTAGGAATCAGTGGAAGGAGGTATCAGTTTTATGTTTTTGTGAACACTGGCTAGAGAAGGACCATTTACAGTATTCAAACATAACCGGTTTCATTCTGGCAAACTACTTTTGCAGATTAATATCAAAGCCTGGAGGAAGCTGCATAAAAGAAAACATAGACTATAAGATAATAGACTGTGTAAATCACTTAGGAAGCGAAAACCACTTTGAAGCCTCAGCTATTGAAATAACATCAGGAAAAACTATAATAATGTGTGTTTACAGATCACCCAACAACAATGTAACCATTTTCTTAAAAAAAACTTGACTTTGCACTAGGGAAACTGAAAAATACTTGCAAAATTATAGTTCTGTGTGGCGATTTTAATATTGACCTCTTAACACACAGCCACAAAAGAGAAAAATTCTGTAATATTATTCAAGAATATAAACTGTGCACTAAAATAAACTCCCCTACACAAGTAACAAAAACTAGTGCTACAATTATTGATCAGATCTTTGGAAAAACACTCACATGCACCCCTCAGAAAACTTTAATACAAGCTACAGTGACCACAATGCACAGCGGAAGTGTTGATTTGTCTAGGAATGGAAGTGTTATCCACAAGAGAAAATTCAGCATGCAAAATATTGAGCGCTTCAAACATATGCTAAGTACCCAGTCGTGGAATAAAATCTACAACAGTTACAACACAGATGAAAAGCTGGATAATTTCATCGAAATTTACAGACATTCTTTCGAAACTGCAATTCCAAAAAAGAAAATAATTTGTAAAGACTCCAGAAACCCAAAACTTGGATTACATCAAGGATCAGAGTATCATGCAAAAGAAAAAGAGCAGTCCTGAGTTTGCTCACAACTTCAAAAAATACGAGTTAACTCTGAGTCGTGTAATAAGGGAAGCAAAATTAAGATAAAATGACAAACTTACTATGGAATCATCAAACAAAGCTAAGACAATGTGGAATACGGTACAGAGACTTACTGGAAAGGTGGAAACACACAAAAATATTGTATTGTCACAGGCGGGCAGCAAGATAACTGATCCAAGATTAATTGCTAAGCACTTCAATACTTACTACACCAATATTGCTCGTGAGTTAGTGAAGGAACAAATTAGAAAAACATCAAACAAAATATTACAGGAAATTCCTGGAAATAGTGTAACAAATACAACCATGTTCCTCCGACCAATAAGTAGGGAAGAACTGTTAAACAGCATAAAGTCATTAAAGAGTAAATATTCAGCCAGAGTCGACGATGTGCTAGACTACATTATAAAAGTATCAGCTGAACAGATACTCGCACAACTGCTAGATATATGCAATTCTTAACTATTAAGTGGTATTTTCCCACAACAGTTAAAAACTGCAAAAGTTGTACCGCTTTACAAAAAGGGCGAGCGGCAGCAGATGGTCAACTATAGGCCTGTGTCACTCCTATCAGGTTTTTCAAAAATCATTGAAAAACTATTTCTGCTACAACCAACTGATTTCTTTTACAAAAAAAATATGATTTCAGGATGTCAGCATGGCTTCAGGCCTCAGTGCAGTACTGAAACAGCCACTTTTAGCCTCATAAATCGTATTTAAATCCAGTGGATCATCACAAAAATGTTTCGGGGATTTTCCTGGATTTAACAAAAGCATCTGATGTAATATACCATGCAATTCTCCTAAGAAAGTTAGAGTGGTATGGTGTAAGAGGCCTGCCACACTAGTGGCTGAAATCCTACCTAGAAAATCGCTCTCAGATGACAGAGGTAAAACACATGGCAAAAAATGAACTTCAAGTTTATCAATCGAAACCTTCCACATTAACCCACGATGTACCACAAGGCTCAATTTTAGGTCCCTTTCTCTTCATAATTTCATAAACGACTTCCCCCTACACGTTCAACACTCCGAACCAGTGCTATTTGCAGATGACACAAGCATATTAATTGAAGGTGAAAATGAAATGGCTCTCTAACTTTAAATGCTAAAGTCACAAGTGAAAATCTCACATAGTTCTTTATCAGCAATACATTACTGATAAACCCTCAAAAAACAGTCTTCTTACGCTTCCATACACACAAAATAAAAACCCATTAAAACCTAACATTTCAACGGAAAACCAAAGAATTAAGAGTGTCACTGAAACAAAATTTCTTGGCATCCACTTACAAGACAATCTTAAATGGTATTGCCACATCTCTTCATTACATTCTAAACTATCGAAAATGACTTATGCGATTAGGATTATATGGAACAACACAAGTCCTGAAACAGTTAGAGCGGTGTATTACGCTTGCATACACTCCCTATTGAGATATGGCATCATTTTCTGGGGAAATTCTCCTCATAGCATAACCACATTCCGGAAACAAAAAAAGATTTTGAGGATAATGAAAAATGCTAACAGCCGAAAAATCATGCAAACCATTCTTTAAAGAACTGGCGATTCTACCCGTACCATGTATCTATATATACTACAAGTTGTAATGTTCCTAAAAAAAGCATGCTAAAAAATGGAAATGTATTAATTCAAAATAAATCTGCACATGAACTCCATACAAGGGCAAATAGTGACATATACAGACATCATTGTTATACCACACTGTGCAATAACGGTGTACATCACTCAGGTTCACATTTGTTTAATAAGCGCCCAAGTAATCTAAAGGCCATAAACAAAATCCATAGCTTTAAAAAATCTGTAACTTCATATCTCTTGGAAAACTGTTTTACTCAGTAACACAGTATCTTGAAAAATAAGTTTATTTCGGTTGTAACAATATAAAAATGTAATGTATACAATCAGTATAACAGTATATCAATGTAATGTCATTTTGTCCAACATCTAAGGTATGGTATATGTACCTCAAAGATTCAGGACGTAAATAAATAAATAAATTTGAGTTCCCGAAGTGTCTTCGTAACCCTTACATGTTCTATAAACAGACTGGTCACAAATTTAGTAACCCGCGAGAACTACTTTGATGCTTTCCTTCAGTCTGATCTCGTAGGGGCTCTATTCACTTGAACAGTACTCAAGAATAGTTCGCACCAGAGATCTACACACAGTCACCTTTGCAGGTGTATCACTCTTTCCTGATGTTCTCACAATAAACCGAAGTCGACCATTCGTCTTCTTTACCACAATTCATACATTCTCGGTCCATTTCATATCGCTTTTATGCTACGCGCAGATACTTAAACGACTCTCTCAAGCAGGACACTAGTAATACTATATCCGGACAATTCAGGTTTGTTCTTCCTACGCATCCGCATTAACTTACATTCTTCCACATTTAGAGCTAGCTTCCATTCATCACAACTGAAAATTTTGTCTAAGTCGTCTTGTATCTCCCTACAGCCACTCAACATAGACACCTTACCGTATATCACAGAATCATCAGCAAATAACTACTGATTGCTGACCCCCTAGCCCACCATATCATTTATGTGTACAGAGAACAACAGCGGTTCTGTCACACTTCCCGGGGGCACTTCTGACAGTACCCTTGTCTCTGATTAAGATTCGTCGTCGGGGCAATAAACTGGGTTCGTTCCATATGCTCGTACCGTCGTTAACAGCCTGCAATGGGGAATCGCGTCAAATGCTTTCCGTAAACCTAGAAATATAGTATCTGCCTCATGGCCTTCGCCCATAGTTCGCAATATATCATGTGAGGAAAGGGCAAGCTGAGTTTCGCACGAGCGATGTTTTCTAAAACCACACTGATTCGTGGACATTAGCTTTTCAGTCTCAGTTCAGTGTGTTATGTTCGAACTGAGAACACGTTCAAGGATTCTGTAGGAGACCGAAGTCAGGGACATTGGTCTATAATTTTGCGGGTCCGTTCTTTTGCCCTCCTTATATACTGAATTCACTTGCACTTTTTTCCAGCCACTTGATACTTTGCGCTGAGCGAGAGATTCGCGATCAATGCAGGCTGGGTAAGGAGCCATTGCCAAAGAGCACTCTTTCTGAAAACGAATTGGGATCTCAATGGACCTGGCGATTTATGTGTTTTTTTTTTTTTTTTTTTTTTTTCTCTACACCTTGGCTGCTTAGCACCATGTCGTCCGTAGGGGAGTCTGTCAAATAGTCACCTAACTGTATCTTTGTAAGATTCTCCTGTGTGAACGGTTTCTTGAATGTGAAATTTAAAACTTCGGTTTTCGTTTTGCTTTCTTCACCTGCCACAGCAGACTGGCCAACAAGGGATTGAGTGGAAAACTTAGCCCCACTTAGCGATTTTGGGTAAGACCAGAATTTTCCCAGATTCTCTGCCAGATCTTTTGCTAATGTGTGATGGTGGCAGTTGTATGCTTCATACATAGATCTTTCATTCTGGGTTACTTTCGTTTCATGACAGAAAGTTTCTACTGCTTGTTTCGTGCTTACCAAATCTACTTTGGCCAGTAAGGTTGCCAGCTGTCTCCCCAGTTGAGAAAGTATGGACAGCGTCCTCCAATCATCTTGGTTTGTGGCGGTCTAATCCGCCAGTTCTACAGAATTTGGTAAGATATTCCTCAGGGAAACATCCAACAACTCTTTAGACCAATGCCAAGCCGGAAAACTACTTACATAAAGGCCAGATATGGACGATAGCATTACTGACTTTTTCTTTCTTAGAGTGTATATTTAGTGTAAGAATGATCTCATCGCGTTTGTGTTGGGTATTCGCTGGGTTACTTCCATTTCTGTTTGGTACCCATCATCTAGCAACATGTTCAGGCTTCTATCATTAAATTGTTTCGAAACATATTTGCAAAAATACTCCGTTTTCTCGTATTAGGCTGTGGTGTCTTTTCATGTTGTTGCTGTCGTTATGGCCTCCAGTCCGAAGAGTGGTTTCATGCAGGTCTTTACGCTAGTCTGTCCTGTGAACTACTTGAACCTGCTCCCTTGGACTCCCTTTACTATCTTTATCCGGCAGACTTCACAGCGTTACCAGAGAAGCGATTTCTTGATGCCCCAGAATATGTACTATCAATCCATCACTTCCTTTAAACAAACTGTGGCAGAAGTTTCTTTTCCCATCCATTCGATACAGTTCCTCCTCATTAGTTATTCGATCTACCAACATAAGTTTCATTAGTCATCTGTAAAGCAGTTCAAAAGCTAATAATTTCTCTGAACAGTTTATCATCGAAGTTTCAATTCCTTCCAAGGCTACACTATAGACAACTACCTTCAGAAAAGGCTTCTTAAAATTTAAATTTATACACTCCTGGAAATGGAAAAAAGAACACATTGACACCGGTGTGTCAGACCCACCATAGTTGCTCCGGACACTGCGAGAGGGCTGTACAAGCAATGATCACACGCACGGCACAGCGGACACACCAGGAACCGTGGTGTTGGCCGTCGAATGGCGCTAGCTGCGCAGCATTTGTGCACCGCCACCGTCAGTGTCAGCCAGTTTGCTGTGGCATACGGAGCTCCATCGCAGTCTTTACCAATGGTAGCATGCCGTGACAGCGTGGACGTGAACCGTATGTGCAGTTGACGGACTTTGAGCGAGGGCGTATAGTGGGCATGCGGGAGGCCGGGTGGACGTACCGCCGAATTGCTCAACACGTGGGGCGTGAGGTCTTCACAGTACATCGATGTTGTCGCCAGTGGTCGGCAGAAGGTGCACGTGCCCGTCGACCTGGGACCGGACCGCAGCGACGCACGGATGCACGCCAAGACCGTAGGATCCTACGCAGTGCCGTAGGGGACCGCACCGCCACTTCCCAGCAAATTAGGGACACTGTTGCTCCTGGGGTATCGGCGAGGACCATTCGCAACCGTCTCCATGATGCTGGGCTACGGTCCCGCACACCGTTAGGCCGTCTTCCGCTCACGCCCCAACATCGTGCAGCCCGCCTCCAGTGGTGTCGCGACAGGCGTGAATGGAGGGACGAATGGAGACGTGTCGTCTTCAGCGATGAGAGTCGCTTCTGCCTTGGTGCCAATGATGGTGGTATGCGTGTTTGGCGCCGTGCAGGTGAGCGCCACAATCACTGCATACGACCGAGGCACACAGGGCCAACACCCGGCATCATGGTGTGGGGAGCGATCTCCTACACCGGTCGTACACCTCTGGTGATCGTCGAGGGGACACTGAATAGTGCACCGTACATCCAAACCGTCATTGAACCCATCGTTCTACCATTCCTAGACCGGCAAGGGAACTTGCTGTTCCAACAGGACAATGCACGTCCGCATGTATCCTGTGCCACCCAACGTGCTCTAGAAGGTGTAAGTCAACTACCCTGGCCAGCAAGATCTCCGGATCTGTCCCCCATTGAGCATGTTTGGGACTGGATGAAGCGTCGTCCCACGCGGTCTGCACGTCCAGCATGAACGCTGTTCCAACTGAGGCGCCAGGTGGAAATGGCATGGCAAGCCGTTCCACAGGACTACATCCAGCATCTCTACGATCGTCTCCATGGGAGAATAGCAGCCTGCATTGCTGCGAAAGGTGGATATACACTGTACTAGTTCCGACATTGTGCATGCTCTGTTGCCTGTGTCTATGTGCCTGTGGTTCTGTCAGTGTGATCATGTGATGTATCTGACCCCAGGAATGTGTCAATCAAGTTTCCCCTTCCTGGGACAATGAATACACGGTGTTCTTATTTCAATTTCCAGGAGTGTATTTCGCCACCTTCAGTTACTTTGCGGCCCAAGTTGCGAAACTAATTCGCTACTCTTAGTGTTTCATATCATGATCTTATTCCCTTAGCAACGCCTGATTTAACTCCACCATATGTCACTATGCTTGATTTGCTTTCTTTGATGTTCATCTCATAAGCTCTTTTGAAGACATTGTCCATTTCGTTCAACTGCTCTTGCACTACCTTTGCCGTCTCTGACAGAATTATAATGACATCTGCAAACTTCAAAGATTTTTTTTATTCTTCCTGAACTTTAATTCCCTTCCTGAATTTATTCTTAATTTCTAGTATTGTTTAGTCATTATACTAACTGCCGACTGTGTGGTATACTTTTCGTTTACTTTGGATGTAGAGATTCCTTCTACCAAACAAAAATCTTTCCAAGTCGTCTTGCTGTTGACAGATCATACATATTACCCAATTTTTTCTATTTACTTTCTTTTTCCTTAACGGAATGATACAGTCGTCTCCTTAAAGCATCAGGTTCTATAAAATTTTCCAAAAGAAGTTATCTGAGAAACACGCATTTGACAATAACCGGAGAGTAATTTACACGAAGTTTTCCACTGACGCAAAATTACAACATAATGTCGCTGCGAAAGAGAGCATATTAAGAGAAATAAGCACATTACATCAGGTGACTCTTGGACTTCTCGTGAGCAACTGAGATTTTCTTGTTTGTTCAACCGCTGTTCCTGACACCCAGAAGTTTACGTACTCTGTGCCGCACTAGATATTCTAACCCACAGTGTTTTTTGACAGTATATGGGATGTTTTCTTTCCATCACGTGTGCATACTAGTTCGCTTTTCGTGAATGGAAATGCGATTTAGTTCATAAGTCAAGTAATTAAATACAAACTCAGATTTCATTCTGTCCACCGAGCATGACATTTCAATCCAGAGCACCGCAAAAGTGGGTCTCTCACGTTCGTATCCTCATACTAACATTCAAGATATATGTAAACAACTACATTGAAATGTTGTATTGAGCCATGATTTGTGTCAGCATTTCCCATTGATGATCTGTCTTCCTTAGGTATCTGGTACTATGAAGATAACTATAATCAATTAGTGGTAGTTATCTGGCTTCATTCACTGCTTGTTAACGTTAACTACGGGTTTTGTTTCAGCAATGAACTGGTTTCCGTATGTTCCTGCACATTGTGTAAAATGCTTAAGAACCAAATTAGCCATTTCGATAACACTTATTTATAAATGCAATTGAGGCGATGACGGGCAATGATCCCTTCGGTGCAGATGCACACCAAGCACGAACTCTTATGTGAATCGGCAAGGTGCCACGAATAGTGAGACTAGTGAGCTGGGGAACTATGTCAGCAGCGTGTGGTATAAGTTGAGAATTTGGTTGTCGGGAGAGGTGCTGGGATAGCCTTTGAGGTGGTGCTGATCATTGTCCCGGTGGTGTACTGGTCAGCGAGTCTGGTTCGCAACCAGCATACCTGGGTTCGAATCTCAGTCTGGTATAAGTTTTCAACTTAGCCCATTGACGTAAATCAATACCCACTCCCAGTAAACTTCTTTAATTCCTTCGTGCCTTATTTAATATATGGGATTCTTATTTTTACGTTTACAAAGCAGTACTTATTGTTTATCAAACATAAGACGTCGGTCAGTTTCCTTTGTGAGAATCTAACCTGATGGCGGTCCTAAATTGACCGTAATCGGTTGTTTTATAAAGAAAAAGCACAACTGTACAGGCTTGCAACGAAATATGTCAGTTGCCTTAAAGCTGCCATTGTACGCCTGCACAAAACTTTTTCTTATTTAATAATTGACTTATATACAGGCAACTAGCTTTTCGCGTTACCAGCGTACCTGTTAAAACTACTATAGAAGAACAAGGATTATTCAATGGCGTCAAAGGTAAACAACTTGGTCAAAGATTTTGTTTGCTTCTCTTGTGTTGTTACTTGCAGGAGCGATCGTATTCAAGTGTTTCTATTTGCTAATTTGTTGTTGTGTTCTTGTATGTATTCCAGGAGGGGATCCACAGAACTAATCCAATTTCTCTTTTCAGAGGCTTTGCTTGCTTTTTGATGTAACATATTAGTGTAAACCATGAATTTCTCGTCCCCTCCACACCCTGACCCTGCGCCTCAGCCGTAGACGGCCAGTGTGATGGGTCTATCACAAGCTTTCCAGTTTAGAAACCAACAGATTTCTACCTTACTGACAACTGTACAATAACTTCTGGCTGCACAAGCTGCGTCGGTCGCACAACCGACCAACCAAATTGCGCAACAAGTGCCGCATACTAGTATAACACCGTTCCGGCAATTTCAGGAAACAGAAGAGGAATGGACTGAATACCCGACTCAGTTCCAAGTTCATCGTGTTGAAGGTACTCTACAGTCACACTACTTCATTTCGATTGCTTGGTCCCCAGTGTTCAGGTTAATACATAAACTATTCCCAACCGCTTCTCACGGCGACCTCGTCCATGACAAAGTAATCGCTGCATTAATTCAATACTACGAGGAGCAATTCCAAGTAGCTGCATCTAGATAGCAGTTCTTTCGCTTGCAGGAAAAGCCGGAACAGACATACCGCCAGTGACACAGAATTAACGGGCATGACTGGGAATTGTAAATTTAGGCATAGTTGTGACAACTTTTACAGTACTTTAATGATACGGAATGCCATAACATTCAATGTCTCAGATAGTAGAATACGGGAACATATCTTAATGTACTCTGATCCATCTCTTCCCCAGTATAGCAAAATCTTAGAGAAATATGATTGTGGTGCCATAGCGGCCGAGAAGTTTGACCAAGCCCCGATTTGTCGGCTCGATTCGCAGCTCTTTCGCAACATCCCCAAGCAGTACAACAATGAGTGCGTACACAGCCCCGCGGACAGCCACGTAGACATGTAAACAGACCTGTGGATTCAGTGAAGACTTTCTATAGACGTTTTGTTTGCCATGAAAGACAGGACTGCACATCACGTAACGCAACGTGTTACACGTGTGGAAAACAAGCCCTTGTCCAAGCAGTTTGTTTGCAACGGCATATAAACGCCAATTTCTCCCGCTCCCAGAAAAATCAGGCTCTTGCACATGCAGTGAATGCTGTGTTTTCGAAACCTAAACAGGTTCTGACAAAAGTAACATGAAGGTTGTGCATCCTCACCGCCCTAGTGCTGTGCAACGACGTTCTAACAAACTATTTGTCTCATTACGAAGTGCAAACAGTTAGGCTCACCACGTCTTTCTAAATTTAGCAAGCACTTCACTACTTACAACGGACTGGAAATTTCAGTGCTTGGATAATGTAGTTTTTCCTGCCACTTACAAATCTCACACTAGGACAGTGAATTTTACTGTGTTGAAATCAAGAGACAGTGAGAACATATTTAGATGCCTTTGATTTGTTTGGACTTATCATCCAAAACAATGTACTTTCAGTTTCTGCTTTTGCACCAAAATTACGTGAACTACTTTCAGAATGAATGGGAAAATACTGAAAGACAATGTAAAGCCTAAGTTTTTCTAGGCTTGCCCCGTTCCAATTGCTTTAGGAGACAAAGTAGCCAGTGAACTGGAAGGATTGCAAGATAATGGTGTAATTGTTCCCATTCAAGCTAGTCAATAGGCAAGTACTCTCGTTCTGTTGCCTGAGCCTTGTAATATTATTGGATTTCAGATACTTTGCATATGTGATATTTGTCATAAAAGAAAAGAATAGCCAACGAGCTGTAGTTCGTAAAGATCCTAAGCATCACAGCCCGAGAGTAAAGAGACGAAATATATATATATATATATATATATATATATATATATATATATATATATATATATATATATATATTAATGTGCGCCGATACCAAGACGCGAGTCCAGCGTTTAAATACTGTAAATAAACACTATGACCTGCTGGGCGCAGATATTTAAAATCATTGCAGCAGCTCTTGATAGCAAGAAGCTGCGAAACAGAAGAAAGAACAATCTATCTTTTGTTAAGAAATATTCTAGAGACTTCATTAACCCTTGTACTTTTGGTCGCTGATATGTTAAGACGTACTACATAGCATTGCTACAGGTTGTATTTTTATTTTGTGTAAAAACGATGTGAAACTACGAACAAACATTTAGGTAACTCGGGTGTGGATACAATGTACTTACGCACACGGTAGGGCATTCAATTTTAAGAAGGAACGGACTGACAAAGCAGCGATTATTGGACTGCGCCATTTAATAAAGAAATATCATATGTAAGTCATGCATTTATTGTGTATTTGTCACTGTATAGATGACTTCTAGTCAGGTGAATACAGGGTTATAAACACAAGATCGAATTGGGGTAATGCAGGAGTGGGTTTAATAATGAATAGGAAAATTGGAATGCGGGTAAGCTACTACAGACAGCATAATTAACGCATTATTGTGGCCAAGATAGACACGACACTCCCGCCTACTACAGTAGTACAAGTTTATACGTCAACTAGCTCTGCAGATGACAAAGACATTGAAGAAATGTATGATGAGATAAAAGACATTATTCAGATAGTGAAGGGAGACGAAAATTTAATAGTCACGGGTGATTGGAATTCGATAGTAGGAAAAGGGAGTGAAGGAAACGTAGTAGGTGAATATGGATTGGGGGGAAGAAATGAAAGAGGAAGCCGTTTGGTAGAACTTTGCACAGAGAAAAACTTAAGCATAGCTAACACTTGGTTCAAGAATCATAAAAAAAGGTTGTATACATGGAAGAAGCCTGTAGATACTAGACGGTATCAGATAGATTATATAATGGTAAGACAGAGGTTTAGGAACCAAGAACTAACTTGTAAGACATTTACAGGGGCAGATGTGGACTCTGACCACAATCTATTGGTTATGAACTGTAGATTAAAACTGAAGAAACTGAATAAATGGAAATTGAAGGAGATTGGACCTGGATAAACTGACAGAACCAGAGGTTGCAGGAGCTTCAGGGAGAGCATTACGGAACGATTGGCAAGAATGTGGGAAAGAAATACAGTAGAAGAAGAATGGTTAGCTTTGAGAGACGAAATAGTGAAGGTAGCAGATGATCAAGTAGGTAAAAAGACGTGGACTAGTAGAGATCCTTGGGTAAGGGAAGAGATATTGAATTTAATAGATGAAAGGAGAAAATATAAAAATGCTGTAAATGAAGAAGGCAAAAAGGAATACAAACGTCTCAAAAATGAGATCGACAAGAAGCGCAGAATGGCTAAGCAGGGATGGCTAGAGGACAAATTTAAGGATGTAGAGGCACATATCACTTGGGGTAAGATAGGTACTGCCTACAGGAAAATTTAAGAGACCTTTGGAGAAAAGAGAACCACTTGTTTCACACATTCATTGTCAAAAGCTTAGATGGAAACCCAGTTCCAAGCAAAGTAGGGAGAGCAGAAAGGTGGAAGGAGTATATAGAGGGTCTATACAAGGGCGATGTACTTGAGGACAGTATTATAGAAGTAGAAGAGAGTGTAAATGAAGATGAAATACGAGTTATGATACTGCGTGAAGAGTTTGACAGGGCACTGAAAGACCTAAGTCGAAACAAGGCCCCAGGAGTAGACAACATTCCATTAGAACTACTGACAGCCTTGGGAGAGCCAGTCCTAACAAAACTCTACCATCTGGTGAGCAAGATGTATGAGACAAGCGAAATACCCTCAGACGTCAAGAAGAATATAATAATTCCAATCCCAAAGAAAGCAGGTGTTGACAGATCTGACAATTATCGAACTATCAGTTTAATAAGTCACAGCTGCAAAATGCTAACACGAATTCTTTACAGACAAATGGAAAAACTGGTAGAAGCCGACCTCGGAGAAGAGCAGTTTGGATTCCGTAGAAATGTTGGAACACGTGAGGCAATACTGACCTTACGACTTATCTTAGAAGAATGATTAAGGACGGGCAAACCTACGTTTCTAGCATTTGTAGACTTAGTGAAAGCTTTTGACAACGTTGACTGGAGTAATCTCTTTCAAATCCTGAAGATGGCAGGGATAAAATACAGGGATCGAAAGGCTATTTGCAATTTGTACAGAAACCAGATGGCAGATATAAGAGTCGAGGGACATGAAAGGGAAGCAGTGGTTGGGAAGGGAGTGAGACTGGGTTGTAGCCTCTCCGTGATGTTATTCAATCTGTGTATTGAGTAAGCAGTAAAGGAATCAAAATAAAAATTTGGTGATGGTATTAAAATCCATGGAGAAGAAATGAAAACTTTGAGGTTCGCCAATGAGATTGTAATTCTGTCAGAGACAGCAAATGACTTGAAAGAGCAGTTGAACGGAATGGACACTGTCTTGAAAGGAGGCTATAAGATGAACATCAACAAAAGCAAAACGAGGATAATGGAAAGTAGTTAAATTAAATCAGGTGATGCTGAGGGAATTAGATTAGGAAATGAGACACTTAAAGTAGTAAATGAGTTTTGCTATTTGCGGAGCAAAATAACTGATGATGCTAAAAGTATAGAGGATATAAAATGTAGACTGGCAATGGCAAGGAAAGCGTTTCTGAAGAAGATAAATTTGTTAACATCGAGTATAGATTTAAGTGTCAGGAAGTCGTTTCTGAAAGTATTTGTATGGAGTGTAGCCATGTATGGAAGTGGAAAGTGGACGATAAATAGTTCAGACAAGAAGAGAGTAGAAGCTTTCGAAATGTGGCGCTACAGAAGATTAGATGGGTGGATCACATAACTAATGAGGAGGTATTGAACAGAATTTGAGAGAAGAGAATTTTGTGGCACAACTTGACTAGATGAAGAGATCGGTTGGTAGGGCGTATTCTGAGTCATCAAGGGCTCACCAATTTAGTACTGTAGGGCAGTGGGGAGGTTAAAAATTGTAGAGTGAGACTAAGAGATGAATACACTAAGCACATTAGTAAGGATGTAGGTTTCAGTAAGTACTGGGAGATGAAGAAGCTTGCACAGGATAGAGTAGCTTAGAGAGCTGCATGAAACCAGTCTCTGGACTGAAGACCACAACAACAACAACAACATAGAAGTTTAAAGCCAATTTGTTCAAAATATATTAATATTTTACGATGCAGTAATTTTCTACTTATTCTTTTCTTTCACTAACCAAAAATGGTGTTCATATTATATATGAGCTTTGTTACAGGTTTGCTCTTCATCGCGGGGTCTCGAATGTATTTCGGAGATCATAATGTGTTCAGCTTCCGACGTGTTAATCTTTCTAGTACGAAATTCCACTATTTTGCTTTCATTTCCATTTTTATATTCGAATAGGTCTCTTAGGTATTTTCATCGAAGATTCTGATTGCGGGAAGGCAATCCGGATCGAAAGGTCAATTATTCGCGTAATCAATCTGTACGTCTCCTGAACACAATCGAGAACCGACGCATCGGTGATCAGTTAATAATCTCTCTCTCTTATAAAGTCGTACTAAGAAACGGCCACATAGGATAGCCGTAACGTACGCAATCTAGCGTTAGTTTGCATTTTGTCAGTAAATATTACCAACCAACAGTTACAGCATTAACTATTATTAATAAGCAAGTTCCTAACGCCACAGCCTTCTGGTCGCATTCGCATTTGTGTTACTTCAAGTCTACAGTCAACCCTCAAACAGTAGTTAACTCTTACCCGTTACCTCGCCCTGAGGAACTCATGGACAGGCTTGGTGCAAGACATTACTTTTCAAAGGAATATTTGCGTGATGCATACTTACAAATTCCATTGGTTGAGGAATCACAGAAAGTGTTTGTTGTAAATACACACTTAGTACTGTTTAAGTATTTGCATTTGATCTTCGACAGTGCTTCCACTCGCGCTATTTTTCAACATTACTTGGAACAGCTGAATGCAAAAGTGGCATTTTGTTCAAATGCCTTAACGATGCCCCGCGGGGCTTCCGCGCAGTTCGAAGCACCTTGCACGGATTGAGCGGGCTCTCCTGCCGGAGGTTCGAGTCCTCCCTCGGGCGTGAGTGTATGTGTTGCTCTTAGCATAAGTTAGTTTAAGTAGTGTGTCAGTCTAGGGACCGATGACCTCAGAAGTTTGGTCCCTTAGGAATACACAAACATTTGAGCATTTGAACCTTGTTGATATTTTCGTCTGAGGTAGTACACTAGAGGAACACATTGCAAATTTTCAGATCGCGGCTCCATTGCATCGGAAAAACTGTACCTTTCGTATGGACTAACGACTGTCAAGACGCATTTCCAAAACTCAAAAGTGCTTTGCTCAGTGACAGATGTTTAGTACGTTTTGATCCTGCCACACCGGTGACTTTGCAAGTAGACGCTCCCTCTTACGGAATCGGTGCTGTGCTTCGCACATAATTGGTGCAGAAGACCGACCCATTGCTTTTGCCTGGAAGTTGTTAGCTCAAACTCAGTGCAATTATTCCAAAATTGAAAAAGAAACTCTCGCTATTTTGTATAGTGTGACCAAATTCCATCAAAATTTGTATGGCAGCAAGTTTTTTTTTGTGGCTGATCACAAGCCTTTGAAGTCCTAGTTTAATCCGTAAAAGCCGGTTCCTACATTCACTGCTGGAAATTTACAACGTTGGTCTTTATTGCTTTCGCAGTAAAAGTTTGAAACTGTGAAGAGACCTACAGCAAAGCATGACAACGCAGACGCCTTGTCTCCCCTTCTGATTGGCTCAGACTCTCATTTTGATGCGTCTGCTGCATCTTGTATCCAAATCGATGCGCAGGACTCTGAATTGCTGGAATTTTTTCCCTTGCACTGCAGAAAAATTGCACAGGCCACGGAAGCAGCCCCAGATCTCCAGATTTTGTTGCATTACATTCGCACGTCTTGGCCTCGTTCACTGAACAGTATCCAGAATTCAGTTGTGCGCCAATATTTTGCACGTCGGCGTAAGCGTTCAGTTCAACAGGATGTGATTGTAGTTCAGAATGAGAGTGTACAATCGCCCGTGAGTATTCCCAAAGTGTTGCGAAAGGATGTGTTTCGATTTATCCATAGAGGACATTGGAGAACTGTTCGCACTAAACAGCGTGACGGCACTGTACTTGGCACATCATGGATGCCTACACTGAAGAGATAACGTCACAGTGTCGCGCATGCGCGAAAACCATCCGCTCCGCTACAGACATTCGCAGCTTGGCCTAAGACTCAGTCTCCATGGCAACAAGTGCATATAGACTTTGCATAATCATTATAGAACACTCGTCGGCTCAAAGTGGCAGACTCTTTCAGCAAGTTCCCATTTGCGGTGCCTATGAATTCTACAATGTCACGTAACACCATTCAAGTGTTGTCCTCCATATTCTGCATAGAATGTTTGCCAGACGTATTTGTGCTGGACAACGCACGACAGTTCACTTCACATGATTTTGAACAGTGTATGAACGAAATGGCATTCGGCGTCTAACAAGTGCTCCGTTGCACCCACAGTCCAACGGAGAAGCAGTCCAACGCACTTTTAAACAACAAATGGCGATGCTTCGCCACACACGGGAACAGGCGCTGCAACTCTTTCTCGCCTCCTATATCTCCCAACCACAAGACGGACCATAACCGGCGGAAATTCTGCATGACCGCCGCTACTAAACGCTACTACACCCACCGTAGCATCCAGGCCCGCCAATGACCCGTAAGTATCGCTATACGCCACACGATCTTGTCCTTTACAGGGTTTATGGCAACCGTGGGCACTGAGAAAGAGGCGTGTTCCAGGAACGCATTACCGAGAGAGGTGGCGCAGTGGTTAGACATTGGACTCGCATTCGGGAGGACGACGGTTCAATCCCTCGTCCGGCCATCCTGATTTAGGTTTTCCGTGATTTCCCTAAATCGCTCCAGGGAAAGGCCGGGATGGTTCCTTTCAAAGGGCACGGCCGACATCCTTTGCCATCCTTCCCTAATCCGATGAGACCGATGACCTCGCTGTCTGGTCTCCTTCCCCAAACAACCCAATCCAATCCAGAAACGCATTGGCTCTTTTAAGTACTTGGTTGCAGGTTCTGATGGTTTGCAGCGCCGCCACCAGAACTAAATTCATGCTTGTCAGTCCCCCGTGATGTTTCTCCTTTTCTTCCCCCAGATTCACGGCCTGATGAGACGGCGCGGCCTTCGCAGCCGACCGCTAATGCCACTAGGGCACTCCAGGAGGATCGGATAGACGATGCGCCCTTGTCCCCGCCGCCCCGCTTGGCGACCCAATGGACTGGACCCAACATCGCCGTCGCCGTCATCGAACCTGGACACGCTCTCATGCCTGGACATGTGCCCTGGCAGCAGGTTTCCAGAGAATGCTCCTCTTGCCTTGGAAGCCAAATGGCGGGGTACAGTCAGGTGTACGCCGTCCTCCACAATGAGGGCTCCCGGCTCATCTCTACATCCAGCGCCCTGCCTAGACCCGCCCCCCTCCCCCCATTAACGTTTCGTTCGCATCCTTCCTACTCGACAACAGTGTGGCATTTGGTGGGGGGGGGGAGGGATAAATTTACTGGCGTAAGAAGTCGTCAGCACACCACTGGGAACAGTGGGAACAGATGAATTGAAGATCGATTAGTAGGTGCTGGATCAACTGCGCCTATCACGAGAGAGGCCAGAGACACACGACAAGCAACACTGCGTCAACGACCCCTCGACAGCAAGTATTTAGGTGGCGGCCGCTGACCGCTGACTCACCCAGTTGGGCGTCTGTCAGTTGATTTGCCGAGAGGCTCAGTTCATGTCACAGGCTGTGACAGTACATAGCGACCAGATTAGTGACTGTAGTGGGACTAGCAGTGACACTTAAGTTTGTAATAGCACGATTACCGATAATGTCGGCAAGAGGACCGTTACTGATGAGCTTGTGCCACAACACATGGACTTTACTCCAGATAACTAAACGTTCACGTAAAGAAATAACTGTATTAATCCATCTGTGCATTTGTATTGTAGACAAAAGACCCCGGCCACTCTTAAAAACATCCTCCCCCTTGCGGTACAAGACTCTACATCGTCAGTCCTCCTTGTTTCACCAACCTCCTGTAGCACCACATATCAAATGCTTAGGGGGTCTTCTGTTCCGGTTTTCCCGCACTATCATACAATACTGTGCTCCAAATGTACGTTCTCAGAAATTTCTTCCTCAATCTGAGGACTGTTTTTTATACCAGTAGATTTCTGTTGGGCAGGAGTGTCCTCTTTCCCGGTGTTTGTCTGCTTTTTATGTCCTTGCATCGTCCTTCGAGCGTTGTTTTAATACCAGGGTTTCAGAATTCCTTAACTTCGTCTACTTCGTGACCACCAATTTTGATGATAAGTTTCCCACTGTTCTCATTTCTGTTACATCCCATTACTTTCGCCTTATTTCGGTTTCCTTTCAATCCATATTCTGTACTCTTTAGGCTTCTTCCTAACTTTCGCTGCTGATAACAAAGTCATGAGTGAATCTTATCACTGATATCCTCTCACCCTGAATTTTAATCCCTCTCTAGAACCTGTCTTCTATTTCCACAATTACTTCTTCGTTGTACTGATTGAACATTAGGAGCGAAAGATTGCATCCCTGTCTTACCCCATTTTTGATCCAAACACTTCGTTCTTGGTGTTCCAGTCCTATTTTTCCCTCATGATTCGTGACATCTTGTATAGTACTTTAGTACTATAGTACTATAGTACCTTATCCCTATTCTTCTCAGACATTCCAACAAGTTGCCCTATTTGACATTCTCCAATGCTTTTTCCAGGTCGACAAATCCTGCAAAAGTGTTTTGCTTCAGTTATCAAGATCAAAATGAGGACTGTCTCTCTGGTGCGTTTACCTTCCGTGAAGCCAAACTGATAGCCATCTAATAGATCCTCATTTATATTTTCCGGTAATCTCCACTCGTATCCCAAAAAGGTATCAGCAATATCTTTATCGTAACAGCTGCACAGAAAGCTTGCACAAGCCGTTTCTTGGCCAACTAACTCGACGCGTTCCTCAGCAGCATTAATTCAGTTCGTACAATACATAAGTGCTTCTTATGATAGAAAAAATGGAAAGAACACTGACATCTAATGAGAAAAGTACAGAACTGGGAAAAACTGCTTATGCTTAGCAATATCATTTTGTACTTTACTATCAATTTAAACTATGTCAGTCTTTATTTTGTTATCGCACAAGTAAGTGATCAGTTTTCTAATTTTCTTAATTTTTTCATCTATGTCCTCTGCACAGTTGAGCCAAAATATTAAGGTCACTGCTCGCTGTGAGACTGAATACCGCCTGACAACATTTCAGGCACTTGATGCAATAAGGAAAGCATAGAAGCAGAGCAGAGTAGAATATGATGAATAGCAACGGTAGGGGCCACAAATGGGGAAACTCAGTGACACAAGCAGCTTCGACAAATGGCCGATGGTTTCGGCCTGGATCCTGGGACCTAGCATCTCGGGAAAGGCAAAGCTGGTCGGCCGTTCACATGCTGCTGTCGTGAGCGTCTATGGAAACGGGTTGAAAGAAGGTAAAACCAGGAATAGAATAAAACGTATTGGAAGTTCACCCGTCATCACAGGATGTAAAAGTCGGAAGCTTGCCCGCTTTGTAAATCAGGATAGGTGGCGATCTGTGGCAGATTTGACACAGTATAACGCTGATGCAGGCACAAGCCTTTCGGAGTACACCGTGGAGAATACATTGTTGAATAATGGGTCTCATAGCAGACACTCTTACTTACTCCCACGTTAACCTAGCTACATTGTAAAATAAGATTGCAGTGAATACGGAATAATCGATTTTGAATCATGGACCATTTTAAACGTGTCGCCTGGTGAGATGAATCACGTTTCTTGTTACACCAGGACGATGGCTGCGTCTGGATGCACCGTCATCTCCGCGAACAGGTGCTCCAAACGCGCACCGCACCACAGCTACAGGCAATTGCATACAGTGGACAACATTCTCCTGAACTACCATTAGAGCTGTGGCAGTAATAGAAGGTACGACGACAACTATGCACACATGAACTTTATTGTGGACCAGCTGCATCCCTTCATGCCTAATGTCTCCACCAACGGGGATGGCAGTATGATAGTTAATTCAGGTAATGTCTTGAACACCTAAGTCATATGATCTGAACTCGACGGAATATACCTGGTGCGCTGTAAGGCATCCAGCATCGCACTCACAAATCGCTAGAACGTCATTTATGGGAATTACCTGTGCATAGAAATCTGGTACCACAAACTTCCGGAAACGTACCAAGGACTTGTAGAATCCATATTGCACAAAGTGGCTGCTGCGTTTCGTTCCAGAGGTGGAACAAAGTGTTATCAGAACGGTGCTCATTCCGAAGACGACATTCACTTCTTCAAATTCATAACTATAGACGCATTTCAACACATAAAGCATCTTGTCAACGGAGAGATTGTGATGCTTGCGCCTGTGTTTATAACTGTCCAGTCACATAAATGTGGCCACTTGTCATAGGCACCTTTTGCACCGCGGACCGCTGCGTGACGTGCAGGAAGATAGTCACTGAGATTCCGGAAGGTGTCAACAGGGATGTGGGTTGATGCCGACTCCAATGCAGTGACCACCTGCGCTAGGTTTCTCGGTTGAGGATCCATGAAGAGTGCAGCCTGAGCGGCGTGCTCCCACAGAATCTAGAATAGGTTTAAATCCAAGGAGTTTGGTGACTAGGCACGGATCCAAAAACATATGCATACTTGTTTTGATCCTTTGTGCCCTCTAGAACGACTAGATTACCCAGGGAATGCCACAAAAATATTCCCCAGACAATAAAGCTCCCTCATCTGGCCTGGACACTTTGGACACTTCTTGCAGGGTGTTGACATTGAGCCGTTTCACGCCAACGGCCGTCTTCCCGATGGAGCATAAAAAATAGTTCATCTGAACCAACTGGACGCCTGTGCTGTTCAGTGGACTTCGAGTTTTAATACTGGCGTGCAAATTGAAGCCTTTGTCGCTGGTGAACGGCAGTCAGCATAGGTGCATGATTCAAAATGGTTCAAATGGCTCTGAGCACTATGGGACTTACCTGCTGAGGTCATCAGTCCCCTAGAAATTAGAACTACTTAAACCTAAGTAACCTAAAGACATCACACACATCCATGCCCGAGGCAGGATTCGAACCTGCGACCAGACCGGTCGCGCGGTTCCAGACTGTAGCGCCTAGAACCGCTCGGCCACTGCGGCCGGTATAGGTGCATGAAGCGGACGCCTGGTGCGGGAGAGGGGGAGGGGGAGCGATCATACTTAGTAACGTTCGGTGGACGGTCGTTGAGGAGACGCCGTTGGAAGCCCCTTGGATCATTTGGCCGGTCAGCTGCTCAGCGGTAGCAGGTTCGTTCGCCCGTACACATATCCACTGCCGTCATGCACCCATGCCATCTATGGCCCAGGGTGCACCACAAATGCGTCGGCGTCGGTTTTGGATAGCGAGATTTTTCAATGCGCGGAATATTATAGCCGCAGTGGCACTCGAAAAGTTTAAAAACTTAGTCATTTCAGGAAAAAACTTCCACCCTTGGCGTGAAAGATACTGATGATTCGCTTTTGGACGTCAGATAAATAGCTCCGTTTCCGCAGTACAACAACGACTACACTGTTTTCCTCGTCTTCTCGATATGCTCTATATACTACTCCTAGTGCTGCAGTCTGCGAGTGATTATTGCGCGTTGATGTCGAACATAGGTGGTGGTCACATTAATGTGACTGTACTTTGTATATATACGAACTTGCTTTTTCGGTCGGGTGATGTGCGGCTAACGTTCGCTTATGACTGACGCTCAGTAAGCCACAAATCTCATAACTTCCAGCCAGTTTTTGACGAGATTTTGAACTACTTCTATTACACCTTCCTCAACAGCAGGTGAGCGCCTTAATTTACAAGCTCATTTGCTCACAGTTTTATGTGAAATTGTTCTGTGTTCACATGGCTTGATGGGCGCCAACTTAATTATTTGTGTAGATAATAGAAATAATTTCCTATGCTTCAGTGGCATGGACGAGACTTCTGGACTTGCATGTCCCCAACCGGTTTCGGTAACAAGTATCATCATTACACTGTACCAGGCCAGCCGTCGTCAAGTTTGCCTTCCAAGTAGGTGGCTCATACATAATGTGTGGTGTTAACCCACTGTCATCGCTCAGAGATTTTAACTACTTCATGTATCTGTCCAGTCACGTTAATGTGACCATTTGTCAAAAACCTGAATAACCATCTTTTGCAACGCGGAGGTTCTGGAGGGTATTGACAGGGATGTGAATCCATACCGACTCCAGTGCCGTGACCACCAGGTTCTCAGCTGAGGATCCATGGCACAAACAACCCGATTGAGGTAGTCCCACAGATTCTCTATTGGGTTCAAATCCGTGGAGTTTGGCAGCCGGGGTGATACAGTAAACCCGTCATGGTGCTCTTAGAACCACACAGATACACTACCAGCTGTTTGACACATTGCATTGCTCTGCTGGGAGATGCCATTGTGCCAAGGAAGAACAAACTGCATGTAGGAGTGGATATGGTCCCCGAGGATAGATGCATGCTTGTGTTAATCGATTGTGCTTTCCTGAATGACGAGATTACCCAGGGAAAGTCAGGAAAATTTTCCTGAGATCATAACGCTCCTTCCTCCGGCCTGGATCATTGTGACGATTGTTGGAGGATGTCTGCTATCAAACGTTTCAAGATGTACGTCAACGACCATCCGTCATCTGAATGTGTCCCTTGTGTCTGTGAGTTTTATGTTGGCATTGCGCCTACCGCGGATGCGCAGTCGCGTTAAGTTCAGTACTAGCGCGGCCGTTGCGAAGAGAGTTCATCACACGACACAGTTTATTCTCTGTCTGTGTGTTCATGTCCACAAGACGCCGCAAGATTTATCCTCAAGAATTTTACAAATGTGGATTAACATCCAATACAGATACAAAATCTTAAAGTTACAACACTCATTAACATAAAATTACAAATTCTTATTGCTGATAGTCTCTTTCGCACAGTATTGCGCTTGAAATGCCTTTTTGTTTCAGATATAACGTCTTTTCACGAGGTGTCGCCGTTCACAGTTCCATGAACCGAAAACATAAGATACCTTTATAAGGTGAGCATTGTTTATGGCAACTCAATGTCACGATCGCTCGTTTTATATTTTTGCGCTAGTTACACTGTTTATTTACACTGATGTCACTGTTTTTGTCCTGGGTCGTACATCGCCTGATAGTCGACCAGTGGTTTCCCATTCCACAGCAAAAGTTGGTGAAGCCATGGAAGCAGGACCTCGGACGGCACGATGTGTGTCCGTCATTTCCGAGAACATATTGCTCCCCCAGGACCTGTCCAAAATGCCTCCACTCGTCAAGTCGTCTTTCTCATTTTGGAACAAAGAGACCGTAGGTGCAGTAGGAACGAGTTCTTGCTATACAGACTTGTAGAGATACAGAGATGCAGCGCAGTAAATGTCAACTTGCGATGCACTCAAAAGTGTCGGTGCACTTCACCATGACAGCTTTTTCATGTACTCAGTTTGTCAAGCGATGTACAAATATTCATACACAAGTAGTTGTGACGTAGACCAAATGCCCATAGTCAAGTCTTTACGCAAACAGTTCGTAACACGATTCTACATCAACAGTTTGTAAACAAATTTCAAACATAAATAGTTCATCACGTCTGTATACAAAGCATTATGTCACGAATAGTCTTTTTCGATTACGCTGTTTTCCACATCAGTTTCCTCGTATTCACTAGTTCAGCGACGTATAGTAAACGTCCACAAATAGTTTCATGTTATGCAGGTCTCATAACTTTTCCATATGGACACATGTAACAAATACAGATAACACATATAAGTGATCATGTATCATTTAGCTTTAGCTAAATACAGATAAATACATGGAAACGTGTTATGAACAGGCTTTTTTACATAGGTACAAATACATACAAACATTTTATATATTGGCTTTATATAAGAATAGAGACATATTCCTCTTGTCTTCACACAAGTATGATTGGTCACATAGAAATATTTTTCATATAGCTTTACATAAGTTTAAAATATTTACAGTATTTACAATCATTACAAGATTAGATCTATGTTTTGCTTTTGAAAATGATGTCACCTTAAATAGAGGAGGGTTAGACACGACATCCCACGTCAGCAATAAGACCTAGCGCACAACTACAAATAAGCAAATAACAAAAGCAATGAACTAACATCAAACACAAAAATAGCGCGACACGAGTGTAAGTGTGCAGTCTAAGCATGGCCTTAGCTACCCGTAAGTCTGTGTTCAATCGTGAGGTGCGTGTCCAATCAGTTTCAAGGTGAAAGTGTAAGGGTATAGAATGATTAAGTATTTACCTCAATCACTCGTTAGTAGTCGAGGACTGATGGTGCAGATAGTCAATCTCGTAGGCTGAAAATATATCTTCCTCACACCTGTATACAAGTTAACATAAAATTTGATTTAAAATTTTAAGTGACTGCTGCAAATATTTGGTGAGGACGAATCTCTCCTTTCTCCTTCTGCTGCTGACAAGAATAGCTGAAATAAAACTCTTATATTACGTAGCTTCCCTTTAGAAGTACTGTGAGGTACGTGTATTTGATAGTTGAGTATTACTTAAGCATGATCCATAGATGTGTTTACTGTTTAGCATGGTATACTCTAAGATCACGGTGAGCACATAGTCAAAATGGTTCAAATGGCTCTGAGAACTATGAGGCTTAACGTCTGAGCTCATCAGTCCCCTAGAACTCAGAACTACTTTAACCTAACTAACCTAAGGACAGAACACACATCCATGTCCGAGACAGGATTCGAACCTGCGACCGCAGCGGTCGCGTGGTTCCAGACTGAAGAGCCTAGAAACGCTCGGTCACAGCGGCCGGCGAGCATATAGTCCAATAATTCTGTTTGTTTTAGGATGCAGCAGCAGGTATGCTCCAGGACGTGGAATGCTGACAATAATATAAGGACCGTCATACAGCAGACACCATTTCGCGTTGCGCCACTGGAGAGCACATGACTTCTGGTGAGTACGCAAAAGCACTAACATTTCAGCTTCAGATTCCTGCTTCCTCTTGACAGTGCGCTTGTAAGTTTCCCTTATCTTTTCGTCGTGTGTTTGTTCCTAATTTTGTCTTCCGCAGTCAGCGTCGCACAGACTTCCCTCATCGTTTCGTCGTGTGTTGTTTTCTGAAAAGAAAGTTTTGGTAACAGCGTTGTCCAATCGTTGTCTTATTTGCGATCGAACATGAGCTCATTAGGAGTGTATGGAGTTTCATAAACATTGAGGTTGTTGTGTACCTCTTCAAATAAAGACGAATATGTTACCCAATTGGTATGTTTGATAGAAATGTAGATTCTCATAAATCTGTTAATCTCATGGAACACACATTAATGGGATTACACTGCGGACTATATCTTGAGATAAAAATACTCTTAATACTTTTGTCTTTGAGAAATTTACGCCGTTTGTACCCAACACAGTATGCAGCATTGTCGGATAAAATAGCTATTGGTTTTCCATCGTGAGGAATGTAGTTACATGACAAAAGACTAACGATGGTAGTGGCAGTAGCACATTTTATGGCATATAGTTTAACATGCTTGGAGAATAAACTGTAAAATGCAAGAATATATTTCACACCACCACTGCTTGTGGGGCGTGGACTACTTATGACAGAACTTACAATTTATAGAGTTTACTGGGTAGAATAGAGTGCAAATCAGTCTTTGTAGACAAGTTCAGCGGTTTAGATTTTTGACAGTATATTGTGGATCTTACGTCTCACTTTGCTGAAGTAACAATAGGTACTAAGCTTTGCTAGGCACTTCTTGGTACCATAATGACCCCAAACCAAATTTGTGTGCCAAATCAGATTTCTGCAACGTTGACATATTTCTACATAAGTCGATATAATACTGGTGATATAGCTTATCCTGCATAAGAAGTATTCGGTAGTCATTCACATTCTCCAGGTCAGAGTTCATTCATTCAAGCCTTGAGGCAGACGAGACAAAGCGTCGGCAGTGAAATTGTCTTTACCATTAATATACACAATTTCAAAGGAATAGTTTTGCAAAGATAAAGTCCAACGCGACAATCTGGGATGTAACAGCTTACAAAGTAACAGGAACGTGGTCAGTATACATTTTAGTGTGCTTACCATACAAATAATAATTGAATTTCTTAAGGGCCCATACTGTAGAGAGTGCTTCAAGTTCTGTGGTAGAGTATATGCGTCCACATTCACTAAGTGTGAGGCTCTCAAAACTAATAATTTTCTCATGTTCTTTTTCTCTGTTCTTTACAACTTGAAACAAACAACAGCCTAAACCATAGGATGAGGCATCAGATGTCGTACAAAAATCTAAAATAAAATCAGGGTGATCCAAAATGTTTTCAGTAACCAGAGCATGCTTAACATTATCAAAGTTTTTCTAACACTCGTCAGACCATATCCATATCTGATTCTTTTTGAGTAGGTCCCATAGATGCTTGCTGTTTAACAGATGGTGTGGTCAAAATCGTCGAAAGAAAGAACAAAGTCCAAGGAAAAATTTCAATTGTTTTGTAGTCAGTGGACTAGGAAAATTCCTGATTGCGTCAAACTTACTTGGGTCAGGTCGTATGCCTTGAGCATTAATAATATGCCCAAGATACTTAATTTCACTGTATGAAAATTTCGCCTTTTTGAGGTTAGCCGTCACTCCAGCTTGTGCGAATTTATGTAGAACCTTTCGCATAGTATCAACGTGTTCAGACCACGTCTTACTAGCTATGAGCAGGTCATTAGTGTTGTCAGTAACTGATTTAACCAATTCATCACCAAGTACGGTATCCAATGCGGTGATAAACACGCCTGAACTGACATTCAGACCGAAGGAGAGGACACAAAATTGATAGGATCGTCACCCCCCCCCCCCCCCCATCCCTCCACCCGCAATATAAATGAGTACAATTTTCTAGAATCTGGAGTGATTGAGACTTACCAGAACGAATTGGTCAGATCTATCACCGAAAAATGCTTAGAATCTGAAAATTTCTGGAGTGATTGAGACTTACCAGAACGAATTGGTCAGATCTATCACCGAAAAATACTTAGAATCTGAAAATTTCTGGAGTTGCTCCTCTGAATTCTGAGGTTTCGTGCGAATAGGTAAAATAATCTCATTAACTGCACGAGCATCCAAAACAACTCTGATATTCCCGTTGGGTTTCTTTACAAGTAAAGGACTGCAGTAAGGAGACGTGGAAGGTTCGATAATTTTCCACTCTAACAATTGTTTCAGCCCGTGCCACACAGGAGGTCGTTGGGATAGTGGTACCTATAGGTTTTGTGGAAGAAAATCTGGTGAAGCTTAACTTCTATTTTATACACATATGTGTTAATCACACCTGGTCGTTTTCTAAATATATACTGGGGCAAAACATCGTAAAATTCATTATGTTCATCATATGTGACAGCTGTGGTTTCAGATAACTTATTAGTAAATAAAGTTTCCAAGTCCTCAAACTTGGCATCATGTGCGTGTGTCCGTGTCTCAAGATCATTAGTGTCCTGTATTAATAGAATCTTGTACCCTGCACAGTATTTATCGTTCTTCAGAGTCCTGGTATCCAGGTCAATTGAAATTTAACTGCCCTTATCTCTAAGTATACATTTATGCTGGGAAAGTCAATAGTGCTGTCTCTGTCGCACAATATATCTAAACCTAAAATGCAATTAGTGACCAGGTTTTGTACGACGAGGAATTGCCATTGTACGATTCCATTTCCTACCTTGACTGTCACATATACTTGTTTGTTAACCCTAGAAGACTTATTGCCTACGGCAGTTAAAATTTTACAATTCTGGACAGGATACTCTGGTACGGGCTCAAATTCACAATATTCTGGTAGAAATCATGGGACAAGACACTTACAGCCGCTCCTGTGTCCAGAATAATATTAGTGGGAATACCTTCAACACCAGTAGTTGAGGCCAAAACAATTTCATAGGGTGATGAACGACATTGTGTGTTCTCTTGTAACAGTTCATCAGACAAGTTTTCGTCGTGATTATACCTTAAGAGTATTAATGGTTGCAGTATACAACTGTCACTTACATGATCATTGTGCCGTTGCAAAGTGTGTGTGTCAAGTAACAAATTTAAAGTGAAGTCGCCCCTCAACTCTTTCACAGCCACGACCTGGGGCACAGTAGTGTTTGTTTTTAGTTTGACGTCGTCACATTTGTAGTGGGTGCAGGCACAGATGGAGGTGGAGTATCGCTAGTTATTTCTATAATATTTACATTTGGGTATTGTTTGTTCCAGTCTCCGAACTGTGGCGGTCGTTGCGTTTCCATGTTTTGACTCACCTGCGGTTTCTTAAATGCATTCCAGTTCTGAGTTTGCATTTGGGGCGGCGGCAATTGCTTCTGGCCTGTATTACTGTTTCGCTGCAGTGGTGTCGCAGTGTTTTGACACTGGGCGGCGTAGTTGTTGTCATTCCTGCTCTGTTGCTGGTTTGGTGGAGACAGATAGTTACATTTGCTTCTCTTCAAATTTTTCTTACCTATCTGATAATTATTTCTACCGTTGTAGTTGTTGTTGTTGCACGGTCTCTTATTTGGATTGCCGAAAGTAGAATAAGAAGTGTTGTAATTACTGTGTGTGCAGTGTTGAACATGTTGGTTCTGATGTGTATATACATTTGCCGTGTGAAGCGGTTGATTCTGTTGACTTGCGTGTCCTACAGCAGCCAGCGCGCCAAAATTGGGTTGGCTACCCTGCGTATTTTGCATGGCGCTGGTGCAAACATTGTAGCAATTATTTTGGCGTACGGCACGCTGGTCCTCGTGAAACATTATCAGTAGAATCGAGCACCGTGAGAAAATACTCTGTGTTGTTGTGTGGGATGTGCAGAAGTTTTTCTTTGATATTAAACGGTAGTCTGGCCTTCAATGCGCGGAGGATGTCGCGCGTTGCAACCGGCTCGTCAAGGAAATGTCACATATTTGAATATTTCTCGAAATACCAGTGCAGCAAATTGCCGTGCTTAGGATTGAATGGTTCAGGATCCACAATCTGCTAACGAATTCGTTCCTGTACAGATTGTGACCAAAATTTAGACAGAAAGGCTCTCTCAGATTGTTCGTATGTGACGCATCTGTCTGCTTCATTATATGCTCAAACAGCTGCACGCCTAGGATGTAACCGACGACTTAAGATATCCTCTTAGGGTCACTCCAGGTAATAGGAAATGCATTTCTGAAAGCTTTAAGAAAGATGACAGGATGTACGGTTCTTTTTTCAAGTATAAATGGCTGAAATTGTGTGTGTTTTATGAGGCTCTCCTTTTCGTTGCCATTATAGTAATGTTTAGCTTCAGAATGATTACTATAAGGTATAAATCGCGAATGGCAAGGAAAATGTTGTAGATAATTATCACGACTGCAATGCAGTGTGACATGTCGTGGTGCGTGCTGTTGTTGTTAGTAGGCAGTGTGCGTTGTGTATGCTTCGTGAATATACTTGTATTCACTGACAAACTGTGTGTTTTGGTTGCTATTACCTTCGTTGCACACTGGTTGTACGTGATTGTCAAACTGCCAGCCACTGTGGATGAGCGGTTCTAGGCGCTTCAATACGGAACCGCGCGACTGCTACTGTCGCAGGTTCGAGTCCTGCCTCGGGCATGGATGTGTGCGATTTCCTTTTTTATAGGATAGTTAGGTTTAAGTAATTCTAAGTTCTAGGGGACTGATGACCTCAGATGCTAAGTCCCACAGTGTTCAGAGCCATTTGAATTGTCAAACTGTTTCGATTGCGCAGCGGCAGATTGTGGTGCTTGACCGATTACAATTCCACGACAGTGTCGTTGACAACAGCAGGCCATTTTTCTTGTAAGCACTCGTCAAAATATTAGTCTTTTTGCGCTATCCAACCGTGAATTTGTTTTTTGATGCATGAGAAAGGGTTGTCAGTGCGTAGTCTTACTTTATCAGAAAACTGTTTGTCAATTGTATCAACCTTGTTTACGACATCAGCGATACGGGTTTCTATATCATCATGCACTGCCGGATAAGATTTAATCTGAGTTACTACAGACTCACATGTTTTGCTGAAATTGTTCACTTGTGCTTCGATATCTGTCATATCTTTATTTGTGTTTTATTGTTGTAATGAAACCTCTGAAAATTTAGCGTTCAGGTCGGACACTTGTCCAGTCAGTCTGTTATTTATCTCCACGGTTACACAAAGTGTCGTTTGACGTTTTAAGTGCAGCTAAATCTGATTTAATTTCATGATGTCGTGTTTTTATCTCGTCATGAGTTGTTTTCGAAACGGCGCGTATAGACGTCATCTGTTGGTCGATACGTGCATCATTGTCCTTTTTATACAGCGTCATCTGAGTTTCGTTGTCAGTCATCATGTGTTTTTGTTCGTTCATCTGTTTCAGAATAGCATCGAACATACTGGCAATACTAGTGATGTGCAACTCTTCCGCCCCCGCCACGTCGTTAGACACCAAGACTGGTTCGGAAGTAGAAAAGCCTATTACTGGTGAACGATCTATTTCCTAAATTTACGTCACCAGAATAGTCAATAATGTGTCGCTGGTTAGCCGGCTTGAGTGGCCGAGCGGTTCTAGGCGCTATAGTCTGGAACCGCGCTACCGCTACGGTCGCAGGTTCGAATTCTGCCTCGGGCATGGATGTGTGTGATGCCCTTAGGTTAGTTAGGTTTAAGTAGCTCTAAGTTCTAAGGGACTGATGACCTCAGATGTCCAGTTCCATAATGCTCAGAATTTTTTTTTTTTCGCTCGTTAGTATTCCAGTCAACCGTAACTTCACTTTCATTATTTAATGGTACGTCAGAGTCGGATTGCTCCTGTGTTTGCAGTCCATGGTTTTCCATCTTTGCTAATTGTTTTCTGGTCAGTACCACGCCACGCGTAATGTATGACATAATAAAAATTTAAATTCGTGTGTGTAACGAGAATAAATGTAAAAGTTAATCTCGCTGTGCGACAATGTCTGAACAAGAAAATTAATTGTAGAAAGTAATGTTAGAATTTTGAATACTAAGGGCTGCACGCTATATTACGTGTCACAGAACTTGTTTGTTTGTTGTTGTGGTCTTCAGTCCTGAGACTGGTTTGATGCAGCTCTCCATGCTACTTTATCCTGTGCAAGCTTCTTCATCTCCCAGTACCTACTGCAACCTACATCCCTCTGAATCTGCTTAGTGTATTCATCCCTTGGTCTCCCTCTACGATTTTTACCCTCCACTCTGCCCTCCAATACTAAGTGGGTGATCCCTTGATGCCTCAGAACTTGTCCTACCAACCGATCACTTCTTGTAGTCAAGTTGTGCCACAAACTTCTATTCTCCCCAATCCCATTCAGCACCTCCTCATTAGTTATGTGATCTACCCATCTAACCCTCAGCATTCTTCTGTAGCACCACATTTCGAAAGCTTCTATTCTCTTCTTGTCCAAACTATTTATCGTCCATATTTCACATCCATACATGGCTACACTCCATACAAATACTTTCAGAAACGACTTCCTGACACTTAAATCAATACTCGATGTTAACAAATTTCTCTTGTTCAGAAACTAAAGTCGCCTATGTTGTGAACTGATAAATCTGTATTGCTGCATTGTATGAATAATGAAAATAATTTTGGAAACCACGATGTAGCTTAAAATCACTGCTACGGAAATGGAAAATGGTAATATGTATACTAAGCAAGCTACGATAATATAAAGCGCTTGGGCAAGATGGCTGATATAAAGATGAGGTGCATTACATTGTGTCCGAGATTGCAGAGTAATTTTAGGCGTTGACTCCAATGTATTCCGGTCTCGCATCCCGTATGTCGTTTGTTATAAAAATGTAACCAAAGGAAGACAATACAGTACATATAACAATGCGTCCAGACACGAAGTTGCCAATTTAATAATTGTTTTTTATTTGTTTGGCTCGTACGTAACTGGATCGAGGCTATAAAGTAATTCAACTCAAGTAAATTCATAAAAACTCTCGGCGCTTGTACATGGCATTTTCGTTAAAGTTCCGTTATGTATTTTTAAGCGTTTTCTTCTCAGTGTCATTTTTCTAATATAGGGCTTTGTGAAAAGACAGCACCCGAAGACGACGATGGTTCGAGTTGGGCGACTTTTTGCTCAGAAGTACGGAAGCTTTTGGCATGCCAAGTCACCCAACAATCTTACAATAAGGACGCAAAAGAAAACATACATAGGTTAGTAATAACTATGTTCTGAAATGAAAACACAATTAAAAGTACACTTACATTATGTGATTACGAGTGCCGTTTGCTTGCAACTCGTGAATAAAATAATGAAATGTATGTAGTATTAATGACGGTGTGCCACATACGTCCGACCAGGACGAGAGCAAGAAAACAAAAGGTGAGTCTCCCTCTTTCGCCAATAATATGACGATCAGAAATCTTCAAATGTTTCCAGCGGGTGCATACAATATTTATACAGCCGTGAACTATATCTATGGCTCAAATTATTTATTTCATTTCTTTTAATTACGTTTGCCGCTAATGAAAGCTCACCATACAAATGTGCCTTTAAACACTGTCGGTAGCCTCTTGTTTTCGGTGGACAGTTAGTTGCGCAACTGTTGCACGTCGGTTCACCTGTACACATCTCCAGTTGCAGTTGCATTAACTTGTGCACACCTCTACAGCTGTCGTTCACCTCTGTCATCTATGGCCCGTGGTGAAACACAGTTGCCTCGGTGCCGGTTTTGGATAGCGCCATTATTTTATACGCAAGGTAATAACGACGGTGGCACTTGAACACTTTACAGTCTTAGCCGTTACGGAAATGCTTCCAAACATGGCCCAAAAGACAGTGATCAAGCCCCTTTGGTCGTCAGATAAATCGCCCTAACACGCTTTGTTTATCGACGACTGGTAGTGCTGAAACCTCCGTCTTGTGAGTGACTACTGCACGTTGATGTCGAACATAGATTTTACTGTTCTGCTTCAGCTAACAAGATTGCGCATGAACCACAATGGCTACATTAGCTTTGGGAACTCCAGGCGCTAACCTGAGGACACATCAGAGACTTCGTGTAATAAGGGCCTGTGGAAAGAAATGGCAAATCCACACACCAACAAACTGTGAACAGACAAAGAGACTACTGTTGCACGTATCCAAGAAAAACAGTCGTCTCAGTTTGCTTATGCATCGGCCACACCAGACCCACTCACGAGTTCATTTTTCAGCAAGTGGACCTTCCACGTTGTATTTCAGAGCACGCCTGACGGTGCATCTTATCCTTAAAGAGCTGGATTCGAAGTTATTCTGACCCTAACCGACAACACAACAGCTGCCGACAGCACTATAGCCTTGTTTGGTAAAACGGGTATCATAACAAAATTTAATGATGTCTGCCTTACCCTTTGATGCAGGGGGCAGTTACAGAGGGAATGTTTTTTTCTGCAGTTCTGGTCCCAAGGGACATTCAGCTAAACTCCACCTCTTAGCCAGCACCTATGATGACTTTCTACTGCTTTCAGTCTGTATACATGCATACTCCATTTCTTTTACTCCTTTGACATGTTACACAAGCCTTAATGCTTTCCATTAAAGGACTTCACATGTGTTGTTGTTGTGAGCGGGAGCACTACATGACCGTTTTCACCAAACTGTTCCGTAACTTGTGTAAAACAAGAGATAAAGATTCAAATGAAATCGGAATAAATTAATCCCCACTGGATAATGAAATGTGAATCAGTACTTATTGTTGCCAACACTTAATTACTTAGTTTACAAATTGCTGTTTTAAACTGCATGCACAGCTAAATGAGAAGCCGCTGCGAAAGTAGGTTAGTCTCTGCTGTGGACGGGTGGACGCACTGCAAGGCCATAAAGCCGGCAGACAATTTGTGTACTGTCCTATTCGCAGAATCGCCGCTCACTCTCTGTGTGCAGCGAAACGCTAGGTAGGTAGAATGTAGGACCAGGTTGTGTTCTGTGAAATAAATGTTGAAAGAAAGTCATGCTAGTGTCATTCGTCTGAAGTCATACAGTGCAGGTTACATTTGCAGGATATGTGGGACAACCAGAGTCTATTTTTCGTGATGTTACGGACGTGGAATATGTACTAATTAAAGGCAGAACCCTCTTGAATTGCCACTTCAGAGGGAAACAGCGGGCCATCAGACTTCACCGGAAAACACGTGCTGTTATGATCACGTCACAAAACGTGGAACGCGAACAGCCTCTTTTGAAGATAATGATGTGCCAGCACCTTGCCCAGATGCTGCCAAACACAGTGTTTAAGATAATGTAAGAATTATTATCATTGCGTCACGTAAATAATTTACAATTGGTAGTAAGGAGTCTGACTGTGCTTAGAGGGGTCCACCATGTTGGCCAGTGTACAAAAATTGGCACAGAGGGAGTAAGTTGGACACATTTTGGAACAAGAAGACTAAAAAGTGTTTTTATTAGTAAACCACATGAAACACGAGTAAGGGACGTAGACCAACATCTTGTAAGATAATTCTTCACTGGTTCACACACAAGAACCATTATTCACCCAATCCTATTCACTTGATTATACGTGTTCACTAGAATCACTTTCCAGATCCTCTGTCCAGATTAGCCAAGGAATTACTTACTACTTTCAATGATTTTTAAACCATTTCTTATTAACTGATTACATATACGTAATAAACTGAGGCCATTGAGATCTTTACGAACTTCCAGCTTGCTGGAATAATTACAGGTCAGCAACTCTGTTAATCAATGCAACGAAAAATCCCTCCAAAGTTGCAAACTTCTCTTTTTTATTTATTTGATGACTTGTTTCAAGCCGGGACCCATTTTCAAATCACTGTGCCAGACAGTCAAAATGGCATTTCTAAAAATAGAGAAAAAACATTTCAAAAATGTATATGCATTATGAAGTGCAAATGTAAAGTTACTCCGCAAACAGTTAGAGATCTTTGTCTAATTTCGTAGTCTGATGAACTGTTTTATTGTTATTTTGATGGGCGATGATCTGATTATGATTTCATCATTGTTTGGTGCCAAGTAGCCTAACATTACTATTTATAGTCAATGATCGGTTCAGTTGCACCAGAGGACCAAGCCCACTCCATGTAAACATAACCCACACCATTATGGAGCCGCGATCAGCTTGCTCAGTGTCTTCTACATCTACATCCATACTCCGTAAGCCACCTGACAGTGTGTGGCGGAGGGTACTTTGAGTACCTCTATCGGTTCTCCCTTCTATTCCAGTCTCGTATTGTTCGTGGAAAGACAGGTTGTCGGTATGCCTCTGTGTGGGCTCTAATCTCTGATTTTATCCTCATGGTCTCTTCGCGAGATATACGTAGGAGGGAGGAATAGACTGGTTGACTCCTCGGTGAAGGTATGTTCTAGAAACTTCAACAAAAGCCCGTACCGAGCTACTGAGCGTCTCTCTTGTAGAGTCTTCCACTGGAGTTTATCCATCATCTCCGTAACGCTTTCGCGATTACTAAATGATCCTGTAACTAAGCGCGCTGCTCTCCGTCGGATCTTCTCTATCTCTTGTATCAACCCTATATGGTACGGATACCACACTGGTGAGCAATATTCAAGCAGTGGTCGAACAAGTGTACTGTAACCTACTTCCTTTGTTTTCGGATTGCATTTCCTTAGGCTTCTTCCAATGAATCTCAGTCTGGTATCTGCTTCACCGACGATCAACTTTATATGATCATTCCATTTTAAATCACACCTAATGCCTACTCCCAGATAATTTATGCAATTAACTGCTTCCAGTTATTGACCTGCTATATTGTAGCTAAATGATAAAGGATCTTTCTATGTAGTCGACAACCTGGGTCCATTGCTTTACGGGGTCTGCGTCACACCCTAGCCCAAACATCACCTCCTACCGACTGAAAGCGGGGCTCATCTGACCAGGTCATGGGATTTTCAGTCGTCTAGGTTCAAACCAATATGGTCACCAGCCCAGGAGAGGCGCTGTAGGTGATGCCATGCTGTTAGCATAGGCAATCGCGTCGATCATTTGCTGACATAGCCTATTAACACCACATTTCACAGCCCTGCCTTAACGGACATATTCGTTGAACGTCCCACGTTGATTTCTTCAGTTATTCCAAACTGAGATGTTTGTCAGTTAGCACTGACAACTTTAGGCAAACGCCATTGCGCTCAGTCATTAAATGAAGTCTGTCGATCATTGCACTGTCTTTGGTGAGAGGTAATGTCTGAAATTTTTTACTATCGGCACATTCTTGACACTGTTGATTTCGGAATAAAAAATTCCCTAACGATTTACGAAATGGAATGTCCCATTGACCTCACTCCAACTATCTTACCACATTCATAACCTATTTATTCCAGTCGTGTGACCATAATTACGTCGAAACGCTTTTCACATGAATCATCTGAGTACAAATGACAGCTCCACCAATGCACTGTCCTTGTATACATTTTGTATGTAATACCACTGTCATCTGTATATGTGCATATAGGTGTCCCATGAGTTTTAGCTCCTCTGTGAGGAGCAAACATGCTAAGTATTAGAGTAAGAAGCAAGAGCGATAAGTTCCCTGGGCACATATGGTTTTTATCTCTGTCTCTCTCTGCACGGAATGCACCACGGGCGCACCTTCTTATCCACTATAGCGCTGAGGAGCCTACAGCCGGTGCTGTCTAAGCGATGGCAAGCAACTCCCTCGCTCTTTCAACTTATATCTCTTTTGTGGGTTCTATATGTCTCGTTTTAATTCTGTTTGATGGAAGTTACGCATTACAGTTCAACTTTATGCACGATGTGTCTACTACGTGTACATTAATCAAAGGACTGGAGGTTGTTTGAGCGCCATGTAGCTGGCAGGTTAATAGACCAGCTGGTAGACAGGTGCTAGAGGGATCGCCAATTACCGCTGGGCAGAATTCTCCTCGAAATCCCATAGCGGTAGGGGTTAACTGCATCGCCACTTGGTTGTGGAAGCTAAACAGTACAGCGAGATACTGACTGTGTTACAACTAAACATTCAAATACTCACCACAAATACCAAAATCACTTCCATATAATCTACAAAAAAAGATTAAGAGGGCATTGTAGGTGCCGTAAAGAAACAAGTTCAATAAAACTTTTGGCATACTTATGTAATAAGTATTGTGAATAATATTTTTGTATAAAAATCTTTATAAGATCAGCAACAAAAGCTATAGACATGCTACAAATGTATATGACACACCACGAGATAATGAAGTCAGCTATAATATGTACTTATTTATTACAGTGTAGAACAAACAAATCGTTGTAAGTCAGTTATTTACTTAAGTATTTATGAGTAACAATACAATGAGTTCTTCAGAGATACAACATAGATTAGCTTCTGCATGATAGGTTTAGACCATTATTTTAATTTGTTTGTGTTTGTTTGATATGAAAATTTTTAAGTGAACGCAACATGTATGAGTTACATAATGAGCAAGGAGCAAGCTGACTAATGTAGTGTATCTGACTTAGCGCTTACTATTCCTTCTTGTTTGAAAAGTAAAATATAACTTAAAGTTGGATATCTACATTCTCGCTTCCCACGCCTGGGTTCCCGGGTTCGATTCCCGGCGTGTTGTGTGATGTCCTTAGGTTAGTTAGGTTTAAGTATTTCTAAGTTCTAAGGGACTGATCACCATAGATGTTAAGTCCCATAGTGCTCAGAGCCATTTCAATCATTTTTTTGGATATCTACAATGTCCAATCTATAATTAAATAATATCTTTCTGCTGCTATTGAAATATGTGTGTTATGTATATTTCAAATATTTAGTGTTGTGAAAGCTTGTATCCTGAGGAACTGTAGTTAAACTTCCAGAAACTTGCTTGACTCAGTCATGTGATGGAAGTGATAGAGAGTTAAGCAGACCATTTTCCTAGCTTTTTTGATGTTCCTTTCTGGCTGGGAAAGGTTCTTGGTAAGGTTTAGCGGCCTGTGAGCTGTACATGCTGAAGTTTGGTAGATGACATAAATGTTTTGACGTGCTCCCGTTTAGCACTTAGTCATTTTGCGAGTTGTATCAGTTTGCAATTTACATAACATCTGAACAGTGAGTGCCAATGAAGCTAACGGCGACTGAACTTCGATGTGGTGAATTAGTTGTTACATATAGAGTTGGATGAACTTGTTTTGCATTAGGAATGTATCCACCTTAGTTGACTTCAGTGTACTGTGAATACTCTGATAAATCAGTTGTTCGATATTTCATTTGTTTCACTACATATGCGTTGCTGGAAACGAATCGCAACACCAAGAAAGAGTTGTGTGACATAAACGAAAGTACATAGGTGTGCTTCTACAACTGAAAGTTATCGTCTATTGCAATTTCGGGCAGTCGCATAAGAGTGGTCCAATAACACCACGATGAGAATGCAAATCAGATTTGCTTTAAATACACACTATAATGGTCGTGAACGTTAGTTACATTTGCAATTCGACGTGGTGAGTTGGTGGTAGTGAAGAGCCCTTTTAAGGCGACGAAGATGCCATTATCAGCACCTCATTGAGTTTGAATGAGGTCGAGTAATAGGGCTACGACAAGCTGAGTATTTTTCGCGAAATTGCAGGAAGACTTGGCAGAAATGTAGCCACTGTTGATGATTGCTGGCAGCAGTGATCATGTACGGTCGCAAGGAAACCAGACTTCTGACAGCCATGTGGCCCTATGAAGAGGAAAGACCATTGTGTTTGGCGAATGACTATGGTGAATCGTGCTCTAGCTGCAGCCGTAATCTCGGCAGCAGTTGGCACCACATTGATAGAACGAACTCTTACAAATCGGTTACCTCAAGGGCACTCTGAGTCATATGCCCTGTAGCGTACATTCCACGAACCACAAACCACCGCTATCTGTGACTTCGGTGGTGACTTGCGAGAGTGCATTATATAGCAGGCCGAAGGTCAGTTCCTTTTTTCTGATGAAATCTTGCTCTGCCTCTGTGCCAGTGAGGCCGTGTGTTGATTAGAAGGAGTCAACTTCAAGGCCTGCACTCCTGCACTCAGCCTGTCTTTGTGCTAAACATACTATACAGAGACAGGTTGGGTGCAGGCCATGGACTTGACTCCTTGGAGTTACGGTCTGAGGTGCGACTTCATATTACAGCTGTAGCACTGTCGTGGTAATCCCACCTACCCTGGCTGTAAATCTGCATCTCATTCTGGTGATTCAACCTCATGAGCTGCCATTCATGGACAGCATTCCGCGGCGTTTTTTTTCCAACAGTGTAACGCTCATCCACATACCACTGTTGTAACATAGCACGCTCTACGAAGTGTCGACACGTTGCCTTGGGCTGCTTGGACACCAGATCTGTCTCCAATCGAGCACAAATGGGACGTCATCAGATGAAAACTCCAGTGGCATCAACACCCCTGTGTTGAATGATCAGGTGCTACAGGCATTGGCGCTTCATCCGTCAAACTGACAGCCGGCAACTGTACAACACTATGCATGCACGTTTGCATGCTTGCATCAACGTTCTGTTGGTTACACTAATTATGAATATACCAGCATTTCATATCTGCAGTGGCTATCACTCATATTAACCTGTGATCTTGCAACGTTAATTATTGAAATATGTACCGACAAATGTATTTTTTTGTGTTGCGATTTTTTTCGTTATCGTAATACTCTCGTGTGTACGGCCGTCATTCAGAGTAACTTGTGTTTGATCTGAATAAATCTAGTAGTGAACACTGATCACATGCTTAGATGATATCACTATGTCACGGGATCGTTCCTTTATTCCCTTCAATCAACAATTCTAATTTTCGTTTGTGTGCTTCTGTATTTTATTCACTGTTTATTCATCAGTCTGACCATTTGATTAATTGAAGCTTCTTTAATGTCATGATGGAAAAGCACACAACCTAACCCATACGTTATCACGCGAGCCATAAACGGAATTAAGTTCGCGTATGGGTCCTCTAGTGATTAGATACCAACGAACTGATTTTTACCGAGGATCGATCTCATAACGTTAGCTGTTACCTTAGACCACAGTGAAGTTGCAGTTAGTTTGTCTCGTCCGGCGTTATTCAGTTGCAGTCTTTCAAGTTGAAGCAGGTGTTAGTAATGCAAGGTGTAACATAACGACGTTTTAAAAAATTGAGAGATCATAGTGGATGAAATTTTCGACTTTTTAATGCAAGAAACGTATAGCTGGAAATCTGAAATAACGCTTTTACAGAAGTATGCACTTTCTAAGCATTCAGTAGGCTACGTGAAACACCAGAATACTGTTAGAAAAAGTTCATTGACTGTAGAGCACACACAAATACTGTAAACCGAATCTGAGGCTTCGCTAGTGTAGAGTAAACGTTCAATGTGATTATTGTCAACTTCTTTACATACTGTGCAACAACGAACAATTTTTTCCCTGCTTCTTTATAAGATTTCGGTAGTATCGAACGCTGTAAAGGTGCTCTCAACAAGCTCAGTTACTGTTCTCTAACACTCTGTGTGGTGTCTGTCACTCTGCGTGGTGTCTGTCTGTTCTAAGTCGTGTCTCCCTACTACTTTCACGCAACGACGCTCTGAGCGTGTTTTTTAGGGAATTGACTAGTGTGAACCTGGGACCTGTTGCTGGTAAGGAGACGCCAGACCACACATGACATGTAGAGTTCGGAACAGTTCAGTGAGACTAGCGATGATATTATCAAATACTTAATGATTTCAGCATCAGCTCCACTGCACTCCCTGTAAAAGAATCTTAATAGTAACTAAATTTAGTGGAGGGGGTTCAAGGCTTTCCTATCTTTAGTTAGCTGGTAAAATAACGTCGAAAAAGCAGTTAAGTTTACCATTGGAATTTTTATTCTAGTCACAAAACATTGTTTAGAAACTGTGCTCCTGATAAAAGGAAATATTTTAATACAGGATGATAAAAACCAACTGCTTTCAACAAAAATGTGAACGAATATTTCATGAATGGGTTTCCAAGTTCTATAATGGATCGAAGGATGACCTATACCATATCACATCTATAATGTAGGTTTAAATTAAGTTTCATAAAATAGAAAACTATCAAAAATGATCTGCAGTGACCCTAAACTATCTTTAATTACTTATTTAACTTGTTGTAAATTACAGTGGATGATGTGGCTTCTCAATAATTATATAACAGAAAAATCATCGCATTTCGGATTTTTACTTCAAGTAGCAAATGTGAATAGCACGAAGTTTAATTGACTATCGACACTAGCATTACGTATATAACAGATGAGACTTCTGCAGTTCTGAGAGAAACCTTATGCGCTCTTATGTAGTATGGCGTGCTTTCATTACCTTGTCGGTGGTTAGGCAGCGTCAGGGGCAGCGGGCGACACACCTCCACACACCTCGCCATCTCGGTAGCAACTGTCTCGATCTTATCCTTACTACTGTTTACCGAAGTTGGTTTAAGAAAAAGCTATCTGGCTGTGTTTTCAACTGACCAATCAGCGTCTCAATGTTAACCTTAAGCTCTGCCTACAAAAATTCTGTCTATCCAATGAGAAACGTTATACTTTTCGCGGTGGGGCAATGTTTTTAATGTTGTACCGGCTTAGAAGAAAATTGATGCTATACCGCAAGTCGGAAGTAAATGGACGTATTTGGTGAGATAAATATTCGATATTAACATAACTGGAGTTTCGGAAGTCGTCTTCAGTGGTTGATGATCTTGTCCAAGTTAGTTAAAGATGCGTAGATAATTTTGGGATTTCAGATGTAGATAATGCTGAACTTCGGTTAACTTTATTCAAGATTTCACGTTTAAATGTAGAAAGCAGATAATTGTGAATGAAGGAGGCAAAATGTTATGGTGTAAGAGAACAAACCAACGCATTACTCCGATCAGCTTAGAGGGCTCTATGATAAATGAGTGCATCCCATTTATGATTTAGATTTTTGTTGCTGGGAACAGGTGCACTGAGTACGAGCTGAGGTCTCAGTGGCATTGCTGATATTTTATTCAGTTATCCTTTCCCTAGCTGTCGCAGTTCTGTGTATTTGTTTAGGTTAATTCCAAGCTATTACCTAAGAGTCCTGTGATTGAAGGCATTATTGAGAGAATTTATGATTATTGACCATTAATCGAACAGAACAGCATTTGCTGAACCCTTACTCAACTATATGAGGAGACTCATTTCTCGAGTTGTAACAGTGAGTTTTTAAACAGGCTAGTAGCCAACGCTTGAAGAGGAAAGAATTTTTTTTGCTCATGTACCTATGTTTAGTGTAAATGTGGCAGTAGCATCATATTTTTATTTTTGAATAGTCGAGGTCTATTGAGTAGTTTTTGGGATAACCAGATTTTGACACAGTCATAAAGCTGTCGCTTCTGTGAACTGCACCTATACAAAACAACAAATAAATAAAAGGCCAGAAAGGAAAGACAGAGGCACAGGGAAAGAGAAAAGGAGACAAAATTGGAAGCCAAAGGGAAAATTTCTGATTGATCTATTTTATTTCTATACTAAGAGAGAATTACCAGTTCCATGGCGAATAGGTATCTAATAAAGGTCCTCTCCAAAGGTCTTCATAATCGTAATTAAGCACTTCAAGTGGCATTTCAAGGATGAACGATCTGTTTTACAGTTATTAATGAGTCAATTTGTATCAGCGAATTCATACAGAGTGAAGTGGTCCACAGCTCTTGGTTTTGCGGTAGCATTCCCACTCCCCACACATGGGATCCCGGGTTCGATTTCCAGTGGGGTCAGGGATTTTCCCTGCCTCGAGATGATTGAGTGCTGTTGTGTCGTCTTCATCATCATTATTCACGCCATTACGGTCGGAGGAAAGCAACGACAAACCACCTCCTCTAGGACCTTGCCTAGTCGGCGGTGCGGGTGCATCACCCCCTATACTCCTTGTAGTATAGGACCTCATCACCATCACAGAGTGAAGTGACCTTCAAAAACCTGATGTTACTTTAAAAGGAAAAGAATGGTGATAGTTAACATTTACCTAAAAAATTTGAATTTTAAATGAGAAAGTATTAATACGTTTATGTCACCTCAGTACGTAACGACAGATTAGCGTTTTCGTAATATCTCTGAAATAGGTGCTGCGAGACAGTTATCTTTGATTTTGTCACTTGTTTGTCTAATAATAAAGAGTAACGCATGTTTCACAACAATTCCCGCAAACGAGACGTCATTCTGACGTCACACACAATATCGACAACCGCATAATTGGCTATTGACTTTCGGTAACATTTGTTACGAGTCCTTCACAATATTTCATTCGCGCGTATTGAAGGTTTACCAAAACAAGTCATTCTTGGAATTATTTATTATAATTATTGCTATAATAAAATTTCACGTAATGATTTATCGAGGGTGTTCTCTTGGGAGTGAACTATTATCGTCAATAATTTTCAAATTAAAAATGAAACACACTTGTTTTATAATTTGCAATATGCCCTTTCAGTGGAATGGAGCATTGAACACATCACCACTTCTCATCAAATGTCACTTAACAACGCATCAACAATACAAACCTTCAAGATAGAACATGATAACCTAGACCATATATTAAACACTGCATGGTCAAGTGCAAGCTAGCGTAATGAATAACATCGTGGTCGCTGGAGTCGAAAGTTACTGGTTCACATACGTTTGCTTGCAATTTTTTTCGTGTTCGCGCTGTTAACATGTTCTGTTACTTTTTTATAAATGTAATACAAGTATGTTCTGCTATACTGGATGCTATTTACAAACAGTCTGATCCGAAAACGAAGGATGAACTTAATATTTAGTAATTTTCGAGCATGTGGTTAGGCAGGAACCTAAGAGGACAGCTTAAACTGCAGCGCATGAAACGAGCAACAATAAAATTCGTATTCTTCCTTGTCACGAATATTTGGCTCTTCACTTCCGAATATGTGCCACCTTTCGAGTGTGTGGTAAGGCAGGAACGTAAGCGGACAGTTTAAAGCACTGCGAGTGATATAAGGAATATTAACAGGAATATTAACATCCATATTCTTCCTTAAAAATGGTACAAATGGCTCGGAGCACTATTGGACTTAACATCTGATGTCATCAGTCCCCTAGAACTTACAACTACTTAAACCTAACCAACCTAAGGACACAATACACATCCACGCCCAAGGCAGGATTGGAACCTGCGACCGTAGCGGTCGCTTGGTTCCACACTGAAGGGCCTATAATCGCTTGGCTACACCACCCGGCCATATCCTTCCTTGTCACAAATATTTCACTGTTTATTCGCGTATGTTTGGCGTTTTCCGAGGGTGTGGTTACGCAGGAACCTAAGAGTACAGATTTAATAGTTGAGACTGAATCGAGCAGAAATAAAATTCATATTCTGCCTTTACATTAATATTTGGCTCTTTATTTCCGAATATTTGGCAATTTCTGAGTATGTGGTTAAGCTGGAAACTAAGGGTATAGCTTCAAAAGCTGCAACTAAAACGAGCTGAAATAAAATTAGTATTATTTCTTCTCACAAAGATTTGTCTCTTTATTTCTGAACATATAGCAACGTCGAGTGTATGGTTAGGCAGGAACCTAAGAGGGTAAAAACTGTAGGGTCGAAAATCGATAAATAATTTTGAGTCATAGAAATTTAAAAGAAATATGTGCAGACCTTGTTTAGAGAAATATGTAAACAAATATTTAATAGAAATCAATTTCTATGCTCTTGATAACAAAATATTGCTTAATATTATTACAATAATATTTAAAACAAAAATGAGGAACACACTAACTTATTACTATCTATGGAAACATGAAATAATGATGATACAAAGTATGCTTTGGCTGATGCTCCTTCTAAAAACTGTTGAAACTGTCAAGAAATTAAAGACATTAATTGTTATTATATGAATCATACTTTTAAGGGTAAATATACAAATAACAATTCTAGAATGGAATAGGAGTCTCAACTATGATTTGTTTTTTAATATATAACACACAAATATTAAATGTGAATTTTAAATCTTGATTTATTTTCCAAGATACGTATCTTGTTTTCATGTGGACTCACTGTTTCCTTGTTTACTTTAACTTTATACATTTCATATTTTTTGCTTTCAAATATTCTCACTATCCTATATTTTTCAGTTTTGTCAAACACAGTCCTTGAAGTCCTGAGAGCATATTTGGTTCTTTATGACATATTACTTGACATATTTCGATTTTTGCTCTACCGTATCATAAAATTTATTTTTGCTTTTAAACCACAATATCCTTCATTTGTCTTTCATGTTTCATAATAATTTTTTATTTAAGAGAGATAAATTTTATTTTCTGATTAATCAATAGTACTAAAAAATCAGTCACTGATTAGATATATCATAAAAACTTCATTCTTTATTATTCATACAACTCTCTGTAGCTTGATAACGAAGTACAATCTTTTATCCATATTTCGTTTTCATAATATTCTAGTGAAAATCATAAATTATTTCTTTCGATAAATCGAGTGTAGCCACACAAACATTAATAGCTTCATTAAGGAAAATTTGTTTTTTTTTTCAGTGACTAATTTTATATCAACTCCATTGTGTATCTTTAACATCATCTTTCCAAATACTGAGTTATTCATCAGTTTATTATTATCAAAATAATATTTTGCTTTCATCGTAATTTTCATATTTTAAAGTATATTCTTTTTTCATCAGTAGATTGTTAAATTTTACAACTTAATGAGTTCTTGTTATTTTCATTCATAAAGATACACGCAATTTATGATTTCTATAATCAACAACATAGTTATATTTATAATGTAAAGCATTTACTAATTTTTTTCTTTAGTTGCTGGAATAATTTTATTTTTGGCGATTAATAGTAAATCTTTATGTGAATAATATAAATTATTAGGAAGTCTAAACCAACTTCAAAAATATAAACGGTTCTAGAAGAGTCTGAACTTACACTTATTTTTTTAGAATCAAAATTGTTTTCTTCATTACATTCAAATCCACTATGTCATTAATTTTGACTCACACTGTCACCATATATATAATTTGCATCTAAACACACTAAATAATTCTACATAATTTTTGTATCAAAGTATTTCGTTTACCTATTATGTGCTTTAACATTGAGGTGGTTCTTTATGTTTCAGTGTTAATATGGTTTGAAAAGTTGGACTTAGTGTTCTTCTGCCAGCTTCACAACTGGAAACTTATTTTCGTCAGTGACTCAGTTGTGCTACTTCTCACAGTTAGTTTCCCCCAACAGGATGTTTTTATACTAAACGATACCACAAACACACAAAATTCTAGATATATGACTGTAATTTTTGTTATTGAAATTGACTTTTGTAAATTGTTTTTAGTATTATGAAACTGCAAGGCTGAGGTGATTCTCATGGTGTTAAATATAGCTTACTGAACTCACCTAACTCAAATATGATTCAGTATTGGAAATAGTGATTGCTTTTATTTTTGCTAAGGAAGTACCGCTAATATGAGAAATCTTCTACATTTACATTCATTGGTAACTGTCAAAATTAGCAAATATTAAAATATTTATTACAACTTTGGCCTTTTATCATTTAGAACAATGGCGCTGACCTCTGCAGCTATTTCGCCAATAAAATTTGCGTAAAGACATTAATTTTGCAGCTTCATGAACATAGGAGCTAGAATATATAAAATTTTACTACATTTTTAAGTAATATTTGATTATATTTAGGTTAAATATAATGTGAAAATTCTAACACTACTAAGAAACAAAATGGAGGAGAGAGCATTTGCAGGTCATATTAATTCATTACAGAGTCTTTGTTATTTTTCTACAATAGTATTTATTTTCATTAAACATCGGTTTTGGTATATTTGTGGAGTTATTCAATTTTTATTACATTCTCTGGCATACTGTCACAACATGTCTTTTACAATATTGGGATATACCACCTTTAATTCTGATTTCAACCACTTAAATTAAATTGTAATCATGCAATAATTCAAGTGATTAATGAGACAATTTTAACCTTGTATCCCAAGATAAACTCGGTGCTGCAAATAACTGAGATGGTTATAAATCATGAAACTTTTTCTAAAATTTTTGGAACTAGAAGATAATAATGACATCAGTTTTTAAATGTAAATCATGATATTCAACAAGGTTTCTTATATTAAATTTTTGCCAGATTAATTTAGGATCACTATAATTTTCAACATTCATTTCATAGTGTTTCACTTTATTGCAAAATTTCTTTTTGTTGGAAGTTTTGTTTCTTCAAATTTTCCCCGACAATGTATATAATCACTAGGAGAAAACCTCTTTGATTTACTAAATTTATTAGTTCTTCTAGAGAAAGCTGTTTCTTGTTTGATTCTTGTTTAAATTTGAAGAAAGTTTAGCAAGGCTTAAAGCCATAAATTTAAATCTATCATTAAATCTTATCTGCAATTTTTCTTTTTTTTTTAATCAAAGGTAATGAATGTAACTTCATTACCTGACATTAAAACTTTTTTAATCATAACCAAGTTGTTTAAAAAAAATATGTGAATCATATCTGAAATTCCTGGGCTAGCAGGACAGAGTGGACAAGGTTGTAGAAAGGGGCCAAAGTAAGTTGCTCTCAGTTGCACTGAACATACAAACTTTATTTATTAACATACAATATTACAACAAGAATGTAAACACTCAAAACTTTAATCGACCTCCTTTGATCAACTTTAGATTGGCTGAAGGCCATACCCAAAATCCAAGACGCAAGACCTAAGCAAGAAATCTAAATACAAGGTTCTTCGGGAAGTTTCACCCAAAAATATTTTTTAAATCCTCAATCTAAACAGGGTGAAGGCCTCAGCAGTTCAATTTTAATGTAACTTGATTGAAGGCTACATATTAAGCAATAAGAAGAGTTTCAATCAAAAAGTAGAAGGCCTTATCTTAAAATATTCCATGCAAAATTCAGCTGAAGGCCCCTGTAAGGAACAACAATCTCAGCCTTAAGGGCAAGACAAGAAATTAATTTAAGATATACTGATACTCGGCTGAAAGCCACACATCAACCAAATAATTAAAACCCAAACAGGTAAATTACTATATAACACACAAGGAATGGCGCTTAGAAGTTTCCAAGGGTTGGAATGGGATTGTAACAATAACGCCCATTTGGGTGACACAGGCAGCCTGTCCAACACCTTCTTAATCTGAAGGCAATCCAACCGGTAGACAGTAGACTGACCAATTACAAGATCAACGCAACCAGCAAAACGACCACAAGATTTCAGTACAACGACATACAGAACATCGGAGTCCACATCGACCAACACCTCTGCTGTCGAACTACACGCCGTGCTGGACATCAACAACACAATGAGGAAAATACACTGCCGAAAATTACGTCGACGACCAGGGCAGGTAACCGCAACGTCAACGGCCACAAGGCAGGAAATACCGCTGGTCAACTTTTATTAAAGTTAAAGGGAATAATTTAAGTTAAACTCCACAGGAGGACAGCTGGAATCTTGGCCGACTTGAATACACAGACGTCGTTGCTCGCAGGAATGTCTCAAAGGCGACAACCAGGATCAAACGAAGAAATGTAAACAGTTAAGGCTCGATAGTAGGTTAAATGAGGACGCAACTTTCATGTCCAACATCGGTGGGCGACGGACTACGTAGCACCTGCAAGCAGTACCTCTCACAACAAATGCTCGTGCACACCCTCAGCGGCCCCTGCAAGAGTACTTGCGACAGACACTTCCTTGCTGCTCCACACGAGCTGACCACCTGCCCACGCCTGGAAACGGTGACAGGACTAAATGAACAATTCAATAAGGATTTCCAGATAATAAATTCGTGGTGTAATGACTGGCAGTTATCTCTCAATATTAGTAAGTGTAACCTACTGCGTATAACAAGGCGAAAATCCCCGTTAATGTACGAGTACAAAATAAACGATCAGTCTTTGGAAGCGGTAACATCAGTCAAGTATCTGGGTGTGACTATTCGAAATGATCTCGAATGGAATGATCAGATTACACAAGTAACGTGTAAGCTGAACTCTAGATTGCGATTTATTGGTAGAATCCTGAAGCGATGCATTGCTTCAACAAAGGAAATAGCTTACAATACGTTAGTTCTTCCAGTCCTAGAGTATTGTTCGTCTGTATGGGACCCTTACCAGTTCGGTCTGATTCAAGAGATTGAGAAGGTCCAGAGAAGAGCGGTAAGATTCGTGACTGATTCATTTAGCCATCGCGACAGCGTTACAGATCTCATAGAAAGTTTGAAGTGGGACACACTTGCAGGTAGACAGGACGCGCTAAAAGGAAGAGGCTGCTCAGTAAATTCCAAAATCCGATCATCGCCGAGGATGTAGAGCATATATTATTACCACCAACTTTCAAATCGTGCAATGAACAACATTCAAAATTTCGTCCTTCTAAAACCTTAAAATTTTTAAAAATGTCTTTCTCTTACACCCTACATAACTAAATTTTTTTGGAAATTTTCAAATATCTTCTCATGCAATATTTATTTTTTCCATTTCCGTTATAATGTATGGTCCTCGAACGTGAGCCCCTTTAACTCATAATCATCTGCATCACATACGTAAAACAGTGACATGTGTAGGAAGTGACGTGTAAAAGTGTGACAATTCAAGTCTCTATGAGATGACACAGTCATATGTCAGTGATAAAGTAATTTTGATGGACGTGCAGAAGAAAATGGAACGCCTTTTGGGACTCGTCAAAAGTTCTGAACACGCTTTCAAAACCCTCATCTCACTTTCCGCCGGTTCGACACAGGACACGAAAAACGCGCGCGTTTAGAGGTCGGACCGATGGAGGGCAGTGCTCCGCGGCGCAGAAGAGAACAGAAGGGAGCGGGCCAGGTGACCCGCAGAGCTGTGAATTCAGCGGAGAGGGCGACAGCCTGTGGGGGCGGCGGCGGTGGTGGCGGGGGCGGCGGGCCATTAAGGGCGGCCGTTTGGCGCTCGACAAAGGGGCGGCTGGCGGGCCGGCGGGCCGGCGGGCCGGCGGCCACGGCCTAATGAACGCCGCCTGCGGGACCAAAGGCCGGACACGACAGCGCTTTTAGATCGCGGCCGCTGATAGCGCTTCCCATTTAATGTGCCGGACGCGCAGCCTAGGTGGAGGCGGAGCGGAGCGGAGCAGCCGGGTCTCCGCCCACGGCGCCTCCACCGCCACCGCGTCTGCTGCCACACAACGGCCGCACACCTCTGCTGCCATGCAACGCCCCGCTTCTCACCTCTCTCGACACCGACAAGGTGAGAGACCTAAGACAATGACGGTGACGTACGAATTCGTATCTACATCGAACAACATAGCATGTACTAACTATACAGGGTGGTCCATTGATAGTGACCGGGCCAAATATCTCACGAAATAAGCATCAAACGAAAAAACTACAAAGAACGAAACTCGTCTTGCTTGAAGGGGGAAACCAGATGGCGCTATGAATGGGCCGCTAGATGGCGCTCCCATAGGCCAAACGGATATGAACTGCGTTTCTTTAAATAGCAGCCCCCATTTTTTATTCCATATTCGTGTAGTACGTAAAGAAATATAAATATATTAGTACGACCACTTTTTTCGCTTTGTGACAAATGGCGCTGCAATAGTCAAAAATGTATAAGTACATGGTACCCCGTAACATTCTACCAGTGCGGACGGTATTTGCTTCGTGATACATTACCCCTGTTAAAATGGACTGTTTACCAATTGCGGAAAAGGTCGATATCGTGTTGATGTATGGCTATTGTGGTCAAAATACCCAACGGGCGTGTGCTATGTATGCTGCTCGGTATCCTGGACGACATCATCCAAGTGTCCGGACTGTTCGCCAGATAGTTACGTTATTTAAGGAAACAGGAAGTGTTCGTCCACATGTGAAACGTCAGCCAAGACCTGCAATAAATGACTATGCCCAAGTAGGTGTTTTAGCTTCTGCCGCGACTAATCCACCCATCAGTAGCAGACAAATTGCGCGAGAATCAGGAATCTCCAAAACGTCGGTATTGAGAATGCTCCATCAACATCGATTGCACCCGTACCATATTTCTATGCACCAGGAATTGCATGGCGACGACTTTGAACGTCATGGACAGTTCTGCCACTGGGCACAAGAAAAATTACGGGACGATGACAAAGTTTTTGCATGCGCTCTATTTAGCGACGAAGCGTCATTCACCAACAGCGGTAACGTAAACCAGCATGATGTGCACTATTGGGCAATGGAAAATCCACGATGGCTGCGACAAGTGGAATATCAGCGACCTCGGCGGGTAAATGTATGGGGCGGCATTATGTGAGGAATGATAATTGGCCCGCATTTTATCGATGGCAATCTAAATGGTGATATGTATGCTGATTTCCTACGTAATGTTCTACCGCTGTTACTGCAAGATGTTTCACTGCATGACAGAACGGTGGTTACTTCCAACATGATGGATATCCGGCACATAGCTCGCGTGCGGTTGAAGCGTTGTTGAATAGCATATTTCATGACAGGTGAATAGGTCGTCGAAGCACCATACCATAGCCCGCGCGTTCACCGGATCTGACGTCCCCGGATTTCTTTCTGTGGCGAAAGCTGAAGGATATTTGCTATCGTGATCCACCGACAACGCCTGGCAACATGCGTCAGTGCATTGTCAATGCTTGAGCGAACATTACGGGATGCGAACTACTTGCTGTTGAGAGGAATGTTGTTACACGTATTGCCAAATGCATTGAGATTGACGGACATTATTCTGAGCATTTATTGCATTACTGTGGTATTTACAGTTAATCAAGCTGTAACAGCATGCGTTCAAAGAAATGATAAGTTCACAAAGGCAAGTGTATCAGATTGGAATAACCGAAATAAAATGTTCAAATTTACCTAAGTTTTGTATTTTTATTTGAAACATCTACCTGTTACCAACTGTTGATCTAAAATTGTGAGCCATATGTTTGTGACTGTTACAGCGCCATCTATCACAAAGCAAAAAAGTGGTCCAACATTCATATTTCTTTACGTACTACACGAATATGTAATAAAAATGGGGGTTCCTATTTAAAAAAACAAAACGCAGGTGACATTCGTTTGACCTTTGGCAGCGCCATCTAGTGGGCCAACCATAGGGACGTGTGGTTTGCCCCTTCAAGCTAGACAAGTTTCGTTCTTTGTAGTTTTTTGTTTGACGCTTATTCCGTGAGATATTTGGCCCGGTCACGATCAATGGCCACCCTGTATATCGGAACAGGACTCAAATCTGGGATCCCTTACCTGTCTCGGGCACGTGCCCTGCTAACTGAGTTATCCGAGAACAACTCTCGACCCGTCCTCATGTCTGCACTTCCGCCAGTACGCATTCTCCTACCTTCCATTTTAGTTCATTCAGCAGAGCACACGCTTCCCAGGTTCGTGCCTTGGTTAGGCACACGTTATGAGGCCGTGCTGAAAAGTAGTGCCTCCAAACGTTTTCTGTGAAAACTCTTAAAGCTTTGTAAATGAAACAATCGTTATTAACATGGTACATCTTTATCTTTCATATCAACAAATGTATTTCTCAACATAATCTCCCTAACGAAGAACTCATTTCCCCCAACGAGAAACCAGTTTAGCTCATACGCTCACTGTAGTTGACGTTGGAACAACCTCACATCTGCTTCCACCGCTACATCACTATCGAAGTGACGTCCTCGAAGGTATTCTGTGAGTTCTTTAAATTGATGAAAAACACATGGGGCTAAGTCGGGTCTGTATGGGGGATGATCGATGACAGTGAACCCCAGGCGTTGCTTTGTTCTAGATATCGCTGCTCTCGAGTGTAGTCTGACAGCGTCGTGCTGAAGGAGGGGGTGCTTCATGTGTGGACGAACTTTCCGAATTCGAAACTCGAACACAAAACCCTCTTCCTGAAACATCGACATAGTTATATTAGACACAGACATGTTTCGTGGTACAGTCAAAGGCCTCTAGCGGCAAAGGGCTGTAAATATGTATACATGAAGAATAACGATGTAGAATTTTGATAACATTTGTTTTATTTAGAAATCTGTACGAGTTTTCACAATAAAATTTGGAGGCATTACTTTTCAGCATGGCCTCGTATTAATCTACGAGGTAATTTCAAATCAGTTCACGCTACTCTGCAGAGTGAGAATTCAATTTATATATCTCGTTCAACTGATTATGTTAACTTTCCTTTCCTCCTTCATTCTTTTCAAGTTTGCACACTAAGCCACATCAGGGTGAATTGTGTTCGTCATCCGAGCGCTCTCGTCTTGGGACTTCGCACTGATCGTGAGCTCCACTACTCAAGTAGCTTTTGTCATTCCACCATTTTGAGCACAAAGCATGTGATCAAATCATCACGAAAGGAAACTATACACTCATCACTGAGGAGTGATCCACGGACGTTATTTCTAGAAATGGATACAGAAAAGTAATAATTGTGCGAATTAAGTGTGTTTAGTGTCGTGTGGTGTGTGTGCGCGTGTTTGTGTGAGAAGATCGAGGGAGAGAGAATCAGAGAGACAGAGGGAGAGGGAGGGAGAGCGGGAGGTTTGGGGGAGAAAGAGAGAGAGAGACTCTAGAAATGAAATGTGTGGAGAAGGTTCTCATCGTTTTTATTCGTAATTACTAGACATACCAGTTTCTTACTGTATGCAATAAAACATTTATATTGTAGCTTTCTATTTCTCTTATCCTAAAACTGATCTTTTAACGTTGAAGTGAACTGTAATTTTACCCTACTCGCACGTAGAGCTTTTGTTGAAGGATGTGCAAGTAACTCTTCGCCACCACAGTCTAATGAATGACATATAACGTTACCGACATAATGTTATTCCACCATTCGTTTACATGTTGACTGATCCATCTGACACGGCTATTTGCTAATGTTTCATCTAGAACTGATGCAAATGCTGGACGAGTGACACAGTCTGTCCCTTCCTTTTTGTACGTCACCAGTTTTCAGTCTGGTCTGGTGCGACCCTGCACAACTTTCCATCCTGTGTCAACCTCATCTCTTCAGAGTCGAACTTACTGTGCACTCACCATCCCAAAATATTTGTTTGCAACGTACCACGCTGATGTAGGAAAAGTCGAGACGAACAGTTTGATATAGACACTTATGGGTCTATCGAGCAGAGAAACAGCCTCAAACTGACCTACAAAAGCCATCTAAGCTACAAATCACACGCTGTACAAGATTATGGATATTCTCTCGTCCTCTTACGCCACCACATTAATCAACCGTTTGAAGTTTATCGCTTTTCATCGCTAAGACCTCTTTTAAAAAATTACAAATTGTAAAATTTAGGAATTGTAAAACTGACATTATTTTCAGTTTTTCCTGAACATTTTGTAAATTTTAACCGTGAAAATTAAAAACCAAATCATTTTGTTCCTCTGGCATTCTTACTACGAACTTTTGTGATTGTAAGGGTTAAGTGTAGGTTCTGTAAATGTAACTGGTTTCTGATTAATGTAGCCTTTATTTTTCACTATCCCTACGGGGAAGTTTAAATCCCAATTCTGACGAAATAAAAAACTGCGAAGTCTGAACAACTAAAACAGCGGCGTAAGGTGGGAGGATATTCAAAATCTCGTGTGGTGTGCACGGTCTGTAGTATAGGTGACTAGTTGTCCAGTTTGAAGTTGTTTCCCGACTTGATAGACCACAAGGGTCGTATAACGAATTATACAACTTGACACCCTACACACCACTGTTGTACATTCTAAATTGTTACTGTTTACATGCTGTATTCTAATCTCTGTCTTCGCCTACAACTTTTATCTATTGTAAGTCTACAGCCTGCGTTAGCAAAGATATTCCCTGATGACTTACCGTATATCCATTCCTGTCGTCAGTGTTTTCCACTGTATCACCTCGTCGACTTTGCGGAGAACCAACTCATTTCATACCTCATCAGTCTACCTAATTTTCAACATCTTTCTATAGCACAAGCTCTCAGGTATATCATTTATCTTCTTTTAGGGTCATCCCATGGTCCGCGATACACTTCCGTTCAATGCAGTACTTCAAACGTACATTTTCAGAAATTTCTTCCTCAGATTAAAGGATATTTTTAATGCTAGTAGCCGGCCGCGGTGGCCGAGTGGTTCTAGGCACTTCAGTCCGGAACAGCGTGACTGATACGGTCGCATGTTCGAATCCTGGTTCGGGCATGGATGTGTGTGATGTCCTTAGGTTAGTTAGGTTTAAGTAGTTCTAGGTTCTAGGGGATTGGTGAGCTGAGATGTTGAGTCTCATAGTGCTCCTTCTTTGGCTGTACGAGTTTGCTTCTTATATCCACTTTGCTTCATCCGTTATATTTTGCCTCCAGAGTAGTGAATTCCTTCAGTTTCTCTATTCCGTGGCCCTTAGTTTTGATGTTCCTTGCTTATCTCATTTCTGCTACTCATCATTACTTTCGTCTTCCTTTAGTTCACTTTCAGTTCGTGTTCTATGCTCGTTAAGACAGTTCATTCCATTCAACAGGTCTTCTAAATCTTACTCACCTGCACTGCCAGTAACAATCTCACCAGGGCATCTTATGGATATTAATTCATCAGAGTTTTAAACCCACTCTTGTACATTTTACTTCAGCCATTGCGTATTCGATGTACTGTTTGAACAATAAGACAGAAAGACTGCATCTCTGTCATTTAGCCTTTTTTAATATCAGTCCCTCATGATACGTGTACATATTTTTCTGAGCATTTCAAATAACTGTTGTCCAACGCTTTTTCTAGATCTCACACATATGTTAATGCGAAAAGCCCTTCAAATTATTGAAGTGCATCTTCCAACAGTGTTAGTCGTGTTATAAGAAATCATTATGACTCAATGTCAAAGAGTTAACTGTATTGTAGAAAGTTTATATCTTGTGCACATTCAGTTATCTGCCGAATTGTTCTTCTATTCTCTCCAGCTGCGACACAGTCGAGAATATGAACAGTGGTCCAATACTGTCAAACTTTTTTTTTTGTTCCAGTCTTTGTTCAGAATATAAATTCCTATGATGATGACCGGTTTCAGTCAGTAATGACGATCTTCAGATAGTCATTACTGACTGAAACCGGCCATCGTCTAAGGAATTTATATTGTGATCAAAGACTGGAATAAAAAAAACCATTTTTCTTCCATTCTTTTAAAATGCAAAAAACGATATACAACTCGCTCTTGTTCTTCCTGTTAGAATTTCACTTGTTCTTCCTGTTAGAGTTTCCAGATGAAAATGTTCTGTATTTTTTTATTATCCTAATTAATAATGAAATAATTAAGTGCTTGAAATCCATTGTATTTTATTTAAAGTTGTGTAATCAGCACCATACTCCATTAATTTAAAAACTTTGATGTATTTTCAACCTGTTACTTAATTGAAAGTGAATGGTTTCTTGACTCACTGATCGTTCGCTATAAGTTCGCTATCCTTCCAAATTTCAACGTACGTCATTCAAGAGTGTAGTTTATCAGATAATGATTACAAGTTTCATGAAAATCATTCATTGCACTGAAACGTAACTTAAAAAGCGGTTCGTGTCACCCAGCTTCCCCGATCTCCAGCAACGACTTCTGTGCCTGATGATTTAAGTTTCATAAAGATAAGAGGTATTTAATCAGTCCCAGACAGTAGACGAAGCTGGAGAATTTTATTTCGATTCATCAATTCTAAGGCTACATTTTCATCATTTCATTATTTTCTTCCTGTCGTCAATGTGATGCGACCTCGTTTCGTGAAATTTTACTTCTAATTCGAAAACATCAACAACAACAAAACTCCAAAACGTTCGGAACGATGTGGTGGTACAGTGTGTCTACAGCATTTCACCTTTTTTTCTTGTTGCTACTGTATTTCAAGCTGTAAAGTTATGTGAGCCTCACTGCCCCTTTTTTAAACTAATTTCTGTCTGATTTTATACTGATAAGCTGAGTAATGTATGTAAATACCGTACATGTGAATGTGATTCAAAAAGTACTTGAAGTGAAGTGAAGCGCAGCTAGACAGCAAGAAACTCTTTAGCTCGCAATCCCCGCAACGATAGTAATTCTGAATCTACTAGTTATGTACTGTAATTTAAAAAAAGAAAATTGATTTATTAAAAAAAAAGAGGACTGTTAAACTGCATCTTTTGAAAGAGGAAGTGTTGCTAGGCCGTCGCTCAGAACGTATTGTTACATTCAATGAAAACTGATTTTTTAGTGATAAAACCGAGTAAAGTATGTGTAAGAGTTGCCAAACATTTATGTACACAAATTTTTTGGAAGTGGAGAATAGAAATATCTTGTTTTCGGAAAAGGAGGTGAACTTTATTTTCGTCGCTGTCTATCAGTCGACAGAATAGTAAGTGTACAAAGTTCAGTAAAATACAGAAAAAGAAATGCATACTCTATAATTTTCATTCAGTAAGTAACTACCTCTCATAATATCTTAATTACAGTTATTGAATTATGTTCTTGTACAATAGTATGATGCTGAACTCCACTGACCAATTTTGATGTAGCAGAACGTGTAATTTGAAGGAAGTTTCTCACGAAAAGCAGATTGCGTTTGATCTTATTTACTTACAACAGTGATCCCTTTGGTATGAAAAGATGCGAAAACCTGGGCTCAAAGCTATCGGCAATACTGCACAGTAACTAACCTTAAAGAACAATAACTTCCTCCAAATTGTAATACGTCACTACCTGGTGCAGAAGCTGATCATTCAAAGAGGCAGCAACCAAAATTCGGGTACCAGTTACGACTTAAAGTAAAAATCTCAATCAAATATCAATCTCTCTCTCTCTCCAAACACATATATAAATATTCATATTTTTAAGATAAAATTCATTTTATAAAGCTACTTGGCCATGGGTGCTTGATATTATAACAATGAACCAGAAATAAATCCAATCCATTTGTGCTGCAAGTGTTACGCCAACGTCATCGATGGTGGTGTGGGTCCAGGAAGAGTAGCAGTTCATGCTCTGTCGAACAAAGAATTAGTTCTGGATTGGTTGTGGAGTAAGGCAGACATACAGCCGTTATACGTACATGTCGAGCATGTTAATAATATGAATTAACATGCTATATAAGTCTTAGAAAACACGTATCGCTAGCACGGTAAGTGCATTTATTATTGTTACGTGCACGAAATTTTGCCTTAAAACGTTGATGCATGCTTTAAAGCGATTAAGGGCAGACTTTTCTACAAGTCGAATGTGATCTGAATTTACTGTAGCACAAGTCTGTGTTTTATTTTCGGGAAACCTCGATGTTTTCTTTAGGACTTTCTCCACAGATAAAAATCCACTGGTGTTAGGTCTGGTGAGCATGCAGGCCATTTTGATCGATCAAAAGTTTTCCAAAATCTTAATGAGGTTGGCAATTATCTGTCTGTAACAGGCGAGACATGCGTTATGTTCGTACCTCATGGACTGTCATATCTTCCTTGGAACGTCTTCATATAACTGAGGCAGAACATCTGCTAGTATAGTTAGTTATTCATATGGTCAAATGCACAATATTATGGAAATGGAAGAGGATGTAGATGAAGATGAAATAGGAGATACGATACTGCGTGAAGAGTTTGACAGAGCACTGAAAGACCTGAGTCGAAGTAGGGCCCCTGGAGTAGACAACATTCCATTGGAACTACTGACGGCCTTGGAAGAGCCAGTCCTGACAAAGCTCTACTATCTGGTAAGCAAGATGTATGAGACAGGCGAAATACCCTCAGACTTCAAGAAGAATATAAAAATTCCAATCCCAAAGAAAGCAGGTGTTGACAGATCTGACAATTATCGAACTATCAATTTAATAATCCACGGCTGCAAAATGCTAACACAAATTCTTTACAGGCAAATGGAAAAACTGGTAGAAGCCGACCTCGGAGAAGAGCAGTTTGGATTCCGTAGAAATGTTGGAACACGTGAGCCAATACTGACCCTACGACTTACCTTAGAAGCTAGATTAAGGAAGGGCAAACCTACGTTTCTAGCATTTGTAGACTTAGAGAAAGCTTTTGACAATGTTGACTGGAATACTCTCTTTCAAATTCTGAAGGTGGCAGGGATAAAATAGAGGGAGCGAAAGGCTATTTACAATTTGTACAGAAACCAATGGCAGTTATAAGAGTTGAGGGACATGAAAGAGAAGCAGTGGTTGGGAAGGGAGTGAGACAGGGTTGTAGTCTCTCCCCGATGTTATTCAATCTGTATATTGAGCAAGCAGTGAAGGAAACAAAAGAAAAATTCGGAGTAGGTATTAAAGTCCATGGAGAAGAAATAAAAGCTTTGAGGTTCGCCGATGACATCGTAATTCTGTCAGAGACAGCAAAGGACTTGGAAGAGCAGTTGAACGGAGTGGATAGTGTCTTGAAAGGAGGATATAAGATGATCATCAACAAAAGCAAAACGAGGATAATGGAATGTAGTCGAATTAATTCTGGTGATGCTGAAGGAATTAGATTAGGAAGTGAGACACTTAAAGTAGTAAGGGAGTTTTGCTATTTGGGGAGCAAAATAACTGATGATGGTCGAAGTAGAGACGATATAAAATGTAGGCTGGGAATGGCAAGGAAAGCGTTTCTGAAGAAGAGAAATTTGTTAACGTCAAGTATATATTTAAGTGTCAGGAAGTCATTTCTGAAAGTATTTGTATGGAGTGTAGCCATGTATGGAATTGAATCATGGACGATAAATAGTTTGGACAAGAACAGAATAGAAGCTTTCGAAATGTGGTGCTACAGAAGAATGCTGAAGATTAGATGGGTAGATCACATAATTAATGAGGAAGCATTGAATCGAATTGACCAGAAGAAGGGATCGGTTGGTAGGACATGTTCTGAGGCATCAAGGGATCACCAATTTCGTATTGGACGGCAGCGTGGAGGGTAAAAATCGTAGAGGGAGACCAAGAGATGACTACACTAACCAGATTTAGAAGGATGTAGGTTGCAGTAGGTACTGGGAGATGAAGAAGCTTGCACAGGATAGAGTAGCATGGAGCGCTGCATCAAACCAGTCTCAGGACTGAAAACCACAACAACAAACAACAACATGGTCAATGCATTTCAAGTATTCTTTAATCCAAGCGACGTGCACCAAGTCAGTTTATAGGATATGTATACAAGATTAGTGTTAGCATCAATGAACACATTTTCGTTTAGTCCTAATCATGTGAATACACCGGTTTCGTTCTTTTTTCTTCAGGCTATCAGTTTTTCAATACAAATTCGTCCATCGAATAGAGGAAATTGTCCAGACGAAACAGTTTTAGGTTAGTTTTAAATTTGGCTTTTCTGTCTCTCCTATCTCTTATTGAGCAACTACTGGTAGCTTTAATAGTGCTTAATAAATGTCATTTTCCAATTTTTGTAGTCCTGTATTCCTCGGCAACGTGTAATATTACGGTATATTGATAATTTTTACTTTTTGGACCGTCTGACTACTACTGAATGAAACAAAATTTTGGTGCCATATGCTTTTCGCATTTATTCTCCGCAAGGCATCTTCGGTGCCTTGCAATATGTACGTATTTCTACAGTTTAGTTTACATTTTGGGGCAATGTGCCTATAGGTTACAAACAGTTCTGGTGGCTGGTTTTTGCTGTGATGTAGTAATATTTTAAATTCTACTTACAGGTTGTGTGGACGATTTTCTACATATTACGTATCTGTTCCATTGTTGGTGCCATTCCTCTTCTTATAGCTGCCACATTACACAGCTCTAGGAACTGAGCACTTGTCTTGAGGCAGTGATTTGGTTTGTGTTGCCGACTGCCTGATGTTCTTTCCTAAAATCGGATGTTATTGTCAACTTTCGAGAGTAATTTTTGAAATATCTGTGAACTGTCTGTGCATGCATGTATGTTTGTGTGTGAGTGTGTGTTTTGGTGTGAAATAATATTTATTTTTGTGTGCTTCCTTCTTCTGTGAACTGTGAACTGTTTGTGCATGCATGTATGTTTATGTGTGAGTGTGTGTTTTGGTGTGAAGTAATATTTATTTTGGTGTGCTTCCTTCTTTTGTGCCTTTTTGTGTGAGAGGAATGATTATATCTTGTCATTTCTTTTATTAAGTGTAGTAGGGAGCCTGTACTGATGTATGATTGCTCATTTATCACATGTTTGTTTTCAGCGATGGCTTTCGGATTGTGGAGGTATTCTTGCATTTGTATAAGGTATTTCTCATGGTTATTTATTCTCATTACTTTCGTTTCTTGTTCCATGTTTGTAGGACGGTGGTTGTGGTGTTTTAAACGTTCTGCAAATATGGAATGGTTAGTTTCATACTTCCAACGTGTGATATATTCTTTGTATTGTGTTTTAAAATCCTGCATGTCATGCCTATGTACACTGCATCACAACTTTTACATTCAGGTTTATATATTCCTGATCCCTGGAATTTATCTCTGTCGGTATTTAGTTGGTTTAGTTGTGATTGGAGGATTCGTCCAGTCTTATGAGCTATGTTGAACAACTGTCTCTTTAGTATGTTGGCAACTCTGTGTGTTAATTTATGTACAATCTGGTTGTTTTCAGTGTGATGTTGTCAATTTGAGCGTTCTTTGAGTCTGCAGTTTGTGAGTTGTCTCGTATTCTGGAAGTGTTGTGTTTGTTTTGTATTCGTGTTTTTATTTTTTGGTTGAGCCAGTGTACTAAATGTGTGTCATACCCATTGTACCTATCTATTTGTATCCTTGTACTCATTTCTTTTCCATAGTTTCTCTTGTTGAGTGGGATTCTGTTTAATCTGTGGGAGATATGTCTTAGTGCTGCAAGCTTCTCGTAGTGGGGATGACCATATGAGGAATGTACTAATGTGTTTGTCGCTGTTGGTTTTCTTAAGATGTCAAGTATACGTTTGCCATTTTCTTTTCTTTCTTTTTATGTCAAAACAATTTAGTCGACTTACTTTTTCTTTTTCAAGAGTGGAATTTAAAATCATATATTGGTACAGACATGTGGATGCCACTATTTGTCCGGTAGATGAGCCAAGAGAAAAATTAGATGAACTCCACTCGTAAATCGACAAAGCACATCAGAGTCAAAATTCACACTTGAAAAAGAAACAACCAACAGCCACAGACACAATAATGCATTCCACATCTAATCATCCCTACAACCAGAAGCTTGCAGCACTAAGATACATATTACATAGATTAAACAGGATCCCACTCAACAAGAGAAACTATGAAAAAAAATGAGTACAATCATAGAGGTAGCTAGGAACAATGGGTATGACACACCTATAGTACACAGGCTCAATCAAAAAATAAAGCCAGAAATACAAAATAAACACAACTCCTCCAGAATACAATTCACAAGGTGAAGACTCACAAACACAGTCAACAAACACACACAATGACATCACACAGAAAAGAACCAGATGGTACACTGTGACTGACACACATAAATTAAAACATAGAGTTGCCAACATACTAAAGAGACAGGTCTTCAACATATCGTATCAGACTGGGCGAACCCTCCAATCACATCTAAACTAATCATGTACCAAGAGGGATAAATTCCATGGATCAAAATTGTGATGCAATATACATACACATGACATGCAGGATTTTAAAACGTTTCACAGAGAACATATTGCATGTTGGAAGTATGAAACAAACCATTCCACATTTGCAGGACATTTAAAACACGATAACAAACATTTTACAAACATGGAACAAGAAATGAAAGTGATAAGAATAAATAACAATGACAAATAACTTATTCAAATGCAAGGAAACTTCCACATTCAGAAAGCCATAACTGAAAACAGACATGTGATAAATGAACAAACATTCATCAGTACAGGCTTCCTACTGCACTTAATAAAAGAAATGACAAGATAAAATCGTCCCTTTCACCCACAAGAAGGAACCACAACAAAATAAATATTATACCTCACCAAAACACACACTCACACATAAACATACATGCATGCACAAACAGTTCACAGATACTTCAAAAATTACTCTCGATGGTTGACAGTAACATTCGATTTTTCGCAAGAACATCCGAGAGTTGGCAACACAAACCAAAACAGTGCATCAGAACAAGTGTTCAATACCTATTGCTGTGATACGTTGCAGTTATAAGAAGAGGAACGGCACCAAAAATGGAAGAGAAACATAATATTTAGAAAATCGTCCACACAACCTGTAACTAGAATTTAAAATATTACTACAACACAGAAAAAACAGCCACCAGAACTGTTTATAACCTATAGGTACATTACCCAAAAATGCAAACTAAATAGTAAAAATATGTATATATTCAAGGCCACTGAAGATTCCTTGAGGAGAAAAAAGACGAAACACCTATAGCACGAAAACTGTGTTTCATTCAGTTGCAACCAGAAGGTTCAAAAAGTAAAAATTTTCAGTATTCGGTAAAGTCATTTTTCCCTCTATTTTTTTAGGTATAGATCTCACTGTTCATCTTCACTGGATTTATTGCGACGAATTTCCTTAGTGAAAGTATGTGTTGTAGCGGCACAGATAAAATGGCTAACTTCTTGTCGTCCGTGAGTTAACACCGCATATTGTTCTTACCACTCGCTTTTGTGTGTTCCGTACTTTCTCAATGAAGGGTGAGTTACCCTAGAAAATTATTCCATAGGACGTTACTGTGTGGAAACATGCAAAATATGTCAGCATATTAATTCGCTTGTTTCCAGTGTTACCAAATAAACAAACAGTAAAAGTAGTTGAACTGTGGATACTTGTGACTAGAGTCATATCAATGAAACAAGGACCAATGATCCGATTTCTCAATCGCCCACACCGCACGATGGCACAAGGTCGTTGTGTACCTCCGGAGACTGGATTTAACTGATCTATAATGCACATGGAAAGATTGTTTTGCCTTGGTATCCAAACGATACTTCATTGGCAATAATTTTTTTATGGGAGTGTGTCATCGCTTTGTTGTTTTCGTAGACACTATTCCGAGAACTGTAATCTATTGTGATAGCCACTACCACGAAGCTGTTGATCGAGAGGAACGTGGAAACAATAAAATGTGTTCAATGAATACTATAAGAGAATGCCTGTAGCTGATACCACTCACTCATTGAAGCTATCTCGTCGTGACTTGTGGGTTTCGTGCTATCACTGCTAGGACGTTGGTTGCATTTCTCTCCTCATTTTCCGTACTTTTTCATTGGTGTATTTTATTATTCTCATTTTTAACTTTTACTGTGATATGTTTCCATAGGCAGATCGTGATGCTACATTTGCAGAGCGCAGAGCGCAGAATGATGAGTTTCAAGCACAGATGCAAACACGTAAAGTGTACTTGAGTTAGATGTTTGCTTTCGTTTGGTGCAGTAGAGTAGACTCTTGTGAAACCACTTCTCCACGCGATAGAACAGTGGTCTGCGATATTGTTCTCCTGTTACTAATTGATCAAATTTCACACTTATTATATCTTTGAAGTCTCGGTCCGAAGGCTATTTCTAGTGCAGCAGGAGAAAGTATATAGTTCCACTGAAAAAGACAGGTGGTGTAATAATTCAGCAGCTAGCGTGTGTCAGAAAACACTAACAAGAAGAAGGGAGAGGTTGACGGGACATGGGTTACACCAGGGAATAACTTCGTTGGTACTAGAGGGAGCAAAAACTTTACGGGAAGACAGAGTCAGGAAAACATCCCACAAATAACTGAGGAGGTTGGCACACGGGAGGGTGGAGGGGGAGGGGAAGAGGGGGGAGGGGGAATTTGTGGCTCGTCACATCAAACCAGAAAAATGTCTGATGACAAAATAGATAAACAAGTAAATAGACATGACACGCCAGAACATCTGCTACATTATCCACTATAACTATGCAAAAAATCCCAATACATTGACTCATTCTCCATATATGTGGGTTTGTCTGCCGTAGCTGCCTCGCCATGTATAAAAACAACAGCATATAAGTAAGTTGATAATGCCAAGAATAAAGTTCCACATTTAATTCACATCTCATCAGTAGTCATGCGGACATTACATGAACTGCATACATTAAACACGTCAATTCAGATGACATCAGTGTTACGACCTGCTGTCCAACCCCATTTCTAAGCCTCTACTGAAAATGTAGTTGACGCTGAACTCGGGAACATGATAGCAAAATAGTAGCGTCCATCTTGAATTTTCTAGTAACATATATTACAGAACGAAATTAAATTTCAAAATCAGATACGCGTTTTATTATTCACTTATTGTAAGTTTTTACCAAATTATGACTTTTGTTTCCTATTTCATAATATACTTCATAGTATGTACTATTCGAGAGGCATGCTTTGGCTCCCCTGCAACATGCTGGTATAGTCTTTTCTTAAATCTACTTGAACTGTTTCCTACATACTTTGATTCCCCAGTAGAGAACTTATCATTTATTTTTTCATGGCAAATGTATGTTACGTATGTTGCTCCATAATAATGGCTAGGACTATTTTTGTTGTAATTATCAATATGCAATTTTATAAAATAAAGGCATTGTTGGAAACCTGACTGTTATATTAAATAACTTGTAGATGGTGTACAGAAACCAGCCACATATAGGTTTTAGGTTACTTTATTTATAAAGTATTTATAATTTTTCACAGTTCATCATCAGACGGTTTTTTCATGCTGACATCAGAACAAATTAAACACTTTTTACTGTGAGTTGCCGTGAAATATCCATCTGGCGCATATGTTTGCAGTTCTCTGAGATGAAATACTTTCTCAATGAGGTTTCTATTTTTACAGTTACAAATGTCGTACTGCATTGTAAACGACTTTCATTCAGTGGTTTAAAATGCAGTGCAACGTTTGTGACTGTGAAAATACAAATATCCTTGAGAAAACACTTCATCGCAAGAAAACTGCAAAAACAAATGCTCCAGATGGACATTTCATGGCCACTCATCGGAAACCAGTGTACAATTTGCTCCGATGAAAGCATGAAAAACCGTCTGATGATGAATTGTGAAAAATTCGAAACTAGTTACGGTACTTAATACAGTAATGTAAAACCAATTTGTTGCTGGTTGCTGTACACCATCAACAAATTATCAATATTTTTCTTAAAATATATATAAGGTGGCTACATGTACGCCGTTTCTTAGAAGAGTCCCAATTCTGTTTTTAACATTTATCAATATTGACCCAATCCATAGGAAATATTACCCAATTGTGTATTTTATACCCATATATCGATTCAGTATCTTAGGTTGTAGATGGTACAGGAAGGGGATACAATCCCACACTATCAGAGCATTGTATGTGCATAACGTACTGATTAGATTATCTTTACATATGTATTTGAGTGCTTATTTCGCATCTGCTGACACTCGATATTCATCCATCCTTTTTTCCTACATGACGTACTGAATTGTCAACGAGATCTATTGAATGAGCAAACATTAACTCAGTGCGGACTTCTAGAGGAGAACGTATGAACGACATAGGTCATTTCACTTTATAGTTATGTAAGATGATCAAAGACGTTACGTGGAAGGTAAACATTTGTAACATGAAGTAAGTAATGTACTTACAGGTGCTACTGTTGAAAGACAGGAATAAATGGATGGCTGCCTAAGCGTAATCAGTAAATTGATGGTAACTCTGATGGAGCCACAGTTACACTATGACATTTTACAGCTGTCTTTACTGAAGTTTTAATTTAACATATGTAGCGTAGTATTTGAGTGGAGTGTGGTTCAGGCTGGGGGCTGTGAAGGCGTGAGCTTAATTTTACAAACTAGTATACTAAACACAAAATTTTTTTCTTGACAATTAACAAATAGTAGTACAATTGAAGTTAATTTGCATCCCAGTTACAGTTCTTGAAACCAGGCCATAAAAAATAATACAATAACTGCAGAAAATTTCTTCATTAGAATGAAAATAAATTTAAATTAAATGAAGTAATATTGAAACTAGGCAGCTGACGAGAACAACAACAACAACAACAATACAATAATACACAATATACGGCTCCTGGCCATATAAACAATTATGGAAAATGAAAATAGCCTCCACAAGTTGGCATTAGTACAAGCAATAAATCTGGCAACATTACAGTAGCACTCAATTAAATTCAGATCTGCTACCACTCTCGTCACCAACTACTGACTGAAGCAAGATGTTATTAGCTCCTAAGATACTACCTTCGCAAATTTGGCAAATATATTTCTCTGTACAGTGGCATATACTATTACAGCTATACTCGCAGCGTAATAATAGCAAAATCAATATGGCTCTCGCTTTGAGAATAGAACCGTACTTTTGCCCACATACACAATAACCTGGATACACCACACTGTACACATGGGCCTAATATGTGGAATATTACTGATAATTCGTCACACTCAATGCACAGCTTGTTCCCTTCATTATAAAATAACTTGCTTCACTCAGCCGTCCAGGATACCACAGTTGGTCACTAAAGCACACTGTTTTTGCTCATTTTGTAATGTGAAGCCCCCGTCCTCTGAAAGCAACGTCTTCTCGCCCGAGAAAAGACGCCAACCGCCCTCATGGGTTGTTTGTGCCCGCACACACAGCGGCTATGCCCTTCACTGACCGTTAGTGAAGTCGCGATCTAAGTTTCTAGACACACCAGCTCTGTCCAAGTTCCAGTGTTGTTGGCTGTCCGGCTGTGACTGACTCCGCTCATCATACAGCTGTAACTGCAGCCACTGGCACACAGACTGCAATACTGGCTGAGATCAGTCGGACCAATGCCTCAGTTCTGGCCCAGCACCTCGTCACAATATGTCAGTCACTGATGCGAAGGCTATCTCTGTATCTCTTGCTCCGCTGTCCACATTTTCAAGAGTAAACTGCTTCAGTAAACTCGGCCGCTGCCCACAACTTCGATAAGGTCTACTCCGACCTCCTCCCCCCCCCCCCCCTCCCCCCAACTCACCATTGCTGATTGCCGCAGTCTTCCTGATGACTGCTCAGTGGTAGTGGCACTCATTTCCTGGAAGTGTTCGTGGAGCGAGTGACTGGCTTCCTTCTGCCTTGTGCCGCTCCATGTCAGCTAACTGTTGCACATGGCATTTATTTTGAAACCGCAACGTCAGCCTATCAGGTGTCGCAATAACATCAGGATCCTGTCAAAAATAAGGACTGGGAAAACTTACGACTACTAAATGACACATGAATCTCAATTACTTTGATTTACTCAGATAACATTAACGGCAAAACAATGACAAATAGTGGCAACATATTATCATAAGGCCTGGGAATATCTGACAAAGGTGTCAGGAGAAGACATTCTAGTAGTCATGCAACTGAATTAATTGTAAACATGAACTACCCAGTGACTGTCATGGTGTCAACTGAAAAAATAGAGTATTGCAGAAGGTAATAGTTACAAATGTGGCCGGAGCTGAAAGTAGGCAGTTCACTGGCGTTAAAACACAAATCCTCAGTCTAAATCTTTAGTTACTTGAATTACTGTAAAATGACTTTAGTGTCCCTCCAAATCAACTAACGGTTTCATCTCACCATAGTACTGCAGGTGGAGGATGAAGTGGCTGCAGGATCGATCACTGGTGGACTGAATGACCCTCACCATTGGTTAACTACAAGCCCAAATACTTCACCTCAAGTGACTCTCAGGGTGGAAGTCTTATGGCAGACACTACCACAGAGAGAATAATGTCCGATAGAATACTAACTAGAAGGAAGACTCACACCGCTGCGCTTTGCATCTCTTACTAAATTCAGATTGCGTGGGCTCTAGATCGTCCGATTGCTGACAAATAAAAATGCATCTTAGAAAACTGTAGTCCCTTTTCTCTAGCTGGTTAATCAACAACGTTCGTTCTACCGTCTTCCACAGGGAAAAGTCGCTCACTGTCTCTGTCTCTCCCTGTTACGAATGAGGAAAATTCTTCGCCACCGTCGCATTTATCTCCCTAACCCGTAGTGTATTTACGTTAGCCAATGTTTTTGCAGGGTCAATGTCAACACGTTCAGCCTAAACTGCAGGACCCGTTGTCCTTTGGCGTCCGGTGCTTTCTAGGGAAACAGTCAACCTTCTACATATGAGCACAATAATGCTTACTGCTAAGAAGCGAACCTTTTCGCACTCCTCTCAGATTGTAAAGTATTTGCACCACAATAGATCTGATCTGTTGTTGCGCCACGAACAGATACAGGCGTGAATTTGGAGAATTCTTGTAAATTTCCCGCAGCTATGGCTGGAAGGTAGTAGTTACGGGACCGATTGTCACATCGGGTGTCAGGAGATGGCGTTGATGTCTTGCAAATGATCCTTCAAGAGAGGTGTACGACACCGCTCACATGCTAGAAGACATGGCCCGCCGGGCACTCTATACAAATGTGAAGTAATCAGGACAGCACAGGGCACTGACAGTCTGTGAAGAATACATACGTTGCACTTACAATAGTTCCTAGTGACCTGTCTGTAGGGGCCGAAGCGGACTGCAGAAAGCTGTATTTATCAAAGAGCACTCTACTTGTCTCCTCCAGAGGAACTATGTCAGAGGCATAGGGAAATGACATATAAATAAGCGAGCCCGGAGTGTCAAAGGGGCAGTAGTGTCTCCATCTTGAGTGTGCCTAGAACTGGAAAGAATGACGACTGTTTAAGTTACAGGCAGACCACGACGACTTTTTGGTGATGGTTATCGGCGACCAACCGGCCCGCTGAAGCTACCTCCAACCTCCGTAGCACGGACGCGTCATGGCGGCCCCTGGAGATACACCAGGAGCGAGAGGGGTCCTAGAATCCACTCTCTGGATGGCATCGTCCTGCGGACTGCAAGCTGCTGTCCGCAGGGGCGGGGCCGGAACGCAAACCTGCTGCCTTTCGGGTGCAGAGTTGTCTGCGGGCACTGAACGAGCTGCCCTGGGAAGACGTCACGGGCCGCTACGGCTCACTACAAAGACGGCAGTCGGCTGCATCCCTTCGACGCTCTACATGGGATCCACAAGTCGCGGTTGAGGGAGCAGTCAGAGTTTTGACTGCTAGAAGTGTTAAACAAATAGGGGTGGGGGGATACCTCTCGCGATAGGGAGAAAACAGCAACATGTTGCTTCAGCGCTTCCCATAATCCCGAGGAAAAGACTGTCTTAAGTGAAGATGGAACACTTTGAAGAATAAATTGTTGCTCCGTCAGTGGCCGGTCGAATGACTCATTATTTTTCGAAAGCATTCGCAAAAAAATGTAACATCGACTTTTGACGAGCCAGTGCGTTTCATTTTAGATAATCACAGCAGTCATATTTCACTTCTTTTTCAGTTCTGTAGACAAATTCTATTGTCGTGGTAACTCTATCTCCTCACACACCTCACAAGCTTCCACAGTTTGACGTTACATTCTTTTCTCCTTTGTAATCGGACTTCAGTCAAGGTCGGATGATAAAATTACACATAATCAGTTAGTTGATCTATTTAATAAGGCATGTGTTAAAGTTGCTACTAAGGGCATAGGACAATCGGGGCTTAAGGCATGTGGAATTTGTGTTTTCAGTCCAAACAAATTGTAACCAATCGACAATGTGAGACCTTCAGAGACATTGTCCTTGAAGATGAAGACCTCCCGAATGCAACAAAAGGAAATGAGGTGGTGGTTTCGACAAAGGAATCAGATATCCCTGAAAGGAGTCAAGAACAATTTCCTGGACCATCGGCGGAGGAACTTTGGTTTTTCGTAGAAGAGATCTCAACAAAATCAGCTGTAAGTTCAAGTGTCAAGCATGTTAGTGTATCTGACATATCTCCTATTCCAAAAAATAAAAAAAGTTCTTCCAAAGACAAAACAAGCTAATGGAAAGACTAAGAAAAGAGTCAGTGATTCTTACAGCAATCCCAGAGGAAGAACAACTACAAATGATCAACAAAGAAAGAAAAAGAAGCTTTGGAAAAAATAGCTGAAGAAAACAAGAAAAGAAATTTTAAGGATAAAGACGTTAAGTACTCAATTCTGCAAGTTAAAAAAAAGGCTCAGAGAAGAAGAAACAGGCGTCATACAACAAGAAATTCAAGCTATAAAATGATAGTAGCATCAAAGATGACCTACATTTGTGATAACAATGAAATCGATGATACCAATCCAATGGTGTTCCCAGAAGACGTCCCTTTAGTTTGCGGAGAGTTCGGGAAAGATGGAGAATTACGGTACCGATGTGTTTCGTGAATTAGGTGGGGCCGAGAAACATGGAACACTCCAACACACTGCAAGTGTGATGTTTGCTATACACGAAAATGAATTCTTTTCATATCTGTAAAAACTAACAATCTATGTCGAAAATTTTTAAAGAACATGATTATTTTGTGTATTAACTCTTTATCTGGCACACACTAAACATCGTGAAGAAAAAGTATTGAGCTATTTAAATTGGATGTGTACAGCCATGTGAATAGTTTAACATAGATTTTTTCAAAATACAGTATGTCCCCTGTAAGAATTATTGCCCACAAAAGGCGCATGGGTGCTGCAAAAGTACTACAGTGTTATTCCTGTGGTTGGAAAAATGATTGCATTTTGCAGTTTTGTACGTGAAATGTCTTAAAACAATTCCTTTCTTCTACAGAGCATAGAACTATTCCACATTTTAAGCATATTGCAGTCGAGTACACTTGATGATAAGGTCTACATCTTCCATTTTGGCCTATACTCTGGGCAGTGGACAGAACTGTTGTCATACATCTTTCACCGGCATAGGTGTTGCTGTTTTCTTCTTCTTCAGGTCTTGTTGTCCATCCAGTACTCAAAGACCGGCTTCTTCTTTCCAGAAGAGATAAGTTCATTTGCTGTGTCCCAGATAAGAATTCGCTAACACATTTGTATAATAATTCATGTTCAAGACTTCCTCTTTCCGTTCGTAAGCAGTTTCCGTTGCAGAATGAAAAACATCACCATAAAATGTAATGAAACTGTTGCACCCATAACTGATGCTCATATAAACTTGCAAGATGTGTGCTAAAGAAGCATACTATTCAGAAAATTTTCACGAGAGACGACAGAATATCGGTTTATACGAGAGCTTAAATATTTCTTGCAAGAACCATTATCCGTACTAGGAGTAAACTTGAAACATGTTGTTGCAAATAGTGTGCAGTTTTGATGTTGCTTGAGAGCGACATTGCCAAATAAGGGGTTATTGTACTGTTTCGTATATGTTATTAATAAACGAATAGAAAATAAAAATAACGCGTCTTGTCCACTTTTACGCATTGACAGTTTTGCGTGTTATTACCCCATACTATGTGTGTCAACGCCGTAAGCGGTGGGGAGTAGCGTACATTAGTACTTTTTTATTTTAGTTTTAAAAATTAACGGAATGTTTATAGCTATTTCCAGTCGGTTGGAATATGGCGACAAACTCAATAGTATGATATGTTTTTGTTTTCGTAGGGGTTTAATGACGCAGCGAATAATTTACATTGATTTTCCCTTAAGTGCTTGTATTTCCCCCACCATACCCTACACTCTAAGACAAAAAAAAAAAAAAAAAAAAGAAAGAAAGAAACGACGTATCACGAAGGAATTACCCGATTGGGAGGGAAATCTGTAGATGTGATGTACATGCACAGACAAACAGATGATTATAATTTTAGGAAAATTGTGTGGCTTAGTCAACATATCGTGGCCACTTGTTGACAAACTGCCTATTGGCTCCCAGCTCGGGTTCTTCTTGGTGGTTTCATGATTTTTCTGACGTCTCGAAAATTGCTCTGAGCTCTATGGGACTTAACATCTGACGTCATCAGTCCCTTAGAACTTAGAACTATTTAAACCTAACTAACCTAAGGCAGGATTCGAACTGCGACCGAAGCAGACGCGCAGTTCCGGACTGAAGCGCCTAGAACCGCTGGGCCACCGATACCGGCAGACGTTTCGACAGCACGTGTTGTTGGCATTGGCAGAGCTTCACCCTCTACTGCTGGTGATGGACTGGACTTAAGCCCGCGACCACACGTTATACGTACATGGCCCGCCCACATCCAAGGACGTTTCGATGGGCATTTCCTGTGCGGTTCTCCCCTTGCTACCTGCAATGGTCTTTCGTTGTAAAATGGGAATCCATAATCCGTTCACTTTGAGGTTTTCTTCTTTCTTATTGAAGCTATTGTCATGAATGTGTATGTCTGTAGCTTCCCTGAAAAGCGGGTGCGATAGTTCCTCTCTGCAGCAAGAACTTCAGTGTCGGCGACTACATAGTAAAATCTCGTAATTGGTTTGCTGGTGGTTCCAGAACGTTCTATAGCTCTATAATATCTTCTCCCCGGCATCTTCCGCAATAATTCTCTAAATCTTCTTAATTGTAATTTCCTTCTGCTCTTGAGCTTCCCCTTCTGCGTTGACTGCAGAATAAATACTTCTCTGAAGTTTCTCCCGGCGTCTTCTGCAATCTTTTTAACTGTAATTTTCTTCTGCTCTTGAGCTTCCCCTTGTGCGTCGATTACAGAATAAATACTTCTTCTCTGAAATTTCTAGGTAATTGGAGCAACAACAATAAAGCACCTGCCTTCCACAATGTTCTTAGTTCGACTCGCATTTTCTCGCAAATAATGACGTATTCTGTCTCAAAATTTCTTCCTCGAATATCCTCCAAAAGTTTTCGTCTTTCAACATCTTTAACATAATATTTTTTTCACAGTTTAATCAAATTTTTCACAGATTTTCACCGAGCCCGCAACCAATTGAGGTAACACTCACTCCGCCTCGCTTTGAACTAACCGCTCATCAACTGCTTCTTCTTCCAAACGTCGCTTTCCGAAGAATGATTTTCAGAAAAAACTTCTCATAAAAAACATAACTGCCCTTTCCACCAATGGCTCGTCTGTCAAGGAAAGAAATATCTAAGACGGATAAAAAATTGCATTTGCGGCATTGTAGACGGAGCTGGGTCACTGGAAGAAGAAAGGGAGAAAGAACGGAACAACTCTGAACATAAAAATGTTACGGAACATCGTCAGTCGCTGCATCTGCAAGACAAGCGTTCAAGCCAGTTGTGGTGCAATATTTACAAGCCAGAGCAAACACTACACTATACGCTGCAAATACGAATAGAGATAGAAACATAAATCGTCCTGAAGGTAAATCGGGTAAAAGCCGAATGTCCCATTGCAGTAAGAAAAATGACAAATTCGAAACGGATAAAATATCGTTTGAAAGATGGAGGGCTTGAAATTTCGATGCATTACAGCCTAGAATCCTAGCTGATGGAGCTAGTGAATTATAGGGAATCAAGGAGCCTTAGAAAACTTGCTAAATCACTCAGCTGTAAGCTTTATTTCGAGGACAACCAAGATCAAAATATACATGGTGATTCCGTGATGATGTTATAAACTTTCAGGGATGATGGCTCAGGGTAAATGTACCAATTTGAGGTAAGTAACACTGGTCTGGAACAACCGAGTTCAAAGTTATAAGCGAAAATCATTGTTGGTTTTCCACATTTTGAGACGTGGTAGTATGCACCATCCAGTAAATACGGACTCTAAACTTCAAATCTTAGTTGTTAGGGCTTGTTCATCTTCACCACTGTGGAACACTTCTCTTCTACTGAACGTAACCACGTAAGTCTTAAGGTATGCATATTAGAGCCCATGTTTACTAGACAGTTTTCTCTTTTTTCGTCCGTACTACCACCTTCAAAAAATGGTTCAAATGGCTCTGAGCACTATGGGACTTAACATCTATGGTCAGCAGCCCCACAGAGCTTAGAAATACGTAAACCTAACTAACCTAAGGACAGCACACAACACCCAGCCATCACGAGGCAGAGAAAATCCCTGACCCCGCTGGGAATCGAACCCGGGAACCCGGGCGTGCGAAGCGAGAACGCTACCGCACGATCACGAGATGCGGGCTACTACCACCTTCCAAAACATGAAAAGCAAAGAGCTTGCACTACAAGAACTCCAATGTATGGGACCTCGGAACAATTTTCGCCCACAACTTTCCACTCGGGCGTTTTCGGATCGTGGTCCCTAACGTCAAATCCTCCCCCATCACCCCTGAAAGTTTCTAACATCTTAACGAAATCACCCTGTATACAACGATAATCCGATCAATGGGAGAAAACTTGCGACATAACGTTAAGCGTATCTTTTCATTTACTCAGGTCGAGTATAATTACGATTGTGTGCTAATGACCTTGTACATATCGCAATAAAAGCAAATCGTTTCAGGCCTTTTTGATTCTACAATTTGTCTTCTGTTTCAACAAAGCTGTGCACAGGCGCGTATTTAGACGTACCTTTTTCCTAAGACACCATATTCAACGCAGCACTCGTCGTGATAGGATGGTACCAAAATAAATAGACACATACTAAACTTACGAAGCGTCCCTACTACTTTATGAAAACCCTAGTCGACGGAGAGAACAAATGACTTTGGCAGAGGTACCAGGTGGTTATAATGAAAGTTCAGCCACTCACGGAGGTCCAGTGTGGGCTGTCATTTCCAGATATCATTAAGGACTTGGAGAGGTAGGTACCTCGAGAGTCGTTGCTGCCTGTGACCTTTCATAAGGACGCACTTGTATCGATTTGAGTGCCATTAACAGAAGTGATACTTTTCGCTGAACACCAAGGACTCCCATTGTTTGGTTCCAGTTTGCACTGGCTCCACACCAGGCAAATGTCTGCTGCCTGTGATACGGTGTCAGTGATAAACGAGACGTCGCAGCTTCCAGTGTTCCCGACAATTCGCGAGGACACTGCTTGTAATCTCTCACGGATTTTAGTTGTGGTCATCTTTGTGCTCGTCAGGGCCAGTCGAACGCTACTGTTATCTATTCGTGGTGTAGCCCTTCTGGGAGGAGCTGTGCCTAATTCTCCTGCGTCATTGATGTCTTCAGTCGACCTCGACACCACACTTTCCATAATTATCTCGCTACAGCGAACGGTCCTACGATTTGTCGGCATGATGATCGTGTGTGTCTCACGCGCATGATGCTGATCATATAAAGGTTCGGATGACAATAAGCTCCATATGCACGTCCTCTTGACATATTATGTTGCGATCTCAACTGTAGACGGACATGGCATCCATGTGGTGCTCTCGCCATTCTTTATGTACAGGAACGGCTGTTTTCTGAAAAAAAAAGTAGTTTAACATAATGAAGGAATTTTAATCAACATATTCCAAAGACGTGGAAGGTATTCTTGGTATAACACTTTTGATTTTTGATAGTGCGTTACGTTAAAGAAAGAAACTAGCTCAGTGGAATATAAGCACACACACCATGGCGATGTTAGAATTGTCATATTTCACCGTACTATATTTTTAGTTATATTAAACAATGAACTGAAAAATTTCAGTACTAGAAACAAGTAGCACTCCGCTTCAAGAAAAAACCCATGACAGACATCCTTTTTCGAAATCAATGAAATTTGTTGTTTCGCCTTTGTGGCTCTAAATAAGGGTACACTTACGTAAGTTCTAAATTATGTGAGTCATTCAGTCACTGGTATCATTGCTGTACAATGTGCCTCCAGAAGTGAGTGGTGCGTGCTCCGTCGCCGACTTCGTCAGTACATCCCGCTGACTTCACGGAGCGTCCAATATTCTAGCGCTATTTGACATAGTCTTTAACTTTCTCGTAAATGTTGTGCATTTCAACCCGACTCTCTAACGGATTGCCCTTAATCTGTCCTTACAATCATTGTTTCCCTCGCACACTGATTTTAAAATAAATGGCCGATTTTAGAACTTTCTTCCTCTTCTAGTGCTTTTGTAAATAGATTATATTTAATAAGATTAATCATTTCAGAGTACTGTCATGTTTACACTTCCATACGTATGTTTCCTCCCCTGTCATCCTTCACATCATTGCTTAGTACTGGCTCTTGATACGCACACTGCCGCTTCTCTTTTCTCTAAAGTTGGCATCCCGTAGTCTGTATTTATCCTCCATGTGCCCTGGTGAATGGTCACAGGAAGCAACTATTTTCGAGATACATACTTACGCAAGTCCTGGAATCAAGGTGTGGGGAGGCAATGGATATGATGATGGGGCTGATGAAACTACTATTGAGCATGCTGCGGCACCTGTTGCTGCCATCCAAGGAAGTTCTCCTGAACTGTTTCAATATGATATGGTTATCTGGCACGTACCCTGACTCGTGGAGGGAGGCAATTTTGATTCCCCTCCTCAAACCAGGGAAGGACCGAACGCATCCCAGTAGTTATCGGAGTATTGCCTTGACGAGCTGTGTTGGGAAGACGTTGGAACGCATGGTCAACCGCCGCCTGGTTTGGCTGCTCGAGACCAGGCAGCTCCTTAGCCCCTCTCAGTGTGGCTTTCGGAGATGTCGTTCCACTATAGACAACTTGACCCTGCTTGAGGCCGCCATCCAGCAGGCCTTTCTACGTAACCAGTTACAATAATGGTTGTCCTTGTCAACATATCCTTCATGGACAAGGTATAAATGGCATATTACAGTAGGATAACGCATGACGTCACATTGCCTCAAACGTCTTCGGGAATGTACATTTCGTTGACTGGCCTACCCTGTCCCTGATTTGTCTCCTGCGGAGAATGTCTCAGGTACGATGGTAGACACGTACTTTCATATTGACCTCCAAACAGTTATCGCCATGAACTGTTGGAGCACGCCGAGTACGGGCTAGCGGTTCTAGGCGCTTCAGTCCGCAACCGCACGGCTGCAACGCTCGCAGGTTCGAATCCTGCTTCGGGCATGGATGTGTGTGTGATGTCCCTAGGTTAGTTAGGTTTAGGTAGTTTCTAAGTCTAGGAGACTGGTGACCTCAGATGTTAAGTCCCATAGTGCTTAGAGCCATTTGAACCATTTTGTTGCAGCACGTGTTTCAGGCATAACAAGAAATTCTTCAAGATGACACTCCTATGCTCATTGTTTCCATGCCCATAGATGTCATATTACATACCGATGATGAATATGGAAGTGATTTCCGTCTCTAATTTTTTTCCTCGTTTCATCAATTAAATACAATTTTCCTCGTGTGTTATCCAGAGATTTCTAATGGGCGTTTTTTGTCAACCTTTGATTCTTCTAGCTTATGCAGGACCCATCTCATTAATTTCTTAGCTTTCTTCGCCTTCTTCAGTTTTAATAAGCAATAAATATCATACTAATACAAAACTGAGAAATATCCCCACAGATACCAGAAACATGCAGACTACACTTCAGCGCCACACTTTGATGACAGATGTTGCCACTATCAGTACAACTCAAATGTTATACAACGAACAGAAATAACAGGAAAAAAACTATCAGTACAAATGTGAAGGAATATTGTCATATCACTCGCCAACGTAATCCCCAGACAGAGAACTGAACTTACTTCAGAGAAGGTACGTGGAGACACCAGTAAAACAGTAATTTGTGGGATATGAGCTGAGCTTCGGACATGGTAGTATACTTTCACCTCATAAGTTGACATAGGTATACACTATAATGGGAAGACGTGGGGAAACTGAAAGGGAATTGTTGAAAGATTACGTGGACGGGATCAGGCCAAAGGAAACACCAAGACAATGATGGCTAGGCGACGTCAGAGAATACATCGATCAGCTAGCAATTAAAGGAAAGGACTGCACTGGTAGAAAAAAAATGATGCAGGCTCATTAATGGAGCAAGAGCCCGACTCCACAGTGCGAGAGGAAAGAGGCAGTAAGGAAGTAAACAATCGTTTAATTAAAAAGCGGCATGATTTTTTTTAAATTTGGTGATTAACAATGAGACGTAAACCAGCTGCACAAGTAACTAAAGCTCTTCTCAATTGCAGCTGTAAAACCGTCGTTTGTAGGAGTCATTCTCCAGCACCAGAAACTGATTATCGGATCACCAAATACATGAGAGACTACGTGACATACAGCCTTTAGTCATAGGTCAAGGTTTTACTTTGTATGAGGGGTAAATATTTTCTGCTAAGCCCTAAAAGTCTTTTTCAAAAATCCTTAGTAGCTCGTCGGCATCATTCACTGTCTTTATTGTGGGTGTAAGTAACGGAGATTGGTGTGGGATGGGAGGGGGGAGGGGAGAGACGGCGGGTTCTTCCACATCTGCCTCGGAGGCATTCCTGCCCCGGCAGGCACCGGTAAATAATGGATGACCGCGGTGGCCCCTAGCTGCCACCCCGTATCCCCTCAACTTAACTTCTTTGTCTGTTTTTTACCTCGCGCTGGCTCTGGGGTGTGCAGGTCGCAACGATCGTGTCGCATCTGTTTGAAGCCGGAGGCTGCTGACAATAAGAAAACGAAATTATAACAGTTTAGGATGGCTATCACGCCAGGAGAGGCGGACCGCAGCTAATGCCACTTCATATGGAGTCTGAAAAATGGGCGGCGGGCGCGGAGAGCCTCAGAACAAATGATGTGACGCTCTCTAATGAGGTGTGGTCCTAATCCCTTATGACGCTGTCGACGGATGGCATCGCCATACCGAATTCCCATTCAGGGATCTGACAGGGGAGGTGGACAGTTAAACAACAGTAACTTAACTCTGGCCTGTCATAGAACTTTACACAAAGTCACGTAGTATTTTTCGAGTCGAACAGGCATCCCAACAATTGAACTCTTGAGAGAACGACGTTCCAAACATAACATTGGTATAACTGCGGTAATCTCGAACAATTACTCGCACAGGAATGGCTCGCGGACATACTAATTTTTAATGGGACAAAGGCGACAAAGAGCAAAACATTAAGTTGGAGCAGATAAATTGAAACTCTCTTCAATACTAAATGTAGACGTTTTCAAAATTGTCCATATGAACTACTAGTTATAACCTCTAACCGTTAAATACAGTCTTCTTTGATTTACTCCTGGAAATTGAAATAAGAACACCGTGAATTCATTGTCCCAGGAAGGGGAAACTTTATTGACACATTCCTGGGTTCAGATACATCACATAATCACACTGACAGAACCACAGGCACATAGACACAGACAACAGAGCATGCACAATGTCGGCACTAGTACACTGTAGCAATGCAGGCTGCTATTCTCCCATGGAGACGATCGTAGAGGTGCTGGATGTAGTCCTGTGGAATGGCTTGCCATGCCATTTCCACCTGGCGCCTCAGTTGGACCAGCGTTCGTGCTGGTCGTGCAGACCGCGTGAGACGACGCTCCATCCAGTCCCAAACATGCTCAATGGGGGACAGATCCGGAGATCGTGCTGGCCAGGGTAGTTGACTTACACCTTCTAGAGCACGTTGGGTGGCACGGGATACATGCGGACGTGCATTGTCCTGTTGGAACAGCAAGTTCCCTTGCCGGTCTAAGAATGGTAAAACGATGGGTTCGATGACGGTTTGGATGCACCGTGCACTATTCAGTGTCCCCTCGACGATCACCAGAGGTGTACGGCCGGTGTAGGAGATCGCTCCCCACACCATGATGCCGGGTGTTGGCCCTGTGTGCCTCGGTCGTATGCAGTCCTGATTGTGGCGCTCACCTGCACGGCGCCAAACACGCATACGACCATCATTGGCACCAAGGCAGAAGCGACTCTCATCGCTGAAGACGACACGTCTCCATTCGTCCCTACATTCACGCCTGTCGCGACACCACTGGAGGCGGGCTGCACGATGTTGGGGCTTGAGCGGAAGACGGCCTAATGGTGTGCGGGACCGTAGCCCAGCTTCATGGAGACGGTTGCGAATGGTCCTCGCCGATACCCCAGGAGCAACAGTGTCCCTAATTTGCTGGGAAATGGCGGTGCGGTCCCCTACGGCACTGCGTAGGATCCTACGGTCTTGGCGTGCATCCGTGCGTCGCTGCGGTCCGGTCCCAGGTCGACGGGCACGTGCACCTTCCGCCGACCACTGGCGACAACATCGATGTACTGTGGAGACCTCACACCCCACGTGTTGAGCAATTCGGCGGTACGTCCACCCGGCCTCCCGCATGCCCACTATACGCCCTCGCTCAAAGTCCGTCAACTGCACATACGGTTCACGTCCACGCTGTCGCGGCATGCTACCAGTGTTAAAGACTGCGATGTAGCTCCGTATGCCACGGCAAACTGGCTGACACTGACGGCGGCGGTGCACAAATGCTACGCAGCTAGCGCCATTCCACGGTACCGCGGTTCCTGGTGTGTCCGCTGTGCCGTGCGTGTGATCTTTGCTTGTACAGCCCTCTCGCAGTGTCCGGAGCAAGTATGGTGGGTCTGACACATCGGTGTCAATGTGTTCTTTTTTCCATTTCCAGGAGTGTATTTCATCTGAAATAGATGACAAAAAACGAACAACGGGTTGAGACACGAGAGTACGTTACCAAATAATTTCTGTAAAGTGGTTTATAAAATATTGATACGGTGTTCCTCCCGTCACTCAATGAGGAAATGTATAGGACAGGGAACGTAATTTTTTTTCTTTGTCCCAAATGGTAATACAAGAGCAAAAACGCATAAAACATACTTCTAGTGGAGACAACTGCGATCTCTGACCATTGTAAAGAAGCCAGCGAGACAAATGTAACTATCGCTAGGGCTACATATAGCAGCACCTCCTATTTATAACGATTTTGAAGACAGACTTTTTAAAAATAGAATGTGTAACTTTTCATTCGCAATATAGGTGTGATAATTTCCCAGGGCCATGTTCATATAGACTATCACAATAGTGAGGTGTGGATCGTTTGTTCGTGATAGTCTGTTATTGTAATTTCAGTTAGACTTATTTTTGTTTTACCTACGGTGAAGGTGGATATATTAAAACACAAGAAACCTAATTCGAAGCATTACTTCGAATATAATGTATTAATAGATGTGTAACGATATACATGCGTTTGTTTCATGCTTGGAAAACCCCAGTTCAGATTCCTTTTTCTAGCACATAACTTCAACGTGGTGTACAATGTCTGATCAAAAGTACCAGGACATCGCTATGTAGTGCAGAATTGACCACCAAATGTAACGAGAGACGGATTTGCCACGATAAAAGGTGGCGAGAAGTGTTCTGTTGTAGCGGTAAACTGGGTCGGTCAGGATAGCTCAGTGATTTCGTATGTGGAATAGTAATTGGATAAGAGTAACGAATGCGTCACGGACATTTCAACCCTTCTGAACCTGCGTAAGTCAGTTGTTGGTGAAGTGGTTGTGAAACGGAAACATGAAGAAACAACCTCAGCTAAACTAAGAGCACGGAGATCTCCTACCCACGAACGGGACCAGTCGACCATTGCGGAAGGGGGTTCTAAAAAATCGTGTGAAACTTGTCTAATTAATCACTCGTGAGTTCCAAAGTGCTAAGAGCAGTCCATCTAGCACAATGATTGTGTGCTGGGAGTTGAAAAGAACGGAGTACAGCGATCGAGCCTCTCCGTACAAGCCACTCATTTCTTTAATCAGTGCTAAGACATGTTTGAAGTGGTGCAAAGAGAGCCTCCACTGGCAATCCGGTTTGTTTTTGGCGAATGCCTGCAAAACGTTACTTGCCATTATGTGTAGTGCCAACAGTGCAGAACGGAGGAAATGGTTCAGCTTATACAGAGTCCGGCAGAAAGACCTCCCACTGTGAGAGCTTTAGTGGGAATACTGAAGTGCAGGCGGTTTCGATCATAGTGGTGTTCTTCCTATTTTCAGTAGGAGCAATGGCTTGGCTAGGTGAGCATCAAGCGTTTGTTTGAACAGTATATCCATAATGGAGGTCCTGTAATTATTACTGTCCGCCTCCGTAGCGCAGAGGTAGCGTTACTACCTACCCCGCAAGAGGGCCGGGGTTCGATTCCCCGCAGGGGGCTGGGGCTTATGTGTCTCTTATCATCATTGATACGCAAGTCGCCGAAGTGGCTTCAACAAAAAGACATGCAATTCCTCTGCCAAACCCCGAAGGGAAAATATTTGTGATTATTACTCAGTGAGTATTTTGCATTCGCTTCTAATTCGTGCGACATTTTCTGTCCCTGGTAGAAAAACTATTCGAGTTTCGTTATTAAACAACAGTACATCATGTTCTGCACTGAAAAGAGAATTTACTCGCCGAACTCGGATTGCAGCACCGCTGGAAGCGTGGCGCACGTGTGAACGTCCGTCCAACAGTCTCCAGAGCGTACAGAGCTTAATGAGAGTAAGAACGGAAACTTTTTAATCACATTTTTTAGGTTTTAATCTCATAAATTTTGCAATTTTTCATATATATATATATATATATATATATATATATATATATATATATATATATATATATATATATGTATGTATGTATATGTATATACTACTGGCCATTAAAATTGCTACACCACGAAGATGAGGTCCTACAGACGAGAAATTTAACCGACAGGAAGAAAATGCTGTGATATGTAAATCACTAGCTTTTCAGAGCACTCACACAAGGTTGCCGCCGGTGGCGACTCCTACAACGTGCTGACTTGAGGAAAGTTTCCAACCGATTTCACCGAGCGAGGTGGCGCAGTGGTTAGCACACTGGACTCGCATTCGGGAGGACGACGGTTCAATCCCGTCTCCGCCCATCCTGATTTAGTTTTTCCGTCATTTCTCTAAATCGTTTCAGGCAATTGCCGGTATGGTTCCTTTGAAAGGGCACTGCCGTTTTCCTTCCCAATCCTTCCCTAACCCGAGCTTGCGTTCTGCCTCTAATGACCTCGTTGTCGACGGGACGTTAAACACTAACCACCACCACCAACAACAACAACAACAACCGATTTCTCATACACAAACAGCAGTTGACCGGCGTTGCCTGGTGAATCGTTGTTGTGATGACTCGTGTAAGGAGGAGAAACGCGTACCATCACGTTTCCAACTTCGAAAAAGGTCGGATTGTAGCTTGTCGCGATTGCGGTTTATCATATCACGACACTGCTGCGATCTTTGGTCGAGATCCAATGACTGTTAGCAGAATATAGAATTGGTGGGTTCAGGAGAGTAATACGGAACGCCGTGCTGGATCCCAACGGCCTCGTATCATTAGCACTCGAGATGACAGGCATCTTATCCGCATGGCTGTAGCTGATCGTGCAGCCACGTCTCAATCTCTGAATCAACAGATGGGGACGTTTGCAAGACAACAACCATCTGCACGAACAGTTCGACGACGTTTGCAGCAGCATGGACTATCAGCTTGGAGATCATGGCTGCGGTTACCCTTGACGCTGCATCACAGACAGGGGCGCCTGCGATGGTGTACTCAACGACGAACCTGTGTGCACGAATGGCAAAACGTCATTTTTTCGGATGAATCCACGTTCTGTTTACAGCATCATGATGGTCGGATCCGTGTTTTGCGACATCGCGGTGAACGCACATTGGAAGCGTGTATTCGTCATCGCCATACTGGCGTATCACCTGGTGTGATGGTATGGGGTGCCGTTGGTTACACGTCTCGGTCTCCTCTTGATCGCATTGACGGCACTTTGAACTGTGAACGTTACATTTCAGATGTGTTACGACCCGTGGCTCTACCCTTCATTCGATCCCTGCGAAACCCTACATTTCAGCAGGATAATGCACGACCGCATGTTGCAGGTTCTGTATGGGCCTTTTTGGATACACAAAATTTTCGACTGCTGCCCTGTCCAGCACATTCTCCAGATCTCTCACCAATTGAAAACGTCTGGTCAATGGTGGCCGAGCAACTGGCTCGTCACAATACGCCAGTCACTACTCTTGATGAACTGTGGTATCGTGTTGCAGCTGCATGAGCATCTGTACCTGTACACGCCATCCAAGCTCTTTTCGACTCAATGCCCAGGCGTATCAAGGCCGGTATTACGGCCAGAGGTGGTTGTTCTGGGTACTAACTTCTCAGGATCTATGCACCCAAACTGCGTGAAAATGTAATCACATGTCAGTTCTAGTATAATATATTTGTCCAATGAATACCCGTTCATCATATGCATTTCTTCTTGGTATAGCAATTTTAATGGCCAGTAGTATATATACACTCCTGGAAATGGAAAAAAGAACACATTGACACCGTTGTGTCAGACCCATCATACTTACTCCGGACACTGCGAGAGGGCTGTACAAGCAATGATCACACGCACGGCACAGCGGACACACCAGGAACCGCGGTGTTGGCCGTCGAATGGCGCTAGCTGCGCAGCATTTGTGCACCGCCGCCGTCAGTGTCAGCCAGTTTGCCGTGGCATACGGAGCTACATCGCAGTCTTTAACACTGGTAGCATGCCGCGACAGCGTGGACGTGAACCGTATGTGCAGTTGACGGACTTTGAGCGAGGGCGTATAGTGGGCATGCGGGAGGCCGGGTGGACGTACCGCCGAATTGCTCAACACGTGGGGTGTGAGGTCTCCACAGTACATCGATGTTGTCGCCAGTGGTCGGCGGAAGGTGCACGTGCCCGTCGACCTGGGACCGGACCGCAGCGACGCACGGATGCACGCCAAGACCGTAGGATCCTACGCAGTGCCGTAGGGGACCGCACCGCCATTTCCCAGCAAATTAGGGACACTGTTGCTCCTGGGGTATCGGCGAGGACCATTCGCAACCGTCTCCATGAAGCTGGGCTACGGTCCCGCACACCATTAGGCCGTCTTCCGCTCAAGCCCCAACATCGTGCAGCCCGCCTCCAGTGGTGTCGCGACAGGCGTGAATGTAGGGACGAATGGAGACGTGTCGTCTTCAGCGATGAGAGTCGCTTCTGCCTTGGTGCCAATGATGGTCGTATGCGTGTTTGGCGCCGTGCAGGTGAGCGCCATAATCAGGACTGCATACGACCGAGGCACACAGGGCCAACACCCGGCATCATGGTGTGGGGAGCGATCTCCTACACCGGCCGTACACCTCTGGTGATCGTCGAGGGGACACTGAATAGTGCACGGTGCATCCAAACCGTCATCGAACCCATCGTTTTACCATTCTTAGACCGGCAAGGGAACTTGCTGTTCCAACAGGACAATGCACGTCCGCATGTATCCCGTGCCACCCAACGTGCTCTAGAAGGTGTAAGTCAACTACCCTGGCCAGCACGATCTCCGGATCTGTCCCCCATTGAGCATGTTTGGGACTGGATGGAGCGTCGTCTCACGCGGTCTGCACGACCAGCACGAACGCTGGTCTAACTGAGGCGTCAGGTGGAAATGGCATGGCAAGCCGTTCCACAGGACTACATCCAGCATCTCTACGATCGTCTCCATGGGAGAATAGCAGCCTGCATTGCTGCGAAAGGTGGATATACACTGTACTAGTGCCGACATTGTGCATGCTCTGTTGCCTGTGTCTATGTGCCTGTGGTTCTGTCAGTGTGATCATGTGATGTATCTGACCCCAGGAATGTGTCAATAAAGTTTCCGCTTCCTGGGACAATGAATTCACGGTGTTCTTATTTTAATTTCCAGGAGTATATATATATATATATATATATATATATATATATATATATATATATATATATATATATATAACTTATAAACTCACATGGGAAGTACTTTATTTTATTTTTTTAAATATAATCTACACCGGTTGAAAATCTTAAAAAATTTACGTGCATTACTTTAAGATATAATAAAATCGGTAATTTTTTATGTAGAATGCTGTGGATTGCTGCTTTATGAAGGTTAAATTATGTGTTTGTGTTGGTCATGTCCAGAAGAGGATGGGCACCTGGTTGAGGAAGTCGAAACAAAGTTCGAGAGACAACAAACTTCCTGATGGTAAAACCACAAGAGGCAGACTGACAGACAAAATGATTGATGAACTACAGCAGTATTATGAGTTGACCATTACAAATAATACTGAGGATTTATTGAAAATGAAGCAGGCAGTATGGGCTACCTTCTTCCACAGACTGTCAACTAATGAAAACCCAGTACACCACCTTTGCCCTCCTGGACCTGAATCGTGGTGAATTACCGCAATGTTAAGTACTCAAACAGTTCATACAGCAATAAACAAATTCATCACAGCAGCAGTAATGGATATCATAAAACCTATTTACAGAGACCTGCAAATCCTGAATTACTGAAGAAGTGTCTGCATGGTCTGACTAAAAATTACAATCAGTCGTTCAGTTGTCTTATAGGGACTCGTAGGGACTCGCTTACCAAAAAATGTTTTTGTTGGAATTAAAACATTAATGTGGGGGGGGGGGTCAATGATGCTGTTAGCTTTTAATTATGGCAACATTTTGGCAAAAATGGCTCTGTACACTAAGGGACTTAACTTCTAAGGTCATAAGTCCACTAGAACTTAGAACTACTTAAACCTAACTAACAAGGACATCACACACATCTGTGCCTGAGGCAGGATTCGAACCTGCGACCGTAGCGGTCGCACGGTTCCAGACTGTAGCGCCCTAGAACCGCTCGGCCACCTCGTCCGGCTATGGCAACATTGGTAGGATGAAAGTACTATAGCATATAGGAATTAATCCTGGAGCAAACTGCACCAGAGAAATTGAACGGATGGACAAGGTTCGCATCGATTAAGCGGAGTATGAAGCACAGTTGGCCACTAAGGAGTCCAGGAAGAAGTAAAGAATTTTAAAAAATTGGAAAAATATCAAGAGGAGTATATAGAGTATGGTGCAGGATGCTTCTGAGTGAGTAAAAATAAAAAATTAAGCATATATTAAGTGAGTTACAGCCTTTTTTAACTTTAGAAGCCGTTCCTGAAAATTTACGTTTTGTGTTGCATTTTTCCCTAAATCTCAGAAACCACTCAGGGTAGAGTATTCAAATTTTCAAGGAGTAATAAGATACATATCCTGAGTCTACTGAACTAAAAGAAGAACACAATGTTACGAGTAATTAAAATTATTTACGATAACGTACAAAAAGTACACAAAATTTTAACCTTGTAGTAAAAAAATTGTACCTCCAAAAGCAGTGGCTGAAATGCAATTACTGTAGTATAGTAGATTCAGAACATACAGCTTAATACCCTGTAAAAGTTTCATGTCAGTGGATACAGTGGTTCCTGAAACACAGGGAAGTCAAGTCAGTAAATTTAACATTGTCGGGATAGGGCGTTCCAACTCCCCTTAAGCGTGGAGCTGCCTTGAGATTGTCTGTTGGTAGTTTAAGAAGAACCCTGCACACACGCCTTCACATGCACCCATACAAAATAATGATTAGCCAAGGATTAAGTGAGGATTTTGAAACTCGTAGAGCTGTAAGTGTGGAAATTCTTTAGAACACTCCCACTGACGCTGTTTTTATGTCTTCTGATGAGGCCCACTTCCACACGTCAAGTACTGCAAATAAAAAAAGCATCGGCTACTGGACAGCAGAAAACGGTCAGTACCTACTGACCTGCGGACAACTTCCGGGAAAGACTTCCTCAATGTATCAACAAGGAAGGATTCCATTTTAGCGCAAATAATTTTTAAACCGCTAATGTAAAATGACATAGTAATTGTTCTTAACAGAAAAAGTAGTTTATCCGTTTCTTGGTTGGTTTGTTTGTTTGTAACTACGTTTTGAAATAAGGGAGGTCTTTTTGCCAGACCCTTTATTTATTTTCCTCAGAATTTCGAACATCTTGCACAATTTTTAATTGTCGAACGATTTTTATAGGTCGACATATTCTATGAAGGTGTTCTGATGCCGGCCGCGGTGGTCGTGCGGTTCTAGCGCTGCAGTCCGGAACCGCGGGACTGCTACGGTTGCAGGTTCGAATCCTGCCTCGGGCGTGGATGTGTGTAATGTCCTTAGGTTAGTTAGGTTTAAGTAGTTCTAAGTTCTAGGGGACTGATGACCTGAGATGTTAAGTCCCATAGTGCTCAGAGCCATTTCAACTACCATTTTTTGTGTTCTGATTTTTCGTAAGTCTTGCTTCCATTATCAAACACAACAGTAGAGCCGCGTCTCTCGCACCTTGCATTTCATAAAGCCAGACTGATCATCGTCTAACGGATCCTCAGTCATCTTTTCTAGTGTTCTGTATACTATTTTTGCCAGCAGTGTGAACTATTAACTTGACTGTGAGATAGTTCTCGCACTTATCTGCCGCTGCTTACTTCGAGACAGTGTAAATGACACTTTTTGGAAAGTCTGACCGTAGGAATGAGACCTCACAGATTCTTCACACAAGCTTGAATAGTGGCTTGCAGTTTTGCTCCAACGCTTCAAGAAATTCAGAATTGTTATCCACCCCTTACGCCGCATTTAGCGGTAAATCTTACAACAAATCTCTATTAAACTCTGACACAAATACTTGACTCCCTATCTCTACCGAATAGACTCCAAAATCTTCTTTTACCATATCAAAGTACAAATCCTTGCCCAAGTAGAGTCTCCAGCTATTTGCTCTCTCCTTTGTGTTTAACAGAGGAATTTCCACTCCACTCTTTATGTTGACACAGTTGCTGTTAACTTCACTACGCGTCCGTTTGACTTACAGATATGCTGTATAAGTCATTCGGACAACCATTTCTTCCTCGATTAAATCACATCTTTTTCTATAACCATTTCTCAGTACTTTCTATTTATTGATTCCAAAGTGATTTATGTTGCTGTATTCCGTTCCTTTCTTGATAGTTTCTGTATCTCCATGTTTCATCTACCAACTGAAGTGCTGCTTCTGTTACCTAATGTTTCTTCGCCGTTAACCTCCTTGTCTGTCCAGCTTCTGTGGTTGTCCTATTTAGTGATGCCCATTCCTCTTCAACTATATTGTCTGTTTTAGTATTAATCGCAGTCTCTAGATGTCTAGAGAACTTCAAACGCATCTCACCACTCCTCGGTACTTCATTATCCCACTTCTTTCCAAACTGATCATTCCAAAAGATTTTTTTAAACTTAGGTCTAATCTCAATTATTACTTAATTGTGATCCGTCTCTATATCAACTCCCGAGTAGCCCTAACAATCCAGTAAATGATTTCGGTATCCCTGCCTCACCTTTCTGTAATATACCTGGAATCTTCCCACATTTTCAGGCTGTTTCCAACTATAACCTCTTCTCTTGTGATTTTTTTACCAGTGATTCACTTTTATTACCTGAAATTTATTGGACAGTTCAATTAACCTTCCTTCTCTATCTTATCTACTAACAATCCCATCTTCTCCTGTGAGCCTATATTATATTCTTTTCCTTACCGTTTTCCAGTCACATTTCTACATAAACGACAAAAATTCAAAATCCTCATATACTTTTTCTATGTCTTCAGCCTCTCCTTGTGATATCTGTATGTATATAAATCTTGTCTGCGTTCGTTTGCTATCGACTGTGATGCGAATAACCACACCACTGAAGCGTACACGGTAATTATCTGCCTTACCTTCCTGTTCATAACAAATCCTAATCCCATTATTTCATTTTGTGCTACTGTTGATATTACTCTATATTCGTCCGCCCCAATCTCTTATCTGTTTTCTATTTCACTTCACTGAATCCTCCTCTTCCCAAACCCTCCTCCCCCCCCTCAAAGCATATAGATTGTTATAGATTGTTCTTCGCATTTCCCTTTTCAGATTTTGTAGCTTCTCTATCACGTTCAAATTTCTGACATTTCAAACTGAAAATTCTAAATTTAATTCTGAAACTAATGAATGCTACTGAACTTACTGTCTCTTTGCTATTTTGTTTATCATTACACTGACCTACAGAGTTTTCCCTGACAAATGCAAATCAAGCTTATCCTATTCATTTATGACCCATAATAAACAAACGCAATGCAGTTTGACTGCAAACAGTTAACACAAAAGAATGGCACTTAATCAGAAGAAATCCTAACAATAGTCCATACATGTCATAAGTCACTTACCTCACAGAAAATATTCATGACACGAACTGCAGATAATACACTAAGAAGCAACTACAGTCACCTAAATAAAAAGATTCTAACTACTATAGGCTCTAACTACTAGTAGCCATATGGTTAGCGAAAGAAAGATTTTGCTCCAGAGCAGACAATGCATTTAGCAGATTTTACCTTAATCATGTGACATCCAATTCCAGAATTATATAATCATCAATAGTTCCACTTCCCAAACGTTAGCAAATACATCAATCATCATTTTACAATCCATGTCCAACCAGCACTAAATCTCCGTGACGGACACCCGTCCACACTGTACCCTCGCGCTAACACTTCCAGCCTCCAACACTGCTGAATGAGATTTTCACTCTGCAGTGGAATGTGCGCTGATATGAAACTTCCTGGCTGATTAAAACTGTGTGCCGGACCGAGCCTGTAACTCGGGACCTTTGCCTTTCGCGGGAAAGTGCTCTACCATCTGAGCTACCCAAGCACGACTAACGCCCCGTTCTCACAGCTTTACTTCTGCCAGTACCTCGTCTCCTACCTTCCAAACTTTACAGAAGCTCTCCTGCAGTTCTGCAAGTTTCGCAGGAGAGCTTCTGTAAAGTTTGGAAGGTAGGAGACGAGGTACTGGCAGAAGTGAAGCTGAGAGGACGGGGCGTGAGTCGCGCTTGGGTAGCTCAGTTGGTAGAGCACTTTCCCGCGAAAGGCAAAGGTTCCGAGTTCGAGTCTCGCACCGGCACACAGTTTTAATCTACCAGGAAGCTCCATCACTGCTAACTATAAACTTCTAACTGCGAGTCCGTCCAGCCACAGAGTCTCTTAGCGAGGGCGCAGAGCACTGTCAGTGATATTAATGCAGTTTATAGCGCTGCCAATATACAAATATATAAACGGGCTGCTTACAAAGCTTCGACTAGTAGAATGTTACCCTTTTCTTGTTTATCAATTATTTTTCTCATGGTCAACCCCCACTTGGCAGGGGCCTCCTGGAGATCCGAACAAGGGACTAATTCCGATATTTTTCCATGGGAGATTTCGTTTATACACATTTTCAATGACAGACAACATGTCCCATGGATACACATTATGCGTCTCTATTGCAGTTGTTTTCATTCCCTTCTGCATCCTCAGGCTGTTGATCATTGGTGTTACCTCTGGCAGTCTGGAGCAGTTTCCCTCCCCAAGAGCAAGATGCTGCTATGATATTCTGCCCACTTTCCAATCACCTTTGACAAAGTCGTCGGCAGAACGAGGGTGACTCCGTATACGGGATGATTGCTGATGATTTTTTATTCAAAATTTAAGCAGTAGCTGGAATGTAATTCACATAAACTAACATTTTCATTACCAATTCTACATCTACATTTATACTCCGCAAACCACCTAACGATGTGTGGCGGAGGGCGCTTTACGTGCCACTGTCATTACCTCCCTTTTCTGTTCCAGTCGCATATGGTTCGCGGGAAGAACGACTGTCTGGAAGACTCCGTGCGCGCTCGAATCTCTCTAATTTTACATTCGTGATCGCCTCGGGAGGTATAAGTAGGGGGAAGCAATATATTCGATACTTCATCCAGAAAAGCACTCTCTCGAAACCTGGCAAGCAAGCTACACCACGATGCAGAGCGCCTCTCTTACAGAGTCTGCCACTTGAGTTTGCCAAACAACTCCGTAACGCTATCACGGTTACCAAATAACCCTGTGACGAAACGCGCCGCTCTTCTTTGGATCTTCTCTATCTCCTCCGTCAACCCGATCTGATACGGATCCCACACTGATGAGCAATACTCAAGTATAGGTTGAACGAGTGTTTTGTAAGCCAACTCCTTTGTTGACGGACTACATTTTCTAAGGACTCTCCCAATGAATCTCAACCTGGTACCCGCTTTACCAACAATTAATTTTATGTGATCATTCCACTTGAAAACGTTCCGCACGCATACTCCCAGATATTTTACAGAAGTAACTGCTACCAGTGTTTGTTCCGCTATCATATAATCATACAATAAAGGATCCTTCTTTCTATGTATTCGCAATACATTTTATTCATCTATGTTAAGGGTCAGTTGCCACTCCCTGCACCAAGTGCCTATCCGCTGCAGATCTTCCTGCATTTCGCTACAATTCTCTAATGCTGCAACTTCTCTGTGTACTGCAGCATCATCCGCGAAAAGCCGCATGGAACTTCCGACACTATCTACTAGGTCATTTATATATATTGTGAAAAGCAATGGTCCCATAACACTGCCCTATGGCACGCCAGAGGTTACCTTAACGTCTGTAGACGTCTCTCCATTGATAACAACATGCTGTGTTCTGTTTGCTAAAATCTCTTCAATTCAGCCACACTGCTGGCCTGATATTCCGTAGGCTCTTACTTTCTTTATCAGGCGATAGTGCGGAACTGTATCGAACGCCTTCCGGAAGTCAAGGAAAATAGCATCTACCTGGGAGCCTGTATCTAATATTTTCTGGGTCTCATGAACAAATAAAGCGAGTTGGGTCTCACACGATCGCTGTTTCCGGAATCCATGTTGATTCCTACAGAGTAGATTCTGGGTTTCCAAAAACGACATTATACGCGAGCAAAAAACATATTCTAAAATTCTACAACAGATCGACGTCAGAGATATAGTTCTACAGTTTTTCGCATCTGCTCAACAACCCTTCTTGAAGACTGGGACTACCTGTGCTCTTTTCCAATGATTTGGAACCTTCCGTTCCTCTAGAGACTCGCGGTACACGGCTGTTAGAAGGGGGCCAGGTTCTTTCGCATACTCTGTGTAGAATCGAATTGGTATCCCGTGAGGTCCAGTGGACTTTCCTCTGTTGAGTGATTCCAGTTGCTTTTCTATTCCTTGGACACTTATTTCGATGTCAGCCATCTTTTCGTTTGTGAGAGGATTTAGATAAAGAACTGCAGTGCGGTCTTCCTCTGTGAAACAGCTTTGGAAAAAGGTGTTTAGTATTTCAGCTTTACGCGTGTCATCCTCTGTTTCAATGCCATCATCATCCCAGAGTGTCTGGATATGCAGTTTCGAGCCACTACTGATTTAACCTAAGACCAGAACTTCCTAGGATTTTCTGTCAAGTCTGTACATAGAATTTCACTTTCGAATTCACTGAACGCTTCACGCACAGCTCTTCTTACGCTAACTTTGACATCGTTTAGCTTCTATTTGTCTGAGAGGTTCTGGCTGCGTTTAAATTTGGAGTGAAGCTTTCTTTGCTTTCGCAGTAGTTTCCTAACTTTGTTGTTGAACCACGGTGGGTTTTTCCCGTCCCTCACAGTTTTACTCGGCACGTACCTGTCTAAAACGCATTTTACGATTGCCTTGAACTTTTTCCATAAACACATTGTCGGTGTCGAAACAGAAATTTTCGGTTTGATCTGCTGGGTAGTCTGAAATCTGCCTTCTATTACTCTTGCTAAACAGATAAACCTTCCTCCCTTTTTTTGTATTCCTATTAACTTCCATATTCAGTGATGCTGCAACGGCCTTATGATCACTGATTCAATGTTGTGCACTTAATGAGTCGAAAAGTTCGGGTCTGTTTGTTATCAGTAGGTCCAATATGTTATCTCCACGCGTCGGTTCTCTGTTTAATTGCTCGAGGTAATTTTCGGATAGTGCACTCAGTATAATGTCACCCGAAGCTCTGTCCCTACCACCCATCCTAAACATCTGAATGTCCCAGTCTGTATCTGATAAATTGAAATCTCCACCTAAGACTATAACATGCAGAGAAAATTTATGTGAAATGTATTCCAAATTTTCTCTCAGTTGTTCTGCCACTAATGCTGCCGAGTCGGGAGGTCGGTAAAAGGAGCCAACTATTAACCTAGCTCGGTTGTTTAGTGTAACCTCCACCCATAATAATTCACAGGAACTATCCACTTCTACTTCACTACAGGATAAACTACTACTAACAGCGACAAACACGCTACCACCGGTTGCATCCAGTCTATCCTTTCTTAACACCGCCTGTGCCTTTGTAAAAATTTCGGCAGAATTTATCTCTGGCTTCAGCCAGCTTTCTGTACCTATAACGATTTCAGCTTCGGTGCTTTCTATCAGCGCTTGAAGTTCCGGCGCTTTACCAATGCAGCTTCGACAATTTACAATTACAATACCGATTGCTGCTTGGTACCCGCATGTCCTGACTTTTCCCCGCACTCTTTGAGGCTGTTGCCCTTTCTGTACTTGCCAGAGGCCATCTAACCTAAAAACAGCCCAGTCCACGCCACACACCCCTGCTACCCCTGTAGCCGCTTGCTGCGTGTAGTGGACTCCTGACCTATCCAGCGGATCCCGAAACCCCACCACCCTACGGCCCAAGTCGAGGAATCTGCAGCCCACACGGTCGCAGAACCGTCTCAGCCTCTGATTCAGACGCTCCACTCGGCTCTGTACCAAAGGTCCGCAATCAGTCCTGTCGATGATGCTTCAGATGGTGTGCTCTGCTTTCATCCCGCTAGCGAGACTGGCAGTCTTCACCAAATCAGATAGCCGTCGGAAACCAGAGAGGATTTCCTCCGATCCATAACGACGCACATCATTGGTGCCGACATGAGCGACCACCTGCAGATGGGAGCACCCTATACCCTTCATGGCATCCAGAAGGACCCTTTCCACATCTTTAATGACTCCCCCCGGTATGCACACGGAGTGCACATTGGTTTTCTTCCCCTCTCTTGCTGCCATATCCCTAAGGGGCCCCATTACGCGCCTGACGTTGGAGCTCCCAACTACCAGTAAGCCCATCCTCTGCGACCGCCCGGATCTTGCAGACGGAGGGGCAACCTCTGGAACAGGACAAGCAGCCATGTCCAGCCGAAGATCAGTATCAGCCTGAGACAGAGCCTGAAACCGGTTCGTCAGACAAACTAGAGAGGCCTTGCGTTCAGCCCTCCTGAATGTCTTTCGCCCCTTGCCACACCTCGAGACGACCTCCCACTCTACCACAGGAGAGGGATCAGCCTCAATGTGGGCAGTATCTCCGGCAGCCACAGTCGTAGTCCGTTCGGGGGATGCGTGGGACGAGCTAGCCGTCCCCGACAAACCCCCATCTAGACCCCCAAAGTGATGCCCATTGGCAACAGCCTCAAGCTGTGTGACCAAAGCCAACACTGCCTGAAGCTGGGAGCGGAGGGATGCCAACTCAGCCTGCATCCGAACACAGCAGTTGCAGTCCCTATCCATACTAAGAACTTTTGTGCAAAGAACGTCTGAACTAATCTACAGAGAGCACAAACAATTCGACTCAAAATTTAAACGGTTATTAAAATATAAGATTGGCTAATAGATGCAGTAATGCTGCTACTTGCGCACTGCTGACACACTGCTCGGCGGCGGAAGGAGACTACGCGATTTTACACTATTCAGGTACTAAAACGCGTTGCTATACTCTCAAATACTATAATACGCCCGAAATTTATCAATTAAACAATGCAAGAACCAAAAACACGTAAAGAAATTAAGAATTAAACTCTGTAACAAATAAGTGAGCTAAGAATGTACGACTTGCTGCTGCAGCTGCTTATCCAACGGCGGCTGGGAGCACACGCCACCTATGGAACACCAGTTCAGTATTGAGCATAATTTCCAAAAACATTGAGGCACATATCATAAAGAACAACCGTATTCTGAATTCTAGTCTCTTAAAAACCACGCCGCTTGATTTTCCAACCTGAGTGGTTGTTTTGGTGTCATCGTCATTTTTGTGGTGTTATAGTCTCTTAAGGTGCAGCGGTTATCACTGGGATATCCATCAAGCATACACGGAAGATGATGCAGTTGTTTCCAGCAATTTGGTGCTCTGAGATATTGCGTTCCTTGAGCCTTATCAAGAAACAAACAAATCCATTTACTGAGTTTACTGCGTCTTTTGGATTGCTAGATGCAATTAAATTAAAGTTGAAACGTATCCTTTCCCTCCGTTGTTGATTTTTTGTGATTCTAAATGTCAGTATGAAAGTAAAATGTTAGAGAAGAAAGGACCATCACACTGCCAGCAAGAAAAATATGTAAATATCAAATTTAGAGAGAAGTCATTGAATCTTACACTGTTCTTCTGGTATCTGGCCGCGCGGGTACGTTGAATACCCGGCGAGACAAATGGATCTCGATGGCCGATAGAGAGCAGTGTTGCCGTAGGGCTGCACTCGCCTAGTGAGTGCGCCACCGTCTCGCCACGTGAAAACAGCGGCCTCGCAGCCGGCAACAATACCGCCGTACCTCGACCCCTCAGTCAGTTGTATACTTCGACAGGGTTCGCTTTCGATCTCTACTGTAGTACTAACTACTTCGCTTTGATTTTGATTTCTCTTTCCGGTCTTGTTTTGGATTGTGGTTGTACTTGATCAATTGGCAGCGTCGTGTCGTAGGTGCGTTGCGCTTCGTCGTACCCTACATTGCTTTGCTCTTCCTGCGTCGGTTGCGCCACACGTTTGCCCTGTTGGTCGACTCCACTGAGGATTTGAGTTCCGACAGCAGGTAGTCTTCCCACCTTGCGTCATCGTCGTTTCCCGCGTATTCGCTGACTTGTGCACCGGTATCCGACGAATGGCGGATACAGCAGTTCTTGTGGCGTAAAATGATTTCCTTAGAATTTATTTATTTACTCTTGCGAGTTTTGCTACAGGCCGAGGATTCGTCGTATGAAAGCAGTGAACTTGGTGACGCAAGACATTGTTATTGTTAACTGTTAATGCACAGAAATATTTTGCATGATGATAATAATCACAGTCGGGCTTAGTTAAAACGTAGACACACACTGTAAGTGCGACTTACAAATGTTAAAATTTGATAATGATAGAGCGCGTGTGGAGCATAATATATAAATAAATTTCTTACTCTGATTTATACTCTTATCGCTAATATCTTTGAAATACAAAGATTTGTTACAGGATCTCACACTGCATTTCTTGAGCGATTGCGTTAGTTTGAGTCAAACATGCACATGTGACGCCACCTGCCTATCCCAAAACTCAGGATTACATTGTTTTTCAGGTTGAAACTGTTTTCATGAACTCGACGATATTGAAAGTCTCAAATCATTGTATGGCCATTCCAGTTCTCCAGCAAGACGTGCCACCAATATTTGATCTCTACTAACAATTCAATTTAAAATTCATGTCTTCACAGATTAGCGCACAAGAAAATTAAAGTCATTGGTTGCTTGATTCATTTTATAAACCTCGGTCATCTTTGTCGGTACCCTGTGTGAGAACAACTTCTGGTCGTTTAAGTATTCTAAAATAATTTCGTAAACAGCGCTTCTTGAAAATTTAGGAAATTTGTTATATAATGCCTTAATCGTGAAGTGTCTGTTGTTTTATTCTTATGCAGAAACTTTCTGCACAAGGTCCTCAGTGATACCAAATAATCATCATCTTCAGACTTCCGTCGAGAAAGTTGTTACAGCCATCTGCAAACGTTCTGATCCATTTTCTTGCAAAGTCATCGCTCATAGTGATTTCTTTCTAACGTTCACTACCTGCCGATTAATTTCGATGGTTTTCATGGCTCCTGCTCACAGAAAAGGAAATAATGCTGAGCAGGATTTTCAATTACCAGAGACATTGTGGTGTAACGGAACACGTGAGGCGTCACGGAAGTTTTACCTCCCAGGCGTACGCACGTGAGAAGACGTAGAATTATATTTTGGTCTTATCGTATTGATTGACTGAAAGATTATTTGTACTTTTTTTAATTTATTGTGATTGTATTTCAGTTGAATGTTCGTTTTCATTTGTTAGTTGTTGACATACGACGACGGTAGTATCTTCACATGCTGTGCCGACCGCTTCCACAACTGAATCAAGAGCCAGTAAAAAAAAAAAAAAAAAAAAAAAAAAAAAAAAAAAAAAAAAAACTGCCGCCGGTTGTTGATGACATCAGAATATTGTCAAGCATTCATTGAACTCATTGTAATTAAATACAGGAGGAACGTTTATAATTGATATGTAATGTTGTATTAAGCCAATATGTTTTCAGACGTCTGTCAGATCGGTTTTCTGACGTCCGTGCAATTATACGACGGTCATAAATTTGTTATGAAGTCAAAGATACACTACTTCTCAGTGTTCTTACTCAAGAAGTAGAGAGTGATAATTATTTTTTAAAAGAAAGTATAAAGATAGTTTATTTTCTGGGATACATCTGCACCTGCATCTGCATCTAACTCTACGCACATTAGATTAAATTACATTAATACTAGTTCCATGGATCATGAATACGATATTTCGTAATGATGAGGAACGAGTCAAATTTTCCAGTACATGACATAATTCAGTTAATTTAACAACATATTTAAGTTAATATAACATACACCGTAAGCCGTCGCATTGCTCGTGACGAAGTGTACCCGGCATCATTATAAGTCATTTCGTACAATGTTCCACTCACAAACAGATCTAAGGAAAAATAACTGCCTTGTGACTTCGTACGGAACCTGATCCCTCTAATCTTATCTTTTCGGTCAGTTTGTGGAATGTACGTTGGCGGCTGTAGAATGGTACTGCAGTCAGCTTCAACTGCCGGCTCTCTAAGCTTTCTCAGTAGCGTTGCTCGAAAAGAACATCGCCTTCCCTCCCTCTCTGAGTTCCCGAAGCACCTCGTGTGCTACTCGAACCTACCGGCAACAAATCCAGCAGCCCGCCTCTGAATTGCTTCGACGTCTTCTTTAATCCGACCTGGTGAGGATCCCCAAAACTCGAATAATACTGAACAATGGGTCGCACTTGTGTCCTATCCGCGGTCTCCATTGCAGATGAATCACACTGTCCTAAAATACTCTCATAAAAAAACCGAAGTGGATCATTCTCCTCCGCTACTACAATACTTACATGCTCATTCCATTTCATATTGCTTTGCAACGTTACTCCTGGATATTTAATCGACTTGATTGCGTCAAGCAGCATACTACTAATGCTGAACTCGACCGTTATGGGTTTGTGGTACATAAGTCTTATATTAGCAGGAGGATTATTTCAATTTATGAACATATTTGAATCCATTATAGATCCTGCGATTACTAAATATAAAACAAGCACGGAGGTAAAAATAAGAGGAGTCGTCATGACGTTAAAAATTTCAAGCCGATGTCTGCCATGTTAGTTCTCCCAAAGCGTTATCTTCAAGTGTTTTGATTGATTCGAGTCATGAAAGTTGTTTCATCAAAAAAAGTAAAAAATGCCAGCTCGCTTGTCGTTTATGTGTGTATCACTCGTTCTTATCTAAGCCTAAAGTGTAAAGCAATTAAATTTCATTCGTAACTGGACTCGTTAAAGAAATATTTCATCAGGTCCTTCGTTGCAGAGTGTTTCATCATATGTATAAAATACAAATTTTTCACAAGAAGACAAATGAATATTTAATTAATAAAATGATAGCTGCCTGCGGTAAAATGCTTCGGTGGTTGAAATATTAAGAAGAGGAAGACTTTTCTGTTGAGCCACACAGACTGCTTTTTTAAAAATAGATAATCTGGACTTCAAACATTTTCTTCCTTCCATCCCGTAAAACTTTTCTGTTTTCCTCTTACGTGGTTCATTTCCAGTCTTTAGATATTGTTTCCACTTATACAGAGTTGGTATCTGAGTTGCATATTTCTTATTTTTTATGTGTAAATAAATTTTGGACCCATCAGCTCTACATTTGTCGTACCCTGAACCTGTGTCAGTTCTGTTGTGGTTGGTCATCAAAATCATCCAATATTGTTTTTATAACTCTGGGTTTGGAAGATTTTTCCTTGAATATGGCAGGTGTAACTTTAAAATATTATTTTTTTCTCATAAATATAGCCATTTGCCATCATGAAAGCTACAATTCGATTTTTAGCCTCTCGGTGACTGTAAAAGAATGTTGGTTGACATACCTGAACTTCCTTTACCCGTCCATCTCTATTGCACTGAGCTGACAAAAGTCGTGGGATCCCTTGTAATATCGTGCCGGACCTTCTATTGTCCGCCGTAGTGCAGCATCTCGGCGTGGCGTGAACACAGGAAGTCGTTCGAATTCCGTTCCCTGCAGAAATATTGAGCCATTTCATGTGAACACACCATTATGGAGCCACCAGCTTGCACATCGCCTTGTTGACCACTCGGGTCCATCTTCTTGGTCCATCACGGCCAGAGGACATCGGCTGGTGCGTACTTTTTAATGTCAATAAACTTCGCCAACAGCAGTGCACTTTAAGATGTTTTATTCTGAAAGCAAACAGTATCGTCAATTCATTTTGCCATCTTCAAGCCCAAAACGCTTGGCTCTATGGTTCGTGGGGTCTGTGTCACACTCGAACCCTGCCATCAGTTCTTACCAACTGAAATCGGGAATCTGGTCAGATGATTCATCTGACCAGACTACGGTTTTGGATTGTCTAGGGTCCAACCGATCTGGTTACGATCCCAGGACAGGCGACGCAGGCTGTTAACAAAGTCTCTCGCGTCGGTTATCTTTTGACATATCCTATTACCTCTACATTTCGCCTCACTGTCGTAACGGATACACTCGTCGTGCTTCCCACATCGATTTCTGCGGCTATTTCGCACATTTTTGTTTGTCTATTAGCACTGATAACTCTATGAAAACTCCACATTTCTCGGTGTCCGAGGTGAGAGGTAATGCATGAAACCTGTATTCTTGGCACGCTCTTGACACTGTGATTTCGGAATATTGAATTCTGTAACTATTTACGAAATGGAATGTCCCATGCGTCTATCTCCCCTTACCGTACGCCCATCAAAGTTTGGTAATTCGTTCGTCCACAATTTCGTCGGAAACCTTTTCACATGAATAACCTGAGTACAAATAACAGCTCCAGCAATGGACTGCCCTTTCTTACCTTGTACGCGATACTGTCCCCATCTGCAAACGTGTACATCGCCATGTCATGACTTTCGTCATCTCAATCTAATACATATCTTACAAACAGGAAATATCATCACATGCAGCTTCATCTGGACTTTCCTTCAATCTTTATCGCATCATAGGATTTACACTGATAGATCCAGTCAGATGGGGTCTGTGTATCACAAGAAGCCATTTGACTTAATTCCTTCATTAATGTATTTCTTTCTGCAAGTGGAGCATCCTGAAAACATCTTAGTCATGTGCCCTCGCAATTGTTATCTTCAACGGGGCTCATAGCGTGTACCCTTTTTGAAGAATCATAAATACTCTACCACACTTTTCTTTCGCTTGTACTTGTATTCTGCACAAGACTGGATGTCCATCTTCATTCTCGGACGTTTCTGATGCCTTCTTTTTACTTTTAAAAAGTGACTGTATGAACAAGCCCGGTAACAGTAGGACGTGAGTCTTTCTGCTAAACTTACAGGCAAAGACCCCTTTTCGAGCCTACTTTGGATGCAAAATGTTGCCCAGTTTCATTATTTTACATCGATCTGTTCTTTATTAATAAATAATGTAGCAGTTCGAACTTCTTTTAGAACGTGTCAGTAACTGGAAAGTGTTGTTGGAAAGCCAGTACCTTGAATCTATAGTAATGTAACATAAAACATAAGGAGAAGAAGAAAGCTTTAAGTAGAAAGTGGACAGTTCTTCCTCAGCACCAAATGGACCATTATTGTTTTTCGCAAGTACATCAAAACTTCGGCACAGATTTTCGTGCACGTTGACTGTATTTACGAAGAACGAACCTTGCCACATTATAGTACTTGCATTCCTGTTCAACATGTCATTATCCTCGTTATTCCCGAATACTATTTCTTCTTATGTACGCTTATGTTCATGATTGTATCTGACAAGCACACTTTGCCAAATTTGATCTCCTGTGTGATGGACGAATAAATAAATAAACAAAAGCGTCAGCAGCGTGGTATAATGTAATTATTATTAGTTTATTACAAAGCTGGTGTAGGCATATGTACCTACAAATGCTGAAATTGAAATTGAAAAATCGAACACGATCTTCCTGAGAAATGGACACAGAGAAGACCTGGCAAGAAGTGTTCTGGTAAACGAAGCAAATAGGCTATCGTTGAAAAGATACAATATTTTACCGTGGGAACTAAGTGTGAAACTACACGTTATTGATGAAACCTTTTTGCATCTACATTTACATATATATTCCGCTAGGCACCAAGCGGTGTGTGGCGGAGGGCACTATTCGCGTCTAAGTCATATTACACCCCCTCTGTTCCACTCGCGGATCGCTTGAGAGAAAAACGACTGTCCGAACGCTTCAGTACGAGCTCTGATTTCTCTTATCTTTGAATGGTGATCATTGCGCGATTTGGAAGTTAGTGGTATAAATATATGCTCTACGTTCTCGCCGATGATCGGATTTTGGAATTTAGCAAGCAGCTCCTTCCGTTTAGCGCGTCGTCTATCTACAAGTGTGTCCGACTTCAAACTTTCTACGAGATTTGTAACACTCTCGCGATGGCTAAATGTACCAGTCACGAATCTTGCCGTTCTTCTTTGGACCTTCTAAATCTCTCGAATCAGACCCAACTTGTAAGGGTCACATTCAGACGATAAGGAAGACTGGTCGAACTAAAGTATTGTAAGCAATTTCCTTTGTTGAAGCACTGCATCGCTTCAGGATTCTACCAATAAACCGCAATTAGAGTTCGCCTTACTTGTGTAATCTGATCGTTCCATTTGAGATCATTTCGAATAGTCACACCCAGATAATTGACAGATATTACCGCTTCCAAAGACTGGGCATTTATTTTGTACTCTTACATTAATGGGGATTTTCGATTTGTTATACGCAGTAGGTTACACTTACGAATATTGAGAGATAACTGCCAGTCATTACTCCACGCACATATTTTTCTGCAAATCCTCAGTAATTTGTTCACAACTTTCTTGTGATACTACTTTAGTGTAGATTACATCATCATCGGCAAACAATCTAAGGTCGCTGTGAGTACCATCGACCGTATCGTTTATGTATTCGTAAATCGTAAAAAGCAGCAGACCTGATGTTACGCTTGTTTCTGTTGAAGTCTCCCCATTCAGGACGACATACTGCTCTCTGTCTGTTAGAAAACTTTCTATCCAACCGCATATATCATCGGACAGGCCGGAACAAGCGACAGTGTGGAACTGAGTCCAGCGCCCTTCGAAAGTCAAGGAATATGGCATCAACCTGGGATCCGGCGTCTAGAGCCTCTTGTATATCATGCACAAAGAGGACCAGCTGTGTCTCCCATGACCGCTGTTTCCTAAAAGCGCGCTGTTCCTGAAGATGAGCTTCTCAGAGTCTAGAAAGGTCATTATGTCTGAACACAAAATACTTCCCTTGATTCTACAACAAATCGATGTCAGTGAAATTGGCCGGTAATTACGTGCATCCGATCTTCTGCCCTTTTTATAGATTTCTATAACCTGGGCCTTCTTCCAATCTCGTGTAACTTTCCTCTGTTCAAATGTTCTCTGATAGATGATGGATAATAATGGTGCTATATTTGTAGCACAGTCAACATAAAACATCACGGAGATAACGTCTGGGCCAGATGCCTTCCTGGCGTCTAGGTATCTTTATAGTTTTACAATCCCAGATACACTAATCACTATGTCAGGCATCCTTGCGTTTGTTCGATGATTCAAAAGGGAATAGTGCTGCTGTTTTCTACCGTAAACGAGTTTTTGAAAGCTAGGTTTCGAATTTCGGCCTTCTGTTTATCATCATCCGTCACATTATCCGTACTGTCAACAAGAGAAGGTATGGAATTATTTCTAGCGTTCATAGATTTTACGTACGACCAAAATATTTTAGGGTTATTTTTAGAATCTTCAGATAAAATATTGCTTTCAAATTCGTTAAAAAAATCTGTCGTTGACCTTTTGACAGCTGCTTTCATTTCGAATAATTTATGTTTGTCAGCGGGGCAGTGACTACGTTTAAAACGACTCTGCAAAATTCCCTGCTTCTTTAGCATCTTCGTAATATGTTTGTTGAAACATGGTGGATCCTTTCCCACCCCTATGTTTTTGCTAGACATATATTTCTCTGGCACTTGGTGGACAATACCTTTAAATTCCGACCAAAGATGTTCAATATCTTTGTGTTCCACAATCAATGCTTGGAGCTGACTATGAAGATATTCATCAATGACACTTTTATTTGCTTTCCCAAAAGAGAAAACTCTACGCTGTTTCCTTGGTTTTTTTGCAACTTCCACTGACATAGAAGCCACAACGACATTATGGTCACTAATACCTTCTTCTAGATTAACTTCCTCAAAACTATCAGGTCTATTTGTCGCCAAGATATCTAATATGCTCCGATCTCGAGTTGGCTTTCTAACCAATTGGTCAAGGTTGTATGTTGAGAGCGCTCCTAGAATAACTTCGCAGGAGTGTTTGCGTCTGCCCCCTGTGATAAACGTGTAATTTTCCCAAGATTAAAGTCTCCACCGACAACTAATTAATAATTTCGATATTTATTACCTATAAGCTCAAGACTTTCCCTGAAACTTTCTACGACGTTTGTTGCGGATGCTGGAGGTTTATAAAAATATCCTAATACAATGGTCACTCCTTGCGTGATTGACAGCTTTATCCATACTATTTCACAGTTCGACCCAGTATCGATCTCAACTGCGTTTAAACAGCTTTTAACTGCAATGAACACACCACGTCCCATAGCATCAGTTCTATCATTCCTAAACATTGCCGCGTGGAGTAGCCGTGCGGTCTAAGGCGCCTTGCCGCCGCTTGCGCGGCTCTCCCCCTCGGAGTTTCGAGTCCTCTCTCGGGCATGGGTGTGTGTGTGTTGTCGTTAGCGTAAGTTAGTTTAAGTTAGCTTAAGTAGTGTGTAGACCTAGGGACCGATGACCTTAGCAGTTTGGTCCCATAGGATCTTAGCACAAATTTCCAAATTTTTTCCTAAACATTGTCCAATCGGAGTTCAAAAATCTCACTGCTATTTATGTCTGGTTTCAACCAGCTTTCGGTATCTATTACAGTATTGGCATTACTACTGTTTATTTCAGAGAGTAACTCAGGTATCTTGCTACAGACACTTCATTTCAATGTATGTGAAAAACCTATAAAAGAATCATGTAAATGTGACAGAGTTTATGGTATCATTACTAAAAACGTGATTGACATAGTTGTTGAAGTAAAATATTAATTTTGCAGCATCTATGTTAATGAGGCCATTCCTTTATTCACAGTGCGGTCTTTTGCATTAATGTAGGATATATCATTTTATATGCTCATTAAACCGTCAGAACTGCTTACTGGTGACACTGAATTGCAAATTGTTGGAACATGCTTCATAGTTACTGTTTCAGAGAGATAGAAGATGTGTAAACTACTTTGACACTCACTGTCTGGCCGTCTAATAAAACAAGAACTCAATTCCGCAAAAAGCCATGCCTCCATGTAGTTATGTTCTTTCGACATTTCAAGAATATTTCGCTTGTTGACATCCACAAATCCTGACAGCATACCTTACTTACTTCTTTCCTCATTGCACACATTTATGTGTTAGCAAAGATAACATAGGTAAGTTTTTAGAAAACTTGAACAGTGAACCTGCTGCACATATAATTTGAAAATACAACCGGTACCAGTAAGCAAATAAAAATTGTTTTCGGAGTTTAGCTTTCAGCTAATGGCGCAAATACAGTAAAAGAAGATTTAAATGGGCTACGAAAGCATCTTTTTCACATCACATACTTCTAGCGCATATGCGTGATATTACTTGATCAATTACGACTTTAAGACCAGAAAAACGTTTGAAAAGGCCCTCCTAACAGTGTTATTAACTTAAACACTGTATTATGTACTACTTAACACAATTGTTGCATGCCTACGATGTAAATTACGAACAAAAAGAAACCGTGAGAAATCTCCACGCAAACAGTAGTCTGCTAATGTTTTGGGGCAACTAACATGGCGGTTTGGGTTTCAGGACACCGTAAAAAGTAATTTTGCACCGCCTTCTCCTCTTATTTTTAACTCCATGAAAACAAGCTCCAGTCTTCAGTGGTGCCATCATCTTTGACTGCTCCTTATGATATTACGAATCCGCTAACTGAACAAAGACAAAATTTAACGAGTTTATTTCAAGATTAAGCACGACCGAACTGATTAATTGAAAATGCAAAAATTTTAAAATTTCAAATTTCAGAACTGGGCTGTAACGCTGTAATATGTTAAATAAGCACCAGCACACAAATGCCTTCGTTATAGTGTTTGTGGATACTCAATAGAAGCAGTAACTCAGTGTACATGCGCAGATCGCCGAACATATTGCTGCAGCAGTCAGTTTAATAATGATATTTGTTAAAAGAAAACAGAAAACACGCATTTCATTCAACACAGCGGCTCTGAATTCACCATTTGGGGGTTCCACGTCAAACTAAATGCTCAGTCGAAGAACATGCCCATTTCTGATAACTCATTCGTTTTAAGCTGTTATGTACATAATATGTGGAATTAACTGGAAATCGAGATGCGATTCTGTTTCTTGCAGTAATCACAAACGTGAGTGTGTATAACAGATAGAACACAGGATAAATTTAATGGAGATTCCACGGCGTTCTCGTTTATACAAGTAAGTTGGGCGGGCAGTATTTGCAGGGGGCGCGGCGCATTCCATAGCGTCCCGGGAATCCCCAAATTGCCGCTGGCGGCTACGGCTGGAAGTTCCGGCGGACTACGTCCAGGAAGCGAAACTACGGCGATGCTTGCGGCGGGCTGGCTAATGCACGTCAATAAATGTAGCAGTACAGTGCAGTTATTGAAGGGAAGTTGCCATAACAGTCACAGACATTCCGTATCCGTCGGAGGGTCAACCGGAAAACACAAATTATTTTCAGAAAGAAGTAAACCATTCAGTAATGAAAATTCGTATTTTTAACCGTAGAAACGATATTTTTTTCAGTCGTAAAGAGACTACCGTATATTCACAGAGTATTTCCATTGTCGCTTAAATCGTTTGATAATAGTTTCTATGTTATTTTTTTGGATACAATACCCTCTATTACATAATTTCACTGGAGCCAGTTTCTGTCGGCCCTATACAGCCAACCGTGCCAGAAAACTCAACTAGTTTGAGTCGGCATTTACAAAGATCATAGTATAGGACAACCATTTTGTTCCTTGCTATAGTTAATCGAAAGTACGAATAATACTATTTGATCGATGTATGTACGTAAAAGAAGCAGCAGATTGACTATCATAACACGCAGACTAAATCTCTGGAGATAAACATATGAAATTTAAAGGGAACATGGTTTGTGTGACTGTATTTTTTTAAACTCACCCTTAAGGAGGCGAATGTATGATTCCTTGCAGAATCGATCCCCAGTGAAAGCTACTGGTCCAAGAAACACATGGTCCTGAAACCGGCACCGCCATGTTAGTTGCCCCAAAACATTAGCAGATTATTGTTTACATGGAGATTGCTCACGGTTGCTTTTTGTTCGTAATCTATATAGTGTGCATGCAACAGTTGTGTTAAGTAGAATACAGTGCGCTGCTTACGCTAATAACAATGTTAGGAGGGCATTTTCAAACGTTTTTCTGGTCTTAAATTCGTATTTTATCCAGTAAGACCACGCATATGCACTATAAAAGTAACTTTCCTTGTGTTTATATACACTCCTGGAAATGGAAAAAAGAACACATTGACACCGGTGTGTCAGACCCACCATACTTGCTCCGGACACTGCGAGAGGGCTGTACAAGCAATGATCACACGCACGGCACAGCGGACACACCAGGAACCGCGGTGTTGGCCGTCGAATGGCGCTAGCTGCGCAGCATTTGTGCACCGTCGCCGTCAGTGTCAGCCAGTTTGCCGTGGCATACGGAGCTCCATCGCAGCCTTTATCACTGGTAGCATGCCGCGACAGCGTGGACCTGAACCGTATGTGCAGTTGACGGAATTTGAGCGAGGGCGTATAGTGGGCATGCGGGAGGCCGGGTGGACGTACCGCCGAATTGCTCAACACGTGGTGCGTGAGGTCTCCACAGTACATCGATGTTGTCGCCAGTGGTCGGCGGAAGGTGCACGTGCCCGTCGACCTGGGACCGGACCGCAGCGACGCACGGATGCACGCCAAGACCGTAGGATCCTACGCAGTGCCGTAGGGGACCGCACCGCCACTTGCCAGCAAATTAGGGACACTGTTGCTCCTTGGGTATCGGCGAGGACCATTCGCAACCGTCTCCATGAAGCTGGGCTACGGTCCCGCACACCGTTAAGCTGTCTTCCGCTCACGCCCCAACATCGTGCAGACCGCCTCCAGTGGTGTCGCGACAGGCGTGAATGGAGGGACGAATGGAGACGTGTCGTCTTCAGCGATGAGAGTCGCTTCTGCCTTGGTTCCAATGATGGTCGTATGCGTGTTTGGCGCCGTGCAGGTGAGCGCCACAATCAGGACTGCATACGACCGAGGCACACAGGGCCAACACCCGGCGTCATGGTGTGGGGAGCGATCTCCTACACTGGCCGTACACCTCTGGTGATCGTCGAGGGGACACTGAATAGTGCACGGTACATCCAAACCGTCATCGAACCCATCGTTCTACCATTCCTAGACCGGCAAGGGAACTTGCTGTTCCAACAGGACAATGCACGTCCGCATGTATCCCGTGCCACCCAACGTGCTCTAGAAGGTGTAAGTCAACTACCCTGGCCAGCAAGATCTCCGGACCTGTCCCCCATTGAGCATGTTTGGAACTGGATGAAGCGTCGTCTCACGCGGTCTGCACGTCCAGCACGAACGCTGGTCCAACTGAGGCGCCAGGTGGAAATGGCATGGCAACCCGTTCCACAGGACTACATCCAGCACCTCTACGATCGTCTTCATGGGAGAATAGCAGCCTGCATTGCTGCGAAAGGTGGATATACACTGTACTGGTGCCGACATTGTGCATGCTCTGTTGCCTGTGGCTATGTGCCTGTGGTTCTGTCAGTGTGATCATGTGATGTATCTGACCCCAGGAATGTGTCAATAAAGTTTCCCCTTCCTGGGACAATGAATTCACGGTGTTCTTATTTCAATTTCCCGGAGTGTACATGGAGGCATGGCTTTTTGCGGAATTGAGTTCTTGTTTTATTAGACCGGTAGATCGTGAATTTTGGTGGGAATGGATACTTATTGCACTATGCTTCATTTAAAAGTTTTGAGACGGGGTTTTATGACTGTAAGGTGATATTTAAAGTATTTTTCATTCTGCTTTCAAATCTGGTTTTCGTTTTTCACGTCAGATTTTTGTGTAAATAACGTCTGAAGTTTTATGTAAAATCACATTTCTACGAATAGAAATATTTTAATTGCGTTGAAAGTAAATTATCTAACCTTGTGTAGAGTCACTTCATTCTGCATGAGAGTAGGCAATGCTAATAATTGTTACAAAAACCAATACATGTACGACAATTTCATTTCCGTTCAATGATTTCACTGCATTAAGTTCTTTCTGACTCGCTGCAAAAATTATCTTTCTTGATTATCTCCCTTACTAGTGCCCTTACTAATCACCCATAAAATCTGCATTCTACCTTTCCTCGTATCTCTTTTCCATTTGTGAAATAGCAGTGCCTGTGTTACTGAGATCTATGATGCAATGTTTCACCGGACTTGCATGCATGGCCGAAGGAACACTACACTGTGCTCCTTAATAACACTGGAACTGCTATTTCTTATTTATTCGTTAATACTAGTCCCTTGATTCTTAATAAATATGTCCTTCCTGAACGAAAATATAAGTAACATTGGAATACAGTTTGTGACACGAGGGCGTCGACATATGGATCTTTGGGTCTGGCCGTGATTCTTGCACGGATAGTCAAACTGGTTAAGCCCGCAGCTCATGTAAAGCACAAAGTTTGGATTGGAGTACAGATCCAACACACACATTCATTCTTCATTCTAATATACAGCCGAAGGTGGTTCATATTCGCAACTGCAAATATATTTCCTGTTTCCCATCTCACTGTTGTCTACGAGGCACCGTTCTCCTTGCTCTTCACTGACATCATCAAGGTTTAGATGGAAAGAATCAATACGTGAATGTAGAAAATGAAGCCTCACACTCATGTTACATGCCAGTTTGATGAAACTCTGCAGCACGGTTTCAACGATGGTTTTATAGTTTGGATGTTTTTAATGCTCAATAAGTTGCCCACTACGTCTTTAAACGAAACCCAATCTCTTTTTTCCACTGGTTTCACTGAACTTTCAAACAAATTATCTTTCATTAAATTTCCGAATTCCAGCCTGTGAGATAACTTTTCTGTTTCTCATGAGATAGCTTGGAAATCTTATTACGACTACAGGAACCAGTCACGATCTTTTGGAAGTGCATTAGTGAACTGTTTCATTAATCTAAGGTTGATGTGACAAGCAATTAAAAGTATCTTGCTTAACTGACAGTTGGTTAATTTATTCTATTCCTTGAACTGGTTGGAGGGTTCAGTTACTTACCTATCTGTGCTTTACTTTGGCTTGGTTATCTCACACACAAATGGAACACCGCTTTTTTGTGCAGCCAGACTGCTGAGCAAGTAACATTCCAACTATGAGCAAGTAACATTCCAACTGTTTTCATCTTGCTTGACTGACAGTTGGTTAATTTATTCTATTCCTTGAACTGGTTGGAGGGTTCAGTTATTTACCTTTCTGTGCTTTACTTTGGCTTGGTTATCTCACACACAAATGGAACACCGCTTTTTTGTGCAGCCAGACTGCTGAGCAAGTAACATTCCAACTATTTTCAAATGTCTACATATTGTCAAAGAATGGTTCTTATAGTTTACGAATTTCAGCTTGAGTTTAATTTTTTCAAATGTTTTTTATGGTGCACTGATAGGCAGAATGTACTGACCCAAACAAATTTCCGTTACGTAACAGTACACATTTCAGGCTACATTTTGACGAGTCTGTTAGCAACCTCCACTGTCTTAGATCATAAATGACGTTAAAGAAATTCAATAAACTCTCAGTATCACAATATAAAAGATGTGATCTTCTACTTTAAGGAATTTTATTAATTCCTTTTCTCTGTCTCCGTAACAGTAAAATAACATTCTGGACATTAGAAGATTGTCTTGCTTTCGGATTTGATATAATCTATTCTTCGCCTTTAGTCAGATTGAAGTCATTTTGATTAAATAATTCTAGTGGGGAACCCTTTTCCGGCTTGTAATCGTCACTACCAATCTCATTCATTTTCTGATGTTCCAGTTAGATTACATGATGGTCAGGCAGAGATTCCGAAGTCAAATACTGGATTGTACGGTGTATCCACAAGCACATATAGACTGACATCATAATTTAGTAGTGATGAAGTGTAAGTTGAAGTTTAAGTCAGCAAGAACCAATGCGCAAAGAAGTGGAGTACGGAAATACTAAGAAATGAAGAGATGAGCCTGAAATTCTTTGAGGCTATAGATTCATCGATAATGAATGGTTCAGTAGGCAGTTCAGTTGAAGAGGAATGGACATCTCTAAAAAGAGCAATCACAAAACTTGTAAACAAAAATGTTAGTACAAAGAAGATAACTGCGAATAAACCGTGGATAGTAGAAGAAATGCTTACGTTGATGGACCAAAGAAGAAATTACAAAAATCTGCAGGGAAATTCAGGATACAGTAATAAGCCACTTACAAACAAAGTAAATAGGAAGTGAAGAGAAGCTAAGGCGAAATGGCTTCATGAAAAATGTGAAGAAATCTAAAAAGAAATTACTGTTGGAAGGATTGACTCACCATATAGGGCATACAGAAAAATCAAAACAACCTTCGTTGAAATTAAAAGCAGAGGCGGTAACACTATGAGTGCAATGGGTATTCCACTGTTAAATGCAGAGGAGGGAGCGGATAGGTGGAAAGAGTTTACGGAATGCCTCTCTGACGGAGACGATGTGATAGAAGAAGAGACAGGAGGCGACAGGAAAGGGTTATGACATCCAACATTAGATTTAAAATTTAAAAGAGCATAGGATGACTTAAGGCACAAGGCACAAGTGACATAACTTTCCATCGGAATTTCTAAAATCATTGGTGGAAGTGGCTACGAAATGACTGTTCGCGTTGGCGTGTGAGTTGAATGAGACTGGCAATATACCATCACACTTTCAGCGAAATGTCATGCACACAATTCCGAAGGTAGGCAGAGCCAACACTGCAAGAATTATCGGACTGTCAGTTTAATAGCTCATGCATCTAAGCTGTTGACAATAATGATGTACAGAAGAATGAAAAATAGAACTGAGGATTTGTTCTGTAACGGAAGTTTGGTTTTAGGAAAGGTAAAGGCAACATAGAGACAGTTCTGACGTTTCGGTTGCTAATAGAAGTAAGGATGAAGAAAAGTCAAGATACGTTCATAGGATTTGTCGACCTGGAAAAAGTGTTCGACAGTGTAAAATGGTGCATGTTGTTCGAAATCTGAGAAAAATAGCAATAAGTTAGAGGGAAGTACGGGTCATATACAAGATGTGCAAGAGCAAAGAGGGAACAATAAGACTGGAAGTCCAAAAACAAAGTCCTGGGACTAAAAAGCGTGTAAGACACCTGTCGGCTCCTCCGCCATCTTTGACAGGTGACCCCTTATGCCGGAAGTCTTCGGCCGCCACTGCTGAATATTTTTATTCAAAAGTTAAGCAGGAAGTTTTGACTGCTAGTCGAAGACGCTACCCCTAGACCACGTAATATGAAATAATAATTAATTTTATTTTCAACCTCATAATACAGCTGTGCGCAGCAGTCGTTGAATGTAGCCCAAGAAGAAAAGAACAGCAATCGACCTGATCAATTGTTGTTCTTTTCTCCACTGAAATGATAATATCAGTATTTGTTGTATTGCGTGCCACACATTACATTTATTCGTTTTATCTCGTCATACAAAATAAAAGTGATTCATTAGCCCAAAGTCAATAGAAAAGAAAAGCCCACAAACACGTTGAACCTGTTACCGCTCTCTCCCATCTGTACATCAGCACATTATCGAATCTGTATTGACGAATTGATATTTTTAGTTCTTCAAGTAGGTCAGGCTTGCTTCCTTTCTTCAACGTCATTTAGTGGGTGACCTGTCTTATGTAAATATTTGGCTACTCTGTATAAAGGACGGACAGGAAGAACATTTTCGACGAAGAGACAGGTCACCCGCCAAAAGAGACTGAAGTGGATTTAGAAGTTAGCACGTAACGAAGAAGAAAAAGTTTCTTCTACTTGAAGAGCTAGAGATAGGTTTGAATGCGGCAACGCATTTTTCAACGCGTTCATAGATTTCTTTTCGTTTCCTAGTAATTCGATATATGTGAGTTGTTTTTGTAGGTAACTAATAATGTGTTGTTTCTTCATGTCCCCTGGAACATTTCTGGACTGCAGTGCAATTGTCGATTGCTCAGTGCAGTGAGTTGGAGATGTTTTCTTGTTTCCAGAACAAGCCAGTGGTTTGATGTGAAGCCGATGCGATTGGAGTTTTCTCAACAGGAAAGGAGCACTTTGGTGAATTATCGGTAGTATGAAGAAGGAAACCAGACAATCAGATGTTGCCGATTTTAAAGTAAGAAGAAAATTTTAAATCCGGAATCTCCATTTTAGTTTATTTCATGACGCGTTTGTGCATCATAGGTGCACGAATACGAAGGGTTGAATGCAGACAACCTGATGATGGAAGCTTGATTCCCGAAACACTTAGCTGTGGATGACGTTCCCTTGGTACGTGAACCAACAATAAAGATTACCTTCACAAACTTATCACCAATCCTTAAGATGTATGATATTAGAGTATTGTAATTGTGTTTGACACTAAGTTATTTTGAAAACTATGAATCACCATCTCGACTGAAACGTCGTACTTGCTGCCTACTTTACGCTGGTTCGCAAGCAGAGGCGGAGGCGAGCTCGTGGTTCCATGACGCTGCACTGTCCGGCACGCCGTCGCTTTCTCCGGCACCTTTCGCAGGCGCCTGCGACCTCTCTGTGAAATGCGGCTGGATTACTGGCGGCCCTATCGCCGGAGAGCGGCCGTGGACAAAGGTAATCCAGGGAGCCAGCAAGTGCCGGCGCCAAAGTGAATCGCAAATTCCTGCGAATTAGATGCCCTGCCTGCCCCGGCGCCGCCTCACTGCCGCTGCCGCTGCCGAGGAAATTAAAACCCGCCCCTCCCGCCGGCGTGGCGTCAGATTTCCTTTGAACATTACGCGTACAAAAAGAATTCTCAGTTTATCCTTATCTGTGCGCCAGGGAGCATGTTACACTGTAGTACACCAATCTTTCCTTCATTTCTTCTACGCGGTATCATATTCAGTAACCTAAATGCGTTCATCAGAAACTTTTCCCTTCTTTACGGGAATGGATTAAGACAATGAGAAGCAGCAGCCGTTCACTGATGACATACGAAATATCTAGTGTTTCACAGGAATCGGTGGGGCTGGAAAGTGCCTGGTCGTTGTGTGGGCTTAAACTTTTATTAAACTTTTAATAAAATGAAAATCCAATTTATTCAACCATACAATAATCCACAGCTGATTTACAAGAAGGAACAAACAAGAGAACAGCGGTGAGTTATCAGATGACACGACAGTCATAATGCAGTAATACATGAGGGTGAATCAAATGAAATCATTAAAAGTTCCATTAAATTTCAGAAAGTTGTGTGATGGAGTTGATAGGTGGCAGTAGTATTACTTGAGGTTCAGAAAGTGACCGACAGGTGGCAGGGTGATGCTGCAAGGAAGGCAGCAGCGTCCACTACAGTATGCCACCCGTTTATCAACCTGTACTGCAATTGAACAGCGATTTATGACGCGTTTTCTGTGTAGCGAAGGTGTCAACCATATCGAAATTAATTCCAGAATGGCAGCGCTGTGCGGTGATTCGTGTTCTCGTAGCAGCAATTGTACGAGTGGTGTAAAAAGTTTAAAAACGATGTAACGTTTGCGGCCGGCCGCGTTGGCCGAGCGGTTCTAGGCTCTTCAGTCCTGAACCAGGCTGTTGCTAAGTTCGCAGGTTTGAATCATGGCTCGGGCATGGATGTGTGTGATGTCTTTAGGTTAGTAAGGTTTAAGTAGTCATAAGTGTAGGGGACTGATGACCTCAGATGTGAAATCCCATAGTGCCACTTGAGCCATTTGTAACTATTGTGGAGGATTCCCTAAAACTGGGTCAGGCTGAACTGTGTAGTGACGGACGCAAACATTGCCTTAATGCAGAAGCTGAACCGAGTAGCCACATGTTTGGAGATCAGTTTTGGTTCAGCGTAGAATATTGTTCACATTGCACTCCACTTCAGTAATATGTCTGTTGACTGTTGAAAGACTGTCGCGTCGACGCCTGTGAAAAATTATTGCATCATTTCCACATGAAAGGTGATGAATTTCTGGGAAAAACTGATCAGGCAATGAGACTTGGGTCCACAATCATCAACGGGAAACAAAAAGTGCAAGCAAGAAAAGGCGCCACAGCTCATCGCTGAAGCTAAAAATGTTGCACACTAAACCATCTGCTGAAAAAGTCATGCTCATTCTTTACTGGGAATCAAATGGAGTAATTCTGGAGAATTACAATGATAGAAGTGTGGCGGTATCCAATACTTCTAATTCAGACATTCTGAAAAATCAACTTCGCTCTGCAATCTGAAGTAAACGACGAGAACGTCTGACTTCAGAAGAATTATTACAGAATGACACTAACTACCGCATACAGCCTGTAAGAATGTTGAGACTGTTCTGGAAATTGAATTTGAATGTCTGGTACGTCTTTCCTGTTCACCAGATCGCGCTCCTCGTGATTTTCATCTATTCGGCGCACTCTTACAAGCATTAAGAGGCTGGCATTTCAGAAATAACGAAGAGGTGAAAACAGCGCCGCAGTACTGGCTACAGACACGACCAAAAGAATCCTTTCATGACGGTGTCTATGCACTTCCAAAGTGCTTTCAAGTCAAGGAGACTACGTCGAGAAATGACTTGCAAGTTTTTTGTCCATCGTGAGAATTAAGAATGTTGCAGCATTTCTAAAATATTCTTTTGAATCACACTTGTACTACACTATACAAATTTTTGTCCCACTGTAATTAATGAGCTTGAAGCAAGAGAGCACATAGATACATATTTAAATAAAGAAGCGGCAGCCTATGACAGTAGCATAAAATACTATACGTCTCGCCCCTCTGAGACCAAAAACTTTACTTTAAAGGGAGCGTTACAATCGGTTTCAATCACGACAGGAAATATTGCCAAGGAAACTGCATGCAATATACAGGGTGAGCCATCTAACATTACCGCTGGATATATTTCGTAAACCACATCAAATACTGACAAACCGATTCCACAGACCGAACGTGAGGAGAGGAGGTGGTGTAATTGGTTAATACAAACCATAAAAAAATGCGCGGAAGTACGTTTTTTAACACAAACCTACGTTTTTTAAATGGAACCCCGTCAGTTTTGTTAGCAGATCTGAACATATAAAAAATACGTAATCAGTGCCGTTTGTTGCATTGGAAAATGTTAATTACATCCGGAGATATTGTAACCTAAAGTTGACTCTTGAGTACCACTCCTCCGCTATTCGATCGTGTGTATCGGAGAGCACCGAATTACATAGGGATCCAAAGGGAACAGTGATGGACCTTAGGTACAGAAGAGACTGGAACAGCACATTACGTCCACATGCTAACACCTTTTTATTGTTCTTTTTTCACTGACGCACATGTACATTACCATGAGGGATGAGGTACACGTACACACGTGGGTTCCGTTTTCAATTACGGAGTGGAATGAGTGTGTCACTACATATCAGGCAAACAGATGTTCAATGTGGTGGCCATCATTTGCTGCACACAATTGAAATCTCTGGCGTAATGAATGTCGTACACGCCACAGTACATCTGGTGTAATGTCACCGCAGGCTGCCAAAATACGTTGTTTCATATCCTCTGGGGTTGTAGGCACATCACGGTACACATTATCCTTTAACGTACCCCCCAGAAAGAAGCCCAGAGGTGTAAGATCAGGAGAACGGGCTGGCCAATTTATGCGTCTTCCACGTCCTTTGAAACGCCCGTCGTACATCCTGTCAAGGGTCAGCCTAGTGTTAATTGTGGAATGTGCAGGTGCACCATCATGCTGATACCACATACGTCGACGCGTTTCCAGTGGGAAATTTTCGAGCAACGTTGGCAGATCATTCTGTAGAAACGCGGTGTATGTTGCAGCTGTTTGGGCCCCTGCAATGAAGTGAGGAACAATGAGGTGGTCGCCAATGATTCCGCACCATACATTCACAGTCCACGGTCGCTGTCGCTCTACCTGTCTGATCCAGCGAGGATTGTCCACGGACCAGTAATGCAGGTTCCGTAGATTCACTGCCCCGTGGTTTGTGAAACCCGCTTAATCGGTAAACAGGTAGAACTGCAACGCATTCTCTGTTAATGCCCATTGGCAGAATTGCACTCGATGATTAAAGTCATCACCATGTAATTGCTGATGTAGCGACACATGAAACGGGTGAAAGCGGTGACGATGCAGTATGCGCATGACACTACTTTCACTCAGTCCACCGGCTCTCGCAATGTCCCGTGTACTCATGTGTGGGTTCGTGGCAACATCAGCTAACACACCAACTGCACCCGCTTCTCCTGTGACGGGCTTGTTACGGACCCGTTTGCGTGCTACGACCATACCTGTGGCATACAGTTGGCGGTAGATGTTTTGCAATGTGCGGCACGTTGGATGCTCTCTGTCCGGGTACCGTTCTGCATACACCCTGCAGGCTTCAACTGCATTTCGTCGACACTCGTCATAGATGAGTATCATCTCCGCCTTTTCAGAGTTCGAATACACCATGGTCACAGTTCCTACAACACTAGACTATCACAGACGTCTGGTAACACGGTGTACTACAGTTGGTCTGCGTGCGGAGACGAATGAAGAATAACAATAGCAGCAAGCGCTACATGCGGACACTGCGACAGCTAGACCAAACCACAACAGTGCACTACAGCCACACTCGTAAACACGGTCGTCATCGTGAACATGTCCCTGCATATGCTGCTCGCCGACCGTGGCCCGTGTTTGTTACAACACGCAACTGAACGTCGGAGCTTTCAAGCGTCGACTTTAGTTTACAATATCTCCGGATGTTATTAACATTTTACAATGCAACAAACGGCACTGATTACGTATTTGTTTATATGTTCAGATGTGCTAACAAAACTAACGTGGTTCCATTTTTTTAAAAACGTAGGTTTGTGTTAAAAAACATACTTCCGTGCATTTTTTTATGGTTTGTATTAACCAAATACACTACCCCCTCTCCTCACGTTCGGTCTGTGGAATCGGTTTGTCAGTATTTGATGTGATTTACGAAATATATCCAGCGGTAGCGTTAGGCGACTCACCCTGTATATATATCAAGCAGCTTATGTCGAAAAAGTCTTTGTTCACAGTGGCACACAAAACTGTACATATCCGGTGGACCAAACAGCGCAGAAAGTGAACAGCAGCTGATTGAGGGAGGGTGTGACGGGGAGGGAGGTTCTTGAAGCCTGACAACGAATCACGATTTTGCGTTTTCTCGTGTGCGCAAAGTGTCGTGTGTATCGTCGGACCAAGGAGGCACGTAGCTCACATTGCGTTGAGAGTCTAGTTTAGACTGGAAGTGGTTTTCTGTTGTTTTGGGGCTTATTTCGACATACTCCATGACCAAATGCTGTCCTTTCTTCCATATCTTCATGATGGTTATCCTCTGAACACTATCGTCTTCCAAGACAACAACAGACAAATTTACGGGGCTGCGTCTATCACACTCAGACTCACCCACGTAATAACCTGATCTCAATCCTGTAGAAGAACCGTCTCCTATTATTTGAAACAGCAGGAAAAACGTGGAAGTCAACATCACTGCGGTTTTGAAGATCTATGACTCCGCACTCGTGGACTAGGAGTAGAGTCTTTGAATAATAATCTCCTATTCTTTGAAACAGCAGGAGAAACGTAGAAGTCAACATCACCGCGGTTTTGAAGTTCTATTACTCCGCACTCGTGGACGAGGGGTAGAGTCTTTGAATAATAATCAAAACGTCATTGCACTCTGGTTCGAAATCCACCACCCCTTTAATTTTGATTAATAACGAGCAGTAGCGGTCGAAGACTTCCGGCGTAAGAAGTCACCCTCATTCTGCCAACGGCCTTGTCAAAGAGGGCGAAGGAGTGGACCGAGGTTCAGGGCACTCTCTTGTCCTTGGGGTGGGAAACTGCCCCTAAAGCTTGAAGAATCAGCAATGATCAACGGCCTGGGGATGCAGGAGACAAAGGAAACCACTGGGTTAAAGACACGTAGCATGTAGCCACAGGATATGTGCCTTGTAATCGATAAAGTGTCGTATGACCTTTCCATTGGCAAAGGATTCCGAAATAGTCCCGCATTCGGATCTCCGGTAGGGGACTGCAAAGGGGGAGGTGACCATCAGAAAAAGATTGGATAACCAACCTAAGGATAACGTTCCACGAATCGGGGCTTGCAATGCTAGAGGCTTGAACGTGGTAGGGAAGCTAGAAAATCTGAAAAAGGAAATGCAAACACTCAACCTAGATACAGTAGGGATTAGTGAAGTTAAATGGAAAGAAGACAAGGATTTCTAGTCACATGAGTATAGGGTAATAACAAAAGCAGCAGAAAATAGTGTAACGAGAGTAGGATTCGTTATGAATAGCGAGGTAGGTAAGAGAGTGTGTTATTGTGATCAGTGACAGGGTTGCTCTTTTCAGAAACTACAGCAAACCGACAATGACAAAGATAGCTCAGGTATACATGTCGAAATCGCAAGTTGAAGATTAAAAAAGTGTATGAGGATATTGAGAGGGTAATACAGTATGTAGAAACAAAAATCAAATAGTCTTGGGGGACTGGAATGCAGTTGTAGGGGAAGGTGCAGGAGAAAAGGATCATATTGGCTTGGGACAAGAAATGAGAGAGGAGAAAGATTAATTGGGTTGTGTTATAAATTTCAGCTGGTAATAGCGAATACTCTGTTCAAGAATCACAAAACGAGGACGTATACTTGGAAAAGACCGAGTGATACGGGAAGATTTCAGTTAGATTACATCATGATGGGGCAGAGATTCCAAAATCAGATATTGGAGTGTAAGGCGTACCCAAGAGCAGATATACTCTCAGATCACAATTTGGTAGTGATGCTTAGTAGTTTGAAGTTTAAGAGATTAGTCAGCAAGAATCAACATGCAAAGAAGTGGGACACGGAAATACTATGGAATTTAGAGACCAGCTTTAAGTTCTCTAAAGCTGTACGTACAGCAATGAGGAATATCTCAATGGACAGTACAGTTGAAGAGGAATGGACATCTGTAAAAAGGGCAGTCATAAGAAGGTGTAAAGAAAATCAAACATAGGTTCAAAGAAGGTAACTACGAAGAAACCATGGGTAACCCAAGAAATACTTCCGTTGATCTGAAGAATCAAATAAATAGGAAGTGCAGGGAAGCTAAGACGAAATGGCTGCATGAAAACTGTGAAGAAAACGAAAAAGAAATGATTGTCAGAAGGACTGACTCAGCATTTAGGAAGGTCAAAACGACCTCTGGTGAAATTAAAAGCGATGGTGGTAACATTAAGAGCGCAACGGGAGCTCCATTGTTGAATGCAGAGGAGAGAGCGGAAGGCCTCTGTGAGGGGGAAGATTTGTCTGGTGTGATAGAAGAAGAAACAGGAGTTAATTTACAAGAGATAGGGAATCAGGTCTTAGAATCAGAACTCCAGAGAACTTTGGAGGACTTAAGATATCAAATAAGGAAGAAGGGATGTATAGCATTCCATCAGAATTTCTAAAATCATTGGGAAAGTGGTAACAAAACGATTATTTACGTTGCGGTGTAGACTGTATGAGTCTGGCGACATACTTTCTGACTTTCGGAAAAATATCATCTACACAAATCCGAAGACTGAAAGAGATGTAAATTGCGAGAATTATCGCACAATCAGCTTAACAGCACATGCATTCAAGTTTCTAACAAGAATAATTACGGAAGAATGGAAAAGAAAATTGACGATGTGTTAGATGACGATCCGTTTGGCTTCAGGAAAGGTAATGGCACGAGAGAGGCAATTCTGGCGTTACGGTCGATAATGGAAGTAAGAGTAAAGAAAAATAAAGACATGTTCATAGTATCTGTCCACCTAAAAAAGTGTTCATCAGTGTAAAACGGTGCAAGATGTTCAAAATCCTGAGAAAAACAGAGGTAAGCCATAGGGAGAGAGGGGTAATACACGATATGTACAAGATCCAAGAGGGAATAATAACAGTGGATGTCCAAGACCGAAGTGCTTGGATTAAAAAGGAAGTAAGACAGGGATGTAGTCTTTCCCCTTTACCGTTCAATCTGTACATCGAAGAAGCAGTGATGGAAATAAAAGAAGTTTCAAGAGTGGGATTAAAATTCAAGGTGAAAGGGTATCAATGATAAGATTCGCTGATGACGTTGCTATCCTAAGTGAAAATGAAGGAGAATTACATGATCTACTGAATCGAATGAACAGTCTAATGAGTACAGAACATGAATTGAGAGTAAATCGAAGAAAGACGAAAGTAATGAGAAGAAGCAAAAATGAGAACAGCGATAAACGTAACTTCAGGATTGATGGTCACGAAGTAGATGAAGTTAAGGAATTCAGGCAACAAATTAACCAATGTTGGGAGGAGCAAGAAAGACATAAAAAAGCGGACTAGCACTATCAAAAAGGGCATTCCTGGCCAAGAGAAGTCTACTGGTATGCATCATAGGCCTTAATATGAGGAAGAAATTTCCGAGAATTTAGTTTGGAGCACAGCGTTGTATGACAGTGAAACATGGACTGTGGGAAAACCGGAGCAGAAGAGAATCGAAGTATTTGAGATGTGGTGCTACAGACGAATGTTGAAAGTTGGTTGACTAATAAGGTAAGGAAAGGGGAGGTTCTGCGCAGAATCGGAGTTGAAAGGAATAAGGGGAATACACTGACAAGGAGAAGGGACAGGATGATAAGACATTTGTTAAGACACCAGGGAATGACTTTCGTGGTACTAGAGGGTGCTGTAGAGGGCAAAAACTGTAGAGAAAGTCAGAGACTGGAATATATCCAACAAATAACTGAGGACATAAGTTACAAGTGCTACTTTGAAATGAAGAGGTTGGCACAGGAGAGGAATTTGTGAAGGGGTCGCTGCAAACCAGTCAGAAGACTCAACGTGTGAACGTCTTGAGAACTTGTCGTCTTGAAGTTTAGCGTTCTGACAGGTCTGACGCAGCCGGGCACGAATTCCTGTCCCGTTCCCTCCTTTCAATTTCTTTTCCATGACCCTCTAGTACCATGGAAGTTATTCCCCGGTGTCTTAGCATATGTCCTATCATGCTGTCCCATTTTCTTGTCAGTATTCTTTTTCTCACCATTTCTTTCCATATCACTCCACCTAATTTTCAACATTCTTCTGTGGCACCATGCCTCAAATGCTTCTGTTCTCTTATATTAAGATTTCAAATATTTGACGTCTCACTGCCGTGCAATGCTGTGCTTCAAACCTACGTTCTCAGAAATTTCTTCCTCAAATCAAGACCCATATTTGACATTAGTAGACTTCTGTTGGCCAGGAATGTCCTTTTGCCTGTGGTAGTCTGCTTTTAACATCTCCTTGCTCCGTCCATTGTAGGTTATTTTGCTTCGTCGGTAGCAGAATTTCTTAACTTCGTCTGCTTCGTTATCCTCAGTTCTGATATTAAGTTTCTCGTTGTCCTCATTTTTGCTACTTCTCATTACTTTCGTCTTTCTTAGATTTACTCTCAATCCATATTCTGTATTCGTTAGACTGTGCATTCTATTCAACAGATCCTGTAAATCTTCTTCACTTTCACTGCGATAGCAGTATTATCAGCGAATCGTAACACTGACCTCCTTTAACCTTGATTTAAATTTCACTCTTGAACCTTTGATTTGTTTCCATCATTGTTTCTTCGACGTGTAGATTGAATAGTAGGGGAGAACAACTAAATCCCTGATTTAAACCATTTTTAATCCCAGCACTTCGTTCTTGGTCTTCTACTCTTATTGTTCCTTCTTGGTTCTTGTACAGATTGTATTTTATCCATTTTCCCTATAGCTTATGCCTATTTTTCTACGGATTTTGAACATCTCGCACCATGAGAAATTATCGAACGCATTTTCCTGCCCGACAAATCCCATGAACATGTCTTGAGTTTTCTTCAGTCTTACTTCCATTATCAATCGCAACGTCAGGACTCCCTGTCTGGTGCCTTTACCTTTCTTGAAGTCAAACTCATCATAGTCTGAAAGTTCCCAAATTTTCCATGTTTCTGTATACTATTCTTGACAACAACTTGGAAGCATGAGATGTTAAGCTGATTGTACGATAAATCTCGAACTTGTCCTCTTTTTCTGTGTTGGGAATTGTGTGGATGATGTTTTTCCGAACGTCTGACGATGTATCACCAGCCAGTCTCATACATTCTACATATCGACGTAAATAGACGTTTTGTTGCCACTTTCCCCAATGCTCTTAGAAATTCCAATGGAATGTTATCTATCCCTTCTGCCTTGTTTGATTTTAGGTCTTCCTCAGCCCTTCTAAATTCTTATTCTAATACTGGACCCTATCTCTCCCGAATCGTTTCCTGTTTCTTCTTCTGGTACGCAATCTGATGAATTCTCACCATCACTGAGGCCCTCAATGTACTCTTTCCACCTATTTATATGGAGATCATCTCAGAATTTGTCGAAGATATCTGTACGACTCCTGTACAGGCTTCACGGGAAACAAGTCATTGAGGATAGCCCTAACCACTCTATCGAAAATAAATCCCCGCACGGGGATTCAGTCCACCAGCATATAAGAGTTACGGAAGCTATAGTACGCCTTCCAGCGACACCAGTAATTTCCTTTCTGGACCAGTGCACAATGATGGTATGAGCGTAGTTGCGTAAGACGATTCTGACTTTCGTTTAGCGAGATACTGTTGTGGTTTCAGACTATTTGCAGCCTTACTGTTCGATCTATGTTTCGTTTTTGAACATAGACTTAGTGTTTGCCCTGGTTTCTCACGCTACACGGTTCGCGGCAGTGACCTGCCTAACTCAGTGTCAAGCTATGGCAGTCTCATTACATTCTACAATGTTATATTTCCAGATTCGTAACCAATCTCATCATGCAACGAACCCAAGCACTTACTTGTACCCTTGTCGGTCTGATATAACGGCTACACTAACCCGAACGGAAATTTTTTCTGGACAGGACGAACATTTTCAGCAGTTTTTGATGAATAAATCTCGGTGCACCCAAAATGTTCCTCTCTGCAGTGCAGTCAGCGTTGCTTTGAAACACTATAATAGGTTTATACTAAGTGATACAGCAGGACACGATGCTGCAACCTTGCCTTTCGCGAGTAAAGTCCTTATCGGCTGTGCTATCCAGATGCGACTTACAGCCAGCCCTCAGAGCTTCAGGTTTGTCAGAAAAATGGGGGGGGGGGGGGGGTGGCAGGCATTCTTCGCCGCAGGACTAGGGAAGGGTAGTGGGCCCATCGCCTCTGCCGCCTTTTACCTCGGGCAAAGAAATAACTCTAGCACTCATCTGGTAGTAGGCTGAGTAGATCTGTAGCGTTCCCGGAAGGATGAGAACTGATTCCCGCCACTGTCCGGGACTGGGCCCGGAATCTCGAGGGCCGGAGTCTAGTGCTCTGCGCACTAGCTCACCAAGCCACCACTTCCGTCTGCACCTTTCTTTTACTTGTGCAAAAACTCTCCTGGAAGAAATGCTTAGTTACCTACATTCTAGAGGTTGTTACCAGGATGAAACACTGCAGTAGCGAGTGAACTATTTTTAAGCTTCCTGGTATGTTAAAACTGAGTGCCGGACTGGCATCAAAACCACAGCATTTGGAAAGTAGCAGAGAGCTGCTCGTAGGAATGAGACTGTGAGGACGCGTCGTCGGTCGTGACTGGTTAGCTCCCTTGATGTGTGCGTCGTCTGATAAGAACTAGGTTTCGGTTTCAAGACCCCGCCCAGCATACAGATTTGCTCTATTAGTAAATTTTCCTGATGAGTAGTTGACAGGATATCGTGGTGGACCCTCTACGTTGCTAATAAGATGTTGACTTGAAACAACTCGTTGGATTGTTGCTTCTTCTTCTTCTTCTTCTTCTTCTTCTGTCAATCCAGGATTAGGCCTTATGTCCCGTACAGACCTCACCACCTCTTCTTCTGCCTACCCACACTTCTTCCAGTACAGTTGTATTCCATCGCCTGTTGACAGATTCTCTGATTTGACAAACGCAATACATGCTCTCTCCCATCCTTCTTTCCTTCTTTCGTTGGATTACTTCTTCACGTAATGACTGCACACTCAGTTCTTCTCTTATTCCTTCATTTCTTATTTTTTCTTCATTGATCTAAGGAACTTCATTTCTGATGTTTTGAGGAGTCTTAGGTCTTATGATCTTAATGTCCAAATTTGTGCCACATATAGCAATTCCAAGACTTTATAAAATTCATTTTAGTTTCTCATCTCGTTTTGCCCTTTAATTGTCTACTTATCGTGCCACATGTTTTTTGATGGGTATTAATTTTCTTGTGAGGCCTTATTTTCTCTCAGGTTATATTATGATCAAAAATCTTATGGGAATGTAGCTGGGTGATGAGGTCGACAACCGCCGATATTTTGACTGGAGCATCTGCTATTTTCAAAGCCAAAGTACACAAAGTAAGCGCTGCGAAAGCGAATTTAATACCCCTGTTTCGACAGAAACCCTCTCTCTCTCTCTCTCTCTCTCTCTCTCTCTCTCTCTCACACACACACACACACACACACACACACACACACCACTGTGAACAGTAGAGCCATTACAAACCAAAGCTGACTGATGTCAGAAGAAGTTGTCGATAGTGAAATTAATAATCAACGGGGGAGATAACATAAGCTCTGTCCCTCAGTTTTTTGACACGTGAGACAGCATAATTCCATGCTGAATTAAAAAAAAGGACACCCTCTCTGTTTATAAGTTTCCTTGCCAATAACATCAACCCAATAGCTTCAATTGCGTGCCAGAATCTCCGTGTTGTTATATTACACAAGATGCCCGGTGCCAAGACAATGTTTTGCAACGACGGATTTACTCGGCTATTGTAAGCGCATCCGTCTCTAATGACCTCGTTGTCGATGGGACGTTAAACACTAACCACCATCACCACTATTTGTAAGCGCATGGCGTTTATGCTCAGTATATCGGTCCTCCACAATTCTGATAGTCTGACCAATATGTGACACGCCACAACTACAAGAAATACGGTAGACGTCCACCTTACGCAAACCAAGCTCATCCTTTACGGAACCTAAACGATCCTTGATCTTAGATGGTGGTCGAAAAACACACTTCACATAATGTTGTTGGTGTTGTTGTTGCGGTTGTCAGTCCTGAGACTGGTTTGATGCAGCTCTCTTTGCTACTCTATCCTGTGCAAGCTTCTTCATCTCCCAGTACCTACTGCAACCTACATCCTTCTGAACCTGTTTAGTGTATTCATCTCTTGGTCTACCCCTACGATTTTTACCCTCCACGCTGCCCGCCAATACTAAATTGGTGATCCCTTGATGCCTCAGAACATGTCCTACCAACCGATCCCTTCTTCTAGTCAAGCTGTGCCACAAACTCCTCTTCTCCCCAATCCTATTCAATACTTCCTTATTAGTTATGTGATCTACCCATCTAATCTTCAGCATTCTTCTGTAGCACCACATTTCGAAAGCTTCTATTCTCTTCTTGTCCAAACTATTTATAGTCCATGTTTCACTTCCATACATGGCTACACTCCATACAAATACTTTCAGAAATGACTTCCTGACACTTAAATCTATACTCGATGTTAACAAATTTCTCTTCTTCAGAAACGTTTTTTTTTTTTTTTTGCCATTGCTAGTCTACATTTTATATCCTCTCTACTTCGGCCATCAAGAGTTATTTTGCTACCCAAATAGTGAAACTCCTTTACTACTTTAAGTGTCTCATTTCCTAATCTAATTCCCTCAGCATCACCCGACTTAATTCTGCATAATATTTTCGCAAATTACCATCAATCATGTTCAAAATGCTCCCTGTGTAAGGCAAAAGGCCGTAGACTTTGGTGCAACCTCGATATTATCATCATTCACCTGGTGCAGAGTTGGTCGAAAGGGCGACGCACGTCTAATGTATCTTTCACTGCAATCATTCTGACGGAAGGTAACTTCGAGATCGGCTAAACTCAGCTGACGAACTCACAGGGTCCGAGATGACATGGGCCCTCTGAGCCAATGTACGAAGTACCCCTTCACGTTGAGCCGGAGGGTGAAAACTGTCAGTCTGCAAGTACTAGTAAGTGTGAGTAGGCTCCCTACAAGCAACACGTCCCAACGTACCATCCGCCTTCCTCCTGGCCAACACACCAAGGAAGGGAAGACAGCCGTCCTTTTCTATCTGCATCGTGAAACGAATATTCCGGTGGCTTGAATTAAGGTGCTCTAAAATGTCGTTCAATTTCTCATTGCGATCAGGCCAAGGAACAAAAGTATCTTCCTCATATGAGGAAATACGTAAGTTTCAAAGCCGGCTACTCCAAGGCACGTTCCTCCAAATCTTCCATAAATGAAAGTCAATAATAGGTGACAGAGGACATTCCATCACGTCTCCATCTGTCTGCTCATAGCACTGGTCACAGAATAAATAGTAAGTGGAAATCGACACATGTCGAAATAGGTTCGTTAATTCAGCACCAAAACTAAACTCAATCAGCGGTAACGAAACTGACAGAGGAACACGAGTCAAGAGAGGTCACATAAAAACTTATCAGAATTTCATATTCAGTCAAAAACATTCCCTCTAATCGACGTAAGAAATCTGACGAGTTCTTAATGTGGTGTTGACACCGACCTACTACAGGGCCCAACAGGGTGGCAAAGTTTTTTTGTTACACGATATATTGGAGCACCAATCTTACACACAAGAGGAAGAGGAGTCCCTTCCTTGTAGATGTTACGGCGGACATGTAATCTAGAGGGAACAGCACAGTAAGATTTGAGACACATGATGGTCTCCTGTGGTAAGGAGCTGATCCTACAAAAAGTGTTGGGAGAAAGACTAGCAGCTTGCTGAAGTAAAGCTCCATTCTCTTATCAGGCCATTGACATAGATAGTGTAGGTGACACACTAATGCCTTGTTTCCTCCATGGTTTATCTCTATTTCTGATATCAGCTCTTTTCCAGTATCTATTTTTATTTTGGTGTTTCTATATAAACCTTGGTATTCCTTTATCAAGTTCATGGTGAAATCTGTTTTCTTCGTTTCTTATAAGGGCTTTTCTGTGGATGTGGGGAAATGCTTTTTCATAGTCGATAAAAGCTATGTGTGTTTCCAAGTTCAGCTGTCCTATTTTCTGTATAAGTTGTTTCAGAGAGAAAACATCGTCAGCACAGGATCTTCCTTACGAAAACCTGCATGCTGTCCTAATGTAATTGAATAGGACATGTTTCGAAGCCATTCGTTAATTATTTTTCTGTATATCTTACAAGAAGCATTGAGAATAGATATTCCCCTGCAATTATTTGTATTAGTTTGGTGCATAAGTTCATACAACAGGTACACACAACAGAGGCTTCAGTGAACAATAATATACTCTCCGTCGCTGTTTACAACAATCTGCCAAAGCTGGAGTAACTTTCCCAATCGACGACTGTAGAAATCACATTGTTTGAGGCAAAGAACTCGTCGAGCCATGTTCGGAGCCCATTTTCGTCCGGGAAGGAAGGCCCCTCAAGGCTGTTCTATTGAGAACGGAAAAGGTGAAAACTGGAGGGTGGAAGGTCAGGTGAATAAGGTGGATGCGGAATGAATACGCAACCCTCCTCCTGTACAGTGCCTTTCGTCAGCCTAGCAGAATGCGGGCGGGAGTTATCGTGGAACAGTATCACTTCACGCCGTCCTCCTGGTCGCTGTTCTTGGAGTGCATATGTAAGACGTATCAGTTCTTGACAATAAATGTCAGCAGTGACGGCTACACATCGGGAAGTAATTCGTAGTACATCGTACCGACGCTGTTTCCACCAGATGCATAACATTATCTACTGCGTATGCGCAAGGTCTTTATAGTGGCAATTGGTGCATTGTTTTGGCCCACACATTCCATTCTTTTGCTTATGTTAGCACAAAGACACTAGAAGGGTCGGTGTTATTCAGGAGCCAATTGATCACGAGTAAGCGGAGATGCGTATGTGGCCACTGGCTGATGTTCGTGACTTTAACTTAGGGCATGCGGTACCCATACACCAGATTTTGTAACCTTCCCCATTATATGCAGCTGTCAGACTATGGTGTAATGATACAGTTAATCACATTTGTCAGTTTTCGAGTACACTAATGCGAATCATTGTGAATTAATGCGTTTAAACGATCTTCGTCAAACCCCAAAGGTCTTCCTGAACTCATAGAGTCACTAATGTCAAAACTATCTCCCTTAAAACAATGAAACCATGTTCTTGCCTGCTCTGTCTAATGGCATTATCTCTATATATGGTGCGAATGTTTCTGGCTGCCTCCGTTACTGTCACCCGTTTAGTGAATTAAAACAGAAGAATATGTCGTAAATGTTCCGATTTCTCCAGTTGGCGTTCCATTTTCTAGCATCCACAGCTCTACTCACTAAATCCAGGTGACAAAATGTGAACTCAAATAGCAACAGTGGACTACAAACAATAAATGATAATCGATAAATAAACCCACAGCAAACGGTTTGTCAATATGCAAAACAAAACCACAAGGAACTTATGCAACAGCTAATATTACTTTTGTCTTCTTTTTTAAAAGGTGAAATAACTTCAGCGCTTCTCCGTTCTTCTGGCATTTCTCCTATACTCCAACACATCTATAGTCTTGGAGCATTCTTAATTCCAGGAATGTACTACCACATTTTATCAGTTGTGAGTGAATTCCATCTAATCTACTTCTTTTCCTATTTTCTGTTTTCTTTAATGCCTATTATAGTTCTATCAGATCTATTTGGCCCGTTCCTTCCTCTGCTTATTCTTCCAGCGGCGTTTCTGCATCACTATTATAGAATAATTTCTTACTCTGATTTATTCAGTCTTCCGAGGTAAAGGTATTTATGTTTTCAGTAGCTTTATCTGTTCTTTTCATTTGTCTGATCCCTTTACTTGCTACTTTCTGTCTACCGTGAATGTCACGTACAACTCTGTTTTATGTCGCTTTTTACTGTATTTTTGGTTTCACTTCTGATGTTATTGTATTGCTCTTTAGCTTCCTCAGTTTGTTTCTACAAGAATCCCTATATACTTTATGTTCTTTTCTATGGCTTCTTCCATTTGTTTGTCCTAAATTTTAAATCTTCTTTTTCGATTTGTTTACGTTTTTCACCTAGTACTTCTTTAGTGGCTTGTATTATATTTTCAATGTTTGTTCATTCTTCATGTATATTTTTTTAAAAGCATCATATTCGCCGTTGACTGCAGAAATTATTTACTTCACAGTAATCATTACAGAGGCTTCAAGACCATTATAAAGTGGTGAACTGCTTCAGAACATGCCAAACTTTAAACTCCTTCCCCATATATACATTTCATTGTCCAAACTGAGCTTTAAATGTATTCATTAGGTATATTTTAAAGACTGACATGTTCTGAAGCAAAATTACCTCTTGATAATGACATCAAGGCCGAAAATGCAGTTGTGAAATAAAAAATTTCTACAGTCAATGGTGAATAGGGAGTTTATTAAAAAGTCTTTGTGGCTGTGAACTCCAGTCGTGAGAAGCAATTTACACCAGTTGCACCTTCATTTGACGGCAGTCGCTGGAGTAGCTTAGTTAACTTGCACTGATATACATTCCTTCAACTCTCTTCTTCGAGCAGATGAACCTTAAAAGTTTTGTTTGAGTTTTTGTTTTCATTTTTCCTCCTCCTCCGTTTTCTCCGTCAGCTGGACCTTTGATATAACAAGATAATTAGCCGTGCAAGCAACTTTCTCGGCAAGGCAACCACAGTTCTGACATTATGAATAACAATAAAAACACTCAACACTCAATAACCCTTCAAATCATCGTAAACATTACAACAATTAAAAAGTTAATAATGATGACGTGTTTTCAAAAGCTACAGAGCTGTGTGAAGATGGCAGAAATACTGAACCACAGGACAGGCAAAATTAAGGCGAAATACGATAAATATAAGGCCACTAGTGTTTATGAGATCGCCTGAAAAGACTGCCTCGAAAATACGTAGGTCAGACTGGGTGCAAATTTAATACACGGTTTAAAGAGCACGTACTCCTCGTATGCTCCAAATCAGCTATCTCAGAAGTATTAGATGAAAACCCATAAACGAATCGAAAAAAGGGGTTTAATATTTAGGACGAATAGATGGAAGAAGCCATGGAAAAGAAATGAGTCAGTCTATTTCCAACACTGAAAAGAATTTTCATATTATATTTAAGGAAACAAAGGAATTACTTTAAATCTTTTGGGAAAAAACATATCACAAATACAGTAAAGCGAACATCAAATTCAACTTTGAATAATCTCATTGAAATGGAACACTATAATATCCCATCGAATTCTAATTATCTGAATTCCCGCGGGTAGTTCTGGGATTGGTCTCACGTTTATCTAGCAACTGTAGACTCAAGTACTCCTCCTTGGTAATTTTATAATACTGAGGTACTAATGTAAAGCAAATTATCTTGTATTTGATATAAACTACTGAGTGTTTAAAATTATGTAACTTGGTTCTCAGTCTTCGGTTGTTTTCCTACTTATGATTTCCTTTTGTTTTCTTCTTCGGTGCCGTGGCCTTCCCCCTCTCAGTTTATTGCTGACCTCCCTGAGCTGCTTTCACATTGACCTGTTAGCAATACGCAATACGTCGGATGGGTGGACATCAAAGAGGATTTAAAGTTTGACTTACACCGGTTTTGTAGAGATGGTAAATACCGAATCCTGTAATACACTGAGATGAGAAAAGTCATAGAATAGCTCCTAACATGGCGCATTGTCACCATAAAAATTCCATCGTTGTTTGGGAAGATGAAGTGCATGAATGGCTGCAAATGGTCTCCAAGTAGGTGAACATAAACATTCCCAATCAATCATAGGTTCAATTGGACCAGGAGACCCAGTCCATTCCATGTAAACACAGCTCACACCATTACACAGTCACCAACAGCTTGCACAGTGACTTATCGACGACTTGGGTCCATGGCTTCGTGGGGTCTGCACCATACTCGAACCCTGCCATCAGCGTTTACCAACTGAAATCCGGACTGACCAGGCCACGATTTTTCAGTCGTATGTGGTCCAACGGATACGGTCACGAGATTAAGGAGAAGCGCTGCTGGTGTTGTCGTGCTGTAACCGAAAATACTCGCGTTGGTCGTCTACTGCCATAGCCAACGCCAAATTTTGACGCACTGTCCTAACGGATGCAGTCCGTCGTACGTCCCGCATTATTTCTGCGGTTTCTTCACGCACTGAGACTTCCTGGCAGGTTAAAACTGTGTGTAGGACCGAGACTCGAACTCAGTACCTTTGCCTTTCGCGGTCAAGTGCTCTACCAGCTGAGCTACCCACGCACGACTCATGACTAGTCGCCACAATTGTACTTCCACCAGTACCTCGTCTCCTACCTTCCAAATTTCACAGAAGTTGTCCTGCGAAACTTGCAGGACTAGCACAACTGGAAGAAAGGATATTGCGGAGACATGGCTTAGCCACAGTCTGGGGTAGGTTTCCATAGTGAAATTTTCGCTCGGCAAGGGAGTGTGTGCTGACATGAAACTTCCTTGCAGATTAAAACTGTGTCCGCAGCTCGTGGTCGTGCGGTAGCGTTCTCGCTTCCCGAGCCCGGGTTCCCGGGTTCGATTCCCGGCGGGGTCAGGGATTTTCTCTGCCTCGTGATGACTGGGTGTTGTGTGATGTCCTTAGGTTGGTTAGGTTTAAGGAGTTCTAAGTTCTAGGGTACTGATGGCCATAGATGTTAAGTCCCATAGTGCTCAAAGCCATTTGAACCATTTAAAACTGTGTGCCGGACCGAGACTCGAACTGGCGACTTTGCCTTTCGTGGGCAAGTGCTCTTTTCACACAATGTTGTTTAACTGTCTGCACTGACAACTTTTCGCAAATGCCTCTGCTCTCGATTGTTGAGTGAAGGCCGTCAGCCACTGCTTTGTCCATGGTGAGAGGTAATACCTAGAATTTGGTAGTCTCAGCAGACTCTTTACATTGTTGTGGATCGCGGAATATTGGATACCCTAACGATTTACAAAATGGAATTTTCACATGGGTCTAGCTCCAGCTGCCATTCCACGTTCACAGGCTATTAATTCCCGTCAGGTCACGAGCCCAGGAGAGGAGCTGCAGGCGATGTGCTGCTAGCAAAGGCATTCGCTTTGGTCGTCTGCTGTCATAACCCATTAAATCCAAATTTCGCCTCACTATTCTAAATGATACGTTCATCAAATATCCCACACTGATTTCTGAGGTTACTCCACTCAGTGCTGCTTATCTCTTAGCACCGACTACTTACACAAATGCCGCTGCTCTCGGTCGTTAAGTGAAGGCCTTCGGCCACAGAGTTATCCGTGATGTGAGATAATGCCTGAAATTTGGTATTCGTGGAACACTCTTTACACTTCAGCTCTCGGAATACTGAATTCTCTAACAATTTCGTAAATGGAATGTCCCACACGTCAAGCTCCAACTAACATTCCGCATTCAAAGTCTGTTAATTCCCGTAGTGCAGCCCTAATCACGTCGGAAACATTTTCACATGAATCACCTGAGCACAAATGACGTCTCCGCCAATGCACTGCCCTTTCATACCTTGTGCACACCATATTACCTCCATCTGTATGCGTGCATATCGCTATCCCGTACTGTAGTATTATTTATTAAATGATATCTTCTGGCGTACATATAGTACGTTCACCAGACGTCAGTTAATCATTTGGTATTTTATCCTCGTTGACATTAGTGTCCCATTCATTGTTTTGTTTTTTCTCCCCTTGTTTCTAGACCTGTCCCATTCAGCAGTCATGCTTTGTACACCTTTAACAAACATCTTTGAGGTGTCCTCCATTTTTTTTTTTGCATTATGGCAACACAAAATGTGGTTAACTTCTCGAATACTGATATGCCGTGATTCTCCATCTACATTATGAAAATATAATCTTTTGAGTACCTTTCATTTTTTTGTTGGATGCCAAGACTATCCATCGTTCTGTATATCTACCATTTCATAGAACGGCACACAGTGATTTGCATTCTTGGCAGCTAAACCTGAAGAAGCGTCTACTTTGACTTGAAACTGGTACATACGAATAAACCACCTTCGTACAACTATGTGGCTTTTGGAAACACGTCATCATTCTTGGCTTTTTAATTCTTACGACAATTCCAGCGGTTACTGAATACTGAGTGTTTTTTGTTGTTATTCGTAATTGTCAGTGCTCATTCATTCCTGCCCTACATAGCTGTGTGTTTATCAACGTTGAATTTAGATTTTTACTTAGTACTACTATGTAATCAAATGGCTCTAAGCACTATGGGACTTAACATCACTCCCCTAGACTCAGAACTACTTAAACCTAACTAAACTAAGGACATCATACACATACATGCCCGTGGGAGGATTCGAAACTGCGACAGTAGCAGTCGCGTGGTTCCAGACTGAAGCGCCTAGAACCGCTCGACCACAGCGGCCGGCTACTATATAATCAATAAGAAAACTATGGCCTCGTGCAGACCTTGTGTCTTTACAAATAGGTTTCTTTTTAAAAAATGTAGTGGTTACTACAAAGGCATTAGACAACGGATTCTCTCTCTTCTGCGTTGTTTCTTCTCAACTGCTACATGGATTCTTTCTCTATTTCTGCATTTACGTCTTCTGCCACGCTGACATGGTCAATGTTGTTTATTTTATTCAAGTGTTTCCGTGGCTGTTCTTAGTACCGATCTGTTTCTTCCTTCCTTCCTTCGTCTGGTGTGTAGCTTCCAGTAACTCTTGGATGTTCTCTCTCAAATTTCAGTCTCACTGAGATGATTCTTTCATTTACTGGTCCATACTGCCCATGTTGTCTTCTCATTTTCTATCCGTACTGCCACACCAGTACATGCTATTTGCTCAGGTGCTACTCCACTGTGTAACATTAGGGGGTGATAAAGTAACTGTTAATCAAGAGAGGCCGACAAGAAAGAAACAGATGTCTGACATAAGTAAGTGGAAACAGTGTCAGAATTATCTAAGGTCGCCTGTAGTTCCGCCCACATACTCCCAAGAAGAGAGACCTTTAATGTAAGTACTCTTAATCTGAAACGTCAAATCAAACACACCTTCAGTCGCCTGTATTTCAAATTTTATTTTACTTATGCGATCAGTCTCGGTGTTTCACTATGTCATCTTCAGGTCCTCTGACTGACTTATAGGAAGAATCCAACTTTACGTTCATGGAAATGGGGGACAGCATTCAGTAACTGGTATCCGTGGACCATTTCCTCAGCAACGCGATCCCTTCGTTCATCAACTGCGGTTGAGTCCGCAATCGATGAACGAAAGGATTGCATTTTTGAAGGAATATTCTACGGATACCAGCCCCTATTTCCATCCACATGAAGCTAGATTCTTCCAAAACGTCGCTCAAGAGGCCTGAAGGTGGCATAGTGAAACGTCGAAACAGGTCGCAAATGTAAAATAAAATTTGAAATATAGACTGCTGAAGGTGTTTTTATTTGACGTTTTTTACTGAACAGCTGAAGCCCCTCAGCCATCCTGTATCAAGATGAACTTACAGATATTCTTTGTCTGGTCTCTCACCTGTTGGACAATCTGGCATGGGTGACCTTTCCCAGGGCATAGCTCCCGCAGCATAGCTCTTTGCTCGTTGAGACACACCCACACACATAACACAGATCTCCTAACCATGTTAAAGTGGTAGTTCACAAAGAGAGTTGAAATATTTGTTCCATAGGTTAATAGTGAATTATTGTCCGCAATGTTAAAGGTGAGGAGCTGAGACCTGCGTGCATGTATTGACGTGGTGATGATTTGTGTAATGCATGTTTCGCATAGCTTGTGGTGGAGCTATCGAAATGGGGGCGTCGGATTCCTGAATTCGATAACCGGTGCAGACTTATCCACACACACCCTCCCAAAATAAGCCTCCGCTCGACATACTGCAGCTGACAACCTAATAACCCATATTCATATGGCGTCCATTTGAGTTCAATTGCTTCACCCGTCCGCGTAGGGTCATCTCTGCTTCTTGTTAACTTAGTAACTACAAAAAGTATTTCACTTTACGTTTTATCATCCTTCTATAACAAACGTATCAAGTTAGGAAATGCACTACATTCAAACAAACTGGGGAAAACACATTATTTATGAATAAAGGGACTGCTATCCTCATCAATAACTAGCAGAAAGAACATACATGAAGTAACGTGCGATACTGTACATAAAAGTGTCTTGGAGCTCAATAGTCAGTAGATGTCATTATTTCAGTGCATCCACTGGCCGGATAAGCCCTGTGACTCAAATACTGTATAGAAAAGTTTAAAATGTGTAAACAGCTGAACTTCATTTAAGGATTGCCTAACCGGAAGGGAAAAGTCATTCTGGAGCTCACTTTGAGTCCACGAATTTTATTTATGAACCATGCCATATCGCCAACAGGCTACTCGTGGCAACGACGATGCTCTTGTGAGAAAAGAGAATGTGACGGCATCGGACATTGCGGCACAGTATGGCTTTCCTGTGAACACTGTACAACGACGTGTGAAACGATATCGTAATATTGGAGAACCCAGTACGCATATTGGAACAGGAAAAGGCCTATTTAATAACGCCATTACAGGCCTTTGAAACTGTAAAGAAGTCGCGGAAAACACTTTTTTAAATGCAGTGCAGTTGAAGCATGGATCGATCAGCCAGAAAGCTATGACTACCTACCTAATACCGCGAACCTACCTAATATCCTTTGGCACGGATAACAGGGGCGATGCGACGTGACATGGATGCAATCAGGCCCTGGTAGGTCTATGGAGGGAGTTGGTACCACATCTGCACACATTAGTCAACTAATTCCCGTAAATTCCGGTAATGTGGAGGGGGAGGGGCGATGAGTTCCAACGCCACATTCAATCACATCCCACATGTGTTCTATCGAGTGTAAATCAGGCAAGTTGGGAGGGCCAACTCATCAATCGGAACCAGCCACTGCTTTCCTCAATCCACTCCATCACATGCCTGGCCTTGTGACATGGTACATTTTTTTGCTGAAAAATGACACTGCCGTCTGGAAACATGATCGTCATGACGTGTACGTGGTCTGCAACTAGTGTAAGATATGCTTTGGACGTGATGGTGCCTCTCACGAGCTCCACTGGACCAATGGATGCCCACATGAATGTTCCCCTGGAAGACGACGGATTCGCAACCTCCCATCGGCGTGATGAAGAAGATATCGAGATTCATCAGATCAAGCAACGCTCTGTCACTGTTGCAACGTCTAGCACCGATGTTCATGTGCAAATTTCAGTCGTAGTTGCCCCGATGTTGCGGTGTTAACATTGCCATATGCATTGGTCGTCGGCTGCGGAGGCACATCTTTAGCAGTGTTCGGTGCATTGTGTGTTCAGACCCACTTGTACTCTGCCCAGCATTAAAATCGGGTGTTAGCTCCGCCACAGTTCGCCACCTGTCCTGTTTTACCAGTCTGTCCAGCCTACGACGTTCGACATCTTTAACGAAGGGCTACTGCCCAACCCCACGCCGTCTGGACGTGGTTTCAGCTTGATTTCACCACGTGTTAAAGACGCTCCCCACAGCACTCTTTGAACACCTGAGAAGTCCTGCAGTGCCCGAAACACTCGTTCCGGCCTTCGGGTCATCACCATCTACCCTCCGTGAAACTCATGTCGATTGCATGCCTTCCCTATTCTACACATGGACAACACGCTCACTGACACTGCATGCACCATGCGTGTTTCTGACTAGCAGTCATTCCTTCCCAGGGGACGCTGCAATGGCCTGGATGGGTTTACATCGATAGTAGATCAGTTGTCATAATATTCTGGCTGATCAGTGTCAGTTACACGGTTAGGCACAGTGTAACTCATCAACTCCACCGACTGGCGCGTGCCGTGGAAGGTATCTATAGCGACTGGTAAATTGTAATATCTTCCGACGAATCAATCCTTTCCACAAGAAAGGATGGCCCAGTACATGTGCACAGACGCACAATGTCCATTTCGAACAGAAATGTATCACTGAGCAACCCACAGCGGTCTTGTGCCAGATGGGGCTGGGCATGTTGTCTTGGACTTGGGATGCCTCGCAGGATACTGCCCAGTAACTCATATTATGAGTAATACTACACTCACATCAGTTCGATTATTGCATACTGACGGAATAATTTGTTTTCAACAGGATGAAACTCCAATACACATGGCAGAATGGTTTGAAGAACGGAATGAAATTTCTTTTGTCGTCTGACTCCCTTCTGCATCGAACCTCTGCCCTACAGAAATGTGGGTGGAGACAAAAGGTATCATGCGAGAAAAGACCCCATGTTAAGAACCCGAAATGGAGTTTAGAAACTCACCCTCACTTCCTGGGAGCTGATGGCAGATAATGGTTAACTATCACCTTATAGATTCCCTACCTCTAGTGATGCAGTTGGTCATTAAAGTGGAAGGCCTCTGGACAGAATATTGGTCGGTAAAGAAGCAATATGCCCTATCTGCCTGAATAGCCGCGCATCGGGGAATTACACCATACAGGGAGTTGCGTCGATCCCGGATGTAATCCGTCCAGCGAATTGACGTCAAGGGTCGATGTGCCAGCTAGCCTAGATACGGCTTTTAGGCGGTTTCTCACAGCCCACTAGGTGAATTTGCCTCACTTTTACGTTGGTAAGATTACAAGCAAAGAGTGAGGGTATACTTATTCCCTCCTGGTGGGTAACGGGGTGACAACATGAAGGGTGAACTTCCTGGCAGACTAAAACTGTGTGTCCGACCGAGACTCGAACTCGGGACCTTTGCCTTTCGCGGGCAAGTGCTCTACCATCTGAGCTACCGAAGCACGACTCACGACGGGTACTCACAGCTTTACTTCTGCCAGTATCTCGTCTCCTTCATTCTGGAACATGAAGGGTCTCAGGCCACTCTTTAAATTTCCCATGCCAAATCCGTTAATAACGATGCCAATCCTGCACTGAAGCGAGACAGAGTCACAAGAAAAAGAAGAAGGAATTACGTGCTCTGTCTTTTTGAGGGTCGAAAATCGTGAACTGCCCTTTCTTTTACTTTCAAGGTTTTTTTTAAATCAATTACTTTAACCCAATGAAAGAAAAAATAACTTCCGACACTGAAAATCGGTCCGAACCCCAGTGTCGCGCAACTGCTAATCAGACAAATACGCAAGCCATTATATTATGTGCAACAATAATACAATATTTTTGTGTACTGTCGTTCCACCCTTGACTTCACCTCACAACCCGAAGCTCCTTTTCCACGTCTGAAATCCTGGGAACGATTTGGAGCAGATTTTCTCGTGTGTTTGTAGAGGGTGCGTTGTTGTTACTGTTATGATCAGCGCTGTGCACTCCTTGACGTGACATTCCTGAGTGTCCTGGCGGGAAACTCAGATTTCTGCAACCGCCATCTTTTTGGGTGAAGTACATTTTTAGCCACTCAGAGCACTTACAGTATTGGAATATACCTTTCGTTACCGGTAAAAGTGGTTTTTCAAAACAATATTGCCCAGAGCACACTTACCGATAACTCTGCAGAAACAAGGTGTCACTTTTATACAGCAATTAAACTGATACATAAAATGTCAGAATTAATTATCGTACGTGTAATATCATCCAAATTATCGGACCCCTCGGTGTTGGCTGTGAAGTTAGAGATCAGAATATAATACTGAACATGTATTGGGAAAAATATACTGCTTTAAATACCTAATTGTCGAAATTATCTGCGTGTAGCAACGTACAGTTTTTCATCCAGTTTAATTGAAGTTGTGATTTGTTCGATATCGGATTATTCTCTACTAAGCAAAGTTATGTTGCCGTACACGTGTGCCTAACGCAACTTTTTCAGCACGGAAACTGCAGATATTGAACTCTGAAGCAATTATCTTCAATTCCAGATAGGCGTCAGTTGCAGGAGCCATTGATAAGCGAAATACGTGCTATATACGCACAGAATCTAATAGGAAGCTGCAAGAGCTTCACACTTCCCAGAGATGAGACGTTTAAATCTCGTCAAAAAAGTTTTTGTTGGTACCTGGTTTCTGCTAGAGTGTTCACTGCCATAGAATGCAAAGCTTTGTCTAAAATACCGCTTCTTCTAAGAAATGCAACTGATATGTATGTTTATCTCACTGTATAAAACGCTGGGTTATCCAGCGAATCTGCTACACAATGAAATACTTACTCTAAAGAATGCCGGCCGTAGTGGCGGAACGGTTCTAGGCACTTCAGCCTGGAACCGCGCGACCGCTACGGTCGCAGGTTCGAATCTTGCCTCGGCCATGGATGTGTGTGATGTCCTTAGGTTAGTTAGGCTTAAGTAGTTCTAAGTTCTAGGGGACTGATAATCTCAGATATTAAGTCCCATAGTGGTCAGAGCCATTTTGAACTCTAAAGAATTAGTGATACTGTGAGAATTTCATTGGCACCTCATTGTCACCTTAAATGCTTGTGTGCACTCAAATATGATATTACTGGAATGCCACAAATCAAACACTTCAACTGCTATGCTCATAGACCTGTACTTCATATGTAATAAGCTCACCAAACAAAATGAAACTCAAGTTATCTCTTTCGAGCCATTATAACAGCTGCGAATTCCCCTTCCATAGAATGAAAAAATCCTGGTTGTAAGAGACATCGGTGTGTAACTAATTTACGTCAACACTCTTCGCCACAGTACGTTTACCGTTTACGCTGTTATACCCTCCAAATACTGACATTTCTAAAAGGACAATAGTCTCTTACGTTCGACTAAGAAGACAATGCAAGAAATCAGTGCAACCTATCTACTGAAAAATACAGATTTTTACCTTGGTTTTGAGATGAGAAGATGGGGGGAGGGGGGAATTAGAGAATATAAATACAGTTGTAGCTGTTCGATGAACTAGAACTGTATGACATTGACATATTTTATATAGTACGTAGAACATACACTGAAGAGCCAAAGAAACTGGTACATCTGCCTAATATGGTGTAGGGCCTCCGCGAGTACGCAGAAGTGCCGCTACACGACGTGCCATGAACTCGACTAATGTCTGGAGTAGTGCTGCAGAGAAGTGACACCTTGAATCCTGCAGGGCTGTCCATAAATGCATAAGAGTACGATGGGATGGAGAAAGGCAACCAATATATTCTCAATAATTTTCATGACTCGGGAGTTTGGTGGCCAGCGAAAGTGTTTAAACTCAGAAGAGTGTTCATGGAAGCACTCTGTAGCGTTTCTAGACGTGTGGGATGTTGTATTGTTCTGCTGCAATTGCCCAAGTCAGCCGGAATGCACAATGGACACGAATGGATACAGGTGATCATACGGGATGCTTAAGTACGTGTCACCCGTCTGAGTCAAATCTAGACGTATCAGAGGTCCCACATCACTCCAACTGCACACTCCCCACACTAATACAGAGCCTACACTAGGTTGAACAGACCGCTGCTGACATGCAGGGTTCATGAATTCATGAGATTGTCTAATTATCCGTACACGTACATCCACTCCATACAATCTGAAACGAGACTCGTCCGACCAGGCAACATCTTTCCAGTCATCAACAGTTCAATGTCTGTGTCGACGGACCGAGGCGAAGCGTAAAGCCTTGTGTCGTGCACTCATCAAGAGTATACGAGTTGTCCTTCGGCTCCGAAAGCCCATATCGATGATGTTTCGTTGAATGGTTCGCACGCTGACACTTGATGGCCCAGCACTGATATCTGCAATTTGCGGAACTGTTGCACTTCTGTCACGCTGAAGGATTCTCTTCAGTAGTCGTTGGTCCCATTCTAGCAGGATCTTTTTCCGAGAGCAGCGATGACGGAGATTTGATGCTATACCGGCTTCCTGATATTCACGGTATACCCGTGAAATGGTCGTACGGGAAAATCCCCACTTCATAGCTACCTCGGAGATGTTGTGTCCCATCGCTCGTGCCCCTACTATAACACCACGTTCAGACTCACTTAAATCTTGATAACTTGCCATTGTAGCAACAGTAAACGATCTAATATCAGCGCCAGACATGTGCTGTCTTGTAAAGGCGTTGCCGACCGGAGCGCCTTATTCTGCCTGTTTACATATCTCTGTATATGAACATGCATGCGCTTCAGTGTATATAAAATATATCTACAAATCCCCATGTAGAAGTGGAAAAATGAGTACAGTGGAAAGGGAGTTCATTTAGAAGAGCATATTATGGGTACATTTTTATTCCTAGGTCACTAGATGGTGGTTGTGACCGCTGAGGAAGATACATCCTATACGGGGAGAAAAGTAATAGAATTTAGCAGATGGGGACTGGAGCTGAGCATAAAGAAGACAGAATACTTCACAACTGGAACGTAATCAGCAGAACCTGAAACATCAGATAATCTAACGAACGATAACTGTAAAATTTATAAATGCCTTAGGAGTATAAATAATAAACGTCAAACGGGTGAAGACGACACGAGAAACAGAATGAACTCAGGAAGGAAGGGGATATCAAAACTGAACCCCCCTTTCTGGTTCACAAAAGTCGGATTAAAAACTAAACCTAAATATATAAAGTATTACCGAGCCAATTACCTTCTGCGGTTCGGAGTGCCGAGCAATGAAACGTCCCCTTAGAAAAATTGTACAGGACTGTGCTTAAACTGACACACAATAGCTTTTAGCGCAACGCAATCTGACTTCCAAAGGTCCCTACGAAAGAATGGCCCTGACTAGCATTGACTGCGTCGCGAGAATGTCAGCTAAATGATTGCTCTGAAGTTCGTCTTCTCGAAGGTTTGCTTTCGCAATTGATGCCGATCGTTATAGATCTGTCAAGAGTTAGCGCTTCGGTTTCCCGAATTGTGATTTGTGATCCATTGTTGCGGTTTCCCGACGATTTGAAGTTTTGGCCGTCTCTAACTCCGGGAGCGACATGTGTCAACAATCTCAGCATTGCCTTGGTGCTTCTCCAGAACTCGATGACGACACTGCGGACGTTTCTAAGGTCTTGTAACGACCGTATCTGTAGACTTGTTACAACAAGAACGGAGAAGAGCCACAAGAAGGTCGAACATGTAGAGGTAGACTTTCTAAGACGAGCATCAAGGATCTGCCTTTTGGAAGTTGGAAGAAAAGAGAAAGGCGCAGAGGAAGATCGGGACTAGAATAGATTCAAGGACAGAAAGGAGACAGTTGAAGACACACAAAATAGATTATCACAGCGGCTGAGATGCGGCGTGAGCTAGGAGCCGTAGGACTCCAGCCACAATACAAAAGCGCCATCTAGCGGGCCAACCATAGCGCCGTCAGGTTTTCCCCTTCAAGCTAGACAAGTTTCTTTCTTTGTAGTTTTTTCTTTTGATGCTTATTTCGTGAGATATTTGGCCCGGTCACCATCAATGGACCACCCTGTGTATCTAAAACAAACAAACATCGTCCGAACAGGCCTTTAAGGCGCAACGGTACCGAGCGGCCGCCGTGTCATCCTCAGCCCACAGGCGCCACCGAATGTGGATACAAGGGGGCATGTTGTCAACATACCGCTCTCCTGGCCGTTGTCAGGTTTCGTGACCGGAGCAGCTACTTATCAAGTTGCTCCTAAATTGGCTTCACAAGGACTGCGTGAGCCCCGCTTCCAGAAAGCACTCGACAGGCCCAGACGAGTGCTAGCCAAGCCTGACAGCGCTTAACTTCGGTGATCTGACTGGAACTGTTGTTACCACTGCGACAATGCCGTTAGCATTACATTTACAATCAGCAAACTGCCTGATGGTGTGTGGTGGAAGTTACTTTCTGTACCAGTGTCAATATTCAAGTCTTAGTCGTACGAGTGTTTAGTAAGCTACCTTCTTTGTGGGTAGACTACACTTACTGAGGGTTCTTCCAATGACTATCAGTCTGACATCTGCCTTACCTACGACTTTAAATAGCCCTGCACGCATGCTCTTAGATATTTAATCGATGAGACTGTTCTACTTTCATTTAATCATACACTAACAAGTCTACCTAATTATGCGCATTTCGTTACGTTTGTTTCTGTTGACGATCAACTGTCAGTCTCTCCACCAAGCTTAGTATGTTTTCTTACATATCGCTGCTATTTATATGTGTTGCTGGTTCTCTACATACAATAGCATCGTCCATGAACAGCCTCAAGGTCCTTCCGACGTTACGCACTAGGCAAGGGCCGCTCACGACGTCCCCAACTTCCCGAAAGTCGAGTATGCGTGCCAGGAGCTCCGCCTGTATCGCCTGTACTCGTACCTTCCTGGAAGTATCTGGATCTCAGTGTCTTTCATTTAGTATTGCGGTGTGGCACTTTCGTCCGCCACAACTCTGTTCAGTTCGGCAAAATCGTGGTGTCAGCGCTGTTTACCCTTCGCCATATCTCCGCAGTATGGAGGACGTTGACAGGTCCAGTGGATGTTTACACAAAAAGAGGCAGTCAAGTGATCCATTCTTACACGCCTTTAAAAAGGATGGGAATGACGTAAAAAATGGATGAGAATGCGCAATATGTATCATGCAGTCGTATAAGCGACAGATACTGCAAGTTTGTTAGGAAACGATATTGAATACCATGCAGAAATAATTTAAACACTTAGTTGATAATGAAAGAGCAAAGAATTACAACGATCGACAGATGGGACTCATTGTTCAGTGAGCCTTGGTGTGCCTTTTCTGGACACCAGCTCTTTGGCACAACACTATCGATTACCCGGCTATATTAGGATCTTTGCCCCTGTTGTGATCTCGTGGGTATTTCGCGCTCGCGGCAATGGTGCTGGACTCGCTACTGGGCGCAAGGACGTGCTTGCGTGGACGTAATAGAAAAACACTTATCCCCGGCCAGCAGTGGCCTACCTCGTAAGACGGAAGCGAGTTTGTGGTGGACCTGCCTGATGTCAACTCCGGGCGCTGTTCGTCGCATTTTCTTGGTGCCTGTTTTCTCGGAGAGACCCATGCCAGGAGACCATCTCGAACAACGCTCTCCATCGAAGGTGTAAGTGATTTTGGTGCCTTCGTTTCGTTGAACCATGTGCGATCCAGCGAGTGTACTTGTTGTTTGGTTGCCCTAATGTACGCGTTGTTGAAATACGAGCAGCCGGCAAAGAGTGTGACCGCATGGAGACCAGCAGTAACTAATTCCTTTCAAAAATCCGCTGGTTGCATTACTATTAGGAAGCTGATTAGCACGAAGGTGTGTGTTATATATATATATATATATATATATATATATTTTTTTTTTTTTTTTTTTTTTTTTTTTTTTTTTTTTTTTTTTTTTTTTGCTTTAGGGACAGTATCCAGAAGTATACGTATTCTCTGTATGAGATTTTCAGTGTATTTTGATTGCCATCAAGTTGACGTCCCTTGTATATTGCTGTAAAATTTGAGTCACTTATATACGTGCATTTATTTGAAAGCACTCACTCTGTTAGTAGTAAAGACTCGTATTTTGTAAATCTAGTCATTTATACGTAGTTCATTTATATTCGTGCATTTATTAGAATGGACTCATTCAGTATTAGAGCAATTGCTTCTTCATTTATATTGTTATTTATTGATCTCTTAACTTATATTAATTGATGTGTGGTTGGTGTTTGCCGTGTCTTCTGTGGTCTGTTTGTTTTCTAGTTTTCTGCGAGTTGGGATGTGTGGGAGCGACGCCATGTTTCGCTTCGGTGCACAGAAGCTGTGACGTGAAGTCTAACAGGAAGTGACTCCAGATTTGGCCCCGGCGTTTAGTTGTTTTCGACGGCTGGTCTGCTGCTTCAAGCATTTTAAGTTAAGTCACCTTTTGAACAGGGCAGCCTGGCGTCATTGCCCGTTTGGTAAACTTTTAATGTGTTTCATGCATATTTAAAAAAGTTTTTTTTAATTTGCTTGGGAATGAATTGTATTAATTGGTAACTTTTAAATTACATGCTGATTGTAATTTATTGTTCCATTAACTATTGAAATCTTTGTGCCTCATCTCTTTAAGTTAGTCTTTTTAATTATAATTTGCTGCCTTGCATAAGAAACAAGCTATGTCACATTTTTGTGTTGTCTTAAACATGGCCACGTGCTGATTGTCTTTCAGCTGTTTTATAAATATTGTCTTGAATAATTTGTTTATTTATTGTTTTGGTAGTTGTTGTGCTTAAGGAGTGACATTATAGGAGCCTTGACCTTCCATGCTGAGTGTACCCCTCATCCCGATTTTCTGAGTCACATCAAAAAGTACATTGCGCTAATTTTGCAGGCATACAGAACGTGAAGATATTGGTGGTATGAGCAGTAAAATTTCTGAGGCCTCACGCATTATTACACTGTCATTTGCAATTGTTTTCGATTGAATTGAACGAAGAGGACGGTGACCTTCTGTATTACAGTAAAGTATGTGGGTGAAGTCAAGTGGCAGTCCTGGAAACATTTTTCGGTTTAAAACTCACTATTGCTAAATTTATAAAGGGAAAATGAGTGCAGAAACGAAAATTAAAACATCCGAAATGGAATGCAGTCCTCGCATTTTAATTTGACTTGACTGCGCTTTGCCCACAGTAAGACAGTGCAATGTGACGATCAACTTAGTTCTGATTTGATGGGGATGCATTAAAAAAGAAAATAACGTTATCGAAGGGATACATTTTGACAATCACAGTCCAGTTCCCTAAGCTCACTGTCAATAATTAAACGTAAGGTCTCTAGCCTTGAAAGAGTTCCAAAGATAGTTACCAAAATGTCAGTTTTACATGTGTTTCCAGATGACAGATCGTTTAGATTAGATTAGATTAATACTTGTTCCATAGATCATGAATACGTCACTTCGTAATGATGTGAAACGTGTCAGGTTAATAAAAGATGTCTGTACAAGATATTACATTACACAAAATATTGCATGACACTAATGTTTAAGCCAGTTTTTTCCTTCTCCTCCCTTAATTTATATCTAAAACTTCAGCCAGTGAGTAGAAGGAGTTGTCATCTAGAAATTCTTTTAATTTATTTTTAAATGTTGGTTGACTATCTGTCAGGCTTTTGATGTTGTTCGGTAGGTGAACAAAGACTTTTGTGGCAGCATAAGTTACCCCTTTCTGTGCCAAAGTCAGATTTAACCCTGCATAGTGAAGATCATCCTTTCTCCTGGTGTTATATCTATACACACTGCTATTACTTTTGAACTGGGTAGGATTATTAACAACAAATTTCATAAGTGAATATATATACTTTGAGGTTACTGTGAGGATCCCTAGATCCTTAAATAGATGTCTGCAGGATGACCGTGGGTCGGCTCCAGCAATTATTCTGATTACACGTTTTTGAGCAATGAATACTTTTCTACTCAACGATGAATTACCCCAGAATGTGATGCCATACGAAAGCAGTGAAAGAAAGTAGGCACAGTAAGCTAATTTACTGAGATTCTTGTCACCAAAATTTGCAATAACCCTAATAGCATACGTAGCTGAACTCAGACGTTTCAGCAGACCATCAATGTGTTGCTTCTAGTTTAACCTCTCATCAATGGCGACACATAAAAATTTTGAAAATTCTACCTTAGCTACAGACTTCTGTTCAAAGTCTATATTTATTACTGGAGTTGTGCCATTTACTGTACGGAACTGTATATACTGTGTTTTATCAAAATTTAAAGAGAGTCCGTTTGCTGAGAACCACTTAACAATTTTGTGAAAAACATCATTTACCATTACATCACTTAGTTCTTGGTTTTTGGATGTTATTACTAGTATCATTAACAGAAAGAACTAACTTTGCATCTTCATCAATGTGGAATGGTAAGTCATTAATGTATATCAAGAACAGTAAAGGACCTAAGACCGAACCCTGTGGGACCCCGTACTTGATAGCCCCCCCCCCCCCCCCTGTTTGAGGAATCAGCTGTTGTTTTAACATTACATCAATCACTTATTTCAACTTTCTGCATTCTTCCAGTTAAGTATGAATAAAACCATTTGTGCACTGCCCCCCTCAAACCATAATGATTTAGCTTATCTAAAAGAATTCCATGATTTACACAATCAAAGGTCTATGAGAGATCACAAAAAATACCAATGGGTGATGTCCGGTTATTCAGAGCATTTAATATTTACGTTAAAACTGTCCAACACGCCTACATTCCTTCCATTATGCAGAATTTCAAAGTCTCCATAAAGAGATTGCAAAAGTCCTACAATATTTCTATTGACACATTTATGTGAAAGACATTTTTTTCGAATATGAAATTACATCAGTCACGTTTACGTGGCAACTTGACTGCGAAAATCCGTGAAATTGCCTGCATCTGCTCCTATGACGACTGTTTGTAACAGATAAAAATTATGGTTTCACTGAGTAAAAAATTAGTTTAGCCATGCTGAAAAATTGTTTAATTTGTGATCTATGTTGTTGAGAAATATGAAATACACGATCAAGTCGTATGCAGTGTGACTGCATTTCCATTTAAATGTGGCGCCTTCACAGTTTCTTCGTCTCCCCCGCCCTCCTGCACATACAGTGTGGCGTGGCGGTGGAGGAAACGTGCAGCGAGACTCAGCGCTATGGCCCTCGTGCCACTGCACGGTCCGTGACTCGAAATCCTGGCCGCCCCTCCACTAGGCCACTTAATTGTATTCTATTGCATCATGGACTCAGTAATAATGTTGCGGTTTAGCATTAAGTGTTGACTTAAAGTGTGATAAGTCATCCTACACGCATATCTCATTTATGGACTACCTCCTCATTAAAGTTTCATCTTCCCCAGTTAAAAATAATTTAATAAAGTTAATAACTGTTGATTTTTTAAAATTACAGTACAGTGATAGGTCATATGAATGATCTTCAGGAGACGCTTTAAGCGAGCTACAAGAAACATAAGCAAGTACCAAATTATTTAATTAAATGTGCTGTTTTAGGCTTATTAAACACTGATGGAAATGTAAGGCGCTACATCGTGTGGAAGCAGTTGGTTATCTATTAGATTTAACGCAGATGTTCATTGCACCATGGATATTACGCGTTTAAATTTCCATTCCGCTAGGAACTGATGTCAACCATCGACATTAATTTGAGACGTGGCCTCCAAGGTCAAGAAACGAGTCTTGCATTCGTTGTGGCATTGAAGCAAACAGTTCCCGATTTCAGTACTGAATAATTTCTTGCCATGATTGCAGTCTCAATTCACTAAGATTGCTACCTAGAAGTTGGTATAAAAATAAACATATGTCTTCCCATCGAATCTTAGACATACTCCATGTGTAAAAAATCAGTGAAGGACCCGTGTATTTTAATGACCTTTCCTTCGTGGGGGACCACAGTCATGTAGAATTTTTTGAAAGAAATTTCCGCCATTTGATTGTTACTTGTTCATTTGTTACACACAGTCATCACTTAGGCTTTATTTCCATTCTGAAATGCATGTTGAAATTTTAAAATATGTCTGACATGCGCCAGGAAGGTCATATTTTAACGTAAGCAACGCTAGCTTGAGGGCAGACACATCCTACGTGTCAAAAATAAAGAGACTCGGCTGGCGAGTGAACGATCCGTATATTCCTCAAGACTTTATTTATGTGACCATATTGTCCGAAGTTGTTCTTAAATTATTGAAGATGCTTTGCATCTGTCTTTCCAACTGCAAGAGAAATCATTTTTCTGTCACTAAACGTGTTTCGTTTTATTGAAGTAAAACTGCTTCAGTGATCTGTAATGAAATATATTTACAATTCGGTAGTCCGTTATATGAGATGTTGATTTCGCTTACGGTATTTTATGTGCGGTTTTCGCTCGCAGCAGGAAACGCCGTCTGCTCGGACTTTTCCGAAGTATTCCTTTATTTGTCACTGTTGTTTTCCGCCTAATCCCACACTACTCTGCAGAACTATGGATTTCATGATGCGAAACACAAAACACTGTAGCACCACTGGCTATACTGGTTTCCGTGTGTTTGGCGTGAGTAGTGTTACCAACTTAACATAAACAAAAATCGCCGCACAAATGTCTAAATGAGACATATCGAATTAAATGACCATGGTACAGAAATTAAACAGAAATCGCTCACCAGAGGAAAGACCAGTAGACCTGATTCAGCACGTGTACGTTTCTATATAGAATATGCGAAAGAATTTCCGACTCTTCTAGCAGCTGTGCACTATAGGTCGCTGCAGGAGCCAAGCGTTCTTACAGACCAGGAAAAATCCCGTTCTCAAAAATAGTCGTCCAATATCGCTGACATCAGAATGTAGAATTTTGGAACACATTTCATGCTCATATGTTATGACATTTCTGGAACTGAAAATATCCTCTGTAGGGAACAATATGGATTCCACAAACAACAATCATGCCAATCCCAGCTCTTCCGTGATATCCAGACAGCTTTCGATACTGTTCAGCATTCCTGCCCTTTGAACAAAATATTAACATGCAGAATGTCAGATCAGTTTTATACTTGGATTGAAGAGTTCGTAGTAAAGACAACACACAATTCTTAACAGTCGGAAATATTCCGACGTACGTGATCTATAATTTCTCAGTTGCGTTTGTACTTTCATAGTAAGTGGGGTGCAGTCTCATTGTGATGTGTACAATTTAATTCTACAAAGACGCCATCCGACGTTTGGAATTTTGTTTGTCTTCTGCTTCCCAAAAGTATCCTGTCATGAAAGAAATAGCAGATTCTGCATCATTGAATGGACCGGTTCCCACAGTTAGCGTTAGCACCGTGTCATATGGGGCGTGCTGCAGCATGCGATCACCTAGCGAGAAGCTAAAATCACATACCCGACTGTGAGTCTACTTTTATCCGATTCCATGAACTATTGTTATAATAACTTCTCAATATGCAATTGTATGAATTACCATATAAATTTCACGCAATTTATTCTGAATTTTGGAGAAATAGAAAAGTTCTTAAAACACAAAATTTAAGTACTTAAAAGCAAAACATAGCTTACAGATTTTTTTAAAATGTGCGTCGAGTGAATTGGAAGCATACATGTTGAACTAACCTTGAATTTATGAGCAATTAAGAATGTCTGAGCATGTGACTCATTGCTGTGCAATAAGGAGTGTATCATGTACACTAGGTGAAAGGTCAAATGTGAAAACAGCCGGTAATTATAGCGGAGAAGCAACATCTTCGCACCGGCCCATAAGACGAGTATGGATATGGTTACCTACCGTTCACTTGGCGTTCTGAAAATAATGCTATGTTTGGACAGTTAAGGGGATCTATAAGTTTAATGAGAACACCTCCAAGTGTCAATGGCCATCACTACCATCAGCCATTCACAGAGGAGTGGATTCCCGCGTTCTGCAGCCAGGAGATGACCTGTGTATGCTACAGTAGATTTGCACCAGTGCGTGAGGTCATGTGTGAAGTGGCTCGCATGATTTCGTTAATATTTTACAAAATGCCTTTTGAAGAAAATAAAGAGACTACAGACAGTCAAAAGTACGCATGTTTATGATATCTGGTTTTAGTGGGAGTTCTCATAAGGTATTTTAGTGAAGTTAAATAGGCTCTCCTTACAAATGGTAACTCAGTTCTTTCATCACTCGCCATAACTCAGTATTGCTTATTAAAGTAGAAGTTGCTTGTTAACAGACTGTTTAATATTTTTGGCGAGCATAACAACTTCTACGGCTACATGACTACTTCACAATTCTCATTTAAGTGTTTGGTAGAGGTTTCATCGAACAGCTTCCAGACTATAATTTGTTGAATATCGAATGAAATTCAAAACATTTATCAACTAACTATATCGGGAATTTATAACAGAGTATAGTGAGTTCTAAGTATGTTCTGACTGCGAGTGTGAATGTCGCGTGATTTCAGCTGAAATTTAAATAGAAATTCTTGAACAGTGCACGCAAGTAGTCGCTTGGTAACAATTTTGTGATTTGACGATTCTTGGAACATTTACACATCAGTCAGAACATAATGACCACCTGCCTAATAGCCGGTATGTCCACATTTGGCATCGATAACAGCGGCGATGCGTCATGGGGTGGAAGCGGTGAGGCCTTGGTAGGACGCTGGAGGGAGTAAATTCCTAGGAGAGGGTCGATGAGCTCTAACGCCACGTTCAATCACATCACAGATGTGTTCGACTCGGTTCAGATCTGGCGAGTTGGGGGTCCAGCACACCAATTGGAAATCGCCACTGTTTCCCTAGAACCACTCCATCACACTCCTGGCCTTGTGACATGGCGCTTTATGTTCTTGAACAATGCCACTGCCGTCGGGAAACAAGATCGTCATAAAGGAGAGTACGTGGTGTGTAACCAGTGTAAGATACTCCTTGGCCGTCATGGTTCCTTGCACAAAGTTCCACTGGATCCATGGACGCCCAAGTGAATGATCTTCAGAACATAATGTAGCCGCCGCCAGCTTGTCTCCGTCACGCATTACAGGTGTCGAGGATCTGTTCCCTCGAAGACGACGGATTCGCGCCCTCCCATCGGGATTTGTCAACCACTCAACAGTGCCACTGTGTCAGTGCCGATGATAACGTGCATACTTCAGTCGTAGTTGTCGATGTCGTCGTGTAGGCGTTGAACAAGCATGGGTCGTCGGCTGCGGAGGCCCATCGTTAGCAATGTTCAGGGCATTGTGTGGTCAGACACACTTGTACTCTGCCCAGCTTAGAAGTCTGATGTCAGTTCCGCCACAGTTCGCCGCCCGTCCTATGCTACCGGTGTGTCCAGCCTACAAGGCCCGACATCCGTAATGAGGGGTGACAGCCAAAGCCCACAACGTGTGGATGTTTCACCACCTGTTGAAGAGACAAAACACAGCACCCCTCGAGCACCCGACAAGTCGTGCAGCTTCCGAAATGCTCGTGTCGAGCCTCTGGGCCATCGCAGTCTACCCTCGATTAAACTCAGCCTTCCCCATTCTAGACACAGACAGCACAGTCAATCATGCAGCGGTAGCCGACCGAGACAGAGGCAGCAACAGTTAAGTAAACCACTTTTCTGTCACTTACTAGTTTCTAACCAGGAACGAATTTAATTATATCGTCTGTGTGCTTTAATAGTTTAGTTTCTTGAGTTTCTGTGTGGAAATTTAAAGTCTAACAGCCACAGTTCTCGCGTTTTCGTTTGCGTCAGAAAGTAAACACATTTTGTCACATATTACAAGTTCCTTATCAGGGGAAAATATTCTGTTTCACCTGGGTGCTTTGGTAGTTAGGTTTTTGAATGTCTGCGTATTACTTGACACAGTTCGTGCGTCTTTGTCAGGGTCTACAGTAGAGTTGCGCAGCACGTGTCGATAGTCCGTTTATCTGCCTAGGTTAGTTTTCCACGGTCTTTAATATGGACAGGGACTGCGATTGTTGTGTGCGGATGCCAGCCGAGTTGGTGACACTTCGCTCTCAACTTCAGGCTGTGATGGCTTCGGTTACACAGCTTGAGGCTGCAGTGGATGGGCACCACTGTTGTGGGCAGGCCGTGGGGATCCAACAGAGGTCCAGCGCCTCAGAGTCCTCCCATCAGTCCTCACCGGTGGCCAACCCAGTTGCGATTCGCACTGAGGCTGACCCTCATCTGTGGTCGGGAGGGAGGTCGCCCCAGGGCTAAGCAAGTGGAGAAAGACTTCCCAGGCGGCCGCATGTAAGGCCCTTACGGTTTGTCTGACAAACAGGTTCCAGGTGTTGTCTGTTGTTGACTCTGTCACTGAGCCAGATGCTGTCGCCTGTCCAGTTTCAAAAGAACTCGGCCTGCAAGATCCAGGCAACCGCAGAGGGTGGGATTATTGGTAGTTAGGAGATCCAACGTTAGGCGCGTCATGGGGCCCGTTAGAGACTTGGCTGACAAGAAGGGTAAGAAAACCAATGTGCATTCAGTGTGCATACCGGGCGGAATCATTCCAGATGTGGAAAGTGTCCTCCTGGATGCCATGAAAAGCACAGGGGGCACTCAACTGCAGGTAGTTGCTCACGTCGGTACCAATAATGTGTGTCACTTCCGATCTGATGAGAGTCTCTCTAGTTTCGAGCGGCTAACAGAAGTGGTAAAGGCTGCCAGTCTTTCTTGGAAGATGAAAGCAGGGATGACCATTTTCAGCATAGTCGTCAGGGCGGATTGCGGATCTCTGGTACAGAGCCGAGTGGAGGGTCTGAATCAGAGGCTCAGACGATTCTGCGACCGTGTAGGTTGCAGATTCTTGGACTTGCGCCAAAGGGTGGTTGAGTTTCGGGTTCCGCTGATAGGTCAGGTGTCCACTATACGCAGGAGGTTACTACACGGATAGCAGGGATTGTGTGGTGTGGACTGGGAAGTCTTTTAGGTTAAAGAGTCTAGGGAAAACACAAGTTGGGGTTCAGTCAGAAAGTGTACTGGCTAAACACAGGAAGAACGTAGATACAGGAACCACTTGTATAACAGTTGTAAATTGTCGTAGCTGTGTTGGTAAAGTACTGGAGCTCCAAGCGCTAATGGAAAAGACTGATGCTCAAATCTTTATAGGCACTAAAAGAAGGCTAAAGCTGGATATAAGCTCAGCCGAAATTTTTGCGAAGAACCTAACTGTGTTCCGAAAGGATAGGTTAAACACGGTTGGCGGTGGCGTGTTTGTTGCTGTTAGAAGTAGTTTAACTTGTCGCGAAATTGAAGTAGATACTTTCTGTGAGTTAGTATGGGCAGAGGTCATTGTTGGCAACCGGAATAAAACAACAATTGGATCCTTTTACGGACCTCCTAGTTCAGATGATACAGTTGCTGAAAGGTCCAAAGAAAACTTGAGTTTGATTTCAAACACGTACCCGACTCATACGATGATAGTTGGTGGTGACTTTAATTGACCCTCGATATGTTGGCGGAAATACAAGTTTAATTCCGGAGGTATGTATAAAATATCATCCGAAATTGTGCTAAACGCATTCTCTGAAAATTATTTCGAGCAGGTAGTTCATGAGAGCACGCGAATAGTAAACGGTTTTGAAAACACACTTCACCTTTTAAAGCGGGCCGTCGTGGCCGTGCGGTTCTAGGCGCTTCAGTTTGGAACCGCGTGACCGCTACGGTCGCAGGTTCGAATCCTGCCACGGGCATTGATGTGTGTCCTTAGGTTAGTTAGGTTTAAGTAGTTCTAAGTTCTAGGGGACTGATGGCCTCAGACGTTAAGTCCCATAGTGCTCAGAGCCATCTGAACCATTTTTTAACCTCTTAGGAACAAATAACCAGTATCAAAACCGATTCAGGAATTAATGAACACAGGGTTGTCGTAGCGAGATTGAATATTGTTACCCCCAAATCCTCGAAAAATAAGCGAAAAATATACCTATTCAAAAAATCAGATAAAAATTCACTTGACGCCTTCCTGAGAGACAATCTCCACTCATTTCAAATTAATAACATAAGTGTAGACCAGATGTTGCTTAAATTCAAAGAAATAGTATCGGCAGCAATTGAGAGATTTAAACCAAATAAATCGACAAACGACGGAGCTGATCCTCCTTAGTACACAAAAAGCGGGTTAGAATACTGTTGCAGAAACAGCGAAGCAAACATGCCAAATTTAAACAGACGCAGAATCCCCAAAATTGGCGATCCTTTATAGAATCTCGAAATTTAGTGCGGACTTCAATGCGAGATGCCTATAACAGTTTCCACAACGAAACGTTGTCTCGAAACCTGGCAGAAAATCCAAAGAGATTGTGGTCGTATGTGAAGTATGTTAGCGGCAAGAAACAATCAATGCCTTCTCTGTGCGATAGCAATGGATATACTATCTAAGACAGTTCCGCCAAAGCAGAGATACTAAACACACTCTTCTGAAATGCCTTCCGAAAAGAAGACGAAGTAAATATTCCAGAATTCGAATCACGAACAGCTGCCAACATGAGTAATGCAGAAATAAATATCCTCGGAGTAGTGAAGCAATTTAAATCAGTTAATAAAAGCAAGTCTCCTGATCCATACTGTTTACAAATTAGGTTCCTTTCGGAGTATGCTCATGCATTAGCTCCATGCTTAACAATCATATACAACGGTTCGCTCGACGAAAGAACCCTACCCAAAGACTGGAAAGCTACACAGGTCACACCAATATTCAAGAGAGGTAGTATGAGTAATCCACTACATTACAGGCCCATATTGTTAACGTCTATATGTAGCATGATTTTAGAACATATATTGTGTTCGAGCATTATGAATTACCTCAAAGAAAACTGTCTATTGACACGCAGTCAACATGAGTTTAGAAAATATCGTTCCTGTGAAACACAACTAGGCATTTCAGATCGATTCCGTATTCATGGATTTCCAGAAGGCCTTTGACACTGTACCACACAAGCGACTCGTAGTGAAATTGCGTGCTTCTGGAATATCGTCTCAGTTATGTGACTGGATTTGTGATTTCCTGTCAGAGAAGTCACAGTTTGTAGTAACTGACGGAACGTCGTCGAATAAAACAGAAGTGATTTCTGGCATTCCCCAAGGTAGTATTATAGGCCCTTTGCTGCTCCTTATCTATATAAACGATTTGGAAGGCATTCTGAGCAGCCGTCTTCGGTTGTTTGCAGATGACGCTGTCGTTTATCGACTAATGAAGTCATCAGAAGATCAAAACAAACTGCAAAGCGATTTAGAAAAAATATCTGAATGGTTCGAAAAGTGACTTCTGAAATTTTCCCGGTGTATTTGTTCTTCTAATAATTTCCGGGTATGCAGCCGGATCCCGTCGACATTCTGCCACAGAATGTCGACGGGATCCGGCTGCATACCCGGAAATTATTAGAAGGTTCGAAAAGTGGCAGATGACCCTGAATAACGAAAAGTGTGAGGTCATCATGAGTGATAAAAGGAACTCGTTAAACTTCGGTTACACGATACATCAGTTTAATCTAAAAGCCGTAAATTCAACTAAATACCTAGGTATTACAATGACGAACAACTTAAATTGAAAATGTTGTAGGCGATGCTAACCAAAGACTGCGTTTTACTGGTAGAACACTTAAAAATGTAACAGACCTACTAAGGAGACTGCCTACGCTACGCTTGTCCGTCCTCTTTTAGATTACTGCTGCGCGGTGTGGGATCCTTACCAGGTAGAAATGACGGAGTACATCAAAAAAGTTCAAAGAAAGGCAGCACGTTTTGTATTATCGCGAAATATGGGAGAGAGTGTCACAGAAATGATACAGGATTGTGGCTGGACGTCATCAAAGGAAAGGTGGTTTTGGTTCTGACGGAATATTCTCATGTAATTCCAATCACCAAATTTCTCCTCCGAATGCGAAAATATTTTGTTGACACCGACCTACATAAGGAGGAACGACCACCACGATAAAATAACGGAAATCAGAGCTCGTACGGAAAGATATAGGTGTTTATTCTTTCCGCGCGCTATGCGAGATTTGAATAATAGAGAATTGTGAAGGTGGTTCGATGAACTCTCTGCCAGGCACTTAAATGTGATTTGCAGAGTATCCATGTAGATGTAGATACTACGTGCACCATGCGTGGGTCTAATTAATAGACATTCCTCGCCAAGAGATGCTGCTATCGATTGGGCAGGTTTATATCGATAGCAGATCGGTGGTCACAGCGTTCTGGCTGATCAGTGTATAACATTTTACATTTAAAGCGTTTATTTGAAATGTTCAGGCACATATTACCAACAAGCGTAATAAGTTTATAGAAGCTTCAGTTAAATGGTGCTGTCAAGAGATAACTACAATGCATAGCTTTTCTCAACTGAGTGATTTTGTGTACCACCCAAGTGAAACCATCTCTTGTAGCATAAGTACTAGATGATTCAGAACATACGCGCCGTTGCACAAAAGCGACCAAGGTTAATTGTAACTGATATCGGCTTTGTTTGCTCAACAGAATTCCACCACGTTTACAAGGCAGTTTTCATAGTTAACAGCTGCCTCAGGAACACCAGTTTCCCATAGAACTGAATATCAGATGCCTCAACTGTGAAATCTAGCCATATCCGAAAGAAGGATTTTGCTATTTTAGGATGGAACGCGTGCGGTTTGCTGATTAATTCTCATCGCACGTTCATTTCGAGAGAAAATTTTATCTCACATAATCACAGGAGCATCGTGGAACAAGAACATTTGGTGGTGGTGTTATCCTAGTGTGCCGATCCATCATGTTCAGTGTGGTTACAGGAGATTCATAGTTTTACTGCTGGTCGGCGCATATTATTATAGCCGAAGTAAAGGGATGAGGTGCTGTAATCGATAGTGTGATTATTAAAATCTAATGTAGTCAGCTGCTATAGTGGATAAATTTCTCAGAGACGAAGAACACTATAGAACAGTGGCTGCGACTGGATGCCGGACTGTTACAAGTAAGCTTTTCAGTGCTAAACACCTTTATTTTCTTCATTTATTTAAATGTCAAGTTCCGTAGGACCAAATTGAGGAGCAAATCTCCAAGGTCATGAAACGTGTCAGTACATGAACTTACAACATAAAAAGTAATAACAGATAAAAAGAAATGTTCATGAACCAGAAAGAAACTCAGTCCATAAGTTTGAGCAAACGCTATCAGCATTACAATGAGAATCAGCTTAATTTTTCAAGGGACTCCTCGACAGAATAAAAGGAGTGGCCCATGAGGAAACTCTTCAGTTTCAATTAGAAGGCGCGTCGATTACTGCTAAGATTTTTGAATTCGAGTGGCATCTTATTGAAAATGGATGCAGCAGTATACTGCACACCTTTTGGCACAAGAGTTAAGGAAGTCCGATCCAAATGGAGGTTTGATTTCTGCCGAGTATTAACCGAGTGAAAGCTGGTTATTCTTGGAAATAAACTAATATTGGTAACAAGAAACGACAGTAAGGAATTTACATATTGAGAGGCCAATGTCAAAATACCCAGACTCGTGGAAAGAGGTCGACAAGAGGTTCGTGAACTCACACCACTTATTGCCCGAACCGCCCGTTTCTGAGCCAAAAATATCCTAGAATGGGAAGAGTTACCCCAAAACATAATACCACACGACATAAGTGAATGAAAATAAGCAAGGTAGACTAAATTACGTGTCGAAATATCACTCACTTTCGATACCGTTAGAATAGTGAAAATGGAAGTATTAAGTCTTTGAACAATATCCTGAACGTGGGCTTTCCACGACAGCTTACTATCTATGTGAAAACCTAGGAATTTGAACTGTTCAGTTTCACTAATCATATACCCGTTCTGTGAGATTAAAACGTCAGGTTTTGTTGAATTATGCGTTAGGAACTGTAAAAACTGAGTCTTACTGTGATTTAACGTTAGTTTATTTTCTACAAGCCATGAACTGAGGCCATGTACTGTTCTACTTGAAACCGAGTCAATGTTGCACACAGCATCCTTTACTACCAAGGTAGTGTCATCAGCAAACAGAAATATTTTAGCGTTACCCATAATACTAGAGGGCATATCATTAATATAAATAAGGAACAGGAGCGGCCCCAACACTGATCCCTGGGGCACGCCCCCCCCCCCCCCCCCACTTGACAGTACTCCACTCACATCCCACATCACAGCCGTTATCAACATTGTGAATAATGACCTTTTGCTACCTGTTGCTAAAGTAAGAGGTGAACCAATTGTGAGCTACTCCTCTTATTCCGTAATGGTCCAACTACTGGAGCAATATTGTGTGATCAACACAGTCAAATGCCTTTGTTAAATCAAAAAATGGGCCAAGCTTTCGAAACTTTTTGTTTAGCCCATCCAGTACCTCACAGAGAAAAGAGAATATAGCATTTTTAGTTGTCAAACGACTTCTAAAGCCGAACTGTACATTTGATAGCAAATCGTGTGACATAAAATGATCAATTAACCTTACATACACAGTCTTTTCGATAACTTTTGCAAACACTGATGGCATAGAAATAGGTCTAAAATTATCTACATTATCCCTTTCTCCCTTTTTATAAAGCGGCTTTACTACTGAGTACTTTAATCGCTCAGGAAACTGACCATTCCTAAAGGAAAAATTACAAATGTGGCTAAATACAGGGCTAACATGTGCAGCACAGTACTTTAATATTCTACTAGACACTCCACCATAACCATGAGAGTCCTTAGTCTTCAGTGATTTGATTATTGTCTGAATCTCCCTCTTGTGTGTATCACAGAGGAGTATTTAAGACGTCAATCTCGGAAAGGCATTTGCTAAGAAATTTATGATTTCCTGTATATACTAAATTTTTATTTCATTCACCAGCAATGCTCAGAAAATGGTTGTTAAATACTGTACATATATCTGATTTATCAGTAACAGAAATATTATTACTGCAAACTGACTTTATATCATCAACCTTGTGCTGCTGACCAGACACTTCCTTCACAACTGATCATATGGCTTTAGTTTTATCCTGTGAATTAGCTATTCTATTTGCATACCACTTACTTTTTGCCTTGCTAATAACATTTTTAAGCACCTTACAATACAGTTTGTAATGGGCTACTATAGCATGATTGTAACTACTTCTAATATTTTGATATAATTCCCGCTTTGACCTACATGATATCCCTATCCCACTAATCAGCCAACCGGGCTGTCCATTACTGCTAGTACATCGTTTAGAATGTTCTCATGTAAAGCAACTCTCAAAGAACATGAGAAATGTGTTATGGAAAGCATTGTATTTATCATCTATATTATCGGCACTATAAACATCTTGCCACTCTTGTTCCTTGACAAGTTTTGAAAAACTCTCTATTGATGTTGGATTAACTTTCCCATGTAGTTTGTAATTAAATACGACATTGGTTAGAGTACAAAAACCTTTTAGTGTTAAAATTTGTGCATCATGGTCTGAAAGGCCATTCACCCTTTTACTATCAGAATGCTCATCTAGTAATGAAGAATGAATAAAAATATTGTCTATGACTGTGCTACTGTTCCCTTGCACCCTAGTTGGAAAAAACACAATTTGTATCAGATCATATGAATTTAGGAGATCTACCAACATCCTTTTTCTTGCACAATCATGTACAAAATTAATATTGAAGTCTGCTACTTCCTACAAAGTGAATCAAGAACCCTCTCTAGCTTAAGCAAAAATGCTCTGAAGTCGGAGTTAGGGGACCTATAAACAACAGCAATTAGAAGTTTAGTTTCACTAAATTCAAATAATGCTGCACAACTTTCAAATATCTGTTCAGTGCAGTGTCGTGATGCGACTATGGTCTCAAATGAAATACTGTTTTTTACGTACAGAGCCAGTTCCCCACCCCTCAAGGAACTCCTTGAGAAACAGCCAGCTAATCTGCGGCCAGGTAAAGGAAACCTCTGAATTATCAAATTATTTAAGTGGTGCTCAGATATACCAATAATTTCAGAGTTATCATCTATTAGCAGTTCACTAACTTTATCTCTAATACCTCTTATATTTTTATGAAATATGCTACTTCTTTCTCTACTTGGAAACATTACATCCTCTGGAGGTGAGCCCTTAGTTAGAGGCACTTCCTTCAAGCAGGTAAAACTATCAGCTGACTTCAGTCTAAAAAGATGCAGCTGTAACACCAACTACTATACGAATTTTTCCATGTGTGATACCACTACCACCACCACCCACTACACTGTCACCTATAAAACCTTCTGAAACAGTAACGGATACGGAGAGCCCGAATAAAAATACACTGACTTAAATTCGAGTTTCAAAGGTGCTGTCATGTTATGATGATTACCGGACGTTGTCAGCTGCATTGGAGGCGATCGCAGAGTCTAATCACGGCTGTTCTTATTACAAAAGTTTATTCTCCCAGATCGCACGAGAATACGTAATAGTTACTAGTTTCAGAGAAATTAAATTGCCGTCTTCAGACCAATTGGACATAAAAAGCTTTTACACAACCAATCGATTTCGTTTACTGTTCACATTAACTGGACACAATTATGCAAAATTTTAAGGCCGAACCAACATAAAATGCATACAAATTCAAAGTAAACATTACTTAAAGAGATTAAAAACATTATATACCTGGTTTCGAAAATATGTGCGTCGAATACTTTATTACATCTTGACCCTTTCAGTTTTTGGGTTTCTGATACATAAAAAATAAAAAAACATAAAATTCCTTACCCTGCATTTCGAAGACATAACCTTCTGTTGTGAAAGACTGCTGCCATCTAATGGCACCTCAAAACGCAATTTATTCCGTTAATTGACTCCTAACAGATTCCTATGAGATGTCTACAAGGACACAATCACAATATGAAAACATTTTGTACACGTCCTCTGTATTTTATTTGTAACTACTATGCACTGTTCGCGCAGCTATTCTCTTATTGCATCACGAGAGGCGGCACTGTGGGCTGTCGCCTCTATAAGAAATTTCCACTTTGAATTTAGTATGCATTTCCATATTGGTTTGACGTTAGAATTTTCTATTACTGTTCATTTACATACATTACAATTGCGTCCAATTAATGTGAACAGTCAACGGAGTAGATTGGCACTGCAAAAATATTTTCTTGCAAATGATCTGGAGAGGGCTATTTAATTTCACTGAAATTAGTAATCATTGTATATTTTTGTGCGATCTTCTGTATTAAGATGAACGACTGTATTATCACACAGGTATCATCGGCGCTACAGCAGGTATGCGTGAGAAGAAAATGCTTGTCGTATTCCTGCTTTTAGTTTCGCTTACGCTCTGGCTTGTTAGCTGAGGGATGCAATGTATAAAGCGTAGGACATGACGTGAAAAGTGGTGTGAGCGCTTTTCTTTGCCCGAAGCCCCGAGGTGAAGCCTTCTGAACCCGACCGCCAGCCTTTGCGATGCAACCATATCTTACCGAACTAACAGCCAAGGCATGTTTGATGAAAGTGAGCTGAGCTCGCAAAAGCTATATATATCAAGGGCTAAACCATATCAGCGACAGGAGTTTGTCAATTGTTGTTGGGGTATAATGCAAACTAAAAAGCAACTGTAGCGGAAATGCCAATCTCACAACAGGATGCGTTTACAGTCTCGGGCGAGGAAAAGGTTTCTCATTACAACTACAGAAGAAAGAACCGCTAGAGTTTTTCTCGTAAGCATGATAGTATTTATTTAGGTTTACGCTAACAAACACTGACAGACCGAGACAACAGTGTTTACCATGCTTAAACGTTTTTGCAGCAGAGCGCATGCTACCACTTAGAACCCAATCACTCAGTCTTAGCCATTGCGGATGCTAAGTCTGCGACAGTGCTTAAAATAGCGAATGCTTTGTACTGACAATGCAATCAGTCGTTTTTTAAGGTTTTCTTTCCAAAAATTTTTATTCTTTCATCTGCTAGTTTTGCAACCACATCCACACAACTACTCTGCAATTCACACATAAATATCTGGCCGAGGTTTCAAACAATGACTTTCATAATAATTATTTGCCATTCCACTCTCGAACAGTAGATGGGAGACATGAACACCTACAAACTGAGATGAAAAGTCATGCACTTATACAAAAGGCGGTAGTATGACGTACACTTACCAGATAGTATAAACGGAGTATATCGATAAAGTTCAAACGAGGGCTCTACGTTTTTTGCTATCGAGAAATAAGGGATTGTGACGGACATGATATAGAATTTTGGTTGAAAAATCATTAAAACAAAAGCGTTTTTCATAGCTGAAAGATTTTCTCACGAAAATTCAATCACTAACTTTCTCCTCCAATTATGAGAATATAGGGAGAAACGATCAGTATCATAAAATTGGCGAAGTCACAACTCCAAAGATATAGGTGTTAGCTTTTTCCGCATGCTGTTGGAGAGTGGAGTAAAAGAGAATTAGTGTGAAGGTGGTTCGATGATCCCTCTGCCACACACTTAAATGTGATTTTCAAAGTAGCCATGTAGATGCATATATAGAAATTTCAGGTCTTGCTTCTCACCACAGATAACATGATGACCGATGACCTTATGAACGACAGAGAGCAGATGCGTTGCTTACATTTTTCAGTGGTAACAGAGAGGTAAAACTGCATAAAATAACTGCAGAAATTAATGTGGGATGTATGACGAACGTATCCGTTAGGAAAGGTTGTCTAAATCTGGCTATGGCAGCAGACAACCGACGCGATGCCTTTGCTAACAGCACGACGTCGCCTGCATCGCCTCTCCTCGGCTCGTGACTACATCGATTGGAGCCTAGACGGCTGTAAAGCCTTAGCCTGGTCAGATGAGCCTCGACTTCCGTTCGTAAGAGCTGATAGAAGTGTCGAGTGTGGTGCAGACCCTACGAAGAAATTCAACCAGATTCTCAACAAGGCATTGTGCCATAATGTGTTTGCATCGAATGCTATGGGTACTCTGGACCAACTGAACCGATCATTGACCCGGAATGTTTATGTTCGGCTACAAGGAAGCCATTTACAGCCATTCAACGATATAATTTTTATGGATGACAATGACCTGTGTCAGTGGGACACAGTTGTTCGTGATTGGTTTGAACAGCATTCTGAACAATTCGAGCGAATGATTTGATAACCCAGATCGCCCAACATGACCCCATCGAGCATTTACGGGAGATAATCGAGAGGTTAGCTCCTGCACGAAATCCAGAACCGACAACACTTTCGCATTTACGGCCGGCTATATGTCACACGGGGTGATGCTAGATAAGAAATGAAATGAAGCAGGTAAACAAGAACAAGAGTTTATTACTACTACAATAGAGAGATTTAAGAACAAAAGAAAATTCTCCTAAATAAAAAATAACACAACTTCTCAGACACTAACAGGTATACGTCTACAACACACGGTGAATAAACGTAGTGGAATGTGTAGACTATGCCGCTGACAATCCGTAACGACACCGGCTGAGCTTTCGGAGTAACTGTCCGACAAGTTCGACTTGCGATATCGGTGGAAAATTGTAGAGCCAGCTCCGGTAACTTCCGACCGGGCTCTGGCTGATGGGTCGACGCATGAATCGGCCATGAGCTCCGGTAGAGAGAAATGACGACGTGGTGGCTGGCGCCGTCCTATATAGCCGGGACGCGGAAGAATTCGTGGCAATCCAGTTCTGCACACGTGACATTACAGAGGTAATAGGTGCCTGGCGCGAAGGATCTCTGGTTGCGCTTGTCTTGCTGTCTGTCGCCCTTGTTGTGATCAACGTAGTCTGTGAGAGGCAACGCCTCGTATGTATGCAAAACCGTCATACTACAGTGTGTTAGGGGATGCCGATGACTTTAGGCGAAATTCGGGTTTATGCAGGCAGCATGGCACACTATTTCCGCAGAGGACTTCCAACGACTTGTTGAATCCAGACCATGTCGGTTGCTGCAGTACAACGGCAAAAAGAACGTCCGACACGATGTTAGGAGATATCGCGTGATTTTTGTCATCTCCGTGTATCTTTCCGTGTGAGCTCTGAATTCTCTAATAGTCATTTTTCCCATTGTACGTGTGAGTCAACAAACATGCTGGCATTCTGAGGACAAGATGGTGACTGAAATTTCTTGAAAACTTCGCACCGTAATCCAAACCTTTCCCCCTATATAGTTGAGAGTCAACAACGAAGCCTCGGATTCGGAAGAGAAAAAAGGTGATTGAAACATTGTATAAAGATCTCGTCACAATGAAGACGCCTTTATTTTAATGATTGCAACGCAAACTCGAGTATCATGAACACGAGCTGCCTTCTGAAGTTTTTCGATATCCTCTGTCAATCCTGACTCTCAAGGATCCCAATAGCACAGCAATACTCCAGAAGAGGACGAAGGAGCGTAGTGTAGGCAGTCTAGCGAATTTGTTCAATCTTCTAATGGTCTCCTTCCGACAACATTTCTTATATGACTGCTCTAATTTAAGTTGTCCCCATTTGTAATCCGTAGGTATTCAGTGGAATCAGAAACCTTTAAATTTGTGTGATTTTTCACTTATCCTAAATTTAATGGGATTTTTTAGAACTCATGTGGAAGACCCTTCCCTTTTTATTGTTCTTTATGGCACATTTCGTGTGATACAGATACCTTGGCTGAATCATTTTGCAACTTATTTTGGTCTTCTGGTGACTAAACTAGACGACAAAGTAAAGTACCATCTGAAAGGATACAGAGAGGATGTTCAGACTGTCAGCAAAATATTTGTGTAGATTAAGAACGACATAGGGCCAATAACACTTCTTTGGGGAACCCCAATTAGCAGTTCTTTCTCACTGGATAACTTGCCGTCAATTACTACGAGCTGTGACCTTCCTGACAAGAAATCATAACTATAGTTGCGCGACTGATTTGATTCTCCATAGGTACACAATTTCGTTAGAAATGGCTTGTGAGGAACGACATCAAAAGCCTTCTGGAAAGCTGAAAATTTGAAATCAACTTCAGATACCGAATCAGTAACTTTCGTTACTTCGTGTGAATAAAGAGCTACTTGTGTTTCACAAGAACGATATTTTCTGAATCAGTTTTCTGAAGGCTCATCTTGAGTTTGGCTCTGTTTACAGGCACGTTATATTACGTATTAGTTGCAGCTAGTCGCTGGGATCGTGCCGGCTGTTGTGTACACAAGCTGTTAAACCAACATCTGCGTATGCTCGCAAAAACTAAAATGTTGCCATCATCCCAGCGACTTGCTGCACATAGTATACAATATAAAGCGCCCAGTAAATACTACTACCTGCTCTTGGTGCATAATGTAAAGTGCCCAGTAAATACACTTCCTGGTGAAAAAGAGTGGAGCTCCCGGAAAGAAAGCAGGAAACGATATAAAATTTAATTTCTTCATTTGTGTGGCCATATCGTCAGTAGTTGACGTGCAGTTACAGAGCGTATTTTCGTTCCGTAGTTACACCTACAAAAAAATGCGTTTCACTTCATTGAGGTAAAGCATCATGAGATGTGTGCAATTAACGATATTTACAATTTTATTCGTTTTCAAAATTGAAAAGCAGTCCGTTATCAATTTGTTGGTTTTTACTCTCGGTGATTTCTGACGGGTTCCTCGGCTACATCAGGAAATATATGTGCTGTCACGTGTTTGGTGTGTTTCTTCATTAGACACTCTTGCTTGTAGTATAATTTTTCTTTGCTCTGGAGGACTATGCATTTCTTACGTTTTGCACAGCAGGTTGAACGCGTATGTGATGTTATTCCAGTGATCACAAAATTATTGTCATATTGTCAAACTTGGCAGTATGAGTCCATTTATCAGTATGATATTGCATGCCTTCTGGCCCGGATGCATGCACTGATTCGGTTGGAAAGAGCTGTATCCTTTCCTGAGGCATGTCTCCTACAACTGCAGTAACCAGACTTTGTGTCCAGTATACTGACACTGGAACGGAGCTGACGTCATAGCTGGTCCCACACATGTTCTATCGGATCAGATCCAGGGGCCTTGCTGGTCACGGGGGTACCTCAGCATCACGCAGACAATTCATACAGATACGTTCCATGTATAGACAAGGATTGCCCTGCTGAAAAATGGTACTGCTACTCACATCACAGGTACCACATGAGGCAGCAGGATGTCTGTGAAATTGTACTTCACTCAGGATCAGCGGTGACCAAAAGTCATACTCAATAATTCACGGGGCGCCAGGTCAACACCGATGTGTCTCTCCAAACCAGTTGAAGAATAGAAACGCGAAGATGGTTATCCGAGGTAATGCTAGATCGTGATTAATCGCTGAACGCAATGCGACGCCGTTCGCCAGCAGTCCATGGTTCCCTGTCACGGCACAACTCCAATCGCAGCCATTTGTGTTGTGACGTTAACGGTAGCCAACGCATGGGACACTAGTGGACTTCTTTTGGCCAGGAATGCCTTTTTTGCCCTGTTCGTGTGCCTTTTATGCCCTCCTTGCTTCGTCCGTCATATGTAAGGTAGCGGAATTGCTTCATTTCGTCTACTTTCGTGTTAATTTCATTACGAATGTCATTTCTACTACTCTTCATCACTTTCGTCTTTCTACGGTTTACTCTCAATTCATATTCTGTGCTCAGAAGACTGCTAATTTCGTTCAAAATGCCCTCTAATTGTTTCTCGCTTCGACTGAGGATGGCAGTGTCATCAGTAAATCTTACTGCTGATACACTGAATTTTAATCATACTCCTGAACAAATCTTTAATTCCGTCATTGCTCCTTCGATCTACAGATTCAACACTAGAGGGCTCTATCCTTTCTTCCATTCTTTATTCTTATTTCATATACATGTTGCATACTGCCAGTTTTTCCAAACGCTCGCACCATTTTATATTTTCGAACGACTTTTCTAGATGGAAAAATTTTATCAGAGTGTCTTTCTTTTTTAAGCATTGCTTTCACTATCAACCGCTATGTTAAAAGTGCTCATCTGGTGCCTCTAACTTTCCTGAAAGCAAACTGATCCTGCTCTTCCATATATTATACTTGTCATCTGCTAAGCAATAGTGCAACAGTTTTCGCACTTATCCGTCCTTGCTATCTTCAGGACTGTGCTCACGGAATTTTTCCAAAAGCCGGATGTTGTTTCTCCACTCTCAAAGAGTCTTCACACCAAGTTGAATAGTGGCTTGGTCGCCACTTCTCCCTATGATTTTAGAAAATCCAGTGGACTATTTGTAAGCCTTCCGTCTTATTTGATCCCCTATGTCTTCCATGTCGATCGCTATTTCCTCTACCACTTCAGACATTTCTTCTCACTCGTAGAGCCCTTCAGTGTACTGTTTCCATTTATCTGCTCCCTCCTCTGCATTCAGCAGTGGAATTCCTTTTGCACTCTTAATGTTGACTAACATTCTTTAATTTTTCGGAAGATTTTTTTCAATTTATCTAGATGCTGAATCTTTCCTTCCCACGATCATTTCTCTTTCTGAAATAACACAGTTTCAGAGTCTTTATCAGTCTCATGCAGATATGATTTTATCTATATAATTTGATCCAGGGCCAGGGACTGAACTCTCATCTCCTGCTTACTACGCAGGCGCGTTTGACACAAAGCCACAGTGGCACAGAAGTTCGTACATCTGCACGTATTATCCCAGCACTCCTCCTTCCTCTGTCCAAATTATCCCTGCCATCCCAGTCTACTTTAAATTTCCCCATGCACAAGAACAAAATTTCCGAGGCTCTCTATTTTCAGGAATAGAATCTCAGCATCGAACTTAATCGGGGATCAAGCCTGAAACCCAGGTGCAAGTGAGTAAAATAATGCAATTTACTGGTCTGATTCAGGTACGAAATTTATGTTTATAGGCTGAAACGGCGAGTGAAAATTTCTACAAACGCCGGGAATGGAACCGGGTCTCCTGCTTACTAGGCCGGTGCTTTAGCCACTAAGCCACTTCGGCACAGCAGTTCACACAATTGCGTGTGTAGGGGGGAATTTAAAGTTGACTGGGGACGCAGTGAGAATTTGGTTCGAGGAGGGAGGCGTGCCATGGTAATCCGTGAAGTGGTGGGAACTGCTGTGACAAGATGTCTTAATGGCTAATGCACCAGCCTAGTAAGCAGGAGACCTTGGTACAAATTTACACTGTCCGCCTCAGTCTATACACGCAAATTTCTCTTCCTATTTCTTCGCATTTTTCCTGCAGGCATTCAAACTTAACTTGCCTACACTTCCTATATATTTCATTCTCAAGTTTGACACATTCCTGTCTTTTCCTGATGATTTTTCTACTTCCTTCATTCGTCGAATAAATGGAGTATTTCTTATGTTACCTTTCCTGTGCCTGCCGGTCCAGCTTCAATGATTGCCCTATTTAGAGATGTCCACTCTTCATCAACCGAATTTCTTACTGATGTATAAATTATCACGTTATGTACGGCCTTAGACAGTTTCGTATGTACACCATCATTCATCAGTATCCAGTTTCTTCGAACGAGTCTCTTGAACTTTATCGAACGCTTCAGTACTGGAACAACAAGGACGTCACCCCACTCTTCATTGTTTCCAAATTTTTTCAAAATGGCGGCGATGATATGGCACTGCCGCAATTATGTCATCGCAGAAGCTCAAATTTTGGCGGGAAGATAGGTCACTTGGGCTACCTCCAAAACCTAGCTCATTCCTCCTATCCCCTTCCCTCCGCCCCCTCCCCTCCCCCTCCAGAAAATGAAGCTCAAATTCCAGCTGGACAATCCAACACACCACAGCTACCTCCACTAACCTAAGAAAATGGCGGCAAAATAGGTCACTAGGGCTACCTCCATTAAGTCATCCGACTGCCACTTCTTCCTAGGAATTGGCTGGAAAAGAGCCTGTGCTGGGTAGGATGGACATAAATCTTTATTTTGCAGGCAGTCTTCATTTAAACAATTTGAGGCAGTAGCTCCATCCAGTGTGTTCACCATGAGGTCTGGAGTCCAACTGACCTAGTATATAGTACTGCCACCAAAGGGTGCTGTTTTCCTTCTTTCCTTCCTGTAATATAATCCCAGATGGTGGTCTCGTTGGGGGGGGGGGGGATGGTGGGAACCCATAGGAACCCTTAATCCAGTCAGGTGTTAGACTGCAGCCAGTAGGATGATGGTATTTGGTAACGTCATTGGAGGGGATGTAGGGTTGGCTCAGCAGCTCTGGGACCTCAGTCTTGGTCAGTCAACCAGCAGCAGCAGAAGAAGAAGAACCATGAAGTGGCAACAGCAGGCGCAATTCAACACAGGCTTGCAGAACAGGAAGAAATGGAAACGTAAGTATCCCATATCACACCTTTGTTGTGGTTAGCATTATTATTATTATTATTATTATTGGTTGTTTTCGCGTCTTGTTCCATGTGTAATGCTTCCTCGTCCCCTCGACGTGTCCAAGCCTGCAGGATCGAGCGCCAACATGCTGATCCCTGCCGCGTCCTGACCTGTAACAACCTCGGCTGCCATCTTGTCGAGACCTGCACCGACCTATGCACATGCGGCAGCGATAACCTCCAGCATGTCTGGACCTTTTGCGACCACGTGAGATCCTGTAGCGCACATAGCCCACATGCTGGAGCAGGACAAGGACCTTTTGTTGTCTGTCCCACTTGTCGTTTTGTGTGATGAGGTCACGCGAACTGCTCCCAACACATCGAACGCTGCTGGTGGTCCCAAATAACAGCAACATGGAGGACAGTGTTGGTCACCAACAATCGACCCATCCCAGCAGAACATCCCTGTGCTAGTGCAGGCACAGAGTGCAGATGCCGTGGATAAGAATGCATAGAGCGTACCCACGCTTTTCAGCTCTACATACAATGTAACTCCCAGTGGAACGAAACGTGTAAACGTTGGCATAGAAGCATATCATGTCTGGGATTGCATGCGAGAATAGAAATTGAAAATGCATCGAAGGGTGTTAAAGTGACAATTTCTGAGTTGGACTGGGATGAAATATGTCGTACACAGCGATACATCAATCATCAGATGATTATAGAGTATTATCCAACTCGTTCTCCACCAGACATTCACCTTACTGGTGTGACGCTATCTATTACAACTGTACATGATGACTGTGCACTCTGTGTGAAATCGGGTGATAACTTTGTTTATTTAAGACACTCCTCAGTTATGAACTTAAACGATCTGGATATTGCGCTACGTCTTGTAAACCTTTGGTTGCCGAGCATAGACTCTGCATACAATGATGTTGTAAACTTCCCAAGGATGCATAGTGTCCATGTTGATGATTTGGAGCAGTACCATTGTTTGCACATGAACGCTGAAACAAAAGAGACAGATTAAATGTGCATGTGAAAAACCCGAGAACTGTGAGGCATCCATTGGTTTGAGGGAGATACGAGCGGAATTTATTGCAAATCAGAAAGCTTTGCTTGGGAAATACTGTACAGGTGCGTAGAAGAAGAAGATTCAGAAAGTGTCTGATAATTTTCTTTAAATACTGCATCCTATGTATGATATTTAAATAAATAAATGAATAATCTCAAACCGGTGTTTGTGTTTTATTTCATACCTCTATCATTATAGTCAAAGTATTATGCTTATTAATATCCTTATGTTTTCAATGCTACACCTATAATGATGCTATACATACATACATATATATATATATATATATATATATATATATATATATATATATATAATCTTACCCATGAAGAGTAACATTATGTCAATAACTGTCGAGGCGATGTTTGGGGTATATATATATATATATATATATATATATATATATATATATATATATATATAGAGAGAGAGAGAGAGAGAGAGAGAGAGAGAGAGAGAGAAGAGAGAGAGAGAGAGAGAGAGAGAGAGCTGATTTCTCTGTGTAGCCAATATAGCTCAGATGGTTAAGTGATGGAGCTATAGTGGCTGCACATACTATTACCGTCCCTTCAAGTGTATCTTTCGATATATGTTAACTACTTGTCAGTACCTGGCGTAGTTAGTATCATGGCAGGATGGGTGAAATACCCTCATCACGAGGGCTTTGTTCACGGCGACTGGTCCTGTGAAGATGCAAAAGAATATCTGAAGAGAATTCTCCTTCCTGATAATACAGGAGCAATTACTGTAGGTCCATTCAATTGTGGCAAGACTAGTGTCCTCATTACACTGCTAACACATGTAGATGGAGTCCGATTTGAACATGTGTGTGTATTCTCAAAAACACGGTTTCAAGCCAAGTATCAGCTATTACAGGAGGTACTGCGCGTTGTAGATGGTGTTACATACACGACATTCAGTGAAAGCGGTGATATCCATGCACCTGAAAAAGCAAAGCCAAACACTGTCTTCATATTTGACGATGTTGCTGAGTAGGTACAGGCGAAAATTTCAAGTTTCTCCATATACAACACGGTAAGAGAGGTTAGTACATCAGTTACGGTGCTCCATGGACAAATTTGCGAGCATGTCTAACTCTCAACCCAAGAGAATGGGTGTAGACAGACAGAATATTCGCCTGTACATGGATGCAAAAATTCAGACTATTGTGCATAAAGTTAGAGGTATGGGCAGGGAACTAGAGACGTAACCAGACACTTCTGAGAATGGTGAATGCGTTAAATGAGTTAGTTAATGAAGTCGGTAAGAAAGTAACCGGCTTAACTGGAAAGGTCGAAGTTATATAGGGGAATATAGATGCAGAGTTCCTTGTTGTTGAGAAGGGGCAGCAGCACATAGTAAGAGGAAGAAGAAGGGCGGATATATAAAACCTCACGCTGTGGAGATGTCTGATTAGTATTCACCGAGTTCTCAACGAAGCAGAAAGTGGCTTAAGCGCGGAAAGCAGTTCGAGAGAAATTACTGTTGCTGAGGCTATGGCATATGGATCGAGAGCAAACAATAAGAGAGACCTTTAATCCGGTTACAGAATCTCGCAGACAGCTATCAGAAAAAAAAACATGCGATAACGATGGTGTTGAGATTGACGAATTCATTGTCTATCACGCCTCTGCTCAGATAGATAGAACATTCGGGGTTAGCAGGGGAAGACCGTACATGTTGGGCATGCACCTTGTAACTGTAATTGATGACACAATACAGATTGGTGATAGCGGATTTGAGAGAACACCTTGCTTAATGAATCTTATTTTCCAAAAACCTACCAAAAACATATAAATTATTCAGTTAATAATAGGGAAATGTACTGCGAAATGCTGATGCTGATGTACATAAGATCGCAAAAAGCCCGAACAACAAGAAATATAAAACCATCATCTAACCAGTACTTCACGGCGAAGACAACAACAACAACGACAGCAGCAGCATCAGCAAAAGCAGCGATGATGGTACTGACATTGAACATAAAGCAGTGAACAATCGAATACTGCAGGATATATATTATGACAACCTGAACGAGCTAATAGATCGACTAGGCTGCTCACGGCATCAGCTGCTGCAGGTAATACAGCTCATTCGAATGAGGCTGTTTCAATACTCTCTGAGCTTAGAGAGAGAGGTATCGAATTAGTACGGAGTCAGTAGTTCAAGAACTGCATCTCGTAGGCATATTATAATCGGGATGACTCATGGCAAGCTGATCTTGTAGATATGAAGGAATATTCACATGAGTGAAACTTCCTGGCAGATTAAAACTGCGTGATCGGACCGATATTCGAACTCAGGACCTTTTTATTTCGCGGGCGAGTGCTCTACCGACTGAGCTACCCAAGCGCGACTCACGCCCCGTCATCCCAGCCTTACTTCTGCCAGTACCTCGTCTCCTACCTTCCAAACTTTACAGAAGCTCTCCTGCGAACCTTGAAGAACTAGCACTCCTGAAAGAAAGGATATTGCGGAGACATGGCTTAGCCACAGTCTGGGAGATGTTTCTAGAATGAAATTTTCACTCTACAGCGGAGTGTGCGCTGATATGAAAGGCAAAGATCCCGAGTTCGAATCTCGGTCCGGCACACAGTTTTAATGTGCCAGGAAGTTTCATATCAGAGCAGACTCCGCTGCAGAGTGAAAATCTCATTCTGGATATTTTAATGGTTATTGATACATACTCCAAATTTGCTTGGCCATTACGTGTTAAAACAAAAAACGGGTAGAAACGTTTAGTAAACGAGGATGTTTTTGAGCGTTTGTTACAGACAGGGACGAATCGATCCCCAGACAACCTCCAAACCGACCACGGCGGGGAGTTTTAGAATAGGTATTTAAAAACCATGATGCAGCGGTACGGACTACATCACTACTCAACATTCACTCACCTGAAGGCAAGTATAGTGGAGCGTCTGACCAGAAAAATAAAAGGTCGAATGTGGATGCGTTTTACCTTCGCGGCGCATACAAATTGACAGATATCCTCCCAAAAATAATTTATCAGTATAATCAAACCAAACATACCACAATGAAAATGAGACCAATCGACGTTCGTGATGATGAACTCATAGATACGGTGTACTATCACGTTAAACTGCTGGCTTCACGCAGACAGAAAGTTAATGTAGGTGATTTGGTACATATCTCAAAAGACAAGACGGCATTTGAGAAAGCATACCTACCGAACTGGTCAAGAGAGATATTAACAGTTTCAAAAGTGCAAAAAACGAATCATAGACATTATATGGTGAAGGACAGTAAAGATGAAGAAATTGCAGGCTGATTCTACACCGAGGGGTTGCAGAAAAGTTCAGAACGGCATGTGTTTCTCGTGGAGAGAGTCATAAGACGTCGGGAAAATAAAGCACTAGTCAAATGGCTTGGTTTTCCTGCTGCAAAAAACAGTTGGATTGATGCTAACGATTTGGTATATAATGGGAGTGCACAGTCCACAACCACTGCAGTAGCATGACATGCCTGCTAGGAGATGCGCTAGAGGAGGTGGTGGCATTCTAGACAAACTGCCAGTGAAATTACAAATCCCTGCATATAACTACTGTGGACCTGGAACGAGACTTCAGAAACGCTTGGCACGAGGTGATAAGTGAGTCAATCTGCTCGACGAAGCGTGTATGAAACACGACATTGCATACGCTGCAAATAAAGATCTATTAAGTCGTCACATTGCGGATAGGATTTTAGCTGATAAGGCTAAGGCGACACGGAGAAGAAAGTATACTGGTATAGGTCAACGCATCGCTGCATTTGCAGTTGATAAAGCCATGCGAGGAAAAATTATGTTGGGTTTAAAAGCGATGAATTTCCAGAGAGTTATGAATGCTGCACGTTGTGCACTAAGCAAGAAGAACATGGGAGGGAAGCAGGACTGTTTGAAGAACTGTATCCTGACAGCGACGTATGCACCTAAAAACTCACTAAAGCAGAAAAGTGAGGGAAGAAGAAGAAAAGGGTCGGTTAAAGCACCTCGAGTTCTACCAATACCCAAGACATCTGGCCGTTTTCTTTCATTTCTCACCCCGGCCCTCTCCGTGCTTTCGCCCCCCCCCCCTTGCCCGAACGTTCAAGAACGCGCAAAACTCCCAAGCGCAGTTAGAAGAGGCAAGAAGACATTACCGCATGATGTCAACTGCAGCCATCGGTAAAGGACTATGCTTGAAACAGTACAGGAAAGGGCTTGGTCTATTCATAAATTTAAAAAAGCCCATTAGCGGTCCTACCAGATCGACCACTCAAAAATACTGATCTCCTTAAGTTTGTTAGAAAGAAACTCGACATTCCAAGATTCCTTGGTGTGTTTATATGGCATACATTACCGAAGACTGTGTGGAAAATTGGTGAATGTGGCATTGTGGATTTAGATGTTGCTGGAGGCCCCGGCACCCATTGGGTATCATATGTTATGAAAAAATCGGATACCGTCTGCTATTTCGACTCATTTGGTGACCTGCAACCGCCAGAAGAATTACAGAAGAAGTGTGTTCTACAAATATCGGCGCTTTCAGGACGTTAATACATACCTCTGTGGACATCTATGCACCATGTTTCTCTTGACGACTACAAAGAAGAAGAAGCATGCTATATAAGGAGGAGCTTTAAAGATTCCTTCATCAGTTGAGGTCGTACACTTTGACGTTAAAAGAACGATCATGTATATTGCGTGCAAATTAGATCCCGCCAATTGATTTGACCATTGATGAATGGACTATTGCATTGATTGGACTGGAGATGTACAACAGCGTCCCAAATATCACTGAGACTAACAACAAACTGCAACTGGATATTAATGGTGAAAAAGACATTGTGGGAATAGACTCCGATGCATAAGATATCGATGATTTAGAGGAAGTCTTAAAACAGTCTGGAAAAGGTATTGAGCTACGTACAAACATCACCTCACTTAAATCTTAACTAAGGACTGTAAATACAAAGATCGACTTTAACGAGAAAAGTTCAATAGGTCGCCTACTGGGTTTCACAAAAGGACAGGGTTTGAAGAAGGACCCAAGTAAATTTTACAAGTCAGACCAGACAGTAGACATACTTCCCATCAGCACAATCCAAGTCGAGTGTAACACTGCAACAAACTCCTATCTCAAGAGCAGTCTGATTCATACTATTTACGGATTCTTCCCCTTATGGGGTATAAGATTGTTGACACCCCTCCCAATGCAATATACTTTCCAGTGACAGCTCAGACAATGGACTATTTGGAGCTGCGTACTGTGGACCAGAATAATCAACTTGTTGATTTTCATGGTGAGGAAATCATTGTACGATTACATCCAAGACAGGATGGGTGTACGGTATAAAACAAGTGCACGCAATCCACAGAACGTCACTTCGCTACCAAACCGCAAAGTGATAACACGTGTGAACTACGAGTTCCTTAAATCAGTTTGATGAAACCTTGCAATGATATCCTCACCCAGTATGACCAGTCCACTAGAGTATGACAGGAGAATTATACGTCAGGAATACTTCTCTCATAAACCTTACACTTCAACCACATTTAACAAGAACTATGAAATTAGGAATGTCATCCAGCACTAAGACGCACAGATGCTTCCATGCAAGAGTTTCATATATCTAGAGGGGTTATTTAAGAAAATCGACGGCAGCAATACAGTGGAACCCAAGCTTACAAGTAACACTTCGGCATTCCTGTTCCAAGAAATACACTATGAACTCAACGGGTCTGAGATCGACCGTACACGCAGTGCCAGCATAACATCAACCCTTAAAACATACGTCTCTGTATACCCACGGATCTGCATAGTTTAGAAAATGCGGGGTGCTTCATAGACGATTGGGAGGATAGAACAGTTGCAGAGTACAAGCGAATAACTGCATGCATACCTCTAAAACTGCTTATGGGCTACTTTGAGGACATGAGAAAGATTACTATGAATGCTAAACAAGACCTTATTCTGGTACAGAGTGCGAAGGATAATACCTCATACATTCAAGGTGCTCAAGAAGATAATGTGATCACAATAAGCAAAATAATAAGGAAAATGCCTCACATCAATGTGCGGACGAGGAGCGTTTGATGGTTTTAAAGGTCCTGAATTCTAGTACCTTTGAATCACTGACGTTTTGCTTGTGGGAGGTTACCGATTGAGAGCACACAAACATGGGCTATTAAAACCTCCTCGCAGCTAGAGACACCTAGATTCATCACACTGTCAGACGGATAGAAAAGGTAACATAGCAAATGATTCCACCGTGTTCGACAACTGCAAGTTAACTAATGCTGAAGTGTACATGAATTCAGAATTCTACCCATATGACGATTTACACCTGCAGTGGAATGAAAATGTATGTTGTATAGCATATGCCATGTATGCAAGATTTCGTGCTTCTTACTATGAAATTGCTCAAGCAGATGGAGGAGTGTTTCTTCTCAGTCCACGGAAGTTCAAAGAGCCTTTACTGATCATCATAATAGACTTCTCGAAACAGAACGAGAAAATTAAGTCTGGACCTATAGATGTGGTAATTGAACTTGAATCTTCGACAAATTTGCCTTAACATACTGCCGCAATGCTCTAGTTCTACATAACCGTGTGATCAACTACTGCCCGCTAACCGGTATTGTGCAACGAGCTGTATAAATGAACAGGTGCTGCACCATACATAGAGCATTTCACAATGGCATTTCTAGGCTTGAACATCATTGCAGACGCTAAGGGATTCTATGATGGTGACTGTAGACAGTTCATATTTACAGATGTTGCATTCGTAGCATACACACAAGATGCGGAAATAATAGAGACATTCTCAGCAAACATTGCATCACCGAGGCCTTTCAAGTATGTGAAGTATGCTACGACACGGAAGAGTGCAAAGTGGTTAACACATTTCTAACATGGAATCCACTGGGGTGACCCTGGCACACCCTATAAAGATATGGTGACTGCGCTTAAATTATTCGATCACAGGGATACCATCATCTACGTGAAGGGGAAGGAAAAGATCTCATGGATGCTCCGAATCTTTAAGTTTGCTGCTATTGAAGACCTGAAATTCTTCAGGTGTCCTTCTCTCCATCGACTCATAAAGAAGAAGATGTGTGAAAACAAGTGTTGCTGTGTCTGCTTATGAAAATGTAAAATTACTTTTAAGTTGGATAAGAAATAAATGAATTTTTACCTCACAACTTCTGTGCTGTTTTTTTTCTTTTTTTCTCAACTCTGTGATAACACGTGTGAACTATGAGTACCTTGAATCAGTTGGATTGAAGGATTAACCACATGCTATGTCTGTGGTGTATTTCAAGCACAGGAGATGTAATTTTAGACATATCTGCTATATATCTTTGGAAGCCGACATGGTCATGTGCCTCCTTCTCCCATAACCCAATTGTATTTCACGATAGGCGTAATTCAAAGCAACCATTCTATATATTTTGTTACCTTCCAACTGAAAATTCGTCTCCTTAACAGCACTCATCTTCAGCAAAACTAATGTCATTTGAGACAGGCACAGCATTTATACACATATACATGCATAATGCAATAAGGTTTACGGTTTTTTGTAAGTAACAACAAAGGGGTATGGTGACTAATTTTTTCTTCATTTATTCATTTCACAGAAATAAAATATAGTCCTTGAGGTACAATGTAGTTTTTGAGGTACAATATAGTATTCTTTAGGTATAAATTGACTCTGCTACTCCAATGCAGAAATTCTTTTAACTTACACGCTACAGCTGTAAACTTTGTAGGAATTTTTTTTATAAATCTATGACAAAAGCTAATGCGAAGATACTTTCTTTAGTACAACTAAATACCATAGCCCCAGTAGCATAGCTTTTACAATAATTCTAATAAACTGTGCACGCTTAGAATCTAATTTCAACAATCCCCAATAGCAAAGGTTTTTACAGCAACAATTCTGATTGATTGTGGGCGATATATACACTAAAAAATTATTCTCACTTGAATGGGTAGCGACAGGTGACAAACTGAAAAGCTATTCTATTTACAAGATGCTGATGGTGTTACACATACATTATATATATATATATATATATATATATATATATATATATATATATATATATATATATATATTTTCTGTTTATGCTTTCTTAATATATAAATTTTTTGTTTATACTTCTTTTTACATTTTTCTTTCTTTCACACACATGGTGTGAACATATATACACGTGTACATAGTACACAAAAATATTTATACAAAACACACACACACATACATTTCTTCACCCAATAGATGAAGCTATCTGTATCCAAATAAAGTACTCTACAATCTGCGAAATGAGTTTTCGAAAACTCATAATGAAAGCAGCACATGTGGAGTTTGGACAGGTCTAGTGTACATCACCACATAAATAGGTTTCGTAACTCTACTGCAGTCTTTGTCATCTTCACAGGAGCAAAGATCTTAAGGAATAATGTGACCCGCTTAAAATTTGGTCCAGCAATGCAGTTTCTTACGACATAACGCACATCCCATTCGGTTCTAATAAAAATTTCACATCGTTCCCTCAAATTTTCCATTGTTTTACGGAAAATTGAGTTATTCACTCATTTATAAAAATCTTTCTCGAAGTCACACATTGCAGAAGCTCTCTGTCTCATATTCAAATCAATATACTCGTTCAGCCAGGGGGACTGCTTGAAGGAGTTAGCCCATTTGATTCTAAGCAGCTCCATACCGAAGCTGAGATAGTGCTGGAGATTACGATAATGAATAAAGTATCTCCGCTTATCCCCCAGCACTGTCATCAGTTTTGGCGTGGAGCCTCCTCATGGAACTAGTTGTTCTAGACGCAGTGGCAAATCGCAGTGCACGTCACGCACACTATTAGGGTATGTGAGTCCTGCCTCCACCACATACTCTATATCAGAATCAGCTGCTGTACCCCCCCCCCCCCCCCCCTCCCATGATTTTTCGACCTAATCCCTTGCATTCATCTTCGGGCACACATCGAAACTCACCAATCGGGAGAGATTGGTGCATGGCATGACCATATAAGATATTTACGTCCAGGTACATTATGTAACTCGAATGATGGCAAGCGTTGAACCTGTCACCCATCCACAGGTTATTTTCCTTTGCGTGCCTATGGACGCATTGGCAAAGTTCCCCACGGATCCTTTGCTCAAAGAAAAGAATCATGTCAGCATCGGCCAATAATTGAATGCTGCACTTTGTTTTCTTGAGCACTGCGTCCCAAGACAACCCAGGTGCCATGTGTAAATAGGCGGGATCCAGAGAATATGCGATCATGCACAGATTCCGGAATTTCTCGAGAACGCCCACAAGCAAGTGCACGTCAGTGTCCATGTAAAGCCATGCATACTCTCATAAAGTGTAAATATTGAATTCCCGCAAGACATTCATGGCATTCTCATATTCTGCATCCGTTATGGCATCGCCTGTAAGGTTGCTGAAGATTGCAGTTATGTTGGGAAGCCTGGTTTCGTTGAGTTTCGCCATATTATCCACATACTCATACGGGGACACCCCCTTTCTAGTCACAATTTGAAACCTTTCCTCGTCGTGAAATGCAGTTCGAGTGTTATGCATATCCTCCCGAAGTAGAGTTTCAACGAGTTTCTGGAGTGGAGCGTGCATAAAACGTAGCATATCAAGGAAGTGGAGCGTAATTCTTGGCGTTATTCGTTTGGAAAATTAAATGTATTTCTCGACACTTTCAGGTAGGAGAATGACCTGATCTTTCTCCAAGCCTGAATCAGCCTAGTGCTCAGCTAGAAAGTGAGCGTTATACCCGCTAAAATTGTGTCTTGGTAGCTGGTACTTCAAATTTCAACCATTGTGAGCGGCGCCACAGGCGGTATTATACAAATATTCATTGTCCTTCGACTTGGTCATGGGGACGTTGTCGTTGTAAAGCTTATCAACCGACCGTGAAAGTTTTTCGAGCTCAGTGAGTAGCCAAACCACAGCATTACCCCCGACATAAGATTTTAAGCAGTTACTACTAGAATCATAAGATGATACAATATGATACGCTGCCACATATGGTACGTGTTTTTCTGTAAAGGTGGTGTGTGAGGCTGTAGGGTCAGCTTCACAGTGGGTCATAGGAGCAAGGAAGCATTCATGGTCGGCGTACACTACAAATGGACATCGCTCCTGGTGATGAGCATTCTTGAACTTTATGAATTTGTTTTCCTCACTAGGCATAATTACTCACGCCGGATCCTTGGAAGAGCAGTCTACTAGATGCGACGCTAATGACTTGTCTGAGGAGAAGTAATTCAGGAAACTTAACCAAATGTGCTCTTTAGATCTGTCGTTATTCAGATGAGGTAATAGGAGTTGGGACTTGTCTTTGATCCAAACATTTTGATAATTATCACCTTCAGAGAAAAGCAGCATGTTTACATGCAACTCACAAAAAATGTTCAAATGTGTGTGAAATCTTATGCCCACGTCTCGTGGTCGTGCGTTAGCGTTCTCGCTTCCCACGCCCGGGTTCCCGGGTTCGATTCCCGGCGGGGTCAGGGATTTTCTCTGCCTCGTGATGGCTGGGTGCTATGTGGTGTCCCTAGGTTAGTTAGGTTTAAGTAGGGGACTGATGACCGTAGATGTTAAGTCCCATAGTGCTCAGAGCCATTTGAACCAATTTTTTTTTAATCTTATGGGACTTAACTGCTAAGGTCATCAGTCCCTAAGCTTACACACTACCTAACCTAAATTATCCTAAGGACAAACACACACACCCATGCCCGAGGGAGGACTCGAAGCTCCACCGAGATCAGCCGCACGGTCCATGACAGCAGCGCCCTTAGACCGCTCGGCTAATCCCGCGCGGCCATGCAACTCACACTCACTGGCAAATTTTAAGAAATGGAGCTGACGAGAATATGCTTGTCTTGTTCATCTGACTTGTTTTTCTTCTCCAGGCCATAATCATCAACCAATATTCTGGTATTCTGCGCCTCAAATGTATTTATGTCCTGGATCTTTACGGGGAAATCGATACCATTAAAGTTATAGCATCCACGAATATTATCACCCACTATGTATTCACTGGGACGTTCAGGATGATCTCTGTAATTGTAGTTTATTTCGCAAGCCAGGACTGACCACACAAAACAAGCCTGATCTTTTCTATTTTCGACATTAATACATGCTATCTTGTTTGCTGTATCTTTAGGGAGCTTGATATAGCTTGGCCCTCCATTTACCGGATCATAGACATGTTTATGGATGTCCAGGTGCAGTATTCAGCTGAGTCCAATATCTGATCCTCTGACCTCCATCTCGGAAAATCTGGCCAGTATAGCACTCAAGGTGGATTTACGAAACCATTCGGCGATTGATGTGCTCCGTCTTATCACGCCGTTTTTGCCCCAGAGATAATGAAGAGTTGGTTCTGCCGAGGTCCAACCCCCTCCTGTCTCTCCTCACACTCCAGGACAGAATCGTGGAGTTGTTCTATAACAAGAAGACGGAATTAATAAGGAGAATTAAACATACACACACGAAAATTTATACTCAAAATAGAAATTATTTACTCACTTGGTAATCCTGTCTCCACAATTCTAAGAGTCTTGCTGTTACACTCTGAACTGTTGTTGCAGCTCCCTCTCTTCCTCTTGTGGAGAGAAAAGAACAAGTACACACACAGAGTCGATGCAACGCACAACAACGCGGACAGCAGAGGACTGAGGACAATGGAGGTTGATTGTGGGTTTATATACAGACCGAGGCGACCAATGAGAGAGCATCATTTGAATGTTCAGCCAATGAGAAGCCTTTATGGAACGTCTCTATTTCTGGAAGGGCTTGATGCGACGATCGTCTCTCTCTCTCTCTCTCTCTCTCTCTCTCTCTCTCTCCAAGTAACAAGAATGCTTTTATGATTAACGGCGTGCACATACATGATGAATGAAGTTTACTGTTTCTGAGACGTATGTTGAGAGGAGAAATTTACGATTTCTGTGCTGGGTAACACGTGATGCCTCATTAGGACCATCACCGAGAATGCAGTCAGTGTTATTCTGGGCTATTTTCGTTAACAGGTCGTGTTAGGACAAGAATGTCCACTCAAAAAAACTGATACATCATGAAAGCTACAACAAAAGCAACGATTATATATTTCTGTAACACTTTACTAATTCCTAGAAGGAACTGATAAGTAATGGACGGGCTGTCCCGTTAGGATCGCGAGGGAGAAAGCAGTTGATGTTATTCTGGGCTATATTCGTGAACACATTTCTTTAGCGCGACCTGTGACGTCAGTATCCACAGGTAGAGAGGTAACATGCCAGCAAAGGTCTCGTGGCCGGCTCAGAGGGTGACTTGGCTTTTATTTACATAGCCATGTAATGTCAGTATAACATTTTTAAGCTTTTAGATCCACATGCGATGGTGAGTCACTATGCTAACATTTCACGGTGATGCGTCAGCCATGCTAGGCGGGGAAACAGGTGTGCAAGGCTAGATGCAGCTCACACGTCCCTTTGGGATCGCTAGGAGCAGTGCACCCAGTGCTATTCTGGGAAGCATTGGAACAGATTTCTATAGCGGAACGGTGAACATGTACGGGTGGCCCAGAGACATAGATATGTGACGTTATTATAATACTCGAAGAATTCTGACTAAAAACTAGATGCGACTTTCACCTACTTGCCGTATGCAGCAGTGGGCGAGAGTGATGGCTCACGCTCCAGTGTTGGCTTGCGGCCAGCTGGCCCTGCAAAGCAGGTGCGCACGTTGGAACTGTTCGCTAATACGTCGTGACTGAGATAGTTCAAAAGTGTTTTATACTTGCACTGAGTATTTGTGCACTACATTATTTTTGGCTGTTTAAGTGCTGTGAGAGTGTTGGCAGAGCATTTTACATGCGTTAATTTGATAATTTATGAGTTTTTTTCATGTCTGCAGATCAGTGTACTGTATTATCTCGGTGACTTACGAGTAGTTTGCAGGTCTGTAGGCTGTGCAGTGCATTATTTCGACGGTTTACAGTTATCAAGTATGTTTGCAGACCATTATACATGCATTATTTTGACAGTTCATGAGTTTCTTCGTGTCTGTACATCAGTGTTCTGCATTATTTCGGTGATTTACGAGTTGTTTGCAGGTCTGTAGACTATTTACTGCGACCTCAGGCATGTCAAGGTGAGCGTTTTGTATCAGTGTAATAAATAAACTACATGAAATCCATCCCTAAATAAACTGTAAAATATATAAAGTACACTCATTCCTCTCTCCAATAGCCCAATGCAGGTTGAGTCAGTTTCCCGCCATCCCCCCCTCCCCACAGACAGCCTTGGGATGAAAGCGCCCTATGGTGGCAGTGCTGTGTACTACGTCAGCTGGACTCCAGACCTAATGGTGAAGACACTGGTTGGAGCTACAGCCTCAAATTGTTTAAATAATGACTGCGTGCCAAATAAAGACATGTCTATCTAGCGCAGGCTGAATCCTTTTCCAGCCAATTCCTAGAAAGAGGTGGCGGTAAGATGACTTAGGTTAGTGGAGTTAGCCCAAGTGACCTATTTTCCGGCCATTTTCTTAGGTTAGTGGAAGTAGTTGTGGTGTGTTGCATTGCCCTGCTGGCATTTGAACTTCCCGCCATTTTCTGGGGAGGACACGGGAGGGGGGAGAGGAGGCGATTAGGCTAGTGGAGGTAGTCCAAATTTGAACTTCCCGTGATGACATCATTGCGACATTGCCATGTCTATCACCGCCATTTTGGATCCACCATCTTGAATAATTATGGCAAAAATGGAGAGTGGGCTGACGTCGTTGTTGTGTCACTACTCTCTTCATCATTTCTAAATCATTACTATATCTGATTTCAGAATCTTTAGAAGCATGTGATGTGCAAAATGTATAACGCTCTATGCCATTGCAGAATAATTAATTCCACCGCTGCTGTGTATTTGGTGAATATTACGATATGTGAGTAGAGGAAATGGCATTAAAACAGCCCTAATTCATCAACACTATCAGTCACAGATTCATTAGACATTGAGATTATCTGAATATACAAATACAAGAGAAATAAAAAGAAAACGACTACAAATTGTGGTAGTGTAAAGAAGCAGTTAGATAGCTGGTTTCAGTTCTTCAACAACCATGTTCAGAACTCTGGAAGACAATGCGATACGGTTATTAATAAGTGAAATTACATTGGTGGAGGCAGAAGAGATAAAAAATAAAGGTTTTAGAAATATTTAAAAATTAATACAGGATGACATGGTAATCTCCTAATGGAACTGGTATTATGAGATACATTCTGAGTAAACAAGGAATGCAATGCAAGCGGTAAATTATCGTGGCGCTCAAAATGTGCCCAGTGAACTGTCAGCTTCATAGGCAGCCGCTACAAGGCTGACCGCTTGCGAGCCACCAGCAGGAGTTTCCAAACTGACCGTAATGACTTATTCCAACTGGATTAAATGTTCTTATTTAGAGAGGTCATCCTTTTCTACATATTCTATCAAGATTTTCGGACCTGTTTCCAGTATTTTCTTGTATTTTATTAGGAATATTAAATGTATTCATTTCTTCTCTAATTTTCAATTTCGAAATCTGTCGGCTGTTGTGCTTCCCTTTACTGCTCTTAGAAATCTCGTCTCAGTATACAACTTCCTTGTCGATTGTTTATAACGCGCAAATTACTTACGAATCTTCTGTCTTCTCTCGTTCTATTTTTTAGACATATGTTTATTCTTCCACATATATTTCTACAAGCTTTGCTAATTGCTTCTCTATCCTCGTCATATTTATATATGACGTAGAAACATAAACAATTACTTTGTTTGAGCTGCTTTATTATTCTATGCAGTTAGCACTCAAATTAAAAGATACAGAAAAATAATAAAAACCCGTTCTTATATCATAATAAAAACACTATGTTAGAAAATAGTTACTATTATAAAAACCAGAATTTCATAGTGTGGCAACTTTATTAGAAAGTAAGCAGAAATCTAATCAGGAGGCAAAATCCGGAAGTAGTCCGGTAGAACGCGTTTTATTGTCACTGAGGACAAGCTCTGGAATATTTTGCCCAACAGGGTGCCGATGTCATTAAAACATATTTTAGAGTTGCATTGTCTCGGGGAAATAAAAAATGTTATATAGGTAGCTCACGTACGTAAAATAATATTCTTGTCTAATCATCTCTTCACTCCAAGTTTTGAAGCCTTTGTCTTTTTCTTTTTTCCAATCGCTCATTAGACGATTCCGAGAGCCATTTCTCTACGCCATCCAGTACTTACAAGCTTTGTTTTTCGTACGTGTTTTTTATTGTCTAAAAATTACTCCTGTTTTTCCACTTTTCATTCATTTTATTCACTAATCTTGCCAAGTAATGATTTGACGTGACGTGATACCACCTACCGCATTTCTAATGGTAACAGTATAATCTATGAGCGACCTATAGTGCCTGGAACGCCACTCATATTTATGCGTATCTCTTTTTAGACAAAAATAATTTGTTTTCTTTTCCAATCTGTTGAAAATCGGAAGTATAAACATTACACAGCAAAGTGAAACAGAATCGCATTATACTTTGGGAAAGCGATAGTCAATTTTCGCAGTGCGACATTTCAATCTAGACTTGGAATAGCCAGTTCTCTGGAGTCATTTTCCTACTGTAATCAGTATATATATTGCCCCATGACCCGAAGAGCAACAGCCGTGCGGCTGTCTGCCGATATCTGGAAGGGGAACACTGACATCGCGTTCTTCCGCGTTGCATTTTCCCCGACGCCGAAGTAGCGTCCACACAATATTCGCGACGGACGTAGCCAGCGCACAGCTTTAATTATGTCGCAGAGAATCTCTCATTATTCGCGGCGGTGAATATTCATGGGCCTCTCACATTCACGTCGTCATTTTACTCGGCAAACATCGCTTGATCTGCATTATAAAAGAACGAGGAACCGGAGCCCGAGTCCACAAAGAACGTATTCTGCGCCGCCAGTAAATTCCTCGCCGGTTTTAATTTCCACAGCTTGGGCGGCCGACGTTGCCTGCGGACACATTGCCGATGGCTGGAATGTCAGCGTCCTTCAGCTTTTGTTCGAGTCGCTTTACCTCCAGCCAGGTAGTTTCATGCCGCTAATTACTGTCCTTTAATTACTTTTGCCATTGTATCGTAGCGACAAATCTCTAAAACAAGCTTTTTGTTCATCGGTACAAAACGATCAATTAACAATTAACTACAAGAATAACATATTCCCGATGCATCTAACGATGTTAAATAGGCTACACCGCAACGATGCAGTTATATTCAGAAATACTAGCTCTAAGGTGTTTTGATATTGGGTCAAGTGCCTCTACTGACAAATTAGTCAGACCCCTGTCCTAGCTTTCCTTGACTTTTCCGAAGTAAATCGTCTTAAAATGCGTCAACAGTCTTCTACTCAGGCTCCTGTAAAATTACTTCATTCACCATAGCGTTCTGTCTCAACTGGTATGTACACACATTAATCTTTCTTATTCTACCAGAAAATTCTTCTGCCAATTCTGTATGCTTCTTCGTTACCACGGCCAGGTGCTCACTAAAATGTGTGGCACTGTTTTGTTTTGTGTTACCTTTGAACCACCCCCTTCCTAAGTTTCTCCTACGTTCCTTGACAGCCTCCGTTTAACCCAAATAAGCTAGCGTCAAAAGTTCTTTATCAGACCACCTTTCTATCTCTGCCAAATTCCGAAGGTCCTCCACAAATGTCTGCACATCCTCAGTTGATTTACCAGAGAAAGAAACAACTAACCTTGCGGCTGTCAAATTTACATTTCACTGTCGCCAGTGAGTTTCTACCAGACTTACAACTTCGAATTAACTGCCATCAATTGTGCTGATCTTTCTGGTAATATATAAACTGTCTGTGTCTGATACCCTTTGTGTCCTTGAATATGCCAAAGGTTTGCTCCTCTCGACGATAATTTTGAAACACCAATAAGTACAAGACAAACAAAATAAAATGCATTAACTTAATTCATCGTCTAATCATTAACCTTTTTGATTCTCAGCACTGTGTAGCCCTATACCCATAACGATTACACTGATACTGATTCTGTACAGCGGGTTAAATGACCTTCCTAGCTACACTGCATATCTCTGAAAGGTACTAGAAAGTCGTGACCCCCATTACCTCTGAAGTTCGGCAAATCTATTGGCCCCTTAAGACACAATACAGTTTACGAAGAGCGTGTCAGTCACGCTTCTTTTCTATTACTAAGTCACTTTGAGAATAACAATTAAAATTCTTGACTCATCATATTGTAGGCCATATATTCAATCGCTAAACTGAAAAGGCGACGTCATTGACACAAGGAAAGTGGTCTGGAGCCATAGGGTTGCAGGGTGATACTGTGTGGCGTCAGACAAATAGCTAGCATTTCTGAAATATCTTCATTATGCCTCCATGCCATAGTTCAATACAGACAACACCAGCATGGCTAACATGTCCAGCAGCTTCCCGAGAGTATCATCCAACAATGCTGGCAGAGTGCGGCAACAGTTGAGCGGTAGTGCGTAACGCATCTGCCTCTGTCAGCAATGACTCGACTCCCTGCGGCCAACTGGGGCCGCGCCGCGTGGGGTAGCCGTGCGATTTAAAGCGCCTTTCCACGGTTCGCGTGGCTGCCTCCGTCGGAGGTTCGAGTCCTCCCTTGGGCATCGGTGTTTGTGTTGTCCTTTGCGTAAGTTAGTTTAAGTTAGAGTAAGTAGTGTGTCAGCCTAGGGACCGATGACCTCAGTCGTCTGGTCCCATAGAACTAATCACAAATTTCAATTTTCTTTTTTTCCAACTGCTGCCGCGAGTGTCTTGTGCGATTTGTGCCCTCAGCGCTTTCCAGCAGGTGGCACGTAGATGATTCAACGACCATGACCCACTGCCTATCGTTAATGGCCAGCAAACTGCTTCACAGTGTCGGTGCCGGCCTGTTGAGATGACGGCTCTAGCTGCCGTTGTTTCAGGGTGGACTGACCTGTCACAGAGTTGAACTGTGATCCACAAACAGCATTCCCGATGGCGCCCTTAGCGTCACAGCTCTAAGGTTGTATGGTTGAGATATTAACAAAAGTTACTTTAGTACAAGGCTAGGTGTTTATAAGATTTCGGGCTCCGCCTACTTCAGTTTGCTGTGCCTTACGACTCGTATGCTAAACACAACCGTAGCTGCCAGTGTGGAAGGTCTTCTGCCTTCTTCCCCTTAGGACTGCTGTGTAAACCGTTCATTAATCGATTTTATTGTTTATACATGGTGTCCCACCTAACTTTGCCATCTCATATACGTCTGAAATGAAACAAAAGGTGAAAAATGCAATTGGCCGGGGATGCACCTATGACAGAGGCTCGCATAATGATCATGAGTGCACAATTCCGACGATGAAACCAACACCACTTTCAGCACACAGTTACGTTCTTTTAAATGATGTATGTGTGGTTTTTCTACTGAAATGAAAGCTAGACGTACAATTAGTGATGGCAGACTTGGTTTCACTACTCTAAACAGGACACTGTAATGCTGTAACACCGTAATGTTGGTTGGTGCATTGTTCTGAGGCCTGCTATAGGCAACTCTGCTTTGCGCATTATGGCAGACACGGTAGCGCCGTTGACATCTAGTTTCGATCAAAGCTGATCATTTTCATACCTATTTAGTTTGCATAAACAACGCTTCGTGTCCATCCAGGATTTTAAAACATTACAAACACGTTACCATGTTTAATACGGTGCAGGAAATCCGTTGCCATTCACATGAATTTCTAGTCGTCTCAGAATGGATAAATACAAGTCTCATACGATTATCAATGGAATATTATCCCACTGTACCCGCAAAATAGTTCCATATTCAGTCAATGATGATGGAAGTGGATAGCGATCACGCAACGTTCACTCCACGTTAGACCAGATTCTAGTCATCCCAGAATGGAACACAACAGGCCCTCTGCGATGTTTCAAGGGAAAAAATTTGGAAATTTGTGGTAAGATCTTATGGGACCAAACTTCTGAGGTCATCGGTCCCTAAGCTTACACACAACTTAATCTATCTTAAGCTAAGGACAACATATACACCCATGCCCGAGGGAGGTCTCGAACCTCCGACGGGGGGAGCCAAGCGAACCGTGACAAGACGCCTCAGACCGCACTCATTCCAAGGGAATTTTATATGATTTTTCCTACAAAATAGTGCCAGTTTTAGACAGCGATGATTGAGGTGGATAGCGATCACTCACCCATGTCTCAAAAGTAGAGCACAATGACTCAATAATATTGAGATCTGGTGAATAAGGTGTGATGACTCATCCCCGTGCTCACAAATCCAGTCCTGGACGATGCGAGCTGTGTGAGTAGGGGCCCAGTCGTCTTGGAAGGCAGCATGACCAACGGGGAGCAAACGTTGAATCACAGGATGGACCTGATACGCCAGAAAGGTCACATAATACTTGACAGCAATGTGACCTTTCATAGTAACCACGGTGCCCATGAAATACCATGACATGACTGCCGAATCATCACCCAATCCTGCCATGTTTCACTTTTGGGTATAAACTTGGCCAGAAGATGGAAGCATTGTGGAGCAATACATCCGAGAAATTAAGTTCTGCTGTTGCTTCACAGGCTCAGTTTGGTGCCTTCAGCACAACGTTTCCCAGTTAGGAGCACTAATGAGTCGTTTTGGAATCCCAGACCGCCCTGTAATTCCCTGTTTATGGAACTCCCTTTGTATTGTTTTGGTGCTTAGAGGTTTCTCTTTCCCCATAAGTGGTACAAATCTTGGATGCTGTACCTCTTGAAGCATAGAACACTTTGTCTCCCGTGGTTCTTAAGCAACCACCGTATAGCACCGCCAATTAGTCCACACTGGAATTCAGTTAGCTCCAACACCATGCACGCACATCTGCACAGAACGCTGTTGTGACCACAACTGACGACAAATTTGTATAGGTGCCGTTCGTGGTCAAATACAACAGCGCAACCTGAAGGTTTGGCTACCATCCGCATTTGTGTTCAAGCATGCATTTCTCGCAGTGTTTCCGTATTGTCGTCAAACCTGATAGTGGCAAAAAAAAGATAAATTTTAAATATCAGAACGATTACTAAATCTGTCGCAACAAATATGTCTGCAGCAGTGAAACAGATTGTTGTAGCTCTGTGCTTAGGAACGAGCATCTGGTTTGCACGCTACTGTCGTCAGTATCTGTGGAAAGTAGTTAAAGGACAGTGAACACAGGGTAGGCGATGAGGTGTTGGACGAGCACACCACATCGCAGTACGCAAAAGTCGGAGGTTTTCCCGCTCTGTAAAGCAAGAAAGGCGACTGTGTGTGGAAAGTTTCACGACGGCGTAAAATGCTGGTACGGGCAGAAGTGTTTAGAAGCGCACTGTTTGGCACATACTGCCGAACATGGCGCTCCGCAGTACTGAGCCAACTAAATCGTCAATTAAGTCTGCAGTTGGTTTGAGATCATCGAAACTTGACTATCAGTAGCAATGTGTCGTCTGATCGGATGAATCATGTTTCTCTTTACACCAGATCGATTGTCGTGTCCCAATTCGCCGTCATCCACATGAACAGCTGCTCGGATATGCACTGTGCCACTGACACAGGCTGGTGGTGGCCACATTATGATACGGTGGTCTCAACTCACGCTTCGATAGGACCTGTAGTAGTAATCGAAGGCATCATGGTAGCTTTGGACTGCGTGGATATTGCTGATGACCCTCTATATTCCTACAAGTTTAATGTCTTTTTTGATAACGATGGTGTCTTCCAGTCGGATAGCTGTCAGTTTATGCCATGCTGCTACAGTCCTACAGTGGTTTGGGAAGAACCCATGTTGATATTTCGTCACCTAATCCGCGTGATCTCAAGCGTGTAAACATCTCTGGAACGCTATAAGGCATCAACTTCCCGCCCATAATTTACGGGATCTGTGTAAGATTTGGTGCCACACACTTCTCGAAAACAACCATTGTCGAATCCATGCTACTCAGAATTCCTGCTGTACTGCTTTCGAAAGAGAACCTTCAGTAAGGGTTATGACTATAATGTTTTGGCCCCTCTGTGTATATATGCAAACCAAAAAGTTGTCCGAACATCAGTTTTGCACATAGCCCAGAACTAAACCCCACTGTAAGTTTACGGCTTATAGGGACTACTCTTCTTATTAAGCTAGAAGAGATATTAAAGAGACGTAGATGAGCATTAGGGGCGGAACTCAAGCTCGGTTATGCCTTTGATAGGGGTGATCCTAGCATTCACCGTAATCGGCTATTGAGAAAATGACAGTAAATCTACACCAGTGTGTCGGGGACTTCAACCGACCTCCTCTCATCTATGCGGGTATATTTTAATAACGACTTCCCCATAGTGATCAGTATATACCTCCTTTCCTGTGAGGAAAAGCCCGTAATGTCCATGTTCTTCGACAAGGTGTGTATGTTCAATGCTCTGTCATCTGCATACGTTTCGTTTTCACTCACACTCATACTCTTCAGATCACCGTTAAAGGAATGGTGGAGAGTACTCAGCAGTATACTAGATACTTCGGTTACAATGATACTTTAATGCCTCTGTGAGTGCTGTAGCGAGTGGTCGGCTGTTATAAGTGGTGGTGGAACAGTGTAGTTAGAGCTCGGGATGTCAGCAGTCCAGGTGTGGTAACAGTTGGGGGGGGGGGGGGGGGGAGTGAATGGACACCCAACCTGTCGCCAATGAAACAGCGTTGATAAACAAAGTTATTAGTTCTAGAGTAGTCGAGCCGAAGCCCATAGAGCCCCTAAACAGCCAATAGGGAAGATACTGTGGTCAGCACGCAGCTCAGCAATGTGGTGCAGGCGAGGAAGCTATGACGCCCATAGAGCCCTTAAACAGCCAATAGGGAAGATACTGTGGTCAGCACGCAGCTCAGCAATGTGGTGCAGGCGAGGAAGCTATGACGCCCATAGAGCCCTTAAACAGCCAATAGGGAAGATACTGTGGTCAGCACGCAGCTCAGCAATGTGGTGCAGGCGAGGAAGCTATGACGCCCATAGAGCCCTTAAACAGCCAATAGGGAAGGTACTGTGGTCAGCACGCAGCTCAGCAATGTGGTGTAGGCGAGGAAGCTATGACGCCCATTTCAAGACAAGGCCGCTCACACCAGAAAGTTGGCGTCCAAACAAGGCAGCCGGCGTGCATAATGGCATACTACTGCCTCCGGCTGAGGCGCGCCGTGGTGAATGTGGCCTTGACATGGACCCAATGCACAAGGAGCCCCAAATGGTCCGCCTGTTAGAGAGAGGGAAGTCCATAGAATTAGACTTGGCACCAGTAGCAGGGCTGCACACATCAGAGTCTGGAGAGCGTGAGTGGTTGACACATGTAGACTCGTGGGCAGATATAGGCCCCCTCCTTGGAACTGGTGGCCCACTGACTGCGATATCTCTGACTAAAAATGGCGAGTATTTACATGGTCTTGGCTTAGTTTTGCTTCAGGATCTATATTTATCGCGTAAGCCGCAACAAGTCTGTGGTTGAGATGTGAAATAATTGGACCACTGACGCAGCAAGGCTCTGCTTCCACTGAATCAGTGGCATATCTTCTGCGTCTGCGGCGTGTGATGTAGTAGTAACCGCCTGGCATCACAGCGCAGTTGTCGTCATATCAGCAGTAGTCCCCGATGCAATACCGTTCAGTCAGTTCTGGTCTGACATGCTTATGCGGCCCGTTGCATTAGCCGTTGTTAAGTGTCTTAATTTTTACTCATCTGCACCCAATTAATTGTTTATACGTCGCAGAGACTCTGTAACTCTTTTGATCGAGCGTTACATAATAGGATGAAGTACGTTTCTGGATTATTCTCTCAATACTGGATCTAGAAATCCTGATAGGAGGCTTTCGAGGGATAACTGGCCTCTATCTTCAAACATCTGAAAACTTAGGTTTCTTAGATTTTCCGTGACGCTCCGGGTTGTGTCAAATAAGCCTGTGACCATTCGTGCTGCACGTCTTTGTACACGCCAAATATAATCTGTCACACAAACCTGAGCAGTTTTGTAAAATAAGTATCATGGTGCTTTGTGGACAGATTACATTTTTCAGTATCCTACCAATCGAACGAAGTCTGCTACCAGATTTTCTTACGGCTGTGTTTAATTTGTTATTACATTGTCACTCGTAGGTATCCGTGTGAGTGGACTAATTCCAAATGTTGCTCATAGATAGTGTTGTACCATACTATGTTCCTGTATACACATACACCAAAATACCTTCTAGATACAGTCACTGACTACTAATATGTTTGAAAAGTTTAATAAACATGATAAATTCTTTAAATGTCATTTAAGAAACTGAAAACATTTAATCAAAGTAGTAAAGTACGCACGTCAGTGGTTTACACACTTGAACCTTTAAAGCAAGTTGCCAGTTTTTTTCTATCAGTTAGAGTTTCATCAAGATGTATCCGAATTTTTGTGCATATTTTTTAGGATGGTACTTCATTACTGAGAACTGCATCATCTGCGAAAATTCTGAAGTTACTATGAATGTTAACTGCTACGCTATTAATATGCATAAACAGCATGGATCTAAATGCACTGCCATACGACGTGTGTGAAGTTATTTCTCCTACTGCCGAAGACTCTCCATCCAAATAACATGTTTCCCTTACCACACGCCCACTATTAGTAAATGCTAATTAAATATCAAGTGGACCTTGTTCGCAGCGTCAGAGTCCTCACAACGAATTCGTTTCAAAGCTTTCTTCATTCAGTGAACCCTTCTTGTAGTCATTACAGTAATGTCTGATGTAATTCGGTCGTGTCCCAACGTTTAATCCCATTTGGACTGCCTGTAAATGATATAATAAGATTGTTAAAAATAATTTAATAATGGGGTACCACACTCAACGTATCACTCTCTCTTGAAATTAAATACAGTTAGACTGCAGAAATTAACAGTTAATTGTGCGTACCTCTCACAGTTTCATCAAATTTCCCACCAACAAGCGTTCGCCCCTTTGGAGACTTCTGCTTTGGGATACGCTACGTTAAACAACGCCAGCAGTTTGACCTACAGAGTCAATGTTTTCTTGCCCGAATGCGGGCTTGATTGTCCAAACATTGGCAACCGGCGTACTGAGGATTTAATTCAGGTATAAACATATTCACAGATTTATGTACATTATTGGAAAAGTTAACATTTGGCTTGACCACACAGACATAAAGCGATTACATCGTGTTTCCGCATAACAAATGAACATGTCACGCACGGAACGTGAATAAATCAACAACGTGGGCGCACGTCAGGGTTCCCACCTTTATGGTGATACCACGCTGTTCTGGTGCGTGCTAAAACGTGCGTAATCCTGTTTCCTTTCGACAGATTTATGACGGTATCATTAAAGAATACTTACTTTTCAGGTAAACACGATTCGTTAGCTGTAGTGAACAGACAAACAATCAAAAAGTTGTGAATCAGTTTATAACATCCCACACAACAGATGTTCAATAGATAATTGAACAAAATCACAGTGCATTTTAGTGAATCGTAGCCATTTTACAATGTGAAAAACATAAATATCAGTAATAAAATGTTGTCTGATCGTTATATGTTTGTCACTACTTATCTTTTGGAATGCGTGCAGACGACCAGAAATAGAATCATTTGCTTCAAGATCTGAAACTAGTTGATACGAGTATCCCTCTCGAATTGACTGAGAAGACTAATAACACTTTAACATCGCGGATTCATTACTAAATGTTTGTTTCAAAACCAATAATAATCGATATAACCTTCAAATACAATTCAACATATATTTTCTCTTGATCTCACAGTCTTATGACATTAATTAATTAACAATTTCGGAATAGTAAGTCCGACTTCCTTTTCCTTACGAAATCAACTTTTAATTAACTACATGCAGTAAATGTATTACTAACAACTCCAAAGCATTCAAATGTCAGAGATATATTATCTGAGTGTTTTCAGCAAAGTAAATATCTCTGTGATTTTGAAAATATCGATGAAATTCTCATTTCATGTAAGAGTTTATTATATTAAAACATGTGTTTACTTTGTACAATATCATTCTGTTTATTTTTATTTAAACTGATCGTGATAAATGTTAGGATGATAATCTTTTTGAAGGCAATCTATTTTTATGTAAATCATCCAAAAATGTTTTCATAATATATACATCGGATAGTGAAATAACAAACCAGCTTCCATAAAAAATTTCTCATTGTGAGAATTCGACAAAAAGTGCTGTTGAACGACTGATCTACCAAGATCCGGATTTCAAACGATTTAGCTTAGAAGAATGTCATAGCCTTCGGTTGTTATAAGTTGAACCATTTTCAGACTAATTCACTATTGAAAGAAAAATTTGCATACTTTTAACCTGCTTGTTCATCTCATAATATATTACATATTAATTTTACTTCGTCACACATAAAAATTCAGTAGGATACATATGTAAAAGTTTACCACAGCCCTATCTAGATTCAGTCACTCACAACTAAACCGTTTGAAAACTTTAATAAAAAAGCTGAATACTTTAAATCGCATTTATGAATCTTGACAGCTTCAAACGATCTAGTAGCGTATATGCTCGTATGACTTTATAATTATGTGTTTGCAAATCTTTGCACTCAAAAGTAGCATACACATCTTGGAATTTTTTTATGTTATTTGTGTTTTCTATAACGGTTGTTCTTCTTAGACCATGTGAGTTAACGTGCAATGCGCTCTCATTTAAATGTATGGCCTAATGAATCAGCCTACAGGAGTTGTGAAACGAACCCTGTCGTCCAGGACCGCGTGCCACAAAGGGCGCAGATTTACCACGAAATGGGGAAACTGACGGGAATCTATTGTTTATTGAGGCCTCAGCGCTGTAGCGTGCGAGTGAGACAGACGAGAACCTCCGTCATAGGGAAACCCAGTAGAAGGGTTTTGTGGCCAAGGAGACGTAACAGTGTTAAATATGGAGGACCTAAGATCGACCATAAAGGGGAACATTTATGAAAACTATTTAATTCTGTAGTAGTGCAGGGAATCAAGCCACAGTAATTTTAATCCATCATTCTTCATAAATTTTCATGATGATCCCAATAAACCTTGTATATTGATCATGTGTGCAATATTTTAGGATTTACTGTTAAAGTGAAATTCACAAGTTTTGTAACAAAGGCATGAATGCTAAAATATTAACGCTTTAGTCGATCTTAACGATCGACATTTTATATAGAATCGCATCATTAAACTGACAAACCTTGTAAATATCAATTCTGGAACTTCAATTGTTTAAAAGATGTAGTAAATATAAATTATCAGTATTTTCAGTTAAGTATCAGATCATCATTTCCTCCACAAAAAGCGCATTGAATGTTGACGACAGCATGATACCTTATTGAATCATTAGGTAATTGAATATTTGTTGTAAAGGTTAGTGCATAATAATTACTTTTGTTCTTTCTTTATTTATCAGAAAGCACATTGGTGCAAAGCTACTGGCCGTGACATTCAAAGTTAAGAAGGAAATTGTATTGGTTTTATGTAAAAGACTTTAACGTTTATTATTAAATGGATATTATCGTTACTTTTTTAAGAATGTGAAAGTTGTCAAGCTTTTTTATTTAATTATGTTAAAATGTAAATTGATGTATAATAAGCTGTAGCCAATCAGATGGACGGCTTCAGGAAAGGGAACTGCCCTAGTCAGTCGAGTGAGGATATTCAGCACGCGAGAAATGCAGCTGGGGATGGGCAGAGGGTCAGTGCTGGTGGAGGCGCGAAAGCGGACAGTTCGGCTGGAGACACCGAAGGGTTCAGTTCGGATTGGGACTCGAAAGCGGACAGTCGGTCTTTAGGCAGCTAGGAAGTGAAACCACTTAGAAAATTTCGCGTTGAGTTGTATCGTCGGACTTAGTCTCTGAGCGGTGAGCAGCAACACGCCTGGTGTGAACTATTAACTTTTCGTGTAGATAGCTTGTATTTCGTGATGAGATTGTGAATGATCGCACTGTGTCAAATGGATATGCGCTCGAGTGTTACAGTAACCCTAAATACGACCACTTTCGCTACTAGTCTGCTTTCTGAATAAACATTATTCTAACCAAATTGCAAGTGAGTGGCCTAAATAATTTATGGGTCGTTAATTTAGTTCCCGATATTATTATTACTGTTATTATATGTTATATTGTAAGACGTCGAGGTCTCCTGACCTTCATTGCTTACTTATTCCGCCCTCACAATCATATTCCGCACATTATGACGCCTCATTCAAACCCAAACTCGATAAGATATAGTAAATGTTGTATGAATTCATGTAAACGATATGAAATTAACAAGTAAGTGCACCGTGGTTGAAATACTCGAGGCTGGCGTACACACATACATTCCAGACACGACAGTCACAGAAGCTTTTAGTGCGGGAGAGAAACTGCAGAACGGGACGCCGGTCCCTTCAGAGGATGACCCAGCCTATGTCGGCCGGTGACCGCCTGTGTAGCGAACAGTGTGGGCCCGAGTGAAAGGGGGGAACAATCCCGTGTTCAGCTTAAAAGCAAATTCTGCTACATTGTGTGGGAGCAGCCAGCCTACACATTCTTTACACATAGCAAGCAGTTTCAGAGATTTTCACAGGGAGACAGCAAACGCCAAACGCCAATCCTACAGGTTTCCGGATTGGTCGCTTTAAACGAAACGTCATTTCCCGTTTTAGAAGAGAAATGCTGATTGGCAGACGATATTTCTTACGCCTTGAGAAGAAAGAATAATGGAAGAGACCGAAAGATATACCACTTCACGTCTGGCGTGGAGAGGAGCCGTTCCATTGTAGCTCTTGGAGAAAGAAACAAGTCTCTCCTCAGTACTTCACTGGGAGAGCAACTCTGTCGAGAGCGAATCGAAGTGCTACTCTATATTGAGTCCTTGCGGTTAAGTGTTGTTCACTGTGTTAGCTGACACACTTATTGTGCGGTGTGAACGGACAGAGTTATAGTTAAACGCCCGCGAGTGAATTTTGAGTGGCATCGCGGTGGACTAGGGGCGAATAGGAATCCTTCAACGCACAGGGAGAGTTTGATTGGCGAAGGTAAATCCAAATAGAACGAGAGTTATCTTATTTGTCAGCAGCGAGCGGCGCAGTCAGCAGTTATCGCAGCTTATGGTATCGTGCGCTACAGCTATTGCGAGCCCCATATTTCCTCCACAACAGTACACTTCACTGCATTTCACACGCGACAGCGTCGACCGTACCTAGCAATATTCTAATTATTCAAGTTCAATAGGCGCGCCTCTCAGCCATTCTGCCAAGTCAACAACCATGTTAAACTTTGTATAGAAATTTCATTAGCAAATCCTATCCTTGAGAGGTAACTTCACATTCCGAAAGAACCAGGATATAACTTGTTCAATTCATAACTAAAAGTGCCATTGTGATTTCTCAGAATTTTTGCAAAATAAATAATAACTTTCGCTAGTTTCATGTTTTGCTTACACTAACTAACACTGCTCCAGTACCCAAGTATCCCACTAGATATGTAAAAATTTTTGTGAATTTCCTTACAGCGGACGACTCCAGATGATATTTATTGCTGAAAGTTTTTGAGGCATTTCTCTTTAGAACGTTAGGAGCGTCTGTCTGATTTCTGTAGTAGTGTGGGGGTGGAAATTGCATCTTGCAGAAGCCACAGAGTAAAGGGTACATCTCAGATTAATCCGTTGCGCAGAATAAGAGAATAACAACAGATCAACCCCACACCTCAGAATATTAACTTTGTATTTCGAAAACTTGCCATCAGCCAGACAATTTAACCAAAGGGTCACAAGTGTCTAATTTAGGGCGTGTAATGCGACACATGCGGTTCAACACCTAGACGAGTTTGAGCTAAGATATTTCGACAAAAAGGAACCGCATGTGAGCCCGAACATCTGTGGGATGTTAGCTCGCAACCAAACTACGTATTCTTTATATATGGTTTCTCTATGCTGTTTCAAACGTTTGTGTGCCAAAACTTAAAAGAAAAATTGCAAGTGAAATGAAGAATAATTTTAATCCGTAACATTGTTGGCAATGGTATCCCAAATTTGTTTATGACATGAAATAGACACCAAGTGCGAACTGTCCAAAAGTAAATTACCCATAGAAGCACATTTACCGAGTACCAGCTTAATATCCATCTACGAAGTGAGGGCACTTTGAATATTAGTGTCGTGTTTGCAGTGCATGATACATGCGCGGCACTGTGAACAGTTTCTACACGTTAAAATACCTCCTCTCACTGCACGACAAATGAGACCGACGAAATTTTCTTCCACCTCAGTACTCAAACGAATAACTTTCGGATTGAAAATTATACTATTATAGACACTTAATACTTTCAAAATAATTATAACTAAAAATTGAGTCCTATTGCTCTGCTCCTGTACACATTCTCTGCAAATCACTTTGGAGGGCATGGTACTTCCCATTGAATAAGATATTAGCGTATCAGCATTTCTTACCGTCCCATTTCTGCATACGACGCGTCAAGCATGACTGCTTAAATGTGTTTATACGCTCTGTAATTAATCGAAACTATCCTTTTTGGTCACTGCGGGAGCAATGCATATGGGACTGTAGTATGTTCTTATATCCCCCCTTACCGGATTCATAAACTTTTTGTTTAGTTTACTGGCTTTCGGGACGTGCCCATAGAGCCATCTCAATATTAGAAATGTTATATTAGTTTGTTTTGACAATTGATATTTTACATTAGTTTAAGTCGTATCCTGGTACGAAGTTATATAGGCTTAACAAGCGACAGATTTTATATCCACTATACTCCGAAACGAATGAACAGACGAAAATGTAACACAAGGTACTTAAAGGTAGTATGCTATAAAAATCTTACTTGTAACTCAGTAAGAAACGATAAATCGCTGTTAGAACACGTTTGGGATATTCCCGATTCAATCCATATTAATTGCTATATATCTAAATTAGCAATAAACTGTTGTATTAGTCTGATGTAATTACATTTTCCTGGAGACATACTAAGTCTTAACTTTATCTTACATAAAGTTGGAAGCTGAAGTAATGAATTAAAATGTGTACCGGGCTGGAACCCAGGTCTCCTGTATAGTAGGCTGACGTTTTATCCACTATATAACCCTGGCATCGTGGCTAACACAGCTGCACGGAAACGCTGCCCGTACCTCAGGTACATTTTCCTGGAGAAATATTTAGTCTCAACTTTATCTTGGATAAGGATAGAAACTTAAGTAATTAACTGAAATTTGAGCCAGGGTGTCCTACCTGAAGTTTGTGTTAGGGAGGGTATTGGTCTACAGTAGGCCGTGCAGCTGTGTCAGCCTTAACGCCAGCTTGGTGCACTGGATAGCACAGCATTCCCGCCTTCGCAGGCCGGGCGAGAGAGAGGTTCTGCATGTTCTCCCCTCTATGATAGCGCTGTGAGAGCTTCCTTGTTGATCCTCAGTGTCTTGTGGGTCGTTGTGAGAGTCACATAGCTGTTTGTCTCTCGGCATCTCGTGTTTGTGACTCAAATATGACGCGGCGTTGTCTTACGCCGTGATGTCGTCCGTAGTTCCCAGGAACATTCCACGCACAGGTACCATAAGTTTTTGTTTTGACAAGTGAATACGGCATCATTACAAAGTCATGATTGGCCTGTAGATACGATCAAGGTTCACATGGCTTGCTTTGATTCTGCATCAGACGTGTTGTATGTCAAGTTTCTAGACTCGCTTCAGATTGAGAGTCTCCTTTTGTGGCAAGGACAAGGCACTCTCACTCACCGCGACGGCTCTAACAGCATGGTTGTTTTGACGAACGCGGAGCTGGAATATACGAATGTTACGATGTTTAACTTTCTGCCCGAAGTTGATGCTTCCTTTTGGGAACATACGGAATATACTGCGGGAATGCTGGCCCGTTCATCATCCTTTACAAGTTTATAGTGCGATCCGTGGCCATGATGGTCAAACGGAATATCATCTCTTATTTTCAGGTTTCTACATACCGGGCACATATAATTTACATAGGGCGAGAAGGGACCTGTTTTATTTGTAGAGATAGGGGATACCTCCGCACAAATTGTCCGAGTCCTGCTGCTACTTTAAAATACACTTACGAATATCATAAAAGGTTTCCCCAAGTGAAAGCCATTGTGCGTAACCAAGTTTCTGAGGGGCAGTGCGAGTCATCCCTTGATGGTCCTATCGCATTTGGGCGTTACTGTCGCGCAGGGACTTCGCCAGGTCCGCCACCACCTCCACTTAAAACCAGCGTAGACGGACGCAAGATAGTGTGGAGTCACACGGTTCCTCTTCCCTTGTCCTGTCTAGTGAAGATTCCATTAGAGGAGGCCTCTCCCTTCCCTGAGTTCAGCCCGGATGATAACATGTTAGCTGCTATTCAGGATTACAAAGCGTTCAACACTCACTCCGACGTGTCACCCGAGACCGAGACCGCCTCTTCGGAATCGCACGAGGGTAGACCTATTCCGGAGCTCCGTACTATATCGAGGGACTTGCCGCGCGCCCGCATCTCGTGGTCGTGCGGTAGCGTTCTCGCTTCCCACGCCCGGGTTCCCGGGTTCGATTCCCGGCGGGGTCAGGGATTTTCTCTGCCACGTGATGGCTGGGTGTTGAGTTATATCCTTAGGTTAGTTAGGTTTAAGTAGTTTTAAGTTCTAGAGGACTGATGACCATAGCTGTTACGTCCCATAGTGCTCAGAGCCATTTGAACTTGCCGCGCATCCCTGAGTCCGCAGGGTATTCCCACACTTCTTCCGCCGTCCCAGATCGAGAAGTCATGACACCGGAAGCTGCTGATTAAAGCCAGATCGGCACAAGAGTGAGAGTGGAACACTTGGTGACGGTGAAGGACATACCGTCAATCTTTGTTTCCACTGATTGCCAGGAGCCGCACTATCCAGGTGTGGAAGTGTGGGCTACATGCTTTGTACTGGTACTAAATTTCCACAGATTCCCTCTACGCGGCCCCATGCGGCAGTCGCCTTCCCGCAAAGCCCTAGTAAACAGTGTTTTCAACGTGAACGCGCGGCATCGCGAAAACAGAATAAAACAGAAAGAGGGTGAAAGAGAAGGAGCGAACCCTTTGTATTCAGATTCATCCGTTGATTCTACCATGGATAACTTTAAAGGTCACTAGCAAGTAATCAACTGGATAGTTCTGGAAATAAATAGACGCAGGCCTGTACCTCCATTTCTTTCAATGTGAACAGAGTTCCAAGCTCAGACTTGCAGCTTGATTCAAGTGCAGATAACGGCCGAGGAATAGGCTGCACTTTTTGTAATCTAACTGTCATTCTTCTTTATGCCCCTTCAGCATCTGACCGCTCCACAGATCACGAGCGTGATTATAAAGAGGATACAGTTTATTTAATATGTAAAAATCCGCAGAAACTTCTTGTGTTTTGTGCCCTGTGGATCAGATCACTAATTTTAAATTCAGTAAGGAACTAGACGAATTGGTACGCTCTTCGCAACTACGCGATGTGTAGATCTTTCACTATTCCAGTCTCGGCAGGTATAACCATTGTACAGCTACTTCCAGCAGCAGACTCGATCGCTTTTATCTTTCTAATTTTTATCTGGACAGCTCTTAGTTACAGGTGTGATACCCATTTGCTACACTGATCATTGTGTCGTAGTTGTAGCTTTAAATCTTGTGCCGCAACCCGTAAAATTGTATCGTCTCTCCTGGATGTCGAACAAACCTCTCAAAGGATTCTTCCCTCGAGATGATCGTTCGAGTGGTTTGGGACCGTAGCTTGCGTCCGAAAGGTTCAAATGGCTCTAAGCACTATGGGACTTAACATCTGAGGTCATCAGTCCTCTAGATTTAGAAATACTTAAACCTAACTCACCTAAGGACATCATACACATCCATACCCGAGGCAGGATTCGAACCTGCCACCGTAGCAGCCGGTAGCTTGCCTTCACCGGACTGATATTCTTCTCTTATGGAATGGTGGTCAGGGAACGCAAAACCATTGCTCCGGAAAGCGCTAATTCGTTTCGGCTCTGAGAGGGCCAGGGATCTCTGTCGGACTCAGGAATTTTATTATTCCGTCTTATGACAACTTTGTGAAAGTGCCAAGCAAACCCCTCGCGGATAATGGATGCCGGCCTTCTTAAAGCGAAGCTTCTTCAGTTAAAGAAATAACAAATGGATGGACTCAGGGTGCGATCAAAATCCTGCTCTTTCCTAGAAAATGAACCGACTTCCTATCGGTTGTGGATGCGTCGATAAAGAGCGATGGTCACGTACTCACGTCCCAACGTGACATTTCCAGAGAGATCTGTATTTACTTTACCGATGTCCCTATTACTGATACGATGTCCCTGATGGATTTACTTCTCTCCTGGATTATTCTGTTACTTCCACATTAAATGACGAAATATTAAATCGCTTTACTCGCGATTATTATACCGCCTTACTGTCGGTTCACCAAGGCAATAACTAGGTATTCGACGACGTAAGTAAGGAATAATATGTACATTTTTGGATTCTGACAGGTGATACCATCACGTCACTGTTACAGGAGGCCCTTCAATTATGGTAAAATCATCTTAATTCCGAAGACAACCAGACGTCCACACATTGACAAAGTCCGCGCTATCACACTACTTCATTTGGATTACAAAACTGACACCCGGGCGATTAATACCTGTTTGTCGATATTGCTAGAGAAAATTGTTGCTATTCACTAACGCTGTGTGCCTGGGTGGACAATTCTGACTTCTGTAGTCATGCCGGGACGACGTCTCGGTGGCTGCAGACTCTCTCTGTGAGCCTTGTTGTTTATTGGTTTTAATAAGGCTTTTGATCAGTTCAGTCAAGGATTCTTGATGCAGTTGGTCGAGACGACTGGCCTGAATCATACTGTGTGTCAAGTGTTTTCCAATATTTTTATTCAGCTATCTGTCGCAGTGTATGTCCAGCTTAATCCCCATATCGCCATGCGGTGGGTCTTACTGCAGCGGTGCCACATCACCATGTCGCTTTTTGTCTTCTCCCTAGAACCTCTGCTTCACCGTATTGATTCTCAATTATGCGGGTGAAAGGTAATAGGAGAAACGCCCTCGGTACGTCATGTAGATCACATATCCTTGCTAAAGAACATATTGGACTCCTTTTTTTCCATCTCTGGGGCTCCCATTGCGAGGTTTTGACCACTCTGTCGCTCTATGGACAAAGGTGGTTGCTCAACACAAATCGGTGGGGATTACTGCAGATAGCTATCCGAGGAAAATGGCTGCACTCAGTTGGCGAGAGGTTATGAATCGAATTCAAATGGCAATTCGTGGACACGAACACCGTTCCCTTCGTCTTCTTTACAATGTGTGGATCTTAGCTTCCTACATTTTCAGCAAAGTGTATTATGTTGCAACAAATATTCCCGCTGCCCTCGATGATGGCGAGCAAACTGATGGGATTATCCGGTCGTTTCCTTTGCAATTTTGACTTCAGTATGAAGTGAAAGCGACGCCCCATCCACTTGGAGGGTTGAGACTTCCCAATATAAAAGTGAAGGCTTCAATATTGTTTATACGGCTTAACGTTTTAACACATACTCGAGCTACTGATTCTATTGCATCTCGTTTTTTTGTGTCTTCGAGCCGACAGTCTAACTCCTCCTACCGATGTTAGCCCAATCAACTTTAGACTGCGGCACGTAAGTCAATTTTATATTATAATAGGTTTTCTGAAAGCGCCGCCCCATCCACTTGGAGGGATTTTATCAGTGACGCACCTTACCACTAGACCTCTGCCTTATCGTTGGAGTGTACAATCATCCCTCTCCCCAGCTGAAATGCCCGCACCGTTGATATCCCAGTCTGGTTTCACGTTAGTCTTACTGTCCTCCCGGTGGAACTCACCTCCACGTGGAATAGGGTCACTCACAATCTGATCCCGACCAAAGAATGCCTCCGTGGCATTGACCTTAGTCTGGTTAGTCTTTTCGACAAATGTCATCAACTTGATACATTACCACTCAGGTGATAGGCGGACTAGAAGACTGGCACTGGATTCACCGATAACTGGCTTTCCTTACGCAATCAACTGAAGCTGCCTTCTTGGTTGAACCTCTTGTGTGTCCGGACTTTTCCGTCTTCTCTCAGAAGAAGACTAATTCGATCTGCGCCCACTATGTAGTCGTGTGTGGCAACGATCTCAACCTCCGTGTTTTTCGCCAATACATGGTGAACGCTCATTGGAAGTGACAAAGGCTTATAAGTTCTCGTGCTTTATTTGCAAATATTCTGTACCTTCTCGTGAATCTTCTAGTTATTGCATACCTTTTTTTCTCTTCTTTCTTTGTCCTTTACCTTGTTCTGGTTAAAATATAAAATAAAAACCAACCTAATACCACCTCTATTTGAGAAACCAGTACAGTGACAGGTAGGGGGAGGCATTATGGCCGGGTCTCGGGTTTCTAAGTCCGCCCATTTTGTTTCCATCCAGCCTGTAGGTGTGTCCTGTAAAGAAAAAAAAATAAATAAAGGTAGCACATGTGCCTAGTAAAGGGGGACCAGGGCTTCAAGTTCCAGCCTTGGCACAAATTTTAATTCATCACTTCATCTTCTATCCTTATCAAAGAATGAAATGTTGTTTTTTATGTCATGCAAGAATTTTTTCAAAATCTACGGATAGAGAATTGAATATTTGTGCAGATATAACAGGAGAACACTATGGAAGAACCAGATTTGGGTGTCGCAGCCATTCATATAGATATAGTAGTATTCAGACACGCACACACATATTGTAGGTACATAGTGACACACATTTAAGTCTAAGCGTTCCATATGTTGCTGAGAAGCATGTGAATATATAGACAGTCAACTGTGTTTTGCTCTCCCTTAGCATTCTAACTGCCAAGAGCATTAGATTAGCAGCGCAGGTACTTACAGACCAAGGTACGCTTGGAATCGTGGGATGAATTAGGCCTTTGATTTTGGGTGCCCTAGAGCATTCCTGCCAGTCGGATGACAACCGCTTTCTTAGCATGGGTGTCATATCTGTGATATGCCAGAACATCTACTTGCTCATTTTCAGGCATCGCAGAGTGGTCTTCCATCTATAACATTATCATGTTGCAATAGTTACTCTGCACCCGAACACAACTATGGGTCTGTAGAATTAGTCCGCTGGTTTATGATCAGTTGTAAGGCTGACATACAGTCAGCGATGGTGACTTGTGTCGGCTGTGGTCGGCTGTGTGAAAGGAAGCGCTTTCAAAATGGCAATCATCTCGGTTGTCATAATAGTATAGTGGAGATAAGGCTTGCACAGGCCCTGTCGTTCGCTTTGGGGTACCCAACAGTCACTATCAGCGCCGTTTCTACACTTGGATCTATCTGTATACACCACGCACCCATCATTAGTTTGGTCCTGGTTTCGAAACGTTAAATCGGTCCTGACATGAATTTGAAGAGTCAACGTTTCGTATGGCCTGTTGAAATGCAGTGGAAGAAGACTTTTCCACGACTTGTGCCTTAATGACTCTGTCTCATGTATTCAGCTCCGGCGGGTGAGAGTTGTTCATTTAGACAATATCTTCCACACACACAGTAGGATCCCAGATGACATCTTTCTTCAAGCATCAGCCAGTTCGGGTTTTTGAGCATTCCTTGGCGCTCTCCCGAGGAATCAAAAACACCTGTCGCTATTCGTACTGCACGTCTTTCATTATCACTGTTAGTCATATCTGAATGGTAACACATACTTGAGCACTGTTCTACGAAGATATTAGCTAGTATTTTCTTATATCTTTGGATAAATCTTTCATAATAGGGTGATATTGAATTTTCTTCCTTCGAGTAACAGTTACCCTTCTCTCTATCATTATATCTGGCATTGTTTACTTGTCGACGAGGCATTCAATCAAAATTGAACACTCGCATTAAGAATGCATCGTGAGCAACAACTACACTCCTGGAAATTGAAATAAGAACACCGTGAATTCATTGTCCCAGGAAGGGGAAACTTTATTGACACATTCCTGGGGTCAGATACATCACATGATCACACTGACAGAACCACAGGCACATAGACATAGGCAACAGAGCATGCACAATGTCGGCACTAGTACAGTGTATATCCACCATTCGCAGCAATGCAGGCTGCTATTCTCCCATGGAGACGATCGTAGAGATGCTGGATGTAGTCCTGTGGAACGGCTTGCCATGCCATTTCCACCTGGCGCCTCAGTTGGACCAGCGTTCGTGCTGGACGTGCAAACCGCGTGAGACGACGCTTCATCCAGTCCTAAACATGCTCAATGGGGGACAGATCCGGAGATCTTGCTGGCCAGGGTAGTTGACTTACACCTTCTAGAGCACATTGGGTGGCACGGGATACATGCGGACGTGCATTGTCCTGTTGGAACAGCAAGTTCCCTTGCCGGTCTAGGAATGGTAGAACGATGGGTTCAATGACGGTTTGGATGTACCGTGCACTATTCAGTGTCCCCTCGACGATCACCAGAGGTGTACGGCCAGTGTAGGAGATCGCTCCCCACACCATGATGCCGGGTGTTGGCCCTGTGTGCCTCGGTCGGATGCAGTCCTGATTGTGGCGCTCACCTGCACGGCGCCAAACACGCATACGACCATCATTGGCACCAAGGCAGAAGCAACTCTCATCGCTGAAGACTACACGTCTCCATTCGTCCCTCCATTCACGCCTGTCGCGACACCACTGGAGGCGGGCTGCACGATGTTGGGGCGTGAGGGGAAGACGGCCTAACGGTGTGTGGGACCGTAGCCCAGCTTCATGGAGAAGGTTGCGAATGGTCCTCGCCGATACCCCAGGAGCAACAGTGTCCCTAATTTGCTGGGAAGTGGCGGTGCGGTCCCCTATGGCACTGCATAGGATCCTACGGTCTTGGTGTGCATCCGTGCATCGCTGCGGTCCGGTGCCAGGACGACGGGCACGTGCACCTTCCGCCGACCACTGGCGACAACATAGATGTACTGTGGAGACCTCATGCCCCACGTGTTGAGCAATTCGGTGGTACGTCCACCCGGCCTCCCGCATGCCCACTATACACCCTCGCTCAAAGTCCGTCAACTGCACATACGGTTCACGTCCACGCTGTCGCGGCATGGTACCAGTGTTACAGACTGCGATGGAGCTCCGTATGCCACGGCAAACTGGCTGACACTGACGGCGGCGGTGCACAAATGCTGCGCAGCTAGCGCCATTCGACGGCCAACACCGCGGTTCCTGGTGTGTCCGCTGTGCCGTGCGTGTGATCATTGCTTGTACAGCCCTCTCGCAGTGTCCGGAGCAAGTATGGTGGGTCTGACACACCGGTGTCAATGTGTTCTTTTTTCCATTTCCAGGAGTGTATAAGCCGGTTTGAATAGTGTGTTCTAATTCTGTTAACTTCGAAATTTTCTTTTAATAATTAAATTTTTTTATCATGGAGCCTCAGAAATTTGTATCTGAGTATTTGATCTTTGTGATATTTCCAACTTACTAAAGCAACAATAGCAGTTGCTCCTTTGTAGAAGGTCCACAAGGTCCAGCTCCGACCATCACTACACGTAATACTCCCACAATTACTACTACTATTTTCACTACTTCCGTCATTAAGATTACTACTATTGGTTGCAACATCATCGAAGTCAATCTGTAGAATGTATCACCCTATCTCAGTGGACACTCTTGAGAGCACATTCTTCGGTGGCAGCCGATCTCGTTAGCATTCTCTTTGTTTGAACAGCTACTGACATGTAGGGAACGTCGTTGGTCTCTTGTGCAATCCTCCATGGCCTCTTTGGATGCTGTAGCGTTAATATCTTACAAAAGGTTCCAGGTAAACTAATTCTTTAATGTCACTTTGGGGACTAGCTTAATCATTTCCTATCGATTAAAAGTCCATACATCTTCGCAGAACGCGCTCTTACACATTTAGTTCGTGTAGTACACACACTGCCTTCGGTAAAAGTATTATTTTGCTTGCCACAAAGAGCTAAATAATATTCAGCAAACAAGATTCCAGTTACAGTAAAATCCTGTGCAGTAAAACCACAAAACTAATTACTCATCGTTGCTCGCAATTGTATTAATTCTCCCCGTACATCGTTTTGCTGTGGAATGAGAAAGGGCCGTTATTACATTTTCGTACGTAATCGCGTATCGTATTTAGTCAATAATCTGAACTATGATATACAGGGTGTAAATTTTAAGTTGACGAAACAGAATAACTAGAAAAATAAGCTTCATACGAAAAAAGTATGTAGAATCCAAACTTGATTATTTTTGAGGGGGACATCTGTTGGTGCTTATTTATCGAGTTATTCTAGTTTGTCAAACTAAAATTTACACCCATGTTCACGGAAATTACTTTAATGGAACAGTACATCCTATAATAGTGAGCAGGACTGTACAGAGTCTTGCTTGTCACTAATTTAATACGCAATCTTCCTGGTTCATATGTAAAAATCACCGAATATTTTAAGACTGCAAAGAGAACACAGCAATGACATACCTGGTTAGTAAAGAGAACTAATGTGGAATACTATCGACAAGTCCGGTCGGCCTGAATTTGGAACGTGCAACATACACAAGAGTGAATGTAGAAGTAAATAGAGTTATTCAGTTACCAACATTTTATCGTATATAACTTTCACTCGTCATTGGAAACACAGATTTACCTTCAAAATAACGTTTATCACTTTTTCACCCACTAATGGAAACAATCTTTAAGACTATCCGAACACGACGGTGTAGTAGCTCAAGTAACTGTCGTTGGACTTGTCAGTGTCCTGAAAACGCTTCCCTTTTAGACCTCTTTTCATTATTGAGTACGGGAAAAATGTCTCATGGCCAGAATCGGCGAATAGGAAAGTAGGAAACAATGTCTCATTCTACCTGCTACCGCTTTCTACGTTCCTGTGGAAATCTGCATCTGCTGGCAGACTGGAAGCGATTTCGTGATGGACGCCATCCTCTGACTCACCCCAAGACAATACTCAGAAAATATCCCTGAATGGCTCTGGGCACTATGGGACTTAACTACTTAGGTCATCAGTCCCCTAGAACTTAGAACTACTTAAACCTAAGTAACCTAAGGACATCACATACATCCATGCCCGAGGCAGGATTCGAACCTGCGACCGTAGCGGTGGCGCGGTTAAACACTGTAGCGCCTAGAACCACTCGGCCACTTCGGCCGGCAAATATCCCTGAACAACCTACGAAATTTTGCTGAGATCATCCCGTAGTTAGTAGGTACCTATAGCAAAGTGATAGCATTAGTATGTTTTCTAATTAACAAACATAGCTGCGCACTATTTTTCAGTCTCATTTTCGGAAGAAATTCTGCTTCGTTGGTACCATCCCCTCGCTCACCTCTACCTATCTCAGATACTTTCGACGCAGAAGTATCACAACAGTTAAATGCAAGTACTACCTTGAATTTCACATAATTACTTTTTTTATTCTGCATACCTATTAAAAATTCACTTTAAGGAACTTTTTATTAAAAAAATTAAAAATTAATATTGAACACCATTTAATTGTAAAGGGCTATTAAAATAGCGTATTTATCTGATGCTCACTCTAAAGAAATCGTACCGTCTCCGTTATATATTTCCGATAGAGAACCCTAGGACAAAACTGAAGGTATGAGGGAGAGTATGACCCCATGCAGATAAAAGTGAAGCCTGTCCCTGTTCATGAATGCAATAAGAAAAGGTATTACATTAGCAGTATTCTGTAAAAGACTTCAAAAGTATATCAAAAATATGTAAGCTCCATACCTAGCTCAATACTCTTTCATGACTACTACCTCGTTAAAATGCGCCACGAATAAGAAGATTTGATATCTCTAATGACTAGATTATATCCCCTAAGACTACGCATCTCTGTAAATTCTCAGAGCAATCATTCCATACGGGGAAAGTATTAACAAAGAAAATTTTCGTGGTAATGATGATCACTCTATGAGTTGACTTTACGATTTCGGCACATTCTGACATAGGAACTATCATGAAGAACGCCTGAGGAAATCAAATTACTGCAGAAGTGCAGTTTCTAGATTGAGGAGGATGGAAGGGGTGGTGGAACGATGCTGTCAGCGTAAGCTGTTTTAATTAAACTCTTATCTCTGAGCTGCAGCCACCTTAACCCTTACGGATTAAATTAATGCGCGTAATTCTCCTTTTGAAAAACGGTAACCCTCTTTCACGCTGGAAAAAAATTCGACTTGATTGAAACTTGTTCGTCCTGCAGGGCGGAAAGTAATTAAACACAAGACACGGAAGTCAAAGTATAATCAACCCTCGTCCTCTCAAAGGTGCTGCTTTGACTTGATCATAGTGGCGCCAAAGTACCAATATTTTTCTCTGTGATGTCAAGGTTCCGCTTAACGAAAAATTTTCAACGGGTGATTGCCTATCTTGTGGGCGCAACTAAGGATCCTTTGATCGGCTCGATACGGCAGTATGATAAAACAAGTTAACGATAATAAGATATAAATGAGCGACACACCGTTACAGTTCTCAAATTAATGTACTTATTAAAACAATGAATATTATAAAAAAAGAGACAAAAATATGTAAATATGGCCAATTGAGTTCATACTATAACGGTATATTTACCGGAAGCCGAAGGATTTCTTTACCCGAAAATATTGCAGACTGGAATTACAAGGCTTGGAACTTCAATAGTGGCAACTATTTATTTACAGCTCGTACAAAATAGAACCGTATTTCAAATTTTACTGAGCTTCAAAGTAGTCACCAGCATCGTGTATAACCCGTTGCCAGCGATGTGGAAGTCGTAAAATACTCTTAGCTCTGCCATTTGTGTTGGCAGTTCGAGCGGCGCGGTCTACTGCCCGAAGAAACCCACCGGGAAGGAGTAAAGTGCCAAGATTTCGACGCAGTTTAATGGTAGGACCCTTGCGATTGGTAGAGAGAGTTTCGAAACAATCCAGGTGGGAAGACAGTTCGGCTATGAGAAAGACAAGACGGAAATTTCGGCGGACTCTTCTCTGAACTGGCGTCTAGTGCAGAACAGAGCACTAAATGCTCTGTACAACACAGAGGATAAATTTGTGTGACCACTGCATTCACAGCGGCTGACCTACAGCTACAAATTACCTGTAGCATTGTTGAGCTCCAACTGTGAAGAAACGAACCAGCTAGTTAGTTAATTGTTGTAGCGAGAACGTTATAATATGCACGCTGCTCCATCCATGTGTGTCTATGTTGCCATAGCCTGAAACTAGGGATGAGTTCATGTTTTCTGACTATCAAGAGACATAGGGGGAGTTTCTGCTGGAAAATTCAGCAAAGGCTTAGTTAGATTTTATAGGAATTTGAGTGGACGAGAGCAGCCAGGCAGATGACAACTCATCGCAGCTAAGTTAAATTACCACGTGCAGAGGTGTAAACTTGTTGGTTCACCAGCTTGAGTCCACTGTAAACTCGAGCGATCTTGTCACAAAACTAACCATCCTCCATAGACCTGGTTGTCATCTTAAATAGTACCAAACTTTGAACTGGAATTGCATGATTTATCACAGTACTGGCCAACATCATCACGTAATCATCAGAATAATTTTGTGAAGAAACTTCTAGTTAATATTTAATGTTGTTCTGTTTATGATTATGTAACTTTTTGAGAGGTCTAATTTAATATTGTTGCATTTAGGATTAGTTCACTTTCACAGGCTGAGATGCATCATTCTGACAACTGCCTTAATATTGCAACGTTGTAAAAGGTGTAAAAGTGTGTATTTATATGACAAATTGCAATATTAAACAATTTCATTACAGCTTACACAGTTGTGTTCACCTAACCAGAACCCTACAAATGGCAACCCTGCCAGGATGGCGATTGGTGTGCCTGGATTTCAGTAGTCAAATTAGAAAGGGAAATTACAATTTTCGAATTGAAAAAAAAAATATTTTCTTTTTTGTTTTGTTGTTTTTGTGATGGGGTTACCCAATGTATGTAAATATATAGTAGTCAGAATACAGTGAATGTATGATCCAAAGTGTAGAAAAGTTGCATTAATAAATGCCATGAGGATTATTTTGGTATAAAAGTAGTAGTAGTACTAGCTTTATTCATCTGTAGACCTCTTTTTACAAGGTTATAGGACACGTCAAACCATTTCGAGTTTAGACCAATTTAAAATAAGCTAATTCGTATATACATATATTTACAGACTTCTAGTTAGACATAATCATTAGATTTACTCCTGGTACACAATAATTTTTTACATATATGTTATTAAATAATGTAATGCCACACCGTTCACTCGTATCTCACTATCAGTCATTGAACACTCTATACACACATTGTTTCATAACACCTCATTCACTACACACACACACACACACACACACACACACACACACACACACACACACACACACACACACACACACACACACTGGTGATCTCTGGGCCACTTACTGTACCACAACTTCCCAATTGCTACCCTGAAACACTGAGTCAGCATCCCACCCTAATGAATGAGATGTTGAGCTGAGAAACAGGAAGATGTGTTATATTGTGCTATGCACAGCTTGGGGGTAAGTATTTCTAGAAAGGAAAAAAGAAGGGAAAGAACATAAAGTGAAGGTGTTATGTCGAGTGTTGGGTGTTTTATAATCATTATTATTATTATTTATTTGTACAACATTTTCTTATGAAACCCCTACTCTGTTTTATCGAAGTAATCCTTTAATGTATAAAATGTATTGTTTAACAAGTACTTTTTAGTTGCCTTTTAAATAAATGCATTTTTGCAATTTCTTTAATCTCTTTTGGTCACTTCCTGTACAGTTTTATTCCTTGGTAGAAAATGCTATTTTGAGTTTTATGTTTATTTTTTTCTTGGTAAATGTAAGTTGAGTCTATCTCTTGTTGCATGGACATGGACAGAGCTGTTTGTGCAGTAATTACCAATGTTGTTTTTGATGTGTATAACTGACTGGTAAATGTATTCACATGGAACTGTTAAAATCCCCAGTGTTTTGAACAGATCTTTACAATGAGCTTGACTGGTATTAATAGTTATTATTCTTATGGCTGTTTTCTGGATTTTGAGAATTGTGTTCATATTTTGTGCGTTTTCTCCCCAAAAAAGAATGCCATAGCTAAGAATTGTGTGTAAATATGAATAATATGTACCTAAAAGACACTGCATGTTACACACTGATGATAGGATTCTAAGGGCATAGCATGCTGATGACATTCTGTTTGCAAGTACCTTTGTGTTTTCACACCACTTCAACTGAAAATCGATATTCATTCCTAGAAATTTTGCATTTGTTACACACTCTATGGAGGTGACATCTATATTTAATTTAAAATTGTCGTTTTTCCTCTTCAAACTGAAATTCATGGCATTAGTGTTCTTTATGTTCAGTGTCACTTTATTGTTTATTGACCAATCATATACTAATTTATTTAATAGAATCTTGTGGTTGACTGTATCAAATACCTTAGAAAGATCCAGAAATATGCCTGTGACATACACATCTTTATCAAGAGCATCAAGTACAACTTTTGTGAATTCTACTATGGCTGACTCCGTATTTTTGCCACTTCGGAATCCAAACTGTGATTCACTTAAAACATTGTATTTATTCAGGTGATTCATTAATCTGTCTTTCTTAATTCTTCTATTATTTTTGATAATGTTGACAGCAGGGAAATGGGCTGGTAATTTTCTGTGTCTTCTGCATTACCTTTCTTAAGCAAAGATACAACTCTTGCCTGTTTTAACTGCTCTGGAAATGTTCTTAATGTAAAGAATTTATTTGTTAAGGGGCCTTGTATACTCCCTATGCATTGATTCAGTACACACATTGGTAATTCATCTAGGCCTACTGAATTTTTGTTTTTTAGTTTTTGAACAGTTTTATTGACTTCATTCTTTGTGGTTGGAAGTAATATCATTGTATTTCCTGCAACACTGTTTACAGGTGTTATATTTGTTTTGGGGAATTTTTGCTGTAACTTCTCTGTAATACTTGAAACTAGCTGGTTTACATATTTTGCTAAGTGTTGTGGATCATTTATTACTTCATCCCCCTCCCTTAGCAGTATGTTATTCTGCGTTTGTTTGCCTCTCCCTGTTTCCTTTTTTATAACATCACAGAGTGCTTTGGCTTTATTCTCTGCATTCTATATTATTTTGTCATTAAACGACTTTTTTGCAGCAATCAGCACCTTCCTACGGATCATTTTTGTATCTGTGATATAAATTTAAGAATTCTGGATTTTTCATGGAACTGAGGTGTTTACGTGTTTGGGAGGACTTCTTAATACGTGCTGTTATCCACCTGTTTTTCGTGAGATGTTGATACAGACATGCATACTTTTGGAAATGCCTTATCAAAGTTCAATTTAAGCAATGTGGAGAATTTAGAGAATTCACATTGTTTCCTTATACACATCATTCCAGCTTTGTCTTTCTAGTTCTTTTGAAAAATCTTTTTTTTTATTTCTGATCGACATCGTTTGTAGGCTCGTAGTTTAGGGAATGATTCAATGCCTGGTTATACTGTTGTTATTTGACAGGGATAATGTGATAGTCCAAGAGCTTTTACAGCTTCATCACATTTTTCCCTGTCCGTATTTGTGGCCACATGGTCAATTACTGATGCAGTCATTGTAGCAACCCTTGTTGCACTGTTGACCAATAGGGACATGCCAGAACTTTGAAGTATATTTATAAAGGTGCTGCTCGATTCATTTATGATATTAGTGTTGATGATAATGTGCCCACACAGAATTATGTTGACCTTTGTACTTGAGACTTTATCTAGAACTTGACTTTATCTAGAACTTCTGTTAATTCATTGAAAAAAGTGTCCACACAACCACTGGAAGATCTATACACACACAAAATGATTAATTTCTTGGTGATATCAAGTCCTGTTAATTCAATAGCTGAACTTTCAAAGTGATTGTCTGCACTTACTGCACTGAAGTCATGTCTTGATTTGACCTATGTTCCTTTTCAGATATAAATTCATGATGCTCCACCCATTGAAGTAGTTCTGCAGTTAGAGTTTACCCTTTCATACAGTTATAGTACTACATGTTGAATTTCTGTGTCTCTACTCCAGTGCTCAGTAATACAAACTACTGTGCAGTTCAAATATTGGAGCTCAGCTTCTAATAGTTGTATTTTCTTTTTTAATGACTGCGTGTTTTGATGGAGGGTTGTTAAGTTTGTGAAATGCCCCATGTTACTCATTCCAAAGGTATGTTTTTCTTTGTGATATCTGATATGTGTGATATTTGAAGTGTTAAAATCTGTCTTGGGAGTGATTGTTTTAATATTTTTTAAACTGCTGGAGATACTCTTTAGGTAGGGGCACCTGCTGTCTGGATGCATCCTAAAAAAGACCTACTTTTCCTACCTATAACAACAGGTATTTGACGATGTGTGGCCCGAATCCACCCCCTATACTTTCATGAATCAGCTGTACCAATCTTCCCTTCCCAGTCCTGTTTAGGTTTAGGCCATGCCTAGTGAAACCCCATCTGTTGATAGTCCCGACGGGCACCAGAGAAACATGAGCAAAGTTGGCTGTCCTCAGAGCCATCCCTAACCTCACATTGATTCGCTTCACAGCTACATCAAAGTGTGGTCTATCATGACGCGAGAACAGCTCAAAAAAGTGTACGTTCGTGCCATGAGTCAGGGATGCTATCTTGTCCAGGTCACCACCTATGTCATATGCCCCACCCCTGTCCAAACTGTTTCCCGCCCAACCCACTATCACTACATGATCCTTACATAAAGATCCTAGATCGTTTATCACATGACTTAGCCCTGCATTTGGCTTAAAGATACTGGTGGCCTGGTTCGCTGCCCCTAAACTTCCTGTAACTGAGGGCCTACACCTCGCCCAAGTCTACTACCTAGCAGCAGCACTTTCTTCTTCCTAAAATTTGCACATTCCTAGGATTCTTGGTCTCGGTTGAACTGTGCTGCACATTTCCTGATTCTCGTTCTATCTGAGGTTCTTCGACATTTAACCGTGGCTGTGGCAGATACCTGTTTCTGTTGTTGATGATAAAACTGTCAGATCGCGTCCTCTTTCTTCCTACCCTCCTACCAGCTACCAGTTCCCAACCACCCTCCTCCCCCTGTGTCCCTAGATCCTTGTCAGTTCATTCCTTGCTTCCTCCAACTGTGCCTGCAGGGCACAGGTTTTCCTTTCCTGTTCCCCAATCAAAACGTTCCTACTGCACACACTGCAGTTCCAAGAGAGAGCCTCGTCTGTTCTCCCAACATTCTCCCCACTGCATCGTCCCCAGTGAAAATATTTCCTGCAAGATTGGCAACAAATCCCTCTGCTCACTATCCTATAAAAGCTCCTACATTTCTCACTTATGGTCAGTTTCGAAAGAATAATTAATTTTAAAGAATGTTTTAAATTTGTCGAGGACGCGAGATTGGCTGTATGTAAACAAAAAACGACACAAATGTCTTAAGTGTGATGGTTGTTCTTTTTGTACTGATTTAGAGATACAATGACAGAAGAATGAATTTGTCATTACTTTACTTTTAGAGAATTTACGTTATCAGGCATGTTTGGCCCGGTTTTTAAACGTTTATAATTCGGAAAATTTAGGACTAGATAGCGTCTATCTAACTAGTAAACAGTATGAAATGTGTTAATTAAATACGATTTAGAAACGTTTAATTACACTTTTATTTAGACAATAGAAACTGATGAAACTAGTAGCTGTCTTTTTTTAAACGAATTTTGCACTATCAAGAAAACTTGAATAGAATTTTTTTTATGTCACGCAAAATTTCAGGTTATGTCACGATTATCGGGACTTCAGCTAAAGAACAAATTTTTTCAAGAACAAGGTCTGCTGGGACGCTAATATCCAGTTATGTGACAAGAACGGTTGCTGCAGCAAACAGACAATCAAAGAAAATTTAAATTTAACACTGTTTCCTCTTAAATAAGTTATTTTAGCGATGATAAGGACGTGTACATAGTCTAAGAATCTTTCTATGATGTTTTGGAAACGTTTAAGATCATATAACTTGATGTTGACGAGAGCTCAACTTCGTGTAGTTCGAGAAAGACAGACGTTAGTCAGGCGATCGGAGATGGCAGAAGAACGGAGATTATCGCAGATGGGGCAAACTGAACATCTTGAAAGGACAGAGTGCGAGTCACGCAACGGAACGTAGCGATAGTGCAGAGAGAATGATAGCAGTTTCACGATTGGTATCACAGTCTGAGCATTCACAAAAACAAACAAATGACGGAGCTAGTGGGTCAGAAGTAAAATCAGAGGACGAACAACTTCAGTACGTTGAACCAAATATTGTGATTCTAAATCGTACGGGATAGTTTCCAACAGAAAGAATGTGTGTAGGTGCGTTTGCACTATGTGCTGAAGTCGGTGGCACGCCACTTGAAAGAAGCGAACGGCAAAATTTACATCAAATAGTGACAGCTGACTATGGTGAAGAGTCAGATAGTACGTTGGCAATATTGAAGCAACTCACTATCGTCGTAAAGCAGACAAATGCAGGGCTACCAGACTTCAAACTTGAAACAAATGCAGGGTTAGCTGACTTGAATTACTGAAACGGTGAAGTTAAAAACAGAGACAAATGCTGCCCTAAATGGTCTCAAATGTGAAACGTAAGCTGGATCCGAAAAAGTCCGTGAAGATCAATAAAAACTACGAACAGAAGTCAATGAACAGTTCCGGAAAGAGGCGAGAGACTCTCGCGAGCTTATACAGTCGTTAATGGCTGACCAGAAAAAGATGCTTTCTGACGTTGACTAGGTGCAGGATGCAGTGTCTAATGTTAATCAAAGAGTGGATAAGTTAGCACGAAAGACGTCTGGTAAGTACGAACCGCATTAGAAAGATTCGATACAAGCATTGAAAACATAGTCTCGAAAAATCAGCAACAGTATGAACAGCTTCGCACGGAACTGAAACAGTGTATCGAGAGTCGTATAGAAAGTAGTTGCGAAGCAACAGAATCGGTAGTATCATCCGACATAGTGATGGACAGAAATCCAGAAGTAATCAAGTAAGTTGTGCAGTCTTTCGTAGCAGTAGCGGAAACACAAAAACGCCATGAGATTCCAGCCGTATATCCACAAGAGGTTGCGTCAATGATACCGAAACGAAACAAAAGCAAATGGGAAGAGAACAGTTAACACTGGCGAGCGAAGTAGATAATGTGCGGTCACAGTTGCCAATGGATCCAGAAACGGTAAACTCCAAGTGATAGTACAACAGGTTATAGACCGCAAGTCAATATGAATCAAATAGGAAGGCAAAACACTGAAACAATAACGAGAAATGTAAACGAATCTTTCGGTCCGATACCCGAGGAACGGTACGGTTTAGATAACTGCACACCACTGCGTGCATACGAAGCAAAATGCTGTATGGTAGCATAGAAAAATTGACAATGATCACTTTTTGACAGTCAGAAAATTCCAACATATAAAGAAAGCGGGAACGATTTACACCCGCACACGTTTATAAATCAATTCCAGAGCGGTTTGCCAGAGTACTGGCCACTGAGACATAAACTTGACTTCATTTGTGGGCAAATGGACGGCGCAATAGCGGAAACCATGCAAAGAGTAGCTCCAAACGGTCACTCATATGAGCCATTTAAATCCACATTTTTGGAGCGATACTGGTCCACGGAAGTAAGAGTTGTTACAGAAAGAGTTATTCGAAAATTCAAGAAAAAAGAAACCGGTTGGGTTTTTCGGTGAAATGACAAAAAAGAATCAGTGTTTAGATTATCCATACAGTGATGGGGAACTGATACGTATGTGCACAATGAAGTTACCTTTATGTTATCAGCAGTCAGTGGTTGGTAGAGCAGGAGATAATATACAAGCATTTCAAGGGGTGTTAAGAGAACTGAAATTCATCTTCAGTGAATATGACGCGAAGAAACGTGCAGTCAGAGTAAATAATGGTAGGGGGAGTAACAGCAACCGATCAGGCTTTAATAGCAATTACAGTGGCAATGATAACGTAGGAAAAGGTAATCGTTATGGGAGGAGTGGCACTCACCCATGGGACAAGAATAATAACTATGGTTGTGGAAACGCACAGAAGACGAACAATAACTATGGTTTTGGTGGGCCTTGGAACTATAATAGTGGTTTGGTCCTAGAAGCTATGGTAGTAACTATGAACCGAGATATAATTACCGTGCTAACGATGCACAAAGGTTTAAAAGTTTTCAATAAAAAATATAATTAGGTAAGAGGGAAACAGGCATTTCTGATTTGTTCCGTCAAGGACGGCGAACAAATAATCGAGGAGATATTTTGGGGGAATAAGTGAAGCATATATAATTTGTGTAAAGTACTACAAACTGATATTGAAACAGAGATGTGAGGGAAATAAATATAAGAAGTCTTTAAGAGGTAATAATTAGGAAAGAGAATTGAAGCATTAAGCTAAGCAAGAAACATGTTGTGGTGTGTGTAGTATAAGACCTTCAGTACACACACCATCATATTATTTGACTCGTCGCTCTAATGAAGTAGGCGACAGTCAGCAATATGTCTCATGGTCTTATCGTGGCGTGTTTGTCTTCTGCTGTTAGGACAGACGATAGAAATGCCACTTGCACGCTTAGAGTAGCAGATTGACGGTGACCAACTTTAAATAGAACTTGACTGATTTTCACACACATTTATTAAAATCAAAAAAATATTAGATATTACGTAACTTGATTCTGGATGCTGTTTACAACTGACAGTTTGAAGTGTGGTCTTGGTACGTTAATCTTATTCTCACATATCTCTGATACTTGACAATGTGTCTATACGTTTCTCTTCATGGATATGTACAGGAATATGATAATCTTATTAGGCGCAGACTGAAACCGGACTATAGCATGGTACAGACCAATGCAAACTAATGCAGACTGACTAATCGGAGGTCTGTATACTCGTTATAATACCTTGCGCAGTCAGGTATTACTGCGCGAGTGTGATCCGCAAGGAGAAAAGGTTCTACGTTAGCAGAAATCTCATTGGCTGCGTTACATATTAACAAACAGATCGGCAGAAGCAGAATTTGGTCCGTCTCTAAGACAGCGCCATCTCGTAGTGCAGAGATGGACGAGCGCTGCGCCTGCGCTGTTATGCTTAGCGGGGCGCGCTCTACTGGGAAAGTTGTGTGCGCGCTGACTATGCTTAACTATGTGCACAACACATGTTATTTCATGGAAGCAGATAAACTGTAAGAAGTAAGATTAACCCAGAAAAGATTTCAATAAAGAAGAGTAAGATGAGGGAAGAAAGGAATATAAAAGTTTACTATAGAGAAAAAGGAGAAAGGGATAAGTACAACTGAGAAAAGAAAGAACCTTTAAAACAATGCAATAGAACAATAGAGAAGATTTTTGAAAAGGTAAGGAATAGAGAAAGAAAATAAATTGTGTTTTTGAAGTTCTGTTACAGCAGGAAGAGATTGCTGAGAAAAAGACGCTGGAGTCAGGGTGTGAAGTTTTCGAAATAACATGATGTACTTGCAGTTAAAAAAATAATAAGTGGTAATGGGAAAAGTTCACTAACTTACTAACAGTTATCACCATCAACCTCACTCTTACTATCCATCGTGATGAATATGAGGAAACCATGACCTTTATCTTAAGGAATAATTAAACAAAATTGGGAGAAAAAGATAAATAGGTAAAAACAGTAATAAGAAAAACAATTTTTGGATAGTATAAATGATACTTTTGTAAAGTTATAAAAAATTTAATGTTCGTAAAGTCTGTAACGAACTTAAGGGAGTAAGGGTTATAGTAAAATAAAAACTGATATCAGAGGAGAAAGAGACTACGTGCGAATGTAAAGAAAGTAAGAAAATGTAGTCAGAAATAAGCATTGTATTAGAAATGAAGTTAGCAGACAAGATGCAGCATCATAGCGGCCAGATCGACGACAGGACTGAGAAGAGCAGTTAGGTGTGAGAGGAAGGGACACTGAGTGTGAGTGCCTGGTACGTCACTTTACGAGATGACGGAAGGAGAGGCCTTGGTGAAAGCAACGTTCCTAGAGGATAACACCTCTGTGGTAAAGTTTGGAGAGCTACAGCGCATCCTGGATACAATCAGCATGAACCCTGACGTGAGCTTTATTCGTATGAAAGCCACATACAAGCGACATAACAAAGGTTTTGCGAAAGTGTTAGATACTTGACACTTCTTTCGCGAACTGTTCAAAGCAGCATATGGAGAGATGAGGGATGTCCACCGAATCGGAACGGAGGCGGACATGGTACAGCGAGGAAGAGGGGTGTTTAAATTCACCACAGGATGAAGAAGAGACGCGTTTCGGTAACGCAACTTGCAGAATCGCTGAAACGGTTATCAGAACATACGGGATGCAACAGCTGCGAAACAATCCTTGAGTACTCATGGGATGGAGCGAGAAAACGATGGAAGGCTTTCCAATCTATCTAGATCAAAAGCAGAATACAATAAAAGAAAACATAACAATTTCAAAGAAGGCGCCATAAGAACAGATTAACAATAACGAGGTTCAGCAGGTCTTCAATCCCAATTCCCGGTCCAGAGAAGAACGAAGACACAAGTAAGAACAGCAAGATGCACCGACAAGAACAGAAGATGCAACGGAGAAGATTAGGAAGAAAGAAGAACCTGGGCCAGAAGAGATCATGAAACCTTTTCAAATCCCTTCCCACACAAGACTGTTATTGCATTTAACTATTCTAGCAGTACAAAAATCAGATCTTCCTTATGGTAAGTTGCAACACGTTTAGATATCATACCAAGAGTTGGGAGATGACTACCCATATGAAAACCTGGAGACGAATAGACCATTTGAAACGTCCCCTTAGAAAAATTATACACGACTGTGCTTAAACGGACACACAATATCTTTAGCGCAACGCAATCTGACTTCCAAAAATCCCTACGAAAGAATGGCCCTGACTAACATTAATCTATATGTTTCACAAGTCACTTACCTCACAAAAATCTTCGTTACTCGAACTACTGCAATACAGCGAGCGCCACTACTGCCAGCTAACTAAAAGATTCAAACTACGGAAGTCACTAACTACTGATAGGCATAGTTAGCAAATGAAAGATTTTAATAGAGAACAAACAATGTATTTACCTCACTAGTCATATATAGCAGTTCATGACACCAATTCTTACAAATTTCAAAACTCCGCCATCTCTCTCCCCACGTCCACCACTGCTGTCGGCTCACCTCCAACTGCACAACGCTACGCGCTGTTAGCATCCAGCTGCCGCTGCCCAACACTACAATGGCAGACAACAATGCAAACCAGCCACAGACTGCACACGGCACAGCCAGTGATTTTTATACAGAGCGCTACGTGGCGTTACCAATAAGAAAACGTAAACAGCCTACTTACACATTGATGAACCGACGTAAAGATTCGTCAGATGAAAAAGAAAAGTTTATGCTGCCAAGAACAGATCCAAAATACAGCGCATTCACTACACGCTCAGACATTCAGTAATCTTTCTCTCTGCCGACCTCAATCCATGCTCAGCATAGAAGCGGCGAGGCCTACAACCGATCGTAATCCCATGTTCGCTGGAGGCACGTCGAAACACACGAAAAATTAAGTGAGGATTTCAACGGGTCATGTTAAAGAGGTAGGAGAATGAATTGTCTGTGATAGACTAGTATCCGAAAAAGGGAAATAACAAACATTTCTGCGATTGTATTTAAAAATATATGCATTTGAAGACTTTCATGTGTTAGCAACAGATCCTTGTTGCCAATGAGTTTGCTAATTTTTTTCTTGACATAACGATAATATTTCCTAGTATTTCATTTTTTCAACATGTTTAATTAAGAAAATCTAAAGTTCACGTTTTTGGAGAAAAGAGAGGATGGATAAATATAAATAGGTTTAGGTATTCCATGATGTCTGTTTAAATGTTGTCAAGTAATTTATAGGATTAGAAACTTAATATGATTGTAAAAGTCAAATTTCAAAATTTTTGTAAAGTTATAATCGGTAGATTTAAGATTTTCGGAAGTATAAACATGTTCATGAATAGGATTATGCCTGTAAGAAAAGCATTATGCCTGTAAGGTCCTGGGAATCCTTTGGTTGAGTTTAAAATAAATCTTACAGCTTTATTATAAGAAATGAAACTTTCTGAGATCATGATTGGTATGATAGCTACAGATACAAAAAAAGGGGGAGGGTAATGTTAAATGATGTTTACCTCAACTTCAATACATACTCATAATCATTTAACATAAATCAGGTAATCAAAAAAAGATCATTCTCACAACTAAAATTTCTAGAGATAGTACAAATTTAAAGATAAGCTCGAATTGTTTATATTTAAACTGAAATTAAAATGTAGGCAACTATATTCAGATAAAAGGAGTTTAGATGAGTTAAATACAATTGTAAAAAATCAGAAAACTAAGAAGAATGTTAAATTTTGAAAGAATAAAAAAGTAACTTAAGCTCAGATCTGCAGATATGAAATCAAGTACAATGTGTAATAAAACGATAAGGAGACTAGATCACACTACTGTCTCAGGTATACAAAATATTAAAATAGGAAGTTTGTCAGTAAATAGGTCAGTTGCTACAGACAGCAGTTGCAAACAATTTTTTACTGACTTCAATCAATTTCTCAACCACTGATTGACCCAGCACAAAATTGGACATGGAAGGAGGAGGATATGTAATGTGGCAGAATAAATGAAGGTCAGTGTGAACCTTACGTAAGTGTTTTAATACATTGTAACGGGAAGGTGAATATGACACCTAAATTACTTCAGCAGTAATGAGCAGATTTGCCTGCAACTATGTAATGCAAAACAGATGACACTCAATTGATGGTATTAACACACCACTGCAATACAATGCATGCCAATGAGCAGAAGGTGAAACAAGCAGCAGTGTGGTAGCCAGCCCGGGCAGATGCAGAGGCCACACCCTGGGAGGCACTACAGAAAGCTCGTAAGGGGGCGGTCCCGCAACGGCTCAGCGACTGGAAAGGTGACGCATACTGCAGGGTGAGTAACGCACAGCCAGAAGTAGGACAGAAAGAAGTTTTAGAAAAGTGCATTTCGGAATGCCAAAGGGATACTTACAAAACCAGTGACACATTTGATCATGTGAACTGCAAGTGGTGCATATGTGATAGACACCTGTAACTGTTTAGGCATCTGGAGCAGGCACAAAACGTCCGAGCGGCGGAAACGCACTAGGAAGGAGTAAGGTACCGAGATTTCGACACAGTTTAATGGTAGGACCCTTGCGATTTGTAGAGAGAGATTCCACAAAATAAGAGAAATTGTCCTATTGGTCGAAAAAAGCCGTGATGTGGAAAACGAAAGAACCCAGGTGGGGAGACAGTTTGGCTATAGGAAAGACAAGATGGATATATTGGGGACTCTTCCCTTCCCTGAACTGGCGTCAAGTGCAGAACGGAGTGCATAATGCTCTGTACGATGCAGAGGAGAAATTTGTGTGAACAGCACGTTCACAGCGACTGACCTCCAGCTAGAAATTAGCTGTAGCATTGTTGAGTTCCAACTGTGGAGAAACGAACGAGCTAGTTAGTTAATTTTTCTTGCAAGAACTGAGAGGGCATTATAATATGCACGCTGTTCCAGCTGTGTGCGTGTATATTGCCATAGTCTGAGACTAGGGATGAGTTCATGTTTTCTCACAAATCGAGAGACATAGGGAGAGTTTCTGCTGTAAAATTTAGGAAACGCTTAATTAGATTTTATAGGAATTACAGTGGGCGAGAGCAGCCTGGCAGACAACAATTCATCGCAACTAGGGTAAATACCACGTGCAGAGATGTAAACTTGTTGTTTCACCAGCTTGCGTCCACTGTAAACTCAGGCGACCTTGGGTAACATTTTGCTCGACTTGTCACAAAACTAACCATCCTCGGTAGACTTGATTGTTATCCTAAAAATAGTAGCGAACTTTGAACTGGAATCGGATGATTTATCATAGTACTAGCCAACATCATAATGTAATCGTAAGAACAATTTTGTAAAGAAACTTCTAGTTAAAATTTAATGTTGTTATGTTTATGATTATTTAACTTCCTGAAAGTTACAATTTAATATTGTTGTGTTAAGGATTAGTTCACTTTCAGAATCCAAAATATGTCATTTTGACGACTGCCTTAACATTGTCACATTGTAAACAGTGTAAAAGCGTGTAGTTCCGTGACAAAATTGCAATTTTAAACAATGTCATTACAGCTTACACAGTTGTTTTCAGTCACAGAATAAGAAACCACCTAACCATAACCTTACAACTGGAGGAGATTTTCATCATCCAACACTCAACCCCTGACGTAGGTCCCATTTTAACTGTAAATTAAACTCCAAGGTAGAAAAGTAACAACCTGATCAAAAGCCCTAGCTTAATGTAAAGGAACCGTACATAATTGAGTTATGGACACTGTCTTATCTACACATAATACACAATAGCTCGTAAGTGGTAAGAAAACTAAAATAAAAACATATGTCGAAACAATATCCATTTGTATCTAATCCCCATTTAATAAAAATCATCCTACATAATACTGATTGATTAATGTCACGGTCAATGTACCTGCAACAGTACTAGGATGGTGTGGTACCATTACATCTAGCTGTCCACTTGTAGAATCAAAAGTGTGGACCAAGTTTGAACAACTATCCGGTACCCCATTACACTCTTACCATATAAGGCAGCTACAACAATGATCAGTCATACAACAGAATATTTTCCGAGAAAGATGTAGGTGACAAAATGTGAAAGAAATTCCACGTAGAAGAGCACCTTACATATAACTGACAAATGGGCAAACAATAAAATAACCGCAAAAAGATGCCAATGGCATCATATGTGATGGGTTAATGGACAGCTACGAATCATAAGGAAAAGGAACCTCAATTTGGATCTCACACCGTATGAAACCAGTAAGAAAGGTATCCCGACGTTAAAGGGTATGAGGACAATAAACCAATAATAAAAAACGTTTGTAGCATAAGCGTTGTTGTTGTGGTCCTCATTCCTGAGACTGATTTGATGCAGCTCTCCATGCTACTCTATCCTGTGCAAGCTTCTTCATCTCCCAATACCTACTGCAACCTACATCCATCGGAATTTGCTTAGTGTATTCATCTCTTGGTCTCCCTCTCTCCCTCTACGATTTTTATCCTCCACGCTGCCCTCCAATACTAAATTGGTGATCCCTTGATGCCTCAGAAGATAGCAAAACTCATTTACTACTTCAAGTGTCTCATTTCCTAATCTAATTGCCTCATCATCACCCGACGTAATTCGACTACATTCCATTATCCTCGTTTTGCTTTTGTTGATGTTCATCTTATGTCCTCCTTTCAAGACACTACCCATTCCGTTCAACGGCTCTTCCGTGTCCTTTGCTTTCTCTGACAGAATTACAATGTCATCGACGAACCTTAAAATTTTTATTTCCTCTCCATGTATTTTAATACCTACTCCAAATTTTTCTTTTGTCTCCTTTACTGCTTGCTCAATATACAGATTGAATAACATCGGGGAGAGGTTACAACGCGGTCTGACTCCCTCCCAAACCAGTGCTTCCCTTTCATGTCCATCGACTCTTATAACTGCCATCTGGTTTCTGTACAAATTGTAAATACCCTTTCGCTCCCTGTATCTTACCCCTGCCACCTTCAGAATTTGAAAGAGAGTATTCCAGTCAACATTGTCAAAAGCTTTCTCTAAGTCTACAAATGCTAGAAACGTAGGTTTTCCTTTTCTTAATCTATCTTCTAAGATAAGTCGTATGGTCAGTATTGCCTCACGTGTTCCCATATTTCTACGGAATCCAAACTGATCTTCCCCGAGGTCTGCTTCCACCCGTTTCTCCACTCGTCTGTAAATAATTTGCGTTAGTATATTGCAGCCGTGACTTATTAAACTGATAGTTCGGTAATTTTCACATCTGTCTACACCAGCTTTCTTTGCGATAGGAATTATTATATTCTTCTTGAAGTCTGAGGGTATTTCGCATGTCTCATACAGTTTGCTCACCAGATGGTAGAGTTTTGTCAGGACTGGCCCTCCAAGGCTGTCTGTAGTTCTAATGGAATGTTGTCTACTCCCGGGGCCTTGGTTCAAATGGTTCAAATGGCTCTAAACACTATGGGACTTAACATCTGAGGTCATCACTCCCCTAGACTTAGAACTACTTAAACCTAACTAAACTAAGGACATCACACACATACATGCCCGAGGAAGGATTCGAACCTGCGACCTTAGCAGCAGCGTGGTTCCGGACTCAAGCGCCTAGAACCGCTCGGCCACAACGTCCGGCCCTGGTGCGTAGTTTCGACTTAGGTCTTTCAGTGCTCTGTCAAACTCATCAAGCAGGATCGTATCTCCCATTTCATCTTCATCTACATCCTCTTCCAATTCCATAATATTGCCCTCAAGTAGATCACCCTTGTATAGACCCTCTATATACTCGTTCCACCTTTCTGCTTTCCCTTCTTTCCTTAGAACTTGGTTTCCATCTGAGCTCTTGATATTCATACAAGTGGTTCTCTTTTCTCCAAAGGTCTCTTTAATTTTCCTGTAGGCACAATGTATCTTACCCCTAGTGAGATAAGCCTCTACATCCTTACATTTGTCCTCTGGCCATGCCGACTTAGCCATTTTGCACTTTCTGTCGATCTCATTTATGAGATGTTTGTATTCCTTTTTTGAATGATTCATTTACTGCGTCTTTATATTATCTCCTTTCATCAATTAAATTCAATATTTCTTCTGTTACCCAAGAATTTCTATTAGCCCTCGTCTTTTTAACTTCTTGATCCTCTGCACCTTCACTGCTTTATCTCTCTAAGCTACCCATTCTTCTACTACTGTATTTCTTTCCCCCATTCCTGTCAATCGTTCCCTAATGTTCTCCTTGAAGCTCTCTACAACCTCTGGTTCTGTCAGTTTATCCAGATCCCATCTCCTTAAATTCCCACCTTTTTGCAGTTTCTTCTGTTTTAATCTACAGTTCAAAACCAATAGATTGTGGTCAGAATCAACATCTGCCCCTGAAAATGTCTTACAATTTAAAACCTTGTTCCTAAATCTCTGTATTACCATTATATAATCTGTCTGACAACTGTCAGTATCTCCAGGCTTCTTCCATGTATAAAATATTTTTTTATGATTCTTGAACCAAGTGTTAACTATGATTAAGTTATGTTCTGTGCAGAATGCTACCAGGCAGCTTCCTCTTTCATTTCTTATCCCCAATCCATATTCACCTGCTACTTTTTCGTCTCTTCCTTTTCCTACTGTCGAATACCAGTCACCCATGACTACTAAATTTTCATCTCTCTTCACTATTTGAATAATTCCTTTTATCTCATCATACATCAATTTCTTCATCATCTGCAGAGCTATTTGGCATATAAACTTGTACTACTGTCCTAAGCGTGGGCTTCGTGTCTATCTTGAACAAAATAATGCGTTCACTATGTTGTTTGTAGTAGCTTACGCGAACGCCTATTTTTTATTCATTATTAAACCGACTCCTGCATTACCCCTATTTGATTTTGTATTTGTAACACTGTATTCACCTGACCAAATGTCTTGTTCATCCTGCCACCGAAATTCGCTAAATTCCATTATATCTGACTTTAACCTATCCATTTCTATTTTTAAATATTATAACCTACCTGCCCGATTAAAGGATATGACATTCCACGCTCCGATCCGATCCGTTGTTTCTCCTGATAAGAACGTCCTCCTGAGTAGTCCTCACTCGGAGATCCGAATGGGGGACTATTTTACATCAGTAATATTTTATGTAAGAGGACGCCATCATCATTTGACCATACGGTAAAGCTACATACCCCTCGGGAAAAATTACGGCTGTAGTTTCCCCTTGCTTTCAGCCATTTGCAGTATCAGCACAGCAAGGCCGTTTTGGTTAGTGTTACAAGGCCAGATCAGTCAATCATCCATATGGACGATGACTAGTTTGGACAAAAAGAGAATAGAAGCTTTCGTAATTTGGTGCTACAGAAGAATGCTGAAGATTAGATGGGTAGATCATATAACTAATGAGGAGGTATTGAATAGGATTGGGGAGAAGAGGAGTTTGTGGCACAACTTGACTAGAAGAAGGGATCGGTTGGTAGGACATGTTCTGAGGCATCAAGGGATCACCAAGTTAGTATTGGCGGGCAGCGTGGAGGGTAAAAATCGTAGGGGTAGACCAAGAGATGAATACACTAAACAGGTTCAGAAGGATGTAGGTTGCAGTAGGTACTGGGAGATGAAGAAGCTTGCACAGGATAGAGTAGCATGGAGAGCTGCATCAAACTAGTCTCAGGACTGAAGACCACAACAACAACAACAACACATCTAATTTCTAGTCATCTTGTAAGGCTTAGTTAATTTTTTAATAGGTCATTTTATACTTGATTGTTTGCAATAAAGGGTTACAAAATGACTGCTGCAATTTTCTCTATGTGCTGTTATTTTATGTGTATGTGGAATTATCATTAAACATTATTGTTTAAGTATATAACAAGGAGTCAGTAGTTCGTGATAGCAAGGAAAATACTTAAGGTAGGCGTCGTACAGCTTTTTCAACACTACTCGCAAAACTAATCAGAGGTAGTGCACTATGTGTAGGTGCAAAATTGAGTCGTAAACCCAATACGGACAACGTGGAACAGTTCTCCAACCTTCGTCGCGAATAATAAATTCTCTCCTTAAAAATAGCATGACTAGCCTTCTTCTTTATCTTTTGGCAGTCTCAATAATACGTGCCACTCTGGTAAATTTTATTATTATGCCATGGTCCAGACGACGGAGAGGACTTGTCAGATGACGTGGCTGAAGAAGAAACAGGACAGGAAAGAGACAGTGGATCCACTATTAGAATTTAAAAGAGCTTTGGACGACTTAGGATGAAATAAGGCAGAAGGCATAAATAACACCCCCTTGGAATTTCTAAAATCATTGGGGACGTAGGAACAAAACGACTGGTCACGTTGGTGTGTAGAATGTATGAGACTGGCGATATACCGTCATACTTTCGGAAACATCATTCACACAACTACGAAGATAGCAAGAGCCGCCAAGTGCGAGTTTATCGCACGATCAACTCAAAAGCTCATGCATACAAGTTGCTGAGTACAATAATATACAGAAGCATGGAAGAGAAAATTGAGGATCTAGCGAAACGGGCATTGCTGACCAAGAGTAGTCTACTAGTATGTTTGGAACACAATATTGTATGGTAGTAAAACATGCAGTGTGGGTAAACCGGAACAGAAGAGAACTGATGCATTTGAGACGTGATGCTGCAGAAGAATGTTGAAACTTAGGTGAACTGATAATGTAAGGAATGAGGAGGTTCACCAGAGAGTTGTTGAGTAATGGAACACACGAAAACATTGACAAGGAAAAGGGCCAGGATGATATGACATCTGTTAAAACATCAAGGAACGTCTTCCATGGTACGAGATGGAGATGTAGGGGGGAAAAACTGTAGAGGGAGATAGAGACTGGAATACATCCAGCAAATGATTGAGGAGGTAAAGTGTTAGTGCTACCCTGAGATGTAAAGGTTGACACAGGAGAGGAATTAGTGGCAGGCCGTATCAAAACAGCCTAAAGACTGATAACTAAAAAGAAAAACTTGTCTATGTATTTAAAAGTGTTAAAGACCAATAAATGTTTTTACTTTAAATTGACGGTGTGTGACAGATCCCTAAGAATCATAATGAGTCAAGTAAAGAAACTGTGCCATCCATTTCCCATCCATTTCGAATAAAACGGCCAGTGCTCTCGTAAATCACACATTGTTTTAAATAGAGAAGTGCAAAGGCCTTGCCGCAGTGGATACACTGGTTCACCGAAGTTAAGCGCTGTGAGGTGTGGGTGGCACTTGAATGGGTGACCATCCAGGCCGCCTTGCGCTGTTGCCGTTTTTCGGGGTGCTCTCAGCCTCGTGATGCCAATTGAGGAGCTACTAAACCGAATAGTAGCGGCTCCGGTCAAAGGAAACCATCATAACGACCGGAAGAGCGGAGGGCTGGCCACAAGTCCCTCCTATCTGCATCTTCAGCTGAGGATGACACGGCGGTCAGATGGTCCCGATGGACCATTTGTGGCCTGAAGACGGAATGCTTTAAATGGAGAAGGTTACAATTCTTTACAAATAAAAACTGAAATATAATATTCGCGATAATTTTAATGTTCATTTTTACCAACTCCTAGTTACTGATACGAGTATAAATTCTGCATAAAGACTTTGTGTCTCTGTAACTACGCTCAAAATTTTCTTATGTTTGTAGATCTTCTACTTTTATGACTTGATTATTTTTGTTTGCTATTCTTTATTTGTTTTAAAAGTGAGCCATAGGATTGTTAAACTACCTTGTTCAACGCCACGTGTCGTATGAAAATTTAGAATTCTCTCAAGCTCCATAATAAAGTTAAAATATTTTTCTTCTGTTGATTAGAGTGCTGTCGCAGCTATTCGCGGGGCCGTTTTCTGATTAATTAAAGAAACACCGTTCGAAGAGCGATTCAGAACACAAATCATTAGGCCCTTGATGTCACTCTCATTTTCTTACATTTTTAAGCTTTTCTTTTGTTATCATTTTACTATTTTTTATCTGTTGTTTGTCATCTGTTAAAAACGTAAACCACAGAAAACGATTGTTTATATCCCCATTTCAACACTTTATTTAACAAGTACGTTAATTCGTTGCTACCACATTTGACTCCACATGACTCTTTCAAGGTGTTCCAAAGGACAGTATTTTAGCTGCGGATGAAATAGGCATTACGCAGATTTTGGATTTCATGTGGTCCCTGAATTGTCTACTGTGCTGCTGGGATGCAGACTTTCAGGAATTCTATAATGGTGTGGTTGTCCATTTCATTAGAGAGCGAGTTACAAGCTGTTAAAGAAAAGATAACTAAAAACAAGAGTAACTTGCAAATGGTCTCCTATGTGTGATACCGTGATTGAATACGACGTCGCGTGGTATTTAACACAAATTGTATCGTTACTGAGAACTGAAAACATAGTTCTATATCTGGTGTCAAGTTTTATCTACATCCTCTTCAAATTTGCATCCTTATACATTTTGCAGACTACTATGAGCCACATGACAGAGAACAATTATCATTGTGCTACGTGTTCATAATTATGTTTTCGTGGCCTAGTTGGTGTGTGTTCAACAGTCGGGCTATTTAGAATTTATTACCGTTACGTTCTCTCGTAACTCTTTCCTGTTCGAACTTTTTTCTCCAAGACAATATGTTGTGCCTTACCCAGTCTAGCAATCATTCATAGCCTAATTTAACGTGAAATTAGAAGGTTCTCCATATGATATTCCGGTTTTATTGCTTTATTGTTGCCACCAGAGTGCTGTTTATCTGTTCGAGATTGCTTTATCATAGCAGCCCGTTTTCGTTGGAACCAACAATTTAGTCTATATTTGCTGCTTCGGCTCATAGTAGATAAGATCTTCAGCTATATTGAGGACATAGGCATGTTGTTGGTATGTTTCGTGGGGATGGGTAGCTCGTCAGTTGTCAGATGTTTAAATTTATTTTTGGATATGGCCATCAATTACTTTCGAACCTGTTCGAATGTGGGTGTGCTCCGTTTTTAGTTAGTTAGCAATTTTTTGCTGTTCCCATGTTTGTCTCTATTTTATGGAAAGAGCTTAGAGCTTTCGACTCGCTTCTGTTTAAGAATTGGTTCATTATTTTTCAATCAAGTGAGCACCGTACTATTAGCGTTCGTATGGTAGTTACTTTCATGGCTGTTACATATATGCTTCTTGTATATGCTGCACTTTCGGTTTGTTTGTTTCGTTATAACATGACATTTTGAGAGCTTCATTAGTACTACCCATCTCCCCCCTATCATAATTTAATTACATCTTCGTGACTGCGGGGTACTAAATAATTTCAAATATCTACAGGCATTTAGAAGATGTATGGTGTATCTTTGCTATCTGGTTCAAATGGCTCTGAGCACTATGGGACTCAACTGCTGTGGTCATCAGTCCCCTAGAACTTAGAACTACTTAAACCTAACTAACGTAAGGGCATCACACACATCCATGCCCGAGGCAGGATTCGAACCTGCGACCGTAGCAGTCGCATGGTTCCGGACTGCGCGCCTAGAACCGCGAGACCACCGCGGCCGGCTTCTTTGCTATCTCCTCCTCTCACAATGAGATTCTCCATTTTTTCTTCTGTGTGTTTCGCACTTTAGTCACATATACGCATTACGATGACCCAGACAAACGTCACAGCTTTCGTCTTCAGTAATGTGGGAAGTCGTGCCAGTATTTCATGTGTATTGTTATATGAAACGAGCGGAGCAAATTCTTGTAGAAACAACGATGGTATATTAAACAATAAATTCAACAGGAAAAATATGGAAACTGTTGTTTCACTGCGACCGCTCAGAACTGAAAGGCACAAAATGGTCACTGAAAAACATATATGTATAATACTGTAGACAGCGGAATCTGTTAGTCCGGTGACAGGCGTATAGCAACCATCGAAACCGTAGCATAAGATTTTTACATTTCTCCAGGGTGAGCGCCCAAGATCCTACGTAACATAAAAGTTCGGGTCAGTGTAGCTGTGCTGCATATGAAACAGATACACGATGATTTTTCGGAAGCCTTGTTGACGGACGAATAATTAATTCATCATTACAGCACATAAACAAAGAGTCAGACTCATATCAGTGAGCATTCATCCAGTAAGAAGGTAATGTTGACTCTGTCTCATTTAGTTTGAATCAGCCAATACTGAATGAAAATAAGAAGAAAATGACTACACAATTGTAACAATCCAAACAGTAGATGAATCATCAAAACCCAGGAACGCAATCCAGAATCCAGGAACCCAGACCAGAAACGTAAGCATAGATTCCCATGTACATTGCTGCTACATCTCGGAAGAGTGCCTAAGCATAATCATTGGAAGGCTGTAGTGGTAACCAGGAACACTGAAATAAATGTTCTACTGTTCGTAAGAGTAATTTAAATGAATGGTTCCAAGTTATGGAACGAGAAATATCTCCGAAACGTCGCAGAAGCACATACCACACACTGCGAGCTAACCGCTTCATTCGGCCACCGGTGCACCATTCCAAAAGAGACAAAAGCGTGACCTGCCAGTCCGCACAAAACGCCTCCAGTCGGCTGCTGTCCAATTTCTATGTTTTTTGTCCTATTCAGAAGATGTAGGTTTATCTGCCGCTGTGAACAATGAATGGCCTTCCGCGAGCTATAAAACTTCAAATGTCCATTGTGCACAGTTCCTCCGCATTCACTGGCAACAGCGATTGAAGACCTCCGTGAAAGAAGGTTGTATCACATTTGTGGCAATATCGATTTTTCACTGGAATAAATTGGTACGTCACACGAAATCCGCTACCATAGCAACGGATATCTTTTTTCCTGTTTACAAGTTAAGCTGTATATAGTTGTGAAGTCAATCACCCTGGAAGAATGGTGTATATCAGTGAAAAACGCGAATGTGGCTGATGTATCTTTAGCTCCAAAAGATACTCTTCACTAAACAGAAAATAAAATAGATCAATCAAACTTAAAGTGGAACGTCAAGAAAAGAATGAGGAACAGTGGAAAATCTTGTAGTTCAGCAGCTAGTGAAGACGTGCCTCAAAAAGTACTTCATATATGGCACCTGCAAGAACGATGTGTATCGTTATAACCTAAAAATTGTACACTAGAATAATTTGTTTCGCCTGCCTTTGGTTTGGGCAGAACAACAGGACAATGACGCTATTATAGGACTACCTTGTTTTGACAGCGTATTTTGGAGCAAAGGAGCAGTAGTTTATTGTTATTGGCCATAGCTTTCTGCTCTGGGACTTCTGCGTTAATCCGTGGAAAGGAAGAGTAATGAGTATCAACACTACGTCTGAATAGAAGTACATATTATCGGAAACTTGTATATCTTTCATTATAAAGCAAACGGGTCAGAATGACTTTTATCTAGAAGGACTTATGAAATGTGGCCCAAACTCAAAAATTATTAAATACATGCAAATAATCTAAATGCCGTATACCTGCGTCTTAGTCATTATCTCATTCACCCTAGGGTACGTCATTTTCTGGTAGAAACAAATAAAATCAACCTGAGGTTCAAATCGCTAAACATGTTACGAGGTTTCCTACATCTAAATTACTGCACTGTAATTCACACTTAAGTGCCTGACAGAGAGATCATCGAACCACTTTCACACTGTTTCTCTACCGTTCCGCTCTCTACCAACGCACGGGAAAAACAAACACTTAAATCTTTCGGTACAATCTCTGATTTCTCTCATTTTTATTACAATGATCGCCTCACCCTACGTAGTAGGGTGCCAACAAAATAATTTCGCGCTTGAAGGAGAACGTTGCAGATCGAAATTTCGTGCAAAGAACTCGCCGCAATGGAAGGAGCCATTGTTTTAATGACTGCCACCCCAACTCGGGTATCGTATCCATGAGACTCACTCCTCTACTTCACGATAATACAGAACGAGTTGCCCTTCTCTGAAGTTTTTCAGTTTTCTCCGTCAATACCGAATTCCTGTGTTGAGCAATGGGCTTCTTCCTCTACCGGCAGAGAAAGTAGGGACTCACTGAATTGTCGTTCAGTACAGGAAATTGTATGTGAACTTACTTTGTCAGTGAACAGTTCAATTTATTTTTGCTGTTGTTCTTTGTTATTGTTTCTTGTCCTGTATAGAACTAGTTTTTTTTTAGCTTTACCCAATTCATTCAGACTTACTGAGGTTTTCATAACGTCGACTTCGTCGTCATCCAGGTATTCTTGACTAACATGAACTCAACACGCCAGTCTCAAAGGTGATCAGTACAGCGTACATTTAAAGCAAACCCGCTTTGCCAGCCGGAGTGGCCGAGCGGTTCTAGGCGCTAGAGATTGGAACCGCGCAACCGCTACGGTCACAGGTTCTAATCCTGCCTCGGGAATGGATGAGTGTGATGTCCTTAGGTTAGTTAGGTTTAAGTAGTTCTGAGTTCTAGGGGACTGATGACCTCAGCAGTTAAGTCCCATAGTGCTCAGAGCCATTTGAACCATTTTTGAAATCCGCTTTGCGACGCCATAGTGGCGCTATTACCGGCACTCATATGTGACTGGAGCGAAATATGAATGGATGTCATCTTTCGGATGTAGGAACACACCTACCAACTTTCTTTTATGTCGCACAACGTCTTCTTGGTGTTGCGATACTGTTTCTGACAGTGTGAATGGCACCAAAGGAAAACAACAATTATTTTTAGTTCCTGGAAAATCATGAAAATATGATACACAACCTTCGTTGGGGAGGTCTTCAACTTCTCTATGGTCTGAAACCAATTGTCACTGACAAGGCGCAACCCTATTTTCCGGTCCCTGTCGGTTAGGAAATTTTTCCCACTACATGATGAGGTGTTCGAGTGAGCAGTTAAGTCGGGAAGCTGCAACCAGCACCTTGAAATACATGCCCTGTTCATACTTACACGTTAGTTAGTTGGATATAAATGTATATCCGCAGCAATCTTGAGAGTAAGTGGTGGCCCGACGTTCAAGAAAATAGAAATAGGCATCATGTTCTAATGCCCCTTTCACTTTGTCAACTTTCTGAATCTACAGTCCCGCAATGAAACCGTTTCGGAGCGGGGTTGCCGCCTTCTTGGGTTGCAGGGCGCCAACCTGCGGGGCGCGCTCTCTGCACGCGTGCCGGCCCAGCGGCGCCGGGTAAGCGAGCCGCAGCCAGCGCACGCGTGTTACTCACAGTTATCGCGCTAATAATGGCTTAGCGGATGTCGCCCCTAATTAGCTTCCGCGTCTTACAGCCGAGATTAAGGTTCACCCGTTCCTCGGTTATGGAGCTAAGCCGTCCCGAGTTCAAAGACCTGAATTTATGATCACGGGCGCTGCAACTTGATAACTGAGAATTACCCCGGCGGCGTACAGAGAGGACGATACCGTCGTACCGGCGTAACGACGTACCTTAGCTGCGGCAACAACGTTCAACGGTCTTAATCAGGGAACATCTTTTTGATCGTTGCAAACGTTTATAAGGACATTATTATAACCTCTGCGTGCCTGGATACGTAATCATAGCTTATCCAACCTCGAGCAGTAGTAGAAATTTGTAGTCTCCTTTGTGTTCTTGCTGAACTTAAGTGTACGAAGAAAGCATGAACTATAGCTGTTTCGTTCATTCTGGTGAGTTCGCAGCAATGACGAATTAGTTCATTTCAAAACTCCTTAACGAGACAAACCATTACGCCCCTAATATAGCCACATCGACACACACTGGAGTGCAATGAATCTTCATTAATTCCACAGTGTTGTGGAGATCTCAGAATCTTATAACGTTCCTTACATCGTTAATTTCATTACCCAATGATACCTGCTTCATTTCCACAGGGACAACATCTCGATCTTTTCTGTTTTCTGTGGCCCTAGAAGAGATCTCCCTTTATTCATGTGGCATCCATTCGCCAGACTACACGTCCCACCCATCCCCATTTTATTTCAGTTGGAGGTATAATTATTTTTTCGCTTATTTGTTTTCCCGTTCTATTCATTTGTAAATTTGCCTCTCCACTACTCGCTAACAGAATCTCTAATTCTGAATGATATCATTGGATGCTTCGGTCTATAAACTCTACCTGACTTACCTGACTTAGTTCCTTTGGCCGCTATGGGGGCATAGGGCATATAGGAGAACTCGCCATCCGTCTCTGTCTTTGGCCATTTGCCTCAATTCTGCCCAGGTCTTGCCAACTCTTTTTGCTTCCCCTTCCACTGTCCTCTTCCATGTGCCCCTTTGTCTTCCTCTCTTCCTTGTTCCCTGGGGATTCCATTCCAATGCGTTTTTCCGAAGGCTCCATCTGGTTTTCTCAAGGTGTGCCCCAACCAATCCCACTTTCTCTCTCGTATCTGGTCGTCTATAGGTATCTGGTTTGTTATTCGCCAGAGCTCCTCATTACATTTTTTTCTGGCCGCCAGATATTCACGATGCGTCGAAGACATCTATTTATGAAGCTTTGTAACTGGAATGTTATCTTTTTATCCATTTTCCAGCTTTCAGTGGCGTACAGAACGACAGCTTTCACGTTTGTATTAAAAATAGGGATTTTTGTTTTGTACGTGATATTTCTATTTTTGCATATTGGATACAATTGTAAGAAGGCAGCATTTGCCTTTTTAATGCGGTTTTTCACGTCATCTCCAGCTCCACCATCTTCCGTCACTATACTACCCAGATACAGGAATGAGTTATCAGTCTCCACCCGCTGCTCACCTATTAACAGTGGCACCTCCATGTTATCTGAATTTACTTACATTTCCTTTATTTTGCCTGTATTTATCTTGAGGCCAGCGGTCTCTGCTTCTTACTTCAGCAAGTTTAATTTAGCTTGCATATCAGTCAGCCTTTGAGCTAATAACACTATGTCGTGTGCAAAATCCAAATCCTCCAGACGTTCATGGATCCCCCACTGGATTCCTCGTCCCCTGCCTGCTATGACTCTTCTCACAACAGAGTGTAGAACTCTACTTAGTTTACCAAAAACGCTGTAGGCTATTTTTTGCACTTCTATTTCTTTTGCTTCCCTTTTAGTGACAGTGGTCATCAGTAAGCTGTACTATTATACAAAAACGAGTCGATGTTTAAAGCTGTTACTAAAAGTCTCGAAACGTTCTAGATCGATTTTTACAGGATGCTCTAATAAACGTTCCGAAAAGTTGTTAACAAAGTTCTTGAATGACTAACTTCAAATTTTTAAACAGTAATCTAATAAAAAATTAGACAGACTTAGGCTACAATTTTTTAAATATACGTAGTATACTAATATGTATAAAGAGGAATAATTAATAGCAAAAGTCTAGAAAAGTTCTTGACCGATTTGTTTCAGTTTTTATGATATTCTAATAAACATTTGGACAGACATAGGCCATATACTTAAGTGTATATAGTGTATAAATATATGTATAAAATATATATTACTGGAAAGTCATTATCAAAAATTTCAGAAAGTAAATGGCCAACTTACTTCAAATTTTTACACGATACTCAAAAATGGTTCAAATGGCTCTGAGCACTATGGGACTCAACTGCTACGGTCATCAGTCCCCTAGAACTTAGAACTACTTAAACCTAACTAACCTAAGGACATCACACACATCCATGCCCGAGGCAGGATTCGAACCTGCGACCGTAGCAGTCGCACGGTTCCGGACTGCGCGCCTAGAACCGCGAGGCCACCGCGGCCGGCCACGATAGTCAAATGACTATGCATACCTACTTAGGCTATATATTTTTTTAAAACAACAATGTACAGTTCTCTTTAAAACTGACCGAGAGGATTAAAATGCTGTGTACTGCTGTGCTGTAAAAAAGTTCGGCTTCATTTTCTTTCTCACACTTTCAACTACCATAAAGGGACATTTACGCCTTCAGACAAATTAATAATCACATACATATATTCCGTTTAGTTATATTTAATGAAATCAAATACTAGATACGAAACTATGTGCGGTATTGATTTCTTCCTCGCAGTTGGTTATAACGGAAAACAGGGAAGTTTTATTTGTTGCTTGTGAGTGGAAAGGAGGACGGATATAGTGAAGGGGGAAGAAGGAGGTCAGGATCCAATTCCCTTACGTATATTTAGCAATTTTGAAACATTGTCGGGTTCGCTAATAAAGTATATTTGCTACTATTTTCATTGATTTGAAAAATCATCAAGTTATAAGCATGTTTTCATTCTGGAAACATCCCCGAGGCTGTGGAAAAGCCATGTCTCCGCAGTATCCTTTCTTCCAGGAGTTCTGCAAGTTTCGCTGAGTTTTTCTGTGAAAGCAGGAAGGTAGGAGACGAGGTACTGGAGGAATTAAAGTAGTGGGGACTGGTCGTGTGTTGTGCTTGGGTAGGACAGATGGTAGCCGGCACGGTAGCTCAGCGTGTTAGGTCAGAGTGCCAATTGCCACTGTAGAAAAACTGAGCAAAGGAATCAGCGACCAACTTGAACGGATGTCATGTGACGTCCGCCCAGAGCAAACGAAACGAACAATATCGACCAAAATTTAAATAAAAAAAAGAAAGGTGGTAGATCACTTATCCGCGAAAGGCAAAGATCCCAAGTTCGAGACTCGGACAGGCACACAGTTTTAATCTTCCAGGAATTTTCAAGTTACAAAAAGACGATTTTCAGTAAATGAAGGAATATTTTCAGACAGTATTCCAATATTAAGCGGGTGATAGTGATATATCGTGCCGACTAAAATAACCTGGACTCCGAGATGATAATACAAGTACAGAAAACAGATTTTGATGAAGAGAACTCCTCGTGATGACTGGGTGTTGTGTGATGTCCTTAGGTTAGTTAGGTTTAAGTACTAAGTTCTAGGGGACTGATGACCATAGATGTTAATTCCCATAGTGCTCAGAGCCATTTTTTTAAAGAGAAGTGACAGCGCATATTGTTTGTCCTACTAATTTTTACCACAACGTACAAGAATGGCGCAGAGAACACCAAAGGAACACCTGGCTTCTACGGCTCAACATGTCTACGGTGTCTGACATGTACTGGGTAGTTATACAGTTCATGAAACAAACACCTCCAAAAATTCGGTACATACAAATGAACAATACCGATGGAACAGCTGACACGGTGTGTGAAAGACAAGCCTCAGAGTTTCTCTCTCTGTCTCTCTCTCTCTCTCTCTCTCTCTCCCTCACACTCTCTCTCGTAACGTTCAGAAAATTTGAATTTGTTTGTGTCCATTCTTCGTTACATGGTACACACCCAATCGGTTGTTCAGTTCTGTTCGTATCCGACCAGCATATCAGAAATGACGGTAAGAACAGCTGCTACAGTGCGGTATCACAAGTCCTCACGGATCTGTGATACAGATGGAACATAAATGCTGTTATGACTGAACCATGGAAGTTTGCCAGTTCAATAAATAGTCACCTAGGTACGAATATCAGCAGTAAGCCTTGCAAACTGGATTGAGACAGGAAGCGCCGGTCGCTTTCGTCAGATCGGCATGTGGTCACACGCATTTAGAAAGCGCTAATACGATGCTCGCCGATTGCGAATTCGAAGCAAAAGGCGATGCAGTCAAACACCATGTGCAGTGCAAGCCAACAGGCCCAAACGCAGTGTATGGTGGTCACCTGATCAATGAGCAAGCAGAGTTCCAGCCAGCAACACAGTTCGACGTCGGCGTAGTTCGAAACCAGTGCTTCGGATGGATACCAGCTGACAGCAGGAACTACGTGAGTGGGAAGACTTATACTCGACTACGCTTGTACACTAAAGAAGACTTGTAAAACTTGCCTGGACATACCTCTGGACTGTGGTCAGGGATTTCCTTTGTCCACATGCCTAAGTTTATCTATATCAACTTGTTACTTCCATTGAGAAGTGTCTCTGAAACTAAGGTTTCTATTATAGCAACAGTATCTGGCTCCTTTAATGATTAACGCTTCGAATACCATTTTTAACAGTTTCTATGTTTACCCTGTTCCTAACAGAGATACAGGACTGTGTGGCCATTTGGTCTGGTAATTGGCTGGAGCGTCTAGTAATAGCTTTAGGTTACAAGTCTCGTCTGTATTTTACACTTACATTAAGTGCGTTTTAGGACTCTTCGGCACGTTCATGGAAACACATGATGGAGCATTAAAAGCAGATTTAAAACCAACTGAGAGTCTCATTTCATTATTTCCACCATATCTGCCTGATATACGAGTCATTTTGTACTGTCTCCAACCACAGTGATCTGAAAAAAAACCTCAGCTTGACTCTCGTCGCCGTCTAGCTCCCGCACATTGCCTCTCGGGCGCCTGAAAGAAATGACCTAAAATCCCACGTCACCCCCCGGCCTGATCTGCTGTGGTCCAAGTCGAATTACGACAACACTATCCGTGTAGCAACCCCAGAAGAAAAAATAGTGAGGTGCCGAGTGCAATGACCGTGGTGTCACTCGAGTAGCACCAGTACGCCGATTGCAGCAATCATCCTCCACAAATTTCTTGTACCACCGCACTAGGCTTTGTAAACCGTTGGTGTCTTGTGAAACTTGTCACAGAAAGCTCTATGCATACTCACTACCGACTGTGAATACTAGCGCATAAAAAGACTTTCTCTGCTTGGTTCGCTGCAATTTTCAACAGCTACGGACGGTGGTAAAAAAAAAAGAAAGTGTAAAAGTTTGTCTTTCAAGTACTGCATCATTTGTTATGTTTAGCCCTTTACCTACGCCGATTATTATTTGTTTCATGGATTCTACAGCTACTCTATGTTTTCACTGGACATTATATAGTTTATGAAACAGCCAAGACACTGACTGCAACCTCATACTATAGGGATTCAATGTCCATGGGTGCTGTGGAGATAAAATTAGTAGACAGTCTGTTTAACCGAGACAAGAGTTTCCAGCTTGACAAATTACGGAAACCAATCAGTTCCCGTTACGCTCTCCAAGCTATTATTGTTCTGAGTCTTCGCGTCGCTCCTGGCAGACCAACGATTATAATGATTAACCAAGCAATTTTTGAGCACTGTGAATTTGCTTACTCGGCATTTGCTGTGTTGTATTCTTAGACGCATAAAGATTAACCTATACTGACGCTCTCGTGGCGACTCTCTTATGTTTGACATACATGCATTTGCTCCATAGTACCTCAGTGTGCCAAGTGATCACCGATTCATCTCGAAGATTACTGTGAATTTAACAGTTAAATATCAGAACAAGATATACTGTTGTTCATGTCGCATATCAAGGAGATGATGCGACATTCTGTTCCGCAGGAAAACTTCCAAAAATTCACTGTGACTATGTTAATTCTGGAAAGTGATTAATAAGTGTATGTTCACTGTTTTCTGTTTTTGATCTGTTATGTACTAGGGCCCTATTCTAAATCATACCTCAGTTTTATTTATTTATTTTTACAGCCCTAAATATGTGTAGGAAATGATATTTTAGGTGCTTCAAATGTAATGTTTCCTTTGCACATGTACGATGTTTCGGACAGTTTGGACGGACAGTAGACCCATAGTGAAGAATCAAAATTATTAATTATGTCTACCTAAGGTACTCCTTGCAAGATATGTGTATTAACTGAATTTTTGGTTGTGGAAAAAGAAACCGACGTGAGCGTCCATAAACGTTTGTTTAAAGTGTACAATAATGATGTGGTTGATGGGAGTACTACTAAGCAATGGGTAAAGAGAGTTAAAGCGTCAGCAATTGTTACGGGACTTCGCGTCTGGAAGCTTAGCTGTTGGAGCAGTCTGAGGCCAATGTAGAGACTTTTCTTTCACCAACCCGGGACCACATCGCCTTATTCTGCTGGACATCATTATTTCATCCAACGTGTAGCTCAGACCCAGTTAACCTCAGATTTCTATCTTCTCGTTCCCAACAAGGAGTAAGGTTCATTCCGTGGTATTTATTATAACTCCGAGTCACTGCGTAAGTACGAACACCATTTCATTTGACGTGGAAGGTCACTTACATTTATAAGTAAGAGGTGTTGACCAAGGATGTAAACCAATGAGTTCACTCACACTCCAGTCGTCAAAACTTTTCTCCCCCTGATTTCCTTTTATTACTGTCCCACTTTTTGTTTTGTTTTATTAAATATGATTCAAACCAAATATTGTAACACCATCAAATCAAAAAAAATAATTTTTTCTAATGGTGTTTTATGTTCATGGTTCAGAGTAGTTTCACGGGTAAGACAAGGCTGCAACCTGTCTCCACTGTTGTTCATAATATATATGGATCATGTTGAAAACAATAGACTGGCTGGATAAGATTAAGATATGTGAACACAAAATAAGCAGTCTTGCATATGCGGATGACTTAGTTCTGATGGCAGATTCGATTGAAAGTTTGCAAAGTAATATTTCAGAGCTAGATCAGAAATGTAAGGACTATGGTATGATGATTAGCATCTCCAAAACGAAAGCAATGTCAGTAGGAAAGAAATATAAACGGATTGAGTGCCAAATAGGAGGAACAAAGTTAGAACAGGTGGACGGTTTCAAGTACTTAGGATGCATATTCTCACAGGATGGCAACATAGTGAAAGAACTGGAAGCGAGGTGTAGCAAAGCTAATGCAGTGAGGGCTCAGCTATGATCTACTCTGTTCTGCAAGAAGGAAGTCAGTACCAAGACTAAGTTATCTGTGTACCGTTCAATCTTTCGACCAACTTTGTTGTATGGGAGCGAAAGCTGGGTGGATTCAGGTTACCTTATCAACAAGGTTGAGGTTACGGATATGAAAGTAGCTAGGATGATTGCAGGTACTAGTAGATGGGAACAATGGCAGGAGGGTGTACACAATGAGGAAATCAAAGAAAAACAGGGAATGAACTCTATAGATGTAGCAGTCAGGGCGAACAGGCTTAGATGGTGAGGTCATGTCACACGCATGGGAGAAGCAAGGTTACCCAAGAGACTCATGGGTTCAGCAGTAGAGGGTAGGAGGAGTCGGGGCAGACCAAGGAGAAGGTACCTGGATTCGGTTAAGAATGATTTTGAAGTAATAGGTTTAACATCAGAAGAAGCACCAATGTTAGCATTGAATAGGGGATCATGGAGGAATTTTATAAGGGGGACTATGCTCCAGACTGAACGCTGAAAGGCATAATCAGTCTTAAATGATGATGATGGTGTTTTATGTTTCACATTGTCAAATGCTTTGGACAGATCAATAAAATTACTGACTAGTAATATTTTATTGATTACATCTTTTATTATTTGATGAATAATTTTCACCTCGTTTGTCCCTGGAAATGGTTTATGGCTAGCAAAGGTTTCTTTCTAGGAGAAATTTCATGGTAGTCATGGATAACAAATTACAGGACCCATCGATAAGCAAATAAGCAGCTTTTTGGTGTGATTCAGGTTAATGATTTGTGAAACAGGAATTGCTTGATCTTTAAATTCGTTGTTAATAGCGCACAATGAACGGTAAAGGACTACAAGTTTGTGACCCGCGATGAAAATATAATGTTCGTTCTGTCTGCAGTGTTAGTATACTGTGAAATTATTTTTAAATCAACAAAAATTTCTGAACTTGATATCAATTTTAATTTTGTTCCTGACAGACTACACACATTCGCATCTTTAAACGGTACAGTGCTAGACTGAATTCTCAGAAGCCTGTGCAGTATGTCGTATTAACTTCCGTCGCCTTATGCTCAGATTGCAGTGAAGTATTAAACTTAGGGTTCAACAGTTGCATGCTATGCTGATGTTTTCATGTCAATGGTGGATGAGTGTAACTAACAGTTTTGGGTACCAGTTGGTCCAGAGGTAAAAATAAACCGTAACTTATGCCATATGGAAACATATTGTGACTGTTATGGTAGATGTGGCCTGGCGGTGTTGTTATGATTTAATGGAACCACAAGCCCCTCGGAGACCCAGAGAGCAGAGAGAGCATGGGACTCGCCAGACAATGCTACGCAGCCAGGCGCCTCCCCAAACCATTGTACGCATGCAAGGGACCTTCGCCGGAAGGTCAAAGCGATAATGCACAATGGACGAACCTGAAGACAGGAAGATTTACGACGCAACAGGACACACAGATTGCACACTCTGAGAGAGATATCGCTAAACTAAGCGATACTACAGAATGCTTTCAAAAGAAACAGTTCTGACAACGGTTTTAGTGAGTGAAAAGAGGAGGTTACACAACAGCAACAAAAATTCCTAACAAATAGTTAAACTGACAAGTCAAATATAGCAATACTCCTAGCAAGAATTTTGGAGAACAATGGGTAGCAGGGAGAGGGAATTATACTCGTATAGTAGAACACTCTGCTGCTGTTCCTGATATTAGGCACGCGCACATCTGCTGGGATATTGCTCAATAGCTCAAGACTTTATTTTGGAGTTTAAGCAGTGCCAGAAGACGTCTGGTCTTGTTTGACCCTGGTGCCACACTGTACACATTGACTGCCCCTTCAGCTTTTCACTGGTCCCCAGCATGGACACCATGCAATGGCCAGTGGTCTGAGCAGCATGAGGACCACGTGGCAATAATATGCACTGAAGTTCTCAAGTCATAATCCACCTTCCAAATGCAATGTCCCCATTTGGTTCAGTTTATTTTTTCCTAATTGGGGTCTAATAATTGCTTTATTAACCGTGTGTAGCAATCGGACTCGTAAATTACCTCTCCATTAGATGGTCAGCTATGTGATTCCAGAATGAGATTTTCACTCTGCAGCGGAGTGTGCGCTGATATGAAACTTCCTGGCAGATTAAAACTGTGTGCCCGACCGAGACTCGAACTCGGGACCTTTGCCTTTCGCGGGCAAGTGCTCTACCAACTGAGCTACCGAAGCACGACTCACTCCCGGTACTCACAGCTTTACTTCTACCAGTTTTTCCATTCGTCTATAAATAATTCGCGTTAGTATTTTGCAGCTGTGACTTATTAAACTGATAGTTCGGTAATTTTCACATCTGTCAACACCTGCTTTCTTTGGGATTGGAATTATTATATTCTTCTTGAAGTCTGAGGGTATTTCGCCTGCCTCAAACATCTTACTCACCAGATGGTAGAGTTTTGTCATGACTGGCTCTCCCAAGGCCGTCAGTAGTTCTAATGGAATGTTGTCTACTCCCGGGGCCTTGTTTCGACGCAGGTCTTTCAGTGCCCGGTCAAACTCTTCACGCAGTATCTTATCTCCCATTTCGTCTTCATCTACATCCTCTTCCATTTCCATAATATTGTCCTCAAGTACATCGCCCACGTATAAACCCTCTATATACTCCTTCCACCTTTCCGCCTTCCCTTCTTTGCTTAGAACTGGATGTCCATCTGAGCTCTTGATATTCACACAAGTGGCTCTCTTTTCTCCAAAGGTCTCTTTAATTTTCCTGTAGGCTGTATCTATCTTACTCCTAGTGAGATAAGCCTCTACATCCATACATCTGTCCTCCAGCCATGCCTGCTTAGCCATTTTGCACTTCCTGTCGATCTCATTTTTGAGACGTTTGTATTCGTTTTTGCCTGCTTCATTTACTGCATTTTTATATTTTCTCCTTTCATCAATGAAATTCAATATTTATTCTGTTACCCAAGCATTTCTACTAGCCCCCGTCTTTTTACCTTCTTGATCCTCTGCTGCCTTCACTACTTCATCCCTCAGAGCTACCCATTCGTCTTCTATTGTATTTATTTCCCCCATTCCTGTCAATTGCTCGCTTATGCTCTCCTTGAAGCTCGGTACAACCTCTGGTTCTTTTAGTTTATCCAGGTCCCATCTCTTTAAATTCCCACCTTTTTGCAGTTTCTTCAGGTTTAATCTACAGGTCATAACCAACAGATTGTGGTCAGAGTCCACATGTGCCCCTGGAAATGTCCTACAATTTAAAACCTGGTTCCTAAATCTCTGTCTTACCATTATATAATCTATCTGATACTTTTTAGTATCTCCAGGATTCTTACATGTATACAACCTTCTTTTATGATTCTTGAAACAAGTGTTAGCTATTACAAAGTTATGCTCTGTGCAAAATTCTACAAAACGGCTTCGTCTTTCATTTCTTAGCCCCAATCCATATTCACCTACTATGTTTCCTTCTGTCCTTTTTCCTACTGTCGAATTCCAGTCACTCATGAATATTAAATTTTCTTCTCCCTTCGCTACCTGAATAATTTATTTTATCTCATCATACATTTCTTCAATTTCTTCGTCATCTGCAGAGCTAGTTGGCATATAAGCTTGTAGTACTGTAGTAGGAGTGGGCTTCGTGTCTATCTTGGCCACTACAATACGTTCACTATGCTGTTTGTAGTAGCTTACCCGCATTCCTATTTTTTATTCATTATTAAACCTACTAATGCATTACCCTATTTGATTTTGTATTTATAGCCCTGTATTCATCTGATCAGGGGTCTTGTTCCTTCTGCCACCGAATTTCACTAATTCCCACTATATCTAAGTTTAACCTATCCATTTCCCTTTTTAAATTTTCTAACCTACCTGCCCGATTAAGGGATCTGACATTCCACGCTGCGATCTTTCTCCTGATAACGACGTCCTCTTGAGTAGTCCCCGCCAGGAGATCCGAATGGGGGGCTACTTTACCTCCGGAATATTTTACCCAAGAGGACGCCATCATCATTTAACCATACAGTAAAGCTGAATGTCCTCGGGAAAAATTACGGCTGTAGTTTCCCCTTGCTTTCAGCCGTTCGCAGTACCACAACGGCAAGGCCGTTTTCGTTAGTGTTACAAGGCCAGATCAGTCAATAATCCAAACTGTTGCCCCTGCAACTACTAAAAAGGCTGCTGCCCCTCTTCAGGAACCACACGTTTGTCTGGCCTCTCAATACATACCCCTCCGTTGTGGTTGCACCTACGGTACGGCTATCTGTATTGTTGAGGCACGCAAGTCTCCCCACCAACGGCAAGGTCCATGGTTCATGGGGGGGGGGGGGGGGGGGGGGGGGAAGCGATCAATAATATGAGGGGCTTATTTCAATAGTGGTACAAGTCCATTTTTGTTCATTCTGAGATACAGAGTCCCAAAGTTGAATGAGCACTGAAAAATCTGCAGTTGAGATACAATAAATATTCACGTATATATACCTGAATATTTCTGGTATCTCAACTGCAGATTTTTCAGCGCTCATTTAACTTTAGGACTCTGTATCTCAGAATAAACAACAATGGACTTGTATCACTATTAAATAAGCCCTTCATATGTGAGAGACGATTTAAAACTTAGTGGGGATGATGGGTACACTTAGGATGGAAGGTCAAGACCCCTGTAATGTCACTCCTTAAACACCAACTTCCAAATTAATTGTTTATTCAAAACAGGTAAGAGACAATCAACGTGGGCATCTTTTATAAAATATTACACATATCTTGCTTCTCAAGCAAGACAGCAGATAACAAATACCAACAGACTTAAAGAGATGACCCGAAGAGATTTCAAATAAATTACGGTCTGAAGCTGATTTAAAGAAATGGTAAAAATTTTAAATAATCATTTACAATATGAAGGTGATTTACGAAAAGCGTAAGTTCGTTTAGAAGCCCAAAAAACCCAACCAGCACAACACGTGACTATAATTGCAAATCATACTCAACAATTTTAAAACCTTTTGTTTAAAAAGAATATATGAAATAGATTATGTTTATCAAATAGGTAGTGACCCCAGGCAGCCATGGGCAAAGGTGACTTAACTTAAATGCTGGAAGCAGCATACCAGCCGTCCAAACAACACCTAAACGCCGGGGCCCAACCTGGAGTCACTTCCCACTAGACGGCACGTCACAGCTTCTGTGCACCGCAGCGGGACGTGGCGCCGCACCCACGCAGCCCAACTCGCAGATACTGGAACACAAACACACCGCACAAGACACGGCAAACACCAAACAAACATCAATCAATATACGTTAAGAAATCGATAAACAATATAATACTCAAACCAATTACTGTTGAGTGAGTGCATTCAATAAGTGCACGTATATAAGGAAGTACACGTAAATAAATGACTAGCTTTACAAAATACATGTTTTACTAATAACAGAATAACTGGTAGTGGGTGAAGAGTTTTTTTTCCTTTACAGCAGTATTACAGGGACGTCGCTTGATGCCAATAACTCAAAATCACACGCACGCCTTCGTGCTAACTTGCCTTTTGATGGTCATCCAACCAGCGGATTTTATAGCAAATAGTAACCGCTGGTCTGCGTACGGTCACACAGACTCTGCCGGCTGCGCTTACTTCGACAACACATACATTAGAACCAACCGACCAACAAGTACACTCGCAGCAATACAAATTGTTTGACGAAACGAAGGCAGCAAACCCACTTGCACGTACGATGGAGAGCGTTGTTCGAGATGGTCTCGAGGGATGGGTCTCTCCGAGAGAACAGGCCCCAAAGCAATGCGACGAGCAGCGCCCGAAGTTGACTCAGACAGGTCCACCACAAACTCGGGACCGTCTTGCAAGGTAGACCGGCCGCGCCACCGCTGGCCGAGCCCGCGTGTTTGCTTTGTCGTCCCCTCAAGCACGTCCTAGCGCCTCGCAGCGAGTCCGACGACCAACTCCCCTACCGCAAATACCCGCCGCCAGATCACAACAGGGGCAAAGGTCGTGTCAGAGCCGGGTAATCGATAGTACTGCCAAAGAGCTGGTGTGCCAGAAAAGCGCACGACGGCTCCTTGTGCTAATCCAAAGTGTTTAATTTGCTCAGTTCGTACGTCGTCCAAGGCAGTTTTACTCTGTTTAATAGCCTTCTGTAATTCATCCATCGTGAATGGGAGCGACAAGTTTCTATTTTCTCCTCTTGCTCAGTTCTTCGTAGTTTTGGTTTTTTGGTTTTATGGTGCGGCATCCCATTTAGCAAAAACTAGTGTGCTATTTGGTTGGCGATGATACACTACTGGCCATTAAAATTGCTACACCAAGAGAAATTCAGATGATAAACGGGTATTCATTGGACAAATACACTCCCGGAAATTGAAATAAGAACACCGTGAATTCATTGTCCCAGGAAGGGGAAACTTTATTGACACATTCCTGGGGTCAGATACATCACATGATCACACTGACAGAACCACAGGCACATAGACACAGGCAACAGAGCATGCACAATGTCGGCACTAGTACAGTGTATATCCACCTTTCGCAGCAATGCAGGCTGCTATTCTCCCATGGAGACGATCGTAGAGATGCTGGATGTAGTCCTGTGGAATGGCTTGCACATGCCATTTCCACCTGGCGCCTCAGTTGGACCAGCGTTCGTGCTGGACGTGCAGACCGCGTGAGACGACGCTTCATCCAGTCCCAAACATGCTCAATGGGGGACAGATCCGGAGATCTTGCTGGCCAGGGTAGTTGACTTACACCTTCTAGAGCACGTTGGGTGGCATGGGATACATGCGGAAGTGCATTGTCCTGTTGGAACAGCAAGTTCCCTTGCCGGTCTAGGAATGGTAGAACGATGGCTTCGATGACGGTTTGGATGTACTGTGCACTATTCAGTGTCCCCTCGACGATCACTAGAGTTGTACGGCCAGTGTAGGAGATCGCTCCCCACACCATGATGCCGGGTGTTGGCCCTGTGTGCCTCGGTCGTATGCAGTCCTGATTGTGGCGCTCACCTGCACGGCGCCAAACACGCATACGACCATCATTGACACCTAGGCAGAAGCGACTCTCATCGCTGAAGACGACACGTCTCCATTCGTCCCTCCATTCACGCCTGTCGCGACACCACTGGAGGCGGGCTGCACGATGTTGGGGCGTGAGCGGAAGACGGCCTAACGGTGTGCGGGACCGTAGCCCAGCTTCAGGGAGACGGTTGCGAATGGTCCTCGCCGATACCCCAGGAGCAAGAGTGTCCCTAATTTGCTGGGAAGTGGCGGTGCGGTCCCCTACGGCACTGCGTAGGATCCTACGGTCTTGGCGTGCATCCGTGCGTCGCTGCGGTCCGGTCCCAGGTCGACGGGCACGTGCACCTTCCGCCGACCACTGGCGACAACATCGATGTACTGTGGAGACCTCACTCCCCACGTGTTGAGCAATTCGGCGGTACGTCCACCCGGCCTCCCGCATGCCCACTATACGCCCTCGCTCAAAGTCCGTCAACTGCACATACGGTTCACGTCCACGCTGTCGCGGCATGCTACCAGTGTTAAAGACTGCGATGGAGCTCCGTATGCCACGGCAAACTGGCTGACACTGACGGCGGCGGTGCACAAATGCTGTGCAGCTAGCGCCATTCGACGGCCAACACCGCGGTTCCTGGTGTGTCCGCTGTGCCGTGCGTGTGATCATTGCTTGTACAGTCCTCTCGCAGTGTCCGGAGCAAGTATGGCGGGTCTGACACACCGGTGTCAATGTGTTCTTTTTTCCATTTCCTGGAGTGTATATTATAGCAGAACTGACATGTGATTACATTTTCACGCAATTTGGGTGCATAGATTCTGAGATATCAGTACCCAGAACAACCACCTCTGGCTGTAATAACGGCCTTGATACTCCTGGGCATTAAGTCAGACAGAGCTTGGATGCCGTGGACAGCAGCTGCCCATGCAGCTTCAACACGTAACCACAGTTCATCAAGAGTAGTGACTGGCGTATTGTGACGAGCCACTTGCTCGGTCAACATTGACCAGACGTTTTCAATTGGTGACATATCTGGAGAATGTGCTGGCCAGGGAAGCAGCTGAACATTTTCTGTATCCAGAAAGGCCGTACAGGACCTGCAACATGCGGTCGTGCATTATCTTGCTTAAATGTAGGGTTTCGCGGGGATCGAATGAAGGGTAGAGCCACGGGTCGTAACACATCTGAAATGTAACGTCCACTGTTCAAAGTACCGTCAATGCGAACAAGAGGTGACCGAGGAGTATAACCAATGGCATCCCATACCATCACGCCGGATGATACGCCAGTATGGCGATGACGAATACACGCTTCCAAAGTGCGCACAGGTGGCAGGTTAGAATCCTGCCTCGGGCAGGTCCTTAGGTGTGTGATGTCCTTAGGTTAGTTAGGTTTAATTGTTCTAAGTTCTGGGGGGATGATGACCTCAGAAGTTAAGTCCCTTAGTGCTCAGAGCCATCTGATTCAAAGTGCGTACACCGCGATGTCGCCAAACACGGATGCGATCATCATGATGCTGTAAACAGAACCTGGATTCGTGCGAAAAAATGAAGTTTTGCCATTCGTGCACGCAGGTTCGTCGTTGGGTACACCATCACAGGCACTCCTGTCTGTGATGCAGCGTCAAGGGTAACCGCAGCCATGATCTCCGAGCTCATAGTCCATGCTGCCGCAAACGTCGTCGAACTGTTCGTTTAGATGTCTGTCGTCTTGCAAACGTCCCCATGTGTTGACTCCAGGATCGAGACGTGGCTGCACGATGCGTTACAGCCATGAGGATGCTTGTCATCTCGACTGCTAGTGATACGAGGCCGTTGGGATCCAGCACGGCATTCCGTATTACCCTCCTGAACCCACAGATTCCATATTCTGTTAACAGTCATTGGATCTCGACCAACGCGAGCAGCAATGTCGCGACACGATAAAACGCAATCGCGATAGGCTAAAATCCGATCTTTATCAAAGTCGGAAAAGTGATGGTACGCATCACAACAACGTCTCATCAGGCAACGCCGCTCAACTGCTGTTTGTGTATGAGAAATCGGTTGGAAACTTTCCTCATGTCAACACATTGAAGATGTCGCCACCGGCGCCAACCTTGTGTGAATGCTCTGAAAAGCTAATCATTTTCATATCACAGCATCTTCTTCCTGTCGGTTAAATTTCGCGTCTGTAGCATGTCATCTTAGTGGTGTAGCAATTTTAATGACCAGTAGTGTATTTTAGTGTGTAATAGTCTTAGTTGCACATGCATTATGTTATGATGTATAGACGTATGAAAACGAAAAATTTACCTGATCGGAAATTAGTGATTCTATTAATAATGATATTGTTTAGTGTTGTAGTGACACTTTTAGCGTTACACAATGTCCTGCTTCACAAAGTAGTAACTAATAGTGTGGAAAACGACGCTAATATATTTTTACGTCACTTGGGGTCAGCAGAAGTATTGACAGTGGTTTCAGAGTCATCTGCCAACAGACAACGTAGTAACATAGCTACCAGAGCGTCACCTCTGTCAACCCTTTTTAGGGAATGCTCACATCCAGAAGGCTCAGTGTGCTGCTTGCAGCAAGCAGGCAAACAAGCCACGGAGACACACTTGCTCTTTCTACAGCCAACTGAGCGAGTTTGAAAGGGATCAAATTGTGGCGTTCCGAGTGGTAGGATGTCACAGTACTTTCGGATAACTGCGCACACAAGTTGGATGTGCTGCGAATGTTGTGCAACAATGCTGGTATCGCTGCTCGCTTGAACATTCACTATTTCCTGGATGCCCACGCAGCACAGATGCCTGCCAGCATTATAGAGGGCCACCAATAATAACTCCGAAAGTATGTTAGGAGCTGAAAATTCTGTGGGACAAAAGTTGCATGAGAAAAAGGGGCCCATAATATGAGGCTGGTTTTTTGTTGCTAGGTGGAATGGCTTCAGTGATATGAAGGTCAACTTTGCTTTTTTAAATGGGATGTTACAGCTTGGTACATTTTTTTAATAGTGGCTATCAAGAGGAATACATTTATGTGTAACACTGACGTCTTTGAAGCTCAACGAAGGTCACAAAGGTGGCATTAACGTCCATTTACAGAGGGTGTTTGAGGTGATGACCATCGGTATCAATGCAGTGCTGCAATCTTCTTATCATGGTTCGAGTGGTATTCCTTATCATATCGACACTGGTCGAAGCACATGCTCTGACAATTCTCTCTCGCATATCTCCAGGTGTATTTGGAATGTCTTTATAAACAATGTCTTTCACAAATCTCCACAAGAAAAATTCCAGAGGTGTCATGAATGTCGAACGAGCCAGCCACAACACATCTCCTCTGCATCCAATCCAACGATCTGGAAATTGACTCTCTACTCATTTCTAGCCATTCAGCAAAAAATGTACCGGACACCCAACTTGTTGATACCACGTACTGTTCCTCGTTCCTAAAGGTACTTCTTCCATTAACGGACCTAATGTATCTTGCAGGAATGTGGTGTACTTCCTACCTTAAGATTTCCGTCAATGAAATAAAGGCATACAATTCTGTCCTACAGAATCCCATACCATACATTCACCTACCCCCTTTTCTGGTGTGTAACTTTGAGAAAGCACAAGTTTCTCTCTTACCTACTTTTCGTATACAGAAACTTATTAAAGATTTTGTTACAACCTTATGCACCTTGAATGAGACTCTAGAAAGTTAACAGCCTGAGTTGATGGAGCCTGCTAGGGCGCTAAAAGCATGAGGTATTTGTATGGTCCTTAGTTCGGAGAAATAGCAAGTTGGAAGTTGAAAGCAACTGGCGGCGAGCTCATCCCTCAGTAAATCTTGTCAGACAGGCCTGCAGCTGTTCAAGGCAGACATAGCAGCCGCTAGTTAAGACAGGTCTCTAGCAGGACAATGCCGCTATACCTGCATTGGCACCAGCTGAAGACTGGAGTCGTAAACCAGGCAATGAGTGCAGAGCCACATGTAATAAAAATTCAGAAGTTTTCATATTCACCGATACTGTAAACAGGCCTCTCACTCACTTCCATCAGCCTCAGAGGTTGAATAAAAAAATCCGGCGTCTGAGAAACGCTTAGAGACAGAATCTTTATTGCACCTGATAGCTAGGACTAACATGGTCCAAGGCACAAGGAATTTAGATAAAGATCCCTAAGATTGTATCTGTTCACATGCTGCTTCATCTGAGAAAACTTAAAACAATACCAGTAATTGGCGATTTCTTTTTTTGCCAGAGAGGCAGGTTTCTTAACTCTTGCTCTGGTTTGACATGAGTTTGTGCTGTCGTGTAGGAGGGGAGATTGAGATTTAGCGCCTCTAAAGCCCTCTGATTGGCTCAAGTTAGCATGAAGGAAGGGTCGTTTGTGCACTTTGCAGAAAAACAGAATTTTTTTATCTGGACAGGTGCCATGTTCTCGGGTTCTGGACTTCGGTCTGGAAGCATCTTCTGATCGAAGCTCTGGCGTGTGTGGTCGGTACTTGGGACCTGTCCTGAGAGTGACTTCACTTGCGAGTAGTTAGACTGGAGACCCGGCGGTGAAGTTCTTACTGTACCAATAGTGTGACTACAAACATCTCGGACTACTCGTTTGCCGAGGCTACACTTATTGGCTTCTGGTTTACCATCTTGACGTTTGGTGTTCTTGTGTACTCTGTCTTATAAGTGAGGCTAATTGGTCCTTGGTACGACCAGTGAATGGGTGTGTCACACACTGAAATCTACTGTGATTTCAGGGTTCTGGTGGAGGGTAAATAGCGAGCCGTCTGCCTGATCGCTAGACCGCGAGATGTTTGCTTTTCTTTCGTGGCCGCGATCGATTCACAGGTGCCGCCTCCACACCTAGCCACCGTCGTGCACTTCTCGCCAGCTGCGATTTACATCACGACACGAAGCAAACAGGATACCTTACTGCTGCTCCGGCCGGCCTTGTCAGGGTGTACAGATCTCAATCGCCACTTGCTCTGAGCTGCACCTAGGTAAACTTCAGTAGATTCGATCAATCAAAGTCTGCTCAGCGTCAGATCTATTCAGATTGCGTTAGCCACTTTTTAGTGCCAGAGTACTTGACTCACTTCTGCCACCCAGGTTCCTTGTCCATTGTTCGCTTAACCCAACTGTTAGTTGTTTACAGTATTAAATCAATAACTACAGTTTATGTCTGTTTTTCTTTTAAAAATTGAATGTTGTTAGTAAATTTCCTACATTCTCAATCATTTTATACAGTCTGCTCAACGGTTTAACTTTCATTTTGGCGTCCCATGCCAGGATAACTTTCATTGTGGCGTCCCATGCCATGATAGTTTTCAACTTTCCGCAGCCAACATGGGTTTTCAGTTTCCCAGTAATGCTTCTTATGCAAATTAACATTTCCATGGGTCGTGAATGTAGCCTCGTCAGTAAATAAAATCAAATTAATGAATATGTCATCCATCTGAATCTGCCCATCGGCAGAATTCAATGTGACATATACAATCCGTGCCAGTTAATTCGTGGCGGAGACTGATATGGTAAGGATGATATTTATTGCGCTGCAGAACACGAACAACGCTCATGTCAGATTCCCTTGCGATTTGACGCGAACTAACACAAGGATCTCAAAACACAGTGGCAAGAGACACGAATTTCCATTTCCTCGATAGTAACTTTCCTTTGCTGGAGATTTTTCTGATGCAGTAAAGATCCAGTTGTTCTCAATCTGTCACACACATATTTCAATGTACGACGTGTAGGGTGAGTATATTGAGGATTTCATTCAGTCTATATCTCTAGCTTTGACTGAATTTCGTTGGCATTCTCCATAAATGAGAAGCATATCGACTTTCTTCTTCGAAGGAATACATCATTCACATTCGCTTGATTCGAAGATACCATTCCTATTAGTGTTGTATTGCGACACCGTCGAATGGTGTTTACATATCAATGGCACATTAGAGATATACGTCGTATTCGGCGAATATTTATTATTTACACGATATACGAGAGAGAATTGTCAGACCATTTGCTTCGATAAGTGCCGAAGTGATAAGGAATACCAATCAATCTATGATAACAAGATTGCAGCACCGCATTGATACCAATGGTCATCACTTCAAACACCTTCTACAAATGGACGTTCATACCATCTTTTTGACATTCGTTCACCTTCAAAGACCTTATTGTTACACATCATTGGATTCGTCTCGATAGCCGCTATCAGGAAATAAGTACCAAACTATGGCATCCCAATTTAAAAAAACAAAGTTGACCTCAATATCTCTGACGCGACCCCATCTAGCAACAAAAAACCAACGACATATTATGGCCCCCTTTATCCCATGCAATATTTATCCCACAAACCTTCCAACTTCTATCATACTTTCAGAGTTATTCTAGGTAAAAATGTAAATGCCGTGTGACTAGGGCCTCCCGTCGGGTGGACTATTCGCCAGGTGTAAGTCTTTCGATTTGACGCCACTTCGGCGATTTGCGCGTCGATGGAGATGAAATGATGATGATTAGGACACAACACAAAGTCCCTGAGCGGAGAAAATCTCCGACCTATCAGGGAATCTAACCCAGGTTCTTAAGATTGACATTCTGTCTCGTTGACCACTCAGCTACCGTGGGCGGACAGTTATTCTAGGTGGAAATAGCTAGTGACTCAGCCTCTAGTATTGTAAAGGAGGCAGTAGAATATCAAACAGCCTCCACAGAACGGCTAAGAGGGCTTGTGATTTCAGACGTGCCAGCAAGTACCGTTGCGAACTGGTTGATAGCAATGGGACTACAGGCACGCACACCCCCAGCCCGTTTTCCTTTCACGCCACAACACCGACGTGCACGCCCGACTGTTGCCGTCATATGATCACTTAGAATGGGGCGCCACGGTCTTCAGCAATAAATGCAGATTCTGCCTGCACACAAGCGACGTGGTTTGTGCGTACGAGATGACCTGGCGAGCGTTGTCTCGAAGAGCGCATTCTCCAAAGACACACTGGCCCCATCCCAGGCATAATGGTCTGGGGTGCGATAAGCCACAACTCTTGTTCACCTTTGGTGTTTCTAGAGGGGATGCTAACCTGCTTCCAGTACATGAAAAATGCTGGTAGACCTGGTCATTCCTGCAATAATAAGGTGATTTGTTGTCCCACACACTGCTCGTAAAACACAAGGTTGTCTGCAAGACAAACAGCAGTTTCCCTGGGCAGCATGATCTCAGACTTTTTTTCCAGTGGCGTACGTGTGGTATACGATGGGACGATAAGTGACTTGTGAGGCTCGTCAGCCAAAAATTCTTATAAAAGTACCTGAACAAGTCGAGCAGTCGTGACATAACGCATCCCAGGATAGTATATCATTACTTAATTATCAATCCTTGCTTCCGAGTTCAAGTGTGAGTATCCAGAAAATAGGATGGTTGGTGTTTGAAAGCAGTAGGCTCAATGATAAAAAAACACAGCGAATTCATGAATCTGATGATGCTTTTATTCATCACTGTGCAAAATGGGCATCGTGTGTTGAAGAACGAATTCATATACATAAAACACTTGCAATATGGTTGCTCTGAAAGCTTTCGTATGGCCAAGTAGTTTCTGTGATAATGCTGTGATGAAAGCTATATCTAACACTAAAACTGAACTCAGGCCAACGGCCTTGACGCAGTGGATACATCGGTTCCCGTGAGATCACCGAAGTTAAGCACTGTCAGGCGTGGTCGGCACTTGGATGGGTGACCATCCAGGCCGCCATGCGCTGTTGCCATTTTTCGGGGTGCACTCTGCCTCGTGATGCCAATTGAGGGGCTACTCGACGGAATAGTAGCGGCTTCGGTCAAGAATACCGGGAGAGCGGTGTGCTGACCCCACGCCCCTCCTATCTGCATCCTCCCCTGAGAATGACACGGCGGTCGGATGGTCACGGTAGGCCATTCCTGGGCTGAAGGAGTGTGTTTAAAACTGAACTCAGCCCGAACAAGCCTCGGAAGGCTACAGGGTACCGACTGGCCGCCGCTTCTTCATCAGACGGTAACCGTCACTGGATGCGGATTCGGAGGGGCTAGCGGTCGGCATACCGCTCTCCCACCCGTTGTCAGTTTTCGTGACTGGAGCTGCTACTCCTCAGTCAAGCAGCTCCTGTGCCGGCGTCACGAGAGCTGAGTGCACCCCGTTTGCCAGCGGTGCTCAGCAGATTCGGACGGTGACCCGTCCAAGTGGTAGGCAAGACCGACGACGCTTAACTTTGGTGATCTGGTGGAAACCGGTGATATTACTGCGGCAAGGCTGTTGGCCGTATCTAACACCACATTCTGGCTATTTACGGCAGTATTGTTAATATTTACGTTCTTCCACTTCTGCTGCTTCGATTGTGTTTATGAAGCAAGTAAGAAATGTTCAGTTGAAAAAGACGAGACTTCTCTGTTCAACGTGATATACATAATATTTACTAGAAATTCGTAATGTGGATTACACTGCAGCTGCAGAACGCAGCTCTTTCGGAGGTACGATGACTTCATGGGAATCGTTTCGTTAAGGAAAATGGATGAAATACCACATACACATTCTGACGAAACGTGTAAATTAGGACATAATATCAAAATTGTCAATACCAACTATAAGTTAATTTCGATAAACCATTCACATTACCGTCGTTTATGTCATCATGATGAAACACGTAAACTTATCGTTTATTACGTACTCTCTTCATGCTATTATTTGATTTTTTTTTCTAATCTTAGTGTGCATAGAAAAATCTTATTTGTTTCAGAATATGTTTTGTGAAGGATACCTAAAATCAGTTTAGTTTTTACCCGTATTAAGAAAAATTACTTGGAAATAAGGTAGTTTCGCAGATAAACAAGGTATAAATATCTCACATGATACTTTTTGAAATTGAGTTTTTGAGGCTGATTTCAAATTTGAAAACTCTTTTGCTCTATCAGGTTTTTAAGGTATCAACAAAATTTTATTTTGAAAGAGATACCTTTCGTAGGCAATCCTTTCAGTGGTTTTTATTCTTTTTTATGCAGCGCTTTAAATTTATCCGCCAAGAGTGAAACCGTCCTATGGAAGCTATTTTTGCGCATACCGCAATTTCTTTTGCAATGAGTGGCGCTGACCTCTTACGTCAAGTGTTGCGGTAGAATGCAGCGTTCAAGCTTAACAACTGCTAATCGATTCATCTGCGACAAATTTGAAGTCAAAGTTATTGCAACGGAAACAGATATGCATCAGTACTAAGTGGATATAATGTCCACCAGGAAGATGTTACGCCCTGAAAATTTACGCCATCACGAGTACGATCTGTGGGGATGCGATAATAATCACTATTCTCTTCGGAATCCCGACAGTGTAAACCAAGGAATGCTGTTTCAAGTGTGAGTGGGGCAGCAGGGATTGCAATCACTACTACACAAGAAGAAATCACCCGTCAAAGATAGAATTCAACGGAGAAGTAAATATGTCCTTCGTGTGACGTTGGTTGATTCTGAAGTACTTATCATGCCACAGATTTATATAATGCTGTGGTTCATATAGAACAAAGACTCAGATCAATTTCGGTCTTTCATAAGCTTTCTATGTTCGACTACGTGAAATTCAAATAAGGTGTCTTCCTAAGCCCGCATATAAATACTGACAGCCACATACAAGACATATTGCGTGATGCACAGGAGGCACTACAGTCAGTCGAAGTCAAATTTCTTGAAAATTTTAAGCTGCTGAATATCCGAATGTTGCTCTAAAGTGTATTAGCACATACAGCAGCTTCACTGCAACATACCACTCACAGTACATCTCCTCAGTTTACACCTTTCTTCATTCCCGAGAACATTAAATCATCGACGACCATACTGAACGTTTTCAACGCGACATGTCGATTACGAAGTCACGCTACCAGGGGGGACAAAGTGCAGCATTCTTGGGTACTGTTGGATGTTTAATAACATGTGCTAATTACTCAGCACAAATATAAACCTGCAGCCAACAATTTCACGCTAAACACGCTTTAAATTAAGACAGTAAGTACGTTCTGCACCTGTATGTATGTATTTCCTAAGAGTAATATACTTCTAGTCAAGTTCCTTATTACTCCATGTAGTAATGAACGTTCAATTGAAACTTGTACCTTTGTGTCTTTTCCATGACAATAGTCAACGTCGCACATTTCAAGAACTGTGAGTAAAAGAGAAAAATAATTTTGAATATTATGATCCAACATGTTTTAATTTCACGATGTTCACTGAAATGCTTTTTTTTTTTTAATCATTGATATGATACAAATTAATTACAGTCTTCCATGTGGGTCATTCATTCCTGCTATTTGATGCTGATAGAAAATCCCACACATAAGTGCACTTATTTATAATAAACATGATTTATGTATCTTACTGTTCAGTCCGGAACCGCGCGACCGCTACGGTCGCAGGTTCGTATCGTGCCTTGGACATGGTTGTGTGTGATGTCCTTAGGTTTAAATAGTTCTAAGTCTAGGGGACTGATGACCTCAGATGTTTAGTCTCGTAGAGCTCAGAGCCATTTGAAGCATTTTGTACCTTACTGTGCTATTTGGGTGGGGTAAAACATTTATCATCACACAAAATATTTCCCCTAAATGTGCATAATAAATTAAACACTCAAAACACTCTATATTGTCAAGCTGCCATGCATTCTAGCTCATGCTTTTACCTTAAAAAACACTTTCCCAGGCTTGACTGTACTGCGGAGACATTAGAGAATGGCCTCATATTCGTCTGAACCCGATCAAATTACTACAAAAACACAAAGCGATTGCCATTGCCATTCCTGCGAATAACAGACTATCATTCGCCTGGAAACTATTCGCCATCTGCTGACAAATAAATCTTCGAGACGGAAGTTCTCATGAAGTTAATCCATTCAAGGACTGGCTAAATCAACATTGCCTTTTCCTACATGAAACTGCCTCATCGTCAGAGTTGAAAATGATGTGAAAGTATGAGTGATATTCGACCATAACATCACATATAGCTTTTTTATTTCAGTGGTGTCGCTGTCCTGTAAAAGTTGTCCTGTGTAAGTATGAATAACATTATATTAGTTTCTCTGCCATTCTGTTTCATATTTTCTGTTCTTCATTTATGAAAATGACTTCGACTACATTCTTACCGTCATACTTGCACAATTTATTGTACTTGTAAAATCTTTGCTTGCGCCCTGTATTCGAAGTATATTTTCTGCATTTCGTCTTAGCAGGAAAGAATGGTTTTCTCTGTGTCCCACTCATCACACCTCTCTATGCCTCTCTCCCTTCATCTTTTCTCTCTCTTTCTCCCCCCCCCTCTCTCTCTCTCTCTCTCTCTCTCTCTCTCTTCCTCTCGCTCTCTCTCTCTCTCTCTCTCTCTCTCTCTCCCTCCCTCCCTCCCTCCTTCTCGCTTGCACATACACACATGGACATGTAAAATAATGGCATCTGCTCCATACCTAAAACCCTAAAAGGACATGTGTCTCACATTTCGTATATAAATAGTGCTCATTCTCCACACAATTCCATTTCACCATAACCCATATGGTGAGCCGATAAACTCCTTATCTTTCATTCGATCATCTTTCGGGCGAACATCTGGAGGGTCAAAATTAACTCATGTTGCGGTTAACGTAGGACAGCAGGGTGACTTCCACCTGACCCTCCAGACAGCTTCATAGAGGCTGCACATGTCTCTCATAGAATTAACTCTACTGCACTTCAGTGTTATCTAAGTAAAGCTTGTGAACTGCCTCGTGTTATTCCTCCGGTTTCGATGAACAGAGATTTGCTCAACAGTTCGTTGGTGTTAGCTTAGGAAATGGATGCTTCTACGTTTCCTTTTGTTAATGTTGCATTTGCTCTCAAGAGCATGAGTAGATCAGTTTCAACCAAAAAAAAGAAAAAGCATCACTAAGAGTATCCCAAATCGAGTAACGCGTAGGGCGACAGGCAATGAAAAGTCTCCTTCGTTAACCGTCCTCTGTTGAAGTAACTCTTTATTAGCGCAGTGTATCCAGTTCAATTACGTCGTTGGTTATGAATTATTTACGAATTCTCAAAAAAATTTCTTTAATACCACAGTAGATTCATGATTACTGCACAGAGAATAAAATTTCTTTGTTATTTCTTAGTTTTCAAAATGAAAACTATGATCGGAACTATTGATCCGTCATTCACTAGTTCAAATTACCGTGTAATCGTAGAGGGCAAAAACTGCATGATTCCAGAAAGGTCACATTCAATGTCACAAACAGATAAGACATCTCAATATCATGTCACTTGTAAAACTTTAAAGTTTAGTTGTACCTTTGAAAATAGATATGTTAGCATCTCGCTTCATCAAATTCCCCACAGATATCGTAAAAAGTAATCTAGTTTTCACATCACTACAGCTTTCACGTAGGCGGGAGCTGGGGTGACATTAATGCAGCCTCCAGACGGAGCAATATAGCGTCTGGAAGATTTCGGAGCTTTATTTGAGTGTGGGCTCTACCGTATTCCGTTCTTTATAAGACATCTCAGTCCCACTCGACACTAAGATAAACATGAATTATGTGATCAAGTGACTGGAGGGAGCAGAAGGCATCTCTAGGTCATATAATGACCCGATTATATCAGCTGATACGCAATAGTTTTCTCCATGTTTTTTACCCTGCAGCTAAAGAATCAGTATCATTATAGAGCCAAAACTACATATGTAATAATTTTAAAATTCGTCCTTTAACACTGCACGTGCTCCTGTAACCTCTACAACCTTTTACGCACCGAGAATATTTGCTGTATCACATTTCCACTTGGCACAGAACAATTAAATTATTTTTTTCTATCTTGCAGTCTCTGTATGTTAAATATTTTTAGTACTTCACCAACATTTATATAAATGAACTTCAACAAAATGGAGAAACTATTTTATTAATTACTGAAATACAAATGTGTTTTGAAACAGAGTTTTATAGTGCACCGACAACTAATTTTACAGGAAACTAATTGTGCAGTTTCACATCTGCAACCACTGAACTTAGTACCTCTGAAATCGTAAATTTACTAATTTTAGCGAAATTAATCGATTGCGTGGAATGGAACCCTGTTTCGTAATGATTATAATATCTTCTACTTAATGATATAAATCAAATACGTCCAGTATCATTCAGTTTAGTTAGCGTGGTTCCGAAACTTTCTAGCAGGTCGCTTGCAGACGGTAACGTGTGGTGTGAGCCTTACAGAGCGAGAGACTCGCTATTCACCTCTAATCAGTAACTAGCTAAAATCTACCACGAATGGCACACGATTGTCAGTTATGATACATTATCAGCACAAGACTTGATTAAGAAATAACAAGGAAATTTGCTTGTCATTCACCGAATTGTTCAGGAAAACCGATAAGGCTCTTTTAGGCTTCAACGTGCTTCTCTTGAAAGTGATACCGTATTTTTGAACAAAAATGTGCTACTTCTCTCTTTTTGAGGAACGAACGAGAAACAAATTTACGATAAGCGGTGAACACAGGAAGAGACGCCGTTAGCGGAAGTGTAAGCTTGCCAAGTGACATTGTGCGTGCGCTCGCGCTCTTCGACTCACTCACTGCACGTGCCAGTATTCCTTTCAGCCCTCCATCAATGCGTCAGAAACGTATGCGCGCATGTATAAACGCAAAATAATTGAAATTTGTATACAAACTTTTTCTGTACATCACTTCACAAAATTTACATATGTAAATAGCTCCCATGAATTTTCATACACAGTTCTCTGTTCATTTAATTATCCATGCATTCGCTTTACATTCAACATCATCGATTCCCTATGAAGTTGTCAGTGTTTCGTTGGGACTAGAAAATTAAATGTACTACACAAACTTTCACTTTTTCCACACTGCACGTCATCCCTTCTTACGATTACGAAACCTCAGTGTCTACCGAAATAAATCAATTTATATTTCCTCGATGCTGCATTGGTTACGTAACGGTGTTACATGCTGATCTTACACCGCAGCTAAGGCTGCTAACCTTCACTACTGCTAAGATCCCTATCGGAATATGGTGGTAAAGGATTTTTTCATCAGCAATACTTGTCCGTTAAGAGAAGGAAACGAGATGAAGAATATTATCTGGTCAATTGATTGTGCAGCAATGTACTTAAAATCCTAAAGTCAAGTTCACATTCTCGAGGAGTGACGATGGCCGGCATTTTGTAGCCGAGCGGTTCTAGGCGCTTCAGTCTGGAACCGCGCGACCGTTACGGTCGCATGTTCGAATCCTGCCTCGGGCATGGATGTGTGTGATGTCCGTAGGTTAGTTACGTTTAAGTAGTTCTCTACAGCAAGTAGCAGCCAGTTTTCCGTGGCTTACGGAGCTCCGTCTGTGACAGCAACATTGTTAGCATCTCGCGACGGCGCGGTCTTGAACCGTTTGTACAACTGACTGAGTTTGCTCGAGTACGTATAGTGGGTCCGCGGGATGCTAGGTAGTCGTATCTCAGAATTACGCTGCACATGGGGCGAGAGGTCTCCACGAGGCATAGATGTGGTCGCCAGTGTCCAGCAGAAAGTGCACATTCCCGTCATTCTGTATGTGGACTGTGACGGTGCACACGTGCACGCGAAGGCCGTCGCATAGGACCGCACCGCGCCTTCACAACAAATTAGTGACATCGTGACGAGTAAATAGAAACACCTACAGACGTCCTTATGATTTTATTTTATTTTGTCGCTACCAGTTGCAACGCTTCAGTGCGTCACCTTCAGGCTGTTTTTGATGCGATACAAGTTGATATGATCCCCATGTATACCACATCTGTTGCCAGCATTACAGGATACGCAGATAATGTGTCAGCACTCCAACCATCAACTGCGAACTGACTCGAGAACCATTCAAATACGACATCCAAAAATATGTCTCTCCATATATCTTTGGATGTCGTATTTGAATGGTTCTAGAGTCAGTTGGCAGTTGATGGTTGGAGTGCTGACACATTATCTGAATATTCAGTAATGCTGGCAACAGATGTGATGTACATGGGGATCATATCAGCCTGTATCGCATCATAAACAGCCTGAAGGTGACGCACTGAAGCGTTGAAACTGGTAGCAACAAAATAAAATAAAATCATAAGGACGGCTGTAGGTGTTTTTACCTACTTGTCACGATGGTAAATGGCCGTCGTCCCAGAGACCTCCTGCTAAAAGAATGGACGTACAAAATTAGAGACATTGTTGCTCCGGATCTACCAGCGAGGGCCTTTCACACCATCTCCGTGAAGTGATGCTGTGATCCTGCATTCCATTAGGGCGTATTCTGCTCATATCCCAACATCGTGTAGCCCGCCTCCAGTTGTGTCGGATATACACTTACGGAAGCTCGAATAAAGACTTGTTGTGTTTAGTGATAAAAGTAGCTTCTACCTTGGTGCCAATGATGGCCGTACGCATATATGACACTGCGCAAGTGAGCTCAAATCTATGCAGTGTGTAGGAGAAAGGCACACAGGAGCGACACATGGTATGTAGAGCCATATCATACAGTGGCCGTTCTCCAAAACATCATTCAATTCGTATGCTACCGTTCGTGAGCCACAAGGTGATGTGCTTTTCTGAAATGACAGTCCACAGCCACATGTATCCTGTACCACCCAACTTGCTCTCCAACACTAGCCTGCACGATCCCCATATCTGCCCCCATAGAGTATGATTGGGAGTGGATGACAAGTCATCTTCCACGGTCTGCAACACCGCCAAGATGTCTAACCTAGTTGAGGTACCAGATGGATACTGCAGTGCATGCAGTTCCGCAAGACTATATTCGAAACTCTTTTCCTCTCCTGCTTTCACTGACTATTTATCGTTATTGAACACTTTCTCTAGTTAGTGAATAATTTCGCTAACTGCGATTCGTTGCCAACAATATTTTGCCACCGGCCACTGAGACATAAGCTATTGTGACCATGTTTACGAACAGAGTTGGTGTCCAGTGTTCTCCGTCGCTATCTCTAATACATGGGATACCGGATTCGATTCCCGGCAAGGTAGGGAATTTTCACAAATCGGGAACTGGGTGTTCGCATTATCCTCACCATTTCATCGCATCATCATCGAGGCGCAATTATCCGAAGTGGCGCCCAAGAGAAAGACTTGCACTAGGCAGTGGAACTAACCGAGACGAGCCTTCCGCGGTGGACGAGCGGTTCTAGGCGCTTCAGTCCGGAATTGCGCGACTGCTACGGTCGCAGGTTCGAATCCTGCCTCGGCCATGGATGTGTGTTATGCCCTTAGGTTAGTCAGCTTTAAGTACTTCTAAGCTGTAGGGGACTGTTGACCTCCGATGTTAAGTCCCATAGCGCTCAGAGTCATTTGTACCATTTAACCCAAAGGACATCTCACGACCAGTAGTAACACCACATAGTCATCTCATTTCAACAGGAAATATCAAATTTCTAGTATAACATGCTTCTACTTTTTATACTTCTCATTCAGACCAAGCTGTGTGAATAATGACCAACTGTAAAGTCACAAACATTTCATCCAAGTGACAGGAGAGCTGTCAGTGTGGCAGAGTAACTCCCGATTGCAAATATATGGATTTCCAGTTCTATCATTTGTCTCACAACCACGGGAAACTCTTGAAAACTTCAGAACCAGGGGATGAGAACTATTTTTAATTTAACATTTCCCAAAGAAAAAAGTATGACTGCATAATTTGCAAATCTCTGTAAAGCACAGAAGTATCGATAGTCTTTGCGAAGGTAAAGCACATTTTGAACAACTCGCCTTTTAATACGACAAAATTCCATACAGCGCTGTTTTACACTGATCAGCCGTCCCTAGTTTACATCGCCTATTCAGTTACCATCAGCTTCGATGAATGGGCCATGTCATATGCGTGCCTCTTTTGCAAATTCCTAAATCACTGCTATAACATTTTGAAATTTCACGATCGGTTCGAAGATTTCATCTTTGCTTCGGAGTAGTATGTAATATCTGAAGCAAGCTGGCATCATCATTAGCCAGTGAAAACATCCCCCTGACAACAAAAGTCTGAGAAACGGGGAGAAACGAAATCACAAATGTGCTTCACAGATAGGAAGACAGAACAGCGGCAATCCGGTTACTGTCATAAATTTGCAAGTGCTACAAGATAGTTCATCCATAGAGTAGTTCTTATAAGTTACTCTCAGACCATCATTCACTTAGCTTTAATGCCGCTACCCCCACTACCAGAGTCACAACTGGCGACTCCGGAAATGTATGTTATCATTTATTACTATATTTATTAGTTTTTAATTTTTTTGTTGATATTATAGCACCCTAGCAGGTGGTGCAGGCTTAAACCACGGATCCTACTCCTGACCTGTTACGCAAATTTGCAACACAATCTTAAAGAAATGAAACTCGGAAGTGTAGCTGCTCGCATTACACTGCTATTTTAATCATTAACCGATAGGCACGAACGTCACCACACTGAACAATATTAAAACTGATTTATGTCACATTAGAATTAAGTGTTCGTATTAAGTAAGATGTTCCTAATATTTTCTGTCTAATTTGCATTCATCCTGTAGTCGATGCATCAATAAGTAGCTCCACGGGAATTCTCGCTTTTCATTTACATCGCATTACACACTTCCGTTGTTACTGCCGAAGGAAAAGTGTTCTGCGCAAAATTAATTAACGTCAGTAATTAATGCCAGACTTCCTCTGGCCCACAGGAAGAGCTACACTTACGTAGCAGTTAATGTAAAAACTTTCTGTATGGCAAAAGCCAATCTTTAGGTAACGCATCTATGGCCGGATACCACTCAGTTATAAAGACCTGTGAAGCATTAAGTATTTCTACCACAAACAAATCTTTCCTTTTGCATAGATAGCCCCAGTCAGTGTAATCATTTTAAAATTTCTATACTTCTTATTTTTACCAAAGTTATTAAGTGGGAGAATCATCTCTTTGGAGGCTCAGAGCGGAAGCGTAGATGATCTAAACAGGGAGAAGAAAATATGTTTTTCTTTGACGAACCATACAAAAAAGTACCTAAATATCTCACCGTACCATCGAAAGGGGAATACAAAAGCTATGGAAACTCGTTTGTAAAATAACTCAACATGCGGAGCATAGAATGATTCATAATTAAAACAATAGTGCTTTGACGTGAATTGATGGTTCTAGAAAGCATAACGAAAGTATATTCCAGATGATAAAGCTGTCCCGACAGCCTTGTCTTCTTCCAACAGGGTTTTGTTCTTCAATGCTTCTCGTCGCATACAACGACACCCCTCCGACACAAATAGCACAAAACTAAATTCATTGGAGATGTTAACCATCGTCACTGAGCAACTATGAAGTTTAGTTACTGTCAAAGAGAAAATAGTTTTGTGGTGACGCAATTACTCGAAGATACACACCCAAAGCGAAATATTGAATATTATTGCTTTTATGAACTTACTACTTTTCCCTCTCCAGCGCTTGCCAATCTTTGTTTGACGTGCATCTTCCACTGCGTTCTTCAAGTATTCTTTTAGTGAACTGATAAAGTGTGTGTCACTAACATTGTTCGTACTTTATTGTGGAAAGTTGTAGATACACTTCTTTTATCATCTCCCCATAAGGAGAGAACCTCACCCGTCTACTTCGAATCAGCAGAGATCACTGAACTTGTAAGTGGAGACGGATATCGTTCATTTCTTGTTCATGTGGATGGTGGATTCCTCTGCTGAAACGCGGTGACTGGCCGTCATGAAGTTTACCTCAGGTACCAACAGTACATGAAGCTCTACAATTTCTTCAATATTCACTCAAGTTATTGTCACGGTTATAGAAGCTTACACTACTAATGCACGGAAATAGTTAATAAATTCTCCCTTTTCGAACATATTGCCTTCATACCCCTCAAATGTCAGTCGTCACCACCTTTTGTTATCGCAAATATTTTCTGTACCTGTGACACTCCCGCAGGTCGCCGCGCAGGTTACCCGTGCGGTCTCAGGCACCTTGCTACGGTTCGTGCAGCTCCCCCGTTAGATGTTCGAGTCCTTCCCCGGGTATGTGTGTGTGTGTGTGTGTGTGTGTGTATTTTCCTTAGCGTAAGTTAGTTTAAGTTACATAAGTAGTGTGTAAGCCTAGGGACCGATGACCTCAGCAGTTTGGTCCCTTAGTTCTTACCACAAATTTCCAATTTTCTCGCAGGTCACTTTACGCATGGAGATTACTACGCTAGCGCCAATTTCTTAACAAACTTCAGTGCAAAGGCGTGTATTCTGCTACGAAACATTCTGACACGTTCTTTTTATTATGCATAAGCGAGTAAAATATTGTCACTCAATTTTAAGTATTAGTGTTTACGATTTGCAGTGGCTGAAATAAATAAAATTCTAAGAAGAAACGGTATGCACAAAATTTCTTTCATTTACAAACGCTTACATATATTTCCATTTTTTTCCTTGTGACTCTAAAATCCAACAACATGAATCAGTCTCCATTTCGAGTTTCTAGAACGTCTCAGTTGAATACAAGTCCGCCTAATCTCTCAGAGAAACGTTTATAAACGTTCGTACTCCCTCTTGTTAAATACTTTCCATAATTTAAAGACGTTCAATACCATCTGATGCGATAGAATATTCTATGCTCCAAACTACTGGTTTTATTTCCCACCATACCACACATGTCCCTCACCACCCGCTTCTTGTGCAATTGAAAGAGGTTTCCAAAATAAATACACATAGCAACTGCGCAGTGAAACTATCTTACCTTGCACAAATGAAGACAGTGGTTGCGGCTCGACGCATTAGACGACAGTGTTGGAAAGCCTCTGTTCTACATCTGCATCTGTCTGCATCTATACTTTGCAAGCCACTTTGCGGTATGTGACTGAGGGCTCTTTGTGTACCACTGTCATTGTCCCCACTTCCTGTTCCAGTCGCGAATGGTTCGCGGGAAGAACGATTGTCGGTACGCCCCCTTGTGGGCTGTAATCTTCCCAATTTTACCTTCGCGGTCCTTTCTCGAGATATACGTAGCTGGAAGCGACATATTTATGGACTCTTTTAGGAATGTACAGGAATGTAACGCTCTCGGAGCTTTAACAGTAAACCACCCCGTGATACAGAACGACTGGAGTTGGTTAATCATCTCCATGACCCTTGCGGGGTTACTTTGTATCTTCTATTGTCTCTAGCCACACTGTTTGGTGAGGATCCCATACTGACGAGCAATATACACGTACTGGTCGAACGAGGATTTTGTAAGTTACCTCATATACGGATGGTCTACTTTTCCTGAGTGTTCTTCGAATGAATCTCTGTCTGGCATGTGCATTTCCCGCAATTATTTTTGTGGTCGCTCAACTTTAAATCGCTCCGTACGTATACTCCCAAATATTTTATAGAAGTGATTCTTCTGCAGTCATGTGACTGTACAATAACAAGTTTTTCTGTTTATGTATACCCAATACGGTACATTTGTTTATGGGGTTTCAGTTGCCACTTCCTGCACTAAGCGTCGATCCTTTACAGGTCTTCCTGCAGCTCACTACACTTTTCTATCGTTCTTCTCTGTATGTAACAGCATCATCCACGAAAATTCTTATGGAACTTCCGATGTTATCTACTAGTTGATTTACACAAACTGTGAAAAGTACTCCTGTGTCGTACCCCTGGAGTTACTTAAAAACAAAATGGCTCTGAGCGCTATGGGACTGAACTTCTGAGGTCATCAGTCCTCTAGAACTTAGAACTACTTAAAACTAACTAACCTAAGGAACCGTAGCGGTCTCGTGGTTCCTGACTGTAGTGCCTAGAACCGATCGGCCACCCCGGCCGGCGGAGTTACTTTTAAGTCTGAAGACTTCCCTCCATTGAGAATGAAATGCTGCGTTCTGTTTCCTAAAAACTCTTCAATCTAATCACTCAGCTGGTCCGATATTCCGCACGCTCGTATTTTGTTCAACCGGCGGCAATGCGGGGCTGTACTGCACACCTCACGGACCGCGGCATCGACTTGGGCGGCGCTCTCGGAGTCTTGTGTACGAACAGGACGAGCTGGGTTTTACACGATCGCTGTTTTACGACCCCGTGTTGGTTCCTACATAGGAGATATTCGGCCTCCAGTCTATAGTTTAGTTCGTCTGTTCGACCTTTAAAACGGAAATGACCTAAGTTTTTATCCCCTGTTAAGTAACTTAAGTTGCTTTTCTGTCCCAGGCCACTTACTTCATTATCAGCCATTTGCTGATATTATAACCAATATTAGCAGTGTTAAGGGACTTATTTAAAACTTTTAGGTCCAAACAAACTTTCTTGAATCACATAGAGAATTTAAATACATATTCCTCCTTCTCTCTGACACTGCAAATGACAGTGTCGCCGATCAGTCGGCCAGCTAACTGTAGATGATATTGTGTGTTCGTTTTTCTTGTCTCTCATCTTCCGCCCGCTGATCGATCTGAAGAGAGATGGCCAGCTCTTTCCGTTGACGAATCCTTATCCCGTTGAGTTACCGGACCACAACTTATATAATCTTGTCTTCTTTGCTGCGTTATACCTCTTGCATTATTGGTGACGTTCTAATTTTCGTCTTGAAAATATGTTAATTAATTTTTAGATAGTCTGCAGCTACATGTCTGCTATCCTGGTGCAAACTTGAATTCCCGAACTGCAGTAAGCGCAGCACGCCGCTAAAGAGGCGAAAACGAAATGGCGGACCCTATCTCCGTTTTTTAAATCGCTTAACTTTCATTTTTTCGAAGGCAATCATTAAAACTTTATGATTCCCTCGTATATTCGAATTCTGTCTCTCCTCCACCGGTGGACTAGTGTGATGTTTACTTGTAATAGGACTACTTCTTCAACTCGAGGTCTTCGTTCTGAAGTGTATGACCGTATCAATTAGTAGTAACAGGTGTTGGATCTTCTATCGACACCAGAAATTTGCGCTGTTCATCTGATGTGTAATCTTCATCTCAGAGTAGCACTTGCTACCCACGTCTTTAATTATCTGCTGCATGTATTCCAATCTCTGTCCTCCTCTACAGTTTTTGCCCTCTACAGCTCCCTCTAGTACCATGGAAGTCATTCTCTGATGTCTTGACAGATGTCCTATCATCCTGTCTCTTCTCCTTGTCAGTGTTGTCTACATGTTCCTTCCCTCTCCGATTCTGCGCAGAACGTCGTCATTCCTTATCTTATCAGTACACATAATTTTCAACATTCTTCTGTAGCAACACATCTCAACATAGCATGCTGTCCTCCAAAAGTATATTCTCAGTCAGAAATTTCTTCCTCAAAGTAAGGCCTATGTTTGATACTAGTAGACTTCTCTTGTCCAGGAACGCCCTTTTTGCCAGTGCTAGTCTGCTTTTGATGTCCTCCTTGCTCCGTCTGTCATTGGTTATTTTGCTGCCTAGGTAGCAGAATTCCGTAACTTCATCTACATCGTGACCATCAATCCTGATGCTGACTTTCTCGTTGTTCTCATTTCTGTTACTTCACATAACTTCCATCTTTCTTCGATTTGCTCTTAATCCATATTCTGTACTCCTTAGACTGTCCATTCCATTCAGCAGATCATGTAATTCTTCTTCTCTTTCACTCAGGATAGCAATATCATCAGCGAATCGTATCATTGATTCATTCACCCTGAATTTTAATTCCATTCCTGAACCTTTCTTTTATTTCCGTCATTGCTTCTTCGACGTACAGATTGACAAGCAGGGGCGATAGGCAATATCTATGCCTTACACTATTTTTGATACAAGGATTTCGATCTTGGTCGTCCACTCTTATTATTGCCTCTAGGTTCTTTTACATACTGTATATTATCCGTCTCTCCCTATAGCTTACTCCTACTTTTCTCAGAATTTCGAACATCTTACACCGTTTTACACTGTCGAACGCTTTTTCTTAACAGCTCCAATGAAAGTGTCTTGATTTTTCTTTAGTCTTGCTTGCATTATCAACCATATCGAGACAGTTGCCTTTCTAGTGCCTTTACCTTTCCTAAGGCCAAACTGATCGTAGTCTAACACATCCTCAATTTTCTTTTCGATTCTTCTGTATATTATTCTTGTCATAACTTGAATGCAGGAGCTGTTAAACTGATTGTGCGATAATTCTCACTCTTGTCAGCTCTTGCAGTCTCCGAAATCGTGTAGCTGATATTTTTCCGAAGATCAGACGGTATATTAACAGACTTACACCTTCTACGCACCAACGTGAATAGTCCTTTTGTGGCCACTCCCCAAATGATTTTAGAAATACTGATTTTCGAAATACTGCCTTATTTGATCTTGAGTCCTCCAAAGCTCTGTGAAATTCCGATTCTATATTGGATACCCTATCTCTTGTAAACCCTGTTTCTTCTTCTATCACGTCAGACAAAGCTTCCCCCTCATACAGTCCTTCAACTTACTCTTTCCACCTGTTTCTTAATGAGATCATTACTTCTTATACATTCTGGTTTAGAGGGAGTGGTGTCAGTTTATCACAGTATAGGAATGTAGTACCATATCACTTTCATCGTTTGCAGTGCTTGAATTTTGGCAGCTTCTGCTCCTACCAAAATGGTTTTCAGGAAAAGCGTGTTGGCTTTCCCGGGCGGTGTCCATGTCAATGAGTAGCTTCTCGGTGTCTACGCGCATCACATGTTCCAAAACTACCACCGTTTCCGCTGCTGTTGCAGGTAGCCTTCTTCAGAGTGAGCAATTGTGGCTAGTGGTTGCTGCTTTTAATTATGTTTATTATCGTTTAACAACGAGGAATTTGTTTCGAGATAATAGGAGTTGAAAATGATACATTACTTTATTTCCCCTTTGTTACATTTCTTAGTGCTAACGACTTTGTGGCAATGGTAACACCGGTTCCCGTCAGATCACCTAAGATAAGAGCTGTAGTGCTTGGCTTATACTTGGATGGGTGACTGTCCGGGACCTTCGGGAGCTGTGGGCAAGCTGGGTGCACTCAGCCAGATTTTGTGAGGCCAATAACGGAGATACGTGGCTGAGAAGTAGCAGCTCCGCTCCCGAAAGTTGACAACGACCAGGAGGGCGGTGTATTGACCACATTCCGCCCCATATCCGCATCCAATGACGCCCATTGGCTGACCATAACACGGCGATCGGGTGGTACCGTTGGGCCTTCCGAGACCTGTTCGGATAGAGGTTTTTCTTATAGTTCTTAAGAATTTAGTTGGTAGATGTACGCTCTGCCTGGTGTTATCACTAGGAGCAGCCTGTATCTGGCATCCTTTAGTCTACCATGATCACATGCTAATTAGTTTACTACCTTTCACTCTTTTGCTGCTTGTTTTGCAAGGAAATAGGATCCCTTGGCCAGTGGTCAAAACACTAGGAAAGATAATGTTTCTTCCTAGACAGACAGACACTTTCTCCATCCTCTGTCCAATTCGTATCTCGAAACGTACGGTGTCCTCAAGAAACAGTAATCACTCCTGAGTTTCTTTAAAGCTATTTGTTTCCAAATCCTGAAAACTGCAAATCCATGCTAGTAGATATATTGTTAAAGCCGCCGTCAATGAAGTGGATCCTTCCGCATTGACGGCGGCGCTATTGCTTTTACCAATCATTACGTGGTCAAAAAATCCTAATAAAAGAATGAATGAAGGTTCTTGAATCCCGCGAAGACGGCAGCTGCTCAAACACAGAGAAGAAATGACGGAAATTCACCGTATTTCCAGCAGGAGGCTTCCAGCCAGATGTAACCAATGCAGCGGAGCAGTTACCTGTATTACGGGGAAACAGATCCTTGATGGCAACCACCAGACGGCGCACCTCAGCATCACGCGTAAAAATCAGTATATAGAGAGCTTTAATCACATGGGCTGACCCGGTGGCACAGCAGAGACCGATAGAAGCAGAACTGCTTCATAGACCCGGCATTTCGCGGCTGGACTCTTGATCGAACTGTCAACCTGTGCTGTGGGTTGACAAACTTCATGTATGAATATGAACTTTAGTGGAAACTTGCGGATCACGTTTTGTGCTAGCTTGTGCCGGTAAGTCTGCTCCGACGATCTTGAATAGGTCTGTGTGAACCGTAGTTCTGTGTGAATAAACGATGCGCAGAAAATCTACGAGTTCCTTAAAGGTTGCCCAAAAGCAAGATCTTCTGTCAGTGACGAGCTCCAATAAGCATTTCAGTAAGATATCCGATTCCTCTCCTGTATCCGTTGGCATTTTTTCTTCCGCCCTGGTCTCAATTGTCACATCTTGTGCATTGCAGCTTGATGAGAAAATTAATTTTGACTTTCAAAGGCCACAATCGTTTCTTGAGCGTCAGTCTAGCATCCTGACAAGCCAGAACTGGTGTCTTCCCATGAGTGATGAATTGATGGTGATTCGAAGGTGGTTACTTCCAAAATTCTGGTTTCTGTGACATCGGGTTCTAGGGATCGTATAAAAGAGTGAGAGAAAAATGTTGATTGACTTTCTGCATCCAAAAGAGCAGGTGTCAGTTTACTTCTGTCAGCTGGTCCTGCGAGTCTTACTCAGTAGTTTGTCAATATGTAAGCAGAAGTGCTTGTACCAACTTTGTCAACTATTGTAAAGTAGCTGTTGTAACCGGATACATGACATTCTGTTGTACATTTGGCACAGTACACATTTGTAAGTTCATTATTTGCCGACAGTCTCGTTCCCTGTCTCCTTGATGCGCACAGTGCACGCAAAAAAGTTAAATGCACTGACATAAAAAAACGCAACCCCAAGAAGACGACCTGCGACGTAAACGCGAATTGGTAGACATGTTTTTATGTCGCTAGTAGCGCCATTATGAGGAAGCAAACGCAGTTTGCTCTAAATACACGCTGTAACGACCGTTAGTTACCTTTGAGATTTAACGTGGTTAGTTGACATTAGTCAAGAATACCTTTAAGGTGGAAGAGGTACCTCTATTAATACCTCACTGAGTTGAGCGACGTCATGTAATAGGCCAACGAGAATCTGGATGTTCCTTCTCCGATACTGTAGAGAGATTTGGCAGGAATTTAGCCACTGTACGTGTTGTTGGCCGTGGTGGACACGCTACTATGCGGTCGCAAGAAGACGGAGCTCTGAACGACCACGCGTCACTACCGAGACGGCAGACCATCGTTTTCGGTGAATGGTTCCGGCCCATTGGACTGCATCTGCAGCAGCAATTTTAGCAGCAGTTGGTACCACATTGTAGAACGAACTGTTTCAAATTAGTTACTTCAAGGACAACCCCGAGCCACACGCCCTGGTAGTTTGCATGCCACTGACCCCAAGCGACCACAATTTGCGATTTCAGTGGTGTCAAGCGAGAGAACACTGGTGGCAGGGTGGAGGTCTGTTGTGTTTTCTGGTGAAAGATGGTTCTGCCTTGGTACCGGTGATGGCCGTTTGTTGGTTACAAGGAGGCCAGCTGAGAACCTGTAACCAACGTGTCTGCGTGCTAGACGCACTGGACCTACACCTAGAGTTATGGTCTGAGGTGTAATTTCGTATGGCAGCACGAACACTCTCGTAGTTCACCCACGCTCCCTCACTGCGAAACTGTATGTCAATATGGTGATTCTAACTGTTGTGCTGCCGTTTATAAACAGCTTTGCAGGGATTTTTCCAAAAGGATAACGTTCATCCACATACCGATGAGGTAACTCAACATGCTCTACAGTCGACTTGTTGCCTGGCCTGAACGATCACAGGATCTGTCTCCAATCGAGCGTATATGCGACATCATCAGACGACAACTCTAGCGTCATCTACAAACAGCATTAAGCGTCCCTGTACTGATCGACCATGGAACAGGCATGGAACTCAGTCCGACAAACAGACGTACGGCATTTGTATAGCACAATGCACGCAAGTTTGAATGTTTGAATTCAACATACTGGAGGTTGCACCGGTTGTTGATGGACCAGCACTTCACATTTACAATACTTTTCCTTGCTTGTGTTTAACTTCTAATGTTGCAGTGTTAATCAGTTAAATATGTTACCTAGACAAATGTACGTCAGAAATTTCATTACTTTACATCAATAATTTTTTCCTGTTGCTATCTTTCTTTCGTCAGTTTATTTACCACCTTTTCTCTTTCCATGGAGAGCGCATGACGGAGGGACAAGAATTCTTTGAGGAGAAATATCCGTGAACCATATCTATGGCAAGGACAGCTTCAACCTCCTCATTTGAAACATACGTTAAAAATATAAGATCCCCTTCTTGCAGATTCTGCCTTCGCACGTGACTAATCGAACGCCTACAAATTTCCTACATGAATGCAGAAAGCAGTTATCATCATTTGCATTCCCTCATATCTGTCAAAGTAGCCTTACACAGCGCAAAAAGCTCTTGAATTCGCTGTATGCTACATGAAAGAACTAATTTGATTTTACGTAAATAAACTAGACTGGATTTGGCGATTCTATTTTTATCCTCCATATTTCTTTTTTACGTTCTATTCAGTTTAGTCATTTCTCCTTTTATGGGCCAGCGCAGGAGTTCGAGCTTGTTAATAGTTGTTGTTGTAGGGATTTAATCTACAGAAACTGCAAACTGCTGCCAGAATCTGGTCCGTGTTTCTACGTCTCCCGTAAATGGATGCAATTTAACAGCGTGGAGCCTGATGTTTACGACAGCTGGTTGAAGCACTCTAGATGTACCTACCGGAATAACGGTATTATTTCCATGCCTTTAACATGCTTCGCTACGAAGGCCTTTGACCTTTACAACTGACCGCTTAAGTCAATATAATCCTGAAATATCGTTGATTAGTACTCATATCCACAGTCGTCGAGTAACAACTGAACTGCACCAGTGAACATGTTTAATCATTCGAAGTTATCCTACAATCGGTCATGACAGTATTCAGCTTCTTCGAATCACATGAACGCATTAAATATACCAATCTGATTCGTAAATTTTACCGCATTTGAACGTCCAGCGGTCAGTTACGTTTTAAACTGGAAATTATCGTTGCTTCCACAGAGCATAATGTTTAGAATTACTGCCCTTAGCCTGTTTATTATCGACTAACTACGCATGTGCTGTTATCTCCGAGAACCAGCGCTGTAGTTACAGATGTGAAGAGCTATGCGTAGGGCGATAAAATAACAGCCCGCCTGCAGAAGACCCACCACGAATGCATCGACTAAAGTTTGTAGAGCGCAGTTTAACATGTTCGTAATTTTCTCTGTGTTACAAATAGTAAGGCCGGACATTGAAATTTTTAATTCAAACCAAACTTCCTAAGTTACACCAAGAGTTTACACACATATATCCTTTTCTCTAACTGAAAGTGACAGCTCCGACTACAAATCGACCAGATAGTGGTAGGTGACTTTCTCTGCTCCTTTTCCTCATATCATAAAAAATTTGTTGACGAAGATTCTAAGTTATACATCCTCCTTGATAACTACATCCGGAAACTGTGGAGCTTGGGGCAGAGTCAATGCCTGGTCAACTGTGATATAATTGAAACTTCCTGGCAGATTAAAACTGTGTGTCCGACCGAGACTCGAACTCGGGGCCTTTGCCTTTCGCGGGCAAGTACTCTACCAACTGAGCTACCGAAGAACGACTCACGCCCGCTACTCACAGCTTTACTTCTGCCAGTATCCGTCTCCTACCTTCCAAACTTTACAGAAGCTCTTCTGCGAAACATGCAGAACTAGCACTCCTGAAAGAAAGGATACTGTGGAGACATGGCTTAGCCACAGCCTGGGGGATGTTTCCAGAATGAGGCTTGCTTCGGTAGCTCAGTTGGTAGAGCACTTGCCCGCGAAAGGCAAAGGTCCCGAGTTCGAGTCTCGGTCGAGCACACAGTTTTAATCTGCCAGGAAGTTTCATATCAGCGCACACTCCGCTGCAGAGTGAATATCTCATTCTGTGATATAATTATTTCAGTAAAAGTAGTCTTAGCCGCATGTGAGGTACTTACATAATTCGGTTCCTTGTATCGATCTCTTATAGGATCATCACCGTCGCGCCATTTAACTCCTTCTTTCTTGACTAAGATTCATGTATGATCTGAGGTCAAGTGCGTTCTTGATGTATGGTGCGCACGCATAAATTGTATTTACACAATGTTTCCTGTAGATTTGTGACCTATGCACAAGATTCTAAAGTATTATTCTCTTCTTTCACGTATCAACAATAGCATGGCTTTTTTAACGATAACATCGTATGTCTTCATCCTTAACAGGTATCTAATTGTACGTGTGCTTACGCATAACTGACGAATGTCAAAATGTAGTTTCAGGTACACAGAAACGTCTATGACTGATAGCAGTACTTATCGTTTCTCACATGATTTCCTTGGTTACTGGTTGGCGTCCTTCCTTCCAAATAGCTTCCGAAACATCTCTGACTGACGGAAGAACATATCGAGTTATATATTTCGTTTCGTTGCTTACCAGTTGGCGTCCTACCAACCATGTCTGCTACACATACTCCTGCCATAAGAACCTATAGAGGGGGGGGGGAGGCTTACGTTTAAATGAGCCAATTATATCATCATCATCATCATCATTTAAGACTGATTGTGCCTTTCAGCGTTCAGTCTGGAGCACAGCCCACTTATAAAATTCCTCCATGATCCCCTATTCAGTGCTAACATTGGTGCCTCTTCTGATGATAAACCTATTACTTCAAAATCATTCTTAACCGAATCCAGGTACCTTCTCCTTGGTCTGCCCCGACTCCTCCTACCCTCTACTGCTGAACCCATGAGTCTCTTGGGTAACCTTGCTTCTCCCATGCGTGTAACATGACCCCACCATCTAAGTCTGTTCGCCCTGACTGTTACATCTATAGAGTTCATTCCCAGTTTTTCTTTGATTTCCTGTGTACACCCTCCTGCCATTGTTCCCATCTACTAGTACCTGCAATCATCCTAGCTACTTTCATATCCGTAACCTCAACCTTGTTGATAAGGTAACCTGAATCCACCCAGCTTTCCCTCCCATACAACAAAGTTGGTCGAAAGATTGAACGGTACACAGATAGTCTTGGTACTGACTTCCTTCTTGCAGAAGAGAGTAGATCGTAACTGAGCCCTCACTGCATTAGCTTTGCTACACCTCACTTCCAGTTCTTTCACTATGTTGCCATCCTGTCAGAATATACATCCTAAATACTTGAAACCGTCCACCTGTTCTAACTTTGTTCCTCCTATTTGGCACTCAATCCGTTTATATTTCTTTCCGCCTGACATTACTTTCATTTTGGAGATGCTAATCTTCATACCATAGTCTTTACATTTCTGATCTAGCTCTGAAATATTACTTTGCTAACTTTCAATCGAGTCTGCCATCACAACTAAGTCATCTGCATATGCAAGACTGCTTATTTTGTGTTCACATATCTTGATCTCACCCAGCCAGTCTATTGTTTGCAACATATGATCCATAAATAATATGAACAACAGTGGAAACAGGTTGCAGCCTTGTCTTACCCCTGAAACTACTCTGAACCATGAACTCAATTTACCGTAAACTCTAACTGCTGCCTGACTATCCATGTAAAGACCTTTAATTGCTTGCAAAAGTTTGCCTCCTATTCCATAATCTCGTAGAACAGACAATAACTTCCTCCTAGGAAACCGGTCATATGCCTTTTCTAGATCTATAAGGCATAGATACAATTCCCAGTCCCACTCGTAACACTTCTCCATTATTTGCCGTAAGTTAAAGATCTGGTCCTGACAACCTCTAAGAGGCCTAAACCCACACTGATTTTCATCCAATTGGTCCTCAACTAATACTTGCACTTTCCTTTCAACAATACCTGAGAAGATTTTACCCACAACGCTGATTAAAGAGATACCTCTGTAGTTGTTACAATCTTTTCTGTTCCCATGATTAAAGATTGGTGTGATTACTGCTTTTGTCCAGTCTGATGGAAACTGTCCCGACTCCCAGGCCATTTCAATTATCCTGTGTAGCCATTTAAGATCTGACATTCCACTGTATTTGATGAGTTCCGACTTAATTTCATCCACCCCAGCTGCTTTATTGCACTGCAATCTATTGACCATTGTCTCCACTTCCTCAAATGTGATCCTATTTCCATCATCATTCCAATCCCATTCTACCTCGAAACCTGAAACACTGTTGATCGTATTTTCACCTACATTGAGCAACTCTTCAAAATATTCCCTCCGTCTGCCCAAGGCATCCACAGGATTCACCAGCAGTTTTCCTGACCTGTCGAAAATACTTGTCATTTCCTTCTTACCTCCCTTTCGAAGACTGCTAATTACTCTTCAGAATGGTTTTCCAGCATCTTGACCCCTAGTCTCTTACCTGTTTCCAGAGTCTTCCCAAGATTTATTCTTGGTTGCTGCAATTATCTGTTTGGCTTTGTTTCTTTCTTCAACATAACTTTCTCTGTCTACCTGAGTTCTAGTATGTAGCCATTTTTGATACGCCTTCTTTTTCATTTTACAGGCTGCCTTGACTGTGTCATTCCACCAAGCTGTTTGCTTCACCCTACTTTTACACACTACTGTTCCAAGACATTCTTTAGCCACTTCTAGTACTGTGTCCCTGTACCTTGTCCATTCCTGTTCCAATGACTGTAATTGACTACATTCAACTAACTGGTACATTTCTGAGATCGCTGTTATGTACTTGAGCCTGATTTTCTTATCCTAAAGTTTCTCCACTCTTATCCTCCTACATGTGGACCTGACCTCCTGCACTTTCGGCCTCACAATCCCAATTTCACTGCAGATTAAATAATAATCAGTGTCATCAAAGAATCCCCTGAATACACATGTGTCCCTCACAGCCTTCCTGAATTCCTGATCTGTTATTATATAGTCAATAACAGATCTGGTTCCCCTGCCTTCCTAAGTATACCGGTGAATGTTCTTATGTTTAAAGAAGGAGTTTGTGATTATTAAGCCCATACTGGCACAGAAATCCAGAAGTTGTTTCCCAGTTATATAGGATAGTGATTTATTCTTTGTTTTTTTTATGTTTTTATATTGCTCTTTTACATTATGCTTAAAACATCCTTCCCTTTCCTTCTATGACAAAACGTCTCATAACTATATATTTCAAAAACAATTAGGCAAAATGTAGTAAGGTCTAACAACCATTCGGTATTAGTAACGTTATGCCGTAGTTGGTGGGCGGAGCTTTCGCTATTAAACCACTAGCGATTCAGCACTGTTCACACTTCGCCGGCCTGCTCCGCGCCACTCTGTGTTTCTGTCATCAAGGGAATGCCAGCCTTACTCTTACATTATTTTGTGCTCACGTCCTTTCACCTCTGAGATAGTTAAATGCTCTGATGATGATCCTGTGAGATAGTGAAACCGGCCACCGAATGAAATAAATTACTCATATGTGATCAAGATTGCTTTTATTCAGATAAATTTATTATAATTTTATAGATCACTGGTTTTTCCATGGACAATGTGTAATCTCCCCACTATATTTTGTTTCGGCATGGAATTTAGCCGAACTTAGCCTCCCACTCTATAAATGCTACGTATTACCAAAACTATGTATTCATGAACTCCTAACCAACTTAAGCTCATATGATAACCTTTGATTACACAGAATCTAATTTGAACTGAAATGTAACTGATCTGAATGCAGCTGGTCTTTGTATTAAATGCGCAACAGAAGTAAAACAATTATCTGGCCCTAATCAAAATTTCCACTTATCTCACGACTTGACAACATTTTTGCGGATTTCTCGAAAGGACAAAAGCAAACAGCAAGCAGTCAGCAGCTATGCTAGATTTATGTTTTTAAATACATATTCGAACTGTTGCAGATCGTAATGCGTTATGACAAGCTATGGGGTGGGGAGAGTAATGAATGATATTCTAAGCAACGACTTTAGGATGAAGTATATATTCAAAAGGACAGAGTAATACTTAGCTCGATCTTCACACACAACAATACCATGTTTAAAAAAGTGAATAGTGATTTAAAAAGGATACAATGTTAGCAGGGAATTTCTACAAAAATCAAACAGCTTAATCAGTTAATGGGGTAATCCATGATTCAGGGAAGTGGGGTGGTCTTTCTCTCAGCTCTGAGCAAATAAACTTGCTGACAATAATCATTCCGACAAAATAGGTGGGCAGTGTTGCAGTCTCATCTCAAACTTATTCTCTTCAAAAACAATGGCATTATTCAAAATTTATATTCCTTTCACCTTTCTTTGTCTGCATCACATTTATCCTTGCTGCCCTTTCTTCATCCAACAGACACGATTACAAGTCCACACTAAATACGTCTATCATCTACCTCACTTGAACTAAGAATGTATCAGACTGTGCAGAGGCAAAGACTGTGTCACCACATGACCAAAGACTGTTAACAGTAACGTAACTTGCTCTCTCTCTGACGTGCACATCGATGACATACAAAAATCAAAATGACGTGACGGCCTTACAAATGTGCAAAAACTCTCTAGCTATACTTCACTGTTGACTGACGTAACACTGGCGAGTGGTTCGAGTAAACTGTCCTAGGGATCTACCCTCTCCACGTTGAATATTATATATACCTGGAACAATAAGGCAATGGCTACCTTCTTTGAACATATTATAGAAAGCTTGTAATTTTATGCAACTTAAAAGCAAAAACTTCACCGAGACTATTCATTACAACTTATCCATCGCGAGCTGTCTTCTCACCAACGCCGGCGGGTGTGGTCGAGCGGTTCCAGGCGCTTCAGTCTGGAAACGAGCGATCGGTACGGTCGCAGGTTCGAATCCTGCCTCGTACATGCATGTGTGTGATGTTCTTAGGTTAGTTAGGTTAAAGTAGGTCTAAGTTCTTGGGGACTGATGACCTCAGATGTTAAGTCCCATAGTGCTCAGAGCCATTTGAACCATTTGAAAATGATGGTTAACTTGGTAGCACAATGATTTAAACCTGCTGTAACACAAAGAATGGCAAGTATATAAAAAACTTTAGAAACATACAATAAAACAGCAAGTACAATAATAAAACACAAAAGCCAGTCACAGACGGTGCACCAGGAATCGACCTCTGAGTGGGTCCAGCAAAAAACACTTTCGCGGGCGGTGAGATAGGCAGCCAAGAGTTGCTCTCACTTCACAAGATGGTGGCTCAGACTAGTGGCAGTTTAGCGAATGACTAATGATAATCTTGCTGAGGCTACCTGTCGTCCAATAAACCAAATGAAAAGATATAAAAATACGCCAAAGCCGGAACTGGCAGTCTGGACTCCGCCAACAGAATACTGTTCTTAGAGCGCCGAGAACGATAAAGAAATCACCACTACCAGAGTAGAAGAATCGCCAACCAACCTACAATCAAGAAAGCTGTCAAAACTACATGCCTCACCGGACAGCTGCGGCAAGGTCAGGAAACATACACTGCTGCTACATACACTAACTTCAGGGCAGGTAACTGGGGCGCTAGTGGCCACGAGACAGGAAAAATACCGTTGGTTGAAGTTAACAAATGGTAACAAACTGAATGCAATAAATAGTAATTAGATGTCCAGGAAAACTAATCAAATCCGTCTCCCCTACGCACTCCACTCGCTGCTCTTCACCTCAGCAACACTATGAGCAGCAACACGAACCCAAGTCACTGGAGAATCGCAAGATCTCACAATGGTGGAGGTTTCTCTACTTGAATCCAAAAGCACTCAACTTAAAGCTTGCAGGATCCAGTTTACGGCGAAGTCGTGTACCCTCGTGACCACAGGCCTTCAATCTGGCAGTTCATGCATATCTCCAGCAGTCCCGGCATGTTCTCACACTGCACGGACCTGGCTCCTCCTGAGTCCCCAACCTAACTGCACACTGACACGACGTCGCCCCAAATATTGGGTCACAGTTAATACATATCGATAACCACCGCTGCTGCCACTAGCGGACAGGCAACGCTTGCGAAACGGAGTAGTGCCAGTTAACACAAGAAGAAGACAAACAACCGCAACCATGTCAACTAAACGATAGGGCCTGGCCTCCAACAGAGGACGGAAACCTAGAAACAGCATAAACGCTAGCCGCAGCGTGGCTCACTCATAGAAATTTTCGCATCTGAACTAGAATAGTCCACTCTCCTGTCTCTGGGACAGTTTACTATTTAGCAAACATTCATGATGGTCAGATACAGTCTGAAAAGATTTTAAGCGTGTTTCAGAGTAGTTTGTGCTGAGAAACAGGCCAAATTGTTAATAAAAAAACTCCATACGTAGCGATGGCTTCTAATTAGCATTGATTTAGCTGATCAGGCCGTCGCCCGCGCAAATTGAAGTGACACACCAGTGACTATTCTTTTGGTTTCCTAAATCCGAAAAAGTGAGCAATACAGAAATTGGACATGGGGCGGCGGTAAGGATCGAGCCCAATCAAAGAGCTGAGCAGTCTGGTGCGCTATCATCTACAGCATGTGATAAAAATGACTCTAACACCAACTGGCAGGTCACTTGCATTTGCACATGCAGTAACTTGATTCTGTATCTTCTGTACTGATTAACTCGGAAATGTTCACAATGTATCGAATGTTATTCTTAAGAATTATTTCTCAGTGAAACCTACCCTAAAACATCCTTACAAGCTTCTCAGCGTGTTTCTGATCAGCACCGACGTCAACAGTCGTTTGAAAGAGGCGGTCAGTTCTTACATGGGAAAGCAGGCTGGTTTCGTGGTTGTGAAATCACAAACAAATTCTACTGTTTCCAGAATGAGAAACATCTGGAAACATCCCCCAGGCTGTGGCTAAGCCATGTCTCCGCAATATCCTTTCTTTCAGGAGTGCTAGTTCTGCAAGGTTCGCAGGAGAGCTTCTGTAAACTTTGGAAGGTAGGAGGCGAGGAACTGGCAGAAGTGAAGCTGTGAGTACCGGGCGTGAGTCGTGCTTCGGTAGCTCAGTTGGAAGAGCACTTGCCGCGAAAGGCAAAGGTCCTGAGTTCGAGTCTAGGTCGGGCACATAGTTTTAATCTGCCAGGAAGTTTCAAATTCTACTGTTTTCTGTGTTTGTTGTTTCCAAAAGAAAATGACAGGTGTCAAACGATTTGGATGATAAGGGTGTTGAGAGCCTCCGATAATTATCACAGAAGATAAAGAAACATCAGTGGTCTAACTCACACATGAATGTACAGCTGAGGCACTGTCTTTTAGGGAAACAAGGTATTAAACAACAAATGCATAGTGCTTGTAGGCAGTGGAAATTACAAAGATCATATTCGCAAACATCGTTACATACCCTCTAAAATTGTGGATTGTATCAAACAATGCGTTGCTTTTGAGCTCGCGCTTCGTGGACATGACGAACGTGTTGACCGACCAGATCCATCAATTTTCCGCGGTCTTAGAAATTTCACCGTAGAACTTGATGTTGCGCTTAGTGATGACTCAACAGAAATTCTAAGCAGATTCAAGGTGATTTTCTCTGTTGTCTTGTCATGACCGAGTAACAAAGGAAATTGCTGCGGCTCATTTTATATCCGTTATCGCAAATGAGACAACTAATATTCCAAGAATTTCACAGTAAGTTTTGCCAGAGGGTAAACCCGGTGGAAGGTTTTGGACATTCCTTATTCCTCTTGAATAAGAGCCAAAACAGTTGCCCCAGTAAGAAACGTTGCTGGATGTTGTGAATACTTCAAGGCAAGTTATTTTTCAGAGCTGTGATGGTGCAGCTTTATAAATGATCACCGTTCAGATGTACAGTCTCTTCTGAAAGGGCATTATAGATATTAGTTGAATCTGATTTTAGGCCAAGTAATGACTGAGAATGCTGCTGTTAGAATTTTTTCTTGGTCTTAGTGAGATTCCTGGTTACTTTCATAGTTTTCCACAGCAACCAGCTGTGCTATGACGTACATTACTAATTTGTATTCTTTAACATTTGACATTTTGTTCCACGTTTCTTGTTTGCTACCTGAGACTCAGGTAGCACCTGAAGAAGGCAACGAGTTACGTGGCCGAAATACTATGCCAGAGGGACAGAAACATCCGGCAGCAGACCTGATTATTCCACATGGCAGTTATATTCTTGTTACTGACAGGTAATTGTATGTCTGTATGTATACACTTCCTTGATATATTTTTGTTCATGTGATAATTGAAATGTATATGATACAGCAGATTTATTTACCTTTTATAATCATTATAATCAGTTAGACCAAACGCTTATGTCATTGTAGCCCAAGCCCTAAATTTTGTTACAATTCTGGCAGCATATATATATATATATATATATATATATATATATATATATATATATATATATATATTAGTTATAAACTGAAGTAAATTGTGTAGACCTATACAGTGGTCAAGCTCACTGATAAATACAACCGAAAATTTGCCATATGACGTTGTATGCTGGTCATTATTATTAGTATTTTTTATGTTCGTGGTAAGAATTGCACTTGATATCGTATCGTAGATACGGAATTATGGCAACTGGATGACAAGTTAATTGACTGTAATTATTATATCCAAATGTCTTTTATACTGTATTATGTTTTCGTTATGCCCAAAAATATTTATCCTACAAATCACTACCTTTACGACATACAATTCATTGGATTCCCATGCTTTTAGGAACTAGTGACATCTAGGCTAGCTCTCCTTATGCTATACTCAATGTAGTTAGATTGTTTACAGTAATCACAAAATGTTGCCAACACTGAACTAATCTTGTATTAATTGTACTCTGTACATAGAGAAGAAATATCTCTGGAGTGAGCACTGCGCTCTGCGCTTGTTGTCAACATTAGGCTGGAACTGTCACATGATCTCGGGACGATGTTTTTTGTTTAAGTCCAATTCAAGTTAGCCTTCACATCACATAACGGTACATCGGGGTACCTCGGGAAGAATGTTTTGACGGTATGTGCTAACAACACAAGTTAACCTATTTTCACAACGATACTCATTTTGTAGTAGTGGATTTCGTGCTTCTTAATCTCCACTTTTATTTTTAATGCTTATTATTCATTATTACATATGTTCTACACTCAGTCTTCTTGTGTAACAAGATGGCAATTTCTAACCTCATTTCCACCTTTCGGGCACATGGCGCCTACTCATTTTGTTCTTCAAGCTAGAAGCCCATTTTATTTGAGGTATCAAGTGCAAAACGTCATGGTGTCTGCAGAACACCTCTATCAAATTAACAAGATGTATGAAGGGAATCTGTCTGTACTAGAGGTAGAATGACATTCAGAATTTATACGACGCATTAACGACACTCCTACGCAGCCCGAGATCACGTGATCGATCATGGTGGTAATGCATGTAGACAAACCAAAATCAGTTCTGCGCATCTAAATGTTCACTCCAAAGATACGTATTTCAACTCTGTCGTCTTCCAGTTATTGTAGTACAGATCTTCGTATATTTTCATCTCTCATGCCTTACTCTTTGGTGAAATTAAGTTGCATATGTCTTTGATGATATTACTTTTTAACCGTCAGCAGTCTACACAATCTATTACACACAGGAGTACAGCTTACTTCTTTGATTTATGACATTATCCAGATTATGTGTATTTTACTGTACGTACAATTTGGAACATCGTTCTATTTGGTAAGCCCTTCAGTCCTTTATTGTGAGTATACATTTTTGGTGCGCTTGATGTACAGATTCGTAAGCGCTGACTATTATTTCGAAGTACTTAACTACAATCCTCAGATTTTTGTTTCTGTATTTTTTTTATTTTTTGTTGTTTAGTCCTCCAGTGATGATGGTTACAATAACCGAAATCGGTAAAGAATAAAGTTCAGTTGGTACTGCTGATGCCTATAAAAAATGCTTTTCTTCAACAATTTCAATTTCAGCTTCCTGTATGCGGTTATGCCACACGTTGACGTATTATACATTCAATTACAAAAACGAGCAGCTACACGCATCACTGCGGAGTAACCGCTACACGCCTCTTGCAGGGCTCCGCTCACACACGTTAAGTAATGTTTGTTGTGAGCGCACCTCCTAAGTCCGTTGGCTAGGCGGTACAGTTTGCTTTGACAGTTTTGGATAACGACGAGTTTCATACCGTGAAAATGCACACAGAACTTCTCCGTAGGATAGTGATTGACAATTTCCGATGCTGCCGTCTTTTCCTACCTGTGGACCTGGAACCATGTCGTGCGTCAGCTATTTGAAAGTACAATGCCAGCCCGTACATCCAGCATAACGTCGAGATCTCACCAAATTTCAGGTAAGTCCATTATCGTTATCACCTTACATGGTACCTTGTTGCAAACTCCAGCGTCCCGCGCCGCTACAAACGAACCGAAAACGTTTGGCTCGTTGTAAGCATCCCCACTTTCACTCACTATAACATCCGTAAAAGTAATCTTTTTACAACATACGTCAATAGTTCGATAATTGCATAGTTCCTCTGTTTTGTCAGTACATGTACGGTTTCACATAACATATACAAAATAACCATTACTGTTAAACATCATTTGATTTAACCTAAGCAAAAATGATCTTGTATCTGCGTGTTGCTGACACGTCGGGTACATATATGGTACAGTTTATACACGTTTACATCCAGATTCATTAAAAAATTTAAACTTGTGCAGAAAATAACATTTCAATACTTGTAAGACTCATTTTCGTCCTTAGGAATCATAAAAACATCTTATGACCTTTAAAAGTACACAATACTTGACATTTTATATGATCATTCAAAGACTGCTTGTCTCTTGCAGATCTGACAAGAGTAGATAAATCTCTTGATCTTTGAGTTCATGCAACAGTATTACCTTACACAGAATAACAATTGAAATCGTTCATTACAATATCAGGGTTGAAAGCACAATACACATACTAGGTGTTTCACTAAGTATGTTTGCCTCTGTAAGTTACGAACTAGTAGGCGGTTTCGGATATGTACGTATTGTAGAATGAACCGGCACTACCATGATTATGTTTGATTTTCAGGGTTCATACAGCCTTTTGACATTAAACAAAATCTTAAATTACAACAACTTACCTTCCTTCCATTTAAGAACATACAAATGAATAAAATGAAATTTTTTCTCTTAAAACTAAGCAACAGTTGTTAAATAAATATTATACTGAAATAGTTCACTTGTTCTTGTACGGTACTTCAAGTGAGATTTGATCTTGTTCAATCGTTTTAGTGAACAAATTCTCTTAGATCCTTGTGCGGACAAAGTTCTTTGTCCTTTCCATTATTAGGATACGCTGGTCTATATGCACCTGGATTTGAGATTTTAGTAACTACAAACGGCCTAGTGTACAAAAGCTGCCCTTTTCGATTGAACTTTCCATATTTCGTCCATATTTCGTAGATTTTTGGCGCGTTCGTGGTCCTTCGTACCCCTTGTCGTACTTGAAATTATACAGTGTGCTTTAATTTTTTTTGTCGTACGACTTTTTCCTCTGACCAGCATTTTCTTCCAGATTAATCAAAGCCTGGTGCTTATCAAAGCCTAGCGTAATTTTTTTCTAGGTGACATCTTTGCCCTGGTGTCTTGGGCAATTGTTTTTCCCACTCGTCGACTTCTCTACTTATAAACATCGATCAGCAGGTGTAATACCGGTTGAAATCTATGGTAAGTTATTATTGATTTGTTGAACTTCTGAGACACACTCAACCCATTTCATGTGCTTCTGGGTTGTATAGGTGCGTATAAACCTTTTAAATTCTTTGTGAAATCTGGGTACTAATATATGTTTTATCTTGTTTGTGTTATTGCCTACGAAGTACGATGCATTGTCCGTCAACAATATCTGATGCTCTGCCACTCTCCGGAGATAATCTTCTGTAATCCTGCTAATAATAGAATCCTCGATTACGTCCCGCACTGCATACAACTTGTCATATTTTGTGAAAACATCATACATGGTAATAATATATTTGATACCTCCCTTCCCTTGCGGACAGGATCTGGCAGCATCCAGGACACTAATTCTAAAGGTTTTGTGGGCACTATACAATGTTGTTCAATCAATTTGGACATGTCTGAGTGCTTCGCCTTTTCGCAAGTAATGTACTTCCAAATTACTTGGAGAACTCTTCTCTGAAAGTTGGAAAAATATCAGCACATATTTATCTTGTTCGTGCAACCCCATAGTGACCCTATACGTTGTGAGTATACAAAATGAAACCGTCTATTTATGTTTCCGGTAAACACCCACACCACTGTTCTTGATTTCGTGTACGCAAATCAAGCAAGACTTCGTTGTATATATTATTGAAGTTCTTCCAATTCTCGTCATTTTCAGACAGTTCTCACCTTATCTTTTTGCCCTTGCAATTGCTCCGATGTGGTTGTTGTGTCTTGTTCTGCATGAATAGAACCCTAATTTCAGAATTCTGTGAATTCTACAAATTCATCGAGCACTTGAGGTAAACTTGACAAGGCATCTGCGATTATGTTTTATTTATCCTTGATTATACGATTTCAAAACTGAACTACTGAAGTACATGCACCACCTGGCTAACCTCCGATGTAATAATTTGCATGTCAACAGCTAAGGAAGTGCTTGATGGTCACAGTAGAATTCCATGTGCTTGCCCCATAAGTAGTACTTAAAAACCCATATAACCCTAGAACCTCGAGCTCTGTCACGGAATATGACTGCTCGGATTCAGAAAGTGATGGACTAGCAAACCTGATTATCTTAGGTATCGGTTCCCCACCACCGCCAGTAATCTAAAATAAGTCCCTGTGAAGGTGCATCTATACTCAAGCAAAAATCCTGTGACATGTCAGGGTGGTGCAGTATGTTTGCATGTAGTAGAGCTTCTTTTAATTTGTCGAAGTCTGCTTGCCACTGATTGGTCCATATCCATGATAGATTTTCCTCAAATGATTGAGCAGTCCATTACTATTAAATAACTGATCTGGAATGAAATTCCTTAAAAATGGAACCAAATCCAAGTATGCCTTGAGTGTTTTCTATTCTGTGGCGGTGAAAAATGTTTGATCGCATCAAGTTTTCCTGGATAAGGTAGTATATCCTGTGGCGAGATAATATGACCCAAAAGTTTGACCTTTTATTTTCCAAACTCTGACTTCGTTAAATTAAGAGTGACCGCATATTTTGCAAATCGGTATAATACCTCTACCAAAAGCCTTACCTGTTCTTCCCGTATGGAAGTAGCTATTAATAGGTCATCAACACAGAGAGTTACTCTACTAAGGAGCTCTGGTCCCAAAACTATGTCCAATGTGGAAATGAAAACTCCCACATTTTCAAATGTGTGTGTAATCGTATGGGACTTAACTGCTAAGGTCATCAGTCCCTAAGCTTACACACTACTTCACCTAAATTATCCTAAGGACCAACACACACACTCATGCCCGAGGGAGGACTCGAACCTCCTCCGGGACCAGCCGCACAGTCCATGACTGCAGCGCCCAGGACCGCACGGCTGAAACCTCCCGCACACGCTCCAAGCCAAACAGCAAGATACAAAATTCTTAATTTCTGCCCCCATACACAAAGGCTGTGTACTTCCTACTACCTTCATGTAGAGCTGTTTGTCAAAACGACGCGTTTAAATAAATTATAGTGAATTATTTAACGCTGTGAAATTTCAGCAACTGTTCTTCACTGTCAGGGCGTCTTCTGGCAGGAACAAGGCTATACTTTGCACATCAAGACAAGCCTGACGCTACCATCTGGCTTGGCGACTGCTAAAATAAGGCTGCAATAAGAGGAATAGAAGGGTTGTATGAGCTCCCAATTTGTCATCCTTCCAATTTCTTTGCTCACAACTTCTCTTTTAGCCCAAGGAATTGGATCGAAGAAAAGAAGAATGTCTCGTAGCATTACTTTTTGTAATTGCTCCTTCTGATCTTCAGACAAAAAAGGAATTCACTCAGATTCGTTTGGACACTCTCCGGGTTCATGTCTTCTTCATACAGCTGCTCACCCTTTTGTGTATTGGTTATTACCACCTGATGGGGGTGCGGTGTGAACTAGTCAACCACAACCTTTCTGTTCGGTATAAGGCGATCTATTGTAATTCTGTTCGCGATTTGCTCTGAAAACTAGCTTGTACTTTTCGTTCCCCCAGTTACTGCCGGCCACGGTGGCCGAGCGGTTCTAGGCGCTTCAGTCCGGAACAGCGTGACTGTTACGGTCTCAGGTTCGAATCCTGCCTCGGGCATGAATGTGTCTGATGTCCTTAGGTTAGTTAGGTTTAAGTAGTTCTAGGTTCTAAGTTATGGCCTCAGATATTAAGTCCCATAGTGCTCAAAGCCATTTGAACCCAGTTACCATAATTATTTCCTGTATTTCTGTTGTTGCACGGGGCATGTCGGTGCGAGCCGAATTGATTTTTGCACCCATTACCATTTTGCTGTTGACAGTTTTGTAGAGCCGCACACTGTGTGTGTTAATGTTTTGTGGCTGCGACGGCCCCTCTTCATATACACACATCAAAAATGTTTTGCATCACCTCGGTTCCGAGAGTACCGGATCCTGTACATATAATTGGAATAGAGATCAACGTAAACATCATTTCCACCATTTGTATTGCTCATGAATACCACACAATACAATTTGTAGCTCCACATAACGGGACCTTCAGAGATGGTGGTCCATATCGCTGTCCACATCGGTACCTCTAATGCCCAATAGCACGTCCTATTGCAATGATGCATGCCCATATTCGTCGTCGGAAACTATCCACAAGTTCATCAAGGCACTGTTCGTCCAGATTGTCCCACACCTCAACGGTGATTCGGTGTAGATCCCTCAGAGTGGTTGGTAGGTCACGTCGTCCATAAACAGTCCTTTTCAATATATCACAGGCATGTTCGATCGGGTTCCTATCTGGAGAACATGCTGGCCACTCTAGTCGAGCGATGTCGTTATCCTGAAGGATGTCTTTCACAATATGAGCACGACGGGGGCGCCAATTGTCGTCCGTGAAGATTATTCTGCCGATATAGTTGCACTATCGGTCGGAGAATGGTATTCACTTATCGTACAGCCGTTACGGCTCCTTCCATGACCACCAGCGGCGTACGCCGGCCCCACATAATCCCACCTCAAAACAGCAGGGAACCTCCACCTTGCAGCACTAAGGCGTTCAGTCTGACCAGGTTGCCTCCAAACACGTCTTCGATGATTATCTGGGTGAGGGCATATGCGACATCGGTGAAGAAAACGTAATGCCAATCCTGAGCGGTCCATTCTGCATGTTTTTGGGCCCATCTGTACCGCGGTGCATGGTGTCATGGTTGCAAAGATGGACCTCGCCATAGACGTCGGGAGTGAAGTTGCAGCCTATTGCGTACAGTTTGGGGAGGTGTCGTAATACGGTGTCCTGTGGCTGCACGAAAAGCATTATTCAACATGGTGGCGTTGCTGTTAGAGTTCCTCCGAGCCATAATCCGTAGGTATCGGTCATCCGATGCAGAAGTAGCCCTTGGACGGCCTGAGTGAGGCATGTCATTGACAGTTCCTATCTCTTTGTATCTCCTCCATGTCTGAACAACATCGCTTTGGTTCAGTCCGAGACGCCTGGACACTTCCTTCGTTAAGAACACTTCCATGCACAAAGTAACCATGCGGACGCGATCGAGCGGTGTAAGTATGGTTGAACTACAGACGACAAGAGTCGTGTACCTCCTTCCTGGTGGAATGACTGAAACACATCGGCTGTCGGACCCCCTCCATCTAAGAAGCGCTGCTCATGTATAGTTGTTTATATCTTGGCACTATCCACAGTCAGTGTCTATCTTCAGGAGTTCTGGGAACTGGGGTGATGCAAAACTTTTTTAAGGTGTGTATTAGGTCAATCGAGCCGAGAACAGATTAGAAATACTCTACATCATTTTCAGTTGTATTGATCATATTTCCTCTAATATGGCAGGCACGTGCCTTTTCACTATTTTCAATATGTACACGAGGGAAGCTTGGTGTGTCAAATATCTGGTTTTGTTTAAGTTTTTTTAGAAATACTTCCCCAATCCCCCATGTTTACTACTGAATGGCGATACAAAGACTGAAGCTCATTAATAGTACGTGCCATAGTTTCTAAATGTTTGCAAAATTACGACTGAGCCTCTTACATCTGAATCTGCACGCCACTCATGATCTTCATGGCTTCATGCGAGAAAATCACTGAAACACATCGGCTGTCGGACCCCCTCCATCTAATAATGCTTCTCGTTGAGATCTGGGAATTAGTCCTGTCTACCGTGAGCATGGTAGCTTCGTGAGGTAAGACGTTGTTATCATCAGTATAAACTGAATATGTGTAAATTCCTAGCTGTCGTCATTATGATCGCCAATGTTAAATTATCGAAATTTGTGACCCGTTGTCTTGGAAACTTTTTAAGACACCGACTTGCAATTTTCATGATAATTGAATGCACCTTTCTAGGTACACTTAACTAGAATTATTACTAAAATTGTATTGTGAGGCATGTTATCTTTCCAAACGCTCAATTTTTTGACATATTTTTTTAAATAAATCAACACAACTCAGGATATTTTAATTATTCTAGTTCCATATGTGTTGAATCTCACACTTGGCATACTGTGAAAATTTCATGTCTCTACCATCAGCACTTTTTTAGAAAACGGCTCATTTATTGAAAAAAAATCTAGTTCAGTGATATTGAGGTTTAAACTTTTTTATTACAAATTCTTATAGACTTACATTTCTGCATCTTTTATGCACTAGAATTGCCCTGACCCATAGTTTGTGTCTTCCTCAATGTCACAACAGTCCAGGGCTTGCCTCTTCCTTTTGTTTCTTGTTTCTTTTGTCATTCGCTGAGCAGCTAACTATACTTCAAGTACACGAAGCTCATCCAGTTCCAGCAGTCCTTCAGCTATTTTCCGCCCAAATATTAACCCTAACTTCTCCAAAATCTGAAGTCTTTCATAGTTCCCACTATTAAAAGTTATTAAAACATCAGACACTGCTAACTTTAGAGTCATGAGGCCAACAAAAATATTTTTAGGCTCACGACACCACACAACATTATTGAATGACTCACTCACATTCTCGGTCTTCCCTTGTAAACACTTCTTTAGGAGCTCAGGTTTTGTAAAATCTCTATAAATAGGTCTGATTGCCTCCGTTACTGCTATAAAGGAAAAGAATGTTTATGTGTAAATTCATGCAGGGTGCCAGAAAATTCAGCTTGCCTGTTTTTTTTTTGTTGTTTTTTTTTTACATGGCTTTTTATCGACTGATATTCGATGAAAGAAAGTGCTACACACAGGTCTTCCCTTCTTCTCTAAATTGTCACAGTTATCTCTAATGGCCTTCCCATAATATTTCTGTAATTCAGTTACTTTGTCCGTTAATCTTCCAGAACATTTTATTGTCTTGCCAGCAGACAGTTATGTGTTACCCGGATTGGTTTTAAGGTTACGCAGAATTATTCTCACCCTTTTCTTGACATGTCCTACACACTCAAATTATTGCATAGGAACATCATATGGCTTACTGTTTTGTACTGCAATGAAAGCCTTGCTGTCTCCATCACCTAAGTAATTCACATATCTGACACCTCGCTCCTTCTGCGAACGCTGGAAAAAACTTCTCCTTTTACCTCCATTCCTCCATTTTTCATACACTGCTGCTTATGAAGTAACCTGTTCTTCTAGTTCACTGTACACACTTGGAAGTACTTACTGAGAATTTCAAATTCCAAAACCTTTCCAGTGTCAATACTTATTACAGATGTAAAACCATTTTTAAAACAAGGTAGATAGATCAGGTGAAATAAGGAACTAGTAAATGAAGCTGTTTTTGTTCTATAGGAATTAATGTATTTCACATTATTAGTGAACTATATAGAAATCGAAGTCCTCTATCATGGACAGAAACGACAAGCAGTACAAGGTAGACGTAACATCTGATAGGAGTTTTTAGAAACATATGAAAAATAATATTCTTCGTCTTTTCTCGCTAGCTCCAGAGGCTTGACTGCTGCGGGAAAACAGCATTTTAATCTTTACCGTTAACGATTTAGGCCAATGAATGTATAAATACCCAAATAGGTAAATATTCTATTTTTAAAGGTAAACGAAAGTAACTTCCAATGAAATCGCTGCAAGTGTATTTAATTCTGACAAGTTTGTTTCGTATTGTGTGGTAACAGGTGAGTTGGCACCCTGAAAATATTCTAAGTTCAGAGTTGGCGTGGCCGCATGGATTGCTGGGGAAGCTGGGGCTCGTCGGCAACCGTGCGGTGCCAAGCATTAGCCGGCGTTAGAGGAGCAGCCCCAGTGCATGGTCCAGGCCGACCACGTGGCTGGGAATTCCATGTTGATGCAGTGTCAAGGAATGGGCTTTGTGTCGATGAAGGAGATTTGTATGCCAGGAGGGCGAATGATGGCGTACTGTGTGAAACCATAATTGCAGACATTTCACAATTAATGTAGAAATTAATTGTAGCCTAAAAAGAAACATGTACATTGCCATTATTTTCATGATGATTCTGATGGTTTAATAAGATTTTCAATATCTTCATTAGTTTAAAGTTTAGTATCTGACTGTGAATTATACAAGTAACACTCAGCAATGAATTTCCAAAATCTAAACGGTTCATCCGGTTTTGTCGATAGACATATATTTAGAAAGCTATTGGTATAAACCTAACTTGGTATGAACCACAGGCATTTAACTTGAATAATACATGAGTTATTGGAGGTCAAAGTGGCCAATTACTATTGATCTCGTCAGGCCATAAATACTCCACAGTTACACGAGAAAACGGTAGCAGCATGCTTATAAATATATTTATTCGTCTATGTCTTTGTTTATATCGCACATATACTATTCATGAAGAAATTGGTCAAATATTTACTGCGTTTTAGAAAGCACAGAGACATTAGGCTACAGGCCTACTTTTGTTTCTATTCTTTTGATATATGTTTATTTGATTGGTTTATATAAATAATAACGTGTGTTAGAGCATGTTTATGGGCCAGCCATATGAACATTTATTTAATTTCAAGTTATTTAAATGTAAATCCAGTATTTCGTACGTGTTTCAATATGTCTGTGAGTGTGTGTTGGCTTCGAAGCATGATGGGAGCGCTCTAGCCAATTACAGCGCTCGTTACTACAGTAAACGACTACCGAAGTCAATGGAGAGACTGGATAGAAGTGGGGGACGAGGATCGGGTCGCACATTACGGGGGCAGGTGCTGGACGGGAAAAACTTGGAGGGTGTTGTGCAGTTTGCGCGTGGTCGCGGGAGATAGAAATACTTCGTAGTGCCGACTTGTGCACTTGTGAGATTTCTGTGGCTTCTGCACTGAAGACGTAGTGTGTGTTTAGAAGTGAATAACCAGTGAGCTATGTTGTTGTTCATAACTAATTACGTGAAGTAAGAATCTATTGTTTTACTGTTATTCAACTTATATTTTATTTAACTGCTGGACCATCGAGCCCAGTAAGTAATAAATGACATTCTTAAAAGTACTTCTGCTATCGTTTTCATCATTTAAGGCCGTTAAAATAGTACCTGCAGTTTTTATTTAATTGCAGTTTTCATTTATAAATTTCTATGTTATATTCAAAATTCGCAGTTGCCAAGTGATAGGAACCTTCGACCATTCTGTTTATGTGTGTATTCATATTGTAAACTGTAGACTCAGCAGTATTTGGCCAGTAAGGGGCCAATAACGTATCCCAGCCCCTAGACAATGAAACCACCCAAAACTTTTAATATTTCAACTCTGAGTCTGAGAGTACGTAGTTGAGGGCCACCATTATTTTTTTTTTAAAGATCGCAGTATGCATTTCAATTTCTACAAACGTTGCTGCAGACATCTTGTGAAATGCATCCCTTCCTTGACTGCAGTAAGCTAAGATCGCAGCTTCAGATGCTCCACACGCGGAACGATTTAAAATTTCCACAGGAGCTGCTCCAAATCTGCAATTCCTGTTCGAAAATATTTTGCAGAAGTTTTTTAATGAAACAATAAAACTCTTGAAAGTGATTGTTTGCACATAGATGAAAAGTTCTATTCCGAAGAGAATAAAAACTTATCTGCAACGTACTGTAAGTCGAGGGTAATTAGTAGCACTAGCGGCGCTCTCCATTGAGAAAGACATCAGACACAGCATCGTTGAATTCATTGAATGAATCTCTGCTCCTGAAGGGAGCCAATTTATTTTTCATAGAAATATTTATCGTAGCATATTAGTATACTCATTTTCAGCCTTTTTATGTTAGCTATTTGGAACTAGTCCACGTTCCACTGAACGTAGGAAAAGCTTCAAGGCACACTACTATCTACTACTTTTATTGTTTCATTTCCTAATCTAATTCGTCCAGCATCACCTGTTTAATTCCAATACTTTCTAAAACCCTTGACACATCTTCGTTGATATTCGGCCGCGCGGAGTGGTCGCGCATTATGAGGCGCCATGCAGGTCACGGACTGCCGCCCCCTTCCGCGGGAGGTTCGAGTCCTCCGTCGAGCATGGATGTGTGTGTTGTCCTTAGCACAAGTTAGTTTAAGTAGTGTGTAACTCTAGAGACCGATGACCTCAGCTGTTCGGTCCCTTAGGAATTCACAAACATTTGAACATTTTTTGTTGATGTTCGTCTTGTAACCTGTTTAGTTGACGTAATTCATTCAGTTCGAACCAACGGCCTTGCCGCGCCGGGAACACCGGTTTTCATCAGATAATCGAAGTTAGTCGCTGTCAGGCTTGACTGTCACTTGGATGGTTCACCGTCCGGGTCTGCTGAGGGCTGTTGGCAAGAGGGGTGCACTCAGACTTTATGAGGCCAATTGAGCAGCTACTTGATCGAGAAGTAGCGGTAACTGTCACGAAAACTGACAACGGCCCGGAGAGCGGTTTGCTGACGACATGCCCCTCTGTATCCGCATCCGGCGACGCATTAGGGCTCAGGACGGAAAGGCGGCCTTCAAGATCTGTTTAGAAGGTGTTTTTGTTTTTTATCGCTTCAATTCATCCTACCTTACAAGTCCTACGCCCTCACTGACAGATACGTGATCGGCAAACGTACATCTACATTTACATCTCCATGGATACTCTGTAAATCACATTTAAGTACCTGGCAGAGGGTTCATCGAATCACTTTCACAATCCTCTATTATTCCAATCTTTAGTTGGTACCAATCTGTCAATTGCTGCCGATACTTTTCTCTAAATTTAAGCTACATCTGGGCTACACTTATATTATTAATTTGAAATGAGTGGAGATTGTCTCTCAGGAAGGCGTCAAAGTTAATTCACTTTCTAAATATCTCCTCGGTTTCCTCAGCGCACAGTGCATTCGCATTCAGGTGGGCAATTGTTAAAATATGCATCAGGATGTCCTCATTTATACGATATTGCAGTGCCTGAGATATTCCGATGCAAAGTTCTTTCGGACAAGCATGAGGCAACTACAGCCGTCATGAACTACGTGAAATGCATTCGCAGTTGCGAATATGGACTACCATCAGCTGTATAATAGGATGACGACAGTGAAAATTTGTGCCAGACCGGCACTCGAACCCACATTTCCCGCTTATCGCGAGCGATCACCTTACCATTTCGCTATCCATGCACGACTCACGGCCAGACCCGAACTTCCATATGTCGTCAACCACGTGTCTACGACCTGTACTCGTACATCCGTTATGAATATTCCAATACAGGCTAGAAATTTTACCTGAAAGTCGCTTGAACAGTGTCGTCGTATAAATACGACACTGGAGTGCCTGTGTTATTCCAAACTATGACGCAAATTTCCTTCACGGATAGGCATCGTGCTTCTGAACAACACAGGTACCGCCATATCGTATTTATCCGCCGACGTCGGTCTAGCGGTTTTCAAGTAAAATGTCTGCCCCGTACGGGAATATTCATAACGGATGTACGACTGTGAACACGTGGTTGACGACTTACGAAAGTTTGGGTCTGACCGTGATCGTGCACGGATAGCCATATGGTTAGGCAACCGCTCGCTATTAGCGGGAAATCTGAGTTTTAGTCACAGTCCGGCACAAATTTTCATTGTTGTCCTTCGATTATGTAGCTGATGGTAGACCACATTCGCACCTGCGAATGCATTTCGTGTATCCTGATTTAAGTTTTCTGTGATTACCCTAAATCGCTCCAATGTAATGTCAAGTTGCTTCCACAGAACGGGCACGGACGATTTTCTACCCTACCGTAGAAACAATTTTAGTTTGTGCTCCGTCTCCATTGATACCGATGTCGACGGGTCACTAAACCATAATCTTCCTTCCTTTTCTATGGTTTACTTTGTTGCTTACTAAATGTATAGACTTCATTATACAGGAGATAGATTACAACCTTGCCTCATTCCATTCTTACTTCTCGATTCTTTTCAGCATTATCTGTGCGACGTTTGCGTATTTTATGTTGTCACTGAGCTTGCGTACATCTTTACCATTACTTTTTTCTGTTACTATTTATTTATTAGATTATAACCTGCGTTATAGTCATGGGCGACTGGAATGCAGTTGTAGGAGAAGGAATAGAAGAAAAGGCTACAAGAGAATATGGGCTTGGGACAAGGAATGAAAGAGGAGAAAGACTAATTGAATTCTGTAACAAGTTTCAGCTAGTAATAGCGAATACCGTGTTCAAGAATCACAAGAGTAGGAGGTATACTTGGAAAAGGTCGGGAGATACAGGAAGATTTCAATTAGATTACATCACGGTCAGACAGAGATTCCGAAATCAGATATTGGATTGTAAGGCGTACCCAGGAACAGATATAGACTCAGATCACAATATAGTAGTGATGAAGAGTAGGCTGAAGTTCAAGACATTAGTCATGAAGAATCAATACGCAAAGAAGTGGGATACGGAAGTTCTAAGGAATGACGAGATACGTTTGAAGTTCTCTAACTATACAGGTACAGCAATAAGGAATAGCGCAGTAGGCAGTACAGTTGAAGAGGAATGGACATGTCTAAAAAGGGCCATTACAGAAGTTGGGAAGGAAAACATAGGTACAAAGAAGGTAGCTGCTTAGAAACCATGGGTGACAGAAGAAATACTTCAGTTGATTGATGAAAGGAGGAAGTACAAACATGTTCCGGGAAAATCAGGAATATAGAAATACAAGTCACGGGGGAATGAAATAAATAGGAAATGCAGGGAAGCTACGACGAAATGGCTGCAAGAAAAATGTGAAGACATCGAAAAAGATATGATTGTCGGAAGGACAGACTCAGCATACAGGAAAGTCAAAACAGCCTTTGGTGACATTAAAAGCAACGGTGGTAACATTAAGAGTGCAACGGGAATTCCACTGTTAAATGCAGAGGAGAGAGCAGATAGGTGGAAAGAATACATTGCAAGCCTCTATGAGGGTGAAGATTTGTCTGATGTGATAGAAGAAGAAACAGGAGTCGATTTAGAGGAGATAGGGGATCCAATATTAGAATCGGAATTTAAAAGAGCTTTGGAGGACTTACGGTCAAATAAGGCAGAAGGGATAGATAACATTCCATCAGAATTTCTAAAATCATTAGGGGAAGTGGCAACAAAACGACTATTCACGTTGGTGTGTAGAATATATGAGTCTGGCGACATACCATCTGACTTTCGGAAAAGCATCATCCACACAATTCCGAAGACGGCAAGAACTGACAAGTGCGAGAATTATCGCACAATCAACTTAACAGCTCATGCTTCGAAGCTGCTTACAAGAATAATATACAGAAGAATGGAAAAGAAAATTGAGAATGCGCTAGGTGATGATCACTTTGGCTTTAGGGAAAGTAAAGCCACGAGAGAGGCAATTCTGACGTTACGGCTAATAATGGAAGCAAGGCTAAAGAAAAATCAAGACACGTTCATACGATTTCTCGACCTGGAAAAAGCGTTCGACAATATAAAATGGTGCAAGCTGTTCGAGATTCTGAAACAAGTTGGGGTAAGCTATAGGGAGAGACGGGTCATATACAATATGTACAACAACCAAGAGGGAATAATAAGAGCGGACGATCAAGAACCAAGTGCTCGTATTAAGAAGGGTGTAAGAGAAGGCTGTAGCCTTTCGCCCCTACTCTTCAATCTGTTCATCGAGGAAGCAATGATGGAAATAAAAGAAAGGTTCAGGAGTGGAATTAAAATACAAGGTGAAAGGATATCACTGATACGATTCGCTGGTGACATTGCTATCCTGAGTGAAAGTGAAGAAGAATTAAATGATCTACTGAACGGAATGAACAGTCTAATGAGAACACAGTATGGTTTGAGAGTAAATCGGAGAAAGACGAAGGTAATGAGAAGTGGTAGAAATGAGAACAGCAAGATACTTAACATCAGGATTGATGGTCACGAAGTTAATGAAGTTAAGGAATTCTGCTACCTAGGCAGTAAAATAACCAATGACGGACGGAGCAAGGAGGACATCAAAAGCAGACTCGCTATGGCAAAAAAGGCATTTCTGGCCAAGAGAAGTCTACTAATATCAAATACCGGCCTTAATTTGAGGAAGAAATTTCTGAGGATGTACGTCTGGAGTACAGCATTGTATGGTAGTGAAACATGGACTGTGGGAAAACCGGAACAGAAGAGAATCGAAGCATTTGAGATGTGGTGCTATAGACGAATGTTGAAAATTAGGTGGACTGATAAGGTAAGGAATGAGGAGGTTCTACGCAGAATCGGAGAGGAAAGGAATATGTGGAAAACACTGATAAGGAGAAGGGACAGGATGATAGGACATCTCCTAAGACATGAGGGAATGACTTCCATGGTATTAGAGGGAACTGTAGAGGGCAAAAACTGTAGAGGAAAACAGAGTTTGGAATACGCCAAGCAAATAATTGAGGACGTAGGTTGCAAGTGCTACTCTGAGATGAAGAGGTTAGCACAGGAAAGGAATTCGTGGCGGGCCGCATCAAACCAGTCAGTCGACTGATGACAAAAAAAAAACTGCATCCTGTAATAGCTTTAGACCCGCTTAGCGATTTTACGTAAGACAAGAATTATCTCGTCTTCTCTGCCAGATCTTTTGCTAAGGTGTGACGGTGGTAGTAGTTGTATGCTTCGCGCGTAGACCTTTTCACAGATGCATGGATCTCTACTAACCTTCGCTTGTAGTCATTTGTGCGTTTCCTTTCGAACCGGGAGTGTAATAGCCCCAGCTTCCTCAGCATCCTGGTAGGTCTTTTCCATCGTTTTTCCACTTACTATGAGCATAACTCTCAATATCACGATTTACAATTTGCTTAAAAATGGTTCAAATGGCTCTGAGTACTATGGGACTTAACTTCTGAGGTCACCAGTCCTCTAGAACTTAGAACTACTTAAACCTAACTAACCTAAGGACAAGACACACATCCATGCCCGAGGCAGGATTAGAACCTGCGACCGTAGCGGTCATGCGGTTCCAGACTGTAGCGCCTAGAACCGCTCGGCCACCCCGGCCTGCAGTCTGCTTAAACTTTGCCCGTAATTCCTCTACATCCATCTTACGAGAACTTAGTGATGCCTGTTCTCTGTCGAAGTGAGATGCTTATAACTGCTTATCTGCTACATATAACAGGAACATTCTCCTAGCCTTCGTGACTGATTTATTAAATTTACTAATCGTAATTGCTGTAATGAAACTATGATCGTAAATCCCCCTTTCTGTACTGACATTGTCGGTAAGGTGTGACCTATTTGTAATTACAACGTCTAAGATATTTCCATTGCGTGTGGGCTGCCGAGCTAGCTGTTCAAGACAGTTTTCAGAAAACGTGTTCAAAAGCATATTGCATGACTGTTTGTCTGTACCCCCGCAGGTTTATACTCTGTAGGTTAAAGTCGTCTCCAACTAGTGTTGCATGCTTTGGACATTTACGCCCTACTGACAGTAGACTTTCTTTGCATGACTCTAGAACCATCACAGCAGAATCGGATGGCCGGTAAAAATATCAAACAATTTACTTGGTTTCACCTACACCTGTTATACGCTACCAGATGACTTCACTGTCAACCGAACTTCGACCACAAAAGAGACAAATTTTTGTCAAGTACAATGACACCCCTCTTCCTATACTCTCTAATCTGTCTTTCCGTTATGCGTTCCACAACTTGCTAAGTATCTCAGAGCTTTCCACTCCGGGTTTCAGCCAGCTTTCGGTCCCAAGAATAATTTGATTACGAGAACTTTCCAGGGGGCAGTAAATTCGGGAACCTTATAACGAATACTTCTACAGTTTACTGATAAAATTACGACAGTCAACGTGTCTTTATTCTGAACGCCTATTGACTTCCCTTTCTGAATATCGACTGGGGAGTGTTCATCATAACACCTCAAAATTACTGACTTGCCTAAAAAAGCTCACGTGCACTTCTCAAATACTCTGCTACCCGAATAGCTACTTCCTTTGTGTAGTGCACCCATGGCCTGTCAAAGGGAGTCCTACAAATTCCCACTTGATAACACAGGTCTAGAAATCTGCAGCCAAAACTGTCACAGAATGTACGAAGCAGTTGATTGAGACCCCTCCACTAGCCTCCAAAACAAAGGAACCCGATCAACTCTAGAAACGAAGCTACAAATTACGAGCTCTACTTGCACCCCGCGCGCAAGGTCAGCAGTTTCCACCGACTACATCTTCCGGCTGCACGAACTGAGGGTGTGGAGACGCTGCGGTCAACAGTGAGATAAAAATCTAACTGTTGTTCGCCAAATAGCCCTACAAAGACGAGTGATGATCTGGGGTCATCCGAGGCACTCTTGTAGAACAGAGGTACGTCGACGATATTCTACGCAAGCCATCCTTGGATTACATTCCACCAACATAATGCCCGCGCGCAGACGACAAGAGTTTCTACTGGTTGCCTTCGTGCTTGCCATACCGTACATTGGTCAGCCAGATCACCCGATCTTTCTGTACTGAGAAAGTTTCGAGCGTTATGGGCAGGGCCCTCCAACCAGCTCAGGATATTGACGATCCAGCCAGCCAAATGGACAGAAACTGCAACGGTATACCTCATGAGAACATCGACAGACTCTATCAATCAATCCAAGCCCAATAACTGCTTGCATAAGGGGCAGAGACTGACCAACGCGTTACTGACTTGCTCAATTTGTGAAGCTCTTTCTCTTGAGTAAACCATCCAATTTTCTGAAATTGAAATTATTGTTTGTTTGTAGATGTACATCATTTCTACCGATTTCCGTCTAATTTGAATGATTCCTTGGCGGTGCGTCTTTCTATTTCCTTAGAGTGTATTATTATCAACAGTAAATTTTCTTTTTTTTTTCTAGTATATTGGCAACTAATGGTACAAAATTCACTACTACATGTAACACAAAACCACGTCCGCTCATTGCTATTACTTTTACTAATAATGAAGACTACACTTACTACCAAACCTAGCTATGTCTACCATTACTGTTGCTCTAGAATTTTTTTCTGTCCTGTCTGTCACTGGTATACACTATATCTAATTGTGTTACTGAAATATTTTGTGCACATCGTTTGTGGATTGATAGTTTAGTTGGTCAAGTCTTAATAACTAAACTGAAAGGTAGAAAATTCATCGCGAGAAGTCCCGCGATTACGTTAACTGTGAAAATTAATACAGAGCATGAATTGCTTCAAAGTCCTCAAATAGACAATTTCTACAAGAGCCGGAAGCACGCTATCGGAAACAAGGTCTGGTCTCTGGTAGTGCAGCGAGATGGCACCAGCCGGCGCGAGTTACAGGGCAAATTTTCGGCTCTCTACCGCTGGTATCCATTTCCTATGCATATGTAGCCGGCGAGCAGCGTCAGTTCGCACCAGTCTGAAATCGGACCCAGCTCGTTTATCGCGGACGGCGGCGGGTTTCCGGGGCGACGCGCCCCTGGCCTGAGGCTACCCTGCGCTACCCCAGGCGACCGCCACGCCGGCCGTACGCACCGCGCCTGCTCTTTCCGGGCTAACGTAATCTTACGGGCCCCGGCGGGAGCCGCCGCTAACGAGCGTTACACACGGCGCCGGCGCGGACAAATAAACCGCAAAACGGCTCGCCCGCCCTGAGGACTTCGGCAAACTGTCCCTTTATAACTTATGTAAATGACCTCTGGCGGCGCTGGCCGCCGGTTTAGCACGCGCTATTCAGGAATTCTGGCCCGCAATTTGGACTCATTTGCATGTGCTGTTTGGGCACCGTTTGCCGGAATAGTCGGTGCGCGCCTAAGTGACCTACATCCGGTCTCCAGGGGCGTGCGGTGCCCGCCGCGAATTGGTTTCCGTGCAACTGCCGGCGCGCCCCGCGGGGGTGTTGCAGCGGCAGCGACATTGCACTGTGGGTATCAAACTTAGTGTCATCAAATACCGAGCGCCAAAGCCATCACTGTTGCGTCATATTTGACATTGTGCCCTCCCTTAACGTAAAATGAAGGCTGTTAGCCTTATGCTGGGAGATGTTTAGGCACAAGTTAACTGACTTATTTACTAGCTGACAAACGACATTTCCCAGGTATTCATTTTGCCGGTTTTGTATTAGCAACGAAAACAAAATATGAATTGAGTTTCTGATGAAGTATCAGGAAGCTTCAATCCCATGAATTGGTGAAGACGGCTTTGATATTATGAAATAATCTTACAAAGAAATATGCATAATGTATTCGTAAAATGTGTACAAGTAAAGCCGGCCGCGGTGGTCTCGCGGTTCTAGGCGCGCATTTCGGAACCGTACGACTGCTACGGTCGCAGGTTCGAATCCTGCCTCCGGCCTTGATGTGTGTGATGTCCTTAGGTTAGTTAGGTTTAAGTAGTTCTAAGTTCTAGGGGACTAATGACCACAGCAGTTGAGTCCCATAGTTTTCAGAGACATTTTTTTTAAAGTACCCAAATCAAGAAACATGATCCCGGTCAGTTTCTGTACAGTGGCCTGAGGTACTACACGTGCCTAAAACGCGATTGTGTAAACGTCCCTATGACAACACCTCTTCATAGCTCTATACACGGCTATTGATTTCGCCAACAGCCGTTTGCGCTTCGTAAGTCTTTCTTTTATTGGTTTTCAGGACACGAGACGTGTTCATGTCAGTTATGACGATACAAACGTAAGGACAACACGACACTCAGCCCCCAAGCGCTGAAAATCTCCTCCCGGCAAGGAATCGAAGCCACGCCTCTTCGCTTAGCAATCTAGAGCACACTTTGGAGTTGAAAGCTGTCAAAAGCGCTGCCAGATGACAGGGATTTCCTTAAATTGACTCGATTGTAGGAGTTTCTTAACAGAAAAGAATAAGTGTTTAAAAACTTCATTCTTGTTGCGGAATTGTTTGACATATGTGACGTCATATCTCTTTATATGTTGTACAACGATATATTTGAGTACGTATATTCAGGGACATACGTGGATATTGTCAGAGAAATATGTCGTGAATAGAGTTAGCAGCGAAGAAGCAATAAATTTAAACTTCATGCATGATGCAGCAGTTATTCGCGCACATCAATGTTAATGACGCCATATCTCCTGATCTATAGGGCATACAATGATACAATTTTCGAAGCACATTCAGTAGCATTTGTGGATACTGCCTGCAAAATTTGTTGTGAATAGAGTTAGTAAAAAAGAATAAATTTAAATGTCATGCTCAACGTGTTAGTTTTTCATGCGTTGTTTATGACGTCATATCCCCTGAACTACGTTTGACATATGGTTCTTACCCCAGAGCTATTGTTGCATCATGCTAAGGAATACGTTGAGAGAGGACAAGTTGGTCTCTCACCTATTTTTTGCATTCGGAAAGTTATTCAAGATTTCTTTTTGCAGCCTGATGCGACTCGAGTGAGACTCTAGATAGAAAGTTAACGGCCTGAGCAGACGTTGATGAAGACTGGTAGGGCGCTAAAAGCATGAGGTATTTTTATGATTCTTAGCTCGTAGAAACAGCTTGTTGGGAGATGAAAGCAATTGGCGGCGAGCTCATCCCTTCCTAAATCTTGCTGGACAGGCCCGCGGTCATACAGGGCGGACAGGGCCGTCCCTCGTCGAGACAGGCCTCCAGCAGAATAATGCCGTTCACCTTCCGCCGCTCCAGCAGAAGCACAAGTTTTGGTGTTCGCCGATAGTTCAAACAGGCCAGTGAACCACTTCCCCTTGCCGCCTCGGTCGTAGAAGAAAAAGCCGGCGTCTAAGAAACGCTTGGATATAGGACCTTTATTACACATAGCTAGGACTAAAAAGCTCCAAGGCACAGGCAGTTTAGGCAAAGATCTTTGTGTCTGTTCACTTGTTGCCGCGGGTAACGATACAACGATAAAATCATCTTCCCCCTCTGCGAAAACTTAGAATATCCAGTAATTGTCTAAACATCCATGGTGGTGTCTGTTCGTTCTATATCGCGTCTCCCTACCACTTTCGCGCAACGACGCTCTGAGCGTGTTTTTTAGGGAATTGACTAGTTTGAACCTGGGACCTGTTGCTGGTAAGGAGACGCCAGACCACACATGACATGTAGAATTCAGAAGAGTTCAGTGAGACTAGCGATGATATTATCAAATACTTAATGATCTCAGCGTCAGCTCCACTGCACTCCCTGTAAAATAATCGTAATACTAACTAAATTTAGTGGAAGGGTTCAAGGCTTTCCTATTTTTAGTTAGCTGGTAAACTAACGTCGAAAAAAGCAGTTAAGTTTACCATTGGAAATTTTATTTTACTCACAAAACATTGTTTATAAATTGCACTATTGATAAAAGGATGTGTTTTAATACAGGATGGAGAAAACCAACTGCGTTCAACAAAAATGTGAACGAATATTCCATGAATGGGCTTCCAACTTATACAATGGATCGAAGGATGACCTATGCCATATCACATCTACAATCTAGGTTTAAATTAAGTTTCACAAAAGAGAAAAACTATCAGAATGGTCTACAGTGACCTTCAGTTATCTTTAATTACTTATCTAACTTGTCGTAAATTACAGTGGCTGATGTGGCTTCTCAATAACTATATAACAGAAACATCATCGCGTTTCAGATTTTTACTTAAAGTGGCAAATGTGAACACCATGAGCTTTAATTGACGATCGACACTAGTATTACGCAAAAAGGGGGTGTAACAGATGAGACTTCTGCACTTCTGAGTGAAGCTTTAGGCGCTGTTATGCGTCATCGCGTGCGTTCATTATCTTGTCGGTGTTCGTCAGGGGGCCGCGGGCAGCACAGCTCCGCTCACCTCGCCGACTCGGAACTAACTCTTCTCCTCATTTCTCCTTCCTACCATTTACCGAAGTTGGTTTTTTAAAGAAAACTATCTGGCTCTGTTTTCGTCTGACCAATCAGGGTCTCAATGCTAAACTTAAGCTCCGCCTACAAAAATTCTGTCTATCCAATGAGAAACGTTATACTTTTCGTGGTGGGGCAATGTTTTTAAAGTTTGCAACGTAACAGAGAAGTGAGAAAGTCTCACACTAAAACTTGCGGGTGGTGTGGTCTTAGCGGTTAGCTGGCGACGTGGGTATCCGTCCATCCCTTATCGTAGGGCCTTCCAGCTTAACACGGTTCTGCTCTTGGCTTCTGTTCTCGTTTCTCCCCTCGAAACTGCGTCTGTCTCACAGTGGGTAGGTATGACATGCATTTAGGTATTCTTGTGTTAGTCTGTGGTATTCCATTTGCTCACTCATTACTCCTATTACTTTGCTTAATTTAATGTCACGATTTATTCGGAGCTATGTGACATACTACTGGATTTGCTTATCATGTCAGTGTTTTCATGGAAGGTGTTGGATTTGCCCGACACCTTACAATTGGCGGTTTCTTTATTTTTCAGAGAGTCATGCTTCTTAGCTCTTGCCCTGGTTCGACATGAGTTTGTGCTGTCATGTAGGAGGAGAGTTTTAGATCCTCTAGAATCCTGTGACTGGCTCAAGACGGGGTGAAGGTGGTGTCGTTCGTGCATTTTGTAGGAAAACGGATTTTTTTCTGGAGAAAGTTCTTACTGTACCGACAGTGTGACTTCAAACGCCTTGGACTACTCTTTTGCCGAAGACACACTTATTCGTTTTTGGTTTACCAGTCTTGTCTTTTGGTATCCTTGAGCGTTCTTTCGTATATGTGAGCCAAATTGGTCCTCGGTACAACCAGCGAATGGGTGTAGCACACACTGAAATCTACCGTGATTTCAAGGTTTTGGTAGAGAGTAAATTGCGATACGTCTGCCTGATCGCCAGACCGTGGGATTTTTGCATTTCTTTCGTGGCCGCGATCGATTCACAACTGCTGCCCCCAGGTCACATCCTCCGTCGCATACATTTCGCCAGCTGCAAGTTACATCACCGCACGAAGCAAACAGGGTAACGTACTGCCGCTTCGGTTTTGTCAGGGCGTACAGATCTCAATCGCCACTTGCTCTTAGCTGCACCTATAAGAGAGAAACTTCAGTAGATTTGATCAATCAAAGTCTGCTCAACGTCAGATCAATTCAGCTTGCGTTATCCACATTTTTAGGGCCAGAGTACTTGACTCACTGATCACCTAGTTAAACTGTCTCTTCCACCCAAGACCCTTGTCCAATGTGGTTTTAAATCATCTGTTGGTTGTTTACGGTATTCTATCGATAACTTGTTTAGTATAATATATGACTTGTTTTGAGAAAATAAATGTTGATACTACACTAACTTTTTCCTACATTCTCAGTCATTAAAAGAGTCCCACTAGAGTTACCTTTATTTTGGCGTCCTATGCCAGGATCTCGGATTGATGGCACCTTCTGCGACCGTCTGATCGGTGATAGTGTTGGCTAATGAAGTTTCTGTTCCCCATATTTAATGTGGTGCACTGGGTAGAGTTGATTCACGTTGCTGGCGTCTAGACATAGTTCTAAAACTTAATTATTGTATGTATGTGTTTTCATGTTGTGGTTGTGACTTCTGCGACACTTGACTGTTTGTTTCTGTCAGCGAACGATGTTGTGCTGATTTGTTAGGATGGATTGAGATTTACGTTTGTGAGCATAGACAAGCTTGCTTTTATTTAAATTTGTTGTCAGGAACTAGGAATCAGTAGCTCACGGGATCGTAATTTAGCGTAGAATCTGTGAGGCATAGGACTGTGTAGTGTTTAAATCCGCTTGGGTCAAAATTAGAGTACATGCTTACAAGAAGCAAGGCACGTTTGCTACAGAGTAGCGGAAGTAATGGATCCACGTCAGATTATTAGCGGTGACCAGGCAGATATAACAAGGGATTCTCAGGTAAATGAAGTTGCAGCCCGGGCAGAAATGTCGAACGTAGAACTAGCACAGTATGACATGTCTGTCAGGTGATGGAACTGAAGGAGAGACCGCAGCATAACGAAACGATGACGCCCCATCATTGAGACTGGCAGACCATAATCACGAACAAAATTATAGAATGATGGAATCTCGTTCATCTAGGCCGGGAGTTGTTAGCACTGGATCTCAGTTTGAGGCTTTCATGCAATTCATGCAAGAGGCAGGAAGGCAGGGGCAAGAGGCAGAAACGAAGAGATAAGAGGCTGAGAAAAAGAGACAGGAGAAAGAGGAGGAAAGGCACAAATTAGTCGTAAGAATGGCCACAGGCGGAATAGATGGAGACAAGAAAGAGATCGTAGGAACCCGAGAAGAACTAGATAATGTCAAGAAAACGACAGCAGATACGCGTGAGGAGAAGCACGATGCCAAAACAGCGCGATTGGTAGCGCAAGTAGCACAAAACGACGCATCAGTGGCCAAAGAACAAGTTAAACTGGCTAGAACTAAGATATGTAAGACATAAAAGACACTTTTAACTCTCCAAAAGTAAGGGAAAGAAATAGTTAAACACAGGAAGAACTGAGTGAGTCTGCGAGACGAATCGAACAGATAGAAATCAAACAGGCCGAAATCTATGAAGTTAAAGATCAGCAGACGCGAGTCGCCGCGCAACGAAACGAGTTGGCTAAGGACGTTCGGCAGGCACGTGAGCCGGTCGCGCAATTGCAAACACAATCTCGTCCGATAGAGCGCCATCGAGAGCATCACAGAAGTAAAGAAAATGTTTTGTGACTCTCCGAACCGCTATATAAGAACATACCCCCTGCACATGGGCGAATGCCACAGGAATATGCTCCTGCTTCGGCGAAGCGGGAAATAGAATACGCTCTGTCGGCAACACGCAGTATGTCGGATAACGAGCCGGAAAACAATTGTACGCGTCTAAGGAGTCAGAAACGTTATTACATGAATCTGACATTACGAGGGGAGACCATAACAGTGCACGAGGATCATTGGGGCACGGATACATGGAATCACGCAAGTTACATCGCTTGGAATGAGACGGAAAATTTTGTACGGTGGATACGTCGAACCTTTCGAAAACAAACTTTTCATGGCCATCCAGAATTTTCAAGTCTACAAGGAGGCAAATAACGAATTACATCCAAAGACCTGGATGGCACAGTACGATCACGTGCTACGAGAATCTTGGCCACTGATGTATAAGCTCCAATTTACCTGTGGTTTCTTAGAAGGGTCGATTGCAGAACATACCCGCGGAGATGCGGAGAGTTGTCGCTCCCACCAAGAATTTAAGGACGCATTCCTTAGCACACACTGGTCACAGGACACACAGGAAAGGATAAAACAGGGGAGCATGTGAGGGAAGGACTTAGAAGCGTCAGGATTCCGCAGTCCTGTAAAATTCTTCGAATCCCTGGTCAAGAAGAACCGATTCTTGGTTCAACCGTGGTAAGTCCCAAGGAAATTATAAGCCACTGCTACATTAAATTACCTTTACCTTACCAGCAACTGCTCATCGGTAGATCGAGCGATTCAATCAAAGATTTTCAATAGTGCGTTGTGTGAACTTGATTACGTGAATGAAATTCACAACTCGCGTGAAAGAAGTAGAAATAAAGATCGTAACTGGCCAGATGCGCCAGAGAGGAATGACGATGGACGTAATGGGGGAAAACATCGATCGAATCGAAACCAGAATTCAAACTTCAATGGGAATAACCATCCATCATGAAAAATAGAAGAAGAAGACGAAATTATAATGATAACAACTACCGACGAAAAGGAAACTGGAGAGACCAACAGAACATTAACCAGGGCCAACAGGATTCTAGGGACCAACAGCAACGCAATAGCAGGACATGCAACGGTCAAGGTCAATGGAATGACCAATGTAGCGAATATGTGGAATTGAGTCCACCTAATCCATCGCAGGGGTCACACAGGAAATTCAAACAGGAATTGATGCACAGCCGATGCGGACTCAGCTCAAAACAAAGCCGCAGAAACTATTGGAACGAGCGATATTAACCTGTTAATAGTATTAGGATACAAGAGAACTGCAACGGGGAGAGAAGGTGCAGTATGTAAATAGTCTCCATGGATGAACTGTTTAACAGAATTTAATGTTGACCTTGTGTTGCTTTTCCATTTGTTCTATTTCAGTGTTATTTTGTTTGTTCGTCATTTCCTTTAGTGTTCAGTAAGAGTCCTTGTAGAACGTGGTTAAATGAGTTGCGTGTTTGTAACATCTTCACGTCAACATTCACTGGCAGGAGGCAGATTGAATTGAAATTCCGTTGCAAGTCATATCTCATCAACAATTTGCAGTTTTGTGGCATAGCAAACCAGGCACGTTGCAGTGCTGAATACTCCAAACAATTGAACTCACAGTTGTTGTCCGTTTTCCGATTCCAGGAGAGCAAGGAGATCTGTCGTAATTTGACCGCAATTGGGCATCGTACTCTGTCGAAGCACTCTCGTAGAAGAACCTTCACAAGTATCACCATGACCACTGAAATTGTTTCTGTCTACTTTCCGTGGTTTGTTGTGCACTGCCCAATAGACGGATGTACGTCACTTTGTTTTTCGTTGTGTCAAGACTGTAAATCGTGCCATAGAGCATATGCGTCTCGATGTTCGGATGTGCTTCGTATGGTGTTAGCGGTCCAAGCTTTGGGCGCGTGTCGACGCTAAGACTCAGTGTGTTATGAGCATGTGTGTCTCGATCTTCAGATATGTTTTGTATGGTGTTATCGAACCACGCTTTAGACGCGTGTCTATACTAAAACTCCTTGTGTTACCGGCCATCGCCTGTCGTGTGGTGTAGCCTGTCACGTGGTGGAGTTTTGACAGCGGCATGTGAGCGCCGTCGGCGAAATATTGTGTATGGGGAATTAGCACGGACAAGTGCAAGTCACAGTAGAGTGGCGAACGCTAGACCCGGAAACAGGAAGCAAAAACGAACTGATGAACCATGGATGAGACTTATATTAGAAAAACGTTTGTGTATAAACATAATGCAGCATTAAAATTAAAACTGAGTTAGTGTGATCGCTTCTCAGTTTTGCTTGTTGATAACTTGATACCAGTGTCTGAGTTTAATTTTTACAGCACTAAATATGATCACTATGTCACTATGTCACCCGTCACGGTAGCAATTACAAAACCAGAATCACGCATTTCCTCGAAGAAAATTGTAGATGTGGTAAATCCAACCCACACCGTGACTTTCTCGTCGTGCAATGGAGTTTCCACGACAGTTCTAGGATTTTCGGTAGCCCAAATTCTGCAGTTGAGGGCGTTGACAATCCCCGGAGCGTGAAATGAGCTTCGTCGGTCCACAACACGTTACTAAAACAATCGTCATCTTCCGCCATCTTTTGAAACGCCCACACCGCAAATGCCCTCCGTTTCACTAAATCACCAGGTAACAGTTCATGATGCCGATGGATTTTGTAGGATAGCATCGGAGGGTACCATTAAGTGCCAACCAAACACTAGTGTATGGAATGCCGGTGCGACGTGCGACTGCACGAGCGCTGACTTCCTCGTGCATAGACGAACCCGCTACAGTCTCAATTTCTTCCTGAACTGTCTCAGCAGCATTACGCCTTGTGCTCGGCCGGCCACTACGGGGTCTATCGTCTAAACAACCCGTGGCTTCGAACTTCGAAATCATTCTCGCCACAGCTGCATTTGTCAACGGACCTTTACCCGTTCGAATCCCCTTCCTATGGCGATAGGATCGTAATGCTGAACTAGCACATTCCCCATTCTGATAATACAGCTTCACTAAAAGCGCCTTTTCAGGTAACGTCAACATGCTGCGACTGCTGGCGCATCTGTTTCTCTCTCTCATTACAGCTCCTTTTATACACGATTTTCATGCGCAGTCACTGACGTTTTGCTGTCCAGCGCCATCTGTGGGACATTTTGCGAACATTGTTTTTTTTTTGTTCTAATAAAACCCCATGTCATGCCAAGCATGTGTCAATTTTTACCTCTCTATCTACATTAATCCACGATTTATTAAGTTATCAAATTTATGCTGACTTTTTGATCACCTGGTATTTTCTGTAAATTGATAACATCGATGTAACAACATTTGGGAGAAAATATGGCACATGAACACACTTGAGGATCGTGCATGCTCTGGAACCAACATGGCAGACTGGACATTACGGCCCACAGCAGCCAACGAAAGGTTAGTAGAGTGGGCTGCCGTAATGAGTCAGCTGTAGCAGCCCAGGTGTGAGGGACTGGCTGCTGCGACAGAACCAGCCGCTGGCAGCTGACGCACCTACGTCACACAGCCCGGTCGTCTACCAGTGAAGGCAGCATGTCTCAAGCCAGCACAGACAGCGGGATGCCAACACACGGCGGCAGCAACCCCCTGGTGGCCAACGACCCACCATGCCGCTAATCGAGGGACAAGCGAGTCGCGTGGCACCACAGTCGACATGCACGCCGAACCTAACTGACGCAGCAAGGTGCCGAGAGTGACATGTCCCGTCGACAACAGGTGAGCTAATGCGATGTTCCGTGGCAGCAGGCGCACGTTCCGATGCACAGGCGAACGAGAAGAAAAGGGCTGTCCCAGGTCCCCACTAACGCTGAATGGATTTCTGCGCCAGGGGGGAGGGGGGGGGGATCCACGTCAAATGCAATGCTGTCACACCAGTCCCTGACAGGTGACTGCGGCTTGACTAGGATGGTGCGCTGAGTAAGAGGCCATTTCATTCTGGCACAAATTGCTGTTCCTCAGTCCTACCAGTCTCGGTTTGTTTATGTGCATATGTGCAATGTACTCAATTCGACTGACGTTTTCAACTATAAAATTTGTCTCCCAGGGACCCTTGTGGAGGGAGCAATACGATACCTTTCTGTAATATAATTATGTAACATCTTTTGTTCTCTTGTATGTATCAATTGAACAGTCTTGGTTGTGAGGTCTGTGTCTTTTTTGCACATTTATTAATGCTCTTGACACTGATTATGTTCTTGTATTTGTTTGCACGTCATAGAAAATAATACGCAAATTTATACAACTTGGGTAATAAGACAGACAGATTACGAATGTGATTTCCTTGTTCATTGAGAATATGAGAATGTACGCATGTGTTTAATGATTGAGACCAAATGAGTGATACAGCACGGTTAAATCAGTGAGTAGACAACAGTTCACACTCCAGGACGTGTAGATGATTAGGCATCTGTGACCTCAGAGTATGCCTCTGTGAATGGGTGTACTTCTTTGCCAATATTGACCCTTAGACAATATGTCTAATAGTGTATTTGAAATACGACAGTATGCAATCTAAAGCACTGTATAACATGAAAACACTTGATAATGGCACTTTAAGGCCGAAATCATGATCGTGTAAATGTAACACTGCAAACAAAAAAACAGACTAATGACGGTACTGACTTTAAACAAGTTCAGTAAATTAGATCAATTAACGCCTGCTCAGCGTCAGATAAATTCAGCTTGAATTATCCACATTTTAAGGACCAGAGTACTTGACTCTCTGATCACCTACTTACACTGCCACCCAGGATCCTTGTCCAATGTAGTCTTAAATCACCTGTTAGTTTTTATGGTATTCTATCGATAACTTGTTTAGTATAATTTTTGACTTGTTTTGGGAAAATAAATATTGTTAGTACACTAACTTTTGCCTACATTATCAGTCATTTAAATAGTCCCACCAGAGTTACCTTTCATCGTGTACCAATCCAGTAGTTTACACACACACACACACACACACACACTTTATTATGGTATGTAGGTATTTATTTAAACGTCGCCGATCCAAGTACTCTGACCACCGACACTTAATGAATTAGTGATTTTTCACCATAGCTGTGTCCACCCCCGGTAGCTCAGTGTTCACCGTGACAGAATGTCCTAAGGGCCCGGGCTCGATTCCAGGCTGAGTAGGAGATTTTTTTCCGCTCAAGGACTGGGTGTTGTGGTGTCCTAATAATGATCATTTCATCCCCATCGACGCACAAGTCGCCGGAGTGGCGTCAGATCAATAGACTTGCACTCGATAAACGGTCTACCCTACAGGAGACCCTAGTCACACGACGACCATAGCTGTTGTCAAGCCTAAACCTGTGGTCACTCGCCAGGGTGGCTTTTCGTAAAAATATCAAATTTTTGTGTTACAATGCAAATGAATTTTCGTGATTTTATGGTTTACAAAAGCTTTCAAGTAGCTGCATAATCTATGCAGTCTACACCAGGAAATGTTTTAATTTACGTCTTACAGCATAAAGCTCTGCTTCTTTGATAAGTTACATATTGAGGACCTAAAGACAAAATGGTAAACACATGTGTGTACATGTAACATCACTTGTAGCAATAACCAAATTTATATTTGTTTTGTATTCCACTGAGTGTCCAGTGGAAATACATGTTCCAGTCACATTAACGTGATCAAAACATTATGTTCAGTGTCAGGGTGCAATAATCTGACAGGTGGAAGATGGCAGCACAGGCTGTGGAGGGTATATAAAGCAGGTCAGAGGAACGCAGAAAATAATGCAGTCTTTTTCGTAATGCGGAAACGGAGCGATCTATCTGACGTTCAAAAGGGCATGATCATTGCCTTTCAGGCCAATGGCAGAAGCATATCCGAAATGGTTATGTTTGTAAACTATTCGCATGACACCGTGGTTAAAGTATACCGCACATTGCAAAACTGCGACGTTCGAAACGACACCGAGGCAGCTGTCACGCACCATGGGCCATGCATAACAAGGGTGAACGACGGCTGTGAAGATGTGTACAGGCAAATAACGTGGAACTTTTGAGCAACTGATCGCCCACGTGAACCAAGGGGCTACGGACAGTGTCCTCAACGATCATTCAGCGAATGTTGCTTTCTATGTGGCTCTGCAGCAGGTGCCTGGTTCATTCACCCATGATGACTGCTGTTAATCGACAGTGAAGGCTCGAATTTGCACGCCTTTACCGCAACTGGACCTCAGCGGCCTTTTCAGATGACTCACTTTTTATGCTCCATCGGAGAGAGGGCTGTTTCGGCATACGGCATGAGATGTCTGAAAACAAACAAGCGTTATGGTCTGGGGAATGTATTCGTGGCATTCCCTGTGCGATCTCATCGTTCTGATAGGCACATTGGATCAACACAAGTATGTATCTATCCTTGTGGTCCATGTACATCCTTAAATGCTGTTCGTTTATCCTCGACACCATGCTATCTACCAACAGAATAATGCAACGTGTGACATAGCTCCCAGTGTACGTGTGTGGTTCGAAGAGCACGAGAAGAGTTTACAGCACTCACCCAACCAAGAAGCTGCCCGAATTTAAACACAATCGAGAATCTATGGGACCACCTCGATCGCGTTGTTTGCGCCATGGGACGTTTCGCAGCTTGCCAGGGCGCTGGAGTCGGCATGGGTTCATATCCCTGTCGGTATCTTCCAGAAGCAAAAGGTGGTTTTTAGGTTTTTGCCAGGTAGTCACAGAAATGTGACTTGCAGCGTAGTTTACGCCTTATATGATAGACCTCAGTTTCTTTGATATGTGATATGTTGAGCCATGAGCTAAGGAGAAGATAGCGAATATATGTGTTTACTTCAAATGTCACATGAGCCCGTCGTTTGATTGGCTCTACCGAAGGACAAAGTCGTATGGTAAAGGAACACTTCTTCAGCTGCGATGCATATTGTTGCACAGTTTCTTATTCTTAGCCTGGAGCATGATGTAAACTATACATTGCATCTTTTTAAGCACTAGCAGTATTCACTGAAGTTTTTGTTTCCAAGATAATCTTTAGTTTTAATTACTGATCAACTGATAAAGCCTCTGCCAATGTATTACGGGATTTTAACGAACTTTTAGGTACTTTTTGGTTCATAATTCTAGTTTTACTAGTTCTACAATTACATACATACATATACATACATACAAACATACTCCACAAGCCGTCATTCTGTGCATGGCGGAGAATACTTTTACCACCTTGTCATTCACTTTTCTCCCATGTTCCTCTTGACAGGACTACACAACTATTGATATTCTTCATTGACGATAAAATCAGCTACATTTTAAAAATTATGTAATATTAAAAAGGAAAGCACGACCTGATTTCAAGACCTGTGTCCCATCTTCAGGTGTATCAACATAAACGTTCATTAATTTGGGACACAAATTAAAATACGCTTAATATGTTATCATTTCCTTGCTTGGCATCATTTGGGTCACGGTTCTCTTGGGATATCCACAACTGTCGATATTCTTCATCAGTGTCAACATCTTTGACTTTTTCAATAATTAGTTATTTCTAATACGGAAAGCACAAAGTAGTTTCAGGATCTATGTCCCATCTTCAGGTACATCATCAGAAACATTCACTAATTTGTGACACAAATTAAAATATGCATAGTATGCCTCATATCCTTGCTAGGGGTCTTTCGACACAAGTTTCTCTTGATAGAATAGCCACAACTCTTGATATTCAGCATCAGTGATAAAATCCACTACAGTTGTAAAAATTATTCATTTCTAGAAAGAAAAGTACAACCCGTTTTCAGGACCTCTGTCGAATCTTCAGGTGGACCAGCACAAACTTTCACTAATTGGTAACACAGTAAATTATTAACTTTAAGTGTGGGTGGCTGCAGTTTTTCCTTCAGTGATTCTAACTAATACAGCCACAGTGTTCGCAAACTTTAATCTGATGTATTGGTAATATTCATTGTGTTTTTAAGTAGGCCCAGCAAACCAACGAAACAAACATTGTTTATTGGAAAGTTCCCCAGGATGCTCATAACTCTTGGAAGAGGACAGTGATGTAATTCTCGTAAACGTTAGAAGAGAAACTTTGCACAAAAGAATACATTAAAATGTGATGTTACATGGTGTTTTGTTTTCCTCCAGTCAACTGATTTCCAGCAAATGATTACGAATTACTGTCTAACTCAGTACTACCAAGTAATGTTACATTCGATGACATGTTTGTATAGCGTAATATGTAGTGCACTACCTTTCAGGGCAAAGACATGAATGATGCCCATATCGAAATCATCTATCCTGTTAACGCCTGTAGGTCTCGCATACTGTTCGGCATGAATGATTTACCGAAAAAGGTAGAAGATACTGAACTCGCATTCGGGAGGATGTTAGTGCTATAGCTACAGCAACTGCAGATCACTTTTGATCTTGAAGGTGGCCAGAGACTTCGACCGCTTAATACCACACGCATGGGTTATCTAGATGAAGCGGGCAGAACAATGACGTCATAATCCAAGAGGCCAGTGGTGAGATATTCAGAAATGTCGAAGATAGCGTAACTATGTCAACTGTACTAAGTTTAAAGTGACGGGAAAATTAAAAACCAAGTTGACAGAACTATCCAAGTTCACTTTGCAATCCCTCTATCCAAGGTAGCGCTGTATAATAGAGCGCCAAGTTCAAAAGTATCCAAAGGATCTGGATTATTTGTCAAAAGTACTTTAAGATACTGACAATGCTGGCCTTATTTATAGAATCTCTACTCGTAAAATTTCCGTATTATTTATGAGAAATACACTGAAGGAAAAAAATCACAACACCAATAAATAATTAGTGTAGTGTAATGAAATTTCACGAATACATTTGTCAAGGTAACATATTGGAGTGATACTGTTACGAGATCACAGGTTAATGTAAGCGCGAGATAAAGCTTGGCAAATGTGACTTGCTGGCACATTGATAACCGGTGTATCACCAGAATCTCGTCCTTGGCTCACATACTGCCACTACTGAAGCTTACTTGCAGCTTAAGCTGCATTAGGCAATCAGCGAAGTTCGATCATTGTACCATGCTTTATAGAAACCAAAAATCAACAGTGTTATTCCTCAAAATATGTAAAGATTTGTTCTGTAGCATTGCAGATCACACATGGCACTATTTATCTAACTTGCAGCATAAATATGCCTCAGTGATATTTATCCAAATGTTATTCTTTGACAATACAAATGAGGAGACACGTGGTCTATTGATTTAAAAAATGTGTGGATAAAAATCCTACATCAAGATCACAAATTTTCTTTAAATGATTACTGGTATCGGCTACTTACTGAGCCATTTTCAGGTCGGTCTAAAACATTGTTCAGTGTGTGACACTCGTTACGCATCATAGTATTTTTATACCTAAGTCGGCCAGGTTACATAAAAAATCCTAAAGTGAAAATCGTTTATGAAAATTGACAATGTTGACAGTTTACATAATTAACTACGATTTTCACTTTATGGTTTTTTATTTAACCTGGGTGACTTAGTTCTGACAAATACAACGATGTATGATGAGCGTCACACCCCGAACGACATTTGGGCTGATATAAAGGCGGTTTGGTAATGAGCCAAAACTGGTAAGGAGTAAACCAAATTTGTGATATTGATGTAGAATTTTTACCCACACATGATTTACCCAAATACGTAAAGATTTGCTATATAACAGCACAAAACACACACACCTCTCTAATTGTCACTACAGTTGTAACTTGCAAGATTAAGTGAATAAAATCATATGTTCGAGGCTTCGGTAGTCAACATGACAGGGATAATGGCAAATAACTTGCGATGTATGGAGGGCACTTTATTACAATTTCGTTTGATGCTTATCCGTAACTGGTGACATGTGCAGCTGTTTGTTAGAATTTAGTTTGATTCTTATCTTCAGCTATATCGCTGGATAATTTATTAGCGTTTTGTTAGATGCCTATATGTAATTGGTCATGTATGTGTCAGTTTATGTGGCAAACCATCACAATTTTTATTGTTGTTTATGTTGGGGTAATAGATGTTAGTTGACATGGTGTCTGCCATTACCCAAAATATGGTGACTATCATTATTTACCAAACTGACGCTCATTACCTCAATATAAGCATCAAAATCTATTTTATATTTGGTTACACGCAAGCATAAGACAAAATTGTAACAAACTGCCCCATATATCTCTAGCTACAGATAAGCATCAAACAAAATTGTAACAAAATTGTAACAAATTGTCCCATCAAAATAAACTGTAACGAATTGTCCGCATACGTCAGCAACTAGAGATAACCGAAAATAAAACTGTAACAAATTGCCATCCATACTCGTACACCACCAGTAAATTTCCATTAACACAACCATAGTGACTACAGTTATACTGAATATCTGCTTTAATCTGTAAATTACAATTTTAATGCTGGTAAGTGAACCATGCCTGTTTTTTAATGTTATAGAACACATTTTTAATTTCTTTTTACCTCTTTAACGTGTACTTCTTCCCAAGTGCAGCTTAGCCTGTAAGCTAGATGAGTAGTACCAATACGCAAGTCATGTGCATTTTTTACTAGCATAGAACGAATAAGCTATAACAGCATTACCGCATGTTTTTTGTTCTGTTACATAACAAATCTTTACGTCCATCATTACCTTTGAGCAAGCAATGTTTATGAAGCTTACTATAATATTTTGTGCATTTTGCAGTTACACTTGCATATCATAAAAATATGTAATTAGGTGGTACAACATGTTAAAGATGTCACCAAAACACACCAGTTTTGCTATGCTTTGCTGTACTAAAGAGTCGGAAAAAATGATGTCGGTGGATAAACATGCTATAGATGTAATTCATTGTGGAGATACTGTCTGTATAATTTGTAGATACCCCTGGTACCACAGTTCTGATCCATAAATGTTACAGCCTCCATTGTAAGTTTGTTTATATACTCCAGTGGAACATAACAATAGCTACAATCAAGTTAAAAATGATATAAAGGAACTATGTAAACCAGTCAGTAACGTTGCTTATGTATTTTATGCATTTTCTTCCCTCCTAAAAAGATATTTAGGCAGATGTCAATGACTCGTTTTTGTACCATCAGTATAATCTCCTCATTCATGCCCAAGAGGAAGTGTCAACTATTACTGCATTGCCTGCACATAATGTAAATTTAGAAACATAAATTTTAAATTGTTATCGACCAATAATACAAACAATTTAGATGTGGAAATAATCTTAACCAGTACGTTACACAGCAAATTTATTCTTCCAGCAGCTGACCAATTATTTTAGCTAATGTGTTTTGTACAGTTCTAGGACAGTAACAAACGATGGGGAAACATTTAATATGGGGCTCTATTGTGACATGCAAGTAGTACATAGATCAATGTTTGTTTCTTATCCAGTGAAGCTCAACCTGTAAATTAGATCAGCCAGTCACACGTATTTTCATACACAATTTAGAAGTGTAAATACTGTAAGATACACCACTAATGTCTATATCCGTACATATTTTTAACAGATGCCACGGTCACAGGCTTGGACGCAGCAGCCTCGTGCAAGTATGAGTGCGAGAGAAAATATAATGATTGCTAACAATGAGTTAAATTTCATTCGAGCAGCAAATAGGATAAAGGTGGTGGTGGTTGTTGAGATGTTTAAGGGGGACTAAACAGCTAAGGTCACCAGTCCCCCATAGGATAAAGGTTTTCAATCTACAAGTAGTGTTAATTCCTACTTAATTGTCAATATTATGTTCTTCCTACTTTTATTACACTACTGGCCATTAAAATTGCTACACCACGAAAATGACGGGCTACAGACGCGAAATTTAACCGACAGGAAGAAGATGCTGTGATATGCTTTTCAGAGCATTCACACTAGGTTGGCGCCGGTGGCGACACCTACAACGTGCTGTCATGACGAAAGTTTCCAACCGATTTCTCATACACAAACAGCTTTGTTGCCTGGTGAAACGTTGTTGGGATGCCTCGTGTAAGGAGGAGAAATGCGTACCATCACGTTTCCGACTTTGATAAAGGTCGGATCGTAGCCTATTGCGACAGTGCTGCTCGCGTTGGTCGAGATCCAATGACTGTTAGCAGAATATGGAATCGGTGGGTTCAGTTGGGTAATACGGAACGCCGTGCTGGATCACAACGGCCTCGTAGCACTAGCAGTCGAGATGACAGGCATCTTATCCGTATGGCTGTAACGGATCGTGCAGCCACGTCTCGATCCCTGAGTCAACAGATGGGGACGTTTGGAACAGACAACAACCATCTGCACGAACAGTTCGACGACGTTTGCAGCAGCATGGACTATCAGCTGAGACCATAGCTGCGGTTACCCTTGACGCTGCATCACAGACAGGAGCGCCTGCGATGGTGTACTCAACGACGACCCTGGGTGCACGAATGGCAAAACGTCATTTTTTCTGGTGAATCCAGGTTTTGTTTACAGCATCATGATGGTCGCTTCCGTGTTTGGCGACATCGCGGTAAACGCACATTGGAAGCGTGTATTCGTGATCGCCATACTGGCGTATCACCCGGCCTGATGGTATTGGGTGCCGTTGGTTACACGTCTCGGTCACCTCTTGTTCGCATTGATATCACTTTGAACAGTGGACGTTACATTTCAGAGTTGTTACGACCGTGGCTCTACTGTTCATTCAGTCCCTGCGAAACCCTACATTTCAGCAGGGTAACGCACGACCGCATGTTTCAGGTCCTGTACGGTTCTGGATACAGAAAATGTTCGACCACTGCCCTGGCCAGCACATTCTCCAGATCTCTCATCAATTGAAAACGTCTGGTTAATGGTGGCCGTGCAACTGGCTCGTCACAATAAGGCAGTCACTACTCTTGATGAACTGTGGTATCGTGTTGAAGCTGCATGGGCAGCTGTACCTGCATACGCCATCCAAGCTCTGTTTGACTCAATGCCCAGGCGTATCAAGGCCATTATTTGAACAAGTGGCCATATTGGATTGAAATGTCAGAGGTGTTGCTATGCATAACTGATTTAGTTCTGTCAACTTGGATTTTTTAATTTTGACTACAGTTTAAATTTAGGACAACTGGGCAGTCATTGCACTGACTCCTGCATCTGGAAAAAATATGCATGTGACATAATGTAGGCGAGGTCAGTGACCAAGTTCATGGGCAAAGGTAGCCTGGAATTGCTATAGCTATACTACCTGTTCTGTTGGCAGAAGAGCCAACACCGTGTTACTAGAGGAGGCCGAAATGCACGCGTTTAGCTCAGGCAGGCTGGCGTGAGGAGGGAAGGACTATACTGACGTGAGGTCTGGAACATGACAAGGAATTAGAATTCAGAAAGTGGACGTAGCTAGTTTGATACTTAACTTTAATCCATTAATGATGAACGTCGCGCTTGACGGTACATGATTCACAATATTATTAGTTCAGATTATATTCTTGAAGAATATGGCGCCTTGCTAGGTCGCAGCAAATGACGTAACTGAAGGCTATGCTAAACTGTCGTCTCTGCAAATGAGAGCGTAAATAGTCAGTGAACCATCGCTAGCAAAGTCGGCTGTACCACTGGGGCGAGTGCTAGGGAGTCTCTCTAGACTAGACCTGCCGTGTGGCGGCACTCGGTCTGCAATCACTGATAGTGGCGACACGCGGGTCCGACGTATACTACCGGACCGCGGCCGATTTAAAGGCTACCACCTAGCAAGTGTGGTGTCTGGCGGTGACACCACACTACCGATGGTGCGGCGGTTCAAATCCCCGTCGAGCCATCCAGGTTGAGGCTTTATGGGTTTCTCTAAATCTCTTAACTGAAATTTTGGGTTGTTTCGTTTGAAAAGGGAAATTTCCTCCTCTATCTTCCTTCTTCAGCTCCATTTCTAATTCTCTCGTCATTGACCAGATATTGAATCCTAAGCGTTCTTTTTCAGTGATATTTTAAGGTAATTCCAGTACAACGTACAACAACATCTCATTTCCATTTTAGAAACACAAAATACTAATAAAACAACAAAAAATGACGATGAATACGGTGCCCCCTCCATCCCAGAACACCGCCTAGGCTAGACAACGAGAATGGTATGCGGACACAAAAATATAATAACGGAAAAACTGGATGGAAAAGCACCATTTGCGCTCAGTGGGACTGCCTTTTGAAAAGCGAAGACAGAAATGATTCCACAATTGGTGAAATACTGAGTTTCCTGGAATACAAGTACATAAAGTGCGAAGATTAATTAACGTTTAAGTTAGCTTCACGATCAGGATACAAAAGTGATAGGAGTGATTTCCTGCAGTTGGAAGGTCGTTTGTGAAATGATCTTCGTTTAAGTGCCTTTTCTACGTGTTTTTCTCGATCGGCTGACTCAGATGAACAGTAGTCATACGTGAGCAACTATCATTTTAATCGGAATGGTCGTTTTCGTGGACGCTGTTTAACGTTTTCCGATTTTTTCTGTTTTGATCATGACTAAACATTTCGCTAACACTAAGTTCTGCTTCTTGTTGGAGAAATCTACACCATGAACAATCAATCTGGTTCGGTAGTCTTTTGGATAGAAAGCGTTGCGCAAGGTTTGAAGTACGACTTGTTCACTCGTTTCAAAAGAAGGCAGACAGCAGTTGAAGGTGAAAACTTGCCGGCATGTGCTCTTCTTCCGTAACAGACGACAACATTGAAATAAATCGACATGAGATCATGAATTATCGTTGGAGAAAGAGTGCTGAATTGGAGGAGATAACTAATACGCTGTAGTACACGTTAACACATTTTGTCTGGAGACTAAAAGATGAAACATTTGACAGCGAAATTCGTTCTTCGTATGTTTTCCCTTAAACAGAGATCAATCCATATAAGATCATTACACAGCAAATAGATTCTGGCTTTTTTTTTTTTCAGGAAGTATTACAGGCGATAAGACTTGGTGTTATGGATATTATCCAAAAAAAAAAAAAAAAAAAAAAAAACAAGAAACAACTGATCCGATGGAAAACTGGTGCTTCATCACTACGGCCGAACAAAGAAAAACAAGGAGGATTATCGTTTATTTCTACATGAAGGGGGTAGTCTATTGTCAATTTGTTTCATCAGTTACCACATTTGGTGATGAACTCACCAGAGCTGCCCACCATTAGGAACTTTATATTAACTGGAATGTAGCGTTCAACTAGTGCCTGCTGTTTAATATATAATTTAATGCAGCTCAATGTGCAAAACCTTTTATGACTACTGTTTTTCAGTCACACAGCTGCTACGAATTTTCCCCGCTTTCTGAAACGGTCTATAGCATCTTCCAGTCAACAAAAGTACTTTAAGATTAGAAGACTAATTCCTTAAAAGCTGAGATGGAAGACCTCTCAAAGAGTAAAACTTCAAGATAAATCGTATACTGAAACCCTAACCCATTCTCCGGTGAATGCCGATGGTCGTAAGATATTGGTGATCTCTCATTCCGGAAAACTTACAAGGGGAAGGCCTCAGATAAGGCCAACCGATTCGGCTCAGATTTGGCAGGTCACTTGTGTACAACCTAAAATTGGCAGGATCGATAGATAATTGTAAATAGAGAATGTTTCATTATCAGGTATGGGGTCCGAAAACGCATACTTTTCCAGAAATCGAGGTAAGAAACCTTTACAACTGGTGCGTCTGTACACATGATTAACGCCTTTTCGTCGACAGCACCAACAGCACCAACAGCAGCAACGGCCAAGGTAACTGCCTGAGAATCTGATAACCCGGGTTCGAATCCCGAAGAAAGCCACTAGGTGTTTTTCTTTTAGTTTGTATTTTTCCATATCTCAATTGATAGGGATAGGAGGGTTGATACGGTAAGTAAATCAGTAAGGAAGGATAATAATAAGGTAGGCAAATAAATTTCTCAAACCTCTTGGGAAAGTAAACAACTAAAATGATACTCCAGTTCACTTCACAATGGTTCTTCCAGTCACTGATACGTGTCCTCACTTTTCTTCGAAGAACTAGATGGATGGTACATGTCATATAAGCATTCGAAACAAATATACTCACGGTACCAAGAACATCTAATGAATGCAATCTTTCGACAGCTACATTTTTCCGTCCGAAGAGTCGGCGGGAAACAAACTTGGTTTACATTTAAAAATACATCTTTTTCGGCAATTAATTTTGATGCGTACCACGCATATGATATCATTGCCTGAAAAATCGGTGCTGAAAGTTGGTTATGAATTACGCTGTGAACAGTTATTGCATCCGTGAGGTTGTGCAGTTCCCGCTGGGTTCCCAGAAGCACACTGCAATTCTGAAGCTTGGAAATAAAGTTTTTAACCAGGCGATAGAAATAAACGTCACACAGTTGGCATACAGGTGTGCAGTTTGGCAGTATTACTTTTACTGTGCACGTCGGCTGACCCTAGTCATCTATAAACATTGTGTCATATATTGTAGTATTAATTTGTCCACTCCAGGAATCCAATATTAGACAAAACTTGGTATCAGAAACGTATGATTTTAAAACACTCTCAAGAAATGTTCTGCAAATCGCATTCGTAATTTTCTCGGATTTGGAGCAGGTAATGTAAACATTTTCAACAAGTCGGTTAAACGATTGACCTCTTCTATAAATTGAGGACCAAAAGTAACATTCGTTTCTTGTAAACACAGGAAAACCTTAGGCAACACTTTACCAGAGGCTGTAATGGCATATTGCACCGTGTACGAATGTGTTAGTTTGTTTTTACAGCCAACTGCGACAAGGGTTCGTTTTTCTCCCTTATGCGATAACGTGCGATGAATGTTCACCCGATACTCGTATCCTGTTTGATCGGTGTTGATCACGCAATCACGATTAAAACTGGTCATAAGTGACGCCGTTTGCGTGCTGAAAAGAGCCGCCACTTTCTGTATATATACTCTATTTTGTTCTTCCTTGTGAGCGACGTATTTAGTGACGCGCCGTTGGCGAATTTTATATTCCGATTTGAAATTTCTTGCTGGAGATAATGATGCAGCAAACGTAAAATCCTTGTTGGCCGTATATTGGAGCGCTGCACCTGTAGCCCACTCCTGAAGTATTCTCGTTGTTACATTCTCGTTACGACAGATTAATCGTATGTCCACTTATTTATCGCCTGATATTTATCGTATCTTGTCCCTCCTTTAACGATATCACTTTCCCACAACTTCAAGTCCTTCTTCCTTTTCAGGGCTGTTGTTGCCCCATTCTTTTGCTGTGTTTGTAAGTTTCAATTTGGATGATTCCTGGCTAGCGTTACCACCTTTACTTTTACTCCAAGCGGTATAGCGCCGTATTTCAGTCGTTTAGTAACCGGTCTCCTGATATCCCAGTGACGTTGAGATTTCCAGAGTGTTATGACCATTCTGCGATTCACTAGTTGGGATATCTTCCACTGAATCACCTTCCGCTTCGTCTTCATGGTATAGTACTTCAGTATCAACAAAAGTCATTTCGTTCGTCAGCTCCAAAAATCGCTCGACGATAGCCGCTCCTATCACTCTGGAACGCCGAGAAACAGAAGTGCCTGCTTTTGGTAGTACATTGATAATGCATCTGTCTTGCAAAACTTTTACAAACCAAAACACGGCGTCGGTAACTTCCCGCTCTCCATCGTCTGTGACAGGCTCCCAACTAAATATTACAGCGCTAGTCGAAGGGTGTACATCCTCCATTATTCAGATTAGGCACCTGCAAGATATGACACACTAGACAATAACTAGTTACTACGGCATAAACAGACGAGCTAATTACTACAAACTGCATACAGTACTCGTCATATGTTCCTTACGGAAGAACACTGTATTGATTCACAAAACGTATTTCATTCGGAGCATTAACGATTGAAAAATCACTACATGTTTCCACGAGGTTCGCGGCAGCCTAATGACGGAAAACAACTCTTTTCGATTGACTTCGATAAGGCTCGTGCTGGACACCTTCACTCTTCCAGGTTCGCAACTATGATACGACGAAGAGGCAACCGGGACAACATAACTCTCCCCGCGTGCATTCCGTCCCGTGCCTCGTTGTAAACAAGCGTCGCGCAGTTGGCTACCTGTGATCCCTCGTGAGGAATTCGCAGCACTCTTATTCGGGGTTGTTTTCATGTGACAAGGCTTTAAAGATTAATACTTTACTAACTCACGGCGTTTGGGAAATTAGTTTGCCTACCTTATTATTATCATTCCTTATTGATTTACTTTCCTTATTAACCCTTCTATCCCTATCATTTGAGATATGGAAAAATACAAACGAAAAGAATAACATCCGCGAGGTTTCTTCTACATCTACATCTACATCCATACTCCGCAAGCCACCTGACGGTGTGTGGCGGAGGGTACCCTGAGAACCCGGGTTTCCTGATTCCCAGCCAGTTACCTTGGCCGTTGCGCTGTCGCCGCTGTCCGGGCGAAAAGCGTTTACCATGTGCGTACAGAAGCGGCAGTTGTAAAAGTTCCTTTCCTCGATTTCCAGAACAGTTTGCGTTTTTGGACCCCATACCTGATGATGAAAAATGCTCTAGTTACAATTATCCATCGATCCCTCCAATTTTGAGTTGATTGCTCGTCAGGGGTGATTTTCTCAAAATTGCGGGGGTGTTGACCAAAAATATCTTAGATTCCTTCGTTTTAGGTTGTACACAAGCGACCTGCAAAATCTGAGCCGAATCGGTTGGCCGTGTCTGAGGCGTTCCCCTTGTTAGTCAATGATTTCTCACGGCTGCAAGGCTCCCTATTGTCAGTTTGCAACACTCTCGTCAGCTCCACCCCCCTCCCCCCTGTATCTCTCTCTCTTAAAAAATCTACGTTTTTCCTTCCTTATGGACTGGGATGGTCATAAAATCTGAATGCGTTGCACAGCTGTTCCGGGTGATGTCAACAAAACCAACGGTTCTTCCAGTCCACTTTCGAGGTAATAGCGGACAAAGTACGTTTCACCAAGATGTTATCTCCTGACGCCAGCAAACTTCTCGTTCTAAAGTTGAGGATTCTGTAGCATCTGCATACGGCACTGTCGAAAACTTCAAAGGCCAAGAACACCGGAGAAGTGAACAGTTCAAGACATTTTTAGACTGGCGACCGACGGATGAAAACTTTGCACTCACTGTGGAGCGCTGTGCACGTAAAAACCTCAATGCAGTCGCATCCCTGTCTCTGAGGGATCTTATCACTCTGAAACAGCGACTTCGCGGTTTTGGTATCAGTATGCTGGTCTTGCTTTTTGATTAAAATTGGAGGCTGCGGATGATGATGATGATGATGATGATGACGATGATGATGATTAGCCGTTTCAGGTGCTAAAAGGCGAGGTCATCAGCGCCCTTGCATCAAAAAGAGGATGGTGAATATATATGAAAAAGTTAGTAATAAATTTGAAATCGAGTTGTATCAACATACAAGAACTGAAAATACAACCCTGACATTATGATATCCATAAAAAACCAATCATAAAAGTCAGATAAACTAGGACAACTAAAATAACTAGATAAAATCAAAGACCAAACACCAGTACATACATCGTTAAGTAGGGGACAGATTACTACGGCTGGGTGATTAGTTATAAATAATGGGTGACAAAGTCACTTTACGAAACATTAATATCTAACAATCATTATTTTGGGAAGAAGTCCTGACATCAAACAAACCCTTAAAACACGAACCCCACTCGTCTATTCTCAGTTAAAATTGAGGACAGGCCCTCCTCATGAGTCAGATGTGCCAGAATGAGGTTTGCTGGCTGGTGAGACCCGAATGCCGTGACCGTGACCCTTTCCTCGCCCCTTTCCTTTCGAGTATGATGGGGAGAGGAAATTGAGAGACACTATGCTTTTGCGCGGCCTTCTCTATGCTCATTATTAAAATGTTGCCTTTCTCTTACGCCGTGGCTGCCTAGATTGCTATACCTTTATTTTATTTGCTTTGGCCTGTCTACGTCGAAGCGTCTAGCTTCGGGACAGGTTTCTTCACCAAGGAGCATTAGAAGTAGCCAAGACAGGGGGTTTCGTCCCCTCATATTCTTTTTTTTGGCTACCGAATAAGGGATCCGCTTTGTCATATTTATTTCCTGAATTTTAAGTTCGTCAGCGAAAATAAGGCAATCTCGGCTCCAGACTTGGTAACTCCCACGGCAGTCGATACATACTGCTGGAGATGGACAGTCAGTGCCTTGTTTTGGGCTGCCTTTCCAAATTTTCCTCAAGTCGCTTCACCTCCGCAACTCAGTTGGCTTTTGAAACGCATTATAGGCCAGGTAAGTAACATCTAACCGTGATTCGGAGGAACCTTTCCGTGATGTGTTCAGCTAGCTTTGGAGAACTGAATGTCACTATGAAGATTCAGTTCTGAGATACCTAAGTCCGTAATAATCCGAAAGTAATGAGAAGTAGCAGAAATGAGAACTGCAAGAAACTTAACATCAGATGGCTAAAAATGAGTTACAGGGAGAATTCCCAAATCATTGGACTCGACGTGGAGGAGATGTCATTGCTGCCTCGTTCGCCAGACTTGACGCCTCTGAATTTTTTCTTGTGGAATTCGTGAAAGTCATTGTTTATAAAGAAGTTCCAACTTCACCTGAAGATATGCGAGAGAAAACTGTCAGAGCATGTGCTTCGATAAGTGCCGATGTGATTATGAATACCACTCAGTTCATGATAAGAAGATTGCAACATTGTGTTGAAACCAATGATCATCACTTCGGTCACCTCCTGTAAATGGACGTTCATACCACTTTTGCGGTCTTCGTCGATCTTCAAAGACCTTACTGTTACACATCATTGGATTCGTCTCGATAGCCGCTATTAGAAAATAAGTACCAAACTAAGCATCCCATTTTTAAAAAAATGTTGACCTTCATACGCCGGCCGCTGTGGCCGAGCGGTTGTAGGCGCTTCAGTCCGGAACCACGCAGCTGCTACGGTCGCAGGTTCGAATCCTGCCTCGGGCATGGATGTGTGTGATGTCCTTAGGTTAGTTAGGTTTAAGTAGTTCTAAGTCTAAGTGATTGATGACCTCAGACGTTAAGTCACATAGTACTTAGACATTTGAACCATTTTTGAACCTTCATATCTCTGACGCGATCTCAGCTAGCAACAAAAAACCAATGTCATATTATGGCCCCCATTGTCCCATGAAACATTTGTCCTACAAACTTTTCAGCTGCTATCATACTTTCGAAGTTATTCTAGGCGGCAATAGTTAGTGACTCACCTTGTATAATCACAAAAATCATAAGAAGGTATAAAAACAATTGCAATCCAGGAAAGGGGAGCCACAAGCTCAGGGAGCCCGAAGATTGCTTAAAACACCTCTGCTGCGGTTGTGCACTAAAAGAACAGATGTCCACATCCCGGTAGTACAGAGATCTCTGGTTTTCTGAAGGTATATCGACAGTCGTGACATGTTTGCTTCAACAAACATTTTGTCTGCTGAAGGCTGAAGTAGTACTTGCACCGTGATGGAAGGTGAACTGATAAGCTTTATTATAGCAAGTGCAGGCAACTCAGCCTGCTTTCAAACAAATACAACGAATGTCTTGACCTTGTCTCTGTGCGAAAGTGAAAACGGCCTCTGATGTGGTTCTTAGGATATTCCGCTTTCTCCCTACTCCTAGACACAAAAGAAACGCTACTGATATTCATTAGATGGCCCCCCAAACTTTCTGAAAACGACTCCTGTGAGTATACTCCAGTTTCCACAGTATACTCCTTCTGCTTCAGAGAAATTATATTATAACTGCGCCGGTCACGTTTGGACAAAATCCCGTTACGTCAAGTAACGTGTTATTTTCCGCCTGGCAAAATATTTGCATCTATTCACCTACATTCGAAGCACATGTTACGGGAAGCTGAGAAAGAGAGTGTTAGAGGGAGATGACATATACGTGCGTATGATAAACCCCTTCCCTCAAAAATATTTCTCTTCTTCATACCTCCTCTGTGTTACCACAGAAGACTTGTCACTGACCTCATTTGTACTAAGACTGCAAAGCACGCGAAGTGCCTGTTTGCTTCCAGCGCCTTGAGTGGAATGCATAATTTTTAACAAACTTTCACCAACCTGCAGTCTTCTGCAGTTGTTGTCCCCTGCGTAGAAAACAGCACCTAGGCCCTGAATCAGTAATCTTGAGGCTGTAAGAAATTCTTTGCGAGGAGTTGTTATTCTAGAAATGATTAAATTTCCAATCAGTTCGTTTATACGGGATTCCACTCGCTTTTTATTGGCAGAACGAGATACTGCACAATTACATTCATTTTTAGAGTCACAAATCGTTTTTATTCTTCAACAAATTAATGAACTGCTTATTTCCGTAATTAGCATCCGACTGTTCTCAACCATATGTCCAGATAACCATACACTGCTAATAAAGTCTTAGCTAACACTGGCGGCGGCAGACTACATGTCTGTCTTCCTTCACTGCCGAACCAGCGCCAAGTTAGGCACGATCCGAAGATCACCAAAGTGCTTCCTTTGCCTCTTTGTTTCTCAGTTACTTATTATTCTGCTCATTGTTATTACTTATGAAATAATGAAATGACAGCATAATACTGAGGGATGCTTTCAATATGACAATTAAGGAAATATGCTGTTTAGTTTTTCTAATATTAACAACAGAAGATTCTCATTGTGGCGCGCAACTTCCGAACGCAGCAGCCAATCGCGGAGAAGAACCACAATTTAGAGCATCTTTCTCACGATGTCCGTACCGAACAAACCATCTGTGATCGGTACCCCACACCATATTACGTCATCTTACCATTGCTGCCTTCTCTATCGCTCTAAAAATAGCTTCTTGTAGCAGAATATGATGACTGCAAAGCCAGAAATATTACAAAGACACCGAAACACGCTGGCTGGTTGTAAGCTGATACGTCAATAAGTATCTGCAGCTTTGATTTAGTTGTCTTTAAGTTGGCTTTACGGCTTTGTTAGCTCACCAGTCGCTGACGGCACCTTTATAATCGCCTGTGCTAGGTTACCGCGTTATCGCATCAATCCACTTTGCGCTTTTGCGACGTACAAATGGGCGCGCCATTCTCTATTTGCACCATAGGAGAACAGTGTTCCGCAATCCGTTTTTTGTGGTCTGAAGGTGTATCAGGAGTGGAAATACGTAGTAGACTTCGAGGAAAAAACGGTAACTGTGTTTTGTCACAGAGAAGTGTTTACACCAGTGGACTGAACAGATCAAAAGTGGTCGAACGAACGAGCGAGGCGTACAGCAACGGCCACCACTTACGCCAATAGTATAAAAGACCTTCTCTGGATTCTGACTGCTGACGATGTGGCAAACCATATGTAGATTATCTATGGCTTGTATAAAAGGCTTAACTTTCACAAAGTCTATGCGAGATGGGTTCTATAATACAGAGCACAAGCGTAACAGGGTGAAAATCAGCTGGTACCTAGCGGACTGTCATGCTAACAAAAGAGAAACGTTTCTGAAACGAATCATCCCTGAAGATGATACGTAGATGCTTCATTTCGAACCAGAGAGCAGCTTCCATCAACGGATGAAGAAAGCAAATATTTATTGCAGGTACTTATTGACCTGCCTTCGCATAATAAACGAAATGTTATAAAAATTGAAATTTTTTGACAGTCTAAAACTGTTTGCCAGACCGGGATGCCAACACGGGACCTTTGGCTATTGCTGGTAAGAATTCTACAGTTTGCTTTCACTGGTGCTAGTCCTTCAGTTTGGCAAGAGACGTCCAGCGTAGTTTGTAAGGTAGGATATGAGATATTGCCGCTGTAAAGATGGGTCGTGGTCGTCCGCGTGTATTCAATTGGTGGAGTCCTTGCCCGCGGAAAGCAGAGGTCTCAGGTTCTGGTCCCGGTGCGACTTACAGTTTTAACCTACCAGAAGGTTTCATACCGGCGCAAGGTTCGCTGTCAAGAGAACATATATTCTAGATTTTAAAAACTGTTCTTCAGTTATAAGTATGTGGCGTTATGTACTATCAAATATTACAATATTCAATTAGAACACGACGTCACGGAAATAGCTTACGTTTCTGTCCCTGTCTGATTAACAGGTGTCATATGTCTCCGAGTCATCAGTCTTCTGGTCGCGCGGAGTGGTCGCGTGGTTTGAGGTGCCATGTCACGGATTGCGCGGCCCCTCCCGCCGGAGGTTCAAGTCCTCCCTTGGGAACGGGTGTTTGTGCTGTTCTTCGCATAAGTTAGTTTTAGTAGTGTGTAAGCAGCAGTTTGATCCCTTAGGAATTCACACACATTTGAACATTTCATCAATCTTCTGACTGGTTTGATACTGCCCACCACCAATTCCTCTCTTCTACCAACCTTTTCATCCCAGAGTTGCACTTGCAACCTGCATCCTCGATTACTTGCTGCATGTATTCCTGTCTCAAATGCATTTAAAACTGCTTCGATTCTCTTCTGCTCCCGTTTTACTACAGTTCATGTCTCACTACCAGACAATGCTGTGATACAAACGTACACTCTCAGAAATTTCTTCGTAAGCTTAAGACCTATGTTTGACACTAGTAGACTTCTCTTGGCCAGGAATGCCCTTGTAGCCAGTGCTGGTCTATTTTGTTTATGTCATTCTTGTTCAATAATGCCATGGGTTATTTTGCTCCCTAGGTAGCAGAATTCCTTAACTTCTTCTACTACGTAAGTTTCTCGCCGTTCTCATTTCTGCTACATCTCATTACTTTAGTCTTTCTTCGGTTTACTCTCAATCTGTGTTCTGTACTCATAAGGCTCTTTATTCCATTCAGAAGATCCTGCAATTCTTCTCTACTTTCGCTAAGGATAGCAATGCCATCAGCAAATTTCACATTCTTTCACCTTGATTTATAATCCCACTCTTCAGCTTTTTTTTTTTTTAATTTCTGTCATTGCTTCCTCGACGCATAGACTGAACAGCAGGGGCGAAATAATACATCCCTGTCTTACACCCCCTTTAAACCAAGCACTTTGTTCTCGATCTCAGTCTCATTGTTCCCTATTGGTTCTTCTACCATTGTATATTACCCGCCTTTCTCTATAATTTACCACCGCTATTTTCATAGGAATTTCGAACATCTTACACTGGCCATTTTACATTGTTCAACACTTTTCTCACCTCGACAAATCCTATGAACATGTCTTGATTTTTCATAAGTCTTGTCCCCATTATCAACAATAACGTCAGAACTGCCTCTCTTGTGCCTTTAAACTTTCTACTGATCATCTAACACATCCTCAATTTTCCATTCTTATGTATGTTATGTTTAGGTGTGTGTTATCTTTTCTGTTAGACTCGCAGAACCGAGCTCTCGTGTTTTCTGCACTTCGTCTGGTCGTTGCAGTTAAGCCTTGAAAATGGCGGAGGGTGCATCCGCCGAAATATCGGCAGTTGTCGAAAATTCAACCTGGCTGAATGCCCGTAAGTACTTTGAATATGTTATTCTTGTCAGTAACTTTGATGCATGAGCAGTTAAATTGATTTTGCGATAATTTTCGCACTTATCTGCTCTTCAAATCTTGGCAATTGTGTGGATGAAAGGTTTTGTTTTCATTTTCCCCAATGGTTTTAGAAGTTCCGATGGAATGTTACATATCCCTTCTGCCTGATTTGATATTAAGATTACCAGAGCTCTTTGAAATTGTGATTCAAATACAGGATCCCGTATACTTCCCTGTCGATTCCTGTTCTTTCTTCTATCGCGTCGTCAGGTAAATCTTCCCCTTCATAGAGGCGTTCTGTGTGCTCTTTCCACCCACCCGCTCTCTTTACTCCGTTTGACAGTGGAATTCCCATTGAATACTTAATGTTACCGCTTTTGCATTTAATTTCATCGAAGACTGTTTTGATTTTTCTGTATGGTGTGTCACTCCTTCCGACAACAACTTCTTTTTCGATTTCTTCACGGTTTTCACGAATCCATTCTGCCTTAGCTTCCCTGCAATTTATATTTATTTCATTCCTAAGTGACCTGTACTTCTTTATTCTTGATTTTTGTTATTCCTCTTATTACTGATGAAATGTTGTATTCCTTCTTTTACACACAATTGCTTTGGAATTGCCCTCTTGCATTTATGTTTTTCTTTCGAACTTCTGCGTGCCTTTTTTAGAGTTGTTCATTCCTCTTCAAGTGAGTTTCCTACTGAGCTATTCATTATCGTAGTATCTATAGCCTCAGAGAACTCCAACTGAATCTCTTCATTCCTTAGTACTTTCATATCGCATTTATTTGCGCGTTGATCATTTTTGACTAGTCTCTTGAACTTCAGCCTACTCGTCACCATAACTAAATTGTGATATATATTTCACATCTGCACCTGGGTAAGCCATAAAATCAAATATCTAAATTTCAGAATCTTCACCTGATTATAATGTAATCTAACCGGAATCTTCCGGTATCTCCCGGACTTTTCCAAGTTTACCTCTTGCCCTTGTAATTCTTTAACAGCGTATTCGCTACTACTCACTGAAATTTATTAGCGAATTGAGTTAGTCTTTCGCCTGTAACCCTTTCTCCTTCTCCTTCCCGTCCAATCTCCCGTGACTGTGAGATTTTCATCACCCTTTACGTACTGAATCATCCGTTCAATACCTCATAAAATTTCTTTCTTTCTTCCTATCCCGTTTGCGATATTGGCGTATATACTTGAACTATCATTGCCGGTGTTGGTTTTCTGTCGATTCTGATGAGAACAGTCCCGTCTCTAAACTGTTCACAGTAAGTCTCTGCCCGGTCTTCCTACTCCCGTTATACCATTGTCTGCTGTTGTTGATATTACCCTATACACATCTGACCAGAAATCGTTATCTTTTTCCCATTTCACTACACTTATCTAGATTGATCCTTAGTATGTCTCATTTCTGACTCTATAGCCTCCTTACCACGTTCAAACTTCTGACATTCCATGCACCGAGTCGTAGAACGTCATCCCTTTGTTGGTTACTCGATCTTCGATCTTTCTCCCATCATCACGTTCCACAAGACAGTCCCCTCGCCGAGATTCGAATAGAACACTAGTCCGGAATCTATTACCAATAGACAGATCATTATACTTCAGCAATACAGGCCAAGGTTTCCACTGCCTTCAGTACCCTCATGCCGCTGATCTCTTGATGTCTCTTCAGCGTCTATCTATAAAACTTTTATTACGGAGGCCGGCTAGCTCCCTAACCGAACTCTCTGAGCCACCTCGACGGCTCCCCTAGACCAAACTGCAGATTTGTCACCTCTTCTCTGTGGCACCTAAGTGTTATTGGTCTGGTGTAGCACTATTTTTCTTTTTCCTTGTAAAAGAAGTTGCCTTTCAGTTTGGATAGCTTCACAGCTGTCTTTGCAGTGGCGCGTACACGCTGTGGTAACCTCGTCTCTCATTACAATTATATGGAAGGAGCGCACATTGAGCAATAACATCGCTATATACGTATGCCCTTTAGTGCCGAGTAATACAATCCTATTAAAGATATGCTTTCATTGCCATGTGTTTCTACTAATCGCTTCCTTTAGTAACAAAAAAAACCAATGTGAAGTATTTAAGCAAATAGTCAGCTTTAGTTCCCAGTGATATAATTACTACACAGTTCGTTAGAAATCTTTTTCTGTACAACACATTACTGCACTCATTTCGATACACTATAGGAGAAGAAACATACTATATGCTTACCACTGACATTCCATCACAGTTTTATAAAATCGTTTTACCCAGCACCTACTGTTCAAAAATTGTGCTAACTATCATAATGCCAGAAGCGACAATGAGGCTAATAGTAATGTCAGCACAATGGGAGTAAGATAGTCTGCTTTTCATTTACGACGCTCGTAGATGGGTCTTCGATAAAATAAAATTAAGACTGAGTATATTTTGATATTGCACGGCTACGACGTAACTTAAGTAATAGTAAAAAGTACGTATCTGTATTCCGCCGCTCAGAAATCCTTCAACAATGATGTCAATTATCCTTTTTCCCTTGAAGACAGGTGGCGTTGCTCGAACTGGAAAGACGCTATTGTTCACAACCAGTAACCGCACGCTGCGATGAACAACCAATTCACGATTTCCACAGTAGCCCTTGCGAAAGAATTTATATCACAAAGCTCCCGTTTTCGATAATGTCGAAGTCAAGGGACATGACGTAGCATCCATTTCGAGCAAATGAAATCGCTAGGAACAGCTGAAAATAGGAAAACTGTATATGGAAGCATATCAAGCCCACAGCCGAATTGAAGAATTAGTTATTTCAAGTCATTGCAGGTAAGCTTCAGGAGCGAGGCCGATGCTAACGAGGGGTCAAGTGCAGTATACACTCCGTTCCGATCACAGTCAACTCCCGTGAATATATGAAATCGAGCATAGAGCTACAGGCAGAGATGTGTTGAATGATGCGCATTTGGCAGTCAAATAGGTAATACGCGAAGCATTCAATAGCTAACACAGCACTATCTTATCGAAAGATCTCTCGCGTAACCCAAATACATTCTGCTTGTAAGTGATCCCTGTCAGTCGTAGCAAAATCATGTGCCCAGACACAAACTGTGTAAAGATTTATTGAAATTACTTACGTAAAACACAGGAACTGAAACTGAAATAAGCAAAGCAAAAGCAGAAATGATTAACTCCATTTTTAACTGTTCCTTTACAGAGGGGGATCCACGAATACTGACTTATTTTAATTCTCCCAGCTGCAAATATGAATGATGTGCACAACAATATTACCCCCGGTGAGTACGTCTCTACCTTTCAAAAGGAAGATAGCCGCTGCAATGTCACTATTTACCATTGGTCCAGGTGCTGAACTGACGTATTCCATGAGTAACAGCAAATATTTGGCAAACATCAGTAATGAAAGACATAACTCGAGACACCTCCATGACAAACAGCAAACATCAGTCATGAAAGACATAACTCGCGTTCTGCTGTCAACATCCTGAAAAACCATGGATCAAAATTATCAGGTGGCTGCAAGCTCCCTCGACTTCCAAAAATCATTTCTCTCAAAGCCGTATCAAAGCTTATCAACGAAATTACTGTAGTAAGACGTATTAAACTAAATTTGTGATTGAACTGAGAAAATCTTGGCATGGAGGAAGCAACATGTCATCTAGGATGGAAAGCCATTGACAGACATAGAAGTGCACGAGGAAAGTGTTTTGAGTTCCAGGCTCTTCTAGTTACATATTCATGACCCGAGAAACAATATTAATGGTAACTTCAGACTTTTGCCGATGATAAAGTTATCTCTAATGAAATACTATCAGATAAACATCCAGTCAGATCTTGGCAAGATTTCAAAGTGGCTGAAACAAAAGCAATTTTTTTCAAGGGTTCAAAAATCAAAAACTGTGTAGTTCACTAAACGCAAAGAGTGTAGTATCAGCGAATCACAATATGAAACCGAATGTTCATATAGTATCACTTATTAGCAGGTGACAGACTTCGATTCATAAGTAGAGTACTGGTAAAACGCAGTGAGTTAACCCTCGCAGTACCAAGGAGGAAAGGGGCGTGAGGGGGAAGGAGGTGAACTTTACGCTCACCTATTGAAAATATTGCAATTCAGTCATGTACTTTACATTTGAAAATTTTGAAAAAATGTTTATTGTTTTTCATGATTTCCTATACCAGTTTCCGTAATTTATTTTGAATTTCTTTCGTAAAACAAAAATTTAAGTCTCAGTAGCAAATGTAACATTTCACAAGAAATGTCATATTCATGTTTTGAAGTTCAGAATCCTTCTTCCACATCTATACTTCTTTAAAATTATATTTTGAATAAAACATGACCATAATTAACGAAATCTGTAATTTAAAAAAAAAATGTGATGGTCGTTTTGTATCCTTTCTATCTGTGAACACATTAATGAAAATGCGTTGGTTAAGCTAAGATAGTGCTAAAAGTTATTTATAGCTTCTGGACCATACTTATGCATCACTACCTACTTAAAAAGGATGCTGTTAGTAAAGGATGACAACAATTAAGAAAATTTAATTTTTTGTGGTGGGCACAAAGTAACCCTCCCTCCAACGCCACGTGTAAAGTCCTGTCCTGCTGTTGCTGTCCATGGTCACCGACACTGGTTCCAAGTTGTTGCCGCTGCCTTGCCCCATAACAGACAACTCTCTACTATCACTCACCGGTGATCTTCATCTCTCTGTGGAGGCTGCACTCGGCTGTTTTGCAGTTTATCGTGCACTGTACTACGGTAGATGCGCATCACCAGCACAGGACCCTACTGCCAAAAGGGGCAATCAACTGAGCCGTGGATCACGAATTAATGCCACAAAATGTTGAGTGAATCTTCGCTCAGTAAATAAGCACAAAGTTCACATAAGGCTTAGTCGGATCCTTGCTCATCTTCCTTCAGTCCTCACAGATATAGTGATACAGTGATTTGTTGTAGATGATATATACCAACCAGTTGCCAGCAACACCCACATCGCCACCTAGGACTGCTTGACAGTTTTAGGTTCAACAGCAAACCCTCACCACCGTCCCAGGTTCAATGGTTTATGAACACTGCTCAGAGATAACGCATCTTGGCAGACTCCTGAATTCACAGACTACAGTGATAAAGTTGAGACGTGTTCTGCTTCAAACAGTCTACCAATCCATGTCTTGATTTGAATGAATGGAGTTACCCTAAGTTATTTGTTGTCTCACTGTAATTATTATGCTTTTCAGTGTATGTTTTAAAATTTGTATCATGATAGCTGCAGTACGTTTATTGTTCTAAGGTAGTAATGCGATGGTGCTCAATCTGGACACAGCAGTTTTGGACCCTGGTAATAGAAGAAACACTCATTTTTAATAGCAGGGACGTAAGAGATTATGCCATACATACCTTTATCAATTTCTTAAATTCAGAACGTGACAATAGTGTTCTACAAAGTGACGTGCAATATATTTGATGGCGAGCCGTCCACCAAATAAGTACCATTAGTTCAGGTGCTTGTCGGTGAAAAAATGTGATAAGAGATAAGTACGTGTTTTGAGTACAATAAATTATTTCAATGTACAGGACTATTCAAAAACATAGACCGAATGTAATGAATATTTCTTAAGGAATACAGATCGTATATGAATAATCTATAAACAGGCGGGGCTGGCCGGGGTAGCCGATCGGTTCTAGGCGCTACACTCTGGCATCGCGCGACCGCTACGGTCGCAGGTTCGAATCCTGCCTCGAGCATTGATATGTGTGATGTCCTTAGGGTTTTTTTTTTTTGTCATCAGTCTACTTACTGTTTTGATGCGGCCCGCCACGAATTCCTTTCCTGTGATAACCTCTTCATCTCAAGGTAGCACTTGCAACCTACGTCCTCAATTATTTGCTTGACGTATTCCAATCTTTGTCTTCCTCTACAGTTTTTGCCCTCTACAGTTCCCTCTAGTACCATGGAAGTCATTCCCTCATGTCTTAGCAGATGTCCTATCATCCTGTCCCTTCTCCTTATCAGTGTTTTCCACATATTCCTTTCCTCTCCGATTCTGCGTAGAACCTCCTCATTCCTTACCTTAACAGTCCACCTAATTATTTTCAACATTCGTCTATAACACCACATCTCAAATTCTTCGATTCTCTTCTGTTCCGGTTTTCCCACAGTCCATGTTTCACTACCATACAATGCTGTACTCCAGACGTACATCCTCAGAAATTTCTTCCTCACATTAAGACCGGTATTTGATATTAGTAGACTTCTCTTGGCCAGAAATGCCTTTTCAGCCATAGCGAGTCTGCTTTTGTTGTTCTCCTTGCTCCGTCCGTCATTGGTTATTTTACTGCCTAGGTAGCAGAATTCCTTAACTTCATTGACTTCGTGACCATCAATCCTGATGTTAAGTTTCTCGCTGTTCTCATTTCTACTACTTCTCATTACCTTCGTCTTTCTCCAATTTACTCTCAAACCATACTGTGTACTCATTAGACTGTTCATTCCGTTCAGCAGATCATTTAATTCTTCTTGACTTTCACTCAGGATAGCAATGTCATCAGCGAATCGTATCATTGATACCCTTTCACCTTGTATTTTAATTCCACTCCTGAACCTTTCTTTTATTTCCATCGTTGCTTCCTCGATGTACAGATTGAAGAGTAGGGGCGAAAGGCTACAGCCTTGCCTTACACCCTTCTTAATACGAGCACTTCGTTCTTGATCGTCCACTCTTATTATACCCTCTTGGTTGTTGTACATATTGTATAAGACCCGTCTCTCCCTATAGCTTACCCCAACTTTTTTCAGAATCTCGAACAGCTTGCACCATTTTATATTGTCGAACGTTTTTTCCAGATCGATAAATCCTATGAACGTATCTTGATTTTTGTTTAGCCTTTCTTCCATTATTAGCCGTAACGTCAGAATTGCCTCTCTCGTGCCTTTACTTTCCCTGAAGCCAAAGTGATCATCACCTAGCGCATTCTCAATTTTCTTTTCCATTCTTCTGTATATTATTCTTGTAAGCTGCTTCGATGCATGAGCTGTTTAGCTGATTGTGTGATAATTCTCACACTTGTCAGTTGTTGCCGTCTTCGGAATTGTGTGGATGATGCTTTTCCGAAAGTCAGATGGTATGTCGCCAGACTCATATATTCTACACACCAACGTGAATAGTCGTTTTGTTGCCACTTCCCGCAATGATTTTAGAAATTCTGATGGAATGTTATCTATCCCTTCTGCTTTATTTGACCGTAAGTCCTCCAAAGCTCTTTTAAATTCCGATTCTAATACTGAATCCCCTATCTCTTCTAAATCGACTCCTGTTTCTTCTTCTATCACATCAGACAAATCTTCACCCTCATAGAGGCTTTCAATGTATTCTTTCCACCTATCTGCTCTCTCCTCTGCATTTAACAGTGGAATTCCCGTTGCACTCTTAATGTTACGACCGTTGCTTTTAATGTCACCAAAGGTTGTTTTGACTTTCCTGTATGCTGAGTCTGTCCTTCCAACAACAATATCTTTTTCGATGTCTTCACATTTTTCCTGCAGCCAATTCGTCTTAGCTTCCCTGCACTTCCTATTTATTTCATTCCTCAGCGACTTGTATTTCTGTATTCCTGATTTTCTCGGAACATGTTTGTACTTCCTCCTTTCATTATTCAACTGAAGTATTTCTTCTGTTACCCATGGTTTCTTCGCAGCTACCTTCTTTGTACCTATGTTTTCCTTCCCAACTTCTGTGATGGCCCTTTTTAGAGATGTCCATTCCTCTTCAACTGTGCTGCCTACTCCTCTATTCCTTATTGCTGTATCTATAGCGTTAGAGAACTTTAAACGTATCTCGTCATTCCTTAGAACTTCCATATCCCACTTCTTTGCGTATTGATTCTTCCTGACTAATGTCTTGAACTTCAGCCTACTCTTCATCACTACTATATTGTGATCTGAGTCTATATCTGCTCCAGGGTACGCCTTACAATCCAGTATCTGATTTCGGAATCTCTGTCTGACCATGATGTAATCTAATTGAAATCTTCCCGTATCTCCCGGCCTTTTCCAGGTATACCTCCTCCTCTTGTGATTCTTGAACACGGTATTCGCTATTACTAGCTGAAACTTGTTACAGAACTCAATTAGTCTTTCTCCTCTTTCATTCCTTGTCCCAAGCCCATATTCTCCTGTAACCTTTTCTTCTACTCTTCCCCCTACAACTGCATTCTAGTCGCCCACAACTATTAGATTTTCGTCCCCCTTTACATACTGCATTACCCTTTCAATATTCTCATACACTTTCTCTATCTGTTCATCTTCGGCTTGTGACGTTGGCATGTATACCTGAACTATCGTTGTCGGTGTTGGTCTGCTGTCGATTCTAATTAGAACAACCCAGTCACTGAACTATTCACAGTAACACACCCTCTGCCCTACCTTCCTATTCATAACCTGTTATACCATTTTCTGCTGCTGTTGATATTATCCGATAATCATCTGACCAGAAATCCCTGTCTTCCTTCCACTTCACTTCACTGACCCCTACTATATCTACATTGAGCCTTTGCATTTCCCTTTTTCGATTTTCTAGTTTCCCTACCACGTTCAAGCTTCTGACATTCCACGCCCCGACTCGTAGAACATTATCCTTTCGTTGATTATTATATCTTTCGCTCATGGTAACCTCCCCCTTGGCAGTCCCCTCCTGGAGATCCGAATGGGGGACTATTCCGGAATCTTTTGCCAATGGAGAGATCATCATGACACTTCTTCAACTACAGGCCACATGTCCTGTGGATACACGTTACGTGCCTTTAATGCAGTGGTTTCCATTGCCTTCTGCATCCTCATGTCGTTGATCATTGCTGATTCTTCCGCCTTTAGGGGCAATTTCCCACCCCTAGGACAAAGAGAGTGCCCTGAACCTCTATCTGCTCCTCCGCCATCTTTTACAAGGCCGTTGGCAGAATGAGGCTGACTTCTTATGCCGGAATTCTTCGGCCGCCAATGCTGATTATTTATCAAAATTTAGACAGTGGTGGGGATCGAACCCGGGACCGAAGTCGTTTTTGATTATAAATCAAAGACGCTACCCCTAGACTACGGGGTCAGGGCAGGTTAGTTAGGTTTAAGTAGTTGTAAGTTCTAGGGGACTGATGACCTTAGAAGTTAAGTCCCATAGTGCTCAGAGCCATTTGAACCATTTTTTTAAAAAAAACAGGCGGGGGGGAAAGGAAGCGTCACGTCACATCTGGCACATGCTATTGGCCTGTGATTCGACATTAGTAGAGACATACACTTCGTTGAAACTACTTAAGCCAACAGCTCACGCTTTTCCTAGTTGGTGATTCAATGCCGAATTGCAGACCATATGCCCTATGAAGTGAAACTGTCACCTCCGAACTTAAGAATTCAGACAACTGTATGCTGCGTGGCAGACATCTTACTCGCAGCTGACACGAATCAGCTGTCTGTCGCTGATAACACTTTAGCGGTCGTGTACGTGACTATCAGCGCTCTAGCGACGGTAATCAAACCTTTAGATCCTCTTCTTTCCATTGGTGCGTAGATTATTCGTATCCAACTTTTATCTCATACAAAAATCTATGAAATTGGGTGCATCTGTTTCCACATCTATTTCTATGTAAAACTCCACGAATTACCATACGGTGCAAGGCGGAGGGTATCTGCTACCACTGCTACTCATTCCCTTTTCTGTTCCACTTGCAAATGGTGCGAGAGATAAAGGACTGTATGTCCTGTACGGGGCCTAATTTCTCTTGCGTTCAAGATGTGTAAGCGAGATGTAAGTTGATGCCATTAGGATCGTTCTGCAGCCTGTCCCAAATGTCGGTTCTCTAAAATTCTAAATAGAGTTTCTCAAAAAGAAGGTCTGTTTCCCTCCAGAGATTCCCATTTTTGTTCACAAAGCATTTGTGTAAAACTAGTTTATTGATCGAACCTACACGTAACAAGTCTAGCAGCACGCCAGTGAACTGATTCCATGTCTTTCTTTGATCTCATCTGGTGGGAGTCACAAGCGCTTCATCTTTAATGAAGAGTGGGTTGTGCAAGTGTTCTTCTTTAGATATAAGCTACACTTTTCTAGAATTCTCCCAATAAACCGAAGTGGATTATTGACATTTACTACAAGCGACCCTTCGTAAAACTTGCATTTGATCTCGCTTTGCTACATTAGGCCTAGATATTTAATCGACATAACTATGTCAATCAGTGTACCTCTAGTATTGTATTCGGACGTTCCGAGTCTGTTTTTCCTACTCGTCTTGACTAACTTACATTTTCTCACCTTTACACCACCTGTCATTCAACACCACAAACAGAAAATCTTTCCAAGCCATCCTGTATCCTCCTAGAGTCACTTAGAGAGATAATTTCCTATACAGTACCAGGTCATCAGGAAAAAGTCGCAGTCTGCTGCTCACCCTATGCATCAAATCGTTTTCGTACAGGGTGACCCAAAAGTCCGCTGATATTTGAGATGCACTACTTCACGGAACTAGATGGTTACTAAATGTCCGGCCTCATTAAGTAAGCTAAACGATAACTTCCGGTGGCAGTTTCTCATCACACCAATCGATATGCTGTATACTGCTATTCACTACATTGTCCTTCATTTCTTATAAAGAACATCCTCTTTGCTTTTGTATCATATAAAGCGCCATCTGTTGGGTATTTTGTGCACTTTTTTGTTTCATTAGAATACAATGTCATTTGAAGCATGTGTGGCAATTTTTGCCTCGGTATCTAAATTATTCCGTTAAGTACAGAATTTTCATACAGAGAGCAAAAACTGTCCTACCATACTTCCCCTGGGACTGCTGACAATATCTTTTTCTACGATGAACACTCACCGGCCAGGACAACGAAATAGGTTCCATTCGTTAAATTTTCTTCAATTCCCTCACATACCTGAGAATCTATTCTGTATTCTCAGACCTTTTTAACAGTCTTTAGTACGCCACCATGTCAAACGCTTTCCGGAAGTCTCAGAACGTAGAATCTACGTGGTATCCTTCATCCATGGTTGACAGGATATCGCACGAAAAAAGGACAAGTTGAAATTTGTAATAGGTATACTTTCTAAGTCCGTGTTGATTTGTGGATAGAAGATTTTTCTCTCTCAGGGAAATTTATTGTGTTCGAACTTGGAATGTGCTCAACAATTCCACAGCAAACTGATATTTTGCCAGTTGGTAACTGTGAACACTACGTAAGAGTGGAGACAGACTAGCATCCTCTTTCAACTCGTTTTCAGCCGGTAATCTGCAGGTTTTTCATACATTTTCATTTCCTCCTTGGATTTCTACCTTTACATAATCATGACTTCCAACAAAACCTCGTATTATAGTAACACGTTAAGCGCAGTAAGACTTACATCATTTCATTTCTATAATTTATATAAACCGTGAAGCGCAATCAACAGATATTATTTTTAAAGTTTTACGTGTGGAAAAATTAGCTAATTGCCTCGTCTTTCGATACCTGTTTACAGTGAGACTTTCCCCATAACTGACTCATGACAGAGCAAAGTGAAGGCGCTCCACTTCCAAAGTGTTCGTGTCTAATTGTGGACATAGGTGCTGTGTCAGATTGTTCGGTTAGGTGTAGGAAGAAGCAACTGTAACAACCACCATACGTATCACACTTTTCCCGTATTCTTCTGCGTTTAAAAGCCGTAAAATAGCCCAATTTCGAGAAGTATAGAGCACCACAGCCACGAAAAACCGCGTGTTCGCTCCTGCATCGTCTACCTCCGACATGCCCAACACCGACTCGCCCGCAGCGAGCGGCAGTAGCGCCTGATTACGGAGCGGCACGTCGTGAATTGTGAAGGGAAGCATCGCACGGCAATAACCAACCCGCCACTGGCGCGGAAATTTTGGGGCGAGTGACCAGCGCTTCCCCGTCGTAACCAACGAATGACACCACCCTGATGAGAACTGCCCCCAGGGCTCGCTCTGCGGCCTTCGTAAACCGTAAATCCGTTTAATACCTGGAATTAAGCCCCCGTGGACAGCGCGTCGATTTTATTACACGGTGAGCACTTTCTTGCGCTTCCGTGGCGCCGCTCCCCGAGTTATAAACCGCAAAGCTCTTTTCTATATGGTCTCATAAAATAACTCGCGGTTTTCCAGAGCGGTCGTCGCCTGTAAGCCCCTCGCTGATGCCTCTTTCGGCAGCGTACGCAAGTTCCAGCGGTGTTTCATGCTGCCATAAAGACCAGCTGACATAATGCTCCGCAGCGAACACTGTCCACGCCGTATTGCTCTTTCAGCGCTTGCGGACAAACTTTGCTCAATATGGGACACTGCGATCCACATCTACATTTTCATCTACATTCACACTCCACAAACCACCACACAGCGCACAGCGGAAGGTGTCTGGCACCTATTTTATTTCTGCCGCCACAGTTCCCTCTTTTCCGTCCTGTCCACCAATCGCAAATCTGAAGTAAGTTCCTTGCCTCCCCTTCGTTCTGCAGTCTTGTTTCATCATGCTCCTTATTAATGTAAGTAAGCAGAGTAATAGGTACATCTATTTACCTCAGAAATAAGCCTCTATGAACTGTGAGACCAACACTTCTCTCTTAGTAGAATTCATTCAGAATGTCTGTAATACTCTAAAACTTTTTTTATTATTTATTGGTTTGCTGGGCCTGAAGTTTGACCTGCTGCGTAGGTACAACACCAGGTCGTGTTATATCTATTATTACAGATTTTTACAGTGATGGCACATGTGTGAAATTGATTATAACAGTCTAGACCGCAGAGGCACGTTCTTTTAAAGGTTGCCGGTTTAGATCATGACGTTCCTGCTCCATGCACAACCTTGCCCATCTGTATGGCTGTAGGTCTGAAGACGACCATGTGATGATCTAAACCGGTAACATTCTTAAAAAAACCTTTTAATAAAAGTGCCTCCTGGTCTAGGCTGTTATAATTAATTTCAATGATTACATTTTGACTGCAGGTGTCTCCAATAATGCTTTCAAAAACAACTGATGATACATGTATTCTCCTTAGCGCAATAAGAATATTATCCACTTACGTTAATGTGTTAGTAAAATACAGTTACATTTCTTATGGTAGTGTGTTAGTATTGGGGAGATGAGAATTGCATTGGAATACAGCTTTGTTATCTGCCTCTGGACTCAGACACTTCAATTAATTTTCTAGGTTGACATTACGATACGATATTAAACTGAGGGGATGACCAAATTGACGACTTAGGTTTACTCGGGGAATGATGACCTAGTCCATTGCAACTACACTAATGGAAATTGAAATAAGAACACCGTGAATTCATTGTCCCAGGAAGGGGAAACTTTATTGACACATTCCTGGGGTCAGGTACATCACATGATCACACTGACAGAACCACAGACACATAGACACAGGCAACAGAGCATGCACAATGTCGGCACTAGTACAGTGTATATCCACCTTTCGCAGCAATGCAGGCTGCTATTCTCCCATGGAGACGATCGTAGAGATGCTGGATGTAGTCCTGTGGAACGGCTTGCCATGCCATTTCCACCTGGCGCCACAGTTGGACCAGCGTTCGTGCTGGACGTGCAGACCGCGTGAGACGACGCTTCATCCAGTCCCAAACATGCTCAAGGGGGGACAGATCCGGAGACCTTGCTGGCCAGAGTAGTTGACTTACACCTTCTAGAGCACGTTGGGTGGCACGGGATACATGCGGACATGCGTTGTCCTGTTGGAATAGCAAGTTTCCTTGCCGGTCTAGGAATGGTAGAACGATGGGTTCGATGACGGTTTGGATGTACCGTGCACTATTCAGTGTCCCCTCGACGATCACCAGAGGTGTACGGCCAGTGTAAGAGATCGCTCCCCACACCATGACGCCGGGTGTTGGCCCTGTGTGCCTCGGTCGTATGCAGTCCTGATTGTGGCGCTCACCTGCACGGCGCCAAACACGCATACGACCATCATTGGCACCAAGGCAGAAGCGACTCTCATCGCTGAAGACGACACGTCTCCATTCGTCCCTCCATTCACGCCTGGCGCGACACCACTGGAGGCGGGCTGCACGATGTTGGGGCGTGAGCGGAAGACGGCCTAACGGTGTGCGGGACCGTAGCCCAGCTTCATGGAGACGGTTGCGAATGGTCCTCGCCGATACCCCAGGAGCAACAGTGTCCCTAATTTGCTGGGAAGTAGCGGTGCCGTCCCCTACGGCACTGCGTAGGATCCTACGGTCTTGCCGTGCATCCGTGGGTCGCTGCGGTCCGGTCCCAGGTCGACGGGCACGTGCACCTTCCGCCGACCACTGGCGTCAACATCGATGTACTGTAGAGACCTCACGCCCCACGTGTTGAACAATTCGGCGGTACGTCCACCCGGGCTCCCGCATGCCCACTATACGCCCTCGCTCAAAGTCCGTCAACTGCACATACTGTTCACGTCCACGCTGTCGCGGCATGCTATCAGTGTTAAAGACTGCGATGGAGCTCCGAATGCCACGGCAAACTGGCTGACACTGACGGCGGCGGTGCACAAATGCTGCGCAGATAGCGCCATTCGACGGTCAACACCGCGTTTCCTTGTGTGTCCGCTGTGCCGTGCGTGTGATCATTGCTTGTACAGCCCTCTCGCAGTGTCCGGAGCAAGTATGGTGGGTCTGACACACCGGTGTCAATGTGTTCTTTTTTCCATTTCCAGGAGTGTATAATGAGACCGCATTGTCCAAACTTGCCAGGTCAAATAAATCAATAAATAAATAAACTAGTTACACAAATTATTCTTGTGTACTGACTTGAGAGCTGGGATTCTCAGCAGGTCCCATTAAATGAATTTAGAAATCTCCTTTTTGATTCCTAAATGGCCACTTCACTCATTACGAGAATCTCATGCGGAGGCGCAGTGCTTTTGCATAACTACCTTTGGAAGAAGGATGGCAACCCGTCACAAAATTTAAAATTACTAACATTCGTGAAATAGCAGAGCGCATGGATCTGGGACTGAGTATGTAAAATACTAACATTTAACCTCATTACTTTGCCTCAACGACATTAAACAGTATAAGCAGTAATAAACGATGAAATTGCAGAAAATCGCAGTAATAAAATTGACACACAGCTATATAGTCACAATTTAGTTTGACAGATTCTTAGACCTTGCCCCAGAGGTACCTAGAAAACAGTTAACAATTATTTTACCTATCTACAAATCAGGCATTATAATAATCAGCATTTCAATGATACTTTAAACACTTAACGAAAATTTTAAGATTCCGAAACTTTTGACTTTTTCAGTAAGAAAATGAATGTGAGCAAAATTCACAAGTTTTAAAGCAATAAATCACACAACGGAAGAAAGAGATGCATCTGATCAACAGATTCAAAACAGAACGAAGGGAGCTGAAAGTGAAAACATTAGCCAACGTAAGATTACTGGCTTCAGCTCAGCCCACGCATCAAATAGTTGGTGCATTCAGCTCAGACTCTAAAACATACTGAGCATACACTTTAAAATCAAATAACAGAAAAAATATAGACCGCACACGGGTATCTGACCTTGGCGTAGTAAACTTAAGCCAACGGCCTTATCACAATGGTAGTACCGATTCCCCTCCGATCACCGAAGTTAAGCGCTGTCGGGATTGGCTAACACTTGGATGAGTGACCGTCCGGTCTTCCGAGGGCTGCTGGAAGGCGGGATGCACCGAGCCCTCGTGAGGCCAATTGAGGAACTACTTGACTGAGAACTATCGGCACCGGTCACGAAAACTGACAACGACAGGTAAGGCGCTCTGCTGAACACATGTCCCTAAGTATCCACATCTGGTGACGCCTAAAGGTGAGGAAGACACGACGGCCGGTCGGTATCTTTGAGTCTTCAAGGCCTGTTCTGAGAGTGTTTGTTTTTATAGTAAACTTAAGTCAAGAGATACTGAGCACGTTTAACGTACGAGCGCTTTAATCTTAACAGAGACCTGTAGCTATAATGTTTTACAACAGTTCCAACACCTAAGCGTTCAGAATAAGGCACACACACAGTTTTAAAGAATCAATATTTAAGCCTAATCAGGTAACACTGGAACTAGAAATGGACAAAATATGAGCCCTTTGACAAATGTCTTAAGGATAACTCGGGCATGTTCCGATTACCAGGGATCCTGATCCACATTAAGAAGAAAGGTCAAAATAACGGCCACTGCCGAAATATACACAGTCTTCGGGAAGACCCCAAAATAAATTTCAGTGACAATTACTCAGTAAACGAACAGGGGCTTTTGAGTACCGTATCCGACGCTACTCTTAATGACATTCAAAACAAGGTGCTCACCATTTACCTCTATGCAGTACCTTGGTGAAATAACAAATGCTGCCAGGCCCATATCCACTAACCAAAGCAGCAGGAATGGGAGCTGTGCCGATTCGAAAGGTACAACCCTCAACCATGACGGCAGACGAAAGAAGTGATTATTCAGGATAGCGTAGCCAAACTCTTCACGACAAACTATCGCCAACACCAATATGGTGACCAGCTGTTAGCATCCGGAACAGAGAACAAGAAGAGACACTGCAGAGGATTAAATTCCTTCCTACGTTCGAAAAGCTCCCCATCTTGGGGCGCCAGGTAACCCGTGCGACGATGCTCCCGTAGGAGCAAGGAAAATGACCAGCAGCGAGAAACAAATAAAGTCAAAAGGTTCCACACGCACGAATACTCAGGCATTTCAGACTACTTACTCGGCTATAATCCTAACCCGAGAACAATACACGAAACTGGCTACGCTTTGTTGTAACCGTTGCGACCACATGGCTGACAGATACACAAGAAAAAATTTCAAATATTTCGCAAAAAGTTAACGAACGAAATAAATAAATAAACGCGTGGATGAAAAAATGATTGCAACAAACCTTGGATGTGATTGAGTCATTACAGGATTAACTTCATTCTATTGGATTTGAAATGAGCTCCCTGCGCTCATCAGAAATCCACCACTGAATTCAGTTGCCAATAATTACAACAGGTGATTGCAAAATAGCCCTGACTAAGATGGTGCTGAAAACGAACGACTTACCAAACGACCTGACGGAGATGTGCACAGAGTCCGTCCATCCTCTAGACCACCCGGACGAGAATGCCCAAAAATGGTGGAGTACAGATAATGGTCACTCTGTTCGTCCCTGTGTGGCAGGAGAGGAGGCACCTACCAATCCCGAAGACTACATCGCCACACTGCATCTTTGACTGTTTAGCCCAAGTATTATGTTGCCACCAAAGCTTAAGTAAAAAATGTACCTTTGCACTACAGCTACTCAAATCACGAAACCACGTTCTAAACACTCGCTCAGTCCATAACTGAAAGCAATATGAGATGGATGGAAAAGGATGCGAAACATGAAGTAAACAGTCGTGTCCATCCCATCGCCAGAGGCTCTCAGTACTCCAACAAAAATATGTGAAGGTGACCAATATGTCATTATCATTCATGATAAAGAACGTTGAGCATCTCGTAGCTACGTAATGTGGCGCAACAAACAGTTCCGTTTCGAAGTCTCCAACAAGTCGTCCATCGCTGGTAAAAATTTATCGCTTTGTAAGGTAAACATGTAGAGGACTAACAGCATGAGCAAGTTTCGTGGGGGCAACTTGATTTTTTTCAAAGTGCTAATGAAAATCTTATGACTCTCCTTCGCACTCAGTGATTCAAATCACTATTCATGGCCAAACCGTGGAATTGTAAAATGTATTAGCGTACACAGAGCGAATATTGTGTGACTCGGAGTGGAATATTTCATCTGCAGATCTTTAAAGAATGAGTAATCGTCTTAGGACACATGAAGTGCACTAAGACAGCTGCAGGAAAGTGACAGCAACGAACAGCAGAGTGCAAAATTTATTGTCCTTTTACCCTTCATTAACGATTTTACATCACATACGAAAGATCCTGGAAAACGGAATATCACTGTTGTATATAAACTCACGAGTATGGTACAGAAATGCTTTAAGGTCGCCCGTGTATCCCCGACAAATGGCAGGACCGTACACCCTGTAGTTGCGGGCAGGTGGGTACTACGAAGAGAATAGTGGGGAGCAAATGGGTATACAAGCAACGGATCAGCTGTAACCGAAGACTCTTTGCAGTCAGGAAACCACGGGACTGAAGTTGAGAAGATCCAGGTTCCGTGAGCCACGAGCAGAGAGGGAACAGAGGTGGCCAAACATTGCAATAATTTCACTCGGAGAGAGGAAGGCGTTAAGCTCAATGGTGTCTGGCTTCCGGTGTTGAAGAACAAACGCACAAGTCTCCCGTCGTGGGACGGTTAGCGGTAAAGTACGACAACATCCGACAACGGCCAACTGCGCTCGAATTCCAGAAACATATGACTTCACGTGGCGGCGATTGTGTATCCCGCTGCGTTGCTTGTAGTGAATCGAAGCTGCAACCGCTCTTCCCATGACGATGCCAATCGCAGGCAGCTACGAAACTTTGAGATTGTCAAGAAAAATAAGTCGATAATGGCGTAATATGCTGAGAAATTTATTTACATATTATAATTTTAACAGTGATCTCTGTGTCTGGTTACGACTAGATTGGTGAGTGGTACTTTTGTTGTATTCAAGACCTAAACGCTATTTCTTGGTGTTGGGTTTCATCCTCCCATCTCTCATCACCATTAACGTCAGAAGCACAATAATACACTATACACTCGCTTAACTGAGTCCGAAACAATCAAATTTAACGCATATTATTCACTAAGTAAAGGTCCAACGTGTGTTAATTAAAAAAACTTTCCCCGCTACTGGACTAAAGTTTCACCCTAAGATACGGTTTGAACAAAATTAGAAACTAAAAAATCCAATTTAACGTCGTTAAAAAGAGTGCCAGTCTAAAAAAAAATCGGTTCGTAATGAGCAGAATAATCCAGTTTACGTTTACACACGCATCGTAGAAGTACTTGTTCCCTGGCCTCCAACCAGATTGGCGGAAGCACAGCAGCGAGTACGCTTAACGACATACTCTTAACGACACGGTGCACGTTACCTACAGAGGGCCACAAAATAATGTGCACAAACATGGAATCAGTATCTTCACTGAACTGACGGAAGCAAACCATTAAATAGTAAACTGTACAGAACACGAAAGTAGGACGTGCCGTGGAATATACCAGACAGAGGAAGCCTACCAAATGGTACGAATACAAACGTCCTCTAACTTGGAACATAAGTTCTTACACACTATTTCCTCATTATCTCCTTAGTGATCGTCTTCCACCTTTTGACTGCGTTGCTCAAAATCAGACTGTACAGTTAGCGTCATCATTCGGAACCTGTAATGAAACAGTGACATTACACATTGAAACTTCCTGGCAGACTAAAACTGTGTGCCGGACCGAGAATCAAAGTTGGCACGCTCCTTCATTTGCCAGCGAAAGGCAAAGGTCCCGAGTTCGAGTCTCGATCTGTCACACAGTTTTAATCTGCCAGGAAGTTTCATATCAGGGCACTCTCCGCTGCAGAGTGGAAATTTCATTCTGTAAGCAGTATTACTTCACATTTTATTGCAACATCTCAATTTTTGTGAATCTTAAAGAGTTCCCGAAGTATACTGTGTGATCAAAAGTGTCTGGACACCCCTCTGAAATGCGGAATTAATCACTAGATGCCAAGAGAGGTGGACACAACAGTATAAAAGGAGGCGGACAGTATTGTATTGTCACTGAAGAAGCAGTAAGGCACTGCGACGTCGGATGTGGACTAGGTCGTGATTGCCACCTGAGTCACGAATCCATCAGGGATATTTCAACCCTTCTAAATCTGCCAAAGTCGATAGTTCGTGACGGCATTATTTGACTATGAATGGGAAATGAGAAGGAACAACCAAAGCTAAATCAAGACCAGGTAGACCACATTTACTGACGGGTGAGAGGGTGAGAGGTGGCACGCCACACTCTCACTTTAACAACACGGTCCATCAAATTCACGTTCATATTTTAGGTCATGATCTCGATATTCCCCAGTACTACGTTTGGTATGCGCCGTTTATGACTTACGTGAGGAAGCTGTGTGCAGAATGTTCATATAAGTGCTTTGTAGCCCGTAGAGAAATTGTACCCGAGAGACCGTAGTGGAGCCGACAGAGAACAGGGAGAGAGACAGATTGCTGGCTATAAATACTGAGTCCAGCGACCTGGCTGTGCGGGTGATCCTGGGAAGCAACGCTCTGTGGCTTGTACGTGCAGAGGGAGTTCGGGCCATGACACTCCCCTCATTCCTCTTAGGATCAGAGAAGGAGGGTGCCGATTCTCAAATCATTTTACCTGGGACAAGTAACAGTACGTCGCGAAGGTAACCAGTTAGCGAAAAGTGGGTAGAAAAAGTAATTTAAGAGAGACTGCTGTATTCTAGGCTTCGTACAAATGGTGGGCGTCTGATAAAACTCAGAGCATTCCAATGTTGGAAGATGGAAATATACGAACAGACCGGCTGGTGCGCATGTTTAGTGGAGACAAACTTGTGAATCCCCTGACCCCAGGAAGTCACCAGGTTCTTTTCGCGAGTGGCAGAAATATATATTTCAAGGGCACAACTGCCAGCGAAACTTAACAACTTCAATCAAAAACTGGAACTGGTCGGCCTGGAAAGATTAGATTTGTCAGTCAGTGAGAGCCTGTGGTCCAATTACGTTGGCATTTTTTTCCGAAACATGGCTGCTATGCTTACTGTGAGAACGACACCATCCTAGTCTAAAATATTCTTCTTTTCAGACAAGAGAGATTTTGAATCACTGATTGGCTCCTCTTAGTATATTCAAAGCACAATCTTGCTCTCCACCCCCCACCCCCCTTCCCCCAGCGTGAGAACCCTGGTGCTGCATCTGGCTACAATACCAACAAGACAGTAAAGAGGGGAGATTCCGTGAGTAGGGGATAGTTTGATTTGTTTGTACAATGCAGTAGCCGTTTCCTTTTTCGGTAATTTTGTTCCTGTAATGAGGACTGGTGGGAAGTGGTGGTGATCCTTTGCTCTCTTGATCATCCAGACCTCACCTAGTGGAGAACTTCTGGTCTTTCACTAGTGAGTGAGACTTCTGGTCTATAACTTGTGGTGGACTAAGAACCAGTGGCAGTTTCCAACTGTACCTGCAGTGGAACTGCGCGTCATCAACGACATATCGTGTGTCAGGAGGTTGAACAATTCCAGCGCGCACCGACATGCCTGTGAGTAAAGTTGGTCTGGCCAGACCAGCGAACGCGTGAAGCAAACACTGAAGTCTGCCGGCATTTCAGAGCTCTGATAACGAACTTTCCCATGTTCTAATAATAAGAAGGCTAGTCCGCGTAGCTTTCCAATTTCCGTGGACGCGTCAGAACATTACAGCTGCCGCAGCGCGCTGCTCCTCGCCCACAGTGCGCCGATTTCTGCTGCCGCCTGAATCAAGGTGAAAGGGTAAAGTACTGCTGCAACGGCGTGGGGTTGTTAAACGATATTCACACCTCTCTGTTCTCCGTGAACCGTACTCGGTCGTGGTTGATTCCATTTGAATAAAAGTGGGCCTCACAGTGGATTGATGTAAACGAAGTTAGATTGCGTTGTAAAGTGGATTAATTCAGGGGAAAATTTGTATAGCATCCACCCCCATGAATGCATTGCAAATCAAGTACCATCGCTTTTGTGATTTGTGATTGTCTTTTTTTTGTAATATTTATCACGTCGTTGTAGTTGTAAGAGGACGAATAAAAATTTGTCATTATTTTTGTAAACTTAAATAGATCACTGTTCTCATTATACTCTATCAACTGATCATTGTTTTTTTATTTTATTGTGGTGATACAAGCTTATACAAGCTGTTCAAGGTTCAATCATATTAAATTAGTTAATTTGATTGTTAATTAAAGTTCTGAATGTCACTGCAGACATATGCAACAAAAGTGCCATGACTAAATGCACTAATTTCATGTATGAAAAATTAAGGGTGTAGCTGACGATTTGAAGGTTATTGAGAAGATAATACTATTCTTTATGTTAAGATAATAACACTTAGCATCACATGGACATATATTTATGATTGAAGCAGGCGACGGCCTGCAGGGGTCCGTTGAGCACTGCAGAGGGTAGCTGTAAACAATCTAATGAAATCAGCAGAAACAATTACTCGGGAGTTCTAAAGTGGTATCACGCAGTCTAACTAACACAATCACTGTGCACAGGGAGCTAAAAGGAATGGGGTGCAATGGACGAGGAGCTCCTCATAAGCGACACTATTCTGTACTCACTGCTAAGCGATGCTTGAAGTGACACAGCTAGCGAAGTCACTCGACAGTGTCAAGTCCAAGTCACAACTGTGGTCAGACGCCTCGAATTCTCAATGCTGTGCGACGTGTTACTCTATAGACTGCCTCCTAAAGAATTGAAGTAGATCAGTTCTGAGGGTATTGGCTCACCAATGGCTCACTAGCTCACTCACTCCGCTCGTGAGCTATTTCGCCAAAAGTTAGCCAGTACCCCCAGAACTGATCTACTATAATAACAATTTTAGGTCTAGTTCACTCACTTTAATATAATTTCTTATAAAAGGTGAACGTAAGAAAATAAATTTAATACAATTTCTTACAAAAGGTGAATGTAAGAAAATAAATGAATCGAATTGGTGAACGAAAGTAAATGTCAATTCCCTAGGTGAAAGTAAGAAAAAAGTGCAAAACATCTCCTATCGAACACCTTCCACTCAGTGATCACTGAATTCAGGCCTCTGCCTTCTGTAAGTCAGCGCATCACAGAGACCTGCCTCTGAGTTAAAAGAGTGCTCCATTATTTCGGGCTGAAACACGCCATCCCACCTACAGACAGGCCTTATGTCCGCCTCGATGGCGATATAAGGTAAATCGTACAGAAGCGAGGATAGAAAATGTTCTGTCAAATGGCTAGCTTGGCTCAAATCACTGACACTTGACTTCGTGAGATAATAGCCAAATCCTTCTGTCTACTTACTAATAACTCTCGATTTTATTTATGCTTTAGCTATCGCTGATTTATTAATAAAAACATTTATTAAGATTAAGACATTTCAAAACAACTGTCTCAGTAGCTCAATTAAAGTGAATCAAATTTTCATCAGTTATAGTAATTCCTAAGTCCTGGATTGGATCAAAAATTGGAATATAAACAGGAAAATGTGGTTCATAAATTATTGGTCCACCAAATTCTGCATTAGGTTTGAATGAAGTGATAACATTAATTTCTCTGTGAAAATGCTCATTACACTTCACAAACATTCCATAAACCAAATTAAAATTTATATTCATTATTCAAATAGAATAATTTTAGGAACATATTTAGCAACAGTCTTTTCAGTAGCCTCAACAATTTGGTTACTAAAACCAAGCACACTTCCAATACTATCTTTTATACCCATGTACAATTTTACATCACTCTGAATAGTAACTATGTTTAAAATTTCATCTGTTTTAATGTGAATATTAGGTTTTTTAGAATGAATAAATTTTTCCAAGTTTTCCAAACTATACTGACCAGTTGCAATTTCTATTGTTTCTCCATCACTATGTAATTTATTATTTTTCGATGTAATATCCAGAGTTTAATAAAAACCAACCAGCACAACCTTACTAAAGCTGTCTCATATAGGTACAGTTGAAGTAATTCAACCATATATTAATAATTTTTAAATAAATGAACAAATACAGTTGAGACTGCTCTTGCTGTCACAAAACAGATTGGGAGCCAAAAATAAGAATTCTAGAAAAGAAATCAAAAAGTAAACATAGTAAACTTTTAAAAAATTTTATTTGATGTCCTACAACAGGGCCAAGTTGTTGTGGTAAAACCACATTATTGATCGATAATCATATCTTAGATCTAGAATGGCTGAACTGGTAAAAATTAATCATTTGTACTTTGACTCAAAAGCTTTAGATCAATCAAAATATCAAGAATTTATAAAGATGTGTGAAAAAATTGAAGATAAGCATAAAGAGAAAATCGCTACTTTTGTTGAAAATAATGACGAAATTAATCCATCAGATCAATGTCTAGATAATTCAGTTGTTGTATTTCATTATTTCATTCTTGAGAATCAGGATGTAGTCAGAGCATATTTTACTAGAGGCAGACATAAAGGAATAGATTGTTCTTATTTAGCTCAAACTTACCCAAAAATACCTAAACATATGGTCAGAGATAATATAAGTTTTTTTAAATACTTTCAGACAGAATGACACACATTTAAATCATAGAAAAATATGAAAAATTAGATAAGACCGAATCAAGATTCAGCAAACATTATAACAATTTTGTATGGTCTGATAATCAAGCTGAAAATGGACCAGACACATGTGGTTCTTATTATTTTGAGAAATTTATGTTTAGAATATGTCATCTAATTAAGTTTTATTATGAATGTAAGCATACAACATAAACATAAAACGTTCAGTACAAATGTTAGAAAAGTTTAATTATTGTTTTTCCATCCTTAATAAATGTTTTCAAAATATGATGAGAAGGTTGTTAAAAAGCCAAATGAAATAGAAAGAAAGCTGAAGTACTGGAAAAAACAGTTCCAGCTTTGGAGAAAACTACCAACAACACAATATATGAAAAATATAAAAAAGAAGATCAACCAGTTATCGATTCTATTGCACAAGTTAAACAATGATTCAAAGGATTAGGTTATAATGTTTTGAAAGCTATTGAAGAAAAGAGAGAGGTTGAAAAACAAATGATTCCATATTGTCTTCATGAAGATTTTAGAGGTTTATCACCAATTAGACAATTACATGATTGGTCTGATGATATTCCAGGAAAATATGACTGTACATTAAGTGAATCAAAAAATCAAGATGCATTGAATAAATAAGAAAAAGAGAAGAAAAAGCTCAAATTTGTTGAAAAATATACAGAAAAACCAGTTCAGTGTGTTTGGAGGAATGACATTAGAGATTTAATCGATAGATTAGCAGTAATTCATAGAGTATAATTAGCAGGAAATAAAAATTATCAAATGCAAATTTGGTATAGCACAGACGTTGACAAATACATTCAGTGATTTCTTATTCGACATCTCTGAAATTCCTTCGATTTGCTTTAATTTTTCAGAGCATATGTTCAGATCCTCTGAAATTCCAAAAATAATTAAGGCAGGGTACTCTTATTATTTTTGCAGGATTCCATAAAAATTCCATAAAAATCGATGGTCAGAAAAATCGACCATCGAAAAAAATTTAGTAGCCATTTTGAGGGATTTTTCATTCCCTCTCAATGGGAGCAAATTGGACACCTTTAAATTTTCATAAACATGTCAGGAATCCTAATTTTTCAGGTTTCAAATCTTTGACACCTGCAGTGATTAGAATTTCCAGTGGGGGAATTTTTCGCCTTCAAAATTACCCAACTGGATTTTTTCCATTTGACAAATTGTCAAATTATTCCACTGCACAAATAATTGTCGTGTGGAAAAAATTGTTTTATATTTTAAGTGTACATAAAAGAGAGGCAGATGCAGTCTAAAGACTGCTTTGGCAGTTGACAATCTGAAGGCTACTTAAGCAACTGCTAAAGCAGTCGCTAAATGCTTCTGCTATTGCTGTTTGTGAAAATAGTAGTAGCCAATGAGAAGAACAAAGCAGTTAAATATTTAATTGACTTTGGTTGCTCGGATATTGAAGCATCAGCTAAAGCAGTCGCAAGGCTGCATCCATCAACAACTCAAATAACTCAAGTTAGTAATGATGTATTCAGAGATTCATTAATGTTACTGCAGCTAACTCACAATCTTGAAATAACTGGCGAGTTAAATGAAGATATTTTTGGTTTTATGAATCGCCCTAGATGTGGTGTAGAAGATTCTTTTGGTATTTATGGAACAAGTATGTGTAAATGAAATACACAAAATATAAAATGTTTCTATAAACGAGCAAGTAAGAAAGTATTAGATATAACAGAAAACGCATTTCATTTATGGGATAATCATACTCATATTAGATTTCACCTCAATAATAATAACCCTGATATTTTAATTTCAAATAAAAGACAATTATATAAAAATGAAGTATATGGTCATCGATGCCCAAAGGATCTAGATGGGAAAGGAAATGTAGTAGGTCATGCATTTTTTCCAAATAGGAATAATGATCCAATACAAATTTGTATGGATGATGATGAGTTATGGTACTTAGAAATTAACAAAAATACCAAAAAATCTGACAAATTTATTTTAAGTTTTGGTTCACGAAATTTGTCACTCATTAGGCTTATATCATTCAGATCCATACTATAATGGTTCAAATTTAGAATTATTTCAAGATGATATTGATGCTCTCCAAAGTTTTCATGGTAAATAATAATAACACAACCAACTATACCAGTTCAGTCATTAGCAACACAACCTTCTATACCAAATGATCGAATTTATTCATTATGTCAAATGAAAAAGTTCGATCACTTACTTTTTGTAAATGTGGTTGTAAATTTTCGTCATAAAAATTGGGTGATAATAAGCCACACCTGATAACCAGTTGGTTAACATTCTTACCTCAAAATATATATTAAATTCACAGAATATATCAAAGACCAAGTGGCGAAGTTCTATTATTTGCCAATACGATATATATGATGAATCTACATACATTAAATTAATTCCAGGATATCCTAAATTAATGTCTAGCACTGGATTACGAAAAAACTTTTTATTAATTGGTGCAGTCAGCACTTAGTCAGGAAGAACGTTTTTATTCTTCAATGAACTTGTCTATGTGGAATTAGATAAGTGTAATTTTACATATAAATTGCAAGGACTTATAAAGAGAGTATTTCCAGAATTGCCAACTAAATAAAGTACATTCTACATTTAGGTACATTAATGGATTGTTGTATTTTTTCATGGATGATACTTTCTATGAATATAATGAAGTCAAAATAAATGTTGTTAGAGCTGGCACAAGTGATCTGTCTTTATTTGGTACTGAATGCAAGGAATTAGTTCCTAAGATACCAGCAGAAATTAGAAAATTTTACTTGTTCTTATGAATTTTTCTCTACATAAATAGAAGTGCAGATGTAGTCTGAAGACTGCTTTGGCAGTGGCCAGTACAGAACTAAACTGTGTAAATATTGCAGTACTGAGAAGTCAACTGATAATTTTACTAGACAGAAGTACACAAAACAAGGTTGTAGACCAATGTGTTGGCAATGTTCAAATAAATTTCATGTAAAAAATTACAGTTAAAATCGAGATCCTTGTGTATGTGCAAAAACATTGCTGAGTATTACAATAAAGAAGATTAACATCGTATTCCAATGAAAACATTCGAAAATATTATTGTTGATGGAAAATGATAAAGAACAAATTGGTCAAGCACCTACTGAAGGAGCTGCAGGGCTGCACGCATCCTAAAAAAATGTATTGGTTGTCAAGAAATTAAAGATTTATGATGTTTCTACATAAATCCTTCACATAACGATAAAAATGATAGTAGATGTAAAAAATGTATTTTAGAATATTTGGAATATAAAAAACAAAACGATCTTAATCCATAATTAACTATTTAAGTAAGAACTGAGTGTGTAAGACTACTGTTTTTTGTTTTCTTTCAAATGGTGAGACTAACAGTTGCTCTACTTCACGATTTTTGGAGATGTCAAGTGGAGAACTCCGCAGTTACTGTAAGAGAAATAATTTAAGGAGGTATAGTAAATTAAATAAAGCTGAGCCAATGAGATTTATTATTAGACATCAGCAACAGCTGAAGCAAATGCAGTCTGGCACACTGAAAGTGGGCTCTGCACCACCTGGAGCTGGCTTAGACAGACAGTCTGCCCTCAAGACAAATTTTTGGAATAATATTAACTTATCGTAACACTGATAATGATGATGGGATTTTCGAGACTAAAGAAGATATGCCATTGAAAAAGACAGATCCCCTTTCAGCTGAAGTCTTTGCAAAGCAAAAATCTAATGAAGAAAAATTATTTCCTTTTAATTTATTTGAGAACCAGAGAGACAGGAAAACAGTTAGAGATTATGTAGGTAACACTGCATTTCAAACAGATTACAAACCAAAAATTTGAAAATAATATAAACTCAACCCAACCTAATCATTGCTTGGCTGCAGTAAAACCAAAAACTATGAAAATTGGGAAACACAATTTAAGAATACATCATGGATTGACAGTCATTTTCAAACTTTTCTGTGAGTACCAAATCAGACAGATAAAAATGTTATGGAGTTTCAGTTACAGAGAGAAAACTGTAGGATTGCAAATGAAAAAGAGATCATAAAAAGTCTAAGATTGGTAAACGAAGTTTTTTTTGAGAATGGGCGATTTTCAAGCTAGTGGACAGTAAATAGAATTATTTGGATTCAGTTAGGAATTAACAGATTTGTTCCATTGAGAGGATCAACTCACATTGAATTATCGGATAAAATAAAAAGTAATAGTCTAAATTAATCTAGAATATAAAGATCAAGTCATCTCATGCTTTGTGTCTGCCTCCACCAAACTCTTGGTGTAAATATAGGCAAGCTGAATTTTCTGGCACCCTGCATGAATTTACACATAAACCTTCTTTTCTTTTGGCAGTAATGGAGGCAATCAAACCTATTTACAGAGATTTGGCAAAACCTGAGCTACTAAGGAAGTATTTGCATGGGAAGACCCAGAATGTGAATGAGTCCTTCAATAATGTTGTGTGCCTAAAAATGTATTTGTGGGCCAAATGACTCTAACGTTGGCAGTGTCTGATGCTGTAATACGTTCTAATGGTGGCAACTATGAAAGACTTCAGGTTCTGAAGAAGTTAGGGTTAAGATTTATACAGAGCACAGCTAAAGGACTGAGGAAACTAGATAACCTTCTTGTACATGAAGCAGAGATAGCTGCTCAGCAAATAAAAGAATCACAAAGGAGGTGGCAAGCACTGGGCTGTTTTCTTTTTTTTTGTTTTAGCACTAAAGAAGGCACAAACTATGGGCAAGGCATTTCAAGTGCATAAAAGATGCAGAAATGAAAGTCTGTATAAGAATTTGTAACAAAAAAGTTTAAAACCTCCATGTCTCTGAACTACATTTTTTTGCAAATAAATGACCCATTTTCTAAAACAGTACTGATGGTAGAGACATGAAATTTTCACTGTATTTAATGAAAATCTTGTTTCTATCCACATGAATAAGACAAAAATCGCATTTAATAAGCCTATCTATGTTGGAATGACCACACTCGATTTAAGTAAAGAATTTGCTTTAATTTCCATTATATAATAATGAAACAGAGATATAGGGAAAATACTAAGTTGTGTTATCAAGACACAGACAGTTATATCTATAAAATACAGATTGAAGATTTTTATGAAGACATGAAGTCGATGATCGATTACTTTGATACAAGTTATTATCCAGCAGATAATATTTATGGATTTCCACAAGTAAATAAAAAAGTTTTAGGAAAAAAGAAAGACGAATATAGTGGAAAAGTAATGGAAGAATTCTGCAGTTTAAGAGCAACACTAAACTTGGTAGGCATGTTTCTACATCTGAAAGATTATGCCTATTCGAATTCAGCGCTAATGACTCCACTGTGAGGATGTAAATCAGGTTTGCTTTAAGTACACGGTCTAACGGTCGTCAGCGTTATTTACTTTTGAGTTTGCACATGGTGAGTTGATGTTAGCCAGAATAGCTTTAACGCAACAAAGACTCCATTATAAGTACCTCACTGAGTTTGAGTGAGGTCTTGTAATAGAGCTACGAGAAGCTGTATGTTCCTTCTGCAACACTGCAGAAAGACTTGGCAGGGAGTTAGTCACTGTACATGGCTACCGGCAGCCAATGTCAAGAATGTACAGTCGTATAAAGACCGGGTTCCGGACGGTCGCACGACACTACCGTGAGGGAAGAACATCGTGTTCGATATAAGGCTCTGGCGCTTCATATTGCATCCACAGCAGCAATCTGAGCAGCAGCTGACACCACAGTGACACAATGGACTATAACAGATCGGTTACCTCAGAACAGGTGCGAGCCAGACGCCCTGCGGCGTGCATACCACTGAACCCAAACCATCACCATTTCCGACTTCAGTGGTGTCAAATGAGAGCTCATTGGAGGGCAGAGTGGAGAAGATCTGCTGTTCCTTCTGATGACAGCTGGTTTTGCCTCGGTGTTTTTGGTTACAAGGAGGCCAGTTGATTGTCTTCAACCAACCTGCCTGCTGCTAGACACACTGAACACTCCTGGAGTTGTTGTCAGGGGGTGTAATTCCGTATGACAGTAGTAGCACCCTCGTGCTTATCCCATGCACCCTGATTGCAAATTTGTACGTCAGTCTTATGATTCGACTTGTTGTGCTGCCATTCATGAATAGCATTCCAAGGGTGTTTTCCAGCAGGATAACGCTCGGCCACATACTATTGTTGTAAACCAACATGTTATACAGAGTGTCGACTTGTTGTGCTGGCCTGCTCGATCACCAGATTTGTCTCCAATCCCCGAGCGAGATGGCGCGGTGGTTTGCACACTGTACTCGCTTTCTGGAGGACGACGGCGCAAACCAGCGTCCGACCATCCTTATTAACGTTTTTCCGTGATTTTCCTAAATCGCTTCAGGCAAATACCGGGATCGTTCCCTTGAAAGGGCACCGCCGACTTCCGTCCCCTAATCCGAGCTTGCGCTCTGTCTCTAATGAACTCATTGTCGATGGGATGTTGAACACTATTCTCCCCCACCCTCGTGTCCTGTCTCCGATCGAGCGCTTATGGGACATCACCACCGTTATCAGCAACTAGCAGTAACCGTCCCTTTATTGACCTACCAAGTGCAACAGACATGGAACTCTAGCCCACAACTGCCATACCTCAGCTGTACAATACAATGTATGCATGTTTGCATGCTTCCATTCAGCACTCTGGCGATTACACTGGTTATTACTGTACGAGCATTTCACATTTGCAATGGCTTATCTCGCGCTATCATTAACCTGTGATTACCAGTCAGTCGCTTAAATGTGTTACTTAGATAATTTTAATCGCGAAATATCTTTACTCTACACTAATTATATTTTGGTGTTGTGATTTTTTTCCCTCAGAGCACTTATCTTTACGTTTTAATGGAAATTTGAGTACGATATTTTTTTTACGGGCAAACCCAAAAATATAACTGAATAGGCAACGTAACGTCATGTTCAGTGAGCGCCAGTGATAAAATATAGGCGACTCCTCACAGCTGAAGCACATCATAGACCCAGAAGAAGGCCACTGTAACCGTGGCCGAAACGTTTGATTCTCCATTATAGATTTTTACATTATAACGCGGCGGTACTCAGGAAACTTTTATGTCACATCCAAAAATGCTGTTTCAAAAAAAAGCAGATGAAGAGCTTGCATGGAAAATAAAAATATATACCAGGAGCAATTACATGACAATTGTTATTATTTCAATAATGAATTAATTCCTTGGACAATATTTACAGCCCAATCTATTCACAAATACTAAAATGGTTCAAATGGCTCTGAGCACTATGCGACTTAACTTCTAAGGTCATCAGTCACCTAGAACTTAGAACTAATTAAACCTAACTAACCTAAGGACATCACACACATCCATACCCTTGGCAGGATTCGAACCTGCGACCGTAGTGGTCGCACGGTTCCAGACTGCAGCACCTAGAACCGCTCGGCCACCCCGACCGGATATATTTACATGTCAGGCGAAAATAAATCGCTCCTTCTTTTGCAAATTCAGCGTAATCCTGCAACCCATTATACACTCCTGGAAATTGAAATAAGAACACCGTGAATTCATTGTCCCAGGAAGGGAAAATTTTATTGACACATTCCTGGGGTCAGATACATCACATGATCACACTGACAGAACCACAGGCACATAGACACAGGCAACAGAGCATGCACAATGTCGGCACTAGTACAGTGTATATCCATCTTTCGCAGCAATGCAGGCTGCTATTCTCCCATGGAGACGATCGTAGAGATGCTGGATGTAGTCCTGTGGAACGGCTTGCCATGCCATTTCCACCTGGCGCCTCAGTTGGACCAGCGTTCGTGCTGGACGTGCAGACCGCGTGAGACGACGCTTCATCCAGTGCCAAACATGCTCAATGGGGGACAGATCCGGAGATCTTGCTGGCCAGGGTAGTTGACTTACACCTTCTAGAGCACGTTGGGTGGCACGGGATACATGCGGACGTGCATTGTCCTGTTGGAACAGCAAGTTCCCTTGCCGGTCTAGGAATGGTAGAACGATGGGTTCGATGACGGTCTGGATGTACCGTGCACTATTCAGTGTCCCCTCGACGATCATCAGAGGTGTACGGCCAGTGTAGGAGATCGCTCCCCACACCATGATGCCAGTTGTTGGCCCTGTGTGCCTCGGTCGTATGCAGTCCTGATTGTGGCGCTCACCTGCACGGCGCCAAACACGCATACGACCATCACTGGCACCAAGGCAGAAGCGACTCTCATCGCTGAAGACGTCACGTCTCCATTCGTCCCTCCATTCACGCCTGTCGCGACACCACTGGAGGCGGGCTGCACGATGTTGGGGCGTGAGCGGAAGACGGCCTAACGGTGTGCGGGACCGTAGCCCAGCTTCATGGAGACGGTTGCGAATGGTCCTCGCCGATACCCCAGGAGCAACAGTGTCCCTAATTTGCTGGGAAGTGGCGGTGCGGTCCCCTACGGCACTGCGTAGGATCCTACTGTCTTGGCGTGCATCCGTGCGTCGCTGCGGTCCGGTCCCAGGTCGACGGGCACGTGCACCTTCCGCCGACCACTGGCGACAACATCGATGTACTGTGGAGACCTCACGCCCCACGTGTTGAGCAATTCGGCGGTACGCCCACCCGGCCTCCCGCATGCCCACTATACGCCCTCGCTCAAAGTCCGTCAACTGCACATACGGTTCACGTCCACGCTGTCGCGGCATGCTACCAGTGTTAAAGACTGCAATGGAGCTCCGTATGCCACGGCAAACTGGCTGACACTGACGGCGGCGGTGCACAAATGCTGCGCAGCTAGCGCCATTCGACGGCCAACACCGTGGTTCCTGGTGTTTCCGCTGTGCCGTGCGTGTGATCATTGCTTGTACAGCCCTCTCGCAGTGTCCGGAGCAAGTATGGTGGGTCTGACACACCGGTGTCAATGTGTTCTTTTTTCCATTTCCAGGAGTGTATTTTTAATAACACACGTTTAACATGTCGAATTATTGGCCGTCCCGGCAAAGCCTGTTAATACGTTCATTTACAGACACGCTAGCTGTAGTTTTCAAGTTCTGCCTTTGTGTGAAGACTTAAGCTGTAGAGCTACATTTCCTCCACCGCGCTGTTCCGTGTGCAAGTGGAGCCAAGTAATATTGTACACGCAGTAACACAAAAATTATTTGGCAGTATTCTGGAAATTACATTTGACAAACTTGGGGTTAGATAATCTTTTGGAGGACTGTAGCAGTACAGGGAAGATAACATTATACTTTATAATAAGAGACTTCAGTTTATTTAAAAGAAATTAATTTTATTTCCCAAGAAAGTGTTTTATTGTTGCACATGTCTTATTTTAATCATTCAAAAAATTCGTTTTCGTTGTGATGTTTCGTGTATATAATTACTATTTCTTTAAAAAGTTATATGTTTAAAAAATTACTGTAATGCATAGTTATTTGGTAAAAGCTAGTTTCGGTCAAATGATCTTCTTCAAGTCATGTATATCAGTACAACATGTTAAGGACCTACTATGTATGTCAAAATAAAGTTAAAAATTATGCAGCTGATAATAACTGTGTATTTCACGACAAACCTGAGTTGCAGTATCTTGGTCATGTCATAGACAGCCAAGGTGCACATCCTCTTCAGTCGCATTTGTTAGTCATACGAGACTTGCCAATTGCTTACAATATCACAGAATTGCAATCAGTTTTAGGGAAAATGAACTATTGTACTCGGTTCATACCGAATGCTGCACAAATAGCGGCTCCATTGCATCGCTTGCAACCCAAGAATGTCCCCTTTCAAAAAATGGTTCAAATGACTCTGAACATTATGGGATTTAACATCTGAGGTCATCAGTCCCCTCGAACATAGAACTACATAAACCTAACTAACCTAACGACATCACACACACCCATGCCCAAGGTATGATTCGAACCTGCAGGCGTAGCGGTCGCTCGGTTCCAGACTGTAGCGCATAGAACCGCACGGCCACTCCCGCTGGCCACAAATACTCCTTCTGTAATGCGTTGACCTGTAAGTTCACTAATTTTGTCAGAAACAATATCATTGAAAGACAATACCAGTTTTTCATAATCATAGAACTTCCTCTGAAACTCTTTTTTTAAAAAGCACTTTTGTTTAAAAACCAAAACTATCTGTTATATATCCGGTTATCAGCAAGAAAATAAAAACACCTATTATAACCGAGACAAAACAAATAGCGAAAAATACCAGTTATTCAGAACTAAAATATCGGTATGAGTTTTAACCGTGTGGGTTTCCCGTCCCTACTGGGTAAGTTGCCTTTTGCGCTGTTTCAGCGGCCTCCTTCTAAATAGTCCATGTATGCTCGCTAAACAGCAACACCGAACTTGAAAACAGGCAGTTGACAAAGACGTTACCCACAACCGCGTACGGGAAAGCATTTCCGAAAACTTCCCTCACATTCCACATAGAGACAACAACATTACCCATCGCTGACTACATACTTCCGAAATACACCTCCACACCATCTCCGTCCCAAAGGGATCAAAGCTAGCCTCCTGCATCCTACCAGACTCCTCGACTTCCCCGCTCCCAACCGCTCCACCAAATTAAGTTCGTTAGTAGAGGTATCATGACCGATCACTCTCTGTACTGCACGTCTGCAGCATTGTGACCGTCGTATCTCCATGACACCTTTGCATTACTCGAATGCAAAATCAATGTTCCGATGTTTGGCCGCCTGTAGCACAAGTCGCCACCTTTGTTTTCCGTGCTTTGTTCAAACGTTTCCACCCCCATTTGAGGCCGACATTTCTTGAAGCGATATACAACCCCTTGAGCAGCAGTGATACAAAATGGTAAATGGAGAAGTTCTGAATTATCCTTGTCACTTACCACTTTCTTCATTAACATCCAGTTACTTTTACACACCTTGATTATGTTGATATTCTCACAAATTTGGTAAGATTATCCCACTGATTTTGGTAACGTATAATCTTGTTGCTAACTGGTACTAATTGTCTGCTATGTATTGTCAAAGTCGATAAACCACGACATAGTAAACGCCCAAAAATTACAAATGTTCAAAATTATCAAAATTCAATAAAAATTATTACTCTCTGTGGTAGGCAGTGACTGCAACGTCCCCAGTATACAAACATATTGCTCGTTCTATTTGCATTAAGTATATAAGTGTTCCGAGCTAGTTACAATGAATTAATTTCATGTGGGAAGGCTTTTTGTGTTTAGAAAGTCATAAACAGTTAATGTGCTTGAGCAGAAACGTACTTCAGTATCCAATTGAGAAATACTTTGACACCTGCATGCATTTGAAAATTTGTCATTACTCTGGCATCTTTTTGATAGCAGGTAAATGAAAGGCAGTGTAATTATAGTTCCGAGCAAAACATGTACTTCATTTCTAGGTGCACTTCTGTGGCTGTAGAACTATGTATTAAATGTGCACCTTTACACAAGCAAACGTTTTGATTACATGTTACTTTGAGCCGACACTGCCAACAGTGGTTACGAAACAGGCACGAAAATTGTATAAGAACGAAGTCTTTCGGGAGGGTACCGTTGTGTAAAACATTCTCAGACTTCTTGCCGCGGTAATTCAAGGTAAAACCTCGAGCTTTCGACGATTACATCTATCGTCTTCGCCAGGAGAAATTGACTCTCAAAACTGCTACTGTGTTGGCCTTATATAGCTCATAGACGACTTCTGGTTGGTCGGTAATTACCTAAAGCTGTCGCAGATGGTGTCAACCTCTGCGATAATGGCGTCACCGTTCCCACCGTAGCGTAAACATTGCGTCGAATATCTCTGGCTCTTCTCTGCACTGACAGCTCGCTTCCATGCACTGGTGACATTATATCCCCTGTCGTATATTCTTATTTCCATAGCCCCTTTTATTACAGAGTTCCAGGATGTAGGAGCCTGGAACAAAACTCTTGTTTCGTTAAACAAAATTTTATATTTGTTTGTGAGGCTGTGCTCAGCAACTGCAGATTTCTCCAGTTCTCAGTTTTTAATATATCTCTCATGTTCTGCACAATGGTCGGAAACGGAGTGGATAGTGGACGCAGGGTATCCAAATTGAAGGCGCATTCTTCAAAAGGTTCCGTAAAATATGCAACTCAGTTGCACTAATATATGTGTAACAGCACTGCATGCACATGAATACCTGTGCCACCTCCCCTCTAATGTGAGGAAAATTAATGTGTGCTTGTCATTGATAGCAACGAATATAACGTGTGACCCACATAACTTTATGTTGTGATCCGATTATTGTGTGGAAGAGGGGATAAAGACTCAATTTCAGAACGAAATTAACGAAGTATAAAGAGATCCTTTTGCCGTCCATACCCCAGGATTCATAAACACATTTATGCTGAAACATCTTTCAACAGAATAAAACAATATTAGGATGTATTAAAATTGCACAAGGTTGAGACGTACCATCTCTTTAAAATGCTAGTATGAACCTAGTAGTTGTATTTTTCAATGAAATGACTACTGTACCGAATACAAAAATCAATGCATATGCGCTCACTTACCTCTTTGGAGCGACATTGTTAAACGCTGTAGAATGGGCAGAAGACACTTCTGTGACTACTCTGGTCATTACCGTCTATTGGGCAGCACTTTCGGCATGTCAAGACCCACTGGAACTGGGAGAACGTCTCGATCGAACGCATTCGTGTGGTCGTAACTGTATGTGATTGTCACTCGAACGAGACTGTTATTTTAATAAGAAGGCCTTCGGGCAAGTCCGGCTGTAGACCAGCAAGTAGACACTGAGGTAAGCCATTGCCTGTCAACATTTGTAGTACTGCTGCGAAGTTCTACTGCCAGCCGATACTTTCGATGGTATGTTTTCCAAAGGGTATTAGAAAACGCCAGACATCTCGTGAGAAATATTCGCTTTTGAAAACCAGCAGATCTGGATAGGCTATCACCTTTAAGCAGGATTAAGCAAAGACGAGACACTTATCTCCAGACGTGGGAACAATTCCCGTACCCTGAAAGCCAGGAAACCGGCGCTGTCGCACCCCGAAAACGAAAAATTGCAAGTGGACACCTGGAAAGGAGCGATTTCGATTGACTATGACAATTCGATGGAAGAGTTTGGATTTAGCGAACGCCTGGAGAAAGTTACCTGCCATTATGTGTAGTTCCAGAAGTGAAGTACAGAGAAGGCGGTGTTCCGGTATGTGGGTGTTTCTGTTGGATATGGTGTGGTGCTCTTATTGGGCTTCAGAAAATGCTAAATTCGGAAGGACATGAAAACGCTTCTACGCATTGTGTAATGCGTACAGTATGAGCATGACAGTGCACCCCTCATAAAGCAGCGTCTGTGAGACGTGTTACAGATGCGAAATTTAAGCGACAGGAAGAAGATGAGGTGATATGCAAACTATTAGCTTTTCAGAGCACTCACACAAGGTTGGCGCCGCTCTGGGCAGGAACATTCCTGAAGTGGACTGGCTTGCCCAGAGACCCGACCTGAACCGAGTAGAACACCTTGAGCAAGAGGAAGAATGGGCTGCCATTCACCCAGAGACATTCAGACACATCACTGAAAGTGTACGCAGCAGAGCTATAGCCGGCAAAAGGGTAAAGGGTTGATAGAAATAAGTGCCCGGATACTACCGAGTAGATAGTGTACTGTATACTCGATGCTTCGTTGTGTTGCAGCCGGCAGGTGTTCACTTTGAAACATGGTGTTTCATCCGGGTAACAGCCAGACATGTTCAAGTGAACCTTCGGAGACCGACGTCGACTACTCGCGCCGCACAATTAATTAGCGTAAGGTATGTATTTCACGCATACATCAAGATCATGAAGCAACATATACCAAAGTTCCATCGAGCAGTGCCTTTGATGGTGGGAGTTTGAACCTCAGCTGTACAGTGGGTTGCCGCTCTCTGTGGCCCTCTGTTTAATACACTACTGGCCATTAAAATTGCTACACCACAAGGATGACGTGTTACAGATGCGAAATTTAACCGACAGGAAGAAGATGCTGTGATATGCTAACTATTAGCTTTTCAGAGCACTAATAACAAGGTTGGCGCCGATGGCGAGACCTACAAAGTGCTGACATGAGGAAAGTTTCCAACAGATTTCTCATACACAATCAGCAGTTGACCGGTGTTGCCTGCTGAAACGTTGTTGTGATGCCTCCTGTAAGGAAGAGAAATGCGTACCATCACGTTTCCTACTTTGATAAAGATCGGATTGTAGCCTATCCCGATTGCGGTTTATCGTATCGCGACATTGCTGCTCGCGTTGGTCAGTATCCAATGACTGTTAGTACAATATGGAATCGGTGGGTTCAGAAGGGTAATACGGAACGCCGTGCTGGATCCCAACGGCCTCGCATCACTAGCAGTCGAGATGACAGGCATCTTATCCACATGACCGTAACGGATCGTGCAGGCACGTCTCGATCCCTGAGTCAACAGATGGGGACGTTTACAAGACAACAACCATCAGCACGAACAGTTCGACGATGTTTGCAGCAGCATGGACGATCAGCTCGGAGACCATGGCTGCAGTTACACTTGACGCTGCATCACAGACAGGAGCGATGGTGTACTCAACGACGAACCTAGGTGCAAGAATGGCAAAACGGCATTTTTTCGGATGAAATCAGGTTCTGTTTACAGTATCATGATGGTCGCATTCGTGTTTGGTGACATCGCGGTGAACGCACATTGTCATCGCCATACTGGCGTATTACCCGGCGTGATGGTATGGGGTGCCATTCGTTACACGTCTCGGTCACCTCTTGTTCGCAATGACGGCACTTTTCACAGTGGACGTTACATTTCAGATGTGTTACGACCTGTGGCTCTAACCTTCATTCGATCCCTACGAAACCCTGCATTTCAGCAGGATAATGCATGACCGCATGTTACAGATCCTGTATGGGTCTTCCTGGGTACAGAAAATGTTCGACTGCTGCCCTGGCCAGCACATTCTCCAGATCTCTCACCAATTGAAAACGTCTGGTCAACGGTGGCCGAGCAACTGGCTTGTCACAATACGCCAGACACGACTCTTGATGAAGTGTGGTATCGTGTTGAAGCTGCATGGCCAGCTGTACCTGTACACGCCAACCAAGCTCTGTTTTATTCAATGCCCAGGCGTATCAAGGCCGTTATTACGGCCAGAGGTGGTTGTCTGGGTACTGATTTCTCAGGATCTATGCACCCAAATTGCGTCAAAATGTAATACCATGTCAGTTCTAGTATTATACATTTGTCCAATGAATACCCGCTTATTATCTGCATTTCTTCTTGGTGTAGTAAGTTTAATGGCTAGTATTGTATGTCGTCCACGCTAATCGTGAAAAAAATGAGATTTTATGTTAAATCCAACTGATGGCCGCTGCCCTGATTAGTAAGGTAGTTTTCCATGCGTATGTCCAAGGACTCTTTAACACTGGAATCCCAAAATAATGTAGCGATAACCAAAATTGATGTTGCTTTATATTCCATTGAATTCTCCGTGGGAATACACTGCAGAGTAATAACAGACTTCGTGAGTTGCAGAAATGTGAGCGCAGCATTGGTGTTCAATGACACAATGTTCTTCTACTGTACATGTGTGCTGATCATTCTATTCCTTACCACCCTGGCAAGATTCCGGCCATCTGTGACAATGAACCATTGTCCAGCGATCCAGGAAGATCTTCAGTTTTAGATAGTAAGCGGAAAACAACGTTAATCATCCCTGTATTGAATGAGAATGTATCGTCATACAAAATAAAAGCTGTATCCATTTTTCCTAAACACTGCTGTTGGTGGGCTAGTTTCTTAGGCAAATGTTAGGACTGGAAACGGCGTGTGGTCAGTGAAACTTCCGGAAGTGAAGGGGCTGGCCGTTGTCGGACTTGCAGTTACTATCTTGACACGTGTGCGAAACGCATACAGTGTGCTAAAAAATCGTGCGACGTGTGTAGCAAGTGCTGTACCACAAGGCTCGGTGCACTCACCTACTTTAGTCAATCTTTGAGCTAATGATATACCACTTGCGCCTCATGCAATCCAGACCAATTTGTAGAGAATGCAGCGGTTTTACCATCTCGAAGCAAACTACCAGCACAACGCCAACTGCCTCCAACGACACATAAACAAAATTATCTTGTGATGTAGTACGAACAAAATGGCACTTAACGTGGAAAAACCGGGAAAAGTATATTTCGCATACTAAAAAGAAATAGATCAATCCTAGGTGACAGCTTTACCATTAACAGCAACCAGAAACGAAACACCTAGTAGTAACCTTAGACCAACAATTGCTTATTTAAATAATGCTTAATCTGTGGCGAAGAAAGGAGTACAAGTGACAAAGACCTGATACAGGTTCTTCATAATCAAAGTCTCGGGGCAGAAACAAAACTGATACTGGTACTCCACAAGTCAGTAACGTTGCCTCCATTTAAGTGGTTAAATTACAAGTTCTTCCCTGGAGCTTAAGAGCATTCCCAATTACGAGAATCACGATGTTACACAAGGAGCTTGACAACACTACTCGAGACTACAATGAAGAAGGTAGCACACTGACATATCGACAAAATTGAGTCTACATCTACATCTACATCCCTACTCCGCAAGCCACCTGACGGTGTGTAGCGGAGGGTATCTTGAGTAGCTCTATCAGTTCTCCCTTCTATTCCAGTCTCGTATTGTTCGTGGAGAGAAAGATTGTGTGTATGCCTCTGTGTGGGCTCTAATCTCTCTGATTTTATCCTCATGGTCTCTTCGCGAGATCAATATACTGCTTGACTCCTCGGTGAAGGTATGTTCTAGAAACTTCAACAAAAGCCCGTAACAAGCTACTGAGCGTCTCTCCAGCAGAGTCTTCCACTGGAGTTTATCTATCATCTCCGTAACACTTTCGCGATTACTAAATGATCCTGTAACGAAGCGCGCTGCTCTCCGTTGGATCTTCTCCATCTCTTCTATCAACCCTATCTGGTACGCATCCCACACTGCTAAGCAGTATTCAAGCAGTGGGCGAACATGCGTACTGTAACCTACTTCCTTTGTTTTCGGATTGCATTTCCTTAGGATTCTTCCAATGAAACTCAGTCTGGTATCTGCTTTACCGACGATCAACTTAATATGATCATTCCATTGTAAACCACTCCTAATGCCTACTCTCAGATAATTTATGGAATTAATTGCTTCCAGCTGCTGACCTGCTATACTGTAGCTATATGATAAGGGATCTTTCTTTCTATGTATTCGCAGCACATTACACTTGTCCACATTGAGATTCAATTGCCATTCCCTGCACCATGCGTCAATTCACTGCAGATCCTCCTGCATTTCAGTACAATTTTCCAATGTTACAACCTGACGATATACCACAGCATCATCTGCAAAAAGCCTCAGTGAACTTCCGGTGTTATCCACAAGGTCATTTATGTATATTGTGAATAGCAACGGTCCTACGACACTCCCCTGCGTCACACGTGAAATCACTCTTACTTCAGAAGACTTCTTTCCATTGAGAATGACATTCTGCGTTCTGTTATCTAGGAACTCTTCAATCCAATCACACAATTGGTCTGATAGCCCATATGCTCTTACTTTGTTCATACGAGACCACTACGAGGTGACACCAACGGGCTCAGATAAATTGGAACAGCAAAACCTCAATAATGGCATAGGCAGCCAATAGCATCATCAGTGCCGGAATACTCTAGACGTCCACTTCTAAGCAACAGTCTAGATATCTCAAAAGTCTCCATCAGTAGAAGAAACTGTAAACAGTCCTGTGGACCAAATTATCAGACCATACCTCTCAAGCCAATGACAGCAATCAAACACCAATCCGGGTAGACCATCATGCTGGTGGCACTGCATTTAAATAAATACAGTGCAAAAAACAGAGAGAGTCGAGCGGAGCAGTCCCGCAGTGTCATCGAGTCCAGGAAGATCTATGTCGCTACTAAATGAGACATGTGCTGTATCGCTGCGAATTGTAATTCATGTTTCTCATAGTCTGAAACAGAAACATAAAGTAGAAGAGAACAACGTTCGTTAGCGTTTCTTTTCTTTTCTTTTCTTTTTTGTTTTCTCACGCATTGCTCCCAGACTCTACATCTTAAAATATTTAGTGGGGCAGATTAATAAAGTGTGTCAAGCGTGGCTAAAAGCCATAAAAGCAAAACTTGTCGGCAGCAGCGGCGGCCGACGTAATGGCGTCGTTTCGAGTCGGCGGGCACAGTCTTTTAGGGGGCGTCCGGCGCTCGCCAGAAATATGGAGGCCACTTCTCATCGGGCGAGCGCAAACAGTTCTCCGGAGCACACACGTAAACACGCGGGCACACACAAGGGGAGAAGTTAAGCTAACTGAAACTGCGAGTGGTTTCACCCGCATCTCGACAGCGTATCTCTGCTACTTGCCAAAGCATCTCTCTTCTCTCTCTGTGTCGCCCTTTCTCCCTCCCGTTGTCTGCCTCCCTCTCTCTCACACCATTCTCTGTCCAGACTAAAACGGGGACTCCAAGCGCTGCCAGGAAACGCAAACATTTTCTCGCGCATACATTCGCGGCGCCTCTGTCTCTTTTGTTAGGAAATGCGAGTTTTGCGATGGTTTTTAGATAGTGACGTAGTATTTCAGGGAACGAAGGTGACCATTTATATTATTTGAAGTTTGTTTTCGTCCTACTATGTTAGTGGTTCCTAATTTTACTGAGACCATTAGCCCTAAGTGCAATCAGATATTAGCTTGTACTCCTCTCCCCACCCATAATCTTTAGAAGGAAAAACAATTTTACTTGAACACTGTCAATGTTAAAATTACGAAAGAGGACATATATTTGGCTTCAGCTGTTTTTTGTTAAACCACGAACTAGTGAGGCGATGACACAATTGGTACAGCTTATTTCCAACAATTTTTTTATACAATAAGTAGACAGTTCTCGGGCGTTGCGAATGTTACCGAAAATTGCTACTCAAGAAAGAAACGTAACTATCACATTGAGAGTAGAGACTTGCTACAAAATATTATTCCTCTGGCATCACTTCTCTTCCTAGTGACATTACTTTCACCCACACACTGCACTCTCATTCAGAATAAACCAAATTAAAATGTGTTCACGATACCCAGGCCTACTGTTTGTAAATGGCTTTCTGAACTGCCAAACTGAAAAACTTGGGGCTGACAATATTTAATGTCAAACCCCTGCCACCAACAACAATAATAATATAATAATAATAGTACAGTGTAGGCTTTATGGCAGTGTAGTAGACATTATATATTTACTGTTCTATTTAAAAAATGGCTCTGAGCACTATGGGACTTAACATCTGAGGTCATCAGCCCCGTAGAACTTAGAACTGAAACGTCCTCTTTGAACAATTATACAAGACTGTGCTTAAACTGACACACAATATTTTTTGCGCAACGCAAATCTTTCAAAAACCCCTACAAAAGAATGGCCCTGACTAACATTAACCTACACCTTTCACAAATCACTTATCTCACAAAAATCTTCGTTACTCGAACTACTGCAATACAGCGAGCGCAACTACTGCCAGCTAAATAAAGGATTCAAACTACGGAAGGCACTAACTACTGATAGGCATAGTTAGCAAATGAAAGATTTTAATTGAGAACAAACAATGTATTTACCTTAATAGTCATAATATATATATATCAGTTCATGACATCCATTCTTACAAATTTCAAAACTCCGCCATCTCTCTCCCCACGTCCACCACTGCTGGCGGCTCACCTCCAACTGCGCAACGCTACGCGCCGCTAACAGCCAACTGCCCAACGCTACAATGGCGAGTATTACAACAATGCCAACCAGCCACTGACTGCACACAGCACAGCCAGTGATTTTCATACGGAGCGCTACGTGGCGTTACCAATAAGAAAACCTAAACAGCCTACTTACAGAACTACTTAAACCTAAATAACGTAAGGACATCACACACATCCATGCCCGAGGCAGGATTCGAACCTGCGAACGTAGCGGTAGCGCGGTTCCAGACTGAAGCGCCTAGAACCGCTCGGCCACTTCAGCCGGCGCTCTATTTTCAATTACTTCTTTTATTTATAGGAAAAATCCTCTTCAGTTTCCAATAAGTTCTCAATTTATTCCACGACCGGTTTCGAACCATAAAGCTTCATCTTCAGGCGCTACCTACTGGGAACAAGAGGATGGGCTACAGGCGTACACGTACTATGGGGTTGACATACCAGAAGAAATTATCGTCGGAAGGTATGACTCGGCATACAGAAAATTCAAAACAAACTTAGGTGAAATTAAAAGTAAGGGTGGCAATTTCAAGAGAGCAATGGGAATTAGAATGTTAAACGCAGAGAGGAGAGCGGGTAGGTGGACAGAGTATACTGAGAGCCTTTTGTCTGGTGATGTGATGGAAGAAACTGGAGTCGGTATCGACTACTGGCCTTATAGGCGTCCAAGTGGAAAAACTATAACCACAAAAGGGACTAGCTGTAGATTAAGTACCGCAGAACGGGCACTTACCATAATTACTGCCATTCTGAATGGCGAACAACCTAGTATGCACGTATATGCTTACATATAAACCAGCTGTCTTCCGTAAGAGTCGTCACGCGCATTTCCTCTTTCGTTTTTTATGGAGTGAGCCAGCCCAAGTAAATACCGCTCATCGCTCAGTGTCGACAGAAAGTGTCGGTTTGTTACTCTTACAAACGAAATGATATTTAAAAAGGGATTTTACGTGCTCAGTCTAGTGAGATATTCATTTTGTCGACATGCATTAACAGGGATATTAAAACACGAAGAGTAACAAGTACTCCAACAACGACAGCACCGCCCTAGCCTCCACTGATGCTGCAGCCATGCAGTAGTGTGTTCAGTCGCTATTAGATCACTGGTTATTCTTCGTGTTTTACTGTCCGTGTTAACGCATATCGATAAAATGAATATCGCAATAGACTATCTCGGACCGCTATATCGATTGGGCCCGTAAATTTCCGCTTCAAAGATAATTTTGTTTGTAACAGGAAATAGATCGGCGCTTTGCGTCTACGCTGGGTGTCATACGAAAGACTTCATGAGCCGTATTTGTTCGGGCCGATTACAGCTACACACTGCAAACACTAAATATGGAGTATCTGCTGAAACACCAGAGAAAATGCGCCTGATGACCATTAGGAGAGACATCCTGTACATATAAACAATTCTTCAACGCAATGACAACTGGCAATAACTTATATGGATACGGTGTCTGTTCTTTCGCACATTGATGACCTGCAGCCGTCTAGAACGAAATTGGAATTATATATTAATATCTTCAGCTGCTGACGGGCGTTGATATTAATCAACAGGAACAGGTGAAAATGTGTGACCCAACCGGCACTCGTAGCCGGGATCTCCTGCTTACATGGCAATCACTCAATCCATCCAAGCCACCGTATATAAGTATATAGTTCTGGCAATACCGGCCATGACCTTCTTCTTCCGTGCGGATACACACATATCACCCGAACTCTTACAGGACTTAGTAAGAATGTCTTCCACGAGTAATGAGTGTGTTGGGTTGGGACACTACGAATGCAGTGTGTGGACATGTAAGGTGACAATGTGGGTCTCGCGGGAAGCGTGCGTGAGAAAGTCCCTGCAGTCGCACTATCCTATGTGCCCTCGGTGGCTAAGATGGAAAGAGTGTCTGCCATGTAAGCATAAGATACAGGATTCGAGGCCCGGTTGGGGCACACATTTTCGCCTGTCCCCGTTGACATATATCAACGCTCGTCAGCAGCTGAATGTATTAATATATAATTCCAATTACAGACAATAATAGATGCCTGGATTCTAATAAGTTGTGCATGTACTTTAAAAAGAAATTAAAAACAGTCACAACTGCCATAAAGTATTTATTTCAATGCTTGCCGGTTTCAGTCTGAATGTGATCATCCTCAGACTCTAATTTATATCATGATGATAGTTGGCGGCGGTGAACCGAGCAGGTGCTATGATTCCACGAACATCGACTGGAGTCATAGCTCCTGCTCCGTTCACTGCCTCGCCTACAGAAATGGTAGAAAGGGTCTGAGGATCGTCACACTCTAATCTAAACCGGTAAGCATTTACAAAAATGTTTCATTGCGGTCGAGACAGTTTGTAACCCATTTTAAGGTGTTTAACCAGACCACTGTTTCTTCACAAGAAATGTTATCAAAAACCACTATTTGTGCATGTATCCCCGAAAAATTGGTCATAACTTAACACATAAAAGTTGTTTAACGTTCGGGCAGCAGGGCTGCAAACATTATAAACTAAATGAAAATCCGAGCCAGAAACACAGCAAACAACGCTGAAAGAGCAAATGTCAGCTAAGATCAGTCTTCCAACGACCATAAACGTAAAGACAGAAGTCACTTCTCTATGGTGGGCAGAAAAGCTTCTACAGGAATGTATTTTCTTCGACGCTTCGTTTGAGAACGAAATAGGCAATGGCTAACGTTTTACACACATCTTGCGTCGGTCCGTCACTAGCCCCACCCCCCCTCTACCCCTCCACCCCCAATCCATCAAACTATAACATTTTCAGACCGAAGTCCCTTCAGATGTAGTATAACGAGTGCCGCTCCTCTAGCAGGCCGGAAGGTGAAAGCATAGACCTCGTGTATCTCAAGTTCACAAAAGACAGACAAGTACATCAGGCGTCACAACAAAACACAAGAAACACATTGATGTGTCTTCAGCGAAGCATTTGAATCACGATTGCTAATAATTTTCAGATAGACTGAAATCCACTAAGCGAGGAACACATTCTGCGTGACCGAGAATGCCCACGTAGCACTCTTAAATCAGGAAGGAGGGTCATTCTACGCACTCTAGCGTGACGTGATAACAACTGTTGCTAAGTTATAAAAAGGAAAGACACAAATATAACACAGCGAAGGCTTCTATCGACAGCAGGTTGCCGAGGCATTAATCGGCTTAACTCCACCTCGAAAAAACACCGAGAGTAAGAGAGAGAGACAGAGACAGAGACAGAGACAGAGACAGACAACTTGTTACGGAGCTCCCGCAGCCTTACAAAGACATTGAAAATGACCAGGTTTAACCTGACTTATAAGAACGTGATGAGTTCTAACGAAGAGGTTAACTAGACTGAAAATTATAGCAACCTTGCAAGGTCCAGCGAAACGTAGCAGCAGTTTACTGGATTTCATCACTCTGGCTTTGGGCCCTAAAATTTTTAATACAGACTACAACGTGAATTAAGAGGGTAAGCAAACATTAGACTAGGAACAGCTGCTGTACGGGTATCATGAATAGCCGAATTAAAGGTAAAATTTAACCAAGATATGGACTTATCCCACTTAGTTTGAGAATGACAATTGAAAACGCACAGTACGGATTTAAGATTACGGTTAACCCGTTTTGGGAAGGAAGGGTGCGGATAACAGTGAATTAGGATAATATGATATATAGCATTCATAAATCACAAGTTTGTAAACTCCCTAGACGCAAAAGCAGGGTCGTTATCATTAGGAACCTAGGAGAAACAAAATGGAAAGAAACAGTAGGGAATGTTGAATAATCATTCCCGTTGCCATCCCTTTACTGGGTAAAAGCCACTCAAAACGGGAAAAAAATGGACAAAAGTAAATACATATCTACTATCCTTTTCCGTATGACTCAAATATGCACATCACCTTTTCCATGCGCTGATCCTCATGGTTTGAATGGAGAAGAGCACGATGAGCATTAGGATTAAGCCTAGCAGCCTTACAGGCCTCAAACTCGTTGATCAGTTTCCTTCGTCTGTATTTAATGTAGACCCGGTAAGGTGTTTCTTACTTCTCGTTATGGTTTTATAGATTGCCAAATGTCCTCCAAGCAAGGATTCTGAGAATACCGCAAATTGTCAGGGACGAGTTCCTTGGACAAACAAGGACCATTGTAACAGATGCAGTTTTATTAAATTGGTAACACTGAATTTGTTCACAGCGAGGAGACTTTATTTAAGACCGTCTCACCCTGATCCAGAACAACATACCGCTAGTATGATAATGTGTGACGCACTTGAAGGTCTAGTATACATTTAACTTTACCAACATCTAAAGATGGTTAACAAATATGAAACAGGTTGCATATATTAAGAATCGTGATTTGTACAGTTTCCTACAAATATTTTTAGTCATCGGTCAGTTCACGAGAACGGCATGTGTAGTGGAACACGTATTTGTTTCTATCAACCCGTCCCTTCTTCTTGCGATGTTTTCCCCATAGAATACAGAAAACTAACAGACATCCTGAAGCCTTGATTAAATACTGTGTGGTCTATATCGTTATTTTCCTATGGCATGAAACTATGGAAATACAAAGGAGTTGACATTGTTTCGCCCAACATTGTAATTATTGGATAAAATAGTTTTGCTATAGCAAAATGTTAATCTCGTTCTCTTAATCTGCGACCTGATATTAGTAATGAATGAGAAGAGAACTATTTCGCCATCTAAGACCCGTTATCAACTCATTATCTTCTGAAATTTAATCATCGTTTACATATTGCAGTTCTCTCACATTACAGAACGACTGAAGCTAATAAACGTTGTGATATTCATTGTCGTCTGTAACACAAGTCTTGTTAGCATTTTTTTGAGGAGTGTTGCACCATCACGACGGATGTAATCTTAAAAAAATTATAAAAATAAAAATCAACTATTGCTGCTTACATAGTACGAACATTTAACAATTCAGTTCAAGAGAGGGAAGAGGAGAAAGAGAGAGAGAGAGAGAGAGAGAGAGAGAGAAATCGATTGACTGTGTCACACGAATGGCAGAAAGTGTACTAAACAATTTTCATTGACTTGATAGTGACTAAGACCAAGTAACTGTTGGAACGCCATATTGGCTCCAAATCGACGTAGTTCTGATCCTGCAGATTTTTCCGAGACAGGAAAATCGGAAACGGTACTGTACTATTATTCATGGAGATGCAAGAATGAAGAAATGTTTTTGATTCGTCAACCGTTGTAGTTTTCAAAGGATAATATCAAGTCTGAATTTCTCTTGGGAAGGAGTCGACCATTGGGAGATCGTAAAATTATTCAGATGTGGAAACGTTCACTGCGCGTTTCATGAGCATGTGAGCAATGATCAGAAGTGTAGCTTTATGGGAACTTTAAACTGTCTTCATTTTTATTCATTCGCAAGGAGATAATTATACATCACTATCGGCCTATCTCTGTGGCCGAACGGTAAAATATTAAGTACATAAACGTTCCACGTGATACAGCCCTCTAGTGAAAACCATACAAAAATCCTTAATGTAGTCCCTGATTTAGCTTTCACATACTGACAGAAAAACGTGGCAGGGACTCTGTTGTATGATGTGTATAGATAATTTTTGTTCTTAGTTCTCTAGTTGCCTATTGTATTTGACTTGCAGATGTTGCAGTATGTTTGAAAACGATAACATCTGTAATACCTTTATTACTTTTAAAACTTTATGTTGCATTTTTACCATTTACGTTGTGTACTAATGTCATTTGGCACCTATAAGTGACGAAGAGAATACGTGCAGCGGTGTCCCAAGCAGCATCTTACTCGTCAGCCACTCGCAATGGATGTTATCTCTTGTGCATTTTCCAGCGTTAAGCGTCATTTTAAATATTCCATTGCATTTTAGGTAATTCTGTTCGCTGTCACAATCTGATTAAATTCACAAGAGCAAATCTTCCCCGTTTCAGAAAGCAACACAAAATTTCCATTTAAATCAGCCTCTCGTTGTAAAAGAACGGTGCTTTATCCCCTCCCTTTGCGAGAGATAATGGAAAACGATAAGCGTAACACGACTTCGTCGCTATCGAGTGACACTATCACAGCTTCCAACTCACGTTTACTAGTTGGCGATGCGTAGTTTGCTGGGATTGCCACTTGTTGTTATTGTCCATTAGCTACAATAGAGCTGAATTGAGCCACAGCATCACCAAGGATGAAATACCGTATGTACCTGCATGCAAATGAGGAATAGAAATTTTCAAGCAATTCTTCATTCTATTAGCGCTAGTTTAGAGTAATCTATGGGGTGATGGAAACGGCGTGAATTTCATTATTATGAGGAAAGCATAAACCAGAGCACTGTCGATGTAGATAATAATTTTGTTATCTGACTATTGGCACACATAGGCCTTTCACAATTTCGTGATCAATGAACAGAGCACTTTCATCGACCATGCACTTCTATGTAAGTTTGTAGGCTTTCGTTGCTGTTGTCATTGAAGGTAAATCAGATGTTACATCGCGTTATGTAAACTTTCTTTTGCACGATCAACGTTGCGACAACAGTTCTTGGATCTTCTTCAGGATCTACTGATGTACAGCTAACTGTGAACAATGGAAGATACTGAAGAAGATTGCTGCAGAGCTGCCGAAACGTTGATCGTGTAGAAGAAATTGAACATGATGCCGCGTAACACCAAAGAAGATTTTCGTAATAGTAAAGAACAACCGCAATCAGCCACATATGGTGAGTTTTGAATTGTTTTCGAAAATTCGCTGTGTCAAAATGTTTCTGCTAATGTGCTCTTTAGTAGAAAGTGCGTATTTGTATATAAACATTCTCCACATTTTTTGTCATGATGCCATGGTTAAAGATGAGGCTTGCGGTGAAGGTCGAGGGGAGTTGTCCGAGACTACAAGGAGCGTTCAATAAGTAATACAATACATTTTTTGCTGAAACTACACTACTGGCCATTAAAATTGCTACACCACGAAAATGACGTGCTACAGACGCGAAATTTAACCGACAGGAAGAAGATGCTGTGATACGCAAATGATTAGCTTTTCAGAACATTCACACGAGGTTGGCGCCGATGGCGACACCTACAACGTGCTGACATGAGGATAGTTTCCAACCGATTTCTCATACACAAACAGCAGTTGACCGGCGTTGCCTGCTGAAAAGTTGTTGTGATGCCTCGCGTAAGGAGGAGAAATGCGTACCATCACGTTTCCGACTTTGATATAGGTCGGATTGTAGCCTATCGTGATTGCGGTTTGTCGTATCGCAACGTTGCTGCTCGCGTTGGTTGAGATCCAACGACTGTTAGCAGAGTATGGAATTGGTGGGTTCAGGAGGGTAATACGGAACGCCGTGCTGGATCCCAACGGCCTCGTATCACTAGCAGTCGAGATGACAGGCATCTTATCTGCATGGCTGTAACGGATCGTGCAGCCAAGTCTCGATCCCAGAGTCATCAGATGGGGACGTTTGCTAGGCAACAACCATCTGCACGAACAGTTCGACGATGCAGCAGCGTGGACTATCAGCTCGGAGACCATGGCTGCAGTTACACTTGACGCTGCATCACAGACAGGAGCGCCTGCGATGTTGTACTCAACGACGAACCTGTGTGCACGAATGGCAAAACGTCATTTTTTCGGATGAGTCCAGGTTCTGTTTACAGCATCATGATGGTCGCATCCGTGTTTGGCGACATCGCGATGAACGCACATTGGAAGCGTGTATTCGTGGCACCCGGCGTGATGGTATGGGGTGCCACTGGTTACACGGTTGGGTCACCTCTTGTTCGCACTGAGAGCACTTTGAACAGTGGACGTTACATTTCAGATGTGTTACGACCCGTGGCTCTACCCTTCATTCGATCCCTGCGAAACCGTACAGTTCAGCAGAATAATGCACGAGCGCATGTTGCAGGTCCTGTACCGGCCTTTCTGGATACCGAAAATGTTCGACTAATGCGCTGGCCAGCACATTCTCCAGGTCTCTCAGCAATTGAAAACGTCTGATCAATGGTTGCCGAGCAACTGGCTCGTCACAATACGCCAGTTACTACTCTTGATGAACTGTGGTTACGTGTTGAAGCTGCATGGGCAGCTGTACCTGTACACGCCATCCAAGCTCTGTTTGACTCAATGCCCAGGCGTATCAAGGCCGTTATAACTGCGAGAGGGGGTTGTTCTGGGTACTGATTTCTCAGGATCTACGCACCCAAACTGCGTGAAAATGTAATCACATGTCAGTTCTAGTATAATATATTTGTCCAATTAATAGCTGTTTATCATCTGCATTAATTCTTGGTGTAGCAGTTTTAGTGGCCAGTAGTGTAGTTTGGTTTTATAAGGATTTCAATATACAATATCATTCCCCACTCTTCTGGCTAGAAAGCCCTGTTTTTCAACATAACATCCCTGTAATGCGACGGCCTTACAACCACCTTACTGGGAGGTCCTGTATGCCCACATAGTACCACTCTAGTAGTCGACGTAGGAGCCAACATCTTCGTGCATCAGTAACCTCCTCACCATCCACGTACTGATTCCAGCGGAATGCATTCTTCATTGGGCCAAACAGGTGGAAGTCGGAAGGTCCGAGATTGGGGCCGTAGGATGAATGAAGAAGAACAGTCCAGTGAATTTTTGTGAGCTCGTCTCGGGTACAGAGACTTGTGTGAGGCCTTGCGTTGTCACGGATAAGGACATCACCTCAAATGAGAATGTCCTCAACTTCTGGCGATGCAGGAAGCACAACTGTGTGCGGACGGCCGGCACGCGCTACCTTCTTGCGATGATGACAGAAGCCTCGCCCGACGACTCACGTAGCTCTTGTTCACTGCCAGATCTCCGTAGACAATCTACAAGCGCCTATGAGTGTCTGAGAGGCTCTGGTTGTCCGCCAAAAGAAACTCGATGACCTCTCTCTGCTTGCTTGGAGCGTTCCTCCGTTACAGACGCCATTTGGAAGACTACGTATAGCGTCATCACCTATTGGAACTTCACGAAACTATAGGAACTCAAGCGTGTATATTTTGCGATGTTGCACAATAAATTCCGCATTTTTTCAACCGAAATTGTCCGAGGAAAGGGTGTTCTATTACTTATTGGTGCCTCGTACAATGAAGCGAACAGTTGCGAGTTTTTTGGAAGGCGAAATAATCTTAAGGACTACTGTCGACCGTTTTAATGCTCCTTGAACTACACCCGAAATGAGGTTAATCTCAATTCCACATAATGTAACTGGTAGTGAAAGAAGACCTTTTTGGTGCATAATAAAAATACAGCAATGACCACAGCACTAATCCATCTTAAATATTCCATGGAATCATTTCTGACATCAGGGGAAACCGCATTCATTTTTATATCGCAGAAAGTTAGTAGACACCTATGACACCTCATATGGAGCTGTTCAAATCATTATCTGAAGAAAATTAGGAATAAACGCTTGCACCACATAAGAGAGATTTTGATTCTAAATTAATGCCACTAGCTAAGATCTAGTTTTAAAAGATAGCTAACGATTTACCTGAAACTTTAAGACTGCCTCACAGATTTGACAAGGAAAAGTGGTTGCATTCCGCACTGGACGCCTGGTACAGTAATCGATTATGAATTTCATGGAAAAAGACTGTCTAGGTTGCCAAATCCTTTTTATTTACACGAAATGCCGCGTTTCGCCCTCTTAGGGGCATCATTAGGGATGTGTGAAACCAATATTCGTCCATATGAGGGCATTAATGGACTAATGTTAATTTTCCACATTAATTCTTACATCAACCTGATGATGCCCCAAGAGGGCGAAACACGTCATTTCCTGTAGTAGAAAAAGATTTTGCAACTGAGACTGTCTTTTTTCAAGACAGAGAAAAGGAACTGGCAGCTAAAGATTTCTAGCAGAACTTTAAGATGAAGTACCAGAATAGCCTTAGAGAAAACCTCAGTTGACGAGCTTAGTGTGTTGTGTCAGATTCCGTCGACCACGCGTTTAAAGGTTTTTTAACGCACTATTTTTTTATTAGATTGTACTTTTGAGATGTAAACATATTTTGTTGTTTGTCCCATACTACTCCACTCTTTTCTTAACATCTCGAATAGTCTTAGAATATCTTTTCTTCCTCTGTGTCGTTTTGCTTACAAAAGTTTCTTTTCTCACCATTGACACAAAACAAACGTCCAATTAAAAGCTTTTATGCAGTTGAACCTTATTTCAACACAACAACAAAAGTTCTGTACCAGTTTTGGATTAAGTGACTCTCACAAGTCGCTGTTCACTCTCATTTTCAAACGCTTTTTCTTTGCAACGAGTGTCAACATTCGTCTGGACTGTGGAGAGAGACAGGCAGCGCAAAATTACCGAGAGTGTTGCGGCTACCTTCATTTTGGTCCTCCGGGCACGAATAAACCTATTCGAACGTCTTCCAGCACAAACATTACCTGCTTTAAACGTTGCGTACCGTGAACTACGAGCACTTGACTACCGTGGTTTTATGTGGGCCTTTCAGCGACAGCGTCAGTGCTTTCTAGAAGCTTGCGTTTTGCTCTTACGGGGTTTGCTAATGCAAATACGTGTGTAAAAGGAAGAAGAGCTCGTTTTTATTTGTTGATTTCATTCTTTGTAGTGTGTAGTTCTTGTTGTCTAGCTTAGCGCCGCCTGCAGAGCCACAGTCATGTAGTTTTGGATAACGTAAGGTACTCACCCGCACTCGCATTTCCTTTTTAGGTGCCAGCCTCCTTTCGTGGATAGATCCCTTATTTGTGTGCAGTACAATGGCCTACTGTTGGACAAAAGCTCGAAATTTTGCTCGAACTTCAATGCGAGATGATTTTAGTAGTTTCCGCGATGTAACTCTGTTCCGAAATCAGGCAGAAAACCCAAAGAGACTCTGGTCGTATGTAAAGTATAACAACGTCAAGAAGCAGTCAGTACCTTCACTACGCAATAACAATGGTGAAGTCACTGATGACATTGTCACTAAAAAATGGTTCAAATGGCTCTGAGCACTATGGGACTTAACATCTGAGGTCATCAGTCCCCTAAAACTTAGAACTAATTAAACCAAACTAACCGAAGGACATCACACACATCCATGCCGAGGATTCGAACTTGCGACCGTAGCAGTCCCGCGGTTCCTGACTGAAGCGCCTAGAACCGCTTGGCCACAACAGCCGGCCATTGTCACTAAAGCCGAGACACTAAACACTGTTTTTCGAAACTCCTTCTCAAAGGAAGTCGAAGTAAATATCCCAGAATTCTAATCTAGAACTGCCAGCATGAGTAACGTAGAAGTAGATATCGTCGGCTTGGCGAAGCAGTTTAAATCACTTAACAAACGAAAGGTCCCGGGAGGAGGTTCGAGTCCTCCCTCGGACATGGGTGTTTTTGTTTGTCCTTAGGATAATTTAGGTTAAGTAGTATGTAAGCTTAGGGACTGGTGACCTTAGCAGTTAAGTCCCATAGGATTTCACACACATTTGAACATTTTTTTAAACGTAAGGCCTCCAGTCCAGATTGTATACCAGTCAGGGTACGCTGTTACAATACCTCCATACTTAGCGATCACGTACAACCATTCGCTCGTCGAAAGATGCGTACCTAAAGACTGGAAAGTTGCACAAGTCACGCCAATAACCAAGAAAGGAAATACGAGTAAGCCGCTGAATTACAGACCCATATCACTAACGTCGATTTGTAGCAGAATTTTGGAAGATATACTGTGTTCGAACATTATGAACTACCTCGAAGAAAATGATTTACTGACAAATAGTCAGGAGGGATTCAGGAAATATTGTACTTGTGAAAAACAACTAGTTCTTTATTCTCACGAAGTAAAGAGTGCTATCGACAGGGGATGTCAAATTGATTGCATATTTTTAGATTTCCAGAAGATTTTTCAATTCGTACCTCACAAGCGATTTCTAATCAAATTCAGCGCCTATGGATTTGTGTCAAGAAGGTCACAGTTCGTAATAACTGACGGATAGTCGTCGAGTAAAACGGAAGTAATATCTGACGTTCCCCGAGGAAGTGTTATAGGCCCCCTGCTGTTCCTGATCTACATAAACGATTTAGGAGACAATCTGAGCAGATGCAGATGATACTGTCATTTACCGTCTTATAAAGCCGTCAGATGATCTAAACCAATGGATATATTATTTAGACAAGATTTTTGGTGGAAAAGTGGCAATCAACTCTAAATAAATCTTCACGAGTACTACAAGAAATCCGCTAAATTTCGAATACGCGATAAATCACACAAATATAAAGGCTGCAAATTCAACGAAATACTTAGGGATTACAAATATCATTAACTTAAATTGGAACGATCGCGTAGATGGCAGAACGCTTAGAAAGTGCAAAAGATTTATTAAAAAGACTGCTTACATCACTCTTATCCGCCCTCTTCTGGAACATTGCTGTTCGATGTGGGATCCACATCAGTTTGGACTGACGGGGAACATCGAAAGAGTTCAAAGAAGAGCAGTTCGTTTTGTATTATTGTGAAGTAGAGGAGAGTGTGCCAAGGACATGATGCTTGAATTGGGGTGCCAGTCTTGAAACAAAGACTATTTTCGTTGTGACGGGATCCTCTGGTGAAATTACAATCACCAGCTTTCTCTTATTGCGAAAATACTTAGGGAGAACTGATTTTCATAATAAAATAAGGTAAATCAGGGCTCGCACAGAGAGGTGCAAGTGTTCGTCTTTCCCGCACACCGTTCGAGAGTGTAATGGTAGAAAGATAGCTTGAAGGTGATTGGATGAACCCTCTGGCAGGCACTTAATTATTAATTGCAGAGTGATCATGTAGATGTAGATTTAGTGACAGACTCAGTCTTCTCTAGTAGCTTGCATTTCTGTTTTTTAAAAAGTTTGACAGTAGTGCAAATCCATGTTTACATGATAGCAAGGTTCGTTTTTAATCATTTTCTACTGTTGCTTTCACATCAGTTTTTTCAGTAGGATGAATAGAGAGTGTGCATTACGTGTGCGGTCGCAGTTAGCCAACAGCACTAGATGTTGGCTGCGGTCAGCCGCCGACATGCCGCTGCCTCGGAGTGCAGTGGCGGCGGAGAAAGTGACGTGTCGCACGGGGCGCTTCAGGTGTCGCATACTTCGACGCCGTCTCTGTTGCCGAGGAATGTTCCACCGTTCCTGAGACAGGACTACCACATGCACTACAGAGTGAGTGGCAGGTTATAACACCTTCGCATCGCTCAAGGCGGAGATGAAATGGGGTATTGGGCATCTGACGTCGCCCTTTCACCCAGTGAGTGGACAAGCGGCCCCTCCTCCAGCAGAGTCCAAGTAGGCACTTTTTAAAATGGACTTTTATTGTTGTCTTCTTAACTTACGCAGTTATTTCAACATTGTGAAATGTAAATAAGTTGACAACTGATAGAGTTCATAGTGGCCAGAAGTTATTGGGAGGCCGACTCCGCGTTGAGGGATGCAGCCGCGAGGGATTGGCCAAGCGGTCTGGGGCGCTGCAGTCATAGACTGTGCGGCTTGTCCCGGCGGAGGTTCGAGTCCTCCCTCGGGCATGGGTGCATATGTCTTGGGATAATTTAGGTTACGTAGTGTGTAAGCTTAGGGACTGATGACTTTAGCAGTTAAGTCCCATAAGATTTCACACACATTTGAACATTTTTTGGCTACTGCAGCTTTCTTCCTTCCTAGGCCTTGAAGCTCTGCGTTGCTGTAGCTTGACGTTTATAGGATCGCGACGGACTGTTTCCAGTTATCGGGAATTCCAGTGTTACGACCGTTATGAAGCCCCTTAAGATAATTGCGTCCAGAGCAGGAACAAGTCTAATGTGCACTCGGTATGTACGCCGGATTATGAAGAAAGCCCTACGCAAAGTCCTACGTGTATGAAAAAAAATGCAGATGCTTCATTTAAATAAGAAAGGTAAAAGAATGTTCCTGCAAAATAGCAGACTGATATCCTCAACATCGATTTTCTGTCGAGCTCTCGAGCATATTCTAATTTTGAGTGTAATAAGTTTTATTGTCCCCCCCCCCCCCCCCCCATGAACCATGGACCTTGTCGTTGGTGGGGAGGCTTCCGTGTCTCAGCGATACAGATGGCCGTACCGTAGGTGCAATCACAACGGAGGGGTATCTGTTGAGAGACCAGATAAACGTGTGGTTCCTGAAAAGGGGCAGCAGCCTTTTCAGTAGTTGCAAGGGCAACAGTCTGGATGATTGACTGATCTGGCCTTGTAACATTAACCAAAACGGCCTTGCTGTGCTGGTACCGCAAACGGCTGATAGCAAGGGGAAACTACAGCCGTAATTTTTCCCGAGGGCATGCAGCTTTACTGTATGATTAAATGATGATGGCGTCCTCTTGGGTAAAATATTCCGGAGGTAAAATAGTCCCAATCGGATCTCCGGGCGGGGACTACTCAAGAGGACGTCGTTATCAGGAGAACGAAAACTGGCGTTCTACGGATCGGAGCGTGGAATGTCAGATCCCTTAATCGGGCAGGTAGGTTAGAAAATTTAAAAAGGGAAATGGACAGGTTAGATATAGGGTGAATTAGTGAAGTTCGGTGGCAGCAGGAACACGACTTCTGGTCAGGTGACTACAGGGTTATAAACACAAAATCAAATAAGGGTAATGCAGGAGTAGGTTTATTAATGAATAGGAAAATTGGAATGCGGGTAAGCTACTATAAACAGCATAGTGAACGCATTATTGTGGCCAAGATAGATACGAAGCCCACACCTACTACAGTAGTACAAGTTTATATGCCAACTAGCTCTGCAGATGATGAAGAAATTGAAGAAATATATGATGAGATAAAAGAAATTATTCAGGTAGTGAAGGTAGACGAAAATTTAATAGTCATAGGTGACTGGAATTCGTCAGTAGGAAAAGGGAGAGAAGGAAACATAGCAGGTGAATATGGATTGGGGGGAAGAAATGAATGAGGAAGCCGTCTGGTAGAATTTTGCACAGAGCGTAACTTAATCATAGCTAATACTTGGTTCAAGAATCATAAAAGAAGGTTGTATACATGGAAGAATCCTGGAGATACTAAAAGGTATCAGATAGATTACATAATGGTAAGACAGAGATTTAGGAATCAAGTTTTAAATTGTAAGACATTTCCAGGGGTAGATGTGGACTCTGACCACAATCTATTGGTTATGAACTGTAGATTAAAACTGAAGAAACTACAAAAAGGTGCTAAATTAAGGAGATGGGACCTGGATAGACTGAAAGAACCAGAGATTGTAGACTGTTTCAGGGAGAGCATAAGGGAACAATTGACAGGAATGGGGGAAAGAAATGCAGTAGAAGAAGAATGGGTATCTTTGAGGGATGAAGTAGTGAAGGCAGCAGACGGTCAAGTAGGTAAAAAGACGAGGGCTAATAGAAATCCTTGGGTAACAAAAGAAATATTTAATTTAATTGATGAAAGGAGAAAATATAAAAACGCAGTAAACGAAGCAGGCAAAAGGAATACAAACGTCTCAAAAATGAGGTCGACAGGAAGTGCAAAATGGCTAAGCAGCGATGGCTAGAGGACAAATGTAAGGATGTAGGGGTAAGATAGATACTGCTTACAGGAAAATTAAAGAGACCTTTGGAGAGAAGAGAACCACTTGTATGAATATCAAGAGCTCAGATGGAAACCCAGTTGTAAGCAAAGAAGGGAAGGAGGAAAGGTGGAAGGAGTATATAGAGGGTTTATACGTGGGCGATGTACTTGAGGACAATATTATGGAAATGGAAGAGGATGTAGATGAAGACGAAATGGGAGATAAGATACTGCGTGAAGAGTTTGACCGGCCACTGAAAGACCTGCGTCGAAACAAGGCCCCGGGAGTAGACAACATTCCATTAGAACTACTGACGGCCTTGGGAGAGCCAGTCATGACAAAACTCTACCATCTGGTGAAGAAGAGGAGTTTGTAGCACAACTTGACAAAAAGAAGGGACCGGTTGGTAGGACATGTTTTGAGGCATCAAGAGATCACAAATTTAGCATTGGAGGGCAGCGTGTAGGGCAAAAATCGTAGAGGGAGACCAAGAGACGAATACACTAAGCAGATTCAGAAGGATGTAGGTTGCAGTAAGTACTGGGAGATGAAGAAGCTTGCACAGGATAGAGTAGCATGGCTGCATCAAACCAGTCTCAGGACTGAAGAACACAACAACAACAACAAGTTTTATTGAGGCGTAAAGGCTTCTGTCTATACACCAGCATTCATTTGCGTAGCACCGTTCGTGCGAAACTCAGGTTTCCCTTTTCTCAGACTTCCTGCGAGTTATAGATGAAGGGTAAGAGGCGGATTCCATATCCTAGATTTCCGAGAAGTGTCTGACATCTTGCCCCACTGCCAATTGTTAATGGAGGTCCGAGCATACAGAATAAGTTCCAAGATCCGAGGGTGAGTCAAATGAAAACCTTAAATTTGTAATAAAAAAACGAAATTTCGCGACGTTATCCTGTAAGTTGGTAAGTAAGCGTGCTACAAACAGCTTGCAGAATGGCTTGTAGTTGGTAGCATAGTGCAGAGGAGCACATACCGTCGCAGTGTCAGTATAAAGATGGCCGCCCCACTTGCGACTTGCACCAGGGAAGAACAGCGTTCTGTTATTCGGTTTTTGAGTAGTGGAGGTGTGAAACCTATTGAAATTCATCGACGAAAGAAGGTTCAATACGGTGATGCATGTTCGCCACAGCAACAAGTCTACGAATGGAGTAGGAAGATCGCAAATTGTGTGACTTCAGTGGAAGATGCTCCTCGTCCAGGTCAGCCACACCGAGTTGTGACTCCACAGAACATTACATAGTGAAGGAAAACCGCCGAGTAACACTGAATGACATTGCAGCATGTTTACAGATTAGTCATGGGTCAGCACACCACATTGTGCATGATGTGCTCCAGTTTCACAGAGTGTCTGCAAGATGGGTGCCACGGCAGCTGACTCATGAAATGAGAAAACGACGTGTTGATGCTTGTGAAGAACTTTTTCGGCGTTTTGAACGAGAAGGTGATGGCTTCCTTGCAAGAATCGTTACTGGGGACGAAACCTGGGTTCACTTCCACCAACCGGAAACGAAGAGAGCGAGCAAGGAATGGCGCCATTCCTCATCACCAAGTGATTTCCATATGTTTGGACCACTCAAAGACGCAATGGGAGGAAAGAAGTTGCGTTCAGATGAAGACGTACGCCACGCGTTGCACGAGTGGTTGCGCGGACTACCGAAAGAACTTTTTTCTAAAGGAATTTATGCACTTTGTAAGCGCTGGAGGATTGCATTGAGCGTGGGAGAGATTATGTTGAAAAGTGATACAGCTTTGTACCACTTCTGCACAATAAATTATATTTTCAAAAATATTTAAGGTTTTCATTCGATTCACCCTCGTACATGAGTGGCGCAAAAGACTTGTTAAGTAATAGAACCTAGTACGTTGTCCCAGTCGGCGGGTGTTCATCTGAGGCAAGGTTAACGTCAGGAGTGCCCCAGTAAAGTGTGACAGGCCTACTCTTATTCACTACATCCATAAATGATCTTATGGACAGAATGAGCAGCATTCTTCGGCTGTTTTCTGATGACGTTGTAGTTTACAAGTATCATCGTTGTGTAACAATAGGAGGATACATTATGAATTAGTGTCAGGTTGTTCCAAATGTAGAAAAATGTAAATTGACGCAGTTGAACAGGAAAACCAACTCCCTAATTTTGTAATGCAGTATTTGAAAGAAATTGTCGTAGCTTCGTCATAAGTTTCATTGAGAAGTATCTATATTTTATTTCTTGATGGTGACTAGTTTCGGACACCAGTGTCCATTTTCCAAACATCAGTGCTGTAAGCGTGAGAAATACAGACTATAGCCCATGTACAGGAACTGCCCCTGCAGTAATCAAAGCGGTATATGGCTGACTTAACAGGCCGGCTTAACAACAGGCTGCTGTTAAGTCGGCCATATACCGCTTTGATTACTGCAGGGGCAGTTTCTGTACAAGGGCAATCGCCCGTATTTCTCACACTTACACCACGGATGTTTTGAAAACGCACACTGGTGTCCGAAACTAGTCACCATCAAGAAATAAAATATAGATACTTCTCAATGCAACTTATGACGAAACTACAACCATTTGTTTCAATTAAAAGACGGGTTGCGGACCTATTTTCCACCTCCAGCATGCTGCAAGTTCGTAATGCAGTACTAGTTCAGTCCTGCTTGACAGAGACATGAAGTTTAAATAACTAGGCATTATGTTCAAAGTGATATTGAATTGGCATGTCAGGTTAGTAGTAGGGAAGGCGATCGGTATATTACTGTTTATTGTGCGAAATGCAGGAAAATGTAGCTCATATACAAAGTAGATTTGATACAGAGCACAAGTGCGACCCATTCTCAAATATCACTCAAGTTTTTGGGATCTCCATGTTGTCAGATTAAAGGAAGGCATCGAAGCAATTCAGAGACGTGCTGCTTGATTTATTACTGACAGATTCAATGAACACGCTAGTATCACGCCAGTGCTCTGTGAATTCAAATAGGAATCCCTAGTGGGAAACGCTATTGAGAAGAACTTCTGCCTGCAAATCCATTATACTCCAGTGCATGGACCGCGAAGACAAGCTAAGAGATATAAGGGCTCATACGGAGCCATGTTGGTAGTCTTTTTTATCTTTCTCCATTTGCGAGTGGAACAGGAAAGTGAATGACTAGTAGCGGCTCAAGGTTAATTCTGTTGTGGCACATTGAGCGTGGAATGAACAGGATCCCAGTTAGACATAGGACAACGTTTTATTTACTGATAATAGTATTACGTACACTTCAGAGCCCTATTATGAGTACACAGAGGATTAGAACTTGGTAGTAAGTGTCCGTTGAATGTTCAAAAGTACCCTAACGACCTGCATTCCGTTTCAGCTGATATTCACGCAGTTACGTAACGTAACTGTCTTTCAGGTCCTCTGCTCTCTTTTCGGTGGAATAGTTCGACTATACAAAATGATTTACACAAACTTCACGCTTATAAATTCATATTTATTACAGTTAATCACATTTTAAAAAGCAAGTTTCAACTGCAAATTATTTTACGAACGTTCTTGTGCTGGACTGGTACCCGGCAATGTAATCCACTAACTATCTTTCCTGTTAATTAACTACGAAAGATCTTGAATGTGGTTTTAATCACAAGTAACAAAGTGTGCCCAGATTTAAAGTTGAAATGATAAAGCGCCAAGTTTTGTATGGACAGGGGTTCGAACCCGGCACTTAATCTGATTATTCACCAATAGCGAGCTGATTGAAACTGAAATGACGAGACGAAAAATTGTCACCTACCGCGATTCGGACTAAGTACCTATCGTCATTGACTTCTAGTCACGAACAGATATTAAAAAACGGTTTACTACGCCAGTAGCGAAATGTGAACATTTCTGAACTGGAGACAACTTGAAGTAATGTTCTATGCTGACTAGGACTGGATCCTTGGAGTCATCAGCGTCGTTGGCTACACCGAAGAAGAGGCGTTGACCACTGAATTCTTTTCCTCCAGTAGCCAAGAGTGGCATGTTTGAACCTGGAATGATATGACTCAAAGAACTGTCTCTGACCGTGAGTCGAACCCGCTACAAACTGTTGGTATTAAAACGCACGGCCACGTGTTAAAAATCGTAACCTTTTGTCACCCGTAATTCAGTGTGCGCGTGCTACAACTTGAAATGACACGATAGAAACTTTCGAGCCAAATCGGGTTCGAACCGAGATACATACTTCATGGAGACCTTGGGGAGTCCGGAATCTCGGGGAAACACTGAGACAATGGAACTGCATCGTCTCAAAGGCGTCAAACCTAGCGAAAGGAGAGATCTAGTCCGAATTCCAGTACAGTGTCAATACTTTCAATATCTCAAATTCAGATACAATAAGAAATAAGTGCCCGTTGAGCTCACATGAAGATTCGTTCATCAATAAACAAAACTGAGTAAAAAAGCAAACTCGCAACTACCACCCCTGCAGGGTCCCTACCGTTACCGCTCTCCTAAAGTAGGTACCGAAGGGACATGATGTTTCATGTGGCTTTAGAACACAGTGCAACCTTACATTGTTCAAGTCGTGGTACCAGAGGTGAAGAGGATCCCTTTGTGCTTGGTAAAAATTGTTGCGTGATGTGTGAATCGTACCCCGACCTTAAGCATAAGAAGCTAGAATCATTCCAACAGACGATCAACCTAGACAGCGGACTGTTTTCTCAGTTCTGTCGTAAAGAAGGATACTCCACACGGATAAAGAACTTCTGATCCTCTGAATGTGACTGCAACCGGCTCGATACATTCATTTCCTTGTTAGTCCACATCAGTATTCATTAGCTGTCTACTCAATGTGTGTTTTTGAATTGATATTTTAATCACTGAAATAAAATCATGTAGCAGCCAACTGCACGAACGGGCTACACGGTAGGACGCGGAAATCCCTGCTGGAAGTGTTTCTTTCCAACTGCGATTGTGTGCTGATATCTGTATTTATGATCTGTTCGTACATATGAAGCATTGTAGATTCAAAGGCCAGATATCGAGTACACTCTAATCGTTACATTTTCAGAACGCAATTCGTCTCATTTAATTACGTAGGTAGGCGGTAGTGACCTTTTCTCACGCAGAATATTATGTGAAGAGTATTAATATATATAATGCCCCAGGGCAAATCTGACGTTAAAAAGGCAAAGTTGCCGTAAACAACTAGACAAGCGCCAGCAGGGCTAGTGTTCTGAGAATCCACACAAACTTCATTACGATTATAGATGATAATAATAATATAATAACAATAATTTCGTGTGGCTCAGTGCCCTAGTGCAAGTCTTTCTACTGGTCACCATTAAATTGTTTTTTCATTAGTTTTTTCTGTGTTTTATTTGTTTACTGGCCTCTTTCCTCCCCTTGAGCCTTTTCTTACGCTCGCCGTAAGCACCTTTGCCGGCTTGGCTTCGTCTCCACTACTTTTTCTATTTCAGTAACAGAAGTATCTTGAATTAAGTAAGCAAATGATCTCTTTTTGAAATAAAGTATAATGTCTGTCTTGCAGAGAACAAAAAATAAGCGACTACTATATGAGCAAAAAGTTGCAGGTAATAATAAAACAAATAAAAATCTCTTTCTCGAATGTAAAAGACGACGTTTTTCATAAAATAAAAAATATTTATGGAAAACGTAAATAAGCGCAGTTTTCCAAAATCACTACAGTGACTTTCCTGTTCCTAACCTACACCGTTATCCAGCCGGGCAAAGGGGACCTACAGTTTAACGTGGATCCCTCACGTAGTTGACAAGTGAAGGCTGGGTGAAAAAGAAGTCTCACAATCGGTGATCCGACTGAGAATCGATTCCAAGACAGCTCGGTTTGCAGGCACACCTTTACCGCTAGATCACCAGGACAAAAATGTACATAAGCCCTTCATCTACAGTATTTAATGCTTGAGTTTGCGAGTATCGAAACATGTGGCATATATGGTCTTACCTTTTGATTTCATTGACTTAGAAGATTAAATTATTTACTCTCCCAAGAACCCATAGACCTTAATATTTGACATAAATTTCAATTTGATTACACTAAACGTTAAGACTGAGTCGGCATGTAGCTACTAACATGGTTTGTTAAACTGACTGTTTCTACTGATGTGACAAGCCCTTGATTCTAGACGCCGGCAGATGCCATACGGAGACAGCTTTTACTTAGTGATTTGGTAATGTGAAGTTGTCTGTCCTTCTGAAGATGACGGGTGAAGATCCGTCGAAACCGTGATCAAGGTTATTTGAAAACCACCGTTTTTTGCAACTGGTTGACTGTCCTTTATTCTTACAGAACAAAACTATGTGTAACACGAGCCAGTCCAGACAATCATGCATTAACAAAATATTACGCACTTTTGAGCCTGATGCAGTCTGTGTCTAGTGAAGTCCTATGTCTTATCCAAGAAGCATTTCGGGATTCTCACGAACATGCATAAATCTCACCGTGAGAGTAGACCAAAACGTAAACTAAGTTAACAAATTATTCAGTGCCACACATAATTTACATATCTGTGTATTCACTAAAACTAAGAGTGTCGGAGTAAGCAAAAAATTTGTTTAATTTAGACTTGGTAAGAGGCACATGTGCGTTGTGGAATTTATTCTGCATACATTTATACAGCACGTGTTCCCACTTAGATGTTTATTATTCAAATTCAAATGGCTCTAAGCACTATGGGATTTAATATCTGAGGTCATCAGTCCCCTAGACTTAGAACTACTTAAACCTAACTAACCTAAGGACGTCACACACATCCATGCCTGAGGCAGGACTCGAACCTACGACCGTAGCAGCAGCGCGGCTCCGGACTGAAGAGCCTAGAACCTCTCGGCCACAGCGACCGACTGTTTATTATTAAGATCAGGCACTGTCAATGCAACCTCAGTAGACAGGCTTGAAAAGAAACTTGTAAGGTTGTAATGCCGGAAATGCATATCCTCCTATTTCCATCTATTATACTATAATTTTTTTCCTTATTTTGTTACCTGATATGACACTACTGTGTCTTTATACATTGTAATTGTTCTACTATTTGCATTTATGTCGATGTATAATTGGTTTGTTTTGTAAATATTATTTGTATTTTTACGTTGAGTCTGGCCTAGGGAAAACTATGCTATCGAACGATTACATCGATAGGCCGTGTGGAGAACCAGAGTGTTTACGGTCTTTGGGAGTGTTAACTCTGCCGCATGGAGCGCGGGCAGAGAGAGTCTGGCTGGAGTAGGGCGGTGGAGCAGGTGTGTTGTGTGACGCTCCCGCAAGTTGCCGCGCTTGCGTGGTTTGGCAGCATGTTATTGCCCTCGACTTGCTATGATAGTTTCTGACACGGGGTCGCGGACGGGAAGCATTAGCTGCCGCACATCAAGAGCCCGTTTCTCCTGGTGACCATGTCGAGAAGAAGGCGCGCCAACATCCAGCTTCTGCAACAGCAACGACCGACAATGACTGACTGTCGCCACCTCCCCAATCGACGACTGCAAACCTTCAATCAACCAACAAGGAAGACTAAAAGCACGTAGAGTTTTAGAACTGTATGGCAGACCTCTGTTTTTCAAACTGTTGCATCACAAAAACACAGCAACTTAGCATGAACCTTTGTTGCTCATTGTGCCAATTGCATTACCAAGCAGGGTTCCTTCCTTTTCTGGAATGAACCCGAGTGTCGTTGAAATTCATACGCCAGCATTAAAGTAATATCATTCCATTTCACGGCTTTAATTTCAAAGTTCAGTTAAAGTATTCATACATGGCTACAATATTTAGATTACACGAGCAGAAATTATGAGTACGAGTTTTGTTACCATATTTTAGCTTACCTGTGACTGCAGCTCAGCTTGGTACGTACTAAATTTTACTATTGTTAACTGTTCAGAATCATTTAATTCAAGTTCAAAGTTCAATCTCTTATTTCTAAATTGCATAGATTCAAGTAGCTTTTGAAATGATTGTTGAGGTAGTCCAAGACTAACCTTATGTTATTGAATTTCGTATTGCTTCAGAAACAAAGTTCACTATTAATTTCAGTCACTAAATTAACTTTCAGTTTTCCGGTTTTATTAATTATTTTGCTAAATTAAGTCAGAGTGTAGCGAAATTTATTACTTCTGAGAGACATTCAGTTTTCACACAACACGTGTCAAACCTTCAGTTGCCACGCTTTTAGTGCTAATTATATGTGCATTAATCTTTCATTTTCAGTTATTATAGTAGTTGTCCATGGGACTGGCGACCGTAATTTCCCCCAAATCTCAAATATCTAACTAACACCAGTTAATTGTTAATGTAACGACCGCACATTTACTTACTTTATTAATTTTACCCTTTTTTCAATATTAATTTCCACCAATTTCATTTGCATTTTTCCTTTCATGTAGATGTAACCCTTTCCTCCCTCTTTACCGACAAATTAACTTCAGTGATGATTGCTTTTCCCAAATTTCCATTAGTTGCACGTGGTTTAATTTTTCACTGTCATTAAGGTCGGTAAGTGAGGAGGAGGTTACAACGTCCGAAACTAGTCATCTGATATAAATGCTACAATCGTTGACAGAATCGCTTTAAAAATACATAAGTTTTAAGAAGGATGTAAGGTCACATTTTCTTTAATTTTTCATTTTTACACCTAGGGGGTACTAAATGAAATTGTCATAAGATTTACCTGCTTTATTTGGGATTGGAACTATTATTCTTCTTGAAGTCTGAGGGTATTTCTCCTGTCTCATAAATCTTGCTCACCATATGGTAGAGTTTTGTTAGGGCTGGCTCTCCCAAGGCTATCAGTAGTTCTAATGGAATGTCTTCTGCCCCTGGGACCGTGTTTCGACTTAGACCTTTCAGTGCTGTGTCAAATTCTTCACGCATCATATCTTCCATTTCATCTTCACCTACGTCCTCAAGTACATCGGCCTTGTATACACCCTCTACATACTCCTGCCTCTTTTCTGATTTCCCTTCTTTGCTTAGAACTGGTTTTCCATCTGAGTTCTTGATATTCGTTGTAGTTTTCTTTTCTCCAAAGGTCTCTTTACTTTTCCTGTAGGCATTATCTATTTTACCCCTAGTGATATATGCCTCTACATCTTTACATTTGTCCTCTATCCATCCTTGTTTAGCCATTTTGCACTTCCTGTCGATCTCATTTTTGAGACGTTTGTATTCCTTTTGAAACATCCCCTTAGAACAATCTATAAATGACAGTGCTGTAAAACCTCCCTCTTTACTTATTCTGATCATCGCTAAACTCACACACAATATTTTTAGCGCAACGCAATCTGACATTCAATAATCCCAACAAAAGAATGGCCCTGCCTGACAATAATCTATACACACCCTTCATGGATCACTTACCTCACAAAAACCTTCGTTACTCGAACTACTGCAATGCAGCAAGCGCCAATACTGCCAGCTAAATAAAAGATTCTAACTACTGAAGGCACTAACTACCGATATAAATAGTTAGCAAATGAAAGATTTTTACAGAGAACAAACAATGTATTTACCTTAATAATGTTCAAAAGTCATCATATATATTTATCAGTTCAGGACATCTAGTCTTACAAATTTCGTTTTTCTGACATCCACCACTGCTGGCGACTCACCTGCAACTGCTCAACACTACAATAGCAAATATTCCAACAATGCATTCCAGCCACAGACTGCACACAGCACAGTCAGTGATTTCCATACGTGGCGTTACCAACATAAAATCCTAAACAGCCTACTTACACTTTTCGCCTGCTTCATTTACTGCATTTTTATATTTTATCATTTGATCAATTAAATTCAATATCTCTTCTGTTACCTAAGGATTTCTACTAGCCCAAGTCTTTTTGCCTGCGTAATCCTCTGCTGCCTTCACTACTTCATCTCTCAAATCTACCCAGTCTTCTTCTACAGTATATATTTCCCCTATTCTTGCCAATCGTTCTATAATGCTCTCTGTGCAACTCTCTACAACCTCTGGTTCTTTCATGTTATCCACGTCCCATCACCTTAAATTCCCACCTGTTTACAGTTTCTTCAGTTGTAGTCTACAGTTCATAACCAATAGATTCTGGTCAGAGTACACATCTGCACCTGAAAATGTCTTACAATTTAAAACATGGTTCCTAAATCTCTTTCTTACCGTTATATAATCTTTCTGAAACCATCCAGTGCCTCCAGGCCTCTTCCATGGATACAACCTTCTTTCATGATTCTTAAACTAAGTGTTAGCTGTGATTAAGTTATTCTTTGTGTAAAATTCTACCAGGCGGCTTCCTCTTTCATTCCTTAACCCCATTCTACATTCACCTAATACTTTTCTTTCTCTTCCTTTTCCTACTACCGAATTCCAGTCCCACATGACTGTTAAAGTTTCGTCTCCCTTCACTATCTGAATAATTTCTTTTATCTCATAATACATTTCTTCAACCTCTTCGTCGTCTGCGGAGCTAGTTGCCATATAAAGTTGTACTCCAGTGGTAGGTGTGGGCTTCATGTCTATCTTAGCTACAATAAAGCGTTCACTATGCTTTCGTAAAAGCTGACCAGCGCTCTTATTTTTTTTTTTTTTCATTATTAAACCTACTCCTGCATTACCACTATTTGATTTTGTATTTATAACCCTGTATTCACCTGACCAGAAATCTTCTTCTTACTGCCACAGAACTTCACTAATTGCCACTATATCTATCTTTAATCTATCCATTTCCCTTTTTAAACTTTTTAATCAATCTGCTCAATTAAAAGACATGACAATCCACGCTCCGATCCGTAGAACGCCAGTTTTGTTTCTCCCGATAACCAAGTTCCGCCCGGAGATCCAAATGGGGGACTATTTTACCTCCGGAATATTTTACCCGAGAGGATGTCATTATCATTTAACCATACAGTAAAGCTGCATGCCGGCGCAAAAATCTATGGCTGCAGTTTCCTCTTGCTTTCAGCAGCTCGCAGTACCAGCACAGCAAGGCCGTTTTGGTATATGTTACAAGGCCAGACTGTTGCCTCTGCGACTACTGGAAATGCTGCTGCCCCTCTTCAGGAAGCAAACGTTTGTCTAACTTCTCAACAGCTACCTCTCCGTTGTGGTTGCACCTACGGTACGGCTATCTGTGTCGCTGAGGCACGCAAGCCTCTCCACCAACGGGAAGGTCCATGGTCCCTATGAGCCCTAATTTCTCGTATCTTATCTTCGTGCAATGTATTTTGGTGGCGCTAGAATCGTTCAGTAGTCACCTTCAAATGCTGGTTTTCTAAACTTTTTCAACAGTGTTTCTCGAAAAGAAAGTCGCCTTCCCTCCAGGCATTTCCATTTGAGCTCCGAAAGCATCTCTGTAACACCTACATGTTGTTCGAACCTACCGATAACAAATCTAGCAGCCCGCCACTGAATTGCTTCAATGTCTTCCTTCAATCCGACCTATTACAAGTCCCAGACACTCGAGCAGTACTCAAGAATAGGCCGCAATGCGTCCTACGTATATGCGGCCTCCTTTACAGGTAAACCACTCTTTCCTAAAACTCAAAACATGCTGCCTAAAATGGCCATGGGTAAAAACAAGTCAGGAGCGCAATATCACCTCCTCTCTGTGCAGGAATTTGCAAGTCAGGGAGTGCCTGTTTCCCTAGAAAACAGACGAATTTTGTTAACAATGATAAGTACTGCCTGATGGGTAGAGCAGACGAATTAGAGGGGTGACATGGAGCTCATGAAGTCTTGTGATGGGCATCAAACCGTTGGGGGGGTTGTGGGAGTGCTTTTGTGGGATTTACCGACATTCGATGGAAACTGAGGAGTGGAGAAACTGGGACTTCTGATTCAGACTCCAGTCTGGAGGGACTTCTGAGTCAAACTCCAGTCTGGAAAGGATTCTGGTCTTGTTATGGGTGGGTTGCACTTGGGATTCGTCATGACTGTGACTTTGCACTAGCACTGGTCTTGACTGGGGAGCCTGTGGTGAGGACGTAGCTGTATCAACAGTTTAGACCTAAATCATCTCAGACAACACTCTGTGCTGAGACCAATCTTACCTGTGATAGGTCTGCCACCTTGACATTTGATCTCCTTGTGTGCTCTGCCATATAATTGATTCAAATTGGTCCATGGTATGACCGGCGAACAGAAGTGTCACACGCTGGAATCTGCCAAGATTTCACGGCTCCATTAGAGAGTAATTCTCATCCATATAACAAGACACCAGCCGCATCTTTACATATTTTGTGCCCGTGACAGGGAATTACACGCTCCATATATCGCTGCTCTGCAGACGCTTGAACCACGACATCACCTGAGGCAGTACCTTTGATGGAGACCCTCCACTCGGCTCCAAACCAAAGGACTTGGCAGAAAATCCTAAGAAATTTTGGTCTTATGTCAAAGCGGTAGGTGGATCAAAACAAAACGTCCAGACACTCTGTGACCAAAATTGTACTGAAACAGAAGATGACAGACTAAAGGCCGAAATACTAAATGTTTTTTTCCAAAGCTGTTTCACAGAGTAAGACTGCACTGTAGTTCCTTCTCTAGATTGTCGCACAGATGACAAAATGGTAGATATGGAAATAGACGACAGAGGGACAGAGAAACAATTAAAATCGCTCAAAAGAGGAAAGGCCGCTGGACCTGATGGGATACCAGTTCGATTTTGGAAAACGTATTATGTTAGAGTATAATCACTTTTCTGGAGACTAGAAATCTACTCTGTAGGAATCAGCATGGGTTTCGAAAAAGACGGTCGTGTGAAACCCAGCTCGCGCTATTGTCCACGAGACTCAGAGGGCCATAGACACGGGTTCCCAGGTAGATGCCGTGTTTCTTGACTTCCGCAAGGCGTTCGATACGGTTCTCCACAGTCGCTTAATGAACAAAGTAAGAGCATATGGACTATCAGACCAATTATGTGATTGGATTGAAGAGTTCCTACATAACAGAACGCAGCATGTCATTCTCAATGGAGAGAAGTCTTCCGAAGTAAGAGAGATTTAAGGCGTGCCGCAGGGGAGTGTCGTAGGACCGTTGCTATTCACAATATACATAAACGACCTTGAGGATGACATCGGAAGTTCAATGAGCCTTTTGTATGCTGTAGTATATCGAGAGGTTGTAACAATGGATAGTTGTACTTAAATGCAGGGGGATCTTCAGCGAATTGACACATGGTGCAGGGAATGGCAATTGAATCTCAATGTGGACAAGTGTAATGTGCTGCGAATACATAGAAAGAAAGATCCCTTATCATTTAGCTACAATATAGCAGGTCTTCAACTGGAAGCAGTTAATTCCATAAATTATCTGGGTGTACGCATTAGGAGTGATTTAAAATGGAATCATCATATAAAGTTGATTGTCGGTAAAGCAGATGCCAGACTGAGATTCATTGGAAGAATCCTAAGGAAATGCAATCCGAAAACAAAGGAAATAGGTTACAGAACGCTTGTTCGCCCACTGCTTGAACACTGCTCAGCAGTGTGGGATCCGTATCAGATAAGGTTGATAGGAGAGATAGAGTAGATCCAACGCAGATCAGCGCGCTTCGTTACAGGATCATTTAGTCATCGCGAAAGCGTTACGGAGATGATAGATAAACTCCGGTGGTAGACTCTGCAGGAAAGGCGCTCAGTAGCTCGGTACGAGCTTTTGTTGAAGTTTCGAAAACATACCTTCACCGAGGAGTCAAGCAGTATATTGCTCCCTCCTACGTATATCTCGCGAAGAGACCATGAGGATAAAATCAGAGAGATTAGAGCCCACACAGAGGCATACCAACAATCCTTCTTTCCACGAACAATACGAGACTGGAATAGAAGGGAGGACCGATAGAGGTACTCAAGGTACCCTCCGCCACACACCGTCAGGTGGCTTGTGGAGTTTGGATGTAGATGTAGACCCTGATCAATACTGGGAACGATGTTGCAATTTACGAACTTTGTTTGCATCCCGCATGTGAGGCCATCCGCCTGTATGAACTGAGGTTCGCCAATATGAGCCACAGCATGCAGACGACTGCACCCTGCACACTCGATATCCACAGGCAAGACTGCCACCACAGCGCGGATGAGGCTCCTCTGGCAGGCATACCTGGTGCACATTGATTTTCTTTCCAACCCTGAACGCTATCTACCTAAAGGGTTCACTAAATTAATGGCAATGCCACATTTAATTAATATTACTTCAGAGCTCAAACACATATAGATTCTGATAAATGTGATTACATCAAATGCAGGCTAGCAACAACAATCACAGTCAAAGCGAAAAATGAATTTAGCAGACGCATGGGACAGGTAGTCAAGTGGAAAGTGGAAAGTTATTGCTGTCAAGGAGTAAACCCATAGTCGCCTGTAGCCTTTCAAAACATACCACAAGTGAAGTGTAGTCTTGTAAGTCCTATTCGCACTTGTCTGGTTGTTTTTAGGTAAACTTCGTACTGATGGGTTGCATACATACAGGGTGTTTCAAAAATGACCGGTATATTTGAAACGGCAATAAAAACTAAACGAGCAGCGATAGAAATACACCGTTTGTTGCAATATGCTTGGGACAGCAGTACATTTTCAGGCGGACAAACTTTCGAAATTACAGTAGTTACAATTTTCAACAACAAATGGCGCTGCAAGTGATGTGAAAGACACAGAAGACAACGCAGTCTGTGGGTGCGCCATTCTGTGCGTCGTCTTTCTGCTGTAAGCGTGTGCTGTTCACAACATGCAAGTGTGCTGTGGACAACATGGTTTATTCCTTACAACAGAGGATTTTTCTGGTGTTGGAATTCCACCGCCTAGAACACAGTGTTGTTGCAACAAGACGAAGTTTTCAACGGAGGTTTAATGTAACCAAATGACCGAAAAGCGATACAATAAAGGATCTGTTTGAAAAATTTCAACGGACTGGGAACGTGACGGATGAACGTGCTGGAAAGGTAGGGCGACCGCTTACGGCAACCACAGAGGGCAACGCGCAGCTAGTGCAGCAGGTGATCCAACAGCTGCCTCGGGTTTCCGTTCGCCGTGTTGCAGCTGCGGTCCAAATAACGCCAACGTCCATGTATCGTCTCATGCGCCAGAGTTTACACCTCTATCCATACAAAATTCAAATGCGGCAACCCCTCAGCGCCGCTACCATTGCTGCACGAGAGACATTCGCTAACTATATAGTGCACAGGATTGATGACGGCGATATGCATGAGGGCAGCATTTGGTTTACTGACGAAGCTTATTTATACCTGGACGGCTTCGTCAATAAACAGAACTGGCGCATATGGGAAAGCGAAAAGCCCCATGTTGCAGTCCCATCGTCCCTGCATCCTCAAAAAGTACTGGTCTGGGCCGCCATTTCTTCCAAAGGATTCATTGGCCCATTTTTCAGATCCGAAACGATTACTGCATCACGCTATCTGGACATTCTTCGTGAATTTGTGGCGGTACAAACTGCCTCAGACGACAATGCGAACACCTCGTGGTTTATGCAAGATGGTGCCCGGCCACATCGCACGGCCGACGTCTTTAATTTCCTGAATAAATATTTCGATGATCGTGTGATTGCTTCGGGCTATCCGAAACATACCGGAGGCGGCGTGGATTGGCCTCCCTATTCGCCAGACATGAACCCCTGTGACTTCTTTCTGTTGGGACACTTGAAAGACCAGGTGTACCACCAGAATCCAGAAATAATTGAACAACTGAAGCAGTACATCTCATCTGCATGTGAAGCCATTCCGCCAGACACGTTGTCAAAGGTTTCGGGTAATTTCATTCAGAGACTACGCCATATTATTGCTACGCATGGTGTATATGTGGAAAATATCGTACTATAGAGTTTCCCAGACCGCAGCGCCATCTGTTGTTGACAATTGTAACTACTGTAATTTCGAAAGTTGGTCCGCCTGAAAATATACTGTTGTCCCAAGCATATTGCAACAAACAGTGTATTTCTATCGGTGCTCGTTTAGTTTTTATTGCCATTTCAAATATACCAGTCATTTTTGAAACACCCTGTAAATACGCTTCAAATAATATTCTCCAAGAGAAAATGTTATCACGTCATTACCTACATAATTGTATCAGATCAAATGCGGTTTGAAAACATAAAGATGAGACTGTACTCGATATCTGCCTTTTGCGTTTACCCTGCGCTACATTTATGGGCAGATTATAATTACCTAGATCAATACAGAACTGGAAGACGGAAACAACACTTCCAGCACAAATTTTAGCATCGAACCGTGTTGTCAGTTCGTGCAGCTGGATTTTACGTGATTTCGTTTGAGTGATTAAGAAATCAAGTCAAATCACGCTCTTGGTAGACAGTTTGTGATTATCGATGTGAACGAACAAGGAAATGAATGTGTCAAGCGGGTTGCAGTCGATCTACAGAGACTGCGGAGCATTATTCTTTGCGACACAATCACCTACCAATCCTCTGTTCCAGGTGGTGGTCTGTTGTAATGATTCTGGTTGCGTACGCTTAAGATCCCGATTCGATTCGTACATCAGGTAACCATTTTTAACAAGCTCTTTAACTCAGTTCCCTTGCGAAATTTGATGTTAAATTATTATGACTAAATAGTATCTAGATACTTGAACGGAAACTTTATGGCGACAGAAGTCGCTTCCCCAGTATTTTCACCCAATTATCTCCCACTCTTCCAGATATAAAATTAATTACTCCACCTGGAAAAAATCTCTGTCGCTCTGGGGAATTCCGGCGACAGTCGGCTCTGAAAATTCTAAAAATATTAGAGGCACAGTCGTACGCAGTGGGAAGCCGTCTTGAGTGCTAGGACGTACTCACCCTCAGCATGGGAATCAGTGTCCAAGCTGTGTATCACTTTCGATTAAGTCCAGAATTTAATCCCTTAAAATAGAGCATCAACGACCCTGTGTAGGCTCTACTTATTTCCCAGGGTACAACGTTCCTTACGAGTTACTTTTGCACGACCCACCAGACATTCTTCCAAGCCACAGACAAGGGCTAGGTTAAAATAACCAAAGAATGTAACATACCTTTTCCATTCATCAGTTTCGATAAAGTCCAGAATTTAATCCCTTAAAATAGAGCATCAACGACCCTGTGTAGGCTCTACTTATTTCCCAGGGTACAACGTTCCTTACGAGTTACTTTTGCACGACCCACCAGACATTCTTCCAAGCCACAGACAAGGGCTAAGTTAAAATAACCAAAGAATTTAACATACCTTTTCCATTCATGAAATTATATTTTTCCATAAACGATTTTCCTAGCTACATTTCAGTACACATCATGCCCTTGTATGAGATGAAACCTTATCATAATTCATAAAACTACATTCGGTACTCAAAATGGGAGCTAACAACAATGCCGTAATTACAATTCCACTGCGATCCTACTCTCGCAGTTCTCAATGAGAAGTCAGTCAATCCATTGAACACGTAATGTTCCACATTATTTACCTGTACACAGAGTTTAGAGTTTCTATATCACGAGTCAGAGATAATGTGTCTCTTGCAGTCGTAAGGAAACTTTGAGCCATATAAATTACTTGATCGGCTACGTAGTAACGTTTCCGTTTCATGATAAATCGATATCACTGCAGCACACCGGCACCTATGGTAACGCATGTGTTGCACCGTGGTTCTAAATCCTCATTGAACATGACTTCCCCTCGCTGCATACTTTAGAGAGTCGCTGAAGTATGCGACACGGTAGAGGCAGTAGTTATGCTACGCAGAAACAATGTCACGAATTTGCTTTCTTACACGATTTAGATTTATTAATGAACTGATCGTCATGCACGGTCAAAGGGTACTTAGTTCTTATTGCCTCTAAATTTGAGATATTGAAATATTGATCCTGGATGAAATTCGAGCTTTGATCTCTCCTTTTGCTGGGTTTGACGCCTTTGAGACGATGCGAACTACCCTTCGTTCCAGTGTATTTCCAAGATTCCGAGCTCCCCAAGGTCTTAATGAAGTGCATGTCTCAGTTCGAATCCTGATCTGACACAAAAGTTTCCATTGTGTCATTTCAAGTTGTAGCATACGCACACAAAACTACAGGTGACAAATGGTCACGATTTTTAACACTTCTCCATGCGTTATCAACAATAAATTTTGGAAGCGGTTTCGACTCCCAGTCAGACACTGAACATTAAGTCATAATATTTCCAGTTCAGACATGTTCACATCTCGCTACTGGTAAATTAAACGTCTATTCCTGACTAGAAGTCAACTACGATAGATACTGGGTTCGAATTCTGAAAAATAAGAACTTCTTCGTCTCATCATATCAGTTTCAGTCTGTTCGCTATTGGTGAAAAACTACGATTTCTAACATTTGATTGCACTTACTTAAGAGCACGGTTACGTGCTGGGTTCGAATCCCCACCGAACACAAATCTTTAGGCCTTGTCACTTCAAGTTTAAAACTGCATACACGTCGTTTCTTGTGATCGAAACGATATTGAAGATCTTCCGTGGTTAATTAACAGGAATAATATACGCTGATTGGATTGGCGGACTCCAGCCCAGTGCAAGAAAAGTTTGTAATGTAATTTGAAGTTAAAACTTATTTTTGGTTTTTCATTTATTGCAATAATTTGTTTTTACAGGGGTAAAGATTGTGTCATCTTTAAAATAACGTGTTTTGTGACAGTTGCATTATGGTGATATTAATTTGCTTCTTCGACTGACAGACATGCAGAGCAGTACATCTTGTGGACTCTTGAAGTAACCATTTTGTGTAGTCTTGTGGCTAGGGCCTCCCGTCGGGTAGACCGGTCGCTAGGTGCAAGTCTTTCGATTTGACGCCACTTCGGCGACTTGCGTGTCGATGGGGATGAAATGATGATGATTAAGACAACACAACACCCAGTCCCTGAGCGGAGAAAGTCTCCGACACAGCCGGGAATCGAGCCCAGGCGCTTAGAATTGACACTCTATATCGCTGACCACTCAGCTATCGGGAGCGGTCATTTTGTGTAGTCAAACGACTACACGTAAAAGATATCAGAATACCTGCAAGGAAGTTACGTTATGTGAGCTGCATTCAAATCAGGCGAAACGCAATTCAGGTCGTTCGGATACTTTCGAGCGTGATAGTACAGGTCTGGGTCGGTAAAGGAGTGCTGCCGGATGGACGGTACGGTGAGCTGTACTTATGCTCTGACTGATGAACAGGGAGTGGTTGCCGCAAAGGCCTGGAGTGTGAGCATAGTTCGGAGGATGGATGCCTCCTGGAGTGACCCCGATTGAGAAACTGCGGGAACAGTCGCGTAAGCCAAGATTTCATTCCCGATGTGGACTGGTTCAGTGGCTGGAACCGAAATGCCGTTCCACAGTGGCATTAATACTGTCATGGTGCACTAATTTGGCTCGACTTGCTTGTGAGTACATGTCACTGCAGTGGTAAAATAGTGACCGCAACAGTAGTGCCGTGGTCGTAGATGCAGACTGTGCTGGCAGTGCATCAGGCGCCTCTCGTGGTGGCTGTGGTTAACAAATCGGCTTGTGTGGCTTTTGACCGAAAAATGTACTTACAGCGGGACGACCGCGGATTCGGTGTTTGGCTTGCAGGCGCCCATGCGGGTCGGGGAGGATGACGCCTGAAACTTAGCTACCCGCTGGATACTGTTGCGTCAGGTTGGCGAGTGGCCGTGTATACGGCACGAGGTACCCTACGCCATGCAGAATTTATTCGTACATGTAGTTATAAATGTAGATGACTGAGATTATCATGTGTTACGACTTTCTCCTACACATCAATTGTAAGATATGTCCGAAGTAGATCCGTCCAGTGCACAGAGCCCACGAGAATCGTGCTGTGAAGTGCATCCCAAGGCAGCAGTCGTCGTCAATCTGGCAGTTTCGACAACACGTCACCAGCGAGTAGCGCTGTTCGTCTCCAACTCTGGCATCAACTGTAGCCCAGTCAGCGCATAGTTCGTATAATAAACTTTCTCTGCACACAATTGTAGCTAACCACGTGGTCGGCTCCCCACAGACGAAAGACACAAAAGGCAAGGAAAATTTACTAGATGGCAAAGCTATAAATATTTAGAAAGATGAAAGCTTATAAAGGCACAGTTGAAGGCAAACAGACATTAATACAGAAGCGAGTGCTCACTTCTTATCGACGCCTTTGTGTGGCGCTCTTCCGGTGGATCCAAGTCTGCAATAGAAATTTAGTGAGAGGAAAATCTACCAAAGTTTTGCATTCCTTGCTGCGACAAGGCAAAGCAATCTTTCAGATTTGAAAAGCAAGTCCAAAAGCTAACAGGTCTCCTCTCGCCAAGTAACAGTGCGCCACGCGGTCAGTCTCTCACCCTTCTTCGACTGGAGCACAGCTGTGGACGCTTCCCGTACCGGCGGTAGACTGCCTTCCGCTTCTCCAGCCTCTTTCACGCTCCGCGTGGCCCGGAAAGCCCAAAGATGCCATTTCCGCCACCAACCGAACGCAGGTGTATTTCTCACAAGTAGTGAAAACCTCTTTGCCGACTTGACCACTACGAGAGTTGGCTATTCTGTACACTCCTGCTGAATTTGTACGACTATCGCAGACTTTCTAAAGCAGACTACGCCACCGTCTAGCAACGTGACACACAACCACATTCATTCAATCACGCCACTATGAGAGTAAAGAGAAGACAGAAACAAGGAAAAGAAAGAGAAATGGTAATGAAAATGGGCTAACGGACTAATGAAAGGTGGCTACAGGACCCTTTCACAATCTGGTTCTTTTTTCTTAAAATGTTATCCTATGTGATCACCTCCTTAATCATAGATTCTGTCGAAAAACGAATTAAGAAAAGAGCAGTGAATAATACACGACTAGACTCTTCACATTTATAAACAACTTTCAGGAATAATCCGATATTAGAGTAAGGCAGTGCTGCTAAACAAAAGAAAAGATGAGTGCAGCACCTAAACTCAGTGATTGACTGTGTGGTCCGCAAGTTGCAGGCAAGGAGTCGTTAGAAGATATTTAGATTATCGAAATCCAAGGACACGGTGAACTTTGTTTTGAAAAAGCCACGATAAATGGAAAATCCGATCACAATGCTTTGTTTTAAACATGCCGAAATAGTAAGTAGTCATGTAACTGGTGTCGTTTCATATGTTTTCATAGAGGAGCAACGAATTAAGAACACGTAATTTTCCATTGCATTCAAAGCAGCTTGTCATTCAACGGAAAAGAGGTTGTTATAAATAAGTGCATAATTAAATAATTTTCATGTCATGTCTGCGTGTCTTTTTGCTTCATGATTTCTCATACGCATTTCGCCTCAATTTGTAGAAGTTTCTTCAATGGCCTAAAATGTTCACACACTGCACTTGCATGTACCAAGCCTACCTTACAGATTCTGCCATTTTCCTCAGAAGTTATGAATATTTCTGGCACTGCTTCCTATTGCGATGCCCGTGAAACGCACACTTCAGAGAATACCAAGTAGTACAGCAGCAATTACACAGAGTCACAAACTACGTCACAAACAGACTAATCTTCTGTCTACGTATAAGACTGCAGCCATGTTTCACTAATGTGCCTTTCAACTGAACAAAGGTGTTCGGTCCCAGATACTTCTACTTTGATTCTTCTGGCTTTTTCACAAAACCGTTTTTTTACTAAAGTCATGACTGTAGTTTCGTTACGATATTGTATCAGCTTCAATAACAGCCCACTTCCACGGGCATGAGTAAAAACTTATTGATGAGTTTCACATATGTCTTCTTCGGTAACCAGCCGATGCTTTCATGTTCCTGCTGCCAGCGGAGATCGTAAACCTGTGGCCCACAAAAACTCGGCGCTACCGGTGTCTGACAAGCTACTACCAACCATGGTTTCTATGATCTCGGGGAAGTTCTACAAAGTGCATCCGACTTAGCCCTCGCGTTTAGCTGTGATGTATAACACAGACTTGTGTAAAGGTAAACTTTTAATACTGATCCCACTTCTCCAGATTAACTTGAGCACTAAGTGTGACAGTTTCGACGTCAACGCTGAAAAGTGACTCTCAATTTCTCGGAAGAAGTAAAATCCAGTTGATATTACAAAGGGAGACAGTAAACATTATGTACTTAAATTTGTCACTATTGTCAACCCTAAAAATTTTCTAAAAATATGTTCGAGCATTACTTCATACAGTTATAATGGAAGTGTAAACTTAGCATAACATTTAGGACAGATAATAATGGAATATTAATTTATTTATATTGCTGGTCGCAGTGCTGTAATAGCTGAATGTTCACTTACTTTACGATGTCTTATTAGCACTGTTTGGCGAGTCGACTTGATTTTCGTCGATACATGAGGATCGCTCATCAGTCTGGGACTTTAAATGGAGCGGATTAATAAAGAAGGAAGAGAAGATCCAAACAAGAGTAGCTCTTTTCGTTTCGACATCGTTTAGAAGGTATGTAGGTGCGAGGATGGTCTGAAGATGTCGAGCGGCAGGCTCTACAAGGAGATTGAGGCAACATAGTGCTTCACCCACTTGAAATGTCCACCACGACGTAATCAGAGAAATTATAGTTAATGTGGAGGCCTGCCGACCTGTCGTTTCTCCTATGCACCAATCGCGAGTGGAACAGGTAGTGGGAGGTAATGAGAGCTGTACCAGATGGATTCGCCGGCGGTCTCTGTATTGTGTATTGCACAGTATTATATCCGGCTATTTTGCCTACAACTCGGCTACTGGCTGTACACAGCAGGCACCGAATTACGCGCTCCAGTACTGCAAGCGTCGGTCGCCGGAACGTGCGCCGAGCCACCCAGTACACAGGCGCGTATGTACCGCATGCTTGTCAACATGATGGCCACCACTATGTGCGGAGCTGTTGACAAGCAGTCCTCTAGCAGGAGCCACCATAGTCGCCAACCTCGAATAAATAGCAGCAGTGCAATCGTGCGCACTAGCTAACACCAGTTAGTCATGTTTTCAGAACTGCCTGATGATCAAAGGAGCCTCCTCAGAAAAACTCAAGTGTCCAAGGAACTGGTATTCTTTGTGGAACTCTTGCTGTGAATCCATGCCTGATATTGACGTCACAACGGACTCTCACTTAGTTAGGAGGATCCTTAAGTTTCTAGCGGAAACTACGGTATGTTGAACTCTGCTTTTTGTGTGTTGCGCTACTAAAATTCTATTCACACACTATCTGAAAATCGTCAATCATTTGAAAGTGTGCAGCCTTCCACACGACACAAAAAGGACTAAAACTGTAAACATAGGTGCAGCAGGGAAATCGTGTTGGGCCGTATGAAGATGAAGACTGATTACCCAAAAAATAAAATCATATTTCCCCCACAAAATCACCAAAAAATGTGTGTTTATTTATCGACAAACAGTTTCAGTCAGGCGACCATCTTCGAGTCACTCATAGCTTGACATCAGGCTAAAGAAAGGTTTCTTGTCGTCAAATACACAGTTATTATCAGCTGCATAATTTTAAACTTTATTTTGACATACATAGTAGGTCCTTAACATGTTGTACTGATATACATAACTTGAAGAAGATCATTTGACCGAAACTAGCTTTTAGCAAATAACTATGCGTTACAGTAATTTTTTAAACATAATAACTTTTTAAAGAAATAGTAATTATATACACGAAACATCACAACAAAAACGAATTTTTTGAATGATTAAAATAAGACATGTGCAACAATAAAACACTTTCTTGGGAAATAAAACTAATTTCTTTTAAATAAACTGAATTCTCTTTTTATAAAGTATAATGTTATCTTCCCTGTACTGCTACAGTTCTTCAAGACATCATCTGACCCCAAGTTTGTCAAATGTAATTTCCAGAATACTGCCAAAGAATTTTTGTGTTACTGCGTGTACAATATTACTTGGCTCCACTTGCACACGGAACAGCGCGGTGGAGGAAATGTAGCTCTACAGCTTAAGTCTTCACACAAAGGCATAACTTCAAAACTACAGCTAGCGTGTCTGTAAATGAACGTATTAAGAGGCTTTGCCGGGACGGCCAATAATTCGACAAGTTAAACGTGTATTATTAAAAATATAATGGGTTGAAGGATTACGCTGAATTTGCAAAAGAAGGAGCGATTTATTTTCGCCTGACATGTAAATATATCCGGTCGGAGTGGCCGAGCGGTTCTAGGCGCTGCAGTCTGGAACCTACGGTCGCAGGTTCGAATCCTGCCAAGGGTATGGATGTGTGTGATGTCCTTAGGTTAGGTAGGTTTAAGTAGTTCTAAGTTCTAGGGGACTGATGTTCTGAGATGTTAAGTCCCATAGTGCTCAGAGCCATTTGAACCATTTTGAACATGTAAATATATTTGCCTTTCTCTTGTTGGAATGTTACAATTGGCTTTTTTTGCAGGAACACAGCACGGTTTACACAACTTCAATACGCTAACATCCTAATTAAGTTACAATTGCGCAAGAATCCTGACAGTCTATTATCAAACAAACAACTTAGTACAAGTAGGGTCAATAGCTTATGAAAAGTTCACGTTATGTTCGAAAAGAAATAAGTGATACCTTCACTTATTTTTTTCAAACCTACACTAATTCTCATTGCATCAACTGTCGAAGGCTCTTAAAATAATTACATTATTCCATTGAAAACATGTGTAGTTACACGTATGTTTCAGTAGATAAGAAAATTTCGGGTGCTAATGTTAATTATATGGCAAAGTACTCTCTGCTTCGTGTGCTCTCATTTACCAAACATTAGTATGGATACCTCAAACCTTTTGTGATATCAGAGATCTTATTAATTTTTCTCATTCATAAGTACAGTACATACAATCCATTTTCTCGAGACTGGCGATAGATATAGATCTCTTCTCAAGTTTAACGAAAAATTCAATATACTATCTACATTTCATAAGCAGGAAAGTATTACCAAACATTCACCATACTCAAAACCATAAAGATTCCTCTTTTCAGTAGCAAAATATTCGAATTTCGCGCTGTACCTTACTTAATATATGAATATTGCAGTAACTATGACCATTAACGAAATGATAGACTGTTAATCATGAAGCTGAGTATCAAGCTATATGAGATGCGTGGGAATCAATTTTTTTACCGAATACTCTCTTTAAAATTGTTTGGATAAAAATGCATGGCAGCCAGTTGCGCATCCCTCTATTCTCGTGTTGGCGGTAAGACAAGGTGAGAATATTTCTTTCGTAATTGAGAAACTCGCAGTTCAAAAGGTAGCAGCACCCTGAGGACCCACCCTTTCAGAATAGAGGGGTGGACTTACCAAGTGTTGAGAATGAGAATGTATTTCTGTGCAATGGCCAAGTTATCTTGCATAAGCTCTACCGATCCTTTTGGTTTTCCAATGTACTATTTCAATGTAATATTGAATTTGTTAAAGTTATCATCCCCCCCTTATGCTAATTGTGTAGCTGACATAATGTCTCGGTAACCACACTACACAGCTGTTTTCTATATTAGGATACAGTCTGGATGCAGACCGATGTAAGATTTCTGTCGTGTGGTTGGTTTCGGAGCTCCTTATCAGGAGAGCAAGTCTGTTCCTGATCCATCTGCAGCTACGTAAACGACCACAGAAACGGTGAAGAAGAGGCAATTACCATGTCACTAAGTCCTCTTCCGTGGTGCTAGTCGTTTGCTGCAATGGTATCGTTAACAACCCTGTACTAGTGGATGTAATGTCAGTGTAAGTTATTTTAAGGGTTCTGTTTGTCCACCCAGTTCCTCAGTCGGCCGCCGGTTGCATATATCTTAGACTCTGGGTTTTTCCTCGTGTTTCCATCCACGTCGCAAATCTCTTGTTGTTCGTGCTCTGTAGAAGACTACAATCTGTGTAACTGACTTGGAGGTAGAACTCTCTAATATGTTTTAACTCGTAGTTAATTTTGTTTACGTCGATCGGGGCACAGATACCTGCTGAGCACACTTTTTGAAACGGGAGGTTTTACTTTGAGGCTGTGCAACTTTTCAAACAGGATGTACAGGGCTACTTTATATGATTAAAATGGTTCAAATGGCTCTAAGCGCTATTGGACTTAACATCTGAGGTCATCAGTCCCCTAAGACTTAGAACTACATAAACCTAACTAACCTAAGGACATCACACACATCCATGCCCGAGGCAGGACTCGAACTTGCGACCGCAGCAACATCGCGGTTCCGGACTGAAGCGCCTAGAACCGCTCGGCCCCAACGGCCGGCTCTATATAATTAATTTGTTTTCTAAGCTCTTTGTTTTACGAAGTATTGTGAGTACTTCTATGAATATAACTGTTGCATGAATAGAACCGTAAACTCACCAAGTTTGCATTTTGCTGTCTACAAAAGCTCTTTCAGTACCTCTCTGGTCACAAGACAAACGCTCAAGCGGAATGATAGTGAGTTGCACAACCACAACCACAACATTTCAATGTAAGAGGTACCCGTTATAGTTTTTTTACAAAAAAAAAAAACCAGACCAAACAGCTTGGTCTGTGACACCGCATAAAAAGCATTAACCTTCAGCAGATCTAGCTCATAGCCACGATTCTACGAGGAGTCTCAATGCCTCTCACTCTCGCATTGTAGTGATTAACCTTTCCAGATGAATGGAAGGTTAATCGTCGCTGAATATCAGCTTCGAGGCGAAATGCTGACCTTCAAGTGCTTCCCGCGCTCTGATGCAAAACTGATTTTCTTTTACCGCGATCTCACACGGTATCTTCATGTACATCATACTCCGCAAGCCACCTAATGGTGTGTGGCGGAGGGCACTTTCCGTACCACTATCTGATCCCTCCAACCCTGTTCCACTCGCGAATCGTGCATGGGAAGAATGATTGTCGGTATGCCTCTGTATTGGAATTTCTCAATACGCGAGATGTATGTGGGAGGAAGTAATATGTTGTCCGACTCCTCCTGACAAGTGCTGCCTCGAAATTTCAATGGTATATCTCCCCGTGGTGCACAACATCTCTCTTGTACCGTCTGCCAGTGGAGTTTGTTTAGCATCTCCGTAACGCTCTCTCGCCAACTAAACGATCTCGTGACTAAACGCGCCTCTCTTCGTTGGATCTTCTCTACCTCCTCCATGAGTCCTACTGATAGGGATCCCAGATAGATGAACAATACTCAAGAATGGGGCCAACAAGCACCTTATGAGCCATTTCTTTCGTAGATGAGTTACTTTTCCCTAAAATTCTTCCGATGAATCTGAGTCTTGTGTCTCCTTTTCTCACTATCTGTTTTATATGGTCATTCCACTTAAGGTCGCTCTGGATAGTTACGCGTAGAGTTTTTACGGTAGACGCTGTCTCCAGCTGTTTGTCATCAATAGTGTAGCTGTACAGTAGTGGATTTATTGTTCTATGTATGCGCAATGTGTTACATTTATTATGTTCAATGCCAACTGCCAGAGTCTGCATCATTTATCAAGTTTCTGCAGGTCGTTCTGTCAATTCTTACTATCTTCTGGCGTTGCTACTTTGGTATAAACAACTGCATCATTTGCGAATAGCCTTAAAGAGCAGAATGAGATTTTCACTCTGCAGCGGAATGTGCGCTGATATGAAGCTTCCTGGCAGCTTAAAACTGTGTGCCGGACCGAGAGCGAACTCGGGACCTTTGCCTTTCGCGGGAAAGTGCTCCAGCATCTGAGCTACCCAAGCACGACTCACGCCCCGTCCTCACAGCTTTACTTACCCATTCATTCTGGACACATTCCCCAAGCTGTGGCTAAGCCATGTCTCCGCAGTATCCTTTCTTTCAGGGTTGCTAGTTCTGCAAGGTTCGCAGCAGGGCTTCTGTAAAGTTTGGAAAGTAGGATACGAGGTACTGCCAGAAGTAAAGCTGTGAGGACGGGGCCCGAGTCGTGCTTAGGTAGCTCAGATGCTAGAGCACTTGACAGCGAAAGGCAAAGGTCCCGAGTTCGAGTCTCGGTCCGGCACACAGTTTTAATCTGCCAGGAAGTTCCAGCCTTAAAGAGCATTTGACGCTTTCTGCTAGACCATTTATATATATAGTGAACAGCATCGGTCCTATCACACTTCCCTGTGGTACTCCGGATTTTACCTTTACATCTGTCGATTTAGTTCCGTTAAGAGCGACTTGAGTTCTATCTGCAAGAAAGTCTTGAATCCAATCGCAGGTCTGCTCCGATACTCCGTAAGCTCGTATTTTTTTTTCATTAAATGGCAATGGGGGAAGATGAGACGTGCATTACGGAAATCAAGGGACAGGCATCAGCCTGAGCGCAGTTGTTCACTGCGCTGTGGATCTCATGGAGGAACAGAGCAAGCTGAGTTTCGCAGGATCTCTGTTTGTGGAATGCATGTTGATTTTTATAGAGGAGTTGTTCATTTTCCAAGATCGTCATCATTCTTGAGCATAAAACATATTCCATAATACTACAACAGATTGACGTGAACTATATGGGTCTATAATTTTGTGGATTTGTCTTTCTGCTATGTGGATTTGTCTTTCTGTTATGAATTCGTGAGGCTCTTTTTTGCACGGTTCTTTTTCATAATTTCTCATTATTCCTTGTGAAGGAATGCGCTCTGCACTACTGTAACAGACAAACATCTTCATATTCCCACACACCATACTCTTTTCTTGCTTGTCGCCTTTTTGTTAAGGCATTGTGCTTGCCAACTGGTGGGCACAATGCAATCTCAGTGAGTTTACGGCTCTATTCAGGATTAATCGTGTCTCTTCATGTAATACTTTCAAAAATATAGAATTATATAAACGAGTGAATCATTTGCAGCAGCTCTGTAAATAAGATAGGAGAAGCTAAGGACGCTATAAAACAGTCCTAAGGATTGAGTTACTTGTGAGGCCAGTAGAGGCCCAACACATAGTTACAGTGAAAATCATATCGCGCTGAAGTATTTCCAATACTTTGTCCACACTCGGCGTCTTTGTCTGCCAGTAACGAACAGCGCTCAGACTGTCGACTGAGCGTGAACTGTCCGCTGTGGCGATGTTTCCTGACGGCGACGGACTGTCAACGTCCGTTGAGCTGGCCCGTCTGCGAGGCACAGGTGTTTAATACCGGCAGCACATTACCACCGCCTGGCCCCTTTGTAAACGCGCCGGCGCGCCGCTACTTTGCTATTAATGAAGCGCACACAGCGGCGAGTGATTGACTGTCAGCCTGGGCGCCGGCAATCTGGCCTTAATGCACGCCGCGCACACACGCGCCCGCCTCCGCCACCCCGTCCACCTCCGACTGCCGCGGGCACCGCAGCGGCCGTTCAATCCCACTGCCCGACCGCCCGCTCTGAAGCTCCTGTTACCCCCGCACAGTGCCGTTTCATTACCTGCCGCACATTGATTGCAGTCCTCTCGCACCTGCAACCTGTAAGTCCGCAGCCGAGCCGTGCCTATCGAGGATTTACCAGGAGCTCAGCACCGCCATCCTTCGCCATCACGTATGATAGCCGCCGAGAGCTCGACAGTCACTTTGCACTGCTTCTGACATCAATGCGCGGATGAAGCGTGGCTGCGGAAGTAACCGTGGCCCAACCAACGATGACATTGAAAATAATTACTATTGATAATAAATTTTAATAAATCAAATTACTTCGACTTGCAGCTACCTGTATTGCATCCTGCATTTACATAAAAAGCAACATGTAAATGAAAGGTATTTATGGAGTGTTTCAGGAGGCGGCAGTATAGATTTGTTTTGAATAAACCATTCCTTATAATGTGATATTCCTGGCTGTAGCTGCCAGTATTTTATCTTGCAAGAAGCTCGTCTTGGTGCAGCTTGATACACGTGAAACAGCATATGGTACAAAAATGGAGTGAGGTACAACCAGCAGATGGTACAGTATGTACTATTCCCATGGGAGAGTCCACCAGTTGTACTGAACTTTCTCATGATTGGTCGGCACATTCGAGTATTAGGCGCCAAAACGCCTAACTTCTCTTATTATTTATATACTTCTCATTTTGTTTAACCCAGTTTTCAGTATGACAATTTCTCATGGTTATCCTACGAGTCTACCGTTTTTGTTTATTAAGTTTCAAAAAAAAAGTTCAAATGTGTGTGAAATCTTATGGGACTTAACTGCTAAGGTCATCAGTTCCTAAGCTTACACACGACTTAACCTAAATTATCCTAAGGACAAACACACACACCCATGCCCGAGGGAGGACTCGATCCTCCGCCGGGACCAGCCGCACAAAAAAAAATGGTTCAAATGGCTCGGAGCACTATGGGACTGTACATCTTAGGTCATCAGTCCCCTAGAACTTAGAACTACTTAAACCTAACTAACCTAAGGACATCACACACATCCATGGCCGAGGCACGATTCGAAATTGCGAGCGTCACAGTCCCGCGGTTCCTGACTGCAGCCCAGCCGCACAGCCCATGACTGCAGCGCCTAAGACCGCTCGGCTAATCCCGGCTATCAAGTTTTACTAGTTTTTGGAAACATAATAGTAATGATATTACAACCGAAGTGCTTCGGACACCTTCGGGTCGCTTGGACGCGCCTGGGAGATTAAGTACTTCGGCTGCGCTAGTCACTATTCCGGGTGTTCTTCAGAGCCGGACGTATCGTACTCTACATCGGGAGTTCTATTAAGAAAGCTACGTCGAGTGTTGTAGAAGATAGTGTAAAAAGTGATATTTTAAAATACAAACAAACTGGATACCTTAATAAGACGTGTCGCCTACCATCATTGTGAGTACTAGAGATTTTGCCCTCTGTAGATACAGAGAGTAACCTGGGCAAGTGGCATCCCACAAAAAAAAGCACCAACACAGGCTCAAGTTCGAGACGACAGCATAGCAGCCTCCGCCGAAGAATATCACACGATCGACGAGCTGTCTTCTGCGCTGGCTACACAGCTTTAGAAGACGACAGGTTGATGGAAAGAAAGGTTAGGGACTCTTATTCAATCTCTACAGATCTCTCCAGCTTCCACATCTGACTTCCAACATGACAACGTATAACTTATAATAACATGTGTCCAGTTTTTAATAGTTACATAGGTAGAGCCGTACCGGTATCTCTAACGAAAAAAAAATCACAAGTGCACATTTAGAAACATGATACGATATAACGTTTGCTGCGATAAAGAGAGGTAAGACAAATGTTGTGCTCACACTTTTAAAATGCTCAGTAAAGTGTTCAAACAAGTTTTTAAGAAGTCTAAATTTCAATACCACCGCCTGGGAGGTCACAGTACAGGATGCTCTTTTTTTCATTTCAAGCACTGGACACAATTATTAAAAAATAACCCAAACAAGTGCTCACAGAAAGTCTTTAAGCTAAGGCAAATATTTGTAATCAATATTTTTCGCAAAGAAACAAGCACTGATCAAATGGCGCTGTCCTGTTCAACACATCCTCATTCTTCATTCTTTCATGAACAGAGCTGTTTCTGCTCCTTCATCTGATGAACGGATCGCACATTGGACTAATTTCATTAAAACTATAGCAGTCTATGGTAGACTAGAGCCAACCATAATGTTTTCAAAAATAAAACCTGTAACAGAAGTACCACGCATTCATATAATTTACTCGCCTCGCTGGGAAATGAATCCACAACTTTCATTGCCGATGCACATGTACTTTCGACCGTCAATGGAAATCTAAAATTAGGGAAGATGGAGGACATGGACGGGATAGGTGGCGTTAGGTGGCAATGTGAGTCGGCCGGGGAGCCAGCCGAGACGTGCACGCTTGGCGATAAGCACTGTGTCCGGGTGTCGCAGCGGTTAACGCAACTGCCTGGTAAGCAGGGGATCCCTTTCCCTTTCCTTCCCCCCTCCCCCTTCAATTTACATAATAAGAATTACCACACTTGGCACTTCCCCCCAGTAATAGCGTAATGAAAAGAAACAAGTTTCTATGCCGTTCTTAGGGCTTGTAATTTATGGGATTCAGCGTCTCACCCAAAACAAATATGGCTGTAAGGTGAGATTTTCTGCTAATAATAGTTTAAAAATGGTCTTGTTTCTAATTTGAAACCACTGCATCCTGCTTACAAAACTCAGGTGTCTATAAAACTAGCTGCAACGCATGTCCAGCCTATTATATAGGACAAACAGGGCAAGCAGTTTCTGTCAGGTATAAAGAACATTCCTAGGAAGAAAAGTTACAAACGTATATAACTCGTACTTCGTCGATAATTAATTACTTACAGGCCACAAGCACAAAGAAGTTCATGTTGTCAGTACCCCACTCACAGAGAGGAAACGCTTCAGACTTTATATTCTTGAAAAGTTAGCAATTTATATACACCTTTCTTTGAATGACCGTTTCATTTTTAATTAACAGTAGCTCGTAATTAACAAAAATGTTTTTAGTGGTACAAATGTAAAGGTAAAAGTTAGAAATGCCTGAAGATCACTCCTCATTCTCTTCAGAGAAGAAACTGAAATATCCTTTTCCTCCCCATTTTCGTCCCGAACCGCGCAACTGCTACGGTCGCAGGTTCGAATCCTGCCTAGGGCATGGATGTGTTTGATGTCCTTAGGTTAGTTAGGTTTAAGTAGTTCTAAGTTCTAGAGGACTGATGACCTCCAATGTTAAGTCCTATAGTGCTCAGAGCCATTTGAACCTCTCCACTTTCATTTATTACATTGTAATTGTTTCCTACAAAAATTAAGCTACTATTTTCTTTGGCATTGTCTTATATAACTTTTCATTTTGCATAATTCTTGCTAATGATATAAGAGATAAACACTTATGTGTTATTTAAAATATTTTCGTAAGTTAAGTATTCGGTATCTTTGACTGTTACTAGACGGCCGGACTTGTTTCGTGTCCATATTGTGGCAACTTTGGCAGGTGAGCGTTTTAGTCTGATGCCACTTCTAGTGACTGTTACCTATTGGGCCATTAACGGTGTGTACCGTGCTATGTCAAGTTGATACAATTTTACTGGCAGTTACCAGCTTTGTCCGTTTCTATTACTTTAATTTTATATTGTTTTAACTTTAACTTCTTAAAGAAGTATTTTTATATGACCGATCTTAAATGTGTTCCTCACTTGTTACAAGTGAGTACAGTCTTCTTACTGATCTGTTTGGAATAAAATCTGTTTATTGCTTAGTTCTTCTCCATGTTAATGTTTATTTATAATCCTTTTAGTTAACTGTGAATTTCCTTATGAAGACACAAGTAGTCTATGTCAAAACCTGGTAAAAGTAAAATTTTGTTGCAACTGGTTGACTGTTTTACACTCATAATATTAATGTATGGTTGCTGTTTCACAGTAATGTTTAAATTGTAAAAGAATTTAGTCTGAAGTTGACTTTCATAAATTCATCCTCCGACTTCAAAGCGCATTCGATTTTCTTGACAACACTATTCTTGACAACAACACGTGTAGCTTCTCTGAGGTCGCGTGGATATTCTTCTATTCATAATCAGAACGATAAGGTTTTCTCTGTAGAATTCGCAAACATCTAAGGTAACCGATCGTGGATGTGTGGACTATACGAAGGGACGTTAAATTTAATATAAGAACGGAATTGGCACTTACCTTTGTGAAAGTAAAAGCTCACGAAGTTTGAACGACCGTATCGAAGTACTGTAATGGACCATTGTCTTTGCTGTAATATCTTTGAGTGACGAACTATAAAAATCACGGACATTTTAGTTGCTGTAATTGCCGAGAGTAATTGTAGAATCATCCCTCCTTTTCTGTATATACAAAAGGCAATCATTTATAATCATTTAATTATTATTAAATGTTGCTGATAAAAAACTGAAGTGGTTTCCACAACAGCGTGTCTATTAGTCAACGATAATCATAGCAAGCTGCAAACTGTATCTCTGGATGACGGAAGATTCGATTATGAAATATTACGAAGGTTAAGTTGTGACTTAAAAGCTTTTTAACATTTCATTTCCAATCGGACAGAAATAATACAAAATTATAAACAGTGCGTATAAGTAACAAGGTTGGAAATAGGAAGTTGAAATAATAACTAACAGCCGGCCGCGGTGGTCCAGCGGTTCTAGGCGTCCAGTCCGGAGCCGGGCGACTGCTACGGTCGCAGGTTTGAATCCCGCATCGGGCATGGATGTGTGTGATGTCCTTAGATTAGTTAGGTTTAAGTAGTTCTAAGTTCTAGGGGACTGATGACCATAGATGTTAAGTCCCATAGTGCTCAGAGCCATTTGAACCATTTTAATAACCAACATACAAAGACGTTGTTAAATATCTTGTCTAAGGTAACGCAACAAAAAATGAAGGGTGGTTGACTCATCAAAAAGTCAACACTAATTATTATTATGAAAAGCCGAAATTTAGTCTCCTTTACAGTGAAGATGTTTGTGACTGCTCCATCTGATGTGCAGATATAACGAAAAGTCGCCCATATATAGTATATAACATCAATATTTTACGTCATAGAAGTCGACGACAGCAGACGGGCAGAGGGGGCTACATGCATTGTGGATAGGAGACAGTTTAGCGCATTCTCTGCAAGTGGCAACAGCGTTTCCACTTCAAAACCCGAGTAAAATGATCCGAAACTACTGTTTCACACAGGGTGGAGCACATCCACACCATTCTGCGGATCTCTTTGATTTGTTTAAGGAGACCTTCACAGATCATAACATTGCCCTGGACATCTTAGCATTCACCGGACGTGGCGTGGAAAGGCCCCTTTATAGTCCCGATCTCAGCCCGTGTATTTCTTGTGGGGTCATCTGAAGGACAGATGCTTTTAAGAACCTCCTGAAACACTCCGGGATGTTGGTACTGTAGTTTCCAGAGAGAGTCGTGCAGTATGAAATGTTACTCTCCAGAATGTAACTACGTAATTCAGTTCTAAGCTCTCCACACTCATTGCGCAGAAGGAAAGTATTCTGGCGTAACTACAAGCGCCGGAACGAAGAGGAAGAACGCAAGACCAGAGAAGGCAGTGAGGAAACGTCAGCCAATAACCCGCTGACAAGGACCGCGCCTTGCCAAGAACGGCCTCTTCCAGAAGTGAATATAAGTTCCGCTCCTTCCAGCCTCGGACGGACATAAGCAAAATGTATTCGCGGAGCATAGCACGGCCTAGCAGAGAGTGATAGAAGAACAGTTAGTAGTGATCCAGAAACAGTGTGACAGACTTGCTTGTTTCAACATTATGTACAGCAAGGACTCGGATTTTTGTTGCATGTCGTCCATCGCTTGTGACACGTTTGTACATTAAAGTTAGGTATTGTCAATCTGCTTTATAGAAATGAACCTACTAATGTTATTTGCTTGAATTGTTGTATAGCATTCCGAGAACGCAGCATCCCTAAGGTACCCTACACGATACGGGTGGGCAAGACCCAACAACTGGCGACAAGAATCCTCCAAATCCAGTGCCCGACGGCCACGAACTTTCCGTTTACATTGGCTGGCGCCTTAGTTCTCTCTTGTCTTTACTTTGCAGGGTCGCTCGCTTTGCTTTAACAGTTTCTTGTGGTTTTTGCTCATCAGTGTTTTCAGGTGAGCATTGCAGAAACTTTCTTTGCACATATTTTTGTCTATTTCTTACATTTGTGTCTTCCATGGTTCCCCCATCTGGCCCGCCCCCTGCTCAGGCGCCATAGCCGCAACCATTAGACGCCACACAGCTAATGCAGAAGTTTCAATTTCAGACGCAGCAAATATCTACACTGCTCAACACGGCGCAGCAGCTATTGCCCAACGCTGTGCACACTTGAACACTCCCGGCTCGCCGGCCGCGGTGGTCTCGCGGTTCTAGGCGCGCAGTCCGGAACCGTGCGACTGCTACGGTCGCAGGTTCGAATCCTGCCTCGGGCATGGATGTGTGTGATGTCCTTAGGTTAGTTAGGTTTAAGTAGTTCTAAGTTCTAGGGGACTGATAACCACAGCAGTTGAGTCCCATAGTGCTCAGAGCCATTTGAATTTGAACTCCCGGCTGTACAAATGGGTAGGGTACTATTAAACTGTTTTCACTTCTGGACCGTGCGCCCTATCCACACCACGTACCTGATAACCCCGCAGCGGACGTACTATTCAGCTCCACACCTGGCTTGCCTGAAATTATCTATCGAAATACGCAAGCGAGTTAGGGGAGCCACACAACATCAAAACACAACACTGTTCTACGTCTGGTATAAACAACTACATTCTGAGACGATAAAAGGAAGTCATAGGTTGCACTGTTTACGTTCTAATTCGTAAGTGTTTATCCCAATTAATGGATGGTTACCAGTCCACAATATCACTCAGACGAGTGTACGCGTAACCGACACGACGCGGGTGATTGTCAATGTTGCGGAACGCGATGATCGCACGAAAGTTCTTATGCTCGTCACGCATACACAGATATTTGGTAACAGTCCTCCTTGACACTAGTAATAATATGGCACTGTTCGTAAAGTTAATTTTTCAGTTCACAGTTCTCAGTTGTACGAGCGTGCGCGTAACTGTCGCGGCTCAGTTGAATGTTGATGATGCAGAACGCGATGATCGAACACACGTTCACACGCTCGCTACAATACAATGGCACTTAAATGCTCTCTTCTGAGGTAAACAGTATTACTGATTCACATTAGTTCATTCTTGGAGACCGAACACGACGCGGATGATTGATACAGTACGGTACGACACGCAACGAGAGGATACACAAATCAGCAGCTCTGCTCATTTTTAAAGTACTTCTTGACGCGCTTTCCTTTGAATCATTTGTTTATTTTATCACTTGACTGTTATAGCACTTGTAGCAACCCTTCAACTTCCATACTAACAATGCCTCTCACATGCAGAGCTACACACAACACAACATAACAGTTCTGTGTCCCGTGCTCGACTCTCTAGACGCGGCTGCCCGCAAAGATCTACATCCACATCCATACTCTGCAAGCCACCTGACACCACAACTAAGCCAGCGATATGACAATACGCTTACAACATGACAGAACAAGCACCACCTCTTACGGTACCACCTTTTCGACAGTTTAGGGAACAAGGGGAATGGCTCGAGTGTCTGCAACAGTTCGATGCTCATATGATAGCTCATAACATCCCAATACTGTGAAACTTCCATGTCTAATACCCATGGTAGCAAGTGCAGTGTTCAGATTAATCCAAAAACTCTTCCATAACGCCACTCCGAATGAACTTGCTTATGACCACGTGGTAGCGTCACTAACTATTATGACCAACAAGTGAATGTGGCAGCAGCTAGATATCAATTCTTTAATTGCAAAAAACGGTCAGAACAAACTTATCGCGAGTGGGTAACAGATTTTCAGGGTATGACAAGGAAATGCAAATTCAAATGTACTTGCGGCGCTTTATATTCAGATGTTATGTTGCGTGATTCGATCGTGTACGAATGTACCTGATTTCAAAGTCAGAGAACAAATTCTGAAACAGTCCGACTCTTCATTTCAGAAGGTAGTGCAAGTATTAAATCAGTACGATTCCGGTGCCTTGTTGGTTCATACATTTGAGCAGCCAGCTATTAGCTGGGTTGAGTCCCTTGCTTGCGATCGCCCCATTCTGCACCGGCGGTGTCTGCTAGCCACGCAAAGTAAACAATGTCCAACGCCACATAAGCAGTTCGCAAACAGGCGGCTACACAGGCGAACAGAATTAAGTCTTGCCCTAGGTGTTATACATGGCACAAACGCCAAGACTGCCCCTGCCGAGAAGTTCAGTGTTTCACTTGTGGTAGGAAAGGACACGTGCACTCCATATTTTTGCAATGGAACAAACATAAGAATTCAGCCCACTCACAAAACTCTTGTCACAAGGCCCATGTCATTAATGCAGTACATATTCCAAGTCTGCAATTAGCGAGTATGCAGTTTCGCCAGTGATACGTCAGTCAAACAAACTTTTTGTTTATTTACTTATTTGTGGGAAATGTGGGAAATTCAGTTGGAGACGGGTGCCTCTGTCATATTGCTCAATCGTCACACATACGAACTCTTAGGCTTCCCATGCCAGCCGTGCATCGCTCGCATACATGAACAGTGACATTTACATAACTCAAATTACGCGATTGTGAGAACACATTTGGTCGTGATTCTTTTGATTTGTTTCGCTTTAACATTCAGTACAATGTGTTGTAATGTCTGCATACAATACAAAAGACAGTATAGATGGGTTGCTAAAAGAATTCTGAAGGTTTAGGCAAGGCGCGTACTACACTGAAAGACAATGCTCAGCCGAATGCCAGGCCAGAACTGTTCCCTTTGCATTACGGAACAAAGTCGCTGCTGGACTTAAAGAATTGCAGAATAACAGAGTTATTGCGCCCATATCAGCTACTCAATGAGCAAATCCACTAGTTTTGCTCCCCAAATCTTCAGGTCGCATTTGCCTCTGCGTTGACTTTGAGTCTACAGTCAACCCACAAGCAGTAATTGATCCTTAACCATTGCCAAGTCCCGAGGATCTCACGGAGAAATTAAGCGCTTGATACTTCTTTTCAAAAACTCATTTACGCGACGCATTTCTTCAACTACTGCTCGATGAAGAATCGCAGAAAGTGTATGTAGTGAATACTCACTTGGGCCTGTTGAAATATTTGCCTTTGCCTTTTAGCAGTGCTTCCACACCCACCATTTTCCAACGGTATTTGGAACAGTTGACTAAGCAAGTACCAAACTGTTCGAACTGTTTGGACGATATTGTAGTAGCAGGTCATACACCTGAAGAACGGATTGCAAATTTGTGTACTTTCTTCCGTGTCTTATCTGAGGCAGGACTAAAGTGTAGACTGGACAAGTGAGGTTTTTTTAAACCTGAATTGCAGTATCTTGGTCATGTCATAGACAGCCAAGGTGCACATCCTCTTCAGTCGCATTTGTTAGTCATACGAGACTTGCCAATTACTTACAATATCACAGAATTGCAATCAGTTTTAGGGAAAATGAACTATTGTATTCGGTTCATACCGAATGCTGCACAAATAGCGGCTCCATTGCATCGCTTGCGACCCAAGAATGTCCCCTTTCAAAAAAGGGTTCAAATGGCTCTCAGCATTATGGGATTTAATATCTGAGGTCATCAGTCCCCTCGAACATAGAACTACATAAACCTAACTAACCTAACGACATCACACACATCCATGGCCAAGGCAGGATTCCAACCTGCGACCGTAGCGGTCGCGCGGTTCCAGACTGAAGTGCCTAGAACCGCTCGGCCACTCCGGCAATGTCCCCTTTGTCTGGACAGATGAGTGCCAAGTAGCTTACGAAAACTTAAAAATATATTGCTCAGTGATCGATGCTTAATCCACTTTGATCTCGACAAACCAGTTGTCTTGCAAGTTCGCTTCGTATTACGGAACCGGTGCAGTGCTTCAGCACAGAATTGGTGATAAAGACAGGCCTATTGCTTTCGCATCGATACATCGATACAGTTGTTCAAAGCTCAGTACAACTACTCACAAACTGAAAAAGAAGCTTTCGCTTATCTGTATAGCGTCAACAAATTTCGCCACTATTTGTGTGGCGGAAAATTCTACTTAGTAACGAATAACAAGCCTTTGTAGTCCTTGTTTCATTCGACGAAACCGGTTTCTGCATGAACTGCCCAAATATTGCAAAGATGGGCTTTGTTGTTGTCTCAATGCCAGTACGAAATTGTGTATCGTCGACAGCTCAACACGGTAATTCAGAAGCATTTGCACATCTTCCGATTGGCCCTGATACGGACATTGATGCCTCTGTTGCATCTTCTTGTCACATCGATGCTCAGAGTTCTGAACTGCTTCAGTCTTTTCCGCTGAACTATAAGAAAATTGCACAGGTCATAGAAGCCTATTCAGATTTGCACATTTTGCTCAATTACGTTCGCACGTCTTGGCCTCATTCTTTGCATAGCATAAAGAACTCTGTAGTGCGCCGATACTTTACACGTCGGCATAGCCTCGCTGTACGGAAACAATTCTTGTTGAGAATGACAGTGGACAGTCACGTGTGTTGATCCCTAAACCGCTACGGTCGCAGGTTCGAATCCTGCCTCGGGCATGGATGTGTGTGATGTCCTTATGTTAGTTAGGTTTAAGTAGTTGTAAGTTCTAGTGGACTGATGACCTCAGAAGTTAATTCCCATAGTGCACAGAGCCATTTGAACCAATTTTTTGATCCCTAAAGCTTTGCAAAAAGAAGTGTTGCAGTTAACTTCACCAAGGTCACTGGAGGATTTTCCGTATGAAACGGGGTGTCGACACTGTACTTGGCAGACTATGGACGCCCAAATAGAACAGATGACGTCACAGTGTCACGCCTGTGCGGAAAATCAGTCCGCTCCGCCACAAAAATTCTGTGTTTGGCCTAAATCGCAATCATCATCGAAAAGTGTGCACATGGACTCTGCGGGACCTTTTTGGAACACTCGTTGGTTGATTGTGGTTGACTTGTATAGCAAGTTTCCTCATGCTGTGTCAATCAACTCGACAACGTCACGTAGCACAATTGAGGCCTTGTCATCAATTTTTTGCCTAGAAGGTTTACCTGAAGTAATAGTGTCAGACAACGAACCTCAGTTCACGTCAAATGAATTTAAAACATTCTGTGAACGCAGTGGCATACAGCATCTACCTAGTGCACCGTTCCATCCACAGTCAAAAGGCGAAGTGGAACGTTTGAGTCAGAACATTCAAGCTGCAGATGGCCAAACTTCGCTCTGCACACACTACGGATCTAGCGTTGCAACTGTTTCTCACCTCATATCGTTCGCACCCACGAGATGGATGCTTCACGGCCGGCACCATCGGACACTGCACCACCTGCTCCATCCTCCTCAGCATCCGGCGCCGAAGGAAGGTCGCAAGTATCCCTTCGCGCTGCATGATATTGTCTTTTAGAGGGTTTTAGCGGCGGCAAACGGTGGGCGCTAGGCGAGATCGTCCTTCGACTTGGCGCTTGCATGTATCTTCTTTCAGGTCTAGATGGCTTGCAAACGCCACCATCAAAATCTACTTCGCCTCTGTCACTTACACGATGAACCTACAGTCTCTTTTCCACCAGATTCATGGATCCACAGGACACTGCAGCTACAGCAGCCGCCAGAGGGTGTCATCACGACACCGCAAGATGACCCCATGGAGACGGAGCCTTCACCTCCTCTGCCTCCTCTCGTCCTACCGATGGAGCTGGACCCGCCCACACAGCATTAGTCGCAGTCTTCTTCATCTGCTTCATGGTAGCGGGAAGTGGGCATGCATCCTTCTGATCATTTTCCAGGGGACGTTCTGAGGTGTGGGGTTGATCTGTTATTCTGCGCAACGGATTAATCTGAGATGTACCTTTTACCGTGTGGCTCCTGCAAGATAAAATTTCCACCCCCACACTACTACAAAAGTCAGACAGACTCTCCTAACATTCTAAAGAGAAATGCCTGAAAAACTTTCAGCAATAAATATCTTCTGGAGTCGTCCGCTGTAAGGAAATGACACAAAAATTCACAAAATTTCTTACGTAACTAGTGGGATACTTGGGTACTGGAGTAGTGCTAGTTAGTGGAAGAAAAACATGAAACTAACGAAAATTATTATTTATTTTGCAAAATTTCTGAGAAATCAAATTGGCACTTTTAGTTATGAATTGAACAAGTTATATCCTGGTTCTTTTTAGAATGTGAAGTTACCTCTCAAGGATAGGATTCGCTAATGAAATTTCTATACAAAGTTTAACATTGTCATTGACTTGGCAGAATGGCTGAGAGGCGCACCTACTCAACTTGAATAGTTATCCTTTAGAATGTAGCTAGGTACGGTAAAGGCTGTCGCGTGTGAAATGCAGTGAAGTGTACTGTTGTGGAGGAAATATGGGGCTCGCAATAGCTGTACCGCACAATACCGCAAGCTGCGATAACTGCTGTCTGCGCCGCTCGCTGCTGACAAATAAGATAACTCTAGTTCTGTCTGGATTGACCTTCGCCAATCAAACTCTCCCCACACCTTGATGAAGTCAAGGATTCCTATTCACCCCTAGTCTAACTATTGGCGTGGTACACCGGTCAGATAACCAGTCCACCGCGATGCCACTCAAAAATTCGCTCGCAGGCGTTTAACTATAACTCTGTCCTTTCACACCGCACAGTAAGCGTGGCAGCCAACACAGTGAACAACGCTTAATCACAAGAACTCAATATAGAGTCGCACTTCGATTCGCTTTTGACAGAGGTGCTCTCCCAGTGAAGTACTCAGGAGAGACTTGTTTCTCGCTCCAAGAGCGACAACAGAACTCTGCCTTTCCACGCCAGACGTGAAGGGGTATATTTATCGGTCTCTTCCAATACTCCTTCAGCTCAAGGCGTCAGAAATATCATCTGCGAATCAGCATTGCTCTTTTAAAACGGGAGAATGACGTTTCTTTTAACGCAACCAATCTGGAAATCTGTAGAATCAGTGTTTGGTGTTTGCTGTCTCCCTGTGAAAATCTCTGAAACTGCGTGCTATGTGTAAAGAATGCGTAGGTTGGACGCTCCCACACAATGTAGCGGAATTTGCTTTTAAGCCGAACACGGGGTTGTTCCCCCTTTCACTCGGGCACATGCTGTCTGCTCCACGGGCGGCCGAGGTTGACTCATCCTCTGAAGGGACTGGCCTCCCGATGTGTGGTCTGCCTCTCTCGAACTAAACGCTCCTGTGACCGTCGTGCCGGCCGCAGTGGCCGTGCGGTTCTGGTGATGCAGTCCGGAACCGAGGGGCTGCTACGGTCGCAGTTTTTTTTTTTTTTTTTTTTTTTTTTTTTTTTTTTTTTTTTTTTACCGTCGTGTCTGGAATGTATGTTTGTACGCCAGCCTCAAGTATTTCAACCCCGGTGCGCACTTGTTATTTGCGTATCGTTTACATGAATTCATACAACATTGACTTTATCTCATCGAGTTCGTGTTCGAATGAAGCATCTTGATTTGCGGAATATGATTGTGAGGGCGGAACATGTAAGCAATGAAGGTCAGAAGACCGCAACGTCTTTGCATTGGTTTCGAATATTACTTTATTATAGAAAATGGGAAGAGCGGCCAGTGCTATTTTAATGACAATGCCGTCAGAAGCGAGCAACTGAGACGTGTCATAAGAATTGATACAGCATTGCTGAGACAATAATACAATAATGTCCCTGTTGCCATGTGTCGTAGCTTAAGGTAGGTGTGTACGTCCATTGTGCAAGATCTGCCTCCATATGGTCTGTACGACAGATTCTCAGCCGGCCGCTGTGGCCGAGCGGTTCTAGGCGCTTCAGTCTGGAACCGCGCTACCGCTCCAGTCGCAGGTTCGAATGCTGCCTCGGACATGGATGTGTGGGATCTCCTTATGCTAATTAGATTTAAGTAGTTCTAAGTTCTAGGGGACTGATGACCTCAGATGTTAAGTCCCGTAGTGCTCAGAGCCATTTGAACCATTTGCTAGTTTTTCGCCGTCGTTGCCAGACATCTGTTGTGTTGCAGAGAGGCAGCAACCATAACCTGGAAATATTTTTGCATTTCTGGACGTTTAGATCAAGCTGCCAATCTCTGCACCACTATGTGTAGTAAGTTCTCTGGCAGCAAGCATCCAAAGTAAGGTAAACACATCCAGGTGCTCTGTGAACCATGCACGCACTGTTACTGTGTGACAGGTTTCACTGTCCTACTGGCAGATGCCATCATGCGGAGGAAAAACAAACTGCATGTAAGGGTGGACGACCCCGAGGTTAGATGCTGCACAGGATGGCAGAAAGTCAAGGAATATTTTAGGGAATTTGCTTAAGAAATTTATTTCAAAGACCCAGAGTAATTCACACAATAATGTGACACTAGTCGCTTGCCTTTCAAAACCGAGGCGGTTCTGTCCAACTAAAGCTGCTGACAGGAGCAGAACACACTTGCTTCTCTCTCTTGCAATCCAGACCTCGAGCAGAATAGCCGTCTTTTTGAAAGGGAGAGCCTCCGGATCTGCCTTTCGCGACCGGCCACCAGCGTAAGTTAACATGAACCACTTCTGCTTCCGTTGCCCATTTGAATTAATTACTCGACCTCCTAGACTGGCCTAAACCTGCAAACTTCCGACCCTAGGCATGCCCTTTGTACTCCGTATGTTGAAATACATCCTGCTCATTGTACTTAATTTCCTGTTTTGTCATTTAACGGTAGTCCTGGATGCCCACTCTCAAATCCTGACCGCTCCACCTCCTGCACACTGTCGCCATGCCGCCACGAGGCATATTTAACAGCCTTCTTCCCCCTTCCCTGCCAAGGTATACATTAACATCGGGTGCAAAAGTCCCTCGTAAACTTCCTCTAACTTTAGAAAGCATACTTGTGTTTATCCATTGTGCTCTCCAGAATGCCACGAAAACGTTCCCCAGATCATAATACTACTTGATGCAGGGTATTTGCTTCCAAGTGTTGCACGCCGTACACGTCACCGGCCATCTGTCCGATGCAGCATAAACTGTGATTCATCTGAAAAGGCCACCTGTCACCACTGTATGGACGTCCAGTTGCGGCACTGGCGTGTAAAAACCCAAGGACATCACACACATCCATGCCCGAGGCAGGATTCGAACCTGCGACCGTAGCGGTCGCGCGGTTCCAGACTGTAGCGCCTAGAACCGCTCGGCCACTGAGCCGGCTAAACATGTGAATCAGACCTCATAGTCACCAAAGGTTGCCCACGCGTGCCCTAGTCTGTGGCTAAGTAATTTATCCGAGATATCCTTTATTCCAGGAGTGCTAATCTTTCAAGGTATGTAGCAGAAGTTTGGAAGGTATGAGACGTGCTACTGGTGAAAGTAAAGCTGTGAAGTTGGGTCAGGTGCCATGCTTGAATAGCACAGTCGGTAGAGCATTTGCCCGCATAAGGCACAAGGCTCAGGTTCGAGTACCGATGCAACAGTTAGTCTGCCTGGAAGTTTGTGAATCTGGATATCTGGAGAGGCATAGGACATCGCTTCTCCTTGGATGTAAGGCCAGTGATTAAGCACTGTGTAACGTTAGCCAGTTATAATAATATGTTAATTCTTAGAGTTTATAGGGAAACTATATTCAGATTTGAACTTCGGTTGTGAGTTTTTAATTCTGTCTTTATAGTGATGTTTGCAAAGACATGAATAATAGGTTGTTACTGAAAACTAGCCGCGGGAATCAGCGAGTAAGGTAGAGAGATACACGAGGTAAGAGAGCGCTGAGGTCGACATATATTCAGGAGTAACAAACAGCATAGACTTCGGCGTGATGAAAACTGATAGTCTGTCCCGCCGTGGGCAGAAACGGAATTAATGAATAAAAAGGCACAAAAACAGTGGACAAACTTAATTTACAAACTGAAAGATGAATTAGTCTCGCAGTTGCCTATAGTGATTCAAAGCTGACATTTCGAAGGAACACTACTGGCCATTAAAATTGGTACACCAAGAAGAAATGCAGACAGATGATAAACGGGTATTCATTGGTCAAATATATTATACTAGAACTGACATGTCATTACATTTTCAAGCAATTTGGGTGCATAGATCCTGAGAAATCAGTAACCAGAACAACCAACTCTGGCTGTAATAACGGCCTTGATACGCCTGGCTATTGAGTCAAACAGAGCTTGGATGGCGTGAACAGCTACAGCTGCCGTACCACAGTTCATCAAGAGTAGTGACTGGCGTATTGTGACGAGCCGGTTGCTCGGCCACCATTGACCAGACGTTTTTAGTTGCTGAGAGATCTGGAGAATGTGCTGGCCAGGGCAGCAGTCGAACATTTTCGGTATCCAGAAAGGCAAAGAATGGCACCCCATAAAATCACGCAGGGTGATTCGGCAGTATAGCGATGACGAATACACGCTTTCAATGTTCACCGCGATGCCGCCAAACACGGATGCGACCATAATGATGCTCTAAACAGAACCTGGATTCATCCGAAAAAATGACGTTTTACCATTCGTTCACCCAGGTTCGTCATTGAGTACACCATCGCAGGCGCTCTTGTATGTTATGCAGCATCAAGGGTAACCGCAGCCATGGTCTCCGAGCTGATAGTCCATGCTCCTGCAAACGTCTTCGAACTGTTCGTGCAGATGGTTGTTGTCTTGCAAACGTCCCCATCTGTTGACTCAGGGATGGAGACATAGCTGCACGATCTGTTACACCAATGTTAAGATGCCTGTCATCTCGACTGCTAGTGATACGAGGCCGTTGGGATCCAGCACGGTGTTCCGTATTACCCTCCTGAACCCACCGATTCCATATTCTGCTAATAGTCATTGGATCTCGACCAACGCGAGCAGCAATGTCGCGATACGTTAAATCGCAATCGCGATAGGCTACAATCCGACCTTTATCAAAGTCGGAAACGTGATGGTACGCATTTCTCCTTCTTACACGCGGCATCACAACAACGTTTCACCAGGCAACGCCGGTCAACTGCTGTCTGTGTATGAGAAATCGGTAGAAAACTTTCCTCACGTCAGCACGCTGCAGGTGTCGCCACCTGCGCCAACCTTGTGTGAATGCTCTGGAAAGCTAATCATTTGCATATCACAGCATCTTCTTCCTGTCGGTTAAATTTCGCATCTGTAACACGTCATCTTCGTGGCAATTTTAATGGCCAGTAGTATAGTCACTCAGAGTTAATCATTTTTAATGAAATCACTCAAATTCACCTATGTGTCATAAATACCGAGCGGGATGGCACAGTGGTTAGCACACTAGACTCGCACCCGGGAGGACAATGGTTCAAACACGCGTCCGGCCATCCTGATTTGGGTTTTTCATGATTTCCGTAAATCGCTGGATGAATCTTTCGAATGAGCACGGCCGCTTTCCTTCCCTAATCCGAGATTGTTCTCCGTCTCTAATGACCGCGTTGTCGACGGGGTGTTCAACACTAATCCGCTCCTCTGTGTCATGAATAGTTAAATACCGTGTGACAGTAAATTATGATAAAGCTGAATTTAAAGTTCAACATTTACCCCAAATAATTAACGCCTGTAAATGTTCATATTAAAAGAGCTACTCATTTATAAATGTACATTGTCAGTACATTTAGCAATATATGAAACGGTTTCCATGTGATTATTTTTTGTCGATGTTTATCATTACTTGTGGGGTTTTTTGTATGAAAAAAAGGTCTGCTCTGTGTTGAACACTGACACGTAGCGTTATAACAGCAGTGACATAACGTGACAAAAGATACCTAAGCGAATGTTTTATCAACGTACCTTAAAAACGTTTCAAGACTAGGTTTCGTACGCGTTGCCTGGACGAAATGCACTTCAAGGTGCATATTCTGTAACATATATGCTGTGTTTGACAATTACGTTCTATTCATATTTTTTTCATAATATCACACCAAGTTTTGCTCTTATGGCTCCAATAGTTCTAATACAACCACACTCACACATACCTTTATAAATCTATCTCTTACACACATGATTTGAATGCATGTAGAACTGATACTACGTGAGAGACTCCCTCTTATAGTATCAATTTCTGGACTGTACAGACAATTAATTTATGCTAAGCTGAGAATGTATAAACTGTAAGACTCATTCCACCTGTATATCTCTCTTTCTTACAATGTCGTCTGGAGCCACAGATTCAGGCAAGCTGCCTCAGCTAAACCAGAGCAGAGTGTTGTAGTCACGCAGTTGTGCTTAAGTATACTGGCTTTAAGTCTGCTCTATTGTTTTTTGTTCTCACTTGTTTTTTCTTTCCTTCCCAAATACTTCTCAATGCAAATTGTTTTTCCCTGCATGGCACCATACCATCTGAAATATTCAAAAGCTGATTAATAGCCGTCCGGTAAATACAGTATCTGATCAAAGTTATTCGGATTAGTGGACATTAATACAGGATGTGTCCACCCTTCGTCCTTATTACGGCCTATACTCTGCTGTAGATATTTTCAGCAAGGTGTCTGAATGTCTTTGAAGGACTGGCAGACCATTCTTCCTCAAAATCCTAAACCAGAGAAGCTAGTGAAGTTGAACGGTGGGGTATGTAGAGAAGTCGATGTTCCAACTCCCACAGAAGCTGTTCCCTTTCTGTGTGGATTACATAATGTTGTGAAATGTGGTCCATATCCATGCGGTGCATGGTAAAAGGTACTTCCCACTGTGACAGTTATTATGGTTTCTTCCTGTTCCATTCACCTATGGAGCGCGGGAAGAATGATTGTTTGAATGCAATTGTGCGTGCAGTAATTATTCTAATCTTATCCTCACAATCTCTATGTCAGCGATACGTGGGGGTTGTAGTATATTCCTAGAGTAATCAATTAAATCCGGTTCTTGAAACTTCGCTAACAGACTTTCTCGAGATAGCTTACACGTATTTTCTAGTCTTCCAGTTGAGTTCGTTCAGAGTCTCTGAGACAGTCTCCCACGGATTAAACAAATCTGTGACCATACGTGCTGCCTTTCTCTGTTCACGTTCAATATCCCCTGTAAATCCTATCTGGTACGGGTCCCACATACTTGAGCAATATTCTAGAACCGGTCGCACGAGTGAATTGTAAGCAATCTCCTTTGTAAATTGATTGCACTTTCCCAGTACTCTACCAATAAAAGGCAGTCTACTATTTGCTGCAGTCGCGACTGTACGTATGTTATCATTCCATTTCATAGCTTTAAATAGTGTTACACCCATGTATTTGTATGAGTTGGCCGATTCCACCAGTGACTCATTCATACTATAGTCATAGGATACTACGTTTTTTCGGTTTTGTGAAGTGCATAATTTTACATTTCTAGACGTTTAGATCAATTTGCCAATCTCTGCACCACTATGTGTAAGTTCTCTGGCAGCACGCATCCAAAGTAAAAGTTAAAAGAACATTTCGATGTGTAATGCTCACTATAATAAATAATTTATATCTATTTCTGTTAACTGAATTTCAAAAGGACACTTTATTTTGTGAGGAAGAGGATAATTATGAATTTTGTTATTATAAATGATTATTCAAAAAGTGTGAAATACTATCGGTGGCGGAAGACGTGAAAACCGCCACAGAAGAAACGATATGTAGTCAAAACTGACTAAGACTGTACAAGAAGAGTTATTTAAGATTTAAATAAATAAGTGCAGAACCTTAAACGAATACTGCATAATGATAATCCACAATGACAGTGGAATATCAGCAGACGTACGGACGAACTCCAGAAAAAACTGTCACAGAGTGACCGACGCCCCGCGCGGAGGTTGTTATTCGAAATGCACGAACGTTTGCCAAGCCCAACAATGACGAGCATTTAAATACTGAAGTGAAAAGATATGACTGTGAGATGGAGGAGTCGACCGACGCGGGTGAAGTAAACAAGTATCATTCGAAAATAGTGATCGAGGGAAGTCTCATAAAGAATAGACAGTTTCAGATCTTTATCACAGACAAAAAATCTGTCCATCCCGTCGTGTTTATAAATGGATTTAGCAACATCCTACCCAGTGTATGGAGCCGTGCTCAAGAAATACAGTACGTGATGTCATTTACAGGGTGTCACCTAACATTACCGCTGAATATATTTCGTAAACCACATCAAATACTGACGAATCGATTCCACAGACCGAACGTGAGGAGAGGGTTGTTGTTGTTGTTGGGATGTTTAAGGGGGACTAAACAGTGAGGAGAGGGGCTAGTGTAATTGGTTAATACAAACCATAAAAAAATGCACGGAAGTACGTTTTTAACACAAACCTACGTTTTTTAAATGGAACGCCGTTAGTTTTGTTAGCACATCTGAACATATAAACAAAAACGTAATCAGTGGCCTTTGTTGCATTGTAAAATGTTAATTACATCCGGAGATATTGTAACCTAAAGTTGACGCTTGAGTACCACTCCTCCACTGGTCGATCGTGTGTGTCGGAGAGCACCGGATTGCGTAGGGATCCGAAGGAACGGTGATGGACCTTAGGTACAGAAGAGACTGGAACAACACATTACGTCCACAAGCTAACACCTTTTTGTTGGTCTTCTTCACTGACGCACATGTACATCACCATGAGGGGTGAGGTACACGTACACACGTGGTTTCCGTTTTCAATTACGGAGTGGAATAGTGTGTGTCCCGACATGTTAGGCCAATAAATATTCAATGTGGTGGCCATCATTTGCTGCACACAAGTGCAATCTCTGGCGTAATGAATGTCGTACACGCCACAGTACATCTGGTGTAATGTCGCCGCAGGCTGCCACAATACGTTGTTTCATATCCTCTGGGGTTGTAGGCACATCGCCAGCCGCGGTGGTCTCGCGGTTCTAGGCGCGCAGTCCGGAACCTTGCGACTGCTACGGTCGCAGGTTCGAATCCTGCCTCGGGCATGGATGTGTGTGATGTCCTTAGGTTAGTTAGGTTTAAGTAGTTCTAAGTTCTAGGGGACTAATGACCACAGCAGTTGAGTCCCATAGTGCTCAGAGCCATTTTGTAGGCACACCACGGTACACATTCTCCTTTAACGTACCCCACAGAAAGAAGTCCAGAGGTGTAAGATCAGGAGAACGGGCTGGCCGATTTATGCGTTCTCCACGTCCTATGAAACACCCTTCGAACATCCTGTGAAGGGTCAGCCTAGTGTTAATTGTGGATTGTACAGGTGTACCATCATGCTGATACCACATACGTCGACGCGTTTCCAGTGGGACATTTTCGAGCAACGTTGGCAGGTCATTCTGTAGAAACGCGATGTATGTTGCAGCTGTTTGGGCCCCTGCAATGAAGTGAGGACCAATGAGGTGGTGGCCAATGATTCCGCACCATACATTCACAGTCCACGGTCGCTGTCGCTCTACCTGTCTGATCCAGCGAGGATTGTCCACGGACCAGTAATGCATATTCCGTAGATTCACTGCCCCGTGGTTTGTGAAACCCGCTTCATCGGTAAACAGGTAGAACTGCAACGCATTCTCTGTTAATACCCATTGACAGAATTGTACTCGATGATTAAAGTCATCACCATGTAATTGCCGATGTAGCGACACATGAAACGGGTGAAAGCGGTGACGATGCAGTACGCGCATGACTCAGTCCACCGGCTCTCGCTATGTCCCGTGTACTCATGTGTGGGTTCATGGCAACAACAGCTAACACACCAAAGGCACCCGCTTCTCCTGTGACGGGCCTGTTATGGACCCGTTTGCTTGCTACGACCGTACCTGTTGCATACAGTTGGCGGTAGATGTTTTGCAATGTGCGGCACGGTGGATGCTCTCTGACCGGGTACCGTTCTGCATACCCCCTGCAGGCTTCAGCAGCATTTCGTCGACACTCGCCATAGATGAGTATCATCTCCGCCTTTTCAGAGTTCGAATACACCATGGTCACAGTTCCTACAACACTACACTATCGCAGACGTCTGGTAACACGGTGTACTACAGTTGGTCTGCGTGCGGAGACGAATGCAGAATAACAGTAGCAGCAAGCGCTACATGCGGACACTGCGACAGCTAGACCAAACCACAACAGTGCACTACAGCCACACTCGTAAACACGGTCGTCATCGTAAACATGTCCCTGCATATGCTGCCCGCCAACCGTGGCCCGTGTTTGTTACAACACGCAACTGTACGTCGGAGGTTTCAAGCGTCAACTTTAGGTTACAATATCTCCGGATGTTATTAACATTTTACAATGCAACAAACGGCACTGATCACGTATTTGTTTATATGTTCAGATGTGCTAACAAAACTAACGTGGTTCCATTTTTAAAAAAACGTAGGTTTGTTTTAAAAAACATACTTCCGTGCATTTTTCTATGGTTTGTATTAACCAATTACACTAGGCCCTCTCTTCACGTTCGGTCTGTGGAATCGGTTCGTCAGTACTTGATGTGGTTTACGAAATATATCCAGCGGTAACGTTAGGTGACTCACCCTGTATACAAGGGATGCCGCATTGTGGGCGACAGAAGCAGCTGACAACTGCACAACCTACGAACAATTTGAGAAAGCAGTTTTGGCCAGCATGCATATAAGAGCGATTGCGTAAAGAAGTTCACAATCCGGAGCCATACTCCCCACGCCTAGGAAATTTAAGGAAATATTTCGAAAAATATATAAATAACGCTACTGGGATGAACAAATTTCAGAAAGAGATCTAATAAGACTCTTAAAGTCGCATTTACCAATCCATGTAAAAGAAAAACTCATACATGTGCCAGAAAATGACATGGAGCATTTTTTTCTGTTCTTGACTTCATTGATCTTATTCAAGAAGACGTAAAGGCAGCATCTGATCAGACTAATTGTGGATACGCTGGAGGAAACAATAAACCGCAAGAATTTGTGCAGAACGGGAGTAATGAGAGGAACCGAAACGGCAATGGTCCACCGTTCAATAACGATACGAAACGGAGGTTCGATGACCGATACGAAGCTGGACACCCAGGAAATAGCCGATGGAAAAATTCCAGAGGTCCATGGAATAACAATAATCACAGTGACGGAAACCGAACCTGGCAACAGAATCGCAGGCCTAGCCCGGAGCGGCAAAACGGCGAGCGATACGATAATAGCAGGCCGATAACACAAAATGCGCCAATTGCGCAACGTTGGCGCCCTGCGCTCCAAACTGTACATCTAGTGGAGGTCAATGACATGGAACGACCTTGCATGTCGACAACCAGCAATCCAACAAACTAAGTGCGGCCGAGATACGCTCTTCATCGTCGGCCGAGGAATGGAGCGAGAGCAATTCGACACAACACGACATACCTGAAATCTATATGCTAAGGTACAATACAGTTGGGGCAGGAGCTATTGACTGAAGCACACACATTTTTAAGAGAACATAATGAAAAGGTACAGGCGATACTAGAGGTCAAAATGAATGACATTGAAGTGAAGGCTATAGTGGATACAGGTGCCACTGTCAGCGTTATGAGCATGGAGTTATTTAAGGTGCTGGGAAGAGAAAGAAATATGCCGACTTTTCCAGTGAATAATTGTAGAATGACTGGAGCCATTAGTGCACAGGGACAGATAATCAAACATCAAGCGCGGGTGGAAATGTGTATAGGAAGCGAAGCCATAGCGTGCTCGTTCTTTATAGTTCTCTGTTTGAAGGTGGCCTGCATCTTGGGTGTAGATTTCTTGAGAGAAAGGGACGCAATTATTGACCTTTCTCTGGAAAAATCAAATTTAATTAATTTAGGTAGAAGAGTGGAATTGCCCATGCTGATATCTGAGGAGGTACTTGTGCCCAGCCGTAATGTGATTAATGTCAAATGTGGGAATCAATGGATACTACATTTATATAATCACTCATTAGGAAGGGATCACTATTATACGGATGTACAAAGTGGTCAATTCAGTGCAAATGAAGATGCACTTATGCATAAAGTGACACAATCCGAAAATTTAAACTTAGCACATCAACGAGATTTAGTACAGTTGTTATCGGACTACACGGAAGTGTTTTCTGACAGACCTGGAATCGCAAAAGGGTATCACAACAATATCGAAGTGAAACCACATGAAACATACTGTCGTGCGTCGTATTCCATTCCTTGGTCCAAGAGAGAGGTAGTAAAAAAAAAAAGACAACCAGCAAGTGGCAGTTAGTATACCTATACTGGACCTTTTAAAATAATCAGAGTGCCACGTGAGTGTAGTTACTTATTAGCAGTCGGGGAAAGTGCGGGGGCTGTACCCCGCAAAGGACGTAAAATTATTCGTACAATGAATGACCAGTAGTAATATATAATGTGTATAGAGAATATACTAGAGCGTAGAAATATTTAGCTATAAGGATATGTTTGTCTTTCCCTTTTTCTAGGATTATTTGTGTTTTTCTCCTTTGAATGATGATAAAATTGATATGCTCTAAATGACTGCACAAAGCTAAACTGATGTCAAGATGCAATAATCTGTTGTGTAAAGATGTTAAGGAGGACAGTCGAAATAAACAATTCACTAGTAAATAATTTATGTGATAGAAAATGGCTCTAAGCACTATGGGACTTAACAGCTGTGGTCATCAGTCCCCTAGAACTTAGATCTACTTAAACCTAACTAACCTAAGGACATCACACACATCCATGCCCGAGGCAGGATTCGAACCTGCGACCGTAGCAGTCGCGCGGTTCCAGACTGAAGCGCCTAGAACCGCTCGGACACTCCGGCCGGCTTATGTGATAGACAACATGTAATATGTTTAAAAAGCTAAAGGATTTGCTGGAACAAGTTTTCTATTATGTGTGTGTAGATGTAAGATATAAGATTTTTATTGTATCCAGAATGACATTAGTCTTAAGAAACCCTGAGATAATTATGGTTTGTAGTTATATTATGAAAGGCAATAATGCATCCAGTAATGTTCTGAGTACACCACTGGAGACAAATTAAATGGCAGTAAACCCAATTGAGGTTACATAAAGTTACGAATAATTAAAGCTCCAATTGGAGCGCGTGTGAGTTGCACACGTAAGAATAGGTAGCCAAAATTTATGAAACCAACCTTCCCCTACAGAAACTACACTGTAGTCATATAGGAACCTGTATATGAAATGTGATTTTGTTTTATAGATATAAGTTATTGAACAATGCGCCTGAATCCGGCTGGGATGCACAAGTAAAGTCTGCTTAAGAATAAAATGGGTGATAACCGGGCAAGTTGAGAAAGGAAAAATACTGGAAATGTAACCATGTATGCAAATGTCACACACTTTTAATGTAAACGAATAACTAAGTTACAATTGTACTGTTACAAAGATGGCATAATGGACATTGTAACCAAAGACCTGTGAGAACGAAAGAAGTATTGTGTAGCAGAGACTGTTAAGATTGCTGCAATACGTCGCGAGATTCTTAATGCCAAACAAAAGAAAACTGTGTCATTGCAGTGTTCATAGGAAAATAAGTAATCCACAAGACACAAACAGTGATCCGTAAAGAGACGGTGAAACAAATTACTATCTAACAGCAACATTTACAGTGTCTGTGAACCGAAAAAAAGGTCTTTGTATGTCAAGGGACGCTGTGGAAGCGCATTGAACTGCGGAGATATATTTTTAGTGTGATGTAGACTTGCGTGTGACGGACGACAGAGTCGTGGCATGGTGTAGGGATATTGTGTGCCCAGTGAAACATGTTGTCATACCCAAACGACATTGTGCAAACCAGATCAGTGAAGGCCTACTGAGTGATAACTACCGCTAATCGTGTGCATTCTCTCCCATGTCAATAAGAATAGTACACTGTGTGTGTATTTGTTCCATGTTTGATGGAGTACCACAAGAAGAGGGAACGCTGGGAGTCTGGACTGCAACATGCGTCTGCGCCAACTTCGACCACGCAGTGGCCGTGGCGTCACGAAGCAGCTGCGACAGCGCCACGCTTCTCCCCCCGTGGCTGTCAACACCGCGGACATCGTCCTTAAGTGGGGGCCGACACGACGCGACGCGACCCGCCGAGCATCGCGCAACAATTACTTCACGCCGCTCGACGAATATGTTATTGTCGATGTGTAACTAAACATTTTCCAAAACTATTCAAATAAAATATCACGGGAAACATTTGTGTGAATACGATTTATGCAAAAGACACTTAACATTTGCTGTGTTTAACTTCTAAAAACATTGACTGTATATAATATATGTAAATGGTTTGGCAGAATAAACCCAGTAAAACCATGTGTTGTGATGAAACTTTGACGATAAAGTGTCGTATGAATAACATTTACAAACTGACGCAATAGGTCAAAAGATTTGCAAAACTGAAGTAATATCGTGACATAGTAAGTACGAGAGAGACGTTTACACAACAAACTATAATATCAATGTATGTGACAATGTTATTATGTGACATTTCATTATAGACTGTTAATGTACATAAAAGTGCTTAATGGAAAAATGGACAAATCCAATTACGAAACCAGATGGGATGGCTGGGCTCCGGCACAGTTTTACCCAGGTTTCCTGTTCGCACCTTGCCCGAATGGGGGAGCCGTAAAAGCTAATATAACCATGAGCTAAGCGATCATCATCCCATAAGTGAAGTATAAGTGTTCATAAACCAAAGGGCAACGGTAGTACAAACGTTAATGGCAGCATTGTGTCAAATGTGTCAATGTGACGTTCTCTGCCAGCCGCATCCAAAGTGAAAATTAAAAGAACATTTCGATGTATAATGCTCACTGTAACAAATAATTTATATGTATTTCTCTTAACCGAATTTCAAAAGGACACTTTATTTTGTGAGTAAAGGGATAATTATGAAGTTTGCTATTATAAATGATTATTCAAAGAGTGTGAAATACTATCTGTGGCGGAGGATGTGAAAACCGCCACAGAAGAAACAATATGTAATAAAAAAAACGACAAAGACTGTGCAAGAATTAGTTAAGATATAAATAGGCAATATATTGTAATAGAATCGCTTGTCTTCTACACGGACTGAACGGGAGAGAAACCGGTGACGTTGCATTAGGCTCTTAAGTAGTTTTCATTTGTCATAAGTCGATGATCGACGTCATTTGTAGCTGGGATTGTAAAAGGTGTGTAAAGATTTTAACTGTATCTGGTAAAATATATTTATCTAGTAAAATCTGTTTGCCATAATTACTGTAAAGTTCGCACCGGACATTACCCATTTTATTTAAGAAATTTCAGCATTTTATTGGATATCGCTGGCGGTGTGGAGCTGTGCCGCGAACGAGCTGTCTGCAGCAGCGGCAGATTTAAATATACGATCGCAATAACGACCACATCCTAAAAAGGGTACAGGTAGAGGTGAACGAAAATAATGAAGTGTTTCTTTTCACAGCATTCCAGACACAGAATAAAAGGAGATAGTAGATTCTATCTTGTGCATTCACGGGTGGATACAAGCTGCAGCTTTTGTTAATTTTCATTCAAAAAGTGAAAAGTGTGTTTAAAAGTGGATAATTTTTCAGGAGAGCTTAGTAGTATAAAAAAGAAAACATTTTCATATAGTAAAGATAGCCTTATGGTTCAAAGCTAGTCGGGGTATATCCAGTTAAACAAAACTCCACTGCAACGTGAAAATGTTTGCTAAGTTCGATGGAAAATAATATTTTCATTCTTGCACAAACAGCTTTAGTACTTGAATAAAAGTAAAAGTTGAATAATTATTTTCGAATATTCAAAGAAATTCATTTTTATTAATCTGCAACAGAATATTTCATACGTAAAGTAATAATCACAGATCCAAAATTTATTGCAACCTTTCATTTCTCATGTTCATACATGTATATGTTAAGTTCAATCTCAACGGTTTCCCAATCAAATTAAACGCAAAAAGCAAAGAAAGTTTAAAACCAGACGGTCAACTCCCGAATAATTAAAACAGACAGAATCGCATTAAAGATGAAATATTATCAAGATCTGACTGAATGTTTATGCAGCTTCTTTACGATAGTACTTCTTTACAGACAACTTCATCACCAATAAAAAACCTGATTTTGCTACAAATGTTGTCTGCAAGGCCATTAATCTGCAAAATGAACAGCAAGGGTCCCACACACTTCTCTGGGGCATAGCCGAAATTAATTCTACATCTGACGAAGACCCCCCCCCCCCCCCCCCCCTTCAAAATAACATAGCATCCTCCTCATCAAGAAGTCCTCAATCCAGTCACACATTTTACTTGATACCCCATAAGTTCGTATTTTTGGTAATGTTCGCAGGTGTGGTACTGAGTCAAGCGCTTTTCGGAAATCAAAAAATACAGCGTCTACCTGATTGCCTTGATCCACACCTTTCAGAATGTCGCGTGAGAAAGGTGCAAGCTGGGTTTCGTTTCTGTAGTAAGAGAGATGAATGACAGTTACATTTAGAATTTACTAGTGGGTGCGCGAGAGACCAACTGCTGAAGAGGCTGATGTTTTGAAATGTGAACTTTCAGTTGAAATATAAAGTGTTGGCAGCAGCTAGGATTTATTTTGAGGATTTTTTTTTTTTTTTTTTTTGCAGTCACTCATTCAAAAGCATTGCGAAGTATTTAAATTTTAAAGGAAAGAAAAACAAACCTTCATTCGTTAAAAATAGATGGTAGAGCACTTGCCCGCGAAAGGCAAGGTCCCTAGTTCGAGTCTAGGTCCGGCACACAGTTTTAATCTGCCAGAAAGTTTCATATCAGTGCACACTCCGCTGCAGAGTGAAAATCTCATTCTAGCGCCAAATACTTCAATTTCATTAGAGGTTGGCATTGCAATATTGCAATTAATTAAATACTAGAGTTGATCACAATATTTCTAAAGAATTTGCTAAAGAAATGAACTGATACACACATGTATCCAAAGATTATATTAAACATTTATTAGTAGCGTGTACGTTGTCTTAGTAACGGTTTCTATTTCTGGGATTGGATATCAGATTCTATTACGAAAATACTTTAATTCTGACACTTTTCAATACTTTAGGGATTTGCAAGTAATTGATGTTATATAGATTTTAAAGTCTTAACTATTATCATACTGAAGCTCATATATTAATGTGAAAAGAGGTATTTAATTATTTGATGTAATATTGATATGTGCTAACTTACGTATATATACGATACATATATTGAGATAATTCTTTACAGAAAAAGACGCTCCATTAGTAGTGAGTTAGCTTGTACATTCATTCTGTTGTATGTTGGGCCTTTTTGGTGATTCATTTGATCGAACGTGTGCTAGTGCTGTGAGGTGTACGATTACTTATTGGTGTCATAGTTACTCGTACAGTGTTTCTAGGAAACTGTGTTCTTCTGAAATTTTGAATAGAATTTTAGTGCTCCTCTCCACGAGTAATTATCAAACTCATTTAATTTATAATGTTTTATCGATTTTCTCGTATACTAGAACGGAGAGGTGCCTGAACGTTTTTTATGGGTTAATTACGTGGACACTCATAGGTTGCAATTCCGTCACAGTGTATATGTGTTACAGAGTCTAATCGACAGTATCGGATTCGACATTTTTTCAAAGGTTAGTAAGTGCGATTAATTAAATCATTCGCCAAACATTCTTAGCGACATCCTTGAAAACTGAATCCCAGAAGAATGGAACAGATTTTAAAATCTGATCGTTCTAGAAGCCCACAGCGTGGCCTGCATTACGCAGTGCCCGGTCAGGGCAGACTTATCAAACTGTAGCAGGCTAGTACAGCGTTCCACACACCGTTCTTGAACTGCACGTAAAGTACTTCCGATATGCAACAAACCTCGCTACGGACTATGAGAATGGCCGGTATAGAAGTTGGACGCTAGCGCTTCACCATACCTCCTTCCGGGTCGCTCCGAAGATGGCTAGTCGATTACACCCGAAATGTCAACAGCTGCAAAAGCTTGGTTACGGCTGAATTTTTCTCAATCATGTAATGCTCCTTCAAAACATGAAGCTTTACTATGTCAATTTGTAGTGACAAAAATTAAAATAGAAACGTACTTCGATGTACCACTGCAGAGTGAAAATTCATTCCTTATTCAAAATACAAAATCAGTTCGTCTGTAATTTAGTAAAAAATTGTTATATGCTTCTGTAATTAGTGGATTTTCTAGTTGCTTTTCTTTTTTTAGTGGACTTAGAACGATGTCTTACTACCTGCCAGTCTCCCGCCCTTTCCCCCGAGAACGAAATAAATACGCCCGATGCTACACGTTTTTTGTGCTTTGTCACTATCATATGTGAATATCGAGAGGGGGAGCGATGTTTATTTACGGTTACGAGGCGCGTGTCAGCGCATAGGGGTGGCATGTGGAGGGAGCGAACTGCGTGTAAAAAATATGGCGACAAATACGCGCGACAAAACATCACCGGCTCCGTCCCGGAATATTTAGCGAGGACGCTATGTGCCAGCAACACGATGAAATATGGCAGTCCTGCACTGCCGAGGGGTGTCGACTCATGGTGTGTTAGGCTTCCATCAGTGCCACACGCAAAACGGAGGAGCGCCTAATGGGGAATGCTTGTTACTGGGGGGAAACGATTGTCTTCGCCAGCACGACGCGTGCTCTTTCAGCTTTCTCATTACGACTATTACTTGGAAGTGCGCGAGTCGCAACAGCCCGGTTCTTTATGCAGTTATCAGGCAAGCTTCTCAAACAGCAGGTGTCATGAAAACAATTCCTCTCAGAAGGACGCAATCAAAATTACGTAAATCTGGCGGCTACGTTCTATATCAGTGGCCTACAACCTGCAGCTTGCTTGAAACCCGCGGATATTCAGTGTTTTGGTTAGAGGACTGCGTGGATAAGGAACGTGATAGCTACATCCGCATCGCATCCACGAGCGCATTATTCTCTTATACCACAGATGATACAGAGGGTGATCAGGAACAGTCTGAAAAGCTTTTACTGTGCAGCGGGGCTATTCCACTCATTTCAGCAGTATGCCCTCCATAATTTGACGTGAAAATTCTTAAAAATTCTGTCAATGTGACTGAAATATAGTTTTTTAGTTGTGAATACATTCCAGTACACATAGGTCGAAATTTCTTTACACGAACAAAGTATCAAACAAACAAGTGAATAAGACAGAAATTATGATATATAAAAATGGCGGGGACATTCCACCCAGCCAAGAAGTCAAAATCACCAGGATTTAACGCAAGTAAACATTTTTCATCCTTATTCAGCCGCTCAAATTTCGTGAAAGAATGTAGCGCATTGCTGGAACTTTCTCCAGAGGAACTGCCTGTAACACTTGTTACTGAATGTTTCATATCTTCCTCGGACCATGAGGCATTTAGCTTTTCCTTTTGTATATACGGAGCACTTGAAAATAAATAATCTGACTGAACGGAAATAGACCCTGGTGTACAGGGTGAAATAGTCCCATGTGCAGACACTTCGAAAGTCGCGGAAAATCAGACCTTTGTGGAAAATCATCATCGTCATAAACTAAAGTCTGTGCCTTGTCGATTTAGCCACGTCTCTCTCTCCATTGTCATCCTCTTCAATTCTTCATACGATTTTATCCCCATATCTTCTTCGATGTTATTAAAATACGTTGCTCTTGGCCTGCTTCTTGGTTTTTTCCCTAAAACTTTTCCTTCAAATACATTCTTTACGAACCGGTTGTGTCTCATTATGTGCCCTATCAATTTTTATTTTCTTCTTCCTATATAATTTGGCTGCGTTCTGTACTCATTCACTTCTCTTAAGATATGTTCATTAATTTTTTCTATCTACCCAGCTTGTTTTCGTCATTCTTCTCCATATCCACATTTCCACTGCTTCCATTCTCTTTTTCTCTGTCTTTCCCAGAGTCCACGCTTGTGTAAAAAGCCAGCACCATTTGATCGACGCACACTACATAACTTGTGCTCTTATAGAAGTAACAATGAGAGTTTAAAACTTCACGTTATTGTTTATGGTTTATGGTGTCAGGGTATATTCTTTAATTAGGGTAATAATCCATTACAATTCGCTTCCCCTAGAGCTTGTTCTTCTGCCCTGTCAACAATGTAACAAAAAACATGTTTACTACAACCACATGGGAATACATAGTTATAACGGCATCCACTGAAGGTAAAACGACCCTAAGTCTGTGAGGAACTAGACATCTGCCGCAACACTTCTTATTTCAGGCGGATTATCCCCGTGAGCAGAGCAGCCCCGCTTATACCCTAAGTGTGTTGCAAGGAAGGCTGTACTGAGAAATTACTGTTAAGACAAAATTCGCTACGTTCCATCGTTTCCGAGTTATATACCATTGAAGTTAGCCAATCAGGTCGTCGTAAGCGCAGATTCAAGCAGCCTGTCAGTGTCCGCCGAATGTGTTTGTCGTTCGGGTTCCTCAACCTAACAAGCGTAGCTTTTTCTCGCCTAGCTTAAATTTATCAAGTTCGGAAAGGCGCATTTTAATTGGTAATGAGCATTTGAGCAAGCGGTAACCCATCGACCCACAGATGTCTTTGCATTACCATATTTTAGCCCGTGCCAGCGCTTGAACTGACACACGCAGTGACCTGATTGGCTGACTTCATTGGTAAACAATTCGGAGACGGCGGAACGTATCGATTTTTTTTCTTAACAATTTTTTCTCAGCACAACCTCCCTTGCAACAACTTCACAAGCTTTTCAGACTGTTTCTGACAACCTCGTAGACCGTGTACTACAGTGTTACATTGAAATCACCAGTCCGTCAACTGAGCAGTGGCAACAGCCATTGGCAGACGACTTTATCTTAACTGCTGCATTGTCGGTAACGGCTTCTTAATCACAGTGGTGAAATCTTATTGAACGTTTGATTGCACGGAAAATTAAGTGGAAGCAAGTAATATGTCGTTGCAAAGGTAAAGATACTGTATTTGTTGTTGTTGTTGTTGTTTTTGTTCTTGTGGTTCAAAAAATGGCTCTCAGCACTATGGGACTTAACATCTATGGTTATCAGTCCCCTAGAACTTAGAACTACTTAAACCTAACTAACCTAAGGACATCACACAACACCCAGTCATCACGAGACAGAGAAAATCCCTGACCCCGCCGGCAATCGAACCCGGGAACCCGGGCGTGTTCTTGTGGTCTTCTGGTTTGATTAAGCTACCCATGCTATTCCATCCTGTGCAAGCCTCACCATATCCGAATAACTACTGCACCCTACATCCTTCCGAATCTCCTCATTGTATTCATCTCTTGATCTCCCTCTACAATTTTTAACCCGCACACTTCCTTCCAGAATTAAATTGGTGATACCTTAATGTCTCAGAATTTGTTCTATCAACCTATCCCTTGTTTTACTCAATTTTGCCACAGATTTCTTGTCTTCCCAATTCTACTCAGTTCCTCATCATCAGTTATGTGATCTAGGCATCCAGTCTTGGGCATTCTTCTGTAGCATACGCATTTCAAAAGCTTCTGTTCTCTTCTTGTCTAAACTGTTTATCGTCCATGTTTCATCTCCAAACACGGCTACTCTCCAGACACATTCAGAAAAGGCTTCTTAACACTTAAGTCTACGCACAGGGTGACAGTTATTGAATTATATGAAATAAAGTCGTCATAATTTTTGAACGAGTTCCGTTAGGGCGTTCAAACTGCACGGTTGGCCATGGAGTAGGATGGGAATTAATATGGAAATTAGTATGGTTTGGTTTAGCGACAAGCCGACTTTCATTTGGATGAGTTCGTCAATAAGAAAAAATTGGCACGTTTGAGGCTCTGAGAATCTGCATTTCACGATCGAGAAGTCTCTTCAACCTCAGCGGGTGACTTGTGGTGTGCAATTTAGAGACACAGAATAATTAGTGCGATATTCCTGATGATACGGTGACTACCGACCGAACGGTACGTGAAGGTTTTGGAAGATGATTTCATCCCTATACCCAAAACGACCCTGATTTCGACAAGATGTGTTCATGCAATGCGAAGCTCGACCCCATCGAAGCAGGAGAGTGATGTCCTGGAGGGGACCGCATTCTGGCCCTGGGATACCCAGAGGCCACTGTCATGGGCCTCGATTGGTCACCATATTCTCCAGATCTGAACACATGCGACTTCTTTTTGTGGGCCTATATTAAAGACAAGGAGTACAGCAATCACCTGAAAACCATTCCTGAGCTGAAAACAGCCATTCATGACGTCATCAACAGTATCGATGTTCCGACACTTCTACATCTACATCTACATCCACACTCCGCAAGCCACCTGACGGTGTGTGGTGGGGGGTACCTTTTGTACCTCTATCAGTTCTCCCTTCTATTCTAGACCCGTATTGTTCGTGGAAAGAAAGATTTTGGTTATGCCTCTGTGTGGGCTCTAATCTCTCTGATTTCATCCCCATTGTCTCTTCGCGAGATATACGTACAAGGGAGCAATATACTGCTTAACTCCTCGGTGAGGGTATGTTCTCGAAACTTGAACAAAAGCCCGTACCGAGCTACTGAGCGCCTTTCCTGCAGAATCTACCACCGGAGTTTATCTATCATCTCCGTAACGCTTTCGCGATTACTAAATGATCCTGTAACGAAGCGCGCTGATCTGCGTTGGATCTACTCTATCTCTTCTATCAACCTTATCTGATACGGATTCCACACTGCTGAGCAGTATTCAAGCAGTGGGCGAACAAGCGTACTGTAACCTACTTCCTTTGTTTTCGGATTGCATTTCCTTAGGATTCTTCCAATGAATCTCAGTCTGGCACTTGCTTTACCGACGATTAATTTTATATGATCATTCCATTTCAATTCACTCCTAATGCCTACTCCCAGATAATTTATGGAATTAAATGCTTCCAGTTATGACCTGCTATATTGTAGCTAAATGATAAATGATCTTTCTTTCTATGTATTCGCATCACATTACACTTGTCTACATTGAGATTCAATTGCCATTGCCTGCACCATGCGTCAATTCGTTGCAGATCCTCCTGCATTTCAGTACAATTTTCCAATGTTACAACCTCTCGATACACTACAGCATCATCCGAAAAAGGCCTCAGTGAACTTCTGTTATCCACAAGGTCATTTATACATACATTGTGAATAGCAACAGTCCTACGACACTCCCTTGCGGCACGCACCTGAAATCATTCTTAATTCGGAAGACTTCTCTCCACTGAGAACGACATGCTGCGTTTTGTTATCTAGGAACTCTTCAAGCCAATCACATAATTGGTCTGATAGTTCGTATGTTCTTACTTTGTTCATTAAACGACTGTAGGGAACTGTATCAAACGCCTTGCGGAAGTCAAGAAACACGGCATCTACCTGGGACCCCGTGTCTATGGCCCTCTGAGTCTTGTGGACGAATAGCGCGAGCTGGGTTTCACACGATCGTCTTTTTCGATGATGAATCCTATCGAGTAGATTTCTAGTCTCCAGAAAAGTCATTATACTCGAACATAATACGTGTTCCAAAATTCTACAGCGGGTCACGCAGAATTTCGCTATTGGTCTGCGCCACATCATCGCCAATGATGGCAGGCATATCGAACATTCCATAACCTAAATCAGAATATCTGTAGTGACGTTTACATCTTTAATAAAGTGTGTGTAAGCTGTATTTTTGCGATTTTTTCATAGAGCTCAATAATTATCACACTGTATGATGTTAATAAATGGCTCTTCTTCAGCAGTGCTTTTCTTGCCTTTGCAAGTCTACGTTTTTTGTTAAGGCCAGCCAAGGAGTGCCCAAACTCCAAGCTTGCAGCGTGTGCAGGCTGTAGGCATGACAAAGCCCTATCTGTCACTCGGGTTTGCTCGGTCCTACTCGAAAATACCCGGAATAGTGCCACATTCCATTTTCGTCGCGGTGCGGCATTTTTCGATCGGTACAACTCTCTGAGTTCGGCAGAATCGTGGTGTCAGCGCTGTTTACCATTCGCTGTTCGTTTGTGGTATGAAAACCGTTCATAGGTCCGGTGGCTGTGTGCGCAAAATGAGGCAGTCTAGTTCTATATCGTTATATTCCTTTAAAATGAATGGGAATGACAGGAGAGAGGGATGAGAATTCTCAGTTCACTTAAGCGACAGGTACTGATTATTTGCTCGAAACGACATGACAGTACCATGTGGAGAGAACTGTAACACTTAGATGACAATGAAAGAGCAAAAAATTACAACGATCGACAGACACCATTCATTATTCTGTGCATCAAGAAGTACTCTCTGCTAAATTTGTAGGCATGGGGCATTGGAAGAAATTGATGCTATGAAAAATACATTTCTTGATGTAGCACCCATTATTTCATTGTCAGTTGCAACAGTTTTCAATGACAATGAACCAAGAATATCGAGACTTCGTATATCACTGCGTAGTACGTTCTAAGTCAAGGGTCACGGCGGAAACGATGTTTTTTTTTATTTAAAACTCGCTGTTGTTCGTTTTATTCATAGTGTTTAAATGTTTGAGCAGCAAAGTCCACAATAATCCACAAGCGATTTAAAGCAACAGGATTTGTTTCATTATTTTTCTCTGTTATCACGATCTAGGGTACCTTCAGTTCTCTTAAAAGACCTGTGAATCTTCTTCGGATGCCTAGTTAAATTATCGAATGAAATGAAAATAAAACCTGAAGTACAAAATGAGAGCTATTCTCATATCATTTCTATTTTCAATACGTAGACGTTAGATAGCGGTGCGCCGAGCGCCATTATTAACTTTAATGAAGGTAAACCGCCGACGCATGAAACACGCCTGATGCGTTAGGGCAAAATATTGACAGGTGGCGTGAGAGTGCACTGACCGATGTCTCAAGGTTAGGAACACTAGACCTGTGAGGAGACAATTCAAATGACAGCCCTGTAGTCACCATAGCAGTAACAAAGACTCAGTAAATATTATTGCATTATTTTCAATGCAACATTGTGTATATTGTAAAAAATTTTAACATCCATGTATGGATTTTATGCGAGGACACTTATATGCTGATTTAATTTAGAGTATTTATGAATTATGTCATAATAAACAATATACAGGGTGGTCCAGTGATCGTGACCGGGCCAAATATCTCACGAAATAATCGTCAAACGAAGAAACTACATAGAACGAAACTTGTCTAGCTTGAAGGGAAACCAGACGTCTCTATGCTTGGCTCGCTAGATGTCGCTGCCATAGGTCAAACGGATATCAACTGCGTTTTTTTAAAAATAGGAACATTTATTACACATTCGTGTAGTACGTAAAGAAATACGAATGTTTTAGTTGGTGCATTTCTTTCGCTTTGTGATGGCGCTGTAATAGTCACAAACATGTGGCCCACAATTTACACGAACACTTGCTAACAGGTAGGTTTTTTAAAACTAAAATACAGAAAGTAGGTACGTTTGAATATTTTATTTCGGCTGTTCCAATGTGATACATGTACCTTTGTGAACTTACCATTTCTGAGAACGCATGCTGTTACAGCGTCATTACCTGTAAATACCACATTAATGTAATAAATGCTCAAAATGATGTCCGTCAACCTCAATGCATTTGGCAATACGTGTAACGACATTCCTCTCAACAGCGAGTAGTTCGCGTTCCGTAATGTTCGCACATGCATTGACAATGCACTGACGCCTGTTTTCAGGCGTTGTCTGTGGATCACGATAGAAAATATCTTTCAACTTTCCCCAGAGAAAGAAATCCGGGGACGTCGGATCTGGTGAAGGGGCGGGCCATATTATGGTGCTTCGACGACCAATCCACCTGTCATAAAATATGCTATTCAATACCGCTTCAACCACACGCGAGCTATGTGCCGGACATCCATCATGTTGGAAGTACATCGTCATTCTGTCATGCAGTGAAACATCTTGTAGTAACATAGGTAGAACATTATATAGGAAACCAGCATACGTTGCACCATTTAGATTGTCATCGATAAAATGGGGGCCAATTATCCTTCCTCCCATAATGCCGCACCATACATTAACCCGCCAAGGTCGCTGATGTTCCACTTGTCGCAGCCATCATGGATTTTCCGTTGCCCAGTAGTGCATATTATGCTGGTTTCCGTTACCGCTGTTGGTGAATGACGCTTCGTCGCTAAATAGAAGGCATGCAAAAAATCTGTCATCGTCCCGTAATTTCTCTTGTGCCCAGTGGCAGAACTATACACGACGTTCAAAGTCGTCGCCATGGAATTCCGGTTGCATAGAAATATGGTACGGGTGCAATCGATGTTGTTGTAGCATTATCAACACCGACGTTTTTGAGATTCCCGATTCTCGCGCAACTGATGTGCGGATTAGCCACGACAGCAGCTAAAACACCTACTTGGGCATCTTCATTTGTTGCAGGTCGTGGTTGACGTTTCACATGTGGCTGAACACTTCCTGTTTCCTTAAATAACGTAAGTATCCCGCGAACGGTCCGGACACTTGGATGATGTCGTCCAGGATACTGAACAGCATACATAGCACAAGCCCGTTGGGTATTTTGATCACAATAGCCGTACATCAACACGATATCGACCTTTTCCGCAGTTGTTAAACGGTCAATTGTTAACACTGGTAATGCATCACAAAGCATGTTACGTGATACCACGAACTTATACGTTTGTGACTATTACAGCGCCATCTATCACAAAGCGAAAAAAGTTGTCCAACTAAAACATACATATTTCTTTGCGTACTACACGAATATGTAATAAAAATGGGGGTTTCTATTTTTAAAAAACGCAGTTGATATCCGTTTGACCTATGGCAGCGCCATCTAGCGGGCCAACCATAGTGCCATCTGGTTTCCCCCTTCAAGCTAGACAAGTTTCGTTCTTTGTAGTTTGTTCGTGAGATTTCTGGCCTGGTCACTATCAGTGAACCACCCTGTATATGGACAGCATAGTTTGGCATAAGTAAAAAAGATGTGAGTGTTATTAGGTACAAGTGGACGGCACTGCGCCGATGTTAGACAAAAATAGTGTATGTGTTATTAGGTAAAAGTGGATGATACTGCGCTGATATTAGATGAGAAACGTGTTGTGTAAAAATGGACGACATTGCACCGACAACACATATTGTTTAGTTCCTGTCATATATAAACCACAATAAGTGTAGTGAGAGTTCATGAGGAGATTTAATGGCCTAAGTGCCAATGTTTACTGTTGAATAACAAGAATACAGAAAGTTTAAAGGACATCTATGTGCTGAAAATCGTAAATTTTGTCGTAAGGAGAAGTTCATGACATAATGTGTGCTTATATAAGGTTTTTTTGATAGAATTGCGATGAGAAAGTATATGTTTAGCATTAGTAAGTCAATGGTTTTGCTACAAACAATCCTGTTGGAAGAAAATCCGCAACTGATTGAGGTTGAAAATACCGCTTCAGTTGTAAATTTCTTTGTTTACACACGACCGGTTTCGGACGGTTATGAGCCCATCTTCAGTTGTCGTAGCTGTGCTGTGGTCCCAGAGCGCCGCGTGTATCAGGCTCTGGACTTGGAACAGTCCGAAACCGGTCATGTGAAAATGTAGAAATTTATAACTGAAGCGGTATTTTCAACCTCTCCTCAGTGGTTTTGATTAATTGGGATGATATTTTAGGAACAATTTCCTGTTTTTTGTTAAAGAATTTCCGTGGATGTGAGGGTAGGGGAGTTACTGGAAACTGCAATCATTTTTGTTAAATATATGGCAAAATTTTCTCATTTCCGAACTTGTTCGTTGTCTTCGAGAATAGGCCAATTTTGGAAATCAAAGAAGGAAGGAGATGTATAGTACTCCTGGCTGTGGCCGCCAGTATTTTTTCTTGCTAGGAGCTCGCCTTGATGCGGCTTGATTCACGTGAGGTAGCATATGGTACAAAAGTGGAGTGAGGTACAAGCAGCAGATGGTACAGTATGTACTTACTATTCCCGTGGGAGAGTCTGCCAGTTGTACTGAACTTTCTTCTGATTGGTTAGAAGATGCGGTGTTAGGCGCCAAAGCTCCTAACTTCTCTACTTAATTATTTATATATTTTTCATTTTATTTTACCCAGTTTTCAGTATGACAATCTCTCGTGGTTAACCTACTAGTCTACCGTTTCTGTTTATTAAATTTCACTAGTTCAAAAACGGTTCAAATGGCTCTGAGTATTATGGGACTTCAGTCCCCTAGAACTTGGAACTACTTAAACCTAACTAACCTAAGGACATCACACACATCCATGCCCGAGGCAGGATTCGAACCTGCGACCGTAGCGGTCACGCGGTTCCAGACTGAAGCGCCTAGAACCGCACGGCAACACCGGCCGGCAAATTTCACTAGTTTCGAGAAACATAAGAGTAATGATATTACAACCGAAGTACTTCGGACACCTTCGGGTCGCTTTGGCGAGCCTAGGAGACCATGTAATTCGGCTGCGCTAGTCACTCTGTTTCGGGTGTTCTTCAGAGCCGGACGTGTATCTGTGTTTCGGACGGACATGTACTCTGTATCGGAAGTTGTCAGAATAGTTACCGTGCTATTAAGAAAGCTTTGTGGAGTGTTGTAGAAGAAAGTGTAAAAAGTGATATTTTAAAATATAAACAAACAGGATACATCAATGAGCGGTGTGGCCTACCTTCGTCAGCACTACAATCTTGCCCTCTGTAGATACAGACTAACCTGGGCAAGTGAAAACCCCACAAAAAAACCTCAAACACAGGTTCAAGTTCTAGATGAAAGCATAACAGCCTCCGACGAAAATTATCCCACCGCCGACGAGCTGTCTTCAGCACTGGGGACACAACGCTAGAAGACGACAGGTTGGTGGAAAGAACGGTTAGGGAATCTTATTCAATCTGTACAGATCTCTCCAGTTTCTAGATTTGACTTCCAATACGCAACGTATAATTTATAGTTGGCGCTGTGTGTCTTGAGCGAATGCAGTCACTGTGATGCCGCTAACCCTGTCTGCGGCGAATCAAAATGCGATCATCATTTTCAAACAAACGGAAACTGGATTCGTCCAAAAATACAAATCATGCCATCCACGTCTCCAGTAATGTTCCATACCCTGTTGCCATCTAGCATGTTTCTGCATATTCGTCAAAGGTAGGCGGAGAAGTGGAGGACGCACATGTAACCCAAGTCGTAATAAACGGCGACAGACTGCCACCCCTGATATTGTACGATGTGTTACACTGTTCCACTGTTGCACCAGAGCCGAGGAGGGCTCAGATCTGTCCTGCAATGTGGATGAAGTGTCGATCTTCTAGGAGCTTGGTCTGGGTGGTGTGACCTGATTCATCTCGTCATCGTCTAAGGTCTTCCGTGAACCATTCTTCAGACACTCGTTGCACTGCGAGAAACACTTCGTCCCACACGGGCAGTAGTTTTCCGAATGAATTTATCACATTCTCTCGTGCTAATAATATGCCATCTTTCAAACTCACTGATTTGACGGTACGGTTCGTGCTTATGCCTGCGAGGCATCCTGCATGTCTGCTCAGATCACACTGATCCATTATTTTCGGTTTATCGTGACAACGAGAGCCGCCGCCACAATTTACGGGTAGATGGTGTTGCGCCGCGATATCGATATCGATGTTGACCTCGCTGACATGGTTCATATTATAATCATTTCTGCAGAACATATTAATGTACATTTCCTGTGAATGTAAACGCTCTGCCTCTACTCGTTCAAGGTGTTTGATTTTTCTAAACATGATTGTATTGGTTCAAATGGCTCTGAGCACTATGGGACTTAACTTCTGAGATCATCTGTCCCTTAGAACTTAGAACTACTTAAACCTAACTAACCTAAGGACATCACACACATCCATGCCCGAGGCAGGATTCGAACCGGCCACCATAGCAGTCGCGCGGTTCGAGACTGTAGTGCCTAGAACCGCTCGGCCACCCCGGCCGCCCATGATCGTTTATCGATATGAGTGTTCTCATTTCTTTATTAATGGATATGATTGCTTGGCTACAGTAACTTGTTTTTTCTTTAAGCTGTAATTGAGTGCTTTGTGAAGCAAGAAACATGATGCAATGTAATTAATGGTTTTATGTATTATTTCAAAATTAAAACTTTTGTGCTACAAAACTAGCTTTATCCACCCACCTGAGAGACAAGATAAATTTTTAATTCTGATCAAAATATGAACACACGACCAGTAGCTTCCTCCTTTCTTCTCCTTTTTTTTAGTAAATGTCAGTCTAAAACCCCTTGTGGCTCGTGCGGTGCATAAGCTTAAGAAATCGGAAGGTGTCTTTAGAGCAAATCAGGACTTCGCTGCCGTCGTAAATCGGACGTAGGTTTATTTCCAACACACAACGAGCTGTTATAAAACTCTGAAGAGTGAGCGCCATTAGGTATCGTGCACTGTAGGACAGGATGCCGACGCCATTGGCCCCTATTTCATCGCCAAACGTAAGAAAATCGCATATCAAATCCACTGTTTGCTCTAGTAACACGTGATGGCCCAAGTTCTGCTTATCATTATAAATTAGAAGATCGTGATACCTAAGAGACAAATTTTTTTAAGTAGACCCTATAGGTTAGGTAGCAAGAGATTTTGCTTTTAGCAGACGAAATATGGTCTTGAATTTGCTGTTCATTTCGTTGCACCAACGATTGGAATTGTTTCGTCGGTGCCATAATCGGCAGCTGACAACCGTATAAATATTGTAGTCAGTTTAAATAATTTGAGAAACTGAACATATTTTTGATAATTATGAACATGCGATTCATTAAAGAATACAGGACACAAAAATTAAACGTTATAAATTGATTAGAAAGTTTTTTCACAAATGAAGTGGTAGGCATGATGGTAAAGTGAAGTACTTTCAGTGATCTCAGTGATTTTAACGCTCCTTTCTGAGTTTGAAGGATAACTCATAAAACAACAAGAGAAATTATACGAGAATCTTGGCAAACAACAAGTAATGTTACTTATTTCCACTACAAAACAATAGTTATGTAGAGTGTTGACTGGCTCAAGAATCATTAACAAGCAAAGCTGCACAATTCATCTGACAGAACCAAAAAATAGATCTTTTCAATGCGTGACCAGTTGGTCCACAACTTAAAAAAACATCTTTTCTACTTATAAACTGAAAGCGAGAATAACTTAACGTCTTTTGGTTTCGGTGCATTTATATTTACTCGAAGAGTTGATGTTGATAAATATTTCCACTTAGGGAAAGATCGAGAGCAGGCCTCTTAAAACTGACTTAAGAAATAGTGCAAAATGATTTAGAGGTTGCCATTAAAAGCGAATTGAATCTGAAAAACCTTGTGTTTATCTGGTGACTCAACAGTACCTCAATGAACATTTTCTACACGTCATAAAAGGACTTCTGGTCAGAAGATGGTCGGTTCAACCGAAACCACGTGCTACAACTAATAAATAATAATTATTGCGATCTGGACTGCTTTCTCGTGTTAGAAAAAGATTAGAAAAATAATTGTGCGAATTTTAAGGACAGAAATGCAAACCGCTAATACTGCATTCTCGAGTTTCATAGTGTTGTGCCACTTTTGCTTCTAGAGATCCTTTGGTAACAAATTAACGAGCACTAAATGGGTTAAGGCTTGACGCCATTAATATCTTGTTAGTCTTGCTTGATTCCGTTTACGATAAATTTCACCCACGCGTAGCAAAAACCCGAATGTAGACCATGTTACTGCATAGCCGGCAAAGTGTAAATAACGGAAGCTACAGTAAAATTGGGATTAAATGAAAAGCGCAATGCCCGGGGGTGCAACCGTCGTGTCCCTAATACCTCCCGGCAGACTCATTACACTTTTAGAATTTTCGTGAGAAGATGAATGAGCGTCCCACCAAGCATTGACAGAGATTAACGTCTAGCGGAGACCAATTAGTTGTAGACGGGATGTGCTCTACAGTGGAACGGAAAAAGAATGGCGACATAGACTAGCACTCTCCCCGTTTCCAGAGCGGAAAGCAAAGTGTAGCGACGAGCCGCAATCGAACAGCAAATCGAAATACGGTGCAACACTTTTCTAAAAATCTGAAGGCAGACCGGAATCCTGCAAGAGTGGAGATTTCGTTACACCTACAAAGTGGTCGAAAGTACTTTTCAGAACGAGAAAATGAGTGGATGGCCTAATCTACGATGTGAATTATAAGAGATGGAAGTTAAACGTATTTTTTCACAGCTGCGATGACAAGAACGTCTTTAAATGCGGAAGTGATGCAGTAACATATTGAGACATAGGAAAAAGATCCGTACATAACCACAGTACAAAGCATGGTGCGGGTATTTCGTACAAATATTTCATTCGCCTGTGAAGAGATGAATAAATGAAAGTCAATTTATTTCTGTACCCATTCTGTATTTTTTTGTCTTATTTTCATCCCCAGGCGAATTATAGTATGAGAAGCAACTGTTATGCAGTCTAACTCGATTACTGGTTTTCTAAATTAACCCGACACGATTTCCCGGGAATAAAACCTCCTTCTGTCTAAAGTTTCCATTTTAAGTCCTCTGAACGTCCCATCTAAACTCTGTATAAGCTACAATGACCTATTACGACCCCAGTAGCGTATTTTCTGCCATTCCTGCTATTATGCCTAGCAGTGGAATGGATTACTCTAAAGTCTTTTGTGCATTTCGCTTAAATTATGCAATACACTAAGTCTTCCATTCGCCTTGCGGTCTTACCGTTTACTTTGATTGCGATAGTACTTGAAATACAGGTACTACAGGTACTACCGTTACTAATTTCATGACAAATACTATGCCTGCCCTCACAAGCAGAGGGATAGTGGACGCCATTCAAATATACACAGGTGTAGACTTGTATGGCATACGGTGCCATCGATGAAATTTTTTTACAGATGCTTCATAATGGTCTAAGGCCAAAATTACACAGTCGTAAAACGAATAAAGAAAACACCACAGTTGGAAAAGGTAATATAGAATATGTACAGGAGCAAAGGCGGCCAATTCAAAATAAGTAATTGATGCTTCTTCTGTAAGTTGTAATTGTAATTGAATGTCTATTGGAGCATAATAAGATTGCAAGACCAAGAAAGAAGCAAGAATTACCCAAAGTACCCCTATATTTTTATCCATATCCTTCAGTCCTACAGAACATATTTTCCTCTCTCCAAATCTTTCTTTTTTTTCATTGCAGATTCAGCTTTTTACTGAAAGTGCAGTGCTGTGTTTAGAAGAACATCACTATTTTGATACTTTTATCTAGAAGTTCCTTTCGAACCACTGATTTTAAGAAGTGTGCACATGTTGTCTAACTGAAACGTTACGAAAATTGTGTCACATGTGGTTATACTTTTATTTTATCATATTGGTGTTTTTCTTTATTGTTGATCATCCCAATCCCCCTATATGAGAAAGGGACGAAGGGATGCGGGTGATAGCGGTACAAATTTTCAGCCCCTCATCCAAAAGTTTTAAGACGAATAAAATGTTATGATAACGTGAAAATCTTACAGATTAATTCTGCTGGCCTTTACACACACATTAAAATTGTTGGTTTCTTTGCTGTTAACTTTGAAAAGAAGGATTAAAAGATAAAGAAAAAACTGGTTCAAATGGCTCTGAGCACTATGGGACTTAACAGCTGAGGTCATCAGTACCCTAGAACTTAGAACTACTTAAACTTAACTAACCGAAGGACATCACACACATCCGTGCCCGAGGCAGGATTCGAACCTGCGACCGTAGCGGTCGCGCGGTTCCAGACTGAAGCGCCTAGAACCGCTAGGCCACACCGGCCGGCAAAAGGTAAAGAAAAAAAAATATATACAGGGTGATTCAAAAAGAATACCACAACTTTAGGAATTTAAAACTCTGCAACGACAAAAGGCAGAGCTAAGCAGTATCTGTCGGCGAATTAAGGGAGCTATAAAGTTTCATTTAGTTGTACATTTGTTCGCTTGAGGCGCTGTTGACTAGGCGTCAGCGTCAGTTGATGCTAAGATGGCGACCGCTCAACAGAAAGCTTTTTGTGTTATTGAGTACGGCAGAAGTGAATCGACGGCAGTTGTTCAGCGTGCATTTCGAACGAAGTATGGTGTTAAACCTCCTGATAGGTGGTGTATTAAACGTTGGTATAAACAGTTTACAGAGAATGGGTGCTTGTGCAAAGGGAAAAGTTCTGGACGGCCGAGAACGAGTGATTAAAATGTAGCACGCATCCAGCAAGCATTTGTTCGCAGCCCAGGAAAATCGACTCGCAGAGTTAGCAGAGAGCTGCAAATTCCACAATCAACTGTATGGAGAGTCCTACGAAAAAGGTTAGTTATGAAACCTTATCGTCTGAAATTGGTTCAAGCACTGTCTGCAGCTGATAAGATTAAAAGAATCGATTTCTGTGATTTTATCCTTGCTCAAATGGAAACAGATGAATCTTTCGTTTCAAAGATTGTGTTTAGTGATGAATCAACTTTCCACACTAATGGGAAAGTCAACCGTCACAATGTCTGTATATGGGGCACTGAGTATCCGCGGGAAACAACTCAGTATGAACCTGACTCGCCTAAGGTGAACGTTTTCTGTGCCATTTCAGCCAATAAAGTTTTTGGTCCTTTTTTCTTCGAAGGTGCTACTGTAACTGGAGTACAGTATCTGGAGATGTTAGAGAATTGGCTGTTCCCTCAGCTCGAACAAGAAGCACAACAATTCATATTTCAGCAGGATGGAGCGCCACGACATAGGCACTTATCTGTCTGTAACTACCTGAACGTCAACTACCCGAGGCGATGGATCGGCCGCCAGGTAACCCGTGACAGAGCACTTCATCACTGGCCTCCAAGAAGCCCTGATCTTACCCCCTGCGATTTTTTATTATGGGGGTATGTTAAGGATATGGTGTTTTGGCCACCTCTCCCAGCCACCATTGATGATTTGAAACGAGAAATAACAGCAGCTATCCAAACTGTTACGCCTGATATGCTACAGAGAGTGTGGGACGAGTTGGAGTATCGGGTTGATATTGCTCGAGTGTCTGGAGGGGCCATATTGAACATCTCTGAACTTGTTTTTGAGTGAAAAAAAAACATTTTTAAATACTCTTTGTAATGATGTATAACAGAAGGTTACATTATGTTTCTTTCATTAAATACACATTCTTAAAGTTGTGGTATTCTTTTTGAATCACCCTGTATATTTACACCACATGCTTACATGGCGACGTTCTTCTAAAACACAGCACTCCATTTTCATAAAAAAGCTGAAGGACCTGCACTAGGAAAAAACGACGTAGGGAGGAGAAAATGTATTCCAAAGGGTTGAAGGATGTGGTAAAAAAATACAGTAGTGCTTTGGGTAGTACCCATTCGGTTGGAGGTAGGTTGTGGGGTGGATAGTGGGAAGACAGGGAGGAGGAGTTCGATGGGTATCAAGAGGGAAAAGAATAGGGGAAGATATAGAGGAAAGAGGGTTGGGGAGCCCTTACGCGAAGTGGGATAACTGGGAACAGTTATAGTTAGTAGAACGGATAAATATCTGGACGTATTTCATTGTCTGGGAGAGGGAGTCAACTGCTTATAAAGACGTGGCAGCAGTTCACTCCAGGATGCGGAACGGGCAACATCGATGCGCTGTGGTGTAAACGCTTCCAACTCGGCCTGTGCTCATGCTAGTTCGTTAAGGGATTTGTTCTAATTCCATAGGCTCTGCCAAATCGTTAAAACTTTTCCTACGCTGTGATCACCACCACGGACGGTGACGATCGCAATCCCCTGTTCCACAAACTACGCAGAACCAGTCTCACAGCCGAGCGGTTATAGGCTCTACAGTCTGGAAGCGTGCGACCGCTACCGTCGCAGGTTCGAATCCTGCCTCGGGCATGTATGTGATTGATGTCCTTAGGTTAGTTAGGTTTAATTAGTTCTAAGTTCTAGGGGACTGATGACCTCAGATGTTAAGTCCCATAGTGCTCAGAACCATTTGAACCATTTTTGAACCAGTCTCACATGTCGCAATGGATACTGATGCAACCATCAGCGAAGTGATTAGCGATACAATCATCGCGTCCCACAATGCAGACACATACATCAATATGTCCACCTTTCTCTGCAACTACAGCTAGAGACCTGTAGCTCTCCCAGGAACGCCAATGGGACTGCTCAGAGGAGGAAGGAGACGACGACCAACGAGACAAAATGGAGGAGGTGCTACGTGCTGTCACCACCCGAGAAGGTACCATCACTCACCAACGTATAAGTTGCACTGCTAACTTACACGCAGCTACCGACAAAGAGGCTTACTTCTTAGGTGGATTCCACCCTATAGTTAGACGGGAATCTGAGTTGTTATTTAAAAGCGTAATCTGTATTACTGCATCAGGGAAAACCGTGTGAAAATTGAGACTGTTTTAGTATAAACTGGGTATGGGTTGATACAATATTCTTCCTTAGACGAAGCAAATTAGGAGGCATACATTTCGAAGTTCTTCACCGCTAAACAAGGCAACATTAATAATGTTGAAACCTCCCTTATGGAGGACGAATTACTAACAGAAATGACGTGTTGCTGCAAGTCTATTGGCTTCAGGAGATTTAGTAAAATTGTAATCCTGAATGGGAAAAAGGTAACAAAGCCGTCTCCAGTTTGTGTTGTAATGTTTAGATCACAGAGGCTCCCACAATTTATATTCATGCAGTTCGCAGTTCAGTGGACGTTTATGTATCCTCCGTCTTACAGTGCTACAATTGCTTGCGATTTGGACGTGGTAGCAGACAGCGCAGAAGTAGCGCAAGATGTGCGTACTACGCAGGCCCACACAGAAGTGATGCCTATGGGAGGCCAAGCACCAGCTTGTATTGTACCGGTGGCCACAGTCTCCTATCTTGAACACGCCCAGTGTATCTCAGACACAAGGAAATTGACAGATTTATATCTTTCAACAATGTTACCTTCCAAGAAGCAATAGCAGTATCTGATGTTAGGCCATATGCGAATGCAGTTACTTCTCACCCTAATATGACGATACAGGGTACAGAATTCCCTCCCCTTTCGACTTAATAGCAGCTCTATGCAAATATCAGTACCGTCAGCAAAGATCCACAGCAACCAACCCATTCCATGATACAGACGTCAGGAACAGTGCCTCCCATGAATTACCGCCGATACCGCCATTCTCTAACACAGCATGACCGAGTACATCATCAGCAACGTGTAAATTCCAAGGAGCATAGAGGGCCCCATCAAAGAAGGGTTCCTCGGGACCAACTGCACCACCAGAACTCTGCCTCCCTCTCGCTCCAACGTGTCACAACCCTCACCCACCACCATTTTACAGACTCCAGCAACAGAGTGATGTTGGGAAATACTACGTTAACAACATTTTAAGCATAATAGTGGCTGTAATGAACGATATATCGTACCAGCAGTACAGTACTGCAAATACATTAGATCCATATGTCTATCAAAACACGTTGACCGCGCTCCTTGCATCTCAAAATGACCCATAGAATCATCCATTGGAACGCAAGATCACTCAAGTAAACAAAACAAAGACATCTTCGACATTTTCTGCTCGAAATTAACGTAGACATTTGTGCCATCACAGAAACATGATTAAAATCAAACGAACCGTTCACCCTCCCAGGTTTACTCTTTCATTATAGAAGAAAGAAATGATGGCTGGGGCAATGCAGCGTTATTAGTAAAACAAGATTTCCACTTGTCCGTTGCCAATACTAGCAGTCAGCATGATACATTATAAATAGTGGGTGGCCGCCTGTGTATCAAAGACCTGCACCTGAATTTGGTCTCAGTATACAAATCACTTAACGACAGACTTTTCAAACAACAATCACTGCCTCCGTCGGGAAACCGCTTCTGCTACTATGTAACCTTAACGGCTCCTTTCCACTGTGAGGCTGCGGAAATGCGAACTCAATCGGAAAAATAGTAGTAGATGTACTATATTAGGAAAACCTTATAGTATTCAGTGAGGACTCACCCACGCGAATAGTCCGCACAGTGAAGTCTCGACGGCAGTGGACTTGAGCATAGCATCCCCTGAACTGCCCACCGAAACAACAGGACAAGTGATACTGGGTACTTTAGGTTCGGATCACTTGCTAGTTCAAATCATAATAAACACACAGTCTAAGCAGACCGTCAAGCACGAAATCAGCCGGAAATAGAACACAAACAAAGCCAACTGGAACCTATACGAAACACTATCGGGAGAAAAACTGGAATCAATCATCGTAACTGAGAATCCGGAAAGAAACTACGGAGTCTTTCTATCGCTGATCAGTGAAGCAGCGGACGTCTCAACACCTCAGACAGGACACACGCGGTCTGCTCATCAGCCAGCACGCTGTTGTTGGGATTCAGAATGTGACCCAGTCCTCGAGGAACAAAGGAAGCCGTTGAGAAAATACAAAAATCTCTCTATGATACAAACGTTCTTGCTCTTAAGAAACCTCAAGATGCAGCCAAGAAAATATTTAAATGCAAAAAAAGAAAATCGTGTAAAATGTTTGCACTGTAATCTGCAAAGAAACAGAACGAGGATTTGGAATGTGACAAGGAACACTGAAAACGATCTGACAATGGACAGGCCATACCTCCACCATCCGACGAACTTTTAAAATCGTTGTTGTGTACGATAGCTCCACCTCATGTAACAGACAAGGAAGACGAGGCAAAATATGAAGAGGACAACAGTGTCACTATAGAACCCTTTTCTCCGGATGAACTCTTAGATTGCGCTCTCGCAAGGAAACGGTGCCGTACTTAGTCAGGATTATAATGACTACCCAATGCTAAGACAGATCTCGCACAAAGGGAAACTGCTGTCGCTCAAAATTTTCGATAATATACGGACACAAAAGAACAAAATTGACTCGCTGAAAAGATGTCGCGTCGTCCCAATCAACAAATCGGGGAAAATATGCGATGAACCCGAGTCGTACCACTTTATTACAGTGTAGGTAATGGAAAGGATTATTAAGCGGCGCTTAGAATGGTGGTGTGAAAACAAATAAATATTCACGGACAGAGCACCCTGCGTTTGGGACAGGAAGGTCAGCTGAAATCTTTTCACTTTACTGACAAGCATGTAAGTTTCTTTCAGAATAGTTACAGTATGTCCGGAAAAACACCGACAACGCTTAGTATGTTGTGAAGGAAGTCAAAATGATCGAATTTAAACTGGAGTCCACAACTGGAAAGCGCTAGAGAGCGTCGAAATCTGAGACTGAACGGTTGTGACGCTTTGTTCCGATTCGATGTGGTGTATGAAAAGGGAAGTTATGCAGTCCTTTAGCCACCTGAGTACTGCGAATGGACGACCTGGGCCTAATAACATTTCTGCTCATTCGCTACATACTCCACACAGCCCTTGTTCGTATCGTACTGCGTACCTTGTATGAACTGCCAATGCAGTTGTTGGCAGCTGCCACTCCTTTATGTGTTTGTGGAAAGGAACAAAATCTAAACATATTTCTATAATGTTCTCGGAACACTTATCATATAAACGTACTTGAAAGTGACCTTAGGGCTTTTTGCCATCGGGAGCAGCCTCCAGACCATGTTAGCATCCAACTGTATAGCAACGTATAAACCACTGTACGAGTTTCTCAACAGTGTCAACAACAAGATATAGTTCCCTGGGCTGCCGGTCGAATGCTCTTGGTGGCTAGAATGCCGGGGGAATACCAAAACTCAACTAACTGACTTCACTCCCATGTGCTGCACAGATTATGGAACGCTCAGCCTCTGACTGTATGCCACTATGTACCGCGTATACTATGGGTCCACTACTTGTGTAACTATATGTATGGTTGTAATACCTAAATCTAGTTCTTTTTCAAGTGTTCCCCTGTTCTTCTAGATTGTATAGATGTGCACAAATATTTAATTCTCGATCTGCAGCTTTTGAAACAATTCTTGCAATACATAGAAAAGAACATCTTAATGTTATTTTAGATGTGTAGTCATTAATAAGGATTGAACTGGGAATATCCCAATTGTGGACCACCGGTGATTTATCATTTCTTAGTGCGTTAGCAGACGCATTTTTGTAGCATACTACTGAAAGGTAACACTGTTTGGACTATATAAAAATGATTGAGAATGTATGCAAAATTTAGTTTACTGACAGCATTTATTTTCCCAAAACAAAGACATAAATTATGCTAAACAAGTTATAACTGAATATCATAAACAACTAACAGGTGGTTTAAGACCACAGTGGATAAGGATCCTGGGTGTCAGAAGTGAGTCAAGAACTCTGGCCCTAAAAATGTGGAATACGGAATCTGAATTTATCTGACGCTCATGAGACGTTGATTGATTAAATCTGCTGTGGTTTCATTACATAGGTGCAGCTGAGAACAAGTGGCGATTGAGATCTGTACGTCCTGACAAGGCCAGAGAGGCAGTACGTTACCCTATTTGGTTTGTATGGCGATGTAACTTGCAGCTCGCGAGATGTGTGCGATGGAGGCGAGACATGAGGCGGCACCTGTGAATCGATCGCGGCCACGAAAGAAATGCAAGAATCTCACGGTCTAATGCTCAGGCAGACGGATCGCAATTTACTCTCTACCAGACCCCTGAAATCACGGTAAATTTCAGTGTGTGACACACCCCTTCGCTGGTCGTACCAAGGACCAATTTGGCTCACTTATACGTCAGAGTGCACAAGGATACCAAACGTCAAGATTGGTAAACCAAAAACGAATAAGTGTACCCTTGGCAAACGAGTAGTCTGAGACATTTGAAGTCACACTGTCGGTACAGTAATAACTTCACCTTAGTCTCCCCAGTTCAAACTACTCGCAAGTGAAGTCAGACTCAGGACAGGTCCCAAGTACCAACCAAACATGGCAGACCATCGACCAGAAGTGCTCCTACCAGACGAAAGTTCAGCACCTCAGTGCCTCACACCTCTTCAGAAAAGAAATCCGGTTTCCCACAAAATGCACAAACGAAGCCACCTTATCGCTGTCTTAAGCCAATAATAGGGCTCTATAGGCCCTAAATCTCCAATCCCACACGACAGCACAAAGTCCTGTCGAACCAGGGGAAGAGTTAAGAAACCTGTGTCTATGGAAAAAGACAAAACCGCCAATTACTGGCTTTTTTTAAGTTTTCGTAGAGGGGGAAGATGTTTTTCTCCGAAGTCGCATCGCTTCCCACAGCAACAGGCAAACAGATACAATCTTAAAGATCTTTATCTAAATCGCCTGTGCCTTGGAGCTTGTTAGTCCTAGCTATGAGGCATAATAAAGATTCTATCAAAAGTTTCTCAGATGCTGGAGTTTCTTGTACAACCAAGGTGGCCAATGGAAGTGGGTCACAGGCCTATTTGCAGTATCGGCGAACACGAAAACTTGTGAATTTTTATTACTCATGGCTCGGCAAACAATGCCCAGTTTACAACGCCACTGTGTAGATGCAGGAATAGCGGCATTGTTCTGCTGGAGACCTGTCTCGAAAGGGGTGCTCAGTCTGCCCTGTACGGCTTTGGGTCTGTCTGGCAAGATTTACTGAGGGATTGTCTCACTACCAATTGCTTCCAACTCCAAACATGCCGTTTCTACGAGCTAAGAACCATAAAAATACCTCTTACTTTTAGCGCCCTACCAGGCTCCATCAAAGTCTTCTCAGGCCATTAACTTTCTAGAGTTTCACTCAAGCTGCGCCAGGTTGTAATAAAATCATTAATAATTTTCTGTCTATGAAAAATAGATGAGAGAGTAATTTGTCCTCTCTCACAACCTATGTGTACCCTGTGTGACATTTTCGTATTGTTTGTCCATTTCAGTATACTGTGGTTGTAAGACTTGTCTATGTCTGAAACAGACGTTTGTTAAGCCTATGTAACTTCGTAACAGGATATGACTTAAACTAATGTCTACTTTGGATTGTAACTGTAATATGTAATATAAAAATTTCTGTGTTGGGATGGTTGTATCAGCACATTCCGACAGCCAATAAATTTGAAAAAAAAAGCGCGGCAACATAACATAAATGGTGATTGCAAGAGTTCGTTATCAAAGCAGAAGTTTTAACGGAAGCCACACTGCTTCGCAGGAATGGGAAAGTGTTGGTTCAGGTGTATAAGCATGCAATGGAAGAGAATGGCTTATTGTAACTGGCGAGAATTCCTAATCTTTCTATTTCACTTCAGTCACCCCCCATTATATCTAGGCTGGTTCATCGCATTCCCCTTTTTACATTTTCTAGCAGTGGTACAGCGGCTAGTACCACAGTATTTCACTTTTGCGCCCAGGCTTCGGAACCCGAGTATTGTTTTTAATTTATTTATATATTTTTTTTTATTTATGAACTCATATCCGTAGACGATTACTACACGAATGTGTAAAACAATGAATGAGTGAGAAAATTATCTGAAATTATTTTCGGCGAAATTGCTGTAGTGTGTCTTATCAATAATATTGGTGATGTTACTTACTTGTTCCTGACAAGTGGGGTACGGTCGGTCAGCAAGTATACCCGTTTATTCCTGCAGGTTGGAAGGAGATCTTGTATTCTAACGCTTCTGACCCGACCAACTGATTTTCTTTCCTTGAAAGAATCAGTAAGAACTCGTCATTTCCCAGTTAGCTCTCAGAGCGTACTGACAGCGATGAAGCCTCAATAAAAATTATAACTTAAAAATTACGAGACCGTGCTCATAGCAGCGACCACGCCAACCGACCTTCAGGACGAGTGTATTACGGAAGTATCTGTTCTTCCATCGCCATAGCTGTTTATCATTTTTTTAGTTTTCGCGTGTTTTTTGACGGGATCGATTTCGGTGTCCTTATTGAATGAAGTTCGGCAAGCCTTACGGCCTTTACCTGCTATTAAAGATGAAAGAATATTATCTATCTCATCAACTTCTTCCCCAAAATTTTAATATTACATTAAAGTCAAGCGAATACTTTCATTAAAAAATCTAGATTTCAATTTCCCTTCAGCTCTGGTAGAACTGAGTTGATTTCTGGCTCATCTTTATTTTTATTCTAGTGAACTGGAAGCCTTTTCTTCAACTTGCATTAGGCGTTTCACCTGTTTCCTCTCCAGTTTCCTTTGCAGTCAAAAATCGGTTTCATCAGCAAACACCTCGCAGGTCGATGAGTTTTTTGTCATTTCTTTACCTATGATTTTTGATCGGTTGTATTGTATTGTGTATGTTTCAGTAATTATAACCAATTTCTCAAACAGTTCAATACAATAGCACACTGCATCACGTATTTGGTCTCTTGTTCGCATTCCACAGCTGAAATGACGCTTGCTTCTGATTTATGACTGTTACTTACAAGAATCAGAAGACGGCAACAGTAGTCGTGAGTTTATAGCAAGCTTGAAGCACTGAATGTGTACGATTACCTGTTGCGCACAACTGCCCAACTCTCCCCAGAATTGCGACCTCAGGCGTATCGCTCCCGCGAACATCAGAATACGAACTCAAAGAATCACGACGGAGAACGATACACAGAAGAAAATTGACAACATCAAAATAGGAAGTTATTCACATTTTTTGATAGAAGAAAAGTGTGTGTGTGTGTATCATAAGTTCAAGGACAACAGACTGCAGTAGAAGTAGCAAGTGTATTCCAACAACTTCCACAGAGGAAGGTGGTGCAGTGGTTAGCACACTAGATTTTCATTCTGGAGAAGGACGGCATCAATCCGCTATCAGCCATCTAGATTTAGATTTTCCGAGACTTCTCTAAATTTCTCGAAGCAAATGCCGAAATTGTTCCTTTCAATAGACGTGGCTGATTTCCTTCCCCATTACTGAAAAATTTCGAGCTTGTGGTCACTAATGATCTCGATGACCACGGGACTCTAAACACAGTCTTCCTTCCTTTCCTTCTTTCTAACGAGAGCAATTCGGAAACGACAGTGAAAATCCGCTGAAGCTTCGTACAGAGGCGTTGGGTGGTTTCTTTAGTTATATATATATTCCCTTATGAAATTTGTTGATAATAATCCAACCCAATTCAAAAGTAATAGCAGTGTGCATACCTATAACACCAGGAGAAAGGATGATCTTCACTATGCAGGGTTAAATCTGAATTTGGCACAGAAAGGGGTAAATTATGCTGCCACAAAAGTCTTTGGGCACCTACCAAACAGCATCAAAAGCCTAACAGATAGCCAACTAACATTTAAAAATAAATTAAAAGAATTTCTAGATGACAACTCCTTCTACTCATTGGCTGAAGTTTTAGATATAAACTAAGTATTAAAATAAAAAAAACCTTAATCATTAGTGTCATGCAATATTTTGTGTAATGTAATTTCTTGTACAGACATCTTTTATTAACCTGACACGTTCCACATCATTACGAAGTGTCGTATTCATGATCTATGGAACAAGTATTAATCTAATCTAATCTAATCTAATCTTAGTATTCCTGTCGATCATGTCCCTTCGCTGTTTTCACTTCTCAGTTCACAATGAGCATATAAACATGCCGTGAAGAATAATATCTCCCGACAAGTATGGGTGCTTGATTTCGCTTGATTTCATGCAACTCCACATAACGCAACTGTCATGCGTTTCCTTCTTCATAACAATTCTCAGTCGCACGCTGTAAGGGCAGTGAGGAGCGTCTGCAGCGTTCTCGATCTGCCCACAGGAACCGCTAGCAAATAGACAACTTTTTCGCACAAATAACGAAATACAGACCTGCCTAGAGAAGTGATGGAAAGCCTTTTATGGAAATTTGGTACAAAGCTACGACAAATGTCGAAGTCGGAGCAGCGACTATGTATAGAAGTATTTTGATAGTATAGCACACTTTTGGAAATGAAACAATTTTGGTTTTCGCTGTGGTTTCCATTTCGAAACTGACCGGACTTCACTTTCCCAATAGTCCTCTAACAACCTCGACGTCGACAGGATGTAAAAACCCTAATTTTCCTTCCTTTCTTTCCAATGATTTCCAGACTGAATTGTGAATGTGTTGCAATGTACAGAATTATTATTTTTTTTTTCTTATTGTGACGACTTGTAAAATGTAATACATTTTACAAGTTAAATAGAAAAATATTTTTTCCGTGATGTTTTTTTTCCAAAGAAGTATAAAATAGACTGGTCTCCCTCTGACGCACCAGTTTGCAACGAAGAGGGGTTGTTGCGGAACACTGTTCCCGCCAGGCTCTACTGACGGATTCTTCGGCACAATATACTACGTATAGATTGACACAGATGTTTCGAGGAAGCAGCTACTTGGGCTGTGCTAGTTGCATGTCAGAAAACTAGATAGTCGCCCGCAGTGCACAGAGTGACCGTTGTTGCTGTACGTGTGTGTGTGTGTGTGTGTGTGTGTGTGTGCGATCGCGTGCCTGGTAGCCGGTATTGGCTGTGTGCCCCTGGGCGGCCCACAGCCCGCGGCACATGCAAATGCCACCCCCAGCCCCCAGCTAGCAGCCAGCAGGCCCCAGTCCTCCCTAACCACGCGTCGCCCACCGAGGACGCCGATCCGGGCGCAAATGGCGGCACTTCCGGTGCTGCAGGGGCAGCAGTCGCCCGTGGAGCAGGTGGCGCCCGCATCCCCGTGCCGGAGGGCGCGGGGCGACAGATTTACGTGTCTGCACCGCCCCCGCCATGTGGCACTCTGCTGGACTCAGTTCAGCAGATTGTGTTTCTCGCTATCGCAGTCTCCCCACACTCAACTAGACCGCTGTTCTTTTTCTCTCTAATAGGTCTTGCGGAAATGGCGACAATTTCGCTCATTAGAGAGATTTTTCACATGAATCTCGCAGTTGTCATTTTTTAAATCAGGTTCTGTTTCATTCCAGAAGGTAGAAAACAGAAAAATTTCGTGGTAGCCTCGGCAGATATACGTGGCAAAGGAGAGACAGCGCAGTTAATGGCAAACTTAATACCAAAACCCGTTTACTACATTTTTATTAGTGTTTTTACTGTGCCAGTATACATTTCAAAGCCACAACTTCATCATCATCAGTGCTTAGGTTGTTACGTAAGAACCTTCATTGCAACTTCAACACACAAAAATGCTTATCTGTGGGAGTTAAAAAGTGCTTTCTTAATTGCAACTTTCAAAGTTGTGGTGGAACACACGCCGCGTGTCCCTGTTTAGTCATCAGGCCCATTTTATCTTCTGTTTCAGCAGATATTTGCAATTTTTTTTATTGCAGTGTGTTGCTGGAGTCTGACCAAATAAATACGACGCCTAGTTTCGATGGATAGGGTTGGTTTGTTTCCCATTACAAACAAAATTATTTTTAAAGCGCAATGTCACTGCCCATCCGATAGACCGTTTCCAAATTAGTGCGACATTTATTTTACAAATATGCATTAACAGCGTCAGTAAAACGCTAAGAATAAACTACTCCAGCAACGATAGCACCGCCCTGGCTCACTCCGGTTGCTACCGGCATGCAGCAACGCTGCTCAGTCGCTGATGGAGCTAAGATTATTCTTCGACCTTTACGGGTCTGTCGATAAAACAAATATCGCCTTGCATTAATGTGCGACCGTTCTATCGAATGGGCACATAAAATTCCTGTTTAGAATTTTTTTATTTTTTTTCCAGCTGTAAGCCGTCCGGAATGGCCGTGAGGTTCTAGACGCTACAGTCTGAAACCGCGTGACCGCTAGGGTCGCAGGTTCGAATCCTGTCTCGTTCATGGATGTGTGTGATGTCCTTAGGTTAGTTAGGTTTAAATAGTTCTAAGTTCTAGGGGACTGATGACCATAGCAGTTAAGTCCCATAGTGCTCAGAGCCATTTGCACCATTTTGTAGCTGTTAAACAAACCGACGCTTTTCGACGACACTGAGCGTCGCATTAAATACACGATGGCAGTATTTGTCCAGCCTGACTCCAGCTACACATTGCAAAAGTGAGAATGCAAATATACGCTGAAACACCAAATAAAATGTGGTGACACCTCCAGACACCACACTTGCTAGGTGGTAGCCTTTAAATCGGCAGCGGTCCGTTAGTATACGTCGGACCCGCGTGTCGCCACTATCAGTGATTGCAGACCGAGCGCCGCCACACGGCAGGTCTAGAGAGACTTCCTAGCACTAGCCCCAGTTGTACAACCGACGTTGCTAGCGATGGTTCACTGACTTCTACGCTCTCATTTGCCGAGACGATAGTTAGCATAGCCTTCAGCTACGTTATTTGCTACGACCTAGCAAGGCGCCATTTTTAGTTTCTATTGATATTGTAAATCATGTACCGTCAAGAGCGACGTTCGTCATTAATGGATTAAAGTTATGTATTCCACCAGCTACGTCCGTTTTTCTCAATTCTAATTCCCTTGTCATGTTCCAAACCAAACGCCAGCCTGCGTGAGCTAAAACGCGTGCATTTCGGCCTCATTTAGTAACCCTGTGTTGGCTCTCCTGCCAACCACAACATTGGCGACGAGAGTAAAAGTGTTCTTATCTAAATTGCCCTGATATACTTGTGTAATGGCTTTGCCACAATCTGCAGATGTACTGTCCGAATTTTATCGCTTGCACAATCAGCAGACGCAGGCCTTACTGTATGCCCTTGGACAGCTCGTCCAGGGTCAACGTGCAATGCAAAACGGTGCTGCAGCAGCCGCTTCACCGCTAACGCATCCGCAACACGCTGTTGCACCCACTTTTCGACCTTTTGATGCTGCACTGGAAAGGTGGACGGAGTAGTCACGCCAATTTGGATTCCATCTCGCCGCCTACAGAATTCAAGGTAACGAGCGGCAGCCTTTTTTGTTATCTTCCATCGGGGTGACCACATTTAGTGTGATAGTCAAATTATTTCTCCGCCGCGACGTAGCAACTCTGTCCTACGAAGAAATTTTGTCTGCATTAGATGCATATTTCAAAGAATCAGTCATTGTAGTTGCGAAAAGGTATGCCTTCTTTCGTACAAAACGTATTGTAGGTCAGACTAATCGGGAGTGGGTTGCAATCTTGCAAGGCCTTACTAGGGATTGTGCTTTTGAGTGTCAATGTGGACTCCCTTATTCAGATACGGTACATGATGCAATTGCACAGAACGTTTCTGATGTTCGTATAATGGAACAGATTTTGAAACTAGTAAATCCCTCCCTTCAACAAGTGATGGACATGTTGGATCGGCAGGACACACTTGACTTTGCTCAGGAGTCATTTGAAACTTTGCCAGCAGTGTGTCAGGTTAACCGGCCCGCCGGGCGAACTGCACGGAGCAGTAAACAGCCCTCGCGCCCGGCCGCGCCGCTGCCGCCAGGCGCTCAGCCACGTGTGCCGCGATGGCAAGCAAATGCAGTGATCAAATCATGCCCGCAGTGTGCTACTAAACATTCGCATGAGAATTGCCCGTCACGCCAAGCTATTTGCTTTTACTGTAATAAAAAAGACATGTTCAGAGTGTTTGCCATAAAAAGCTCAGATCGGAAGCTCAAAACCTTTCCAGGCCCTTTGCTTCGCGTCGGAATCGGAATCGAACCAAGGATACTCAGGCTCGCGAAACTTCACCCATGGGAATTCATGTAGTTCATTCCACTCCGCGCAGTGCCACTCTCTCTAACAGTGACTGTGTTCGTCGCAAAAATAGTGTGCGTCGACATCGCCGGAACTCCCGTCAAGTCGCAAGTGATTATGTACCCGTGTCAGTTCACGTTGCACGAGACAGTCGCATACGTCAACATGGGGTCTCCCCACGGCTGGCGGAAGCCTTATGCCACAACCGTAGGCCGATTTGCGGGGCAGGAATGTGGTGTCACCGCCAGACACAACACTTGGTAGGTGGTAGCCTTTAAATCGACCGCGGTCCGTTAGTATACGTCGGACCCGCGTGTCGCCACTATCAGTGATTGGAGACCGAGCGCCGCCACACGGCAGGTCTAGAGAGACGTCCTAGCACTCGCCCCAGGTGTACAACCGACTTTGCTAGCGATGGTTCACTGACTTCTACGCTCTCATTTGCCGAGACGATAGTTAGTATAGCCTTCAGCTACGTTATTTGCTACGACCTAGGAAGGCGCCATTTTCAGTTTCTATTGATATTGTAAATCATGTACCGTCAAGAGCGACGTTCGTCATTAATGGATTAAAGTTAAGTATTCCACCAGCTACGTCCGTTTTTCCCTTGTCATGGTCCAGACCTCACGCCAACCTGCGTGAGCTAAAACGCGTGCATTTCGGCCTCCTTTAGTAACCCTGTGTTGGCTCTCCTGCCAACCACAACATAAAATACACCTAACTACTCTTAGAAGCGACGCCTTATATAGAATTCTGTCAAAACTTTTAGAATATCTGCGAATTTTGTTGAATTTCTCCTCTATGACACCACAATTCAATAACGCCAACGTGTCGCTTGCACAGTTTTCAAAGATGGCACTATAACTTTCAAAGAACGTTACAGATTGCATGGATATTTTAACACCACACGGGTCATACATAAACTTGTCGTGACGTCTTTGAAAACTATGTCGTCTTTGAAAAGGAAAAACGCGTAAACAATGTGTCAGAATGTTCAAATGTGTGTGAAATCTTATGGGACTTAACTGCTAAGGTCATCAGTCCCTAAGCTTACACACTACTTGACCTAAATTATCCTAGTGACAAACACACACACCCATGCCCGAGGGAGGACTCGAACCTCCGCCGGGACCAGCCGCACAGTCCGTGACTGCAGCGCCTGAGACCGCTCGGCTAGTCTGGCGCGGCAGCAATGTGTCGACGTTACTTCATTGTGATGGTATAGCCGACATAAATTTGCAAAATTTGCAGGTATACTGAAAGTTTTTTCAAAGATTTACACATACTCTTCCGTAATTCTTTGTTGTTTTCAGTCACTATTCCGCAAACTGCAATCTATATAACGCACTATATCTATCATAGAAACTCATTTTTGGTGTGATGGTGTCGCAATGAAGGTCCTTACGTAACAACTGAAGCCCTTATCAATGTAGCTCTAACTTCGAAACGTAGATTGGTATAGTACGAACGCTATTCAAAATACACTAGGCAAATTTTATTATAAATTTCTCTAGAAATATTTCAAACTGAAGGAGAATATTACCCCATGACTTTCCAATTGCAGTGCGGTCGCGGTGGCCGTGCGGTTCTAGGTGCTTCAGTCCGGAACCGCGAGACTGCTACGGTCGCAGGTTCGAATCCTGCCTCGGGCATGGATGTGTGTGATGTCCTTAGGTTAGTTAGGTTTAAGTAGTCCTAAGTTCTGGGGGACTGATGACTTCAGAGGTTAAGTTCTATAGTGCTCAGAGTCATTTTTCCAACTGCAGGCAACACGCAGATATTTTTTTCATGATTTGTTTTGTATTCTCATTTTTATCATCTGTATTCCAATACGGGTGGCTCTGTCAGAGGGAACGTCAGATCACAAGATCCTAGAATGGTGCTACACAGTCCAGTAACAATAATGTAATACTGTCCGCCCCCGGTAGCTGAATGGTCAGCGTGACGGATTGACAATCCTCTGAGACCGGGTTCGATTCCCAACTGTGTCGGGGAATTTTCTTCGCCCAGGGAACGGGTGTTGTGCTGTCCTCATCATCATCCTTTCATCCTCATCGACTGCAGGTCGCCGAAGTGGCGTCAAATTGAAAGACCGGCACCCGGCGAACGGTCTGCCCGACAGGGGGCCCTAGCCATACGAATAAATAAATAAAATGTGATCCTACCTACGTTGGACGTAACGTGCAATAACAACTCACCGGTAGCAGGTGGCAACACTATAAATGGAAGGTTTATAAGTTATGTCGGGGAGCACGCGGAAAATAGAGCAGCCCTTGTAATGTGGAAACAGAGCAATTTATCCGACGTGCAAAAATGGATGATAATTGGCTTTCGGGCCAAGGGTGGAAGTATTTTCGAAACGGCTAAGTCTGTAAACCGTTGACGTGCCGTTGTGACTGAAGTATACTGTACACGGCGAAATGGCGCTATTCAAAACTGGCGCCAAGGCAACTGCATTGCATCACGGGCCAAAGATGACGGGGGTGAACGGCAGCTCCGGATATGTGTAACGGCGAATATATCGTGCAACTCTTCAATGACTGACTGCCCACATGAATGAAGCGGCCACCAACAGCGTCTCCTCAACGAACGTTCAGCAAACGTTGCTGTATATTGGTTTCAGCAGAGTGTCCTGGTTAATCTCCCACACTGGCTCCTATTAATCGCCTAAATCGTAACTGGACGTCCACTGGGTGGCGGCAGGTGGCCTTTTCAGATGAATTATGTTTTATGCTCTATCGGAAACACGGGTGCTGACGTGTGTGGACCTGCAACAATCGTCGGAAGAGTATGGGGAACGTTTCAGTGGCATTACCTGGGTGATTTCGTCATTCTGGAAGGATCATCACAAGCATGCATCTATCCTTCGGAACCATGTCCACACCTGCATGCAGTGTGTTTTCCTCGGACTGATGGCATCTACCAGCAGCACAAAGCAAGGTGTCACACAACCCGCAGTGTACGGGCGTGGTTCGAAGAGCACCATATCTACATCTACGTGGTTACTCTGCTATTCACAATGAAGTGCCTGGCAGAGGGTTCAGTGAACCACCTTCAAGCTGTCTCTCAACCGTTCCACTCTCGAACGGCACGCTGGAAAAACGAGAACTTAAAATTTTCTGTGTGAGCCTTGATTTCTCTTATTTTGTCGTTATGATCATTTTTCCCTATGTAGGTGGGTGAATGTTTTGGCAACCGGAGGAGAAAATTGGTGATTGAAATTTCATGAGAAGATCCCGACGCAACGAAAAACGCTTTTTTTTTTTAATGATTGCCACTCCAATTCACGTATCATGTCTGTGACACTATCTCCCCTATTTCGCGTTAATACAAAACGATCTGCCCTTCTTTGTACTTTTTCGATGTCATCCGTCAGTCCCACCTGATGCGGATCCCACAGCGCACAGCAAGACTCCAGAATAGGTCGGGCAAGCGTAGTGTAAGCAATCTCTTTAGTAGACCCGTTGCCCGCCCCCGGTAACTGAGTGGTCAGCGTGACAGAGTGTCAATCGTAAGGGCCCGGATTCGATTCCCGGCTGGGTCGGAGATTTTCTCCGCTCAGGGACTGCGTGTTGTGTTGTCCTAATCATCATTATTTCATCCCCATCGACGCGCGAGTCGCCGAAGTGGCGTCAAATCAAAAGACTTGCACCAGGCGAACGGTCTACCCGACGGGAGGCCCTCGTCACATGACATTATTAGATAGTAGACCTGTTGCACCTCCTAAGTGTTCTGCCAATGAATCGCAGTCTTTGATTTGCTCTACCCACAATATTATCTATGTAATCTACATTACGCATTTGTAATTGTAATCCCTGAGTATTTAGTTGAATTTACATCCTTCAGATTTGTGTGACTTATCGTGTGATTAAAATGTAGCTGATTTCTTTTAGTACTCATGTGAATAACTTCACACTTTTCTTTATTCATTATTATTAACGTACTCCCCTGACCACCAGACGGCCCAGATTTAAACTCGATAGAGGATCTGGGGAAGCACCTCGATTGCGCCTTGGATCTTCAACCCAGGAACCTAGCGCAGCTGGCCACGGCGCTGGAGACGGCATGGCTCCACATCCCTAAAAATTGCTCTGAGCACTATGGGACTTAACATTTGTGGTCATCAGTCCCCTAGAACTTAGAACTACTTAAACCTAACTAACCTAAGGACATCACAAATATCCATGCCCGAGGCAGGATTCGAAGCTGCGACAGTAGCAGTCGCGCGGTTACGGACTGCGCGCCTAGAACCGCTAGACCACCGCGGCCGGCTCCACATCCCGGTCGCTACCTTTCAGAACCTCACTTACCATCTTCTTGCACGTCTCGCAACGGTCCGCGCAGCACAAGTTGGTTACTCAGCCTTTTGACAGGTGGTCATATTAACGTGACTGGACAGTGTATTACTCCTGCCAAACAAACAACTTAAATTCGCATCAGTATAGGATTTTATCAAAAAATTTGAACTAACGTAGAATACAAGGGAGAAAGTTAGTCTCTATGTAGCTACTGCAGTCTACATCCACATCAGATTGCTTACTGTAATCCCGTGCAGCCCTCTTCGTCTCTGTGTAGCTACTGCAGTCTACATCCACTTCAGTTCGCCAACTGTAATCAAGCCATAGTGTTTTTCTACAATTTATAACACTACTGCCTCCCCCCACCCCAAAAAAAGCACAAGCATTTCGTCAAAAGCAAATGGACTGTTCTTTGGAGCATGAGACTGTGACCTGACAATCGATCTCTTCCTTCAGTCAAGTTGTGCCTTATCTTTCTCTTCTCCCCATTTCGTTTCAGTATTTCTTATTTATCTATCCTATCTACTCGTCTAATATTCAGCATTATTCTGTAGCACAATATTACAAAACCCCTTGTTCTCTTCTTCTACCTATTGTTTCTATATGTAATTATACGCTCCGGACAGCACATAAACCTACAATGTTAATATGTTTCTCTTTTTCAGAAAAGCACCGAACAACTAAGTCGGAATACCTGGACGAGTTTCTGCACCACAGTTGAAAATTTTGTGAGATAAGGCCTCAAAATGGTTCAAATGGCTCTGAGTACTATGGGACTTAACATCTATGGTCATCAATCCCCTAGAACTTAGAACTACTTAAACCTAACTAACCGAAGGACATCACACAACACCCAGCCATCACGAGGCAGAGAAAATCCCAGACCCCGCCGGGAATCGAACCCGGGAACCCGGGCGTGGGAAGCGAGAACGCTACCGCACGACCACGAGATGCGAGCATATAAGCCCTCTGTGGAATTGTTATTCTCTAATTAACTTCCACTTTCTTGCAGTTCTTATCTTCCGCGATATCGAAGCAAGCATTTTTATTCTATTTATGTATTCTTTCAAAGTTTTTCCTAGCACCAAGAAGTATAGAAATATGAAACTTCGGATCATTAGCCATGAAACTCATTTGAAAATAAAAGTATTGGATTTTACTATTCGTAACTAGCGGATTCAGCGCCTGTTTCTGAAAATATCACTGCAAACATTAACAGGCCTCATATCATAATACTCCTTTTCAGAAAGCTCAAATGAAAAATGCTCCATAAATTAATTTTTACTTTTATTTCTGGCATTTGCAATAACAAACCATACTTGCTTCAGGGTAGATAGATAAAAAAATACCTTTATTGTCTAAATAGAAAAATATTCACACCTTTCCAACCTCAGATACTGTGTATACTGTCAAGGACTGGTAATATTTTAGACTAAACGCTTAACTGGATTAACCTGTATACAGTAAAAGTCAGATCCTGAAACTTTTAATTCTTCGTCACATTGAGCCATCCTCCCATCCAGGTGCAAATGCAGCAGGGGTAGGATGATAAACAACAAATCGCATCTTAGTAAGTTTTAATTAGTCTAATTTTATCTGGCATCTCCCTACCGGGTCGATATGCAGAGGATTAAAGTATTTAATAGTTTACGCGACAAAATTCAGTTCTTCGAGTTTTGCGATTTTCTGAGAAATACTAAGAGCTAAGACATTTTCAGAATTCTGATACACTCTCTCGGCACACAGATAGCCCATTAGTGCGACCTATTATGGATAATATACACCTGAGAAATATCACGGTATGTCTCACACACAATACGTCAGCAATCTATTTTGTAAAAATACTCTTTCTTCCAATCTTTCGAAACGTTCCAGTTCTTTCAGCAACATTACCACTTCATACCTCTGTTTATTGTGAACTGTAGTTTCTGTATTTCATGACTGGCTTCAGTTGTGATTTATGAATCCTGGCGTCAGACAGCTCATTTTTAGGTTCTGTGACGTATACATTTCCCAAAAGTAAGAAATACTGGTAAGCCTATGCACCAAGATGATAATCCGTCAATATCTATCTGGATCCAATTACATGAAGGTATATGGTTCCAGAGACCTTTTCAAATCTCAGATATCTATATCACATATGTGCAAAGTAAAGCAGCAAATGAAAATTTGTATCAAGCCCCGGGTTCGAACTCAGGTCCCTTGAAAAGTGCAGATGCGCTAACCACTACGACACACTGGCACACTCGATTTCCACAACAGCACAGACTACCCTATCACACGACGGCTTAGATGTGAATGGGAATTTGGATTGAGGAGAAAGGTTCATTAGGGTTGTCCACACAGTTGTGCAAAGCCCCTGTGCCAATACAACGTAGCGGTTAATGCATCTGCCTACTGAACAGGAGACCCGGGTTCGAATCCTGGCATTGGTACAAATTTTTATTCACCACTTCAGTCTGCATATATAGGGTGGTCATAATTAAACTTTCTCTATTTAACACGTAATAACACGAATACTAATTACCGTACGAGTACCATATTTGGTAGCATTAACGACCAGAGTATGTGGTGCATGACTTCCATGCCTCACAGCCCCACCATCCATATCCAGTTATGGCCATGAAGGTCCCGTGGTCAGTCATCGTGAATCATAGTCTCATACACCTGACCAGTTGCAGTCCACTTGTAGACGTGTCAACATGAGCTTGGACAAAAAGATCAGGGCTTTATTGGTGAAGCTCTACTACCGAAACAACAGTAATGCTCCAGCTGCCCTTCGAGAATATCACCGACTGAAAGGATTACGGAAGGGTCCTGTTATTCCATCTGCTGTGCGGAGCATTATGAAGAAGTTCGATTCAACTGGAGAACTGGGCGTCGCTCTGGGAAAAGGCCGACGAACGGTTGCACCACAGGTTGTTGATGAAATCGCTGTTGCTATGGCAGACAACGCTGTGCCCAATTCCCGATCGTCAGGCAGTGCATGTGCTATGTCACGACAGATGAACATCCCGTGGTCCACTGTACGAAAGGTGCTTCGAATCATTCTTAAATGGTATCCATACAAGATCCATTTCTTACAGCAGCTTGCAACACAGGACGCACAACAACGTGTTGACTTCACTCTCCATTTTCTCGCAAGGATTGAAGTTGACGAGGCCCTGGACCATACTATGGACAAACAAAGCTCTATTTTCTCTGACAGGTGAGGTAAACACGCAGAACTGCCGAGTGTGAGTATCTTCAACTGCAGGCAGCATGAAGTTCATAGTATGATGAAGGTGTCACAGTATGGTGTGGCTTCACGGCCACGTTCATCATTGACCCGTTTACTTTTGAATAGGTTGGGGCTCAAGGACCACGGACATGCAGTGTGACTGGCCAGCGTTACTGTGATATGTCGCGCCAGAGTGTCGTATCCGCCCTACAGGAGAGGGATGCATTGAACTCAACAGTTTTCATGCAAGATGGGTCCCCATCGCACATCGCTCGTTATGTTTACCTGCTTCTCCGAAACACATTTAGAAACGATCGAATTATCAGTCAATCGTTTCCAAATGCATGGCCGGCACGATCATCTGATCTCACTTCCTGTGATTTCTGGTTGTGGGACCGAGCGAGGTGGCGCAGTGGTTAGCACACTGGACCCGCATTCGGGAGGACGACGGTTCAATACCGTCTCCGGCAATCCTGATTTAGGTTTTCCGTGATTTCCCTAAATCGCTTCAGGCAAATGCCGGGATGGTTCCTTTGAAAGGGCACGGCCGATTTCCTTCGCATTCCTTCCCTCACCCGAGCTTGTGTTCCGACTCTAATGACCTCGTTGTTGACGGGACGTTAAACACTAATCTCCTCCTCCTCTGGTTGTGGAGCTACCTGAAGGATGGGGTTTACCAGGTGAACATTCACACATGTGGTTATCTGAGAGGCAGAGGCAAGAGAGGCAGCCAGCATACCTACGGGCATGCTTCGTTCTACCGTGCAGTATGCAATCCTGTACTTTCAGACTCTTTGGACACTGATGGGCGCCACGTTGAGTTCCTTTTTAGTGTTGCAGTTGAACTGATTCTGCATTATTTCTGTTCCCTATGTCCTCGATATTAATGCTACCAAGTTTGGTACTCGTACGGTAATTAGTTTCCATGTTATAAAGTGTTGAATATGGAAAGTTTAATTATAGCCACCCACTATATGTCAGATATCTGAGATTTGAAATCTCTCAAAAACCACGTAGTTTCATTTGATTAAAGCACCTGTGCTGAGGCTCCAGGCAAGATGCCCCGTGTCGTTCGCTTCTGAGGTGCTATTCCAATACGATGGGAGGGCCTCTACACTGCTGTTCGAGCTTAGGGGAACACCAAGTGGACTGAGGTGGAAATGGGAATTGGGACTGAGGAGGAAGGCAGGGTAGTCCATGCAGTTGTTCAATGTCACGTGCCAGGGTGGCACAGTGGTTAGTGCATCTGCCTTTGTGAGCAGGAAACCCAGGATCGAACCCAGGCCTTGATAAAAAAAAATTACCATTCGTTGCTTCATTCTGCGTATATACACAGATTTTTTAAAACCTGCTCTGGAACCAGATAGCTTCATCATTTCATCAAAGCACTAGTGCTTGGGTTTCAGGCTGTATTCCTCGTGTCGTTCGACGCTGAAATACTATTCGCATACAGTTGGAGAGCTTTTGCAATGTCTTTCGAATTTAGGGGGAATATCAAGTGGGCTGAGGCATGAATGGGAATTTGGATTAAGGAGGAAGGCATGCTAGGCTAGTCCGAGTGATTGCACAAAGCCACTGTGCCAGAGTGGCGTAGAGGCTGGAGCCTCTATCTTAGTGAGGGGAGATCTGGGTTCGAATCTTGGCCTTGGTATAAATCTTCATTTGTTGCTTCATTTTGTGTGTATCCATCATAGAAATTTGAGAACTGGAAAGGTCTCTGGAAACGTATAGATTTATGTGATCAAAACACCTATGCCTGGGTTTGCAAGATTCCCCATTTCGTTCGATCCTGAGGTGCTGTTTCAATACTTGTACAGTTGAGAGCGTTAGCGTTTAGAAGAGTACTAAGTCAGTGCCAGGGTGGCGTAACGATTATCACAGGAGCAGGAGTTCTAGTTTCGTTCCTGGCCTTGTTACAAATTTTCTTTTGTCGCTTCATTGTGCATACACAGACCACAGACGTTTGAAGTCTCTGGAACGATGTGGTTTCATTTGATTAAAGCACGTCTACCTGGATTTCAGGCAGGATCCCCCATTTGGTTCGATGCTGAGGGCGACTCCAATACTCGTACAGTTGAAGAGCCTCTGCAACGCTGTCGATGTTAAGGCGGGTACTAAGTGGGCTGAGCGTGTATGTGAACTTGGACTGAGGCTGCAGGCATGTGAGGATACTTCCTGCGATTGTGGAAAGCCACTGCGTCAGGGAGGCGTAGTGGTCAGAGCATCTGGCTTAGTGAGCAGTAGACCTGCAATCGAGTCCCAGCCCTGGTACAAATTTTCATTCATCGTTTCATTCTGCATATCTGCATCAAAGATAGTCTCTGGAACCATATAGTTTCTTTTTATTAAAGTGTCTATGCTGAGTTTCTAGGCGGGATCCCTTATTTCGTTCGACGCTGAGATCCTCTACAGTGCTGTTAGAGTTTAGGAGGAATGCCAAGTGTGTTAAGGCGTCTTTGGGAATTTGGACTGAGACGGGAGTCATGCTAAGTTAGTCCGTGCAACTTTGCAAAGCCACTGTGCCAGGATGGCGCAGTGATTATCACATCTGTCCAGTGAACAGGAGACCCGGGTTCGAATTACGGTATTGGTACAAATTTTCATTCCTCTCTTCAATCTGCATACATACATCATAGATGTTTGAAACTTGAAAAGATCTCTGTAACCATATCGTTTCATTTGATTACAGCATCTATGCTTGGGCTTCAGGAAGGATCCCCTATTTCTTTCGAAACTGAGGTGCTACTGCAATACGATTGGTGAGCCTCTGCAGTAGTGTTCGCCTGTATGGGAATACTAAGTAGGCTGAGGCGTGAATGGTAATTTGGATTGAGAAGGGAGTCGTCCTAGGGTGATGGTAGTAAAATGGCTCTGAGCACTATGTGACTTAACATCTGTGGTCATCAGTCCCCTAGAACTTAGAACTACTTAAACCTAACTAACATAAGGACATCACACACATCCATGCCCGAGGTAGGATTCGAACCTGCGACCGGAGCGGTCGCGCGGTTACAGACTGAAGGGCCTAGGCCGCACGGCCACACCGGTAGTAGTTAGTGCGTCTACCTAGTGAGCTGGAGACCCAAGTTCTAATTCCGGCGTTGGTCTAAGTTTCCATTCGTTCGTTCAGCAAGCATATATACATCTATCGGGATGTTAATCAGTTAATTATAACTAAATTGGAAGGTGAGGTGTTGTGTAATAACAACTTACTTTGCTACACAAAGCGCTTTGCCAACCTTATTTTTGCGGATAACTTCTTTATGGAACATTCCAAAGAACACGTGTTATATACAGGTCCATTTCGTCCATCTTGCTCCTTTCATTATACTGCCAGTATCTTCAAGATCTGGCCAGATGAGTTCGAAGCTCGTCTCCTGACATGCTCGAGTTTACCGCTGAGATGGAGAGAGAAGAAAAATTTGTTTTGTTAGGTGTTTTGCTTCGACGAATATCAGATGAGCGGCTCGGCCACTCTTTTTCTGGCAGGCCAACATATATTTCAGTGCGAAAAACTTCCACCATCCAGCCGAAAAGAGGTCAGTTTCAAACAAACTGTTTCTGACAAGGGCCACCTGGATTCCGATATCAGATACGAGAAAAAAGGTGGAAGAACGGAATTAGTTAACGACATATCATGTAAGTCACCTCTAAGAAACGAAAATATGGAGATAATCATCAGAAGATCATCAGCATGTAGCATTTTTTCCTCTCTTCCGAGCAGCATCCAGGCAGATGTTGACGAAATAGGCAGAGTCCTGAGCAGACAAGGTAGTTTTTGCTATCGTCTTCAGTCCGAAGATTGGTTTGGTGCAGCTGTGCACGCAACTATAATCTGTGGAAGTTTCTTCACTCCGAATAACTACTGAAAAGTACACTGACCAGCCAAAACATTATGACCACTGCCGACTATGACGTTGAATTAAGCGTGGAGGCTTTGCGGGCACGTGACACGGTTACAGAAGCGTGTACGGGGAGCAGATACACACGGGGGATCACCCTAAAGAAGATATGGGCGGCAAATGGGGAAATCCATTCAGATAAGCGACTTTGACAAAGGGCAGATTATTATTACGCAGAGCCTCAGAAGCTGGTCTAACGTTCACGTGCTACTGTCTTGAGCTTCTACGGAAAGAGGTACGACGACAGTGAAACTACTACTAGGCGGTGAATGGTTGGACGTCCACGACTCTTCACAGAACGTAGGCTCGATGGTGATCTGTGGCATCTCTGCCGGAAGAGCACAATGCACGCTAAAGCGTTTCGGAGCACACCGTACGTTGTTGAACATGGACTTCCGTAGCAGGCCACCCCTACGAGCAGGCCACCCCTACGTGTTCATATATTGACCCAACGATGTCGTCAATTACGACTGCAGTGGGCGCGAGACCATCGGAATTCGACCATCGATCAATGGAAACGTGTCCGCTCTTCGGGTGAATCACATTTATGCTACACTAAGTCGGTGGTCATCTCCACGAACGCCGTCATTGAGGTGAACGGTGACTCGAGACGTGCAGCGCGCCACGGACGCCGGCTGGTGGGAGCAATATTATGCTATGGGAGACATTCTCCTGCACTTGCATGGGACCTGTGGTAGTAATCGAAGACACGCTGACAGCTGCGAAACTCCTGCATCCCTTCGTGCTTGATTTCTTGCCCAACGGTGATGACATCGTTCGGCAGTATAATTGTCCGTCTCTCGGAACCATAACCGTGCTGCAGTGGTTTGAGGAGCACTATAGTGAACTCAGGTTCATTGCTCGGCGACCACATTCGCCTGACGTAAATCCTGTGGAACCCATCTCGGTCGCTATCTGGCGCCATCGTCGCGTACACATATCAGCGGCCCGTTATTTATGCGAAGTAAATGACCTGGGCGTAGACATCTAATGCCACATACCTCCACAAACCTACCAACAAAATGTCGGATGCCTGATATGCAGATTCTGTGACGTATTTCGTTCCAAAGATGGAAAAACAAGCTATTAAGCAGGTGGTCGTAATGTTTTGGCTCATCAGTGTATATCAATTTGAACCTCTATCTGTCGCTCTCACTCTACAGTTTGTATCCCTCACACTTTATCTTATGAGCTCCTATAACTCATCAGACTAATAAAATTAGTGTTAAAAGTTAAGGTCGAGATAACGGAGGCGTGGTTGAATGTGTAACATAGTAGGAATTGTGACTCGAACACATCGTGGTGGTTACACATCGCTCAGTTCGACTGTAGAATCGTTAGATTTTGTCTGATCTCCCAGCTACTGGCGAGAAGTGTAAAATTTGCAAGTAAAGTTATTGAAATGGGCTAGTTAAGCAACTAAAGGCGACAAGTATTTATGACTGAAAATTGAACAAAGTTTACTTTTGTTAAATAAAATAAATTTTCCTTGGGAAAAGAAATAAAATAAATCTAGTTTTGCCGTGAACAGTTCGTCAGTAAGACGAGAAGTAAAACTATCAGTACCTGAGATCTGAACAGGGCGAACTACCATACCAGCAAACCACAACACGGAATGCTCAATTCAGAAGTCCGAAATCGTCTTTACGTCATCAAAATAGGAAATTAAAGTTCATTACATGATTCTGTAGCCACTGGAAAGAGTTAATACAACTGTCCAACAATATCTATTTACTTTCACATTAGAGCTACTAGCTCGACAGAAATTACTGTTAACAGGATTCATAGTTCACTACAGCACATCGCGACACATTGCAAAATGGAACGTTTAACTCCCATCGAAAGTTAAATTTCTCACAGTCTGCAAACAGCATTCGTCTGTAAATGATGGATTAAAAGTTAGTTCAACACATAGCGTAGAACTTAAAGTCTTTCACATTCGGCATGGCTGATGTGACGCACAATTCTCTCCCCAGAAATGTCTACTACCGAATGCGTTGCCAGGACTGTAACCACGTCCCGGACACAAAAGACAAAACGCACTTGCGCATTCTATTAAAGAAGCATCGTTCATGTCATACTGTACTGTTCGCTACACCGGAAATTCCTTAAATGATCGCCAGTCAAATTTTACAAATAAAACATTTCTTGTAGTCATTTGCAGCCAACAACCCATATTAAAACTTTTTGGTTCTCTTAAATGCGTTACATATTGGAGAAGCTTATATTACTGGCAGATTTAAATAAATTTAACATTTCTATTGAAGCACTCAATATTGTAAAATCACAAAGACAGGAAACAGGTAATGGATATGCCTACACTGTGCTGAGTTCATAACACGAAAGTGAGGGACTTCTAGGACAGCCTGCATTGTTGCTAGATTTTTTCCCACATGCATCACATACCATTGCCATTTTTCCTCCCCCTCCCCCCACCCCTATGACATCACTATCCATGATGGTGGAAGTAGGCCACTTGTCCTAAGTTTAAAATGACGGGAAATCCAAAAAACTTCAAAATGGCGGGACTAGCCCAGTTGTCCTAAAAATTGGCAGGAATTTCTAAGTGCCCTCTTGTGATAGTCGGAAATTTAAAAAATCCAAGATGGTGGAACTAGCTCAATTGTGTTGCATTTAACATGGCCCGAAATTCAAAACTCCTGCGTTTCCCCCCCAATGCTCTGATGTTACACTCCAAGGTAGAGAAACTAGCTCACTCATCCCTCGTCGATACAGAAAGGAATATATACCACGGAGGAATAAACATTGCGAACAACTTTCTGAAGCATATAGCGAAACTGGCGACAGCGATATTGCAGACGACCTCTTCCGAAGTATGATAGTGCGAGACGCTAGAAAATGTACTTCAAACATTCGAGCTGAAAAGCATGGAGACTTCTGCGTAAGGTTGGCGGAGCCTGCAATAAACCTGGTCAGAAGCCTGGTATTTCAGGTAAATAAATCGCTAACTATATTGCTGAAACATCTAGATCGTCCTCTGACAAACAACATACTTCCGAAATAAAACGAGAACTCACCTCTCTTTCAGTGTCCAAACGAATCCAATTTCTCTTCCAACGGAGAAATAGCACAGCCAACTGGTTGCAAATAACTATTTAGTACATTGACCTAGGTTTCTCCACCTCTAAGGATTTCTTCGTCCGAATGAAATTTTAAAAGTCCTACAAAATAATACATAGAAAAATAACTTTGACAGAGACATCAAAAGAGATGAAAAAAGTCATAACATAGAAAGTTCACCTACGTAAAGATACATTGTAAGAAGCAACAGTCAAAGCTTAGAGCAGACATGCCCAAGTCAAAAATTAAAAACGTCCCAGCCTTTGGTACGTATACCTTGCAAGGAATATCAGACTGATCGACCCAATGGCTTAAATTTCCGCTACAGAAAAGAAAAAAGTAGCACTGCCTATTCGGTGCGGACAGTGACATACGCCCATTTGATACATTATAACAGAAATAATCGAATTAAAGTTACTTATAGAAAAGCAAAATTCAATGGCTGAGACCCTAACGTATACTTGAAAAAACGAAGTTGTCCAGTAAATGAAGTACAACTATGAGCCATCTATTAAGCTTTACGAAATACCCGTTACATAAAGTACACAATATTATAGAATATTTATACAAACAGCTGCACAGTCAGAAAATTAACTGCATGAAGGAAACGTCAGTAGTACACATCTATATGGGAGTTGAAGAAACAGATGTTTCGAAACCAGAGGCAGGAAAACATAGTAAAAAATTAAGGAATCAACATTCCGCGAGTAATGGATTAAAGCGTTTGAAAAAAAGTTTATTACGTAATTATAAATGTTCGTTGAGGCTGAGGCCATCATTCTTCGGAATATGCTTGAAAATCATCAGCTCTTCGAGTACGTCGAGACTGTGACCTTCCTTTTCCCTATATAATATGGAAATATCTTCAATACTTTTCGGTTTGTGACCGGAAATTAACAGACAATCAGCAAAAGTGGAATTATATATATCAGTGCCTCTTTTTCCCAATAAATGTTTCTTATACCTGATATTGAAATATCTTCCACTTTGTCCGATGTAATAAACAGGACACTATCATAAGTGATTTCATAAACTCCTTAACTGTGTTTTGGACTAACTGTGGACTTGAGATTACGAAAAAGATTTTTCTGCAAGTTATTGTAAGCGGAAAAGGCAATTTTTCATCCATATTTTTCAACTAGAAGACGACGAATTGTATAAGAAATGTTGTATGGAAATGAAATCGAAAAACTTTTTTTTATACTCGTTAATGTCAGAAACTGCACTGATGCCTGAAGTGGCCAGTTCTGCGTCAGTTTTAATTTTGAAGATGTTTTCAACTAACGAGGGATCATAACCCTTATTGACTGCAATACTTTTTGTTAAATTCATCCCATCAACAAGCTTGTCTGTTGACAAAGGTACAGAAACTGCACGATGAATGGCTGAATGGAAAAATGCGTTTTTAGGAGAATGAAGATACACTGAACTAACGGGCACAAACTTATCTTTATTAGTGGCGTTTCAAGAAATATCGAAGGAAAGTCTATCGTTGTCTATGGCAATATTAAGGTCCAAGTACTGTAACTGACGATCGTTATTTTCTAATTCACAAGTGAAGCTGATTTTTTCATTAACACTATTAAAAATTACAAACAAATGCTCAATACCTTCCCGGGAACCACTGTATATGATCAAAATGTCATCCACGTACCGACAATATGGCAAACATACCCCAATCAGATGCTGAAAAAGTATTGAAGAATTTTTCTCCCAGCGAATTAATGAAACCTTGGCCAAGAGGCCTGCTTGTGAATTATCCATTGGCAGGCCGTCAGGCTGATGATATAGTTTGCCACAGAATACAAAACAGTTGTATTTTACAACTATTCCTAGTGAACGAATTAGGTCAGGTAGTTGCTCATAACAAATATCTTTTTTAAAAAATACGTAGGTTTTATTCAACTACGTCAATAGTTGTTTGAACAGGTATATAGGTTCGTAATATCTAGTGAAAGTAATGTAGTATCCCGACCACACTCCAAATCTTTGATTTTACTGACATCGTTTAGAGTGTTTTTTCGGCAAAATAATTATTTAGAAAATCAAAGACTTATTTATTTTATCACGAAGAAGCCATGCTAACTCATGATGTGCATTGTTCATACTCTTCACAATAGATCTATCGGATGGTGAATTTTATGTACCTTAAACTGGGAAAGCAAGTTTGGGGGCTGTGGTTTCATATCAATGATTACAATAGTCCCTTTGTCAGATTTCGTTATAAGGGCGTAGTTTTCTTTTATCTTGACGTTAATATTTTTAATTATTTTTTAATATCAATCGTACAGACAGGAGTTTTTAACTGTAAATTTCTCAAAAATACTACGTACATTACGAGCTACCTTCGTTTGTCGAGAAGCATTCACTTTGACGCTATCGAGGTCTATTTTAAGATCTACTGTCATACTTTGCACAACATTTTTGTCTGACGGGCTAGGCATTACATTGTACTTAAGCCCTTTTCCCTAACAAGGCAATTTCTTGTGGTATAAAATCTATTTCAGTCTTATTCAGAATTATTTCAAAAAGTTTATGCTCAGACTTTTGAGAATTTCTAACAACAGGCTTTTTTACAGATAAAATGTTCATAAGTTTAGCCAGTGCCTTCCCAAGTCTTTTAGCAATACACTTCTTATAGCTGTCCACCTGCCATTAATAAAACGCTAAACTGCTTCTGTTTGAAAATTAAAATATATGCTAAAAACTTTTGTAAGATCAAGATTCAAAACAGAGGCCTCTTCGTTTAATCTGTCGTTTTTCTTGCGTGACCACTAATTTTATAGGAAATAGTTTTTTGAACTAGGCACTGAACAGTTTTGGGATCTTTCATGCACTGCTTGATGTTAACATAAGGGTTAACGTAATTTGGCAAAAGTCCATTTACTCCACAATGCACCGGAAGAAATATTACCGTCTTGAACATAACTGTTTTTCATCAACTGTATATAAGTTTCAACGGAAAAATAGCACAGACAACCGGTTGAAAATAACTCTTTAGTACTAAACAATTATTATAGAAGGTCTATCCGCTATGAGCTCTTATTTTAAAAAGTGGTGACTAAAAGCCATTATGTAGATTCCATCTAAACAACAACCGAAACACAAGTGCCATAACAAGTAGTCTAAGTACCTCGGTGTCGCCCTTGATCGCACCCTTTCATATATAAAAACATCTTGAAAATATCGCTGCCATGGTAAAATCGTCTAACAATATTATTCAAACATTGTGTGGAAAGATATGGGGAGCTTCAGTTGACACCTTGAGCGCATCGTCCATTGCGTTGGTCTTCTCAGCAGCCGAGTATTGTGCCCTGATGTTGCTCAACAGTTGCCACATGAACTTGATCGGCTTCCACTTGAACCGCACTATGCGGTTCGTAACTGGGAAAATCCGACCAACACTCATTCCTTGGTTTCCTCTGCTGAGAAACACCTATCCACCTGCAATCCGTAGAAGTGTGGCCTTGCTTAGGAAATACAGAACAACCTGGAGTTGCCCATACAGGAAGGAATATCAAGTCTACGACGAAATAGACTCTGTTCTAGAAACCCACCGTTACGGCAAACAGAAAGGGGAGATGCCAGTAATACCCAGGTGAGAGTCATCTGGGATCATAACTGTCAACTTATTGAAAATCGTGAAGAGTGTGAGTTGTTCCGAAACTGTAACTGTTGAACTGCTGGCACAGAACTTGACAGTAAACAAAAGGTAAAACTGAACAGAGCTCGCACTGGGCATGGTCGGAGTGCAGACTCACTTTGCAAATGGGATGCTACGGAGTCTCCGGCTTGTGACTGCGGGGCTCCGAACCAGACAATCAAACACATTATAGTTGAACATCCTTGCGATCCTATCAGGAGAGATGGATCGACATTATAATAGCTGACATACAGCTCTTATATGGATTAGGAATATAGATATTGACAGTCATTTAGTTTTATATGTAGTTTTGTCTTTCTGTTTCTTATTATATACAAGCAGTAAAGTCATATACCAGTATTTTTACACTGCATGTGAGCCATAGGAACAAATAAATTAAAAAGTTGTCGTAAGATAAAAATGGCATAAATTTTAAAAAGAAATCCAAGACAATAATCCGACTTCGTCCACCTACAGTCACCACTTGACCTCACTTTGCCACTCCCCTGACGTCACCGCTCACTTGTGTGCAGTTGGGCTACTACATTTAAACAGTTTTGGTCCGCAAGACCACAAGCCACCAAGGCAGGTGGCTGTTGGGTATAAGACTCAGCAGATGTGTTCTGTGCGTCCAAGTGAAAGGCTGATCATGCTGCAGCAGAGATTCATCCGGTCAGTTGGCAAACCGAAAAAACTGGCTCGCACAATCGATTGTATTAATCCTTCACTCTCTCAATGTTTTATTTGTTTCGTGTTTGTGTAGTGTAATAATATAACCGATTGCGCTCGTGCGTGCGTGCGTGCGTGCGTGAGTGTGTGTGTGTGTGTTTGTGTGTGTTTTCACGGTTTCCTTCTAATTATCCCTCAGTGCAACAGCTCTCTGATGTACACGATGCAATGCCTGCAACATTTGAACAGCAGAAATAAATTGTGGTCGAAGCAGGAAAGCGGCACGCAGCACTGTTTCCAGATTTGAGTTTCCACTATTGTCAACATCTGCACCGTCGTCTAGTCGCTAGCTTTGCATAGTGCACCGATGAATGTGTTGTTATTCACTGCAATGTACAAGCTGGCTGCCAGTGACAGCAAACGCCTTGCTGCCGGCAAGTCCTCGGATCAAGAATTCTACACAATGGTAAATTTTGAAAGTCCATGATTCAGCGACACGAAAGTAGTCTGTATCACCTTATGAGTGTCATCAATATGCACGAATTCAACACAAATGGCTTCAACGTTCATTTTGCCGAAACGCTGGCAGTGTTACTGGATAAACACACAACCGAGAAGAGTGTTCTACTTTGGAACAATTTTCACATTTTCGCCTCTAGGCATCTCTGTAATAAAAATTTAACATATTTTCTTACTGGGTTTTTAAATGAGCCGTTCACTTTTTATGTGCTGAAGTCTTTTTTTTTTTTTTGAAATTACAAAAATTACTCTGGGAAACTGAGGTTATAGCAAATGTAAAAACATGTTCTCAGGTCCAACATGGTCATGTACCGGGGAACAAATATCTTACCGAAATTTAAAAGGTTTGCAGTCGGTAAAATCTTCTCAATACGATTCTTAGTCGTGTATCGGTTATATTATTACTCTATTACATACCAATAGTCAGTAAGTGAAATCTAATTAGTCTAAAGTACTATAAAAAACAGTTATAAGTTAAGTAGCGCTTGAAACTGGAGCTGTTGGAAACTAACACACAAATTTCCGTTTTCAAGACAAGTAAAATTGTTAATACATTATGGAAACTAAGTTAATTTGCAAAAATTGCATGTTCTACGGCAAAAGATCTCTAGTTTAGAGGTAGAAAATGATGCACAAACGACACAGTTTGGCTTAACAGTCCACATGTTATATAACTAGTTCCAAAAATATGTAGAATTTTATTTGACACAAAATTCTGTAACTGAAGAAGTAAGAATATATTTCATATAACCTTAATATATTGTAGGGCACCTAAATATGTAGATCTCGACATACTTACAAATGCTGCACAAAACACAACCCAATATTTAGCGGCAGATAAACTGTAGAAAAAGTGCGCATTCCTTCATGTGATTCTAAAATAAGTGACTAAACTGAAGTACCGAATAAAAAACATCGTTTGCCCCTTTGTACATTTTCCTCGACGTATAACACTCTGCCCTACATGTACGGGAATTCACAAGAACACTGAAAATATATGACACAGCGGATAATAGACAGTGCACTTACCTTTACGAGTCTGCCTTCAGAAATTTTTATACTAGCAACGCCATCCGGCATGTGGTGGCCGACCTATTGAGTGGCTCCCTCACATGTCAGGATTTTGTGGAAATGTTTGGCGAGGACTTCACAGAACTTTCTCCTCAAAACACTTCCCTTCCAATGGAAGCATCCATTGCTAAGATTTTCGACGTGCATTGTCCATCAGTGTGCAGTATGCACAAAGCGTCAGCATCAGTACCAGACGTGGGTGCAAAACTACGTATATGTATTAGAAACTGTTTGTGTATACAACTATATTAGACCAAGTTAAGTCAATAAGTAATTGTCTTTAAACTGTATTTCACTGTTTTACTTGCACTCAACCTCCAACATTTTGTAACACATACTGAATTTAAACAAAGATAGATGAAGGTTTAAGGCAGAAAGGAAAGCAGGAACGACTTGTTTCACAAAGCATATTTACTTTCGCAGTAAACAAGTTACAAAAAGAACTGCATGCAAATAGTATTTTTTCACTAACTGTAATAGGTAGTGATAGTCAACAAGATACAAGAAAGCTGTGTACAAATAATCGTACAAAAATAATAAGACATAATTTTTTCTACAAATTGCAATGTGTTTTACTTACATTCCAGGAGACTTAACAGGATGTGGCAATGTAGAGCCTTAATAGTTGTTGTTGCAGCACATTTTTACATGAGATTAATTTTACAGTTACAGTTACATGAGATGAATTCTAACAGTTAAAATAGGTTCAGACGCCTAGAACAAATGGATCGTGTAATCTTGTGTATGGACGACTGGAAGGAAGTAAGGTGGGATGTGCTCTTGATAGAGCAGTAGCGTTACTTAGTCCCCTGACAGATGAGTGACAAACCTGCACGTTTCTCGAGCTGACCTATAGGCTGGCAATCTGGGAATAGTGGAGATTCCAGCAAACTTATGCACGATTTTCCGCATTTCTTGTTTATCAGGCTTGCATTACTCCAGGCCGTATATGTAAATCGATTCTGTCTCTCAAATTATCTGACGTGCTGTACTTCGGCGAGAAATTGTACATCACATGCGTGACATTTGTGGGTATTATGAAGAGGTACCCATGTGCGGAAACGTACCGTATCCGTTTTACGACTGTTTCAACCCAGACGTGTAATGTGTCCACGCCTGCTGAAGGGAAACAGAAAAGTCTCAGAGCTGCTTGTCCTGGTATTCACTAGGGGAACAGGATGAAGTGTACTACTTCTTGTGAGTTCGTATGGAAAGTTTAATTTGCGAGACTCCTGTAAAGACAGAGGAAGATCTGCAGTCACGATTTCAGGCGGCTGCACTAAAAACTGAAGAGACACCGGGTGAGCTGGCGAGTGTGTACCAGAACGTGCTTCGTAGGTACAATGTCTGTAACAACGTTGGTAGCCGCTGTTACAGTGCATCAGAACTATTCTGTACGTACAGTATGCTGGGCTGTTTTGTTTTGGAATACTGTAAACGTGTAATGTGTAAGTGTTAACACAAACATATGTTCTTGAGTGATAAATGGATGCTTCGTTGTTTCCTTTCGAATTGTTGCCTGTTAATTGTACTGCGTGAAGCCTAATTCAGTTCCTCAAGCACAAGTGGTACGTTTTCGGACATAGGTTTCATTCAAAACATTATGGACTCACTCCCCTCTACAAACCCTACAAGTTTGTAACGGGAATTTCCAAACACCGTGTATGTGTATCTTCTTAATTTTCTCTCTTGCTGGGCATACAAACCAAGATAAAATTTAGTGTGGCATATTTTACGAACCGTAAAGTATCAAAAAATATAACAGCAGCAACTAAACTTTAAGCATAAATGTGCTATTATACTGCAACTGCTCCCAGTATTTATAAAACTCTTTATGAATGCACTAGCAGTCACACTGATCAGTCTACATGTACGAATTTGCACGGGGTGAGTGTGACATATTGGTTACCGATTTTGACCAGGTTTTGGAAAGACGTTCCATACTGCTTCGGCTCTTTAGTAGCCACTCCTTAGAAGAAAAAAAAGAGTGATGAAGGAAAATCGCATCATCAGAGCTACAAATCGAAAGAGCGTCTAAAAACAAATATTTTTACATTTTTACTAATATAATGTAGGTTCCAAAGAATAATATTCCAGTTATTAACGTTTTTGTTTTCATGTTGTAGCTCGAGTACCCGTCGTTCTACATGCCTAACAGAACGAGATTGGCGACAGAGCCGTCAAGACATTAAACTACCAAAACGCTGGTCCATGTATAATTATTAGTCCTGGCTTATTTTTCATTCAATGTTTTTTTCGGTGTACTTGATAATGTTCTCATAATTAAAATACTTTTTTGTCTTTTTTAAATAAAATATCGGGAGGTGTGATTAATAATCAAAGAGGTATACATAACGTGTTGACTATTTTCATTATTATATAGGACTTTTGTAGTCAATGATGCTCAGTCGATCCGCACCGTGAAAGTGATACCAGCGAAATGTACTTCTCTTTGTCAACGACTTCAAAATAATCCGATATCAAAGCAAAGCAGAGATTTATAGCTTAGGGTGGATGCTACAAAAATTCATGCCTTGGTCCATAACGCCTGTCTTTTAGTGTATGCTTTTTTTGTACGCTGGGTACGCAGGCAAACTGGTATCTGACAGATCTGTTTCTACCAACGTGAATGAACGTGTTTTCTACGACCAGTGTACCGGGAAACATGTCAATGCGACGAGATTTCATTCGTGTGTTGCGCATCGTTCGCGAAATATTTATGTTTTGCCTGTTTCTGTAACAAGGTTCAGCCCCTGATTGCGAGAACGCTCACGAATAGACGATCAGTTAGGATCACATAATAGTATACTTCAGGCCCATTTTTATACTATGTATAACGATGAATATAACTGTCAATAGATCTACTAACTTGATTATTAATCACAGCGCCGTCCGAAGTGGCCGTGCGGTTCTAGGCGCTACAGTCTGGAACAGAGCGACCGCTACGGACGCAGGTTCGAATCCTACCACGGGCATGGATTTGTGTGATGTCCTTAGGTTAGTTAGGTTTAATTAGTTCTAAGTTCTAGGTGACTGATGACCTCAAAAGTTAATTCGCATAGTGCTCAGAGCCATTTGAACCATTATTCACAGCTCCCGCTGTTTTACTTCATAAACTTCTGTTTATCAGAATATTGTCAGACAAAACAAAACAAAAAATCAAATGAAGAAAAGCGACGACCAATAATCGAACACGGTCAAGTAGTTTAGTAGTTTAATGTCTTGAACACCACTTTTTTTATTTATTTTTTATATTTTTTATTTTTAGGAGGTTCGGGGCAAAGATGGCAGTGATCGTCTTCCGATCTTCCGAGTCCTGGCCTCAATGTCCCGTTCCCGTCCTCCCACAGCCGCGAAAGAAAAGGGCTTCAACGGGATCAAGAGAACTTTACTGGATCAAATTCATTTATTTATGAATTCAAACACACTACTGGCCATTAAAATTGCTACACCACGAAGATGACGTGCTACAGACGCGAAATTTAACCGACAGGAAGAAGATGCTCTGATATGCAAATGATTAGCTTCTCAGAGCATTTACACAAGGTTGGCGCCGGTGGCGACACCTACAACGTGCTGACATGAGGAAAGTTTCCAACCGATTTCTCATACACAAACAGCAGTTGACCGCCGTTGCCTGGTGAAACGTTGTTATGATGCCTGGTGTAAGGAGGAGAAATGCGTTCCCTCACGTTTCCGACTTTGATAAAGGTCGGATTGTAGCCTATCGCGATTGCGGTTTAACGTATCGCGACATTGCTGCTCTCGTTGGTCGAGATCCAATGACTGTTAGCCTGTTAGCAGAATATGGAATCGGTGGGTTCAGGAGCGTAATGCGGAACGCCGTGCTGGATCCCAACGACCTCGTATCACTAGCAGTCGAAATGACAGGCATCTTATCCGCATGGCTGTAACGGATCGTGCAGCCATGTCTCGATCCCTGAGTCAACAGATGGGGGCGTTTGCAAAAGAACAACCATCTGCCCGAACAGTTTGACGACGTTTGCAGCAGAATGGTCTATCAGCTCGTAGACAATGGCTGCGGTTATCCTAGACGCTGCATCACAGACAGGAGCGCCTGCGATGGTGTACTCAACGACGAACCTGGATGCAAGAATTACAAAACGTCATTTTTCGGATGAATCCAGGTTCTGTTTACAGCATCATGATGGTCGCATCCGTGTTTGGCGACATCACGGTAAACGCACATTGGAAGCGTGTATTCGTCATCGCCATACTGGCGTATCACCCGACGTGCCATTGGTAACACGTCTCGGTCACCTCTTGTTCGCATTGACGGCACTTTGAACAGTGGACATTACATTTCAGATGTGTTACGACTCGTGGCTCTACCTATCATTCGATCCCTGCGAAACCCTACATTTCAGCAGGATAAAGCACGACCACATGTTGCTGGTCCTGTACGGGCCTTTCTGGATACAGAAAGTGTTCGACTGCTGCCCTGGTGAACCGTATCGTGTTGAAGCTGCATGGGCAGCTGTACCTGTACACGCCATCCAAGCTGTGAATCAATGCCCAGGCGTATCAAGGTCGTTATTATGGCCAGAGGTGGTTGCTCTGGGTGCTGATTTCTCAGGATCTATGCACCCAAATTGCGTGAAAATGTAATCACAGGTCAGTTATAGTATAATATATTTGTTCAATGAATACCCGTTTATCATCTGCATTTCTTCTTGGTGTAGCAATTTTAATGGCCAGTAGTGTATATATACAATTTTTCATTTTTTTTTATATTTTTGGTTTTTATTCTTGTTTTTATTATTTTTAACTCGATCCTACAACCGCCACCAGAAGCTTCCAAGTCGTCTTCGCATAATGGATGTAAGAAAGACCATTTTCTCTGAGGATCGATCGTGTGCCGTGAATCATTTTCAAGTACTCGGAACGCCCCAATGGGCAGGAGGATTCTCGAATACTGCGCCTAAATAATTCGATAGTCGTGTGCGGTACAACGCATGGTGGCGGAACGCCTCATGAGTCGTCGTCAGATGGACACACAAGTCCAGAGAGCTATCGGGAGCGGCTTGCAAAAAGGAATACAGCGCCATACCCTTCAGCCAGTTGACGGCGTTCGTTGTGGTAGTGGGAAAGTAAGCGGTCTCTGGGTTGTGGGAGTTCGTCCGGCATGATAGACTCTGGCCGTCGTCGCAACAGGCGCGCCAACGTACGTTGTACAAGATCCCAGCATCTGCCTGTCACAGTACATGTAAGGCTGTGCGCGCCCGAATCGACGGCAGCACAGTGTAGACACAAAGGGTTGTCAGTGAGATGGGAATGGAGGCGCAGGCGTGTGGCTATTTTGCCGTTCACCAACATATACCACAAGGAACGAGGCTACGTGGGCAGGTATGGGGTGCGGACGGCTCGCCTCCCCCTGGTCCATCGGATGGTTGTCGTGCCTGATAGATGCGATAGTAATCTCTTGTGCTCGACGCCCTCGTCGGGGGTAGATCCACGGTCATGTAGCTCGGTTCGACCAGGAAATTGGTGGACGAAGATCACGTGGCGCGACGATCTGTAGCAGCGTCCCCGTCAAGCTGTTGTTGGTCGTGCTCCATGCTAGACGCATCGTCCGTATGTATAATGCATGCGCGCGGTTGTGACCGTGAGTCTACCCCAGGCCCCCTGCCAGTGGAGGCCTCGTCAAAGTAGTGAAGCGAACTTTTATTATATGACCTGCACTCACAAATTGTCCGTACGGTGGGACATGGCGACTATTACCGGAAGAATGTGCGCAAAATAATTAAGTTTGAATGCTTGGTCAGTGTTGACGTAACGCGTTCGGAGAATCGTATCCATATTGCGGAATCTGCTATCACATAGCGGCGCCCTTGTCCTTTGTAGTAGCCGGCGATATGTGGCTGTCGCACTTCAGTGAAATGAGTTCAGTGAGGGAACCTTTTGGTAGGGAATCGCTGTCGGGTAGAGAAAGAACTCTCCCGACATCCATGTACGCCGTCTTGCGCATGTTGACGACTCTGCCTGACACCGCGCCATAGCGACACAACCACTGAAGTGTCGCTTGGATTTCGATGCACGACTGCACTAAGAGCACCATGTCGTCAGTGAAGGCAGCACATCGGAAGGTCACGTCTTGAATGCAGATGCCTTCCAGTGCAGTGCAGGTTCGAGGTTCGACGCGATAAAGGACATCCCTGTCGCACCGACAGTCCAAGAGTAATGTGGCCGTTGACCATAATGCGGTAGCGCGCCCCTTGGATTAAGCGTAAGATCACCTTTGCTGACGCCTGCGAGAGGCCCATGCGTTCCAGAACGGAGCGAAGGGAACTGCGATCGATACGATCAAAGGCGTGATTAAAATCGACGGCGGTAAGGGTGCCTTGGAGGCGGCAGCCCGCTGCTAGCGTCGTGATGTCGCGATAGGCACCAAGTGCCCTGTGGATGTAGTTGTCGCCGCCTAAACATGTCTGGTCAGGATGGATCTTATGCCTGATGAAGGTCTGAAGACGTGTGCAGAGGATACGGGCTTTCAGGAGCGTAAAAGGACGACAGTCGTGACAATGGTGAGAACCGCTTAGTTTGGGAACTGACACCATGATTCCTTCGAGGAAATCTGTGGGAACGGTAAAATCGTCTCCGAGGAGGTCTTGAAACATCTGAATCCACTGAGCACAACAGGGGATAGAAGGCACGGTAGACTTCGTTCGGTATGCCGTCTGGACCCGGTGACTCATTTGGGGCGCTGCGTGCCAAGGCTGCTTTTAAGTCATCAGCATTTATGGGAGCCAGCAGGGCGTTGTCCTGGGCCACTACTCGGGGGTCAGGCAGACCGCACAGTTCGTACTCGCGAACAGTCTGTGGGTCCTCGGTGTAAAACGTCCTGTAATGCTGGACGAAAGCTGTAGCGATGGCACACTGCGAGTCGATGCGTCCACCCTGTACTGCCTCTACTGATGTTATAAGGTGAAGCTTGTGGTGGCGTCTCTCTCTGATTATGTTATATAAGAATGTCATTTCGGTGGGAATGGTGTCCTACACCCTCACCTGGACAGGGGCTCCGTCAAGCTGTTCCGCGGTGAGACGGGGTAGGCGAGATTTGAGACGATTAACCGGTGTCTGCCGTTCACGTGATAGCGGCTGGGTCATGAATTCCCTCAGCGCAGTGTAATAAAATTCCAACGTCGCCCGACGCCAGTACACTCTGTCACAGACATATTCCATGTGTCCGTCGGAGGGCCAGCTTGGCGCAGTCGAGCGAACAATGTGAGGTGGTAGGATGTGCGTGCAAACTCCGGAAACAGCGGCCCCACGTAGCAGCGATCTCAAGCCGACATGCGTCCTCGAACCGGTAGGAATCGTTCAGCGACCATGGACCACGGCTGTGGTATGTGAGCTGTCATGGGAGTGTGACCGAGCAGATATATGCCAAATGGTCAGTGAAGGCTGTCGGCCTCAGTTCCACGTCCCGTGTCACGGCGCGGAGTCCTCGTGAGACGTATATCCGGTCGAGGCGGCTGGCAGAGTGGTCAGAGTGGTCGTGAAGGAGACGCCACGTGTCGTGTAGTGCCAGATCTCACACGAGAGCCCGTAGTGCCGGGCGTGTAGAGTAGTGCGGTGTTTGGTCTGCTGGATCCAGGACGTTATTAAAACCGCCACCTATGATGTAGTGTTCCGTATTCCCAGTCAGCAGTGGAGCAATTTCGTCGGAATAAAAGGTGACCCTTTCTCTGCGACGAGATGACCCGGAGGGCGCGTAAACAATAACAACGCAGAACTCTCCCGCCGTGACGGCAACACCTCATGCAGATGGCAGGTACGTAACTTCTGATGCCTCTATGCCGTCGCGTAATGGGATGGCGGTTCCGCCGGCACCGTCGCTTGATGGGATGCTGTGGGCTATGTATCCATAAATGTTCAATTGTAGCTCTCAATGGGCTTCTTGAAGGAGGGTAATATCCAGGTCCGTTGCCCACAGCATACCATGGAACATGTGCGTCTTGTTGACAGAGCGTATGCCGTTAACGTTGACTGTGCCCACACGGTAGGATTGGGACATCTGAAAGGCGATTGAGTAGATGCAAATGGCGGCCTCTCGGTGATAATGGGGCCGCTTGGTTACCCTTCCTTTGCGGCAATTATCTTTAACGCAGCCCTTCTGCGAGTGTTAGGCCTCCCCATGTGAAACGCCGGTCCCGTGTGGCGAAGGAGTGTCAAGAGTGGCTTGTGCGTCTTCTGCCTCCACTTCAGTAGCGTAGTCACCGAGCGGGGAAGGGGTCGGTGACGGCGTGTCGTCATGGTCGTTGTGCCCCATCACCTAGTCTTTGTTCTGAGGGGCTTCAGTCATGGGAACGTTTGGGCTGGGCGAGGCCACCATCCTGTTCGCGATGTCGAACGCCTGCCTTGGGGCGGTGCTGGTAGATTCCTTTGGCAACGACGCGTCAGAGGCGGCGTCGGCAGCGTGCTCCCTGTCTCCGCCCCGTTGGTCGTCTTCCGTCGAGGGTCGGCGTTTCTTACGACGCTTCGGCGACCGTTGATTCCGCGTACGTGAGTTCGGTCCCGTCGAAGGGCTGGTATCAGTACTTTCGGCCATGTGGTCGGTGACAGCAACCGACGCCTCTGGTACGACGACGGTGGTGGTGGTGGTGGTGGTTGCGGACGTTGCGTCTTTCAAGGGCGTCTCGTCGTGCCGGACCACAGTCAAGGCGTCGTCGACGTCTGAGCTCGCGGGCGCATTGGACTGCAGTATGGGGTGGCATCTGTGCACGCCAACAGCACCCACTTCCACGTACGTAAGCGGTAATCCGGTTGGCACAGCTTTCTTAACGGTTCCGCACGTGGCACCTGGACAAGACGGCGCTGGAGCCAGTTGGATCGGACGTGGCCCTCCTGCCACAGCCGGCACACGTCCGCGATTGTCCGTTATAAATAATGATGGCTCCGATGAACACGTACGATGGCACGTGTTTGCGGAGTTCGATGCCTACCTGTCTGACGCCATTGAGCAGGCGATAGGTTTCAAAGATGTCCCACTTCTCTTCCGCTTAGCTTAGGACCGTTCCACGTGGCCGCAGCGCGTCAGTAACTAGCGCAGCGGGGACTTCCAACGGCAGTTCGAATATGTTCACCGTGCGCACAGCCGGTTACCGTGCTTACGTTACCGTCAGAGTGGCGAAAGCGGTAGCCGTTGGTGGAACGTCACATGCCTCTTCTTTCTTAATCTTGAGATAAATTATACTGGAAGTGATAGACAAGTGTATGCCTATCAGCTCGTGGCGATCGACATGCAGGTCGTCTCTCAGAAACCGTTCGATTTCATAAGCCTTCGGACTCGCGTAGGAATCGTCGAACGTGAGTTTCACCGTCGCCTGTCGGTAAGAGAATGGCATATCTTGTGAGAGCTCTAAATCACAACAGCGAACACAGTACCTCACGCAGCGAATAAACAAACACGTTTGAACGCTGCTCTGCGTGCCGCGTGTCACGGCTAAATGCCGACCAATATTTATGTTTGCCTGTTTCTGTTCAAAATGGTTCAAATGGCTCTGAGCACTATGGGACTTAACTTCTGAGGTCATCAGTCCCCTAGAACTTAGAGCTACTTAAACCTAACTAACCTAAGGACATTACACACTTCCATGCCTGAGGCAGGATTCGAACCTGCGACCGTAGCGGTCCCGCATTTCCAGACTGTAGCGTCTAGAACCGCTCGGCCACCCTGGCCGGCGCTGTTTGTGTAACAAGGTTCAGCCCCTGATTGCGAGAACGCTCACGAATAGACGACCAGTTAGGATCATATAATAACATACTTTAGGCGTATTTTTGTACTATGTATAACGATGAATATAGCTGTCAATAGATCATAAATATACTAATTTGATTATTAATCACACCTCCCGCTGTTTTACGTCAAAAGCTTCTGTTTGTCAGAATATTATCAGGCACAGCAAAAAAAGTATCGAATGAAGAAAAGCGACGACCAATAATCGAACACGGTCCAGTGGTTTAGTAGGTTAATGTCTTGACCACATTTTTTCTTTTCTTTTATCTCGTTTTTGTTCTATATTGTTCGTTGATTTGTTCCTTGCGGACGTCCGATGACCGCCCGTTTAGTGTGTTCGTTGTTCCTTTCACTCAGTTCTTTTTTAATTATTATTACAGATGGTAGCTACCCCTCTGACCGAACACGCTGAGCTACCGTGCCGGCACCACTCGAACGCCTACGTCGTTGTGCTGGACATGTAGAATAACGGGTACTCAGTTGGACCATTCCAATGTAAACACAGCCCACGTCAATATGGAGCCAACACTTGGGTCTGTGGCTTCGTGGGGTCTGGGCCATACTCAGAGTCTACCAGCAGCTCTTGCCAGCTGAAATAGGGACTCATCTGACGCAGGCCACGGTTTTCCAGTCGTCCAGGGTCCAACTGATTTGGTCAAAAGCCCAGGAGAGGCGCAGCAAGTGAGGTCGTGCTGTTAGCAAAGGCACTCGCTTCCGCCGTCTGCTGCCATTGCCCATCGACGCCAAATTTCGCCGCACTGTTCTAACGGATACGTCCGCCGTACGTCACACATCGATTTCTGCGGTTATTTTACGCAAATTGGCTTGTCTGCTACCACTGAGAATTCTATGCAAACGCCGCTGCTCTCGTACGTTAAGTAAAGGCCGTCAGCCACTGCGTTGTCTGTGGTCAGAGATAATGCTTGAAATTTTGTATTCTTGGCACATTCTTGACACTTTGGATCTCTGAATACTGAAATCTCTTAACGATTTCCGAAATGGAATGTCTCATCCGTCTTACTCTAGCTACCATTCCGTGTTCAAAATCTGTTAATTCCCCTTGTGCGGCCATAACCACGTAGGAAGCTTTACCACGTGAATATAAATGATTGCTCCGCCAATGCACTGCCCTTTTATATCTTGTGTAAGTCATACTACCGCCATCTGTATATGCGTATATCACTAACTCATGACTTTTCTCACCTCACGGTGTATCGCGACGTGGCTAGAAATTTGACAAATATTTATACAAGATTAAGCGTTATCTTTTGCAAAGTATGTGTTTGACAAAATGTCCACATGAGTCGATATAAAATCAGAAATTTCCTGACTGTACTGATGTAACAGCAGCACATCCATAATTTAGGCTGACGTATCTTTCGCTGAATTTCCAAGAACGACAATGTCACTGACACACTAAGTTAAAATAAGTTCCAGTTGCTGTTGAATGAGAGTGTAGAGAAACACTACTAGTCAGGAACAACGTGTACTGCAATTGTTTCAGCAACTTATAGCGAACGCAGAATAAGGCTGTATTAAGAGTGGAGCTTTCATCAGGTCCTCGGGGCCTGTAATGTTCTCGTCGTTACTCTCCCTTCTGGATGAGAGCAGTTTCATTTCCACATCTCTCAGCGATTTTTGGCAAGATTTTTTTCCACAGGGAAACACGCCAGTGCCCGCAGCCACGCAATTTTGACGGGGATTGTACGTGAAGCGCTGCTATCTCATTCAGCGGCGAAATGCTTTGGAAGGAAGCGAAAGAGATATTGTTCGCCATTTCATCTGCAGGTGCGTTCCTTTCCTTTGTGGTGGAGAAAATCAGAACCGTGAGGGAGCATCAAAGAAAGTACAGGATAAACAGAAGCCATTTGCCTGACTTCGGCAGTACGGTGGAGGTAACATTTTTCCAAAAACATTTTTTTTGCAAAGCAAACGAAGAGCCTTCAAAAGGGATGCTTCCTTCCTTTTTCATGCGTATATTTTTAGTGCACTGTACAGTTGAAAATGTTACTGCTTTTATATCACGTCGATGCTTGGTACGTTACGATGTTATGAATTTCATCTTGCATTTGTTTGCTTGTAAACGCAGCCTATCGGCTGAGTTAAAAATCTATCAATAATTCCTTCTGAAGCATATATTAAATGAAATAACACACAAGTATAACTTCAACGGTAAAAACGCTGTTAGTAGCTGTTTACAGTCTTATGTCAGTAGTATTCTTCGCTCAGAAATAGGTATAAGCTACAGGGAAAGACGAATAGTACACAATACGTACAAGAACCAAGGGGGAAATATAAGAAAGAAGTGCTCGGATTAAAAATGATGTGAGACAGGAATCCACGTTCTACACAGTCTGTACAAGAAGCAATAACGGAAATAAGATAAAGGTTCAGGATCGGGATTGAAACTCTGGGTGAAATTACATGAATGATAAGATTCTATGATGACTTTGCTAGGCTCATCGAAAGTGAGAAAAATTGCGCATTAAGGACGAAACAAAGTTCATACAAGAAACAGACTGAAAAGAGGGCATTCCTCGAAAAAAGGAAGTCTAAATTGAGGAAGAAGTTTCCGTGAATGTGCGTATGCAAAACAATATTGTGCGGAGGAAAATTGTGGGCTGTGGAAAAACTGGAAAATACGGTGATCGAACCGTTTGGTTTGTTATGCCGTAGAAGGATATTTAAAATTAGGTGCAATGGTAAGAAATGAGGAAGAACTTTACTGAACCAACAAGGGAAAAACGACACACATCAAAAAAAGTTTTGCATCACCCCGGTTCCCAGAACTCCTGAAGATAGACGTTGACTGTGGATATTGTATCACAGACACAGTCCCTTTGAATGCTCGGAGATGTCACTAAACCCGCCCAAAGATGTAAACAACCATACATGAGCACCGCCTGTTAGACGGAGGGGGTCAGACAGCCGATCAGTTCCAGTCATTCCACCAGGAAGGAAGTACACGGCTCATATTGTCTGTAGTTCAACCTTGTCTAGACGGTCAATACCGCGGCTCGATCGCGTCCGCATTGTTACTTTGTGCCAGGAAGGGCTCTCAACAAGGAATTGTCCTGGCGTCTCGAAGTGAACCAAACCTATGTTGTTCGAACATGGAGGAGATACAGAGAGACAAGAACTGTCGATGACATGCCTTGCTCAGGTCGCCCAAGGGCTACTACTACAATGGATGATTACTACCTACGGTCCGCATCTCGTCGTCTTGCGGTGGCGTTCTCGCTTCCCACGCCCCGGTTCCCGGGTTCGATTCCCGGCGGGGTCAGGGATTTTCTCTGCCTCGTGATGACTGGGTGTTGTGTGATGTCCTTAGGTTAGTTAGGTTTCAGTAGTTGTAAGTTCTAGCGGACTGATGACCATAGATGTTAAGTCCCATTGTGTTCAGAGCCGTTTTTTGCTACCTACGGATTATGGCTCAGAGGAAACCTGCCAGCAACGCCACCATGTTGAATAATGCTTTTAGAGCATTTGCTGCTAGAGGTGGTCACATGTCGCACTGAGCGCATTAACTACTTGTCGGAATGTGTGTGTACATCCGTTAAGTTGGAAGAAACGAAGAATATTTTTGTCTACCGTTATGCATGTTGCAGTTATTTAAATTCTGTATTCTTTATATTGCTTCTACTTTACTATCAACTAATAATATTGTTTTGTGGCAAAATAAACGCAACATTGATAATTTTCGGTTTGTTGCTTTAATTTTGGACACCAGTATAGATGTTGTTGTTGTGGTCTTCAGTCCAGAGACTGGTTTGATGCAGCTCTCCATGCTACTCTATCTTGTGCAAGCTTCTTCCTCTCCCAGTACCTACTGTAACCTACATCCTTCTGAATCTGTTTTGTGTACTCATCCCTTGGTCTCCCTCTACGATTTTTACCTTCCATGCTGCCCTCCAGTCCTAAATTGGTGATCCCTTGATGTCTCAGAATATGCCCTACCACCCGATCCCTTCTTCTAGTCAAGTTGTGACACAAATTTCTCTCCTCTCCAATTCTATGCAATACCTCCTCATTAGTTATGTGATCTACCCATCTAATCTTCAGCCGGCAGCGGTGGTCTCGCGGTTCTAGGCGCGCAGTCCGGAACCGTGCGACTGCTACGGTCGCAGGTTCGAATCCTGCCTCGGGCATGGATGTGTGTGATGTCCTTAGGTTAGTTAGGTTTAAGTAGTTCTAAGTTCTAGTGGACTGATGACCACAGCAGTTGAGTCCCATAGTGCTCAGAGCCACTTGAATCATCTAATCTTCAGCATTCTTCTGTAGCACCACATTTCGAAAGCTTCTATTCTCTTTTTGTCTAAACAATTTAACGTCCACGTTTCACTTCCATACATGGCTACACTCCATACAAATACTTTCAGAAATGACTTCCTGATATTTAAATCTAAACTCGATGTTAACAAATTTCTCTTCTTCAGAAACGCTTTCCTTGCCAATGCCAGTCTACATTTTATATCCTCTCTACTTCGACCATCATCAGTTATTTTGCTCCCCAAATAGCAAAACTCCTTTACTACTTTAAGTGTCTCATTTCCTAATCTAATTCCCTCACCATCACATCGACTTAATTCGACTACATTCCATTATCCTCGTTTTGCTTTTGTTCATGTTCATCTTATATCCTCCTTTCAAGACATTGTCCATTTCGTTCCACTGCTCTTCCACGTCCTTTGCTGTCTCTGACAAAATTACAATGTCATCGGCGAGCCTCAAAGTTTTTATTTCTCCTCCATGGATTTTAATACCTACTCCGTATTTTTCTTTTGTTTCCTTTACTGGTTGCTCAATATGCAGATTGAATAACATCGGGGATAGGCTACAACCCTGTCTCACACCCTTCCCAACCACTGTTTCCCTTTCATGCCCCTCGACTCTTATAACTACCATTTGGTTTCTGTACAAATTGTAAATAGCCTTTCGCTCCCTGTATTTTACACCTACCACCTTTAGAATTTGAAAGACAGTATTCCAATCAACATTGTCAAAAGCTTTCTCTAAGTCTACAAATGCTAGAAACGTAGGTTTGCCTTTCCTTAATCTATTTTCTAAGATAAGCCGTAGTGTCAGTATTGCCTCACGTGTTCCAACATTTCTGCGGAATCTATACTAATCTTCCCCGAGGTCGGATTCTACCAGTTTTTCCATTCGTCTGTAAAGAATTCTTGTTAGTATTTTGCAGCCGTGGCTTATTAAACTGATAGCTCGGTAATTTTCCCATTTGTCAACACCTACTTTCTATGGGATTGGAATTATTATATTTTTCTTGAAGTCTGAGGGTATTTCGCCTGACTCATACATCTTGCTCACTAAATGGTAGAGTTTTGTTAGGCCTGGCTCTCCCAAGACTGTCATTAGTTCTAACGGGATGTTGTCTACTCAGGGGGCCTTGTTTTAGACTTAGATCTTTCAGTGTTCTGTCAAACTCTTCACGCAGTATCATATCTCCCATTTCATCTTCATCTGCTTTCTCTTCCATTTCTATAATATTGTCCTCAAGAACATCGCCCTTGTATAGACCCTCTCTATACTCCTTCCACCTTTCTGCTTTCCCTTCTTTGCTTAGTACTGGGTTTCCATGTGTGCTCTTGATATTCATGCAAGTCGTCGTCTTTTCTCCAAAGGTCTCTTTAATTTTTCTGTAGGCAGTATCTATCTTACCCTTAGTGATATGTGCCTCTACATCCTTACATTTGTCCTCTAGCCATCCCTGCTTAGCCATTTTGCACTTCCTGTCCATCTCATTTTTGAGACGTTTGTATTCCTTTTTGCCTGCTACATTTACGGCATTTTTGTATTGTCTCCTTCACTGTGGTGGCTCATCGTCCATGTAGTTAATCCCAACATAGGGTATCACGAGCTCAAACCACCTTCAGGTGCCTTTAAACTTGCCTGTATAATTGTGTAACGAGAGACTGGCTGGCTATTACGCCCGGTTGAATTCTCATGGTTTGTGAAATATCAGTGGTTCATCATATGCGAATGCAATGGCAGGGATTGTGGTTGCAGAGTATAGTGCATACACTACCAGATGGAGAAATCTTCAAGCTCAACTTGAACCACCGCGGAGCATCACTAGCAGAACCACTGTAGTGTTTCGTGTGGCTGGTTAAGCAGTTTACATTATATTGGAGGTAATTCTACATTTCCAAGTAAATTTGTGGGGTTTACTCTATAGACCGGGCTTTATTATTGTTATCGTTCCTTTCAAGCCTACTCTCGACCACATGGGTCTCAATTCATGTGAATTCTCCTCCTCCTCCTGGCGTGTGACTGTTTTTCCGTTCCTGAGTCCATTTCACTCCAATTCTAGGCCGCACATTTCCTGCTGTTATAAGTAAGAGAAAGGAGGCATTCTTTCAGTGTAAATATACGCCTTGTGTCGTGTGACCATAATATCCGTAGTTGCATTATACGAGGACTGTTCCGAAAGTAAGATCCGATCGTTCACGAAATGGAAACTACTGTGAGAATCAAAATCTTTTGTTTGCTACAGCTTCCTACACCTTCCGGTTACTTCTTTACACAGTCGCTGCTCCGACTTAAACATTTGTCCTAGCGTTGTACCACCTTTCCAGCACTCTCGTCATAGAAGGCAGCCGCCTGTGCTTTGTGCCAATTCTCTAAGCTTGTCTACAGCTCGTCGACTGTGCCAAAAATTGTCTTCGAAGCCAGTAGTTCATGTGAGCGGGTCATCCATTTACAGGCTTTATTGAGGGTGATAAAACTTCCCATCGAAAACGCTGCAGGAGTATATTCGTTACCTCTGCACCGTGTGGCCGAGAATTGTGAGGAAAGAACCACAAGACAGTTGTGTTATGTGGGCTGCATGACATCAGGCGAAATCTCTCACTTGCCCATCATACTTTGCAGGAGGCACTGTTTAGTTAGGCATCTTTATGTGCTCACCGTGCGCTCACAACTGAAAAGAGTGATGTGACGCGATCGACGGGCATACTAGAGACACTGCCCAATACATCTGTGCAAAGATTTATTGGATTTTCAGTGTGGTTTCCATTTCGCGACCGATCGGACCTTACTTTTTGAACAACCCTCATGGTTATTGAAGTTATTTTAAATCTATCTGTGCAACAAGAAGTAAGTGTATATTTTTCATCGTTCGCATTTCGTTTTATTGATAAAACATAATCAACAGTCCTTAATGAAACATACTTATAATTTGGCTTGCTGTCTACCCTTAAAATAGTTCGTTGCGAAAGTTTCTGATTTTACTTACAGTATTCTGTGTCCGATTTTCGCTCACGTCTGAAGAAATCGTCTACTTATACATTCCAGTGATATTCTCTCGTTTGGCACTGCTATTTTTCACATAGTCCCACATTTCTTCACAGCACTACACACATCTTTATGTGTAACACGACGCATAGTGGCACCGCTACAGTCTGTTTGCATACTTCTGGCTTAACGTGTTTCTCTGTGGTTGTAGGTGTGTAGTGTTGCTAACGTAGCCGTTAATTTGGTTTTTAACCGCATCTAAATATGTTAGCTTCCCATGTGATATGTTATTTGAGCATTGTGTCGTTTAATTACGTTAATTTATATACTTGCACATCTAAATGGTCAGTAGTTGGGAGGGGTAAGTTAGGGGACGAAGACCCTGGCATTTGGCCAAGTGGTGAAGTGAAGCCTCTGAAGAGCCTTAACAAGTGCTCTTTTTATGTTTGATATTTCCTTTTCGGTATTCTTCTTTGCTACGTGAGTTAATCTACTGTCAAGTTTATGATTAAGTCGGTTCGGTAATTATTGTTATTGTTTACGTCAGTACAAGCATGGTAGCGAATAGTGAATGCACGAAGTGGGTACGGGAAGAGTGAGTTGGTAATGGGATAGAGGAAAGATGTGAAAAAGAAATGGAGGGGAAACTTGAATAGAGAGAAAGAGGGGGAAAAGAAAAGTCACCTTTTTTATATGTGTTTTATTCTTCGATTTTTATAGTGTCTGGTTTCAATATTTATCTCGTCATTCCGTAGCCGTTTACTGTGACTTAGTACTTCTTGTATGCGATAGTTTCCTTGAAAAGTGAGGTGGCGTCTGTTTTTGTTGGTTTTTGTGGTGCTCATATCTATTTCTGTTTTGTTTGGTCTACGAAATTCCTGTTTAAGGTAGCTTGAAAAAGTTAAGTGATTTGTATTGTATATCCATGCCCTGGTGCGCTCTTTATATCTTGTACCGGCTATCACAACGTAGATTTTGCCACAGTCCCTGCAATTGAGTTGATAGATGTCAGACTGTTGATATATGTCTGGCTTTAGTTTTAGTTTTGGGGTGTGCTTTTATATTAAAATATTCATTTTTGAAGGCATTTTTATATCTGATTTGTTTAGTTAATTTTGGTAGATCACTGATGTCATTTTCTGTCCCTGTGTTGTTTCTGTGTCTTGGGAGACAAGAAAAGACAGTCACAACCACACCTTTCACATAATATTCAGAAAACCCACAACAACAGGTACAATAATAAATGCAACTTCACAACATCCACAGAATCACAAACAAGTTGCAATCACATACATGCTAAAAAGATTCAATAAGATTTCCTAGAAACTTTTGATTATCAAAAAGAGCTAGCACTTATAAAAATATAGCGTTACAAATCAATACAAGAAGAGCAATTACATAATCTGAGCAAAAGCACCAAAGATGAAACAAGACAAACTACGCCAACACATAAAAGCAGTCCAATCATCATCAAATGGCATACAGTGACCTATCACAACAAAATATGGCATAAATATATCCTCCCAATTGAATAACTCAAAATAGGAACACATCCCAAAAACTAAAACAACATCATAACAGTAAAACCAGACAGACGACTACAGTATGGTATCTACAATCTCAATTGTAGGGACTTTGAGACAAAATCTAGGTCAGGACTGCTGGTAGGATATTTCACACATGACGTTAAAATGTTGGTTGTGCATGTCTCACAACTAAAAATCTGAATGAAATGATACAATTTCAGATACTTCACTGGTCTCATACTGATATGATTTTATGTATATAGAACGAAGTGGCGAGTAAAAATTTGCACCTCGGACGGGAATCGAAGCAGGGTCACCTGCTTGCTAGGCAAGCGCGTTAGCCATTAAACCACATTGGAACATCGGTTCAGACAACTGCACGGATAACCTGGCATGACTACCTCCTCAATCCAAATTCGCACTGCCGCCCCAGTCTGCTTTAAATTCCCCTTTTCGCACGAACAGAATAGCCGAGGTTCTCCATGTCCTGGAAGAGCGACTAAGCATCAAACCTAAATGGCAGATCCGCACTGAAACCCAGGCGCAGGTACTTACACAAATGAAATTATACAATTTCTGAGACTTTGCTAGTCTCAAACAGATACGATTTTACGTATGTAGACTGCAGTTGAAGGGGGAATTTAAAGTAGACTCTGGACGTAGTGAGATTGTGGATCGAGGAGAGAGCTATGCCAGGGTAATCCGTGCAGTTGTGTGAAGCGCTGTGCCAAGGTGGCTTAGGGGATAAGGCACGTGCTTAATAAGTAAGAAATCCAGGTTCGAATCCCGGCCTTTGTGCAAATTTTAATTCGTCGCTTCAGTCCATGTTCATAAAACAAAAATTTATGTCAATCTTCATACTACGAATCGAATCCCAGCATGCATTCCGATGCCTATTGTCACTTTGTGACACACTCGTTTTCTACCTCATGCTTAATGAATTTACCTTGTGGTACGATGCCCATATCTTTAAGGATCAGGCCTCTTTTTCCGTTTATGACCTCAGCCTACAAATATTGTGTTAACACCACCTCTGCGGAATTATCACCATTCACAGTAGTCATAAAAAGAACGCATCAAGGAACACCACATCAGCCACCAATTCGCTTGCCTGGTGGATTAAGTGAGCAAGTGCAGAAGAAAGAATGAGTTAGGTCACCCACGGTGTAGCCGCAAAGCTGCAGAACACGTGAGATGTTAGCTGCCGACTATCAAACAGACGCAACATAAACGATGAGGGGGTGGTCAACGCGTCATGCCGACGTCGCTTCTGCCACAAACGCCTTCAGAGAAAATACACATTGCCGAGTGGTGAGATGAGACAAGTCGTCCCTGCCCTCCCTCACTTACTACATTAGTGAATACTGAGTCATGCCTATGGTTGTCCGTGAGGCACTGAGATTTATATCTGTATTGATGACATGGCAATAAATGGAACTGTTTCCATGTTTTAATTCTTTAAAGATCTGTTTTCATTGTGACTTTATTTGTTATTTCAATTCACCCTTACATTTGTCATTTTCTGTTTATTTCAATTAAAATAAATTTTGACTGATACTGTCACCAAATCCTAACTCTTAATAATAATTTCTCTGGAAAAACTGTGAGGCGTTATTGATTGACTCACTGCCGTATATTCCCGGTTTCTGGACAGATTTGATCCTCAATTCATTTATTTAAAAAATTACCTAAGATGGAGGACAAACGATTTCAAACGCTTTTCATTCTTGGACGCAACAAGTAACTAAATTGCAGTTTCTTTTTCTTTCCATCTCCGAAAGTAGGTCCTATCTCGAGTGTCCATACAGAAAGAAATAAGCGAACCATCCCTTAAATCTCTGGAATTTGGAGTCAATGGATAGGATGATTTCTTACATCATTCCTCGAGAGCCAACCTTATAAAAAGAAGAATGTAATTTGATTCTTGGTCTCTTGTAGCTGAGAGCACCTCGTACTTCACGTACGTTTTGTCGACGTGATTTTTTAAGTGCATAGACAGATAGACAGAGATATTTTTATTAAATGAGAAGTTAGTACATTACTGTAAACCAACACCTGATATTCTGCAATAGCAATCATAACTATAAACGACTGTCGATATTAAAATAGAAACGTATCCAGTCTTAAACGCACTTACTCCTTCGTGCGCTGCACTGGAGGGTGCAAGACAGATTTTGGCCACCACACCTGAAGCTCTACGAAAGGAATCTTCATGAAGCAATATTGCTCTCAGTACTAGTTTCCCTTACCCTTATAATTATTTCTGCGCTATCTTTAGACGAAGGTAATTCCCTTGTAATTTGCTTTTTTTCTGAGAATTGTTTCAGTTGCTCAGTCTGCACAAAGGGGTTGACAACAATATGAAAACAGTACACATATCGTCTAATACGGTGTAGTAAAACTTTCTGCATTCAAAATAGCTTTCAGTAGTCTCGGAATGGATAAATACAGGTCCCGTATGATTTTCAAGGGTATCTTATACCAGTATTCCTGCAAAATAGCTGCAACTTCATCGAACAATGATGGAAGTGGATACCGATCACGCATCTTTCTCTCAAAACTAGACAACAAAGGCTCAATAACATTGAGATCTGGTAACTGCAGTGTCCAGGGGAGATGCGACAACACATCCTCATTCTCACAAAACGAATCCTGCACGATGCGAGCTGTATAAACAAGGACGCTGTTGTCTTAGAGCACAGCACCACGCTGGGGAACAAACATTGCACCATGAGATGGATATGATAAGCCAAAATGTTCACATAACCCATGGCAGTAATACGAGCTTGCAGAGTAACCATTGGATCTGTGGAATACCAGGCCATTGTTGCTCAAATCATCACCCCCCCCCCCCCTCCTTCACACCCCTGTTTTACTCTTGGAAGGGACAATACTCATCCAACCAAAAGACTTTCTTCCATTGCTTCATAGTGTATGTTTTATGGCCTAGGCATCACGTCTTCCTATTGCGGGTATCTGCGTCAGTGATGAGTGGTTACGGAATCCCAACTCGCCCTAAACTTCCCTGCTTATGAAACCCCTTCGATGTTTCGGTGCTGACAGTGTTCGCGAGTACGACATTCATTTCTGCAGTGACTTTTGCAGCAGTCTACGCACACTTCATCCGCGCTGTAACTCAGTGGATGATGTATTCCCGCTTTCCTTGTATGCGATATAAATCTTCGATACGATGCCTCTTGAAACACCAGACACTTCGATTGCTTTGATTACGGAAGAACCCATCAGACGAAAGCCAAAAATATGAGCATGTCCGATTGTGCTGATCTTCGGCATACTGCACTTACAACTATACAGAACACTGTTCTGACCAGGACTGACACTTGTAACGTATTGAGGACATTGCACAGGTGCCGTCCGTTGTCAGAAGCAGCAGTGTAACTTGCAGGCCTGGGTAGCGTCTGCATTTATTTTCATACATGCATTTCTCTCGGTGTTTCCTAATTTTGTCCACCCCTTGTATACACCCTATAAATTAAAACTCAACTCAGTAATGATGTATTATGTAGTCGCAGCTTCATCCACGAACTTATGTTATATATATTTCATACAGATATTACATATATCACACTGTTCACACACACTTCCGCATGTTTTTATCTGTGTCTGTAGTAACGTTTTCCCTACAGTATCATCTGGATCCTGTGGAAACTTGTAATTCTGCCTGGGTATGACGATTCAGAAAGTCATGGGCTATGGTTCAACTTTGAGGTGTGAAGAAGGGAAGAAACAGATACTTTTAAGTATTCCATGTCAACTAAACACAAGAGAAATACGAACGGGCCGTTTTCGAACATTTTTACATGTTACAGCTTCTCACTCCCAGTTTCACCCCTGGGAGTGGTAAGTGTATATTACTAGGAAGAATTTTTATGCAAATAATTACATAAATAACACAAAAAATTAGTTACATAGAAACAAAATTTGATTAAACTTGCTCCAGACTTTCCTGAGTTACGACTCTATAACACTCCATTTCAGCCCCCCCCCCTTCCCTACCCCCTTCTTATAGGTAGGTTGATCTTACCTCCACAAGTGCAACTTTCTGGGCAGTAAGTGATATACGAGTATGAACCAAGTTTGGTTGAAATCGGTACAGTCGTTTAGGAGGAGTTGTGAAACATACGTGCGTACATACACTCCTGGAAATGGAAAAAAGAACACATTGACACCGGTGTGTCAGACCCACCATACTTGCTCCGGACACTGCGAGAGGGCTGTACAAGCAATGATCACACGCACGGCACAGCGGACACACCAGGAACCGCGGTGTTGGCCGTCGAATGGCGCTAGCTGCGCAGCATTTGTGCACCGCCGCCGTCAGTGTCAGCCAGTTTGCCGTGGCATACGGAGCTCCATCGCAGTCTTTAACACTGGTAGCATGCCGCGACAGCCTGGACGTGAACCGTATGTGCAGTTGACGGACTTTGAGCGAGGGCGTATAGTGGACATGCGGGAGGCCGGGTGACCGTACCGCCGAATTGCTCAACACGTGGGGCGTGAGGTCTCCACAGTACATCGATGTTGTCGCCAGTGGACGGAGGAAGGTGCACGTGCCCGTCGACCTGGGACCGGACCGCAGCGACGCACGGATGCACGCCAAGACCGTAGGATCCTACGCAGTGCCGTAGGGGACCGCACCGCCACTTCCCAGCAAATTAGGGACACTGTTGCTCCTGGGGTATCGGCGAGGACCATTCGCAACCGTCTCCATGAAGCTGGGCTACGGTCCCGCACACCGTTAGGCCGTCTTCCGCTCACGCCCCAACATCGTGCAGCCCGCCTCCAGTGGTGTCGCGACAGGCGTGAATGGAGGGACGAATGGAGACGTGTCGTCTTCAGCGATGAGAGTCGCTTCTGCCTTGGTGCCAATGATGGTCGTATGCGTGTGATCTCCTACACTGGCCGTACACCTCTGGTGATCGTCGAGGGGACACTGAATAGTGCACGGTACATCCAAACCGTCATCGAACCCATCGTTCTACCATTCCTAGACCGGCAAGGGAACTTGCTGTTCCAACAGGACAATGCACGTCCGCATGTATCCCGTGCCACCCAACGTGCTCTAGAAGGTGTAAGTCAACTACCCTGGCCAGCAAGATCTCCGAATCTGTCCCCCATTGAGCATGTTTGGGACTGGATGAAGCGTCGTCTCACGCGGTCTGCACGTCCAGCACGAACGCTGGTCCAACTGAGGCGCCAGTGGAAATAGCATGGCAAGCCGTTCCACAGGACTACATCCAGCATCTCTACGATCGTCTCCATGGGAGAATAGCAGCCTGCATTGCTGCGAAAGGTGGATATACACTGTACTAGTGCCAACATTGTACATGCTCTGTTGCCTGTGTCTATGTGGCTGTGGTTCTGTCAGTGTGATCATGTGATGTATCTGACCCCAGGAATGTGTCAATAAAGTTTCCCCTTCCTGGGACAATGAATTCACGGTCTTCTTATTTCAATTTCCAGGAGTGTATAAACAATGATTATTGTAAATATGCATATTGCTGTAGACACAGACAATAGGTATGCATAATTATTCAATATTCTTATAAATAACTAAATTCTCTATGGTGTATAAACTGGAGGGGTAGGTGATCAAAGTGATCTGCATTTTTTTTATCTTTGAACCAAAGGAAGGAATAAATGCATTGCGTTGGAATCATTAAACATTTAGGTGTTATTATTTGATTGTCGATATGTGATCGCTACCCTTTTTACTTCTTATAGTCATATAAAAGCAAATAATTTATTAGGTACAAAAGGCACGATTCCTTACTATATCGGATAAGAAATCTGTAGCCACTTTCGATCTGATGCCCCTCCCGCTCCCCCCCCCCCCCCCCCCCCTCAACTCTCAAAGTGAATGAAGACAGTTTTCTTGCTCTCGCACCAGAGAGGAGCGATCTCCCGAAACCGTACCAAGACAGTGTACCGTGTCAGGTGACTGGTAGTTGGATCGCTTGGATGTAATGTGTAGGGGCTACCGTACACGTCCCTGAGGGAGACCATTTCCCTAGATTATCTATCGGCCTCCTTTCGCTTTTTCAGTTCCAATCGCTTGTTTTACAACAGACTTTCTGTTGACAGAACTTGTCTTCCTAATGGGTCATAGCACCCGTTGTCTATGTATGTCATCGTAGACATCTGACTTCTTCGAAATCCACCCTGAATATGCCTGGTCAGTTATAGTTCTACCAGAAAAAGAGCTCCCTGGTTGGAAACTACACAGTTCCTTTACAGATGATTGGTGAAACTGTCTTGATGTACAGTGAATGAAAGGCGATCTAAAGGGACGAGATGTTTCAATTACAATGGTGTTTCTCTTCGGAAAGCAATAACCAGTTGTCAGCAGTCACAGCCCGAATCGAACTACTCAGAAGCAAAACAATGAACTTTACATTCATAATAAGACACAAAAATTAATTCCTTGTAAGGGAGGGTTGGATGACTGTGTGCAGCAGGTAATCGCACGCGTTCAATATTTGAAGGTTGCAGGTAAAATAATAACTTCCAAATAGTGCTGTCCCTTTTTGTTCCTGTAAGTAACAAGATACTGGCTTCAAGAAGAAGAGATGGAAAACTGTGCTATACTGGACAACCAGGAAAGACGAAAAAGAAAACCACGAGAAAGGATGAAACACCAGAGTAATCGGAGATATCGGATGTTTCCGGCATTTGTGGTGACAACGATGATTACGATAACCAGTTTACTGTCTCACAGAAAACACTACCTATACCTAGTCAAGAACTTAATGAGTTACTTTGCATACATGGAGAATTAGGTAAAGACAAAGAATTGTTGTAGAAATGTGTTTTGTGCTCTGCTTGGAATCATGCCGCCTGTACTGTAGAAGACACACCCGGACTATGTTTGTGATGTCTGCTTATGCAAGAAATGAACATTCTAAAGATTTTTATGAAGATCCAACATGCCGATGAAGGATAGGACCAGCAACTTCGGCTATTCCACTTTCATTTTCCTTCCATATCAGTCACAGTTGCGATAATTGTAATGTCTTCTTGGTGACTAGTTTCGGACTACCACGTCCATTTTCAAACCATGGCTTGCAAAAGATCTTATGTGCTAACAAAGGCGAAATTACAATGTACTACCATGACTGTACATACAAGTTGGACGTTACATAAAGCGTTCTATTTTTTTCTCTGTACAATACATGTTGTTAGATACCTTAGACGTAAGCGAATAACCAAATATTTATTATTCCTCACCAGTAATCACTACGTAGATACAAAACTTCAGATGAGCATACAATGTGAACTATTTCCAATCGAACACATCAAACCAACGCAGCGTACCCTAGTCCCCTTGTAACCTCCGTAGAGGTTTGTGACAACCTCATACGTAACTGAAACATCACATTCATTTTTAGTCAGTCCTGACAGACCACTCTAAAGTAACATACCTTAATTGCAATTGTTACGATTAATTACAATCATTCACATTTCTTTTACATACATAATTGTGGCGCATCACGCATTATAATAAAATTAAAGCAGTGCCCAGAAATAATAGATGTCAGTCACGATTGATACAGCAAGTTTCAATTATTATTTTTTCCTTTCTTTATAAAATTTATTAAAATAATCATTAATTATAAATTCTTGAGACTGACACAATTCAGTAATAACATTTCATTCGTGTGGCAATCGGTTGTTGATCGGTAGTCTATTTTTCCTTTATACATTATATTACTACCATTTTTATGGTTCAGTACGGCAATCTGTGAAAACGGAGTTCTTTTAGGTTCCCTCTGCTGTCCGTCTGTTTCTGTCCCTGTCTGTCCGACTGGCTGTCCGAATGTTAACACCCCTTTTTCTCAGAAACGGATAGATGCATCAAGTTCAAATTTATGTCACACGTTAAGGTCTCTCGTTCCTTGACGGTGTAAAAATTGTAAGCTTCTACCTCAATTCAGTAATAAGATATGGCCATTTATGTTATCCGTTTTGATATTCGAAAACTCACACATCAAAACCTTTAGGGTACTTCCTGTTGACCTGTAATCATGAAATTTGACAAGAAGCAAGGTTCCACAGTACAAACAAAGGAAAAAATCCAAAAATTGTTAATTTGTAATTATGTCACACGAGAAATTATTTTTTTTACTATTTTAGTGTGTCTGTCTGCTGTCCATCTGTTACGACAGCTTCTATTGAACAGAGTGGCGTATCAAGGCTAATTTCTATGATCCGTTGCCGGTGTAAAACATTTAAGCCTATAAGTCAGCTCAGTGAAACTACGAGGGTTGTCCGGAAAGTAAGTTACGATCGGTCGCGAAATGGAAACCACAGTGAAAACCAGAAACGTTTTATTTGCAATACTTAGTTACACCTTCCATCTACTTCTTTACATAGTCGCCGCTCCAACTTCGAGATTTGTCGTAGTGTTGTATCAACTTTCAAATATCCTCGCCATAGAAAGCAGCCGCCTGTGCTTTCGGCCAATTATCTGCACTGGTCTGCAGCTCGTTGTCTGTGGAAAAATGTTGTCTTCGTATTGTGGGTGATCAAATACTTCTCATCGGAAACGCTGCAAGAGCGTCTTCATTGCCCCTGCAGTGTGCGGCCGAGAATTGGCATGAAGAAGGAACTGCTCGACAGTTGTGTTACGTGGGCTGCATGACACAGGCGAAATCTCTAACCAGGCCACATACTTGGCGGGAGAGGCTATTCCCTATGTATCTTTACGTGCTCACTGTTCACTCAAAACTGAAAAGAGCGTCGCGACAGGATCAACGGCACACTAGAGACACTGCCCAACACATCTGTGCAAAACTTTACCGGATTTTCCCAGTGGTTTCCATTTCGCGACCGATCGAAACTTACGTTCTGGACAACCCTCGTATTCGGCCACACGTACTTAAACTCGCAAACACACATTAAAATGTATAGGGTGCTTCCCGTCAATCTGGAATCATGAAATTCGGCAAGAAGCAAGGTTTCACAGTACACGTAAAGGAAAAAAATCCGAAAGTTGTTAAATGGTAATTACATAACGCGAAAAAACATATTTTGCTGCGCATTGCATTCATCATCCGTCAGAAGCGTAATAGATAAACATTGTGAAGTTTGCATGGAACCCGCATTTCGTACAATATTTGTACATCAAATTACCACCCTTCAACAACATGGGGTGCACCATTCAGCTCACATCATATAACGTTAAATCTCATAGACCATCTCGTGTGCTATAATGAGCTCACATCGTTAAATATCAACACTTTGAAAACCCATTCATCTCCGAAACAGGTCAATTCCTCATACTAATTAAACCGCTGACGTTTAGAGACAACCTGCCTACAGTACATTTCACACATGCCCCGACCAGGTAGATGACGAATAGTCGATACCTTGTTACATATTAAGATACAAACATTACATTCATGGTATTATATCATCCTCTCACAGCATAAATAAAAATAGTGACCCCTACCACCAGACGTTTCAAATGTTCACCTATGCGTCTCTCCCCTGACATATGCATTGCGTACAAACGTATTATTTTCATGCAGCTACTAATATACTGCCTTCCATATCCAGCCACAATAAACCAGGCATACTGGCAGTAAAAACAAACCAAAAAATTGCTCCACACAACATTTAGGTAAGCCTAACTTATCAAACATTCCCGAGTGCTTTGTTATGGCACGCATTTCTGTTGCACTTACAGGCCGTAATGTTGAAACATACCGAGAATTACTGAAATATATAATTATTGTCTTATCCTGTGCATTACCAAATGTTTTCATTTTCTTTAACATACTGTAATTATACTGTCAATTATAGGCCTTGAGTCCATTCATTATTTTATCAGGCTCATTAATTTCATTTCTATACATTTCTATCTCCTCAAGCAAGTCTTGCTTTAGTTCTTTAGGGGCAAAACGCAAAATTTTTAAAGTGTCTTCTATGCTGCCAGCCGTGTGATTAGTGCTACGCTGTCCTTAAATTGTTCTAATATTCAGGTATACATGGTCTCTGTATCTAACATTGAAGCCGTGTCCGGTCTAACCAACGTGGAATCATTCACATGTTCCACATCGTAACTTGTATAATTTCGATGCTCCCCTCATTCACTCGTGTTAATCCATGCTTCACTCTGAATCCCCAATGCCCCTTTCTTTTCTCTGAAAAGCTATGTTAATATTTTTGGGAAACGCAGAGACCAGCTTCTCTGAAGATTATTCCATGTACTGTAAGGCAACAACTTTACTCTTGTACCCTTCAGCTATAGGCACCGGTTTAAGGATCCGTATTTTAGACCGACAGTTTACACAGCTCCGTTGCCAATGCATGAGAAAACGCTATTTTATGTTGTGAGTGATGGTCTGAATTAGCACCTATTTGTGCATCTGCTTGTGTTAATTAACGTTAGTTTTCCCGTCCCCTCTTATAACAGTAATGTCCAAAATTTTTATTTTCTGATCTGCTGCTTTTTCTATAGTGTACTTTATATTTCCACGCTGCTGGTTAAATATTGACTGGAGGGCTAGAAGTTCGCAACCCCTCCTTTTAGTATTAAAAACGTACCATCTACATACCGCTTGTAAACCACAATCTTGCTTGCAAATTCTGCGTTGCCAAGTAAAATATTAATTTCCAGATTACTTACAGAAATATCCGCAAGTCGCTCAGAGAGACAATTTCCCATAGCGAATCCAAGTTTCTGTTGGAAAACCGTGCCATCGAACTCGGAATAATTGTAACTTAAAGTAAATTAATATTTTTTTGAAATTTATGACTGCTATATCGTTGATCTACATTCTACATCTACATTTATACTCCGCAAGCCACCCAACGGTGTGTGGCGGAGGGAACTTTACGTGCCACTGTCATTACCTCCCTTTCCTGTTCCAGTCGCGTATGGTTCGTGGGAAGAACGACTGCCGGAAAGCCTCCGTGCGCGCTCGAATCTCTCTAACTTTACATTCGCGATCTCCTAGGGAGGTATAAATAGGGGGAAGCAATATATTCGATACCTCATCCAGAAACGCACCCTCTCGGAACCTGGACAGCAAGCTACACCGCGATGCAGAGCGCCTCTCTTGCAGAGTCTGCCACTTGAGTTTGCTAAACATCTCCGTAACACTATCATGGTTACCAAATAAGCCTGAGACGAAACGCACCACTCTTCTTTGGATCTTCTCTATCTGCTCTGTCAACCAGACCTGGTACGGATCCCACACTCATGAGCAATACTCAAGTATAGGTCGAACGATTGTTTTGTAAGCCACCTCCTTTGTTGATGGACTACATTTTCTAAGGACTCTCCCAATGAATCTCAACCTGGCACCCGCCTTACCAACAATTAATTTTATATGATCATTCCACTTCAAATCGTTTCGCACGCATACTCCCAGATATTTTACGAAAGTAACTGCTACCAGTGTTTGTTCCGCTATCATATAATCATACAATAAAAGACTCTTCTTTCCATGTATTCGCAATACATTACATTTGTCTGTGTTAAGGGTCAGTTGCCACTCCCTGCACCAAGTGCCTATCCGCTGCAGATCATCCTGCATTTCGCTGCAATTTTCTAATGCTGCAACTTCTCTGCATACAACAGCAACATCCGCGAAAAGCCGCATGGATCTTCCGACACTATCTACTATGTCATTTACATATATTGTGAAAAGCAATGGTCCCATAACACTCCCCTGTGGCACACCAGAGGTTACTTTAACGCCTGTAGACGTCTGTCCTTTGAGAACAACATGCTGTGTTCTATTTGCTAAAAACTCTTCAATCCAGCCACACAGCTGGTCTGATATTCCGTAGGCTCTTACTTTGTTTATCAGGTGACAGTGCGGAACTGTATCGAAAGCCCTCCGGAAGTCAAAGAAAATGGAATCTACCTGGGAGCCTGCATTTAATACTTCCTTGGTCTCATGAACAAATAAAGCGAGTTGGGTCTCACACGATCGCTGTTTCCGGAACCGTGTTGATTCCTACAGAGTAGAATCTGGGTTTCCAGAAATGGCATGATACGGGAGCAAAAAACATGTTCTAAAATTCTACAACAGATCGATGTCAGAGATATAGGCCTATAGTTTTGCGCATCTGCTCGACGACCCTTCTTAAAAACTCGAAGTATCTGTGCTCTTTTCCAATCATTTGGAACCTTCCATTCCTCTAGAGACTTGCGGTACACGGCTGTTAGAAGGGGGGCAAGTTCTTTCGCGTACTCTGTGTAGAATCGAATTGGTATCCCGTCAGGTCCAGTGGACTTTCCTCTGATGAGTGATTTCAGTTGCTTTTCTATTCCTTGGACACTTATTTCGATGTCAGCCATTTTTTCGTTTGTGCGAGGATTTAGAGAAGGAACTGCAGTGAAGTCTTCCTGTGTGATACAGCTTTGGAAAAAAGTGTTTAGTATTTCAGCTCTGTTTCAATTCCATTATCATACCAGAGTGTCTAGATATGGTGTTTCGATCCACTTACTGATTTAACGTAAGACCAGAACTTCCTGGGATTTTCTGTCAAGTCGGTACATAGAATTTTATTTTCGGATTCACTGAATCACTGAACGCTTCACGCATAGCCCTCCTTACGCTAACTTTGACATCGTTTAGCCGCGCGGGGTTAGCCGAGCGGTGTGGGGCGCTGCAGTCATAGACCGTGCGGCTGGTCCCGGCGGAGGTTCGAGTCCTCCCTCGGGCATGGGTGCGTGTGTTTGTCCTTGGGATAATTTAGTTTAAGTAGTGTGTAAGCTTAGGGACTGATGACCTTAGCAGTTAAGTCCCATAAGATTTCACACACATTTGAACTTTTTTTTTTTGACAGCGTTTAGCTTCTGTTTGTCTGAGAGGTTTACTTCAGTTCTTGATTAATGAAAACATACTTGGCAAATGCTTTCGCTTCTGTTCGTCTTGCGACGATCCAAGAACGTCGCAGTACGAATGCCCCTGCCTGACCCTATTATTCATTACCTCGGGGTTCCTAAAACCAACAAAATAGAACCGAGGTCCTATTCCATTATCCATGAGTTACAGGTGTTATGTTTGTGTACACCGTATTGTAGAGCTCCTTCAGTTTTATTATAATGCACGATGCATAACAATTGTGAAGTAAAAGAAATGTAAAAGCTTGTAAATAATCGTAACAATTGTGACTAAGGTTTGTGATGTTAGAGTGGTCTGTTACTACTGACTAAAATTCTGTGTGACGTACAGTTACGTATGACACTGTCGTATATCACTGGAAATGTCCTCTGCCGAGATTACGAGGCGACTAGGGTACGCCGCGTTTGTTTGCTGTGTTCAATTCGAAAGAATTCACATCGTCTGCAAACACGAGGTTTATCATTATGTACCTACGTAATGATTACTGGTGAGGAATAACGAATATTTGGTTCTTAATGTATAGTAGTGGGAACTGTAAAATTACACTTATGGCTAAGATGTATAAATCACATATTGCCCAGAGTAAAAAATAAGAAAAGTAATGTTTTATGTAACTTTCTCCTGGTTTGTACACTAATTGAAGTACATCGTAATTTTGCCTTTGTTAACACATAAAATCTCTTGTAAGCCATGGTTTGAAAACGGACGTGGGAGTCCGAAATGAGTTACCACAAAAAAATGACTATCATCGCAACTGTAACGGATACTGAAGGAAGATACACATTCTAAAGGTTGTAGAAGTGTGAAAATGGTTGTGGTTACACATTTCATGTTACTGTTTATATACATGTTCATATTCTAATATCTACCAAAAATTGACAGTTAATTTAAGCGGCCATTATTTTCATTCATGTGTATTTAATATAAGCTTCCCTTCTCAAGCGCACAATTCTCAATCCACTGAGGATAATTGCGCCATGGGGCAGGGAACTACGTGCAATCGCTTCTTTGTGATATTACAGTTAAACTCCATTGTACTATTTCACTTTTACATTAAAATTTATTTAGTATAGTAAAAGTTAAGAAACTGCAGCAAGCTCAAATACCGTTGGTTTTAAGTTAGGCCCACTTGTTATGATTGTATGAAAATAGTAATTTTAGCTCAAGTGCACACAACTTCCCGGCTTGCCCCTCATGTTTGAGTAGTATACTAAGGGAAGTGTGCTTCGCTTAACATCAAAACTGAGAGCGACACAGAAGTGAAAGCGTGAAAGAATTGTCCTGTCTGCGAAACAACATTGTACAGGATAGCCGAATAAAGAAAGATATCACAATAGAATGGTACTGCTGAAGAAACCTCTCTACAAAAAATGAACTGTACTGGTCTCAGTTAGTGATAGGGAAATGAGGAAGGCGTCAATGGGATCTACGTTTAGAGCATGGCATTGTACTGAGTTGTAATGTGCATTATTGGGTATTTGGGGAGAAAGTACCTGGAAGCATTTGCAATGTGGTGCCATCGAAGAATGTTAAAAATTTTTACTCAGGCCAAGTACGAAATGAGGAAGTACTAAAAAGAATAAGCGAGAAAAACTGACAGGTTAATCCTGCATCTGCTATGGCATATAAGAGTATTTAAAGTGACTGTGGAAAGGCTAAAAGAGCTAAAAACAGTAGGGCAAACAAAGACTAAATTATAATGCATATTTGCAGTATTAGCTAAGCAGGACTGAAAGATTAGCTGAAGATTTAATACAATGAGGACAGCATCATACCATATCAGACACTGATGACTAAACAAAATTATTACCTTCCTTGTATAATATTGGGCTCTGTATTCTTTTGCAAAGGTCTTTAACAAGCTGGCAGCAGACATAAAGCAAGGAACTATTGACAGATGCAAATTCAAAACAAAATTAAAATATTGTCGTATTATTCACTTGCTGTAGGCCTGTAGCAATCTGAGTGCACTCGGAACAAAATTCTGGTTCGACAACTAGACTGGGAACAATACACAGCAAACAGCCTCTGCTTCACCGCCAGACAGTTTTCTCGCAGTCCGATAAAAGAAATTCTGCGGTAAGAGGTTTTATTGTTTCCAATTTAATAGATTCTCAGAAGGTCTCTAACACCAGAGTTTATTAATTCTGAAATGCCAGAAGCTACCAAATTAATTAAACAAACAACAAAATATTATGATATAACCCTGTGAAACTGAAGAAGACTACCACAAAACAAGAACAGGATCATTAACGAAGCATTTAAAACGAAACTGAATGTCTACAAGCACGAAAATTTCTGGTTCAAGAAGGGTAATGGATTACACGAACTTAACAATCAAGATACCTGTGTAGAACTTCGTGCATGTTTTAAAAGGTCTTTCAAATGATTTTCACCGCAGAGAAAGATTTCCATCAGAAATTCCGCTATAACCCAAATGAAGAGCAAACTGCTAGACAAATTACATGGCTCAAGAATAATAAAGCATCTGGTGCAAACGGATTTGTTTCAGAATTCCAGCAATTAGCTTGACCAATTACGTTAATGGAAATCACATTGATCATGCAAAACATTTTCAAACTGAGAAAATTCTAGATCATTGTTAAATTGCATTGATGGATCCACTGTATAAGAATGGACGTGAAACAGATGTTAACAATTATAGAAGGATTTCTCGTTTTCCTGCCTTATAAAGAATTCTATCTCACTGCCTTACGGAGCTTAACAACAACGCGCCGCGCAGGATTAGCCGAGCGGTCTTAGGCGCTGCAGTCATGGCCTGTGCGGCTGGTCCCGGCGGAGGTTCGAGTCCTCCCTCGCGCATGGGTGTGTGTGTTTGTCCTTAGGATTATTTAGCTTAAGTAGCGTTTAAGCTTAGGAACTGATGACCTTAGCAGTCAAGTCCCATAAGATTTCACACACATTTGTACATTTTTGAACAACAACACGTACACAAATTTAGTGAATATGAAACAGGTTTCATATCAAGTAGTTCTTGCCCAAAACAAATTTTATGCCAGAAACTAACGGGCAGAAATAAAAAAAAATAAAAAAGGAATTCTCACTTTCGTAGATTTGGAAAAAGCTGAAGCCAGCCGGAGTAGCCGAGCGGTTCTAGGCGCTTCAGTCTGGAACCGCGCGACCGCTGCGGTCGCAGGTTCGAATTCTGCCTCGGGCATGGATGTGTGTGATGTCCTTAGGTTAGTTAGGTTTAACTAGTTCTAAGTTCTAGGGGACTCATGACCTCAGATGTTAAGTCCCATAGTGCTCAGAGCCATTTGAACCATTTTTTTGAAAAAGCTTATTACAAAGTGTAGCATAAGACTATCTTCCGCATTTTGAAAGAATAATGTTTGGACCTTAAAACCACAGCAAATATCAGTTAAACACTAGATGGTACAACATGTAAGGCAAAACTGAGGTTTAGAAACTTTGGACCATTTTTAAATAAAATCAGGAATGAGACGAGGTGATACACTCTTCTCATTATTTTTTAGCTATGTTTTAGAGAAAAGTAATCCAAGAGTGTCGAAAATCGAAATCGGAAATTAAAATTTACGAACCAATCTATTTAGAAAGAACAAATATTAGGACAGACAGCTTAGATTTTGCGGACGACCTGACACTTGTATTTCAGGATATTCAAACAGCTCGAGAATAGATAGAAATCGTAAATGAAGCATTAGAAAGAGTAAGTCTCCAAACGTCACTTGAAAAAAAACCGTAGCAAAAACTTGGCCCTCAAAACTCTAACAACAGCATATAAGAAATTCGAAAGAGTTTCTCAGTTAAAATATTCAGGCGAAACCATTCGGGGGACTGGCTTGGAAACGTGGAGCAGAATGGAAATGATACAGCGCGAATTGGCTGACAGGACACTGAGACCCTAGTCGGAACAGGTCCCTCGGCGTAGAAGAATTATTGAGACCTTTAGGAGATCCATCGACGACCAAACTATTCCATCTTACATGCAAAATACTTGAGACAGGGGAAAAAACTTCAGATTTCAAGAAGAGTGTAGTAATTCCATTTCCATAGAAGTCAGATGCTGAGAGGCACGAATGTTACCGAGCCATCAACTCAGTAAGACATGGTTGCAACATACTGAAAAGAATTATTCACAAAATAAAAAGAAGAAAATAAATGCATCTAAATAATAATTGAGTAACTTGTAGCAGGTGATCTCGGTAAAGACCAGTTTCAGTTCCGAAAAAATTAGGAACATACGCATGCGAGACAATACTCAACCTACGACTTGTATTAAAAGATACCGGGGAACGGCAAACCTATATTTATAGCAGTTGTAGATTTATACAAAGATTTTAGCAGTTTTGAGTAGAACGTACTTTCTGAAATTCTGAGTGTAGTAGGGATGAAGTACAGCTACACTCCTGGAAATTGAAATAAGAACACCATGAATTCATTGTCCCAGGAAGGGGAAACTTTATTGACACATTCCTGGGGTCAGATACATCATATGATCACACTGACAGAACCACAGGCGCATAGACACAGGCAACAGAGCATGAACAATGTCGGCACTAGTACAGTGTATATCCACCTTTCGCAGCAATGCAGGCTGCTATTCTCCAATGGAGACGATCGTAGAGATGCTGGATGTAGTCCTGTGGAACGGCTTGTCATGCCATTTCCACCTGGCGCCTCAGTTGGACCAGCATTCGTGCTGGACGTGCAGACCGCGTGAGACGACGCTTCATCCTGTCCCAAACATGCTCAATGGGGGACAGATCCGGAGATCTTGCTGGCCAGGGTAGTTGACTTAAACCTTCTAGAGCACGTTGGGTGGCACGGGATACATGCGGACGTGCATTGTCCTGTTGGAACAGCAAGTTCCCTTGCCGGTCTAGGAATGGTAGAATGATAGGTTCGATGACGATTTGTATGTACCGTGCACTATTCAGTGTCCCCTCGACGATCACCAGAGGTGTACGGCCAGTGTAGGAGATCGCTCCCCACACCATGATGCCGGGTGTTGGCCCTGTGTGCCTCGGTCGTATGCAGTCCTGAATGTGGCGCTCACCTGCACGGAGCCAAACACGCATACGACCATCATTGGCACCAAGGCAGAAGCGACTCTCATCGCTGAAGACGACACGTCTGCATTCGTCCCTCCATTCACGCCTGTCGCGACACCACTGGAGGCGGGCAGCACGATGTTGGGGCGTGAGCGGAACACGGCCTAACGGTGTGCGGGACCGTAGCCCAGCTTCATGGAGACGGTTGCGAATGGTCCTCGCCGATACCCCAGGAGCAACAGTGTCCCTAATTTGCTGGGAAGTGGCGGTGCGGTCCCCTACGGCACTGCGTAGGATCCTACGGTCTTGGCGTGCATCCGTGCGTCGCTGCGGTCCGGTCCCAGGTAGACGGGCACGTGCACCTTCCGCCGACCACTGGCGACAACATCGATGTACTGTGGAGACCTCACGCCCCACGTGTTGAGCAATTCGGCGGTACGTCCACCCGGCCTCCCGCATGCCCACTATACGCCCTCGCTCAAAGTCCGTCAACTGCACATACGGTTCACGTCCACGCTGTCGCGGCATGCTACCAGTGTTAAAGACTGCGATGGAGCTCCGTATGCCACGGCAAACTGGCTGACACTGACGGTGGCGGTGCACAAATGCTGCGCAGCTAGCGCCATTCGACGGCCAACACCGTGGTTCCTGGTGTGTCCGCTGTGCCGTGCGTGTGATCATTGCTTGCACAGCCCTCTCGCAGTGTCCGGAGCAAGTATGGTGGGCCTGACACACCGGTGTCAATGTGTTCTTTTTTCCATTTCCAGGAGTGTATAATGGAAACCAGACTGCAGTTACAATATTCGAAGGACATGAAAGGGAAGCAGTAGTTGAGAAGAGAGTGACACAGGGTTGCAAACTGTAACCCATGTTACTACATCTGTAAATATATGAAGAAAACCAAGGAGAAATTTAGAAAAGGAATGGTTTGGTTGCGTCATATTGTTTGTATAGAACCGGGTATTGCGGCTACAGACCTCAAGCCGGTCAACGACGCACTGTCCATTGAATTATATGACTGTAGCCCAAAACATGTGTGTTTACCAGGTGAACTATTTTTCCTGAAAATTGTTACACACCCAAAACTTTCAGGTACACAAAAAAATAAAACAAATATAAAACAGACAACACAGGAAAACTAATGTCTTTCAAGGAATGGATGGTTTCTTGAAAAGAGATTATAAGATGAACACGAGCCAAAATAGAAGGAGGATAATGGAATGTAGTCATTTCAAATCTGGCGACGCTGACAGTATTAGATAGGGGAATGAGACACTAAATGTAACAGAGAAGTTCGTTATTTGGGCAGCAAGTTCCCGCTTGCTGACGTCCTCACATGTGTGGGAAGCCAGCAATGAAGTAGGATTACGATTTCATCTTCTTGCACAAGCGTTGATTCGTTTTACCTCTCGAACGGTCTGGACGCTGCTGCCTCTCTTATACACTGATCAGCCAGAATATTATGACCACCGACCTACTATCACGAAAAACCCGTCCAGGCGATAGCAGCGTCACCTGGCGAGGAATGACTGCTAATCAAACACACGATCGGTGCATGCAGTATTAGGGAGCGTGCTGTCTGTGTATAGTGTGGGGAAGGCGCGCGATCTATCTGAGTTTGACCAAGGCAAAGGTTCCGCACGATCATTTCCGAAACTGCACGACTTTTTCAGTGATCGAGGAATGCTGTGCTGGATGTCTCCAACAAGTGACGAAACCAAGATGAAACCACGTCCAGACGTCATGGGATTGGGCAGCCACACCTTTTTACAGATGACTGACGTCATAGGCTGGGCAGACTGGTAAACCAGGACAGGCGGTGAACTGTGGCGGAACTAGCATCAGACTTCATGCATGCATGCATGCAGCTCTCTGGTATGGACAACCTCCCCTGAGGTGGTCTACAATATCGGAGTCTGTTGTCAGTTGACATTTACTCCACAAGTATAAAGGTAAAATTGACTGGGATTAAAAAGGGTTTACTAAAACTTGTCTGAGCTCGACAGGATAAAATACAATGGGTGCTAGGGATATAGCGGCGAGAGGAAGAGGAATTTTTGTTCTTCTTCTGCTTGACTCTCGGAATAGCAGCGATTATACTCTGACAGTCATAGTCAGTAAAAATAGGGAAGCGGTTTATAAGGTCCAAGTCCCTCTTACGAATGACGGCGGTCAGATTTGCAATTGCCCAGCCGAAATCGTAAGGCTTATGGGGTAGAGGTGGTTTAGGAACATTGGTGGCGGTAAAAGGGTACGGGGTATTGAGATGCGCGAACGTCTTGTCACGCAATGATTTTGCGACCATCTTCAGCAGTTCTGGCGCAGTGATCTCTGTCTCTGCTGGCGGCGTGTGGACTCCCTCTTCTGTGTCCTGTTCCTGGATGGGCGCAGCAGTTGTGACTTCATCTCCCAGCAGCGGCAGTCCCTCCTTGTCTTCGGAAGGGCGGGCGGGCGTTTCGATGCCTTTGGTCACGTCATCTCGTATTGCTGGTGGAGCTGGCTCGGAATCTTGTTTCCGCTGGTCCTCCTCCTCCGAGGAGGGGGCATACATCTCATTTGCCACATCCGTGGGCACCCCCATAGCACACTGCGTTACCGCAGCATCAGATTTCAATGCTGGGTTGAGATCAAGTGTATCTGAGCACACAGTGCACCGAACGCTGCTACTGATGAGCCTCCGCAGCCGACGACCCATGTATATGCCAGTGTTAGCACCACGACATCGGCAACTACGTCTGAAATGGACACGTGACCATCGGCACTGCACACTGGCGCAGTGACAAAGCGTTGCACGGTCTGATGAATCCGATATTCTTCATCACGCCGATGGAAGGTCGCGAATCCGTCGTCTTCCAGAGGAATAGCTCCTTGACACCTGTATTATGGGACGGTGATAAGATGGCAGCGGTTCCATTATGCTTTAAGGAACATTCATGTGGGCATCAATGACGGACAAGGAATATCGTACATTGATTGCAGACCGCGTGCACCCTTTCATGACGAAAATGTTTCCCGACGGAACTGGCATTTTTAGCAAGTAATGCGCCACGTCACAAGGCCAGGAGTGTGATGGACTGGTTTGAGGAACACAGCGGCGAGATCCAGTTGACGTGTTGGGCTCCCAACCCTCCAGATCTGAACCCGACTGATAGATCTGGGATGTGATTGAACGGGGCACCAGAGTTCATTGCACCCCTCCCCGTAATTCACGGAAATTAGGTGGCCTGTGTGTGCAGATGTGGTGCCAGCTCCCTCCTGCGGTCTATTAAGGCCTCGCTGCTTCCATGCCACTACACGTAGCCGCTGTTATCTGTGCCAAAGATTGATATGCCGGCTATTAGATAGGTGGCCATCATGTTCTGGCTGATGAGTGTATAATACAGACACATGGACGTAAACGCGGATTTCCATGCGATTACTTATGTGCGCATTCGCCACCACAACGTTGAAGAAGAGAAAATGGACTAAGAATTATTATAAACGGAAATGAGTATCTCATAAGAATCCTTTTGGGATATCCAATACGCTAATGAGGGAGGCATCTGCCGAGGAGCGAAGTTTTGTTCAAAAATCATTTTCGAAAGAGTAAAATCAATTTCGAATTCCTTTTGAGGCACATTTCTGCCTCTATACGAAAGTGTAATACTAGTATGCGAGATACCGTACCAGTTCTCATTACATTACAATTAAGTTACGAATCTGGCAACTGGAGAGACTGTAACACATGAATCGCGTTCTAAAGAGCAACAATTCTAAATTTTTATATTAAGAACTGGATGCTATGTGCAATGCACTGAGTGTACATCGAATAATTGTTTTTTTCTTTCAACAGTTCTTCTTTGTTTGTATCTTTTTTTAAATTTTTTTAGTTAGTAAAAGTTCCAACAGTTCACATTTCTGGAAACATAATGTTTTCTTTACCCATTATGGTACTTAAATTTGTAACCAAACTTAGTACTAGACTGCGCCTATAGGAGCACTGTCATATTTACATAAGATTTTAATTAGTATCAAGAGTAGATTTAAATCTCTAAAGACACATATAAATTTTGCATTTCCACTTCACCTCTGTATTTGTACTGAATGACTGAATCAAATCAATATTGTCATTACACTGATATAAAAAAATATCTGTACAGTATTTACTGTCCTGCAGCAATTCGAATCTCCACAAATCTGTACTCTCAGTTACAATATTTTTCGAATACGTTTCGTCAGTTCAAACTATGCCGTGCAAGGTTATTACAAATAAGTGATTAAAATGAATTTCTAACTCCTAGAATAAGATTTCTACCACACGTTTGAAAACATTTTGCCACTTTGCGAAGTATTTATTTAGTTAGTTGAAAACTAAGCCCATTTACCAGCCATTAGCTTATCGATTCTAATACTTAAACAGATTTCTCAAGATCTGTACCGTCAAACGAATGAAGGCAGAACGAGAGCAAATCCAACTACCTGCAGGTGCTGAAGCTCATACACTATGTGATCAAAAGTACACCTGGCTGAAATTACTTACAAGATCGTGGCGCCCTCCATCGGTAATGCTCGAATTCAATATGGTGTTGGCCCACAGTTAGCACTGATAACAGCTTCCACTGTCGCAGGTATACGTTCAGTCAGGTGCCGGAAGGTTCCTTGGGGACTGGCAGCCCATTCTTCACAGAGTGCTGCACTGAGGAGAGGTATCGATGTCGGTCGGTGAGGCCTGGCACGAAGCCGAAGTTCGAAAACATCCTAAAGGTGTTCTACAGGGTTCAGGTCCGGACTCTGTGCACGCCAGTCCATTACAGGGATGTTATTGTCGCGTAACCACTCTGTCACAGGCCGTGCATTATGAACAGGTGCTCGATCGTGTTGAAAGATGCAATCGCCATCCGCGAATTACTGTTCAACGATGGAAAGCAAGAACATGCTTAGAACATCAGTGTAGGCCTGTACTGTGATAGTGTCACGAAAAACAACAAGGGGTGCAAGCCCCCTCCACGAAAAAACATGACCATGCCGTAACACCAGCGCCTCCGAATTTTACTGCTGGCACTACACACGCTGGCAGATGACGTTTACCGAGCATTAGCCATACCCACACCCTACCATCGGATCGCCGCATTGTGTACCGTGTTTTTCCACTGCTCAATCGTCCAATGTTTACCTTCCTTACAACAAGCGAGGAGTCGTTAGGCATTTACCGGCGTGATGTGTGGCTTATGAGCAGCCGCTCGACCATGAAATCCAAGTTTTCTCACCTCCCGCCTATCTGTCACAGTATTTGCAGCGGATCCTGATGCAGTTTGGAATTCCTGTGTGATGGTCTGGACAGATGACTGCGTATTACACATTACGACCCTCTTCAATAGTCAGCAGTGTCTGTCAGTCAAGAGACGAGCTCGGCCTGTAAGCATTTGTGCTGTGCGTGTCCCTTCGCGTTTCCACTTCACTGTCACATCGAAATCAGTGGACCTAGGGATGTTTAGGAGTGTGGAAATCTCGTGTACAGACGTATGACACAAGTGACACCCAATTACCTGACCACATTCGGTGTCCCCTTACTGCTCTCTCACGATGTCTAATGTCTGCTGAAGTCGCTGATATGGAGTACTTGGCAGTAGGTGGCAGCACAATGCAGCTAATATGAAAAACGTATGTTTTGGGGTTTTTTTGATCACATAGTGTATGTGTTTTGGGGAAATTGACTTTGTGCAAGAATATTAAATGCCTTTTAACTTTCGTAACTTATGCATGACCTTGAATGACAGTGTACAAGTAGGCTGTCTCCACGTGTAAAGTGACTTCTAAGTAGTCGTGGTGTAAGTAATTCCTGAGGAAATTCGGCTTTAATCGTGAGGACGATGCACGCAACTTACAAGCAGAAAACATTTTATGCATAAATATACAAACAATAATTTCGGAACACATGAGTCAGTTCCCAGAATGCAATATTTTACTAGGATAAATGTTGCACACATTTACCAGCAAAGAAAGAAAACATCACTATCTTTGGTTAGATGGTTACCCAAATGTAGCGTCTTGAAATACACTTTGAATTATCAGTGTTACTAATGAAGCTGTAATAATAGCCAACAGAAAGTGGTAAGAGTAAGATCAACAATAACGTACCTACTTCTGAACCTTTCAAACTAGTGATCCGCGAAATCCACTGGTGGAAGAGTCTGCTTTAATGTTAACAGTCGAAAGTGAGACTTCCATTATAGAGGGAAACGAAATGAAATGATTGTGTGGCATTGTTGGCCGTAAGCCCCATCCGAAGAAGTTCGGTTGCTGGGTGCAAGTCTCTTTTCACGCGACGCCACATTTGGCGACTTGCGCGTCTGTCATGATGAGGACAATACAACACCCAGTCCACGGGAGGAGAAAATCGCCAAACCGCCCGGTAAACGAATCCGGGCCCGCTGTATGGTAGCTAGCACTCAGTTAAGCCTCGTGCATCAGAGATCCATACTCAAAAAGGCAAAGTGTGAGAAAGCAACTCAGACAACTGTAGAACAGCGCACGAGATTAATTTGTTTAATATATGTGGTGTCTCCTGTTTTGGATATGTACGAAAGAAAAGACACCTTTTTGATCCTGTAGCCACTATGATCAAGATACAAAGGAATTAATGACATTACCTGCAAGTGGGCATTGAGATTAATTAATGGTGAAAGGTGAAAATATGTGGTGGGTAGGGATCCAAACACGAGTCTCCTACGTACTAGGCAGATGCACTGACCACTGCGCAGTCTGGATACAGTGATCATTACAACTGCACAGACTACCCTAGCATGTCTCCATCAGACCCAAATTGTCAACTTTATCAGGCACTACAGATATTGTGTCCCTTCGGGCATGTCAGAAACAACAGATGCCATTTTGATCCCGCAGCCACTACGGATCAAGAAACAAATGAATTAAAACATTAACTGCGAGTAGGCATTGATTTAAATCAATGGGAAAAGTTGAATGTTTGTGCCGGAGTGGGAGTCGAACTGAGTCTTCTGCTTACTAGGTAGATGCGCTGACTACTGCACCATCCACATACGGTGATTATTTCAACTGCACAGATGACATTTTGCCAGTTCCTATAAGAGTTGGAATGTGGTATGAATCCGCACTGAAGTAATCCTTGGCCGTTCTCGCCTTAATTATATATGTGGTGTCTGTTCTTTTGAACAAGATAATGGGCAAGGGTTACACATCAGAAAAGTGTGGACAAGTTGAGAATTTGGGTCTGACTGGAGGTGTACTGAGTACTCTGTGATGTGCCATGACCACTGTGACCGGATGGCACAGTAGTCAGCGCATTTGCTAGTAAGTAGAAGATCCACATACGAATCCAAGTCAGGTACAAATTTTCAACGTGGTTTAAACCAATGCTCACTGGCAGACATCTGTAGCTTTTGTTGTGTTCTGCAATCCAAAGACTAGATTGTTGTAGTTCTCCACGATAGTCCATAGTAATGGAACAACCTTCATACCACACCACTGACGTCATCCAAGACGGTAGCCGCGACGGCACGTGACATCACCTGATGACGCGAGTACATGACACCACGTGACGTCAGCTGATGACTCGAGTACCATTATCCAAGATGGCGGCTTTTGGTGAGAAAGTGCCACAGCTCCCTGATGGGAAGTTTGAATTTTGGCGGGAAATTATATTATGTGCTTCCATCTTCCATGGGTCACCCCCCCCCCCCCGGTCCGACTTTTTTGCATGATCTTCTTGGAAAATTGGAGGGAATTTCGAAATTTGAAGGGAGATTTACTCTAAGAGCTTACTCCTGCAGCTCAGGGGAGTAAGTATGATGTTGCCTCCACCTGAGGCTGTTCAAGATTTCATTCAATTCGAATACCATTTGTTTGAATTTGTATTATAATTTTGTTTAAATTTGCTTGAATTTATTATCTACCCACAGAAGTAGTGGCTTATTTTGGTGTTACCACCAGAAGAGGCTGAGATACAGGTAGTTGTCGGTGTTCATTTAACGAGATATTGGTGGCAGCAAGGAGTTTTAATACCTGTATTGCATGCACTCATTCAACTGAGGAGTGCATCCACAGCTCACTGCATGAATAATGGAATAGAGCATTAATACTTGAATGTATGAAGAGGAAGAATACAGTCCTGCAAATAAATGCTTTGCATTAAAGATGTATTACACAACACATGGAAACATCTGTCTCAGCTCCCACAACACAAGAGACAACTGCCTCCAATCCACCAGACCAAAGAACTGACTTAGTTGTCAAGTCCACCGCTAGAGGGCGCCACAATAGGCATGTGATGGTGCAGTTCAGTCCATAGGAGCACAGCATCGTGATGACCTGTTTTTCTCAGCAGTAGGTATGATGCCCCAGCCTCCTCGTCCCTCCCCCGCACCACCCCTCCCCTCACCCCAAGTGGTGTGTAGGGGAAATTGGTGGGAAAAGGTATCGTCCTGTTCTGGAATGCTGGAGAAAGGAAAGAGTGTACTATATTTATTTTTTGAAAAACTTATTTAGGAACGTATTTCACTTAGTTTATTTACTATGCTGATACAGAACACTCACCCTGACTTGCTTGGCGTCACAATATACAGTTTACAGACCTGGAAACTACTCGTAAATAATGCAGTACACTGGTGTGCAGGGATGCAAACAACTCGTAAATTACCGAAATAATCCATTACACAGTATACAGACTTGCAAACTACTTTCATATAATCGAAATAATGCATGTAAACATGCTCACAATGCTTAGACACCCGAAAATAATGCAGTTCACTAACACTCAATGCACGTAAAAAACGCAACTTTTCAGTGACTGGAACCTTCACTCTACTGGATGGAAAGCCTAAATGCACCCCCTTACACGTGGAAACTGTCCAGATGCGGGAGAAGAAGGTTAGGTTAGTGTACTTTATTTATTTTGGTCGAGAACCTGACGCAAATATCGATCCTAATTAATCACAAAGATCGGTCCTAATTACACAAGTGCACAAAGATCGCCTAAAATCGCAATATAGCGCAAAAACTGACGATACCATACAACTGGTATCATCCTGCTGGGAAAAAAATTCGCAGTACCACTTGAAACTTACCCAAATATCAACCATAATTACATAATTAATCACGAAGATCGATTCTAATTACACAACTACATGCATAGCGCTACACAAGAACGGCAATACGCCGCAAAAGTGACTGTATGATACAACTGGTGTTATTCTGCTAGGAAAAAACTTCGGAATATCATTCGAAACCAGCAACAGAAACACTCAACGCTACCCTTCACGTACAAGCTAGGCGAGCAAAAGGCTGGGATGTAAGGTACAATCTTTATTTTTTTCGGTTGGAAATACGTTCAAATGATGAGGTGTTAGTGTTGGATAGAGAGGAGTTTAAAAAAATGTATTACCTGCAAGCGTATAACATCTATCACTGTTTGACATCAGAGTCTTGGTAACGCTACTAGTGTCATCAGCTGACGTCTTTGCCGCCATCTTGGATAACGGTACTCGAGTCATCATCTGACATCACGTGACATCACGTACTTGCATCATGAAGTGACGTCACGTGACGCTACGGCCGCCATCTTGGATGAAGTTAGTGGGGTGGCACGAAGGTTGTTCCACTACTCATCCTGTGCCAAACTCTTCATCTCTGTATCACTACTGAAGCCTAATCCATTTGAAACTACTTAATGTAGTGACTTGACTGATAAGTTAGAAAATTAGGAAGTTCTCCTCAGGATTGCCAAGGAATAAATAGAATACACTGACAATAAACAGGAACAGGATGATAAGACATCTGGTAAGACGTTAGGGAATAACTTTCACAGTACTAGCGAGAGCTGTAGACGGTAAAATCTATAGAGGAAGTCTGAGATGTCAGTACATCAAGCAAATAATGGAGAACGTAGGTTGCAATTGTTACACTGACAAGAAAAGATTGGTGCAGGAGAGGAATTCGTGGCGGGCCGCATCAACCAGTCATAAAACGGCCAACTCAAAAAAAAAAAAAAAAAAAAAAAAAGTGTAGCCGTGGTCTCTCTCGCTATCCTACCCCTTACACACACACACACACACACACACACACACACAAACACACACACACTTTCCTGCATTGCCAAATAGACGATTCCGTGAAGCCTTAAGTGTACTATTGTTCAAGCCTTTCTTTTAATCAGTTTGTACCGTTATTTCTTTTCTCCTCAGTCCAGTGCAGTACATCCTCATTAGTTATCCGATGTATCTACGTAATATACAGCATTCACTTGCAGCACCAAATTTCAAGAAACTTCTATTCTCCTCTTGTCTGAACTGTTTATCGTTCACATTTCACTTCCATGCTCAACGACAAATACCTTCAGAAAAGAATTTCTAACATCGAATTTTATATTCATACTTGAGAAATTTCGTTTTTTCATAAATGTTTCTTTTAATACAGACGGTCTTATCCTCTATGCCTTGGCTGTCATCAGTTATTTTGCTGCGCAGACAGCAAAAGTCATCTACTACTTGTAGTCTCTCGTATGCTAATATAATTCACTGAGCACTGTTTCACTGAATTCAGCTACATCGAATTACCCCTGTTTTAATTTTGTTGGCGTTCACGTTCAGATCCCCTGTCACTTTAAAATACACGAAACACCGCTGATTGTTTGTGAGAACCCACATCACATTCTTCTTGGTAGAGCTAGTTTCTCGTTCACAAATCGGGCTACCGTAAATTTCGTTAAGTCGCGCATCACCGGTAAAGACAGCCGTTCCGCTAGCCTTAGCTAACAATAGATGCGCTTTATTAAATGCAAGTACGTACCTGTCTGCTTCCAATAGATGTAAGCGCAAAGTTATTTGACCATGAGCGGCGTCGCAGAGATTCAGCGAGCTGTTGTACGGGTCCTCCCAATGCTGCCATCGTGTGTGTGTGTGTGTGTGTGTGTGTGTGTGTGTGTGTGTGTGTGTGTGAGTGAGTGTTTGCGTGTTCCGCGCACGTGAGTTCGCTGGAACGAGTGCGTGCGCCGCGACGTATGTACAGAAATAATAAATACTTGGGAGCTTCCTGAAAGCGCGCGCGGGTGCAGAAGAGCTGTCATCGGGCGTCAGCGCTAATTGAAAACTCCGGCCAGCTATGAAGTCATGCGAGGTACCAGCTCGCCGGGATGCTACCGCAGCGACGTCGCGCCACTGTTTCTGGAACACGGGGAACCGAGGACGCAGAGCCTGAGCGAGCAGCGTACCGCGTCCGCTTGCTGGCTGATGGCTGATGGCTCCACACCTGCCGATGCGCGCCCGCCAGCCATCGAAAATCCACTCGCCTGCGCCGCGCGCCGTCCCGTTCCCTCGGAATGCAGCAATGTACGGAATTTCACGCGCCATGGACCGCCGCGTTAGCTTGCTCCGAGGGCCACACACGTGTTTCCGGGAGAGGGTGAGCGGAGTGGTGGATAGGGAAAACGAGGGGGAGGGGGGCAGTTTCCATTCCGCTCCCCTAATCTCGGACTGGCTTTATTCGACGTCTTCCCTTTGCTTAATCGTTCGACTGGCTGCGTCACAACGCATTTGCTACGCAAATGGTTCGTTGAGGGTTTGCTCAGGAACCAGGTACAGAAACTCACTGCCAGGTCAAAAGAATCTCACCGGTCGCTTGACCAATGGCGGAGCCTGAACGGCTTTTGAGTCGACGGCATCGTTCATAAGGGCGAAACGGATCACAACGTTTCCCTCAACGTAATCTTTTTACTGCTGCACTTTGCCTACTCCTAAAGGAAGCTTTGGGAGCAGTGAAGAGTGTGGAACGAAACTACATCACATGAACGTACTGATAACACATAGTATACACTCAGATGATGAAAGTCATGGGATACACCCTAATGTCGGATCTCATTTTTCCAGGCGTATTGCAGCAAATCGTCGTGGAATGGATTCAACAAGTCGCTGGAAGTCCACTGCAGAAATATAGAGCCAAGCTGCCACTTTTGAGCAGGTGTACCAGTTTTTTGGCTCTTCAGTGTATGTGAGTAATATCAGAACATCGGCGAAGGCCATTAGTTCGTGATTTCTGATACAATACCTCATATCTCATTGTCAGCCTTTATCCTGTTTTATTAGTATTCAGCACACTGTACACGTCCTTCAGTCTTATAATTAACCGCGCAAGGTAGGCGCCTTGCCACGGCTCGCACAGCTCCCCTCGTCGGAGCTTCTTGCTTGTTTCTCTCCAAAACTCAGGCAGTTGTTGCAGTCCTGAAAGTATGTATGGGACGAGCTATTTGTAACCTGCCACATAGGGTTTGGATACTGTAGGGAGGAGAGCGGGGATCAAATGAAACCTCTTAAACCTCATCATTTAATTCTTCATTCAGGTCCTTTTCTTATATATAACAGTGGGCAGCCAGCCCTCTGACCGAACGTGCAGAGCTACAGTGCCGGAACTCGGTCGGCAGTCTTGGCTTTGTTGAGTGCGAGCGACAAACTCGTGCCATTAATTTGGCCAATTGCATGGCTCACAATGGTGGTGAGAATCCGCCGATAGTTGTTATTGGAGAGTGTGGCCATAAAATTACCCTTAATTACCGAATTGCCGAACCCAGTGAAAGATGTTACAGTCCCGTCCTTCACTAACATGTTTATGTGTATGTAATTCTATACGGTTTTTACATTTTATTACATTTGTTAGAGAATTTACTGTGACCAAATTACCTTGAATCCTCTCTTATGATAGGCCAGGCAATTCACAGATTGTATTTAGAGTCACACGCTCTTCCGTGACAAAGGTGACACAAATTTTAGTAGTCGTTAACGATTCACGCCGTACAGTGTATCATTTGAATAACTTATGTGAGATAGATGGTATTGAAATTTCTGGAGCTGATACAAAAGTAATGACTTTCTATGACAAAAATTCAGGCCGACGTAAAATTGTGGTATGCCACAAGGTATTAAAGCAACGATCAATATTTACCTGTTTTGTTGTCAAATTTTACTTGATACAGTTACAGATCTATATAAAAAAAAAAAGCTCGCCAGATTTTAACATAAATGTGACAGTATCTGCAATGGCATTCAACAATAAAACGTGGCAAGGTACTACAATGAGTTTCTATAAGACTACGGGTTTCCATTCCTTTCATATGGCAAAAACGAACATTTGGTTGAATAAGCATGGACAAACAAAACTTCTAAGAAGAACCAGTTGTTACTCGAGAACGTAACGTACGCATAAGAATAGAAAAGGTATGGCAAGAACTGAAAAAAATGACCACGTCCTGCAACAGCTGGTATTTACACGTACAAATGATGGACAAAAAAGACTACCAACAATATCGTTAAATCGTAAACAATATACGAGGGAAAAAAAACATCGGAAGACGAAAGAAAAAATGGAAGGTTTCTATGAAGACAGAAGTGGCTTAAAACCCTACTCCATTAGCAAGGAAAATGAAGAGGAAGGAAAAGAAAAAGACATGTAATCACATTCTCGGTTTATACACTCCTGGAAATTGAAATAAGAACACCATGAATTCATTGTCCCAGGAAGGGGAAACTTTATTGACACATTCCTGGGGTCAGATACATCACATGATCACACTGACAGAACCACAGGCACATACACACAGGCAACAGAGCATGCACAATGTCGGCACTAGTACAGTGTATATCCAGCTTTCGCAGCAATGCAGGCTGCTATTCTCCCATGGAGACGATCGTAGAGATGTTGGATGTAGTCCTGTGGAACGGCTTGTCATGCCATTTCCACCTGGCGCCTCAGTTGGACCAGCGTTCGTGCTGGACGTGCAGACCGCGTGAGACGACGCTTCATCCAGACCCAAACATGCTAAATGGAGGACAGATCCGGAGATCTTGCTGGCCAGGGTAGTTGACTTACACCTTCTAGAGCACGTTGAGTGGCACAGGATACATGCGGTCGTGCATTGTCCTGTTGGAACAGCAAGTTCCCTTGCCGGTCTAGGAATGGTAGAACGATGGGTTCGATGACGGTTTGGATGTACCGTGCACTATTCAGTGTCCCCTCGACGATCAACAGAGGTGTACGGCCAGTGTAGGAGATCGCTCCCCACACCATGATGCCGGGTGTTGGCCCTGTGTCCCTCGGTCGTAAGCAGTCCTGATTGTGGCGCTCACCTGCACGGCGCCAAACACGCATACGACCATCATTGGCACCAAGGCAGAAGTGACTCTCATCGCTGAAGACGACACGTCTCCATTCCTCCCTCCATTCACGCCTGTCACGACACCACTGGAGGCGGGCTGCACGATGTTGGGGCGTGAGCGGAACACGGCCTAACGGTGTGCGGGACCGTAGCCCAGCTTCATGGAGACGGTTGCGAATGGTCCTCGCCGATACCCCAGGAGCAACAGTGTCCCTAATTTACTGGGAAGTGGCAGTGCGGTCCCCTACGGCACTGCGTAGGATCCTACGGTCTTGGCGTGCATCCGTGCGTCGCTGCGGTCCGGTGCCAGGTCGACGGGCACGTGCACCTTCCGCCGACCACTGGCGACAACATCGATTTACTGTGGAGACCTCACGCCCCACGTGTTGAGCAATTCGGCGGTACGTCCACCCGGCCTCCCGCATGCCCACTATACGCCCTCGCTCAAAGTCCGTCAACTGCACATACGGTTCACGTCCACGCTGTCGCGGCATGCTACCAGTGTTAAAGACTGCGATGGAGCTCCGTATGCCACGGCAAACTGGCTGATACTGACGGCGGCGGTGCACAAATGCTGCGCAGCTAGCGCCATTCGACGTCCAACACCGCGGTTCCTGGTGAGTCCGCTGTGCCGTGTGTGTGATCATTGCTTGTACAGCCCTCTCGCAGTGTCCGGAGCAAGTATAGTGGGTCTGACACACCGGTGTCAATGTGTTCTGTTTTCCATTTCCAGGAGTGTATTAAACAGACATAGCACACTAAAACTTTGGTTAAGAGTCTTGCGAGTCCAGATGGTTCTATACAGGTACTCAGAGAAAAGAAAGGCAGACCTAACATTATTTGAAGCAATAAGCCATTAGTTTGATTTTGTACAGGGAGGTATATTTATCTTCTCTGCTATTCCAATGTCGCATGATTGAGTCAAACAGCTATAGATCGCAAACATTTTACGTGAAGAGGCTGTGATGGTAATTTAAAATATGAAGAGAGAGTGTAGCACGAAGGTTGTTAGTAGTAGTAGTAGTGCTACATTTTTAGACATTAGCTTTTGCGTGCATCCAATTCTGTCGTCCAGCTGAACACAGACACAGCAGTCCACAGTGGCGCAAAACACTAGGAAAGAGGAGTAGTGGGTGACAGATGAGCGAGTGTTGCGTCTGTGCAGAGACCAACACACTCTAAACCAAACATAGAAAAAAAATGGGTCACCACGAAGGAATTAATCGAATGGTACGGAAATAGGTACATGTGATGCACATGTACAGACAAACAAATTAGTTCCATTTCAGAAAAATTAGATGATTTATTCAACACAAAGAGCTTCAAATATTGATGAAGTCAATTACGCGTTGTTTCGTCTCTGGCCATTATGCAAGCAGTTATTCGGCTAGGCACTGCTTTCATAGAGTTGTTGGATGCACTCCTTAGGGATTTTGTGCCAAATTCTGTCCAATTGGTGCGTTAGATCATCAGAATCCCTAACTGACTGCTGGGCCCCGCCTGTAATGCTCCAGACGTTCTCAGTTGGATAGATCGGGCACCGTTCTGGCCAAGGTAGGGTTTGGCAAGCTCGAAGACAGGCGGTGGAAACTGTCGTCGAGTGCGGGAAGGCATTGTCTTGCTGAAATGTAAGTCTAGAAAGGCTAGCCACGAAGGGCAGAAAACAGTATCGTCGACGTACCACTGTGCCGTGAGGGTGCCTCAAATGACAACCAAGACCATCACTCCTGACTGTCAGGCAGTATAGCGGCCGACAGTCACATTAGTATCGTACCACTGTCCAGGGCGTCACCCAGACACGTCTTTGTGATGGAATCTCATTGACTGGAGTAGAACTGTCTTCAGTAATGAGTCCCGCTTCCTTTCATATCGGGACTCCTTTGGTTGTGATCCACGGTATCCTTACAGCACAGCGGTGCGTCGACGGTATTCTACGCCCCGTTTCGTTGCTCTTCGTGGTAGGTCATCCTGGGCTCCCATTTCAGCAAGATAATGCCCGACCGCATATGGCTAGAGCTTCTACTTCTTGTCTTTATGCTTGCGAAACCCTTCCTTGGTCAGCAAATAGGCGAATATAAGAAAAATTATTCCGTCCACCGTTCGCTGCTTTCCTCTAAAATTGAAAACCGGTTGAAAACAAAAAAAGGATCACTACTATTCTCCTACTGATTCTATTTTTTTTTAACTGCTGAAAAATCATATTGTAATCGGGGATCATACCGCTATTTGTACTAAAGATGAAAATTGAGGTTGAAGAACTGTGATTTTCGCGTTAATTTGTCCGGTTCATGGGCTCCAAGCAGATAAAGGCATAATATGTAGACACAGGCAGCAGGTCATCTACTTTCTGTTTTTATTGTATACTGTGAATGAATTGTTGTTGAGTTTTTTTTAATTTATTACTGTTACAATAATTTTTCTCGTATTTTTTATAGAAATGGCAGAAAAATCATTTTTAAGCAAATGAAGCTTTTTACTTCATTGTTACTGAAACTTCCCCTTTTTATGTAAAGAATAACAGTGCTGTAAAAACTGTTATGTTATTTGATTTTCAAACAGCTGAACAAAACTCAACGTACTCAGACAGTTCTCTCTTTGCTTATTCTGATCATCACTAAACTGTCACACAATATTTTTATCGCAACGCAATCGACTTTCAATAATTCCTACAAAAGAATGGCCCTGACTAACAATAACCTATACCTTTTATGATTCACTCCCCTCACACAAATCTTCGTTACTCGTGCTATTGCAATACAGCGAGCGCCAATACCGCCAGCTAAATATAAGATTCTAACTACTGACAGCACTAACTACTGATAGGCATAGTTAGCAAATGAAAGATTTTGACAGAGAACAAACAATGTATTTACCTTAATTGTTTTCAAAATGGTAATGGCTTCATAGTCTGTTCTTCTGAATCCCACAGCGGGGGAAATGTCCAACAAATAATACAAACGTGATAGTAATAACCACCTCAAATACAAACAAAATTCATTAGAACATTTACGATGCAAATGTAGTTTCTCTTTTGATAACTTGTGTACAAGCCTATATTTCTTTCTACCCTGATCAGGAGACCTCACTACCCGTAAGGCCATTTTCTAGGATGGCCTTCGGCTGTGCGTCTGAGGTATGACTTCTGAGATTATATTATTGAGGTTCTAATAATTGTACCACAACGGCCTTGCCTAAAATCAGTTCATGATATCCAGTCTTACAAATTTCCCTTATCTGACGGACACAAGTCCAGATTTTCCGCTCATAGTAACCTCTCAAAACTCTCGCATCTCTCTCCCCACATCCACCACTGCTGGCGGCTCACCTCCAACTGCCCAACGCTACACGCTGTTCACATCGATCAATGAGTCCATTCAGCCACAGACTGCACACCACGCAGTAAGCGATTTTCATACTGAGCACTACGTGGCGTTACCAACATAAATACCTAAACAGCCTACTTACACTACGTTACTTAGTTCAAATGGTTCAAATGGCTCTGAGCGCTATGGGGCTTACCATCTGAGGTCATCAGTCTCCTAGACTTAGAACTACTCAAACCTAACTAACCTAAGGACATGACACACATCCATGCTCGAGGCACGATTCGAACCTGTCACCGTAATGGTAGCGCGGTTCCAGACTGAAGCACCTAGAACCGCTCGACCACAGCGGCCGGCTGAGAAACTATCGGACAGACCATATGGAGGCAGGTCTTGCACAATGGGCGTACACGCGTACCTCAAGGCACGACACACGGCAACAGGGACATTACTGTATTATAGTCTCAGCAAAGCTGTATCAATTCTTATGACACGTCTCTGTTGCTCGTTTATGAAGGCATTGTCATTAAAATAGCACTGGCCGCTTGTCCCATTTTCTATAAAAGTACTCCGTCTTCAGGCCACAAGTGGCCCATCGGGACCATCCGACCGCCGTGTCATCCTCAGAGGGGATGCGGATAGGAGAGGCGTGTGGTCAGCACACCGCTCTCCCGGTCGTTACGATGGTTTTCATTGACCGGAGCCGTTACTATTCAGTCGAGTAGCTCCTCAATTGCATCACAAGGCTGAGTGCAGCCCGAAAAATGGAAACAGCGCATGGCGGCCATGATGGTCACCCATCCAAGCGCCGGCCACACCCGACAGCGCTTAACTAACGGTGATCTCACTGGAACTGGCGTATCCACTGCGGCAAGGCCGTTGTCCTCCCATTTTTTATAATGAAGTAATATTCGAAACCAATGCAAATTTTAGCAGTAAAAGTTACTATTTTTTTAAAAAAAGGCTTATTTAAAAAACAAAAAAATTAGCCCCGCTGCTATGGCTTAATAGTCCAGATTTTTTACTCAATTATTAGTAGAAGGTAAATAGCACCTGTTACAACAGAGACGAAATAAATACCGAGAAATACCGGTCATTCAAAACTAAAATACCAGTAACGGTTTTAACCTTGTGGTTTTTTCATCCCTACTGCAGATGCCATTTGACAACGCATCTTAGCCGGCGCTGCCGACGGCGAATCCTGCTGGCATGCGAACGGTTTCTCGCAGAGCCACAGCCACTAAACTGTGGCGATGCTGGCTGCCTCGGTGGTCTGCTTCGCCGCGAGCGGCGACCACAAACAGTGGCTCCGTCCGTGACGTGCAAGCTACGTAATGATTGCGTTCAGACCGCACCACAGCCACACCACCATATTTCAAAAGCGCGAGCGCAACGCGGCGCTGCTGACGCACGAGTCGTGGTCCGCTTTGTCTCTTGCGCAGTGGCTGCTGTGAGGCGGAAGAGGCTGGTTGTGCGCTGTCGCGACAATGGCGTTGGATACAGCCATTCACGCAGCGAACATCAATACAGAACGTTTCATCACTGAGATCAGAAAGTGGCCTGTCATACGGAATCTGAAACACGACCATTACAGCAAAAAGATTGCAAACAAGAATGCGTGGGTATCCACCATAAGGAAATTCGAAATAAAATTTCACTGAGATAGCCACAGCAAGGCCGCGCGGGATTAGCCGAGCGGTCAGAAGCGCTGCAGTCATGGACTGTGCGGTTGGTCTCGACGGAGGTTCGAGTCCTCCCTCGGGCATGGGTGTGTGTATTTGTCCTTAGGATAATTTAGCTTGAGTAGTGTGTATGCTTAGGGACTGATGACCTTAGCAGTTAAGTTCCATAAGATTTCACACACATTTGAATTTTTTTTTATCTGCAGGGAAAATCATAATCGGTAAGTAAAATAATGTTCACTCGCAGTAAACATCAGTAATCAGAAAACATCGTATAACTAAAATACCTTACAAATTCAATACAAGCAAAAGTCGTACTTCAAGCAAACATCTCACCTGCATCTTAATCCCGATTTCAAATGTGATAAGCATTTAATAATTTCCATTTGCCACAGAACTGGCCCTTTATTCATGCAGTAATCAGCAAATGCTGTTCCCATACATTTAGCAGCGCTTCCGGGTAGAGAGTTGTCAAATGGCATCGCATATCTAGTCCAGCAACACAAAGAGTGGCATCAAACTTATGGCCATCTCTTTCTCTGGTAACGTTATGCGGAAAGCAGCAAGTTTTATTATAGTTTCTGCCAAATCTTGTTGAACATTTAATGGTTGATAAAAATATTCTTTTCGTTGCTCAGTATACCTTCTGGCTGTCGACAGCCAGTAATTGAACACTTTTTCAACAATATTCTTGCAAAAGGTGTAACAAAAGAACTGAGAGCCTAAAGTCCTCAATTCATAAAACCACATACGGGATTGCTTTAGACAGGTAGACGTCAACAATTTCCTTAAGAGCCGATGTTGACATTTCAGGGCACTTCGAGCCGCATAAGAGGAGTGGTGGTGGTGGTGGTGTGGGGGAGGGGGGGGGGGGTTGTTGTCACTCGAAAAGACTTCAGTTTTCACCAATCCATGACTTTTGATAGAAGCGTAGCATTAACACGTTTTGAATCTACATATTATATAAGGTATCCCACCAAATAGTTTTAAGTGGAAAAGAAAACATATATTGAAATTACATCCATTTTTTCTGAAGAGACCAGTAATAACTAAATATTGTGTGGCTAGGGCCTCCCATCGGGTAGACCGTTCGCCGGGTGAAAGTCTTTCGATTTAACGCCACTTCGACGACTTGGGAATGAAATGATGATGATTAGGACAACACAACACCCAGTCTCTGAGGGGAGAAAATCTCCGACCCAGCCGAGAATCATACCCGGGCCCGTAGGAATGACATTCTGACACTCTGACCACTCAGATACAGGGGGGCGGACAAGAGACAAGTTATCAGTATCTAAGCGGGTGCTATGTCCCGTGCCATGACAACAGGCTCCTGTGTTTGTTTTTCTGATTTCCTGACACATTTTCTAGGCGTCTTCATGACGTAGTATCTCAAAGGATAGCAAAGCTGCAGCATACCGTTTTCAATCGGACTTTTGTGTTAAGCCAAGTATAACACAACAGAGATTGTTTTCGATAGCATAATTAATTAAAAAATGTCACGAAATCATAGGATAGCGGATAATAGCACCGTAAATAAAAGGGCTTACAAAGTAGTTTTTTCTGTTGTGTTATGCTTTTATTTAGAAAGTAACTAATTCTTGTTGGGCTTAACACTCTGGCCACTTTACCCGACGAATAGTGTGGCTGCTTTTCCCATTTGAACGCCATTAGTGATCCACATAATAAGTCATATTACTAAAGTAAATGACAAGGTACTACATTTGTAGGCCAAAAGCCTTTGCTTGAACACTGATATTGGAAAAAAAATTATGACTCCCCCATGCAAGTGAGGTAACGAGAATAATGTAAATGTACCTTACATCAGACAACTCAACAACAAAAAAGTTTTTACTAAAAAAATAAAAAAAACAGAACAAGGTTCTTCTGTCATTATCACTGCCAACAATGGCGAGATGTATCAGAACTAGTCTGATACTTCTCGGAAGGTAGCACCACTGGTCAGGGCAAAAAACACGCAACGGCCACTTTTCTCGTTCTCGCCACTTAACCACACCTTCCATTACAGACCTTGCTGTTAACTGGTAACCTACATAAATTGGAATTTTACATTAATTAATAATACTATTTATTTCTGCTACGTAGAATATCATAGTTATAATAATTTAACTACTGTAGGTCTAAGAATTACAATATGTGTAATTTGCTTTGTTTTGTTCAGACACTTTAAAATTTCATAGTGCACGATTTTCTAGAATTTGCTGTAGAGCTTCGTAGGAATTGCTTAGCTTGGCGTTCAGATACTCGTTTCACTCAGGTTTGAAGCTCCTCTTTATGTTCGTCTGTGTTTGCGATTTAAAAACTGGGTTGTTTGAAAATAAGCCTTATGCAAACACAATTAGTTTATTTTTATATTTACCCAGACATGTTCGGACACCTATGTGTCATCTTCTGTGGGTCAAATTTTTATTTCTGTAAAGTACAAATCATATATATAGTAATTTAACTGTTAAGGGTTCACGAGCATAACAAGGAAAACGTTAAGGGGTAATCAAGCAGCACCAGAGCACGACAAAAGGCTCACATAAAATATCAGATGCTCCAAGTCACGTAGAACGAATCTTTCCAGCCAGTGATGCAGTGGGGGCGCCAGCTGAACTAAACGCTGTAAGGAAGATAGCGATAAGGTAGAAAATCTTTGGAATGTATACCTACTACACGTCATAGAGAGCCTAAGGCAAGTACAGCACATGAATTTATAACAGACGCCTCCTCCCTCCTCTCACCCTCTGAAAAGCAGCGCATAATTAGAGCCAATAAGATGGCGAGGGCCCGTCAACATCACACCAAGTCAGGGACTGGCGGGAAGATAGAGTCACAACAGTTAGAGCAGACATGCGCAGAGGATAGATAGGAAAGCCAGGTCCTAGTGGAAGTGGAGAGATAGCAGTATTGGCGGAAACAGCCGAACTTATCAGACGAGTGGAACTGAGCAGAGTTATCTGCAGTAGTTCGGGACAGCAGATGGAATTCTGGCTGGGTAGCTGAGAGCTCTTGCATCTCGAGTCGTGGGTACAGAAGCAGTTAGTGCGGATAGGTTCTTGTAATGGACGGGGCGTTGCTAGTTACTCACCGTCTCTTTTTAAAGACTTGATATTTCATGGATACAAGTCATTTAGAACAAATGTAAACTAGATTTAAGGTATCCTCTGAGAAAAGGTGAGAAATTGTCAAACACTCAGTATTCGTCATTCAGTACTAATTCTAATGCTTACCTTTTGTAATATGGGAATTTTAACACATAGTCAGGTCAAGACTCCCACCACTTAGGCAAACCGACTACTTCCCTTTCTCCCCAAACCCTGTCGCCCAATCCCAAGCAACACTCACGTTTGGAACGGGGCAAAACAACGTTTTCTGCATACCTTTCTTTATTTTTTAACAAAAAGTTATTCGGGGTGGTCAAGATAAGTGGGATACCCTGCATACATGAAATCTGTCAACTCTCGTAAACCATTTTGAGGAAAAGATAGGTCGGTGTTGTAACAACCCTACCACAACAAAGATCAAAATTTGATAATGATTGTGGCGTTGCTCACGCTGCTAAATACTGCATTTTCGGGCAACAACAAAGTTATTATGTGGCAGGTGTCATTAGAGCACAGTTAATAAAGTCATTTTATGTAATAATAAATAAACTAGGCACTCATCTTTTCGTGTTTCCCACGCTGGTCTCGTTGTAAAATCATGGCTCAATCGTCGAAAATCTAGGTGGTGATGATTCCAAGCTCGGATGCAAAGAGGCCTAGGTTTTATTCTGCTATATTCAAAAGTTTTGTAGATGCGCTTCACAAACCATTCTTGAAGATTAAACCTTTGAAAGTTAGCATAATTGTGATGTAAGAAAAGTAATCAGCACTCCGAATTCAAGTTACACTTACTTTTTTTTATTGCTTTTGTTGCAATGGCACGTAACACACAAAATATCACTTCACAATACAAAACATACTTGAAAACATCTTCCTCACTGTTAAAGTTCACATTTTATAAGCTGAAAGTTACGCTTCCTTTTTTTTATTGCTTTTGTTGCAATGGCATGTAACACACAAAACATCACTTCACAATACAAAACACACTTGAAAACATCTTCCTCACTGTCAAAGTTCACATTTTATAAGCTGACTACAATATGCGTTTTTCCAACATGACGTCCAAGACTTGACAGTTTAAAGGTCCGACTCTCTAACAGAACTAATAATCGCTGACGCGCCCAAAATTATAGAGTTACAAGCACGTCAAAGATCGTAGTGACAAAAGAAAGAATACACATAAGGATAATATCATTGCAATATAAACATATCGATGTATCAAAATACCTCTATATTAATGAAATCAAATCTGAATGTTGTCACAGACATATGTTAAATATTCTACAGAAACACAATAAAATATTGCTGGTATCGCGAGGTTCAGGTGAGCTGCCGTAATGGTTACGTAATTCCAAGTACCATTACAGTGTGAAAAGTTTCTTGCCTCTAAAAACTACTTTGTCACCTCCAATCGACCTATCCTCCTGGGTAATTCGGTTTATGTGCCTTATCACATGGTTAATGAGCGGCTGAAGAGCCACCGGACCGCCCAGGTTTAGATTAGATTAGATTAGTTTTTCGTTCCATAGATCCGTGTTGAGGAGATCCTCGTGGATGTGGAACATGTCACTTTTTTTTAAGCTGAAATAACAATACTAATAGTATAAATATATACACCACATCATTTGTTTCTATTAAAAAATACGTCAATGGAGTAGAAGCAGTTGGCCACTAGTAAGTCTTTCAGGCTCCTTTTAAACTGATCTTTATTTGTAACTAATTTTTTTATGTTTGCTGGCAAATTATTGAAGATGAGTGTTCCTGAGTAGTGGACCCCTTTTTGAACTAACGTAAGTGCTTTTAAGTCCTTGTGAAGATCATTTTTGTTCCTGGGATTTTATGTATGAACTGAACTGTTTGTTGGAAAAAGAGATATATTATTTAGGACAAATTTCATTAAGGAGTAAATATACTGAGAGGCAGTACTTAGTATACCCAGTTCTTTGAAGAGGTTTCTACAAGACGTCCGTGAGTTTACTCCACAAATAATACGTATTACACGCTTTTGGACTCTGAATACTTTTGTTTCACTTGAAGAGTTACCACAAAATATTATACCATATGACATTATGGAATGAAAGTAGGCGAAGTATGCAAGCTTTTTCACTTTTATGTCGCCTATGTCTGCTAACACTCGAATTGCAAATACAGATTTGTTAAGGCGTTTCTGCAGTTCTGTGGTGTGCTCCTCCCAACTGAATTTATTATCAAGTTGTAATCCCAGGAATTTAAGACTGTCAACCTCTTCTATCTGCTCTTCTTCATACTTTATGCATATGCTGGGTGGAAACCTCTTACAGGTTCTGAATTGCATGTAGTGAGTCTTTTCAAAGTTTAATGTCAATGAGTTGGCTTTAAGCCATTTATTAATATCCATCAAAATATCATTAGCAGATCTTCCTAGAACTACACTCGACATACTATTTATTGCAATACTTGTGTCATCTGCAAAAAAAAAAAAAAAAACACCACATGTAATTTCTTCCCATTCTGATGATGACTGATGACTTAATTCACTAGTCCTTTGCACTGACACCCTTTGTTTCCTGTTAGCGAGGTATGACTTGAACCATTTTGCAGCACCGCCCGTGACACCATAGAATTCTAATTTATTTAAAAGGATGTTGTGGTTTACACAATCGAACGCCTTTGACAAATCACAGAAAATACGTGCTACTTGTAACTTTTTATTTAATGAATTAAGTACGTTTTCCCTGTAGGTGTAAATAGCCTTTTCGATATCAGAACCCTTCAGAAATCCAAACTGTGTTCTTGACAATATGTTATTTGTGGTCAGATGGTTGATAAGCTGCCTGTACATTACTTTTTCTAAAATTTTTGAGAATGCTGGTGGGGCAAATGAAAGACGAAAAGAATGTGGAGGAAACCTGGAGCTGGAGGGCGGTGAGGACAGGCAGGGCGATGGCCCGCCGCGCCGCCGCGGCGCCGGGCTCCCAGTCTGACGCCTGACGCCGGCCGCCAGCCACCGCGGATCAATGGCGGCTGGGAGGGTGGGGGCGGGGGCGGGCGGCGCCCCCACTGTGATTTGCCGCCGTCCTCTCCCCAGAAAAACCACGTCATAACACGGCGGCCGCGGGCGGCCACTCCCGCCTAAGCGGCCACTCCGCCGTTGTTGCGGCAGCACGCTCCCCGGCGGGAAGCCCGGGGCCTCGCCGCTATCAGTCTAGCTGCTACCACAGTCCACAGTCGCGACCATAGACTTGATAAAAAGTAGACCGGGCATTGGCGCTAGCGTCGAGTCCCCACATTGAACGTGATAGAAGCCACCAATTGCAGGAAAACAGTGCGTAAACAGGGTTCGTTCGTGTGCTGCTTTCAATTGTAACAGTATAATGGAAGCAAAGACGAAGACGGAAACAATGCTACATTTCACACGTCAGCAATTTCTGGTTGTTTGTTACTTTCTATTACTCGTATATAGTATTTTCATGGAGAAATAACACATCATGAGCGTTTGTTTTTGTTTAGGTTTCCCCTTACAAACGATTTTCTAAATCGGAAATGGATAGTTGCTACTCGGAGAGAGAACTTCCAACCGACAGCAAATTATTTGCTGTGCTCTCTTCATTTTGAAGAGAATTGTCACATGGAAAATTATGTAAATAGACGTCAACTGAAGGACGATGCTAAACCGACAGTATTTGGATTTCCAACTTATTTGAAAAATGTATAGTGTCCTGGAAATCGTGCGATATAGGCCTAGGTTTAATAGTGTGGAAATACTGTTAGTGTGTATAATTTTGAACGTTCATTTTCCAGGTTTCCAAGGCAATCAAATATATATCAAGTATGAATCAGGGGTAGGTCGAATAATTGCGTTTAGACACTTAACATGTGTTGTCAGGTGGTGATTATACTCCCTAAGTGGTCAAATATTTGATCAAATGTTGCAAACTCAACCACTTTTAGAGGTGCTATCAGTGTTAAAAAACCAATGTGCGAATGAAATTCCTACCGTATTTAAAGTGATATGTTGTTGTTGTTGTGGTCTTCAGTCCTGAGACTGGTTTGATGCAGCTCTCCATGCTACTCTATCCTGTACAAGCCTCTTCACCTCCCAGTACCTACCACAACCTACATCCTTTTGAACCTGCTTAGTGTATTCATCTCTTGGTCTCCCCCTACGATTTTTACCCTCCACGTCGCCCTCCAATACTAAATTGGTGATCCCCTGATGTCTCAGAACATGTCCTACCAACCGATCCCTTCTTCTGGTCAAGTTGTGTCACAAACTTCTCTTCTCCCCAATCATGTTCAATACTTCCTCATTAGTTATGTGATCTACCCATCTAATCGTCACCATTCTTCTGTAGCACCACATTTCAAAAGTTTCTATTCTATTCTTGTCCAAACTATTTATCGTCCATGTTCCACTTCCATACATGGCTACACTCCATACAAATACTTTCAGAAATGACTTCCTGTCACTTAAATCTATACTTGATGTTAACAAATTTCTCTTCTTCAGAAACGCTTTCCTTCCCATTGCAAGTCTACATTTTATATCCTCTCTACTTCGACCATCATCAGTTATTTTGCTCCCTTAATAGCAAAACTCCTTTACTGCTTTAAGTGTCTCATTTCGTAATCTAATTCCCTCACCATCACCCGACTTAATTCGACTACATTCCATTATCCTCGTTTTGCTTTTGTTCATGTTCATCTTATATCCTCCTTTCAAGACACTGTCCATTCCGTTCAACTGCTCTTCCAAGTCCTTTGCCGTCTCTGACAGAATTACAATGCCATCGGCGAACCTCAAAGTTTTTACTACTTCTCCATGAATTTTAATACCTACTCCAAATTTTTCTTTTGTTTCCTTTACTGCTTGCTCAATATACAGATTGAATAACATCGGGGAGAGGCTACAACCCTGTCTCACTCCTTTCCCGACCACTGCTTCCCTTTCATGTCCCTCGACTCTTATGACTGCCATCTGGTTTCTGTACAAATTGTAAATAGCCTTTCGCTCCCTGTATTTTACTCCTGCCACCTTTAGAATTTGAAACAGAGTATTCCAGTCAACATTGTCAAAAGCTTTCACTAAGTCTACAAATGCTAGAAACGTATGTTTGCCTTTTCTTAATCTTTATCCAAGATAAGTCTTAAGGTCAGTATTGCCTCGCGTGTTCAAGTGTTTCTACGGAATTCAAACTCATCTTCCCCGAGGTCCGCATCTACCAGTTTTTCCATTCGTCTGCAAAGAATTCGCGTTAGTATTTTGCAGCTGTGACTTATTAAACTGATAGTTCGGTAATTTTCACATCTGTCAACACCTGCTATCTTTGGGATTGGAATTATTATATTCTTCTTGAAGTCTGAGGGTATTTCGCCTGTCTCATACATCTTGCTCACCAGCTGGTATAGTTTTGTCATGACTTGCTCTCTCAAGGCCGTCAGTAGTTCTAATGGAATGTTGTCTACGCCGGGGGCCTTGTTTCGACTCAGGTGTTTCAGTGCTCTGTCAAACTCTTCACGCAGTATCGTATCTCCCATTTCGTCTTCATCTACATCCTCTTCCATTTCCATAATATTGTCCTCAAGTACGTCGTCCTTGTATAAACATTCTATATACTCCTTCCACCTTTCTGCCTTCCCTCCTTTGCTTAGAACTGAGTTGCCATCTGAGCTCTTGATATTCATACACGTGGTTCTCTTCTCTCCAAAGGTCTCTTTAATTTTCCTGTAGGCAGTATCTATCTTACCCCTAGTGAGATAAGCTTCTACATCCTTACATTTGTCCTCTAGCCATCCCTGCTTAGCCATTTTGCATTTCCTGTCGATCTCATTTTTGAGACGTTTGTATTCCTTTGTACCTGCTTCGTTTACTGCATTTTTATATTTTCTCCTTTCATCAATTAAATTCAATATTTCTTCTGTTACCCATGTATTTCTAGCAGCCCTCGTCTTTTTACCTACTTTATTCTCTGCTGCCTTCACTACTTCATCCCTCAGAGCTACCCATTCTTCTTCTACTGTGTTTCTTTCCCCCATTCCTGTCAATTGTTCCCTTATACTCTCCTTGAAACTCTGTACAACCTCTGGTTCTTTCAGCTTCTCCAGATCCCATGTCCTTAAATTCCCACCTTTTAGCAGTTTCTTCAGTTTTAACATACAGGTCATAACCAATAGATTGTGGCCAGAGTCCACATCTGCCCCTGGAAATGTCCTACAATTTAAAACCTGATTCCTAAATCTCTGTCTTACCATTATATAATCTATCTGATACCTTTTAGTAACTCCAGGATTCTTCCATGTATACAACCTTCTTTTATGATTCTTGAACCAAGTGTTAGCTATGATTAAGTTATGCTCTGTGCAAAATTCTACCAGACGGCTTCCTCTTTCATTTCTTAGCCCCAGTCAATAATCACCTACTATGTTTCCTTCTCTCCCTTTTCCTACTGACGAATTCCAGTCACCCATGACTATTAAATTTTCGTCTCCCTTCACTATCTGAATAATTTCTTTTATCTCATCATACATTTCATCAATTCCTTCATCATCTGCAGAGCTACTTGGCATATAAACTTGTACTACTGTAGTAGGCATGGGCTTTGTGTGTATCTTGGCCACAATAATGCGTTCACTATGCTGTTTGTAGTAGCTTACCCGCACTCCTATTTTTTTATTCATTATTAAACCTACTCCTGCATTACCCCCATTTGATTTTGTATTTATAACCCTGTATTCACCTGACCAAAAGTCTTGTTCCTCCTGCCACCGAACTTCTCTAATTCCCACTATATCTAACTTTAACCTATCAATTTCCTTTTTTAAATTTTCTAACCTACCTGTCCGATTAAGGGATCTGACATTCCACGCTCTGATCCGTAGAACACCAGTTTTCTTTCTCTGATAACGATGTCCTCCTGAGTAGTCCCCGCCCGGAGATCCGAATGGGGGACTATTTTACCTCCGGAATATTTTACCCAAGAGGACGACATCATCATTTAATCATACAGTAAAGCTGCATGTCCTCGGAAAAAATTGCGGTTGTAGTTTCCCCTTGCTTTCAGCCGTTCGCAGTAACAGCACAGCAAGGCCGTTTTGGTTAATGTTGCAAGGCCAGATCAGTCAATCATCCAGACTGTTGCCCCTGCAACTACTGAAAAGGCTGTTGCCCATCTTCAGGAACCACGTGTTTGTCTGGCCTCTCAATAGATACCCCTCCGTTGTGGTTGCACCTACGGTACGGCCATCTGTATCGCTGAGGCACGCAAGCCTCCCCACCAACGGCAAGGTCCATGGTTCATGGGGGGAAAGTGATATTGGTTATTACAATTAATCATACCAAAATTCGAGTGTAGACAATACTGTGCTAAACAAAAGTAAGCGTGCAAAATGTACACAGTAGTCGGCAAAAAGCAAACAGTGCCTGACAGGAAAATTGCGTGAATTAAATAATAATCGTACTGTCTGCTACTTTAAAAGTTTCATGTAATTATCTAATGTAAATAACTCGATGTAAACTTACTCCACCTTGTCAGGAAAGAGCCTTACAGTCTTAAATTTCGCGTCTCTATGCAGACGTATTTCGGAAATTAGGAAACTTCATTCAAAAATGGCTCTGAGCACTATCGGACTTAACATCTGTGGTCATCAGTCCCCTAGAACTTAGAACTACTTAAACCTAACTAGCCTAAGGACATCACACACATCCATGCCCGAGGCAGGATTCGAACCTGCGACCGTAGCGGTCACGCGGTTCCAAACTGAAGCGCCTACAACCGCACGGCCACACCGGCCGGCAAACTTCATTCATTTAAGTATACTTTTAAAATAGACTCGAATACTCAGAACTTTTTTAAACAAACATGTGTTTAATTTATGCTTCAATTTGCGTCTCATATACGTCAAATCACAACCCCAGTACTAGGATTCATCCCTGCAAATGGCGGTGATCAGCTGCTTGAATTGGGGGACAGTTGCCTCGCTTCTCCGCTACGGCGTGGTAGGGGCTTTGTCGCGACACTCACTGCTGTGGAAACTGGTACTGCCTGACACCTGGGGCGACGCTAGCGCCCCATGCATAGTAACAATAATATCCGTTTTAAATTATTTTCCTACGTAATTTACATCTACATCGATGTTCTGCAAAAAACGACGAAGTGCGCTGCAGAGAGTTCTTCCTATCCTATTACATACTCTGCTTGACCAAGAAAGTGAACCATCCTGAAGGAGACAGGATACCAGTATGCGATTTATTTCAGTGATTATAAAATCGAACCGAATTTGCAAATAAGTTACCACTATGAGCCCTCTTATCAATATGACGTCCCACCCCATCAAACATGGCTGGATGAACTGATTCTGTTGGGACAGCCCTCATAAAGCCGTTGTATCCTCTCCTGAGACAAGCTGCCTCACAAATTTTGTAACTGGCCCTGGACGGGGTAGACGTCAGAGCTGGTCGCACACATGTTCTGTCAGGGAAAGATCTCGGGATCTCTCTGCCCATGGAGCCACGCTTATCAGAACCAAAACATTTTAATACAGGTGTTCCTTAGGATAGAAAATTAGGAACTGTACAGTTCCTGATTTTATATATATACACTACTGGCAACTAAAATTGCTACACCACGAAGCTGACGTGCTACAGACACGAAATTTAACCCACAGGAAGAAGATGCTATGATATGCAAATGATTAGCTTTTCAGAGCATACACACAAGGTTGGCGCCGGTGGCGACACCTACAACGTACTGACATGAGGAAAGTTTCCAACCGATTTCTCATACACAAACAGAAGCTGACCGGCGTTGCCTGGTCAAACGTTGTTGTGATGCCTCGTGTAATGAGGAGAAATGCGTACCATCACGTTTCCGACTTTGATAAAGGTCGGATTGTAGCCTATCGCGATTGCGGTTTATCGTATCGCTATATTGCTACTCGCGTTGGTCGAGATCCAATGACAGTTAGCAGAATGTGGAATCGGTGGGTTCAGGAACGTAATACGGAACACCGTGCTGGATCCCATCGGCCTCGTATCACTAGCAGTCGAGATGACAGGCATCTTATCCGCGTGGCTGTAACGGATCGTCCAGCCACATCTCGATCCCTGAATCAACAGATGGGGACGTTTGCAAGACAACAACCGTCTCCACGAACAGTTCGACGACGTTTGCAGCAGCATGGACCATCAGCTCGGAGATCATGGCTGCTGTTACCCTTGAAGCTGCATCACAGACAGGAGCGCCTGCGATAGTGTACTCAACGACGAACCTGGGTGCACGAATGGCAAAACGTCATTTTTTCGGATGAGTCCAGGTTCTGGGTACAGCATTATGATGGTCGCATCCGTGTTTACGGATATCGCGGTGAATGCACATTGGAAGGGTGTATTCGTCATCGCCACACTGGCGTATCACCCGGCGTGATGGTATGGGGTACCATTGGTTACGCGTCTCGCTCACCTCTTGTTCGCATTGACGGCACTTTGAATAGTGGACGTTACATTTCAGATGTGTTACGACCCGTGGCTCTACCCTTCATTCGATCCCTGCGAAACCCTACATTTCAGCAGGATAATGCACGACCGCATTTTGCAGGTCCTGTACGGGCCTTTCTGGATACAGAAAATGGTCGACTGCTGCCCTGGCCTGCGCATTCTCCAGATATCTCACGAATTGAAAGAGTCTGGTCAATGGTGCCGAGCAACTGCGTCATCACAATACGCCAGTCACTACTCTTGATGATCTGTGGTATCGTGTTGAAGCTGCATGGGCTGCTGTACCTCTACACGCCATCCAAGCTCTGTTTGACTCAATGCCCAGGCGTATCAAGGCCGTTATTACGGCCAGAGGTGGTTGTTCTGGGTACTGATTTCTCAGGTTCTATGCACCCAAATTGCTTGAAAATGTAATCACATGTCAGTTCTAGCATAATATATTTGTCTAATGAATACCCGTTTATCATCTGCATTTCTTCTTGGTGGAGCAATTTTAATGGATGACACGTAAATAAAATGTAGATGCCACCTCGATACACTGTGTGGAAAATGCAGAGTTTCTAGGTCTATATAGTGATTCTCAGTTGAAGTGGTGTGAAAGCACAAAGATACTTGTAAACAGAATGTCTTCGTCATGTTATATGCCCTTACGGAGTCTCATAAGCAGTGCGTAGTAGTCAGTGTGTTTTAGTCACACACTATTCATATTTACATTCGATTCGAAGTTATGGCATTCGTTTCTGGGGAATAAATGCACAAAACACGAACACAATTTTCAAACTGCAGAAAGGGCCACAAGAATAATGACCGAAAATAGTAGTCGAGCTCATTTTAAAGATCTTTTCAAATCAATGGGGATTTTAACGGCATCATACGAGTACATTTACCAATCAGTTGTAAACATCAAAAATAACATTCGTAATTACTGCGCAACCACCTCTGTCCTTGAGATCTAGATTGAAATTACATTTACCAAGAAAGAATAAACATTAAACTCAAAACAATATTTTCTTCCAGGGAATAAAATTGTACAATAATTTGCTAAAAGAGATTAAAAAATCCAAACAAAAAACTTATTTAATGAGGCAGTTTAAAAGCATCTGTTAAACAATAAAGTATATACTTTGATGGATAACGTATATGACGCGGCGTAGGGGTCTGATTAAAATTATAACAAAAATAAATAACAATAACGGTAATGATTTACAATTCCGCGTAACAATTTCACACTATATTTTTGCTACTGTGTTTCTTTTCTGGAAAAAGTTACTCTCAGAGCTACGTAATTTATAATACTAATACTTTACCCATGTTTCACCCCCCTACATCGCTGTACTCCAGACATACATTCTCAGAAATTTCTTCCTCAAATTTCTGAGAATGTGCGTTTGGAGCACACCATTGTTTGGTAATGAAACAAGGTCTATGGGGAAACAGGAACAGAAGAGAATCGAAGCATTTGAGCTGTGGTGCTATAGCCGAATGTTGAAAATAAAGTGCACTGATAAACGAGGAATGGGGAGGTTCTCCGCAGAATCGGAGAGGAAAGGAATATGTGGAAAAAACTGACAAGGAGACGGGACAGGATGATAGGACATCTGTCAAGACGCTGGAGTATATCTTCCATGATACTAGAGTGAGCTGCAGAGGGCAAAACCTGTAGAGGAAGACAGAAACTGGAATACATCCAGCAAATAATTGAGGACTTAAATTTCAAGTGCTGCTCTGAGATGAAGAGGTTGGCACAGAAGAGGAATTCATGGTCGGCCGCATGTAACCAGTCAGAAGACTGACGACCCAAAAAAAAAAAATCCTTTTTCCGAGCTCAACATTCCACTCGTTACAAAGGGGTGCTGGCTCAGTTTTTCAGGCAAGCAAACAAGTCGTTGCGGTACACAAAAGACAGCAGTTCATAGTGAGTCTAGTGCTATGAAACGATGTGTGTATAGCGTTGTAGTGTGTGCAGTGACTGGGAGTGAGAAATAAATGAACAGTGCAACATTACCAGTTTAAATTATTAAATAAGTTATTTCTAAAACAGTATTGCACACAAGGGATAAATCGAACGAGGCACTAAACAGACTGCCTTTGTATTAGGAAGAGAGGAGGCTCCAGCCTTCATCCAGTCATCTTGATTTAGGTTTTCCGTAGTTCTCCGAAATTACTTCAGGCAAATGACGGGATAATTCCTACTCTGTCGACTGCCTGCTCCATCCTTGTCATATTACACCTGTAAGTATGCAAATGTCTGTACATGTGAATTACTTTTTGTTGTTGTTCCCAAACTGTTATACCAAGACATGTCCCATATCGCTGTAAAGAGATCTATGCATGAGAGGTATCACAAGAGGATGTGACTTGTCAGTCATGAATCATTGTTCTCTCCATCACTATCAGCCACGATATGAAGTTATACCCGACGGCTCCTCACACCATGATGCCAAGAGTAACAAAGCTCTGCCTCTCCAAAACAGTAGAAGTATTGGACCTCTCTTCAGGTCGCCGACATACTCGCTGACGTTAGTCAGTTGGCGTAGTGCAGGCATGGGGTTCGTCGCTGAACACAATGTGACCCCATTCGTCAGCTGACCATGCTTCCCAGTAGCGGCAGCCGAATTTACTTGCCCTCGCATTTCCACACAGTCCAATACCGGACCACTGTCACATCCAGATGCACCATAGATCTGGGTACTACACGATTCGACCAGCTGGCCAAATGGAGGCCCACAACGAAGCCCCTTTCAAAACCTGTCAAGCGCCAACAATGCCGGCCCACACAAGTATGCGGCATCGCTGTCTCTTTCACGGTGATCACTCAACACCTGGCGCTGTTCATGCTCCTTACGTACCCTACCAAACCTAGTAACAACACTAAGCACGAACAACACTAATCCCCTTTGTTGGCTGTCATACCTGTCACAGAGAATTGCAACTCTGATCATTTACATACGTTTACATCGACTATGTTTTCTGCGTGCTTCACTTTTTTTTCAGACAGTGTGTTAGGGTTTCTTCTCGTTGCAGTAACGCAGTGAGCGTGTGAAGAATGGTTGCTTAAAAGTATTTATCACACTGTACAGAAACTAATATTTTCTCGGCGGTCTCTATGTATAGCATATTTCTAGATTCGTCCCTTCACGATGGTTCTTTAAACATTTTAAGTTGGCTATTGTGGCGTCTATCTTCAAGAATCAGCCAGTTTGTCCCATGAGTCAAATAAACCTGTGGCCACACACGTTGTCATTCTTTGTATATGTTCAGTATCCCCTCATAGTCCTACGAAACAGTTATTATATTTTTGCTTCTCAAGAGGTAATAAATTACAAGAGACACGAATGACTATAAAAATAAATGAAAAAAATGAGCCGAAATCATGAATGTAATGTCGTACGCTAGAACGTAATCATAAATAAATGATTTCGAACTTACTTTCATTTATCCATCTTTTCCCGCGTTTTCCCTTCAGTGGCACCCTCGTCTAGCATAACAGCAACTCCAGGTTTTTTCTGTTTTTCCCAAAGAACATGGAGCTAATATTATGATATTTCTGTGACATCCTTACACAAAAAATAAACAAGCACTATTTGGACCACAACTTTTTAAACCGATTACAAATTTCAATCTGCACTGAATGTCATGTTCAAGTCTAAGTTGTAACATGTAATAGGGCAACAACAACAAAAAATTACAAAAATGTGACATCCCAAACACGTCGCTCGTACAAATGACAACAAAATATTATGAATCCACATATACCAGGAGCTGCAAAGTTCAGTTGCTAACTCTCGTGTAAAACTAAAGCAAAATACAAAGACGTGGAGGGGATAAAATTTCATATAGTCATGTGACATGTGTATAAGTAATCCTTATTGTGACGGACACTTTCCTTCTCATATAGTTTTGCACATAGTCTAATGATTTTGCACCTTGTTATAGTACACTCGAAATTTCAAGAGATGAATAATTTTGTTTAATCTCATTGCTTCACCTTCAAAATACGTCTGGCGCCGATGTAGCAACAATTGCAGAATTGGTTTCTTCCGTGTCTGAAACAATTTTCCAGCTTTCGACGTGTTTTTATCGCGGCTGTATAACAGTTGTACCAGCGGCTTCTCCGCAACCATAACACCGATTCCGTCATATCACCGAAGTTAAGCGCTGTCGGCTGGGTTAGCACATGGATGGATGACAGTCCGGTCTGCCGAACACTGTTGACAAGCGGAGTGCATTCAGCACTTACGAGACTCAACCGTGAATTTTTTTAACTTTCAAAATCTTTTCTTACTTTATTTACTAGCGACTCATCAAGAACATTAACACACTATGTGATCGTGGAATTAGTTGCCAAGGAGTAGCTGATGGAAACAAATTAAATATCAAACAATCGAAATTTTATTCATAAAAGCCTTTTCAAAAACAGATTTAAAAAGTTATAAGCAGAAAAGCACCCTCGAAATATCAAGTTACAATTTAACAGATGAGAATTTTATTCCTAAAATCCTTTTCAAAACAGATTTAAAATTGTAAGCAGAAAAGCACCCTCGAAATATCAAGTTACAATTATTCAGAGGCAGATTTTTTTTTTTTTTTTTTTTTCATTAGGAGACTTCTGGCTGAGAAGCTTCCACTCCCTTTCAACCCACGAAATTCAGAGTTATATAAAGTGCGCAACATGCTCTACATTACACATATACTGCCTCGCAAGACGATAGGCAAAAACATTTCACGAATTCGGCCTTTATCTTAATTTTATAAATTTGTTAACTCCGAATCCGACAAACATGACAGCGGCAGCTATTAACGTACGGCAGACCGACCGACAGACAGAAACAGCCTAACAAAACGAGCAAGCTGGGGACGAGAGACTGACCAAGAAAACAAGTAGAATTAACAAGTAACTGAAACAACGTAGCACGGATCACTTAACTTCTAATAACTGCGATTTTTGGCGACGACCTGGCGCAGCACCCCCAAAACGCTCTCCCGAACCCTCCGCTGCCAGCCGCTTCAACGGACGCAGGAAGGCGCGCCGATCTCCTGTCTCCGGCGTCCTTAAGTTTATTTGAAGTTTCTAATTACGTATATTCTATTGTGTAGAATGCATTTTTCCGCGACTTTCAGTAACCTACAATGGTTTACTTGACAAAATATTTTCTAGTCATGTTCACGAGGTAATTTCTAGCAGTAGCATCGCAGTCAGAAGTTACTATTAGACAGTGACTGAGGTAGGAGGAAGGGTGTTCGGCTAGCGGATCATGGAACCTATAATACACGAGCTGTGGCGGTTTATATGTACATTAATTCCTAACCGTCGCTTTGGCCTACAGACGACTCCTGTGTTTTCTATGCTATGCTATGTCGGAGTGTATGTTTCAGCCTTTTGGATTGAATATAGCCACCGACTGGACGGAAATCCCAGAAACAACTAGAAGATAGTTAAGTCTGTCAACTAACGGAGTCACTAGTTTATTGAAAATCTTAACGAGAGTGGTAACCTTCATGAGCTGTGGCGGATGATGCAGATGTCCCTTCACTGTTCCACTCGCGAATGGCGCATGGGAAAAATGATTGACGCAAACCGCTGTCTTACTCCAATTTCTCAGTTATTCTCGTCGTGGTCATTTCGCGAGATGCATGTAAGAGGAAGTGATGTGTTGACCGACTCTTCTCTTGAAATTTCAATACAAACCTCTCCCTGGGCACAACGCCTCTCTTGTAACATCTGCCGCTGGAGTTTGTTGAACATATCCGTAACGCTCTTGTGCGGACTAAACGATCCCATAACGAAAAGCGCCGCTCTTCGTTGGATCTTCGCTATCCCTTCTATTTTTGATAAGTATCCCTGACTGATGAACATTACTCAAGAATCCGTGGAACAAGCGCCTTATAAACAACTTATTTCGTGTATGAGTTACATTTCCTTAAGGTTCTTACTATGAATCTGAGTTCGGCATCTGTTTTTTCTACTATTTTTATATGGTCATTCCACTTAAGTTCGCTCGAGGTAGTTACTCTTAGATATTTTACGGCCCACCCATTTGCCATCAATAGTGTAGCTGTACAGTAGTGGATTTCTTTTCATTTTACTTTTATTTACTTTCAGGGTCAACTGCCATAGGAAGTTCCATGAGGGTTTCCGCAGATGAAGTTGTTGTATACAGAGAAGTTACAACTTTCGAAGATGTGGCGAAATGCAAAAGGTGTAGGAATTGTATACAGAAGCTTGGAAATATCAGTCACAAAAGTTGCTAACGTCCACCGCATGTAGTCTCTGAAACCACAGCACTATCTTCTCAAAATTTCCAGGTGCATAAGCGAACAATGAGGTTTTGCCATCACGTCTTGTAGTGTCCCGTTGCGACACAGGACTATGATTCAAGTTCGTCCAGCGTGTGGGGATAGCTCCAGTGGACTGTGTCTTTCAATGTGCCCCACAGATGCGCCATAGCCTCCTTCTCGTGACGGTTGAAAACCCGTCGCCAGGTTAGCGGAAAATGTCACCACGGGCTGACACACGAAGTCCTAAGAAGGGGGTTATGTGAATCCAGCACGGTATACTTTCGCAAAAAAGCTGCAAGTGGACTCTGTCAGCACAATCTGAATCGCGGTCGGGGCAGTAACACTGCTGACACTGCGGAACTACGGAAGCAGACTCTAGCAACGGCGACCTGGATTACAACACATTCAAGACTGGCACCAAGCTACTTTCTTGTTCTACTTGAAGAAGTCTGATGGCTTGGCAAAACAGCGACGGATCTAACCGCCGTCTCTGCTGTGCTTCATCTGTCACTGCCTGCAGCTACACTATGTGATCAAAAGTATCCGGACACCTGGCTGAAAATTACTTACAAGTTCGTGGCGCCCACCATCGGTAATGTTGGAACTGAGTATCGAGTTTACCCACCCTTAGCCTTGATGACAGCTTCCACTCTCGCATGCATACGTTCAATCAGCTGCTGGAAGGTTTCTTTGGGGGGGGGGGGGGGGGGGGGGGGTTCAAATGGCTCTGAGCACTACGCGACTCAACTTCTACTCAACTTCTAAGGTCATCAGTCACCTAGTACTTAGAACTAATTAAACCTAACTAACCTAAGGACATCACATCTATGCCCGTGGTAGGATTCGAACCTGCGACCATAGCGGTCGCTCGGCCCCAGACTGTAGCGCCCACAACCGCACGGCCACTCCGGCCGGCCTTTTCTTGGGGAATGGGAGCCCATTCTTCACGGAGTGCTGCGCTCACCGACCGCGGTGAGGCCTGGCACGAAGTCGGCGTTCCAAAACATCCCAAAGGTGTTCTGTAGGATTCAGGTCAGGACTCTGCGCAGGCCAGTCCATTACAGGGATGTTATTGTAACCACACCGCCACAGGCCGTGCATTATGAACAGGTGCTCGATCGTGTTCAAGATGCAATTGCCTTCCCCGAATTTCTGTTCATCAGTGGGAAGCAAGAAGGTGCTTAAAAAATCAATGTAGGCCTGTGCTATGGTAGTGCCACGCAAAACAACTAGGGGTGCAAGCCACCTCCATGAAAAACACGACCACACCATAACACCATCGCCGCCAAATTTTACTGTTCGCACAACACACGCTGGCAGATGACGTTCACCCGGCATTCGCCATACCCACACTCTGCCATCGGATCGCCACATTGTGTACCGTGATTCGTCACTCCACACAACGTTTTTTCCACTGTTCAATCGTTCAATGTTTACGCTCCTTACACCAAGAGAGGCGTGGTTTGGCATTTACCGGCGTGACGTGTGGCTTATGAGCAGCCGCTCGACCATGAAATCCAAGTTTTCTCACTTCCCACATAACTGTCGTAGTACTTGCAGTGGATTGTTATCCAGTTTGGAATTCCTGTGTGATAGTCTGGATAGATATCTACGTATTGCACATCACGACCCTGTTCAACTGTCAGCGGTCTCTGTCAGTCAAAAGAAGAGGTTGAAATGGTTCAAATGGCTCTGAGCACTATGGGACTTAACATCTTAGGTCATCAGTCCCCTAGAACTTAGAACTACTTAAACCTAACTAACCTAAGGACATCACACAACACCCAGCCATCACGAGGCAGAGAAAATCCCTGACCCCGCCGGGAATCGAACCCGAGAACCCGGGCAAAAGACGAGGTCGGCCTGTAAGTTTTTGTGCTGTACGTGACTCTTCACGTTTCCACTTCACCATCACATCGCAAACAGTGGACCTATGGAAGTTTAGGAGTGTGGAAATCTCACCTACAGACGTGTGACACAAGTGACACCCGATCACTTGACCACGTTCGAAGTCCGTGCTTCCCGCGGATAGCCCCATTCTGCTCTCTCTCTCGGTGTCTAATTACTACTGAGGTCGCGATATGGAGTACCTGGCAGTAGGTAACAGTAGAATGCACCTAATAAGATAAACGTATTTTTTGGAGGGTGTTGGTTGGTTGGTTTTTTGGGGGAAGAGACCAAACAGCGAGGTTATAGGTCTCATAGGATTATGGAAGGATGTCGGCCGTGCCCTTTCAAAGGAACCATCCCGGTATTTGCCTGGAGCGATTTAGGGAAATCACGGAAAACCTAAATCAGGATGGCCGGACGCGGGACTGAACCGTCGTCCTTCCGAATGCGAGTCCAGTGTGCTAACCACTGCGCCACCTCGCTCGGTTTTTGGCGGTGTCCAGATACTTTTGATCACATAGTGCACATGACATACTCCGCGCCAGTCGTCGACTTGAAATGGGGTGTGTAGCTGCTACCAACAGTCGCCGCTTTCACTTACTGCAGAACTATGAGCCGCGCCGATGACTGGTGCCACCAGGAGTCGACCTGGTGCCTTCCACCTGAGGACCATCTGCCGGCCAACGTCTAGGGACTTCGTTCAGTGTGCCTACCGGGAGATCCATAGTTCGCACCTGGGCTTGTCTAGCTGCGGAGTTGGTGCCTGCCTTGTGAGGGCATACTCTATTACTGCAGGCTTGCCGCTGCAGGTCACCGTCGGTGAACACTGCGCTGACGTCCTTGGTTCAACTCGGGTGTTCGAGTGCTTTCCGCACTAAGTAGCCCAATTACGCCAGACAACATGAGCGGTTTCTGCAGTGTCTGTTACAGCGACGTGTTTCTAGCCTGCATGGAGGCCTGACGCTGCGCTATGCTGCCAATAACCAATACCTCTATGCATGTAACTATTAATTTTCCACTTTCTATTGCAACAAATCATGTGTAACGTAACCTATTGTACATAACAGTAACTATAATACTGCCATCCTGTGAGAGGTGTGAACTTATCTACTTTTTGTTTAATCAGCTGATATCACATGTCAATGTAATGTGTAACCAACACCTTTATAATAGCCTACGTGAGACACAGTTCTGTCTTTTAACACGAAAACAGTTATTGTGTACAGGCGCGCGATCTAGTCACGTGACCTCCACTGCGAATTGTATGTAAACTTCTACTCTCGCAACAAACCGTTCGATGATCTGTTATTACACTGGGCACGTACTTTATCAATAGTAAGTTTGATCAATAGCCGCGTGTAGCCTAAACTATTATTTTAAAGGGATGGGTTATTAAATTCCAAAGAGTAAGGTGAATATAAGGTTCGATTACACATCTTACATACTTCCATAAAATGTATTTCATTGTATAATAGCACTTCGTACCTACGTTATAGTTTTAGTAACTTACAAACCACTGGTGCTCATTTTCAGCAACAGGATATAAGCAGCTTTCGACTTTCCGCGTGACAGTGCCTTTGAAATAAACACTAAGCTATGCAATAACGGCCGCCAAGCTCTGGCTGAGGTAATTTTGTTTATTTCTTCCGAAATTTACTGAATAACTGAGACGCATAATTTCTTCAACGAATGTAATTATACTTGAAGACAAGATGGATACCATCTGCAAGCAATTTTGTTTACTACGCAGTACCTTGGCTACCGAGTCTGTAAACTGAGACTGAATAATTACTGAAAATTATTTGTATTGACGTGAGGGATCAACTTCACACAAATTTAAATTGGCAAGTAAAAAGACAACCGATTGCAGCTTACTAACACTAAATCATAGCTGATACAGTCTTTACACATTTCATTATTTTGTACGACTACGAGAACTTCACGTATTATTAAATGCGGCTTATGAAATCGTAGTTTTAAAACAAATCATTATTTAAAATTTGCAGAGGAAATAAGGTCATGAAATGTCTTTAAGCAAAAATGAAATTAGAAATACAGATAATATTTAAAGAAAAACAGCACTGCTCAAATAAAGCACTGTTCAACACGCGCACTGATGTAACTCCCTGCAGATGGCTAATGAAAAATGTACAATAAAGTTCTTGCCTTGTAGTTGATGTGCTGTAGTAATTTGTGGTGGTAACCAATTCTATACATTTTCTTCACCCTCTGACAATGTGGATTAATATGGCGCACCATAAAGCCTTTCAGACACACTGTTCCAACTGCAGCAGTGGCTCAAACTCCTTGAAATTCTTGACTCCACCATAAGTGAATTTTAAAGAATCTTTTATAATCGTGTAAGCTATAGAAATATCACTGTAAATGTTCTGATACACAATTAAGCATATTTTTAAATGTATACCTCTGGACATCGACAACACAACCACACCGATCTCTCTTCCTACTTCCTACTGCACATGCCGCTAGGTGCGTCAAGGTCACCCAAAAAAGGCACCAGAGTAAAACCAAGTGTAGGTCTCCACTTTAGGTGGATGAATGTTATGACGTTGAACTTAACAAAATCCAGTTCAAGGGTTCCGACATATTCGCAATAATGTTTCACGGCGAACAAGTAAATATTTCTTTTTGATATAAATGCAGTTACAAACCATAAAAATTTTACTAACCAAGTAATTAATTTCTGTCAGCTATGATCATCTTCAGACCTGAGTGAATCCAGTGCATTATACACTGATCAGCCATCATTATGAGCGCCGACCTACTACCGACGCAAACACGTCCAGGCGATAGCAGCGTCACCTGGTGAGGAATGACTGGTAGTCTGACACACGCACGGTGCACACATCATCAGTGAGCGTGCTGTCCGTGTGCAGAATGGGGAAGGTGCGCGATCTATCTGAGCCCAACCGAGGGCAGATTGTGATGGCCCGGAGGCTCGGCACGAGCATTTCGGAAAGTGCACAACTAGTCGGCTATTCGAGGGATGCTATGGTGAGTGTCTTCGTACGTGGCGAAACCAAAGGGAAACTATATCCAGACGCCGTGGGGTTAGGCTGCCACCCCTCATTACAAATGTCGGACATCATAGGGTGGACAGACTGATATATCAGGACAGGAGGCGAACTGTGGCAGAATTAACATCAGATTTTAATGCTGCGCATAATACATAATGAACATACAGTGCACCGAACATTCCTAAAGATGGGCCTCCGCAGCCGACAACTCATTTACAGGGAATAGGCAAAATAATGTGAACACCTGTACTTACTTGAGAATGGTTTATTAATAAGGGGTTGGATCCCCATTTGCCTGTTATACAACTGCGATTCTTCTGGCATATAGTGATTGTATAGTCTCCAGTGGAACTGTTGTGCCACTCTTTGATCAGAACTTCTAACTCCTGTAGTGAAGAGGGATGCGGAATTCTGCTCCGGAGTCAACGCTCCAATACCGCCCACAAGGGTTTGATAATGTTCAAGTCCAGGGACCGTCCTGGCAAGGGAAGACGCCGCAGTTCAGCTGTGTGGTCCTCATACCACGACTGTACTATCCTGGCTGTGTGAATGGGCGCATTATCGTTCTGAAATATGGCATCATTGTTGAGGAACATCATTTGAATCATGGGGTGCACCTGATCACCTAAAATGTTCACATAATCGTTGGCTGTAACACGGCCTTTGAGAGTAATGATCGGACCAGCAGAATACCATGATATGGCTGCCCACACCATCACACTTACACCTCATGTTTAACCGTTGGTATCAAGCAATCAGGATTTTAGGCTTCTTTTGGCGTTCTCCAGACGTAAACCTGGCCTGATGTTGGAAATAACGAAAACGGCCGGCCGATGTGGCCTAGCGGTTCTAGGCTCTTCAGTCTGGAACCGCGCGACTGCTACGGTCGCAGGTTCGAATCCTGCCTCAGGCATGGATGTGTGTGCTGTCCTTAGGTCAGTTAGGTTTAAGTAGTTATAAGTTCTAGAGGACTGATGATGTCAGATGTTAAGTCCCATAGTGCTCAGAGCCATTTGAAGCATAACGAAAACGTTGACTCGTTGAACCATATGACGTGTTTCCACTGATCAGCCGTCCACGACCTGGGCACCTGACACCATGTTTTACGCTTTTTTGCGTTGGTTGTCGTCACTAATGGTTTCGGTATAGCAGCTCATCCATGAATATTATGTTTATGGAGTTCTTGGCGGACAGTGTCAACAGATATGGGATCTCGAAGATGGCTATTGAGCTCTACAGTCACTTTAGCCGCCGTAGTTTTGTGTTGTTTTCACACAATTCGTGTTAGCGTACGATGATATCCGTCATTAAGTTTGATTTGCGCCCAGTATTACGTTTACACGTTGATGTCTTTCCATGTTTCGTATAGGCTATCATGACTGCTGAAATAGTTGCTCTTGAAGCATTCAGTAAAGTGGCTGGCTGACTGCTGGTGCTCAAGCTAATCGGCCCCTTGCAACCTACCCTCTTTGGAACTCTGTTAGGTCTTTCATTGCACGTCGACCTCGGCCTCTGAACAAATATGAAGTGTTCACTGCTCGTAAACAACCAGCACTGATGCGTAGTCCGTACTGAACATGCACAGTCCAGGGCGACACGTGCCGTCCCATTACTACTACTGTTTATATTATTTTTCCTATCCCCTGTATGTTCCAATGTTAACAACATGACATCGGCGACTACAGCTGATTTGGGCACTTGAATACCTTCTTCATCATGCCGATGGGAGTTCGCGAATCCGTTTTCCAGGGGAACAGCTCTTTGTCACCTGTATTGCGGAATGGAGACAAGCTGGCGGCACCTCCATTATGATCTGGGGAGCATCCACATGGGCATCCGTGGGTCCAGTGGGGCTCGTGCAAGGCACCATGGCGGCCACGGAGTATGGTACACTAGTTGCAGACCACGTACACCCTTTTATGTCGATCATGATTCCCAACGACAGGCGTTTTTCAACAAGATAATGCACCTTGTCACAAGGCCACCAGTGCGTGGAATGGTTTGAGGAACACAGTGGCGAGTTCCAGTTAATGTGCTGGCCTCCAAACTCATTAGATCTGAACCCGACCGATCACATCTTGGATGTGATTGAACGTGTCGTCAGAGCTCGTCGCCCACTCGCCGGGATTTACGGGACTTAGGTGACTTGTGTGTGCAGATGTGGTACCATGTGTTCACAGTAATTCATTATTTGCCCCACCTTCCTATTCATAACAAATCCTACTCCTGTTATACCTTTTTATGCTGCTGTTGATATGACCGAATGTTCATCTGTCCAGAATCCTTATCTTCTTTCCACTTCAATTTATTGACCCCTTATACATCTAGAATGAGCCTTTTAATTTCCCTTTTCAAATATTCTAGCTTCCCTATCACAGTCAAACTACTGATATTCCATGCTCTGATCCATAATCTGTTATCCTTCCATTGGTTACTATTGCTTTTCTCGTGGTTACCTTGATGTTTCCGCATTTTAGTACCAGTTTCCCACGCAAAGGGCATGGGTTGCTGTGAACCTCTGTCCGTTCCTCCACCCTCTTTGACAAGACCGTTGGCAGAACGAGGTCGCTTCTTTACACCAAAAGTCTTTGGGTACCATTTCTAATGATTTTTCATCAAAATTTAAGCAGTGGGTGGGAGCAAACGAGGGTCCCAAGATATTTTGATTACTAGTCAAAGACGCTAACCCGAGAGCACGTGTACAAGTAGCTATAGTTGGCGTGAGGGCAATATTCCCGTCTAAAGTCTCAGTCATCCTTGCTGATGGTTATACGTAGGGCCCTTTTGGAACATTAAATCGTGTTTGAAAACTGTGTCTTGTTGCTGTAATACTGTGTTCTGATCAGTGATATTCCAGTACCACAAAACACACATGCTTTCTCGTTTCGACGGTGGAACTGTTCTCTCTGAGCTTCGGAGTACTATTTATGGGTGCTACGTATTTTGATTACGGGGTGAACCTTCAACAGCTCTTGCAACTAATATTTCGGAACTATTGTATAAAATTCTTCCAACTTTCACAATATACGTAACGCTCGTTGCAGTCTTCCATGGAACTTTGTTATCGTGTTATTTAATTTTAAGATCAGGAAGTCTTTTGTAGGACTCCCTGTAGACGTATATGTAGTTGCAGTTAGTTGGGCTTGATAGGAACAGCGTAGAACTAACAAAATTTTCTGTTTAGTGTGAAGATGAAAGAGCTGTTCGAGCGGCCTTGACGGTAGGATACAGAAATACATACCAGGAAAAAAAGAATACATAATTAATACCTGAGGATTCATTGCTAGTCCGTCTCTTCGTATATTTGATTTAAGTACATCTCGAATGTTATTAACATTTGTAAACAAGTAAGGATGCATTGTTTTGTAGTCACCTATCAAGTGAAGCGAGAGAGAAGACGGTGGTATCAATTTCTGAGATAATCTCGCGCAGGCGCTCATTCACACAGGGCTGAGCAGGTCAGACAACAAAAGACAACAACCAGGCAGGCGTGCAAGAAAGGCTGTGGGGTGGTTTACGGCGAACGCAGCACGTGGCACTCCTTACGGGGATTATGACGCAGATGAAGCCGAAGGTCCACGCGGGCAAAACCGCTCCAGAGAATCACATAGTGTTGTGCGATGTTCCTCGCATTGCACAGAACGAAACTGGACGCAGGATGATAAGAGAACAGTAAGAAGAAAACGATATGTCTGCATCTAAGGACGATGAAAATAACAGAGAAAATTTTCGTACTTGCAATATCTAATAGAAACGGATATGAGACACGAAAGAGAAAGACAAGAAAAAGAGAGAGAAAAAACATGAAGGCTCGGTGATGTACACGGATTTTTTTTAATACGATTCGCTCTATTAATTCTCTCTGACATCAACACACTTTCACCCTCCGTTACCGTATGTGAATCCCAAACAATTACAGTCTCTCTCTTAAAATTTTGTGTTCAGATATGAATATACAGCTAAATAAAGACTAAAATTGTATTTAAGAAATGTGACTTCTGATCACTAGTGCAGTAAAAGTGTTTGCAAACAAGCCAGAGAACGTACTAAATTCTCCTACATATCTAACTGGGTAAGGTATCAAATGTTAAGACAAAATCAAAAATAGATACTGCATTCATCTTACGCATCTACACGACCAGCTGAAAAAATTATCCTGTCAGAGCACAAAACCCGCAAATATTTTCCTCTTTAAAAGACTCAAAGTGCGGGACCAGCTGCCTCAGTCCTCATTGTGCCTGGTCACCATAAATTTTGGTATGCAGACATATTCGCGCCCTCTTAACAAAGAACATTCAAAATCCTTTTTCCAGTCCCTCTTTCCAGTTACATCCTCATACTCAGCGTCTCCCTCTCACTGACACTGTTTATATGTGTGTCTTTTCCACTGTCTGCTTTTTTCTACCATTGATTTACACTATATCCTACAGCCACTGTCTCCTCTCCCACTTCCAATGTCTCCTTTTGCCTTTCTTTCCCATTGCCACTGTCTCCACCATACCTCTGCAACTCAAACTTTTTTTTTACTCTATAGCGATGAGTTTAAAATTTCCGTCCAAAATGGTGCCATCTCCTATACCTACATGTTAGAGTTTGCGAATCTGGGATTGTCCCTCTCCCCCCGCCCTTTCCACTCAAGCCTTTGTATGGTTTCCACCTTCTCCTCTCTCTTTTTCTCGCATTGATTCTACTTCCATCCATCCCTCTTCCTCTTTTACTGCCACTGTCTGTCACAGACCATCAATAGCTCCTCTCCTTTGGTTTCCACTGCGATTGTCTTCATCCATTTCTCTTTCACTGCCACTTTTTCTCTCCCAGCATCGCTGTCTCCTCTCTCTTTTTCTCCCACTGGCACTGTGTCTTTCTTTTGCACCATCACTTTCTCTCTGCTACCCTCTTTCAGCACAAGAAAACAAAACATGAATGTGGTTTTGGCGAGGAAGGCGGGATGAGGAATAAAACAGCTGTTTCCCCACTTTTGTGTCAGAGTCTTTTAAAGAGGAAAATATCTGCCTTTTTTGTGCTCTGACAAGAGAATTTTTCAGCTGGTTCCTTTCTTTTCCCTTAACATAGCAGGGTGTACTGCTTATACACGATGTTCGAGAAGTATATAATGTGTGCTTATTTGTTGTTTATATGTGTCAAAGTATATAAATGTGTCGAAGTATGAGGCGTGTTTTTGAAGTAAGTACCGTTGTGAAATTAAAAACATACGTGTTAAAATATCTCAATTTTATTTTTACATGAAAGCCTGTACCTTAATCTACTTTTCTACATAATTTCCGTCAATTCTGAGGCACTTGTCATAACGTTGTACCATAGAAGTCTGCCGCCTGACTTGTTAACCACTGCATCACAACTGTTTTGACTTCGTCATCGTCTTGAAAACGCTGACAGACCAGGTGCTTCTTCAAGTGCAGGAACAGATGGTAGTCACTGGGCGCAAGATCGGGGCTGTACGGAGGATGATCTAGAATTTCGCATCGAAAAGATGTGATGAGATCTTTGGTCTGATTCGTCACATGCGGACGGGCATTGTCTTGCACCAAAACGACTATAGAGGCAGCATTGCTCAATATTTCTGCAAGGGGACTTCCAACGACTTGTTGAGTCCATGCCAGGTTGAGTTGTTGAACTACGACCGGCAAATAGGGGTCCGACACGTTATTAGGAGGTACCCCATGACTTTTGTCACCTCAGGGTAAAGCTGTATTGGCGAAAAATGCTGAGTATAAACATAGTTTGGTGACAGAACCCTTGAAATGTGTTTAATATGTCACTTAAAACTACAAGTACGTCTCAGACTGGATATTACTTAGATATTTTATGTGCGTAAGTACGGTAACTTTGAACTTCTGGATCCCGATAACGTATAACAATATTGGAAAACGTTTTAAGATTCCCCGAGAGCATCATATTAAGAAGATATGGTAAAAATTTCGACGATTTTCCATGCATAGAAATTATAGAAGTGGCCATCCCCACAATTGGTACGTTTTGTATGAAAAAACATGATTTATCGGTTGTATCTTGATAATTAATAAAGATTTTCGAAAACAGGAAAATGGAGTTTCTAGATGAATGTCTAAAGAATGTACACTTAAAATTTTCGCCATTTTCTGTGGTTACTTAGTTAGATAATTGCGGTCCACGTAGCCTAAAGGCTAAAAACCGGTTGTGGTGGTTTTCTGCATAAGTACAATGGCTTTGGACCTCTGGGTGTCGGTAATGGATGATGATACCCCAAAAGGTTTTGAAATTCCTCGATAATATCATCTGAAGAACATACGGTAAAAATGTCGACGACCTGTCATAACAAGAAATTATAGAAGTGGACATCCCCAAAATTAGTGTTTTCCGTACCCAAAAAATCATTGTATTTCGAGGTTTACTCAGGAACAGCACTTGAACAAATAAACCGCCTAAAGTCCACCCTTGATCACACCTAATGCAAAAGAACGAACCAATTTTCCCATTTTGCCAGGGCTGGGAGGAGTGTATACTGTACTGTACGATAGCTACAACGTGTCCGGTCTTGCCACAAGTATACTAATGATCCCTAAGCCAAGGGTTTTCCAAAACACTTGACCCCTTCTCTCTCTGAAATATGAGCCCAAATTATGAGACCCTGAAAAATCGTGCCGGCCGTTGTGGCCGAGCGGTTCTAGGCGCTTCAGTCTGGAACCGAACGACTGCTACGGTCGGAGGTTCGAATCCTGCCTCTGGCATGGATGTGTGTGATGTCCTTAGGTTAGTTAGGTTTAAGTAGTTCTAAGTTCTAGGGGACTAATGACCTAAGATGTTAAGTCCCATAGTGCTCAGAGCCATTTGAACCATTTTTTGAAAAATCGTATTTCCGCGCACAGCGTGCTCGGGCCGATTAACTCATTTGCAAATTAATCAGACGTTTGAAGCTGCTTTATACATGGGAGTTCCATTCGTTAAAAAATCGAGGGCGAAGAGGATGGGAGAGTGTTACTTGTTATCTACTAAAATGGAATTCAGATCATTTGGCAAACCAGATGCTGCGTCTGACACTAATCTGGCGCAGGATTTTGTATCTCATCAGGGAGTTAAGGAGAAGAGAAAATGGAGAACGGCACATTGTGCCCAGAACTTCCCATGTGTAAGTTCCTGAGCTTTGTTATTACCCCACTGTAGAGACTGCATTTAATTAGCAGTGAAACATCTTTGTTTTTGGATGTTAAACAAATATTTTCTACCGTTAGCATATTAAAGTTACAACTAGAAAAACTTTTTTAAACAAGTATAAGATTGTACCAAGTGAATCGCCTTACGTACGAACACTCCTACTGGTGCAAGCGATTTTGTGATTAAACGTGTGAAACTAGTAGCACGTCCTCGTCGTCACAGCTAACAAAACCATCTGCCACTGCCAGAAGCCATTTTTATATAAGGTGTCCCAGCTAGTAGCTGAAAAACACCCGCCTTGCTTGGGCCTTATTTTCATTTGTTTTCTGAGAACATTCCAGATCACTCGAGAACATAGTTAATATGAATTTTGAAAAAATCGCAATTATGTTAATATTTCACACTCAAAAATGCTCTAGAATGATCAGAAATACTCTTAAGTACTGTTAAACCGACCTAAGTATTCAAAAATACCGTAATTTGAAATAAAGTGCTTTGCCACTCACTTATTCGTTTCATTGTAGAACACCGAGAACATTCCAAAACATTCATAAACACTGAAGAGCATCGTTAGAACGATGTGCTTCTCCGATATGTTACAGGCCTTCTCTTCAGTCATTTCCAAGAATATCTGCCTATCGAAGCCCCGGGCTCCAAACGATAGATATCGAAAATGTGATTCTAAATCGATCACGTGACTGTGGTGGGGGGCGTTATGATAAATTGTCTGTGCTTTGTGAGATGCTAGCGATCCTGCCACAGAAATTCTATGTGCAAGAAAGTCTATTTCAGGTTGGCCAAAGACACATTTTGAGGTATTGAGCACGATTCCGCAGTGTTTCAATTGCTTGAATACATCGGTTAGATGGTGGCAATTTTCCTCAGGCGACGACGAAAAAACCAAAATGTCGTCCAGGTACGCAAACGCAAAAGGTAAACCCTGTAGCATATAATGTATGAAGCGCTGCCATATCTGTCCAAAAGTTATGAACATACTCTCGAATAAACCAAAAGGAGTGATGATGGCTGTCTTTGGAATGTCACGTTCGGCAACAGGTATCTGCATGTAGGCCTTTGCACAGTCTAACACAGTGATCACTATTGGACCACTCAATGCGAAATTGTAATCGCGCAGCAAAGGTACGGGATAACAATCAGGTATTTTCCGGGCATTCAGGGCTCTATAATCGCCGCACAGCCTCCATGCACGAGGGAGTGGACTCATGAAGTGTCCCCTATGCGGAGGATGAAGATGGATCCCTCGTGGAGCTGCAAGGAAAGCTCATCGCGTGGGCACTCAGAGGCATTGATGGAGATGCAAATTTCGTCGACAGTGGACATAGGGGGCAATAGGGTAGGTGGTGGCGAAAAATAATGTAGTTCAGGAGAATCACTGGAACACTCTGTGGGGGCATTGGGTGTCGCCACTTGCAACAGGGTAATGTCACACGCAACATGTGGTTGGGCCTGAGGTTGTGGATTGTCACACACAGTTCCTGAGTGAAATGAGGGTAGAGTATCATCACACACAACAACTGAGCTGCCCACAGAAGTAGGCTCGGTGCAGATATGATTATGGTGGGGCGCAAGGCAGTGGGCAGTCGGTGTGAGATCGAAGTCATCACCTGACGGAGGAACACTTGACTCGAGAGGGTGTGGTTCAGATTCCTCAGTCGTCCAGGCTGGTTTTACGCCTTGAAGGGAAACTGCCTGTTGACGGCCACTGACGAGAATGTTCGTAGTATTGTCTTTGCGAGCCACTACTCGATGCGGTCCAGAGTAAAGTGGCTGTAATGCTGGTTTCACTGTGTCATCCCATTAGATAACAAATTGGCAACAGTCCAGTGCCAAATACAGAAAGACCTGAGGACAGGTGTGTGATCATAGAGGGGGCATGCAGATTGCAGCTATGTGTGTTCGAACATGCTCAATTAGAGTGGGGAGGTCAGACAGTTTGACGATTGCTTCATCGTTGATGAACTCTGTGGGGAGAACTAGGGTCTCGCCATACAGGATGTCCGCAAGTGAAGCCTGGAGATCTGTCTTGCAAGCCGTGTGTATTCCTAAAATAACCCAGGGAAGGGCGTCAGACCACTCACCGCCTTGGCACTATTGACCACCACTTGACCAGTCCATTGCTCTGTGAGTTGTAAGCCATAGTGTGGAATCTATCCCACAGAGTATGCAGAGTTTTTTAAACAGCAAGGATTCAAACTGCCTTCCCTGGTCGGTGGTGATGGATGCAGGGCAGCCGAATCGAGCTATCCAGGAGGATACGAATTTGCATGCTACTGAATCCGCTATGATGTCCTGCAGGCGTATTGCCTCCACCCAACATGTAACGTGGTCGATGACAGACAGAATTTACCTGAAACGATCAGACGTGGGTAACAGTCCAATGAGGTCCAGATGCACATATCGGAAGCGGCCTTTCGGGATGTCAAATTTACCTAGATGGGGTTGTGCGTTCGTGCCAACTTCGCAGCACTGGCACCTAAACAAGCATGAGCCCAAGTACGACAATCCCTCTTTACACCTGGCCACATAAAGCATTCTGTAACAAGGCACATAGTAGCCGTAGCACCAGGATGTGGAAGGTTATGTAACATAGTGAATACTTGGCGATGCAGCACAGGGGAACAATAGGCTGGGTGGTGTCCTCCAACGTAAGGCACCACAATGAAAATTGTTATGTTCCTTCCTTCGATGTCTGTGCAGAAATATGCTGCAGCTTCATAAAACGCAAGCAATTCTGTGTCGAATGCTGACTATTTACGTTGAGCTGTAGATAGTTTCTTGTAAAAAAAAAAAAAAAAAAAAAAAAAAAAAAAAAAAAAGAATGGAGTGGTTGTGTCGTGTCACCGACATGCTGTTGGAGGACTGCAATGATTGCAAAATCACTTGCATCTGCTGTAATAGAGTGGCAGGTATCTGGCAAAGGGTGGGCGAGGATGACACCAGTTGCTAACCCTGACTTAAGGTCTTCAAAAGCCCTCACCATGTTGTCAGACCCCTGTACTTGGCGATTGCCTGAGGTTTGTTCCCGGCCAATGCGTCAGTCAAAGGGACTTGAATTGCTGCCGCCATCTGTAGGTTATGATGGTAGAAATTGATAGTTCCTAAAAATAGGTGTACTTCACGAAACAACAATGGGAGAGGTAGATTGCAAATGCAGTCAACCTGCTCCTGAGGGGGCGGTATACCTTGTGAGGAGATGGTGTACCCCAGAAAAGTGACAGCAGTGCAGCGGAGTTAAGACTTGTCGTTACTGATCTCGACTCCGTTACGCGTCAGTAACTCCTCTATCGTGGCGAGGTGGAGTTCATGTCCTCTCTCAGAGTAGGAAAAAATGAGTACGTTTAACAATATGTGCAGTTAAACAGAAGTGAGCCTATAAAACGTTGCACAGTTTGGGCCCCCTTTTTGAGGCCATAAGGCATGTAACAAAATTCGTAGAGGCCGAAAGGTGGCATCAGTGCTGTCTTTGGTATGTCACTCTGTGCCATGGGTATCTGTAAATATGCCTTGCAGCACTCCAAGACACTGAAAATGCGTGCTCTGCTGAGTACTTGTGCAAAGTCTTGTATATCCAGTATCAGATAATTGTCTAATACTGTCCACACGTTGAAGCGGTGATAGTCGCCGCAGAGGCGCACTGTGCCGTCCTTTTTGGGGACTAAATGTATGGGCGAAGACCAGTTACTGTCTGCTTACAGAAGTTCCTCCACTGCAGCATTAGTGAGGCGTAGTTTATGTGTCAGCAGTCGGCGCGCTTTATGACGCACTGGTGGCCCGTCTCTTGTGACAATTTCGTGTGTCGTTCTATTTGTGATAGCTTTCAGCTGGGCTGGTGAACTCACTCGGGGGCCGTCGCAAATGGGATCAGTAGCACGCGAGAATCATTAACCTGATGTGCCAGGGAGCCCGTCCACATCGGCGGCGACAAAGCTCCACGAGGTGCGTCTCAGGTGTCGGGGAGGGGGGAGGGGCGGCGTCAAAGACCCACACTGTGCATTGCTGGTGTCGGAGGGTGGCAGCGTTGACAGGCATTGCTCGGCATGGTCTTGCATAGCCAACAATATGGGGTGGTTCAGCAAGGCAATGAAGCGCCGAGATCGTCGACTGCAGAGCGCTCAGACTGAAGCTGGACTGCTGCCAGTGAGGAGCACTCTTTCAGAGCCGTGTCAAAATCATCAGGAAGCTGAGGGGGACGGGGGGGGGGGGGGGGGGGGGAGAGCAAGGAGGTGACTGAACACGCAATGTAAGTGGACAAGGCGTGGTGCAATAATGCTGCCGACTGGAACTCTGGAGACAGTCCGAAATGAAAAAGGAAGTCAATGCCTAATACTGGGTCTTCTACGTCAGCCATGTAGAAGGACCAAGTGAACTGTTTGCCAGGTATGAGTTCAATAGGTAACTCTGCCACGGAGTAGCGATTTATTTGCTGCTCGAAGAAACAGTTTGGCTGGTGTCGGGTCCTTTACGATAAATGTGGGAGGTATGACACTAACGTCTCCTCCGGTAACGATGAGAAAATACTGGCGCGAACCTAAATCCAAGGCATAAAGGCGTCCTCATGAGGTGAGGGATCTGACAGAATGCAACGTCTGTGGGTGCCCTTGCATGTATCTGCGAGCTGTGGCGCCTACTGCGGCCCGCGTGCAGCATTTGGGAATGCGCATGGTGGGCGGCAGTTGCGAGCAGCGTCCCTGTAAGTGGAGTGGAATCACATATGTGTGAGTCAGCTGTACTCGTCCCGCCAGCCCAAGTGTCAGGCAAGCGGAAGGCGGGGCATGCAGATGTTAGCTCGGTTGGGGTGGGGAGAGGCTGGTGCCGGCCCACTTGTGATTCCTGGTCTTGGCTGCTAGATGGCTGCTGTTCCATGTGGTGTCCGCAGTACGCATGTGCCTGGACTCTACCGCCCCATGATGGAAGTATATTCACAGTATTACCAACCTCAGCGGTATTACGCACTATGCTGTGCAGAGGGAAGTGGTGGTGTCGAATAATGGTGTATGCCTGGTCTGCCAGCCGTAGTTTATCCTTGAGTGACGCTGCGGTATGTCGGAGTAAATGTAATTGTAGTTCTTGCGGGAGCTTCTCCAACCACAATGCCCAGAGCGCTAAATTCGGCAAGATCTCGGTACTGACCTGCGAACGCAAGAGTCGCCACAGCTGTGAGAGGGCTCTGTCGCCTAAAGTCTCGTCATAAATAATGTTGTGAATGGTATTGGCTGGAGGACTGAGAAAGGTTTTCAATGAGTAATGTAGGGGCAGAGGCATATTTGTTACTCTTGGGTGGGTTCAGCAACAAGTCACTGATGAGATCAGGGTGGTCATGCAGATAGTTCACTAAACACACAAAACGAGTGCTGTCGCCCGCAATACTGTGTATGTCCAATATGTTGTCCACCAAGGGGTTGTCCAGTTGTGACTGTGGCAGCTGCAGAAGACGACCAGGGACCAGTGTTTGCGGGGGTGTAGGGCAGGCACGAATTGTATGGGGATTCTGCACGGTGTTCACTGATGCAAACTGTGCCTCAGTGGTGGGCAGGTGCAGGTGAGACGTGATATCCAGTCCTTGTAGGCAGGAAATCTGCACAGCCACACGATGAGCATGGCGCGGCAGGCACGGAAGGAGCAACGCCAAAGTAGTTGAGCGGAAGTGCAAAATCGCAACTGAGTGCTGAGTGACAGGATGGAACCACAGCAGGTTCATAGCCTGAGGTGTGTGTGGGGCAGCAGAATGGGTAGGCATACACATGGCCCAGTGCAGTTGATGCAAGTGTCCCTTCGACCAGCATGGAGGGGGACACATAAACGGTGGGCCACTCCGAGGAGGGGGCAGCCATGCATGCGGACCCCGAAACTGGACAGCCGAGAGGTCCATGTTGTGCGGTAGAAATTCAGGCGAGGGGTTTCTGAAATCTTGTGCTCAAGGAGCATTCTGTTGAGTAAAGAATGCCATAGAAGGTGTCCTTGCCAATGTGTACAGTGCCCAGTGTGGTGTGCCGGTTGAAGCAAACACCAGACATACAAACATTCCCAGGGTATTAGTAGCACACTGGGTAAAGCGCTCCACTTCACAGTCGAACGTCCATTCTGCGGTCATAGCATCTTGCACCGATGGAAAAACTGGAGGTTGCGACATTGTCTATTGGCATGAAACCAGTTGTACACTGTGAGTGAATGCAACATATTTTCGAGACTCAGGGTCATCAATGTGGGTCTTCTGGCTATAGCGACTTGCCACACACAGAAATTCCAACTTACTATGATCAAGCACTTTTATTAAGGTTTTTATAATTACACAAAACACAAGAAAAACAACACAGAAACTCACAACACACACATTGTAAACTCAGTCCATGGGACTGAACCAAAGAACAATGTGTCCCCCAAAGGCCATTTACTCTGCGCTTTGTAGGTGGCAGTTATGGGCAGTGGATGGTCGCCACAAGCCCATCATCAGGGGCATATTATGTATCTTTATAATAATGGCACACAAGCTCGCACCACCCACCCATCCACACCACACCACACACACACACACACACACACACACACAGAGAGAGAGAGAGAGAGAGAGAGAGAGAGAGAGAGAGAGAGAGAGAGAGAGCCAAATTCCGGTTTGGCAAATGAATGTTTCAAGAGCAGCTCACGGTGTTTTAAAATGTCCATTAATAACTGCCCTGGGGATGTCAGGTGGGCTGCAGAGGTACAGTATCTTGCATGGACAAACTACACTTACATTTATTATACAAATACATTTCTTGCTGTAACTTTTATAAGCACGTGACAGTAATACAGAGTTTAATGCTGTCATTCTAAAATGTTCTCGTAAACACAAGTTACACTTTAATAATGGAATTACAATTCCCATATCCATGTTGTAAATACTACTTGTAGCCCTAGAACCTATCACGTCATTGGATGTAAGTGGTGATGAGCAGGAGCCAAACCAATCTGTGTTCCTGTGATCCTCCGGCTATTCAGTTGAGCCTTATAGAGGTGTCCTTGTGAAGAAAGATGTGGCTAGCTTATCATATTTGACCTAACAAAATTATCAGTATATAAGTATGTCCATAAAGTTGATTGAGTTTCTTACAGCTACATCTACATCTACATCCATACTCCGCAAGCCACCTGACGGTGTGTGGCGGAGGGTACCCTGAGTACCTCAATTGGTTCTCCCTTCTATTCCAGTCTCTTATTGTTTGTGGAAAGAAGGATTGTTGGTATGCTTCTGTGTGGGGTCTAATCTCTCTGATTTTATCCTCATGGTCTCTTCGAGAGATATACATAGGAGGGAGCAATATACTGCTTGACTCTTCGGTGAAGGTATGTTCTCGAAACTTTAACAAAAGCCCATACCGAGCTACTGAGCGTCTCTCCTGCAGAGTCTTCCACTGGAGTTTATCTATCATCTCTGTAACGCTTTTGCGATCCTGTAACGAATCGCGCTGCTCTCCGTTGGATCTTCTCCATTTCTTCTATCAACCCTACCTGGTGCGGATCCCACACTGCTGAGCAGTATTCAAGCAGTGGGTGAACAAGCGTACTGTAACCTACTTCCTTTGTTTTCGGATTGCATTTCCTTAGGATTCTTCCAATGAATCTCAGTCTGGCATCTGCTTTACCGACGATCAACTTTATATGATCATTCCATTTTAAATCACTCCTAATGTGTACTCCCTGATAATTTATGGAATTAACTGCTTCCAGTTGCTGACTTGCTATTTTGTAGCTAAATGATAAGGGATCTATCTTTCTATGTATTCGCAGCACATTACACTTGTCTACATTGAGATTCAATTACCATTCCATGCACCATGCGTCAATTCGATGCAGATCCTCCTGCACGTATTTTTGTTTGTCTGCAAGGCTTTGGCTATGTTTATGTTTGCTGTGAAGTTCCCTTTGCTTCTGCAGCAGTTTTCTAACTCGGTTGTTGTACCACGGTGGCTCTTTTCCATCTCTTACAATCTTGCTTGGCAGATACTCATCTAACGCATATTGTACGATGGTTTTGAACTTTGTCCACTGATCCTCAACACTATCTGTACTTGAGACAAAACTTTTATGTTGAGCCATCAGGTACTTTGTAATCTGCTTTTTGTCACTATTGCTAAAGAGAAAAATCTTCATACCTTTTTTAATATTTCTATTTATGCCTGAAATAATCGATGCAGTAACCGCTTTATGATCGCTGATTCCCTGTTCTGCATTAACTGATTCAAATAGTTCGGGTCTGTTTGTCACCAGAAGGTCTAATATGTTATCGCTACGAGTCGGTTCTCTGTTTAACTGCTCAAGGTAGTTTTCTCCTTTCTGTGTATGCCTGAATTTGCTGTAATGTCTCAATATTCCTCTAGTACTCATATACAGCAATAATTACTTTGCCTTTGCTACTAGAACAATTATGTCCTTGACATCATGCTCTACTCAGTGATCTGTACCTAAGTTGGATGCCAGGCTACAGCTGTCCCGGAATGCCAAACTAAGATCCTGATATTTTCTAGTCTAGCAACAACATGGAAACCAGAGACTATCACCAGTTTGAAAAAAAACTTTCTGACTCTGCACCCAAATTAGTCCATTACATTGGATGTTCCAGATATATGGAAAAAAATATACTGCTTAGAGACAATTGAAAATAACATTCTATTCTATTCTATTGTGTAATTTCAAATTTCAAATGTAACAGGCCAAACAGAAAAATGTTTCTACTTTATTTCACTGTGTTTTCCTGACAAATTCAGTTGCCATGCAATGCAGTGCCACAAGAAGCAACTTAGAAACAGACAAATCAGGTAATATAGGTTGGGCAAAATAAAGCTGGCCCAAAAAATGTTTTATGAACATTAAGACACGCAAACCAAACTTACACCGTCAGCACCCAGGTCAGATGACGTACACCAGGTTTTCTCTCTTACGGTGGCTGAAATACTCTTTGGACCAGTTTTATGTTGCCAACCCTATATATTAGCCAAATTTTTAAGTATGTCTAATTCAGTAAATGAAGCGTTGCAAGAATACAAATACCTCTTAATTGAAGTTGACATTGATAGCTAATACATACCATAAACAATGATAAAAATTAACAATGAACTGAACAAGTACTGACTAAATATTAATTAATATTAAAATATGCAAGGGCATTTACTATTCAATGTACAATGAAATACTGTGTTGGTAATTTAAATTGGAACACAAGGGTCGATCGCAAATATCAAAAGCATACTTACTGTACAGTTCACATGATTAAATTTGTAGGTGACTTGGAGGTATAACAGGGTGCAAAATTTAGCACACAAAGCTGCACCTCTGCCAGCAGCACTAGCTCTAATACAGCTGGACATCAAGTCAAACTGAACTTGGATGACAGATACAGGTATGATAGAGTTAATGAATCACAGTAGCTGGTGAGTGGTGGCATGTAATTCATGACACAGTGTTTTCAGAGGGGGGGGGGGGGGGGGATCTGGAGAACATGCTGGCCAGGACAATAGTTGAATACTCTCTTTAGTGAGGTAGGTCAGGACAGCAGAGGTAACATGTTGTCTTTTATTATATTGTTGAAAGAAGACACACAGAAACCATGAAGACAGCACACAGCCACAAGACTTGACGTGACTGAAAAGTAATGGGCACTGTCCATATGAATGGCTATGCAAACCAGATGTTACCATGTTTAGTAGCCATTTCCACCTCACCTTGTACTAACATGGTGTTTTTCTGGACCTGCCACTCCTGTGCCATTTTAATCTTTAGGTGTTCCACCATTGGTTTTTCTTTATCTGTTGCCACGTCAAAGGAAGCCACAGCAGTAGCTGCCATCTTGACAGCCCATTCCGCTCCAGTTGTAGTCCATTGCCTGTAACCACAAGCATCCTCAAGGGGACATCTGCTCCCTTCTGGAATCTGGAGTACAGAGTTTTTATTCATTACAGAATTCTCAAATAGTTCTAGAAGTCAGTGGGTAACCACTAGTTTTCTGGGATATAGCACTTTTTTGTGACAGCTTTTAATTGCACTTGTTGTGGTATGAAACGTCTCAAAATTGGCCAACTCACTTGTATGAGGTCTGTTCAAAAAATTCTGGAACTTTGTCCAAAAAATTTTCCTATGCCTACCTTCTACATAATGTGCATTGTCTCCTTGGAAATACTCTCCCCCACAATTGATACACTGCTACCAAAGCCATTTCCATTCCCAGAAGCAGTATTGGTATGTGTCTTGCTGATTTGCTCAAAGCACCATCTGGGAATTTTCTATTATCTCATCTATTGATGCAAATCTTGATCTTTTAAATGTTGGTTTCAAATTTTGAAATACAAAAAGTCTGCAGAGGCAAGGTTTGGAGAGTACAGCAGATGAGGCAGCACAATGATTTCGTTTTTTGTGCAATGGTCACACACCAACAGGGATGAATGTGCAGGTGTGTTATCATGATGCATGAGCCATGAACTTTGGCTTGCCTTTATCTGTTGCCATGTCAAGGGAAGCCACAACAGTAGCTGCCATCTTGACATCCCATTCTGCTCCAGTTGTAGTCCATTGCCTGTAACCACAAGCATCCGCAAGGGGACATCTGCTCCCTTCTGGAATCTGGAGTACAGAGTTTTTATTCATTACAGAATTCTCAAATAGTTCTAGAAGTCAGTGGGTAACCACTAGTTTTCTGGGATATAGCACTTTTTTGTGACAGCTTTTAATTGCACTTGTTGTGGTATGAAACGTCTCAAAATTGGCCAACTCACTTGTATGAGGTCTGTTCAAAAAATTCTGGAACTTTGTCCAAAAAATTTTCCAATGACTACCTTTTACATAATGTGCATTGTCTCCTTGGAAATACTCTCCCCCACAATTGATACACTGCTATCAAAGCCATTTCCATTCCCAGAAGCAGTATTGGTATGTGTCTTGCTGGATTGCACAAAGCACCACCTGGGAATTTTCTATTATCTCATCTATTGTTGCAAATCTTGATCTTTTAAATGTTGTTTTCAAATTTTGAAATAAAAAAAGTCTGCAGAGGCAAGGTTTGGAGAGTACAGCAGATGAGGCAGCACAATTATTTCGTTTTTTGTGCAATGGTCACACACCAACAGGGATGAATGTTCAGGTGTGTTATCATGATGCATGAGCCAGGAACTGTCTCGCCACATTTCAGGCCATTTCCTTCTCACATTTTCTTGCAGGCATTGCAACACATCCCAATGGTATCATCAATTACCAGTGTGTCCCTGTGGCACAAAATCATGATGAACTGATCCCTTAAAGCCAAAGAAAACTATCAGCAGGGCTTTGTCATTTGACCTGAATTGTCAAGCTCTTTTTGGTCTTGGAGAACTTTGGTCTCAACATTACGACTTCTCATTTGCGTGAGCCAAAAGCTCTTCACAGACTGCAAGGCAAAGGTCTTTCTGGTCATGGGACAAACTTGGTGGCAATATGATGCATTTCAGGCTGCTGTGTCAGGGTTTCATGACATGATCCAACTGAAATCTTACATTCTTCTGCAATCTCTCAGACAGTCAGTCTTTGATTCGCATGCACAATTTCATTGACGTTCCTGACACGAGCTTCATTGGTGGATGTCAATGGGCATCCTGAACGAGGGTCATCATTAACTTCCATCTGACCATTTTTTAACCATGTGTACCATTCCTAATACTGAATATGGCTTAAGTACTCAGCACCATAGGCTTCTTGCATCATTTGGTGTGTATCAGTAAAGGCATAATCAGTATCACTTCAGTCAGAGGGGTTACCTTCTAGTCTCAGATGTTACTGAATTTAGCATATGTTAAAATTCAGAAGTCAGCAAGAAACATACATTTTTTTTGTTTTCTCCAAAAAAATTCCTGCGGCTAGATACAGGCCTCCAAAGATGACACTGCGAACACTATTTTGAAGATGCGAATTTTGGAAAAATTTTAAAATGCTGTATCTCTGTAACAGTTGTAGATATTTTGTTAGAGTTTTTTATTTTAAAAATAATTGCTTTTTGATTACAATGGTAGCCTCCATTATATATATATATATATATATATATATATATATATATATATAAAACAGAAAGAAACTTCCACATGGGAAAAATATATTAAAAACAAAGATTCCAAGACTTACCAAGCGGGAAAGCGCCGGCAGACAGGCACATGAACAAAACACACAAACACACACACAGAATTACGAACTTTCGCAACTGGCAGTTGCTTCGTCAGGAAAGAGGGAAGGAGAGGGAAAAATGAAAGGATGTGGGTTTTAAGGGAGAGGGTAAGGAGTCATTCCAATCCCGGGAGCGGAAAGACTTCCCTTAGGGGAAAAAAAGGACAAGTGTACACTCGCGCACATACACACACACACACACACACACACACACACACACACACACACACACACACACACGCACACACACATATCCATCCGCACATACACAGACACAAGCAGACATATTTAAAGGCAATATATATATATATATATATATATATATATATATATATATATATATATATATATAAACAGAAAGAAACTTCCACATGGGAAAAATATATTAAAAACAAAGATTCCAAGACTTACCAAGCGGGAAAGCGCCGGCAGACAGGCACATGAACAAAACACACAAACACACACACAGAATTACGAGCTTTCGCAACTGGCAGTTGCTTCGTCAGGAAGGAAGGAAGGAGAGGGAAAAATGAAAGGGTGTGGGTTTTAAGGGAGAGGGTAAGGAGTCATTCCAATCCCGGGAGCGGAAAGACTTCCCTTAGGGGAAAAAAAGGACAGGTGTACACTCGCACACACACACACATATCCATCCGCACATACACAGACACAAGCAGACATATTTTCAAATAAGGACAGGTGTACACTCGCACACACACACACACATATCCATCCGCACATACACAGAACAACCACAAAAACTTTGTTCAGGTCAGGAACAAGTGTTCTCATTTGAAGACTCTGTTTCAAAGTGAAGATGTTTCCTGTGACAACTTTTTGTGTTCTAAATGTTTTGACAGAATAACAACAATGACAGTATCTGAACAAGGTGAAGCCTCCCATATAGCAGATAATGCAGATTTTGCATTAATAGAGAAAGAATTAAATACCCTGTCAGTCAACTACAAAGGTGGCGTTAGTCCTGTTAAGAAACCGTGGTCAAGGAAGTTGAGTCATAAGCTCTATGCATCAAGAAAGTGTAGAGAAATTACTAAAGCTATGGATGAATACACCACAGCAAAACTGACCACACTCTTCAAAGTAGAAATTCCATCTTCGGGAGAAAATGAACCAAAGCACTCTTGCATTACTTGCCAGGAATTTTTCACAAATATCAATTCAGCTATCGAATATTGTGCATCCTACAGTGAAAAGGTGAAAATTTTAACTATTATTCCAAAGACATTTTCAAAGAAAACAATTTTGAACCACATTCCATCAGTATCAAAGTACGTGGTAGAGAACTCAAGAAATGTGAAGTCTGTAAAAGGAGTCTTTGGAAGACCAGATCCCTATTACGGTCATCCTGTAGAAGCATCTCAAGGTCAAATAGTGCAGTTATTTTATCTGGAGGATAAATGGGACTGTACTCGCCAGAGTGCCAACAAAAAAGACACTATAACTGTAACAGTTGAAGGTCAAAAAGTTGTGAAAGTGAAGAGATATGTGACTCACAGTATTAAAGAAACTTTTGCAATTTATAAGAGCAACTATAAAATTTTACATATTGGAAGATCCAAATTTTATGCACTACAACCTAAGTGGGTAGTTCCACACCCACCTAGAGATGTCTGTTTATGTGTGTACTGCACGCATTTTGAACTTCATTTAGTAACTTTGAAGAACTTAATGGAGCACATGAGATATGACACCTTGGTTGGGTGTGTGGAATCATTAGTAATCTGTGACGCTAATAAGAGACTTGTTTGTTTCAAGAATGTGGTGACTGCCCCGGAAAGGGAGGACTGTCTTTACAGATACTTGGCCTAGAAGATGTAGCAGATAACTCTGCAGAAATTACATATGCGACATGGGAGGAAAAGAAACTAATTAAGAAAACTGTTGCCTTTGACAGTTTCATTGATGAACTTGGTAAATGGTCAGTGAAAGCAGTAACACACAAGCATCTTAAGAAATTGCAACAACAGCAGATTGCAGAAGTGAAAGAGTGTGTACAGACTGAAGAACTATGTTTAGCGCTTCAATGTGATTTTGCTGAGAACCGATCTGTAATTGTCCCGCAAGAAGTACAAGGAGTAATGACCAGGTTTCAATTTTTACATGAGTGACCTATTTTCAAGACAAGAGCACAAATATTGCTGTTATAAGTGATGACATAGCCCATTACTCGGCACATGCTTTGGTAGAAATGCCCAAAATTCTTGGACTGCAAACAAGGGCAGAGAAGATCATAATTATTTCTGATGGTGCTTCTAGTCATTTTAAAAATCATTACCAGCTGTTTGAATTGAGTAAGTCACTTTTGCCAACTGACTGGGATTACAGTGCTACAGGTCATGGGAAGGGACCTAATGATGGTGTAGGAGGACTGCTGAAGCACTATGCTACAAAACATAATCTTCCCAGAATAAATACAGCTGTGATTCAGAATGCTGAGGATTTTACAAGAGTCGTGAAGTGTTACACATCCACAGCCCTCATTCTTTTGTCCACAGAGGAAATCAAATAATTCTGTGTGCGGGAAAAAGAAGCATGGTCCAAACAAACTAATCCTGTGGAAGGAATTCGGAAGACACATTTTTAGACTCAAATTGATGGGCAAACTCATATTGCATGCACCTTAAAGAGCAGGAAAGAAGTAATTTTGTTCATTCGGCCAACACCTCAGAAACAGCAGGATAATATTCAGAGTCACAAGCTGAGAAGGGTCATGTTTGTGGTGTATATGTATGGCTGTGACTGGTAGATTGCAGAGGTTATAGACACCAGTTATGAGTTAAACAAAATTGTAGTAAATTTTATGCTACCACATGGATCAGCTGCTGGATATATGTTTCCAGCTGAAGGACAGTGACAACACCATCAATGCTCACTTCCTGTTCACAATGTTTAGAAGGTTGTAAGTGCTCCAGTTCAACAGGAAGGCATCACTCTATATCAAAGGTCCCCAACAAAATTTTTTCGAGGACCCCCTCATTGAGCATGATTGCACCTTGTCATATCACAGTATCAAGTACCTAAAAACCCAAATTAACAGTCTTTTTTATACATTTTCTATTTTTGATACTTAGAAAAAACATTGAAATATTCATTATTGAAAAAATATTGAGCGGCCAAAACAAGAAATCTGTTATACGAAATACATTTAATATACTTTTTATTCTAATAGCATCTTGCGGACCCCTCTGGCATAGCTCGCGGACCCCTGGGGGTCTGCGGACCACCTGTTGAGAACCACTGCTCTATATCAAAGGAAGATACTGAAGCAGTGGTACACATAATTAGTTCATTTACTGCCTAATTTCAGTCCAAAACAGCGTGCACAGAAGTTGTGTAAATTGAAACCTTTAAGTCTTGGGACCATTCACATACATTTTGGAACCATTTAAAATACTTGAAAAATGAGTCTCTTTATCATCTTTCAAAACTAAAATTAATGTTAAATAAGGCTGAGTTTTGAATTTTATGAGCCTGTTATGTGATAATGTGGTAATAAAACAGGTTTTATGTATGTCAATTATTTCAGTTGTAATCAACAGAAAAAAGATCAAAATTTTATGGATCGACATTTTTGAAAAAAAATTTTTTTTCGTAAGTTATAAAAAAAAACTCAGAATGCTACTTTGACAGTTAAGTCCAAATGGAGGATTTCTTTGTAATCACAAATGATAAAATAAAATAAACAACAAAATATCTAGAAATGTTCCAGATATAAAGCATTTTAAATTTTTTTCCAAAATTCGCATCTTCAAAATGGCATGCGCATTGTCATCTTTGGAGGGCTTATATCTCAGAGCAGAATTTATGTTGGAGAAAACAAAAAAATACGTGTTCCTTACCTAGTCCTTCATTTTAACATATGCTAAATTCAATCAAATCCGAGACTATGAAGATAATATTTTTTCCTAGACTGCCTGAACTGATCTGGACTATGCCTAAAGCTTTTCTTGTGTTTCATGCAAAATTTAATGCAAACGTATTGCTTCTCTAACTCTTCCATCTCGTAATTTGCAACCTGTGCAACTTACAAATGTTCTGGAATTTTTTGAATATACCTCATACAAGAAAATAAGAATAAAATTCTTGCACCCCCCCCCCCCCCCCCTCCCCAGCCTCCCCCACTGGATAAATTTCTGCAGATGGACATGTTTGTGATACGTATCTTGCTGCAGACAAGCACAATGAACGTGACATGTCTGTAAGATTCTGTCTGGCCAAGAAAACAAAATGTCTTTCTTCTTTGGCACTAACAGTATGTGGCAACTGAGGTTCTGTATGGTGTTAAGTATAGCCCTCCTGAACCCACTGATGCCTTATTCATGTGACAGTAGTGTGATCCCAGCAAAGGAATCTGAAAAATCATAGAATGACAAACTGAAGTCTCAATAAGTAACAGTTTTGCAGCTGTCTAATTACAGCAAGTGCTGACACATGTTTCTCCTTCTTACATAAGACAGAACATAATTTTCTCGCAGCCAATCAACATCCAAATTGTGATTTCTGAAGGAGAAACCAACTATGTAATCTTTCCTTATATACAGAATAAACTCCTACCTGTTTTGTGCAGTTGTGCCTAAATGCATATATAGTATTCATATAAGTTAGCATTTAGAACACTTCATGTCAATACAGAATACATTCCTACCTGCTTTGTGATGTTGTTATGAAATGCTTATAGCTACACATTTTGTCAAACTAGACATTATATGATACCCACGAGTATAAATAATATTCCCAAAAAATTGACTGCATTCCATTCTCACATTTGTAGTGAATGTGTCCATGACATTTAGTGACAACATAAATGCTGGTGGACAATGCAACACTTCAGATACCAAAGTATAAAAATGTATATAACTGGCCATTAAAATAGCAGACTATGAAGATTTTATGCAACATGCCTCAAACTTACACAAAGTGTGCTACATGCTTGCCTGTGTGAATAGGCTACATGTGCAAACTAATAGATGATGTATTTTGATGATAGTGTTGCAAGATATTGTGTTTCCTGGAGTATAAGCACAGTAAAGATATAAAGAACACAAAATATTTCTGGAATGCCATATGTTCTGTTTACATTTGCAAGGAAAAAGCACCATACAGTTAGTTAACTTCTTAACTTACGTGAAGGAAGGAATTCTGGGTATGAGGAGATATTCTAATGAAGAACTGGTGACCTGATAGTTTCATGATTCAGGCAATGATTATAACCAGAAATGGGTACATAATTTTCAATCACACACAATTTATATGCTCCAGTACCACAGTTCTCCAGCTGGGCAATATGTGGATCACTAGTTCCAATGTAGAGATGCTAGTCATAGCCTCTAACGATATCTCTCATTACTTGTTTGGCTCCTTCTGGGGGGATTCTGAAACATTCCGGCTCATCCAGTCCTTCAAGCTTCTTGTGCCAGGCGGGTAAGTGGAGCAAGGTCCAGATGAATAACATGCAGAACGACAATTTCTAACATTTATTAATTAAAAACATACATTTGGGAAAGTGAAATATTTTTAAAAATGAATTTTACCTTGCCACAGACCAGCCCCATTTTTGACATTACAACTACTTAATATGATTTTAAGAATAAAAAGACAGACTGGCCTTAAAAATGATACAACGATTTAAAAATTCAGCTTCAATTTGGGGAGTTGAGAAAATACAATCAGATAAAAAAATAATCTTAAGCATCCCAGTTCAGCGGCCCAAAGAAAGCAGCATAGAAAATTTTACTATGTCATACAACAGCAAATGGTGCTGGGAACTACTTAGACAGAGTGTATCCAGAGGCCACCAGATTCAATTCATAATTTCCATATGGCCATCATAGCAGATCACATAAGACAAAAACTTTTGTCACCTGAAAAATAACAAATATTATCCTTCATCAAACAACTGTTACATTCAATAACATATCAGTCTGGAACTCTGCCTGTTATTTCCTCAGACTGCCTCACAGCACTAGGTATAATAAACCAATGGCTCTCAAAATTACCCTCCAAATAACAGCAACAAATTTTCAATACGTTCTGCAATATTATTATTATTTCTTTCCTTTTTCAGATGTTATGTCTGGTTAAAAATGGAAAGTGATGGAGACCTTGATCAAGCGTGACTTCCTTTTAACTGTACGCTATATGTTACATTGCATTTGGAACCTTTCGCGTAATTGAACATGTATCAATACTTACAGATTTCAGTAGTTGCATATATACATTTGGATGTAGCTGTATTGCGTTGATGTACTGGTGGATATTGTGTGGTATGACTCCTGTAGCTGATAGTATGCCACATATCCTTGACTTCCTCAGCCAGTTGGATGTATTTTTCAATTTTTTTTCTCCTGTTTTCTTCTGTATATTTGTTGTATTGGGTGTGGATATTTCAATTAGTTGTGTTAATTTCTTCTTTTTATTGGTGAGTATGATGTCAGGTTTGTTATGTGGTGTTGTTTTATATGTTATAATGGTTCTGTTCCAGTATAATTTGTTTTCATCATTTTCCAGTACATTTTGTGGTGCATACTTGTATGTGGGAACGTGTTGTTTTATTAGTTTATGTTGTATAGCAAGTTGTTGATGTGTTTTTTTCCTACATTGTCATGTCTTCTGGTGTATTCTGTATTTGCTAGTATTGTACATCTGCTTGTGATGTGATCTACTGTTTCTATTTATTGTTTACAAAGTCTGCATTTATCTGTTGTGGTATTGGGATCTTTAATAATATGCTTGCTGTAATATCTGGTGTTTATTGTTTGATCCTGTATTGCAATCATGAATCCTTCCATCTCACTGTATATATTGACTTTTCTTAGCTATGTGTTGGATGCGTCTTGATTAATGTGTGGCTGTGTTAGATGATATGGGTGCTTGCCATGTATTGTTTTCTTTTTCCAATTTACTTTCTTCGTATCTGTTGATGTTATGTGATCTAAAGGGTTGTAGAAGTGGTTATGAAATTGCAATGGTGTAGCTGATGTTTTTATATGAGTGACTGCTTTGTGTATTTTGCTAGTTTCTGCTCGTTCTATAAAGAATTTTCTTAAATAGTCTACCTATACATAATGTAAGTTTTTATGTCGATAAATCCCCTTCCTTTCTGCTTAATGTGAATATTTCTGTTACTGAATGTATGTGATGTATTCTATATTTGTGGCACTGTAATTGTGTAAGTGTATTGAGCACTTCTAGCTCTGTGTTACTCCATTTCACTACTCCTAATGAATAGGTCAATATTGGTATAGCATAAGTATTAGCTTTTGTCTTGTTTCTTGCTGTCAATGCTGTTTTCAGTATTTTTGTTAGTCTTTGTCTATATTTTTCTTTTATATTTTTCTTTAATATTTGTATTATCTATTCCTATTTTTTGTCTGTATCCTAGATATTTACAGGCATCTGTTTTTTCCATCGCTTCTATGCAGTCGCTGTGGTTATCCAATATGTAATCTTTTTATTGTGTTTTTCCTTAACTATGCTATTTTTCTTACATTTGTCTGTTCCAAAAACCATATTTATGTCATTGCTGATTACTTCTGTCATCTTTAGTAATTGGTTGAGATGTTGATTTGTTGCTGCTAGTAGTTTTCGATCATCCATGTATAGCAAATGTGTGATTTTGTGTTGGTATGTTCCAGTAATATTATATCCCTAATTTGTATTATTTAGCATGTTGGATAGTGGGTTCAGAGCAAGGCAGAACCAGAAAGGACTTAATGAGTCTCCTTGGTATATTCCACGCTTAATCTGTATTGGCTGTGATGTGATATTATTTGAATTTGTCTGGATATTAAGAGTGGTTTTCCAATTTTTCATTACTACGTTTAGGAACTGTATCAGTTTAGGATCTACTTTGTATAATTCCAATATCTGTAGTAACCATGAGTGGGGTACACGATCAAAAGCTTTTTGGTAATCAATGTATGCATAGTGTAGCAACCTTTGTTTAGTTTTAGCTTGATATGTCACTTCTGCATCTATTATCAGTTGCACTTTACATCCTCATGCTCCTTTGCAGCAGCCTTTTTGTTCTTCATTTATAATTTTGTTCTGTGTTGTATGTGTCATTAATTTCTATGTAATGACTGAAGTAAATATTTTGTATATTGTTGGTAGGCATGTTATAGGGCGATATTTTGCTGGGTTTGCTGTGTCTGCTTGATCTTTGGTTTCAGATAAGTTATTCCTTGTGTAAGTATATCAGAGACAGTTTATGGGTCTGCAATGTAACTGTCAAATAATTCAGTTAAATGTGAATGTGTTGAGGTGAACTTCTTTAGCCAGAAATCTGCTATTTTATCTTTTCCAGAGTTTTCCAATTGTGCGTAGATATAATTGCTTGGGTGACTTCATGTTGCAAAATTATCACTTCAGGCATTTGTGTTTTCATCTTGTTTGTGTCTGTTTCTGCTTGTATCCACCGTGCATGTCTGTTATGTTGTACCGGGTTTGACCATATGTTGCTCCAGAAGTGTTCCATGTCTGTTATGTTTGGTGGATTGTCTGTTTTAATGTGTGTGTTTCTATTGTCTGATAAAATTTCTTTTGGTTTGTGTTGAATGTTTGGTTTTGTTTCCTTCTATTTTCACTTTTTTTGTATCTTCTAAGTCGTTTGGCCAATGCTTGTAATTTCTGCTTCTTTTCATCTAATTGCTCTATCGCTTCTTGTTGTGAGATTTTACCTAATTTTTTCGGTTTTTGTCTGATATTTCATTTCTTATAAATTGTGTTAGCTGTCCAATGTCTTTTCTCAGTTTTTCTATTCTGATCTGTAGCCTGTGTTGCCATGCTGGTTTTGTGGGTTTCTTCTGTGTTGGTTGGTTCTGATCTCTGCCTAGTGTGTATATTTAGTGTAGTGAGAGCTCCTATATAAACCAGTTGTTGTAACTCTTCCATAGTTGTGTTTTCATTTATTTTGTTGTGTATGATTGTGTTGATAGTTTTTATTGTTGTTTCGACTTGTGGGTTATTTGGCGGTCTATGCAAGAATGGTCTAATGTCTGTATTTGTGTCATTGTATTCTATATGTGTCAGCTGAAATTTTTCTTCTATATCTAACATGTGTGTCACCTCGTGTTCTATTTGTACTTGTTCTGGTGGCAGTCTTAAGATTTCGTTTTCCTCTGATTGTTTAACTGATTCGTGTTGTTCTTTGTTTGTTTGCTTTGGGATGTTGAGTCCATTACTCTATTTTCTTCTTCTTCTGATTGCACATTATTTTGTTCCAGTATTTGTTGTAATGCTGGAACAAAATAATGTGCAATCAGAAGAAGAAGAAAATACTTCTTATTATTATTATTATGTACAATGGTGTGCACCAACCAATAGGCTGGTTAAATTTTTAACAAACTGGAAAACAAAATAGTTTAAAATTAGGTCTGACGAGATTACCGATGAATGGAATCACATTTATAATCTAAAAAGATCTCTGCATATAATGAAATGTACTCACAATAAACAGAAACAATTACAAAACACCATTTAAAAAATACACTCCTCACTGAATCCACTAAACATCAAAGTTAAACTTATGTAGATCAGTGACTTATTAGACTTGATGACTTGTACATTAATGCCAACTAAATACGGTGACAGATGTTCATAAATACAAGCCCCTTTTTCTGACTGATCACATGAACAGCTATCAATGTTAAAATGGAGGTGGCACCTGTGAGCACCGTATCAGCAGTTTATCCAAATGGTAGAATTCATCAGGGAAGTTGAAATGCAGTTACTGAAGTTACAAAGGGAGGAAGACAGACAGCACTCAAGCATAATTTAGCTAAGCCAAGAACTTTAAGTTTCAGAGGAAATGTACTGATATATGTAATGTTTCTTTTACTGCTGTGTTTCAATAAGGGAAAAACACGCCTCTGGGAAGTTTACCTGTGCTGATGTGACCCATCATGGTATCATCATTAACTTGACTTCAGTAAATACTGGCTTGTAATGTCAACTCTGATACAGTTGCTCCTCAACTACCAAGCCCCAGTCCCTTATGCAGGGATGAGTACAACCATAACACACTTCCTGTAGCTGCCTCCCACACTACAAGTGCTTGCAGAACCATGCTGCTTCCCAGCTTACAACAGTCTGCCTTTTAATATCACTCTCCTGGCATCGCTTCTGGAACAGCCTACAGGTGGTGCTACTGCCGTAAGACAAAGATCTTTATTGCAACACAAATTTGTCTGCAGTGTGCCAATCCTCAAGCTATTCAGCAGCAACTCTGAAAGCTAGATAGTAAAAACACCTTCCCTCACTGGTTTCATGTGGGAAAGATACATTTTCGTTCAGGGTCAAATAACAGCTTGATGACAGATGTGAGGAAAGCAACTACCTTCCATAGCCCATTGAAATGGAGTAAACGCTTCTACTGATTTTGTCAGCAGCTTCACTCGTGTGTCGTAGATTTTTAACCACCAATATATCTCCAAATTGATAAGGATTTGCCTGTTGGCCCCTGTTATATCTTTGCATTTTATGCCTACGAGCTTTCCTAATATTGTTTCTTGCTTTATTTCAGTTGAACAACCAACTGCTTCAACTGTACTTTCTCAGAAAACAGTCACCAACACACTATAAGATACTCAATTAAACCATAACTTTGAAACCAAAGAATAGCCTAGCAGGTGTGGCTTTGTGATTTTCAAGCCATGTAGTGTTGAAGTCTAACAGAAACCATGGAAGTGACTGATCCTACATACATTGATTCCTAATATGGTATGCTATCAGAGGCAAGTACAAATTCCTGTTTACTCTCTTCACATATGAAGGGTTTGGGTAATACAGTTTGATGGTACTGTGACATCTGACCAAAAAAAAAGTTCTTAAACAACAAAATGTAAAACTTTTGTCATTATCAGTAATCAATGAGCTTGGTAGGCCACAATTGGCAAACAGTGTCTGTAAAGTCTGAATGACAGATTTAATGGTAGTCATAGAAAACTTAAAGAGGCATCAACACAGAGTAGAATGTAAGGATTACCATCTTTTGTTTGAGGAAGTAGGCCTACAACATCCACATCCACTCTGTCTAATACGTTTTCTACTGGTGTAGTCATGAGCAATGCTACTTTTGCATTCTGGTCTGACATGCTTTCAGCATATTCTTTACAAACAATTATTCTATTCTTAATACTGGCATCCTTGTTTCACCACATGAATTTATTTCTCATTTTATTTCTTGTTTTGAAAACACGTAACTGTCCGCTGACTGGTTACTCATGACAATAATTAGAGATGTATGGGCAATATGACTCTTGGTTCCTTATCACACTGAGAAGTACAACATAAAGCTCCTTAATCCTTCTTTAATTGCACAAATCTCAATATCGTTATCCTGGCATTCCTGGATTAGTCTAAACAACTGTGGCAAATCTATGAATAGCAAATTGACAGGACATGTGTGCTCTTCTTCAGATCCTATTTCCAATTCAAACATCCTGCTAAGGGTGTCTGCTACTATATTATTATTTCCCCAAATGTTAGACACTTCCAAATTAAAGGCCAATACTTTTACAGTCCACCTTCCTACACAACCTGTCTTGCGAGGTCTCTCCTAGACCAAACTCAGTGCCTGGTTATTGCTTTCAAGCCAGAAATGTGTATATTCTGAATAGTACTTAAACTTTTCTAACTCTAGGTCACTGAGAGGCCTAGGGACGTAGGCTTTAAAACATTGGCCTTTGTCACTCCCCTGCAGCAAGACAGCACCAGTCCTCCACATGGAGGCATCTGTTTGCTGTATTAATTCTTAGTTGAAATCAGATAACATTAACGTTGGAGCTGCATTTAATGCTTGCTGCAGGTCATTGAATGCAGCCTTTATAGTTCACTTCTCTCAGACTTGTGGGTTTTCTTTCTTAACTCATTTAAAAGAGCTGCCTTATGTGCAAATCTCAGGACAAATTAAAAAAAAAATGACATTCCAATAAATTTTTGGGAGTTGGGAAGTCTAAGATCTTCCTTATCCTCTCCAGATCTATAGTTATCCCTTCAGGTGACACCACACAACCTAAAAACTGCATGGTGGGACTGCCTAATTTCATTTTGTCTGGATTAACTGTCAATCAACTCTCCACAGCCATAAAATATTTTACGCAAATACAGCAAACATTCATCAATGTTTTTATATAGCTAACCAATTTGTCCAAATAGTTGTATAAGTACATAAATTTTATGTCACAAAGTATCTGATCAATCAATTGTGATAATACCACTGCTCCTGTAGGTAGCCAAAAGGGAACTCTATTAAATTTGTATATATTCCAGTCAGTATAAAGGCCATAAGAGGCCTTGATTTCTTATCTGAGCCTGTTAAGATCCAGGGAAAGGGAATACCTTGGCTCCTCTAAACCATCTGAAATTACAATGCAGTTTGGGTAAAAGCACTGATTGTTTTACAATTTGCTCATTTAATTCTCTGTAATTGACAACCGAGCAACTTTCACCATTCAGTTTGAGAACTAAAAACACAGGTGCCAGAGATAGTGATTTAGAAGGATGGATTGCCTCTTTACGTAACATATCTCCAATAAATGGTGTTAACACTTTGATTCTCAACAGTGATAGCCTATATGGGGTTTCAACACCTGAATATTGTCCATCATCTCGATGGAATATTCCATTAAGCAGGTAACTCCTGCCTTGATAGCTAACGCATCGAAAAAATCTTGACAGATGGCTATAATCTTTCATTTCACTTTGTTTTGTAGATGACTAAGTGAGGCATTTTGATCTTTCATCACATTATGTACCTGAGCTAATTGCTGCTTGCTTTGGTTATCTTCAACTACACCCTGTGTTCCTTTATATTGATGGAAGATTTTAAATTCTTATGTAAACTAGAAACAGAAGTTGTTAAACACCCAATCAAAAATAAGTGTTAATTTGCCATAAAATCAGACCCTAAAATACAAGGAGTGGCAAGCCATGTTATTACCTTGGTTTTTCATTTTCTGAGAGAGTGGACCTATCCTGATCTTCACAAAACTTTTCTTATCACTCCAATACTCATACTGTTAGCTGCAATGCAGCGTTCAAACTCAGAGTGTTGGCGGCAACTTACAGTGCATTTTATGTTTATTAAACCATTGTTCATCGAGGTAGTCAACACATACCCTGAATCTAGTAAAGCAAGTACCAGTTTTTCATTTGCCAAACAGCGTACAAATGTCAGTTTTCCTTCGTCTCCTTTAATCATAATACCCTATGTTTCTTACTATGAATGTTCTCACCCCTCTACATGTCATTCTTCTTTACCTGAAACTCCACTGCTTCTGTAGTTCTTTTTAATATGTCCATCCTTTTCACAATGTCAACAGTGCAAGACCTGTTCTGGTTTCTCTTTAAAGCTGTACCAACAGTTTATTGTTATAGTTAGGAACAGTGTGTCTGACATTCACACACAAAACATCCAACCTCTTTTCGGCAGTTAGTAACTTCCTTAATTTACCCTCCCCTCTCATCCACATAAATCATCTCCTGTGTCTGTCGTAGAGATTAGTTAATCCTTTAAAGGTATGTGGCACCATACAAAAGACTGCCCTCCTATGTTCTGGTTTTATGCTAGACAGTATACGTCATACAGTTCCTGTTTCCATACACTGTAGACAAAATGACCTTCCCATTTTTCAGATTTCATTCACATATTGTTTCTTCCATCCTTGGTCATGACCATACTGAAGATTATACTTGCTCTTGAAGCATTCTACATGTTCATCTTACAGCAAACCACTGACCGCAGTTCATCAGTTCATTGATTTTGTTTAAGTGCTTCTAATAACCATTCATGTAAGGTCCCCCATATTTTAATCATCAAAATTTGTAGCAGCTCCATGTCTGTCACTTCCATAACTTGTTTCGTCTTGGAGGCCAACTAGTACATCTAAAAATTTGATTACCTCATCCAAGAAGTTGGCTAACTTTGTAAACATACTTCTCCCATTGAAATGCATAGTGGCTAACAACTATGGTCTGCTACTATCACTTAGTGTGGTTTTGAAACTGTTACCACTTAACCACTGACTAATCTCTGCTATTTGTGGTTGCAATTCTTTAATGTCATCCTTATCCAAGCCTCCCAAGTCTTCCTGTGTGATTATCTAAATGAGCTTGTAATCCTATAACCTAAGAGCTAGTAGGTCTAGGTTCAAGGAACAATTCTATTACACTGCAACTCATTCAGCACAGTGTGAACAGCAGTGATAACCAGACTTACCTCCTTATCTTTGTAGAACTGAATAGTAATAGGTTTACTCATATTTTGTGATAATTGTTGTATTAATTCCTCAATATTTCCTCATAGTTCAAGACTCCTCCTGCATATTTTATAGTGTAGTTCATCCTTTCTCAGGTACTCCTGATCTCTCACCATAGAAACAACCATTATGAAAAAAATAGTAATAATAGGAACAGTATCTTGTACTTATATGTGTCTCTCTGCACTACCCTTCCAGATTTTTTCACTCTGTTACCACTTTTGTACTACTAGTGTCTAGGTGAATAACATGAAGAATGGCAATTTCAAACATTTATTAATGAAAAATATACATTTGATAAAATGAATCATTTTTTAAATGAATTTTATCTACCCACAGATCATCCACAATTTTTTTCAATTACAAAAAACAGTACAACTAGTTAATAACGATTTTAAGAATTAAATGATTAACTGGCCTTAAAAGTAATAAAATGATTTTAAGAATCAGCCACAATTTTGCAACTTAATAAAAAACAATTAGATAGTAAAATAATTTCAAGCAACCAGGTTCAGTGGCCAAATCAAAGCTGTATAGACAACTGTACAGTATCGTACTGTAACAAAGGGTGTTTGAAGCTACTTAGATGGGGTGCATCCATGGGGCACCAGATTCGATTTATAATTTGTGTGTGGCCAGTATAACGGATTACATAACACAGTAATTTCAGTCATCCAAAAAATAATAAATATAGCATTCATCAAACAACTATTACATTTGGTATCATGCCAGTCTCGACCCGTGCCTATTTTTCCCTCAGACTGCCCTAAAATGCTATGTATAATAAAATAATGCTCCAGATTACAGAAATAAATTTTCAATATGTGCTTCAATATTATTATTATTATTATTATTATTATTATTATTATTATTATTATGTACAATAAGGCGTGTATCAACTCACATTAGACAGGTTAAATTTTTAAAAACCAGGGAACAAAACAACTTAACATTACACCCCATGAAGTTACTACTGATGGGAACAGCATTTATCATCTGAAAGATCTCACACATGACGAAAGGAACTCTCAGTATTCAAACAGTAAGAGTCACAAACCACCTTTTAAAATATAATCTCCAGTGAATGCACTAAATATCAAAGCTACAGTTATATAGACTAATGACTTATTAAATGTGATGACTTGTACTTTAATGCCAAGTACATATGGTGACTAGGCATTCATAAACACAAGCCTTAGTGTCTAGCTGCTTACATGATGAATAGCTACCAATGTCAAAATGGGGTGCCCCCTGTGAGCATTATACCAATAATATGTTTAACTAAACTGTAGGATAAACCAGGAAAGTTCAAATGCAGTTAATGAAGTCATGAAGTGGGGAAGACAGCAGTCAAGCACAATTTGGCTAAACCAAGCATTTTAAGTTTCAGAGGAAATGTACTGAAATATTTAAATTCCTTGAACTGCCGTGGCTCAATAAGGAAATGACTCCCTCCTGGAAGTTTAGCTGTGCTGATGTAATCCATCATAATATCATAATTAATTCCACTTTAGTTAATAATGGCCAGTAATACAAACTCTGATGTCAGTGCTGCTCATCTAGTGAGCCCCAGACCTGTACTCACGGTTGAGCACAACCACAACACACTTCCTGTAGATGCCTGATCTTACCAGCCACCACATTACAAGTACTAGCAGAACCATACTGCTTCCTGGCTCACAACATACTGTCTTCTCCCTTTACACTACTGACACCACCTCTGGCACAGCTACAGGTGGTGTCACTACTGTGAGCCAAAGGTCTTCATCACGGCTTGAATGTGCCTACAATTGGCGCACTTCGTAGCATTAACTGAACTCCCACACATGACTGCAGCCAGAATCCATGTACTTTTACTTGGTGTACAACTAAGAAGGTAGCTGTGAAAAGTGTTTTGTGCAAAGAAAGACATAGAATACTCAATGGCATCCCAGGGTGCACTATGTGTCTGCCCCCTATCTAACACTCCAACTCTACACTGGTGTGAGTGCCACCCTGGGTCACTGTTATTGCTTCTGACTCTCCTGTAAGCATTTGCATGCTCTGTAAAGGTATTGACAATGTGGCACCATAATCAGCCAGGATTGTTGCTTCTGACCCAGAATGATGTGTGTGAGAAGATGGGATATGTTCTACCATAACATGGTGAGTGCACCATAACAGCCAGCAGCATGCACAGCTTTTAGCAGTTCATGTACATACTAGGCAGTGGTGCTGCCTCAGCAGGCCATAGCCAGTGTGATGGCTGTGCTGACATAAAGAAGGCAGCTCTGGCTGCCTGCAGGCTTGCACCGCACTGGCCATGAACAGTAGGTCCCGTGTGCAGATTCCCAGTGTTGAACCCAAGGCATCTGGAGTTGGCAGGACAATGACTTCTTAGAGGTGGTTTACCCTCAGTTGCACTGATTCAAGCCACACTACCATCTGGTCTAGTAGCAACTTGTAGACCAATGGTCAGGCTGATGTTACTGCTAGGTGGAATTGAAGCTGCTTGGCCCATGGGGACATCAGCTGGCATGGAGACTGTTATGGTGTCAGTTGTAGAACCAGCCATAGTATGAATATTAGGGATCCTAAGGGCTGAGCTGTGAGCATTTATAGCCGCTCTGCCCAGCTATGTTCTGGCAAAAGTCCATGACTACAGGAGTGCAGTGTTATGCCCTGGCATGGAGATCTCTGGCTCACTGCTTTATTGTGAGGCAGTGTGCTTTGCCTCCAGTGTTTTGGTGCCTAGAAGTAGGATTTCGTAAGAAGCTCACCTGTATGCCTCTCAGCAGGTTGCAAAGTCTGAACTGCTTTTGCCTAGTCATAACATTCTTCTCTCCCCCCTCCTCTTAGGAATATTTGGTCACCTGAATCCCAGGCTGCTGCTAAATCTGTGAATCACTTAAAATAATATAATATTATTTTGTTCCTACTCTCTTCCATTCCCATGTACACTTTCTATACTGACTGCCCCTCCTCGCCGTTCCCTCTGCCACTATGCATGGTGGTTGGTACACCCACAATTGTTCAAATCTTGGGGTTGACCCACAGGGGCAGTATGTGATAGATGGAATGTTTGGGTGATTGAACAGTTCTCCATCACTGACAAACATAGGCTATACAAGTGACGACCGGAATTAAATTCTGACTGCCTGTTCTGGTACCTAAAAACACTCATAAGTAGACTCCAACAAAATAAACACTTACCATCCCTGGTCATGTGAAGTTCACTGTAAAACAATATGAACACCCAAAGTATCATACTAATGTGACACCAAAATCAATTCAAATATACAGCCCCCAGTTAACTCTTAACATACAACAAAAATTACATTCATCTACACATTGTAATCTCCAAATTAACATTGTTACTTGCCATCTGTCAATCAATACCATTATCACGGAATAGCTACCTCCACACTCCTAGACTCTGGTGTACTCTCGAGCAAAATACATAAAAAAAATCTAAATAAAAATATAATTAATCAAAATCCTATATATAATAATGCACTAAATAAAACACCAAAAATTTAAATACACTATCTATTCCTCTTCATATCAGCTTAGCTCTAGGTCTTAATATGTAGGGCAATGTGTGCACAGTTGCACAGGAGTGATCTGCATGACTTATTGTGCCATCTTCCCCTTCCTACCTCCTCCCCCTTTTTTGGGACCATTGCCAGTAATGATGATAAATATATTCTGGTGCATCCTGAAAGTGTCATATACGGCCAAACTGGATGACTGTTAAATACGAGTAGGAAGCTGCAGCTTCATGTTCACCGGTGAAGCCATCTCTATTACTTGGTATCGACCTTGAAAACAAGTGAATATTTTTTAATTTTTCTCTTTGGAGTGTGTGGGCTCATTAAAGTTATCCATTGTACTACCCAGTATTTAGATAACTTAGCATTCCACTGCCCCATCTGTTCCTGCCATTCCAGGGCTTTTATATTGGCTTTCTGTACTTTATCCCCTACCTTCCATAAAATCCTCAAGAAATTCCATACTGGTTCCCCATTTTTCCCTATTGCAGACTTCAGTACCTCGAATGGTGATAGTATTTTCTGGGCATATACAATCTTGCACAGTCGCAGATCTGTCCCCTAGTGAACCTTAGAACTATTCACTGACACAACAAAAGATATAGCATATCTCAATCATTACAATGACTGTTGACGTGATAACTGATCATCTTCCCTATTGTCCAATGAACCCACTGTTCTCCCACTTGGTTGTGGACACAATGCACTTGTTCTTGATTTATGAACACGTTGTAAATGGCAAAGCTAAGTCATTAACTCTGACAGGAAATTGATGCCTCGTCTGTAATCAGTGTCTCTTGAACACCGAACTTCAGCAACCAGTCATTTACCAAACCCTGGGCAACTGTGTCAGCTTCCTGATATGGGATAGCTACCACTCTCACATAGTGCAAAAAATGATCTTTTATCATCAATACATAGTGATTGCCTGTCCATGTTCATCCAAAAGGACCTAAGATGTCCATATCCACCACTGTACATTGTTTATTAGCCCGCAATAACCTTTGCAATGGAATACTGTGATGACTCTGTTCAGTCCACTGTGTGCATACACAGTTTTTCACGTACTATTCTACATCCTGCTTATATGTTCACCATCAGTACTGTTTGGCTACATGTCATTCTGTGGTTGTTTGACCCTCATGGTCCACTAATGCATGGTCACGTGCTTGTCTCAACACTTTCTCCTGCAGCACACAGTTGGAATCCAACACAAATTCTGAGTTGTTTCTCATCCCCTCCCCCCTTCCCCACGCTTACATAACATTCTATAGTGGACTATGAATGGTGGCTGCTTTGCAAATAGCTTACAGTCTTCATCATCTTTTAGCAATTTCCACCACTTAATGCTTTATAGTGAGTTATTACTTACAATTTCCTACCATACAAATAACATCGGAAATATGTTATGCCTATATGAGGCTCAGCATTTCCTTCTCTGTTTCAGAGTAATTTCTAAATGCTTTATTCACCTGACATGAAGCTTTGGCAACTGGATGCTCTGCTCCATCCACTTCTTGAATCATTACACAGACATGCACAAGATAGCTTACATCACATGACAATATGAATTCCCTCTCACAATTTTGAAAAACTAATGCTGGACTGGCTGTGAATGATTCTTAATTTACTGAATGCACCTTCACATTATTTTTATGACCCGTTAAATTTCACTTCTTCTTTCAATAAATCAGTGAGAGGTTGTGCTACCTCTGCAAATTTTGTAACAGGTTTCCTGTAACAATTTGCCAAGCCTACAAAAAAGACTAACTACTCTATACCCACTGTTGAATAGTCTATATGGCTTTTACTAATTCATAGTCTGTCTGGACACCTTTATGACCAATTGTATGTCCTAAATATTGTACTTTATTTAGTGCAAAGTATTATTCCTCTATATTAAGTGTCACATGCGTTGCACACAAACTTTGAAACACCTCTCTTAGTCACACCATATGTTCTCCAAAATTCTTCACAGCGTAAGTGTCATCCAAATATATCATACACTGTCTTGATTTAACCCTCACAGTACTCAAGCTAAGAAATACTGAAACATGGCTGGCACATTCTTTAATCCAAGTGGCATGAGCTGATACTGGTAGTGTCCTAAAGGAAGGATTAACACCATTTTTGGCTGATCCTCTAATGTCACCTCAAACTGATGACAGCAACTCATTAGATCCACTGTGGAGAAATACCTGGGCTGCCACAAGTTACCCAAAGTTTCCATTACATTCAGAATAATATAAGTATCTGTAATCGTGTGACCATTAATATACCTGTAATCACAACAAAACTCATATGCTTTTGTGCCAGCCATTCTCTTATTTGGCATGATTACCACCAGTGTTCCCCACAGACTGGAACTTTCCTCTCTCGTACCATCCTTTATTACTGACCAATGAATTCATCCACCAGCAGTTGTAGATGATGTGGTATTCTGTATGCCTTACTCTCTACAGCCAGTTTATTCCCAATTGGGATTCTATTTGTGTCATCTGGGCAGTGATCCACGAGGATTAAACATTTCCTCAAACTCCGATAATAATTCCTTCACTGCTAGTTTTTCCATCCCTTCCAACTCTTTTACTCTCTCTCTCTCTCTCTCTCTCTCTCTCTCTCTCTCTCTCTCTCTCTCTCTCTCACACACACACACACACACACACACACACACACACACACACACACACACACGAGAGAGAGAGAGTCTCTGGCAGTGGAAGCCAAACTACATACAGCAGTGCATGATGGGAGAGGCAACTGGGTGGGAATAAGGAAGAGGCTGGGGTGGGGAGGAGGAGGGATAGCACGATAAGGGTGGGGGACAGTAAAGTGCTGCTGCAGGAGCATGCAGGGACGAGGTGGAGAGAGGGTAGGGCAGCTACGCACAGTTGGTAGGTTAGACAGAGGGTGGGAGGGGGGGGGGATAATAGAAAAGAAGTAAAAAGACTGGGTGCATTGCTGGAATAGATGGCTGTGTAGTGTTGGAGTGGGAACAAAGAAGGAGCTCCGCTCCTGTAGACCAACACCTCCAGCCTATTACCCACAACCTACCCTCCTACATAAAAGATATCAATCACTTCCTCCACTAACTCTACACAGTTCCTGTTACTTTACCACATGGTGGCCTGCTTGTCACTACTTATGCCACCTTCCTTTACACTAACATCCCTGATAGCCATGGCCTTACCCCTACTGAACACTACCTTTCCCAATGCCTGACGGATTCTAAACCAACAACCTCCTTCCTAGTCATCATGACCAACTATATCCTCACCCACAATTACTTCTCCTTTGAAGGTATTACCTACAAACAAATCTGGTGTATGGCTATGGGCACCTACATGGCACCATCCTATGCCAACCTATTCAGGGGCCCTCTAGAGGAATCCTTCATAAACACCCACAACCCTAAATCCCTCACCTTGTTCATATTCACTTCTGATATCTCTGCGATCTGCATCAAGGGTGAGGACACTCTATCCATATTCCTCCAGAACCTCAACACTTTCTCTCTTCTTCACCTGGTCCTCCTCAATCCAGCATTCCACCTTCCTCCATGTTGACCTCCACCTCAAAGATACCTACATGAGTACCTCTGACCATATGAAACCTACTAACCACCAGCAATACCTTCACTTTGACAGCTGCCACCTATTCCATATCAAGAAGTCCCTTCCATACTGCCTAACCACATATGGCCATCACATCTGCAGTGGACTCAGTGCCACCCAGGACTGGAGCAACTGAATTACCTTCTGCACCAGGGTTTCGACTACCTCTCATCATGCTCTGAAATGAGAAATGCCCTGCTCACTATTCTTCACACTTCTCCCACAGTAGTATTCTGCTATCCACCAAACCTACACAATATACTCATTCATCCCTATACAACCCTTGCTCCCAACCCCTTACCTCATGGCTCATATCCGTGTAATAGAACTAGATGCAAGACCTGTCCCATACTTCCTCCCACCACCACCTACTCCAGCCTGGTCACAAACATCACCTATCCCAACAAAGGCAGGGCTGCCTGTGAAAACAACCAAGTCATCTACAAACTACACTGCAGCCACTGCACTGCATTCTATGAGTATGTGGGCACAACAACCAACAAGGTGTCTGTCTGAAAGCATGGCCAACCACAAACTGTGGCCAAAAAACAAATGGACCCCCCTATTGCTGAGTAGGCTGCCCAATATGACATCCTTCATTTCAATGATTGCTTCACAGTGTGTACAATACGGCTCCTTCCCACCAACACCAGCTTTTCTGAATTGCGCAGGTTGGAACTTTCCCTGCAACATATCCTATGTTTCTGTAACCCTCCTGGTCTCAATCTTCATTAGCCATTGTCCTACCCTTCCAGCTCCTTCCCTGCTCCTATTCCAGCACTATGCAATCATCTATTCCACCAGTGCACCCAGTCTTTTTACTTTTCGTCTTTTCTGCTATCCACCACCCTCCGTCTATCCTCTTGACTGTGCCTACCCTCTTTCCACCTCTTCCCTGCATGCTGTCGCAGCAGCATTTTACTGTCCACCACCCTACTCTGCTATCCCTCCCTCTCTCCGCCCCAGCCTCTTACTTACTCCCACCCAGTTGCCTTGTGTGTGTGTGTGTGTGTGTGTGTGTGTGTGTGTGTGTGTGTGTGTGTGTTTTTGTTTGTTTGTGTTTTGGGGTTGGGTTGTTTTGGGGAAGGAAACCAGACAGCGAGGTCATTGGTCTCATCAGATTAGGGAAGGATGGGGAAGGAAGTCGGCCATGTCCTTCCAAAGGAACCATCCCGGCATTTGGCTGGAGTGATTTAGGGAAATCACGGAAAACCTAAATCAGGATTGCCGCACACGGGATTGAACCATTGTCCTCCCGAATTCGAGTCCAGTGTGTGTGTATTTTGTCTATTTTTGATAAAGACCTTGTTAGCTGAAAGCTTATTGTATGACAGTCTTTTTGTTGTGCCTATCTACGATTCAGTACCTTCGCTATATGGTGAATAGCAACTATCCTTTTCTTAATATAGTTACACTCTATCCTGGATTTTCCATTGTTTGATTTTCCCATAGACTTCTGCTATATGCTGTCCAAAGCCACTTTTAATGTGATGCTCATGTAAGATATCTAACAGTACGATTGCCCAGAAAAACTCTCATACATTCCTGGAAAAATATGATATCACTGATTCTAGTGAAAGCATGTCACTATCACCCACTCCACACAAACTGTACTGTGGTGGGCCCTACTTCCTTTTCATCATGAATTCCAAACTCGAAACAGACAACTGCAAACCTGTATTCAATAAATATTTATGTTCTCTTCCATCCACTACGTCAGCTAAGCAAAATTCCATCCCTGCATGTGCTTTAGTTGCGCTAAGATTTAGGCAGTCCTCATTGTTGTTTAAAGGTGGGCTACTATTCCCATTCTGTGTCCCTTAATAAATTTCTGTCTACAGTCTAGTTCCCCATTTCCTCCCCACACACATTTCCTGTACTGCAGCTGACGGAATTCTCACTGTATGTGGTCTGACAGTCCACAACGATAACACTAGATTTTCACAAAAAAATTCTCCCTTTATCCCAGACTCAGGTCTCAACTTCTCTATTTCTTCCAGCACTGTTGCAGTTCCTGTGGCTCCTGCTAAGTTTTTAGGATACTATGCCCATACTTTTATTGATACATTAGGAGGCAATCCCTGCAAAAATGTGCCTAATGCTATCTGCTCTGCCTCTTGCAGTGACCTTATTTGTCTCACGACTTTTTATTAACCCACACATATAAACATGATGTTTTCTAATGCCATCCATGGAAATTTTTATGAACTACTCCTGTTTTTGTGACACATTGTTCAATTTTTCCATTCTTCCACCTGTATCACTGTATCAAGCGTGTGAACAGAATTTCAAATGTCTGACCATTTCTAAATTTTTCTTTATACTGTCACGTGTATTTCAGTATTTCCCACCAAATGTAGCTTAGTCATATGCAACAACTGTTCATTGAACCAACATCACAACACTGAGGGTGTCAAAAGGTTCTCTATAAATGCTAACACTTCCGCCCCTGCTTTACCCTCAAATGGAGACACCAGGATAGCGGGACTACCATATACAATGGATACAGACATGTTGGATGATGATCTATTCTCTCTTAATGCACAACAAGATCAAAAATAAAGTAGGAAAGGACTAAATAATTAAGCCAATGTTACACTTCTTGCTGCAGACACTTAAAAAAAAAACACACACACATTATTACAACGCAAACAGAAATAACAATACACTGATGAAAATAAATAACAAATTATAGTACTTATTAAAAAATGTTTAATCACATATACAACAACACAAGTACATGGGTAATATTTAAGGTGCAATATCATTAATAATTCATGCTGACTGCATTTATCTTCTATGTGTCAATTTGTTTGTAAGGTTTGTTTTACAGTGTACATCATGAACAGACTTTCCTTTGAAACTTCACACTAAAATGTAATGCTAATCTGTGTTTTTATTATGTATAACTTGACAGGTTACAAGTGAAGGGCACCCATACAATAGTTTGTAGTGGAGGGGGAAGGAGAAGGGGGCTAGAACTGTGGGTATGGTCGTTGTTCTTGTGTTCTTCAGTTTAGAGACTGGTTTGATGCAGCTCTCCATACAACTCTATCCTGTGCAAGCCTCTTCATCTCTGAATAACTACTGCACTCTACATCGTTCTGAATCTGCTTAGTGTATTCATTTCTTTGTCTCCCTCCATGATTTTTACACTCCATGCTTCCCTCCAATAGTAAATTGGTTATCCATTGATGCCTCAGAACATGTCCTACCAACCGATCCCTTCTTCTAGTCAAGGTGTGCCACAAATTCCTCTTCTCCTCGATTCTATTCAGTACCTCCTCATTAGTTACATCATCTACCCATCTAATTTTCAGCTTTTTTCTGTAGCACCATGTTTTTTTAAGCTTCTATTCTCTTCTTGTCTACACTGTTTATCATCCACGTTTCACTTCGATACATGGCTACACTCCATACAAGCACTTTCAGAAAAGGCTTCCTGACACTTAAATCTACACTTGATGTTAACAAATTTCTCTTCTTCAGAAATGTTTTCCTTGGCATAGCCAGTCTACATTTTATATCCTCTCTACTTAGACCATCATCAGTTATTTTGCTCCCCAAATAGAAAATTCATTTACTACTTTAAGGGTCTCATTTTCTAACCTAATACCCTCAGCATCACCTGATTTAATTCAATTGTATTCCACTATCCTCATTTTGCTTTTGTTAATGTTTATCTTATATTCTCATTTCAAGACACTGTCCATTCTGCTCAACTGCTCTTCTAGGTCCTTCGCTGTCTCTGACAACATTACAATGTCATCGGCAAACCTCAAAATTTTTATTTCTTATCCATGGATTTTAATTCCTACTCCAAATTTTCCTTTGTTTCCTTACCTGCTTGCACAGTATACAGATTGAATTACATGGGAATAGGCTACAACCCTGTCTCACTCCCTTCTCAATCAACTGCCATCTGGTATCTGTACAAATTGTAAACAGACTTTTACTACCTGTATTTTACACCTACCACCTTCAGAAGTTGAAAGAGAGTATACTAATCAACATTGTAAAAAGTTTTTTCTATGTCTACAAATGCTGGAAACAGGTTTGCCTTTCCTTAACCTATCTTCTGAGATAAGTCATAGGGTCTGTGTTGCCTCGCGTGTCCCAACATTTCTACGGAATCCAAACTGATCTTCCCTGAGGTCAGCTTCCACCTGTTTTTCCATTTGTGTGTAATAAGAATTTGTGTTAGTATTTTGCAACCATGACTTACTAAACTGATAGTTCAGTAATTTTCTCACTTGTCAACACCTGCTGTCTTTGGGATTGGAATTATTATATTCTTCTTTAAGTCTGCAGGTATATCACCTGTCTCGTACATCTTACTCACCAAATGGAAGAGTTTTGTCGTGGCTGGCTCTTCCAAGGCCAACAATAGTTCTTATGGAATGTTGTCTATTCCTGGGGCTTTGTTTCAACTTAGGTCTTTCAGTGCTCTGTCGAATTCTTCATGCAGTATCATATCTCCAATTTCATCTTCATCTATGTCCTCTTAAGTTTCCAAAATATTTCCCTCAAGTACATCACCCTTGTATAGACCTCTATGTACTCCTTCCACCTTTCTGCTTCTCTTTGAATATTTTTAATATCTTTGAAGGCAAATGGTGAGATGTAAGCAGCCATAAAAAAATTCAGACCTGACCAAGTTAAAAACCAGTTCAATGCTGACTTTTAAATTGTTTTCTTGAAATATAAACACTTACTTGAATACACATATTTCCATACGCCTCTATGTCACAAATTACTGTTTATGGCTAAAATTTACATGTTTAAATAGGTTTCAACCAGACTGTTATGTTTCAACAACCCCCAAAACAATCTGTGAAACTTACAGTTGAACAAAACCTTTTCTGACAGCGATAAGCAACAGTCCTCATTTTACAATCAATTGAATGAACAAATAATTTGCAAAAGATATGTGCAACCAAATATGTAAAACTATCACAATTTATTTTGTATCAGAGTCAACTAGATTAAACAAAATATTAATTAATAGCACAAAGAAGGAATAAGTTAATTTGCAGGATTTGTCTGGAGCATGTATTACAACATGACTTTGAGGTAAATCTATTTCAGTCAGAAAAATTATCTATTGGATGTTAGCTGAATTGGCCTCGTTTCTGTACATTTATGTCTGTCATTAGATCCTCCAGGTTCTCCTGAGTGCAATGGAGAGATTGGTGTGTATAACTCTTTCTCAATATTGGCGATGCATTGTGGAACAAACATTAGTATCAGATACTACAATACTCAAAATCCATATTAGTTTGTATTTAGCCACCTCCTATCCTTGGCAAGTACAGCTAGTATTATACCATAATATAACAAAGTGTTCAGTCTCCTCTATGTGTAACGAAGAGCACTGAACTGAAGTACAGTGTAGAACTCTGCTCATCGGAAGTTCTTCGTTGCAAAGACCAGAAATGTGGCTCATACTCCACTCCTTATGACCTCCTTATGACCATCATATATTGTGAAATTGATTGTTTCGAATAGAATAGTTCAATTCAGCAAAAATTCAACTGTTCATAGTTAATGGAAGTCGGATGGTTGTTTGGTTTAAAATTTTTGATTTTTATTTTCTGCAGTTTTGTTGCTATGCATATATTTGGGTTTAAATTGATACCAAATTTATTAATTTATATTGAGTGGTTTCTGTTTTACAAGCATTTTAGTAAAACCCTGCAACGCACACTTTTCATGTTCTCAACCTAGTGACTACTTGTTGTAGTACAGCTGTTTGAAAGCTTAGTTGGTAACACTGATGAAATACTGTTGACAACAATGATGAAAACAGCTGCATTTTACTTTGTTGTTTTCAGTTCTTTGTGATGATTGAAAGTGAAGTTTGTTTACGATGTTTGTATTTCAGTGTTTAGATCTCAGCAAATAAGTTTATATTGTGTAAAAATGCCACGAATACGAAACAAGAAAAGAAAACATGAGTTAAGTGGGTGGAGATGCAACCAAAAACGTTTTTGCATCATGGTGAATCTGAAGTGGAACTTCATTGTGAAGGTGAGCCTAGGCCTAGTACAAGTAATGAAGGTGCTTGTGCTTCTAAAACAAGCTCTTCTTCTAAGAAGCTTACTCGTAACTTGGCTATATATGAGATATATGGAAAAGAAGAAGGTTGTTATGATATTGTTAATATTTACAGTTTAGGTAGCCTAGTTAGCCAAATTGTGGTGTGCATAAAATGTAAAGGACCCCTTACCGTCTCTACTGGAACCATGCTAGGCTTACAAGTACCACTCTTCCAGTGACTGTATCTAAAGCATAAAGACCATTCAGCCCTCTCATTTGTGTTAAAAACTGTGTCAGTTCACTATGAATCAACAATGACTCACAGATTTGGGTACCTTGGAAACTAAATATAATCTGGCAAAGTAATTAGACTTTGATGCTGTTATTCAGACATTTCCTAAACAAAAGTGTTATAGGGAAATAGATATGATACAATATGGCGGTGAAAAAAGGTACGCGAAATTCAAGTTCCGTGAAAATCATGAAACAAAATGAGTTTCTATGCAACCAGTGCAGAAAAACTAGTTTAATCCAACCAGGGAAATGTTATTGCTGTAAATTAAAAGTAAAAACCTTACATGAAATCATCACAAGATTGAAAGCAAGTGAAAGCAAGTTCAGTGCACAACAAGTGTAAACATTGTGACGACTTTCGTGTTGTGATATCCGCAACAAATAGTTAAACAGAAGAACTAAAAAGGACTGTAATCCAACTAGAGAAACAGCTGGAAAATTGGGACTGTAACAATCGAGAAGAACATTATCAACACAAGCTCCAAGCTCCAAACAACATCGGACACCAGTGAAGTAAACGAAAAAAGTACAGCAGCCGCAGGCACAAAACTTGGACATATCAAAGTAACTGCTTCAAACAAAACTCCAAACGAATCTGGAAACAGTGTAGCTGAAAAACAAGTGAGTCCAGAAACTATTAAAAAACAGCAGGAGTCACGTTCCGTGAAATATACTAGTGTTTCAAAACATGACCAACGCAAAAAAGACAAAAAAGTACTAATTTTTGCCGATAGTCACGGTCGTCAACTGGCGGAAAAAGTGACAGACACACAGTCAAACCTAAGTGTACAAGCCTTTATAAAGCCAGGGGCAGGAATGGAAGAAGTTACGAAGTCTCTTGCAAAATCATGTGAAAACCTTGACTTTAATGACTGTGTCGTAATTTGTGCAGGCGCAAACGAAGTTGGCAGAAATGAAGGTAAAATACTCATCACAGTTCTCAGCAGTGTACTGCCCAAATTAAACAAAACAAATGTAACTGTGGTAAATCAATCCCATAGGTATAACATACCACCCTGGTCATGTGTAAACAAATTGATAGAAAGAGTGAACATTGAGATACATGAACTGTGCTAAAAATATCCTTATGTGAATCTAATAAATGTCAGTACATTAAACAGAGACATGCATACCAGTCACGGCCTACATTTGAATTACTATGGTAAACAGTTCTTGGCTGAAGAAATCTGCCGTCTTGTAAACAAGAGTGACAAGGAGCACAAAAAGATTGCAGGTCAGAGTACCTTGGAGAAATGGATCACTAGGGAAGCCTCATCTCGCCCAACTAGAAGAAACATCAGGCAGCCTCCTCATCTGAATGATTTTTTACTGCCAAAAGCAGTAGCTACAAATTGCACAAACAAGAAACATTTAAACTGAAGGTAGGTGGTACTGTAGATTTTCCCACAAATTCTGTAATAAAGATCTTTCGCCAAAATGTTCAGTCCCTAAGCAATGCAGTAGAAGAACTAAATATTTTATTAATGCAAGAACTAGAGGATATTTCAGTAATGTGTCTTTCAGAACACTGGCTTGACGAGAACTTAATTAAATCTGTCTGCCTACACAATTTCACTCTGGCCGAGTACTATTGTAGACTTAGTGGTCACTATGGAAGTGTAGCCATATATGTAAAAGATAATATAGAGGTTACTAAAATAGATAATGTCACCTCCCTAAGTTGTGAAAAAGACTTTGAGATGACAGTGATAAAAATTCCAAAATTAGATTTGATAATAGCTACAGTGTACCGCTCTCCAATGGGAAAGTTTGAGGTATTTTTAGAAAAAATGGAAATTTTCTTAAATAAGCTGCATAAAACAAGGTGTGATGTTGTAGTATGTGGTGACTTTAACACATATTTTCTTAGTAAATGTAAACAGAAAACCGCCCTTGACAATCTCATTTAAACACATAACCTTAACCTCAGTTAAAGTTGCAACGAGAATAACACCAACCGGTCAGACAGGTTTAGATCAAATCCTGATTAATAAAGAGAAATTGGAGTGGTCAGTAAAAGTGTTTAACACAGGATTCAGTGACCACAAAGCTCAAATACTTACCACCACAAAGGAAGGAAGACCGACGAAGAATAACTTACTAAAGGTCAAGAGAAGGATCTACAGGCAGAAAAGCATTGACCACTTTAACTCACTATTGCATACTAAAGACTGGTCTGATGTCTATGAAAAGAAAAATCTTAATTCGAAATTCAATATTCTTCTACAAAAAATGGTAAAGCATTTTGATACAGCCTTCCCTCACAAAACGGTAAATATAAGAGAGAAGACAAGAGTAAAGGGTTGGATTACTAAGGGAATCAGAACTTCTTGCCAGAAAAAAAGGGATCTCCACAGAATCTGCAAAGAAAATAATGCCACTGACGAAATGCATACTCACTACAAAACATACACTAAAACCTTACAAAAGGTCATTAAACAGGCAAAAAGAATGTACAATGATTACTACATAAATAATTCTACAAATAAAGTGAAAGCTATGTGGGACATCATTAAAAAAAAACTGGCAAAAATAAGAGAACTGAGGAGAACATTGTCCTGATACACAACAACAAAAATATTTTACAGACTACAGAAACAGCAAACATATTCAACAAATACTTCACTGGGATTGCTGAAAATTTAATAAAAACTAATTTTAGTTCAACTCTGCATCAAGTGGTAAACAAGTGCAACAGTAATAAATTTTCAATGTTTGTGGACCAAGTAAGCAGGGAGGAGACATTGAAGGCTGTCAAAGAACTAAAGACAACATACTCAGCAGGAATTGATGGTATACCGAACAGAATCCTAAAACTCTGTATCCAAAATATAATTAAACCCCTTTCTCACTTATGCAACTGTTCCCCAGAGTCAGGCATCTCTCCAGATCAACTAAAAACATCAAAAGTCATCCCTATTTTCAAAGCTGGTGACAAAGATGAAGTAATAAACTACTGTCCCATTACATTAACATCCTGTTTCTCAAAAGTAATAGAAAAAATTATGTGCAGTAAGTTGTTAAAGTTTATAAACAAAAATAGTGTGCTATCTAATACTCAACATGGCTTTAGAAACAAAATATCAATGGAGCCAGCAATCTATGAATGCATATCTACTGTATGAAAAACAATATATGAAAAACAACAAACAACAGGTATATTTTTGGGCCTAACCAAAGCCTTTGATATGGTAAACCACAAAACCCTATTGAAGAAGCTAGAGCACTATGGAATAGGGGGTTGGCAAATGATTGGATTCGTTCATTTCTCAGCGACCATAAACAAAAGTATCCATCAGACATATAGATGATAAAGCAAAAATAATCACAGAATATGAATCATAAGAAAGCCCAATCACTTATGGGGTACCGCAAGGGTCGGTAATGGGACCCCTACTTTTCTTGTTATATATCAATGATTTGGATATACATATTGATTCCCACAAAGTAATACTGTTTGCTGATGACACAATACTGGTAAAAGCAGCAAAAAATGAAGATATACAAGAAGAAGTAAACACAGTTACAAAACATCTAAGTAATTGGACAGCAGAAAATCAGTTGATAATAAACTACAATAAAACAGTAGCCTTAAATTTCCATAACCACCAAAACAGCACATTGATATATCCAGAAATAAAAATCAATCAACACCCTATTGCAAATGAGGAGGCTACAAAATTTCTCGGCATCTGGATACAAAGAGATTTAAAATGGGACAAACACATAGAACAAATTAATGCCAAGCTGAGCACGGGCTGTTATCTTCTTAGGGTTCTCAAACGATGCATAAATGAACAGGCACTATTGTGTGCCTATTATGCATACTTCAATCCCCATCTCAAGTATGGACTCATATTCTGGGGAAATTCCCGAGCAGCTCAAGGGACTTTCAGAATACAAAAAAGAGCCATTAGGATTATGACAGGGAGTGGTGGTCGACAGTCCTGCAAACCAATATTTAAAGCACTGAATATACTGCCTCTACCGTGTATGTTTATTGTTGACACACTAATGTACGTAAAAAAGTATATGATTGGAAATGACGATAATACTTTAAAAAAAAACAAAGATATACATGATTATAATACTCGAATAAAATATAACTTGCATGTACCCCCAGCCAGTACCAGTTTGTATCAGAAAGGTACATGCTATCTGGGTATTAAACTCTATTATAGACTATCAAATAGTATAAAATGCTTACAAAATATTAGTGCTTTTGAAAGATCTGTCAGAGAATATCTACAGTACCACTGTTTCTACTCAGTAAGGGAATACTTGGACCAGAATAACTGTTAAGAACTAAAGCTAATGTAATTGGGTAACATTGTATCATTGTAAGAACTACAACTATTGAAATTGGTAGCATGTTGAAAAATGATTATTTAAATATGTATCATTTTGAACTTAGTAATAAGTCCAATATCATCCTGTACACTGTACTACATATGATCAAAGGTATCAATAAATAAATAAAAATAAATAAATAGTAATAAAGTGCAGTGACTGTTCTTTTGAAGTGTCCACTACTAATTCTCCATGCTTACCAGACTCTAAACAATCAGAAGAGAATGTTCAATTAGCCTACGTATTACACTGTATTGGAAAAGATGAAGAAACAGCAAAAACTTTCTGTGCTGTAATCAACTTTCCGACTCCGCCAGCTTTCAAATATTACAATAAGATGCTTCAAGATGCTGCAAAAGAGGTCTGTGAAGAGAGTATGAAGGCTGCTGTTGATCAAAGTGTCAGTGAAAATGATGGTAATACAGACTTGATATCAATATTTCACAGATCGTGGCAAAGTAGGGGCCACACTTCACTCAATGGAATTATAACTGCAATAGCAGAAAACACAGGCAAGGTAATTGATGTTAAAATTTTATCCAAGTATAGTAGATGCAAAAATAGAACGACCAACATCATGATGATGATTGCCTAGCTAACTACTCTGGAGTAAGTTGAAGAATGGAGGTAAAAGGAATTGTGGAAATGATCCAAGAATCGCTGCCGAAATACGGAGTGTGGTACAAGTATTATTTAGGAGACGGGGACAGTGCTTCTTACCCTAAGGTTTGTGAGGCAAAACCATGTGGTCCTGACTTCTCAATTGAGAAATTGGAATGCTGCAGTCACATCCAGAAGTGGATGGGTAGTCGCCTCAGGAAATTGAAACAGAAACTTGGGAAAACAAAACTTTCCGACAGCAAAACCATCTGGGGTCGTGGTCGCCTTACTGGTGAGGCTATAAATCAATAACAACTATATTATGGCCTAGCTATAAGAAGGAATGCTACAATAACTCTAAAGGACATGAAGGCAGCGGTCTAGACAGAATTTTTTCATTTGACGGCTACCAACGAAGACATCTGGACACAGACTATGCCCCAAAGGTGAGACAAGCTGGTGCAAATTCCGAAAAGTCCAAGAGAAAAATGAGCCTTATGACCACAATTATCACACTCATTTCGCTGTCATGGAACAAATAAAACCCATATTTAGAGACTTGGCCCGTCCTGACCTCTTGCGTAAGTGCCTACAAGATGTAACAAAAAATCCGTCAGAGTCGTTCAACAATGTTGTATAGTCGCGGCTACAAAAAGCAACTTTTATTTTGATGACTACATTTCAGTTGGGAGTGTACGAAGCTATTGCAAGTTTCAATGACAGAAATTTAGCAAAGTGTAAAATTTTGAATTGTCTAGGCACACCTCCAGGCGAGAACTGTGTCAAATTTTTGAAAAAGGGCGAAAAACTTACGATCAAAAAAGCAGACAAAGCTATCACAGAAATTGAGAAAAGGTGTCACCTGGCCACACAGCAAGCAAGAAGAAAGATTGAGGACCAGTTTGAAGAACAAAAAGATCCAGATAGACCTTCATATGAAGCTGGAATGTACAAAACTAAGAATAAATTCATTGTTTAATAGTCTTATCTTTATTTGTGTTTCCCAGACAAGCTGAGTTATTCAATGGTTCGGAACATTTTTCTTGGCTACTATTAATGTTATCAACATGATTTTTTTGTTAGTTGTTGATGTAAACTGAGGAAATATGAATATCTTTTAAAGAACTACGGTATAAATTTAATTAAAGAAAAAAATTGCAGTTTTTATGGCTACTTTTAAAAAAATATTTTTTAATTATAAGTTTTTATTATTTTTAAGACTTATCAGTTTAAAATGAAGACAAAGATATAAGGAACACAACAACAAAATCATGATAATATGTCAATTGCTCAGGGAGAAAAATGTTCCTAAAATCATATAATTTAACATGCCTGAGATAGAACCATCCAACTCCCCTAACACATTTCCTGTCTTAAATCTCATATTGCAATTTTAACTTGTTCTTTGATAACATATCGCTAAAACCATACTATTACAAAAATTTTCAAGTGCTATGGTACTATTCTCTGAAGTTTCAATTGAAATTTACATATAATATTGAATAACTAAATATATTATTATCATATTGTACAATTAAATTCTTGGAGTATAGTTCCTCAACAGTAAGTTAGCATAATTCAACCTACATGCATAGAATGAAATGTCTGATCAATGTCCAATCTTTCCATTTTTCATTTGTCAAGACACTTCTGATGCTTCATTTCTGTCTTTACAAAACATATAATGATTATTTTTTATGAATATTTACGCAATTACAATCACTGCCTCCCCCTTCGCAGTATGTGTTAACATATAGTGATATCATACCCCACAACAGTCATGGAATATAATTATGTGATATTAGTAAGTTAGCCATTCCTCACAATAATATATTAACAGAGCATATTTGTGTATAAGTAAGTGTTCACAACTTGGAGTGCTGGTATATAGCAAAGTAAATACATAAGTAAATGTTTACCATTTGGGTGACAACATGCAACACAATCAGACATAAATAAATAATATAGTATGACAGAGCACAGTTACACCTAATAACACAGAAATGCTAGCTTGTTTCCTGGTCCCTCCTATAAAATAGGCTTTAGTCATTTAATAGGCTGACGAGGTAAATGAGACAAGTCTCAGCAATAAGGACATACGCATGTGGACAGAGACAAGGATAACTTGGTACTCTAATGAGAAGTAATAAATGAAACAGAAAATTCAGATGCTGGTATATAGCAAAGTAAGTACATAAGTAAATGTTTACCATTTGGGTGACAACATACAACAAAATCAGACATAAATAAATAATATAGTATGACAGAGCATAGTTACATCTAATAATGCAGAAATGCTAACTTGTTCCCCAGATTCTCCTACAAAATAGGTTTTAGTTGCTTAATAAAGCTGACACGGTAAATTAGAAGGGTCTCAGCAATAGAGACATATGCATGAGGACAGAGGGAAGGATAGGTTGGTACTCTAATGAGAAGTAAGAAATGAAATGGAAGGTTCAGAGTCTTGGAGTTGAAGAAGAAAAGATGACAGACCCCGAAAACAGGAAACCCTCCTACCCAGGACCCCCACTGTTCCAGTACTTCACTGTAGTGCAGGAGGAAGAAGAGTGTTCAGCATTCCCTGCAGAATAGACTTGCCACAGCTTCACCTTCCCAGCCCCCAAAAATTAACCCCAACACTCTCTATTGACTGATCAATGAAGGGTGAACAATTAGCATTCTGCGGGACACAGTAAATGGCATATATAATGCTGTACTGGTTGGCCCAAGTAACAAATGCTAGATTCTACCACCTGACTTACAAGCAGTCCCTCTAGTATCTGAGTTTGATCAAACATAATCAATTACATAAACATGAAATATTGAAACCTGTGATATATCTGAGACATAAACATGTTGTTGTTGTTGTGGTCTTCAGTCCCGAGACTGGTTTGATGCAGCTCTCCATGCTACTCTATCCTGTGCAAGCTTCTTCATCTCCCAGTACTTACTGCAACCTACATCCTTCTGAATCTGCTTAGTGTATTCATCTCTTGGTCTCCCTCTACGATTTTTACCCTCCACGCTGCCCTCCAATACTAAATTGGTGATCCCTTGATACCTCAGAACATGTCCTACAAACCGATCCCTTCTTCTGGTCAAGTTGTGCCACAAACTTCTCTTCTCCCCAATCCTATTCAATACTTCCTCATTAGTTACATGATCTACCCATCTAATTTTCAGCATTCTTCTGTAGCACTACATTTCAAAAGCTTCTATTCCCTTCTTGTCTAAACTATTTATCGTCTATGTTTCACTTCCATACATGGCTACACCCCATACAAATACTTTCAGAAATGACTTCCTGACACTTAAATCTATACTCGATGTTAACAAATTTCTCTTCTTCAGAAATGCTTTTCTTGCCATTGCCAGTCTACATTTTATATCCTCTCTACTTCGACCATCATCAGTTATTTTGCTCCCCAAATAGCGAAACACCTTTACTACTTTAAGCGTCTCATTTCCTAATCTAATTCCCTCTCCATCACCCGACTTAATTCGACTACATTCCATTATCCTCGTTTTGCTTTTGTTCATGTTCATCTTATATACTCCTCTGAAGACACTGTCCATTCCATTCAACTGCTCTTCCAAGTCCCTTGCTGTCTCTGACAGAATTACAATGTCATCGGCGAACCTCAAAGTTTTTATTTCTTCTCCATGGATTTTAATACCTACTATAAATTTTTCTTTTGTTTCCTTTACTGCTTGCTCAATATACAGATTGAATAACATAGGGGAGAGGCTACAACCCTGTCTCACTCCCTTCCCAACCGCTGCTTCCTTTTCATGCCCCTCAACTCTTATAACTGCCATCTGGTTTCTGTACAAATTGTAAATAGCCTTTCGTTCCCTGTATTTCACCCCTGCCACCTTTAGAATTTGAAAGAGGTATTCCAGTCAACATTGTCAAAAGCTTTCTCTAAGTCTACAAATTCTAGAAACGTAGGTTTGCCTTAATCTTTCTTCTAAGATAAGTCGTAAGGTCAGTATTGCCTCATGTGTTCCAGTATTTCTACGGAATCCAAACTGATCTTCCCCGAGGTCGGCTTCTACTAGTTTCTCCATTCGTCTGTAGAGGATTAGTGTTAGTATTTTGCAGCTATGGCTTATTAAACTGATAGTTCGTTAATTTTCACATCTGTCAACACCTGCTTGCTTTGGGATTGGAATTATTATATTCTTCTTGAAGTCTGAGGGTATTTTGCCTGTCTCGTACATCTTGCTCACCAGATGGTAGAGTTTTGTCAGGACTGGCTCTCCCAAGGCCGTCAGTAGTTCCAATGGATGTTGTCTACTCCGGTGGCCTTGTTTCGACTCAGGTCTTTCAGTGCTCTGTCAAACTCTTCACGCAGTATCGTATCTCCCATTTCATCTTCATCTACATCCTCTTCCATTTCCATAATATTGTCCTCAAGTACATCGCCCTTGTATAGACCCTCTATATACTATTTCCACCTTTCTGCTTTCCTTTCTCTGCTTAGAACTGGGTTTCCATCTCAGCTCTTGATGTTCATACAAGTGGTTCTCTTTTCTCCAAAGGTCTCTTTAATTTTCCTGTAGGCAGTATCTATCTTACCCGTAGTGAGATGTGCCTCTACATCCTTACATTTGTCCTCTAGCCATCCCTGCTTAGCCATTTTTCACTTCCTGTCGTTCTCATTTTTGAGACGTTTGTATTCGTTTTTGCCTGCTTCATTTACTGCATTATTATATTTTCTCTATTCATCAATTAAATTCAATATTTCTTCTGTTACCCAAGGATTTCTACTAGCCCTTGTCTTTATACCTACTTGATCCTCTGCAGCCTTCAATACTTCATCCCTCAAAGCTACCCATTCTTCTTCTACTGTACTTGTTTCCCCCATTCCTGACAATTGTTCGATTATGATCTCCCTGAAACTCTGTACAACCTCTGGTTTTTTCAGTTTATCCAGGACCCATCACCTTAAATTCTCACCTTTTCGCAGTTTCTTCAGTTTTAATCTACAGGTCATAACCAATAGATTGTGGTCAGAGTCCACATCTGCCCCTGGAAATGTCTTACAATTCAAAAACCTGGTTCCTAAATCTCTGTCTTAGCATTACATAATCTATCTGATACCTTTTAGTATCTCCAGGGTTCTTCCATGTATACAACCTTCTTTCATGATTCTTAAACCGAGTGTTAGCTATGACTAAGTTGTGCTCTGTGCAAAATTCTACCAGGCGGCTTCCTCTTTCATTTCTTAGCCCCAATCTATATTCACCTACTACGTTTCCTTCTCTCGCTTTTCCTACACTCGAATTAAATTTTCATCTCCCTTCACTATCTGAATAATTTCTTTTATTTCATCATAAATTTCTTCAATTTCTTCGTCATCTGCAGAGCTAGTTGGCATATAAACTTGTACTACTGTAGTAGGTGTGGGCTTCGTATCTATCTTGGCCACAATAATGCGTTCACTATGCTGTTTGTAGTAGCTTACCCGCATTCCTATTTTCCTATTCATTATTAAACCTACTCCTGCATTGCCCCTATTTGATTTTGTGTTTATAACCCTGTAGTCACCTGGCCAGAGGTCTTGTTCATCCTGCCACCGAACTTCACTAATTCCCACTATATCTAACTTTAACCTGTCCATTTCCCTTTTTAAATTTTCTAACCTACGTGCCCAATTAAGGGATCTGACATTCTACGCTCCGATACGTAGAACGCCAGTTTTCTTTCTCCTGATAACGACATCCTCTTGAGTAGTCCCTGCCCGGAGATCCGAATGGGGGACTATTTTACCTCTGGAATATTTTACCCAAGAGGACACCATCATCATTTAATCATACAGTAGAGCTGGATGCCCTCGGGAAAAATTATGGCTGTAGTTTCCCCTTGCTTTCAGCCGTTCGCAGTACCAACACAGCAAGGCCGTTTTGGTTATTGTTACAAGGCCAGATCAGTCAATCATCCAGACTGTTGCCCTTGCAACTACTGAAGAGGCTGCTTCCCCTCTTCAGGAACCACACGTTTGTCTGGCCTCTCAACAGATACCCCTCCGCTGTGGTTGTACCTACGGTACGGCTATCTATATTGGTGAGGCACGCAAGCCTCCCCACCAACAGCAAGGTCCATGGTTCATGGACATAAACATGAAAGAACTAAAGTGAGGTACAGTATTACTGTGTTCCTCTGATATCTGTTGCTGCTCAAACTTAATTTATTACATAAACATGAAAATATGCAAATAAGGTAACCAAATGCATCAAATTACAGCATATCTCATATCAATAAATAAACAAAGTCAACTGACTCATTGGGCAGATCATCCAAGTTTTACAATGTTCACATTATGTGAAGTACTTTCATATGCATCAATATATTTGCTAAACACCACAGAGTCATGTGTGATAATGACAAAAGAAATTTTTGTTACATTTTCAACATTAAGCAGAAGGCAGGTCTGAGATATAAATATCAGCCAAATGATATATAAGTTCCCTTTCCAATTGATAAGGCATATATAAGTCTTACATTAAGTTCAAGGACATATTTCATGTGTTTATAATGTTACAAAATTTTGTATAAGGCAAAGACACAAGATATATGTTTTTCAAGTGGCAGTACATATAAATAAACAGTCGTTAGCAGAGTGATAGAATCAATTACTGTGGATAACATCGGAAGTTCACTGAGGCTTTTTGCGGTAGATGCTGTAGTATATAGAGAGGTTGTCTGACGCATGGTGCAGGGAATGGCAATTGAATATCAATGTAGACAAGTGTAGTGTGCTGCGAATACATAGAAAGAAAGATCCCTTACCATTTAGCTACAATACAGCAGGTCAGCAACTGGAAGCAGTTAATTCCATAAATTATCAGGGAGTAGGCACCAGGAGTGATTTAAAATGGAATGACCATATAAAATTAATTGTCAGTAAAGCGGATGACAGACTGAGATTCATTGGAAAAATTCTAACAGAATGCAGTCTGAAAACAAAGGAAGTAGGTTACAGTACACTTGTTAGTCCCACTGTTTGAATACTGCTCACTGGTGTGGGATCTGTAGCAGATAGGGTTGATAGAAGAGATAGAGAAGACTCAATGGAGAGCAGCACACTTCGTTACAGGATCATTTAGTAACCGCAAAAGCGTTATGGAGATGATAGATAAACTCCAGTGGGAGACTCTGCAGGAGAGATACTCAGTAGCTCGGTATGGGCTTTTGTTGAAGTTTCAAGAACATACCTTCACCGAGGAGTCAAGCAGTATATTGCTCCCTACTATGTATATCTCGCGAAGAGACCATGTGGATAAAATCAGAGAGATTAGAGCCCACACAGAGGCATTCCGACAATCTTTCTTTCCACGAACAACACGAGACTGGAATAGAAGGGAGAACTGATAGAGGTACTCAAGGTACCCTCTGCTACAGACTGTCAGGTGGCTTGCAGAGTATGGATGTAGATGCAGATGTAGAATTATAGTTATGATATTGCTGGTTAGGCTGTATGCCACAAGAAACCATTACCTCTTAGAAAATGAATAATTACAGAGAATTAGATTGCATGTGACTGCACATCTGAAGTTCTAATTTTGTGCCTGTAAGTTGTAGATTAATTTAAGTAAGTATATTTCTTTTGAAAGGAATAGAGCATTGATAATGAGTGGTTACTGAGAACCATGTTGCACGTGACAGTATATCATTGTGTTAAGTAGAGGTAGAAAAAATTTCAAACAGCAGTGCGTATAAATAAACACTCATAAGTTTGAGAATACATTGACAATGGGTGATTAAAAGAATTATATTGCATGTAACAGTATATCATTATATTAAGTCTAGTTAGATCAGATTAAACAGATGATTATAGTATGCATCACATCATGTAAAGGTAGTTATCAAGCAATTTACAAGAAAGAGTAATTGTTAGCCTTTCATACATCTATTTTCATGGAAAAATTTGTCAGTTTTCGATTGTTGAAATGCACATGGATATAATGACTGAACCACTTGTGCGACCAAACGTCCTCATTTCTTTACAAGTCAAACTCAGACTTTAGAGCAACTGAACTGTCATGAACATTTCATGTCAGGAAACCACAAGGACGGATAAAGGGATTTGCCCACAATAACTGTCAAAGTCACCTTGTTCTCATAGCTTGAAAGTTGTCATCCCTAATTTTTCAGCATCTTCTTGTAGAGACTGAGAGCCACCATGAACACATGCCACTGTAGAATCAGATTTACATTGGTAAATTAAGTACCAGCAGGTTACTTCCAGACTACTTACTGATCAACAAGATTTCTCATTGGTCATCACCACATTAGACATGATGTAGCAACATTAGATCGCACAGTAAATATACCAGCAGTTAATTATGAATGGGTCAATGTTAGGAGTAAAAAGGTTAGTTCAGCCATCCTAAAGGTACAGGGTGTTTCAAAAATGACCGGTATATTTGAAACGGCAATACAAACTAAACGAGCAGCGATAGAAATACACCGTTTGTTGTAATATGCTTGGGACAACAGTACATTTTCAGGCAGACAAACTTTCGAAATTACAGTAGTTACAACTGTCAACAACAGATGGCGCTGCAGTCTGGGAAACTCTATCGTACGATATTTTCCACATATCCACCATGCGTAGCAATAATATGGCGTAGTTTCTGAATGAAATTACCCGAAACCTTTGACAACATGTCTGGCGGAATGGCTTCACATGCAGATGAGATGTACTGCTTCAGCTGTTCAATTGTTTCTGGATTCTGGCGGTACACCTGGTCTTGCAAGTGTCCCCACAGAAAGAAGTCACAGGGGCCTCCTGTATGTTTCGGATAGCCCAAAGCAATCACACGATCATCGAAATATTCATTCAGAAAATTAAAGACGTCGGCCGTGCGATGTGGCCGTGCACCATCTTGCATAAACCATGAGGTGTTCGCAGTGTCGTCTAAGGCTGTTTGTACCGCCACAAATTCACAAAGAATGTCCAGATAGCGTGATGCAGTAATCGTTTCGGATCTGAAAAATTGGCCAATGATTCCTTTGGAAGAAATGGCGGCCCAGACCAGTACTTTTTGAGGATGCAGGGACGATGGGACTGCAACATGGGGCTTTTCAGTTCCCCATATGCGCCAGTTCTGTTTATTGACGAAGCCGTCCAGGTAAAAATAAGCTTCGTCAGTAAACCAAATGCTGCCCACATGCATATCGCCGTCATCAATCCTGTGCACTATATCGTTAGCGAATGTCTCTCATGCAGCAATGGTAGCGGCGCTGAGGGGTTGCCGCGTTTGAATTTTGTATGGATAGAGGTGTAAACTCTGGCGCATGAGACGATACGTGGACGTTGGCGTCATTTGGACCACAGCTGCAACACGGCGAATGGAAACCCGAGGCTGCTGTTGGATCACCTGCTGCACTAGCTGCGCATTGCCCTCTGTGGTTGCTGTACGCGGTCGCCCTACCTTTCCAGCACGTTCATCCGCGCATGAGACGATACGTGGACGTTGGCGTCATTTGGACCACAGCTGCAACACGGCGAATGGAAACCCGAGGCTGCTGTTGGATCACCTGCTGCACTAGCTGCGCATTGCCCTCTGTGGTTGCTGTACGCGGTCGCCCTACCTTTCCAGCACGTTCATCCGTCACGTTCCCAGTCCGTTGAAATTTTTCAAACAGATCCTTTATTGTATCGCTTTTTGGTCCTTTGGTTACATTAAACCTCTGTTGAAAACTTCATCTTGTTGCAACAACACTGTGTTCTAGGTGGTGGAATTCCAACACCAGAAAAATCCTCTGTTCTAAGGAATAAACCATGTTGTCCACAGCACACTCGCACGTTGTGAACAGCACACGCTTACAGCAGAAAGACAACGTACAGAATGGCGCACCGACAGACTGCGTTGTCTTCTATATCTTTCACATCACTTGCAGCGCCATCTGTTGTTGAAAATTGTAACTACTGTAATTTCGAAAGTTTGTCCGCCTGAAAATGTACTGTTGTCCCAAGCATATTGCAACAAACAGTGTATTTCTATCGCTGCTCGTTTAGTTTTTCTTGCCGTTTCATTATACCGGTCATTTTTGAAACACCCTGTATGATCAGTTACGTATTAATTAATCAACTAGACTTCAATATGTCTGCAAGAACCACAACTATTCCATGAATACAAATCCTAAATCTTTAGTTTTTCCTTTGCTACTCATTACATATGAATTGTTAGTAGTCATCAGAGTATTTTCAGTACAATAATGGAGAAATTTAACCATTTTTCATTAAGAATGAGAATGTATGCTAACATTTGTATATATTGAAAAGCACTCACTGTCTGTAACATACAGCAGTATTGAACAGTTCAGATTTGTGTAGACATTGTGACAAAGAACATCTTGTATCTATACTAAGGAGATAGCATCACTTAGACAAATAACAGACATATAGCAAACCTTATCCCTATTTTATAGTACTAATATGGCAAAAGAATAATTAAATAAGACTACCAATGGTTGATCATAATGGTCATTGAAGCAGTAGAAATAACATGAAAATAAAACTGTGTGAATCTTAAATCCTGGGAATCAGAATCCCAATAACTATCTCCAACATAAAATTCCATTTTCTTTATGCTTCACAGACGGATTACAGAAGTAATACAAACATAATAAATTTCTTTCTGATAAGTGTTCCTTTGCCAATTACACAGTAGATCTAATACATGTTAAGGACAAGATCATGACATAGAGTATTTTCATACTTGATAGTAAATCAACATCTATCCAGTGACTTTCACATTATAGGTATAGCAACAGGTCAGTCCAAATGAGAACACATATATAAGGCTACAAACACTCTAACTTAATTGTAATCACATCTCAGTTGTAAAGTGATAGAATGTTGCTATAAAAGCACAGATATTTTAGGTAAACTTCAAACGTTTTCTCAACTTTTCACAAAATCATCAGCACAATGAGATTATAACTTTATCAGCATAGTGAGAGTAACTGTACAGACATCATAAGTTACACCAACTCTCCTCAAAATTCATACTCTGGTTGTATTATTAAACCAACCCAAAGTTTGTACTCGTATCCAGATAACCAGAAAAAGGCAGCTTGCTTAGTATAAAGTACGTGCACCATTTCCTTTTAGCATTCAGTCTCTAACTATTTGTCCGAATCAGAAAGTCGAAGAGGGTGAGTTTGTACAGAAAAGTAAGAAAGGATGTGACTTGAAAAGGAAAGAGTCACACCAGCTTGAAGCCTTGGGTTCGCCACCCCCCAAATTGCAAAAAGAGCTTGCAACCTCCTGAGGAAAATTTAGTTAGAATGATTTGTGGTTGTTATCATTTGAAACAGCATCTGTTCTTACTTTCCTCACAAAATTGTTAAGCTTGTCACTACATGTTTCATCAGAATTCAAAGCTTTCATAAAATCATACGATATTTGTTCACATCTGTCAGACATTTAATATCCATACCACACAAACAGTCAGTCACATCATCTGCTTTTTCATTAAAAGTTTCATGTAATAAATCCTGTTACTTCACATTGAATGGCCGTATACTAAACTACTACGTTCATATTCTACTGGTACACAGTAGCAAATTGTTACACAATGAATCTTAATAAGAAAAACGTATATCATTTTTTTAATACTGGTTTCCAAAAAAAATTGAAATTGGTGTTGTTTTGTTCTCCCACACTCTAAGTTAAGTGCCTGGTCAAGTTATAGACTTGTATCTTACAAATTGCAGACTGTATACTCTAAGATAATAGAAGGATCCTAAACGCTCTCACTAACATGATAAGATAGTAAAAGGGGAGTTATTCCAGAAAATAAATATGGAGTTACTGGCTGGGGCAAAGCACCATATGCCACGTGGTGTATCTATGAAAGTACCATACATCCCCTACCTGTTCAATTTCACACAAAGCTACTGAAAAATGTTTCTGAGAGAATGTTCTCCCCAAGATTTTGCCGTGATTATACAGTGCACAGAATGTATTCTCAACTATTTCAAAGCCTCAAATCACTATTTAATTCATAATTTATGATGGACATAAGAATTTAAAAAAAAATTGTTCAAATATTCAGTGATGACAAAAATGAAAATAAATTTCCTCTTATTGGTTATTTCACTTTCACTGGGTTAAAGCACTCACCATAGAGTTTGCTAAAGTATGCAGTATGATCTAGACTGTGTAAAGTAAGATGCATAACAAATAAATTTCCAATAGTGTGTCAAATATCAAAGAACAAATATCATGATGCTAAATGGATGATTAAGGTTGTCTGCACAATTTCAGCTGTGTCACATTCCTCCAAATTATATAAATATCAAATAACAGCCAATCTATGCCAGGTGAAAGCATACACATATGTTCAAATATGCCCTTTTCAACCCCCACTCTATGAATAGATAAAATATAGGTAAAAATATGCAAATATTCACACATAAAGGAAATATGAATATAAATTACAAAAAAAAAAAAATATATTTTGCACTATTAGCTTCAAATGTGTTAAGGTATCTGATTTCTCACTTGTCAGTGTTTGCATTAGCAAAAAGCAGTGGACATTAATTGAGCTTTTTATGTTTTGTAATTTTCTTTCAATTAGTGTTTTCATTATTATTGGGTCAGAATATTCATAACGTGCCTTAACAAGGTGTACAGCATGGGTTTGTCTGTGTGGCATAGAATATACATTCTGCAACACAAGTTTATTATTTGCTAAGATTGGCTAAAATTTACAGACTCACGAAATTTGGCACGGACTTCAATGTGAGATGCCTTTAATAGGTTCCACAACGAAACATTGTCTCGAAATTTGGTAGAAAATCCGAAGAAATTCTGGTCGTATGTTAAGTACAAAAGCGGCACTCAATATCTTCGCTGTGCAGTGCCGATGGTACTGTTACCGATGACTGTGCCGCTAAAGCGAAGTTATTGAACACAGTTTTCCGAAATTCCTTCACCAGGGAACACAAATGGAATATTCCAGAATTTGAAACATGAACAACTGCTAGCATGAGTTTCTTAGAAGTAGATTCCTTAGGGGTTGCGAAGCAACTCAAATCGCTTCATACGGGCAAGTCTTCAGGTCCAGATTGTATACCGATTAGGTTCCTTTCAGATTACGCTGATACAATAGCTCCCTGCTTAGCAACCATATACAACCACTCGCTCACCGATAGATCTGTACCTGCAGATTGGAAAACAGCGCAGGTCGCACCAGTGTTTAAGAAGGGTAGTAGGAATAATCTATTGAACTACAGACCTATATCATTGACGTCAGTTTGCAGTAGGGTTTTGGAGCATATTCTGTATTCAAACCTAATGAATCAGCTCGAAGGGAATGATCTATTGATACGTAATCAGCATCGTTTCAGAAAACATCATTCTTGTGCGACGCAGCTAGCTCTTTATTCGCACGAAGTAATGGCCGCTATCGACAGGGGACCTCAAGTTGATTCCGTATTTCTAGATTTCTGGAAAGATTTTGACACCATTCCTCACAAGCGACTTCTACACAAGCTGCGGGCCTATGGGGTATCGTCTGAGTTGTGTGACTGGATTCGTGATTCCCTGTCAGGAAGGTCGCAATTCGTAGTAATAGACGGCAAATCATCGAGTAAAATTTAAGTGATATCAGGTGTTCCCCAGGGAAGCGTCCTGGGACCTCTGCTGTTCCTGATCTATATAAATGACCTGGGTGACAATCTGAGCAGTTCTCTTAGGTTGTTCGCTGATGATGCTGTAATTTATCATCTATTAAGGTCATACGAAGACCAGTATCAGTTCTAAAGCGATTTAGAAAAGATTGCTGTATGGTATGGCAGGTGGCAGTTGACGCTAAATAACTAAAAGTGTTAGGTGATCCACATCAGTTCCAAAAGAAATCCGTTGGAATTCGATTACTCGATAAATAGTACAATTCTCAAGGCTGTCAATTCAACTAAGTACCTGGGTGTTAAAATTAAGAACAACTTCAGTCGGAAAGACCACATAGATAATATTGTGGGGAAGGCGAGGCAAAGGTTGCGTTTCATTGACGGGACACTTAGAAGATGCAACAAGTCCACTAAAGAGAAAGCTTACACTACACGTTCATCCTCTGTTAGAATATTGCTGTGCAGTGTGGGATCCTTACCAGGTGAGACTGGCGGAGAACATCGAAAGGGTGCAAAAAATGGCAGCTCGTTTTGTATTATCACATAATAGGGAAGAGAGTGTGACAGATATGATACGCGAGTTGGGATGGAAGCATTAAAGCAAAGACGTTTTTCATCGCGGTGAGATCTATTTACGAAATTTCAGTCACCAACTTTCTCTTCCGAATGTGAAAATATTTTGTTGAGCCCAACCTACATAGGTAGGAATGATCATCAAAATAAAATAAGAGAAATCGGAGCTCGAACAGAAAGGTTTAGGTGTTTGTTTTTCCCGCGCGCTGTTCAGGAATGTGGTGGTAGGGAGATAGTATGATTGTGGTTCGATGAACCCTCTGCGAAGCACTTAAATGTGAATTGCAGATTAATCATGTAGATGTATATGTAGATGCTGGTTGTTTATTTGCTTTTGTGGTACTTTCATTAACTAGGTAATTGTTTTTTCAAAGCTCCCTCAAATCTATGTGCAAGCTACTAATTTCAACGCACACATTTCCTTCCTCCACTACTTGTACACATTCGCTAATCGTATTACCACCAGAAGATTGTTCCATATTTTTCATAGCAATTTTATCATCTGAGTACACACTTTGACAAATTTCACTTAAGACCTTACACTTTTGATCACTATATTGACATTTGCTACTACAGTCATTGAGTACACTTAGTGCTCTATCACTAATTAGATCTTCTTTTCCATTTTCAAAAACTCATTCAGACACAAATCACTAACATCAACTGGTAACATTAATCTATCAGGCACTGTTCTACAGGTTTCTAACTCATTACTCGAACACACACCAGAATTTCCAGAATTATTCAGCATCAAATCATCAACTTTAACTTCTACATATACCATCCCATCTAATTCTGTAAGTAACATATCATCATCAACATCATTATCATCATCATCATTGGAAACAGTCTCATCAGAAACTTTATCATCACACTTAATATAATTTTCAACACGAAACTCACTTCTCTCTTCAACAACCTCAACACTGTAACTACTCTGTTCAACCACATCCTCATTTTCCTGTCTATTATCTACTGGAATTTCATCTGCAATTACTCTGGCATTCTCACTTCCATTGCCAAGCACATGAACGTCAGCTTCCACACATACAGCACCAGTATCAGCTTTTTCACTCATTTCACAGCCACTCAACATTCTCACTAATCCATACTCATCAGATCTGTTCTCATTACTATCAACAACTACTACAACATTACTACTGTTAAAGAAATTTGACAAAATGTTTTCGTCTAGTTTATGTTCAGATTCCTTCAACTTTTTTGTTCTCAGATAAAAAAAATCCCAAAATTCCCTATCAACATTTATTCTGTTCACTTCAGGTTGTCTTTTGGATACATTGTTTTGGTATGTCCTGTTTGTTCTATCCCTTCCCTTTCTGAAGTTGAAGGCTCTATTTCTATTTCTACTGTCATTATAGACGTCATTTCTTTCCCATGCTAAGTCCAATTTGTCTACAAATCTTAAAAATTCTTCGATGGTGTTGTCAGGCCCATAGGCCAAACTCCACCATACCCTGTGTGGCAATCTAAGTTTTACAGTATCTGTTTGGATCCTTTCATGAATTGGTTTATCAAGATATACTGAAGTTCGTAACTGTTGTTCACAAAAGGTTTTCATGTGATGTGACCATTACTCTGCTTGAAATTTGGCTGGTTCAAAAATTCTAGCTTGTTTAGTTTCAGACCAGAATTTGTTCATGAAAGCTCGTTCTACCTCATTAAATGACATTTCGGGCTTGATTGATTGATTCGCCCATGATAAAGTTTCCCCATCTAAAAACTTTTTAAAAAAAATTAATTTTCAAACTGTCGCTCATTTTATCAGTGAAGTTATATTTCATTTGGTACATGAAATCAACTGGGTGCATATTGCCCTCCCCTGAAAATGTTTTTATGTTAACATTGTTCCACAATGGTCTATAACTACAGAAAGATTTCACAGCAACAAAATCCTCGATTTCTTGAAATTTGGATTTGAAGTTCGAAATTTCGCCTAAACATGTTCTTTTAACTCAGTGAAATTCTCATTTGCGATTTTAGTGAAATTTTGTATATTTTGATCAGTTTCTGTGAATTTCTTTACGAAATCTTTGTTGAGCTTTTTCAATTGTAACACATCTACAGTAGCAACTTTTTCGAAATTTTCTACAGAATCTAGTCTCTCTTCGAATTTTTGGTATACCTGTTTCAAGGTGACAATTTCCCCTTCTGTAGTAACACGTTTCTGTAATTTTTTCTACTTTTTCCCAGAATTTTTCTAAATTCTCTTTTGCCTCGCAAATTTGAGTTCCTCGTTTGTCTAATTTTTTACCAATAGAATCAATATTTTGATCAAAAAAGATTTTATGCTCATCAAACGATTTTTCAATTGCCTTTTTCTGTTGATCCATTAACTGAACTAATCTATTCATGGCTGATACATTACATTCACATCCATGAAAGGGTGAACATACACTACTGTGGTCACTATCCTCCCTGATTTCACTGTCCTGATTAACTACATTATTACCAGTAATATCTACAATATTTTGCAAGTTTCTATTAAGCTCCCCATTATCGTCAACTTTCCTATCGTTATTAACCTCCCTATTGTGCTCCAGAAAGACAATGCAGACGAAAAACAATTTCCAGAGGTAGTAATTCATGTCCGTTTTTGTACTTACAGTTAATCTCCAAGTTACGTTTTCACATAAGTATCAATACATCCTTTGTAGTGTTCCTCACTTTCTTCACTCTTCGATTCTCGAAAAAATGGAATATTATTTCAACAAGCAGGTTAACTCTGAAACAAAATACAAGATTAGTTTACAGAATTACACTGCATCCCAGCTCCATACACCAATTATAACAATCTATGGCTTGTTTTATTCGTCGTAGCTGGCAATCTGTCCCAGCAGTCCTCGATTCTCAGTCACTGTAAAAATTCCAACTTCAGAAAAGTTAAAATTAAAAATCAATCTCGTATTGTGTCAGCTGAATATTTATTATAATTTGAAGGAAATTAAAAGCATCTAGACAAATCTGAAACAATTTGTAACATACAATAATGAAATAAATCATGGTCAACAAGCTACATGCTTTCTGTCCGACATCACACAAAGTGCTGACATACATTGCCCAGCTCTACTCTAGCTCTATACTACGCAAAATCATGGAGGTTCGTACTCCGGTGTGTTGTAGGGTGAGCGGATCATGCCTTTCTACTTCAGCCTGGGTGTGTTGGAAGTTGTCCTCTCATCAGAATCTTCATCACGGTTGCGTTTCTTCTTTTGCTTCATCTGGCTCATGTTGTGGCGTGCCTTCACTCCAGCAACAGGTCTGACCACCTAGTGGTCAAGCGCCAGTGCACTTCGTTTCCATAGTTGCATATAAGGTCGTTCTCTGACATCCGGGTTGTCGTGTAAAAATGATGCGCCGCCTGCCGGAATCGGTGTTTGAGCAGCGGGACTCCTGCTACTCTGTGGAGTTCTCTGGTGCTGAAGTGTCATGGCAAGTGAAGTGCTAACCTAAGCGCCTTGTTCTGGACCGTCGGCAGCTTTGCAATGGATGAGTCAGCTGCATTGCCCCACACCACAGCAACGTACTCTAACACTAGCCTAATTAGTGTCAGGTACAGAGTTATGCCACACTGTGAGGGCAGGGTCGTCGCTGGGTTGAGTAACGGGTACAACAAGTGCAATCTGCCAAGTGCTTTACCCCTTACTTCCCTGATGTGCGCCTTCCACGTTAGGCGCCAGTCCAGAGTGACGCCTAGGTAGTGTCCGTTGTTCGGCCATGGGATGGGGCCTCCCATGTTGCTGAGTGGCTGGAGGTCAGCAGGAATCTTCTTTCTGGTGAAGATCACCACCTGACTTTTGGCTGTGTTAAACTTGAGCCGCCATTTGGTGGCCCAAGCTCTGAGGACGTCGCAAGCTGATTGCAGGCGGTGACGCATCAGCCTCCTATTGATACTTGTGCTGTAGAGCGCCGTATCGTCCGTGTAGAGCGCAACGTGCACGCCCTGCCTTCTCGGAATGTCGGTGGTGTATAGTGAGTAGAGCAAGAGGCCGATGACGGACCCTTGTGGTACTCCAGCTGCTATGGGGCGTGCTGTCAACGTCCTGTCTTCGGCATGCACATGGAAGGTTCGCCCAGTCAAGTAGGATTTGAGCAGGCGGGTGTGTGACACCGGTAGGCCTTGTATAAGTAGTTTATACACAAGGCTGTCGTGCCACAAGCTATCAAAGGCTCTGGAAACGTCCAGGAGTACTGCCCCAAGATACTCGCGATGTTCCAGCACCCCTATCACCTCCTCTACCAGTCAAAGCAGTTGCTGCTGCATGGAGTGGCCCCATGAAGTGGCCCCTCTTGAAGCCGAACTGTTCATCATGGAGCACGCCTTCCTCCCCGACGTTTCGCCACAGCCTCCGGACATACAGCCTCTCGAAGACATTCGAAAGTGTGGGCAACAGACCGATGGGCCTGTGGTTTTGCAGCAGCCACAAGTCTTTTCTGGACTCGGGGACAGCTACAAATTCCGCATGTTTCCACGCAGATGGGAAGCTGCAAGTCCCGTGCACGGAGTTGAAGATCTTCGTAAGTTGCCGCACAGCGCTCGGCGGCAGCATCTTCAGCAGCTCGCTGCTGATGTTGTTGCACCATTCCTGTCTTCCTTGTTTGCAGGCGAGTGAGCTGTTGCACGAACTCATCCTCCGTCATTTCCACAATGACGCCGTTCACGTCTCTGGGCGGCAGGTACACAGGAAGGCACTGCTCTACTAAACGGATGTGCTCTTCAGCCACGATGTCCTCCACCGGCGTGAAATTGGCGGCGAATGCGTCGGCTAATGTGCTGGCTTTGGCGTCGGGCTCGGTCATGATATCACCGCCGACCTGGAGCAGCGGCACTTGCTGGCGTTGTTGCAGGAAGCTTTTGGTCACCCTCCAGGCGGATCCGTCCTCTATCCTGAAAGTGGCAATTCTTCCAGTCCAGATGCGGTTGTGGTGGTTTGCAATCGCGTACTTAATTTAGCGACGCATGGTGGCCTTTGTTGCCAGCTGCCGCGTAATCTGCCACTTTCGGAACAGTCGCTTCTTCTCCCGGATGTCCTGGAAGATGTCTGGTGCGAGCTGCTTTGATTGATCCTGTGGAAGTCTTCGTTCACGCGGCAAGGGATACATCGGCGCCCTCGTCCTCTGGGTCAGGCAAGGCAGCGACTGTCACTTCTAGGTAGTCCCAGAAGTGGTCCCAGTTGATGTTGCGGTACTGGTTGCGGCCCACCGGTGGTGCGACTCCGTCACTAGCGAGATCAAAGATCACAGGTAGGTGATCAGACAATTACGCCACACGTGTGGTCGCGATGGCATCGTGTGCAGCACCTTTGATGATAGTGACGTCCAAGACGTCGGTGCGGCCATGTTTGGGATTATGTGTGGGGTTAAGGTGTATTCACTGCCGACGGACAATTTGCCGTGCATCGACAACAGCGAATGGAAATCTCGCGGTTGTAGCAGCTGTCCTGGTGGGCGATAACGGCCACGAACTTCACCTGTCACACTGAGGTGGTGACCACAACAACAGTGGCCTTGACTGTCGTCAGTTCAGGTAGCTGGAACAGATGTTGGCGTAGCAATGTCTTCACATACCCCGCCGTTCCACCGCCCGCCGTTTCTCGGTCAGTGCCATAGCACCGGAAGTTCGGTGCCGGCACCTGCACTCCTAGTTTCAGCCAAGTTTTGGTGACGAGGCAGACGTCCACGTCCTCGTCACACAGAAACTGTCGAAACTCGCCGGCTCGGTCCCGAATGCTGTTTGCATTCCAAATGCAAATGGTGAGCCCCAGTACAGGTGTATTAGCCATGATGTAGGGCAGGGGCTGCACGTGTGGCTGTGGCCTGGTTGGCAGCAGTCAGGGCAGATACTATCATCTGCAGAAGCTGCAGTATGAGTTGCTTGAATTCTCGCAGCATTTCACACAGCTCTGCAGCTTCGCTGGGCGCAGCTGGCGTCTCTGTCGTAGGCGTCGGTGGAGTCAAAGCTTGCTCGGCGGGCGTCAAAGTGGCAGGGGCGTTGTTTGGCCGTCCTGCGCGTCTGCCGCACCGATTTTCTGCCCTGGCTGGCGTGGTTTCTGCTGCTGGTGCTGCGCCGGCAGGCGCTGGCTGCTCTCTCCGCCGTATGCACACCTGGACGTCCGAGGTGTGGGCGGGCGGTCTCTGGGTCGGTCTCGAAGTTGGTGCCGCGGATGTAGTGGCAGCCGCCACAAAACATTTGCCCGCTTGCACACGCCTGGAGGGCACAGGTCGTCCCCTGGATGCTGCTCTCTTGAAGGCCTGGCAGCCTCTGTAGTTGGAAACAAGTGCCTCCTTGCAGCTACAGCAGGTCGGGGCGTCCTTCCTGGGGAGTGGACACTCCCTGCTGGCGTGTTTTCCCCCGCATTTCACGCAGCGTGGCTTCATCTGGCAATATTTAGCGATTTGGTCGATTCCTTGTCAACTGAAGCACTGTGGAGGTCCTCTTCTGCGCCGTAACTTCTCCACAGTGACTTCAGCACTGCCCAACGGCTTTTCCAGGAAGATTTTCCTGTGAACAGGGTTGTCATCCAGGAAAGAGAGAAAGAGCGGCATGTCGCAGTTGTCTCGGGGATTTCATCCACGATGTGCTGTGGATGACATAACCCTTCTCTTCGAGTAGCTCTCGTAGGTAGGCCAGGTCCATGTTGAAAGGCAGTTTCCGGAAAACTGCCTTGAGTGTCTTCACTGATTCTGACGAGTACATTAAGGAATGGAGTCCTTCACGCTTCGTCAGTTCCATCACGCTGTGGTACTCGTCCGCAGTGCGCGTGATGACGCGGTTCAGGTCTCAACCTGCCGTCCATGTCGTGAAGGAGCCCTTCACCAAATGTTTTAACTTCGTCTCGAAGTCTTTGAAGGTGTCTTCCCACTGGATGACGACCGGTGGGAGAGGTGGCGCCCGCTTCTGCTGCTCTGCGTCGGTCGACTCCGCTGTTGTGTCAGGGAGGCAGCTGTAGCAGTTGGCAGTGGTTGCGCCATCTGCTGCTGCTGCTAGCACGACTGCCGTAGCAGTGTGCTTCGTAAACCCGCCATCGTCGGTCTCAGGAGGGGTCCTGGTCCCCTTCCGAGATGCCTTGTGCTTGGTGCGCGCTCGTAGCGCACTGTTGGAGGTGCCGGCGGCTGGGTGCTTTGTGGACGCGGCGTGTGATACTTCGGCACGACGCTTCCAGCAGGTGCACTCCAGGGCCAGGTTTTCTTCATGGTTGCCTGGTTTTCGGTCTCCAGGGATGAGCCCCATCAGAAATTGGAGGTGTTTGTCGGCCTCCGTTGCACATATTGAAGTTTAGCGCCTGCCCATTCCTACACCGTCAGCCAGCTCGTGAACCTCGTCCAGTTGCCGGGTCATTGTAGTTGGGGGGGCGGATGGGGCTGCCGGACATTGATCCGCCAAACCCTTCACTTCGTCACTGAATTTACAGAATAACAATTAAGGATTTTTTAAGAATCTTTTCTTAACTGGTAATAGTTGCACTCGGTAGTTGTCCAGAATAAAATAAACCTGCATAAACAGATGATATCACTATAATAAAATTCAACAGTATCAATGAGGCAAATTCTTTAAAAAGCTTATAATAACACCCTTCATTGCACGTCTGCTTGATCTTTGATAAATTTTATTGGAGCTGTAAAAGTGAGTATGACACATTTTATAGTCCTCTCTGCAGTGTCTATCAAACAATAACACATAAAAGTAATTCCAGATGGGTGAATTTTAATGAAACTGGGTATGAATTGGCAATAAGAAAAACTTATAAGCATTAAAAAACTAAATTAATTAAAAAAAGCCACAATATAGATAAAAATAGCAAATCATAACTTGTTTCTAATTCACTAGTCTTTCCCCTAATCTGGCTGTCTAATGCTTGAATCTCTTATTTCTTTTTTTAATGAGTCTTTTTCCTTGGTGCATTAGATTGTGAGCAGTGAGAAATGATCCTCGTCTTTTCTGCAGTCTCTGAAAGTTCATCAGCAGATTGATGCAATGAAAAAATGTAAGAATCAAGGTGCATTTTTTTCTGCTTTAAACTTTCAATGCCTCACGCAATTTACGTTTCTTTCTGATAGTGTCTTGGTGTTCTGCACTTGTTTCTTTCGAGAAGATAAGCCATGTAATTCCCCCCTCCCTTGCATAAGATGCAGATGCTAACTAATCCTTAGCAATTAGTGCATTTTGCACTTCTCCACAAAATGTAATGTGGTCTTTAACTTGCCACGTAGCAACATAGAATCTTTCTTTCAGATTCTCTACTTCTAGAGCTCTGTTTATGGAGAATCCACTCTCTATTGCTGTCTGACCACGTGAACCGATTAAAATTTTCTTCCAAACATTTCATATTTCTTTCAAAACCTCTTGAATTTATATTCTTGTACAGAAAGTCATTGAATCTTGAAATTTTAAAGACAAAATCTCTACATTATTGATACCTAATTTTCTGTACAAAATCTCAAACTCCAATAGGACAGAATCACCATTTTCCACCAAAACATGGCTACTTTCGACAAGATTATTCAGTATTAATTTTTTTCTTGCAAACGTCTTTATCTACTGGAATAACTTTAGGTTCAAGACAGTCTGCATTACGTACAAAGAAATGTTAAACCTCTTCCTTGGTAATCTTTTCCTCCTTAAATGTGCTACACAAAGTGGTGTCTCTAGCTGAGCTTAAACCTATTTTACTTAATTCATTGACTGAAGATGGCTCTCCTTCATAAGTAGCAAGCTCATCTGAGGAATCAATTTTCTTAAATGTTTGCATCCTATAGCATTCCAGTTTTGTGATTGACCTGCTGGTGGATCAATTCTCCTGTCACATAACCCAGCTCCATCCTCATTGGGTCTTGATTGCTGCTGAGAAACAATACAGCATATGCACATTGATTTGAATGATTTGGTCCATAATTCACATTTTTTAAGCCAAAATATTCTTGCTATGAGATTTTTTTGTCTTTATGTTACCAATATAATGAAAGTGCTCGTGAAATTATGAGTTTTGCAATACAATTTGTTGGCCTAGTATGTTGTTAAATGCAGCACCCACGTAATTTACCTTTACGTTTGTTGCTTTTATTATTCTTTTGATTATAAAGTACCTCATCTTTCTGGTAAATTTTCACAATATTGAGAAATCATGACTGCACACTAATCTTTTACTGCTTGTTTTATCATTAATCATTTCTTTCATTTATACTTTGCCTTTCCAATAAATTTTAATGCTTGCATCCTCAATTACTAGACAATAATTATTATCCGAGTACATACAGATGAAATTTACTAACAACTCATTCATGATTTAACGTGTAACAAGTGTACTTTAAGCAAATCAAGTCAACTCATTCTAATCAAGTTTCACATAATATGAAATAACACTTATCTTTCATATGGGCTTTTAATGCCACTTCTCCCAACATCGCTATACCAATGTTCTTTACACAAATATTACACTTTCCTTTGTGAATGTCTTTCGACGGCACTAGCCATTGTTTAAATTCATCTCATCATGGCCACCATTCGCTAAATGCACACTTCCAGGCATTTTAATCACAATTTGAATAATACACCTGTTCTGGAGTATTTCCACCAAATGTTTGTTACAAGTAGGGATGACCAATAATTCACAGAGTGAACTTTGTCACAGGTATTTTGTCACGTGTGTACTATTTAGTTAAGGGTGCACGCCCATAGCCATTGCTGCCAACATACAGTATCTCCCACAAGCAGCACTGCAGCAAATGGTGTCAGTTGCCAGCACTGTGCGCAGTTGTACCCCCACTCTATTCTACGTGTCTGATGTGGGGATAGCCTTAGCCCTCCTGCTCTACACGTCATGCAGCTGAGCAACCCTCATAACTACTTTGGCTTTAGACCTACACATGCAGCCTTTTTCTCACCTTTTGAACTTTGACAAGTTAATCAATTTTTAAGTTTGAATACAATTGCCAAGACAAAAATAAGGACTTTTAAGGACCATAATTTGGAAAAAAAGAATAAGCACTTACAGGAACTTTTATTGCACAGTACAAAAATAATTAAGTACCTTTAAGCACTTTTAAGAAATGTACGAACCTTGTTACCGACAAATAATGTTGGCCATTCAATGGAGATAAGGGGCTGACCATACCGATATGAACATGTGCAAATTGAGTAGTCGTATACAGAAAGTTGTGCACTGGTGCAAGGACATGCCTGTTGACTGTGCAACACTGGCATTTAATATCTGTCTTGTCAGTATTCCTCAACTGGAGACTAGTCATATTGTTGCACAAAGTCACGGATGGCACAGATTATGTATATCACAGAAATCACACCCCCTGAATGCCACGAATAGGAAAGGGTAATACAACTTTGCATCAGTGATGGGAATCTCTACTATCTGAAAACTGGTTCGCAGTCTTCAAGCAGGTCATGCTGCTCCTAGTCTGACTGTTGTGCTGCCAGAAGTTCTGTGAAATCCACTGAATGAGTGATGCTGCTGACATGGGAGAAGCAGTCGGCCACTACATTATCTATTCCCGAAATGTGCTTCATGTCATGGCAGAAGGCACCATACCATTCCAATTTTCTGGACACTTTAGTAAGATCCTGCGATGTTGCTTCAGAGAGGTAGAGAAGACCAGAATATCTTTGAGAAAAGCAAAGCAAAAGGTTAGCCCTTATAGTACGGATTCAATGAACCTTTGCCATGTTTGGCCTGCCAAACATCATGAACCAACTCTAAAAAACCAAAAACAAGTGACAATGGCTGTCTTTTTTATATCCGCTTATGCCTACAAAATCTATGTATATGTCTTTGCAGAGTCTAAAACAATGAATAAAGTCATGCCACAAAATGAATAATTATAGTCCCAAAGTAATTGTAAGGACAGTTCTAGCAGTTAGGGCCCAATAACCACCAAAAGTGGTGGCCGTTCGGTTTTGGTACCAAGTGCGGTGGACACAACCAACAGGTAGTCGATGGTCGCATCACACCTTCATGAATCATGTCAACAAATTCCGCTTTTATTATGGCAAGTTGATCTGGTACCACGTGCTGAGGTCAGCAGGAGACTGGTGAGCCTTCTGTAGTCTGTATGTCGTACACAGCGTCATGGGTTATCTCCTTCAGTGATCCCAGAGGTCTTGTCAGTGCTGGGAATCTCTTCAATAAACCAGTGTAGTGTACTCACTGCTGGTATGTCCACAAGCTTAGCCATGTGCACTGTCACATCCCTATGAAAACCTACAGCCATTAAGCCAGTGACGCATCAACAAGTCATGTATTCACCATGTTGGTAAGCAGTTGATAATGTGCCAAAAAATTCACATGTATTATGAGTTCTGACATGTCTGAAACCATGAAATCCCATCCAAAATCACTTCGTAATCTGAGATCCAGGTTGATTCACACCATTCTGTAGGTCAATATATTTGAATTGTTGGCAGCAGCCAAACACAAGGGGATGCACGGTCCCTTTCAGTGCAACTTTGTGTGTGGGAACACAATTAAGTCAAACCCAGCATCTACGAGATATTCCTGCCTGAACTTAGGATCACTGGCAAATAGGCACTGAGGCAATGCCCAGCAATCGGTCAATGTGCCTATATCCAACTGCTGCCGGCATTTGACTGTGAACAGGGCATTGTACACTTACTTACCGGGTCCCCAAATCTCCTATGATACCAACAAATGGCGAGCTCCTTAGAACCTGACATCGAGGAAGTGACAAAGTAGTGGTCCCTCAATCGCTTGTGATAATGACCCTTATCTGTGCTGTGGTTAAGCCAAGCCCATAATTCTTCAATTTCTTGGTCAGTAAATCCAGTTTGGCAGACAGAATGTCAAAATAGGCACATACTAGCCTGTGCGATGACAAGCTGTTGCAGTTCGCCGTTGCTGTACTCACTTGTGCAGGAGCTCCACATCAAATACTTTATCAGCTGACTCCTCTGCAGCATCTACAGGTATGCTAGTTTGTGATGCAGAAATGGCTTTCATCTGGGGTGGTGGCAAGCAATTATTCCACAACATGCGACATAATCTATTAGGCATTGTTCCCTTATCCATCTTACTCTGCAGGTGTTGCAAATATTATGAGGGTTTTCTGTCACCAGTCTTCTTGGGTTAGGACTTGTCTGATATAATTTTCCTGTGAAGTGGAAACCCATCACATCAGTTACATTTTTAACTTCACACATGTGTCTGTCGTAGGCGGAGTGGTGATCACATCTTCGATCTCTGCTGCATATTTCTGATCTGGCTGGCTCACTATGATTGCACATTTGGTTGTGCACAGAGAAAACTCATTTCAACCTGCACAAACCATAGTGTCGGGTTATGCAGCCAAAAAGGTAGCAAATGCATGACGAGTTGAGAGTCCAAAGGCACAGGCTCTGTTGATGCCTCCGTCATGTCGAACAATGGTCCTTCCTGTGGTATCTATCACATTGTGGTCCCAGTGTCATAGCGACCTTGTGTCTGTGGTCATCTGGACAAATTACTGCATGAGTACTATTAGCTGCTGACTCTATTCCATTGTACAGGGTATTAATCAACAATGAATACCAGATCCAGGTGTTTTACATGAAGACAGGATTGACCTGACAATCAGAACATTCAGAAATCAAATGTAACTCCATAACCAATTAACAGCGGAATGAAAAAATATTCTAAGAATAATTTCACAAGCATCATAGAATAAAGCACCTCTGGCAGTTGGTGTGGAAGCACTTTGACAGCACTAAAAAATTACATATGAAAACCGCACAACTTGCACTGCACTGCACTGTCACTTCTATCTGCTACATCAGCTCCCACCAGGCTAATACAAAAACTGCAACTGCCCATATTGATCACTGGATCATTGATTTCTTTAGTAGACTGAAGCTCATATATTAAATCTCTGTAAAATTTATTATTAATATTTGATCCATCCAATGAGATTTGTAAAATTTTATTAAGACGTAAGAGACTGAAGCACTTCCTTGAATGACAGAAGATCAGGAGCTCTTGTGCGACAAATGAAAGTACATGTTAAGTATCATGTACAAACCTTTTTTTGCTCCAAAATCTGATATTTATATCCATTTGAGTTTATGGACAAACATTACCGAGTGATCCATTAAATGCTGTAACAAAATGATTATTACAAGGAGTAACAGATTCCTCAATCTACCTTTTTAATAAGGAGCAATCCTATAAAGAATTGAGTATGCTATTTTAGTTCGCTGCAGTTCCATTCTTCTGTCTATTTCACTATTGTTGAACATTTTTTAAACAATTATATGTCACTTTTAGCTGAGCACATTGACTTGTGAGTCATCAGTGTCTGAATATACCAAAGTATTTCTGCACGGCTTACTACTACTTTCAGAAGACAGGAGCCAACAATATTTTGTGACTCATACTCTTGACCTCCCTCCCCCCAAGAACCAAGAACGATGGACCTTGCCACTGGTGGGGAGGCTTGCGTGCCTCAGCGATACAGATAGCTGTACCATAGGTGCAACCACAATGGAGGGGCATCTGTTGAGAAGACAGACAAACGTGTGGTTCCTGGAGAGGGGCAGCAGCCTTTTCAGCAGTTGCAGGGGCAACAGTCTGGATGATTGACTGATCTGGCCTGGTAACATTAACCAAAACAGCCTTGCTGTGCTGGTACTGCTGAAAGCAAGGGGAAACTACAGCCATAATTTTTACCAAGGGCATGCAGCATTGCTGTATGGTTAAATGATGACGGTGTACTCTTGGGTAAAATAATCCAGAGGTAAAATAGTCTCCCATTCGGATCTCTAGTCGGGGACTACTCAGGACGATGATGTTATCAGGAGCAACAAGACTGGTGTTGTACAGAACGGAGTGTGGAATGTCAGATCCCTTAATCGAGTAGGTAGACTAGAAAATTTAAAAAGGGAAATGGAAATGAATGTTTATCAAATTAGGGGATACGAGAGCTTTATATTAATTGTAAAATTACAATTGTATTTCACAATATGTGTCACACATTTATTATATATCGGTGTGTGTTTCTTGATGGGTTACAATCTTTTTAAATTCTCACATTCTGATATTTCATTCTTCAGGAAGATTTGGTGCATTTACATGGATCACACAAATTGAAGAAACATTCAATACACAGGTATTCCAACCATCGTGAGCAGCGCCCAAAAACAGGTTTGATATATTGACATTACTTCATATGAATCCCACTCAGGAAATAACCATCATTAAAACTGGTGAAAATTTAATGCATTGGTCATAATTTTGCAGCAAACCATGCATCAAATCACTTTTCCAAAAAATGATGCTTGCAATTGATTGTGTATCAAGATACACTACTGAAAGCAATTTCAAATAATTTTCTCTCTTTTTCTAATGTTTTAATTTTTTTAAAGTTTTTTATCTGCCATACAATTACTGTATTTTATCACATAATTCCCCATTTTTTCCTTGATAACATTAGGGATGGAATTATCTCAATAGTCGAGTGGTACTTCTAGGAATTCAGAAAGGAAGGGAAACTATGTATTAGGTAGGTAAAAGTTGTATTTACATTAATTTGTGTAAAAAGTGGTACATAACAGTATTTATTTTCAATTAACACAAAAGATCTGCATTCATATCATGGTTTCACTATGCCTACAATAAAGAGCAGCAATGCATTCTTTCATTGTTTCTTGTCTCTCACTATTCCACAGCCTCACTTTCACCATGATCATCACTATTTTCAGGCTCAGATAACACATCATCATCTTCATTTCCTCTATTTCACAACATATTATCCTCAGAACCGCCAATGGTACAAGAAATTCGAGTTATTTTAAACTTTCCTTAACAATATCAACACTAATTTTCTCCCAAGCTTGGATTATCCTTTCACACATCGTCGGTATTGATGTGTTCCTTATCTTACCTCCTGGAGTCTGCTGATGAGAACCCACTGCCATTCATTGTGAATTCAGCCATTGAAGATTTTCTTAGAAAGGTTTGTTGATGCTGACATCTGAAGGTTGAAGAATGGATGTTAAACCTCCAGGGGATGATGACAGGATGGGATGTCATCTGTTTCATTTTATCCTTTACAGCTTCCACGAGGTGACACCGGAAACTTTCCAGGACAAGAAGGGCAAATCTGCTGTCATCCAGCCCTTTTCGTGAACTCTTAAGTGAATTCCATGTGAGATAGTCACCTTTGGAAATGTCTTTCTTTTAAATTTGGCATATGTTCGAAGTTTATTGCCATCTACTGTAATGTGCAACATCACTGTTCATCTTTGTTTCCCTGCTCCAGTCATCTTCACAAGGATTTTTTTGAGCCAGTTGGAGCAACGGTGGAGTTATGCAACATATCAAAAAACACTGATGTCTGGTCAGCATTACCAGCCTGGGAGAGCAAATAGTCATATTGCTGTCGCACTTGTATTATGCAACAATGGAACCATACCACCTTATCTTTGTTGGCTTGAGGTACATGCTGGCACAAAGATGTTCGCCTTCGTAGACTGAGATCTTCCTGTCTCATAAAACAAATTGTTCAGCCAATGCTTGATTTCAAATTCTCTCAGTAAATGTTGATTGTGGCAGCTATCTTGTGAGCTGTGTTCCATCTCATTTCCTAAGAGACAGCACAACCATCATTCTAAAGATCATTGCCATAATCAATTCTGGGATATTACCTTGTTTAAGGCCCACAGAAAGATTTGGAGCTTGCCTTTGCAGCAATGAGTTTACATTTTGTCTCCACGAGTACCACATTGAATTAGGACCACCTGAGAAATGTCTTCCTGCAGCATTCACTCCATTTGTATCGGCGTAAAATAACACATTCAATTTAAATTTTGCTGTCGAGTTTGAACATCTGATGTTATGAAGACTTGTAACAATCTGACCTAGAAAAACGTCTGCAACTTCACTTTTCAAATTTACGGTATGTTGTGACAATGAAAATATTTTTAGGAGTCCATTCTTTTCCATTCTTAAGTCATTTGAAGGCCACTCCTGTAAGAATGAACCTGCAGAGGGAATTAAGCATAGTATTAATAAAATACTTTTCAATGATGAAAAATCATAGGGAAGGGGAATAGATGAGGAGGGAGTTTGTATGATAAGATATGGTAATAGACAAATAATGACAATGTTATATCCATATACGATGGAAAACATTCATGTAGTGATCTTCTACAGACATGGGTTTACAAATGGAAAACAAAAGTTACAGTAATAAATCGGTTTCAAACACGGGGAACAAAATTTTGTCCAAGGACATTGTGTGGTAAAAGTCATATAAAGTACCTGAAAAATTCCTCAAAAACTTTGTCATTTTTTTCAGAAATAGTCAAGTATCTGCGGATAAGCTCAGACATCTGTTCACTTATTTTGACACGTGTCCCACTGAGTGAAGGTTTTGGGAAAATGAGTTATGCCACTTGGCATGTTCTCCTCGTTAGTAGAAGTATCATCCAAACCAAAATGGAGATACCTCACATTTTGCTAATTGCTGTCACTTCCCCAAATTTTTCCTCTGACAAAGAACAACCATTTTGTGCTCAATGAGAATTTCACTATAAGTTCAGATACAAACTAAGCAGTCAGGCGAATGTTTCTCGCCATCTTTTTGGATTTGCTTTCACCACATAGTGTAGGCAGAGAAAGCAAAGTCTCAGTATCATACATTTCTGTGTTCAAAATACTCACCTTTCCTAATGAGACTACTAGGTTCTTGCAGCCACCAGTACAAGAAAGTTTGATCCTCTTTATCGTAGATCTTCCCCTCTGGAGCTACTCACTCTGACTAGAGGCTCTCCCCATAGTTGCCCAGCATGCTTACTGCTGCCTGGAGTCTCCAGCTGTGACATCAACAGTGTTCCCTTTCCCACACTGCTTACACTACTGTAGCATTTTGAAAGAATGGAGGTCAAACCAAAGTGCTGGTGACTTAGGCAAAATAAGTAAGAAAACAAAAGTCTTGAAGGGGGGAGCAGGAGATGCCATCATAGATGATGAAGTAACTACAGCTGGAGCAAAAGCTTCTACGCAGTAGATAATAATGTGTGTCATTGTATTACAAGGTAATGTGATAGATGCATGCACCATATACACATGAAATCAAAATTATCTAAAGTCTACATTTGATAGAGAAGGTATCACACCTTACTAACAGAGTTTTTATATCCATACTGTCTGATATATTAATATGATCAGTTACTTTTTTTGCTTCTTTCCTCTTCTCCATACCTGTGACTTGAAATTATACATACAGTCAAGTCCTGAAAGTCAGATAAGGACAATTTAATCAACAGCTATGTACTACTTGTAATGTCATGAATATTACAAAATTATGGATAGTACATCAATAGGATTCTCACAGACACTGCCCATTACTAATATTTTCATGGAGTATTTTGTGGAACCCATTCTCCAGTTTGTAATAGGATTTAGTGAGGGACACTTTATGAGCTGTTTGATATTGTCCAAGATAGCTTTTTGGTATGCCACCTAATCTACATTATACAGCACACAGTATGTAATGAAACACATTTTACTTAATAATTTATGATTAGATGCTAATGCATACATTAAATACACAACATAGTTTAACTAATTTGCTTACAGCCTGCAAGGTAAAGGTAATCAGCCATAATCTTAATTACCAGTAATGCATTATTTCAGACTCAACAATTTGGTAATGGTTATGGGAAAACTAATCATGTAACTTTTGAAATCAGTACGATATCATGGTAATGTTAGCATCAAATTCCAGCTTATAATTGTTCAGATAATTAATAACTAAAATTTGACAATTTATATAAAGCCAACTTAACAGTTCAAAATGTTTCACAAAATCATATGTAACTAAACTCATGTAGGATTTTAGGGAATCATGTTATTAAAGATATTAGATTCAGAATGCCTGTAATGAATTATGTAGTTGCACCTACAAATTTCCTATATACACAAATGACCTTTCTCAGAGTCTGACAAAATGAAGTTCATGTATAAAATATGAAGTTTGTAATCTTATTTCACTGTGAAGCTCTCCAATTTATGTTAGCACAAAAAGTTATTTTGTAACTCATAAGAAATCTGTAAATTTTTGTCAAGTACTACCCTAGCTGCATTTCATCAGTTTACTTTCGTCTCAAAACATAAAAAGCAATACTTGAAACTATATTAATCATAAATGAACATTCATTTACTTCAAAATTGTATTGACAGAATATTTTGTAATTTGATAAATCTATTTTGGAAACAATGAGAACAAAAATGTATGTATTTTCAAACAGGAATATAATCAGTGCTGCATGTTAAACCAAAAAAGTTAAAGCTGTGTTGTTCTGAAGGTCTGTGTAACTATGTTGTTTGAGAAAATATGCAACTGTCAAAATGAAGACTTTCTGGAGTTGACTTTTAATTAAAGCACCATCCCCACATGCTGAGTTTTGAGGACTATCTGGAAGTGGATTAAGCACTCCAATACACAGTTTCTGCTACCTGATGGAGATTTCTGGAGTTAAATCTAAGTAGTCAGCCTTCTAAAGTTTACTCAAATTGACACCAACTTGTTATTAAGTTAGTCAATTTCTTTAAGTGTTGTGAATTTCAATTAATTAATCAGAACGTGCCTATGTTAGAAATTCCATACTGCTTCACCAGTCTTGTATTCTCTTGTATTTTCACAATACAGACTCTTTATGAATTAATGCAGCAGTTTGCATGAACTGTATTTATCTCAACACTAAATTTCCTAATGAGATCAAAACAGACAGCAAACTATCTTTCTTTGATGTGCTAGTTGAGTTGAAGACAGATAGCTTGACCACTCAGTGTATTGGAAGCCAGCCTGAACCAATCTACCAATCTACAATGGAAGGCAGATAGTCAGCTTGGTCACCTGATGTATTGGGAACCAGCCTGAACATATCTACTTGCAGACAGTTGGCATCAGCCTGTTCACAACTAAACTGTAGAACACATTAATATATATGGCTAAGATGATTATTGGCAACAATGGTCACTAGCATTTAAGAAACATACAAGGGCAACAGCTGTAGCGTGAAAAATATTACCCATATTCTCAGGCATAATCCTGACTCAGATACAGCAAAAGGATTTATTTGTTCCACTCTGAGGCATGACAAAAATTAAGATAGGATGCATCTTTCAGATGTAAGGCTAAAGACAAATATTTCTAGTCACTCCAAAGATTCAAGAAATATTATCCTGTATTACAGACAACACAGTGACACGAGTTTACAGTATTCCCTGTGGATCTGACAGTTTTGGAGTTCAGATACAAAAGAGGCAGCTGATATTTAATTATGTGACAATTTCGACAGAGGTCACAGGTACACAACTCAAAGTACATGGAGGCAGGCTTTGGAGACTGAGCAAAAGCAAAGATTTATGCTCAGTGGTTCTACAGAAGCAGATATTGCCATTCTGAAGATTGCATGAGCCACTGCACTCTGTGACATCACACACACCCCTCAAGTGGGCCATGTATGCCACATGCTGGTTGACTCATCATGCAAAAATTCAGTCTGCTTCTGAGATATTCTTGATTCTGCTATTACATGCACGTAAGTATGGCATCCTGCCTTTTCAGAAAATTTCACAAGTGAAGACATCTGTTGGAAGCACAAGATTCACATCTCAATTGATGAGACTTTAAAACTGTAAGGATTTTATTCCATTTTTGCTGAATTAGACACCAAGGCCACAAATCTGTGACATTTTATGCACAGGCAATTGATAGCTGTTCCCTTTGTCTCCCATGAATCCAAATCTTCAAATTTTAGTTAGCCTCCTAATATGTCAGAGAAAGGCAAGAATGGCTACTCTAGATAGATTAAATCAATTTCTATACATAATTGTCATTGAAAGTTTACTTCATGAGAATGTAATTCGAGCAGAGTGTCTGAATAATTATATTTTTTTATTTTGCCTAAGCTGCCTTATATTAGGTTGATGGCTAAGACCTTTCATCAATAATATATTCTCCTTCACTATTTACAACAGGCATCCAATGCTGGGTTAATTTCCATTTTGCAACTGTAAAATCATGTGGTTTTGAGGTGAAGAACTTGTCTAGCCACATTCAAAGCATAGTTTCTTCCAGAAAGAAAGTTCCTTGCAGTTTCTTTGATACAGAGGGAAATAGGTGAAAATCAGAAGGTGCAAGGTCAGGTGAATTATGTGGCTGCAGAACAACTTCCCAAACCAACCCAGCTCCTGTACAATGTTTTTTGTCAGTCTAACAAAATGTGGGTGGGCATTATCATGGAGTAGCACCACTTCACACAGTCTTTCTGGTCGTCGTTCTCAACTGCATCTATGAGACATCTCAGTTGTTGACAATAAATGTCAACAGTAATGGTAACACCTTAGGAAGCAATTTGCAGTACATCACACAATCATTCTTCCAACACATGCGCAACATTGTCTTTTGTGGATTCACACAGGTCTTTGTATGGGGAGTCACTGGTTTTTTTGGGCTCAACCATTCCTTTGACTTCCTGATGTTAGCATAAAGACACCGTTTCTCATCACCAGTAATGATACAGGATAGGAATGGTTGGTGCTATTACAACTAACTGATGATGAGCAACCAGAGATGCACATATGGCCACCTGCTGATTTTTGCAATTTTCGTTCTGAGCATGCATTAACACTTGACTTTTGAACCTTCCCCATTGCATGCAAATGTCTTACAACGGTGGAAAACAATCATAGTTTATTGCGTTTGCCAGTTCTCATGTACACTGATGTGGATCATTTTGGATTAATGCATTTAAATGATCTTCATCAATGTAAATTGAAGGGGAATCGCTGCTATCAACTGCAGTGGGACATTAAGTTGAATCAGCAGTGACGAGTAAAAACTTGTAGCGAACAAGACGTCGAACCCAGGATCTCCTGCTTACTAGGTAGATGTGATAACCAATGAGCCATCCGAGACACAATGCTATTGCAACTGCACATACTATCTCAACACACCTCACGGGCAATCCACAATCCCACCAACTGCCAGTTATCATATAATTGATAAGCCTAGCTTGGAAATGGATGCACCTTCTCCAGTGTGAATGCACAAATACATCCAACCTCCTGTGGGAATCTCTGAGTAGCAAAAACATAGTTCAAATGGCTCTGAGCACTATGGGACTTCTGAGGTGATCAGTCCCCTAACTAACCTATGGACATCACACACACCCATGCCCGAGGCAGGATTTGAACCTGCGACCTTAGAGGTCACGCAGCTCCAGGCTGTAGTGCCTAGAACCGCTCGGCCACAGTGGCCGGCTCTGAGTAGCAAAAGGGAGCATGAAGGACAGTGACTGTGGGCAGTTGGCACTTGGTGGGACTGTGGATCAGGTCTGAGGTGTGCCTAGATAGTCAGTGCAGTTGTGTTAACGCTGTGTCCCGGATGGCGCAGTGGTTACCACATGTGCCTAGTACACATGGGACCTAGGGTTCAATTTCCAGTCTGGTACACATTTTCGCTTGTCGCTGCTGATTCAACTTAATGTTCCACTGCAGCTGACAGCAGTGATTTCCCCTTCAGCTTACATGTAATGTTTCACAGCTGCAGATTATGCATGGTGTCTGTTCTTTTGGACATGTTCAAAAGAACAGACACCATGCATACACATAATCTTCATCAATCCCTGAAGGTCTTCCTGAATGTGGAGTTATTGATTTCAAAATGATCCTCCTTACAATGAGAAAACTATTTTCTTGCTGTGCTCTCTTCAATGGCATTATCCAAATACACAGCACAAATCTTTCTGGCTATCTTCACTGCTGTCCCCCTCTACTGAACTTTGACAGAAGAAAGTTGGGAATGTTCCAATTTCTCCACTTGACCTATTTTCTAGTGTCCACATCTCCATTCAAATATTATGTGAAGTGCATGCTTTCGTCTTTCCATCCTCTCTCTTCGCACCCTTTTCCCTCTCATTTTATTTTTAATAGAGGTCTTTTCGAAAGATAACTTGTCATGATAGTTCCATATGTAAGTTGTCTAATTAAATTGTTAGTGGACCATTTACTTTGTTTTAATACCCCTATGTTCAGTTTATATTCTGATTTATTTGCATAGCTCTGCTGGTGTACTACTTTGTCCATCATTATGTAACAATGAGCTTGCGTTGCATTAACCCTAGAGCAGGTAAGGTAATTTTGTTTAAGAACAGTTTGCAAAGCCAGTACAACATGTATTTCAGTTGTTACTTTTCAGTTTATTAAATAGCTTGAATGTGTATTAAGGTCCATGTGTCTCATTTATTTATTACCCTAGTAGTTCAAGGGCATTCAATTCTAGTGTGAATTTGATACTATAATTACAATTTCATACGTAATTCCAAGAAAATTTGAAAAACTACTAAAGAAATGGCAGAAGGAAGCTGTGGAAGATGTATCAGCATACATAAGAGAACGAGTATAATGCATTACTTCCAAGAAAAGTACAAGCAATAAAATAAAATAGCTCTTTTTATTACCAGAATGTCATTTACATATCTGCAAGATCAATTTTGCAATATTTCATTTTGAAATATTCATACCATCTCCCATTAAATTAAAATGAACATAGATGGAGACGGTGTCACAGATGTTCTCTAACACTCATACTGGTATTCATTACTGCATATGACAAAACATTGTAAATTGAAACAGAAAATGACTGCTTATAACAGTGGAATATGATAAGTAGAAACAGCAACAGAAATTACAAAAACATTCACAACAAAAATAACATTATAATCTTTAAAAACTTCAAAAAGAAGGCAAATACCTGAAAAAATGTAGCAAACAGTACAGCTTCAGTCTTTTTAAGTACAGGTTCCTAATAATTACATCTTAAAATAGCCCCACAATACAGTTCTGAACCTAAAGATTCCTTACTCAGTTAAATGAGAAATGTCAGAAGTAAGGACATAGAGAATCATACAGAGGACAATAAACATATAGGAAGTACATTGTAAGAGGGCATCAAAGAGCAAATTTAAGCTTAGGCTTTAACTTTTGTTGCATTTCTCGCTGTTGATATCTCTGCAGACTGGCTCCTCATGATTCCACTTATTTCTCACCCTCCTTAATTCTCTGCATTGTGTAAATAGGAGGAGCAATATTTGGTTATATATGGCAGTGTTTCCACGTATACTTCCAGGAATCTTAGAAATAACAATTGTTTTAGACTCCACACAATACAGCCCTGTACCCCAATTTCATTCATGTTTAAATGCAGAGCTGTTTAACAGTTTTATTACTTCACAACAAAAATTTGCCAATGATGACACACCTGTTTCAATCACAGCCATACGTATCACTGTCTTAATAACACTAAAAACAACACTCAGCACTAAAATTTCTGAAGCAGTGTTTATTATGTTCAGAGAATATGGAGCATTGTGTTGTAGTAATGAACTGCTGTGTAATAATTCACACTAATAATATGGCCTGTGCCTTCTGTTATGACGGCTCATTTCTCTTTGCCTTACTGGACCATAATGCACACTTGGAGGGAAGAAGGGTCCAGATTGTACAGGTCTTCTCTCTGTTACCTCTCTGTATACAAAATGAGAGCTTTCTGCTGTAATAGGGTAATTCCTATTCTGCAATGGAGAATTGCTGAAGTCTGGTTCTTTCCAATTTTGATGAAAATTTCTGTCTCTGTAAAAGCACGGTTTGTTTTGTGTAAAGCCTAACAAAGGCCGAGGATTTCCCGTATTCATCCTTCTAATAACATCATTGTATGGTTTTTGTGGATCAGCTGAAGAGAAATTTACATTTCTTTTTGGTGTATCTGACAAAGAAGGATTTACTGCAATACAGATATTTTCCTTATCTTCTTTTGTTGTATCTGAAATAAAAGTAAATATCTTTCAATTTAGTGTTAAAACACAACAGGCTTCATACATTTTAACAAAGCTCTTTAGTAAGTTATACATCATGTCCCTCACTGCCCAAGTTTAAAACGTATCACTGACATTAACAAATGAAAATTTAATGAATTTGCCAAAATCAGCAAATCTAAGTCAGTTGATTTTGCAACTGAAAAATGTATTTATGGAAGAAAATACAACTTACTTATAAAATTCTGTAGCTTTTTCTTCATGGCTATTCTGAATGGTGATCCAGTAACAACTGGTGATGAAAGTAGTTGTTTGAGTTTAATAGGTTTTTTCTTTTCCTTTAATGTTTGAGGTACTTTTGGTAGATGGATTTCTTCCTGCACCTTTTTAATTAGAAGGTTCTTCGCATTTTCCAGCATTGTTCCCCGAAAATGTCCTGGCAGCTCACATTCCCAAGACAATGCTATAAAAAACATTTCATACTTGAAAAGGTCAAGAGAAAATTTATAATCCACAACCAGTACATTAAAGCAAAAGTACAAGTAGGACTGTGCAGTTCGTTACATGTAGCATACCCAAAAGTAAAACACTATTGCATTTAAAAAAAAAGAGTAGTACAATTTTGAATGTTATCCATCATAATACATGAAAGGTATTGTTTTTGTCTATTAAGACAACTCAACTCTGATAGGTACTGCAGCACTATACCACCAGCTCAGTCGGAGCCTGTGGACACTAGAATAAAGCACGTATTAAATCATTGAGACAGTTAACTGGAATCATACCTTCACTTTAATAATGGCATCTCAGAGGATGGAATTGATAATATTATGAAAAGGAGAGATTGCTAATCAGTCAGCCTTAGAGACTACTGTGTGTGTGTGTGTGTGTGTGTGTGTGTGTGTGTGTGTGTGTGTGTGTGTGTGTGTTTTCACCTCAGAAGGAGGTCTTTTGGCTGAAAGCTCAAACATAGAGCAGTGTTTTTGTTGTATCTGTCTGTAACTCAACATCTCCTATATATAGTGAGTAATAATCTATCCTTTTAATAATATTATTGACATTATATGCAGAGCTTTTCGTCTTGTAAAATTTGAGGAGGCATTCAAAAGAAAATCTGTATCTACTGCAATATTATCAGTATTGATAAATGCAAAGCTAAAGAGGCATTGTATAGCAGGAGCACATCATTTATTTAGTAGTGAATCATTTTTCCAATTAAGACATTGTTGTACTTTGCTGCATCAACATTTGCTATTTAGTGCTACCTCATTTTTGTCATGAATGAAGAAAGAATTAACTGTGATTGTGTTAAACTAATGCCTCAGTGACAGTGGAAATTTTGCAACTAAATACTTTAAAGGAATTAATCTTCCTACCCATTGCAGTAATACTACTACACTTCTTCATAAAATTGAATCAAAATATCAGTTGCATTTGAATAGGATCAGTTACATTTGAATAGGACAGCAGTTCATATGTTTTAGGTTTACTAATGTTAGTATAGCTGTACTCTCCTCTGTATTTATAAAGGATGGAACTGAGGAAAATCATTTTGCACGCAACTACATGCTACATGTAATTATGGCTTTAAGGAGACGAAACATTACAAGAACCTCATTATCCTGCTTAGAACACCAGTTCCCACAAAGACCACTACAATTTTCACAGAAACATGTAGTAAGCCAATCACACAAAATTAGACACTGCTTAGCAATTCTCTTCTCCCAACTGACAAATGTGGTCCATCATTATGCCACTGGTGTTTCCACTTCTTTGCCAAATAGGTTGTAGCTTTTTGATAGTGGGGCTATGACTTACCCACCCAGTACAGTCCATCCCAGTCCTATCATTTCTATAACTTTTTGTATTCAAGACAGCACCACCTGTACATGGAGCTGTGTTACACATAAACATCATTGCAACCACACGTCCTGGTGTCTAAGGCTGTATGAGGACATAAATTGTCGACAACAAGCACACCCCTTTTGTTGGCATTCCCCTCTTTTTGTCTCAAATGCTCGTTTTGGTTTATTTTATAAGGCCTCACAATATTGTTGTGCATTGATGGTCTCAGCTGGAGGCACAAATTCAACCAAAATTCTCTCTTTTCAGTCCCACAAAACTGGGGCCACGATTTTTTGCCCAAAATTGCGGTTTTAATTTTTTGGCAGATGGGGTATTGGCATGACACCACCTAATGATTGTCTTTTTGTCTCAGGCATGTAATGAGCCACCTATGTTTCATCTCCAGTCACAATACAGCTCAGAAATCCCTCAACTTCCAATTCAAGTCACTCAAAAAACTCACAGTCACAACCCGGCTGATTTCTTGTGTGCTGCTCTGTCAACTGTTTAGGGACCCATCTTGCACACAGTTTCTGGTACCCTAATGTTTCTGTTAGTATCTCATATAAGAGTGTTATGAAGAGCTGTGGAAACATTTCAAAATTTCATCCATTTTCAATCAACAGCTTTCACGGACAGTTTCCTCAATTTTTTTGCAGCCACCCATCAGTCAAAATGAAAGGTCTTAGACTCCTCTGTTTGTCATGAACTTTTGTTCTGCCTCCTCTAAACTCCCTACACCACTTCAATACACCCATTCTGTTCATAAAACCTTCAATGTTTTGATTCACAAAATAAATTTCATTAGGTGTTATTCTCTCCACAATTAGGAAGTTTATCACGGCACATGGCTCGCACTTTGCGGGATTTCTTACCTACATCTTTCATGCAACTGGACACTACAACATGAAATTACAGACTACCGTGCTCCTGCAATGCTCGCTCTGATCAGGGGATCCCAGCCTACCACTCAGTGTTACCAACCCTCAAAAACTAAAAACCCACAGCCCATTATAGTCACAGTACACTTAGTTTCTGGCCACCTCTCATAGTTTTTTTATGTTGTACTGTGTAGCAGTACCAAAACTAAAAGACTCTTAAGAGTATGCCTCAGATTGTCAAAACTTGTATCCAAAAGGTTGAGTCTAACCAAAAAAAGGGCAACTGAAAGCTAAAAGGAGAGAAACTTTAAACTACCACTACCTTTTCCTGAGGAACAGAAATTTTGCTGCTTACACAAGTACAGTCCATGGACCTAGAATAGAACATGACTGAAAGACAGATAACAACACATTAATTAGATTTCTCATGTCCCAGTTCCATTTGCATTTTCTCTGTCAGCAGAATGCAGTCTCTTAGTGAAGTTTACAATGTGATGGCACTAAGATGTCATTAAAAACTCTCATGAAGATAGCATAATATCTTGCCTTGAAAACTATCTGGAACAGTACAGATTCGACAGTGGTGAATGTGAGACAAAGAGTTCTTTAAAGGCTTTGGTGATGTCGCCAACATACAGGAAATGTCAGAGCACTGAATAAAGCCAATCTCGAGCAATTACTCCACAACAGCGCCAATACCTGGGTTCAGCTTCATGACCACATACAATGATACCTGCAAAACAGTTGTCCACAGACCTGTGTATCTGCGACAGTAGGTTTCACAAGCAGCACTGTAAAGACAAATCTGTTTCACTGATGAAACACACTTCAATTTGCAGAACGATTCTGGCCACACATCCATCTGTATGGAAAGTATAAGCTAGAACACTGGGGTAAAATACTGGTTTTGTTACATACTTGTTTTAAATTTAATCATGTTTCTGATTTTTTTTTTAATTACATGTTTTCATACTGCTGTATGGCAATTATCTTTTAGTTAAGCTTTACCTTGTTCTGTAAACTTTTCTCAGGCAATATTATCCAATTTATTGACTGTATCAACTTTGGGACACTAGCATACCCCAGCAGTAACCACCAGGTCATTTTCATAATCCTGACTGCCAAATAATTAAGGCAGAATATTGTGTCAACACAGCAGCCAGCCACAACCATATTTTGCAACACTTCTGCAAAGGTTTATTCTGCTAGCTCAACCTTCAGCACATACATCATCAACTTAATGAGAATATAAACAGGAATACCTAACACATAATGACAAAATTGAAAGACAGACTGCCACAGGTCCTAAATGATGATATCCACACATATGTGGAATATGTCAAACAATTTCAATCATATTTTCATTTAAAAGGTAATAACAAACTTGTCACAAAATGTCTGCATGTTTGGCAAACAAACTAAAAGAGAGAAAATTTGTTCAAACAGTGGAGTAACTGTTTTACTGAAGAGTCATGACCAGGCTTGGGCTGGTCGCATAGTAGCGCTGAAAGGGTGATGTCCTGGTGCGGCGTTGCTGATGGAAATAAACTTCCAGTACCCACAAGTAATCAGTCTGAGGATGACAAATGGTCATGTGGGAGCTGCAGAGTAGACTTGCAAGTGTGAGCTGGGACAAACCTCTGCCTGTCTTGCAGACAGCCACTGACTGACACAGGCATGCCTTCCCACCCCTCTCTTGGAAAACATGCCCCTTAGTCTGGTGGTGACCACTCTGGCTCCATACTTCATAGCCCATAATGATAGACTTTCTGAATAAACATGGCACACATGCCAGCTTCTGGAAAGCACCCTATTGTTCTTATTCAATAATTTTGTACATTCCTAAATGCCCACTCTAGGAGTAGTCTTGCCCTCATGTGGTCCCAAAAACATAAACGTACAGTACACTAAGGTGCATATGATAATTCTTTGGCTATTGTACCGATGCATCATAAAAGAGACAAAAAGTTTAGAAGACTTGTTTACACTGTTCACATTATGTAAGTGAAGAAGTACCAAAGTCAGATTTTATGAAACACTTACAATATTTGAAATTATTAATAATATAGACACAGCCACTACTACCAACTACCTTGGATGTGGAGGGAGTTGGTTGTCAGTATATAGTTAAGGCTCCTCTGAAACTAAACATTATAAGTAGTAAAGTACTAAAAATACCTGTTCTTGAATAATAGACCAAGACCTTAAAATTCTGCGAAAATTATTCTTTATAGAGTACAGAGCTGTTGGTTTGAACAGAAATATGTTTTTTATGACAAATTTCATTAAGAAATAAATATCTTGGGAAGAAGGAGTCAGTATCTCTGAACAGGCCTTTGCAGAACGTACTTGAGTCCACGTCACATATTATTTTTTATAATGTGCTTTTGGACTCTGATTTATGAGTTCCCAAAAATGAACCCACATATCATTATGGAATAAATGCAAAGTATGCTACGTTTATCATCCTTGTGTAACATGCAGCAATGAGCCAAAATATTATGACCACTGCCCACTGCAAGTTGGAATGCCGTGTTTGCATGGATGCAGTAAGGTAAGTATAGAAGCAGAGCAGACTCCAATTGAGAGTTATATTAGCAACAAAATTGTCCGTAAACGAAGAAATACTCTGATGTAGGTGACTGACAATGTACAAATCATGCAATGGAAAATCAGGGAAGGAGGAGCACTATGAATCTGTACAGACTGCTACTCATCACACTCAGACAGTATATGCAGCAGACATGCATGTTAGTTGGATAGCTATGAATTAGATAGTTGGATAGCTATCAGACTGTCATCAGATGTAAAAGAAACACACACATCCAAACATGCCCAAATTGCAAATGCATGGCCATTGTCATCTACAAGCACTGACGCATGACCCGAGATGAGAATTCTCCAATTGAAATAATTTTTAGATTGACAATTTAGCAAGTCAAATGGTAGGCACCAGTTACAAGTCAGCCTACTCTAGCATCGTTCGCGGCATGCTCGCAACACTGCCCTCTGCCGCTTTAATCTGTCAGTCACCGAGTTATTTTAATCAGTGTATCTCATCTTGGTTGGTGTGGATAGTTGGGCAAGAGCCAAAATGTTATGGCTCATTGCCTGAGAATGACCATCTTGGAAACGTTGGCCTACAGTTTACGTCAAGTTGTCATAAACACCTGTGGAAAGCACCTCAAGGACAGTGAAACCTCAAGTATGTATCCAGGTGTTGGATGCCCATGTTTCATAGCAGACCTTGAAGGACGGGGCTTGCTTGCTCACTCTGTTAATGGAGCACACCATTAAGTGCACACTGCTGGGCGTGGGCTGCCAGACCAGACAACCCCTCGAGGTCTCCTGTTGATCCAAATGACATCATCGATTGTAATTTTAGGGATCATCAAAATATGTCATCTGGTCAAATGAAACACATTTCTTGTTACACATGGTACATTATGATGTCTTGGTCACCAAATTACCTGATCTCAATTTGGTTAAACACATTTGTGTCACCAACAGCAGCTCTGCACCCACAAACCAGTGGCCCATAGTTTACAGTAATTTCATGGTTAATGGATTGACATCTGGTGCTACATACCTACAGAAACCAACCAAAGACTTCTCAAATCCATGCCACATTGAATCACTGCTGTATTGCATTCCAAAAGTAGGTCAACATACTATTATGAAGAGTGATGTTTTGGTTCATTAGTTTACATCTGTCAGCATCCATATTACAAATTGAGATTTGTTTTGGCATTTCACCATGTGTCTGGTATGTTCCAATAAACTGGATTTATTATCAAGCAATTTTACTGATAAAAGGTCATTAACATACAAAAGAAAATTAAGGGTTCAAAGATGGGTCCTAGTGGGACACCACAGATGTTTAGTTTGCAGTTTAACAAAGACTGATAGCTTTATACAGGACCCTTTCCTAATGATACCCTTTGTTTCCTGTCACAGAGAAAGGATTTGAACCATTTTGTGACATTTCCTGTTATACTGTATTATTTTCAAATTCTGATTTACACAGTAAAATGTATGTATACCTAGCCTTCTCAAATCTGAATCCGTTAGATATGCTAACTACGACTTTGAAAATATATCGCTGGATTGGTGCAAAAGTTTGTAGCATTTTTCTGTAGTTTAACAAATGCCGTGCGCGCACGCGCGGGCGCCCACACACACACACACACACACACACACACACACACACACACACACACACACACACACACACACACACACACGCGCGCGTAAGTCAATAACAATATATTCTCTCTCAGTATTTACAAGAGTCTGCCAATGCTGGGACAATTTTTTGATTTCGCAGTTATATTACATGGTTTTGAGCCAAAGAACTCAGCGAGACATGTTCTGAGTACATTTTCATCTGGAAAGAAGTTGCTTGGAAGTTTTATGGTAGAAAGTGGAGAAGGTGAAAAATCTGAGAGCACACGATCAGACGAATAAGGTAGGTGCAGAATGACTTCCCAACTCCTGTATAGAGTATTTTGTCAGTCAAGCAGAATGCAAGTGGGTGTTATCGAGGAGTAGCATCACTTCACACAGTCTTCTTGGTCATTGTTCTTGGACAGCATCTGCAAGACATCTCTGTTGTTGACAACAAATGTCAGCAATAATGGTTACATCTCAGGGAAGCACTTTGTAGTACATACCACACCATCACTGTTCCACAACATGCATATTATTATCTTTTGTGGATACATGCAGGTTTCTGAAGGGGGAGTTGCTGCTTTATTCTACATCTACATCTACATCCATACTCCGCAAGCCACCTGACGGTGTGTGGCGGAGGGTACCCTGAGTACCTCTATCGGTTCTCCCTTCTATTCCAGTCTCGTATTGTACGTGGAAAGAAGGATTGTCGGTATGCTTCTGTGTGGGCTCTAATCTCTCTGATTTTATCCTCATGGTCTCTTCGCGAGATATACGTAGGAGGGAGCAATATACTGCTTGACTCTTCGGTGAAGGTATGTTCTCGAAATTTTAACAAAAGCCCGTACTGAGCTACTGAGCGTCTTCCTGCAGAGTCTTCCACTGGAGTTTATCTATCATCTCCGTAACGCTTTCGCAATTACTAAATGATCCTGTAACGAAGCGCGCTGCTCTCCGTTGGATCTTCTCTCTCTCTTCTATCAACCCTACCTGGTGCGGATCCCACACTGCTGAGCAGTATTCAAGCATTGGGCGAACAAGCGTACTGTAACCTACTTCCTTTGTTGTTGGATTGCATTTCCTTAGGATTCTTCCAATGAATCTCAGTCTGGCATCTGCTTTACCGACGATCAACTTTATATGATCATTCCATTTTAAATCACTCCTAATGAGTACTCCCAGATAATTTATGGAATTAACTGCTTCCAGTTGCTGACCTGCTATTTTGTAGCTAAATGATAAGGGACCTATCTTTCTATGTATTCGCATCACATTACACTTCTCTACATTGAGATTCAATTGCCATTCCGTGCACCATGCGTCAATTCGCTGCAGATCCTCCTGCATTTCAGTACAATTTTCCATTGTTGCAACGTCTCGATACACCACAGCATCATCTGCAAAAAGCCTCAGTGAACTTCCAATGTCATCCACCAGGTCATTTATGTATATTGTGAATAGCAACGGTCCTATGACACTCCCCTGCGGCACACCTGAAATCACTCTTACTTCGGAAGACTTCTCTCCATTGAGAATGACATGCTGCGTTCTGTTATCTAAGAACTCCTCAATCCAATCACACAATTGATCTGATAGTCTGTATGCTCTTACTTTGTTCATTAAACGACTGGGGGGAACTGTGTCGAACGCCTTGCGGAAGTCAAGAAACACGGCATCTACCTGTGAACCCGTGTCTAAGGCCCTCTGAGTCTCGTGGACGAATAGCGCGAGCTGGGTTTCACACGACCGTCTTTTTCGAACCCATGCTGATTCCTACAGAGTAGATTTCTAGCCTCCAGAAAAGACATTATACTCGAACATAATACGTGTTTCAAAATTCTACAACTGATCGACGTTAGAGATATAGGTCTATAGTTCTGCACATCTGTCCGACGTCCCTTCTTGAAAACGGGGATGAACTGTGCCCTTTTCCAATCATTTGGAACGCTTCGCTCTCCTAGAGACCTACGGTACACCGCTGCAAGAAGGGGGGCAAGTTCCTTCACGTACTCTGTGTAAAATCGAACTGGTATTCCATCAGGACCAGCGGCCTTTCCTCTTTTGAGCGATTTTAATTGTTTCTCTATCCCTCTGTCGTCTACTTCGATATCTACCATTTTGTCAACTGAGCGACAATCTAGAGAAGGAAGATCAGTGCAGTCTTCCTCTGTGAAACAGCTTTGGAAGAAGACATTTAGTAATTTGGCCTTTAGTCTGTCATCCTCTGTTTCAGTACCATTTTGGTCACAGAGTGTATGGACATTTTGTTTTGATCCACCTACCGCTTTGACATAGGACCAAAATTTCTTAGGATTTTCTGCCAAGTCACTACATAGAACTTTACTTTCGAATTCATTGAAAGCCTCTCGCATAGCCCTCCTCACACTGCATTTCGCTTCGCGTAATTTTTGTTTGTCTGCAAGGCTTTGGCTATGTTTATGTTTGCTGTGAAGTTCCCTTTGCTTCCGCAGCAGTTTTCTAACTCGGTTGTTGTACCACGGTGGCTCTTTCCCATCTCTTACGATCTTGCTTGGCACATACTCATCTAACGCATATTGTACCATGGTTTTGAACTTTGTCCACTGATCCTCAACACTATCTGCACTTGAGACAAAACTTTTGTGTTGAGCCATCAGGTACTCTGTAATTTGTGCTGAACCATTCCTTTCTTTTCCTTATGTTAGTATGCCCCCCATGAACCATGCCGTTGGTGAGGAGGCATGCGTGCCTCAGCGATACAGATAGCCGTACCGTAGGTGCAACCACAACGGAGGGGTATCTGTTGAGAGGCCAAACAAACATGTGGTTCCTGAAGAGGGGCAGCAGCCTTTTCAGTAGTTGCAAGGGCAACAGTCTGGATGATTGACTGATCTGGCCTTGTAACAATAACCAAAACGGCCTTGCTGTGCTGGTACTGCGAACGGCTGAAAGCAAGGGGAAACTACAGCCATAATTTTTCCCGAGGGCATCCAGCTCTACTGTATGGTTAATGATGATGGCGTCCTCTCGGGTAAAATATTCTGGAGGTAAAATAGTTCCCCATTTGGATCTCCGGACGGGGACTACTCAAGAGGATGTCGTTATCAGGAGAAAGAAAACTGGCATTCTACGGATCGGAGCGTGGAATGTCAGATCCCTTAATCAGGAGGGTAGGTTAGAAAATTTTAAAATGGAAATGGATAGGTTCAACTTAGATATAGTGGGAATTAGTGAAGTTCAGTGGCAGGAGGAACAAGACTTTTGGTCAGGCAAATACAGGGGTTATAAATACAAATAGAGGTAATGCAAGAGTAGGTTTAATAATGAATAAAAAAATAAGAATGCGGGTAAGTTACTGCAAACAGCATAGTGAACGCATTATTGTGGCCAAGATAGACTCAAAGCCCACGTCTACTACAGTAGTACAAGTTTATATGCCAACTAGCTCTGCAAATGACGAAAAAATTGAAGAAATGTATGATGAAATAAAAGAAATTATTCAGATAGTGAAGGGAGACGAAAATTTAATATTCGTGGCTGACTGGAATTCGGTAGTAGGAAAAGGGAGAGAAGGAAACGTAGTAGGTGAACATGAATTGGGGGTAAGAAATGAAAGAGGAAGCCGCCTGGTAGAATTTTGCACACAGCATAACTTAATTATCGCTACCACTTGGTTCAATAATCATAAAAGAAGACTGTATATATGGAAGAAACCTGAAGATACTAAAAGATATCAGATAGACTACATAATGGTAAGACAGAAATTTAGGAACCCGGTTTTAAATTGTAAAACATTTCCAGGGGCAGATGTGGAATCTGACCACAATCTATTGGTTGTGAACTGTAGATTAAAACTGAAGAAACTGCAAAAAGGTGGGAATTTAAGGAGATGAGACCTGGATAAACTGACTAAACCAGAGTTTCAGGGAGAGCATAAGGGAAAACTGACAGGAATGGGGGAAAGAAATACAGTAGAAGAAGAATGGGTAGATTTGAGGGATGAAGTATTGAAGGCAGCAGAGGATCAAGTAGGTATAAAGACAAGGGCTAGTAGAAATCCTTGGGTAACAGAAGAAATATTGAATTTAATTGATGAATAGAGAAAATATAATAATGCAGTAAATGAAGCAGGCAAAAACGAATACAAACGTATCAAGAATGAGATGGACAGGAAGTGCATAATGGCTAAGCAGGGATGGCTAGAGGATAAATGTAAGGATGTAGAGGCACGTCTCACTAGGGGTAAGATAGATACTGCCTACAGGAAAATTAAAGAGACCTTTAGAGAAAACAGAGCCACTTGTATGAATATCAAAAGCTCAGATGGAAACCCAGTTCTAAGCAAAGAAAGGAAAGCAGAAAGGTGGAAATAGTATACAGAGGGTCTATACAAGGGCGATGTACTTGAGGACAATATTATGGAAATGGAAGAGGATGTAAATGAAGATGAAATGGGAGATACGATACTGCATGAAGAGTTTGACAGAGCACTGAAAGACCTAAGTCGAAACAAGGCCCCGGGAGTAGATAACATTCCATTAGGACTACTGACAGCCTTGGGAGAGCCAGTCCTGATAAAACAGGCGAAATACCCTCAGACTTCAAGAAGAATATAATAATTCCAATCTCAAAAAAAGCAGGTGTTGACAGGTATTAAAATTACCGAACTATCAGTTTAATAAGTCACGGCTGCAAAATACTAACGCGAATTCTTGACAGACGAATGGAAAAACTAGTAGAAGCCGACCTCGGGGAAGACCAGTTTGGATTCCGTAGAAATGTTGGAACATGTGAGGCAATACTGACCCTACGACTTGTCTTAGAAGCTAGCTTAAGGAAAGGCAAACCTACGTTTCTAGCATTTGTAGAATTAGAGAAAGCTTTATACAATGTTGACTGGAATACTCTCTTTCAGATTCTGAAGGTTGCAGGGGTAAAATACAGGGAACGAAAGGCTTTTTACAATTTGTACAGAAACCAAATGGCAATTATAAGAGTTGAGGGGCATGAAAGGGAAGCAGTGGTTGGGAAGGGAGTGAGACAGGGTTGTAGCCTCTCCCCGATTTTATTCAATCTGCATATTGAGCAAGCAGTGAAGGAAACAAAAGAAAAATTTGGAGTAGGTATTAAAATCCATGGAGAAGAATTAAAAACCTTGAGGTTCGTCGATGTCATTGTAATTCTGTTAGAGACAGCAAAGGACTTGGAAGAGCAGTTGAACGGAATGGATAGCGTCTTGAAAGGATGATATAAGATGAACATCAACAAAAGCAAATCGAGGATAATGGAATGTAGTCGAATTAAATCGGGTGATGCTGTGGGAATTAGATTAGGAAGTGAGACACTTAAAGCAGTAAAGGAGTTTTGCTATTTGGGGAGCAAAATAACTGATGATGGTCGAAGTAGAGAGGATATAAAATGTAGACTGGCAATGGCAAGGAAAGCGCTTCTGAAGAAGAGAAATTTGTTAACATCGTGTACAGATTTAAGTGTCAGGAAGTCATTTCTGAAAGTATTTGTATGGAGTGTAGCCATGTATGGAAGTGATACATGGACAATAAATAGTTTAGACGAGAAGAGAATAGAAGCTTTCGAAATGCGTTGCTACAGAAGAATGCTGAAAATTAGATAGGTAGATCACATAACTAATGAGGAGGTATTGAATAGAATTGGGGAGAAGAGGAATTTTGTGGCAGAACTTGACTAGAAGAAGGGATCGATTGGTGGGACATGTTCTGAGGCATCTAGGGATCACCACTTTAGCATTGGAGGGCAGCGTTGAGGGTAAAAATCGTAGAGGGAGACCAAGAGCTGAATACACCAAGCATATTCAGAAGGATGTAGGGTGCAGTAGGTACTGGGGGATGAAGAAGCTTGCACAGGATAGAGCAGCATGGAAAGCTGCATCAAACCAGTCTCAGGACTGAACAACAACAACAACAACAACAACAACAACAACAACAACATGTTAGTATGAAGACACCATCTCTCATAACAGTATAGGACAGGGATGGTTGGTGTTGTTCGCAAGCCATTGATGACAAGGAAGCAGAAATCCACATGAAGCCACCTGCTGATTTTTGTGATTCTGGCTTAGAAAATGCATAGCAGTACACCTGAGTGCAAGCAAATGTCACATGATGGTGGAATGACCACAGCCCAGCACATCTACCAGTTCTGGAGTACACTGATGTGTATCATTGTGGATTAATGTGCTTAAACAATCTCAATCAAACCACAAAGATCTTCCTAACATGGAGAATCAGTAATTTCAAAATTATCCTCCTTAAAACAAGAAAACAATTTTCTTGTCTTGACCTGTCCAACAGCAATATACCCATACACGACACAAAGGTTTCCAGCTGCATCCACTGCTGTCACCCCTCTATTGAACTCAAACAGAAGAATATGTCATTAATGTTCCGATTTCTTCACTTGGCACTCCATTTTCTAGTGTTCACATCACCATTATCTCCAAAGGATAAAATGACAATATATAAATTCAAACAGCAACAGTGAACTAAAAATGAAATAAGATAAAATGAAATAGAATTGATAAATAAACCCACACCAAACAGAATAGGAATATTCAAAACAAAAACTGTAAGCACAACCTTAGACACAAAACTCATCTAATATTTGTAGTAAGACGGTTGAGGAGCCATTTGTGTATTTCCTTCTCTAACCTTTTCAAGTCTGGCAAAAGTGAAGGTTATGGGGGTTTGACAGTATTTTTGCATCTGCTTTCATATACTTAGGTTTAACTTCAGCTAATTCAGCCAGTCAGGAAATGTTCCAATGAAAAAATGATTGGCTGCTTACACAAGTGACTTAATATGTTACTAAACTCTGAAGAACACTCTGTAATTTTATTTGTATTTTATTATAACCACTAGAAACTTTTATTTTAAATGTTTTATGCTGGACATTACTTCTCCTAATGTAATGTGGGTCAATTCATTACTTAAGTATTTGTAATGGCTCGTCTGAGGTATTGGCGGCATCTACATGACCTGACAACTCCATCTTTTCAGTAACAGTGTTTGAAATGTTGTAGTCTTGCAACATTTTGCACATGGTTACCAATGTAGAACTTATTCTTAATGACATATGGTTCTCCTCATCTCTGATTCATTACGTCCTGTACTATCTATTTTGTTACCGGATGTGACTTTTTTTTTTCTCCTAATGCATTTTCTTTGGTCTCCATATTATTGTCTTTAATATTTTGCAGTATGTCTTGTAATGCGCTACATCATGAACTTGACAACTGTTTCTAACTGACAGATACAGTTTCATTTTGGTCTTGCAAAATAGCTTTATTCCTGGAGTAATCCATGGCTTTATTGTATAATCTGGGTTTCTACCCCCCCCCCCCCTTTTTGGGGGGAGGGGGGTTTCAGATAAAGTAAGAACTCGATATATAGGTGTTTTATTTTTATTAACATCATGAGCACTGTATGTATCAGTTTAGCTCATGTCTTTGGCTACTGACTACACCCCCCCCCCCCCCAATCCCAACCCAGGAATCTCATAGCAAGATTATTTTTATCTTGAATGGCATTAACACGTAACATACAGGAACTTCATTCCTTGTAATGAGAGGCCATTTTGTACATAATTTTGTTCATTAGAGTTTCCTATACAGATACTATCGATAGCTGTTTTTGAGAAATTAGCATCCCTAGTAGGGAAATAAATTGACAGATGATGTAACCAACTTTAAAAAATTCTTACAAGAGAAGTTTTTAATAAAATCTACATCTTAAATCACAGGTAACCACAATTATACTTTTTTTTTTACTCTTAAATATGCAAATTTGATGTGTTAATAACTCACTTTGTATCTCTATTTGTCTGTAAGTATTCAGCGCACATTTTCTATTGCAAAGGATTTATTATGAAATTCTATTTCTATCGCATACTCTTCCATATTCTGCTCCAAGCAAAATTTATAGATATCTATGCTCTTAAATTGATGATAATCCCACAAGGAATGTGACAACTTTTCCTTTCTCCGTTTTTTCCTCTACCAGCCAGAATCCTCTAACATTAAATACAACTACACCAACTGCCACTGTATGTTAAGTGTTGCAAATTACATCAGTTTGGTGTTTTGATGATTTATGTGTTAATGCATATAAGTAGTTCACTAATTTTACTCGTCAGTCCTCAAATATCCTGATGCGATGAGGATAACTGGCATTTCACATTGACATATATATATGGGCGGAAATGAAATGTTTCACGATTGCCAATAATTTTATATTAACATCTGTCTGTACTGATGCAGGATGATAATTAAGCAGTTTAGTTATTTTCTCAAACTGAAGGTTTGTTTCAAATCTAAGGTCTCTTGAAAAGTGGTTCCTTCTGTGCACTCCACCCTGAAAAAGGTGCTGCTCTGGTATCTGTAACCACTAATACTTGAGCACTCAGGACTCTGCACATCCCCTATCTTAGGTTTCCTACCACTGTATTAGCCCAACCAGGTGACCTTTCACTTCCTGTTGAGATGAAGACTATGCTTATTATAATCTCATCTACTGATGGGTATAGAATCACATATTGGTGGTGTTCCTGACATAAGCCAGCCATTCCATCTCCAAACCAATTGTCCTGGTGAAAACTTCAAATGAGGATCAGGTGTATCATCTCATAAAAGATACAAAACCAATACTGGTCTGTCTCAATGTTGGTGCACTCTTTACCAGGTCATATGCACCACAATGTACTCTGTAGATAATATAAAAAAAAACACTAACTAAATTCTTAACAATAGGGTATACTGCAATCTGTGAAGTTGTGGCATGTCTTTTTGGGGCAGAACACACTAACAGCCAAGGACAGGGGCAAGGAACAACACACTCAACTGAACTAGGCACACAAATCATTTTCCCAAAACAACACTAGAAATACAGGGTGTTACAAAAATGTACGGCCAAACTTTCAGGTAACATTCCTCACACACAAAGAAAGAAAATATGTTATGTGGACATGTGTCCAGAACTGCTTACTTTCCATGTTAGAGCTCATTTTATTACTTCTCTTCAAATCACATTAATCATGGAATGGAAACACACAGCAACAGAACGTACCAGAGTGACTTCAAACACTTTGTTACAGGAAATGCTCAAAATGTCCTCCGGTAGCGAGGATACATGCATCCACCCTCCGTCGCATGCAATCCCTGATTCGCTGATGCAGCCCTTGGAGAATGGCTCATTGTTTCACAGCTGTCCACAATACAAGCACGAAGAGTATCTACATTTGGTACCGGGGTCACGTAAACAAGAGCTTTCAAATGCCCCCATAAATGAAAGTCAAGAGGGTTGAGGTCAGGAGAGTGTGGAGGCCATGGAATTGGTCCGCCTCTACCAGTCCATCAGTCACCGAATCTGTTGTTGAGAAGCGTACGAACACATCGACTGAAATGTGCAGGAGCTCCATCGTGCATGAACCACATGTTCTAGCAGCACATGTAGAGTATCCTGTATGAAATCATGGCGGTGAATCGAGGAAGTACAGTACATACTGACAAAACTAAAATTAGCTCTAACATGGAAATTAAGCGTTTCTGGACACATATCCACATAACATCTTTTCTTTGTGTGTGAGGAATGTTTCATGAAAGTTTGGCCGTACCTTTTTGTAACACCCTGTATTTCTAGTGTTGTTTTGGGAAATTGATTTGTGTGCCTAGTTCAATTGGGTGTGTTGTTCCTTGCCCCTGTCCTCGGCTGTTGGTGGTTCTGCCCCCAAAAGACATGCCACAATGGCACAGATTGCAGTATACCCTATTGTTAAGAATTTAGTTAGGAATTTTATAGTTGACAATGAGGCCTCAAACCCAGAAGAATTTAACTGACTTATGCTGCAACCATTTAATGATAACCCAGCTCCAGAGCAACACAGGTAAGCCAACTCCTACGCCAAGTGCAACACCCCATAGAAGAACAGACATTTGAATGAAAGGACAGCATGGCAGTGTGTTTCCCTTGTGGACACCATGTATGCTGCTGCTAAGAAAGAATGTGCAGTTTCAAAGACAACTACACCACAAAACATCAACCATTACAATAGTTCTCTCCATGCCAGTTAACTGCAGATTATAATAGTTGACCTGTAGGATGAAGTCCATTGCTGTATGCACCACTCCCTGAACACATCAGCTGTTACCTGTAGTTGTACCAAGGTACCTGCTGCTCGGCTAACCTCTGACTTCAGGAAAACTAAGCGAGTCCAGCCCAAAAGAACATGTATTGCATGAATAACTATCAATCATAAAACACAGCTCTTTCAATCTGTTGTTTTCACAGAATTTAGCCACTGTGTTATTCAAGTATGAGACTTCTTGCAGGCATTAGAAGTTCCAGGGCTTCGGATTCACAAAGTTATTCCAACAAGCATATGGAACAAAGATGGCATGGGGTACCTATTTGCTGCTGAAGATGATCTTATGTCGCCAACGTTAAATAGTCAAGTTCAAGCCTCAATCAAGATGCTCAGTTAAACTGTGAAGCTTTTGTTGACTGCAATCAGCTACTCAGCCTCAGAAAAGAAATCCACATGTGACCAATGATTATAAGCACTGTAGGTGGTAAAGGAGAACTTTGATCACTAATCGCCATGAGCAGCTTCATCTAGGAAGGACAGCTTAGTTTCAGTGATGATGACTACAGACAATGAAGGGGTGAAAACTGTTATCAAACTGCCAACAGGATCTGACCTGAACAGAAAACAACATCGGTGAGTGGCAGTCTTTTCAGATGCTTTCAAAACCTGAGAGGAGAAAAGGCAACCCAAGTGGTCCATGGTAAAAATACCATACCAACACTGGGGATCATTTACCAGTCAGCCAGTGCTCTCAAAGACTCTAGCTGAAAAATGGATAATCTGAGAGGAAATGGAAAATATGGTTCAAGTTGATGACACTGAATCTTCAGAGATTCCTTGGTCCTCTCTTGTGAGCCTTGTGAAGAAGAACGGCACATTGCATTTGTGTGTAGACTACAGATAACTGAACAACATTACAAAGAATGATGTCTACCCACCGACAACACCCTTGACTGTTTGAAAGCAGCAAAGTATTTGTTAGCTATGGACATGAAGACAAGCTACTGGCAATCAAGTTTGACACGGGCTGACTAGGAAGAGCCTGCCTTCGTAACTCCTGAAGGATTCTGTAAGTTTGTTTATATCATTTCAATTTTGTAATATTCCAGTCATCTTCAAACATATGACAGACCACCTTCTTCGACATCTTAAATTGATGGTGTGTCTTTGTTATCTGGATGACATTGTCATTTTTTTAAAAAAATATTTGAAGAACATCCAATAAACTGAAAAACTGCATATGCTGAGATTGAAGGCTTCCACTTGAATCTGGAAACTTGCCTCTAAATAGCACAAAAAATAAAAATCTTCACATTTTTAGGTAGCGGCGGTGGAGTCCGATGTGATGCAGAAAAAAAAAGAGCAGCAACAGACCTGATTCTCAGCACAGTCACAAAGTGAGAATTCTTCTCGGATTGCGCTCATACCACTGGTGATTCATAAAGGACTACTGTCGAAAGGCATGTTCTTTGCAGGAACTACTGCAGGGAGATGTCAAACTTTCCTGGAATGAGGTGTAACACAGATTTCCTTGTCCTCCTTTGGTCGTAGCATTGTACGACAAAAATCCCAAGACAGAACTTCATTTAATCATTTGTTGTCATTGGATATATGCATTTCAAGTGCAAATTTAGGAAAGTGCTGAAAAGGTGACAACCTAAGTTTCCAGAGATGTAATGCTCTACAACTAAGAAAGGGGGCTTTGTAGTTATTTGGAATACAAAAATGTTCTGGCCATGTTTATTTGGCAAACCATTCACCAGCGTGATTGACAGCGATTCTCTACATTTGCATACTAGTCTAAAGGAGCCATTGGGTTTACGGGAGAGACCGGCACTAAAGCGTCACGAGTACAATGTTACAGTGGTATACAAAAGTGGATGAAAACACTAGGACATTGACTGCCTTTCAAGGAATCCTTTGGTGGAACACAGAAGTGTGGATGAAATCTCCATCTTTGTTGCATTAAATGACATGGCTGTTGAAAAGAGGAAGATTCAGCACTGCTAAAAATCACAGGAACAGTAAAGGAGGAGGAACTGATCAAAGGAGGATTTCAATCAATAAATGGAACAACATTTAGCATGAACTATGATTTAATAGAGCAAAAAATGGTTGCTCATCTTCACAGCTTACCTACAGCCCACTGCCCAGAAGCCTTTCCACAATGCTCCAACATCTGGTCATCTAGGATTCTTGATGACTCTAGGCCGTATCAGATGCAGGTATCACAGGCCCGATTTCTACCAATCCATTAGACACAATATGGGCCACTGTAAGGAAAGTCTACATTTGAAGTACATGCCACAATTACCTCTGAGGCATCTGATACCAATCCCACCTGCAGCAATGCCATTTCACCAAACTGGTACCAACCTCTTTTGAGGTACCCGAAGTTGAAGGAATAGGAATAGTCTGCACTATGTCGCCCACTACGCAGTTGCCAAAGCTGTGGCGACTGCCAAAGCTCTGTAAATTGCAAGGATCCTTGATCTGAAGTAATTTCACACTGTGATATCACCACAGGAAAACAACTGTTTACCAGTGCAGATGGATGGTACCTCAGAATGCGCTAATACAACTTTGGCAGACATGCTCTTGTCATATGTTTATTTTGAGCACCACGACAAGAATGCAATACTGGCCATCGTGGCATATGCAGACAACACTCCAAAACAAGACACTACCTGTTTCGCACTGTTCTTTCTGCTCCATTGTCGCGAGAATAAAATGATCATGGATACACCGTTTCTGTTTCAACTGGGCAATACTCAGGATGACTATGTGACACCAGGACCGAAGAAGCAAGGCGGCTGGCTCACATACAGAACCTGGGCCATCAAGAGAAAAAAAGAGTACTGTAATACCAGTGACATACAGCCCTGGAGAGTCAGTATTGATTTTTATACCTCTGCAGAAACTGGGATTATTAGAAGTGCTCCTTTGGGCATATCATATCCTTTGCAGCTTGTTGGACATCACACATGAAGTCGAAAATTAAGACCCTTCATCAACTGAAAAAAAGCAACAGGACATCATTCATGTCCTCTGTATGAAGCCTTACTACAGACCAGTAGTGCAGATCGACAATGGGAGGTTCTAGGAAACTGAAGACCTACTTAACTATCGCAAAGCTTTGAAAAGCTGGGCTACCTTCATCAACACTTACCATAGGTAAGAGGATATAACAACATGACCAGACAGCAAGATCAGCCAGCACTGCCATACAGACAACCACTGACAACATCTAGATCCAGGATGCTGTAATCAGCTCCTACGAAGCAGTGGTTGCTGTTTGTCCAGGAGAATGCCACTTGCTGCGGTCCTGCAGGGTGGCACAATAGTTAGCATTGCTTGCTGCTGTGGTGCGGTGCAGGTTGCCAGTTCAAACTCAACCACCAGTATCTGTCTCAATCCAGGATTCCAGTTCTATTCTGGTTGTATGCTGGAGTTCAAAATAAAATTTCCTTTCAGTGGTAATTTTTGTATTTCACTGATGACCCTGCTTTTGGATTTGGAGTTACTGATATGTTATCAGTTATCATGGAAAAACTATAATTAATATCTTTCTTAATGCCTGCGAATTACCTGTATGACAAAATGGTAGTATTTCATTGAAGACATGACATACGCTATTGCGCAAAACTTTTTTTTAAGGTACTTAACAGCTATAAATCATCTGTTCAAAATGAAATTGAATACATAATTTTTCCGAATCATATCACGAATATTTCAAAGAACATTTCCAAGAACAAATAGTACAGACTACATCTCATTCTAGTACTGATGTATGGGCTGAAATCAATAACAATTAGTAGGCCAAATAAAAAATAATATAGTCATGAATTAATATCATTTGAGGTTTGATAGCGATCTTAAGTTGTGTGAAGGAAGTTGATAACACTCATCTGATGTGTGACCTACATCCACATAATGCACGTGTGTGTGTGTGTGTTAGAGAGAGAGAGAGAGAGAGAGAGAGAGAGAGAGAGAGAGAGAGAGAGAGAGAGAGACTAACCATGCAAATTACTTACCTATGTGAGTCAAAATCAAATTTGTTACATGCCGCACTGGTATTGGAGTCCAATGTACACCATCTGGTGCTCGCCTGGAACATTCAAACATTATGATTTGTCAAATAAAACATGCATTATTTTAAAGTAATTGCAAAGTAACTACATCTGTACAAAAACATTGATGATAACAACAACAACAACACCTTCTCAGTTGCAAGGAAGGTGGAAGAACCACTTTATGGCTTACCTATATACAAGTTGCATCTAACCTGAAGCAAGCAGTAAGTTGGTCAGTGTCTCTCCATCATAAATCCTCTAGTTCTAGGAAACTGGGTTCTGATCCCACATGCACAGTTCAGAAAGATGGCGTTGGTGGGAAGGATTCATACGGCACAGGCTGTGAAGCTGTCACTGAAATGAAGGTGTCGTGTTCGGCAGTGTGCTCAGCAACACATTGGCGTAATCCTATGCCAACCTATTTATGAGCCATCTAGAGGAATCCTTCCTAAACACCCAGAATCCTCAACCCCTCATCTGGTTCAGATTCACTGATGTCATCTTTGCAGTCTGAATGAAGGGTGAGGACAGCCTACCAACATTCCTCCAAAACCTCAACAGCTTCTCCCCTATTTACTTCACCTAGTCCTATTCAACCCAGCGAGCCACATTCCTAGATGTTGACCTCCACCTCAGAGATGGTAAATCAGTACTATGTTCATATTAAATCTACTAACCACCAGCAATACCTCTACTGCAACAGCTGCCACCCGATCCATACCAAGAAATCCCTTCCACACAGCCTAGCTACCTTTGGTTGTTGAATCTGCAGTGAGGAACAGTCACTCTCGAAATATACCGAAGGCCTCATTCAAGCCTTCGCAGACCATAATTATCCTCCCAATCTTGCACAAAAACAAATGTACCGGCCTTATCTTTCCAGCATCCCACCACCTCCAAAAATCTCATTGTCTGGCCACAGAGGAGCATTCCCCTCATAACTCAGTACCACCAAGGACTGGAGTAATTGAATTACATACTCCACCAGGGTTCCGACTACCTCTTGCCGTGCTCTGAAATGAGAAATGACCTGCCCACTATCCTTCCCATAATGGTATTCTGCCATCCACTGAACCTACACAATATACTTGTCCATCCCTACACAACCCATTACCTCGTGGCTCATACCCCTGTAATAGACTTAGATGAAGACCTGTCCCATACATCCTCCCAGCACCACTTACTCCAGTGTTGTCATAAACATCACCTATCCCATCAAAGGCAGGGCTACCTGTGAAACCAATGACGTGATCTACAAGCTACGCTGCAACCACTGTGCTGCATTCTATATGGGCAACCAACAAGCTGTCTGTTCTCATGAACGGCCACTGACAAACTGTGACCATGAAAAAAGTGGAGCACTCTGTTGCTGATTACGCTACCCAATATGACATCCTTCATTTCAATGTTTGCTTCACAGCCTGTGTCATATGGATCCTTCCCACCAAGACCAGCTTTACTGGATTACACTGTTGGGAACTCTCCCTGCAGTATATCCTACAGTCCCATAACCCTCCTGGCCTCAGGCTTTATTAGTCATTGTCCTCACCCATCCAGCCCTTTCCCTATTCCAGAACTACACAGTCCTCATTCCACCAATGCACCCAGTCTTTTAACTTCTCTCCTTTTCCGCTACACCCCCCCCCCCCCCCCCCCCTCAACGATCAACCACTCTCTGTCTAACCTAACGACTGCCCCTGGCTACCCTACACTATCCTCTCTCCACCTTGTCCCTGCATGCTCCCCAGCAGCACTTCACTGTCACCCACCCCTAACCTTACTATCCCTCCCCCTCCCTGGCCCAGCCTCCTCCTTACCCCACCCATTTGCCACTCCTATCATGCACTGCTGGTGCTGCGAGCTCAGTGTGGCTTCAGCTGCCAGAGAATGCAGTATGGAGTCAGAGTTGCGTGTGTGTGTGTGTGTGTGTGTGTGTGTGTGTGTGTGTGTGTGTGTGTCACCTGTTTTTGACTAAGGCTTTGCTGGGCGAAAGCTTATTGTGATAGTCTTTTTGTTGTGCCTATCGGTGAGTCAGCATCTCCGTTATATGGTGAGTAGCAACTACTCAGATGTACAGATGTGGATATCAAGTATTTTGGTACCTACAGAACTTTCAAAAGTAAAACAGATAAACCAATACTCAAAGGTATCACACCTACCAGTCGCCATTAACAAAAAAAATACTGAATTCAGTACTAAGTTTAAAATCGTTAAACAACAGCCTTATGACAAATCACCGCGAAGTAGGCAAACAACACAAAACTCTAATAAATTTTGATATACATGTCAACAAAAACAGCAGATGACAAAGAAACTGAAGAACACTAGGGGAAACAGCATCAAGAATATCAAATAATCATACCTTTAGTAAGATCAAGAAAAGAAACAGGGAAACAGTTGTTAAATATCCAGCACACGAATGGACAAACTAAAATGGACAAAGACTTGTTGAATACTGCAGAATGTTGAACATAAAACCCATGTCATTTCAAAAAGACTTCAACACAACTAAAGATTAGGCAAGCACCTAATTTAGTCATTGGTTAGTTTCCTATCAATCAAGTAGCAATATCCTATCTGAACTACAGAAATATTATTTTTTTCCAGGTGAAGAGGGTAAAAATATAGGCTCTATGCGCAACAATTAAGTTCAGATGCTGACTCCATAGAAACAACTTGTCTATATATTTGACTCTTGAAAAATCCAGACGTAATTCACAAAAGAACAATACAGGAAAAAGGTAGAAAATTGGCAAAAACTATGAAGAAAATTAACAGAAACAGCATGAACTGCAGAAACGGAGGAAGTACCCTGGGACAAACGAGGGAAGCAAAGAAGTAGTTAAATCACAATAGGTATTTAACCAATGGAGTAACAGAAATATAGTAATTAACCAAAAACTGTTTTTGGAAATCCAATCAAATTAATAAGACATGCTAGGGGAATATGAAAAACACATGAGGCTTTGAGGAAGATTTTAAAAAACTGAAATTTTCACAAACCTCAAGATCAAACTTCTAGCAAAATTGTATAACTGATGTTACTTGCCAGAAAAAACTGAAAGAAAGTCTCCAAGTCCTTTAAACAATAAAAGAATAATACACACACATACACACACACACACACACACACACACACACACACACACACACACACACACAAGTCAACTGTCCAAACACCACACACATCTGTGTGTCTCAGAAACATAATAAAATGAACTCAGTTCCTTGTTACCATAAAAAGTTGAAATTGCCAAACAAACCAAAAGACTTATCAACAAAGGGCCATGCCTGACTAATTTAAGCATTTCTGCTGTAAATCCATCCTCACCAACCTCGGTTAAGAAAAACAGTGCATTTTTTAAAATTCTAATTGTAAAACAGAACACACACCATAATGGGAAAATGACATTAATCCACACAGAAAGAGAGCCTGAACTGATCTAAATGACTATAGAGGATCATGACTTTTTAAAACCACGTAAATATTTTTATGATATCATCATCTTGACAGAACACAAAAATTTTGGCCCAACAAAACATTGTGAATAGCAAGCAGGATTTAGATCAAACATGTCTTGTTAGAGAAATTTCTGAGCCTTAAAAAAAATCTTAAAGCATTAAGTGACCTACGGCAAAAGAAATCTACTGTGTACATTTGTTGATTTTTCAAAAGTTTTGATGCAGCTGATCATAAATAGAATTTCAAATTTTGAATGAACAAGGTTTATTCCACAAAACCATTGTCATCATAAAATACACAAAATATTCGTTGGAGATATGTCGGAACAAACCTAGTCTAAGACAAGCAGATTAACACTTTAAGTATTTCAGACTGGGTTGGGGTACACTTAAACAAGTTGTCACCTGAATACTCCTTTCATACAATAAATGTTGTTTACTGAATATTTGGTTGATGTTAAGCATTATTAATCAGTGTCCAGCTAGTCTGTGCCCTGAATCTGTGTGCCTTCTTCCTCCAACTTGGCTCAGACTTCACCTCCTTACACACTGCATATAAAGCTGCGGAAAATTAGCTTCTTATTCTCATTCACTCCACCACATAAGAGGAAGTGGGCTTCAGTTCACCTTCTCACATTATCTTCAAAATTACATCTAAATACATGATAAAGCTACCAACTCATATACTGCCTCACTGTACTATGTACTAACAGATCTGATTTTGGACTTGATAACTGACAATTACAATACATTTATTAATTTTGAAACTTTACATTTTTAGATTTCATGGAGCTCTTTCCTCCACACTGCCTACTCCATGGAACTCCACCACCACCTCAGCAGGTACAGCAATCTGACTGCTACCCACTTCGGTAATGTCACCAGATTGTTAGCTCTAATATCAGCATATATTTAAAAAAAGAACCTGCCCCCATGAACCATGGACCTTGCAGTTGGTGGTGAGGCTTGCATGCCTCAGAGATAAAGATGGCCGTACCGTAGGTGCAACCACAACGGAGGGGTATCTGTTGAGAGGCCAGACAAACGTATGGTTCCTGAAGAGGGGCAGCAGCCTTTTCAGTAGTTGCAGGGGCAACAGTCTGGATGATTGACTGATGTGGCCTTGTAACACTAACCAAAACGGCCTTGCTGCACTGGTACTGAGAACAGCTGAAAGCAAGGGGAAACTATAGCCGCAATTTTTCCCGAGGGCATGCAGCTTTACTGTTAAATGATGATGGCATCCTCTTGGGTAAAATATTCCGGAAGTAAAATAGTCCCCCATTCGGATCTCTAGGCGGTGGGGGAGGGGGGGATACTGAAGAGGACGTCGTTGCCAGGAGAAAGAAAACTGCCATTCTACGGATCAGAGTGTGGAATGTCGGATCCCTTAATTCGACAGGTAGGTTATAAAACTTAAAAAGGGAAATGAATAGGTTAATGTTAGATATAGTGGGAATTAGGGAAGTTCGAGGCAGGAGCAACAAGATATTTGGTCAGGTGAATACAGGGTTATAAATACAAAATCAAGTAGGAGTAATGCAGGAGTAGGTTTACTAATGAATAAAAAAATAGGAGTGCAGGTAAGCTACTTTGTTGTGCCCAAGATAGACACAAAGCCAATGCCTACTACAGTAGTACAAGTTTATATGCTAACTAGCTCTGCAGATGAAGAAATTGATGAAATGTATGATGAGATAAAAGAAATTATTCAGATAGTGAAGGGAGACGAAAATTTAATTGTCATGGGTGACTGGAATTCGGTAGTAGGAAAAGGGAGAGAAGGAAACATAGTGGGTGAATATGGATTGGGGGAGAGAAATGAAAGAGGAAGCTATCTTGTAGAATTTTGCACAGAGCATAACTTAATCATAGCTAACACTTGGTTCAATAATCATAAAAGAAGGTTGTATGCATGGAAGAATCCTGGAGATACTAGAAGGTATCAGATAGATTATATAATAGTAAGACAGAGATTTAGGAACCAGGTTTTAAATTCTAAGACATTTCCAGAGGCAGATGTGGACTCTGACCACAATCTATTTGTTATGAACTGTAGTTTAAAATTGAAAAAACTGCAAAAAGGTGGGAATTTAAGGAGATGGGACATGGATAAACTGAAAGAACCAGAGGTTATACAGAGTTTCAGGGAGACCATAAGGGAACAATTGACAGGAATGGGGGAAAGAAATACAGTAGGAGAAGAATGGGTAGCTTTGAGGGATGAAGTAGTGCAGGCAGCAGAGGATCAAGTAAGTAAAAGAAGAAATATTGAATTTAATTGGTAAAAGGAAAAAATATACAAATGCAGTAAATGAAGCAGGCAAAAAGGAATACAAATGTCTCAAAAATGAGATGGACAGGAAGTGCAAAATGGCTAAGCAGCGATGGCTAGAGGACAAATGTAGGGATGTAGAGGCTTATCTCACTAGGGGTAAGACAGATACTGCCTACAGGAAAATTAAAGAGACCTTTAGAGAAAAGAGAGCCACTTGTATGAATATCAAAAGCTCAGATGGAAACCCAGTTCTAAGCAAAGAAAGGAAAGCAGAAAGGTGGAAATAGTATATAGAGGGTCTATACAAGGGCGATGTACTTGAGGACAATATTATGGAAATGGAAGAGGATGTAGATGAAGATGAAATGGGAGATACGATACTGCGTGAAAAGTTTGACAGAGCACTGAAAGACCCGAGTCGAAACAAGGCCCCAGGAGTAGACAACATTCCTTTAGAACAACTGACGGCCTTGGGAGAGCCAGTCCTGACAAAACTCTACCATCTGGTGAGCAAGATGTATGAAACATGCAAAATACCCTCAGGCTTCAAGAAGAATATAATAATTCCAATTCCAAAGAAACCAGGTGATACAGGTGTGAAAATTACCGAACTATCAGTTTATTAAGTCACAGCTACAAAATACTAACTTGAATTCTTTACAGACGAACGGAAAAACTGGTAGAAGCCGACCTCAGGGAAGATCACTTTGGATTCCATAGAAATATTGGAACACGTGAGGCAATACTGACCCTACGACTTATCTTAGAAAATACACTCCTGAAAATGGAAAAAAGAACACATTGACACCAGTGTGTCAGACCCACCATACTTGCTCCGGACACTGCGAGAGGACTGTACAAGCAATGATCACACGCACGGCACAGCGGACACACCAGGAACCGCGGTGTTGGCCGTCGAATGGCGCTAGCTGCGCAGCATTTGTGCACCGCCGCCGACAGTGTCAGCCAGTTTGCCGTGGCATACGGAGCTCCATCGCAGTCTTTAACACTGGTAGCATGCCGCGACAGCGTGGACGTGAACCGTATGTGCAGCTGACGGACTTTGAGCGAGGGCGTATAGTGGGCATGCGGGAGGCCGGGTGGACGTACCGACGAATTGCTCAACATGTGGGGCATGAGGTCTCCACAGTACATCGATGTTGTCGCCAGTGGTCGGCGGAAGGTGCACGTGCCCGTCGACCTGGGACCGGACCGCAGCGACGCACGGATGTATGCCAAGACCGTAGGATCCTACGCAGTGCCGTAGGGGACCGCACCGTCACTTCCCAGCAAATTAGGGACACTGTTGCTCCTGGGGTATCGGCGAGGACCATTCGCAACCGTCTCCATGAAGGTGGGCTACGGTCCCGAACACCGTTAGGCCGTCTTCCGCTCACGCCCAGTGGTGTCGCGACAGGCGTGAATGGAGGGACGAATGAAGACGTGTCATCTTCAGCGATGAGAGTCGCTTCTGCCTTGGTGCCAATGATGGTCGTATGCGTGTTTGGCGCCGTGCAGGTGAGCGCCACAATCAGGACTGCATACGACCGAGGCACACAGGGCCAACACCCAGCATCATGGTGTGGGGAGCGATCTCCTACACTGGCCGTACACCTCTGGTGATCGTCGAGGGGACACTGAATAGTGCACAGTACATCCAAAACGTCATCGAACCCATCGTTCTACCATTCCTAGTCCGGCAAGGGAACTTGCTGTTCCAACAGGACAATGCACGTCCGCATGTATCCCGTGCCACCCAACATGCTCTAGAATGTGTAAGTCAACTACCCTGGCCAGCAAGATCTCCGGATCTGTCCCCCATTGAGCATGTTTGGGACTGGATGAAGCGTCGTCTCACGCGGTCTGCACGTCCAGCACGAACGCTGGTCCAACTGAGGCGCCAGGTGGAAATGGCATGGCAAGCCGTTCCACAGGACTACATCCAGCATCTCTACGATCGTCTCCATTGGAGAATAGCAGCCTGCATTGCTGCGAAAGGTGGATATACACTGTACTAGTGCCGACATTGTGCATGCTCTGTTGCCTGTGTCTATGTGCCTGTGGTTCTGTCACTGTGATCATATGATGTATCTGACCCCAGGAAAGTGTCAATAAAGTTTCCTCTTCCTGGAACAATGAATTCACGGTGTTCTTATTTCAATTTCCAGGACTGTAAATTAAGGAAAGGCAAACCTACGTTTCTAGCATTTGTAGATTTAGAGAAAGCTTTGGAGGTGGTAGGGGTAAAATACAGGGAGCGAAAGTCTATTTACAATTTGTACAGAAACCAGATGGCAATTATATGAGTCGAGGGGCATGAAAGGGAAGCAGCGGTTGGGAAGAGAGTCAGACAGGGTTGCAGCCTGTCCCTGATGTTATTCAATCTGCATATTGAGCAAGCAGTAAAGGAAACAAAAGAAAAATTCAGAGTAGGTATTAAAATCCATGGAGAAGAAATAAAAACCTTGAGGTTCGCCGATGACATTGTAAATCTGTTAGAGACAGCAAAGGACTTGGAAGAGCAGTTGAACGGAATGGACAGTGTCTTGAAAGGAGGATAAGATGAACATCAACCAAAGCAAAAGGGGGATAATGGAATGTAATAGAATTAAGTCAGGTGATACTGAGGGAATTAGATTAGAAAATTAGACACTTAATGTAGTAAAGGAGCTTTGCTATTTGGGGAGCAAAATAACTAATGATGGTCGAAATAGACAGAATATAAAATGAAGACTGGCAATGGCAAGGAAAGCGTTTCTGAAGAAGAGAAATTTGTTAACATCGAGTAGAGATTTAAGAGTCAGGAAGCCGTTTCTGAAAGTATTTGTATGGAGTGTAGCCATGTATGGAAGTGAATCATGGACGATAAATAGTTTGGACAAGAAGAGAATAGAAGCTTTCGAAATGTGGTGCTACAGAAGAATGCTGAAGATTAGATGGGTAGATCACATAACTAATGAGGAAGTATTGAATCGGATTGGGGAGAAGAGAAGTTTGTGGCACAACTTGACCAGAAGAAGGGATCGGTTTGTAGGACATGTTCTGAGGCATCAAGGGATCACCAATTTAGTATTGGAGGGCAGCGTGGAGGGTAAAAATCGTAGAGGGAGACCAAGAGATGACTACACTAAGCAGATTCAGAAGGATGTAGATTGCAGTAAGTACTGGGAGATGAAGAAGCTTGCACAGGATAGAATAGCATAGAGAGTTGCATCAAACCAGTCTCAGGACTGAAGACCACAACAACAACATGAATTAAAACACCACCAAACAGTGGTGCGATCACCACTTATCGACTAGGGGGGAGTGGGGCAAGATGGGGTGGAAGGCAAGACGAGGTTTTTGCAAGTGCTGCCATGGCATATGTCACAACCTAGCATCGAATAGTTGAACTAGTAGGCTGTTGCTATGAGAGTGCCTGACAGTGCTGGCAGCCATTTTCAACAAACCATTTGTATTGTATACACCAAAATGTGTTTTCGTCTGTGCTGATGTACTTTTTCATCATTTTCAGACGTGAAAAGGTAAGAGAAGTAACTGTTTCTCGCACTCTTAAGTATTATCACTGAACACAGCGCTTTTTTAGCAATAAATTACTGCATGCAATGACTAATTGAATATATCCTTTGTGCTATAATATTAACCTAACAATCCCTGGGGGCAAGACAGGGTACACAGTGTTAGGTCAAGATGGGGTGCCCCACATGACACAACACATAATGCAAGATATCTAATTATATTTTTCATTTCCAGAAAATGGTTCGGACATATAAACGGAAAACAGAGAGGGGTTCATGGAGTAAATAAACTATGAAAAATGCTATCACTGAAGTAGTTATTATCGAACAGCAATGGCATTTCAGGTGCCTCAAACAACGCTTGAACGTAAGGTAAAAAATTCAAATCAGAATCTAATGAAGTTGAAAAAAGTTAATCTTTTGTTGTAAAGGATCAACTGGGACCATACAAAAGTGTATTTAGACCTGATGAAGAACAAGAAATAGAAAAATAAATTCTGTGTGTGTGTTTGTGTGTTTTTTTATTCATTGTGCCTATCTACCGGCGCTTTCCCGCTTGGTAAGTCTTGGAATCTTTGTTTTTAAGATATTTTTCCCATGTGGAAGTTTCTTTCTATTTTATTTACAAGAAATAGTTGTTTATATAAAGAATATGAAAAGCTGTTTGGTTTGACTGGTAATGATGTAAAGCGGCTGGCATACCAGTTAGCTGTGAGAAATAACATGCAGCATAATTTTAACCAGACCAAACAATCACCGGCAAGGATTGGCTTAGTTTTTGCTAAGAAACCCAGGTTTATCATTTACGAAACCTGAGCAAACCTCTGCAGCTAGAGCAATCACTTTTAACCCGTGCTGTTACTGTTGGATGGACATTCAACCCATATGCAGAGCCTGACTATAATTGATAGAGCAAGGGATAATGGTGTGGTCATCCTCTGTTTTTCACTCCACTGCACTCACAGGCTTCAGCCTCTCTATGTTTCATTCATGAAGCCTCTCAGCACGTACTATGATCAAGAGCTAACCAACTGGCTAAGATCAAATCCTGGTAAAGGTGTTACCATGTTTCAGATTGCAGATTTTGGGCAAAACTTTTCTCAGAGCTGCAAACCATGTTAACTGTGATAAACGTTTAAAAAAAAAACACCAGGAGTTTGCCCTTTCGAACCAAACATCTTTCCAGTTTCAGTGTTTGAAGCTTCTCTCACTAAAGACACTCTTTTAGCTTCAAGTGAGGTTGCTAACATCACTGTCAATAATGACCAAGGAGAGGCTTCAGCTGGCTCACATAAGCAGGTTATGCCAGAGATAAGCGATGGTCCTGTCAACCGAGCCAGTCCTAAAGAGCAAGTTGCACTTGCTGTAGGCCTAAGCCCGGGGTGCTCATTTTGGAATGATAATAACCCCAAATACCACACTACAAACAAGCAGACTTCTAAGAACACCACCAATTAATTAAGGTCATTTACTGTTTCACCTGAACAAATTATCCCAATCCCCCTTATCGGAAAGAAAAACATCCGAAAAACAGGCTACAAAAAAGGAAAAACTGTTGTTGTTACTAGCTCCCCTTACAAAAGAGAACTTCTGGAGAGTGCAAGTAAAGTTAAGCCTGGCAAAAAGAATTAACAAGAAGGAAAGTGTGCACATGAGAAGAATATTAAAAAAGAGTCCTCTGTTTGTAAAGGAAAATGTGGGGGGAAAAAAAACCTAATGACTAACTTGGCAAAGAAGATAAAAAAGGGGAAAAATGAAGAAGAAAGCACATCAGAAGAAGATGACACTGCATGGCTATATTGTGGCTATTTCTACTCGCAGTCAACAGAAGGATGGGTGTCATGCATCTCTTGTAAAAAGTGGGCTCATTGTTCATGTACAGGAGAAGAGGACGAGGATGCCAAGGTACATCATGTCTATGAATTTTACTCACAGAAAGACGATGATAACTGAATAACAATTAACTAAACCTAAAAGCGATTAAAGTAAAAATGGTTGAACATCTTTATCCTCCCTTAACAAGAATTATTTCAGTTAGGCCTATTGAAGTTAATATTTTGAGTAACTAATATAACCTTTTTTTGTCATACAGTGTTTTAGGTTAATGTTACAATTACTTTTTTTAAGTTAGTAGCCTATTTATATAATTTCCTCGTAATACAATGTAAAAAGATGATTTGTATTTAGTTATTGGAGTTATCTTTAGTAATTAGTTAATATTTTAAAGTTAATAGTTACTGAACTTTAACATAATATAATGTTTACTTAATCCATTTTCATTAGATATTAAAATAAATCTTTTATAAATTTGTAAACCTGTGTGTACTGAATAATTTAATAACCTTTGCCTTATACAGTATTGAGGTAACCCATCTTGTCCCCATCTTGCCCTCACTATACTTGGTAAACACTGAAAACATTTTTTTATAATAAATACTAAAATCTGTTTGTCCTAATTTTTTCTATAAACTCTAGAAATACTGAAGTTTAAGGTGGAATATCCGGTATTTTTATTGAGCATTTTGTAAGCCTACAAAAAATTGTTAAGTGCTTAAGTACCCCGTCTTGTCCCACTCTCCCCTACTCTCAGTCAAAAATATCTTTTCTCTGACATGTACTGCAGAACATGATACCTCTCATTCAAGGAATTGGATGTGTCACTACACACTTTCCATTACTATTAAACTGCATGTTTGAGAAAGCAATAACTGAGTGGTGCAAGCAATAATCTAGCCTTAAATTGACCATTCAGTCACATTTGGCAGAGGTAGAGGGGAATTAGAGACAAGCGACCTTCCTTTTACAGTCTCTATCACAAACATTGCAACACCCTTGAAACAAACTGTGGTAGAAATAATTTGTAAATTTCACTTGAAAAGACAGAACATATTAACTGAATTAAAGTACCAAAAGACATAGAAATAAAATATGGAAAGTAAAGAGTGTCTAATAATGTTAACACCTTGGTGGAATAATTCAAGCAGATTTATTTGAAAACGAGAGCTAATGAAGCCAGATTTATAAAAAAAAGGTTTTTTCCCAGATTTCACGGTTAAAAACACAATTTCTCCAGGATGAAATTATGTATAAAGCGGGTGAAAATACATCCGTGTTAAGTAACAGTACACTTTCCCTCGGAGCTGTAAAACCTATCAGTCCTTTGAATCGTTAAGATCTTATACCGGCAGAAGACATCCCAGCACTTTAGGAAACGAAATCCAGGAAAAACAATGCATTTGGAAAGTTGTTTGATGCGAGACAATACGCACAGAGTTTATTTTCGTATTGCGAAAGTATACAGGGTGTTACAAAAAGGTACGGCCAAACTTTCAGGAAACATTCCTCACACACAAATAAAGAAAAGATGTTATGTGGACATGTGCCCGGAAATGCTTAATTTCCATGTTAGAGCTCATTTTAGTTTCGTCAGTATGTACTGTACTTCCTCGAATCACCGCCAGTTGGCCCAATTGATGGAAGGTAATGTTGACTTCGGTGCTTGTGTTGACATGCGACTCATTGCTCTACAGTACTAGCATCAAGCACATCAGTACATGGCATCTACAGGTTAGTGTTCATCACGAACGTGGTTTTGCAGTCAGTGCAATGCTTACAAATGCGGAGTTGGCAGATGCCCATTTGATGAATGGATTAGCACGGGGCGGTACGTTTGTACCGAGACAGTTTTCCAGAATGAAGGTGTCATGAAAGGAAGACGTTTGAAGCAATTGATCGGCGTCTTGGGGAGCACGGAACATTCCAACCTACGACTTGCGACTGGGGAAGACCTCAAACGACGAGGACACCTGCAATGGACGAGGCAATTCTTCGTGCAGTTGACGATAACCCTAATGTCAGCGTCAGAGAAGTTGCTGCTGCACAAGGTAACGTTGACCACGTCACTGTATGGAGAGTGCTATGGGAGAACCAGTTGTTTCCGTACCGTGTACAGCGTGTGCAGGCACTATCAGCAGCTGATTGGCCTCTATGGGTACACTTCTGCGAATAGTTCATCCAATAATGTGTCAATCCTCATTTCAGTGCAAATGTTCTCTTTACGGATGAGTCTTCATTACAATGTGATCAAATTGTAAATTTTCACAATCAACATGTGTGGGCTGATGAGAATCCGCACGCAATTGTGCAATCACGTTATCAACGTTTGGGCAGGCATTGTTGGTGATGTCTTGATTGGGCCCCATGCTAGAACATGTGCCTTTACAAGTACGACACAACATGTCGTTCATGCACAATGGAGCTCCTGCACATTTCAGTCGAAGGGTTCGTATGCTTCCCAACAACTGATTTGGTGACAGATGCATTGGTAGAGGCGGACCAATTCCATGGCCTCCACACTCTCCTGACCTCAACCCTCTTGACTTTCATTTATGGGGGCATTTGAAAGCTCTTGTCCACGCAACCCCGGTAGCAAATGTAGAGACTCTTCGTGCTTGTATTGTGGACGGCTGTGATACAATACGCCATTCTCCAGGGCTGCATCAGCGCATCAGGGATTCCATGTGATGGAGGGTGGATGCACGTATCCTCGCTAACGGAGGACATTTTGAACATTTCCTGTAACAAAGTGTTTGAAGTCACGCTGGTATGTTCTGTTGCTGTGTGTTTCCATTCCATGATTAACGTAATTTGAAGAGAAATAATAAAATGAGCTCTAACATGGAAAGTAAGAGTTTCCGGACACATGTCCACATAACATATTTTCTTTCTTTGTGCGTGAGGAATGTTTCCTGAAAGTTTGGCCGTGCCTTTTTGTAACACCCTGTATACACAAATTCCATAAATTACAGCATGGTAGCTTCCGAAATTCTAAAATAGAGATTGCGTTGAGCGATGCACTGTTGCCAGCCAGTCATAGCTCAAGTCACGTGATCTCGCTAGCGAATGACGGCAGTTATTCAGAGCACGAGGCCTACGAGAGAGACAGGCCGCGGCACGTATGTTACAAAGATAGGCCGAGCTCGTTCTACTCAGCAAAGTGCGTTTCTACACCGGTTAACTCATAAGTAGAAGTGTATGTACGAACAAGAATAGCATTGTCTATTGGTATCCACTGTTATTAGTCCTAATATGATAGTAAGTCCGTAGGCCTACTAACAGGCTCTAATCTGGCAATTAAAATCGTGCCAAAATGATTATCAGTTGGCAAGAAAAGTCGAAATGTTCTGGCATGAAGAGATTTGTGACATCACTCAGTAACACATTACGCACATTTTTTTGAAGGTCAATTACACTTTTTGCCATCGATTGCATAATTTTTTATCTATGAAAGAACATCATTAAATATGAAAACTAACTTGAAGCTCAAGTCTTTTTTAGCATGTGTTACACGTTAAGTCATATCAAATACAAATGTGCTGGTAAAATTTTAAATAGTGGCATAAATTACTCATCTTCTGGGCCCGACATTTTTCAAATGGCTGATCCTCAAAGGGTTATGTTTTGAATGAGAGTTATAACGCCCTGTGATTTAAGAAATTCACTGCACAGTCTCACACGTAACATAAATCATCTTGCATGGAAATTTATTTTGAAAGTAACGCATCTCAAGCCACTATTTGTAATATTTTCTGGTAATCTGTTAGAAATGTAAACAATTGTGACGTCAAGCACATCGAATGCACGTTACTTGTTACGGACGTACTGCATAATCTTCGACCTAAAGCCTTTGACACTCTTCGGTGTCAGCACTCTGGTCTGTGCATTGTGTAAATTACCCATTTTCAATGCAACTAAACTTTTATTTTGGTGTTATTCTATGATTTATGTTTCATTGCTGCAGTATTATTCAGCAGTAGTGGACTAAAGTTCTTTGTCAGCTTATCAGGCCGGTGTGGCCGTGCAGTTCTAGGCGCTTCAGTCTGGAACCGCGTGACCGCTACAGTCGCAGCTTCGAATCCTGCCTCAGGCATGGATGTTTGTGATGTCCTTAGGTTAGTTAGGTTTAAGTAGTTTTAAGTTCTAGGGAACTGATGACCACAGATGTTAAGTCTTATAGTGCCCAGAGCCATTTGAACCATTTTTTCAGCATATCGAATCTTACACGTGAAACCTACAAAACTTTAACTAAAATCTAAAACAATGAAAAATCCCGGAATTCTAAAAAATTCCCGAATTTTTCCCGGATCTCTCAGATGTCCCAGGCCGTATACACCCTGTATCTACATGTACTGTGTCTCCAAATATATGGAACTGAAACTTTAAATCTGTTGCTAAATCAAAGTACATGTATGTGTCACAAACACTAATTTGGAACAGGAGAGCAGATATCAAATTACTTTCAAAGTAAATGGACAAGTGTGAGTAGGACACATGCTCTGAGGGTTCCATACGAACTTAATTATGTATACAGATGATGATGATGATGATAATAATAATAATAATAATAATAATTTCATTTAGCTCAATGGCGTGTTGCAAGTCTTTCTATTGGATGCCATTTTGGCGACTTGTGGGTCTCTAACCTACCCATATTATCTTGCCAGGGGAAGGAGCCCTACACTTATACATGGAAACCAGACCATGTGTCATTTCTATGGATTCCTCACATTGTTGAGAGGTTAAGGTCAGGTTACAACAAAGACTGAAAAATTTGTAGTCTAACCGAGATTTGGCCTCACGACCTCCTGGTTTCCAGGCACATGCTTAAACACTAAACCACCATGTATGTATACATAGTTCATCTACAGGTTTTGATGGGCGATTTAGCAAGTATCAAACTATGTGAGATAGATGGTCACATCTTTTGACAGCACTGACTTTGGAGATCACATTTTTTGCACTGCTGAAAGACCACAGACCTCAGTATTTGATGTACATTTGAACTTAATATATCTCTACCCTTTCCTGAGAGAAAGGTGTCTTAACAGTCATCCAGGGAACAAAATAATCCTATAAGGGTTCAGTTTTGACCAACTGAGGTATGGAATCCTAAAAATACTGAAAATAAGAAACATCCTCAGAACAAAATAAATAAGTTAGTGGTTCCGGCAAAGAAACAATGAAGAAACCAAACAGTACATCCATAAATACAGTGAATGAAACCAGACAGACTTCCAAAACAAACAATTTGTTTATGAAACCAGAAGCAATGCAAAAATACACGAAATGGATTGCAAATATAAGACAAATATCTAAAATTGGTAAGGGTTCACGCAAAAATATATAAAGAACAGAGACATTTTTCAATGTAAAGTTCAAAGAATAATTGATAAGGAGGGCAAAACAAAGAAAACTAAAGCAGCAAGGTCTGAAGCAAGGAAACAGCTTATAGCAAAAGAATAAAATAAGTATGGGCACAGAGGAAGGTCAACCAATGTTCCTTAGAACTCTGTGGAATATTAAATGGGCTTCCTGACATCTCAAACAACAATACTGAATGATACCTTACACCTAGAAGAAAATGAAAAGTTCATTTCAGGCATTCCTTACCTTCTGTGCCATGAAAAGGAAACCAAGTAGAATGCAAAGAAAGTAATGATCCACTTTTCATATGTATTTAACAATATACAAAAAGATCCTTAGTCAAGTCACACACAAGGTAAAGAAACAGACATAAATAACAACAACAAAATTAAGCAGCATAAATAAGATAATGTGGATTATTCTCATAGGTATCCTTGGAACTACAGATAGTACAGAATGACCTAAATATATAAGACTAAATGGAACAAAAATATTAAAAGTAAATGGGATAAGTGGTACTTTTAACTTACATTTTTCAAACATTATAGCTAAGCTCTCATTCAAGTAACTTTACCATCACTAGCTGTTTCCATTGTGCTTAATAGTTCAAACATATCACTTTCCACAACACCAGTAACTGCAGAAAGTGTACTGAACTGTATTGGAGGAAAGAAAAACAACTCACATTCATCTAATGTTGATGGTATGTAATTTTTTAAATAAAAAAAATTGTTGTAGAAGTTAAAAAGCCTCTTGTGAGGTAATAAATAGTTTCTTAATCACAGAATGTTTCCCAGATGTATTAAAAAATTAAAGTTTGATTTGATTTGATTTCTTTATTAATCCATGTAACAATTTACATTGTGTGGATTTCGTCAGCAAAATCATATACAATACAATATACCTACAAATTATGCACATAAAATTAATATTTACACAAATTTTTAAAGTATGTTACATTAGTTTTATATCCTTATGTAATTTTCTTATAAAATTTTGGATTTCATATTTTAATTATTTCCTCATGTATTACAAAGCAGGCTACTTTAATTTCACTACATGTTTTAATTCAGATAGTCCGTTACTGCATAATAACTTTTATTTAGTAAAAATTTTTTTAGTTTTGTTTTGAACTGTCCAATTGTGTCAATATCTTTTATATTTTGGGGTAATTTATTATACAATTTAACAGCATTGTACAACAAGCTCTGCTGCGTTTTAACTTTATTTTTTCTCTCTAGATGCAGATTGTATTGGTTCCTGGTTCCATAGCTGTTTACTAAAGAATTTTTAACATAGCAGTCAATATTTTTCTTTACATACATAATACTTTGAAAAATGTATTCACAGGGGACAGTTAGGATTTCCAGCTTTTGGACATGTTCAAGGCAGTGAGCCCTACTGCCATTCTTGGTTATTATACGAATTCCTCTTTTCTGTAATTTGAAAACTATTTGAATATTTTTACTGTTGACTCCCCAAAATATTATTCAACAGAGTGGATATAAGAAAAATATACAGATCTGACACATGTAGTATCACACACTGCAGTCAGAATTCTGAGAGCATAGCATGCTGTAGCAATTCTGTTACTAAGTATTTTAATATGTTCCTCCCACTTTAACTGATTATCAACATGCATACCAATAAATTTTGTGTAGTCTACACATTCTATAGTTTCATCGTTTAACTTAAAGTTGTTATAGTGTGGTTTTTTGCAGACATAGAAGTTTACAGCATTTGTTTTTTTTTTTAAATTTAGTGTTAGTTTATTATTGGATGCCCACTCACGTACACTGTTTAGAGTTTGTTCGGCTTTTTCTTTCAGTGCATCTGGTGATCTGTCATTGATTAGTACATTTGAGTCATCTGCAAACAATATTGTTTGTCCATGCTTGATGCTCTGCGGGAAGTCATTTATGTAAATGAGGAATAGTATTGGGCCAAGGACACTACCATGTGGGATACCTATATTTACATAATTCGGGTCTGAAGTACACTTTACAATATAGTTTGAGCGACTTGAAATATGTGAGATTTCAGTTATCTGTCTTCTATTTTTTAGATATGACTGGAACCACTTTTTCACAAGTCCCCTTATTCCCAGTTCATCTAACTTATTTAACAATATGTTGTGGTCTACTGTATCAAACGCTTTAGTTAGATCAAGAAATATACCTGTTGTGTAGTTCCCTTTATCTAACGCTTCTAGAATGTGATTTGTGAGGTGTGCTGTTGCTGATTCTGTGCTTTTCCCTGATCGAAATCCAAACTGGTCAACAGACAGTAAGTTGTATTTATTTAAATAATTCATTAGCCTATCTTTCATAATAGTTTACAATATTTTTGCCAAGCATGAGAGTAGAGAAATTGGCCTATAATTTTCAATTTTTCCTGCATCACCTTTTTTGAAGAGAGGTAGTAATTTAGCATATTTTAAATAGTCTGGAAAGTAGCCCTGCTTGAAAGATTGATTTATAATATCAACTAAAGGTGGAAGTAGGCTCTTGATACAGTCCTTAATTATAAAAATGGGGACTTCATCCAGACCAGCTGAGTTTTTGTTTTTCAGTTTGCTGACTGCTTTGTAGACTTCTTCCTGTGTTGTAGGGAATAACACCATCGAGTGTGATACACCATTATTTGGCTTTTTGACCTGAGGGGCTGTTAAAAAATTTTCCTTTAATTTTTTTCCTATGCTACTAAAATAATCATTTATATAGTTTGCCAAATATATTGGGTCTTTTATTACAGTCCCTTTCTCTTTGATTTTCAGGTTTGACAGATTCACTTTCCTGGTACCAGTTTCCTGCTTTACAATTTTCCATACTGCCTTATTTTTGTTTTCAGTAGAGAGCACCAGTTTGGAGTTATGAGCTCTCTTTGCTGCAAGCAATATTTTCCTATATGTTTTCCTGTATCTTTTATAAAAGAGTGAGAAAGCAGGATTAGTTTGGCTGTGTTTAATGGAGCTCAGGTACTTTAGTGTTTCAGACGATTTTTTGATGCCTTTTGTGACCCACTTGTTTTTTCCTGCTGTTGATAATGGACATAACACTTTGGGAAATGTTTCTTCAAAATTTAATTTAAACAATGTCATGAAATTTTTGAATTTTTCATTTGCATCTACCTCTGAGTATACTGAGTCCCATGTTAGTCCTGCTACCTGTTTGGCAAACTCATATCTATTTTGGTTAGAAAAAATTCGTCTGTAAATATGCCTTTTCTTTGTTTCTTCTGGAGCCACTTTTATAGTAATGATTTGACCTGAGTGATCAGATAATCCTAGTTCTGCTACCACCACCTCACAGTTTTCTTTGCCTAAATCTGTTAATACCTGATCAACAGCTGTCTTTGAATATTTTGTTATTCTTGTTGCACTGTTAACCATTGGAACTAGATTGAAACTTTGAGCAAGACTTAGTAATGAGTCCCATGTAGCATCAGGATTCAGTTTATCTACATTTATGTCTCTACATATGAGAATGTGGTTCTTTGGAGTGGATATCTTGTCAAGAACATGATTAAGTTTAGAGAGAAAGATGTTGAAGTCTCCGCTAGGAGATCTGTATATACATAAGATAATCAAATTCCTACACCTGTATTTGTCTCTGATTTCAACTGCTGCCAGTTCAAAATGTTGCTCTTCACTGATTACACATAAGTCGCTTCTGGTCTTATACTGATAATTTTGTTTTACATAAATACAACACCCTCCACACTTCATAGAAGTCCTACAGTATGCACACGCTAAATTATAAGACTGCAAAACTAACTGATTAATTTCAGCCTCATTGCACCAATGCTCAGTGAGACAAACAAATGAGCACTCTGTAGACTCCAGCTCCACTTCTAGCTGTTGGGTCTTGTTCGCTAGGGAACATATATTTTGGTGAACAACTGTTAAGTAATTTTTGCTAACACTATTTGCATTCCCCCTTTTTTTTCTTTTTAATGTCATTCTGTGTTGGTTCAACTGCTTCTTTATTACGATTACACTTGTGTTTTTTGTTTGCATATGGTATTCTTGGATAGTCACCCTCTGCAGACTGTATTAGTTTCCCTTATTTTTTATAATTTTACATAAGTCCAGGAGCATTTTGCTGAAAGTAATTGCACCTAGTCTGTTTAGGTGCAAGCCATCCCTACCAAGACATTTGTCCTCGAGAAATTTATTTGGGTCAACAAATACAACGCCAAGTTCGTCGCACTGTTCCCTGATGCCAGTGTTTATTTTGTTTATATACGCGAAGTTCTGTCATTGTATAAAAAAGGAGACATGAATGACATTAACTATTATCTGCCACATTGAAAATGTTGCAGGTTGTAACAGCATTACTTGACAAAAAATAACTTGCTCACAAAGCACTGGTTTGGGTTCCACAAAAACAAGTCCATTAACAACGTGTATTCGAAGAACTTGTCTGGTGATCTTCATAGTTGACGATACTTATGAAATTCTCCCTGGAGATTACTCCCTTCATAAATTTCATGCACAGCATTCTTTTTCGTTTCATTTTCTTAAGTAAACCTAATTCTGTAGCCTTATAGGAAACAGCTGGTTGGCTCTAAGCAGCCATCTTGTAGCGTGACATGGTCACTTGCATGCACGACACCCAAGGTTTTGCCCAATGTTCATGCTTGTCACTGGAGTGTCACGTATCCAGGAGTCGCTCTCGGTCGCTCGCTTCTATCGCTCACATAGGACAAGGCCTAAGGTAGTAAACACTACACTACATGGAGAAATGGTCTGATAGAAAATACACGTCTTCACTTAAGTATGTGTAAGTAAACTACATTACTGTATATTTGACAAACTGCTACAGGTATAGGCACGTCCTCTTGGCTCTGTGCCTGTTGCTACACTGAAATGGTAGTATTCTATAATTCCGGAAATATGGATTGGATATATAGGGTCAGATGACACAAACAAGTAGTAGAAGCAGATTTGTGGAGATGGTCAGTGGAAGTATCGTACAGTTTCTTGGATTTCACCACAATAAATGCATGCACATCTTATGGAGCAATAATAGGGAAAATATTAGCCATAAGAAGATCCTGTAGCATCTCAGCCAATAACTATGGCATAAGGACATCAAAAGTAGTACCCAAAAAGTATTTGCTTTAATCAGCAGCAGGTTAAATAATAAAGAGGAACCAGTGGTTTAAAAGTGTAGGTGGGGCTACAAAGTTAAATAAATAAATAAATAAAGACCTCACGTACAATACCGGCAATAAATTCAGATGTGGAAAATCTAGGAAAGTAATCTGTGAGCATTTCACTGTTGCATTCAGGACTCATGACTGTAAGAAAATAGGACTTTACTTTTCATTGAATTTATTCCATCTTACCTACAAATAAATATATAATGTAATTGATGTAAATAAAATAGAAAGAAACTTCCACATGGGAAAAATATATTAAAAAGAAAGATTCCAAGACTTACCAAGCGGGAAAGCGCCGGTAGACAGGCACAATAAATAAAACACACAAACACACACGCAGAATTTCTAGCTTTCGCAACCGACGGTTGCTTCTTCAGGAAAGAGGGAAGGAGAGGGAAAGACGTAAGGATGTAGGTTTTAAGGGAGAGGGTAAGGAGTATTCCAATCCCGGGAGCAGAAAGACTTACCTTAGGGGGAAAAAAGGACAGGTGTACACTCGCACACACACATATATCCATCCGCACATACACAGACACAAGCAGACTTGTGTCTGTGTATGTGCGGATGGATGTGTGTGTGTGTGCGCGAGTGTACACCTGTCCTTTTTTCCCCCTAAGGTAAGTCTTTCTGCTCCCGGGATTGGAATGACTCCTTACCCTCTCCCTTAAAACCCACATCCTCATAATGCAATTGGATAGATAAAAAATCTACTCACTGGCTCCTTCTCATCCCGTCTGGTAAGTCTCCCCTGAAAGCTTGCACGTTCTCCTGCCGCCATTTGGTGAGTAGTTTATCTATCCACTTACACTATATTGTCAAAAACTGATTATTTTCATTGCTCTACGAATGAAAATGTATGACTTCAGTTTGAATTTTCTTTTCGCAAACAAAAATCATTTTGTAATTAGCCACCGTGGTCAAATTGACCACTGCCATGGTTTCAGGTACATAAAAAGTCTTGTGGTTCTACCGTTTTAGACACTCAGTCTGAAAGTTCTTTGTTGAAAGTTACAAACTACACTATTAAGATGAATGATGATTTGATAATTTGTATTACAGCAACACACATCGCCCATTGTGAAATAATTTGAAATGTCTCCGCATTCTACCCCTTCACCATTGCCTACACTTATTTTCACTACAAGTGAACTTGTCGCGTCCTGGGAACTGAGTGACTTGCCCTTTCCCATTGTATCCCTCACTCCCATGTCCAATGAAGGAACTGTTGGTGCTGCAAGCTAGATAGTGTGCTCCTTTTACTGTTTTAAGTGTGTCAGCAGTATTAAATGACGTAAGGATATAAAAATGTAGTATTGAGGTGGCTAATGAGACGATATCTACACCTACATCAATACTCCGCAACCCACCATATCGTGCGTGGTGGAGCATGCCCTGTACCACTTCTTGTTATTTCTTTTCCTGTTCCACTCGCAAATACAGCAAGGGAAAAACAACTATTTGCCTCCATATGAGGAGTAATTTCTTGTATCTTATCTTTGTGGTCCTTAGGTCCAATGTATGTTGGCAGCAGTAGAATAGTTTGGCAATCAGCTTCAAATGAGGGTTTTCTAAATTTTGTGAACAGTGTTTCTCGAAAAGAACATTGCCTTCCCTCCAGAGATTCCCATTGAAGTTCTCAAAGCATCTCCGTAACACTTAAACATTGTTCAGACCTACCGGTAAAAAATCTAGCAGCCTGTCTCTGAATTGCTTTAATGTCTTCCTTCGATCTGACCTGGTACGGATCCCAAACACTCTAGCAGCACTCACGAGTAGGTCACACCAGTGTCCTATATGCGGTCTTCTTTACCCATTCACCTTCCCAACAACAGTTCTCACATGCTTGTACCACCTCATATCGCTCTGCAATGTCAACAGATATTTAAGCAACTTGACTGTGTCACGCAGCACACTAGTAACACTGTTTTCGAATATTACAGGTTTGAACTTCCTACTCATCCACATTTTCCACAATTAGGGCTAGCTGCCATTCATCATACCAACAGGAAATTTTGTCTAAGTCACCTTACATCTTCCTACAGTCATTCAACTTCAACACCTTGCCATACACCACAGCATTATCAGCAAGCTACCGTTGATTGCTGCCCACCCTGTCAGCTAAATCCTTTATGTATATAGACAACAGCAGTCCTATTGCACTTTCCTGGGTCACTCCTGACTATATCCTTGTCTCTGATGAACACTCGCTGTCAAGGACAACATACTGGGTACTATTATTTAAGAAGTCTTAAAACCACTCACATATCTGTGAACTTATTCCGTATTCTTGTACTTTCATTAACAGCCTACAATGGGGCACTGGGTCAAATGCTTTCCGGAAATCTGGAAATATAGAATCTGCCTGTTGTCCTTCATCCATTGTTGACAGTGTATCATGTGAGAAAAGGATAGGCTGAGTTTCACATGAGCAATGCTTACTAAAACCATACTGATTGGTGCACATAAGCTTCTCTGTCTCAATAACATTTATTATATTTGAACTGTGAATATGTTCAAGGATTCTACAACAAACAGAAGTTACGGCTGTTGGCCCGTAATTTTGCAGGTCTATTATTTTACCTTTCTTATATACTGGAGTCATCTGCACTTTTTTTTAAGTTGCTTGGGACTTTACTTTAGGCAAGAGATTCATGATAAATGCAAGCTAGGTAGGGGCCAATGTCAGAGCAATCTTTGTAAAATCGATCTGGGATTTATTTGCTTTCAAATCTTTCAGTTTTTTTTTTTTTCTTTACCAGGAATGATTATTACTATTGTCACCCATACGGGAGTCTGTCCAATGGTCAAATGACGGTATGTTTGTATGATTCTCCTGTGTGAACGATTTCTTGAACATGAAATTTAGAACTTCAGCTTTCGTTTCACTATCTTCAACTGTTACACCAGACTGGTCAACAAGAGAATGAATGGAAGCCAGGTTCTCTGATTCTCTGCCAGATCTTTTGATAATGTGTGATGGTGGTAATAGTTGCATGCTCCACGCTTAAATCTTTTCACAAGTGAATTCCATTATTAAACCATAGTGGGTTTTTCCCATCCTTTATCCATTTAATAGACCTGTAACTCTCCAGACCAACATTTAAAATCTGCTTTAACTTTGCCCATAATTCCTCTATGTCCCTCTCACTAGAACTAAGAAATGCTCTATCTAGCAGAAACACTCTCTTAACTTTCTTGATTGGTGTATTAAATTTCGTAATCATAGTTGCTATAATTACTTCATGATCACTAATCCCCTTTTCTATACTGACATTGTCAATAAGGTCCAGCCTATTTGTAGCTAAAGGTGTAAGATATTTCCAAAGCGTGTAGGCTGATGAGCTAGCTGCTCAACACAATTTTCAGAAAACGTGTTGAAAAGTATTTCGCATGACTGACTGCCTGTCTGTCCATACCTTCCCCCCCCCCTCAATGAATCCATACACATCCCAGTCTATACCTGGCAGGTTAAAGTCACCTCCAACCAGTATAGCAAGATCTGGGTATTTGCAAGCTATTGATAACAAACTTTCTTTGAATGACTCTAGAACTGTTACAGCAGAATTAGGTGGCTGGTAAAAACATCCAACAGTTAACATAGTTTCATCTACACCTGTTATATGCGACCAGATGACATCCCCGTCACACTCATCTTCGACCTCAATAGAGGTTGGTTGGTTGGATTGGAGAAGGGACCAAACTATGTGCTCATCAGCCCCTCTGACCTTGGAATAACTAAAACCGATATAACCTCACACTATAAGATGGAACTAAAATGGCCATGAAGTTACAAACGACTGACAGAGAAGGAAGGTAGAAGGCAGAAGAAAAGAGGAGAGAAAGAAAACGAAGAATGACAGGAGCATGAAGGAAGAAGCACAGGTAGAAAAGACAGACACTAAAGATAAAACAGACCCCATAAGGAAAGGAGTGGGAAGGCAAAGGGTGAGGGCGAGCTACCAAACCCAGTCGAAGCCAATCCAATCGGGGCAAAGGAGGAAGCAAGACAGCCTGTCATCCCTTCCACCCAGTGATAAGGTTGAAGGTCCCACTCTTAAGTAAGGCAATAAAAACCCCCATCACAAAGAAACCATAAAACAAGATCACATGCTGAAGCACTGTCAACTAGTGCTAAGAGTCTGTTGCAGAGCAGTTAAGGTTGGACAGTCCAGTCCCAAGAGGTGAACCACAATCAACATCCATCCACAATGACAGAGAGGGGGGTCCTCACGACAGAGGAGATAACCGTGAGTCAGCCAAGTATGGCCAATGTGGAGCCAGCAAATAACAACAGAGGTCTCATGGGAGGCCCGTAAGGAGGACCGCCACGTAACTGAAGGATCCTTTATCGCCCTGACCTTGTTCGGCGAAGAAAGAGTGTGCCATTCTGCATTCCAAAGTCCCAAAACCTGATGACGTAATGCTGAGAGAAGGTTTATTTCCGGAATGTCAATAGCAAGAGATGGCCTGTTAGTAGCCAATTTAGCCGATTGATTGGCAAGTTCAGTGCCAGGAATCCCAACAAGGCCTGGGGTCCAAATGAAAACCACTGAGCATCCATGTTTATCGACGAGGGAAAGGGAGTCCTGGATAGCTATGACCAATGGGTGGCGAGGGAAGCACTGGCCGATACCTTGCAAACTGCTCAAGGAGTCACTACAGACAGTGAAGGACAGTTCTGAACAGAAGTGGAAATGGTCCAGTGAGCACGAGATCGCTACCAGTTCTGCTATGAAAACACTACAGCCATCTAGCAAGGAACAAGGTTCCATGTGTCTTCCATAGGTACAAGCATAACCAATGTGACTAGCAACCATGGAGTCATCAGTGTAAATCACTTCTGAGCCCTGGTCTGAACCGAGGAGACAGTAGAATTGGTGGTGAAGGGCCTCCGGAGAGAAAGAATCCTTTGAACTGATGGAGAGATCAATACAGAGCTGTGGCCGAGAGACACACCATACAGGGGTACGTGCCAGAGCACAAAAAAGAGGCAGTAAAGGGAACTGCTGGAGCTCAGAAAAGTGTGACTGATTGCGGGCAGCCATAGTAAGGCCACATCGTGGCTGTCCCTGTGGGAGGTTGATCTCCGTGTCTGGATAAAGGAGACCATAATTAGGGTGCTTTGGGGAGCAGCGAATGCGGAGTGCATAAGATATCAGCTGTTGTTGGCACAAAACTCGTAACAGTGGAATCCCTGCCTCTGCAAGAAGGCTAATCACAGGGCTAGTCCGGAAGGAACCAGTCGCAAGTCGTACCCGACAATGGTGGATGGAGTTTAGTATCCGCAGTGTCAAAGGTGACGCAGAACCATACAAAAGACTACTGTAGTCTAAATAAGACTGGACCAGCACTTTGAACAATCACAGTAGAATAGAGCAGTCTGCACCCCAGGCGGTATTGCATAGACACCTAAGAACACTGAGATGCAACCAGCACGTCCTCTTCTGCTGGCGAAGATGAGGAAGCCATGTCAACCGGGCATCGAAGACCAGGCCCAAGAAATGATGGGTGTCCACCACCTTGTGGGACTGGCCATCGAGGAACAGGTCCGAATGGGGATGGACTGTACAGCAATGCCAGAAACGCATTACACATGACGTGGCCACCAAAAACTGAAAACGCTGGGAGAGAGTCCAAGATTGCGCCCAGCAGATTGCTCCCCTGTAGACAGCATTCTGCAGCACCCATGACTGAGGAAGCGACTTAGATACAAAAATCGTCAGCGTACAGAGAGGGGGACACAGTTAGCCCAGCAGCTGCCACCAGTCCATTAATGGCTACGAGAAAGAGAGGGACGCCCAGCATGGAACCCTGTGGAGCCCCATTTTCTTGCCAATGGTCAGTATACGACAGTGGCCAGCCACCGATAAGTGCTGGAACGTGTGGTTATGCATCCGATGCGGTCCAGGAGCCAGTGTCGGGACAAAGGGTGAGGGGCTGGCAAATTTCCACTTGCTAAAAGGGGCATTATAAGGCTCCAAGCAACGAGAAACAAAAGACAAAGGCAGTCGTTCCAAGTGCTCTTCCAGGAGGAGGAACATGGGTGGATACTGAGTCAATGAGGTTTGGGCAAAGTATTGAGCAAAATGCTCTGTGACAGAGTCTGGATGGGTAAGGACACCACCATGCACATAAATTTCTGCAAAGCAAGTGGGATTACCATGGCCAAAAATTCACCTGAGTTTCGCCCAGACTTGTGAAGACAGGGTGTACGGTCCACATATTGTTCCCAGCAAATCCGTTTCTGAAACTCAATTAGGTAAGGAGCCCGGGTGTGGAATCATTTAAAGACCAGAAGCGGAGCAATAGAAGGGCGCCATCTGAAGTGCTGAAGAGAACGGCGGCAGACTTTTATGGCCGCAGCTATTTCTGGAGTCCACCAAGGGAACATCTTCCGATGGGGGGAAGCCGAGGAAGAAGGGATGGCTGAAACAGCTGCAGAAAGCAAGGCGACAGTCAAAATCTGTGTAAACCCATCAATACTGCTGTGTGGTAGTACAGGGGGGATGGTAGCAGAGGAGAAGGCAACCCAATCTGCTTTAGAGAATGCCCACCTGGGAGGGTGAATGAGTGAGACACACTGAAGGAAGGTCAAAACAATCGGGTAATGATCACTGTCACATAAGTCATCATGGAAACCCCACTGAATGGAGGGAAGAAGGCCAGTACTGCAGATGGAGAGGTCAAAGGTAGAAAAAGTGTGTTCACCACACTGAAGTGTGTGGGAGTGCTGGTGTTTAGTAGACAGAGGTCAAGCCCTGCCCTGCCCAGGGCAGTAGTTGTGTGACTACCCCAAAGAGGGTTGTAGGCATTTAAGTCCCCTAGAAGCAGGAAGGGAGAAGGGAGTTGTTGAAGGGTCGTTAGGGCAAGGGATGTGGGCAGCCTCTCAGGCGGGAGGTATATATTACAGATTGTGATTGGAGTGGCCAGATGGACCCTGACAGCAATTGCTTCCAGAGTGGTATGGAGGAGAACCTAATTACTAACAACGTCCTTGCAGACCAAGGTGCAAACACCACTAGAAGCCTGCAAGGGGCCAATTCGGTTCCAACAGAAAGCTTGGAACCCACTAGGGTTGGGTGAGTAAGAATTGACAAAATGGGTCTCCTGGAGAGCAATGCAAGCAGCAGAGTAGGAGGAAAGAAGGGGCTGTAACTCCAGGAGGTGACACAAGTATCCATTATAATTCCACTGGAGGCCAAATGGGAAGCAAACAGGCCACAGCCAGTCATGGCGCCGAGTCGCCATCCGTCATCGATAAGGATGGGGTAATGTCCATATAGGTGTGGTCGGACTCTGTTGGTTCATTGGCTGGAGGAGGGGAAGGTGGCACCTCAGGGGGTACTGGAGGGACCTTGCCCCTGTTCTCGTGTTTCTGCCTCTTCTTTCGTGAAGGAAGAGAAGGACAGACTGCAGCAGGGTCAGGCACAGTATTACACTTGGTAATATTGGTGCCCACTGGCTACATATCATGCAGCTGATGTGGAGCTGCAGATCACCTTTCAGGGTTGTGTTGGGAAGAGGAGTCCCGGGAGGGAGCTCCAGCACTGGCGGTTGCCGAAGAAGGGGAGCACTTCTCCAGAGGGAGAGGGGGAGCAGCACCCAAAAGGGTGCGCATGGGTACTGATGGGGAGGGGAATGGGAGAGGGAGATTGAGGAGGAAGGTGTGGGGCGAATGGGGCAGGGCTGGGAACAGGAGGGGGTAGGAGGGGGAATGGACATAACTAGAGCAAAAGTAGAAGTTATAGGCACGGGATGGGGAGCCGCTCATACTTTCGACAAGCCTCAGTGTATGTAAGTCGATCTAAGGTCTTTCACTCTTGAATCTATCATTCTTACACATGCTGGCAAGCGTGGAGGATGCTGTGCATTAAAATTTATGCACACTGGTGGGAGAGCACAGGCACTCCCCCCATGGAGGGGCCACCCACAGTCACTACAGAGGGGATCATGGGTGCAACAGGAAGACATGTGCCCAAACTGTAAGCATTTAAAGCATCTCATCAGCGGTGGAATGTAAGGTTTTACATCACATCAATACACCATCACCTTGACCTTCTCTGGGAGGGTAACCCCCTCGAAGGCCAGGATAAAGGCATCTGTATTGGTGCGATTGTCTCTGGGGCCTCATTGTACACTGCAGATAAATTGAACTCCGTATCACTCGAGATTTGTACGGCGCTCCTTGTCAGTTTGGAGAAGAGGATCCCGTAGGAAAATAATGTCCTGTACCGAGTTCAAAGATTGGTGGGGTGTGACGGAGACTGGGGTGTCACTGAGATGGTCACTTGCACACAGGGCTTCAGATTGGGCAGCAGAAGATGTCTTTATTAGCAAAGAAATGGACCGCATTTTACTCAAGGGTGAGGGAGGGGTGGGGGAGGAGTCTAATCCATGGAAACTAAGTTGGGAGTTCATCCCCAAATGGCTCACACTGAATGGAAAACGTTTTAAATGGAAGTCAAACCCCAACGGGACCAAACACACCAAAAAGGAGATGGAATCAGCACACTAAACAATAGCACATACCAAAAACAAAGCCGGGAGGATAGCCAAGTCGATACAAAGAAGTCCACCAAGAGGAAAGGGAGGGAGCAGGGAGAAAGGAGTATGGACAAGGGAGGAGAGGAACGGGGGGGGGGGGGGGGGGGGGGGGGGGGGGAGGGGGGATTCAACCTCAATAGAGACAATGCTTGCGTGAACTGCAAAGAACACTACCCCTTCTATGGTCTCTAATCTGTCTTCCCTATACACGTTCCAAGACTCACCAAATATCTCAGAGCTTTGCAATTCAGGTTTCAGCGAATTCTCAAACCCATCAATAATCTGAGGTGCAAGAACTTTCCTGGAGGGTAGTGGATTCGGGAACTTCATTAGAAATACTTCGACAGTTTACTGATAAAATGTTGACAGTCGAAGAGTCCTTATTCTGAATGCTGTTTGACTTCCCTTGTTGCATATTGGCTGGCAAGTTTTCCATCAGAGTACATCACACACTGTCTATCCTAAAAAAAACATCATGTGCACTCCACAAGTACTCTGCTAGCCAAATAGGATGCTTCCTTTGTGTAGTACACCACTGAACTATCAAGGGGAGTCATACAAATTCCCATATGATAACGCATGTCTAGATATCTACAGCCAAGACCATCAAAGAGTCGCCAAGGCCTTTGGTTGAGACCCTCCAATCAGCTCCAAACCAAAGGACCTCAATCAACTCTGGGAATGATGCTCCAAACTGCAAGCTCTACTTGCACCCTGTGTGTGAGGCAAGCAGTCTTCACCACCTTCACAGGCAGCCTGTATAAACTGAGGATCACCTCAGAACCTGTGTGACAGGCATCGTTGGTGCCAACAGACACAACATGCAGATGACTGCACCCTGCATGCTCGATAGCCACAGGCAAGGCCACCTCCACATCTCAGATGAGACCATAGCATATTTGAAAGCTCTGATTTTCTTCTTTCCAACAAACATTTTGCCTTTTCTGAAGCCTGTATAATTATGGAAATATCTTTACTCAAAATTACAATTATCATAAGATGTCTAAAATATTGGGATTTTAAAATGCAACCTTTCCAAAAATCCAGTATTATAGTCTTTCCAAAAGAGTATAGAAGAACATGACACATAATCTATACTGTTATTAAAATTACAAGTTTTTAGAATGTTTTGGTGGGCTTTCATAAATCCTGGGCATGCTCAAAAGTCCGCTATAAACAATAGAACCTGACAGGGTTAACTTAAGGATATATACGAACAGCAGTTGAACAAGTAACTTTACTGCCAAACATGCGTATGTTTTAGCTACCTTTTCTGTCTTCTGTGTTGATATTAATATGTGATAATTCTTACTGTTTATCAAAAGCAGTCTTTTGTTCCTTTCTAAATAGGTGATGTGAACAATACAACAGTTATCACTGAGTTATATGCACCTACAGCCACTACCTTAGCCAATGTCAAGCAATCGCTGTGTAAAAATCATACTGGCAGTCAGTGCCAAGTTACAGCAGAGAACAGTGAAATCTTTGTAGTCAAGCAATCATCAAGTAATGTATATACAGTCATGTTTTGAGTTGCATTCAAGTCAGTATCACATAGTCAGTTGATTACAGTTCCATCACATCATCATCTGCATAGTAATGAACATACACTTTTTAATTTATTAGATGCCTCAAAGCCTTTATAATTTATTGATGTATTTTGTTACAAGTATGAAGTTTATCAACTGAAAGCTGACCATCATCTGTATGCACAGTGGCGGTAAGTAAGTATAAAATAAAATTCAATTTTGATAGTGTTTGAACAAATTACTTAAAATTGTTTAAAACTTCTAACAGTAAAATAATCTGGAGTGATCAGCCAAGTGGTGGTACCATCTTGCCGCCTGAAGGTGATGGGTACAAAACTTATTAACATTGCAAAAATAACACCACCACTCAGTTGACCGCCCAAAAAGGTTTTTAACACCATTGAAAAGCCTGTAATCACATATAACATCTAATAGTCCGCAAAGAAGGAGCCTTGTGAGTTACCTAACAAACCTCCCAATTTCCACTTCTCTCTTCCTGCATCAAAAAATGTTGCTACAAGGTGTGGCTAAAACAGGATGATTGTTGTAAAACATTTTATTTCAATAATGTAAGTACAATATTTAGTTATTTTCACACTCACTATACTCTCCTGTATTCCTAGAATGCTCCAAGTGAATTTTCTACTGATGGAAACAGTAATGAAAGTCTTCCTCTATGAGTTCCTTTATGATGTGTGCCGCTTTTCCTTTCACTGCTTCAACAGACTGAAATCTTATTCCTTTTAATCCAGATTTGACCTTGGGGAATGGATGAAAGTCACATCAGGAGAGTGATCTAAAACTGGAATGCTGTAATTCTCTAGAAATATCTTAAGCCTTGTAGTACCACTGGAGTCAATATGGGCCTGTACTCACTGTGGCAAAGTCTTATCTCCATTGTTTTCAAAGCTGTTTTTTTTCTTCCAAAACATATGACTCTCCAAGTCAATTATATTCAATGACATTTTTTTCAGTTTAATATTTGAAAAATATTAAAATTTATTTGCAGCTTCTGCACTGAGTACCCATGGGATCAATAGGAGTGTAAACTAACCTCCTTTTTGTTTCTTGAACATAATATTTAGAAAATAAAAAAGTTACTGTTACACTGAACAACTACAATGTATTTTTTCTGTTAGTTGATTAAACTACTGAATATTAATTCAGGTCTACATGAACCCATGAGTTCACAGTCAGATAATAAAAACTCACAGTAGGAAGATTAACAGACAATGTGGTATGATCTGGTATATTGCCTTGATGCAAAACTCTTGACATATTTTTCCACAAATTGAGCACGAACAGAAACTCAGTGAAGATATGCAATTTCATGAATATTGGAGGAGGGGGGGCGGGGGGGGGGCGGAGATCAGCATTGCTTTAAATCTAGATTTCCTCATTCGAGCTTCTGTCACTCTCGACGAAGTTGGGCCTTTCCAATACACGTATTATATGTGAAAAAGCAAAATTCTACAAATGCTAAAACAAAGATTCCAAGACTTACCAAGCGGGAAAGCGCCGGCAGACAGGCACATGAACAAAACACACACACAGAATTACTAGCTTTCGCAACCGATGGTTGCTTCTTCTTGGAATCTTTGTTTTTAATATATTTTTCCCATGTGGAAGTTTCTTTCTATTTTATTTACATCATCATTAATTTTCTTTCCCGCTTATATATATATATATATATATATATATATATATATATATATATATATATATAGAGAGAGAGAGAGAGAGAGAGAGAGAGAGAGAGAGAGAGAGAAACTTCCACATGGGAAAAATATATTAAAAACAAAGATTCCAAGACTTACCAAGCGGGAAAGTGCCGGCAGACAGGCACAATGAACAAAACACACAAACACACACACAGAATTACTAGCTTTCGCAACCGATGGTTGCTTCTTCAGGAAAGAGAGGGAAAGACGAAAGGTTGTGGGTTTTAAGGGAGAGGGTAAGGAGTCATTCCAATCCCGGGAGCGGAAAGACTTCCCTTAGGGGGGAAAAAGGACAGGTGTACACACACACACACACACACACACACACACACACACACACACATATCGGGATCATTTTCAATTATATTTTTAGTGTCAGTACAAAAACTTACATGAGCTTTCTTTTCATTTAGTCTTGGGAATTTTTGGCAACAGTTTCACATACAATTTTCTCATGTTAAATTGCTTGTGTAAAATTTGCCTTATACATTCTTTGCAATTCCTTTCAGCAATCTATCAGACACTGAACTGATGGTCAGATCAAATCACATTACCTACTTGATGTGACTTCTGAAATTTTCCCGGCGTATTTGTTCTTTTAATAATTTCCGGGTATGCAGCCGGATCCCGTCGACATTCTGCCACGATATTTCGGCCCAGAGACGTCCGGCCATCATCAGGTGAGTACTGTACTCACCTGATGATGGCCGGACGTCTCTGGGCCGAAATATCGTGGCAGAATGTCGACGGGATCCGGCTGCATACCCGGAAATTATTAGAAGAACATTACCTACTTATTTGATATTTTCGTCTGCTTTTTGTGTTTAAGAGTATCCCTGGTGTGATGCATCTTCAATGTCTTTTCGACTACCCTAGAAACACCTGAATCACTCAAAAACTTGTGTGCATAATGAACAGTCCTCGTCATATACTTAGGTTTCAGTAGCAGCTTTCCCAAGTTTCATGTGAAGCTTCATGACATCCATTGCTTTATTCTTCTAATTAGCACTTTTCCAGTAAAATGAAATAACAGCTCTTACACAAACGAAGGCCATGACCACACTGATTTGTCCAGACACCCGAGATGCCACATTTAACTGAGACGGCATCACACTTCACGGACATTGGTAATTCATCTTTGTTGCAAGTGTCTTACTCTACAGCAGCATCAGTCCATTTATTTTACAGCCACACCTTGCATACCACTTTCTTTCTCTGGGTAACACAATGAAAAGTCTTAAAGGAAGATATTATTTAACATGCCTACTGGGCCGTAGCAAGCAGTGCAGCATTTGTATTACTCCTTGACAACTTGATGAAGAAAATTTTTGAATATCTATCTGGATTCTTATTACAGACACACACTTACAGGTAGGTGCTTGGACAGCACTGAAGTACTTACTTTTTTGCATGTTTCCACTTACAATCTAATCTTAATTACTCTAACCTGTGAATCTGCATCCTTAAATAATAATGAACATCGAGAAAGTCGAAACCATACGAGACAACAATCTGTCGTGCCAACATGTTGGCTTCCATAACTTCAAATCGAAGATAATGCTTCATGAACTCAACCTAATAGGAATAAAGAACATAATTATGTAACAAGTGATTTAAATTGCATTGAATTACATTACTTACTGAAAATATCCTTCAATTTTTTTAAGAAACAGCAATGTTACAGAAGAATACCAATTAATTGAAACATCACTGGAGAAACTTCACTAAATCACAGTACAAACAAAACATTTCGGATTGAATTTGCTTCCATTTTCCTCAGGGAGCAATCTGGCCTAAGTAAGAGTTCCTTCTCAGATGTTCACAACTTAGTGATTAGGCAAGTTGCCTCAGGAGTGTGTAATCAAATAAAATTAAATTTCCTTGACCTACCATGAGGTAGTGGACATATGCAAAAACAAACTGCCACAAAAACATTAGCTTTCAGAAACAGATATACATACATCTTATTAGAAAAACTTAACAGTAGGGATAATTCAAGTTACTTAAAGATTGAGGAGAATAATCATCCCTGATATTACTCAAAGGAAAACAGCAGAACTTGACTAGAGACAAAACGACACACAAAATTACAGAGAAAGAGACAGAAAAGAAAAATATAAAAAAAAGACAAATATCAAACAAAAAGGAAGAAATATTAGTGAACAATTCCCCATTAATGAGAAATCATTGGAGTCTGAGCACATCGACAAACTGAAGGAAGGTGGTGGGATGCAATCAGCTTGCCCTTTACAGGTAGGCTACCCCAGCACTCACCTTAAGTGATTTATATTGTAATGGAAAACTTAAATCTGATTGTTTTCCTTACAGAATGTCCCGTGTCAACCACATGCCATATTTGTGGCATCAATTAAAACAAACAGGAACGAAACTGCCGACAAACTGTTTATAAGATGAAGTTTTCAAAAATCATTTACATTTCTAAGTGTACAACACACCCACCAAATGGTAGGAATCATAATATTGCCATGAGCTGTGATACTTGTGCAGTGTGGCCTAGAGGATAATGTTGCTGGCTGGAGCAGTGAGGGGGAGGGATAGTATGGTGGGAGTGGCGGACAGTGAAGTGTTGCAGTTTAGACGGAGGGCAGGAGAGAAGGTGCGGAAGGGGGAGGGGATAAGTAGTGGAAAGGAGAGAAATAAGAAGAAAAAATAAAAAGAAATTAAAAGACTGGCTGTGGTGGTGACGGCTGTGGTAGTGCTGGAAGGTGAACAGGGAGGGGGCTGTATAGGCGAGGACAGTGACTAACGAAGGTTGAGGCCAGGAGGGTTACGGGAACATAGGATGTACTGCAGGCAAAGTTCCCACCTGCACAATCGAGAAAAGCTGCTGGTGGTGGTGGGAAGGATCCATATGGCACAGGCTGTGAAGCAGTCATTGAGATGAGGGATATCATGTTTGGCAACGCGTTAACAACAGGGTGGTCCACTTGTTTTTTGGCCATTGTTTGTCGGTGGCCACTCATGCAGACAGACAGCTTGTTGGTTGTCATGCCTACATAGAATGCAGCACAGTGATTGCAGCTCAGCTTGTAAATCACATGACTGGTTTCACAGATAGTCCCCCTCAAAAAATATCGAGGGTATCACTGCAGCCTTCACTGACTGTAATTGTCATCCCAACCCTGTACAAAAACAAATCTCCCGTGCCTTATCTTTACAGTCTCCCACCACCTCCCGAAGTCCCACTGTCAGGCCACAGAGGAGCATTCCCCTCGTAACTCAGTACCATCCGGGACTGGAGCAACTGAATTACATTTTCCGCCAGGGTTTCAATTACCTCTTGTCCTGCCCTGAAATGAGAAATGTCCTACCCACTATCCTTCCCACCCCTCCTACAGCGGTATTCCGAAGTCCACCGAACCTACACAATATACTTGTCCATCCTTACACAACCTCTGCTCCCAATCCCTTACCTCATGGCAGCTCATACTACTGTAACAGACCTAGATGCAAGACCTGTCCCATACATCCTCCTACTACCGCCTACTCCAGTCTGGTCACTAACATCACCTATCCCATCAAAGGCAGGGTTACTTGTGAAACCAGATATGTGAGTTACAAGCTAAGCTGCAACCACTGTGCTGCATTCTATGTAGGCATGACAACCAACAAGCTCTCTGTCCACATGAATGGCCACCGACAAACTGTGGCCAAAAAGCAAGTGGACCACCCTGTTGCTCACACGCTGCCAAACATGATATCCCTCAACTCAATGACTGCTTCACAGCCTCTGCCATATGGATCCTACCTACCAACACCAGCTTTTCTTAAATGGACTAGTGGGAACTTTCCCTGCAATACATCCTATGTTCCCGTAACCCACCTGGTCTCAACCTACGTTAGTCACTGTCCTCACGCATCCGGCCCCCTCCCTCTTCCCATTCCAGCACTACACAGCCGTCATTTCACCAACACACTGGTCTCAACCTACGTTAGTCACTGTCCTCACGCATCCGGCCCCCTCCCTCTTCCCATTCCAGCACTACACAGCCGTCATTTCACCAACACACCCAGTCTTTAATTTTTTTTTTCCTTCCGGTACTTACCATCCCCCCCTTCCCCCCCGACCTTCTCTCCTACCCTCCATCTAAACTGCAACACTTTACTGTCTGCCACTCCCACCATACTATCCCTCCCTCTCCCCACTCCAGCCTCCTCCTTACCCCCACCCAGTTGCCACTCCCATCATGCACTGGTGCTGCTGCTCGCATTGTGGTTTCAGCTCTCCGAGACTGCAGGTGCAGGTGTGTGTGTGTGTGTGTGTGTGTGTGTGTGTGTGTGTGTACTGCTGACAAAGGCAAATGGCTGAAAGCTTTAATTGTGTCAATCTTTTTGTTGTGCTTATTGCGACTCGGCATCTCCACTATACAGTGAGTGGCAACTTTCCTTCTCTGGTATTGTTACATTCCATCCTGGATTTTTCCTTGTTTGATTTGTAATATTTGTACATTCTGGACTATTTGATGTTTGAATAAGTAGCTAAATACTCCATACAAGATGTAAGTTTTGTTCTGGCAGTTCACTGTTCACAATAAATGAGCTTTCCGTGCTAAGTGTTATACTTGAATGACAATGCTGCTTTCAGATTTGAACTGGATTCTGGTTGTGACAAGATAATGTGTTGTTGTTCTTGTTGCTGTTGCAGTTGCACTCTTCTGTCTAAGACTAGTTTGATGCAGCTCTCCATGTTACTGCACCCACAGTGCACAGCTCTTCATCTCCTACTTACTACCACAACCTTCAAGCATTTGCACCCGCTTATTGTTTTCATCTCTTGGTCTCCTCCTACAATCTGTGCCATCTGCACTTAGCTCAATACTAAGTTGATGATTTCCTATGTTTCAGAATTTCCTGTCAACCAATCCCGTCTTTTACTTAAGTTATGCCACAAATGTCTTTTCTCCACAATTCTGTTCACTATTTCATCATTAGTTCTGTTACACCTCATTTCAAAGGCTTCTATTCCCTTCTTGTCTGAAGTGTTTACCATCCATGTTTTACTTCCACATAAGGCTACACTCCATACAAACATCTTCCAGAGACTACATGATGTTGAAAGAAAAATAGAAGATAACTAATGGACAAAATGAAGTTTGGAGAACTAGGAGTCAAGACAAGTGTCAAAATGAAAACACATTTGTAACCAGAATGGAGGAAGTGTAGAGGAAGTTATGACAAGCAGGAAATGGGAGAATTACTGATTAAAGAGTGGCTAGGTGTGGATTACACAATTAAAACATTTCACAAAAAGGCCACTGACATCAAATATCCATCATTGTTTCAAACTCACCTGTTTAACAAACAGGCCACCCCTACAGTCTTGCGACACTGCTTCTGTAGCAATCCAGATTACAACTGTTTTTGAAGGCAAACACTGCTTGAACAGTTTCATAAGCTTCACCAAATTGTCTTTGTAAGCTTGCACTCCATTTGGTCCCCATCTGTCAGAAGTGGTGATGTAGGAATCAAACTTCAGTTCTAACAAAATACTGTATAGTATTACATTGTATTTTATCGGCCATGCTGTCTACACAAGCAGTTTATGTATATGACCTCAGACAATTTATATGTATACAGGTGAAAATGATTTCTATGCATACAGATTGTAAATTACAAAAAATTAACTTTGTACATTTAAATATTCTTCTAAGGAGTAATAGCAGTGGTGCTGTAAATATAGTTTTAAAGATTTTCCAAAGTTTTGACAGTATTTTCCTTTAGGACAATTTATCTTCCATATGGAAAGTAGTGTTTTGGCACATTTAAGTTTTTGTTTCGTGTGATAAAGTTATCACAGATATCTACTGTCCTTACCTATTACATTTATTTTAAAGACTGTAAGGATTGATGTAATGTATATACACAGTAAGGGAGGAAAACAAGACATCTTAAACAGTGTGTTACACAAGTCTTTAGGCCTGCACCCAAACATTATTCCAATGGCCCTTTTTAGCATTTTGAAGATGAGGACGGCTGCTATGGTTTCTCCCCCAAAATGTGACACCATACTTAACATGAGAATGAAAATAGGCATTACATGGACTTTTTACTGTTTTCGCGTTACCGCAGCAGTTTAGTGAGCAAAGAAGGTAGCGGTCTTGCTCAATTTTGCATCAAGATATTCTACGTGCTTATTCCATTTTAGATTGTTTTGTAGCCATAATCCTAATAAACTTGTTCCTGTACTGTTATCAAATGGTTCATTATTAATAGAAAGAAATGGGATGTATACCTCCTTCTCACATTTAAGCTTACCGTAGGTGGTTTATGTATGAAAGAAATAGAAGTGGTCCCTTCACTGCTCCTTGAGCAACACCATATTTAATCAGTTTATACTCTGTCAAGTCTGTAGAAACAGTTTCAAGGTTGACAGCATGCTTGATGCTCAGTGCCTGCTTACAGTTCCTCAGGAAAGAAAATATATAAGTGTTCAACAGAACTCAAATACAAGCATCATATCTTTCAAGTTTTGACAGCAGAATCTTATGATCCATCATGTCAAAATCAATACGTCAATAAATACTCTCGCTGCTTCATCCATTCCCCCCCCCCCCCCCCCCCCCCCAATCTGGCATAGTAGTAATGTGGACACAAATAGCAGCCACTGTTGAGCTCTTATTTCTGAATTTTTGTTATCAGGTACAATTTTGCCTTTTATTTTCGAATTTCAGACGTTTCTCATGCATAACTCTTTCAAATTTTCTTGAAATGTAAGAGGAAATTGAGATGGGCTCACAGTTATTAACATTCTCTCTCCCACACCTTTAAATATTAAAGCTTCTTTTCATGTTTACAATACATCAAGAACTGTACCTGCTCGAAATGAACAGTCATGTAAGTATCTCTTTATTTCAACAAGGTTTAGAGCACTCTTCTTTAAGATTGTTGTTAGACCCCACAATACCTGTAGAGTTGGAGTTCTTTAACCATTTTATTACTTTCCCCATGTGATCTCGTGTGCCAACGCTGATACGCATTCAAATGTTACATGTGTTTATTTTATATTCCTTTAACTGGGTATCAACAATATTAGAAAAGGAAAGTTGCTGCTCACCACATAGCGGAGAAGCCGAGTCACAATAGACACGACAAAAACATTCGCACAATTATAGATTTTGGCCCTTAAGACCTTTGTCAGCAATAGTCACACACACACACACACACACACACACACACACACACACACACACACAACTTGCTCACACATCTGTACTATGAGACAACTGAAAACACACTGTGAGCAGCAGCACCAGTGCATGATGGGAGTGACGACTGGGAAGGAGTAAGGAGGAAGCTAGGGAGGGGAAGGGGAGGGATAGTATGGCGGGAATGGTGGGAGTGACGAACAGTGAAGTGCTGCAGTTTAGACGGAGGGCAGGAGAGAAGGTATGTGTGGGGGTAAGTATCTATCAGAAAGCAGAGATACAAAAAGAAATTAAAAGACTCGATGCGGGTGGGCTATGACAGCTGTGTAGTGCTGGGCGGGGGCTGGATGAGTGAGGACAGTGAATAATGAAGGTTGAGGCCAGGATGTACTGAAGGTAAAGTTCCCACCTGCGCAATTCAGAAAAGCTGGTGGTGGTGGTGATGGTGATGGGAAAGATCCATATTGCACAGGCTGTGACGCAGTCACTGAGATGAGGGATATCATGTTTGGCAGTGTATTCAGCAACAGGGTGGTCAACTTGTTTTTTTGACCACAGTTTGTAAGTGGCCTTTCATGCCGACAGACAGCTTATTGGTTGTCATGCCTACATAGAATGCAGCACAGTGGTTGCAGCTTAGCTTGTAAATCACATGACTGGTTTCACAGGTAGACCTGCATTTGATGGGATAGGTGATGTTAGCGACTGGACTGGAGTAGATGGTGGTAGGAAGATGTATGGGACAGGCCTTGCATCTAGGTCTATTAAAGGAGTATGAGCCATGAGGTAAGGGATTGGGAGCAGGGGTTGTGTAAGGATGGACGAGTATATTGTGTAGGTTCGGTGGATGGAGGAATACCACTGTAGGAGGAGTGGGAAGGATAGTGGGTAGGACATTTCTCATTTCAGTGCACGACGAGGGGTAATCGAAACCCTGGTGGAGAATGTAATTCAGTTGCTCCAGTCCCGGATGGTACTGAGTTAGGAGGGAAATGCTCCTCTGTGGCCAGACTGTGGGACTTTGGGAGGTGGTAGGAGACTGGAAAGATAATGCACAGGAGATTTGTTTTTGTACAAGGTTGTGATGATAATTACGTCATTGAAGGCTTCAGTGAGACCCTCGGTATATTTTGGGAGGAACTGCTCGTCACTGCAGATGCGACCACCATGGATGGCTAGGCTGTACGGAAGGGACTTCTTGGTATAGAATGGGTGGCAGCTGTCGAAGTGGAGGTGTTGCTGGTGGTTAGTAGGTTTGATATGGATGGAGGAACTGATGTAGCATCTCTGAGGTGGAGGTAGACATCTAGGAAGGTGGATTGTTGGGTTGAGTAGTACCAGGTGAAGCAAATGGGGGAGTAGTTGTTGAGGTTCTGGTGGAATGTGAATAGGGATGTCCCCACCTTCAATCCAGACAGCAAAGATGTCATCAATGAGTCTGAACCAGATGAGTGGTTTAGGATTCTGGGTTTTTAGGAAGGATTCCTAGAGATGGCCGATTAATAGGTTGGCTTAGCATGATGCCATGCGGGTGCCCATAGCCGTACTGCGGATTTGTTTGTAGGTAATGCCTTCAAAGGAGAAGTAATTGTGGGTGAGGATATAGTTGGTCATGGAGACTAGGAAGGAGGTTGTTGGTTTGGATTCCATAGGTCGTCTGGAAAGGTAGTGTTCCATAGCAGTAAGGCCATGGGCATTATGAATGTTAATGTACAGGGAGGTGGCATCAATAGTGACGATCAGGGCATCATGTAGTAAAGAGACAGGAACTGTGGAGAGTCACTGGAGGAAATGGTTGGTATCTTTTATATAGGAGGAATTTTTTTGGGTTAATAGGTTGATGGTGTTGGTCTACGAGAGCAGAGGTTCTCTCAATGAGGGCACAGTAACTGGCCACAATGGGATGTCTGGGTGGTTGGGTTTATAGACGTTATGAAGTATGTAGAATGTGGGAGTGTGGAGAGTGGTAGGGATAAGTAGAGAGATGGCCTGTCGCGACTCAGTATCTCCGCTATATGGGGAGTAGCAACTTTCCTTCTCTAATATTGTCACATGCCATCCTGGATTTACCATTGTGATTTAATTGGGTTTTCTTATTTATGACTGATTTTGTCGTAATACCCACAAAAACCTGTGAAAAGTTGTTAAATGTATTGGTTACTTCTATGTGGTTTGTTACTTTTTTTTATTTTTGTGTAATAGTGCTCAATTTTTACATTATGTCACTAATTTCTTTTTTTAACAACTCTCCACACAGCCTTCACTTTATTTGCTGAATTATACATATATTTATCATTTACATTAGTTTTGCAGATATTATTACTTTTTGTAATGTCTCAGAATATTTTTATAATATATGTGTATTTCACGTGAAGAATAATTATTAGAGTTGTAGTTATGCAAGTTGTAGTATCTCCTGGCATAAGACCCTCATTCCCTGTGATCCAACGGTTTGTTCTAGAATTGGCCCTTGTTATTTTCATATAAAAGTACATTTCTCTTCATGAAACTTTGTAAGACACACAAGGCACATGAGAGCTACGGCCCTTGGCTGGCTGAGAAATGTGTGTGTTCACTATAGAGTCTGAGAGCTACCTGAGGCCCTGGACAAATGGATCAGATGCACCAGGTAGGTGTACCCAATGCAGTTATAGCATTTGCCAACAGGGAGTGGGTTAGACTTGTCAGGAGTACCTGTCCAATTTGCAAGATGCCACTTTTTTCTGAGTCAGCAACGTTCTGATTGGTTTGATGTAGCCCACTGTACATTCCTCTCCTGTGCCAACCTCTTCATTTCACACTTGAAACCAGTGTCCTCAATTATCTGTCGTTTGTATTTTAGTCTCTATCATGCTCTACAGTTTTCACCGTGTACAGCTCCCTCTATCACCATGGAAGTTATTTCTTTATGTCTTAACACATGTCCTATCATCCTGTCCCTTCTTCGTGTTAGTACTTCCAACATCATCTTTTCTTTGTCAATTCTGTGGAGAACCACCTCATTCCTTGCTTTATCTGTCCACCTAATTTTCAATATATCAAATGCTTTGATTCTTTTCTGTTTCATTAGGAGTGCAAAATTGAGTGAAAGAACTCAACACACAGTTCTCTATGGAAATGCAGTCTGAAAGTAATAGGTTAATATTTCAATGAAGGTGTTAAAATTTTAATGTAATTCATTAACTTTATAAACATGTCTCCATTTTCATTGTTTGTTAAGCTGTTATGGTAGGATGTATTATACTGACTACAGCATCTACATGTGGTGATTGCTGATATTTTGTTCTCAATACTGCTTTTTACTTCAAGCTCAGTTTTCAACACTAGATGGTCACTAAACTGTGCACTGAAAATTTTTAATGATGTGATCTGTAAATTCTTCTTTACTAGAAACTGACCTAAATATTTTTCACAAGTGTGTTACTTGTGGAACAGCATTTACTTTAGATTTTAAATTGTAGGAAGTAGCAAGATTCGACTTTTTTAAGATAATCAATATTGAAGTCTCCACAAATGATCAAACTACAATCCAGTTCATTTACTTTGTTTAACAATGGTTCCAATTTAAAGGTCAACATTTCCAGATAATCATGGGTAAACTGCAGCAATAACCAAAACAAAAGCGCCGGCAGACAGGCACATGAACAAAACACACAAACACACACACAGAATTGCTAGCTTTCGCAACCGATGGTTGCTTCTTCAGGAAGGAGAGGGAAAGACGAAAGGATGTGGGTTTTAAGGGAGAGGGTAAGGAGTCATTCCAATCCCGGGAGCGGAAAGACTTCCCTTGGGGGAAAAAAAAAGGACAGATGTACACTCGCGCACACACACACACATATCCATCCGCACATACACAGACACAAGCAGACATATTTAAAAAATATTTTTTAAATATGTCTGCTTGTGTCTGTGTATGTGCGGATGGATATGTGTGTGTGTGTGTGCGCGAGTGTACATCTGTCCTTTTTTTCCCCCAAGGGAAGTCTTTCCGCTCCCGGGATTGGAATGACTCCTTACCCTCTCCCTTAAAACCCACATCCTTTCATTTTTCCCTCTCCTTCCCTCTTTCCTGACGAAGCAACTGCCAGTTGCGAAAGCTCGTAATTCTGTGTGTGTGTTTGTGTGTTTTGTTCATGTGCCTGTCTGCCGGCGCTTTCCCGCTTGGTAAGTCTTGGAATCTTTGTTTTTAATATATATATATATATATATATATATATATATATATATATATATATATATATATATATATATATATAATGTCTCAGTGCTTTAAGAATATTCATTTGAGTTAATTTAGGTGGGGTAGTAAAATCTGTATTTTCCTTTATGTAAATTGCTACCCCCATTCTGCTTGCTATTATTTCTGCAGTAGTAGGAAGACAAATTAGTTTATTGTTAAACCAGTGCTCAGAAATGCATATTTCTGATATATCCTTCAACTCTTATGTTTGTAGAACATAAATTTTGACAGTCTTATTACACGTGGATTGCCTACTATGGTGATAAATCGTTAGCTCGTTCACACTTGGGGAATGATAGTTATGTGTCATATTTTCAACATTGCATACCTTTAGTTTAAATTCACATCAACGGCAGAGCTATAGTTTTTTCTTCTCTCTTGTCCGTTTTACTTGCCTCATTTTAGCCCTGACAAGCATCTACAGACCTTTTCATGTTATTCAAACCACTGCTTACATGAAACTGGTGGTGGCAATTACATGTTGTGGATAGTACATTACTGTTATTTACAAATTTGCAACATATCTACAAGTGTTTACACAATACATAGAAGATTTCCATGCATCATTTGGATTTTGGCACCCAAAATTCAGCAGTCAGCTGAAGCTAGGTCACTCAGTAGCCTACATCTGTGAGCAGAGCAAGATTACTTCTGTATCTTGATGTTCTCCACATTCAAATGTCGCATTACTTGTAATGGAACCTGTGTATCACTTGAATTCATTTTCCTTGTTTTCCTTCTCAAACTGTGTTGCTGATTTTATCTAAAATATTGACGCACTATGCTACTACATGATGGATTTTCTTGACAAACTGGTTGCAGGCATTCTGTTGTGATGCAGCCATTCTCACTGTCAGCAGTGTCAACCTGCCTTTGTGTGTGCATGTGTCAAACTAGTGCTGCATATCATGCTGTGAAGAAACGTAGAGCAAGAGCAGATATACATACGGCAATTGGCTATGTAAGTACACCACGATCTCAGGGGAGAGATGTAGGGAGGTGAAGACTAGGACAAGGGAGCAGGTTGCATGTGTCTATCAATATGTATATCTCCCCACTCTTCATTGAAATTGGTGATAAGTAAGTACCTATTGTTCCATTGCATCCTATGTAAGGAGGTCCACACACACAAGTTATTGGAGGTTTTGGTGTGATGGAATCCAGAGGAAGTTCATCATTGCTCCAAACCATTGCACGTCAGCCAACATCTGCGTCAGCCAACATCTGGATTATATTCAAAGGATGAAAACGTTTTCTCTCAGTATTTCTGAGGTACTAAGACCCAATAGTACACTTAATGAGTCTGACACGATCGCAATCTAGAGCAATCCAAGTAGTTTGAGACCTGGAGTCACTCCATTTACTGAGGTTGCAAATATATAAGTAGTGCTGAGAGATCAGGCGAAAAGAAGAGTAATGTCACTTAATTGTTCTACTTTTACATCTTCATCTACATGACTACTCTGCCAGAGGGTTCACAGAACCACTTTTAGACCTTTTTTCCCCGTTCCACTTCAAGTAGAATGAGGGAATGATAAACACTTAAATCTTTCAGTGTGAGCTCTGACTTCTCTTATTTCATTACAATGGTCATTTCTGCCCATATTTTTGTATTCAGAGGAAAGTTGATTATTGAAAGTTTGTGACATGATCTTGCCCCAGCAAAGTAAGTCTTCGTTTTATTGAATGGCACCCCAACTCAAATATAATATCCATGATACTCTTCCTTCTCTCAGTCCCCCCTCCCCCATTTCACAAAAAAAGGGGAGCTGCACTTATAATTTTTTTATGTCCTCTGTCAATTATATCTAGTAAGGATCCCATACTACATGACAGTATTCCAGAAGAGGACAGACAAGCATAGTGTAGGCAATCTCTTTAGTAGATTTGTTGCATCTTCTCAGTTTTCTGCTTCTTTTCCACATTTTCTAGGTGGTGTTTCCAATAAGCTGTTCATGACTGTAATCCCTGGGCAAGTAGTATGATTTATTGTACAACGCTAATTTAATGTTTGTTTTGCTATTGCTGCTTTTTGCAGAATATAGGTATCTTACTTACATCATTTTGCAATTCATTTTATTTTTCTGATAAATTTACTAGACAGTGAATGAAACATCATCTGCAATCAATACACAAGGGGGGACCCAAGAGTAACAGGAATTGGGCTGTGGTAGGGAGGAAGAGCGGGGGGAACCCATTGTTTGACCAAGTGTCCATTATAGTCACGCCCCGTGATTCAGTGTGCGTAGTTGTGTCACAGTGAGTGCATCGGTCCGCCTATTGGACTCTTTTTTTTTTTTTTTTTTTTTTTTTTTTTTTTTTTTTTGGGGGGGGGGGGGGGGGGGGGGGGGGATCATCCGTGGAAACTATAGTAATGCTTAAGACTGCTTATGGGGATGCTGCCCTAAGTAAAAGCAGAGTCTGTAAGTGGTTTTCACATTTTAAAAACGGAGAAATGTCAATTAAAGACCAACCCAGTTCCTAACGCCCCTCACCATCAAGAAGAGACGAAAACGTAAACAAAATCAATGCCCTCGTTCATGAAGACCATTGCCGAACCATTGATCAGCTCTGTGATATGTCTGGAATAGTTCAATTCAGAGGATTTTCTGAGAGGGGTTGCAGCCAAATTTGTCCTCGAATTCTCACAGATGAGCAAAGGGAGTGTCTACTTGAGGCATGTTTTTGAGCTTCAAAAATCAACTCAAAGAGAACCCTGAATTTTTTTTCCCAAGGTGCCTACTGGTGAGGAATCATGGTGCTATGGATATGGCCCTAAAACATAGCAGCAATCAAGCCAGTGGAAGACAAGTGGTTCTCCTCGTCCCAAAAAAAAGCTTGCCAAGTCACACATCAAGACAGTGCTCGTTTGTTTCTTCGACTGCAGGCATGTTGTGCACGTGGAGTTTGTTCCACTGGGTAAAATTGTCAACCAGGAGTTCCACTTGGAGGTTTTGAAAAGACTGAGGGAGAGGATCTGAACAAAAAGAGCAGATCTGTGGCACACAAGCAACTGGTTCTTCCGCCATCACAATGCACCGGCCCACACTGCACTCATTTCTTTTTGTTCCCCAGACACAAAAGGAAAGTGTTTTGCCACTGTAGAGGAGGTACAACAAAAATTGCTGGAAGATATACAGAACATCCCGATAAGAGAATTTAAAAACTGTTTTGAACAATTGGAAGGATTGTTTGAAGAAGTGTGTTATGGTCAATGGAGAATACTTTGAAGGTGATCGAAATTTGGAGTAAAAATATTAAAAAAACAAACACATTACAATTAATTTCCCATTTTTTTAATTTTCTTCATGTACACCAAGAAACTTGACGTCTTTACTGCGGAAGACAATGACAGTCTTCAAACGGTAGAAAACAGAAACAGGCAAAATGTATGTCCTTTCACCAAAATATGCACAAACAGTGCTGTATCCCTTCACCTAGCACTGAAGCATTGTATGTCCTGATAGTATATTTGTCGTCATGTTTGTGTAAATCTGAACTTGTTTGGACGCCTTCCACAAACATGTTAGGCTGTGATGGTTATATCAGCTTTTGATTCAGTGAATGTCATACGTTAACATGTTAATTACTAATGCTAGCTATAGGCTATTTTACATTGCCGCCTTACAGTGCATTGGTAATGCACCACTTTTTAACAGTTGCTATGTTTTTCAGTATTTGTCATTTTGTTGCAGTCTGCACACATGTATCTTCTCTCTACCAATTCAAATGCCATACCAATTTTATTTTAACTACATTAAACAGTGTTAACATGAAGATTTTGTTGAATCAAGTTTGTGGATGAAATGCTTTGAGATATTCAAGGTCAAGTGTCAAGGGTCAATGATCAAGGTCCTTAACTGTGCAGACTGTTTGAATATGGCTATGTTGCACATCATTTAAACGCTTGTTCCCAGACGTTTCCAAAATGTAGTGTTTCACAATTTCATCTCTCTACTTGGAGAGATGTTGCAGCCATTTTTGTCTGGAACGTTTTCCGAATTTCCTGCACATTTTCAGAACTGTATAGAAAGCAAATTGAAGGAATTCTGCTATCTTGGCAGCAAAATAACTCACAAAGGATGAAGTAAAGAGAATATAAGCAACAGACTAGCACAGGTGGAGAGAGTATTTGTCAGTACAAGAAGACTATTAGCATCAAACATTGGACTTAATTTGAGGAACACATTTCTGAGTATGTACGTCTGGAGCACAGCATTTTATGGAAGCGAATCAAGGACTGTAAGACAATCACGGAAGAGAATCAAAGGAGTTTAAATGTGGTATTACAGAAGGGCACTAAAAATTAAGTGGACTGATAAAGCAAGAAATGAAGTCCACAGAGAATCAGTGAGGAAAAGAATATGAGAGAAACACTAACCAGGAAGAGGAATAGGATTATAAGATGTATTAAGACATCAGTGAATAATCTCCGTAGCACTAGAGGGAACTGTAGAGAACAAAAGCTGTAGTGGGTTGTGCAGGCTGGAATACACCAACAAATAATTGAAGTGTTCTGTGGAAGTGTTGTGGAAACTGCTTTCTTCAATTAGTCCACGCGCTAGTCAAATGCCATACATTTAAGGAGGTGGGAAGAAAAATTTATTATCCAACAATCTTCCCAGCAACTTTTGTCACAATTACATTTTCTTAGCGCAAAGATGTGTAGAAGAGGAGGCAAGTTTGATAAAATGATAAGAATGGCTTAATGACCTGACCCCATGGGGGTCTTTCAAAACTTCACACGCACATAATGAAAGATGGGGATCAGAAGAAGATGAAAATAGTCGAATTTGTTCACCATGAAGGTACTGTTGGGGATTTAGCAATACAAGACTTCCCTCTATCATCAATGAATGAATAGCTGTGTCATTTTAGTAGGCAAACTCAACTGTAGCATACGAGAAAATTGTCTGCAGTACATCATTTACTATGGTTGATCTCCATGGGTAGAAAGGGATGGTTGTAAATATGTCCACTACCACTTGTTAGCTTTCTACATGCTGCTAGGAGCTGGAGTGGTGATCATAATATACACAGTATCATTAATTGCTGATATGCTGCAGTTTTATGGACAAATAGGGTAGTACCACCAGTCACATAAATCTCATCTCACCGAATCAATTTATGTCTGGAGAAATGAACCTGGTGTTAGGCTTGAATGTAGAATATGCCATAACCACACTCAACTAATGGAGGCATGTACTGCATGGAGTAGGCTCTCTCTTTTGATCTCATGAATCATGTCTCATCACAGGATTTTAAGCAGGCTTGAAGATATGAACAGTTCCATCTCTAATTAACGGCATGGCATTTGAATCCAGTTGATGTGGACAACCTCATGTATAAAGGCTCTGTTGTCAGTCACATCTTGACTGTTATTCAGAGCCACAGCGCTGCTCGTAGCATGATCTGAACTTGGCCAGTGAGTTGTGGCAGGTTGTAGGACTGGCAAATCTGTGTTGTGAGCAATTAGTGAGTCCACAGCTCATGGTCTTGTGGTAGCGTTCTTGTTTCCTGAGCGTGGGGTCCCGGGTTCGATTTCCAGCGGGGTCAGGGATTTTCTCTGCCTCAAGATGACTGGGTGTTGTGTGTCTTTCATCATCATTGACTTGCAAGTCTCCAAAGTGGCGGCAGCTAAAAAGGACTTTTAATTCCGGCGAATGAACACCCCGGATGGGGTCTTCCAGTCACCAATGCCGTACGATCATTTCATTTCAGTGATAATCAAAACTGCGACAGTCAATATAAGTGTTGACAACAGCTCTGGTAGCTCTTTAGTTGTTCTGGAGGTATGTTACACTGTGTTGGTCACCACTCCAGCAGCTGACTCTTAATAATGGATCGTGGTGTTCCCGAAGGTATGCCTCCACCATTTATTGCAGAGAAATTAAGTGAAGACTGAAGTGGCTGCACTGTCGGCAACTGTTGTAGATATCATATGTCTTGTGTGACAGTTAGAACTTGGCTACTAGTTGAGGGAGTCTGAGTTGGTTAGTAATGTTGACCACTTCAACTGCCTTGTTATACAACAAGAATCTGACAATGCAAGAATTTCTTGTAATGAAATTTTCTGTCTAACACTCAGTTCCTGGGTCATTCTATTTTCCATGATATTCTAATCATGATTAATCTATGACAAATTATCAACTTTGCAGTTTATGTGAGCTACCACAATTAGAAAATCTGGCTTGGCTCTTGAACTGTGTGCTGATACGTCCAACATGGAGGCAATTTAAGTAAAGTTTTAAGTTGACAATATATACCATGAACCAACACTAACATCGATAGATCTTTAGAATTTAAGGTCAGCAAGCATTTGTCAAGTTCAATAATGCAGATTTGGTTATTTTCCACCAATTTCTTGGTGAATCATTTAACTCTACCGGGGCAGCCTATTTCAGATTAGATTTAATTTTGACAACAGCTACCTTTTTATTGACATTTCTGATGCCTTCTTGATCACAAACCATATACACAAACTATATTTTTAATGTCACGTTTTCACTGGCCAAAATGATGGCGAGTGCAACCGATTTCACTTCTATTTTAATCATGCCAGCTTAAAAAAAATATACAAGTCTGTGTATGGTGACCAAGTTGTGACGTAGTTTCATAATGAGCAGTGTGAAACTGTGTTAAGTTTTTGTTATTTTCTCCCAACACAATCTTAAATGACCCCATGGCCAAGACACGGAAAAGGTTCTTCTTAACAGCAATAAAACACTTATTTGTCAACCACCTTGTGGGTTTCATCTAATTATTGAGGGATGAAATACAGCTTAATATTTTCACCCTCCCCATATATATCATCAAACATGCAGGTTGGCAACAGGGCAGAAACACTAATTTAATGATGTAGAATCACTAATACTTCTGTATGAGAATTGAAATACTTTAAATCACACAGTTTTTGTGACTCAAAATGAGTTGGCAATGCCTATGAACACTGCACACTGCATGGTTTCTTGAATTAACCTGAATAAATCACGGCAAGTAGAGCAGCGAATTTTTGTAGATACTTACGGAACCAAATATGTACATAAAGCAATGGGTATCACTGTGACAGTAATTGCCTTCATTAACTCTAAATAAAATATAAAACTTACAGTATTTCACGAGCTTCAAATACTGCTGGTGTCTCCAAGAATATGATGCGCCATGATATCGTGACATATTATCAAGTTACTGAAATCAGTTTTCTTAATTTCGTTAGATTCACTGAATGCAGTTCCTTGATCTTATGCCTAATGGCACATGAGCCATTCATTTGGCCGAGAGAGACTACAGGGAAAAAGATGTAGCAGTGCATTATATTCTATTCTTTGCAAGAAATAGTATAAGACTTCAGACTGAATTTCATTTAGTAATTTTGTATGTTGTTATGTTGTATCATCAATTTTCTCGATGCAAAATTTTTACAGGTACAATGTGGCCAAAAATTACTATTAAACTTCGAGCCTGAGTATACACAGAGACAATTTTTACCACCAAGAAGTAGAAACTGCAAGATCAGAAGTTTACAATAAGGCATCAATGTTATTCATTGGAGTTATCTTTCCTTTGATGTCCATAGTACTACAGAACCCAAAATATTTTGAAAATGAGCCTAATATTTCCTGTTTTATCTACTTATGTACATGCTACCCAGCACTACACAACTAAAATACACTTTATAAACACAAGAATTACCACTAACATGCATACTTATATAGCACATAAAATGATTTCCAAACTATAGATCACTTTATTTCCTTTAAGCAAGTTTTAAGCTTGAAATGCAATAAACTATCATGAAATCTGAATCCTATATTTGTAGCTTAAGTCAACAAAATGCTTTCAGCGCTTTACGCAGCTAACAAAGTTTTCCAAAAATTATATCAAGATTTAATCCAGGCATCACTAACAGGCCTCTATGATTATTAATGTGTTCTAAAGGTATTTACCCATATTATTTCCAAACCAATTAATCTTTATAATTAGTATGACAAATGGAGAGAACCTTAAGGCAGAACCATAACTATACACTGTACAATCAAGTGAAAATTACCTTGTCAAATCCCACAAGCAAGAATTGTATAGCAGCACATCAGGAGCTTTCTTAAGGCCTTTCTTTATATCAGTCATCAGCTGTTCAACGGCAACGTTATAACATCTTGTAATGAACTGGAACTCAATATGTACATTTGGTTCCTGTAAAACAAATGTTTCAAAAATCACTGTCGTACACTTCTTTAATTGCCATTTAAATGGAAATTTTCTGCTTATCTTGGTGTTATTCCATCTCATCTGCATCGTATTTATTCAACAATTATGGTAAGGTAGCACGAGGGTACAGAATTTATACAGAATTAAATCTGTGACTACTCCCATAAGCATTAGACATACACAGTTTCTGTACCCTCATCATTGTTTATAAATGAGGAAGCATATCTGTAGTTAATATTATTCTGGGGTTCATGTTGTTTAAACAATACATTAAAGCATCATTTTAATACATTGGACACTATGTCTTGTGTCATTCATTTGAGGTACTACTTGGGCAGCATGCTGTGGTTAGAATCTGATAACAGGTCCCTTTATATCACAGCACATAATATGTGGCATGGAGCTTCCACAGCCACACAGCTGGCTTAAGGGGAGCTTCTGAGTAGGTGATGACAAGAATCACCAATGAAAAAGCTGTGCAGCAATGATTTGTATGAACCATTTAGGAAAAAACCAGAAGATTGATTCCATGTAAATAAAATCTCAACTCAGGATGTGTATCTGTATTTGGTCATGTACTAAACTTTGATAGTCATACAACACCCTCTCACTTCCTCCTCCAGAGCACAAGCAGGCAGGCACGCAAGCAGAAGTGCATTCCCATGTCACTGTGGCATATAAGTACTGTCATTGGTTGGTCCCACCACAATGAAGATAGAACCTAGGCCATGCAGCAGGGCTGCACATGAAAAAGAGAATCTCACATGTAGCATGGAGATAAATATTACACTTTATGAAGGCATAGTTTAAAAGATACAAAAGTCATTAATAAAAAGACAAGTGCAGTGTTCTAGAATTTGTGATATTTACACATCATTTTTAGTCTTGTTTCCACATAAGGAAGATGCACATGAACAGAGTAACTTCAGTTTTATGACAGGCTACCAAGATAAGTATGTAGAGGCTTATCTCACGAGCGGTAAGATAGATACTGACTACAGGAAAATTAAAGAGACCTTTGGAGAAAAGAGAACCACTTGCATGAATATCAAGAGCTCAGATGGAAACCCAGTTCTAAGCAAAGAAGGGAAAGTAGAAAGGTAGGAGGAGTATATAGAGGGTCTATACAAGGGCGATGTTCTTGAGGACAATATTATGAAAATGCAAGAGGTAGAGGAAGATGAAATGGGAGATATGATACTGCGTGAAGAGTTTGACAGAGCACTGAAAGACCCAAGTCGAAACAAGGCCCCGGGAGTAGACAACATGCCAATAGAACTACTGACAGTCTTGAGAGAGCCAGGCCTAACAAAACTCTACCATCTGGTGAGCAAGATGTATGAGACAGGTGAAATTCCCACAGAATTCAAGAAGAATATAGTAATTCCAATCCCAAAGAAAGCAGATACTGACAGATGTGAAAATTACTGAATTATCAGTTTAATAAGTCACAGCTGCAAAATACTAATACGAATTCTTTACAGATGAATGGGAAAACTGGTAGAAGCTGACCTCGGGGAAGATCAGTTTGTATTCTGTAGAAATGTTGGAACATGTGAGGCAATATATAACCTTACGACTTATCTCAGAAGAAAGATTAAGGAAAGGCAAACCTACATTTCTAGCATTTGTAGGCTTAGAGAAAGCTTTTCACAATGTTGACTGGAATACGCTCTTTCAAATTCTGAAGGTGGCAGGGGTAAAATACAGGGAGCGAAAGGCTATTTACAATTTCTACAGAAACCAGTTATAAGAGTCGAGGGACATGAAAGGGAAGCAGTGGTTGGGAAGGGAGTCAGACAGGGTTGTAGCCTCTCCCTGATGATATTCAATCTGTATATTGAGCAAGCAGTAAAGGAAACAAAAGATAAGTTCGGAGTAGGTATTAAAATCCACGGAGAAGAAATAAAAATGTTGAGGTTTGCCGATGACATTGTAATTCTGTCAGAGACAGCAAAGGACTTGGAAGAGCAGTTGAACAGAATGGACAGTGTCTTGAAAGGAGGGTATAAGATGAACATCAACAAAAGCAAAACAAGGATAATGAAATGTAGTCTAATTAAATCGGGTGATGCTGAGGAAATTAGATTAGGAATTGAGACACTTAAAGCAGTAAAGGAGTTTTGCTATTTGGGGAGCAAAATAACTGATAATGGTCGAAGTAAAGAGGATATAAAATGGTTGGTTGGTTGGTTTGTGGGGGTTAAAGGGACCAGACTGTTACGGTCATCGGTCCCTTTTTCCAAATACTAAAAACACTCACAGAGAAGAAAAATGATCAACAGACGAGAAGACAGACGACACAGAACAAGAGAAACGTAGACAAGATGAACTAAAATTACACAGAGTGTGACGGTGGTTGGCCGACTGTTGTTGTTGTTGTCTTCAGTCCTGAGACTGGTTTGATGCAGCTCTCCATGCTACTCTATCCTGTGCAAGCTGCTTCATCTCCCAGTACCTACTGCAACCTACATCCTTCTGAATCTGCTTAGTGTACTCATCTCTCGGTCTCCCTCTACGATTTTTACCCTCCACACTGCCCTCCAATGCTAAATTTGTGATCCCTTGATGCCTCAAAACATGTCCTACCAATCGATCCCTTCTTCTAGTCAAGTTGTGCCAGACTTCTCTTCTCCCCAATCCTATTCAATACCTCCTCATTAGTTACGTGCTCTATCCACCTTATCTTCAGTATTCTTCTGTAGCACCACATTTCGAAAGCTTCTATTCTCTTCTTGTCCAAACTAGTTATCGTCCATGTTTCACTTCCATACATGGCTACACTCCAAACAAATACTTTCAGAAACGACTGCCTGATACATAAATCTATATTCGATGTTAACAAATTTCTCTTCTTCAGAAACGCTTTCCTTGCTATTGCCAGTCTACATTTTATATCCTCTCTACTTCGACCATCATCAGTTATTTTACTTCCTAAATAGCAAAACTCCTTTACTACTTTAAGTGTCTCATTTCCTAATCTAATTCCCTCAGCATCACCCGATTTAATTTGACTACATTCCATTATCCTCGTTTTGCTTTTGTTAATGTTCATCTTATATCCTCCTTTCAAGACACTGTCCATTCCGTTCAACTGCTCTTCCAAGTCCTTTGCCGTTTCTGACAGAATTACAATGTCATCGGCGAACCTCAAAGTTTTTACTTCATCTCCATGAATTTTAATACCTACTCTGAATTTTTCTTTTGTTTCCTTTACTGCTTGCTCAATATACAGATTGAATAACATCGGGGAGAGGCTACAACCCTGCCTCACTCCTTTCCCAACCACTGCTTCCCTTTCATGCCCCTCGACTCTTATGACTGCCATCTGGTTTCTGTACAAATTATAAATAGCCTTTCGCTCCCTGTATTTTACCCCTGCCACCTTTAGAATTTGAAAAAGAGTATTCCCGTCAACATTGTCAAAAGCTTTCTCTAAGTCTACAAATGCTAGAAACGTAGGTTTGCCTTTTCTTAATCTTTCTTCTAAGATAAGTCGTAAGGTCAGTATTGCCTCACGTGTTCCAACATTTCGACGGAATCCAAACTGATCCTCCCCGAGGTCTGCATCTACCAGTTTTTCCATTCGTCTGTAAAGAATTCGCGTTAGTATTTTGCAGTCGTGGCTTATTAAACTGATAGTTCGGTAATTTTCACATCTGTCAGCACCTGCTTCCTTTGGGATTGGAATTATTATATTCTTCTTGAAGTCTGAGGGTATTTCGCCTGTCTCATACATCTTGCTCACCAGCTGGTAGAGTTTTGTCAGGACTGGTTGTCCCAAGGCCGTCAGTAGTTCTAATGGAATGTTGTCTACTCCGGGGGCCTCGTTTCGACTCAGGTCTTTCAGTGTTCTGTCAAACTCTTCACGCAGTATCGTATCTCCCATTTCGTCTTCATCTACATCCTCTTCCATTTCCATAATATTGTCCTCAAGTACATCGCCCTTGTATAAACCTTCTATATACTCCTTCCACCTTTCTGCCTTCCCTTCTTTACTTAGAACTGGGCTGCCATCTGAGCTCTTGATATTCATACACGTGGTTCTCTTCTCTCCAAAGGTCTCTTTAATTTTCCTGTAGGCAGTATCTATCTTACCCCTAGTGAGATAAGCTTCTACATCCTTACATTTGTCCTCTAGCCATCCCTGTTTAGCCATTTTGCACTTCCTGTCGATCTCATTTTTGAGATGTTTGTATTCCTTTTTGCCTGCTTCATTTACTGCATTTTTATATTTTCTCCTTTCATCAATTAAATTCAATATTTCTTCTGTTACCCAAGGATTTCTAGCAGCCCTCGTCTTTGTACCTACTTTATCCTCTGCTGCCTTCACTACTACATCCCTCAGAGCTACCCATTCTTCTTCTACTGTATTTCTTTCCCCTATTCCTGTCAATTGTTCCCTTATGCTCTCCCTGAAACTCTGTACAACCTCTGGTTCTTTCAGTTTATCCAGGTCCCATCTCGTTAATTTCCCACATTTTTGCAGTTTCTTCAGCTTTAATCTACAGGTCATAACCAATAGATTGTGGTCAGAGTCCACATCTGCCCCTGGAAATGTCTTACAACTTAAAACCTGGTTCCTAAATCTCTGTCTTACCATTATATAATCTATCTGATACCTTTTAGTATCTCCATGGTTCTTCCACGTATACAACCTTCTTTCATGATTCTTAAACCAAGTGTTAGCTATGATTAAGTTGTGCTCTGTGCAAAATTCTACTAGGCGGCTTCCTCTTTCATTTCTTAGCCCCAATCCATATTCACCTACTATGTTTCCTTCTCTCCCTTTTCCTACACTTGAATCCCAGTCACCCATTACCATTAAATTTTCGTCTCCCTTCACTATATGAATAATTTCTTTTATTTCATCGTACATTTCTTCAATTTCTTCATCATCTGCAGAGCTAGTTGGCATATAAACTTGTACTACTGTGGTAGGTGTGGGCTTCGTATCTATCTTGGCCACAATAATGCGTTCACTATGCTGTTTGTAGTAGCTTACCCGCATTCCTATTTTCCTATTCATTATTAAACCTACTCCTGCATTACCCCTATTTGATTTTGTATTTATAACCCTGTATTCACCTGACCAGAAGTCTTGTTCCTCCTGCCACCGAACTTCACTAATTCTCACTATATCTAACTTTAACCTTTTTAAATTTTCTAACCTACCTGCCCGATTAAGGGATCTGACATTCCACGCTCCGATCCGTAGAACGCCAGTTTTCTTTCTCCTGATAACGACATCCTCCTGAGTAGTCCCCGCCCGGAGATCCGAATGGGGGACTATTTTACCTCCGGAATATTTTACCCAAGAGGATGCCATCATCATTTAATCATACAGTAAAGCTGCATGTCCTCGGGAAAATTACGGCTGTAGTTTCCCCTTGCTTTCAGCCGTTCGCAGTACCAGCACAGCAAGGCCGTTTTGGTTACTGTTGCAAGGCCAGATCAGTCAATCATCCAGACTGTTGCCCCTGCAACTACTGAAAAGGCTGCTGCCCCTCTTCAGGAACCACACGTTTGTCTGGCCTCTCAACAGATACCCCTCCGTTGTGGTTGCACCTACGGTACGGCCATCTGTATCGCTGGTCGAGAGCTCCCCACCAACGGCAAGGTCCATGGTTCATGGGGGGGGGGGGGGGCGGGGGGGGTTAGCCGACTATACAAACAAAAAGGGAATAGCCAACCACCGAGAAACAGATGAAAAAAAAAATATCAGACAAATCGTAGGCCATAGGCCAGAATCAACACAAAAACACACACACACTTACATTAAGCGATAAAATCCCCCTGCCCGAATAAAACGCAAAACTAAGTCCGCTATGGAAGAGTCGTCAGTTAAAAGCACGTATCAGGCACTGCAAAAGTCTGCCTGAGCACAGTTAAAAGGGCGCACTCCAACAGAATATGGACCACCATCAAGGACGCCCCACAACAACAAAGAGGTGGATCCTCACAACACAGTAAATAACTGTGTGTCAGTCGGGTGTGGCCAATGCAGAGCCGACAAAGGACGACTGAGTCCCTGCGGTTGGCTCGCATGGATGACTGCCACACAGTCGTCGTCTCCTTGATACGACGGAGTTTGTTTGGCACGGGTAGGTTGCGCCAGTCAGTGTCCCATAAACTGAAAACTTTGCGGCTTAATATTGCCCGCAAATCAGTCGCCGGGAGGCCAATCTCCAGAGATGGTGCACTGGTGGCCTCTTTCGCCAGGCGGTCAACAGTTTCATTTCCAGGTATCCCAACAATGCCTGGAGTCCAAACAAAGACCACAGATCTGCCGCAATGGGCAAGAGTATGCAGGGACACTTGGATAGCCATCACCAGAAGAGAATGAGGGAAACACTGGTCGAGAGCTCGTAAATCGCTCAGGGAATCGCTACAGATAACGAAGGACTCACCTGAGCAGGAGCGGATATACTCTATGGCTCGAAAGATTGCGACCAGCTCATCAGCAGTGTAAACGCTGCAGCCAGCCGGGAATGAACGTTGTTCACAATGTTCCCCTAGAGTTAGCGCATAACCGGCATGACCAGCAACCATCGAACAGTCAGTGTAGACAATGCCAGAGCCCTGATACGTGGCTAAGATGGAATCAAAGCGGCGGCGGAAGGCCTCCGGAGGGACTGAATCATTTGGGCCCTGTGCCAAGTCAAGCCTAAGGCAAGGGTGAGGCACAAACCACGGGGGTGTATGCAGAGGGGCCCAGAAAGGAGGTAGAACAGGGAAAAACCCAAGCCCGGAGAGAAACTCTTTGACACGTACGGCGATCAGACAACCCGACCGGGGCCAACGATCTGGCAGATGGACGACTGACTGCGGGAACAGGACACGATAATTTGGATGCCCGGGCAAGCTAAAAACATGTGCAGCATAAGCAGCCAGTAACTGTTGGCGTCGTAACCGCAGTGGAGGGACACCCGCCTCCACTAGTATGCTGTCCACAGGGCTGGTCCGGAAGGCACCAGTGGCAAGTCGTATCCCACTGTGTAGTATTGGGTCCAGCACCCGCAACGCAGAAGGGGATGTTGAGCCATAAGCCAGACTCCCATAGTCCATACGGGACTGGATTAACGCCTGGTAAAGCCGTAGGAGAGTAGATCGGTCGGCGTCCCACCTGGTGTGGCTCAGGCATCGCAGAGCATTTAGATGCCGCCAACACGCCTGTTTAAGCTCCCGAATATGAGGCAGCCAAGTCAACCAGGCATCAAAAACCACCCTCAAAAACCTATGTGACCCCACCACTGTAAGAAGCTCGCCGTCAAGATAAAGCCGCGGCTCCGGGTGAACAGTGCGTCGCCGGCAGAAATGCATAACGCAGGTCTTGGCTGCCGAAAACTGAAAACCACGCGCCTTGCGGATTGTGCCCTGTAGCTGACGTTCAACAGCTGCAATGCCAATAGAGCTGTAGTAAAGGCAGAAGTCGTCAGCATACAGGGAAGTAGAGACAGAATTTCCCACGGCCGCAGCGAGCCCATTAATGGCTATTAAAAACAGGCACACTCTTAAAACAGAACCCTGTGGCACACCGTTCTCCTGGACTTGGGAGGAACTATATGAGGCCGCGAGGTGCACGCGGAAGGTACGATACGACAGAAAATTGTGGATAAAGATCAGCAGAGGGCCTCGAAGACCCCATCCATGAAGTGCAGAAAGGATGTGATGACGCCATGTCATATCATACGCCTTCCACATGTCGAAAAAGACAGCGACCAGATGCTGACGGTGGGCAAAGGCAGTACGGATGGCCGACTCCAGGCTCACCAGATTGTCGGCGGCGGAGTGGCCTTTACGGAACCCACCCTGAGACGGAGCCAGAAGGCCCCGAGACTCCAGTACCCAATTCAAGTGCCGGCTCACCATCCGTTCAAGCAACTTGCAAAGAACGTTGGTGAGGCTAATGGGACGATAGCTGTCCACCTCCAAAGGGTTCTTCCCTGGTTTCAGAATGGGGACAACAATACCTTCTCGCCATTGCGACGGAAACTTACCCTCGACCCAAATACGATTGTAAAGGTCGAGGAGCCGTCGCTGGCAGTCCACTGAAAGGTGTTTGAGCATCTGACAGTGGATGCTATCTGGCCCAGGAGCGGTATCAGGGCAAGCGGCTAGGGCACTGCGAAATTCCCACGCACTGAATGGAACATTGTACGATTCTGGATAGTGGGTGTGAAATGAAAGGCCCCAATGTTCTGTCCGCTCTTTAATGGAGCGGAAGGCCAGGGGGTAATTTGCAGAAGCGGAACTCATTGCAAAATGCTCAGCCAAGCGGTTGCAATGACGTCGGAGTCAGTACAAAGTGCTCCATTCAGTGAGAGCGCAGGGACGCCGACAGGGGTCCGATAGCCATAGATGCGTCGAATCTTGGCCCAGACCTGAGGTGGAGTGACATGGAGGCCAATGGTGGACACATACCGCTCCCAGCACTCCCGCTTGCTTCGGCAGATAAGGAGGCGGGCTCGCGCACACAACCGTTTGAAGGCGATAAGGTGGTCTATGGAGGGATGGCGCTTGTGACGCTGGAGCGCCCGCCAGCGATCTTTAAATCGCTTCAGCGATCTCAGGTGACCACCAAGGCACAGTCCGCCGCCGAGGGGACCCAGAAGAACTGGGAATGGCAGATTTGGCGGCAGTAAGGATGCCGGTGGTGACCGATTGAACCACTGCATCAATGTCATCGTTAGAGAGAGGCTCAATAGTGGCAGTGGAGTAGAACAAGTCCCAGTCAGCCTTATTCAGAGCCCATCTGCTAGGGCGCCCAGAAGACTGACACTGTGGCAGTGACAGAAAGATCGGAAAGTGGTCACTACCACACAGCTCGTCATGCACTCTCCATTGGACAGACAGTAAGAAGGTAGGGCTACAGATCGAAAGGTCAATGGCGGAGTACGTGCCATGCACCACACTGAAGTGTGTGAAGGCACCATCATTTAATATCGAGAAATCGAGTTGCGCCAATAAATGCTCAACGATGGCGCCTCGACCTGTTGCCACTGACCCACCCCACAGAGGGTTATGGGCGTTAAAGTCACCCAGTAACAAGAAAGGTGGCGGCAATTGGGCTATCAAAGCAGCCAGGACATGCTGCGCGACATCACCATCCGGTGGAAGGTAAAGACTGCAGATGGTGTCCACATCCGAACAGCGACAGCCTCTAAAGGTGTTTGTAGAGGGATAGACTCGCTGTGAAGAGAATTCAGGACATATATGCAGACGCGACCAGACACCCTTTCATAAGCTGCCCGGTTCTTAAAATAACCCCGATAGCCACTGAGAGTGGGGGTCACATAGCCGGAAACCAAGTTTCCTGCAGAGCAATGCAGAGGAAAGGGTGAAGGCTGATAAGTTGCCGGAGCTCAGTTAGATGGTAGAAGAAACCGCTGCAGTTCCACTGGAGGATGGTGTTGTCCATGGCTGAGAAAGACGTGACGGGACTGGGAAGGCAGATTACGCCGCTGAGTCACCTGCTGCCTCCGACTGAGCACCTGGGATAGTGCTTTCCATGGCGTCTGAGGGACCGGCGAGATCGAGGTACTCAGCGGACGCCAGAATCTCCACCTAGTCCTCAGACGCAGAGCTTGTAGGAAGCAGTGGGACAGGTGCCGCAATGTCGTTAGCCTTGGGGACTTTCTTCTTCTTCTTCTTCTTCTTCTTCTTCTTCTGTTTCTCGCGCTGCGCCTTTGGTGGTTCAGGCTTCACAGGCTTCACTGGGTCAGTCTCAGGGACGGACGACGACCGTGAGACCCGACGACCAGGGACTGGTGGTTGTTTCAGCCACTTGCGGGTGTCCGCTTTTCCACTTCTCCGGCTGGGAAGGGGGAGCTGATGTCCCCGATGGTTGGGAGGGTGTTGCTCCTGAAGGAGATGGAGCAGGAACAACAGGGTGTGAAGTGCCCCCCCACAACCAAGGGGGCTGTTGGAATCTGCCCAATCAGAGAACCAACCGGACGGGATGACACAGGAGATGGAAGAACTGTCGTTGCAGCAGCAGCATATGTTGACGCACAGGATGGAGCCTCTCATATTTCCGCCTAGCCTCAGAGTAGGTCAGGCGGTCCAAGGTTTTATATTCCATTATGTTCCGTTCTTTCTGGTAGATCCTACAGTCCGGCGAGCAGGGGGAATGGTGTTCTCCGCAGTTGACACAGATGGGAGGCAGAGCACATGGAGTATTGGGATGCGAAGGACATCCACAATCTCGACATGTGATGCCAGAAGTACAGCGGGATGACATGTGCCCAAACTTCCAGCATTTAAAGCACCACATGGGAGGAGGGATATATGGCTGCGCATCACAGCAGTAAACCATCACCTTGACCTTTTCGGGTAAAACATCACCTTCGAAGGCCAAGATGAAGGCACCGGTGGCTACCTAATTATCCCTCGGACACCGATGGACGCACTGGACGAAGTGAACACCCCGTCATTCTAGATTGGCACGTAGTTCATCATCGGACTGCAGTAGAAGATCCCTGTGGAATACAATACCCTGGACCATGTTTAACCTTTTATGGGGGGCGATGGTGACAGAGACATCCCCCAACTTGTCACAAGTGAGCAACCTCCGTGACTGGGCAGAGGATGCTGTTTTGATGAGAACCGACCCTGAGCGCAATTTGGACAAGCCCTCCACTTCCCCGAACTTGTCCTCTAAATGCTCCACAAAAAACTGGGGCTTGGTCGACATAAATGATTCCCCATCAACTCGCGTACACACAAGGTACCGGGGTGAATAATCTCCACTGCCTTCTTTAGCCATATGTTCCTCCCATGGAGTGGCCAGGGAGGGAAACGATCTCGGATCAAATTTCTTCCCGTTGACGTTAGACTTCGATCGCTTAGAGACTGCTGGTGGAGGCCCACCAGCGAGAGATGATGTACCACGCTTCATTGCGGGTCATCTGCCCTGATGCCACCCACTTCGACCAGGGGCTCTCCCCATGGGCACCACCCAACCGCAGCAAAGATCACCTGGCAGGATGGCCTTTGCCGGGAGTCCTGATGCCCCAGAGGGATAGGCATCTACTCCTCGGCATACGTGGGGAGGTAGCAGCTCAGGCATCAACAGTGCGATCCCTGTGTAGTCAGGGGGCTACCACCAAGAGGGTACATGACAACCCCACCACAACGGACTGGCTACCGTGCTGGATTTCGGGTGTCAAAATATCCATGTACATCACGAGGGAAAAGATGGAAGTGCACTATGGAGGGAATGTACGCTACCCAGAACACACTGCAGCAGATGCGGCCGGAAGCTCGATGTAAGTCCAACTCCATGACAATATCGGGTGTGCCAGATCTTCGGGCAAGATGGATATATAATACACCACGTAAGGCGTCCTTCCCCAAATGGTACGCACTAACAGAAAATTTTGGTAGGTAGTGGTCAAACCCCTTAGGGGACCATCACATTAAGGCCAAAACGTTTGAGACTCCTTTTAGTCGCCTCTTACAACAGGCAGGAATACCGCGGGCCTATTCTTACCCTGAACCCGCAGGGGGGGTAGAAAATGTAGACAGGCAATGGCAATGAAAGTGTTTCTGAAGAAGAGGAATTTGTTAACATCAGGTGTAAATTTAAGTGTCAGGAAGTCATTTCTGAAAGTATTTGTATGGAGTGTGGCCATGTATGGAAGTGAAACATGGACGATAAATAGTTTAGACAAGAAGAGAATAGAAGCTTTCGAAATGTGGTGCTACAGAAGAATGCCGAACATTAGATGGGCATAACTAATGAGGAGGTATTGAATAGAATTGGGGAGAAGAGAAGTTTGTGGCAAAACTTGATTAGAAGAAGGGATTGGTTGGAAGGACATATTCTGAGGCATCAAGGGATCACCAGTTTGGTACTGGAGGGCAGCGTGAAGGGTAAAAGTCGTAGAGCGAGACCAAGAGATGAATATACTAAGCAGATTCAGAAGGATATAGGCTGCAGTAGGTACTGGGAGATGAAGAAGCTTGCACAGGATAGAGTAGCATGGAGAGCTGCATCAAACCAGTCTCAGGACTGAAGAACACAACAACAACAACCAAGATAAGAGTAATTAATGTTCTACAACAAAACAAAATAGTAATTAAGGTATGAAATCTAAATAAAGGCCCATTAAAGAAGGCACAGGTGTGCTAAAACATGCTTAGGAACAGTAATCAAGAATTTTTATCTTTGAAAAACATACGTATCACATTCCTATCATTACTTCTGCCAGTTCTGTATCTGGGGCGTGCACAAATCAAGGAATGAACATTGACATCCGAGTTTTACTTTTGATGTATGCAACTTGCTCCTCTATCATAAATATTAACCAACTGGCCACCTCAAAATGGCTGCCAAATGTTAGCTGCAAAGTCGATCTAGTGGAACGAAAGGTGTACCCCCATAGTCAGTAACAGTGACTTTATAGACAATTAAGAAAGGCATGTTTTAGGCTTGATAAAACTAATAGCTCCACATCCGAAACCTAGTAGCAATAGTAACAATGTTAGTGAATACGAGATAGAGATTGAAATGAATATGGACCAAGCAATGATGGTGACAGATTAAATGTAGTACGGCCTTCCATGAGAAAAATTACCTCAAAACTGACATAGGCTGGAAGCAGAAGTTGAAAATACCGCTTCAGTTGTAAATTTCTTTACTTTCACACGACAGGTTTTGGACTGTTATAAGCCGAACTTCAGGTGTGCTATGGCCCCTGAGAGCCATACGTACCAGGCGTGGTGTGCTGCCAATGAGTGCAGAACTCCCTGTTCTGCACACATAAGCAGCACACCGTGCCTGGTACAGACGGTGCTAAGGGACCAACAGCACAGCTACGACAACTGAAGATCGGCTTATAACAGTCAGAAACCGGTTATGTGAAAAAAAGAAATTTACAACTGAAGCACTATTTTCAATCTCTGCTGTAATGCTCAGTTGCGGATGTTCTTCCAGCAGCATAGGCTGGAAGATGAAGGTCCATACTGGTGCACTCAAAGCAAGAAATTTGATGCACGAAAGAGACATCCAATGGCATAAGGAAAACTATTCATATATATACTATCAATTCTAAGCCACACTTGTCAGTGTCTCCTTGGCAAAAAGAAAGTTTAAAAATTGTAACCAACACTCCAGCAACTGCAAATTATTTAGTATAGTCCGAAGCAATATCTGAACAGAATTTTGGGACACACATTCTAATCCACATGGTATTAAATCAGTGAGCAATTCAGAGTGCCTATAGCATTATTTCTGAAGCAGAAATTACAGGAACAATATCATCCACTCTTTGTGAAATAAAAGTGAAGTGAATGAGGTACGCCATATGCAAATCACTCCCCAAGTTATTATTCACTGCAGGCACTGTGAATCTATTCCATACATTCCAGTATTGAAACAACTGCTGTATTTTCATTGCTGGCATACACCTAAACAGTTTTGCTGTCAATATCACAGCAGTCAACATACTAAGGAACAGTGCCATCTCAGTATCTCTTTCTTACACTGTGAGTGGATGCACAAAACCACAAACCAAAAATGTAGAATATTTCTGTTTAGGGAAAGAATTAATGAAATAATTGTACAAAAGAACACTGGAGCTTCAAAGAAGCTGGCATTTATGTAATGCAAAACATGCTCAGACTTCAGTCTTTCCTTTTGCCCGCAAACACCAACATACCTCAAACTCAACAATATGAACTTATGGGAATGAGGAAGTAAGTTGATCCCCTCCTCTCTTCCTCCTTCTTCTCCTTGTCTGTAAGAAGAGCTGTTCTGGTAAAAAATAGGCTTTTGGAAGCAAGCAGAGACATGTGGCATATGCTAGCAATCTGCTAATTCCACTATTAAGAGTGGAGAATTAGAGGCTGGAAATGCAAGTAAGTCCAAGAAATTAAGAAATCACAGAAGCTATAATTATTCTCATCAATTGTTAAATGACCCAAGAGTTAGTTTCAGCAATGTGCTTTCACGTTATGCTGAGTCTATGATGCTCACAACAGTCGGGAGAGTGCCCATAATGACAGAATGGGTGACACCATACTCTTGTTGATGAATAATTAATTGCTATTATCAATAGCAACTCCCCAACAATGGCTACTGCTCCTGACAGAGAAAAATCTGCATTAATTTGACACAGCTCTCCCTCTGCATCACGATAATGCCAATGGGAAGTGCTCCAGGACATTTTAGGATTGAATTATTATCCAATACTTAATTAAGATCATGTCTATATAGAGTCACTACCAACAAGTAGACCCCACATCCAGATGGAATGTTAAAAAGCGATATCAGGAATGTTATAAAAAAATTATAATAGAAGAAATACGAGAATTTCAATAACGGATTAACAAGTTTATCTTCTTAGCTAAACAAACAGCTAACATACGTATCTCTGCTCTAAGGAGCAACAATGAAGACAAATTACAGACAGTTGTCTAGCGGAACATATACTGTGCAGGCCATAGCAAGAAGAAGATTAGCTCTATATTTAAAAAAAAGAACACCACTGCAAGATTGATAAGTTTTTGACAGTACAGGTGAACAGATGCAGAAAGAAAAATTTTTGAAGGTGTATTAAGGGAAAGCTGGTTTCAGTACTGTGATTGGATAGAGCCATTCTTGCACAGAATTATGCCAGCTTGTACCTAAAATAAAGATTTTTTTTCTGTTAGGATCTGCAGCCTCTAAATAGTATTGAATAAAGATTGTAAAGTTGAATGATTGTAGGTGGTTCAACAAGAAGTGTGTGCAAAAGAGGCGATACAAAGGTGCTTGAAGATGACTTGTGGCTAAAATTAGGCAGACACACGATTTAAATGAAAAATGTTTACATTAAAGCCTATGACAGACCATGTTTCCTTTTGTAAAACAAAGATGTTCAATTTCACGGAAATGAAAAAGGTCATTAACTATGTACTCCTTATACAGAACAACTGATTAATCTCTCTCTCTCTCTCTCTCTCTCTCTCTCTCTCTCTCCCCCCCCCCCCCCCCCCCAACCCCTCTCCCCCCACACCATCATAAAACTGGGTATTATATTACAGGATGATCCAAAACTTGCCATCATAAGTACTTCCTGTACTGTGAAGGTTATATGAGGAATGTTGTTGGGTGTTTCAGATTCCCGATCTTAAACGAAACAAAGATTCTTCTATCCCATTCACCTACGGGCCAATACCATCATCTTCAAGTTGACACTTGGATAAACAGTTGAAAGTAAGTTATGGTGGTGGACAGAGAATAATAATATTCTATCAAAGACCCAGTTTGTATTTTGGAAGAAAAAGAAAGGGTGCTCCTGATAACCACAGGGATTCTGAGAACTGATGTTCAATGGATCATCATTGATGATTCTTTTTTGTTCTCCAATATTCGATGATATAGATGGAGTTTACAATGTGTAAAATTGCAGTGTTGGAAAGAACGCAGAAACTTTTTTTCTGGTAAAGTATTAGCGCTGCAAATGAGTTAAAACACAATTACAAAATCATTGGACCATGGTTAGTCAACAGCATATTCTATCACTGAGCAAATGATAGGACAAATGCAAGATCTTTACAAATGGTTCATGCCAAGAGTAGCTGTCTTGCAATTAGCTGATCATTTTTGCTTGTATTCAACTGCTTATTCTGTTAAAACAACAAAAGAAATTATGCATCATGGTGCATCAAAGCAGATAATTCACCTGAGGGAGAACAATCTGGAGTTAATGTTGGAAAAATAACAGTGATTTTTACATAAAGAAGAGTTCCACATTTTCTCAGTAGTATTAAGATTGGTCCCCCCCCATGAACCATGGACCTTGCCGCTGGTGGGGAGGCTTGCGTGCCTCAGCGATACAGATAGCCGTACCGTAGGTGCAACCACAACAGAGGGGTATCTGTTGAGAGGCCAGACAAACGTGTGGTTCCTGAAGAGGGGCAGCAGCCTTTTCAGTAGTTGCAGGGGAAACAGTCTGGATGATTGACTGATCTGGCCTTGTAACAATAACCAAAACAGCCTTGCTGTGCTGGTACTGCGAACGGCTGAAAGCAAGGGGAAACTACAGCCGTAATTTTTCCCGAGGGCATGCAGCTTTACTGTATGATTAAATGATGATGGCATCCTCTTGGGTAAAGTATTCCGGAGGTAAAATAGTCCCCCATTTGGATCTCCGGGCGGGGACTACTCAAGAGGATGTCGTTATCAGGAGAAAGAAAACTGGGGTTCTACGGGTCGGAGCGTGGAATGTCAGATCCCTTAATCGGGCCCCCGGAGTCGACAACATTCCATTGGAACTACTGACGGCCTTGGGAGAGCCAGTCCTGACAAAACTCTACCATCTGGTGAGCAAGATGTATGAGACAGGCAAAATACCCTCAGACTTCAGGAAGAATATAATAATTCCAATCCCAAAGAAAGCAGGTGTTGACAGATGTGAAAATTACCGAACTATCAGTTTAATAAGTCACAGCTGTAAAACGCGAGTTCTTTACAGACGAATGGAAAAACTGGTAGAAGCCGACCTCGGGGAAGATCAGTTTGGATTCCGTAGAAATGTTGGAACACGTGAGGCAATACTGACCCTACGGCTTATCTTAGAAGCTAGATTAAGAAAAGGCAAACCTACGTTTCTAGCATTTGTAGACTTAGAGAAAGCTTTTGACAATGTTGACTGGAATACTCTCTTTCAAATTCTGAAGGTGGCAGGGGTAAAATACAGGGAGCGAAAAGCTATTTACAATTTGTACAGAAACCAGATGGCAGTTATAAGAGTCGAGGGACATGAAAGGGAAGCAGTGGTGGGGAAAGGAGTAAGACAGGGTTGTAGCCTATCCCCGATGTTATTCAATCTGTATATTGAGCAAGCAGTAAAGGAAACAAAAGAAAAATTCGGAGTAGGTATTAAAATCCATGGAGTAGAAATAAAAACTTTGAGGTTCGCCGATGACATCGTAATTCTGTCAGAGACAGCAAATGACTTGGAAGAGCAGTTGAACGGAATGGATAGTGTCTTGAAAGGAGGATATAAGATGACAATCAACAAAAGCAAAACGAGGATAATGGAATGTAGTCGAATTAAGTCGGGTGATGGTGAGGGAATTAGATTAGGAAGTGAGACACTTAAAGTAGTAAAGGAGTTTTGCTATTTGGGGACCAAAATAACTGATGATGGTCGAAGTAGAGAGGATATAAAATGTAGACTGGCAATGGCAAGAAAAGCGTTTCTGAAGAAGAGAAGTTTGTTAACATCGAGTATAGATTTAAGTGTCAGGAAGTCATTTCAGATTTATTTGTATGGAGTGTATGGAAGTGAATCATGGACGATAAATAGTTTGGACAAGAAGAGAATAGAAGCTTTCGAAATGTGGTGCTACAGAAGAATGCTGAAGATTAGATGGGTAGATCACATAACTAATGAGGAAGTATTGAATCGGATTGGGGAGAAGAGAAGTTTGTGGCACAACTTGACCAGAAGAAGGGATCGGTTGGTAGGACATGTTCTGAGGCATCAAGGGATCACCAATTTAGTATTGGAGGGCAGCGTGGAGGGTAAAAATCGTAGAGGGAGACCAAGAGATGACTACACTAAGCAGATTCAGAAGGACGTAGGTTGCAGTAGGTACTGGGAGATGAAGAAGCTTGCACAGGATAGAGTAGCATGGAGAGCTGCATCAAACCAGTTTCAGGACTGAAGACCACACAACAACAACATTAAGATTGGTGTAATAAATACCTCACTTGGGGCAGAAACATAGATGAATGCAATGAGATGTGTAACTGGCAGATGGTGAGGAACGTACCTGAAAACCCTGTTCACCTTACGTAATATTCTTGAGAGATTTATCTTTGATTGTGAATGTCTACTTTATGGTCCGATGATAAGAAATTCCATAACCAAAACTGACATACTTCAATACTGCTGCCTTTAAATATGCACTCCAGCCATGCTGTTCTCACCAACGAATACTTTTTTTGTTCGCACCATGAAACAATCTATCACACTAATCATGATAAATGTATTAAAAACAAAGATTCCAAGACTTACCAAGTGGGAAAGTGCCAGTAGATAGGCACAATAAATAAAACACACAAACACACACACAGGATTTCGAGCTTTCGCAACCGGTGGCTGCTTCGTCAGGAAAGAGGGAAGGAAAAGGAAAGATGAAAGGATGTGGGTTTAAAGGGAGAGGGTAAGGAGTTATTCCAATCCCGGGAGCGGAACGACTTACCTTACGGGGAAAAAAGGATAGGTATATACTCGCGCGCACACATGCACGCACGCACGTACGCACACGCACCCATCCACACACACACACACACACACACACACACACACACACACACACACATCCGTCCATACATACACAGACACAAGTGTGTGTGTGTGTGTGTGTGTGTGTGTGTGTGTGTGTGTGTGTGTGTGTGTGTGTGTGGGCGCGCGCGCGAGTGTACACCTGTCCTTTTTTCCCCCCTAAGGTAAGTCTTTCCGCTCCCGGGATTGGAATGACTCCTTACCCTCTCCCTTAAAACCCACATCCTTTCATCTTTCCTTTTCCTTCCCTCTTTCCTGACGAAGCAGCCGCCGGTTGGGAAAGCTCGAAATTCTGTGTGTGTGTGTTTGTATGTTTTATTTATTGTGCCTATCTACCGGCGCTTTCCCGCTTGATAGGTCTTGGAATCTTTGTTTTTAATATATTTTTCCCATGTGGAAGTTTCTTTCTATTTTATTTAGTCATGATAAATGTTTTTCTATGATTAAAGATTATTGCACGTAGTACTTCATGTTCAAAATTATACCTTCCACAAGGACTCTGGTGATTCAGTGACCAGTGGTGCCTTGGTTACAGAATGGCAAGTGAGAAATGTTGTGCAGACTATTTTACATTTATTTCAATCTGATTTGGCGGCATGGGGCAATGCCGGAAGGAAATCGTATAGATGTGCTGGGGATAACTGGATACAATTGTCCATCACCATCATTCCTTACAGCAGTTAACTTGGTGTCCAACAGACTGGTAAGGACCATGCCAATGATTCTGGATTCTGAATATATCAAGGGGCTTCATAAATCCCATGTGACCTGAAGCCATATGTTTGGTCGTAAATAAGCTGAGATGACAATCCTTTCAATCAATTTGGGTCACAATCCATTTTATACAATGATCCATCTGTTAATTTGACCCCTTTGACAGCTTCTTTTACTCTAAGGCCTCTGGGGTCCTCAGTAAAGCTATAGGTTCCCTTTGTTTGACTGAAGTGGTGTTCGTTATCGCAGCAGTCACTGAGAAATCAGAAGTGCTGTAACATACTTCCAATGGAAAGGCAGTTGACACCTTTGTGTTTGTGTCCATTTTTGAACAGTGTGATGTCATTTTCCCAAAGCTTCAGTGGTAGTCACGTCAGTCATCCTGATGGAGCCTTCAGGTACGTCAACCACCTTTAAAAAAAGGCCATCTCTAAAAAAGGGTTTCAGTAACAACAGTGAGTGGTCTGTTACACACGAGGGATAGTCATGAAGATTTAATTATCATTTTTAAAAAATCAAGCAGACCTACAAATGTAACTACAATATGATATATGTTCCCCAATGATGGATGACTTGAGGAAGACTTTGGCTGTAGAAGTCAGCATTTTTGCTGTTCAGTAAACATTTCACCTCAAATTTCACATCATCGTTCTTGAAACACCTGCCATGATTGGTTCCTTCATTCACAGATATAGGAAAAGTCATTGAATGGCAGATCAAGAGAACTGATGTGTGACACAAAATTTGATTGCTAAAGAAGCAGCATGCAGAATGTGGCAGGGCACTTTAGAGGAAAAATACTGCCCCTTAAACAGGTTCCCGTGATGTTTATCTTGGCAACCTCCCATAACCTCATCCGAGATTTCAGTAGCATGTTCCTGTGTCATTCTGCCCCCTCAGGGCATAATCCCTTAACATCACATCAGGCAATCTTAAAAAAACACTGCTTTGCTCAATAAGGGATGGCCTTTTAAGCACTGGTGAATCCACATGTTTCGACTGCTTGTTTCACTTCTTTGTGTTGGGGTCATAAAACATAAAATCACCACTCATTCACAGTGAGTGAGCAGCTAAGGAACTCATCTGGGGTGGGCTGACACAAATGCAACACTTCCACTACTGCCTCTGGGTGTGAGCACTGGAAGATATCACCAACTGTTCTTTTTCTGACTCTTTAATGAGATTTATTGTAACACTAGTATCATCAACAGGAAGAACTTTGCTTGCTGAATGTTAAGTGGAAGGTCATTCACATATATATGGAATAGTAGTGGGGCCCAAAATTGTGCTATGTGACAAGTGGATGTACAAACAGCATTCTCTGTCGAGCAACGCTTCTGGAATCCAAAATGTGATATGCTAAGGAAATCATTTCTGTTTAAGTGAGCAACTATTGCCAAGTAACTTACATTTGCTGATATACTGGAAAAAGATGTCATTAAGGAAATTGGATGATAATTGTTTCAGACTGTCTTGTCACTTTTCTTATGAAGTAGTTTAATAACTGCATATTGTCACCTGTCTGGAAAAATACCCTGTGCCACTGATGCATTGCTTATTTGATTTGATTTGATTTAATTTAATTAATTATTCATTCCATAGACCCACAAAAGAGGGGATCCTCCTGGGGGTGGAACAAAACAGATAAACATAATACAAAAACGTAATTACAAAAACCTGAGTTTCATTAATTTTAATGATCCTCAGACAATAAACAGTAAAATTATGTACACAAATTAAAATTAAAGTTCTAATATTTACAGGTTTAATACTTACATCTGCTTTCTTAACGTCCATCATTCACACAGTAGCTAGTTACTTGGCTATTAAAACCAAGTATTGTCAAAAATTAAAGTATAATAAATTTTCATTACAATGATCTACTGCACTTGTTGAGAAATTCATTGATGGAGTAGGAGGAGTTGGCCACCAAAAATTCTTTTAAATTATGTTTAAATTGTGTCTTGGCTGAAACTAAACTCTTAATGGTTGCTGGTAACTTACTGAAAATATCCATTGCTGAATACTGGACTCCTTTCTGGGCAAGAATAAGTGATGTTTAATATTTATGGATATTGTTCTTATTCCTAGTATTGATACTGTGTCCTAAGCAGTTAGTTGGAAAAAGAGATGTATTATTTACAACAAACTTCATTAAGAAATAAATATACTGAGAAGCTATGGTTAGTATGCCCAATTCTTTGAATAGGTCTCGACATGATGTTCTTGGATTTACACTACACATTACTCCCACTATACGCTTCTGTACTGCAAAAAGTTTTTCTCGGTTTGTGGAATTACCCCAAAATATGATACCATATGGCATAATGGAGTGAAAATAAGCAAAATATGCAAGTTTTTTTTTTTTTTTTTATATTTATATCTCCTATGTCTGACATCATTCACATTGCAAACACAGACTTGTTTAGGCACTTTAGGAATCCGTCAGTGTGTCACTCCCAACTGAATTTATTATCAAGTTGTAATTCAAAGAATTTTACACTCTGAGCTTCGCCTATTTCCATGTTGGCATATTTTATGCACACACTAGAAGGAAATCTCTTCGAAGTTCTGAACTGCATATAGTGGGTCTTTTCAAAGTTTAATGACAGTGAATTGGCTATGAACCACTTGGGGGTTTTTCAGGTTAGAGAATTCCCTCCCTAGGCCGAACAAGACACCGACTGAAACGCGACAAGGTAGTAGTAGGCAAAACGCAACAGGCAATAACAATATAAATGTGATAATAGTAAACTGCAGGAGTGTGTATACAAAGCTCCCATAACTGCTCTCATTAATAAACAGTCACAATGCCCAAATAGTACTAAGGACAGAAAGTTGGCTGAAACCAGATGTAAACAGTAATGAAATTCTAAACTCAGATTGGAATGTATACTGCAGAGACAGGCTGCACAGTGAAGGGGGAGGCGTGTTTATAGCGATAAGAAGCGCAATAGTATCGAAGGAAATTGATGGAGATCAGAAATGTGAAATAATTTGGGTGAAGGTCACGGTTAAAGCAGGTTCAAACATGGTAATTGGATGTCTCTATAGGTCCCCTGGCTCAGCAGCTGTTGAGGCAGAGCACCTGAAGGAAAATTTGGAAAAAAATTCGAGTAGATTTCCCCACCATGTTATGGTTCTGGGTGGAGATTTCAATTTGCCGGATGTAGACTGGCAAACTCAAACGTTTATAACGGGTGGCAGGGACAAAGAATCCACTGAAATTTTTTTAAGTGCATTATCTGAAAGCTACCTTGAGCAGTTAAACAGAGAACCGACTCTTGGTGATAACATATTAGACCTTCTGGTGACAAACAGACCCAAACTATTCAAAACAGTTAACACAGAACAGGGAATCAGTGATCATTAAGCGGTTACTGCATCAATGATTTCAGCCATAAACAGAAATAATAAAAAAGGTAGGAAGACTTTTCTGTTTAGAAAAATTGACAAAAAGCAGATTTCAGCGTACTTGAGGGCTCAACACAAAAGTTTTGTCTCAAGTACAGATAATGTTGAGGATCAGTGTTCAAAACCATTGTACAATATGCATTAGATGAGTATGTGCCAACCAAGATCGTAAGAAATGGAAAAGAGCCACTGTGGTACAACAACCGAATTAGAAAACTGCTGCGAAAGCAAAGAGAACTTCACAGCAAACATAAACATAGCCAAAGACAAACAAAAATTACACAAAGCAAAATGTAGTGTGAGGAGGGCTATGCAAGAGGCGTTCAACGAATTCTAAAGTGAAGTTCTATGCACTGACTTGGCAGAAAATCCTAAGAAATTTTGGTCCTATGTCAAAGTGGTAGGTGGATCAAAACAAAATGTCCAGACACTCTTTGACCGAAATGGTACTGAAACAGAGGATGACAGACTAAAGTCCGAAATACTAAATGCCTTTTTCCAAAGCTATTTCACAGAGGAAGACTACAGTGTAGTTCCTTCTCTAGATTGTCGCACAGATGATAAAATGGTAGATATCGGAATAGACGATAGAAGGATAGAAAAACAACTAAAATCTCTCAAAAGAGGAAAGACTGCTGGACCTGATCAGATACCAGTTCAATTTTACACAGAGAACACGTAGGAACTTGCCCCCCTTCTTGCAGTACCATAGGTCTCTAGAAGAATGTAGCATTCCAAAGGACTGGAAAAGGGCACAGGTCATCCTTATTTTCAAGAAGGGACGTCAAACTGATGCGCAGAACTTTAGACCAATATCTCGAATGTTGATTAGTTGTAGAATTTTGGAACACGTATTATGTTCGAGTATAACGACTTTTCTGGAGACTAGAAATCTACTCTGTAGGAATCAGCATGGGAGAGCAGCGTACTTTGTTACAGGATCATTTAGTAATCACGAAAGAATTACAGAAATGACAGGTAAACTCCAGTGGAAGACTCTGCAAGAGATATGCTCAGTAGCTCGGTACGGCTTTTGTTGAAGTTTCGAGAACATACCTTCACCGAGGAGTCAAGTAGTATATTGCTCTCTCCTACATATATCTCGCGAACAGACCATAAGGATAAAATCAGAGAGATTAGAGCCCACACAGAGGCATATCAACAATCTTTCTTTCCACGAACAATATGAGACTGTAATAGAAGGGAGAACCAACAGAGGTACTCAGAGTACCCTCCACCACACACCGTCAGGTGGCTTGCAGAGTATGGATTTATATGTTATTAATAATGTCAGTAAAAATTTGATTAGCTGCCCTTCCTAAATTTATATATGATTTACTATTTATTGCAATGTTTGTATCATCTGCAAATAAGACAAACTTGGCATATGGTAATGTAACAGATGACAGGTCATTAATATACACAAGAAAAGGTAGTGGACCTAATATGGAACCTTGGGAAACACCACATTTAATTTTTTTTTTTTCCCCACTCAGATGATGTGCGATTGCTACTGCTGAAGTGTTACACAATGACACCCTTTGTTTTCTATTAGTAAGATATAACTGAAACCAATTTGCAGCACTACCAGTGATGCCATAATATTTTAATTTACTTAAAAGAATGCTGTGATTCACACAATCAAAAGCCATTGACAGGTCACAGAATATGCCAGTTGCCTCTAATGAATTAAGGACATTTTCACTGTATGTGTAAATAGCCTTCTCAATATCAGAACCCTTAAGGAACCCAAACTGTGGCTTTGACAGTATGTTTTTTTTTTTTTTTTTTTTTTTTTTTTTTTTTTTTTTTTTTTTTTTTTTTTTGCTAAGGTGCTTAAGTAGACATTTGAACATAACCTTTTCAAAGATTTTAAAAAAGCTGCCAAAAGTGAGATCGGCATTTCTTTGTCCCCTTTCTTGTGGAAAGCATATTTAAGCCAGTCCAGGAATGTTCCTGTGATAAGTGATTGATTAAACAAATAACACTATTTTATTAACTTTGTTGATATGTTATCATAACCACTAGAATGCTTTGATTTCAAGGACTTTATGATGTATTCTATTTGTTTGGGTGAAGTAAGTGTCAATTCCACTTTACTGATGTTGCTTGTGTGCTCTGGTCTGATATTCCATTGCATTATTTGCTGAACCAGACAACCCCATGCTATCAGTGAGAGGAACAAAATATTTGTTTAAATGGTTTGCAACACAACATGCGTTTGTTACCAGGGTTTCATTTATTTCTAGAGCTATTCATTCCTCCTCTTTTTGGTCCTACCTGTCTCCGACTTAACTATATCCCATATTGTTTTTATTTTATTGCTGGATGTATTTATCTTCTTCTCATAATGGAGGTGTTTGGATTTCTGGATAACCTTCTTCAATATTTTGCAGTAATTTTTGTAATGAGCTATAATGCTTGTATCAAAGGTGTCCCTACATATCAGATAGTGTTTCCTTTTTGTCTCACATGATATCTTTATCCCTTGTGTGACCCATAGTTTCTTAGTAGACTTCTGCTTAATTTGAGTTATCTTCAGGGAAAAACAATTTTCAAATAAGGTGCTAACTTTATTAATGAATATTTTGTATTTTCCATTTGTGTCTTGGATGCTGTAAACATCCATCCAATTAATTTATTCGAGCAATCTCCTAAATTTCTCAGTTTTTGACTGTTTTATTGGCCTTCTGTACTCATTTCTGATAGATGTTTTACCCTGACAATTTTCAAAATTTAATGTTAGGTGTTGCATGTCATGGTCAGATAGCCCATTTACTACTGGTTTTGTGATGTGGCTTAGTTGCCTAGAATTGTCTATAAAGATATTATCAACGGTAGTCGTACAACATTTGTATATCCTAGTTGGGACTTTTACAGTAGAAACTAAACTGAATGACAATGTAACTGATTTCAGTAACTGTTCACTGACAGTGTTTTTCAGGACATCTATATTAAAATCACCAGCAACCACTAACTCTTTGGTTTTTAATTTTAGGACATTACTTATTAAGTTTGAACAACTTTTCAGAATTTTGTCAGCTTCACATGAGCTTCTCTTTTTTAGAAGTTTTATAATTCTTTTACATTCAGTGAGCGATGTCGCTGCTACTTGCAGTTTTTTTAAAGTTTTGGGGACAAAGTTTTTAGTATATTCTCTTGCTTCTTGAACTGAACCATTTAATCCTTTGCTTGCAGGTACATATAAAAAGTGATTGTTAAAAGTACTTGCAACTTGTAAATTACCAGTCACAACATTATCATTTAGTTTAACTGTTACAGAAGCTTGTACACTGAGTGACTCTCTGTCTCCCATTTGACTATGTCCCATATAGCTTAAATCTTATTATCTGCATTAGTTACTTGTGTTAGGACATGCAAACTTCTGGACATTTTAATGACTGTCCATACTTGTAGTATACAAGTAATGTTCGATCTTTATTTACTCTGGCCTTTACATAAATTTTCCTCTCTCCTACATAAGGTTTTAATTCACTGAGCCATTGTATCCTCTTCTTGTTAACAAGCCTCTGAACTGCTTTGTATGAACTAGTTGGGGTTGTAAGGTGCCAAGCTGTTTATTTATATTACTTGCACATCATGATCAGATAGTCCATTAGCAATTGGGTACACGTGAATTGTCTCAGCCTCAGCACTGTCTATAAAAAATGTTATCAATTGATTTCTTACTGTTTTGCTGCATATGAGTTTGAAAACTGACTACTGAAATTAGATTCAAACAGCCAAATAATAATTTTAGTTCATTTTTCCTGTCCACATCTTTCAATATACACTCCTGGAAATTGAAATAAGAACACCGTGAATTCATTGACACATTCCTGGGGTCAGATACATCACATGATCACACTGACAGAACCACAGGCACATAGACACAGGCAACAGAGCATGCACAATGTCGGCACTAGTACAATGTATATCCACCTTTTGCAGAAATGCAGGCTGTTATTCCCCCATGGAGACGATCGTAGAGATGCTGGATGTAGTCCTGTGGAACGGCTTGCCATGCCATTTCCACCTGGCGCCTCAGTTGGACCAGCGTTCGTGCTGGACGTGCAGACCGCGTGAGACGACGCTTCATCCAGTCCCAAACATGCTCAATGGGGGACAGATCCGGAGATCTTGCTGGCCAGGGTAGTTGACTTACACCTTCTAGAGCACGTTGGGTGGCACGGGATACACGCGGACGTGCATTGTCCTGTTGGAACAGCAAGTTCCCTTGCCGGTCTAGGAATGGTAGAACGTGGGTTTGATGACGGTTTGGATGTACTGTGCACTATTCAGTGTCCCCTCGACGATCACCAGAGGTGTACGGCCAGTGTAGGAGATCGCTCCCCACACCATGATGCCGGGTGTTGGCCCTGTGTGCCTCAGTCGTATGCAGTCCTGATTGTGGCGCTCACCTGCACGGCGCCAAACACGCATACGACCATCATTGGCAACAAGGCAGAAGCGACTCTCATCACTGAAGACGACACGTCTCCATTCGCCCCTCCATTCACGCCTGTCGCGACACCACTGGAGGCGGGCTGCACGATGTTGGGGCGTGAGCGGAAGACGGCCTAACGGTGTGTGGGACCGTAGCCCAGCTTCATGGAGATGGTTGCGAATGGTCCTCGCCGATACCCCAGGAGCAACAGTGTCCCTAATTTGCTGGGAAGTGGCGGTGCGGTCCCCTACGGCACTGCGTAGGATCCTACGGTCTTGGCGTGCATCCGTGCGTCGCTGCGGTCCGGTCCCAGGTCGATGGGCACGTGCACTTTCCGCCGACCACTGGCGACAACATCGATGTACTGTGGAGACCTCACGCCCCACTTGTTGAGCAATTCGGCGGTACGTCCACCCGGCCTCCCACATGCCCACTATACGCCCTCGCTCAAAGTCCGTCAACTGCACATACGGTTCACGTCCACGCTGTCGCGGCATGCTACCAGTGTTAAAAACTGCGATGGAGCTCCGTATGCCACGGCAAACTGGCTGACACTGACGGCGGCAGTGCACAAATGCTGCGCAGCTAGCGCCATTCGACGGCCAACACCGCGGTTCCTGGTGTGTCCGCTGTGCCATGCATGTGATCATTGCTTGTACAGCCCTCTCGCAGTGTCCGGAGCAAGTATGGTGGGTCTGACACACCGGTGTCAATGTGTTCTTTTTTCCATTTCCAGGAGTGTATTTACACCGAAATCTCCATGAACTGTTTCTTCTTTCTGACAGGCAGCTCAATAACACATCTAGATTTCTCATTAATAGCTGAAAGTTTCCTAGAGATGATCTGTAACTGTTACAAATATCAGAGTATTCTGCAGTACCAACTCTCCAAGCACATGTGTCTAGGTTCTGATCAATACAAAAACTATTCATTTCAATATTTGTGACAGTTCCAACTTTTACATGCGTTGCAGCTCTTCCTTTTTCCATGTTAACTCTACATAAAAATTCTGCAAGTCTATAATCCCTGATATTTAACTTCTCCATCCCTGCGGTTACATGGTGTTCAAAGGAACACAGAACTGTATCATTTCAGAATTTTCCACATCTGCCAGGCACTCAGTCTACACATCTATCTAGTTTTCCAACCCTTTAATGTTCTGGTGAAATTATTTTTTTGATACATGTTACACATATTATAGTGTTGTACTGCACTAATTTCTTTCACTACTTTGTCTGTAATGTTACTCCAACCTAAAAAACATGTTCCTTTTGATTCCAGTAATCACAGGGATATTGTCTTGTGTACTTTTAGCCCCTATTATACTTTCTGTAAGGTGTTCATCTAATCTTTCCTTCCCTCTTCTACTCAAAAGGAGGTCATGAATAGAGCATCCCTATCTCTCGTCACAGCAACAGGCACAGCACAGATATGAGACTTTGTTTCAGTCCAAAGCAATGTGCTCAGCTCTTTGTACACACAGCTAACAGCCACGTTAACCCAAGGCTGGTTATGTCACTGCAAAACTTTGACGCACCCTACAAGAGAGTGTTCTGTTGCTGATTCTATTTCAATAAAGTCTCCTTTAATGTTATCTTCTCAGTTGCTAGCTAGGCTGTTTCCTGCTTCTCCTACTGTAAGTAACTTATCCTCGCCTTCAAAACCTTTTCACCCGGTCCGTATGTCCTGTGTCACCTGGCTAACCTAGGCACTATGTTTCACTATGCTTGTGACCTGGTATTCTATACCTAGCTTTTCTTACCAATTGGCCTACACCTCTAGTAGCAAGACTTTTCTTTCTACATGACTTTTCTACCAATCCAGTCAAAGTCATTCAGAAGTTAAAAGAGGCATATAGTTAACAGATATGTGATTCTGTATGTCATTTTTCAATTCCTGTAAAATATTATATGGGTGTTGAAAAATGCTTATATCATATTTCTGTGACCCATTGGGAAGCTAATTGTGGCCTTAAATGATTCCCAGGACTGTATGCTTTCTAATCAAATAAAAATATTTATTTATTTTCTATGAATTGACACAAATAAATCTGGGATCAAAATACTTTCAACTGCCCTTAAAAAAGGATAATTCCTAATAAATACATCCCGGTCTGGTACCCACTGCCTCAAATTTTAATGAAACTTTTTTTGCTTGTTAATTTTGCTGTGGTGATTTTTCTTCCACATATTTCACACTGTATTTGAGGGGATAAAAATGGTAAAGTTTTCGAAAAGCATACATAAACATACTGGAAGATTCCTGTCTGGATTGCATTAGTTTAGAAAAGAAATATAACTTCGTTTATTTGCAACAGATCACTGCCACATTTTTTCAGATACCAAAGAAAGGATGTATATTTATGGGAAAAAGTTATTAAATAACTCTGTTCTATTTCTGAGAATATAGAAAATGAACTTAAATTGTTATGGCCTAAATAATTATTTATTAAATATGCAAAATATGTCCAGACAGACCTGATCATGCCTTTATTTTTAAATTGAGTCGCATCAAAGACGACTGATTACAAACAAAAATAGGAAGGGGATTTGACAGGCATCAGACTTTCATTTACTTATTTAAGAATTGCATATCATTGCTCAGAAGTTCACTTGAAACACGTTACGTGGTCTGATACGTTTTAATAGAGGGTGCGTTCACAAAGTTTCAAGACTTGTCTCTGAACAAAAAATATATTACACATTTTTGTACAGCAAACTAAAAGTCCTCAAAATATGACCCTTAGGTATCAACACACAGCTACTAGTATTTTTTCAATTGTTCCTAGGCTTCCTGGAATTCTTCATGTAGCAAGTTGTCAAGGGACCTTGCCTTTCCGGTCTCTCTTGATTCACATTAACAAAGAGAAGTCCCTGGGAACTAGGTCATGGTCACAGGGAGGGTTCAGCAGTGATGTCATGTTGACCTTGGACAAAACTTCGCCGGTGGCGAATGACATGTGAGAGAACACGTTTTCAATGGGAAGAACTCCATCATCTGATCCCAGGGCAGACTTGGTGGACTCCATCCTTCAAACAGCGGAGCACTCCAGTGCAAAACTGACCTGGGACAGTCAGTCTCACAGGAACAAATGCACTTTCACCAAAATCTTCATCAGTTTGGCTTGTTGAAGGTCCCCCAGCATAGTTGTCGTCTTTCACATCCTTGCAAGTCTTTGTATGTCTCATGCCACATGAAAACCATTGACCGTGACATTGCTGCTTCTTTGTAGGCCTCTCGAATCACATCAAAACCTCTGCAATAATTTTGTTCAGTAGTTCCGCACAGACTTTATCGAATAATGCTGCTCCAAATAATGCTGCATGTTTGACTCTCCAAGTGTTTGAAGGGGGGGAGGGGTGTCACCATAACTTACTTGTGTCACTAACAATCTGCTCACTTCAATATCTCTGGGGCAACACCACTTAGCGGACACCTCCCACTACTTCAGCTTGCCTGTGGAACCGCTCTGGACATGCTCCTCTACTTAAAAAAAAAAAAAAAAAAAAGAGGATAGTTAAGTAACAATTATTTTAGGTAGACAAATGTTTAAATTTAAAACATACTTGTTCAGTAGTCAAGATTCTTGGGAGTTCTCAGGCGAAAATTTTAGTTATGTATCTTTTCTAGTCCACTGTGACAAATTAGATTTTGTAAACTTCATATTTTTTAACTGGAGTAATACATTCTTCCTAATGTGCTTGACTCAGGTACACCAACAGTACATAAAATGTTTTTTAAAGGTACAAAATAAGTTATCTTTCTCATGCCAAAAGAATTACACTGCTGATCTAGGTGGGTGGAGAAGAAGTAGTGTGAGTGTGAGTGTGATTGTGTGTGTGTGTGTGTGTGTGTGTGTGTGTGTGTGTGTGTGACAAGTTTTTAAAGCTTTTTTCTATTTTTATATTCAGCAGTATATCCATCAGTGAAATAATGAAGTTTCTTGATGCATGGGTAGTGTTCAGTCAAGCATATAACCATTTCTTTGGGAACATCGTGCTCCATATCATCACTCATTAAGCAGTGGTTTACTAGCGCTAATTCTTTTTCTCTTTTATCAAAAAAAAAAAAAAAAAAAAAAAAAAGAATGGATTACATGGCTGCTTTTTGTCCAGTGGTAATATTGGTTTTCATTGTGATTTACAGAACTGTAGTTTTCAACAAAGTCCAATAACATAATTTTTCTCAGGGGATCAGATTTTCTTTCAAATTTTTCAGGGCCTTGTCTGACAAATATAAATGAGTATGGTTATAGTGCCTGTAATTATGTTACCAACAAGTTGATATATTCGTCAACAGCTGCGTCATCACTGGGACAATTACCACAGTGACGAAGCAGGCAGTCACAGTTTTCAGAGACACATACAAGAAATTTTATAAATTCTGTGTGTTTCTTTAACATGTTCTACATCCAAAAGCAGTTTTACACTTTAGTAGATGTGGCACACACACCAAATGAGTCTTTGATCTTAATGAACAAAATTTAGAAAAAGCATTGTTAATGTTTGGGTTCTCTCATTCGCAACAGGAATATTGTTGCCTTAGGTTACAGACGGTACACGATTTTTGCATACATGACGTTCTTCTGAGAATAGAAGCTTTTGAAATGTGATGCTGCTGAAGATTAGATGGGTAGATCACAAAACTAATGAGGGGGTATTGAATAGAATTGGAGAGAAGAGAAATTTGTGGCACAACTTGACTGGAAGAAGGGATCGGTTGGTAGGGCATATTCTGAGGCATCAAGGGATTACCAATTTAGTATTGGAGGGCAGCGTGGAGGGTAAAAATCATAGAGGGAGACTAAGAGATGAATACGCTAAACAGAATCAGAAGGATGTAGGTTGCAGTAGGTACTGGGAGATGAAGAAGCTTGCACGGGATAGAGTAGCATGGAGAGCTGCATCAAACCAGTCTCTGGGCTGAAGGCAACAACAACAACAACAACAACAACAACGTTCTTGTGATGCTAACTTTGTCTTTTGCTTCTGGTGACATTGGAGTACATTCATCCTTTTCTTTTTTAAAAAAAAAACAAACCACAGTGACATACTTGACAACTTCATTAGCAATCATTTCCTTTCTTTTCGGTTTAGGAAATGATAAAATATCCATTTTTCTTTCAATTTCATTGCCTGTCGAACTAGATACTCACTAACACTGAATTCTGGCATTATTTTTAATTTTTAAGAAGAAGGCGGAACTGAACTTTAAACTTGAATTTTTTTCAGATGTCCTTAAAGTAACCACTTTTTCTTTCTTTAACAATATCAGGACATCAGAACCTTTGGCTTTCTTAACAGTTTCATCATCCATTTTATCTTCCCTACTGTCAGAAATGTCACTACTGTGATCTAATAACTGCTACTCTGTTCTTCCAAAATATGTTCACTTTATCTAGCTTCTGCTTACCATTAGAGGCCTTGCTGTGATTTGAAATCTAAAGAAGTTTCAAGGGAGAGCATCTCAAATCATCTGAAGTTTCATTTGCATCCTTGATACTTTGATTTTTTAGTATTGGCCCAAGAAGTATCACCTCTGAAACTGCATCACTTTCATTGCCATCACAGATCATTTTTTGTTCACGAAACGCAATTGAGAAATTGTAACCAGCCGTATGTTAAGTGTACGTTTAATGTAATTCATTTCTAATATACATTATTGTAACAACAGAACCCATCATACTAACTGCATGTGTGATAGTCTACTTTCCATTATGAATACTAAGGCTTGGTGGCCTGGCTGTATTAGTACTTTTGAACCCCATATTAGAATCTAAAATTTTCATAAATTCCGAACAATGAACACTACTCTTGCTCAGCAGAAGAATAATGGTTTAGGAGCCTAGATTCCTTGAAACAATTCGCAACCCATATCATATTCCGACACATACTTGCGTCATTGGAAGACTTAAAACTTCTGCCTCTAATAGTGCTTGTCTAATATTATTAGAAGCCTCAGTTGTTCCTTCGTCCCAAAATCCAATTAGACCCTTGCTTCAAACAAACTCATTAAGTCTGGATCATTCATAGCTTATCATTTTATAAATAGCCTCTAATATCTGGCTAGTACTTACAACAAAGATAACTGTTTTATATTCTAGTTCAGGACATCCTCTTATGGTTCCGAGTTCGAGTCTCGGTTTGGCACACAGTTTCAATCTGCCAGAAAGTTTCAGTTCAACACTTGCTTGGTTATGTTCCTCCCTTACAATGATATTAGCCATAACCATTAAACGAACATGTTTCATGTATCTAATTCTGGAAGTTTTATAATTATTTGTCAAAGCTACTCTGTAGATATTATTCTCTCCTTTCCATACTATTCTAATTATTATTCAAGTCTAGTGACATTATTGTCAAGTAGCCATCTACACCCAGAAGTACATTTAGGTTAAGATTCGGTACCGTCAATAACATTTGGTGAAATGTAAAGGTATCATTTGTGATAGGTAACTGGTTTTTCCTTTGTTTTCCTTTATTGTCTGTTGTACCCACAAATGAACGCTTGTTACAGGTAATATTACAAATGTTTATTTCTCATTGATAACATTAATTCCCCGAGATACTAAAGATATTTCACAACCTGAACTAAACAAAATCCACTTTTGTCCCTAAAATGTCACAAACACTGTTGGCTTTATCTTCTTCTTCATCTTCACTAATATCTTCTTCCAGCAACCACTCAGACACAGAAATCAGTTGTGTGAAGGCTAATACCTTTTCCACCCAAGGGCCTATTACTCTACTGTTAAATTCTGGAGTCTGACATCTCCCTCAGAGGTGTATTGTTTTCCAAGCTTGAATACTCCAAATTGTCTATCAGTTGTCCTATTTATACACCTACTTTCTTCATTATTAGGATTGAATACTGTATTTCTATCACTTCCTTGTTTACCATTCTGCTCTTTATCAGTAAACAATCAAATCTTTAAAGAACTGAACTCCCATGTAAGAAACAGCTTCAAACGTGTGATTACTTTACAAATGAGTTAATTTTTTCCATAATGGACATAAAAACGTAGGTGAGAAAAAGTTTAGGAAAGGTTTGGAAGTAGCTAAGTGCTGCTATTTTCAAATATCAGATGAATCTCGTCCAGGTTTTCATGCATGCACTGTCAGTTATGCTGCCTTAAGACAAACATACATCTTCTAATTCTAATACTTAACTTATTGTGTCAAAACTTTTTAAGGTCAGATTATACCTCTTAATGAACAAACTACAGCAGCATTTTAAATTTAGGCAATGATTCAGAAAACACCATTAAGAAATAACTATGATGAACGTATCCTTCTATTTTAAATTTAGGAATCTGTTTGGATATGTTTGTCGCACACTCTAAATGTAATTCCTCTATTAAATCAGGTAGGAACCCACAATTGTCATTAAGTCTTTTTATTAAGTCTTGCTATGGCAGACAACACTGCATGCAATTCCCAACCATCAGGCAGTGCACGTGCTGTGTCACGCCAGTTGAACATCTCACGGTCCATTGTGCGGAAGGTGCTTCGAACCATTACCCTAATGGTACCAGTACAAGACCCAATCATACAGCAGCTTGCACCACAGGACACACAACAATGTGTTGACTTTGCTCTCTACATTTTCGCAAGGATTGAAGTACTTGAGGGCTGGCCTTGGACAATCCTAATGACAAAGCTCATATTTCTGTGATGAGTTAAGTGAACACACAGAACTGCCGAGACTGGGGATCTTCACCTCCTGTCACTGTGCATGAAGTTTGTATGTATGGTGAACATGTCACCATAGGGTGTGGCTTCATGGCTACGTTGATCATTGGCCCACGTTTTTTTTAACAGGTTCACATTCAAGGACGAAAGACGTGCAGTGTGACTGACCAGCATTACTACAATATGCTTCGCCAGCATGTCATACCCACCCTACAGGAGAAAGACACACTGAACTCAACAGTTTCCATGCAAGATGGAGCCCCACCGCACATCGCTCGTGAAGTTCACCTGCTTCTCTGTCAAACATTTGGGAACAATCGAATTATCCACTGATCATTTCCAAATGCATGGCCGGCATGATCACCTGATCTCACTCCCTGTGATTTATGGTTGTAGGCTACCTGAAGGACAGGGATTACCAGAGGAACATCCACATGATGTGGAGTGCCGCTTATCAAAAGAGATAGCCAGAATACCTACGGACATGCTTCATTTTACTGTGCAGAATGCAATACTGTGCTTTCAGACTCTTCTGGGCACTGATGGGCGCCATATTGAGCCCCTTTTGTTGCAGTAACGGTACCAGTATGTAACGATATGAAGTACCAAAGCAAATTAAAAATGTTTCAATGGAACTGATTCTGCATTATTTCTCTTCCCCAAGTCCTTTACATTAATGCTACCAAGTTTGGTACTCGTATCGTAATTAGTTTCCGTGTAATATGTTAAATAGCAAAATTTTAATTATAAGCACCCAGCACTATTCTAGAATACATTGCCTTCTCAAGAATTTTGTGAAAATTATGTCTGCAGTCAAACAGATTGGTAGTTACTGACATCTCTCCCATCACTTTTCTTAAATAGGAGTTTGACAACAGCATATTTTAGTCTCTCTGGAAAAATGCCGTGAGTTAATGATGCATTATGTATTTCAGAAAAGACTAGACTTACTATACAGGAATAAATTTTTAGTATTCTATTGGAAACACCACCAAAATGAAATGAGCTTTAATTTGAGAGAATTTCAGATAGAGAAGTTGGTGATGCATTCGTATGATTGAATTTTATGAGTGTTACTTTTAGAACACATTGCTGTAATTTTTCTCTTTAATCAGATAATGGCCTTTAACAGTCCATTTGATTACTTTTGTTGTTAATATTACATATGTTATCATTCTTACACACCTTGACACTCTATGAGACACAATCCAGAGCCCTGTGTCGTGCTAATGTGGTAAATAATATTGATATATTCTTGTTTGTTGTTAGCTTTTATTCCATCAATCATTATTCGTATGTCTTTACATGTAGTAGTGTGCACAAACAGTCATTCTGTTCCCAAAAGTACTTCACAGGTCGTCAACTTGAGTGAATACGTCTTTTAAGATACTTTATGAACCTTGTGTGGGAATGAGGTGTAGACTAGTTATTTTGCTGTCCGTCAATCTGTTACACCTTTATGTAATCTGGCTAAGTATGTAATAAAATAATGTAATTGGATAGATCAAAAAATTTACTCACCAAGCAAAAGTGGGAGACCACAACCACAAAACGGTTTAACTTATGCAAGCTTTCGCAGTCAATGGCACCTCCTTCATGAACAAGAGTTTAAGGGCAAGGAAGAAGGGGGACTGAGAAGGACTGGAGAGGTTTCGGAAAAAGGGGTAGAATTTGTAAAAGTCCCCCAGAACCCCAGGTCAGGAGAGATTTACTGGACAGGATGAGATGGAAAGACTGATTGTTGGGGACTGCACCAGATGAGATTTGTAAACTTGAGAGCTTAAAGGTGGAAGACAGGGATTAGTAGTTAAGCATCTTGTCCAAGTCAATAAGAGTGAAGAGCTAAGTGTATTGTGTATAATAGAGGTGGGATGGGGACACGAAAATAGGCAGGCCAGAAAATGAAAGAGGTAGAAAACTAAAATGGAGTGAGGAAAGTAGCAGTTACTTTGAAGCAATGCTAAGACATAAGGAATTAACGTAAATTAAGGGCAGGTGGGTTGTGAGAACCAAGGGCCTTTGGTGCAGAGCCGGGTGGAGGGTCTGAATCAGACGCTCAGACGGTTTTGCGACCGTCTTGGCTGTAGATTCCTTGACATGCGCTATAGGGTGGTGGGGTTTTGGGTTCCGCTGAATATGTCAGGAGTTCACTACAATCCGCTGGCAGTTACACGAGTAGCGGAGGTTATGTGGCGTGGGCTGGGAGGTTTTTTTTAGGTTAGAAGGCCTCGGGAAAGTACGGGGTGGGCTGCAATCTCAAAGGGTGCAAGGCAAATACAGGATGAATTGTAGTTGTAAATTGTTGTTGTTGCGCTGGGAAAGTCCCTGAGCTTCAAGCTCTAATAGAAAGCACAGAAGCTGAAATCGTTATAGGTACAGAAAGCTGGTTAAAGCTTGAAATAAGTTCCGCAGAAATTTTTACGAAGTCACAGATGGTGTTCAGGAAAGACAGATTAGGCAGAACTGGTGATGGGGTGCTTGTGTCCGTCAGTAGTGGTTTACCTTGTAGTGAAGTCGAAGTAGATACTCCGTACGAACTGGTATGGGTGGAGGTTATACTTAACAGCCGAAATAGTTAATAATTGGCTCCTTCTACCGAACCCCGGACTCTGATGATATAGTTGCTGAACAGTTCAGAGAAAATTTGAGTCTCGTAACAAATAAATACCTTACTCATACAGTTATAGTTGGTGGGGACTTCAACCTTCCCTCGATATGTTAGCAAAAATACTTGTTCAAAACCAGTGGTAGGAAGAAAACATCTTCCGAGATTGTCCTAAACGCTTTCTCTGAAAGTTATTTTGAGCAGTTAGTCCACGAACCCACGCGAATTGTAAATGGTTGCGAAAACACACTTGACCTCTTAGCCACAAACAATCCAGAGCTAGTAGAGAGCATCATGACTGATACAGGGATTAGTGATCACAAGGTCGTTGTAGCAAGGCTCAATACCGTTTCATCCAAATCCACCAGAAACAAACGCAAAATAATTTTATTTACAAAAGCAGATAAAGTGTCACTAGAAGCCTTCCCAAGAGACAATCCCCATTCCTTCCGAACTGACTATGCAAATGTAGAGGAGATGTGGCTCAAATTCAAAGATATAGTAGCAAAAGCAATTGAGAGATTCATACATCAAATTGGTAAGAGATGGAACTGATCCCCCGTGGTACACAAAACAGGTCCGAATGCAGTTGCAGAGGCAACGGAAAAAGCATGCGAAGTGCAGAAGAACGTGAAATCCCAAAGATTGGTTCAAATTTACACACTCGTGAAATTTGGCACGGACTTCAATGCGAGATGCCTTTAATAGGTTCCACAACGAAACATTGTCTCGAAATTTGGTAGAAAATCCGAAGAAATTCTGGTCGTATGTAAAGTACACAAGCGTCTTGCCGCAGTCAATACCTTCGCTGCGCAGTGCCGTTGGTACTGTTACCAACAACTGTGCCACTAAAGCGGAGTTACTGAACATAGTTTTCCGAAATTCCTTCACCAGGGAAGACGAATGGAATATTCCAGAATTTGAAACACGAACAGCTGCTAGCATGAGTTTCTTAGAAGTAGATACCTTAGGGGTTGCGAAGCAACTCAAATCTCTTGATACGGGCAAGTCTTTAGGTCCAGATTGTATACCGATTAGGTTCCTTTCAGAGTACGCTGATACAATAGCTCCCTACTTAGGAATCATATACAACTGCTCGCTCACCGATAATCTGTACCTACAGATTGGAAAATTGCGCAAGTCGCACCAGTGTTTAAGAAGGGTAGTAGGAGTAATCCATCTAACTACAGACCTATATCATTGACGTCGGTTTGCAGTAAGGTTTTGGAGCATATACTGTATACAAACATTATGAATCACCTCGAAGGGAACAATGTATCAGCATGGTTTCAGAAAACATCGTTCTTGTGCAACACAGCAAGCTCTTTATTCGCACGAAGTAACAGCCACTATCGACAGGGCATCTCAAGTTGATTTGGTATTTCTAGATTTCTGGAAAGCTTTTGACACCATTCCTCACAAGCGACTTCTAATCAAGCTGCGGGCCTATGGGGTATCGTCTCAGTTGTGCGTGATTTCCTGCCATAAAGGTCGCAGTTCGTAGTAATACACGACAAATCATCGAGTAAAACTGAAGTGATATCAGGTATTCCCCAGGGAAGTGTCCTGGGACCTCTGCTGTTCCTGATCTATATAAATGACCTGGGTGACAATCTGAGCAGTTCTCTTAGGTTGTTCGCAGATGATGCTGTAATTTACCGTCTAATAAGGTCATCCGAAGACCAGTATCAGTTGCAAAGCGATTTAGTAAAGATTGCTGTATGGTGTGGCAGGTGGCAGTTGACGCTAAATAACGAAAAGTGTGAGGTGATCCACATGAGTTCCAAAAGAAATCCGTTGGAATTCAATTACTTGATAAATAGTACAATTCTCAAGACTGTCAATTCAGCTAAGTACCTGGGTGTTAAAATTGCTAACAACTTCAGTTGGAAACACCACATAGCTAATATTGTGGGGAGGCGAGCCAAAGGTTGCATTTTATTGGCAGGACACTTAGAAGATGCAACAAGTCCACTAAAGACACGACTTACACTACACTCATTCGTCCTCTGTTAGAATATTGCTGTGCAGTGTGGGATCTTTACCAGGTGGGATTGACGGAGGACATCGAAAGGGTGCAAAAAAGGGCAGCTTGTTTTGTATTATCACTTAACAGGGGAGAGAGTGTGGCAGTTATGATACGCAAGCTGGGATGGAAGTCATTAAAGCAAAGACGTTTTTCGTCACGGCGAGATCTATTTACGAAATTTCAGTCACCAACTTTCTCCTCCGAATGCGAAAATGTTTTGTTGAGCCCAACTACATAGGTAAGAATGATCATCAAAATAAAATAAGAGAAATCAGAGCTCGAACAGAAAGGTTGGTTTAGGTGATCGTTTTTCCCGTGCGCTGTTCGGGAGTGGAATGGTAGAGAGATAGTATGATTGTGGTTCTATGAACCCTCTGCCAAGCATTTAAATGTGAATTGCAGAGTAATCATGTAGATGTAGATGTAGCACTAGTTCCCACCTGGGAAGTAGTGAGAAGATGGTGTCTCAGTAAAGAATCCAGATGGCACTTGTGTGGAAACAAGCACCAAGTTCACGATTGTCATGTTATTGAGCGCGCTCTGCAACAAGATGATGTGTGTTGTCAATATGCACCCTCTGCCTACTCCTATTCATCGTGACAAGTGGGTGGTAGTCATATCGATGTAAATGGCTAAAACAGTGTTCACACAACAGCTGGTATATGGAATGTCATTCCACAGGGAGCACGCCTTTGATAGCATAGGTTTTGCCAGTTACAGGGTTCGCATAGGTGGCAGTAGGAGGGTGCATAGGTCAAGTCTTGCGGCAGGGACAGTCACAGTGGTAGGAGTCATAGAGTAAGGAGACGAGTGTATTATCCGACAAGGATAATGCGGAGATTGGGATGGTGATGAAAAGCTATTCTAAGTGTGGTGCGCAAAATCTCTGACAGAATGGATCTCATGTTAACACGATCTTCCATTGGTTCTTGGTAGAACAGTGTTATAATAAATGAAAGCCACCAGTTTGCTTTTGTTCTACAATATTACTTCTATTGTGTTAACCTGTTTTTGGTTTAAAAGGCCATCTTCAGACAAAATGGAACATGCACCAGGCAATTTACAATAAAATTAAAACATCGTGGCTACTTCCCACAGGTTCTTTTACTTTTTATTATTCTGGTGATGGAAGCTTGACTTCCAAAACGCGCCAATCTTAGTGTTTTACACTATAAACAAGTGGCTGAGCCGAAATATTTTTAAACTTTAACATTCACAATCACGACCTCTCATCCAGTATGGATAAAATCTAAGGCAGATATACTTCGGTGGGTGCTTTGAAGCCAAATACTACAGGATGATTGGGATTGTGGATCTTAGGAAGAAGATAAAAGGTGTGGCTGCATAGTTTTTGTGGGATAAGGAGTTCTATGGATTGAGGTGTAAGTCCTTTTGAGAGGCCTGAGGTTTTTAGGAGGGACTGAAGGTCAGTTTGAATCACAGGAATGGCATCTTAATGGCAGCAGTATGTAACTGCTGTCTGTCAAGTACCGCAGTGGTAGGTTCTTTGCCTGATGAGAGGATAATGATTGATGCTTCAGCTTTTAGGGAACGTAGAGCCTGGAGTTCTGCAGAGGACAGGTGAATGTCATGTTGTTGAGGAAGGGTTGTGAAGCAATGCTGGGTGTAAGAAATTCTTGAAAGGCTGTAAGGGACGATTTTGAAGTAGTGGTCGTGGCTCAAGTTGGGATAATGCTCGGAACTGTTCAAGGCATGGTTCAATATCAGGTTTGCTGTAGGAAAGGATTTGGGATCATGTTGCAAAATGATATTTCCAGCTGACAGTATGTGTTAAGGGAAAGTTGGTCCTTCACCAAAGTAGCACAATTAAATTCTGTAATAATGTTTAGCATAATAATGTTTAAGAAGGCAAAATTTTTTAAATATTTCAATTTGAGGTTAACGTGGCTTTCTTGGTTAATGAGTGGACCATAACTGATCAAGTTTATGCCATTTTTTTCACCCACCTTGGAACTAAAAATACTTGGTCTGCATCTTTATACTAATTGCACTTGTGCAAGCAAGCCACCTAGTCAGTTTCAGTTAATGAAAGTTGATGTTTCTAACTTGATTATAGTTTCTCACTGTAATTTCAGCACATTTTCTTCTCAAATGTTTCTCTTTCCGGGGTTAATACTGTTAAGCTCGGCAGAAATTTCCTTTTATCTGATTTACTTCATGTGAAGTGGACTAATAAGATCCATGGTGTAGATGCAAGATCAGACACTTCTTCGGAATGAAGAGTTACTAGTTCACTCAGTTATCTTACAAATTATTTACTGTTGTGAACACCTTCCCCCACATCACTGCATAGCAAGCTACCCACTGTGATGCGCGCATACCAGTTTGCCAAGGGCGTTGCGATCTCGGACAGGTGATTGTGACTGTTATCTCAGTGTAAACCAGAATGTTCTTATTTCAGTTTGCTTATATGCATGAGAATTTTCACTCTGCTTTTTCTGTTTGCGATCTTTTATTAACCCTCTTGAATACCATGCTTTCTGGAATAAGAGTCTTATAACATATTCCTTATGAACTTCAAGAACATTTATTTGGTACAAGCTCCGTAAACTTATGTGAACAACTTAATTACTTGTGGAATTTCTGCATTCCTTCAAATATCATAAATTTTCCCAATTCATAGTCTGAGCCAAATACCTGATTGGAAACGGGTATCCAGTTACAGTTTTTACCCCCCATTATTCTGACTTATTTCCTTTCATTGCATAACAGACTGTCTCCGATCACAATCATTGAGTCAGTTGTTAAGAACACGAAGGAAATTTTAATTGTTAGCAAAGACTGTCAAACTCATTCAGTGATGCAACAAAGTGAACTTTAGTTCGAGTCTCGGTCCGGCACACAGTTTTAATCTGCCAGTAAGTTTCAAATCAGCTCACACTCCACTGCAGAATGAAAATCTCATTCTGGAAAGTGAACTTTAGTTTGGAGTACCTGTAAATTACTGCGTGCACTCCTCCTTATCATTGCACAGTGGTGTCACTGATCGCGAAATCGGTGTTTTCCTTTTGGAAACAAGAAAACTTCTTGCATTTGTGGGGGTTGTAGCAGATCACAACACACTGTTTGTACTCGTCAGTAACAACCTATTGTACACTGTACCATGGCCTACTATAGTAGCTCTCGTTACGATCATGTACTGATGTGTCAGACATATCAAGCTACTCTAATGAGCAGAAGATTCTGCATATCAGTTCCAACTGCAGTGTGATCACACCTTCTGTTAAATTACTCCTCATTTAACCTGTGTGTGAAAATGTCACACACAGTCTTTTCTACTGTATTTATCCAAATTGCTCCTCGTACTGCCACTGCCTGACAGATGCCCTGAATTATCTAATCGATCTAACGACCATCTACTTCATTCCACTGATAAACTTTTAGACCATAAGGAGGGGCAGTTTACTATCGACCATGCCTCTACAGACATTGCTGAAAGATACACTAAAGAGTGTGTAAATGGCATCACCATACCAAGTAAAATTTCTGTTCCTCTTAGCCTGTCCTCATTCGAGTAGCTATATCTACCACATACAAGAAAGGGTATTTTAAGCAATTAAGATCACCACCACCTATTGTCACTGAGTACCAAGTGTCAGGTTAATACCACAATTAAGATGTGTGGCACCAATAATGAGAATGTACTGTTGTAAAGAAATCTTTCCTCGTGAACTCCAATTTAAGTATCCCTTCAATGAAGTTTTACAGACCTGCTACCAATAACATGTGAGGTCTGGCTACCACATCTGTCACCGGCATGCGACAGGCCTGTGCTGTCATTGTCAGCACCAAGACTCCATCACTGTGCTAGGGACCGTTGCTATTCTGTGATACCACCATAGGAGTTATCCTTCCAACATTCTGCATTATAGTAGTCCTCTTGGCCTCAAATCTATGGTATCCTCGTGCTCAGCACTTCTACTCTGCTCCAGGATTCTAACTTCACTCATCCTGCAATCACAATCTGATCCTCATAGTCTCCCTTTCCTCTGTTCTGTCAGCCCTCCCAAATCTCTCCCTCTCTGGTGCACCATCTTTACTCCTACATTACTTGTATTAAATCATGTAAATAAGAATTATAAATAATGGCAGGAAAGGAAGAAATGGAAGAAAGTAAAGCAGCACCCAAAGACCTGCACTGTTCATGCACAGCTCTGTATGACAAAACCAAAATGATACTATATACATTTTCCAAATTAAACGTGTAACTGTATTAGCTACATGGGACTACAAACTCAGTTAGAAGCAGATATTTCACAATTCTTTTCTGAAATTTATTTCAACACAAAAGCATAATTTAAGTTATTGTATCCCAACAAATGTATCCTGTACAACAATGTTGCATGAAACACAAATGGCCAGAAGTTAAACACAGTACTACCCTTTTTCTTTTACTGCATTGTAACAAAAGAGTAAATGAGGGTACAAATTTTTAACAATTGGATTACACAGTCAGACATACAATAACCTATAATCACATTACACAATTAAAAATGAATAAACGTGTAAACCAAATTAATGCATTTTACAAGTGACCCAATATGCCTTCTACAACAAATGATCGTGATATTGTCTGCAAGTACGGTATTTGTTCCCAAGTACGATTAGACATCCCATTTCTTGTGCATCAGCTTTCCCCATATATCTCCTTTGTAATATTAGAGAGAGAGTATGGCAACAGAATTAGTTGTCTTCCACACAACATGTGAAAGATTAGTTCAGATGCAAAAGACAAATTTAGATTGTCAGAACTGTAAACTGTGCAGTATAATCAACATCCTAGCACATTTCCACGATCTTTAAAAGATTTAAAAGAATGATTTTTGGAACTGTGTTCCAAAAAACTTTTAAAAAAACAAGAAACCACAACAATGTAATAGTGGAAGAAATCGTGATGAGTTCATGCCCTACAAACCTGTGTACTACAATTTTTTTGATGTCAACAACAACCTGTTTTTCTTCCTTAATGAAAGAATTATGTAAGTTACTGCTTACCTTAAATTCTCGAACTTCCTCGTAATTCCTGCCTCGCATAAGAAATTCTCCTTTTAATAAACTGTCTCCCATGAATGATGGCTCCAGCTTAAAGAAAATGTAGTACATGTGGTACAGTAACAACATTTGAGTACTACAAATAGCAAATAACAAGAAACAAACAAGGTAAGGTGTGATACCTACCTTCCTCTTCAACACCTGTTGAGTAATTAAGGTATTGCTGTTCCACAACCAAACTAAGTCTTTATACACTGCACGAGTATCTGAAATACAATGAAATTGTTTCATTCTTCTCACATTTTTATATTAAAAGTTTCAATATACATGGTTAACTACTGGTTTATTTTTTGTGAGAAATATTTGCAGCAATTTTCAAAACCTGCTATGGTGGAACTATTAGATCAGCTATGAGACAGGTGAATTTAATTCAGTGTATGTGAGTTCTATATTGCAAAGCAGTTTCCTTTTACACAAAGATACTGTTCAGTTCATTCCACACATACTTCGGCATGTAAATTTGCGACAATACTGCAAGAGAGGGAAAAATCTGACCCATACTTCTTACAACTGCTAAATTATTATTCACATTGTGTTGTGACAGTGCCACGACATTTAACAGTGCCGCCACGACAGTACGCGCAAATGGCGATAGAAGCGCTCCGCAACTCGGCTGAGTGCGGGAGCGCCACCTAGCTACGAACGGCGCCGGCCGCATATCATGGCACGGTACTCGAATACGGGAGACTGAGTTGTTATCATGTGATCAGCTATTGTTTCTAAGAGAGAATGTTTGAATATCCATGCAATTATTGGTGATTAAAGGTTATAACACTTTTTGGCGACGAGGATGGGATATTTTCACTGTGTTGTGGATTTGCGTGTTCGTGACGGGGCAGACATGGAACAGCTTATGCAAGCGCTCATTGAACAACAAACACAGCTGACGGCTGCTATTCAGGCTCAACAAACACAGTTGATGGCTGCGATTCAGGTGTTGTCGACGTCGCTTACTCATCGTCTATCTTCCTCTTCTCCGCCTCCATTCCCTCCTTACGACGAAGCTGCTGAAGACTGGGAGGATTATGAGAAGCGTTTGCGGCAACGCTTCTTGGCTTTCGGCATTGTCAACACTCCTATGTGTAAGTCGTTATTTCTATATTGGATTTCCCCACGGATCTAGAAGCTGCTATCTCAGTTAGCCCCTCTGCGGGAACCTTCTTCTCTGTCCTTCCAAGAAATGTGTGACTATTACCGAAAAAACACCCACGTGGCGTTCTACCAGTGTCGTAAACAGCGCCATCAATCTTACCGGGCTTGAGCGGCGGAACTACACGGTCTGAGAAGGAAATGTCAGTTTGTCACGGACACTCATCATGAGTCTTATGCTGATTCAATTATTAGGGATGCTATTCTACGGCTTGCTCCTGATAAGGAAGTTCGGCAACGTGCCCTACAACTGGCAAACACGTCGTTGTCGGAAGTTCTAAGCATCGCTCAATGCTTTGAAGTGTCTCCTGCTGCTGGCGGAAAAAGAGACACGTGGTGTGATGTAGGCGCTGTACAGTCAACTCTCGACATGGACAATTTGCCTGTTTCACAGGAGAACGAGGATGTGGCGGCGGTTTGCTCGCGTAAACAACGTCGCGTTGGGCCGCAACACTCGCAGCGAAACCAGCAACAACAGAAGCAGGTTCATTCCGCACTTCCTTCTTGCCCCCGTTGTTTCGTACAGCATGACAGGGCCGCATGTCCAAAACGTTGGGCCATGTGTAATTCATGTACGAAAAAAGGCCACATTGCTTCCGTGTGTCAGTCCCCTAAAGTTCCTGTCGACGAGGACGAGGCATCGGACATGGAAGTTCACTGTGTGCTTTCTCAAACAAATAAGTTGTTTGTTACTGTTCGTGTTCTGGATAATGTGCTTTCTCAGACAAATAAGTTGTTTGTTACTGTTCGTGTTCAGGACCAAGGGCCGGGCATCGGATCCCCTTTGCAACTACCATGCCTTGCACCTTCGTCTGTCTGTTCGTAATGGTGTTGTTCTTCTGGCCACGGATGGCGCATCTCCACGGGTCGTGGTGCCAGCCTCTCTTCGCAAAGATGTTCTCAAACTGTTGCATGAAGGTCATTGGGGTATTTCTCGAACTAAGTCCCTGGCCCGCAGGCACGTTTATTGGCCCGGTATTGATTATGACATCGCCCACATGGTTGCTGCGTGTGGTCAGTGTGCTTTCTCAAACAAATAAGTTATTTCTTACTGTTCGTGTTCTGGATAAAGACATCCGCATGCAAGTGGACACTGGCTCTACAGTAACTCTCATTAATTCTCGCACATATTTGGAGTTGGGCTCCCCTCCTTTGTCTCCAGTTACGTGAAATCTGAGAACTTATAATAAACAGAAAATTCCTATCATTGGTCAGTTTGATGCTTCCACTGCCTACAAGTCTGTTGTTAGGTCCCTCACGTTTTATGTGGTGGATCATGTGGGCACTGAAAACCTGTTCGATTATGATGGTTTCCAGTTGTTCGGGTTCTCCACTGATGATGATGTGCACCTCATATCTGAGGATATTCCGTATCAAAAGCGGGATGGATTGTGTTCTGAATTTTCGTCCGTATTCTCTGCTGGTCTGGGTTGTGCCAAGGATTCTGAAGCCCACATTACTCTTAAACCTACGACTCGCCCTAAGTTTTTCCGGGCACGTCCTATTCCGGTGGCGTTGCGTGCACATGTCAAGGCTGAGATAGACAGGTTAACAGCTTCAGGGATTCTCCTTCCTGTTACCTCCAGCAAATGGGCATCGCTGATCGTGGTGGTTTCTAAACCAAACGGGAGTCTGCGATTGTGTGGTGATTTTAAAGCCACTGTCAACGCTCATAGCCTCATTGACACTTATCCTCTTCCCCGTCCTGAGAAGTTATTTACCAAGCTCGCTGGGGGCCAGTTCTTTTAAAAAACTTGGCTTATCGGAGGCGTACCATCAGTTGCCGTTGGATGCTACTTCCAAGGAATTTCTCGTCATCAACACTCCTTGTGGGTTGTATCAGTACCAGCGGTTACCATTTGGTGTCGCTAGCGCACCGGCCTTTTTTCAGCAGTTTTTGGAACAGCTGCATAAACTATCTGGATGACATTGTTGTCATGGGGGCCTTCACTGAGGAGCACCTTCGCAATTTGGGTTCACTGTTTCGGGTTTTGCATTCGGCTGGGTTGAGGTGCAATCTGGACAAGCCACAGTTCTTCCAACCCTCCATTGTGTATCTTGGTTTCCACTTGTTCCGCGAGGGTATACATCCTCTACGTCAGCACGTTGCGGCCATTACCGCTCTACCCTGGCCGTCTATGGTCAAAGAACTTCAGGCATTTCTAGGCAAGATTCCTTATTATCACAAATTCATTCCATCCGCAGCGGCGGTAGCTCATCCACTGCATCAGCTGTTATGCAAAACCGTCCCTTTCTGTTGGTCCGATGAGTGTGGGCAGGCTTTTGTCCGCCTGAAGGCTCATTTGCAGTCGGCACCTTGTCTTGCCACGTTCCGTCCGGGTCAGTACTTGGTTCTGGCGACTGATGCGTCACAGTATGGCCTAGGTGCTGTTCTCGCCCATCAGTATGAGGATGGGTCAGAACGACCCATCGCCTATGCTTCCAAGACCCTCAGCGATGCGCAACGGCATTACTCTCAAATCGAAAAGGAGGCGCTCACTATCATTTATGATCTAACAAAGTTCAACGTTTTTTTTTTGTATGGTTCTAAGTTTCACCTCATCACCAACCACAAACCGCTGGTCTCTCTGTTCAGCCCATTGGCGTCGCTTCCGGAAAAGGCAGCTCACCGCCTGCAATGTTGGACCTTATACTTGTCTCGTTTTCACTATGAGATTCACTATAGCCCCACAGCCCAGCACGCCAACGCTGACACATTGGCGCGATTGCCGATGGGCCCCGACCCGGTTTTCGATCGTGATGAACTACTCTGTTTCCACATTGATGAGGAAGAACGTCGTGCGGTCGAGGGTTTTCCACTTACAGGTTCGCAGGTCGCGTCGGCTACTGCGCAGGATCCGGTCCTGTGTCGGGTGATCGGTTTTGTTCAATGGGGTTGGCCGGACAGGATCATGGGCCGGGCATTGGATCCCCTTCGCAACTACCATGCCTTGCACCTTCGTCTGTCTGTTCGTAATGGTGTTGTTCTTCTGGTCACGGATGGCGCATCTCCACGGGTCGTGGTGCCAGCCTCTCTTCGCAATGATGTTCTCAAACTGTTGCATGAAGGTCATTGGGGTATTTCTCGAACTAAGTCCCTGGCCCGCAGGCACGTTTATTGGCCCGGTATTGATTATGACATCGCCCACATGGTTGCTGCGTGTGGTCAGTGTGCTCAACAACTGATTGCACCTTGTACAATGCCCTCTCCGTGGCCTGATCCAGCACAGCCATGGGAATGGGTGCACACTGACTTTGCCGGCCCCTTCCGCAGTACTTATTGGCTACTTCTGATTGACACCTTCTCGAAGTTTCCGTTTGTTGTTCGATGTCCGTCGCCCACCACTGCGGCGACGACGCTAGCTTTGTCCAAAATCTTTGCGCTAGAAGGTCTTCCATCCATGATCGTCACGGACAATGGCCCTCAGTTCTCTTCGCAGGCCTTCCATGATTTTTGTACTTGACAAGGGATTCATCATGTTACAGCACCGCCCTTCCATCCGCAATCGAATGGGGAGGTCGTGCGCCTTGTCCGCACTTTCAAAAGCCAGATGAAAAAAGTCCTTAGTGATTTTTCCACAGATGACACTCTGCTGCAATTTCTGAGTTCTTATCGCTTCACACCTCTGGGTGATCGCAGCCCTGCTGAACTCTTGCATGGTCGCCAACCGCGCACTCTACTGCACCTGCTTCACCCTGTCAGGCCTTGTGCTGTGTCCCCCTAGTGCGGGAAAATAATTGGTGGGCGCCGACGTGTGGGCATGAGGGTATGGATCTCGCCCTAAATGGATTCCAGGGGTGGTCAAGGCTCTTTGTGAAATACGTACGGACGATGGCATGGTTGTTCGCCATCACGACCAGATGCGTACACGAGTGGTGACCACGCCGGTGCCACCGCCCCTTCCTTCGCCTCCACCAGCGCGACAAGCCAGTCCTGTCGCCGCTGCCGATCTACCGTACATGTTGATGCAGCCGACGTCGCTACCGCTACGGCTACCGTGTACGCCGGAACCGGCCCCAGTCGCGACGCTGCCTTCTCCGGGACCCATCTCGCTGGAGCACACCCCCAGGTCCATGACACTTATGGATGCTGCTCTGGAGTTTTCACCCATCATCTCGTCCAGGAGGCACGTTCCAAGCACAAGCTCCCATCCTAGACATTTTCGACCATACTCTCATGTCTCTCCGCGGGATCTTCTCGGGGCCTCACGAGAGGCCATGGATGTCTTCGCACTGTCCATGTCTCCAAGGAAGTAAGTGGTTTTTTTTTTCAGTTGGGGAAAAGTGTTGTGATAGTGCCACGACATTTAACAGTGCCGCCACGACAGTACGCGCAAAATGCGATAGAGGCGCTCCGCAACTCGGCTGAGTACGGGAGCACCACCTAGATACGAACGGCACCGCCCGCATGTCACGGCATGGCAGTCGAATACGAGAGATTGAGTTGTTATCATGTAACCAGCTATTGTTTCTAAGAGAGAGTGTTTGAATATCCACGCAATTATTGGTGATTAAAGGTTATAACACATTGTGCTTCACTAAAATTTATTATACACAATATAGTTTATAGTGTTAACAATTCTCAAAGTAACATTTTCTTTGATAAAATAATTGGATCTTATGAACCACAAAACCATGTGATCTTCAAAATTCAACTCCCACTAATAATTCTGTGTTACTATAGCACTGACATGCCTCAAACGAAATCTTTCATTCACCACTTGACAATGAACACCTTGTTTTTTCCCCAAAAAACAGGTTTTTAAAAGGTTATAAACAATCAAAACTTTCCTGTTACATTTTAATCCTAAAATGTAGCTATTTCTAAATTCAGACAGGATAGATTTGTAGCACCATTTTTCTGTTTCCAAGACTACATTACTTTCCCAAAATAACATGTTAGTTAAGCACATATTTAAATTATAAATCGAAAGGTGATACACTTGTCTTTGGCTCTGAGCACTATGCGACTTAACATAAGAGGTCACCAGTCACACTTGTCTTTGTCACCTCCATAATTTTCATTCATTAACTCATTAACACTTTGAAGTAGGTCCATCACCAGATCTGTGGTATGGAACATACAGTAAAAGACAAGATATTAAAGGGCATAAACCACAGCACAGCATTCAAGGTGAGAAATAAATCTGTCAAAAACAGTACAAAATACTATGTCGCCTCCTACCACCCTCTGTAACATCCTCAGTACCCAAACTGACACAAGCAGATCGATATGGTACAAAGTAAACACCTTTGCCAGTAGGTGGCACTTATAACAGTGAGCATACGACAATAGGCAAACTGTTGTAGGACAATGTCTAGTAAAAAAAAAATTACTTAACAGACATTTTAGTTAATAAAGGTATCATATTATAACACAGACGCAGCTATTACATTCCAAGCTGCTATATTCCGAACATAGGAAAATGAAGCAGTTCAATTTACAAATTTCATTAAAAATATTAAAAGCAATGTTAGGCGGAACATTAGAGTTACAAATAACTCAATAAGTAAAAACCTTAAAAATGTGGAAAGAATAGAGGGGGTACATTTCTTATGATTACATGGAACCATTGTCAATCACAGTCAAGTAGCAGTTAATGGTTGTAGCACTGAGATTGGCCATTAGAATTGCACTACAAAAATTGTCACGAATTTCTGTTACAAATTCCTACCAATAAGGTCGAATTCATGATAATTTGATAAAATTTTGAGGAAGTGAACTAGGAATGTTAGAGGAATTCATCAAATTGGTCCAATTTCCCTTTCTTTTAATTACTTTACCTTTAATGATAAGTCCATCACTAATTTGTATCACATGATCAGCTAGAAAACAAGGAAGTCTACCAGGCAATTTTAGTGGATTTGAGGAATCCTGTGTGCAGGAAGAGACCTGAATTGTTGAAAAACCACACTTGGATGTTGCATTGTGATAATGAACTGGTTGCTTCTCTTCCGCAGGTATCTGGCAAAACTTCAGGCTCGCGTTGTACGCCATCCACCCTATTCTCCAGATGTAGCCCCATCAGACTTTTTCCCATTTCCCTAACTTAAAACCATGCTGAAATGATGTTATTCAAAAAGAAATGCAGCAAGAGATCTGCATCCCATATTAGAAAGCACATTCAAAAAGTAGGAGAAATGTTGGGAATTGTGTATTGCATATGGAGGGGACCAATTTGAAGAGAACAGTGCTTAAAATGCAGTACAATGAGTTGTAAGAAGCTATAAGCAAAGTTAAGTCTGTTTTGAACATGCCTCATATAATTTACTTGAGAATAACTTTCCAGTTTTCATCCTAAAATTTCGCCAAGTGTTATACCATACACAGGTGGGCAATATTATTACCTTATTTTAAGGCAATGAAGATCAAATCGCAGGTCTACTATCACCTTGAAAGCTTTGCAACTATGTATAAGGTTCACCACCAAGACTGAAAGAAAACCAAGGGCTCAATTCTTGACTTTTCAGCAAGGAAGTCAGATAAATTAGCAGTTGCTGAAGTCTATCACAAACTCACTTATACAGATGGTATCATTAGCCAATATTCCAGTCACTCTTCAAAGTGTAAGTATTCTTATTTTTGTGTTATGTTTCATAAACTCGAAAAATTAAGCTCTGCTGATGACTGTTCAAATGGCTCTGAGCACTATGGGACTTAACTTCTAAGGTCATCAGTTCCCTAGAGCTTAGAACTACTTAAACCTAACTAACCTAAGGACATCACACACATCCATGCCCGAGGCAGGATTCGAACCTGCGACCATAGCTGTCGCGTGGTTCCAGACTGTAGCGCCTAGAGCCACTCGGCCACCCCGGCCGGCTGCTGATGAGTGTGAACTCTGTATTACTACCCCAGTTGCTCAACCCAATGGATAAAAAACAACAAACACATTGAACTTCCTCCATTCCATTCTTTCAGTAATACCCACAAAAAACTGTCACCAATTCATGAAGAAGAAAAATGGTAATATGTATTGACATGTGAGACATGGCAGAGAGAAACTTTTTTTCACATTCACACTCATTTCTGAACATAACAATAGGCAACTTCGTAAGTTGATGAACAGAATAATTTGTTGGAGAATGTATTAATTTATTAATGCAAGCTGCATCTAAATTAGATGTTTGTTCTAGAATATGGGAATTTTTATCGAGTAGCGCACTGCTAACTAGGGTGGCATTCAAAAGCCATGTTTGCCCATTGTCATAGGAGGTGGAAAGGTGCACACGCAAGAGACACGAATCTGCTACATGGGGCAGAAGAGAGATCCCAGAGAGTGCCAAAAGTGATACGTCTCATGTTCTAGAAGCTTGGAGTTGACATACTTTCATCAGAACTAATATTAAGAAGCAGTTTTACAGGAATGCCATCCTGTAGCAACAGCATGTTGGACTCACACATAGATCTGAAGAAAAAAAAATGTAAAAATATGGTTTGTAGTAAACACATCAATTGTAAAATTATTACAAGTAATGCTGTACGTCAAAGTACAGTTGAAAGAAGTATGAGTGTGCATTATACACTTATGGGGCACGGTGTGGGGTGGGGGGTACTGTAACACCAAGAAGGACTTGTGGGACAAATGAAAGTTGGTAGGTGTGTTTCTTCATCTCAGAGATGAGATGTCTATTCAAATTCCGTGCCAGTCACATAAGAATGTTGCTAGTAGTACAACCATGAGGATGAAAATCCAGTTTGCTTTAAATACATGCTCTAATGGTCATGAGCTTAAATTACCTTTAAGATTGGAAGTGGTGAGTTGATGCTAGCCTAGAATGCCTTTAATGTGACAGACACAATTATCAACATGTCACTGTTTGAAAGAGGTTGTGTAATAGGGCTACAAGAAGCTTGATGTTCCTTCTGTGATAACGCAGGAAGACGAGGTAGGAATATAGCCAGTGTACATGACTTCTGGCTGTGGTCATGAGATTTTACAGTCAACTGAACACTGGGCTCGGGACAGCCATGTGGCACTATGAAAGGGAAGACCATCTTGTTCAGTGTATGACTCTGGCGCACCGTATTGCATATGCAGCAGCAGTTGCCACCACAGTGACACAATGAACTATTACAGACCGGTTACTTCAAAGACAGCTCTGAGACAGACACCCTGTAGCATGCATTCCACTAACCCATACGACTGTTGTTTGTGATTGCAGTGGTGTCAAGGGAGCTCATTTGACAGCAAGGTGGAGGCCAGTGGTGATCTTGTGTTGGTTAGGTGGAGGCCAGGTGAGTGACATCTGGAGTTAAGGTCTCGGATGAGATTTCATATGGCAGCGGGAGCACTTTCTTAGGTATCCCATGCACCTTGGCTGCAGATTGGCATGTCAGCATGGTGATTTTAACTGTCATGCTGACAATTCATGAATAGCATTCCAGGGGATGTTTTCCAACAGGATGTCACTTTGTCACATACTGCTGTCGTAAAGCAACGTGCTCTATGGAGTGTCAACATGTTTCTTGGTTTGCTCTATCAGCAGATTGATTTCCACAAATCAAAGTACACATAGGACATCACCAGATGACAACTCCAGTGTCTCCACAACCAGCATTAACCATCCTTACACTGACCGACCAAGTACAAGGAGCATGAAACTCCATTCCACAAACTGACAACTGGTACCCGAACACTAAGGCATGCACATTTGCATATCTATCTTCAACATTCTGGCAGAAACTCCCGATGTTAATGCACCAGCATTTCCAATGGCTTTTTTTGCACTTTCATTAATCTGGGCTCTTGTAATGTTAATCACTTAAACATGTTACCGAGGCAAATGCATTCCCAAAATGTCATTATTCTACATCAATTATTTTTTGGTGCTACGATTTTTTTTTATGTCAGTGTAGTTGCAGACAGTCAACATGTGTTTGGACAATATGAGCAGGGCTTGACTCAATATATCGACACAGTAACGAAATATATAGGGGTCCTCTTTCTGCACTCAGGTTGAGGAACATAATTTGTAAGTTCAAATTAACTTCCAATTTGGGAACTGCTCCTGGGAGAGGCCAAAAGCCAATTATACCACGAACTGTTGAAGAAGTTACTGTTGACATGGCTGGCAATGCTGGATGCTATGTGCAATCTTCAAGCAGTGCCCGAGTTGTGTCACGAGAGCTGAAAATTCTGTAGTCCACTATTATTTTGGACAGCAGTAGAGTAAAATGTAGTGCGGTTCCATGCTGTCATGGATACAGATGGTTGTCACATTGAGCAACATTTGTACCCTGGAATGTAAACATGGAGCACAATTAACAATTGGTACCATCTCATGTGGAAACTAAAATATGTTTCTTGCAGTTGTTTATCATTATTTCTCATCTGCACATCCTTACAGAGTTTTTACAGAGTTTCATTGTCATACGATCCCTCATTTTTCATGGAGTCATCTCGAGTAGCAGAAGTTTTATTATAAACATCCTATGCATCTTCTTAACAATGGTGATGGCAAGTAGGGCTACAGTTTATCATTTGAAAGGGTATAAACTCAGTTGTGTGTAGATAACCTCAATATGCTAAGCATTTGACAACTAAGACAGTGTGAAGTGTATGCGCAAACTCCCCACTTCTCTTACACGAGTAGACTTACTTGAGAATGCGCAGCCGACCTTCTTCTCTGGATAGCCGGCCTCTGGATTCTCTACAAATTACTTCTCCGAAGAATGATGCTAGTCACAGGAACCTTTCAAGATATTCTCTCTCTCTCTCTCTCTCTCTCTCTCTCTCTCTCTCTCTCTGTGTGTGTGTGTGTGTGTGTGTGTGTGTGTGTGTGTGTGTGTGTGTGTGTGTGTGTGTGTGTGTGTGTGAAATGAGTTATTCCAAGAATATTTTTCAACAGCTATCCGTATATTTTAACTTCCACAAAGAACAAAATACACACTTCTCACATAAACAATTGACTTCTTGTAAGTCACCCATGCCATCTCACATTAGAAACAATTAAGTTACATTTACAACAGAGTTGGCTTTCTAATCATGGCTCTATTATACAGAAACCATACACCTGTCTTGCCTCCAGCAAGTGCAAGACACGAATTACTTAAAAGTCTAATCTCATTTCTTCATTTGTACCATCACAGACACTAAACCAGCAAAGAATAGCATAGGCTCTTCTCTACACACACACTAAAACTCTATGGATCATACAGCAGATACTTGTCGGCCGCCGTATCCACATTTTGCTCGTGACTCTTTTTAGACCTGCACATACAAACATGCACTGCACAGTAGGTCGGATTTGTCTCTCTCACACTTCTACTTAAAATATCATTAGTTCGAGACGGAGGAAGGCCAAGTGGTTCTAGAATTTATGCAGAAATTCTCGAAGCACTACATACTACTCCACCCCCCCCCCCCCCCCTTCCACCAGACCGAACACGCGATATTTTATATACCATCGTTATGTACATTTATTCACATAGAATAACAATGCATCTTTCAACAGTATACCTTGTTCTTTTAATAACTGTGAATACCCTTTTTCTTATTATTTAGCTACTCTTTTTTTTATTTTACTTCAATTATAAAATGTGAATATTTCAATCAATGTTGGAGTTAGGTCTTTCAATATCTAAAAATCGTGAGGACCAATTTTTTTTTATTTTTTCTACCCTTTATCCAATCGTAAATTCCAGGTGTTTATGACACTTGAGTACTTTATTCTAATTCCTTGTACTATTTCTTCGTTAGTACTTACTAGTATCATTACTTGTAGTAGTTTGTAGTCTGGAGGAACTCTGGGGAAATGAAAGTGTTCTTTTTGACCCTTGTAAACTCACATAAAACATAATAAAGCTAGTGGTACATAGAATTCAAACTTACCAGAATAATTCCTATTAAATGTGTGACTTCTGTCATGATACTGTCCTTTGACATAAAAGCTATCTGGGTTTGGTACCGCGTCATAATGTAAAAACTACTGCTGCTATAGAAAAGTCAATGTTTCGGCCATGATTGCAGCAGCATCCTTCTGGGTTAACCCTATGAGTCCATTTCCTCCTTCCATTCTGGTAGGTATGCCCCTTTATAAATCATCCCTATTCATCAAGCCACAGGTCCTATCTCTATGTAGGTGCGCCTGCCCTATATCCTTAGCAAATGCCGGATACATCCCCCTTATTCTTTATGAGTAGGTCTCATGGTTCATTGCCCCAGTATACATCTTTATGTACACTACAATTAAATATTTCCTGGTAAAAATAAAATCTATTTTACACTTCACTCTCACTTCTTAGTACCTCCTATAATACCCTAGACTCCTCTTCCACTTCTCAACTTCTATAGTCTTAGTACATACTATGTCTACACAATATGATCAACTCCCACTACTCTACTGCTCACCAGAGTGTTTGCTACCCCGACTTTTCTTAAATGATGATCACAATTAACTCCAAACTTGCTTAGCACTGTTTTATAATTATTCCACAAGCTCTCCTGCTCCTATCTCTCTCGGAGCACAAGTAGGTTTTGATTTCTACCATTCTCTCTCTCTCTCTCTCTCTCTCTCTCTCTCTCTCTCTCTCTCTCTCTCTCTCTCTCTCCACACACACTCACTTAAAAAAGAATGTGTGTATCTTTCCAGATGAACACGTATATTTTTCCCCTACAACTCCTAGCTGTTCTTACATCCTTTTAATCTGTAACTTCATTGTTTGTGTATTCATATTTCTTTGTGTGTATGCGGAAGTGTTCACATGTAGTCTGATTCTTCGGCCTTATCTGAAGATAAGTTGTAGGATATTGGAAACCACAGAAACTAGGAAGGACTTCTGCGATAGAAGTAGATGAAAATGGAAAGAGGGAAAAATGGATGGGTCCTCAAACGAGAAGTAAGAAAGGAAAAAAGGTGGATGTGGTTACTATGCTTGAAGAAGACAGCCCCAAATACAGGAAACCCTTCCCACCCCCCCTTCCCCAGGATCCCTACCTCGCAGGCACTTGAGTGAGAAGCTGGGGGAGGTTTGGTGTTAGATCGTCTCCTACATAACAGACATTCCCACTTTCACCCTTGAGGTCCCCAAAGGAAATCTTAGCAACCCTATGGAAATGGCAAAAGTTGAAGAATCGGGCACACTTGTTTGCGACTGTTGTTTGAAAGATGTGGTGCGTGTTTTGTGTTAGTCATGATTTGTGTGTTCCCGTAAACCATGCTGTTACCCACAGTACCCACCCCTTTCAAAACTGATACAAACCCTCCCATCTACGTCACATATCATGTTTTCCACAAATATAATATTCCATTCAGTTTATTTCGTCTAGAGATCACCTATAATCCGTGATTCTCTTAAGCCAGTCCTTAGGTTGTTATCATCATATCCTGTTTGCTAGGTAATCAGATTATAGGACAGTTTAAAAATTCAGAAGCAGATGACAGAATAGTTTAAGATTTGAAGGAAATGTGGTGCACGAAAAATATTCTGGAAGAACCACCTAAAACAACTTGGGATCTGACGGCCATCACTCCACCCATTAACTCAGAATGTTAACGTCTCTGGGGCACAGATGACTCCACCCGGATTTGATATTAACTTCACTAGAGCAAGTGCAGACCAGTACATCTCGTTAAATTTTGTTTATAAGTCTCCCCACTTCAAAACAATCACCACTTCACTAGGTAACACAACATTAGATGACAATACACTTTTTTCTACTTTGTTTTGGATAAGCTTGGATTCTTTCTACAAGTCATCTATAACCTTTCAGGTATCTGAAAGTTCAGAAGAAACAGTAGGCGATACATTCCCAGAGGTTACTCTCGCGGCAACTTTTTGATCTATAAGTTCTTCCACCTGTTCCTCCCAACTATTTATATTTACAATGTCGGAGTTCACTAGTTTCTCTCCAATATTTCTTTCTACAGTATCCTCTTGTGTATTCATGCCCGTAATTTGCAATTGGATAATTGGAATTAACTTCTCTTGCTTATCAACGCTTTCTCTTACAGTATGTAATCTCTGCTTTACAGCATAAAATTGAACATTACATACATTTTCAAATGACCCTAACTTTTCCTTGATTTCGGTTTCTACCGTGTTACATTTTTCCTCAATATCAAGTTCTAACCTTTTTGCTAAATCTTGGAATTGTTTATTCTGTCTCTGATTAAAGTCAGTGAACAGTTTACTTACATGAATGTCCAATGAATTGGTTAGTTCTTTCTTTACATCTAATTTCAAATTCTCTACTTCACTATTCAAGGTGTCAAATTCAGTCTTTAAAGTATCCATGCCTTCACATAGATTACTAAATTCTCTACTCTGTGAGTTGACTTTGGCACTTAATAAACCTAGATTGGTTGCTTGACTAAGCAAGGTTTCACTCTGGTCATTTAGAACTTCACTTTGAGTATTTCAAATATAATGTTCCAAACCGATTTCTTTCCTTGGAGTTTCATTTTGAACATTTAATCTAGAATTTAAAGTTTCATTTAATTGTAAGCTCTGGGCTTCTAACTTAGAATTTAACTGAACAACTTAGGGCTCTGGGCTTTAATTAAATTTACTAACTCAGTCCAGTCTGGCATTTCCTTTTGTTGCACTTACTAATTTTCTTCATTTGATTTTTAGGCTTAGTCCAGTTTCTTGTAATGGTTGTCTCATCTTGTTATACTTGGTTGCTATGGGAACACATAGTATCTTCTTATCTCATTTTCGTCTCAAAATTCCTGTTTTCTTCTGTCCTTTCACACAAGTCGCCAAGTTCTAACACTTTAGGCGCTAGAACATGTTGAGTAAATATCGAAATTTTGTTTTCACTAATTAACGATGTTTTGGACTATGTTTAATAACATTCTCGCATTCCACATCTAAATATCTCTGTCTTCCTGTATTTCATTTGCTTTTCAAGCTCTAGAAACACATTTACTTACATTTACAAATGAGTTGGTTTAAGAACCACTCGTAATTTATGAACATGCCTTGTCCAACACATGAATTACTTAAAAGTCTAATCTCATTTCTTCATTTGTCCTTAACAATCACCACAGTCACTAAACCAGCAAAGAATAGCACAGGCTCTTCTCTAACACACACACACACACACACACACACACACACACACACACACACACACACATGCGCGCAATGCACAGTAGGTCAGATTCGTCTCTCACACACTTCTATTTCAAATATCATGGGTTCGAAACAGAGGAAGCTCAAGTGGTTCTAAAATTTATGCGGAAATTCTCGAAGCAATGCAAGCTATGTTGGGGAATGTAAATTTATCTTTAATTTGCAATTGTTACTGATGTACACCAAATGAACTGGAGGACAACTCCCCGCCAATCAGTCTGTTTTTATTAGACGTGTTGGCCACTTATTTGCTAGCCAACCAAACTCTTCCCAGGCCATTTATTTTTATGTATGTTTTGAACAAAATGTCAGAATGAGTGTGAACCGGTAAGGCAGATGAGTTAACAGGTTGCAGTAACGTGGATACGGATTGAGAAACCTGCAGGTAAGTCCACTGTCCTGCTAAGTCACATGTAATTGTTTTTCTTTAATTACGACTGCAGAGTGTTCTGTTCCATAGAAACCATACACATTTTTTGGCTATCCTTCTGTCTTGTATAAATCAGTGCCTGAACATTAAGATAATATAGGTTAAAAAGTGTTGCAGGTGCACAGATCTGTTGGTAAATACTATATACACTGTAACAGAATGGACGAATGGTAAAAAATAAAATGGATAGTATCTCCATGTAACAGGTAACAGGGGTTTTAAAAACCAATACAGGGAATTTCACAGTCAACTGGTGATTAGAAATGGGAGGTGCGGGAAACGGGGGTACAGGAGACAGAGAGGAGACTGTGTTTTAAGATTAAAGCCTTGCCAAGGTCCAATAAGCATGCTGGGTAAGTAGGTAGCAGCCAAACAGAGGGTACAGCTGAAAAGGAGGTGGTCAAATCGGTCAACAGGTTGAGACCAGAATGAGATTTTCACTCTGCAGTGGAGTATGCGCTGATATGAAACTCCCTGGCAGATTAAAACTGTGTGCCGGACTGAGACTCGAACTCGGGACCTTTGCCTTTCATGGGCAAGTGCTCTACCAACTGAGCTACCCAAGCACAACTCACACCTGTCCTCACAGTTTGGAAGGTAGGAGACGAGATACTGGCAGAAGTAAAGCTGTGAGGGCGGGGCGTGAGTCATGCTTGGGTAGCTTAGTTGGTAGAGCACTTGCCCACGAAAGGTAAAGGTCCCGAGTTCGAGTCTCGGTCGGACACACAGTTTTAATCTGCCAGGAAGTTCCAGGCTGAGACCAGATGGACCTTTCTGCATGAGAGTAAAGCACTGAGCACTGGGAAATAGAACACACCGCATGTCACAATCCACACCATCCTTGGCTACTGGTGATGCATCAAAGAGAAATGCGTTAGCTGACTACTCCAAAGCGAAGTCAGTAAAATTTTTTGCAAGTGCTTAGCAATCTTATAAAAGAATAGAAAGGGCAAGAGTAATGAACCATTATATTCTATATCACAGAGTGGCATGGAAAACTAAAGTGATCTTGATTTAAAAAGTGGAAGTCTGCAGTACTGAAGTTTTCAATGCTGAAACACGTTTCATGAGTTCATTATTATGAAATTACCGCAGAATCTCTTAGTGTAGTAGCAATAGCTTAAATCAAAATGGAGCTGTCAGCACCTAGTGGTACTGATGATATTCACATGATGACACCATCTATCACAAAGAAACTGTCTTCTGATGTCAAACTCAATTGGCGAAGTGTTTTGATATTGTATTTAATTCAGACAATTTCAAGTCCTATATGCAAAGAACAAAACAAAGATAAGAAAGAGATTAGTACCAATTCCCATACACAAATCTTTCGCAACTGAAAGTCAATCTTGAAATCAGAAGTTAAGCACGACATTGAGAAACAGCTTGCTAAATACGGAGTACAGCTGCAGGAGCAAGTTGCTTCAAAATTGAAAGTTATACTGCTAATGCAGACTCAGAACAGAGTGCTGTACATGAACTTTATGGAACATGTGCACACGATTCAAAGCTAAGACTCATGAAAAAGTTGGATGCAAATGAGAACACTCACCACACCTTCATTGAACAGATAGAGGCAAAGCAAGCCAAACACAAAGAAGATGTGTCTACAGAACAATCTAGTAGAAATACTAATATTGTGCAAGAGTAGCATATGGGTTTTAGTGATCATGCAACTGAGGCAAACTGTACGCTTACAACTGAGGCAAACTGTACGCTGAGTGAAAATCGCACACGTTATTTCAAAGTGTACAGTTGGCACATAATGCCATTATAAACGAGAGGTTGGTCAAAACTGACCAAGAAATTCAAAAGTTATCACAATTGGTAATACAGAATTCACTGGTTGCTTCTGCAGAAGCTGTCTTAACTTCAAAATGTGCACCCCATATTGTTCAACCACGAGTTTATAATTGTACTGTCAGTATTTTTGTCAGCACAGGAGCAGATTTCTTTTATGGTGGGATATCTGTTAGGGAAAGCAGCACACTTGGCGAATGAGATTTCAGATACCTGCATGGACCTAAAAGAACTTCACGATAAATTGGTCAGCAGAAATTCAGAGGAAGGAGTTAGTTGCTTTTTGGAGTTATGATAGATATCAGTCTCACTGGGGCATTCTACAAGGTTTTAGTGAGTGCTGATGGAGTCGCATTATATATATTGTTGTAGGATTGGACAGCAAGATTTTTTACACTCATGGCAAGCGAATGTTGCCTTTCTATTTCCGTAGAGATTTAATTGTCACACCCTGGAATAATTAAGACAAATATGTAAGATTTTCAGAATGGGTGAAATGCCCGCATGCATACAGAGGTAGAGAGGCATTCTTACATTGGACGATAACGAGAGTAAACCATCCACTTCCAGTACTCCCTGCGGCAACATCACAACTGAAATTAACTTGACATCCACGGAAAAAAATCGGGCCATTCAGTATGGCACTTTGTGCAGTTCCATTTGTGCCAAGTTTATTCTCCAAGCTTATAATGTGTTTGTAGACTGCAAGTCGTTTAATGAAGAAAGTTAGAGCATATGGACTACCAGACCAATTGTGTGATTGGATTGAAGAGTTCCTAGATAACAGAATGCAGCGTGTAATTCTCAATCGAGAGAAGCGTTCCAAAGTAAGAGTGATTTCAGGTGTGCTACAGGGGAATGTCGTAGGACCGTTGCTACTCATAATATACATAAATGACCTTGTGGATGACATCGGAAGTTCATTGAGGCTTTTTGAGGATGATGCTGTGGTATATCGAGAGGTTGGAACAATGGAAAATTGTACTAAAATACAGGAGGATCTGCATGATGCAGGGAATGGGAGCTGAATCTCAATGTAGACAAGTGTAATGTGCTGCAAATACACAGAAAGAAAGATCTCTTACCATTTAACTACAATATAGCAGGTCAGCAACTGGAAGCAGTTAATTCCATAAATTATCTGGGTGTACGCATTAGGAGTGATTTAAAATGGAATGATCATATAAAGTTGATCGTCGGTAAAGCAGATGACAGACTGAGATTCATTGGAAGAATCCTAAGGAAATGCAATCCAAAAACAAAGGAAGTAGGTTACAGTACACTTTTTTTCCCCACCACTTGAATATTGCTCACCGGTGTGGGATCCGTACCAGATAGGGTTGATAGAAGAGATAGAGAAGATCCAACGGAGAGCAGCGTACTTCGTTACAGGATCATTTAGTAATCGCAAAAGCGTTACGGAGATGATAGATAAGCTCCAGTGGAAGACTCTGCAGGAGAGATGCTCAGTAGCTCGGTACGGGCTTTTGTTAAAGTTTCGAGAACAAACCTTCACCGAGGAGTCAAGCAATATATTGCTCCCTCCTATGTATATCTTGCGAAGAGACCATGAGGATAAAATCAGAGAGATTAGAGCACATACAGAAGCATACTGACAATCCTTCTTTCCACAAACAATACGAGACTGGAATAGAAGGCAGAACCGATAGAGGTATTCAAGGTACCCTCCGTCACACACCGTCAGGTGGCTTGCTGAGTATGGGTGTAGATGTAGATGTAGATATATGACAGCAGCAACACGAATGTACAACAAAGACAAAATGGTGGTAGGACAGTGCGGATGATGCGCGACGGAGGTGGGAGTCCTAAATGACATAACATGCCACATAATCGAAGAAAGCCATTATGAAGTGTCTGAATATGGCAATTACTGCACTCCCATCAAGCTGTAATGGGAGACTGACACAAACAATTTGCGCTCCCAACATTTATGTCACATTTAAAAGATGAAGGAAAACTTTACTAAGCGAATGAAATGGCAGTGTGAAGCAGCAATGCCATGTTAGATGTTGGCGTGTGGTGGCTGGTGCAAAAGAATGTGCACGGCATGGTCCATGCTCACATACACCGTCTTTTTAATATTTCCAGCAACGGTAACCTCAGTGGAGCCATGTTTAACCTCACTGTGCAGAGGCAGGACTGTGATGGTGCGAGTCACTGATGCACAGGGCACAGGGCACAGTGAGCCCTTGATGGAAGCTCCAAACTCTCCCACATATTCAGCAAAATAAAAAAAGAATGATATTTCTGTGACTGCCATGTTATTCAATGAACATGAACAAAATACGGTAGGACAGGAAGTCAATGGAAGAACATTTAGTTGGCAAGTATGTAGTCTTTGAGCTCGAAAAAGGGACTTTGGAAACAACGTGGTCAAGAATATACCCATGAGCCAGGAATTTGAATTGAATAAAACGTGCAGAAGTGCCCACAGAGGAAAGTGAGAGCATATACAGATTTATATCCGACAGGAAACCTGAATGTGAGCTGTCCTTTAATCTAGATAGTGTTGCAGTGGTGCAAGGCAAAGCACCTGTGTGACTTGTCACTTCAATTGAGCTGCTTAAAAAGTTCCAGTGTTTACCCCTGCAGAGGGTGCACAGCAAATTCTCCCACACAGGAAAGATTTTGATCATAGATGTGTGACTGAAAATTTGTTGCAAGAAGATTATCCAGTATCAACTAGTGTTAACATCAGTCCTATTTCTAGTTGCACGGAAGAGGGGTGTCAATTCCAAAATATTAACAGACAGCGAGTCAGAAATATCTGCACTGAAAAAAGACTATTTTGAAGTGGTTGCAAACAAAGAAGCAACTGAGAAAATGTTAGTATCAAGTACCATAATTTTTGGAGGACAAGAAAACTGTAGAGCACAAAGGATAGCTTCCTTTGCAATTATTCCACATCCTGGTGTTTAAATGATTGTATTTATTTTCTAAATCATTATTCGTATAAAATTTATTTTGACGCGTTTCCACTGAATCTCCAGGCAGTTGAAAAAACCCCTGGACTATGAGGTGCTATCCAAAATTTTCAGGACTGGTGCTGCCATCTGTTGAAAACCTTACCTTTGGACTAATGGTCACCATCACCCTCACGTACACACCAGTCCCAGCACTTATGCCACTGGTCAAACATTTTCTGGAAGTCCTGTTCTTTGAGGGTGTTTATCACCGCCAGCGATGCTTCTTGAATCCTGTCTAGAGTGTCGAACCGACAGTCTTTCAACTTGAGTCTCACTTTTGTGAATAGCGCAAAGTCACACGATGCTAAATCTGGTGAGTACGGTGGGTGGGATACAACTGCCATTTTGTTTTTTGCAAAAAGGTCCTGGTGAGCAAGGACTTGTGACAGGGCGCGTTGCCATGATGCAGCAGCTAGTTCCCTTGACGCCAAAGTTCAGGTCATCATCGACGCACGTTTTCACTGAGCCGTAGCAAAATGTCACAGTAGTGCACGGAATTCACTGTTTGGTTGGGTAGAATGAATTCTGTGTGCATAGTTCCCTTGGTATCAGAGAAAACGATGATCATGCTATTCACTTTGCACTTCACCTGTCTCGCTTTTTGGGGTGTTGGAGACCCCGGCTCTTCCAGTGGGACGACTGTTGCTTTTTCTCTGGGTCATAACCATAAATCCAGCTCTCCTCGCCAGTGATAACCCGTGACAAGAAGGTGGGATCATCACATGCGGTCTGACGTAGGTCTGTGCACACTTCGACACGCTGTGCCTTCTGACTGGCAGTCAAGATCCTTGCCACAAAACTTTGCGGCAACACGATGCATGCCCAATACAACAGTCAGCATTCATTGACATGTCCCATAACCAATACCCACTTCATCTGCAAGGTCTTGAATCGATCCGCACGAACCAATTGTTGAAGTTTGGCAACAATATCTGGTGCTGTGCAGCTAATGGGCCTTCCAGTGTGAGCATCATCTTCGACATTTGTATGACCGGACCTGAACCAAGCAGGCCACTCAAGCACACGCATATGGGTCATGCTCTGTCCCCCAAACACTTGTTGAATCATTGCAAGGGTCTCCGTAGCACTTTTCCCGAGATTCGCAGAAATTTGATACACACGCACTGTTCTGTTCATGGATCCATCGTGCATTTACCACACACCAAACACAGTATTACGGAAATCACTGTGGACACACACCACGTCCTCCCAGCTGAATGCCACTCCGCACACTGGCTCATCAAACATGCAGCTCTCGCCACCTGGCAGTGCAAAGATCTAGTACTCCTACTTTCCAGTTTCTGAAAATTTTGGATTCCACCTCATAGATGTTTGGGTACTTCAGAAGATCATTTCATTGAAAAATTTGAAACAGGGCAAAAGACAAGAATAATGAATGTCCATGGGCTTAGGACAGAGAGATAAGTAGATCTAATGAAAATAAGTAATTCTGTGGCTGACACAAAAACAAATTAGTGCTGAGACAGTTGAAAGAATATACGAGACAAATATGCTGTCAGTTGCACAAAAAGCGACTTTAAAGGAATTGCTACTGAGAAATAGCAGTATTTTCAGATTCCTGTGGATTAGTTAAATAGTGTAGGGTGGTTTCTTCATTTTGGGATACTTCACAGTTGGGAGATTGCACACACTCAAGCTTAGGACAATTCTTCTTTTCCTTGTTTCAATTTCCTTGTTAATTTTACAACTATTTGTTTTTACCAATGGTATACATGGTTTCAAAATAAGGTTAGTGAGATGTACTTTAAAATGTGAGTAATAGTACAGGTAAGATGTTAAGAAGGCATCTTAACAAAGATGGGCAGAAAATATAACTTGGATGAATGATATAAGAAGTAATCTACAGAGAACTGAATGACTTAAGGACAACCATATAGGCAATAAGTAGTCCTTGGTGTGAACATTCTTGGTAGTGTAATGGTGGAAGACTGGTGCTGAAGTTATCAGCTTGCAAAGGTGAAGGGTAATAAGGTGAGCGAAGGCAGAACGGTGCAGTTAGTGGCACAGTAAGTCTTCAATAGAATAATGCTATCCTTATCGAACCACTGCAAAAATGCAAACTGTAGAAAACTGAGTATAAGAGAAAGACTAAGCAGTTGCAAGCTCAATGATTTGTGTGTATTAGTTTTACAGTCACGTATTTGGTGAAATAAACGAAACTGTCTTGAGCACTTGTGTATGAGAAAATCAGTTTTTCTTAATGGATTAAAATGTAATGGAGTGAACAACCATGAGCACCAGTGTAGAATAGAAAGTTGTGATGTACATAAAATTAAGGTGATGAAGGTGGCATGTTTGTATGCCTCAAGGCAGTCTGTGACTAAAGTACACAGACCAAAACTGCACAACATGTAAAATAGTATAACAGGAACCTGTGCCTGGTTCAATACAGAGAAAATACAAGAAAAAGCAGTCACCCTAAAAGCACATCAAAGTCTTCCACCTAAGGTACTACCGAGATGATCGGCCATCACACAGAGACTCAAAACATGGAACACATTTGATTCATTATCTTCTATAAAATTAAGGATTAAATTAAGGTGAAAGTGATAATGTTGAAAGTGTGATACACACTAAGACAAAAGCCTGAATCCAAAGTTAATGGGTTACATTTATTGCCATTTTTAAGTATGTTGCAAAAATGGCAGACAGACTTCCAAAGTTTTCACAGTTAAGGGCCAGTACAAGTAAGCTCATCTCATGGAATAAAGACTATAGAAAGGACAACGGATATAGGCAGCATAGAAATATTGTCACGCAAATAGACAAGTGGTAGCTTTAGGGCACCCTTCCTTGCCCAAACTCTGTTGTTTGTAAAAATAGTTCACAACTGGGTAACAGACAGTGCAGATGTGAGGTGGTGTACAGAGCCAGCAACAAAAGAGAGGGGGTGCCCATGACCAGCTGTGCCAGGCAGAAAAATCCCCCTTCATCTTTCTGCACGTGTCACCCACAATAGACGATTCACAAACAAAAAGAGTCTGTAGCTCTCCACAACCATCCTTAATTCACTGACACTGACTGTAACAAGTTTTGTGAATGTGTTGCAAGTGTGACAGGCTTAAAAGTGGTACTACCTATAAAGAACGGAAAATGATGATGTAGGCCAAAAAATTTCTTTGTATTTCTAATTTTTGTATTTGATTTGCTCCTTTTTAAAATGCTCTAGTACTTAAATGTGCATGTTGTTGGTTTGGTTTCTGTATAACAGTAGGATAAGTGTTATTTGATATGACCAAAAAGGTCCAGGATAATTTAAAGTAAAATGCAAGGTGTAATATCATTAGGAGCTCAAGTAATTTCTTTGAATATTAGATTGTGGTCATTTTAAAATGTATCAGTTTATATAGTAAGTTGATAGGGATTTATTGACTTTTAAAAACTGTCTTAGTTTTAAAGCAATGGAGGTGGGGTGAGAGGTGGCAGTGACATGCTATTTCCCTGTCCACAGTCATTTCAAAACATAGCATTACTTAACCTCATAAGTTCGGGAATAGTGTAATTTCTTGACAAACAGTGGTTCCAAACCTTTCTAAGATTGTTGCCCTGGAGTGCAATCAGATATCAGCTAATAACCCCCCCCCCCTTTCCTCCCCATGCCCAATTAGGGCCTAACTTAGCTTCAGAATGATGAAAAAGGATTTTCTTTGAGCATTTTTGTTCTTAAAAAGGAAGACAATTACATTTTTTTGCAACTTTTTATTAAACCATGAACTATTGAGTCAATTAGACACTTGATATTTCTTATTTGTAATGAGTTTTTTTGTCAGCTGTAAAGCAATTCTCAGTGTATAATGAGTGCTACTAAGAACTCTTCCTCAGAAAAGAAAGCTAACTGTCCACACTGAGAACAAACACTTGTTACAAAACTTGCTTTCCTTGCACCACTCTTCTCACTAGCAGTACTTGCTCCTCTCACAACCTGCATGCCCATTTAAAATCAGACAAATTAAAATAGTGTTCTATACTTGAGCTTACAATTTGTAAATCACTTGATTGCTGGACTCTTTTACTTCTAGACTGACAGAAATTGGAAGGCTTCATTCTGCCATTACATTGTGTCTGACCACCATCACCACCACAATAATAATAATAATAATAATAATAATAATAATAATAATAATAATAATAATAATAATAACTACACAGTGCAGGTCCTAGAGCAGTGTAACAGGAATTACATAATTACTGATGTCTTGTGCTGTCAATTAGTTCATTTACTGTTGCAATGTGATTAATTAAGTAATTTCTAATTTACTGCAGGAGCTATATACAACTCTGAGATAGCACTTTAATGAGATACTTAAGCAAATGTGGTGTGTGTATTAATTTTAGTGTCATAGAAGGAAGGTACAAAGTACATAGTTTGCATTTAGTCAGTGGACTACGTGTGGAAGATGTTCATAAATTCATTTAACAAGCTGTAAGCGCCATGTTGTGCTATTTTAATGCTGGTGTTAGAAAAGATAGTAATAATAGTAATGATCTTTCAAACATAAACAATTGAACCTTTTAGTTTTTACCCCACAGAAAATTACATTTTACCCTTCAGAGAGTAATTATCCCATACTGGGAACCACTGTTACAGAATACAAGCATGTTTTGTGGATTTTGTAATTTATTAATGCAATGTGCATCTAAATCCAATGCTTGATTCAAAAGTTATAAGAAAAATGCATTACAGTTTGGGGAGGCAAATGGCAGACACCCAAGGGAGACACGAGTCTCATAAGTGGGCAAAAGACAGATCCTAAAGGTTGGAGAAATCTAGCCATCTTGAAAGTTCCTGAAGCTTGAACAAAGAATACTTGTGTCGAAACTAAAATGTAAAACACAGTTTTGGTGGGAAGACACTCCTTAGCAACAGCAGGTTGGACTCTTACATCTACATCTACATCTACATCTACAGTCCCTGGTTAATTTATTAGACACACTATAGTCTTTAAGCAAATTTTGACTTATGCCTAACGAAATTTGTTTTTAATACATAAATTGTGATAAAAAGATTATGTGTAGTCTATGTCATAACTACGGGGATATAACAAATAAATAAAACGTAGTATTTGTTGAAAATATTTTATTTCAATAATTACAACAAAAATTAAAATATTGTGAATTAGTTTTAATATCTTGTTGAGCCACTTTTTGCAGCTATGAGAACCTTAATATGACACAACATGCTGTTGATGAAGAATGGTATTGTGTCCTGCATTTGTGGATGATGATACCACACATGGATGATATTCTCCAAGAGCTGTGTTTTTGTTGTGATGACATCTTTTGCCACCTTCCACTTCATTAGTACCCATACATTTTCTATGGGGTTCACGTCGGGACTACTACCTGGCCAGTCTAACAGAGGGATATTTTGTTCTCTCAGGAAGGATTGAACTGACCTGGCTGTGTGCCAGGGAGCTCCACCCTGCATAACAATAAATTGTTCCCCATTCAGGAACCATTCTCTGAGCTGTGGTATTAACCGTTTTTACAGGATTTCCTTGTACTGGTCTTGCCTCATTATGCCTTTAACCACACAAAGAAGTCCTGTACTCTCACCACAGATGACAAACCAAACCACCACCCTAGTTGCGTGTTTTATGGTCTGAATAATGAAGTCAGGATGAAATTTTCCTCGTGTTCGCTGGCGCACATACTGAGATTTGTTACTTAAAATTTCGAACATGCTTTCATTGATGAAGCACACCTGTAAAAATCAAGGAACATAATATGATGATGATGATCATGATCATGATCATCATCATCATCTCCAGGTTATATAATATTGTAATTAATAATTTTAAAGTTAAATTATCAATCTCCAGAAGTCCACATCCTTACCACACCACTATTTAGCCCACTTCAGACACTTTGCTTTCATTGTGGCTGTTAACTTCGGTTTTCTAGTGGGTCGACAGCCTTCAAAATCAATATCTTTCAACTTTCTGTGAACAGTATGTTTAGATTCTTTCACATTAGCCTCTCCCAGTTGAGATTTTATCTGTTTCATTGTTGCAAATTTGTTTTCTAGGCAAAATCTTTTGAGAAATCTTTCTGACGGGCTGAAAATTGATTTTCTTCCACATTTATTCTTCCTTCTTGGGCTCAATTCTTCACCTGGATCAATTTCCTAATTTCTGCACCTCACACTCGCTCCTGACATTCCCAACCTTCTTTAAATTTCCAGATTGGAGTACATTTTCGTGTTAATGAGGGCACTGACCTGAGCTTTTTCAGGTAGTGAAATGTCCCCTCTTTTACCCATTTTTAAAGGTCACAATTAGGAAATAACTGGCTGTTAAACAATCAATTGTGATTGTTAATATTATGAAACTGATAAAGCGAACAAAGTATTACAGCAGTTACACGCAAGAATGCCACTGAACAAGTCCTTTCCTGTACAGTATACTCTGCACATTGATAACTACAATAAGTCAATAATCCAAAGTCACATAGGAACAATAGATACCATTCAACAATGCAATAGATGCCCTGGATAACTGTCATAAATCTTCTGATTAATCACATTAAATATAGTACTCAACATGTTACAAGTAACATTGAAAATGTGCAGTGTGTCTAATAATCTGGCCAGGGACTGTACACTCTGCAGACAACCAGGAGGTGCATCATAGACAGTAGGTCCATTGCACCCATTATTAGGGTGTCTTCCAGTTCCATTCACATATGAAGCATGGGAAGAATGATTGATTGAATGCCCCCCCCCCCCCTCTCTCTCTCTCTCTCTCTCTCTCTCTCTCTCTCTCTCTCTCTCTCTCTCTCTCTCTCTCTGTGTGTGTGTGTGTGTGTGTGTGTGTGTGTGTGTGTGTGTGTGTGTGTGTGTGTGTGTGTGTGTGTGTATGTGTTTTTTTTGGTAATTATCCTAATCTTATCCCCGTGTGAGCAATAGGTTAGGGGTTGTTGTATGTCCCTAGAGCAATCATTTAAATCAAGTTCTTGAAACTTTGTTAATAGACTTACTCAGGATAGTTTCATCTGTCCTCAAGAGTCTGCAACTTCAGTTTCTTCAGTATCTCTGACACTCTCACATTGAGTAAACAAACCTGTGACCATTTTTGCTGCCCTTCACTGTATATGTTCAATATCCCCTGTTAGCCCTATCTGGTTCGGGTCCCATACACTTGAGCAATATTCTAGAATGGGTTGCAGGAGTGATTTGTAAGCAAGCTCTTTTGTAGACTAATCACACTTCCCCAGTATTCTACTAATAAACCAAAGTCTACCACTTGCTTTACCCATGACTAAATCTATGTGATCATTCCATTTCATATCCCTAAAAATCATTACACAATTATCTGTATGAGTTGGCCAAAACCAACAGTGACACATTGATATTACAGACAAAGGATTTTTCGTTTTGTGTGGTGCAAAATTTTACATTCCTGAACATTTAGAGCAGGTTGCCAATCTCTGCACCAAGATGAAATCTTATAGAGATTTGACTGAACATTTATGCTGTTTCTCTCTGATAGTATTTCGTTATAGATAATGGCACTATCTGTAAAAAGCCTGATTTTACCATCAATATTGTCTGCAAGGTCGTTAACATACAACATGAACAGTAAGGGTCCCAATACACTTTCCTGGGGCACACCCGAAGTTACTTCTGCATCTGTTGATGACTCTATATCCAAGATGACATACTGTGCCCTCCCTGCCAGAAAGACCTCAATGCAGTCACAAATTTCACTTGATATCCAATATGATCACACTTTTGACAAGAAGCATAGATATGGTACCGAGTCAAATGCTTTTCTGAAATCAAGAAATACTGTATTACCTGGTTGCCTTGTTCCAAATCTTTCTGTATGTCATGTGAGAAAAGTGCTAGTTGGGTTTCTTATGATCGATGTTTTCAAAAACCATACTGGTTGCATTGAGGTGGTCATTCTGTTCAAGATAACACGTTATCTTTGAGCTCAGAATATCTTAAGATTCTACAACAAATCGATGTCAAGAATACTGGGCAGTAGTTTTGTGGAACACTTCTACTACGCGTCTTGTAGATGGGTGTAACCTGTGGCTTTTTCCAAGAACTGGGCATGGTTTTTTCTTTGAGGGATCTATGATAGATTATAGCTCAGTGGCAAATTCAGTATAGAATCTGACAATGACTCGATCGGGCGCCTGGAGCTTTGTTCAGTTTTAATTATTTCAGCTGTTTCGCAACAGCACTGACACTAATACTTATTTCATTCATCTTTTCAGTGGTATGCGGATTGTTTTTGTTATTGTTGTCTCCAGTCCTGAGATTGGTTTGATGCAGCTCTCCATGCTACCCTATACTGTGCAAGCTTCTTCATCTCCCAGTACCTACTGCAATGTACATCCTTCTGAATCTGCTAAGTGTAATCTTCAGCATTCTTCTGTAGCACCACATTTCGAAAGCTTCTATTCGCTTCTTGTCCAAACTATTTATCGTTCACATTTCACTTCCATACATGGCTACAATCCATACAAATACTTTCAGAAACAACTTCTTTAAACTTAAATCTACACTTGATGCTAACAAATTCCTCTTCTTCAGAAACGCTTTCCTTGCCTTTGCCAGTCTACATTTTATATCCTTTCTAGTTCGACAATCATCAGTTATTTTGCTCCCCAAATAGCAAAACTCCTTTACTGCTTTGTGTCTCATTTCCTAATCTAATTCCCTCAGCATCACCCGATTTAATTCGACTATATTCCATTATTCTCGTTTTACCTTTTTTTGAAGTTCATTTTATATCCTCCTTACAAGACACTGTCCACTCCATTCAACTGCTCTTCCAAGTCCTTTGCTGTCTCTGACAGAATTACATTGTCATCGGCAAACCTCAAAGTTTTTATTTCTTCTCCATGGATTTTAATACCCATTCCGAATTTTTCTTTTGTTTCCTTCACTCCTTGCTCAATATACAGATTGAATAACATCGGGGAGAGACTACAACCCTGTCTCACTCCCTTCCCAACCATTGATTCCCTTTCATATCCCTCGACTCTTATAATTGCCATCTGGTTTCTGTACAAATTGTAAATAGCCTTTCGCTCCCTATATTTTACCCCTGCCACCTTCAGAATTTGAAAGAGAGTATTCCAGTTAACATTGTCAAAAGCTTTCTCTAAGTCTACAAATGCTAGAAATGTCGATTTGTCCTTCCTTAGTCTAGCTTCTAAGATAAGTCATAGGGTCAGTATTGCCTCACGTGTTCCAACATTTCTACGGAATCCAAACTGATCTTCCCCGAGGTCGGCTTCTACTAGTTTTTCCATTCGCCTGTAAGGAATTCACGTTAGTATTTTGCAGCTGTGACTTATTAAACTGGTAGTTCGGTAATTTTCACATCTGTCAACACCTGCTTTCTTTGGGATTGGAATTATTATAGTCTTCTTGAAGTCTGAGAGTATTTTGCCTGTTTCATACATCTTGCTAACCAGATGGTAGAGTTTTATCAGGAGTGGCTCTCCCAAGGCTGTCAATAGTTCTAATGGAATGTTATCTACTCCCGGGGCCTTGTTTCGACTAAGGTCTTTCAGTGGTCTGTCAAACTCTTCACGCAGTATCGTATCTCCCATTTCATCTTCATCTGCATCCTCTTCCATTTCCATAATATTAGCCTCAAGTACATTGCCCTTGTATAGACCCTCTATATACTCCTTCCACCTTTCTGCTTTCCCTTCTTTGCTTAGAACTAGGTTTCCATCTGAGCTCTTGATATTCATGCAACTGGTTCTCTTTCCTTCATGAATTTTATTCGTTTGAATGTAATTTTTTGAAATTTCTAGTGGCAACTAATATCGACCATATGGAAAGTATACGCTATGGACTTTTACCTCTGCAAACTATTCAAAATTTCGTGCAAAGGTTTACTACATCTAATGTTGCACAATAACTGCGTTGAACATCGAAACAAAATTAAGTCATTTATGGGGGGAAGGTATCAGTCAAGAAAATGTGTAAAAAACAAATTTTTGGGCCAAATAGTTTTTGTGAAATCGAATGATAAAGTGTGCCAAAGCAGTCGAAAAACTATGTGTCTGCACAGGCGAGCAGTACAATGATGACAAAATCACGCACATCGTGGAATGTGGGGAGCAGCAAAAGGGTTAATGCAGCCGTGGTGTCTTTACTTCATAAACTACAAGCTCCCCTCTAATTTAAATTTTGTGAACTATACTATGGCACTGCTTCTCTTGGTGTGTACAACTGGCAACGCAGCAATCTCCCGTGTCTGGACGGGCATGCGCGAACCACCAAGATAAAAGAATTGAACTATAGCATATATTGGCAGTGGTTCTTTTCAATGTATGACACGTAATATTACAGCCACCAAAGACAAGAGTTTATTAATCCGCATTCAAGTACACACGAGCACAAAAACAACGCAAAGCAGTAGACTACATCTGAAGACGACTTCCTGCCGCACTGTCCTTATATAAGGAAGAACTCGTAGATGGCGCGACGGGTGCTGTGCCATGCACAGAAGTCGAGGGTGGCATATGGTGACCAGCCCGTGTAGATGTCGATGCCAGAGTATTTGAATCCAGTGAACCAGTGGCCACAGCCACAGCATGTATCTAAGTACGACATGCAGGATTATAGCAAGAATGGGCACTTCTCCAATGCAGGCATTTGGATGACCACTGACAAACCCATTGCAACCACAACCAGCACGAAAGGTGCTGACAGTAATAGTGGCGGCAGAAGGAGATTCTAGGTTGGAACTGGTGAGTAGGGGCAGAAGTGGCACAGCTGTGGACACATGCAGTGGCCATCCCCCATGAAGCAACAGAAGAAGGAACAAGTCACAAGAGCACAGGAAGAATCTAGACATCATGAACGTCAATGTAGCAGAACTGCACTGATGGTGACGGCACTGGCTGCCAGGTGGGGGAGCCAGGAACACCGGTGCAAAGAGACCCAACAGTGCTGGCCCAGCCAGCAGCAGAACCTCTCAAGAAGAGCTGACAGCAGGTGTCAGGGTGCCATATTCCAGAGGACTGGCAGGAGGTTGCAACAATTACAAGGAGGATGGGTTCACCCCGACCCCTGTAAGACCTGGCAGGCACTGAGGGAGGAAGTGAAGGTGGTGTTGGTAGATCCGTGGCCCTTATTGTGGCACAAAGACGCATCTAATCACGACTGTGTGCCATCAGCCTGTCACTGATGCACACCATACACAGGTGGGGCCACAACAGCTGTTAACCATGTCCAGAATCCATTTCAGTCAGCGGCCAAGCCCTCATGCCCAGACTGTGAAATGGAGGATACATTGGTGAGCATGGAGCACCTCAGCCAGATGCGCATCAAAGCATCGTCTCTCGAAGAGTCCATGAAGTTCTTCTTCATTTGAACCATTAACATTCTGACAAGCCTCTGATGATCCACTGTGGACATGGAGCAGTGGCTGATCAAATACGTGACAATGAAATTTGCCAAACGGCCAGGCAATTGAGATGTTATTTTATTTTATTTTTCATTACCAGTTTTGGAAATTTATGCCATCTTCAGGACTCATATGCCATCTTCAGGACTCATATGCACCTCTCAAAAATAATTGATATTGGCATACTGGGGCCATATGTTTCTGGGGGTCATGAATTCATAGCTCAAGTGCTTCCTTCGAAGACTTGACTGCAACTGAGCACACGTGTAGTCGCAGAACGTGGACTATGCAATTAAATATAGTCTTGTGAAAAATTCACTGAGGGGTGATCAGAAACTAAGGTTACAAAGCCTGCAGTGAAATACGTACAATTTAGCATTTAGTACATACAATATTATGAAAAAGGTGAGTGCTGCTCGCCATAAAAATGACAAGTTAAGTTGCACGCGCACAATGAAAATACTATTACACATATGAGGTTTCAGCCAAAGCCTTCTTCAGAAAGGTAGCACACACACATTCACACAAGCAACCACACCTTGCATACACATTATCACTATCTCCATCTTTTCCAGCCAGAATACAACAGTGTCACATCGAATGCCACGTTGAACAGAAGCAGCAATCCGGAGTGGGGTAGGAACGGGGAAGAGATAGCTGGGAGCAGGTGGGGGAGGAGAGAAGTCACCACTGTCCGGCAGAGCATGCATGAACTATATGGTGTAGGCCAAGGCTACCAGGGACAGGGTGGGAGGGGGACGGAGCAGAAAGAGGAAAGAGCAGTGAAGGGAAAAGGGTTGGTGCATTGGTAGAGAGCAGTGTGCAATGAGGATGAGAGGAAGTGAATTGGGAAGAGGCGATAGGACAGAGGGGACAGAAACTGTTGGGAGGGGGGGGGGGGGGGATGGAGGGTCAGCAGGTTACCATACGTTGTGGCCAAGATGATTTCAGGAGTGGAGGATGAGAGTTAATGATAAGGTGCGAGTCCTGCCCAAGGTCCTACTCTGCCTGAAGTGGTGTTTCATTGCCCACCTAGCCTTCACAAGATCCTAGTCTGTCCATATGCCACTCCCAATCCCCTTCCTAAAGGGAAAATAGGCTTATGGAAGACCTAAGTGCAAGACCTACTCAGTCCACCAACCCAACACTTCCTATTCCAGTCCTGTCACAGGCTCATCCTACTCCAACAAGCCAGGTCACCCATGAAGCAGCCATGTCACATACCAGCAATGTAATTATTACACAGTGTTTTTTATTTTTATTTTTTATTGGTATACTTACCCATCAGCTGTCCAGCAGGATGAGTTGTTGTTGTTGTTGTTGTTGTTGTTGTTGTTGTTGTCGTCGTCTTCAGTCCTGAGACTGGTTTGATGCAGCTCTCCATGCTACTCTATCCTGTGCAAGCTTCTTCATCTCCCAGTACCTACTGCAACCTACATCCTTCTGAATCTGCTTAGTGTAGTCATCTCTTGGTCTCCCTCTACGATTTTTACCCTCCACGCTGCCCTCTAATGCTAAATTTGTGATCCCTTGATGCCTCAAAACATGTCCTACCAACCAATCCCTTCTTCTAGTCAAGTTGTGCCACAAACTTCTCTGAGGATGAGTTACCATCAATAAACTGTGGCCAAGAGTAAAGTGGACTTCCCTGTGGCACAACACACAGCTGAACATAACAAGCTTGATTTCAATGCCTGCTTCACAATGTTGGCCATCTGGACCTTCCTCTTCATCACAAGCTTTTCTGAATTGTGCAGCTGGGAGTTTTCCTCTTACAATACATTCTCCATTCCCAAAATGATATGGGCCTGAACCTGTGCTAACTTACAGTACCCACACAGCCCACTCAACAGCCTCCTCCCTCTGTCTTATCACCTCCTCCCAATTTAAGTCCCATCACCCTCATTGTGGGCCACTTTGCCAATACACCCACTGATCTTTTCCCCTTCTCGTCTCCCCTCTCCCCCCAGCATCCCCCAAAGCCTCCTAACGCTGCACGTGGCAGCCTAGTCCTGCCAAAATCTAGTCACAGCATGCTCTGCCAGGCAGCACCAACTTCTCTTCCCCACCTGTACCCTGCTATCCTTCTCCTGCCGCTGCCCCAGTCCAGATTGCTGCTTCTATTCAACTTGACACTGTTCCATTCTGGCCAGATAGCAGTTGTGTGTGCTTGCTTGCGTTTGTGTGTGTATGTGTGTGTGTGTGTGTGTGTGCGCGCACGCATTTTCCTTTCTGAAGGAGGCTTTGGCCGAAAGCTCAAATTTGTAGTAGTCTATCTGCTGTGCCTGCCTGCAACTCAACATGTCATCTTTACGGAGAGTAGCAATCTGTTATTTCCAGAACATTGTCAATATTGCAACCTGGACTTTCCACTGTTTGATAGTACATACATTAAGTTATTTTTTGACAGTGTCCATGTTGGTGTAGGCACTTGTCATCTCAAGAGATGAGTTTGAATATACTAACGGTAAAAACCCTGTCCTTGCATTTTCAGCCACATTGTTGTGACGTGTTTCACCTTCTGGTCTGAAGCGAATCGTCAGTCCCCTAGATGCTAATTCAATTGAGGAAAATGGTAAAGCTGTTTGGAGCAGGGTCCAGGCTCCTCCATACAAGCTGCATTTAAATCTGTTAATACCATGCTGGTTGGCCACTGCAGCCCTTGTCAGTCACTTTTCTCTATCAAATGTGAACTTTTAACATCATTCTGCATCATACTGACAAGACATTACAGTCTCTCCGTGGAACCTCTACCAGCTGCCAGCGAGTTTCAGCATCAGTAATACATTTCGCCCATGGAAATGTAATAATAGTGGATTTAATCTCAACACCAGTTTTTCAAACGAGTTGCCATGTGTGTTAACATACAACTAGTACTGTTGGTGAAGAGTGAAACTCTGCACAGCTGTGAATTCCATATATCTCAATACACTACTAAATTCTCTGTAACAGACTGAACACCAGGAATATCACCCTTGTAATCTCTCTTTATGATAATCCCTTGCATCAAGTGGCTCTTTCTTTCACTTCTTTCCCCTAGTCCATATACTCTACTATTTTTCCTTCTCTTTCTTTTCCTAATATCGAATTCCTGCCACCCTTCACAAATTTTCCTCGCCCTGAACTACCTGAATACTTCCTTTTTGCCTCATTGTACGTTCTTTCAACGTCTTCATTGCGGAGCTAGTTGAAAACGTGATCACTTGCCAAAATATTGACACTGACATACAGTCAATCAGCAGTATACTATTTTGACAGTATTCAGACAATTCTGACAATTCTAAGTTTTCTCTATAGAAAGCTTACTTTATTGACAATTTCACAGAATGGATGTTTCATGCTCTATACATCACTTTCATACATGAAAAGCATCCACAAAAAACATACATAGTCAGTAAAAGGGATTCCATAAAATTGTCAATACAATACCTCAACCATAAAGTTGCTTCAAAGACAGAAATCAAGTATCTGCATTATTTTTATGTGCAAAATGTAATTACAATTGTTGGTACCTAAAACTCTGAGTGACAAGAGTATGTTCAGCTGCCCCAGTAACTCAGCAACACACAGTAGCCCGAAAACAAAACATTTAGTGCAGGTCGCCAGGTTAGCCAATAACAAAGCAGTACTTAAAATAATATACATAAAATACATTTGTAGCAACAAAGGGCTTAAGAGTAATTTAAAATTACCAGCATCATTTTGTTCTCTCAAGTCTTAAGCCCCTCCCCAATGAATCATTGATCTTGCCAAGATGTGATGGCTTGTGTGCCTCAGTGGTACAGATAACCATATTGCAGGTGCAATCACAACAGAGGAGGAGAGGACAAACAAACTTAGTTCCTGACATGGGGCAGCAGCCTTTTCAGTGCTTGCACTGGCCTCAGTCTAATGACTGACCGATCTGACCTTTTAAAATCAGCCACCACGGTCCTGCTATGCTCATGCTGCAAACAGCTGAAAACAATGGGAAACTACAGCCATTACTTTTCCCAAGGACATACAGCTCTACTGGATGGTTAAATGATTGTATTCTCTCCAGTAAAACACTCCTGAAGTAAAAAAATCCCCCATTTTGAATCTCTAGGAGGGGTCTACTCAGTAGGATTTCATAATGAGGAAAAACAAAACTAGCATTCTATGCTTCGGAATTTGGAATGTTAGGTCCCTTAATAGTGTAGGTAGGTTAGAAAATTTAGAAAGGGAAATGGATGGAGTGAAGTTAGATACAGAAGGAATTTGTGGAGTTCAGTGGCAGGGTGGAGAGAACTTCTGGTCATACAGGGTCATAAATAAAAAATCAAATTGGAATAATGCACAGGTCGGTAAGAATAATAAAATAGGAATGTGGATAAACTACTATGACCAGCACAATGAACATGTTAATCTAGCCAAGATAGACATGAATCCAACAGTATGAAGTTCATCTGTTCATCAGCTCACATGACAATGGCAACATGACAGCTTGCTGAAATATTGTGCCTATTTGACTCAGATATCCGCACACTGACCCACTATTTTGTCATGTGAAGTATGGCGGGAGAAGCTGAAGAATCATGTCTTAATACTATATACTATTTTTACACACACACACACACACACACACACACACACACACACACACACACACACACACACACGTATTTAACATATTTTATTTTGTCCATGGCTTCAAACTAGCTTTCTGTTGGAAATAAATATTTATTTTATTTTTGTTCCAGTTATGAAAATTGCTGCTGGTTAGTAATGTCTTAAGTGATAAGTATGAGCAGTAACGTAACACTATCTTACTACCAATTTCTGTGTTAAGTTTTGTAGAATTTGGTTATTACTTTTTACAAACATCAGCATTGTTTTCTAGAAACTCATTTCTCCTTTCTTTTATTTATTAAATTTTTGTTGAAATTATGTCAGAAAGGAAAATATAGTTGTCAACAATGCAGGAAAAGGCAGATTGCTGCTTACCATAAAGAAGACACATTAAGTTTCAGACAGGCACTAGTAAAATGACACTTACATAAAAATTTCAGTCACAGCCTTCATCACCAAAAGAGAAACATACACCATTCATACACACAACCAAGCACACCTCCTGCACACATGACAGCCAACTCCAGCATCTCGAGCCGATATGCAGCTATCACAGGAGATGCAAACAGCAGTTTGGAGTGGGCAGGGGAGGTGAATGGATATTAGTGTACAGGTGGGGAAAAGAGATGAATACTGTCTAGTGGAGAGTGCATGGGCTAGAATGCCAACAAGCTCAGCGTCAGGAGGTTGTGGGAGCAAAGAAGTGTGGCGAGGGGAGGGGAAAGGAGAGGAGGAGAGAGACACAGGACAGTGTGTTAGCAGAGGGCAGCAAATAAACAGGTTCAGAGACAAGAATGAGGAGGAGGTAATAAGACAGACGGTGTGGGGACAGAAAACCTCCGCCAATTATATGACTACTAACTCCTTCAAAGCTATCCCATCCCAGAAGCCGAACACAACCTCCAGTCGCTGATTAAAGCCTTGGGCCCTTCCAGGACCTCTCCCCCGAATCCATTTCCCTCGTCACCCCTATGACACCCTCCGCAGCCACCTTCCACATGCTCCCCAAAATCCACAAACTCAACAATCCTTGACACCCTATTGCAGCTGGTTATTGTACCCCCACTGAAAGAACTTCGGCCAACATTGACCGACACCTAAAAGCCGATTGCTCGTACTCTATGCTCCCACATCAGAGACACCAATCACTTTCTTCACTGACTCACCACCATTCCCACCCCTTTACCTCCTGGATCCCTACCCATGACTGTTGACATCACCTACCTGTATACCAACATCCTTCATGCCAATGATCTTACTGCTATCGAACACTACCTCTCCCAAAGTCCAACAGATTTCAAACCCTCTACCTCATTTCTCATACACCTCACTAACTTTATCTTCACCCATAACTACACTCCTGGAAATTGAAATAAGAACACCGTGAATTCATTGGCCCAGGAAGGGGAAACTTTATTGACACATTCCTGGGGTCAGATACATCACATGATCACACTGACAGAGCCACAGGCACAGGCAACAGAGCATGCACAATGTCGGCACTAGTACAGTGTATATCCACCTTTCGCAGCAATGCAGGCTGCTATTCTCCCATGGAGACGATCGTAGAGATGCTGGATGTAGTCCTGTGGAACGACTTGCCATGCCATTTCCACCTGGCGCCTCAGCTGGACCAGCGTTCGTGCTGGACGTGCAGACCGCGTGAGACGACGCTTCATCCAGTCCCAAACATGCTCAATGGGGGACAGATCCGGAGATCTTGCTGGCCAGGGTAGTTGACTTACACCTTCTAGAGCACGTTGGGTGGCACGGGATACATGCGGACGTGCATTGTCCTGTTGGAACAGCAAGTTCCCTTGCCGGTCTAGGAATGGTAAAACGATGGGTTCGATGACGGTTTGGATGTACTGTGCACTATTCAGTGTCCCCTCGACGATCACCAGAGGTGTACGGCCAGTGTAGGAGATCGCTCCCCACACCATGATGCCGGGTGTTGGCCCTGTGTGCCTCGGTCGTATGCAGTCCTGATTGTGGCACTCACCTGCACGGCGTCAAACACGCATACGACCATCATTGGCACCAAGGCAGAAGCGACTCTCATCGCTGAAGACGACACGTCTCCATTCGTCCCTCCATTCACGCCTGTCGCGACACCACTGGAGGCGGGCTGCACGATGTTGGGGCGTGAGCGGAAGACGGCCTAACGGTGTGTGGGACCGTAGCCCAGCTTCATGGAGATGGTTGCGAATGGTCCTCGCCGATACCCCAGGAGCAACAGTGTCCCTAATTTGCTGGGAAGTGGCGGTGCGGTCCCCTACGGCACTGCGTAGGATCCTACGGTCTTGGCATGCATCCGTGCGTCGCTGCGGTCCGGTCCCAGGTCGACGGGCACGTGCACCTTCCGCCAACCACTGGCGACAACATCGATGTACTGTGGAGACCTCACGCTCCACGTGTTGAGCAATTCGGCGGTACGTCCACCCGGCCTCCCGCATGCCCACTATACGCCCTCGCTCAAAGTCCGTCAACTGCACATACGGTTCACGTCCACGCTGTCGCGGCATGCTACCAGTGTTAAAGACTGCGATGGAGCTCCGTATGCCATGGCAAACTGGCTGACACTGACGGCGGCGGTGCACAAATGCTGCGCAGCTAGCGCCATTCGACAGCCAACACCGCGGTTCCTGGTGTGTCCGCTGTGCCATGCATGTGATCATTGCTTGTACAGCCCTCTCGCAGTGTCCGGAGCAAGTATGGTGGGTCTGACACACCGGTGTCAATGTGTTCTTTTTTCCATTTCCAGGAGTGTATTTCTTCTTTAAAGGGGAGTTATATAAACAAAGGTGCAGCACATCCATGGGCACCAGCATGGCACCTTCCTATGACAACCTTTGTATGGGCTATCTAGAGGAGACCTTCCTAGCCTCCCAAAACGCCAGATACCTAGTCTGGTTCAAGTTCATTGATGATATTATCACGATCTGGACTCAGGGCCGAGACACCCCATCTTCGTCCCTTCACAACATCAACACCTACCCCCCCATCCGCTTCACGTGGTCCTCCTCAAACCAGCGTGCCACCTTCATAGATGTTGACCACGTCCTCTCTGATGGCTCCATCTGCACTTGCACATTAACCACCACCAACAGAACCTGCATTTCAACAGCTGTCATCCCTTTCACACCAAAAAATTCCTCCCATACTGCCTGGCCATCCTGGGACAGCATAGCTGTAGTGACAAGAATGCCCTTACTCATATGCTGAGGGTCTCACTAAAGCCATCACAGACAGGCACTGTCCCCCACACCTTGTCTGCAAACAGATCTGTGCCATTTCCCCCTCTCACCCCCAAGAACCATCCACAAAGGAGTGTACCCTTCTTCACCTAGTGCCAGCCCCAACTGGAACAACTGAGCCATATCCTCCCCCAGGGCTTTTATTACCTTTCATAGTGTCCTGAAAAGATGGGCGTCCTGCCCGCAATACTTCCCACCCCTCCTGAATTAGTGTTCCATTGCTCACCCAACCTCCACAATTCTAGTCCGCCCTATGTCACTTCCAATCCGAACCCCTTGCCACAAGGATCATATCCCTGCAGAAGACCCAGGCGCAAGACCTGCACAATCCACTGACCCAGCAATTCCTATTCCAGTCCTGTCACAGGATTATCCTATCACATCAGGGATTGCACCATTTGTGAAAGTAGCCCTGTCATTTACCAGCTCTGCTGCAATAATTGCACAGCTTTTTATATTGGTATGACTACCAAGGAGGACGAAAAGTCACCACCAAGCTGTGGCCAAGAGCAAAGTAGTCTATTCTGTGGCACAACTTGCAGCTGAACATAGCATACTTGATTTCAATGGCTGCTTCACAACCCAAGGTCCTCCCCCCAAACAGCTTTTCTTAACTGGACAAAGGGACGTTATCCTTATAACACATTCTCCATTCCTGCAAGTAGCCCAGCCTCAAACTACCATAATACTGTCCCCCACACACTCCACCCAACAGTTTCCCTCCCCATCCTATCATCTCCTCCCCATTCTCGTCTCCCACCATATTCATTTACTGTTCCTTGCCAACACACTGACCCACCTTTACCCAATCTTCTCCTTCACTGTCCCCACCAAATTGCTGCTTGCATTTCATGTGGTACTTGAATACTGGCCTGAGATGCTGTCATGTGTGCATCTCTTTTGTTGATGTAGGCTGTGGCTGAAAGCCTTATGAAAGTGTCTTAATTGTACCAGTCCGTAACATAATGCGTCTTATCTATAGCAAGTAGCCATATGTCTTTTCCTACATTGTTGACGTTGCCACCTGTAAATTTGATTTATGACATACTCCTGATTTGTTTATATTAAATTTCAAACTAGTCCACTCCTTAACTGGTGTTAAAACTGTCCATCCCTTCCCAATTGAACTACCTACTGTGGTATTCATTATCACAATACGTACAGCCTCAGAAGTTTGAATGCGCATCATTCCCCACTAGATCAATCGCCCACTTCCTTGTATGTCGATTCTTCCTCATTATTCTCTTTTACTTTAGCAACTCTTCACCACTATTCAATTATGAGGTAAGTGGGCTTCTGCTCTTACATATGGCTTACAATCTATTTACCAATTACAGAATCTAGTGGAATCTGGGTAGTATCAAGCTAAGTCTCCTTGCACCTAACCATCCTTTGATTTTTGAAAAGTGTGTTTGCTATTGCTAACTGAAATTCATTGCTAGTCTCACGGCTGGTCACTTGGTCATTTGAGGGTAACGGACTAAACAGTGAGGTCATCAGTCCCTCAGTCCAGGGATTCATCTAGAGTCAGTGATGTCCACAGGAATGTGTTCTGACGATTAAAGTACATAAGAGTGGTAAAATTGAGGAACTGAAGGCAATACTGATGGATCTGAGAAATAATTTATGGAGAAGTACATGGATCAAGTCAGTAACTAGCAGCATAGACAAGGCGTCTCCCAGACTCATCAATAGTGTTTTGGGTACTTGCATTGTTTAATTAATAAATTTCGGGCGTATTATAGTATTTGAGAGTTGTAGCATCGCGCTTTAGTGTTTACTTCGTAGATTCTTTCTTAAATTGCGTGTGAGTTTCGTATAGGAGGTGTAATTTCGAGTTTTAATTACTGTAATCGTAAATTCAGGCAGATTGTAGCGCAGTCGTTAGGCATTTGTACAGGTTAGTTAATACATTCTTTGCGTGTTTCGCTTGCGTTATCTAGGCACAGACTCGTGTTTCAGTAACTGTTGTTCAACATCGATTAGAATGGACAGGGACTGGGATTGCTGTGTTCGGATGAGGGCTGAGTTGGCATTCCTTCGCTCACAGCTGCAAGCGGCGCTGACTTCGGTCACGCAGCTGGAGGCTGTTGCCAATGGGCACCACTGTGGGGAGCCGGACTTGGATATCATAGGGATGTCAACCTCGTCCCATCTGTCCCCAGACCAATCTGCCACTGTGGTTGACCCGGTTGCTGCCCGCAGTGGGGCTGATCCCTCGCCTGTGGTTTATTGGGAGGTCGTTCCAAGGCATGGCAGGCAGTGAAAGACGTCCCCGGAGGCTGATCAGAAAGCCTCCCCGGTGCGTCTGACAAACAGGTTTCAGGCACTGTCTCTGGCTGAGCCAGATGCAGCTACCTGCCCTGTTTCAGAGGATCATTCTCAGCCTTCAAGGTCCGGGCAATCGCAGAGGGTGGTCTTATTGGTAGTTGGGAGCTCCAATGTTAGGCGCGTAATGGGGGCCCCTTAGGGATATGGCGGCTAAGGAGGGGAAGAAATCCAGTGTGCACTCCGTGTGCATTCCGGGAGGAGTCATTCCTGATGTGGAAAGGGTCCTTCCGGATGCCATGAAGAGCACAGGGTGCAGCCAGCTGCAGGTGGTGGCACATGTCGGCACTAATGACGGGTGTCGCTTTGGATCTGAAGAAATTCTCTCTGGATTCCAGCGGCTATCTGATTTGGTGAAGGCTGCCGGTCTTGCTTACGAGATGAAGGCAGAGCTCACCATCTGCAGCATCGTCGACAGAACCGACTGCGCACCTTTGGTGCCGAGCCGGGTGGAGGGTATGAATCAGAGGCTCAGACGGTTTTGCGACCGTGTTGACTGCAGATTCCTTGACTTGCGCCACAGGGTAGTCGGGTTGGGGTTCCGCTGAATAGATCAGGAGTTCACTACACTCAGCTGGTGGCTACACTGTGTGGCGTGGACTGGGCAGTTTTTTAGGTTAGAAGGCCTCAGGAAAGCTTTTGGCACCGTTCCTCACAAGCGACTTCTAATCAAGCTGCGGGCCTATGGGGTATCGTCTCAGTTGTGCGACAGGATTCATGATTTTCTGTCGGGAAGGTCGCAGTTCATAGTAATACACGGCAAATCATCGAGTAAAACTGAAGTGATATCAGGTGTTCCCCAGGGAAGTGTACTGGGACCTCTGCTGTTCCTGATCTATACAAATGACCTGGGTGACAATCTGAGCAGTTCTCTTAGGTTGTTCGCAGATGATGCTGTAATTTACCGTCTAATAAGGTCATCCGAAGACCAGTATCAGCTGCAAAGCAATTTAGAATAGATTGCTGTATGGTGTGGCAGGTGGCAGTTGACACTAAATAACGAAAAGTGTGAGGTGATCCACATGAGTTCCAAAAGAAATCCGTTGGAATTCGATTACTCGATAAATAGTTGAATTGACAGCCTCGAGAATTGTACTAAGTACATGGGTGTTAAAATTACTAACAACTTCAGTTGGAAAGACCACATAGATAATATTGTGGGGAAGGCGAGCCAAAGGTTGCGTTTCATTGGCAGAACACTTAGAAGATGCAACAAGTCCACTAAAGAGACAGCTTACACTACACTCGTTTGTCCTCTGTTAGAATATTGCTGCGCGGTGTGGGATCCTTACCAGGTGGGATTGACGGAGGACATCGAAAGGGTGCAAAAAATGGCAGCTTGTTTTGTATTATCACGTAACAGGGGAGAGAGTGTGGCAGATATGATACGCGAATTGGGATGGAAGTCATTACAGCAAAGACGTTTTTTGTCGCGGCGAGATCTATTTACGAAATTTCAGTCACCAACTTTCTCTTCCGAATGCGAAAATATTTTGTTGAGCCCAACCTACATAGGTAGGAATGACCATCAAAATAAAATACAAGAAATCAGAGCTCGAACAGAAAGTTTTAGGTGTTCGTTTTTCCCGCGCGCTGTTAGGGAGTGGAATGGTAGAGAGACAGTATCATTGTGGTTCGATGAACCCTCTGCCAAGCACTTAAATGTGAATTGCAGAGTAGTCATGTAGATGTAGATGTAGATCTAGTAAGACATACCTAGGTCAAGATGAGTGTTCGATACGAGTCATCTGCTTTGGCCAGTGACGTAATGTTAATGGCTGGTATCACATCTTTTGGTGCATACACTCACAGTTTTGTTGTCAGCTGGGGGGAAAAAAGAAGAAGAAAGGTTGGTTGTGGTGACACAATGAACTGTAACTTAGCCTGAGGTACATGTTGGTTGGGAGGTAACAGCCTGGTTGTAAGTCGGAAAACCCAATACATGTGATACTAAAAAACCTGGTTGTGGTGTCAGACTGATCTGTACCTTAGTGCATTTGAGGGAAGAAAAAATATTGCTAATAACATCACGTTATAGTAACCATATTACTTATGACATCTGTCGTACATTTCCTATGTCATTGGTCAAAGCCGACGACTCTGATCGAACATTCCTCTATATACGATACCCCACTCACTTTTGATCCCCACCAACCTGATTAAGAGTGAAGACAGTTACAGAGCAAAGAATGTCTTCTAATCGGCAGATATAGAACAGTAAAAGAGGGAAGGCTAAAAATGTAAAGGACATCAATTGGACTGCCAGTAATGAAAACAAGATGAGAAAGTAGGTAAGGCAGCAGGTGGTTGTACCCTTGGCTCTGCATATGATGGAAGGTATCCCCCCCCCCCCCCCTCTTCCCCCCCGATCCATTACAGTCAATGTGTTAAAGAGCATCCACTATTCAACAGAATGCTCCCCCCAAAAAAGGAAATCGAGTGTGGCAGAAGAAGGTGAAAAGTAATTCTGGTAAAACAGAGTAGAAGAGGGATGAAAGGGACATCTGGCAAAGAAAGTAGGCTTGAGGGTCCCTCACAGACCCAGCAGGCAGCTCGAGATGCCTAAACCCCAATTGCACTCCCCCCCCCCCCCCCCTCCCCCATCCCAAAAGCAGTTTAAATCCTTTATCTTAATAAAAACCACTTTCAAGAAGAAAACAGAGAACCACTTCACCTCTCCATGAATCACCCCTCAACATTGAAGAATTCTTAAGACTATGCTTACCATGGAGGGCCAGGAGAGGGCTTTCCACCAGGATACGAGCTACTGTCTGACCTGTTACTGTGGTATGAGTGATGGCAGAGGCAACATAAGGCAATGGATTCCATCCAGGAAGAACGGAAGGAGCAGTGACATGCGGCAGCAGCTTCCTTGATAGTGTGGAGCCTTACCATATGTTGTTCCATCTGAGTGAGCATACAACCTGCAAATCCACACCTGGGATCGTGAAAGTGATTCTGGGGTGAGTATTCAATTCTCTATGTAAACTGTGGGCCAGTTCAGTTCCTTATGACCTGGGACCCAGAGAAAGACGACCAGCAGGCAGTATAAGATCAGATAGAAGGTAATGAAAAGCAGTTGTCACAGGGTTACAAGAGTAACAGTGATCAACAGCATGCTTAGTGCCCATACAGTCACTGCAAAATAAAATGCAGTCAAGAGAGGCTTGTAAAAAGAAAATATAAGGCTCTGTTAATGGCTATTATCTCTGCTGTAATAACACTCAATGTTTGCAGCAATGAATGTTGTTCCTTACCAGTGGGTAAAGTAAAAACATATCCTGTCCTATCCATAGTTTTAGATTTGTCAGTGTAAATGACACTCTTGGAGAAATGAGGGGAACATACGCCGAGAGGTCTTGTAGAAGACTGAACCTTTGAGACAGTGGAATAGATCAGTTCTAAATCTTGGCCTAATACGAGCCAAGAAAAGGGGAAGGAGGGGCAGTGGGGGGGTAAAGGGGGGGGGGGGGGGGGTGTGAGGGTTGGAGGAAAACACAGGAACAGGAGTACATTCTTAGATGGCTACGCACAGGTCCTGGAAGAGGGTTACATGGTGCAGTCTGATCAGTTAACCCACATGAGGTGGGTGTCACAGGATCAATGCCCCCTCATCATATGCAAACAAAATGTGATAAGTTGAATGCTGCTAAAATTGTCTAATGCTGAATGTGTGAGCGAGCAAATATCAGTACCAGTGGAGCTGAAGAAGGAAGATTTCCACTTCAGCATGGTAACTGTCTTTGTGATTAGTTCGAAAGGCACCAGATCTCAGACACCACAATGATGGACTAAGTTAAAGAATTTCAAAGCTGAAGGTGCTGCAGTGCCATAAACTTGGCAACCACATTCCATTCAAGATGAGACCAAGGGCTAGTAAATATGGAAAGGGGTAGCACAACATGCACCCTAACAGGTGTGGGTAAGGAAGCAGATAGTAGAGAGTAGAGATCATAAACGGAGCGAGCACAAGTCTAATGTTGAGGGAAGCACACCTTCAAAATCAAGGCACTGCTGTAACATCTTTGTACAGTGGCTTCTTCCTTTCCACTGTAATTCCACGAGTATGACATGTCAGGCAACACTCTACTTATTACAGAAGTTGAGTGCAGACCTTTCTGTTGCAATGTAGCACTAACAAGGCAAAATGACCGATCGTCAGGCTCTGATAGCCTCTAACATACTTCTGTGGAGTGTGCAAGACAAGAATTAAGGGATGTAGTGTACACAACTGTAAATGTTTTCTGTTAGGAAGAGTGATGTCTGGGAAATGTTCGATGCTTTAATCGTCTCTTCAGATGAAAAACATACAATGTTCATCCAGTGCAAACAAAACTGTAGTATTCTTGTTCATTCCACACCCACCATTACAAAGTTTGTGTGTTCATCAAACGAATACAGGGTACAGACCAACAACATTATTATGTCCTTGCAGCCAAAAATTGCACAATTTGTGTGTTTTTTTGGTCATGGCAAATTGTGTTTATGGGCTAGTAGTGAGCTGTTAGCTTATTCATTTCTGTAACTTTCTGAAAGACTGCTGTAAATTTACTTTTAATAATTAATCACCATTTAGAGACAACACTTCATCCTTATGTCCTGTTTTCTTTTACTGTTATCACAGACTCTCTAACTTGTCTAAAGCACGTGTATGACAATGTATCTACATCTACATGATTACTCTGCTATTCACAATAAAGTGCCTGTCAGAGGGTTCAATGAACCACCTTCAAGCTTGATCTCTATCACTCCACTCTCTAACGGATCACGGGAAATACAAGTACTAAAATTTTTCTGTGCTATCCCTGACTTCTATTATTTTATTGTAATGCTCATTTCTCCCTATGTAGGTGTGTGCCAATATAATGTTTACACAATTGGAGGAGAAAACTGATGATTGAAATTTCCTGAGAAGATCCCATCACAACAAAAAACGCCTTTGTTTTAATAATTGCCACTCCAATTCATCTATCATGTCTGTGGCACTATCTCCCCTATTTCGCAATAACACAAAACGAGCTGCCCTTCTTCACACTTTTTCAATGTCATCTGTCAGTCCCATCTGATGCGGATTCCACACCACACAGTAATACTCCAGAAAAGGGCGGACAAGCATGGTGTAAGCAGTCTCTTTAGTAGATCTGTTACACCTAAGTGTTCTGTCAATGAACTGCAGTCTTTGGTTGGCTCTACCCACAACATTATATATGTGATCATTCCAATTTAGGGTATTTATAATTGTAATCCCTAAGTATTTAGTTGCATTTACAGCCTTCAAATTTGCGTGACTTGGCGCGTAATATAAATTTAGCGGATTTCTTTTAGTACTCATATGAATAACTTCACGCTTTTCTTTATTCAGGGATGAGACAGTGGAATAGATCAGTTCTAAATCTTGGCCTAATAGCAGCCAAGGAAAGGAGGGAGGGGTGGGGGAGGGTTACAGGAAGAGGAGTACATTCTAAGATGGCTAGGCACAGGTCCTGGAAGAAGGTTGCATGGTGCAGTCTGACCGGTAAACCCACATGAAGTGGGTGTCACTTTTTGCACCATACAGATATCTTATTTAAATCATCTTGCAATTCGTTTTGGTCATCTGATGACTTAACAAGATGGTAAATGACAGCATCATCTGAAAACGATCTAAGGCGGCTACTGAGATTGTCTCCTGTGTCGTTAATATAGATCAGGAACAATAGAGGGCCTATAACACTTCCTTGGGGAACGTTGGATGTTATTTCTATTTTACTCGATGACCTTCCATCTATTACTATGAACTGTGACCTTTCTGACAGGAAATCACAAATCCAGTCACACAACTCAGGCGATATTCCATAGGCACGCAGTTTGGTTAGATGATGTTTGTGAGGAATGGTGTTGAAAGCCTTCTGGAAATCTAAAAATATGGAATCAATTTGATATCCCCTGTCGATAGCACTCATTACTTCATGACTATAAAGAGATAGTTGTGTTTCACAGGAATGATATTTTCTGAATCCGTGCTGACTGTGTGTCAATAAATTGTTTTCTTCGAGGTACTTCATAATGTTCAAATACAGTATATGTTCCAAAACCCTACTGCAAATAGACGTTAGGGATAGGGACCCGTAATTCAATGGATTACTCCTACTTCCCTTTTTGGTTATTGGTGTGACTTGAAAAATTTTTCCAATCTTTAGGTATGGATCTTTCTGTGAGTGGGCAGTTGTATACGTAACCGTTAGATGTTCTATTAAGTGATTGAATAATAAAATTATATATGTCCATCAGACCTTTTCAACAGACATTAATACAGATGAAAATAGAGAGAGAGAGAGAGAGAAACTCATGTACTCACTCTTTTCTACACTGGTACAGTTCACCTGTACCTCACAAGATTCAAGCAATGAATTTATGGTTATGAACAAGCAATGGCAGATACTCGCAAGTCAAGTCTCCCAGGGGACAGAGGTGACGAGTTCAGAGATGACATCGTAGAACCTGCTGGAGAGTTAAAATCGAGCCTATGGACATCATTTCTGATCTTTAAGAGAAAATATTAAGCTTCTGCATGCAACGAGTCTTTAGCTGATGAATAGGTGGCAGCTTAGTCAGCTTTTTATCAAAGAGGCCACCCAGAAAAAGGGGCTGTGCAACAATGTCCAAGTGCAGGCTACCTAAGGAAGAAATGTAGCACTCCCAACAATCCTCCTTGATGCACTTAATGAGACAGTGAACTTTAGTGTGGAGTCACTTAAAAGTGAAGAGAGTGGTTTGTGAAGGATCCCACTTGAGATGTTTCAGGGCCTTATGACACAGCTGTTGTGGCAGTGTCTTTGGTCCACCATGGAACTATGGAACTGGCCGGCAACAGTACATGCCTGTGGAAAAGGAGGAATGGCATTCCAGCGGCATAGGTGACCGCATCGGGGATATCTCCCACAACCTCATCAATGCAATTTGGCAGGGGTGAAGGTGACAGCAGATTTTTGCGATCTGCCAGTTGGTTCTTTGGAGTGCCCATTGTGGTAATTGGTCTGTCGGGCAATGACAAGGAAATTGCAAGATCAGTGAGACATGGTCACTGTCACAAGGGGCGTGAAAATAGGGGGAGAGATCATCAGATTAATAGCCGAAAAATGCTGTGAATGGCACTGAACACTGAAGTGGGTACAAGTACTTTCATTGAGGAGTCACAGATTGAAACTGATCCACCACGAGGCCACTGCCAGACACAGGGTTTCTTCCCCACAGAGCTGGTGCATACTTAAAGCAGGAGAAAAGGAGAGGGAGGCTGAGGGGAGGGAGGTCGTCTCAAGGGAAGTAAGTGCCCTGCCTAGAGGTAAATAGATGTTACAAATTGTGCTCGCTGGGGTAGTTTGCACTCCCATCACTATTGCTTCCACTGGCATATATAAACAGAATCTCACTCACTTAAACATCTGTGCGAGCCAACTTGAGAGACCCCTTCAGCTGCCCTCCCAGGGCCAGTGAAATTCCGACAGGTTACACAGTAACCACCAAGCACTGGGGAATGGTCATCAATGAAGTGAGTTTCTTGGAGGGTGATACAGACTGCAGAGTAAGAAGAAACTAGTTGTTTCAGTCCCAGCATGTGACAGTAGCACCCATTACAGTTCCACTGGATCATCACAGTGAAGGTCTCCTAATTATGCGTGAAGGGTCCAGGAGGACCGTTCACGTCTCAGGATCACTGTCTGTCACTGATACTGGTACGACATCAATAAAAAATGATTCAGAATCCCAGGGTGGAGGGATCTGTAGCCTATGGGGTCACTGGAGCAGTTTTTCACTTCCTTTCCCTCTTTCACAGCTTCTGGTGGCCCAGATCCTTGAAAGGGCTTATCATTTCCAGCCTTTGATCTGTCGGTTTCTGGGTAGAGTCATTGGTGAAAGTCTAATGAGGAAGATGCTTCTCCAACCAGTTGGGGGAAGTACTTCCTGAAGATGGAGTCATGGAAACCATGAGAGTGGACGGCGATAGTAAATCTAGTTTGGTAAAACTGAGGTGAGGGGAAGGGGGTGAGGGGCATGGGTGAAAGCAGTGGCTTCTGCTTAACTGGCTGTCATATTGCCATAATGCAGGCATTCATTTTATCCCTGCCCCAGAATACGACAGGTGGTCAAGTGATTTATATTCTTTTATCTTGTTTTCTTTTTTTACATACTGGGCAAACCAGCGGACATGGAAAATGATGTTCAGTACAGTTGACACACAGGCAGCTGTTTAACAAATGATCTTCATGGAGTGATCATCCACAGTTTCCACATTTTGGGTCTGCCATGCAGGATGACGACATCTGATTAAAACATAGCAGCAGAACATATGGCTTCACATGTAACCTGTACATCATATAATTTTATGGGTGGATACGTCCTTCAAAGTCTAAGATGATAACATCTCTCTCTGTATGGTTATCCAGAACCTTTCTGCAGGCATTGCTCAAAATGCACTTTTTGCCATTCAAGATTAGCTCAAAGCTTCTCTTCCATTGTGAGAGTAAAGTGTCTATGAAAGATAGCTCCTTGCACCATTTTCAAAGTCTGATGTGGGGCAACAGTCACTGACTTGTCACACAGTTGTACGTATGTCTGAGGAGCTCAAGATTCTGCAGTAGAGGTAGTCTTAACCAATAGTGAAAAACTGTGCATTTGCCCAATTAGACAACGCCTCCAAATTTATCCTGTATGTGTTCCACAAAAAAATCATGGTTTTGTAACCACAAGCATCCGCTCTAAGACATACATAATACTGAAAACATTTTTTGGTTCCCAGTCGTCTAGCTTGTCGCTCTTTCCATGGGGTAGCCAGAGCACAGAACGCAGCAGGGTTGTAGCTATTAGAGTTGAAATCTCTAGTTATGTTTATCAAGATGGCTAAATCAGAACAGCTATTGTGTTGGTTCAATTTGATACATTCCATGTGCTAAATGTCTGTCCTGATGCCACCTACTCTGACAAAGGACTCCCCCCCATGGGCACCACCCAGCCACAGCAAATGCCATCTGGCAAGATAGCAGATGCCAATAGTCCTAATGTCCCAGGAAGACAGGCATCTACTCCTTTGCAGGTGTAGGGAGCCAACAGCTCAGGCAGTGCTTCCTTTGTTGTCAGAGGACCCTACCGAAATGGTATGCAATAACCCCACCATGTCGGGTTGGCAACCGCATCGGCTTTTAAACAGATATATGTGTTGATTCAGTAACTGAGCATAGAGGTCCATCAACACTGTAGGCAGAAAGCTGTATTGAAGGTGTTCAGTCAGTCCACACAACAGAAAACATTTGAAAATGGAGATCAAACCCAGTTGGGGACTGAAATCACTTCAGCTGAAAAGTGATGTAAGGGAAAGGAGTAAAGACACTTATGAAAGAAAGCAGAACCTAATGAAACAACCAGGTCAACATCAACAGCTACCACCAGAAGAAAGAATGAGAAGGATAGTCAGACATCGGATGTTGCAGCACAAGAAAGGAAATGGTGCTGCAATACCTTGGGGCCCCTTGTTCACCACGTACACACTCACAAAATAGTCTTGAGCCCTCTTAGGGGGCCTAAGGGAGTATTTCTCCTTGCTCATTCCTCCTGAACCTGTATTCCCCTGCAGCTACATCTTCCATTGCTTCCCCCACCACAATGTTCCAATACTCTATACTTATTATAAGGGACAGTCAAATGAAAACAAGACAGGTGGAGAAAAAGTAAACTGTTTATTATTGCAAAAGTAATCACCGTAACTGTTAATATACTTACCCCACTGTAAGACAAAGTGGTCAATGCCTTGATGGAAAAATGTTTGCAGCTACCTAAGGAACCATGACTGTATCCAGGCATGCACGTCTTCATCCAAAGCAAATCAACAGTCATGATTGTCCTTCGATAGGAATCTAAAAATATGAAAACCCCATGACGAGAGATCAAGACTGTATGGAGGACGAATAAGGGCATCTCAGTGAAACTTCTGTTGCACAGTCTAAACAAACTTGGCAAAATGTGGGCCCATGCAGTTTCTATATTTTTTTTTGGAGCCCTGAAGAAATACGTCTGTGGCCATCTATTTGTCTCGGCTGAAGAGGTGCATGTCTGAGTACAGTCATGGCTCAGTGTTGCAGTTTAGACGGACGGCAGGAGAGAAGGTGTGGAGAGGGGAGGGGGTAAGTAGTGGAAAGGAGAGAAATAAACGAAATTAAATGACTGGGTGTGGCAGTGAAATGACGGCTGTGTAGTGCTGGAATGGGAAAAAGGAGGGGGCTGAATTGGTGAAGACAGTTACTAACGAAGGTTGTGGCCAGGAGGGTTACGGGAATGTGACCCTCCTGGCCTCCTGCTTTCCCGTAACCTTCCTGGCCTCAACCTTCGTTAGTCACTGTCCTCACCCATCCAGCCCCCTCCCTGTTCCCATTTGTATTTTCCATTGTCTGATTACAGTCTTGGTTCCACAGGCAACCGCAAACATTTTTCTATGAAGGCTTTGACCGCCTTATCTCTCAGTGAGATAGGTGTATTACAGTTATGGCAATTAGTTCTGAAAGAATTAATATTTATCATCTTTTCTCTGTCTGTCTCATCATTGTTGGCACCTGTATGACTGCGGTGAATATACATGAACTATAGTAGATGGTCTTTGTTTGGCTCCGAGTCCGATCAAAACAATCCTATAATCGAACTTATAAACTTTATCTGTACACTGCATTAACTATAAACTATCACTGTACTTCTTAATAATGTTTCTGCAAGGTGTGTAGTTACCTCCTTTACTCATTATACCAACTCCTCATTCTGCTGAATAAGCACTTTGTTTATTTTAGGTGCATTGCACCATAAGATATTTCCCTTGAACAACAAGGTGACAAACAGTTTCAAAAGGAAAAAAGACAAACAGAGCTTTTCACATTGTTTATCCATGTGCTGACTCCCCCATGACACATTAACCACTTTTACCACATTGTTTTATTTGGTCTACAGCCATTAGTGTCTATTTCTTATTACAAGCATGGAGAACAAATTAGCAACCTTAGCAATCACTGACATACGACTGATACTGCTTTGATCAGACTTTATGTTTCTGGTAATTAGATTTGCAAGTAGCTTGAAAGATTGTTTGAAACAGCATCATATGATCCTTTGGGAGATAAAATCATTAATCAGGGTGTATACATGGACGAGGAAAAAAAATTCCCGGATTTTTCCCGGATTTCCCAGTTAAAAATACACTTTCTGCCAGATGAAAATACACTTTTTCCATGTTGAGTAACAGTATACTTTTCCTCAGAACTGTAAAACTTATCAATCCTTCCAAAGGTTGTGGTTTTATACACCGGCCTAGAATTTCCCGGCACTTTAGAAAACTAAACCCAGGGGAAAAAAACACTTTTTGGGAAGATGTCTGAATGCAGCAACATATACACTGCGTATTTTCGTATTACGAAAGTATAAATTCGATTTTCCCCAAACACCACATGTTACTTTCTGAAGGATTGAAATCGAGATTGTGATGCGCTTCTATAAGCCAGTCGTAGCTCATATCAAGCGATCTTGCCAGCCAGTGACAGTGGGTATTCAGAGCAAGGGACACATGACGTAGTCATCACTGTTAACTAGCGCGAACACACAAACAGGAAAAGGTAATGGTTTAAATTAATATACATAGTGTTGCTACAAGAAAAGAAACGCTTTTACGTATTATATTGGTCTCTCAGATTAATAAGCTGCAAGAAAGCTAAGCTTTCACACTTAATGTTGATCTTTTTTTGGACGTGTTCCACTTTAAGATACATCACCCAAATGTGTCAGTAAAATTTTTAACATTGACATAAATGTCTGTTGTTCTGGGCTCGAAAATATTCTAAATGGTCGTCCACAAAGATGTGATTTTTGAATGAGAGTCAAACGCTCTGTGTTTTAAGAAATTCATCAGACATTCGGGCACAGAGTTCATCGAGGGTAAAAGGAAATTTACTTTGAAAGTAACGCTTTCCAAACAACCATTTGAAATATTTTCCCGCAACATGTTAGAAATAGATTTGTTTCAGCAGTTGCCAGACAGCACCAGACAACAGGCGTCACCACGCTTGTGCAGCTATGACGACACAGGAAACCTGTACGTTCATATGTGTAAAACATTAAAAGATCTTACATTATGTCATAAAAGAAACAAGACATTAGAGGATACTCTAAGAGCATGGGAATTTTGTGAACTATACTAAAATTCATCATTCAGTTTAAGGTGCACATCCCAGTGTCCAGATTCATATGTAAATTTTCTTGGAGTACCAGTACTGTATTATCTCATGTTTGGCTCTTTATTAAGGCATAATGCCATACGTGCTAGAAGATGTAAATGTGAACTTGAAATGCAGCAAACAGTTTAAACTAGCCAATAGTGTGGAACTAAACACTTCATTTCAAATAAATTAACTGCCTCAGCAGAAAAGAATAACAAAAGTCAGATTTCTTTAACAAACCGACAAAAATAACTTCACTGTTCTGCAAGGTGATTAACACTTAACTGTCAAAAACGTGGAAATAAAATAAAATTTGAAACTAATTACATATTTTGGCCTTCCGTAATTATGTGAATGTATTTTAATTCACTTGGTAGCTCACGGTCACAGAAATCCGTTTTGTTTTCATTTGACGCGAGTGTAATAAACGAAGAGGAAAAAGCAAAATCACTTAACGGACACACAGGTCACGTGGAGACTACCACCTCCCCACTGTAACTCAGACTGCTCTGCGCATCAGGTCCGGATCTACGATATTTTCGAACTGGGGCAATATTAGATAGTGGCGCTCCCCCTCCCTCGATCGTTTGTGGTAGGACGCCAAAAATTAAAAAATGACTTTTTAAAAATATCTTCATGTTGTAGCACACGTCTTTCTGAAGGTGTCTGATACATAAAACATATGTTTGAGGAAACGTAACACATGTTATTCGGTCTTAAGTGTGCCAAAGTGCACTGTCACGCCTCTTCACACAACATTCTTCCATCACATGTCTCTGATTTCGCTCTCTGGAATTCAGACACTTAATATTTAGTAATGGGTGCCATCAAACTATATTCACGCCAGTGGAAATTAAAATGTCCTATAGTGCCTCTCCTGCTCCCAGTCGGCCAGTCTACCATCATGCCCTTCTTTTAAAAAATTTTGCAATTAATACTGGATGGGGTTTTTTGTAACTGGCAGAAAAGAACACTTCAGAAAATTTGCAGTCGTTACGGCCTATTTGCTAATAAATTGCTGTTTTATGTGATATAAAATTAAATATAGGATACATAAAACGAGTAAAGACAAGAGACAAGCAAGACAGTATACATTTCTTCAATCCTTAAGCCCTAGCTTTTTTCTCTCTAATATTGCCACAGCTTTATACGACATGCATTCCTTTCTGGGAAAGAATCTATTACCTCATCAAAGTTCATCAACGTTTTGCTACATGAAGAAACAAAATGTCGTTGTCTAATACTAGAAAAGCTATTAATACAAATTGTACCCAAGGCTGGTGTGGTTTCTCGGCCTGATGACGTGTATTTTGTCACTGCTGGATAAAACGAAATAGGCCTGTCTCATATTGCAGCAATTTTACACACACCAAATAAACAAGACTGTTTTAGCACAAATGGTCATTTTTATAACACGGAAGAATATAATTCACAAAGTACCAATATCAAAATGCCTATTAGGCCTACAACAAGAAAAAGTTTGATGTTAGGAAATAGATTCACATTTCATTCATACTCTCAAGCTTCTGAAGCATGAGATCAAAAAGGAGTAGTACAAAATTTTTATATAAATTTGGGATCTTCAAATTCTTCTGTAATTTGTGAGAGTCCCCGTTTCTTCTTCTTCCTCATTCTAACAGACAATCTTGTCACTAATTCTGTAACTATTCCTGCCAGTGTCAAAACTTATTCTTTGGTTAACTTCAATAACCCTGCCACTATCACTGGTTTAGGTATCCCACATTTATTCTCCGGTTAGGCGTTACTATGTGTTCGTGCAACGCGTTTTCCACGCTACTCCCAGAATAGAACTTTAGCAGCTGTTAGATGGGGACTGTACAACTGGCCCTTTGTGGTGTAGCGGTCTGGTCAAAAATTTTCTGTCAAAATTTCATTTTCTCGGATACGCGGAGGAGACAATACGCAATCTTTGTTGCCTGTTACTCCTGTTAGTCATTTTTTTCCACTCTGGTAGTCTGAATCAATGGAATTCGCTAGTAGTTATAACAACACTGATCATTTGCAAACCTAGTCAACCACATAAACAGAGATTGGCATTCACCCATTCGACTTTATTCCGCTCAGCTCGTATAGACCTGTCCCCTTTTGTCTGCAGGAAAGTTTATTTCTAGATGTGACGGGGATTCCACTGGCAGAGACATCACATAACTTATGCACGCATTCAAAATCAACTTAGAATTTGTTCTAAAATGTTCAAAAACCAGCAGGGATGCGTTCGAAATCATATAAGTAGTCGATAGACAAATGTGCGCTGGACGCTAGGTGCTTTGTGAAATAAGGTCTTTTTTCTCAATAATATGAATTTGGCGCCCTTCTCCCCGAAACTGCTGCCCGGGGCAGTACCCAGGTTTGCTCCCGCTCCATAGTTCCGGGCCTGTTGCGTATACGTGAATCTGGCAGCTTAGGCGCACCAGTAAAATTTTTCCGGATAGCATCTGGCTGCATGCTGCTATTGCTTATACAGCTAACTGCCACACTTCTGTAGCCATAAGTGGGAGAAGGTACTACTCATACGTAACTCAACTGCACATAAGCTCACTCGCAACCACTCAAATGAATCTAATGTAAAAAGTTGTGACGTCACACTCATCGGAGGCAATTTGTTGTTGTGACACACTGCATAGTCTTCCTAAAGCCTTTGGCACATTTTGCTGTTGGCAGACTCTTACATGAGCACTGTGTGTTGTTGTTGTATATGGTGCATTTCCTTTGCAACTTAAGGTTTTTTTTTTCATTCGGTTTTTATTGCTGCAGTATTATTCCGCAGTAGTAAGATACAGTAATGTTTTTTGTTAGAGTATTGGTTCTTATCAGTCAAAGTTACAAAAATTTAACTGAAAACTGAAACAATGAAAAATTCCCAGAATTCTAAAAAATTCCTGGGTTTTTCCAGTTTTCTCCCGAATGAAAAAAATTCCCGGGGTTTTCCAGGTTCTCCCGGTTGCCCCTGTTAATCAGTTAGCAGTGAACCAACTGCTGTTCCGTTCAGCTGTCAACTGGTGCAGTGAGCTTTATCTCTTTATTAGTATGCTTACGTTGTTGATAAAATTTACTGTTTCTGAACTGCCATTTGAAGCCACTGGAAGGTAATTTATGCAGGTTCCACATTTTGTGGTGGATAGTTTTGTACTGGTCACACCATTTCTCAATGTGAACTCCACTGTCTGTTGTAAATTTGAAACTCCACCAAGGCAAGATGGATTCCATTAATCCATAACAGTTTAGTTTGCCACATAGAATTTTCTAGCCCACACAGTCATAGGCTTTGGATATTTCACAGAATATTCCAAGAGGAATTTTTTTTCTAGGTGAGTCTAGTTTAGACTTCACTTATGAAGTCTTAAATGGCTTTCTCTTTGGAGATTCCTTTATGGGTCTCAGTGAAATGCAGTTAATACAGTCATAGCATACTTTGCTACAACTTTTGAACATAGTAATTGAACTGTGTCTAATTAGCTATGGTTTGCATGTCTCCCTTATACAAGGATGCTACTACAGCATTTTTATGTATGTCCGGAAATTCACCTTGAATCATTGCTCGAGTACAAAGATAGTCAAAGAAAAGTGCCATAAAGTAAGCAGAAAATTTTAATATTCTGCTAGAAACACCACTACAGCCAGCAGAACTGATACTGTAGTGTCCTGGTGAATTCTATGTCTTTGTTAGGGTTGTAATTTTGAAACTAAAGTCTGTTGGTGGTGCATACAGTGTTTGATGTCAATGTGTGGAAGTAATCATTGAATTTGTTGGCTAGTGATTTCATTGTGATCTAGCTTGTAAATGTGCTAATTTTTCTTGTGCCACTGCCAGATTATCTAAAATATTCCAAGATTAGTTGCTCTTTTTCCAATACTGTATGGTGATAAGAACCATTACTGCACCCCCAAAAGTTATTTTCATCATCCTTCATGCAGAGTGTAGTAAAACATTCCACATAAAAGAACTGCAGGTATTTATCACATATTGATTTCTGAAGACACTGTGATGGTTTACGTACTTGGTTGACTGGTGATTAAGTGACTAAACAACAAGGCCATCAGTCGCTCAATCCACAGGTACTTCATCCAGATTTAGTTAAATCTGTGAGGTACTTGTTCTGATGATGAAAGTACATAGGAGTGGTAAGACGTAAACATTGAAGGCAACACTGATATCAGAGCTAAGAGAGAATTTATGGAGAAGTTTCCAGATCAGACCAGTACATATGTCAGAGCAGCTCCCAGGATTAATCCAATGACAACGAAAGCCACACTCCACATCCAACCCCCCACTAGCCCGATGAAGGGCGATAATAGTTACACACCAAACAATGTCTTCCAGTTTGTCAGATTCAGAACAATAAAAATGAGTAGGCTGGAAGAGTAAAGACAATCAGTTGGACTGTCAATAAAAAAGTGGGAGGACTGAAATATATAGGGCAGTAGGTGGACTCCTCAGGATTCTGCGTGCGACAGAAGTTGCCCAACCCACAATCGTCCCACTCCTGCTTCATTGTAGTAAAGGTGTTAAAGAGCACCCACTATTCAACAGAGGGCTACCTCCAAAATAGGAAATATGCTGCACCAGAAAAGAAAACACACTACTTCTACAAGCAATTAGAACAGAATAAAAGCTTATGTCTGAACATAAAACCACTTACATGGAGAAAACGGAGAACCAGTTCAATCATTCATTAATCGTCTGCCAAAACTTGATGCAAAGAATTTGGAAGACCATGCTACTAACCATGGAAGGCCACAAGGAGAGGGGATTCCACCGGGACATGAGCCACTGCCTGTAATGCTCCACAACTACAATGGGGGTGGAGGGTGACTTGTTACGTAATCTAACACTATATTTAAAATGTGATCGAGGAAGGCCCCTTTAATAAAGTGGAGGGCTCTGTTATCTGTCAGCTCCGCTGTAAAAACCACAACATGTTCTTGGCAACAAATGATGTTCCTGACTGGCAGCAAGGTAAAAGTGTACCCTGTCTTAGCCATCATTTTAGAACCCTCAGTGAAAATGACAGTCACACTCTGAAATTCAGGAAGGACTATATGTAACAGACACTGAAAAGTCTCGGGGACAACAACGACAGGACCTCGATACAGATCAGTCCCAATTCATGGCATGGGCACCAACCAAGGGGATGAGCAACGAGAAAACAAAGGGAGCACCTTCCAGGGTGAGGCAGGTGCCACCAAGCTCAGGAATGGTCACTGTCGGGAGTTCTTAAGCCTCAGGAAGATGGACATCTATTCCTTAGTGGGCCTATAGAGCGCTCAGATATCAACAGTGTGATCGCTGTGTTGTCAGGGGATCTCAAGAGTATCTAATGACCCCCACCACATTGGCTTTGAAGCACAAATATGGATCTACGTAGGTACTGCACACAGATAATCTTTAACACAGCATGCAGTAGGCATTATTTACAGTGTTGTTCTCCATTTCATCCACACTGCAGAAACATTTGGAAAATAGTCAAACTCACAACGTGATCACAAATCACTTCAACTGAAAGATGGTTAATGGAAGAATAGCCCAAGAAAGAAAGGCAGAACCTATGGAACAGCCAGGTTAACATCAAATGCTGCCACCATGAGGAAGAGAGCAAGAGAAGGAATGACAGTGCGATGAAAGATTTCAGCACAAAAGGATGCAGAAGCTGCAAATAACATGGTGCCATGCTTGTCATACACGTATCTGTCATAGTTGTCACCCCCTTAAGGAATTTGCAAACTTGGCCTTTTGCTAGTAAAATCCTTTATGAAGTGTTGATGAAGATACTTTTCCTGGAAAAACAACTAAGATAAATCTAAATTTGATACCTTGATACAATAGTTTTAAATGAGAAATATTCAATGATATTTAACTGTAGCTATTGAGCTTAAATACTTTGAAGGAAGAAAGGAAGATTAAGTCTTATCATATCACTGATGAGGTCATTAGAAAGGGAGCTCAGGATCAGATTGTCTAAGGACATCAGGGCATGCTCTTTCGAAGGAACCGTCCAGACATTTGTTTTAAGTGATTAAGGGAATCACAGCAAACTTAAATGTGAATGACAGAACAGGATTTGAAAAACAATCCTCCCAAATAAATGTCCACATTTTTGCCTTTGTGCCAACTCTCTCAGAAAAATAATTTGACTAACAATTTTCCATTTACAATAGAAAATAAAAATTATTTAAAAATGACATGGGAGAATTACAGATCAGTTGTCAGCAGCATCACAGTGAAGCACTAAATGTAGTTCTTCAGCTTGTACACATTCTTTCACTTCTGTAATGTGGTGGTGTTGCAATTTCTACAGATGCTGGTGTGTTACTGCTTTCACTGACCATTTACCAAGTTCATCAATGAAACTGTCAAAGGCAACAGTTTTCTTAATTAGTTTCTTTTTCTCCCATGTCGCAAATGTAATTTATGCAGAGTTATCTGCTACATCTTCTAGGCCAAGTGTCTATAAAGACAGTCCTCCCTTTCCAGGGCAGTCACCACATTCTTGAAACAAACAAGTCTCTAGCTTTACCTCACAGACTACAAAAGACTTCATATGTCCAACCGAGGTATCATATGTCATGTGCTCCAGTAAGTTCTTCAAAGTTACCACCCAAAGTTCAGAATTTGCGCAGTACACACATAAACAGACATCTCTAGGTGAGTGTCTAACTACCCACTTAGGTCGTAGTGGATAAAATTTTGGTCTTCCAATATGCGAAGTTGTATAGTTGCTCTTATAAATTGCGAAAGTTTCTTTAATATTGCAAGTCACATATCTCTTCACTTTCACAACTTTTTGACCTTCAACTGTTACCGTTATAGTGTCTTTTTTGTTGGCACTCTGGCAAGAACAATCCCATTTATCTTCCAGATAAAATAACTGCACTATTTGACCTTGAGCTGCTTCTACAGGATGACCATAATAGGGATATGGTCTTCCAAAGACTCCTTTTACAGACTTCACATTTCTTGAGTTATATACCATGTACTTTGAACTGATGGAACGTGGTTCAAAATTATTTTCTTTGAAAATGTCTCTGAAACAGTAGTTAAACCTTGCACCTTTTCATTGTAGAATGCACAATATTCAACAGCTGAATTGATATTTGTGAAAAATTCCTGGTAAGAGTGCTTTGGTTCACTTTCTTCTGAATGATGGCCTTTCTACTTTGAAGAATGTGGTCAGTTCTGTTGTAGTGTATTCATCCATAGCTTTAGTAATTCCTCTGTGCCTTCTTGATGCATAGAGCTTATGACTCTACTTCACTGACCACGGTTTCTTAACAGGACAAACACCTACCTCTGTAGTTGACTGATTCAGTGTATTTAATTCTTTCTCTATTAATGCAAAATCTGCATTATCTGCTTTATGGGAGGCTTCACCTTCTTCAGATACTTTCATTGTTGTTATTCTGTCAAAACATTTAGAACACAAAAAGTTGTCACAGGAAACATCTTCACTTTGAAACAGAGTCTTCAAATGAGAACATTTGTTACTGACCTGAACAAAGTATTCGTTGTTGTTGTTATCTTATATGTATCACTCTTTTATGGATATGCAAATAGTCAGCACACTTCACTCTCCTGTGACCCCAGTCAGAAGACATTTCCAACAATGCTTTTCACAAAACACACTGCAACTGTGACAACTGGCAAATTCCTCATGAAAACACAGAACTCACTGGATGGTCTCAGATTTCTTAGAAGCCTCTTCAGTAAACAAATTAGCACTAAACAACTACAATACAGAAACGTGAAATGAACAACCACACCAAAGAAACTGACAAGAAGCCACAACAAAGTGAAAGAAGTATCTGCAACAAAGAGAGTGATGAGAAATAACTGCAACAAAGAGTGATGAGAAATAACTGCAACAAAGAGAGTGATGAGAAATAACTGCAACAAAGAGAGTGATGAGAAATAACTGCAACAAAGAGAGTGATGAGAAATAACTGCAACAAAGACAATAGATATAAACACTGTAACAAAGAAATTAATAAGAAACAAGTTCAGTGTAGACATACTTTACCCTTGAACGCTAAAAAATTATTTTTTAAAAATAAAACTTGTCCAATTTAAAAGTGGAAGCTCTCCTTTACAGAGAATATAGCACTAAATGGTACTCATCAACAGAAAAAAACCTAAATTTTCTGGAATGTAACAATATTATGAGAAAGGATCAATGACTGCTTCACAGCCTGTGCCATATGGATCTTTCCCACCAACACCAGCTTTTCTGAATTGCATAGGTGGGAACTTTCCCTGCAATACATCCTACATTCCCGTAACCCTCCTGACTTCAACCTTCGTTAGTCACTGTCTTCACACATCCAGCCCCCTCCCTGTTCCCATTAGAGCACTCCACAGCTGTCATTTCACCGCCACACCCAGTCTTTTAATTTCTTTTTATCTATCTCCTTTCCGCTACTTCTCCCCCCCCCTCCCCCACCTTCTCTCCTGCCCTCCCTCTAAACTGCAGCACTTCACTGTCTGCTACCCCCCCCCCCATACTATCCCTCCCCCTCCCTGTCCCAGCCTCCTCCTTACCCCCACTCAGTTGCCACTCCCATCACGCACCAGTGTCACTGCTCACAGTGTGGTTTCAGTTGCCTGAGACCACAGACGTGTGCGAGTTTCATGTGTGTGTGTGTGTGTGTGTGTGTGTGTGTGTGTGTGTGTGTGTGTGTGTGTGTGTGTGTACTGTTGACAAAGGCCTTAATGGCCAAAAGCTGTAGTTGTGTGAATCTATTTTGTTGTGCCTATCGCGACTCATTATCTCAGCTATATGGTGAGTAGCAGCTTTCCTTCTCATAATATTGTTAAATTATATCCTGGATTTTCCATTGTTTGATATATTTGTGTAAATATCATAAAAATTTCATGAATGCTATCAACATCCTTCATAAGAAGCTTACAGCAACACATATATATTAACCATCATACGCCAGCCACCAACTGAGCTTTGTTCAGAATGAACATAATGCATATCAAAATGGTGAAGTTTTCAACAAAGCCCACAAAACTGACAAGCTGGAAATTGTGAATTTATTATGGTGTATTTGAAAGATGGAAGAAAATGGCTTTACAGTTATTAACATTTAAGAAGTGTAGCAGCATCGGCCGAGCTGAGAGAACATGCAGCAGCCCCAGCAGCAGCTGCAGCAGCAACAGTTGTCTGATAAATAGTAGATGAATTTAGTCTTTGTTTCTTTTTTTCCCCACTTGCTTCTGCAAAGAAGTGAACTACACATGTATTTTACCGTGTAGACTAGTGGTTAGAATATTAATTGTAGTTTTGTTATCATGTATGTCTCATGAGTATCCTTGTGTAGGGCGGCTTCCTTGTGTTAATTCTCCCATCACCAGAAGCTCCGTCACACCACTAAGTTTTACTTTTGTGCTAGTAGACAGCACACAGTTTAGATCAGTGCATTCTAGTTTGAATATTTATCTCGTGCAGTAACGTTTGGGTAAACAGGGTTTCTAATAACAGGTATTTGTAAATACATCAACCTCAAAAGAGAAATTTGTTCTGTTTAATAGCTTGCGGTCTCAGTGTTCAATGAAAAACCTATGCATCAATTTTCAATATTTATTCTCCTCTGGTATATTTTGTATACATTTCAAACTCAGTAGCGCCATTTGAGACCTTATATCTATTTTATACACAGTACGATATGGCTAGGGACTGTGCTTGTGAGCGGACACAAGGAGAGTCCATAAACAACTGGAAGCTGTGTTGGCTATCATAGACAAGCTTCTACCTAATGCTCAAAGTTGCAATAACATCAGGGCACCAGAGACAAGACCTGCGACACCTTTGGTGCCACTGGAATCCCCTGTCGAGACGGACATCGCTGCGGCTTCTGATATGTAACATCTGTCTGGTCCGTCCTCATCCCAGAATGGGTGGCAGACAGCGATGGGTTCCCAAGTCACTGCACGGAAGGCAAAAGAGGGCACAGGCTGTGTGACTGGCTCCCTACATCTTAGCAACAGGTACAAGATGCTACCCAGTGGTGTTGATAACTCTGGGCCAGCACAGCATGCCTCTCCTGTTGGGCAAGCAGTCTATTTTCCTGCCCAGTCCGGACAAGCACAGAGGGTCGTTATGCTTGTCATTAGGAGCTCCAGTGTTAGGTGAGTGATGGAGTCCCTCAGGGAAATAGCAGGCAAGGCAGGAAAGAATTCCAGTGTGCATTTGGTATGTTTGCCGGCAGGTCTCATCCGCGATGTGGAGGAGGTCCTGCCAGCAGCTATTGAGTGCACTGGGTGCAACCAGCTACATGTAGTGGCACATGTCGGCACAAATGACACATGCCAGTTGGGCTCTGAGGTCATCCTCGGCTCCTTTCAGCGGCTGGCTGATTTAGTGAAGGCAACTAGCAATGCATGCGGGGTGCAGCCTAAGCTGTCTATTTGCAGCATCGTACCCAGGGTTTATCGCAGTCCTCTGGTTTGAAGTAGAGTGGTAGAGTGGAAGGTCTAAACCAGAGGCTCAGACGACTCTGCAATGGTATCGGATGCATATTTCTAAACCTCCACTATAGGGTGCAGAACTGTAGGGTTCCCCTTAATACGTCAAGCATCCACCACAAACAGGAAGTGGCTACTAAGGAGTGGAGTACATGTAGTGTGCACATGGGGCTTTTTTCAGGTTAGAGAACCCTTCCCTTGGGATCAAAGACAATTTGGCCGTTAAATCAGCCGCAGTGACCTTAGAGAATCTTCATCCTCGCAAATCAGAGGTAGAAAAGATGAACTGCTGGAGCAGAAAGCTGGTTGAAACCAGATGACAGTGATAACAAAATCCTAAGCTCAGATTGGAATGTGTATCATAAGGATAGATTAGTCACCAATGGTGGAAGCGTGTTTATAGCAGTAAAAAATATGATAAAATCTGGTGAGGTTATCACGGATTCCGAATGTGAATTAATCTGGGTGAAACTGAGAATCAAAGAACGATTAAAAATGGTAATCGGATGCTTTTATAGACCACATGAGTCAGGATCTGTAGCTGTAGAGTGCTTCAGACAGAACTTGCAGAATACCTTCACTAATTTTCCTGATTGTGTAGTTGTAATAGAACGTGGCTTCAACCTGCGAAGTATAGATTGGGATTGTTATGCCATCAAAACTGGTGCCAGAGACAGGGATTTGTGTGGCATTGTTCCGGATGTCTTGTCTCAAAATTACCTTGTGTAGATAGATAGAGAACCAACTCGCGAGGGAAATGTCTAAGACCTCCTGGCAACAAACAGATCTGAAGTTATCTAATCAGTCAACGTAGAGGAACGTATCAGTGATACTGAGGCCATGACAGCATCTATGATGATGGGTCCAGGAAGGTATATTTGCTCAGCAAGGGTGACAGGATACAAATGTTAGAATATATCGGCAGTCAGCATGATGAGCACAAAGATGTGGAGAACAAATGGAAAAAATTCAAAGACTTCATTCAATGTGCCCTACACAATTATGTTTTGAGTAAGGTTTTAAAGGATGGGAAAAATCCACGATGGTTTAATAGCCATGTTAGAAAAGCCCTACGTAAACAAGGAACACTTCACCTGAGATTAAATGAAGTGAAAACCTAGCTGATAAACAAAAGCTGAACAAATCGAAAATGAGCAAGAGGAGAGCAGTGAGAGAAGCATTCAATGATTTTGAAAGTAAGACATTGTCAACCGACCTGAGTAAAAACCTTACGAGATTTTTGTCCTTGGTAAAATCAATAAGTAGGTCAAAATCATCTATTCATTCTCCCAGTGACAACACCGAAACAGAAGTTAACAGAGAGAAGGCTGAACAGAGAGAAGGCCGAAATACTGAATTCGATCTTCCAAAGTTGTAGCACTGTGGAAGATTAAAACACTGTCCCTCCTTTCAATTGTTGTAAGTAAAGTTCTATGTACTGACTTAGCAGAAAATCCTAAGAAATTTTGGTCCTATGTCAAAGCGGTAGGTGGATCAAAACAAAATGTCCAGACACTCTGTGACCAAAATGGTACTGAAACAGAGGATGACAGACTAAAGGCCGAATTACTAAATGTCTTCTTCCAAAGCTGTTTCACAGAGGAAGACTGCACTGTGCTTCCTTCTCTAGATTGTCGCACAGTTGACAAAATGGTAGATATCGAAGTAGACGACAGAGGGATAGAGAAACAATTAAAATCGCTCAAAAGAGCAAAGGCCGCTGGTCCTGATGGGATACCAGTTCGATTTTACACAGAGTACGCGAAGGAACTTGCCCCCCTTCTTGCAGTGGTGTACCGTAGGTCTCTAGAAGAGCGAAGCGTTCCAAAGGATTGGAAAAGGGCACAGGTCATCCCCGTTCTCAAGAAGGGACGTCGAACAGATGTGCAGAACTATAGACCTATATCTCTAACGTCGATCAGTTGTAGAATTTTGGAACACGTATTATGTTCGAGTATAATGTCTTTTCTGGAGACTAGAAATCTACTCTGTAGGAATCAGCATGGGTTTCGAAAAAGACGATCGTGTGAAACCCAGCTCGCGCTATTCGTCCACGAGACTCAGAGGGCCTTAGACACGGGTTCACAGGTAGATGCCGTGTTTCTTGACTTCCGCAAGGCGTTTGACACAGTTCCCCACAGTCGTTTAATGAACAAAGTAAGAGCATACGGACTATCAGATCAATTGTGTGATTGGATTAAGGAGTTCCTAGACAACAGAACGCAGCACGTCATTCTCAATGGAGAGAAGTCTTCCGAAGTAAGAGTGATTTCAGGTGTGCCGCAGGGGAGTGTCATAGGACCGTTGCTATTCACAATATACATAAATGACCTGGTGGATGACATCGGAAGTTCACTGAGGCTTTATGCAGATGATGCTGTGGTGTATCGAGAGGTTGCAACAATGGAAAATTGTACTGAAATGCAGGAGGATCTGCAGCGAATTGACGCATGGTGCGCGGAATGGCAATTGAATCTCAATGTAGCGAAGTGTAATGTGATGCGAATACATAGAAAGATAGGTCCCTTATCATTTAGCTACAAAATAGCAGGTCAGCAACTGGAAGCAGTTAATTCCATAAATTATCTGGGAGTACGCATTAGGAGTGATTTAAAATGGAATGATCATATAAAGTTGATCGTCGGTAAAGCAGATGCCAGACTGAGATTCATTGGAAGAATCCTAAGGAAATGCAATCCGACAACAAAGGAAGTAGGTTACAGTACGCTTGTTCGCCCAATGCTTGTATACTGCTCAGCAGTGTGGGATCCGCACCAGGTAGGGTTGATAGAAGAGATAGAGAAGATCCAACGGAGAGCAGCGCGCTTCGTTACAAGATCATTTAGTAATTGCGAAAGCGTTACGGAGATGATAGATAAACTCCAGTGGAAGACTCTGCAGGAGAGATGCTCAGTAGCTCGGTACGGGCTTTTGTTAAAGTTTCGAGAACATACCTTCACCGAAGAGTCAAGCAGTATATTGCTCCCTCCTACGTATATCTCGCGAAGAGACCATGAGGATAAAATCAGATAGATTAGAGCCCACGCAGAAGCATACCGACAATCCTTCTTTCCACGTACAATACGAGACTGGAATAGAAGGGAGAACCGATAGAGGTACTCAGGGTACCCTCCGCCACACACCGTCAGGTGGCTTGCGGAGTACGGATGTAGATGTAGATGTAGAAACATCAAAATGGCAGATATTGAGATAGTCGATCGCAGACTTGAAAAGCACCTACAGTCGCTTAGTAGTGGAAAGGTGTCATGACCAGATGAGATACGTATAAGATTCTGTAAAGATTATGCAAAAGAACTTGCTAACCCTCTAGCAGTAATTTATCGTAGATTGCCTGAGCAACGAAAAGTACCAACAACTGGAAAAAAGCGCAGGTCATTCCCGTTTTTAAGAAAGGCCGTAAGACAGATCCACACAATTATAGACGTATATTGTTGACGTCAATCTGATGCAGAATTATGGAACATGTTTTGTGCTCAAGAATTTGGCATTTTTGGAAAATAAACATCTCCAATATAAAAATCAACATGGATTTCCCAAACAGCGATCCTGCGAAACTCAGCCCCCTCTGTTTCTGCACGAGATCCACAGCATAGTGGACAATGGTGCTCAGGTTGATGCCGTGTTCCTTGATTTCAGTAAAGCGTATGAGACCATTCAGCATTAATGAAAAAAATGTAAGCTTACATAGTATCGGAGCAGACTTGCGATTGGTTCAAGACTTTCTTGCAGACAGAACTCAACATGACGTTCTTAATGGAACAAAATCGACAGATGTAAAGGTAATATCCGGAGTACCACAGGGAAGTTCAATAGGACCATTGCTGTTTACAATACATATAAACAATCTAGTAGAAAGAGTCAGATGCTCTTTAAGGTTATCCGCAGCTGACGCAATTGTCTATCCCAAAGTAGCAACGCCAGAAGATAGTAAAAATTTGCAGAACGACCTGCACAGAATTGATGACTGGTGAAGGCTCTGGCAGCTGACCCTGCACGTAAGTAAATTTAACATATTGCGCTTACGTAGGAAAAGAAATCCACTACTGCACAGCTGCACTATTGATGACCAACAGCTGGAGACAGCATCTGCCATGAAATATCAAGGTGTAACTATCCAGGGCGATAGTAAGTGGAATGACCACATGAAACAGATAGTGGGAAAAGCAGACACACGAATCAGATTCATCGGAAGAATCTTAAGGAAATGTAACTCATCCACAAAAGAAGAAGGTTATTAGGTGCTTGTTCACTCAATTCTTGAATACTGTTCATCTATTTGGGATACCTATCAGGTAGGACTGATAGAGGTGATAGAGAAGTTCCAAAGAAGAGCAGCGCATTTTGTCACAAGATCATTTAGCTGGCGAGAGAGCATTTGGAGATGCTGAACGAATTCTACTGGCAGATGCTACAAGAGAGGAGTTGTGCATCACGGAGAGATCTGCTATTGAAATTTTGGGACAGTACTTGTCAGAAGGAGTCAGACAAAACATTAATTCCCCCTCCCCCCACTCCCATACATCTCGCGAATTCACCAACAGGAGAAAATTCAAAAAATTTGCGCCAATAGAGACTTACCAACAATGCATTCTACCCACGCACTATTGACAAGTGGGTCAGGGTTGGAGGGATAAGATAGTGATACCGAAAGTAATCTCTGCCACACACCATTAGATGGCTTGCAGAGAATGATGTAGATGAAGAAGGCTCTACAGAAAACACAGTGAAATACGTAATTTCCATAAGAAAGCTCAGTCCGCATCTTATTATCAGCAACAGGAAATGGTTCTGAGCCAAGATTCTAAGACATTTGCGTTGCTGTATATTGATTTTGATGAAAATTATGCTTGTGTTTATCAAGTTGTTTTTTTTTCAGTCCAGAGACTTGTTCAATGCAACTCTCCATGCTACTCTATCCTGTGCAAGCTTCTTCATCTCCCGGCACCTACTGCAACCTACATTCATCTGAATCTGCTGAAGTGTATTCATCTCTTGATCTCCCTCTACGACTTTTATCCTCCACACTTCCCTCCAGCACTAAATTGGTGATACCTTGATGCCTCAGAACACTCCCTACCAACCAATCCCTTCTCCTAGTCAAGTTGTGCCAGAAATTTCTCTTCTCCCAAATTCAATTTATACCTCCTCATTAGTTATGTGATCTACCCATCTAATCGTCCGCATTCTTCTGTAGCCTCACATTTCGAAAGCTTCTATTCTCTTCTTGTCCATACTAACTATCGTCCACGTTTCACTTCCATACATGGCTACACTCCATACAAATACTTTCAGACACGACTTTCTGACACTTACATCTACACTCAGTGTTAACAAATTTCACTTTTTCAGAAACACTTTTCTTGCCATTCATAGTCTACATTTTATATCCTCTATACTTCGACCATCATCAGTTATTTTGCTCCCCAGATAGCAAAACTCATTTACTACTTTAAGTTTCTCATTTCCTAATCTAATTCCCTCAGCATCACACGATTTAATTTGACTACATTCCATTATCCTCGTTTTGCTTTTGCTGATGTTCATCTTATATCCTCCTTTCAGGACACTGTTCATTCAGTTCAACTGCTCTTCCAAGTCCTTTGCTGTCTCTGACAGTATAACAATGTCATCGGCAAACCTCAAAGTTGTTATTTCTTATCCACGGATTTTAATTCCTACTCCAATTTTTTTTTTCTTCCCTTTACTTCATGCTCAATATACAGACTGAATAATATCGGGGAGAGGCTACAACCCTGCCTCACTCCCTTCCCAACCTCTACTTCCCTTTCATGCCCCTCGATTCTTATAACTGCCATCTGGTTTCAGTACAAATTTTAAATAGCCTTTCACTCCATGTATTTTACCCCTGCCACCTTCAGAATTTGAAGGAGGGTATTCCAGTCAACATTGTCAAAAGCTTTCTCTAAGTCTACAAATGCTACAAACATAGGTTTGCATTTCCTTAATCTATTTTCTAAGATAATTCATGGGGTCAGTATTGCCTCACGTCTTCCAACATTTCTACGGAATCCAATCTGATCTTCCCCGAGGTCAGCTTTTACCAGTATCTCCATTCGTCTGTAAAGAATTTGGGTTAGTATTTTGCAGCCGTGACTTATTAAACTGATAGTTCAGAAATTTTCATGCCTGTCAACACCTGCTTTCTTTGGGATTGGAATTCTTCTTCTTCTTCTTCTTCTTCTTCTTCTTCTTCTTCTTGAAGTCTGAGGTTGTTTACCAGGACAAAATGTAAAGTGCATATTGAGCAGAAGCACAAGTTAGAATTTTCACTGTGTCATTGTCGCATTCAGCTTCTCATCAGCCAATTGTTGTTGTTACAGACGGGTTAACCCATTCAAAGGATACTATGATTGTGTTCATTAGCAACGTACTGTCAACTGTACCTGAAAATGTGAGGGTAGTTTCAATGTGGTCAGATGGACCTGCCTTACAATTTAAAAACAAATATATTCCTGCTGCTGGAACTCAACTTCAATCATTCTACAATGTGGAATGATTGAAGTTGAACTTTTTTACTGGATCCTACAGTAAAGGAGCCGTAGATGGGATTGGTGCAGTTGTGAAAGAGGAAGTGTGGAATGCAATAAAAAAAGAAAAAATTCTTAGACGGTAATGCACCAACTTTTGCTCAGGCAGCTGCAAGTACAACTAAGCAGGTTTTTCATGTGTCTACTGATGAAATTCAAAGAATCAATGTGAAACTTAATCTGACTCTCAAATATTTTCTTCAGCATTATCAGTATCAAACAAGAAAAGCATTCACTACTTTCACTACAAGAAAGGAGTACTACAAACTTATCTGCAGTCTCCAAAGAATTTCCCTGCTCCAGATCACCTTACTGAAGAAATTATAACGTGTGAAAACTGAAGACTGGTGCGAAGTAGAATATGGTGGTAAATTCTGTGCTGGAGAAGAGTGTGCAATTTTTGGAAATTCTTACCTAATCAGTGCATTGGAGGGTACAGGTCACTATTGGAAATGACCTGCTGAATATGATGAGATTCTTTACACACAGGACAACATTATGTTGTTTGTTGTTGTGGTCTTCAGTCCTGAGACTGGTTTGATGAAGCTCTCCATGCTAATCTATCCTGTGCAAGCTCCATCTCCCAGTACCTACTGCAACCTACATCCTTCTGAATCTGCTTAGTGTATTCACCTCTTGGTCTCCCTCTATGATTTTTACCCTCCATGCTGCCCTCCAACATTATAACGAAAATTAATTCACCTGATATCAATGAAGGAGGATATTTTTAGTTCTCTGACTTGATTGAATTTACAGGTTTTTTCCCCAAATGTCGTGCTCTTGTAATTTTTCATGGTTTTTAAGAAGTGGAAAGTTAATCTTCAGTTTATCTTATTTGGTAAATAATGTCATATTTTGGTTTCTCTGCCCACAGGAAAAAGTTCTTCCAACAGTAAGTACCAAGTAACATGAGTCACATAACATTGAGTCATACACTTTTATCAATATATTACAATATTTTACAAGGTATAAATATTGTTAGAAGTCTGTAACTGTGTCATTTGAGTGTCAATCTAATATGCATTTTCTGTGATAAAATCAGATCCAGACTCCTTACAGTTTGAGGATACTTTTGACCTGAAACATACATTAACAGTAGGATGTCCCAAATTTGTAAAAAGCCACAATATCAATTACATTCTTGTTCTTTAATTCTAGTGCTCTTCCCTGCTTTAATATTAATTTCATATCTTTGCCTGAATAACATAACATATGATCATTTACAAAAGAAGATATAGGTTTATAGACTGATAAAAAGTCAAAATAATGAAATACTGATTTCAAAATGTAACTTGAGTCACCATGGGATGTCCCACAGATGAATTCCAATTCTGGAAACTTCAGAAAAAAAAGAGAGAACTGAGTGGAATACCAAATTTCTCCAACAATGACCAGCACTTCACAAATAAATTATTACACAGTTAGATCACAACACGAACAAAGCACCAATTTCTACTGCTATTTCAACAATTAACCACAAAAGGAGTAAATGAATGAGAGAAAGAATCACAGGGTTGGAACAGAATGTTTATTACAGTATTGTGAAATCATTCATATTAAACACTAACACTCACTTGAACTGCCAATCAGCATGACATGCTTGTTTTGGAGCAGCTTCTGCATATCATTTTTGGTAAAAATATCACACATTCTGCCAGCAAAAATATGTTTCGGAGAATATATGCACCTGGTGGAAAAATCGCCTTATTAATATCGTAAAAGATGTTCTTATTGCCTAAGTGCGTCAGTAAAACCATGCATATAATTAAAAATGTGAAAATTAAAGGCATTCACAATAGTTTTTAATAAATTCAATCACATAAATACAGTGCAACATGCCACATAGCTTTCATGAAATGAGTACCTTAATCAATCAACAGGTGCCTGAAAAGGAAATTAAAACCATTTCTAATGTACTCAATCACTCCATGTGACAGCAGTAAAATGTTCAGACCACACTGGCAACATAACAGCCAACTACAGCTTAATAAAAATGATACAATTTATCATGTGAGGCTGGCAGTAGTGTTGTCATAGATGCCAGTAATTCATCAAAAATGGCTCTGAGCACTATGGGACTTAACATCTGTGGTCATCAGTCCCCTAGAACTTAGAACTACTTAAACCTAACTAACCTAAGGACATCACACACATCCATGCCCGAGGCAGTATTCGAACCTGCGACCGTAGCAGTCGCGCGGTTCCGGACTGAGCGCCTAGAACCGCTAGACCACCGCGGCCGGCAGTAATTCATCAAATCATGCCTTCAAGAGGTGAGCAGGAGAAGGCATTTTGCTAGATATTAACTAGTTTGCTTCCCAGTAAAAAAATATGGTAACATCCTGATCATTTATAGTTGACTGAGCATATAATGATCCCTCACAACTGCAGTGGACTGGTTGCGGCAGCTTTGTTGGTCTACCTCAACCAATCGTGTACTGCAATTTCTTTTTTAAAACATCTCTATGATGACACTTCAGTATTGTCACAGCTCCATAGACTGCTACCATTTTTGCCTGCAGCTGTTATCATTTCACAGATGAAAGCAAACAGTAGCACTGTGAGCTGACCAGGATGTTGTAGCACCATCTCAACTACAGTACACGATTGTCTTGAGCCACTTTTTTCATACAATTCAATATCTATCATTGAAGTTAATTTTATTATCTACTTGCTGCATCCAGCCACACACTGCTGTGGCTGTCTGGATGGAAAAGAAAAAAGCACAACTATCTAATGCATTTAGTTTCACAATGTTAGCCTGTACACTAGCACCATAGCAGCAGATAATGGAATGACAAACTGGATGGTGCTTTGCAGTTGCTAGAAACGTGTGGGTATTGAATGTAAACCCTAGCTCCTTCCCTCCCTTCACTCTGTCCACCTCCTCCCTCCCCCCCCCCCCCCCCCCCCCACTCAATTCATCACCTCTTCCCACTATATCCATTTCCTCCCCCACCCCTTTTTCTGTCCTCTTTCCCCTCTCTATGAACTTGAGTGTTTTTTATTGTTATCGCAGATGAAACCTCGATTGGAAACTGAAGTTGCTTAAAATAATGGGTAATTCGGTTGGGATCACTGGTATATAGGGCATGAGAGACACCTGTCCAGCTGCTGGATCTGTGAGGACAGTGGCTTCAACGACAGTATTTCACATAGTTTTAATCTGTGAATGAGCAGTATTACAATGTTTCAGATGATACAGATTGTGCGGAAGTATACTAATCTTAAGCCAATAGTCCATAGATGCATTGCCGTTTGAAAGAATATATGTGTGTCTGAAAGTTTATTAGTGTAGACAGTCATGAACTTCTTCAGGCCTTTGGTAACAAAAATTCGCCTTCATTCAGAAAGAATTGTTAAAGAAAAAAAATGCAACATTATGTGCCACTTACGAATTACTTAACATTGGAGTTAGTTAATCAGGTCACCACACATGGAAGGACAGAGGTTGTATCGCCAAATTCATTCTGTCTCCTCAAACCGAACAAATTTAGCTTTTGCTCATCTAGCTCAAATTTTTCGCTTCTGCAAGGCATATTTTAACTGGCAATGAGCATTTCAAAAGTGGTGCTTCTTGGACCCACATATGTCTGAGCATTACCACATTTTATCATGGGCAAGTGCTTGAATTTGCACACCCAATGACTGGTTTGCCAATGCTAAATAATTCCGAAAGGGCACAACTTACTGTACTTGTTTCTTAACAATTATTTCACAGCACAACCTTCCCTACACACCCTTACATATGTATTTTTCAAACATGGCACTCTAATAGGTATATAAAAAAAAGACAAACATCTTTGAATACAACGTTGTATCACAATTTCAAGGCAATTTGTGAAGAACTTTCTGAGACTTTGAGTAAAAAAATATACATTTTTATTTATATACATTAAATTTCTTACATTGCTAATAACTGATTTTAACACTTTTTTACAGTTGAATACCTTATTTCTTTCTGTGCCACACTAATGCAGAGTGAATGTTGGTAAGAGCCATTTCTCTTATTATGAATGTTACTGTTGTTTCTGAAATGTGACTGACTATTGACAGGAAACTTCCTTGTGAGTAAATGTACTTTGATACTGCTGTCAGAATGCGCAGTTCTTTAATGAGCTTTCCAACAGATTCTGAAACTGAAACAGCATATTGTCCTCCTTACATGCTTCCGTGCAACAAACATTTTCTTTTTCAACAATGAGTTACCCCAGAAAATGACACCGTACAACACTAGCGAATGAGAACAGAAAAGTCAGTCAACATTTTCATCTAAAAAATCTGACATTATCCAGTTCCCAAACTGTGAGCCACTATGCCCCAGGGTGCCAATGGAGTGTTGCAAAAATATTACAACTTTAGAAACTTTTCATAACAGTAACACATAAGGAGAGCAAATAAAAATCCACTGACTTATGTTCACAATCTGTTACAAACTATGTACCATGCACCTCTCTGGGGGATACAACCTTGACGAAGCACTGTCCGTGCAGGGGGAGAGGCTTGCGTATACGCGGGAAGCTGAGGGCTATGCCAAAGGTAGAGAACCTACTGCCAGAAAGGCCTCAGCCGATGGATCAGACTAAGAGTGTCCCACAATGTCCAATCTTCCCTACCCACTCCTAGTCCTACCCTATTCCTTGATCCAACCCAAGGTGTATTGCGATCCGTGCTGAAGGGTGCATGGCACATGGGAAGATGTGTCACAAACGGAGCCTCAGGGACACTGGGCAACCTCCCTCAGTAATTAGCCTTACACCACGCGGGGTCTTCGTGGTGTGGACCTTCTAGATCCCCAAATCTTGCGCGGGGGGGGGGGGGGGGGGGGGGGGGGGCAACGTGGACATGACTACAGAAAAAGAAACTGAGGGGCAAATGGAGATCTCAGATACCCAAACATTTGGGACTGAACCGATGGAAGGCACTTCCACTACTGAATCAGGGTCTAGACACGAGCCAGAAGTGGGAACTGTAACCGAGGAGCTAGATCAGATTAAGATCAAAGGCTTGTCTGGGGCCCAAAGAAGGAAGCTACTCAGGGAACAGAGGGAAAAGGAAGGAAAAGAATAGCTTCCCAAACAGAAGTGGAGGGAAGTAAAGGGACTAGAGCCCAAGACCCCCAGGAAAAAACTGTCTCAGGTTGAAGGGGACACGCAGACCCCCACAACGTCAAAGACAGGTAGTAACCAGATAAGGGAGGAATCAGAGACTCCCTCCTCCCTGGATAAGCGAATCCAGAAAAAACTAAGACAAGAAATAAGGAAACAGACCTATAGTACTGCAGTCTCCTTTTTCAGGATGGCAGTTATCCAGGAAGGTTATCCACTGGTGGCCATTACCTCGATGCAGGAGGAACTAGTACAGATGGCCCTCTTTGAAAAGATTGGCGTCCCGCTGGCCCGCGTCCCAACTTCAGGAGGGTCAATCTATATCGTGGTGTCCTCATTTTTGTCTGTGAGGGGGTGCACACAGTAGAATGGCTTAAGGACAAAGTGCCCATGATATCCCCATGGGAAGATGCGAAGCTGCTGGTCAAGACGGCAGTGGAGCTTCTTGAGACTGCAAAGATATCATTATGGGCACCCAAGATCCTTAAGGAAGTCTCTCCCAAGACTCTGTTTGGGAAAATAGGGGCCCAGAACCCAAAAGTCCCGACAGAAGACTTAAGAGTGATTAACCAGAACGTTGCTCCGGAAGGACGAACCCTGGTGGTGGAGGATGGTGAGAAGTCCCTGAAGGCGATGTGGGAGCAGGACCTGAAACTGTTTTTAGGGTTTTCGCAGGTCACTGTAAGGGTTCTCGAAGACCTCAAAGATGGTAGTAAGACGGAGCCTGGAGGTGCAGCACCGTAAAGGGGCCTCTGCTGCCCTGAGCCGCTTCCTGGGGAGACAGGAAGTGGACGTGGCTCTGATACAAGAACCCTATTTATACAAAGGAGATGTAGTGGGCCTCAGAGGCACTGGAGGTAAGCTCATCTATGCTAGGAATCTAAGAAACTCCAGAACATGCATCTATGTTAGAAACAGCATTTCTTTCATGCCAATGATGGATTTCTACTCCAGGCACTTAGTGACCATCACAATGAAGCAATGTGAGGAAGGTATCATGAAGGAAATTGATTTGGCCTCAGCATACCTTCCTTACGAATACAGTTCTCCCCCTCCCTTTGAGGTGAGGAGACTGGCAGAGACTTGCCATTGGCAAGGTGACCAACTTCTGGTGAGGTGCGACACCAATGCCCACAACCTGGTGCGAGGCAGCAAGGACACCAACAGTAGAGGTGAGTACCTTCTTGAATTCCTCTTAGCTAACAACTTAGAGGTCCTGAATAGGGGCAATGAACCTACATTCAGGAACAGCAGAAGGAAAGAAGTAATTGACATAACATTTGGTTCCATGACGATGGGTAGCTATGTGAAACAATGGCATGTGGTGTTGGAGCCATCCTCATCGGACCACATGTACATTAAATTCAAGGTTGAAATGGGAATCAGACCGACCTTGACTTATAGAAATCCCAGGAAAACAGACTGGGAGACATATGGGAGGGACCTTGACTAGGGCTTTTCGGAAATTAAAACCACGATAAGGAAGCCAGTAGAATTTGAGGAAGAAGCAGTGGCTGTTACCTCTGCCATAATGACCTCATATCAGGACAACTGCACAATCACCAGGAAGTGCACAAATAGGAGTATTCCTTGGTGGAATAACAAATTGGAAACGCAATGAAAACAGGTATGGAGACTGTTTAATATTGCGAGACGTAAAGGACAATGGGCTAAATATCGTGAGACCCTTGTCAGTTACAATCTTGCAATAAGACAAGCAAAGGAGGCATCCTGGAAGGCATTCTGTGAGGAAGTGGAAGGCACAGCTGCACAAGCCAGACTTCACAAGATTCTCACTATAGTACCAACTAATCCAGGAGGTACATTGACGAAAGAGGATGGGGAATATACAAAGACAGCACACGAGACACTGGAATTGCTCCTCAAAACTCACTTTCCTCAATATGCTCTGCTGGATAACACAGACCAGTATGTGACCCCAGAGAGACAACAGTTCTCAGTCACTCGAAGAGACGACTGGGAATCATCCAAGGAGTGTGTGAACTTCAACAAAATCCAGTGGGCAGTGGGAACATTCCAGCCATTCAAGTCACCTGGCCCAGATGGCATTTTTCCAGCTCTCCTGAACAGGCAGGAGGAAAGCTTATAAGAATACTATGCAGACTACTTAGGGTTAGCTTAGCAGTAGGAATCATTCCCAATGTTTGGAGGGCGGTGAAGATTGTCTTCATTCCAATGTCAGGGAGAATTGATCATACCAAGGCCAAGGACATGAGACCAATCAGTCTGTCCTCCTCCATTCTCAAAACATTGGCAAAACTGGTTAATGTATACATTGGGGAGAGGAGGCTAAGTGGGGTCCCTCTACACCTGAACCAACACGCATACCAACCAGGTAAATCATGTGAGACAGCTCTGCACCAACTTGTTGAGAAGGTGGTGAAAGCACTCCACTTCCAAGAAATAGCCCTCTGCATCTTCCTGGATATCGAGGAGGCCTTTAGTAACACGACCTTTGATTCCATGGTAAGGGCAGCAGAGGTGCATGACCTGGGGACCACTATATGTAGGTGGACCATAGCCATGCTTAGTGGAAGGACGGTAGAGGCTATGATGAATGAAAAGATGGTAATTAAGACCACTAGAGGCAGCCCACAAGGGGGAGTTTTGTCTCCTCTATTGTGGAATCTAGTGGTGAGGAACTAAATTTCAGACAATGCTTCTGCCAAGGATATGCAATGACCTTGTCACAGTAATACTTGGCAAATTCACTGACACAGTCAGCAATATGGCACAAGGAGGGTTGGACATTGTGCAAAAATGATGCATTAAACAGGTGCTGAGAGTTAATGCCAAGAAGACTGCTGTGGTGCCATTTACGAACAGACATATTCAGCATGCAAGTTAGAATCTAAAGCTCTTCGATGAAACTCTACCTGTGAAGGGGACAATGAAATATCTAGGGGTAACCTTGGATGAGAAGCTAACTTGGGCCCCTCATATTAGGAGTATCTGCTCCAAGGCGAAAAGCACTTTAGTGAGTACTAGGAGGGCTTGTGGCAAAAACTAGGGCCTAAGCCCCAGGGGTATGCACTGGATATACACCACAGTGGTTAGACCTAGGATTTCCTATGGGGCCGTAGTGTGGTGGAAGAAGGTAGAACAGCGGGTTGCTGCTAAAGAGCTTGCTAAGGTGCAGAGATTGGCCTGCTTAGCCATAATGGGCAGAATTAGCAGCACACCAACTGCTGGAATGGAAGCCATGCTGGGTATGCCTCCACTTCACCTTTGGGTTAAGATGGAGACAGCAGCGGAGGCATTCAGACTTAAAACTGGCCAAAACCGGGTCTCACTCGAATATCCAGAATCACACATTAACATAGTGAGTGAGATAAATATAGGTATGGCTGGGGAAATGCCTGCCGACTATACAATAACTCCAAACTGCTTCGACAAGCCTTACAACATAATAATTGGAAGTAGGGAGCAGTTCGACACTGTACATGGGACATCATTTGGTTCACTGATGGGTCGAAAACAGATCAAGGCGTTGGGGCACGGTTGTACGGGGTTCAGCCAAGACTGGAGAGCAGCATCTCTCTAGGGAAACTGGCCTCTGTATTCCAAGTCGAAATTACTGCAATCAGGGCATGTGTGGAGGAGAATATGAGTAGGTGCTACAATGACCATAGCATCTACATCTATTCAGACAGCCAGGCAGCCCTGAAATCATTGGCAGCTCCTGCAACAAGATGTAAGATTGTTGTAGATTGCCACAGGGCTCTGGTGGAGGTAGGGGGAAGCAATAGGGTGTACCTAGTGTGGGTCCCTGGCCACTCAGGGATCTGTGGCAATGAACAAGCCGATAGATTGGCTAAGATGGGGGCAACAACTCCATTTATTGGACCGGAACCTGTCTTGACAATCGCCAAGGCTATCATCAAATTAGAACTACAGAACTGGCTTAGGAAACAGCACGTAGGATATTGGACCAAGGCCCATAAACAAAAACATGGTAAGGTAATGATGCCCAAGCCATGTTTTAAAAGAAGCTCTGTAATCCTAGGATTGAACAGGAAAGAGATCAAACTAATGACTGGACTGAGGACAGGCCATGGGAACTGCAAAAAACACCTACACACAATGGGTGTAATGGAAGAGGACCCTAAATGTTGGATCTGTGACGAGGGTGAAGAAGCTGCATCACACCTAATCTTCGCATGCATGGCATTGGAGAGTAAAAGATACAGAATCTTCGGGACAACGAGACCTGAAGAAATTGTGTCTAACAAAAAACTGGTAGAGGGACTCCTTGCACTATTTAAGGGCACTGGTCGGCTTTGCTAGATATACAGGGAGCGATACTGCACAATAAACCTAGTTTCGGTGCAGGCAGTGGCGGGTTGGACCTAAGCTGTTTTAGCTCTCCTGTTAAAATCAATCAATCAAATCAATCAAATCAATCAATGCAGTTCTTATCAACATAAAACAAATTTGTTAAGTGTATAGGGAAGCAATGGAAAACCTAAATAGGGACATCAACAAATGCAAACACAGTATTTTACAGGTGAAACCATCACATTCTTGTGAATCAACACAAATTATGAACTGTCTATCTGTATTTAGGTTCTATATGATTTCCCTACATCACTTATGGTGGATACAGGACTGGGTCCTTTGAAACGGACATCAACAATTCCAAGCCACAGCTGAGTCTGTGCACTCCTCCTCAAATATCCATTACCAATGAGGTTGAGAACACTTGTTCTATCCTGTTTGCAGTAGAAAACAAACCAGCATCTGGCCCCAGCAAATTATGTACATAATTGAAGAATAGTATGGAGCAATAAGCATCCATTTGTTACTCAGAAATGTCTGCTACGGCGAGCATACAGGAAAAATATAAATTTTCAAGGACCTTCATCTGATAAACAGACTCAATAAGTTGACACTATACACAAACATTCTAGAAAGACTCTTCACAAGCTGAATTGATAGAAAACATAAATTTGTTGACTTATTTCTGATGCATTCCAGTTACTACCTATTTAAGTTACAGTGCATGTCAATAAACAAAATTATTTCAAAAGCAGTTAAACATAATATCTGGGTGGTCAAATCACTTCTGCTTTTGTGGATCTAGACATGTCTGCCAGCTAATACCAACATTGGTCAGGAAGAAGTCAATACTGATCAACCTCGTTCCATTTTTATCGTCCACCACCTTAGAGGGAGTTTTCTTAGAACACACAAATAGTGGGAATTTGTATCACTAGAGAACCATAATATGTGGTTTGCATTAAAATCCATAAAATGGAGGATCATCCAGAGCAACTTCTTCATTTGTGTAAGAGTAAGAGACCCTTTATGAAGTGGATCGCAGTAAGCAACAACTCATGCACGTCACATTTTCTAATCAAACACGAGCAAAGAGCCAACGCCTGCAAAATGGTGTTAAGTTAAAAAGGTGAAACGTATTATGATGGAGGTCTTAAATGAAGAAATTTTGGATTTTCCTGGTAGAAAAATTTTGAAAGCATTTATAAATCACTGAATTGTACGAGCAATTAATCCATGAGAATTTTATGTCCCCCTCTTCTGTCAGTGACATATACCATATCCTCTGTGGGATCACAGGCATTTCACAATAATAAAATAAAGTTTCCAGCATAACAAATGGAACATTTGTTATGCCATTATCTCTTCAAAAGTGAAGCTGCAGCCAACAGTGTTTGTACCTACCCCTGCTCTTAAATTTTTATTGTGTCATTAGTGACAGATTGCAACAGAAGCAGCTAAACATTACTTTTATCCTATATTGTCCCTTCCCTCAATGTAAATGAAACAAGATATGCTTCACACTGGGCGACTATCCGAGCAGTTTAACGCATCTGTATGGTGAAGAGTCTATTACTACATGAAAAGCTTATACACATATTTTATGTTTAGCTTCACCTCTACAAGTGAAAACAGTATCCACAACTTTGTTATTTAAAGCCCCTCGTGGTATTTTATATGCAAGACTGAATTTTGGGGCCAATGGACACTATCTCAATGTGCATAGGCAAAATGGGCAAGTTAAATGTTAAAACAAACAGTGTAGCATTTACTGAAGTTATTTACATCTATGATATCTAAATCACACCAATCATCTTTTAACTGACTCAGTTATGTTGCAACATGCAATAATTCCACTTCTGTAAGTTTGAGTTTTTAGCTAGAGCTAGCTTTATATGCAAGATCAAGCTGCTATCATAAAAATTTTTTGTGATGGCAGCTTCTTGTAACATAAAGAGCAGTAATAATTCATTTCGAAAATAGTGAAGTCGGCTGACTGACTCAAATGTTCTTTCCAGTTCTCGCAGAATGGAGAGACCTCTTGAAAGAGCCCCACTCTTCTTAAAATACATCATGGAAAAATTTCGTCTGCTTCACAATTAATTTTTAAGTTTATTTTCTGTGTTAGTATTTTACACAATTGGTTTCAGTTCCAAAGCTTATTTGCATACATTTAAATAACAAATTAATTTTTAAATATGCTTACATGCTGACCATTTTTTTTCTTTTTTTAAAGAAATATACGTACGTGATTTAGTCATTCCTGTCTCCCATTTTTTACAAATTACAATAATAGAAATAAATGGAGAGAATAATGGGAGTAATCAAGGAGAAACTTTTTCTGTTTGTTTTCAAGTTTTACTTTGCCAGCTGTCCTGTTTTACTTCAGAGGTAAAGTGATCAAAAGTTATGGTTGCAGCACTGTTAAACATTTCTGTGCTGGAGACAACCTTAATGTGAAGTAATGAATGTCATTTCTTCTGGTACTGAAATTACATACATCAAAGTTCCTTTTGAACTACAGTGGGTTATTTACAATAAATTTCATGAGGTAAGAAATACCTGATACTACATATGAGTTCTGAATACTCAATGGATGAATTATTAACAATGTGAAAATAACCAAGTCAAATGTGGTAAAAATGTTAAAACTTAAATAAACATAAAACTTAAATGGTTAAAATTGCACTCACTATCTCCTACTCCATTCTCATTTGCCTCTACAAAATCCTCTGAAACCTTGAAAAACACACAACCTTATTGAAAGTACACACACACACACACACACACACACACACACACACACACACACACACACACACAATATGTAGTACTGACCACTAGAGGTGACTAGAGGCACACCTGAGAGTATAAAAGGAGTTTGGGTGTATTGTGTTGCCAGTAGAGAAGCAGTAAAAGCAGAATCAGCCCGTCAGGAGAGCTCTCAGTGGCTTTTTTTGTGGCCTAGTCATTGGGTATCACCTGATTAACAAAAGTGTTAGGAACATTTAAGCCCTTCTAAGGCTGCTCAAATTGACTGTTGGTTATGAGATTGTAAAGTGGAAAAGAAAAGGAACAATCACAGCCAAACCAAGACCAGGCAGACTTCGTGCACTGATGGACAGGGACTGTAGAGCACCTTGGAGGGTGGGTATAAATAATCTAATAAATTTAGCAAAAGGAATCACTCACGAGTTCCAAAATGCTACCAGCAGTCCAGCTAGCACAATAACTGTGCGCATGGATTTACAAAAAATGTGGTACAATGGTTGAGTGGCTCCTCATAAGCCACAGATATCTGAAGTCAATGCAAAGTGAGACTTGGGGTAGTGTAAAGAGTGGACAGTGGATGACAGGAAATGAGTGTTTTGGAGTGATAAATCATACTATATCCTGTGGCAATCCTGTGGCAACTGCCGGGAAAACATTACCTGTCATCATCTGTTGTGCCAGCAGTGAAGTATGAAGGAAGTTGTTGTTGGTTGGTTGATTTGGGGTATAAAGGGACCAAACTGCAGGGTCATCAGCCCCTTTTTCGTGACAAGCAAGGCTCAAGGTACAAAAACACCCAACACCACACCTAAAAAGAAAACAAATGGGATGAACAATAAATGGGGAAAACATGCACCACAAGGAAAAGTAGAAGAACGTATTTAAACCATAGAGCAGATGGTCTGGGCTGGCTGATCACAATAACAAAAAAGGATGAGCCAGCCACTCTGCAACACATTTAAATGTCCACCCCAAAAAGACAGTGTGAGATGAACACATGTGGGGAAAAGACGACCACCAAGACAAACAAAAGTAAAGACAGTGTGACAGAGTTAAAATGGAGGGAGGGTGGCGACCTCAGAGAGAAGGCTAAATGCCCATCCTTAAATGATACAATAAAAAACTCCCTCAGAATAAAACATAAAATAAATCTGCTGTTGAGGCACTGCTGCCCAACACCGAAGGTAGAGTGATGGGAAAGATAAAAGTCCACCACAGAGCGGCTAAAATTGGGCAGTCCAACAAGATGTGGACAACAGTCATATGTGAGCCACAGTGACACTGAGGTGGGACCTCGCAATGAAAGAGGTAGCCATGTGTTAGCCACGTATATGCGGAGCCGACAGAGAACCAGAGTCCATGCGCAAGGCCCACATGGAGGTCTTCCACACATTCGTAGTCTCCTTAAGGACACACAGTTTGCTGTGCGTACTGAGATTATGCCATTCCATCTCCCAAACCTGAAAAACACCTTGTGGTGTAATAATGACCACAGGCCAGTTACAGGGATGCCAATCTCCAGAAGAGGTATTCACGTAGCCCGTTTGGCCAGCCTGATGGCAGGTTCATTTCCTGGGATTCCGACAAACACCACAGAACGACTGGACCATTCCAGGGCATAGACGGACTCCGGGATGGTCGCTAACAAAGGATTGCGGGGGTCACACTGGTCGATAGCTTGTAGGCTGCTCAAGGGGTCAGTACAGAGGAGGAACTGACTTGCCAGGGCTTAAGCAGATGTGCTCAAGAGCACGAGAAATGCCCACCAGCTGTTCAGTGAAAACACTGCAGCCATCTGGCAAGGAGGGCTGTTCAATATGTCCTCCATGAACATACACAAAACCAAGATGACCATCAGCCATAGAGCCATCAGGGTAAACCACTTCAGGGTCCCAGTACATGTCAAGAATAAGGAGGAAGTGACAGCGGAAAGGTCCAGGCGAAGCTTCAGCCTACGTGTACACCATGGAGGTGTAAGTGAATGGACCTCGAATATAGGTGGTAAAGACAAGGATTCCATTACAGACAGAAAAGATCCGACACAAACCACAATCATAAGCCCAGACCTGGGCCCCCGATGCGGGAGATCAACTGCCGTGGATGGGAAAATGAGATGGTAATTTGGATGCTCAGGCGAACTACAAATGTGTGCAACGTAACTGGCTAGCAATTGTGCATGGCTATCCTTCAATGGAGGGACTCTGGCCTCCACGAGGATGCTGGTCACCGGACTCTACGTAAAAGCTCCTGTTGCCAGTCTAACGCCACAGTGGTGTACGGGGACGAGTAAATGCAACGCCGAGAGCACCGCCGAACCATAAACCAGACTTCCATAGTCAAGGCAGGATTAAACAACTGCTCTGTAGAGCTGCAGCAGTGTAGAGCGATCTGCACCCCAGTTGGCATTGCTCAGGCAGCGGAGGGCACTGAGGTGCTGCTAGCACTTCTGCTTCAGCTGATGAAGATGAGGAAGCCACATCAATCGGGTGTCGAAAACCAGTTCTAAGAATGACATGTCTCCACTACCAAGAGTGGATCGTCATTAAGGTAAAGTTCTGATTCCGGATGAACGGTACGATGCTGACAGAAATGCATGGCACATGACTTCGTGGGCTAGAGCACATGTCTGCACCTTGTGGATGGCTCCGTGTAGGCGCCACTCAGCAACATCAGTACTGGAGGAGCAGTACGAAATGCTGAAGTCATCTGCATACAGAGAAGGTGAGACCGACAGCTGCTGCTAGACAGTTAATGACCACTAAAAACAGAGAGACACTCAATACAGAGTCCTGCAGGACCCCATTCTCCTGGATATGAGGGGAACTATGGGAATCACCAACTTGGACACGGAAAGTATGGAGCGACAGGAAATTCTGGATAAAAATCGGGAGTGGGCCCCAGGGACCCCACTCATATAATGTGGCAAGGATGTGATGTTTCCGGGTTGCGTCTTAAGCTTTTCGTACAACAAAAAAGATGGCAACCAGGTGTTGGCGTCTGGAAAAGGCTGTTCAGACATCAGGCTCGAGGGAAACTAGAATATCAATGGTAGAACGACTCTGGTGGAAACTGCCCTGGCATGGAGCCAGTAGGTCACGTGACTGCAGCACCCAACACAACCGCCGACTTACCATACGTTCTAACAACTCATGAAGAACGTTGGTGAGGCTGATGGGCCGATAGATATCTGCATCAAGCGCATTTTTACCAGGTTTGAGCACTTGAATGTGGTGCTCTCCCGCCATTCCATTGGAAAGACGCCATCACACCAGATCTGGTTGAAGATGACAATATGTTGCTTGTAGTCAGATGAGCGATGCTTGATCATCTGAATGTGCATCCGATCTGGCTCAGGAGCTGTCGGGGCACTGTGCAAGGACGCTGAGGAGCTCCCACTCTGTAAATGGATCATTATAGGGTTCACTGTGATGCTGAGTGAGCAAAAGGGCTTTCCTTTCCATCCACTGTGCGAAATGCTGGGGGATAATTCTCTAACGTGGAGGCTCAAGCATAGTGCTCAGCAAAGTGCTCGGCAATTGCATTTGCATCAGTAGTTAACACACCATTGATGTTAATGCCAGCAACACCTGTCAGGGTCTGGTAAGCACAAACACGTCTGATCTTCGTCTAGACATGGGAAGGTGACTTATGGCACCCAATGGTCGAGACTTACCTCTCCCAACACTCCTGTTTCCGTCTTTTTATAAGCTGGCGAACACGGGCACGGAATCATTTCAAAGCTGTTAGATGCTCTAGGAAAATGTGCCGCTTATGTCCCTGTAGAGCTCGCTGATGCTCTTTAATGGCCTCTGTGATTTCTGGCGACCACGTAGGTACTGACTTTCACTGGGGACACCCTAAAGAACAAGGGATCACGTTTTCCGCTGCAGAAATGATCATTCTAGTGACCTGCTCAACTACTACATGAATGGTACAATGTGGGGGAGATTCAACAGTGACAGCAAATGTGAAAGCGTCCCAGTCTGCCTTGTTTAAAGTCCATCTTGGTAGATGTCCAAGGGAATAGTGCTGGTGGAGTGACAAGAAGATGGGAAAGTGGTCACTACCACACAAGTCATCGTGGATCATGGGCTCTCCAGTGGATAGATGGGAAAAGTCCAGGACTGCAAACCCAGAGATCAATGGCCGAATACGTGCCATGTAACATACTGAAATGTGTGGGGGCACCTGTATTTTAGAGGCAGAGGTCAAGTAAATTTTCGACTTCTCTGCCTCAGCCAGTAAGCACGATGCCACCCCACAAGAGGTTATGAGTGTTAAAATCTCCCAAAAGTAGAAAAGGTTTAGGGAGATCAATCAGTGCAGCCAATACATTTAGGGGTACTGCACCATCTGGAGGAAGATATATATAGTAGACAGTTCTCTCTCTCTCTCTCTCTCTCTCTCTCTCTCTCTCTCTCTCTCTCTTTTTTTTGGGGGGGGGGGGGGGGGGGGGGGGTTTAGAGCACAAAACAACTAAGGTCATAAGCACCCAGTATAGAACCATAGAATGCTGGGACTGTGAGGGTAAAAAACCGATTCGAGGTCGAATGCAGAAAGGAAGAAAAACAAATCTAAAACGTCAAGATGTTACAGAAGAGTATCTAAAAGACGGCGACGAGACACTGGAGTCACCAAGTAGAAATCAAATCTCTTTTGTCATATTACTGTTTTTTAAAAAAAACTTAAAACGCAAGCCACAGCTTGCACGTCATCCACTAAAATGTCCGGCAAAGCGGATGACAGCCCGGCCCTGAGACATAAGTGGCTAAAATATTTGCAAAGGATCAGTAAATGTCTGACTGTTAATGGGTGGCTACAGAAAGGACAGCTGATTGCAGGGTAGCCACTCAACAAGTGGCAATGACTAAATCGGCAGTGCCCTATTCACAACCGAGCTAACATTACTTCCTCACAGCGAGACGGCCGGGAGGAAGTAAATCAGGCTGTTGGGAGAGATTTGACTTCCCTGAGTTTGTTCCCATGGAGGGAGCACCAATGGTGATGCCAATGTGACGTGATACGCCGATATAGAAAAGTATGAATATCTTGCGAGGGAATAGGAGTAAGAGGCGGGTCGACCAAGATGGACTGCGGCCTTGGCTGCAGCATCAGCAGTGTCATTACCAGCCACACCAACATGCCAGAAACCCACATGAACATCACTTGGGTTCCCCCATCTGGGAACAAATGGAGGTAGTCCTCAATCCGTCGAACAATGGTGTTGACTGGATCTGGATCATCCAGAGTCTGAAGGGCACTGAGGGAGTCAGATCATATCACACAGCGAGTGAGCGAGGAAGACAGCACAAAGAAGGAAGCTGAAAATCACGGCAAAGAGATGCAAGGTGGAGCCCAACCGGTAAACCCGCCAGAGTGCGGGAATCAGGTGGGTGACGTCCATGGTCTTGGAACAGGAGAGAATAGGAAGGATGAGTGGGAGAGGAACGGACAGTGAATGCATAAGACACCAGAAGCTGGGACCGCCAAACAAAAAGGGGATGGGGGGGGGGGGGATCCCAGCTTCAACCAGGAGACTATCATCAGGGCTAGTACGGAAGGCACCAGTGCCCAAACAGATACCAAGATGGTGGACTGGATCCAGCACGTGCAGTGTGGAAGGAGCAGCTGAACCACAAACTTAACAACCATAGTCCAAGCGAGACAAAAAGAGCAGAATAAAGACGGAGAAGGAGAGAGTGGTCAGCACCCCAAGAGGAGTGAGCAAGGAAGCGAAGGACATTGAGTTTACGGAAACATCCTACCTTCAGAAGTCTGATAAGGGGCAGCCAAGTGAGCTTCTTGTTAAAAAGAAGACCTAAGAAATGAAACTGTGGGACCACAGGCAATCGTTGTGCATTGAGATAGAGCTCTGGATCAGGGTGGATCGTAGTACAGCGACAGAAGTGGACCACTCGCGATTTTAAAGGAGAGAATTGAAACCCATGTGAGAGGGTCCATGCAGAGGCACGCCGTATAGCTCCCTGGAGCTGCCGTTCTGCAGAGGCCATCGAAGAGGAACTAACCCAAACGCAGTAATCATCCACATACAGGGCAGGGGCGACCAAAGGACCGACAGCAATTAGGATAAGTAGTACACTCAAGACAGAACCCTGTGGGATGCCTGTCCCCTGGGTCAATGGAGAACTAAAAACAGTACCAACCCGAACCCTGAATGACCGATGGAACAGGAACTGGAGGATAAAAATCGGGAGTGGGCCCCGAAGACCCCACTGATGAAGGGCAAGTAAGATGTGATGGCGCCAGGCCATGTCATAGGCCTTGCGTAGGTCAAAAAATACTGCAACCAAATGGCGACACTGGGAAAAAGCCTGCCGAACTGTGGATTCCAAGCAAAGTAAATGATTGATCGGAGACCGTCCCTCTCAGAAGCCACACTGGTAAGGGGACAATAGATCCCGAGATTCGAGGACCCAATTGAGCCAACGGGTAACCATCCGTTCAAGTAACTTGCAAACAACATTTGTCAGACTAATTGGCCGATAGCTGTCAACAAATAGGGGGTTCTTACCAGGCTTAAGGACAGGAACCACGATGCTATCCCTCCACTGAGACGGGAAGTCACCCTGGAGTCAGATACGGATAAACACCCGGAGAAGATGTTGCCGTTGTGGAGCACTGAGATGTTGAAGCAGGTGTTTATGAATGGAGTCTGGGCCAGAGGCTGTATCATGAGAAGAAGAAAGTGCAGAAAGAAAATCCCATTCAGTAAAAGGTTTGTTGTAATATTCTGACAGACAAGGGGTAAAACATAAGGTGGAAGCATCGGCCCACTGTTTCCAGCGAAGGAAAGCAGCCGGATATGAGGCTGATGCTGATGCCATTGCAAAATGGGTCGCAAGATGCTCCGCAAGAACTAACAGGTCCGTACAAAGGCCATCTGGGAGGTGAAGGCCTGGGAGGGTGGACTGCCAATGGCAACCTTGGAGAGAGCGAAGTGTAGCCCATACCTGTGACATAGGGACAGTAGAACCAAGGGAAGAAACAAATCGTTCCCAACATATCCATTTGCTCTGTTTGATTAAATAACGGGCTTTAGCACGAAGGCGTTTAAAGGTAATAAGGCTGGCAATGGATGGGTGTCTCTTAAGGTGTTGCAAAGCTCAACGGCGATCACAGATGGCAATGGCTGTGCTCCACCACAGGACTTGCCGGCGACGAAATGCTCCAGATGAGTGCGGGACAGCGAGGCTAGCAGCGCGAACAATCGTGTCAGACACGTCACATAGGACGTCATCAATACAACCCGACAAAGAGGGAGAAAACACGACCTGTGCTGTGTATAGAGGCCAACCGGCGCATTGGAAAGACCAACAAGGTAACATGTCCATTGGGGAGTGGGAAGGGAGAGAGAGAATCAACGGGAAATGGTCACTATCACAAAGGTCGTCGTGTGGCGACCAGTGTAATGAAGAGAGGAGAGAGGGAGAAGAAAGAGGAAGATCAATGGCAGAAAAGGTCCCATGACCAGCACTGAAATGAGTAGGGGAGCCATCATTAAGAAGGCACAAGTCGTGGTCTGTAATAAACTGATGTAAGAGAAGACCTCATCTAGATGGAAATGCACTTCCCCACAAGGGATGATGAGCATTAAAATCTCCAAGAAGGAGGAAGTTGCTGAAGAAGGGCAGTTAAGGCAGCAGATGTAAGAGTCCTGTCAGGAGGGAGATAAAGATTGCAAACTGTGACCTCAAGAGTCCAGGTGGACCCTAACAGCAACAGCCAGTCATACCGCCAGGTCACCACCCCTCACCGACAAGGAGTGGGCGGCATCCATAAACGACAGGTCAGAATCTGGTGGTGAAGCCGGGGATGGGACCTCTTTGTCCCGGGATTTATGTTTCTTCTTCTTTTCAGGTTGAGATCGAGGAGGGCTGTGTGGTATAAGGGAGCCAGCAGCAGCAAGATTGGGAACAGAAAGAGATCGGGCGACCTGGGGGCCGACAGACCGCAGTTGTCGCGTGGCAGCAGACCTTTGGCCTGGAAGGTGCATCCCGGGAGGGGTGCCCTTGACCAGCAGAGACTGAAGGAGTGGGACACTTCTCCGGCTGGGGAGGGGGAGCAGCGACCAGAGGACAATGTGTGGGAGCCGCAAGAGAGGGGGGGGAGGAGAGGGGTCCGGGATTGGGGTAAGGAAGGGGGAGGAAGGGGTGAAGATGTAACTAAAGCATAGCTAGATGTCATGGACACAGGGTGAAGATGTGTATACTTCTTACGAGCCTCTGTGTAGGTTAAACGATCGAGGGACTTTTTACTCCTGTATCTTCTTTTCCTTCTTATATACTGGGCAATCTGGTGAATGTGGTGAACGATTGCCGTGACAATTAACATACACAGGAGGGGGAACACTGGGACTCCCCTCATGGAGTGGACATCCACAGTCACCACAGAGAGGGGCTTGTGAACAGCGGGAAGACGTGTGTCCAAAACACAAGCACTGAAAAAAACCTCATAGGAGGTGGGATGTATGGCTTCACATCACATTGATAAATCATAATCTTTACTTTCTCAGGGAGGGTATCCCCTTCAAAGGCCAGGATAAAGGCACCAGTATCAAAGTGATTGTCCTTAGGACCCTTTTGAACATGACAAACAAAGTGAACAACCCGCCATCCGAGATTGTCCCGAAGTTCCTCTTCAGTTTGAAGGATGAGGTCCCTATGAAAAATCACACCTTGAACCATATTTAGAGACTGGTGGGGGGTAATGGACAGAGCAATTGTGCTAAAATGGGTACAGGCACGAAGGGCCGCAGACTGGGCAGCTGAAGCAGCTTTGATCAGCAACGAACCTGACCGCATCTTGCTCAGGGAGTCCACTTCGCCAAACTTGTCTTCAATTTGTTCCACAAATAATAAAGGTTTGGTTGGTTGGTTGGTTGGTTGATTGGGGTTGAAGGGACCAAACAGCAAGGTCATCAGTCCCTTGTTACAAAGGCGGTCAGTTCCGACAGAGGGACAGCTCAGAAGAGTCAAAAACGATAAAAGGTAAAAGGTAAAAGGCTAAAAAAGTGCAGTTGTGTCGTCAATGATAAAAACACAAGGAGGGAAGTCAGTAAATGGGCAACCTCAAGAGAGGAAATATCCCACCTGTGATGCAGTACAAGCAAGACCACATGCTATTTAAAAGCGTTCAACCGCCAGAGTGTAAAAGGGCGGATTGTAGAAGGGATTAAACAAACCTAAAAGGCGATAAAAACAGTAAAAGGGAAAAAAGAAGGAACATGGCCAGGGAGGGGAGTCAGGAATCTCCAAGCACAGCCTACAGTGGGAGACATCCCAACCCTCACCGCCCTGCCCCTACTCCAGAGGGAGATGAAAATCCTTAAAACTGAGAATAAAAACCACTTTCACGGAGGAAACTGAGAACCAGTTCAACCATCCGGGAATCGTCTGCTAATATTAAGGGTAAAGTGCAGGGAAGTCTGTACTTAGTACGCAGAGCTAAAAGAAGGGGGCATTCCACCAAAATGTGGGCCACTGACTGGAAAGCTCCACAACCACAAAGTGGGGGTGGCTCACCACGCAAAAGAAAACCATGGGTCAGCCTGGTATGGCCGATGCGAAGACGACAGAGGGTGGTTGAATCCTTTCGCGAGAGGCGTAAGGAAGAACGCCATGGGACAGGTGTCACCTTAATCGCACGAAGTTTATTAGACAAGGAGGTAGCCTCCCAGGATGTGGCCCATGATTGCGCAAAGTGGGATTTGAGATGAAGCCGTAAATCCGCCACAGGAGGGGTGACAGGGAATGGGGGATAAGTGACTGCTCCCCCTGCCAAACGATCAGCAAGCTCATTTCCTTGGATGCCCACATGGCCAGGGACCCAAAGGAAGCTAACAGAACAAGCAGCATGGTGGAGATCAGCGAGATGGTCATGGATGGAGGAGACCAAGGGATGACGGGAGAAACACTGGTCAAGTGCCTGAAGGCCACTCATTGAGTCTGTACATAACAAAACGCGATTGAGCTTGGACTGTTTAATAAAGGCCAGGGCCCGGGAGACCGCCATCAATTCCGCAGTGAACACCCCACATGCATTTGGCAGGAGATGATTTTCCATGCCTACAGAGGAGGTGAAGGCATAGCCCACACGATCAGCAGATTTAGAGCCATCAGTGTAAAAAACAACAGCATCCCGAAACTCAGATAAAATGCGGCGGAAAAAACAACGGAACACCATCGGGGGAACGGAATCTTTCGGACCTCGGCAGAGATCCATCCGAACTCGGGGCCGAGGAACTAACCAAGGAGGTGTGTTGGGGAGGGAACGTGGGACACAGGAAAAGGAAGGAAGCTGAAAATCACGGCGAAGAGACGCTAGGCGGAGCCCAACGGGTAAACCCGCCCGAGGACGGGAGTCAGGTGGGCGACTTCATTGGGCAGGGAACAGGATAGAATAGGAAGGATGAGTGGGAGAGGAACGGACAGCGATTGCATACGAAACCAGAAGCTGGGAGCGCCGAACGGAAAGGGGGGGGATCCCAGCCTCAACCAGGAGACTATCAACAGGGCTAGTCGGGAAGGCACCGATGGCCAAACGGATACCACAACGGTGGACCGGATCCAAGAGGCGCAATGTAGAAGGGGCAGCTGAACCATAAACTTGACAACCATAGTCCAAGCGAGACAACACTAAGGCCCGATAAAGGTGGAGGAGAGTGGAACGGTCAGCACCCCAAGAGGTGTGGGCAAGGAAGCGAAGGACGTTTAGTTTACGGAAACATCCTATCTTCAGGCGTCTGATATGAGGCAGCCAAGTGAGCTTGTTGTCGAAAAAAAGGCCAAGGAAACGAAACTGTGGGACCACAGGTAATCGTTGTGCATTGAGATAGAGCTCTGGATCGGGGTGGACTGTCACACGGCGACAAAAGTGGACCACTCGCGATTTTAAAGGAGAAAACTGAAATCCGTGTGAGATGGTCCATGCAGAGGCACGCCGTATAGCACCCTGGAGCTGCCGCTCTGCAGCGGCCATCGAAGAGGAACTAACCCAAATGCAGAAATCATCCACATACAGAGCAGGAGTGACCAAAGGACCGACGGAGGCCACAAGTCCATCTATAGCAATGAGGAACAGAAGTACACTCAATACGGAACCCTGAGTGATGCCATTCTCCTGGGTTCGCGGAGAACTTAAAACTGTACCAACCCTAACCCTAAACGAACGATGAAACAAGAACTGGCGGATAAAAATTGGGAGTGGGCCCCGAAGACCCCACTCATGAAGTGTAAGTAAGATATGATGGCGCCAAGCCGTATCATAGGCCTTGCGAAGGTCGAAAAATACAGCAACCAAATGGCGGCGCTGGGAAAATGGCTGCCGAACTGCGGATTCCAAGCGAAGTAAATGATCGATCGGAGACCGTCCCTCTCGGAAGCCACACTGGTAAGGGGACAACAGACGCCGAGATTCGAGGACCCAAGTGAGCCGACAGGCTACCATCCGTTCAAGTAACTTACAAACAACGTTCGTCAGACTAATTGGCCGATAGCTGTCGACGAACAGGGGGTTCTTACCAGGCTTAATGACGGGAACCACAATGCTATCCCTCCATTGAGAAGGGAAGTCACCCTGGAGCCAAATACGGTTTAATACCCGGAGAAGATGTCGCTGTTGTGGAGCACTGAGATGTTGAAGCAGTTGGTTATGAATGGAGTCTGGGCCAGGGGCCGTATCATGAGAAGAGGAGAGTGCGGAAAGAAGTTCCCATTCAGTAAAAGCGTCGTTGTATGATTCTGACTGGCTGGGGGTAAAACATAAGGCGGAAGCTTCGGCCCGCTGTTTCTGGGGAAGGAAAGCAGCCGGATAGGAGGCTGATGCCGACGCTGTTGCAAAATGGGTCGCAAGGTGTTCCGCGAGAATCAACGGGTCCGTGCAAAGGCCATCCGGGAGGTGAAGACCCGGGAGGGTAGACTGCCGATGGCAACCTTGGAGAGAGCGAAGTGTAGCCCATACCCGCGACAGAGGGACAGCAGAACCGAGGGAAGAAACAAAGCGTTCCCAACACATCCGTTTGCTCCGTTTGATTAAGTAACGGGCTTTTGCGCGAAGGCGTTTAAAGGTAATAAGATTGGCAACGGATGGATGCCTCTTAAGGTGTTGCAAAGCTCGACGGCGATCACGGATGGCAACGGCAATGTCCGAACTCCACCAAGGGACCTGCCGGCGGCGAAATGGTCCAGATGAGCGCGGGATAGCAAGGCTAGCAGCGTGAACAATCGCGTCAGACATGTCACGTATGACATCATCAATACCATCCGACAATGAGGGAGAAAAAACGACCTGTGCAGTATACAGAGGCCAATTGGCACGTTGGAAGGACCAACGAGGTGATCTGTCCATGGGGGAGCGGGAAGGGAGCGAGAGAATCAACGGGAAGTGGTCACTATCGCAAAGGTCGTCGTGCGGTGACCATTTTAGGGAAGGGAGGAGGGAGGGAGAAGAGAGAGAAAGATCAATGGCAGAAAAGCTACCATGACCGGCACTGAAATGGGTAGGGGAGCCATCGTTAAGAAGGCACAAGTCGTGGTTGGTAATAAACTGGTCAATGAGATGACCCCGACTAGATGGAAATGCACTGCCCCACAAGGGATGATGTGCATTAAAATCGCCAAGTATAAGGAAGGGAGGAGGAAGTTGCTGAAGGAGGGCACTTAAGGAGGCAGGTGTAGGAGTTCTGTCAGGAGGGAGATACAGATTGCAAATTGTGACCCCAGAGTCCAGGTGGATCCTAACAGCAACTGCTTCCAATGTAGTTTGAAGAGGAATCCACGTGCTGGCAATGTCCGTTCGGACCAACGTGCAAACTCCGCCAGACGCCCGTAGGGGGCCGACCCGATTTCGACAGAAAGCACGGAAGCCACGGAGGGTTGGTGAGTGACCACCAGTAAAATGAGTTTCTTGGAGAACCACACAAGCCGCAGAGTAAAACGAAAGAAGGGATTACAACTCCGGTAGGTGACGGTAATAGCCATTACAGTTCCATTGGATAACCAAAGAACGATGAGTCAATTGGGGGGTGAACAGGCTAATGTCAGTCATGCCGGTGAGTCACCACCCGTCACCGACAAGGAGGGGGCGACATCCATGAATAACAGGTCAGAGTCAGGTTGTGAAGATGGGGACGAGACCTCTGGCGACACCAGAGACTCCTTGTCCCGGGACTTGTGCTTCTTCTTTCTTTCTGTTTGGGATCGTGGAGGGCTGTGCAACAAAATGGAGCCAGCCACAGCAAGATCGGGAACAGAAAGAGAGCGGGCGATCTGGGGGCCCGCAGACCGTGGTTCTCGTGGTGGCCGCGTGGCAGCAGACCTTTGGCCTGGAAGGTGCCGGGAAGGGGGATCCCGCGAGGGGCGCCCATGACCGGCAGACGCCGAAGAAGCAGGACACTTCTCCAGCCGGGGAGAGGAAGCGGTGCCCGGAGGGGATGGTGTGGGAACCGCAGGGGGAGGGGGGAGGAAAGGGGTTCGGGACTGGGGTAAGGAATGTGGAGGAGGGGGTGAAGATACTACTGAAGCATAACTAGTTGTCAGGGTCACTGGATGAAGGCGTGTATACTTTTTACGGGCCTCGGTATAGGTGAGACGATCAAGAGTCTTATACTCCTGTATCTTTTTCTCTTTCTGATACACTGGGCAATCCAGTGACCGTGAAGAATGATTCCCACGACAATTTACGCACACAGGAGGGGGAACACAGGAACTTCCCTCATGGAACGGATGTCCACAGTCACCACAGAGGGGGGCCTGCGAACAGCGCGAAGACATGTGGCCAAAACGCAAACACTTGAAACATCGCATAGGTGGTGGGATGTATGGCTTCACGTCACACCGATAGACCATAATCTTGACCTTCTCAGGGAGGGTGTCCCCTTCAAAGGCCAAGATAAAGGCACCAGTGTCAACGCGGTTGTCCTTCGGACCCCTCTGAACCCGCCGAACAAAGTGAACCCCCCGCCGGCTTAGATTGTCCCGAAGTTCCTCATCAGATTGAAGGAGGAGGTCTCTATGGAAAATTACACCTTGCACCATGTTCAAGGACTGGTGTGGGGTAATTGACACAGGAATCGTACCAAGATGGGTACAGGCACGGAGAGCTGCAGACTGGGTAGCTGAAGCAGTTTTAATCAACAGCGACCCAGACCGCATCTTGCTGATAGAGTCCACCTCGCCAAACTTGTCTTCGATGTGTTCAACAAAAAACATAGGTTTCGTATGAGTAAAAGTATCCCCATCAGTTCTGGCGCAAACCAGATAGCGAGGGAAAGGTTTCGCCCCCAGCCGACGAGCCTGGCCCTCCTCCCAGGGGGTAGCCACGGAAGGGAAGGCGGAAGGGGCAGAGGAAGCAGCACGTGAAGAATCTTTTCCAGTCAAAGAGACGGCCGGAGAACGGCCAGAGTTGTGGACTCTTATGCGTTTCATGAGCATAGTGTCCGCCCTGATACCACCCACTCCAATCAGGGGCTCTCCTCATGGGCGCCACCCAGCCACAGCAAGGGCCGTCTGGCACGGCGGCCATTGCTGGGAGTTCCGATGCTCCAGGACGACAAGCAACCACTCCTAGGCTTACATGAGGAGGTCACAGCTCAGGTATCAGACGTGTGATCCCTGTGTTTTCAGGGGGCTCAACCAAAAGGGTACATAGCGACCCCACCACACGGGCTGGCTACCGTGCTGGCTATGGACCCTAGCGTCAAACAACGACGTAAAGGAAACGATGGAATCAATGATGATGGCACACGCCGGAGACACTAGGTAAGGTGCTCTTCCCCAAATGGCTCACACTACGGAAGAAAATTTAGTGATGGAGGTCAAACCCCAGAGGGGACCAGAGAATACCAAAAGGATGAAGGAATTACAGAACAAGGCCGAATTGCAAGGTCAACAGAACCAGGAGAATAGCAGGGCCAACATAAGGAGGGACACCATAAGTAGGGACACCATAAGTAGGGACACCATAAGTAGGGACACCATAAGTAGGGACACCAAGACAGGGAGAGGAGAGGTCAGAGGGAAGGATGACGGACAGGAAAGGAGGGGAAGGGAAAGGAAATGCAGCCCGGAAAAAGAAGGAAGGCTGCAATAGCTCGGGGCCCCGTGCTCGCCACGCACGTACTCACGAAGGACCGCGAGCCCCCTGGGGGCATAAAGGTTTGGTATTGGTGAAAGTATCCCCATCAGTCCTGCTGTAAACCAGATAGTGGGAGAAAGGCTTTTCCCTTAGCCAACGGGCCTGACCCTCTTCCCAGGGGGTAGCCATGGAAGGGAAGGCCGAAGGGGCAGGAGAAGCAGCAATAGAAGAATCAGTTCCACGCAGAGAGATGGCCGCAGAAGAATGGCCAGGGTTCTGGACCCGTACGCGTTTCATTTGCATAGCATCCGCCCTGATACCACCCACTCCGATCAGGGGCTCTCCTCACGGGCGCCACACAGCCACAGCAAGGGCCGTTTGGCACGGCGGCCATTGCCGGGACTTACGATGCTCCAGGATGACGAGCAACCACTCCAAGGCTTGCATGAGGAGGTCACAGCTCAGGTATCAGAAGTGTGATCCCTATGTATTCAGGGGGCTCAACCCAAAGGGTACATAGTGACCCCACCACATGGACTGGCTACCGTGCTGGCTATGCACTCTAGCATCAGACAACGACGTGAAAGGAAAAATGGAATGAACTAGGAGGGCACACGTCGGAGACACTAGGTAAGGTGCTCTTCCCCAAATGGCTCACACTACATAAGAGAAATTTAGTAATGGAGGTCAAACCCCAGAGGGGGACCAGGGAGTGCCAAAGGGAGGTGATTACGCAACAAAGCTAAATTGCAAAACCAACATAACCAGGAGCATAGTGGGGGCCAACATAAGCAAGGACACCAAGAGAGGGAGAGGAAAGGGCGAGGGTGAAGGAGCAAGGAGAGGAAAGGAGGGGAAGGGGAAGGAAATGCAGCCCTGGAAAGAAGGAAGGCTGTAATAGCTCGGGGCCCCGTGCTCACCATGTGTGTATCTGTAAAAGAGCTGGGCCCCCCTGGGGTGAGGAGGGGGGGGGGGGGGGTTGTTCACCAGCTTCTCCGTAGAGACTCTCAACTGGGCTAGTACGGAAGGCACCAGTGGCGAGACAGATCCCCAAACGGTGTATTGTATTTAGACAGCGTAAGATACGAGTGGACAATGCATCTATAATGGACAAGAGATCGATAGAGGCGGAGGATGACAGCCCGGTCAGCTCCCCAAGAGGTACCACTCAATATGCGAAGGACATTGAGAGACCGGATGCAGCATGCAGCCAGGTAGGACACATGGGGTGACCGAGTTTCCTATCGAACGTAATCCCTAAGAACTTCATTGCATCCACGAATGTGAGAGCATTTTGGCTGTTACAAGGACGGCGGGCGAAACGCCTTGTACCACCAAAAGTTGACGAAAACGGATTTGGGAGGAGAAAAGCGGAAACCATTTGTGACATTGCACGAATAGACGGTCCTGACAAGGCTGAAGACAGCATTGCAGGAGACACGTCCACTGAGAGCTGCAATAAATAGCAAAAGTGTCAACGGAAAGAGTAGGAAATGCCAGCTGGAAGGCGGTCCATAATTGGGCTGATGGCTATGGCAAAGAGGACGACACTCAGTTTGGAGCTCTGAGGCACCCCATTCTCCTGTGAAAAGGTGTGGGATAAGGAGGAACCCAAACATACCCGGAAAACTCAGTCTGTTAAAAATTCCCGGATCAAAGTGGGAAGACTATCGCGAAGGCTCCATGTGTGCATAGTATGTAGAATGCCTGTCCGCCAACAGGTATCAAAGGCTTACTCCAAATCAAAGAATGTGGCCACTGTTTGTTGCTTCTGCAGGAAATTATTCATGATTAACGTCGACGTGGTGTTGAGATGATCAACCACTGAGTGGCACTTTCGGAACCCACACAGAGCATTAGTGAGAAGATTGTGCGACTCCAATCACTACACGAATCGACCATTGATCACGCGTTCAATCACCTTACAAACGTTGCTGGTAAGGGAAATTGGACGATAGCTGGAAGGAAGAGATTTATCTTTACCAGGCTTAGGTAGGGGAACAATAGTATCTTCACTCCAAAGCGTGGGAAATTCATCGTCAGTCCAAATACGGTTGTAGGTATGGAGGAGAAAGCGTTGGCCCACGGGAGGAAGATTCTGCAACATGAGTACGTGGATTGTATCGGGCCCAGGAGCAGAAGACTCGGATGAGGAGAGAGCACGCTCGAACTCCCTCATAGAAAAAGGATTATTGTAGCATTCTTGATTCAAAGAGAGAAAGGAGTTTGCAAAAGCTGCCTCTGCCTGTTTCTGAGAAAGGAATGCAGGACGGTAGTGGGTGGAGCTTGAAACCTCCGTGAAGTACCAGGAATCTGGGAGTGGGCAATAGTGCCCAAAAGCTGGCACAGGCCACCCCAAACACGAGAGAACAGAGTAAATCTGTTGAATGAGGGGTGAAGGAAACACAGCATGCTTTCTTGCTTTCCTTAATAGTGCAACGGCACTGCGCACCTAGTTTCCTGTAGCAGATGCAGTTCGTTAACATAGGATGACAGTGAAAGACACAAAGAGCACGTAGTCGGGCACAAATCGCATTGCTGCACTCCACAGTCCACCAATGGACCCGACGGGGAGATGTAGTAGTACAAGGGATAGAGGATTCAGCAGCCGAGAGAATAATGTCCACGAGGTGCTCGACCTGATCATCACAGCTGGGAAACGGCCATTCATCAAAGACTGTCAAGGAAATATAGCCTCCAACCATCTAGAGACAATTTCCAATGAGTGGACCGCTGTGGCAGGGTATGAGTGTACAGACGAGTCACGCAAGGCAAGTGGTCACTCTATTGAGTATCGGAAAGAGCACACCACTCAAGACGTCGAGCAAGCTGGGCAGAGCAGATCGAGATGTCTAAGTGGGAGTAAGTGTGCTTGGAATCAGAGAGAAACATGGCTTCGCCGTTGTTAAAGCACACAAGATTAAGATGATTAAGACGATCTGCCAAAAGAGAACCTCTTGGGCAGGCGACAGGTGGGCTCCAAAGAGGATGATGGGAACTGGTGTCACCGAGGAGCAACAGGTTGCATCAGGTCCGCCCTAGTGACAGCAGAAGACGGAGGAATATAAATGGTGCACAGGAAGAAGGTAAATTCGAGAAGCAAAACATGGGCAGCAACTGCTTGCAGGTGGGTTTGCAAGGGGATAGGACCATGACAAACATCATCTCCTAGAAGCAGCATGACCTCACTACATGCAGGAATCCCACCATAACGCGAAGGTCCATCCGTAGCGAAGTAAAATGGGAGAGAGCAAAATGGTGTTCAGGACATAGCTTGATTTCTTGGAGACAGACTACAAGCAGACATTGCGCTCGCAGGAGCAGCTGGAGGTCCGCCCTGTTAGATAGAGGGCCACGGATATTCCATTGTAAAAGAGCCATGAAATTTAGAAACACCAGCGAATGAAGAAGAAACACTGACCTGGGTGGCTGCTTAGGATGAGCCATCGAGGGAGAACGGCCACTGGAATTCACAGGTGGAGGATCTTCACCCATCAACTCAGCAGGATCAACACCGCTTCCCCACTGTCAGTCAGCTGAAAAGGACTGACGAGTTGAAGAGGGGGAAGACTGTTTGCCTTTGGATGATTGTATTGACTTTTGGCAATTGGCAGAAGAGCCCGTCGGCTGCAAACTCGAGGTACGCAAGATATCTTCCCCGGAATAATCCTTTTTGAATTGACAGTTCTCTGGCTATGTTACAGCTGTCTTCAGCAGTGAGGGCGAAGAACGGGTAGCAGAATCTACAGCCCAGGAAGCGGGAGACGCAGTATCAGTTTGAAGGTGAGGCGACTTTGCCACCACAGAACTGAACTATTAGTCAAAAGTTTGCGTAGCCATGTTTTTCGTGGGACGGGGAGAGGCTAACACGGTGCTGTAGCTTCCAGATAAAGGGACATTCGCTTTAAGGTTCGCCAATAGTTTCCGGGCAACAGGAAAGGGTACCTTCTGCTTCACCATTATCTCCTGACAGAGCGGCGCACAGCGGGGGGAGGGAGGGACAGAGCGACACAGGTGGGAGGTATGAAATACCTCAGTGTCACCTGCTGCCACCGATTAAGTATTTGTAACCATTTCTGTGGTGGATGAGGCATCAGTGAGATCCAGGTCTGCAGGGAATGCTAAGATCTCCACTGCCAAATCAGATGCAGAATTGGTAGGGAGTGGTGGTGTTGGCGCCACCAGATGGTCCTTTTTCTTAGCAGACTTCTTTGTTTGCTTGCCCTCTTGCTTTTCTTTAGGAGCTTGCTGGGAGGACTACTCTGAAGTAGGAAGACCATGAAGCTCTTCGTCCAGCAGCTTTTGGCTCCTTGAGCCACTGGCGAGTGTCCGCCATGGCATTAGTGGAGACCTTGGGGGAGAGGACCCCAAGAGACCCCTTCCGCACAAGAGGAGTTGAAGGAAACTGTTGCTGCTCTGGCAGGGGGATGGGTCCGATGTCCCCTGCATTTGGGGGGGGGGGGGGGGGGGGCGTGCCTTACTTCCGAAGTAGGTGCTTTGGGAGCAACAGAGGAAGATTTGCCACCTACCAGCAAGGGGGTAGAAGTATTATGGTGGCTTGGAGGGCCCACTGTTTGCGGCACAGTGTGAGGAGCCAGTGGCACTTTGGACGGCAATGACGACGTAGCTGCAGCATATGTTACCGTCAACCGAATGGGGTGTAATCTTTCAAATTTACATTTTGGCCTCTGTGTAAGTCAACTGGTCCAGGGTTCTTGTACTCCATGATTTTCCGTTCCTTTTGGAGTACACGGTAGTCTGGCGAGCAGGGGGAGTGGTGCTCTTCACAGTTGATGCAAGTGGCAGGAGGTACACATGGAGTATTGCAGTGGACGTCCTCAGTCTCGACATGCGGTGCTGGAAGTGCAGTGGGAAGACATGTGCCCAAACTTCCAGCACTTAAATCACCGCATGGTGGTGGTGAGGGGGGGGGGGGGGGGGGAAGGGGGGGGGGGGGAGAGCTCGCCAATCCAAAGGTTCAACTACGGCTTTCTTGAACTTAGAACTACTTTTTGAGGAATGTTTTCCTTTACTGACAGGAGGAGGTGGTTGCCCAGGTTGCGGGGATGGCTTAGTTGGTTTCTGATGTTGGGCAGTGGCATATGGCTTAGATGGTAAGCCTATTGCTGACGGCTTCTGAACGACATCAGTTGCAAGTGGAGCCTTTCTCCCACAGGTACATGGACAAGTGCATGTGCTCTTACTTGAATCTGTGTTCCGAGTTTGTGTGGAGGCATCACACTTGCCGACTGGTGTCTTACGGGCTGATGCAAAAGAAGTTGCAAAAACCAGTGGTTGCATAGCTTTTTTAGATTCACCATAAGGTATGAATATCTTAACTTTCAACTGCTGAAGTTTCGTTTCCTCACTGTAAACCCCAAACTTTCTGCTTCACACTGGGTGATTCTCAGGGCAGTTTACACATTTCGGAGGAAGTGTACTAGAATTGCCCGACTCGTTAGCTCAGCTTCCACAATTGCCACACATAGACTTCCCATTACATCCCAAAGTAGTATGGCCAAATATTTGACATTTGTAGCATCATATGGGTTAGGAACAAATGGGCGAACCTTAAGATGGATATAGCCAGCAAAGGTATGTTTAAATAATTCTGGAGTACTAAACGTTAGAATAAATGTTGCCTATTTTTCCAATTTGCCATTGACTCTACTCATATAAGTTAATTCTGCACTTCTGTGACACCCATATTTTCCCATTCTTCACGTAACTCTGCGGAGTCCACCTCCATTATATCAGAGTAACCACGTCCTTACTAAAGTTAAGGATGTTATGCAACTCAGCCTCAACTGGGTAGTCACCTAACGCCTTACATCCCAGAAGCTTAGATATTTGCTTGGAATTAGCAGTTTCAACTGCAAGTGTTCCATTATGAAGCCATTTGACACTTTTCAGAGACAATTCAATACCTTCCAGTGCCTTGTGAATACAGAAATGGGATATCTTCTCAAAGGTTAGCTTGATTACAATGAAAGTTATGGCACACTAACACATTGTTACTATGATTCTGAGACTTCTTTACAGGACAACTGACCAACCGAGCTCTCTTTGAGAAGTGGGTGTAGGTGCTGACTGACGGTACACCCATCCTTGCAATAGTAGTAGTTTCACGAGACAGTTCCATAGGGATACCACGAGATGTTAGGGAAACAACCATCAACCAAGGTAGAGCCCTGCATGCCTGAGCAAGCCTTATACAACTAGCGGGTGGCACCTGCTCCAGAGGTTGCCCGCTAAAGACTGTTTTACCTCAACAGCCATTCACCTCATCAGCACGTAGCACACTTTGAGGTTGAGTTTTTTTTTTTTTTTTTTATAGAAGTGTGTACCTTCCTCGAGGCCCAGGCGGTGAAGCCAAGAACCTCGTCCTCCGAAACACACAAATACCACTGCCGCACTGCATGGTGGTCACTGAAGAATGACCAGAGCTTACGGTGACAGAGGACTGGTGGCGCTTACCAAGAACTCCAGGGTCACCAAGCCCATATTCAGCTAACGAGTGCAGAGCCCCTGAGTGGTGAGAATGGAAAATACAAGTGATTGCAATTGCATGACAATGCACCCTCTCATAAAACAACATCTGTGAAGCAATGGTTCATTAATAACAAAATTCCTGAAATTAACTGGTCTACCCAGAATTCCCACCTGAACCCATAGGAAACCTTTGGGACGACTTGGAATGTTGACTTCTCTGGTTTAAGCTTTTGAGGAAGAATGGACTGCCATTCCTCCAGACATTCAGTCACCTCATTGGAAATGTTCGTAGCAGAGTTCAAACCATCATAAACGCAAAGAGTGAAGCCACCCCATATTAAACCAACTTGTAAGTGTCCAGATACTTTTTATCCGATTGTGTAGCATTTGTCCTAAAACCACCTTCAATCACATATGACAGAAGGCTAAAACAACTCAGGATATCATGCCTGGCTGATCTCTTTCAAGACATTGGACAAGTCAGCAACCTTCATTACCATCTAACTATTTAGGAGGCAGGTTAAACGGTTCACAAAGACTTAAAAGTTGTACCATATTTGTTCAGTCAACTGTGAAAAAAGAAGTTAACATCTGCAAACAAAGTAGACTGCCATTTTGTCCACATACAAAATATAATCAGTTAAAAGGTGACATGTTGGAATTAATATGCCACAAGCACCACATATTGGAGGAGCTTCTCACCAGAGCAGTGTCCCAAAGAAACTCAAGGCCTATTTCATCTCATTTGACTTGTCAGAATGAAGTAGGCCCAAGAAAAGCAGATGGTTTTGCCAGTTGCAGCTTACTGCATATTACTTTCATCCTCAGTGATATATTATTGAGTACCTCAACAGAAAGGTAGATGTATAGGGGACTAGCACAGCATTTTTAGTGCACACTTCCATAACTACCTCAATTCTTAATTTGTTTACCTGAATTTTCTTATGCCTTGATACTTAGTAGACTGACACATCCTCACCCCTCCGCTTTTGTAGGAATAGGAGAATATCCCAGAGTCCAATATCTCCTATACTTAGGCAAATCTAAAATAATTCTGCTCCTCTTCAGTAACTAGGACAGCAGCCAGCTCCTACTTTGGGCTGGGGTTGCTATTTGCCCCATACCAGTTATTATTACTTATGATTTAATTGTACTGCAAATGTCTCACTACTCAGAGGTAATTTGATCTGCTAGAAGTCTGGAGGTGTTACTCTGTGGCTCAGCAGTACAGGGGCAGATGCAAATCCAAAGGTCTCTGGTTCAATCCCCAGCCAATCCTAGGATTTTTCTTTGTTACTATCACTTCTTTCACCTCTGGCAATGATTTTTGATGCAAAAATGCCTAGTTTGATCGCAGTTCAGAATCCACATTGAACTGTAGGCCCCTGTAAATGGCCAACTCAGTCAATTCAAAGCTTGAAGGAAAATAATGGCATACCACCTCCAAAAAGACCACACCTAGTGAAGCACTGTGATGTTCAAAACAATCTTCGGGCTGACAGCTGCTTTACTTAGAAGTCTGTAACAGCAAGGAACATATAAGTCTGAGAAACCATGAGAATCTGCCACCAAATGGCAAGCGTGTCTTCACCTGCATCAGTGTACAAGTGGGTAGCCCATAGTGTTGATCTTATAGGCATCTGCTGCCAGTGTAATCCAATCAAACATTTCCCATTCTCACTGTTTATGACAAGTCTTGGGTTTTGTTTGGTTGGAGGGACAGACAAAGTCTTCCCGGGAGTACTCCTGTCCTTTCCTGGCTGCCGGTTGTGTAGGGGGTAGCTTTGTCCCCTTAGACGAGAGATTGATGGTTTGTTGCGCAGCACTGCTATCTTGACACTGGGCGATTCACAATCTCAGAGACAAATTTGAGGTCGCATGTCAGCATGGCTGCGTCCTTCATGGAACGAGGGGTAACAAGAACTGAACTAGGTGCCAGATAGGAAAACACAGGGTTTGTGACTAGCCAGCAACTTACGGGCTATTGGGTAAGGCACTTTTTCCTTTACCCAAACCTCTTGAACAGCCCGCTCATCTAGATACACGGGACAATCCCAGGAGGCGGCGGCATGGTCACCAGTGCAGTTGATACAGCAGGGAGAAGGAGGCGCGTTTGACAAGACAGTCAAGTGTGGTTGAAACGATGACACTGGTAGTAGTGCATCAGATTCAGAATGTACGGCCGGACTGTGATGATTTTATAGCCTGCTTTAATCTTGGATGGGAGCACCACCCTATCAAAGATGAGGAAAAGAGTGCGAGTGGGCACCAAGGAGGAATTGACCTTTTTCATTACATGATGGACGGCAATAACACCCTGATCGGAGTGGTAAGATTGTATTTCTGCCTCGGTTAGACCATCAAGCAGCCTGGTGCAAATTACACCACGGGAAGAATTCAAAGTTCTATGTGCCTCAACACGGACCGGATAACCGTGGAGAAGTGAGGCAGCAAGTAGTAGTTGTGCTTGAGAATCTGAAGCCATCTCCAAAAGCAAAGTGCCATTCCGTAAATGAGAGCAAGATTTCACAGGGCCAGCAATGGCATCAACACCTTTCTGAATAATAAACGGACTGACCTTGGCGAGGGACTGACCATCTTCAGTACATGATACCACAAGGAACCGTGGTGCAGCAGGAAGGGTCTTCGATTAAGAACCCTCATTACGTTTAAGTTTCGTCGACGTCGACAGAGAGGAAGATTGACGCATCATGAGGAAATCCCCCACAATTGCCAGCATCTCTGAGGGTGCACTCCCTCCAACTGGGGGCCCCCCTTAACAAGGGGGCACACCCACCTTAGGTGATTGTTCAAACCTCAGGTCACACAACCTAAACACCTGACGGAGGGGCTAATGGCAATTTGGGAAGGTTACAGCTCAGGCAATCACCCCTCCCTGGGCCTGGCCTGTACCAGGGGGTATGTGTGAACCCTACCTGTCGACCCGGGCCTGGGAATTAAGCATTACCCAGTCACCTTTTACGTGTCAGACACGTGGGCCGGCCTTCAGGAGAGCACAATAAGAAAAGAGGCTCCTCAAACGGCAAAGCGGAGGGACGGGAAGTGAAGAGAAACAAAGAATGGAAAAGGGAACCAGAAAGAAAATTGAGACTGTTAGCAAGTCAGCGACAAAATGCAGAACATTCCCAATAATACCCCAGACATGTTCCCCAAGGGAGGGGAAAAAGAATAGCATGAGGATAGGCATACAGCATGGAAGGGAAAAAGTTCTGGAAAGGCTGGGGGCCCGTGGTAGACAAGCATGAACCTGCCAAAGAGTGGCGAATTCCCTGGGGGCAAATAATTGTTGAACCTGACAATGCTCTGGGTTATATGGGCAAGCCTAACAACTGGGTTGACCAAAAGGGCCATTTTGCTCCAAAACCCAATTAGACCTTTGGCTCCTAGTATACCCTGAGTATGAAGTTTATGCAGAAATATGCTTGAATGATATGTGGGCCTGATAATTTCTGTTCACTCATTCTGAAGTGGCTACAGACAACAAAGTAGAACAGAACTACTGTTCTATGCCATTTTTACAGCATCTTACTATTCATTGGAAGGTACTTCAGTATCTCTGTACCACTGAAACTTGGGTGGAACACTTCAGCAATAGCCGCGCGGGATTAGCCGTGTGGTCTAAGGCGCTGCAGTCATGGACTGTGCGGCTGAACCTGGCGAAGGTTCGAGGCCTCCCTTGGGCATAGGTGCGTGTGTTTGTCCTTATGCTAATTTAGGTTAAGTAGTGTGTAAGCTTAGGGACTGATAACCTTAGCAGTTAAATCCTGTAAGATTTCACATACATTTGAACACACTTCAGTAATTCAATAAAATTGTTACTGTGCATATTCCCTGTTAGAAGAAAAATCAGGATGTTAGTTGGATGGACATAAGGTTCAATACAACTGCCGAAACTTCAAATCAAATTAAAATCTTTTGCCTCGTGTGGAGAGGCAAGTCATTCATAAAATACATAGCTTATCAGGTTTTTAATCACTATTCACTACACTCATCACATAAATGCAGTCAATTAGTAAATTTCTAAGCTCAACAGTATGTTTTTGTTTAACAGGCCTACCGAGAATATACACTGCAATAAAAATAAACTGCTTACCAAACATCTGCAATATCTTTCTTACCTAAATCGACCTTTCGTCTCAATTCTACACAGTTTGGGAGAAAATTCATGCCTGCTTCCCCCTTCCTCTATTGCTGCAACATTACAGACATATGTCCGTTACAGACTTAGTGTCATCAGAATTGAATTTCGTTCCAACCAGACAGAATTATATCGGAATTAATTCTATACCAATTTATAGACCAATACCCCGACATCTTACATTAGGATACTACAAACTGCAATGTGATCCATCAAACGACTGTCCAAAGAAATGAAAATGTGACTATTTGTAAGACTGGCTACACCTAGTTGAACACCTGAGTGTTAGGCCTACTGCTAGAAATTACCAGTGTTTTGCTGAGTCCATCGATATAGGAAGGGACGGTGTAAAATCAAATTTGTCTAGCAAATGCCTTCTACATTTCTTTTTAACCACAAAATAAAACAAAGACATAACGAGCACCAGTATGTGCTTTTACAAGACATGTAATGTTCTAACAGTACTGCAATAACTTCATTACCTCGACAAGTAAAATAATAAATAAATACGCAGTAAGCAAGCTGAAGCGTTCGGAAATATAACATCAGCAAACTAAATGAAATCTGCATTTCAACAGAACTAAAGATGGATGGTATTAACTTACTTTACATAACCTCAGCAATTCCTTCCCCATTATGGAACACAAGTTTTCTCCCATTTTCTGGTGGGCAAACAATAAGCCGTACAAATTATAGTAAGTTTGAGGGCCAACAGCTGATATAGTAGCACTAAGCAAATGTAACTGTTACGTACAAAGATGCACTACTTATCTCTGACTTAAGTATCTCTGGGATGAGCTTTATGTTGCTAAAATACTATTTTTGTACATCCTCCATTACCAACATTGTGTTCTGATAACTCACATTACATCTACAGAAAGCATACTGGAAATGCCATTACAGTTCGTTACATCAGCCACAGCGACGAGTGTCAACTTAGTTTGCATGACTTGTACGACGAGCAATAATGCAGACTGTGTTATAATGGACACTAGTCTATTAAATGGAAGAGCTGCCCCACGCGTCCGAACGACACCGATAATTGCTGGCCATCAATATCACTCGATAATTTCGGGGAGAAGTTATACTGTAGCAAAGGGAACATAGTGTTCATAATTCAAAATAATTTACTTGTACTCTTTCAGCCTCGATTCACAGAAACGATGCCGCGCGGTTAGAGGCGTTATGTCTCGGCGACTTTTTTTGATGAATTATCAAATGCAAGAATTTTGTTATTCTCCACACAATAGTAATGCGATTTACATTCTCTTTACGCCCACCTTCACAAAACTTGATGCCGTACTGAAACGCAGTTCTCTTATATTGTCCGCTTCTAAATGACAGCTGCAAATATAACTATTAAAGTTTACTAAATCGTTTAGTTTTATACTTCACATGTGGCAGTAGTAGTAGTTTACATTAAATAATTAAACAGTAAAATTACGGGTCACTGAGAAACCCACCTGCAGACAACTGGAAAGGTAAACAAAAGATTTTACACACATATATCAACAGTAACGACGTGCATGCACCATAGCTGTAAATAATCTAAAACATATCGTGACTGACACAAATATTATGTTACAACTCACAATGTTTTCAAATCCAACCACACCTTCAACTTCACCTGTTGTACAATATACAACCTCCTACATTCTCATGGGAGCATGCTGTGCATTTAAATTTTGGCGGCACTACATGGTACGATTGGTCAAAGAGATCAAGGATTGAAAATCCATAAAAGTGATGCTCTAATCGATACACAAGTACTTCTACAGCACAGAAGGCGTTACTTTCTAATTATAGCCGAATAAATAAAAAATATTCATGGTTTTCTTTTATAAGAATTATTTATTTTGGTAATTAGAAAACAAATTTATTGTAGAATACGAATAACAACGAACATGTAATTGGCAGATCCTATGTAAACGCCCCCGTAAACGATAAAAATTGTTTGACACAAATTGCTCTTATCTAACCACGAATTTGCCAAGCAACCCCATACACTTTCAAACAACATTTGTTAGTTTAACCTCACTTTTAAGCAGACGCTCTCTGTCTTCCTAACTATTTTGACAGTTGTGAGAACAGCAGACAAACCAGCCCTGGCATTGACTTTGGCACTATGTTTAAAGAAAAAAGAGAAGAAGAAGAAGAAAACAAGACTGGGCTAGGGAATGGCTCAAAATGATGGATTTGCCCATGAATATCTGCCGAAGGAAATGTTACCCTCAGAATCTAATGATTAGGCCTACATCAACTTTCTTCCAGTGGAAACTGGAATTTTTTAAAACTTGTTAACGCCCTCCGAAAGGAGCAAACATGTCTTTCGAGATCACTCCCATCTAGACACTGATGTGTCAAACAAGCCCGTAAACGTACCACGAAAGCCTGTCAGTTTAATCTTACTTTTGAAACAGAAGCTTTTCGTATATGTTGTATTTTCACACTAGAGAGAATGGCTACAAATACAGATAAAGCATTTGTAGTAGCATGGAGAGTTGCATCAAATCACTCTGCGGAACTGTGGCAGCTAGTAGGTATACATCCTGGGTGTTCACAAATTTTTAAACTGAGAGAAATATGAGAGTGCGAAATTAATAGCATCTGCTATATAACAGTTATGCTTGTCAACATATTTATACAAATTCAGCCGCTGTCAATAATAATAATGATAAAATAATATGCACAAATGTCTGAAAAGAAGAATCGTTTTGTGGAAATTTGTTGTTTTGTAAATAAAAAGAACAGCTCATGGCGAGAACAAAATAACGTTTAAGCTTTCGCCTCTCTCTGTTTCGAATTTTTGTACAAGAGGAAGTTTTCATGATGTTTTTATTTTCTTCGGAAATGTGTACAAGATCCCGAACTCATGTGTCAGTTAACAAATTAACTTCTGGGCTGAAAATCAGGACTTATTACATTGCACCCACACAGCAACATACGCTTATTATAAACTTCTTTGTTAAACGTTCGCTCGTAGTCACGCTTATTTGATGTTCGTCACTTTCTCAGACAACGAATCTCGTCTAGAAGACCCTACTTCCTTTGTGGCTAACTTTCCAGGTAATTTTCTTTTCCGTTAGCGCTTGGTACAGGCTCAACAGAGTTTACATTGACACCACACAGGAAAGACGATTCTCGCACAAAAACAACCAACTCCAAACACAAATTGTCGTTTGCGGAAATTATTAAATTCAGTCAGTACTATCTACGAACAGGGTCACTTAACTAGAATACAAATGAGGTACTGAGAGCCATATGTTCCAGAAACACACGCTCTTTGAACCCAAATATTTATGTGAATATCAGAGATAACAGTGAGACCGCTCTTCGTGAATGTTCAGATATATGTACAATGTGGGCCTATAGTACAGATAAAACTGGCCCACCATAAGAGCAACTGATGTCAAAAGCATGAACAAATGCTACAGTATCACAATCGATGATGTGCTTTATGGTTCCCAACACCTCAAATGGATTATTTTGTGATAAAATCCAAAACTTAATGTGCTATATCTCATTCAGAATCCCAGAAAATACGTTTCCCTATAACATATACTGATATTCAATCTAATTTCAATATATAGCGACTGAATTTCCAAATCAGTGGTCTGTACTACTGCCTAACAGGAGTTACAACAAGAGAACATGGATAAAAGTCTGCTACCACCTAGAGATATTCACATAAACTTGCAGATGAATGGTAAGGGCTAGCAGTGCACATCGTGAGCCGTTCACATTGCTTATCAAATCTGTATACATTAGGTCCATATGGCAATTACGTCATGCAAGGTGCGCATACACAGAAGCTCCTTAAAATGTGGACAAGTGATGGTGTGCTCACTACCCTGACGCCAAGTTTCACCGAGTCTAGAAGAACGATGCAGCATAGTGCAGTAGATTTAATATAAGCGAGAACCTGTTAACAGAAATTCCACATTCACAGCTTGATGATTACATCAACTCTCTGCGAATGGACAGTAAGACGTTAATAACTTGTTTAGCGTTATTTTGCCCTCACATTGAAAGATAAGACACAAGTATGTGAAAATTTATTCTTTTGCGCTTATTCCTCTAAGACAGTTCATTAAAAATATGATAAGATAGGAACATATAACCCACATTGTCCATGGAAGAACTGCAGAACATCGATTTGTTTTATTTCATTCCACTTCCCCTTGTATGTGACTGTATGCATAAAACACTGTTTTTGTTCACAACTTTTTCATGCATAATATATGGCTGAGAAAAATGTTTTCCCTCTACCATTTTGGTAATTGTCTGTGTTATTTTGTTTTTATACTTGACCTCAGTTTCCATTGTTGCCCGGTATAACGATATAAATTGTGATAAAACAATTTCTCACTAAACATATGCATCAAGATATCGCCATAAATAACGTCCGTCATCTTGTCAAACTTCTCATCAATCAAAATTTCTGGCAAATACGTCAAACACGATCTATGCTTGACAAACAAGTCATACAGCACTGTCTATCGTCAAATATTTGCCAAACATCATTAGGTTTGACGAAATGTTTGATTGTCTACAGGAACCTTTAGATTGCTCTAGAGCCAGCACGCCAAAGAGCATGCATTTTTGTTATTATTATTATTATTATTATTATATACAGGTCCACGAACATACCATGCTGTCTCGGGAGCAGGAGACGTGATACTCCTACATGGTGCTTCCCATGTGGCAGGTGGGGGATTCTCACCGGCTTACAGGCAGAACTGATAAAAAGAAAATAGTTCTCTCGGACCAAACATGCCCTCTGTGGTTAACAACTCTAGCTGTAAATTAGACCCTGCTACAGCGAAGGTCAATTATCTTTGAAAGTCAAATATGGAACGGTTTTTTAGGGAAAAATACCACCCACCTGCCAAAACAGGCAGGTAAAGCCTTCATTGGATTCAGTGGGTAGTCAACTGGAAGACAGCAACGAATCAGACCATTTGCAATCACACAAATGCACATTAACAAAAAAAGAAAATTCGGTATTATCAAGTAAATTACATAGCAAACACAAAACATAGTATTACTACTTCAGGTTGGAAAATTAAATAATTTCGCAGATGAATTAAATGTTAATAGTGGGGCTTCAAGAAATGAGATATGTGGTGGAGGATCAGTTCAAATCACAAGCTTATAGAATTTGTAATGGGAAACCAGGGCTATGAAGCAATGCCCCAATTTGGAACAGGGTTTATAGCGAATACAAAACACTAGATTAAATAACTGATTTTCGAGTAGTACACCAAGAACTCCAACTCTGACTTTTAAAACAATGAATAAAACTTACATAATTATAAATGCCCTTGCTCCTACAAATGTAAAACTCTAATAAACACAATGTAAGTGGTAGATTAATTTTGGGACCTCGAACAAACTGTGAACAGAATAAATAAAATGAATATATAAATTTTATTGGAGACTTCAATGTGCATCTGAGAAAAGAAAGGTAATATAAAGCGATAATCGAAAAATGGGGTGCAATAACTTTACAAGAATGGTAAAAGACTTGTAGAACTCTGTAAATAACATAACCTCATATCTCAATCAACAAACATCAAAAGAAAGCCAAAGAAATTTAAAACAATGAAACAACCAAATTGGATGAAGGGGAAGTGGCAGCTAGGTGAGGCCTAGGTAGGCAAAAAAATTTGTAAGGAAATCAACAATGTTAAAACAATAAGGAGGTATGACCCACATCAGCTAATAAAAAATGACGAATACCAACAAATAACATGAAACATTGAAGTAGCAGATTATCTAGAAAAAATGGTACCAAGTTTCAAGAAGCAAGCTTAGAATGTAGCTTCCTGAAACCCACAAGAAAAATATGTGTGGTGCACACCAGAATATGGCAAATTCCATGAAGAAACATAACAAACATAATTAAAGTTTCAAACACAAGAAACGGAAGAAAATGCTATCAACTTCAAAAATGAAACGGAAAAATCAGAGAAAAAATTAAGAAGATTAAGAAAGGACTCCAGAAAGACGTAATAAAACTCAATAGAAGATGATCACTGGGAAACTAATTCTAGGAACTACTACAAAATCTTTGGGAAACAGCTACAACAGTGAGAGTCCCCTACACTAACACTGAAAGATGAAGATGGAGGAATGGAAGACAGTAACAAAGAAAATACTCAAATCGTGGAGAAAGCATTTAATTAACTTTTGAATTGTAAATAACCCAAAGAAGTCTTAGAAATCGATCTAAAGACCCCTAATAAAAACCGAACAAATTAGACCCTCCAACTTTCCAAGAAGTAGAAAGAGCTCTGAAAGGACAAAAATTGTAAGATTTGTGGAGAAGATTAGGTTTTCATTGAAATGTGGAAATATTCAAGTGACATAGTCAAGCCCCTCTTATACAAAACTTTAACAAAAATTTGGATAACAGAATAATTCCCTGAAAATTGGATGATGGCCATCATCCACCGACTATATGAGAAAGGGTATAAGGCCAATCCACAAATCTACAGAGAAATCTCTCTCCTAGACTGTACATACAAACTTTTATCCAAGATCTTACATGGAAGAATCAAGGAACTATTATAACAGGAGTTAGGAAGTGCCAGGGAGGTTTCAGAACATTCAGAAGCTGTGCAGAGCAGATCTATAGTTTAAAACTGATAGTGACATACTACTGGAAACAACCTCTGGCAAAAAAATTTATAGATTTTAAGAAGTCATATGATGTCTCACAGATCTCCAGTATCTACAAAAAATGCAGTACACAGTACACACTAATAAAGAGACAACTGGGAACTGGTGAACAGAGATCATGATTTTTGCTTACAGATGTTTATAGTTTCTGTGGTTGAAATGTGATGTGGAGTCGATTTTGACACTCGATGCTGCAGCAGAATCCCTGCATTCCAGTGCAGAGCACTGAGTAGCAGATAGAGGTTGTATTTCACCAGCGCACATAGTCGTACAGAAATGGTGAGGGTTGGAGTGGTTTGTCATAGTGGGAAAGGAAAGGATCGCTGTCTGTAATGTTTGTCATATTTTGATGTTTCTCCAGCCCTGGTGTCGAAATCGTCTTATTGGCCTGAAGATCCACATTGGGAGGGCTGGGACTGGGCGACGTTGAGATAGGAAGGGTGGAACAGCTCATTGTCCTCCTCCACTGTCAGTATCCAGGCGGATTTGAGCCAGTGGATGGATACAGTTGTGGGCTCCTCTTTCAATAGTATCAAGAATGTTTGTTCACCTCCTTTGGAGTACTTTGTAGGGGTCAACATACCGTTGCTGGAGTGCAGAGTGGATTGTGTCATCGTGTAGCTTTACATGGGCGTATTTGCTTAGCCTCTTGTGAACGAAGAGTGGATGAAGCCAGTGAGTGTGAGGTGGGGGTATCAGAGTGTTGTTAATGTATTGTTTGTATTAACAAAGGTAGTACTGTAGGTGTTAGTGGTAAGAAAGGTAGGGGGAAGTTTGCTGGGAGGGCGGGACATTCACCATACAGCAAACTGTAGGCAATGACTTAATGTCATCTTTGTATGCTGGGTGCCTCGGTGCCTAGGAGAATCCAGCATACAGCGTCTTTCCACAAGCTGTTGTGGCTTATTAAAGCGGCCTTGACTGTCCGTGCCATCCTTCCACTAACTTGTTCATCTGTGGGTGATTAGCCATTGTGTGAACTCATTGCACACCAGATAGTTTGCACTGCTCGGTGATGAAGAGGGTTTCAAATTGGCGGCACTGGTCAGTTGTGGTGGATATAGGTGAACCAAAATGGGAGATCCAGGTGTTGATGACAGCCCTTGCCATGGGTTCGACTGTTATGTCATGTAAAGAGGTTGCGTGGTTGATGTGACCAATAAAATGTATTTGTAGCCTTTGAATTCAGATAAGGGACTGACTAAGTCTGGATGTACACTTAAAGGAGAGATAAACCACTGCACACAAAACAGCAGAAAAATCGGACCATTTGGCAATACCAGTATAAAAGCTGGGGCAGGGCATACTGTTAGAGAGCTGAAGCAGGTCATTGCTTGAATAAATGCAAGATCTTCGTCAATCACTCTGTATTCACCTATGCCACATGTGTTAAGGATTGCTTACTTTACGACACAGTTTATGAACATGACTAAGTGTTCAAATCGCAGCGACAGTACCTGGGTGTCAATAAATATGTGGCACAGAAGCAATACAACGTCTAACAATGTGCTTAATAGGGCACACTATTTGCAATTCAGGATAAGAATGGAATACCTATTTTATCAACAAGTTTTGTGTTCTCTAAAACGGCTAATATTTGTTTTTTGGAACTTGATATTATGATTTTAGAAGTTTTGAAATGAAGATTACATTCACAAAATTACTGCCTACTAGCATTTGGAGTCATGTGTTCAAAGATACTGCTGTCACACTGTTCCTCGTGGTATAATGGATAGAAGAGTGCAATAGTAACCTGAAGATGCAGAGTTCAACATAACATTTTCCATTTTTTATCGTTTGTGTAAATTCACTGGAAAGATAAAGATGGCGATATTTTGGACAATGTTTACCCATATTATGACATTGAGTGTGAGAGAAATGAAACAGCTGCCCTTACTGCATGTCAGGTTATTTATAATTCAAACAGTTTTCTACAAGTAGCTAAAGTCAAGATAGATGTGGTGCATTATGGCAGACCACACAAACAACAACTGGAAAACTATTCTGAAAACATAAACCAGAACATGAAACCAATACGAATTCAATGTAAGACATGTTATAAATTAGTACAGCTACACTTGATACCTATTATACATAAATATTTAAAGCTGTGGTTACAGTTTCCCAATTATTTAACGACGGAAACTTCTGCCAAGAGCAATCGAGTGAGGATGTGCGCCTACATAAAGACATTACAGCTCTCATAAATGGGCAAAATTGTCAAATTAGTAACACAACATCACTGGATCACCTAACTGGCAGAAAATATTAACTGTAATCTACCAAGAACTACTGGAAAAATAGTATGCCAACGGTAATAACTATCACAGCAGTTTGAATGAGATGTTAGCATCTGACATAAGTGTGATTGGTGGTTTTGAAGCTCAGTGTAATTCTTTGAACACAAACCGAAGACTGTGGTAGGTAATAAAAACAGTAGAAGTCATGATTCGCTACCAAAATTTTGTTTCACAATACTCGATAGTAAGCCACAAAATCTCATGTTTCACATGGGCTGAACTGTTATTTAATATTCTACTAAGATGCTTGTGTCGGCACTCTAAAATATAGTGCCACAAACTTTTCTATGGCAAAGAAGTCTCCAATTTCTTCATGGGGCTTACAACATTATTCAGTTTTAACATCATACAAAGATTACATCATGAACACAAATTCTCAGACGCTTCATATCGTGTGGATGCTCCTGCAATTATATACAAACAAATTAACAACAGACTAATTACCCCAAAAAGGAACAATCAGAAGAAGAAGAAGTCACTACATAAAAAACATAGATTTAAAAAAACCAGTACACCACTGGATGTCATTACTCAGGCTCTTGGTTCAACTCGAACTGTTGAGGTTCTACTTAACTGTAACAGGCTCATGGTGCTGCTTGTCGATGGATGACTGTATCTGACGTGTTGTGAAAGTGGTTTAGAGTTTTATGTCAGACATAGCATATTGATCCAATGTTGATTTATCTCTCTTGTCATGCTGATGATGGTGAAGGCGTTTAAAGAGAGTTTCTCGGACTGTACAGTCTGTTCAACAATCTAAACCTACATGCAGCTGAATATTATGCAACAAACAGTTGCAGTATGGAACTGCATCGACTTACCATCCCTGGATGTCACATAGTGGACACATTGATGAGTTTTTAGGTATCCTTCTTTCACATGATAACTATCTAGTGGCTGTATCACATGCTGTTAAAGCTATATAAATTCACCTCAAGGATTACTATGGGAATGGAAGTTGCCTCCATGTTGGGAATCAAACAGTGTTATGGATGGAACCTCCAAATGTCGAAAGTCTATCCCTAGACTAGATATCTGGATCCAACAAAAGCACAGTACTCAGGACAAACCGACAACAGCCTGACACACATTACATCTATGTCTTCTGTAGCTGTTTCCAGTACACCTGATAGTTAAGTCTGCATTCCTTTAGCAGCGCTGTCCATCATGGACACTAAAGGGACTGCTCATATGAATTCAATGGCAAATATATGGACAGAGGTAGTATGAACAGTCTCAGAGAACTGGCCACAAAACCAACCAGTTACAGCTGGCGACCTTTGGGACTGTGTTTCAGTGGTGTGCGTACTGTAAGACCTTCGGTACACACACCATCAGATTATTTGACTTGTCGCTCTAACGAAGTAGGCGAGTGTCAGCAATATGTCTCGTGGTCTTATCGTGGCGTGTTTATCTTCTGCCGTTAAGTCAGACGATAGAAAAGCCACTTGCACACTTAGAGTAGCAGATTGACAGTGACTAACTTTAAACAGAACTTGGTTAATTTTCACACACATTTATTAAAATAGTAACGAGCATAAACCTTACGTAACTTGATTCTGCATGCTATTTACAATTGACAATCTGAAGTTCCTTTGGTTTTGGTACGTTAATCTTATTCTCACATATCTCTGATACTTGACAAAGTGTCAATACATTTTTCTTCATGACTATGTACAGGAATATGATAATCTTATTAGGTGCAGACTCAAACTTGAGTATAGACTGGTACAGACTAATGCAGACTGGTACAGACTGGTGCAGATAAATGCAGACTGACTAATTGGAGGTCTGTACACTTGTTATAATACCTCACGCGTTCAGGTATCACTGTGCGAGTGCGATCCGTGAGGAGAAAAGGTTCTACGTTAACAGCAATCTCATTGGCTGCATTACATATTAATACGCGGATTGGCGGAAGCAGAATTTGGTCCATCTCTAAGGCAGCGCCCTCTCGTAGTGCGGAGATGACGAGCAGTGGGCCTGCACTGTTGTGCTTAGCAGGGTGGGCTCTAATGGGAAAGTTGTGTACGCGCTGACTACACGGAACTATGTACACAACAGTTCCTGACACAGATTCCATGCCAAGACGCATGTCTAAAGTCAGAAACAATGGCGGATGCTGGACAAAATATTAGAGCACTGAAAGCATTTTATTTTCTTCACTTGTTCTTCTGCTCAATTTTCTGTCTGTGAGAACCAGAGGAGATCACTTGGTGATGCAAAAATATCAAACACAAGATAAGATAACATGAGCTAGTTTTCCATTAGATTACCTTTAATTGAAAACAGTCATTTAATTACATGTTTTGAATATTAGATTATCTTTGTTTGCTCTATGTCCACAACCATAAGAAGGAGGAGGAGGAAATTAGTGTTTAACGTCCCGTCGACAACTAGGTCATTAGAGGTGGAGCACAAGCTCGGGTGAGGGAAGAATGGGGAAGGAAATCGGCCGTGCCCTTTCAAAGGAACCATCCCGGCATTTGCCTGAAGCGATTTAGGGAAATCACGGAAAACCTAAATCAGGATGGCCGGAGACGGGATTGAACCGTCATCCTCCCGAATGCGAGTCCAGTGTTCTAACCACTGCGCCACATCGCTCGGTCCCATAAGAAGGCTATTATTCGTTATTTCAGACTGATTTCTCTCTTCCCCTCTATTGCCGCACACTGGATCCTCACAAAATATGTATAACATTTCTTCTCATGTTTATTCATCTTTAATTTTCCTTCCCACCTCTCTTTTTCTCTCTATTACTCAGGTCTCACTTCCCTTTTACTGCATTTTCCCAAAAATAATAAACAGATCAACCAGTTTTTGTTGAAATAATACCTTTTCTTTAAATATCTCCCTCTACCTCGTCCCTTTCCTACATCATTTCTCCCAAAACCTATGAACCAGTTTCCTTTTAAATTCTGTGTTAATTACCCATTGTTCGAACTGAAAACATCCTTACTTTTTTCTGTCCCCCTGACAGTATAAGATGCTATGTCATACTTTTCTATATGGTCCACTTTTGTTGCTTTCTACCCACCATTTTAGATCTATGGGCTTTGGACAAGCTATTTGTTGAGTATAGAAGGACTGAAAGAAGCCTTATGTCCCTGTGCCCAAGCATAAATGTTCATTAGCAGTTCCCAACTTCTGATGGCTTGTTTTGATTAAGTGAAGAGGTGCAGGACGTTATTGCAGTAGCTTGCAGAAGCAGTGGCTAGTCAGCAGTTTTGTAGTTCAAAGGAGGGACGTGGAAAGTAGTGATGTGGAAGAAGCTGGTGCTGTTCATCAAAGGCAGCACATCGTTCTGAAAATCACTAGCCATACAGTGGCTTCTTAAAAGAAGAATAAACTATAGTGTTTTGTGAGATTTTCTTGTGACTGCTCTTGCTTTCTTGCTCTGTACGGCGGTATAGAGATTTTTCTTTTCTGGGAGTTTTAATTTCAGTATTATAGTTTGGAGTTATGTGAAGACCAGTTTCGATGTAGGTTTCCAGTTCAGGGGTATGAAATTGGAACTTAACATAATGTAATTAGGTCGCTACAGAGCCGGTAGTAGTGCATACACTGAGGAGCCAAAGAAACTGATACACCTGCCTAATACCATGTAGGGGCCCCACGAGCATGCAGAAGTGCCACAACACAATGTGGCATGGAGTCTACTAATGCTGAAGTAGTGCTGGAGGAAATTAACACTATGAATCCTGCTGGGCTGTCCATAAATCCGTAAGAGTGAGGTGGTGGAGAGCTCTTTTGAACAGCACATTGCAAGGCATCCCAGATATTCTGAATAATTTTCTTGTCTAGGGAGTTTGGTGGCGTTTAAACTCAGAAGAGTGTTCCTGGAGCCACTCTGTAGCAAGTCTAGACGTGTGGGTTGTCACATTGTCCTACTGGAATTGCCCAAGTCCGTCAGGATGCACAATTGACATGAATGGATGCAGATGATCAGACAGGATGCTTATGTATGTGTTACCTGTCGGAGTCGTATCTAGACATATCAGGAGTCCCACATCACTCCAATTGCACAGGTCCCAGACCATTACAGAGTATTCACCAGTCCCCTGCTGACATGCAGGATCCATGGATTTATGACGATGTCTCCATACCTGTACACATCTATCCACTCAATACAATTTGAAACAAGACACGTCCAAACAGGCAGCAGGTTTCCAATCATCAACAGACCAGTGTCGATGATGACAAGCCCAAGCAAGGCATAAAGCTTTATGTCATGCAGTCATCAAGGGTATAAGAGTGGGCCTTCACCTCCAAAAGCACATATTGATGATGTTTCCTTGAATGGTTTGCACGATGACACTTGTTGATGGCCCAGCATTGCAATCTGTGCAATCTGTGGAAGGATTGCACTTCTGTCACATTCGATGATTCTCTTCAGTCGTCATTGGTCCCATTCTTGCAGGATCTTTTTCCAGCTGCAGTGATGTCCGAACTTTGATGTTTTACTGGATTCGTGATATTCATGGTACACTAGTAAAGTAGTCATATGGAAAAATTCCCACGTCATCGCTACCTCGGAGATATTATGTCCCATCTCGAATTTATTGCTCTACCTTTACAACAACCTCCAAGCGTTTTCACTGGATTAAGACATGCCGAGCATTGTGTCGTTTTGTTGGGTACAAATGAAACGATTTCGCTTATTAACCACTGAGTAAGTCAGCTACATTTCTCCATCAGAGGTTTTATCTGAAGCAGAGGACGATATTTACATAACACAACATTAAGTAAATCCCAGGAATATAATTTACGATCGAATCACACGCTGGGTGTTCTAGGTGGGGCGAGCTTCCATGACAAGGTCTCAGTCTGCTAAGGGCGAAATTAAGTTGCCGACATATTTAACAAATCGTTCAGTGCCACTCAATACTGTGTGAGAGCATATCTTCACAAAAAAAACTTTTAAATTTTGTGGCCCAAGCAGAAAAATGCCGGAATTAACTTTGTAATTCAGGAATTTCCTACCTTTTTATCCTTCAGATCTGAAAGAAACTGAATTAAAGTTACGAGAAGCCTTACAATGCAGAGGTTTTCTTAAGATTTTCTCGCTCGCTTTGTTAAGCATTCTGTAAACTGAAAAGCACATTTGTCAGGCGTGATTCACTTTTTTGGTTGTGCTGTAAGCATTATATGTGTTGAAACGTTGTTTGATCGATATAAACTTAAAAATGGTGTTTCCAGAGAAACCAAAACAGAGGAATGCAAGTGAGAAGACAACAACAGAGCACTGACTGCAACACGTGGACATCCACAGGGAAATTCCGCAAGCTGGAAGTACTATAATGTTTCAAATCATTCAAGTGAGCTGTACAAATAAACATTGCGCCATTAACGAAAACTCGCTGCAGAGGCGTAAAGAAATAGAAGCAGAGAGTGTAAAACGAACCCAGTACGTAGACAGTACAGTCAATAATACGTCATTCTAAAGTAACACTATCACTGAGTACATAATAATCAGAACAACTTTGTCAAGAAAGTAGCTTCAACCCAATAATAATTACAAAACAAACACTGTGTATGCTTGTTCATGAAAGTCAAAATCCTCAGATGAATAAACTGTGCAATTTTCACTACACTTACAAGGAGAGAAACATGAACAGCGATTAGCAGGGTGTAGAGCATAATTACAAAGCAGTGCCTTGCAGCCAGTGCAGTTCTTTCTTAATTTCTTGTCTGATTGTTTCATATTAACGATTTCTCTATGCCTTCGCAATATTTATGTGATACTCATAGAGGAGTAATTGCTTGAACACCTACTGCATTATGTGGCAATTAGTGAAATAAGATCGCGCTTGTTGTTTGATTTGAACTGCTGAAGCAATCAACCTATATCACAACAGTCATAAAGCCTGTACACTGATGTATAGTTCCTGTAACACCTTAAAGTATCTCTTCAGCACATTTACTGTTTGCAGATATTAATGTTCTCCAGGTCTCTTTTAACTGAAAAGATTTGGTGGGCAACTAGTGCAAAACCAGAACGACCGTTAGAAATGAAAACTAGAGATATTCACAGTGACATCATCATGGAAGAACACGAAAAACTCATTGGAAAATCGAAAATGTGAAACAGAAATATTCTTTGCGTTTTCCCCATCTAGCATCCAGCAATGGTATCAGCAAATTCAACAAAACATAAAAACTGGACAAACAAAATAATATGTTTAAATTTTTTGAAACATTATATCTTTTTCCCATATGACTATCTGCAGTTATGTGAAAAAAATTATGTAGTAAAACAATTAAAGCTGCATAAAGATATTTATTTATTTACTGATGACTGGTTTTGACCACTGTTCTGGTCATCATCAGAGACCTCCTCGCCAACTCCAGCAGATTTCCATGGAGTAAGCAGTCTGATAATGACCAGAACAGTGATCGAAACCAATCGCCAGTAAATAAATAAACATCTTCATGTGGGTGGAAATCTTTCATTATATGTTAAACTAATGTTATTTTCTAAATTTAACGATCCTCACAACGAAAATCAACGCCCATCGCTAATTACTTGCTCTATCGCTCTCCACTTACCTCTGAACTAGAATACCGCAAAGTCACCGAAACTCTTAGAAAAAAAAATCTCTGGGCCAATGTTCAACGGAAAGATATATCCTAGTAGTAAGGGGAAATCAAGAATACCATTTCTCAAGGAAACAATATAGTTAATTCTCCTTTTAAGAAGCTCTCAAGCGCTAGTGATTTTCACTATGTGCTGCCTTCAATTAACAATACGAGCTTCTTCCATTTCTATGCTTTCCACGTCTCTGCTTTGTACTACAAAATTTCCGACTAGCCACCAGTTCTAGGAGCTACTGCTGTAATGCCTTGCACCTCTGCACTCAATCAAAACACACCATCAGAAGTCGGAAACTGCTGATAAACCTTTACACCTAGGCACAGGGGCCCAAGCCTTCTTTCAATTCTTCTGCAATCGACACCTAGTTTGTCCAATCCCCAAAGAAGCCAACAAAAGTGGACCATATAGAAAAGTATCTCATTGTACCTTTTATCACCGGGAAGAGAGAAAAGGGATCAGGCGAGGATGTTTTCAGTTGAAGGTTGGGCAATGCAACAGGGAATTTAAAAGGAAACTGTTTCATAGGTTTTGGGAGATAAGATAGGGGAGGAAAGTAAGAAATGGGTGAGTTAGAGGAATATATTAGAAGGAAAGGTATTATTTTTAACGAAACCTGGTTGATCTGTTTACTATTATTGGGAGAATGGAGTAAAAGGCAAGTGAAACCAGAGTGAATGAGAGCGAAATAGAGGTGGGAGAGGAAGTTAAAGGTGAATAAATATGAGAAGAAGTGTTGCACATATTATTGGGAGGACCCATTGTGTGGCAGTAGAGAGGACGAGAGAGATGAATTAGAAGAAACGAAAAGTCAACAAAACGACTATTCACATTGGTGTGTAAAACGTTTGAATCTGGAGATAAACCATCCAACTTTCAGAAAAATATTCTCCACACAATTCTGAAGACTGCAAGATCTAAAAAGTGCAAGAACTACTGCCCAGTCAGTATAACACCTCATGGATCCAAGTTCTGACAAGAATAATATACACCAGGATAGAAAAGAGAATTGAGAATCTGTTAGATAAAGAGAACTGAAGATGTGTTAGATGCCAACCAGTCTTGCAGACAAGAAATTGACCAGGAGAACAATTAAAGAAAATAAAATGCTTTCTTGGTATGGAATCTATTGAGGTGTTGCCCATAGTTGCTAGAAGAGGCAACTTCCTACTAGGCTTCAGGGATGCAGTCCCAAACGTCACAAGCTGTACTTGGTTGGTTTCATTTCCAGTTCTCTGGCAGTGTTCATGCTACTTCCACCCATATTTACCACTGGGTCCATATCAGCAGCCCCGTGATATTGGTGTAAATGTTGACAGCACCAGCTGAAAAAATGCGGACTTATACACAGGTGAATGGTCTTCCTCTAGCGTGAATTCACCTTCATTATATAACATTTGCAACTAAGGCAGCATCATGTTCTTTGATGTATGGGCATGCTGCCTGCTGCCAAAGTTCCCTCAGTTCTATGAAGCATTGCTGGTCCTCTTGCAGAACTCCAATCCTGACAGGAAAGCGATAGCTGCCCAATTATTCTCATTGTCCCTACATATTTTTCACGATGTCTTGTACCTGGATACCGATAAACTACTCTTGGGTTGTTGTTCCTCAAGGAAAACGCCATCTCATCTGAGAAAATTCTGTTTTCCCACGTCGCATTCAGATGGAGCCCCTCAAATGCCAGATGGAATAATACAGTTTCCTCATTGAGTACCTGTGTTATAGTGGATCTCCGTGCATGCAGTACACGTTTCCTCAGCCTTCAGCCAATTGTGCCACTGGAACCAGGGAAGTTGGTGTCTTGCCACAACTACTTTGTGTGTAGGAAAGGAAGCTGTTGGTTATTACACACAAGCTCTATGTTCTCCTACTGTGTGCTCAGCATTTTCATGCCTGAGTCAGGATTTCTGCTGGTAGTGCCTCTTGGAACATAATTCTTCCATCATCTCTTGGGGGGTAATGGGGTGACACGCCACAGCCTGTCTCCTGCCAGTGTCTCTAATCGAAAGCTTGCCTCCTTCAGTCAGAGTGACGACTCTGTATCGAACTGAACAATCCCAGTGAGCCATGGCGACTGACTGCCCACAATGCAATTTCTGCTTGCCACTCTAATGCTGATGACTGGGAAGAGAGTAAGCATGTAGCTGCATAATCAAATTTGAGGTGATTTTTATAGTTTTAACAATACATGTTACAACCACTTAATAGTTGTTGTGTAAATGCAAGGTGCCTAAAACTCATGAATGTGCCACACATGCACACACAGCCAATGCACCTGCATACTGCAGCTGTTTGGTGAATCCCACACAGCTGCAGCTACACTAACATTGGAAGACAGGTTCTGTGGTTGAAGAAAATCTCTTTAACCAGCTTCGACATCATCAACATGAGAAGAGAGATAAATCAACATTGGATCAATACACTACGTCTGACGTAAGTCATAAACCACTTTGACAACACCTACGTAACAGTCATCCATCCACAATCAGCATCGTGGGCATATTACTGTTAAGCAGAGCCCTATGGTTCGAGTTGAACCAAGAGCATGTGTAATGATACCCAGTGGTGTATTTGTTTGTTTATCAATGTTTGTTTAACCCACGACTTCTTCTGATCTCGTTTTTCCTTTTTGGGGCAGTTAGTGCGTTGGTAAACTGTTTGTATACAGGGTGTTACAAAAAGGTACCGCCAAACTTTCAGGAAACATCCCTCACACACAAATAAAGAAAAGATGTTATGTGGACATGTGTCCGGAAACGCTTAATTTCCATGATAGCGCTCATTTTAGTTTCGTCAGTATGTACTGTACTTCCTCGATTCACCGCCAGTTGGCCCAATTGAAGGAAGGTAATGTTGACTTTGGTGCTTGTGTTGACGTGCGACTCAGTACTAGCATCAAGCACATCAGTACGTAACATCAACAGGTTAGTGTTCATTACGAACGTGGTTTTGCAGTCAGTGCAATGTTTACAAATGCAGAGTTGCCAGATGCCCATTTCATGTATGGATTAGCACGGGGCAATAGCCGTGGCGCGGTACTTTTGTGTCGAGACAGATTTCCAGAACGAAGGTGTCCCGACAGGAAGACGTTCGAAGCAATTCATGAGCATCTTAGGGAGCACAGAACATTCCAGCCTATGACTCGCGACTGGGGAAGGCCTAGAACGACGAGGACACCTGCAATGGACGAGGCAATTCTTCGTGCAGTTTCGATAACCCTAATGTCAGCGTCAGAGAAGCTGCTGCTGTACAAGGTAACGCTGACCATGTCACTGTATGGAGAGTGTTACGGGAGAACCAGTTGTTTCTGTACCATGTACAGGGTGTGCAGGCGCTATCAGCAGCTGATTGGCCTCCATGGGTACACTTCTGCAAATGGTTCATCCAACAACATGTCAATCCTCATTTCAGTGCAAATGTTCTCTTTACAGATGAGGCTTCATTCCAACGTGATCAAACTGTAAATTTTCACAATCAACATGTGTGGGCAGACAAGAATCCGCACGCAATTGTGCAATCACGTCATCAACACAGATTTTCTGTGAATGTTTGGGCAGGCATTGTTGGTGATGTCTTGATCGTGCCCCATGCTCTTCCACCTACGCTAAATGGAGCACGTTATCATGATTTCATACGGAATACTCTACCTGTGCTGCTAGAACATGTGCCTTTATAAGTATGACACAACATGTGGTTCATGCACAATGGAGCTCCTGCACATTTCAGTCAAAGTGTTCATACGCTTCTCAGCAAAAGATTTGGTGACCAATGGATTGGTAGAGGCGGACCAATTCCATGGCCTCCACGCTCTCCTGACCTCAGCCTTCTTGACTTTCATTTATGGGGGCATTTGAAAGCTCTTGTCTACACAACCTCGATACCAAATGTAGAGACTCTTCATGCTCATATTGTGGACGGCTGTGATACAATACGCCATTCTCCAGGGCTGCATCAGTGCATCAGGGATTCCATGCGACTTAGGGTGCAAGCATGTATCCCCACTAATGGAGGACATTTTGAACATTTCTTGTCACAAAGTGTTTGAAGTCACGCTGGTACATTCTGTTGCTGTGTGTTTCCATTCCATGTGATTTGAAGAGAAGTAATAAAATGAGCTCTAACATGGTGTAAGTAGGCTGTTTAGGTTTTTTATTTGTAACGCCGCCGCCACGTAGCGCTCTGTATCAAAATCACTGGCTGTGCCGTGTGCAGTCTGTGGCTGGTTTGCATTGTTGTCTGCCATTGTAGTGTTGGGCAGCTGGATGCTTACAGCGCATAGCGTTGCGCAGTTGGAGGCGAGCCGCCAGCAGTGGTGGATGTGAGGAGAGAAATGGCGGAGTTTTGTAATTTGTAAGACTGGATGTCATGAACTACCATATATATTTTGACTATTAAGGTAAATACACTGTTTGTTCTCTATTAAAATCTTTCATTTGCTAACTATGCCTGTCAGTAGTTAGTGCCTTCAGTAGTTTGAATCTTTTATTTAGGTGGCAGTTGTGGTGCTCGCTGTATTGCAGTAGCTTGAGTAACGAAGATTTTTGTGAGGTAAGTGATTTGTGAAACGTATAGGTTAATGTTAGTCAGGGCCATTCTTTAGTAGGGATTTTTTGGAAGTCAGATTGCGTTGCGCTAAAAATATTGTGTGTCAGTTTAAGCACAGTCTTGTATAAATTGTTCTAAAGGGACGTTTCATACGTCGACCCTTAGCTGAGGATACCTCACTGGAATCTTCTGATTTTTTCTTGTAGTTTGTGTAATTAGTGTAGATTTTGTTTATTGCTAGCCCGTAATTGTAGAGAGAATCTCCTTGGTAGTTATAGTCTTTCATTGTTGTACAGTACAACAGTTATGGCATGCATGTGGAGTTGCACCAAGTATTTCGAAGCTGCGCTTGCAATTAACTAGATATTATTTTCAGTGCTAAGTTAATGTGTTCTCTTATTTTTGCTCTTCAAATTGTGCTTTTCTGTGTTGTCGTGTGAAATATTGTGACTATAATGGCGTGTGAAAAACGTAATACTAGGCTCCAAAGTAAATTGAGAAATGACAGTGAAGACGAAAGCAGTGTGTTAGCGCCACCGAGTAATGAATTAACTAATGTTCAAAGTAGTAATTTGGTAATTGTACATAGGGAAATGGAGCGGGCTGCCAACAATGGTGTAGACAGTGAAACAGTTAGTGAACAGGGAAGCATTATCGATCGATCGGTCGGCAACAGCTCGCGTCAGGAATCCGAAATGATAGGACACAATCTTGCAAATACTGTACATTCAGGTTTTGCGTCCTCACCGTTTTCTCAAATAAGTCAAGACACATTTTTTGCTTGTCAAAATGTGAATGTTGCCGGTGCAAATGCACTGCCGAAAAGCATAGAGGAACAGATTCCAGACACTAATACATTATTATTGCAATTAATGCAACAAATGAAACAAAATCAGAGACAAAAACAGCAACAGTTAGACACAATGGAACAAAATCAGAGACAAACACAGCAAAATCTTCGAAAGTTAGACACAATGGAACAACACCAGAGACAAACACAGCAACAGTTCGACACAATGGAACAAAATCAGAGACAAACACAGCAAAATCTTCGAAAATTAGACACAATGGGACGACACCAGAGACAAACACAGCAACAGTTGGACACAATGGAACATAATCTTCAAAAGTTAGACACAATGGAACAAAATCTTCGGAAGTTAGACACCACACTTGAACAAACACATGAAGATTTAACTACTGAGTTACATAACATTGAATCGAAATGTCAAAAAATCTGTAATGACGTAAAAACACAAATTTGTGAGCATTTCCAACCTATTTTTTCGCGGCATGAAAACGCATTACAGAATCACGAAGCAGCCATAAAAGAATTGCAAACTATTGTTCGTGAAAATCACGACACCTTGCAAGCTAAAATGGACTCAGTTGCATCCACCGATTCGGTTATGCAACTTGCAAGAATTCAAGAAAACTTAAAGGACACAGTAGTTTCGATTTCAACACAAATGGACACTCTGAAACTTGGTTCAGAAAAACACACTGAGGAAATGTGTTCACTATCAGAGAAAGTAGCCGAACTTTCGGATCAGTTCACTAATTTATCTGCAAAGGTAGATGATGATTTGAATGACACAAGACCTGTAGCCATCACTGACACAGAAGAGTATGAACAAATTAAGAAATACAAACAAAATCAGAATCAAATTAATACGCAATACAAAAGAGAAATCCGGAAAGTACAAGATCAGTTGACGCAGGTAATACAAAAATTACATATTTCAGAGGACACTTGCGCTCCAACACGGGAAGAGGAACTTAGAAACACGGAAAAGCCACAAAATAATAACACAGGGCATTTCGAAAATCATGAAAGAAATTGGCAAGGTGCACCGAATTTTGAGATGGAACCGCCGACACGACGTAACAATGACCGATATGCTACTCGCCGACACGATTATTTTGACTATAAACTGTTCATTACTGCACGTAAATTCAAAACATTTAAGAATTCTGGCAACGACATTCATCCACAAGCGTGGCTCCATCAATTCTCTCATTGTTTTCCTCCCAACTGGTCATTAGAGCACAGATTAGAATTTATGAGCCAGCGGTAAGAATGCGATCGGTCATTCACGATTGTCACAGTGAAGGAGAATTTTATCATGCCTTCCTCTCAGCATATTGGTCTCAAGCTACACAAGACCGAGTAAAACATAGCATCATGATGATGAAACACTTTGAACAATCTGAATTTTCCAGTCTCGTCAAATATTTTGAAGACATGTTGCATAAGAATCGATATCTTTCAAACCCATATAGCCCTGCAGAACTCATCCGCATTTGCATAATGAAATTGCCTGAACATTTAAGGAATATTATTTTGGCAGGGCGTTGCAAAGACGACATTGAAGCTTTTCAGGGACTCTTACAAGAATTAGAAATTGACACAGGCAGTCGATGGATGCGAAAACAGGAAAACAATCACTACAGTTCATATCCGTCACAATTCCGTGACGACAGAAACAATAACTGGACGCGACAAGTCTATTCTTATAACGCAAATCGTGACCAAAACAGACACCACCCGTATGACAACCGTTGGCAGAGCAATAGTTACAGAGAAAGATCGCATTTCGGTAGTTATGAATATTACACAGACAACCATAGAAACAGACAATATGGGAAAAAAAAACAATTATTATCAAGGGAGATAGAATAACTTCAGACGAAAGGGTCCACCGCGCAGTGATAATTCAGGGAGAAATTCTCCACCACTTAACCGACAAGAAAGAAACTACAGGAACTACCGACATGACGACAGACGATATAATCATAACGACAGACCGGAATTTCATCAGAACTGCCGGGATTCAAACAAAGCTGGGCCCTCTCGGCAAGGTGAATTTGTAGAAGTTAGGTCTCCTAATCCCAATAACGGCGCGCGCCAACAAAGAGACAGACAATGACCCGCACCACAGGCAGCCGCGTGCGCCGGCTGGCTCAGAGAAAAATAACATAGGCGCTAACCTTGAGAAAAATTCCAGTATTCTTTACCGACGTATACCGCATGATAATTGCATTCAAGTTCAAACTCTGAGTACTATAAAGGGTAAAAGGTTTACACCACATTTCACATGTAAAACCGTTTATTGAAAGATAATCTGCTTTTTAACTTTGTCTTTGCCATAAAACTTTTCACTTCACATTACTAGTATGCTTTGTCAGACTTATAATCTGTTAACATGCAACAATATTTGAAGTTAAATATCCACTCAAGAACCAAGAGAACTTATCTAAACAGAAATTACGAATGCATTGTTGCAGCGAACAGACGACACAGTGTTATTGTGCGTGTACATTCTTGCTTGTTAGTTGCACGATTACGTAACGACTATAAGGCTGACATACTTAGAACATTTACCAGTACTGCTAATGAGATTTTAATGCAACATTTTGGTTTATTTGAAAATAAATTCTGGAATTAAAGTACCTTCTGTGAGATACCAGATGACTCAGTGGTTAGTTTATGTGACAGCTATACGATTTTATCACGACGCTACTAATGAGTGACAATTTACAATGTTGCTTTTGCACTGTATCTGTTTTATATCTGCACAGTTTTTCTGTATTATTCTGGAAAGTAAAACATGTTTTAGTAGTAACTTTGTGGTATAGCTACAATGAGACAGCCTTTTCTGTAGCACAACAATACGTTACAGTATAGTATTTACTTCATCACAGCAATAAGCGTAGTAACTATGATATCTATACGCAAAGCATTTCACTTTTGTTTATCATGAGGTGAGTACATTGACTTCTGCAGAACTTAGCTTTCGGAGGACGATAACTAAGACACTTCCACAGAGATTATCTTACAACACGACGCACAGTTTAGCGCTACAGTACATGTAGTTGAGTGATTAATTTTGTACTGAAAACGTTTATTTTTAAAGATTTTTGAAGTACAATGATACAAAGGTTTTCCGTGATACATTTCATTCCATTGCTGTAACCTGTAACATCTGAGGATATAATTACATTAATCCTCAGGGGGTACACGCCTACTTTGTGTACCATGTGTCTGGCAAGCACAAGGGGCCCTAGCTAATATGGTATTTGCTTATACAACTTTACACATCGGTACCATATTTCTCTAACACATAAATTACACAGCTATCTGATCATTTAACTGAGAGACAAACATTTTTTTATTACGTCAGTGACACATGTTTACGCAATTACACAGTTGGATAATTTCACACTTATGAAATTTCAATTTTGTCTGTACTTTGTGAAATGTTCATATTTTTTCGGAACCATTGTGATACTATGAGAGCTTTGAATGATGTATTTGGTATGGGATCATGATTTTTAAAGTACGTTTGAGGCAGATGACACTTTTGACATGAGCAGAGAATTTTTTTTAGGTTTTGAAATTATTGGAGGAAGCTACGACGATTTTGAGAGTTTACTGAGGTGTTATGATGTTATTATTAAGATGACTATGTGTATTGTGCTGTTGCAGTATGTTTATGATCAATAAGTTGATGCTATATGAGTTATTTGACTATGTATCTGTTATGATGAAATATTGAAGACGTGTCGACGAATAAGGCAAGGAATAATGAGTAGTGGTTAGGGACTCTGGTTTGTGAAAAAGGTGGTTGGAAACCAAGAATCGTACTTTAAGAGTTATGAAATGTATGTAAATGCGTGAATGTATGACAATGCTGACGGAACTTTTTTGTACACTGTTATATCAATAAGATTTTGTTTCTACAGATTTGTAACGCAAGTTCTTGACCTGTGAAATTTTTTATATGAGAATGGCACTGTAGCAGAAACTGGTGTCGTAAATATTTCGGTAAGAAACTTAAGTGACCACCTGCACGTAATGCGTCGTGGGCGCCCAGCTGGGCGACAGCCACCAGGAAACAAGCCATTAGTGTGTGCCTTTCAGAGGCACAAAAAAAGGGGAGGCAATTATCCTCGCTATTGACATTCCTTTGTAGAAAGCGTCGCAAAAAAACGACACGCTCATTACTTGGAAAAGATACTTATTTACTTCTGCACACCTGATAATGACAAGCGTCTTTCTACGAGAGTTGAGAGAATTTGTACTAACTTATGAAATGTAACATGACTATTGAATGATATTTTTATGCTTTGCCTTTCATAGTTGCTTATTTCATTTGATATCTGGTTTCCAGCTGTGTTGCAGCATTGGTTTTATAAAATAAAATTAAATTTATTTGCTAATGTGAACACTTTCTGTCAACAGATCTATTAAATAATTATTTCATGATCCACATTCTTCGAAAAAGGAGCTCTTGGAATGGAAAGAGCAATAAGAAGCGACTAATAACAGTAACTGTATATATAATTTTCTTTTCAAGTACTTGGTAATTTGTTGTAGCATTAGTTTTTGTGGTGCACCACTTTAGTTACATAGACATTAAGATGTGATTATAACTTTTCCTTATCTGCATTGTTGTCTTTAGTATACTATTTTTTCTGCTTGTGGGTTTGTCATGTTTAGATATAAGTTATTACATTTACTGCTGCTTGCTTTGCAAATCTACATTTTTTTGGGTCATTGCTGTTTGTGTTAATATGTTTTGTGCTGCTGCATTGGGTCGCCCCTTAGTTTAGCATCTGAGCTCAGTAGGTTTAAGTTAGCTTAAGAGGGGGTAGACTATATAAGAAACTAACTATGATGAATTGAAAGAAAAGCATTGAGAAGCTATAAGAAAATGGTTTGGCCAAGAAAAGTAGTGTACAGTGGATAAAAAATATTTTTGAAAGAGGATGTGAACAGAATACAGAAAGCATGCTTGGATAGGATTTTTTTTTTTTGGCTGGAGCAAATGTTGAAATAAGAGGAGCGATCTATGGAATGAAGTTTTGGGTTGGACTCCAGTACCAAATGTTACCCTGAAAACAAACCCTGTCCTTTCCTCTTGTGTTATCCCACTATGTGTTTATGTACCCTTGTGTATTTGTTTTCTCCCTGTCTCTGTGTACTGTTTCATAGAATTTTTTCTCTTCTAATATTCAGCTACATTCACTATGATGAGGAATACTGTTATCCTCAAATATATTTTGCATTAATAATATGTCGTTTTCTTTGTAAATATGTTTAGAAATTATTTATTCTGTTCTGTTTTAATGCTCATGTGTGAAGTTGATGTTTCAAAAGTTATTCTGATTTTTTTATGTATGTGCTCCTGTCATAATTCCTGTAACACTGATGTATATGTTATTTCGATTCTTTTGTAAAGCCTGTATTACTGCAAATGTTATCTGTACTATTATGTTCTTTAAGGATATATTTTGTACCTTTGTTATTGTATTCTCATGTTATAAAATTGCAATGGACACCTGTTCATCAAATTAAGTAACTTGTAAGTTACATTTCACTGCACACATTTCTGTTGGTCATAGTATATGGACAATATGTGAGAAATAGGGACTGATAGTGTTTGCACGTGTGTTAATAATTCAGTAAGGGACTGGATAACAGCATTGCTGGCTCTAAGGACATTTCAAAAACAATTTTTGTGAGTGCACAAGTGGTGGTTATGGACTTGCTATATTATCCGCAAGACTCTTCAATGGAGATTGTGCTTCTGCACAGTCAAACAGATGGCTGCTGGCCATCTCTACAAGGACTACAATGGGTCTACACCTTTGATGACCCACCAATACCATTATTTCTACAAGGACTGCAGTGGGTCTGCACCTTTGGTAGCCCACCAATACCGTAATCTCTTCCAGGACTACAATGGGTCTACTCTGTGACGACCTGCCTACCAAAAACTTCGACTGACTCTGCTGTGGGTTTGCTTTGTTGTGGCCCATTACCTGTCTGCTTGTCAAGAGTCAGCACTGTCTTTCCGTTGGAAGGACAACACCACTTCTTCAAGACTGCATGGAAATCCACTACTTCCGTGTGCATTTTCTTTTACTACTCAGACTTTGAGAAAAACTCTGCCAGTTTACTTTGATGAATGACTGTGAGAAAATTTTAGCTTTTGACCAACATTGTATCGATAAGTGTGTGCATTTCATTCTTTGTTACTGTAATTATGAAAATTTTTTTCAAATCTGTATGGCCACTGCCCAAAACAATTTGCAAATTTTTTTGTGGGGAGCATTGGGGCTATGTAAGTAGGCTGTTTAGGTTTTTTTATTTGTAACGCCGCCGCCACGTAGCGCTCTGTATCAAAATCACTGGCTGTGCCGTGTGCAGTCTGTGGCTGGTTTGCATTGTTGCATTGTTGTCTGCCATTGTAGTGTTGGGCAGCTGGATGCTTACAGCGCATAGCGTTGCGCAGTTGGAGGCGAGCCGCCAGCAGTGGTGGATGTGAGGAGAGAAATGGCGGAGTTTTGTAATTTGTAAGACTGGATGTCATGAACTACCATATATATTTTGACTATTAAGGTAAATACACTGTTTGTTCTCTATTAAAATCTTTCATTTGCTAACTATGCCTGTCAGTAGTTAGTGCCTTCAGTAGTTTGAATCTTTTATTTAGGTGGCAGTAGTGGTGCTCGCTGTATTGCAGTAGCTTGAGTAACGAAGATTTTTGTGAGTTAAGTGATTTGTGAAACGTATAGGTTAATGTTAGTCAGGGCCATTCTTTAGTAGGGATTTTTGGAAGTCAGATTGTGTTGCGCTAAAAATATTATGTGTCAGTTTAAGCACAGTCTTGTGTAATTTGTTCTAAGGGTACGTTTCAATAGAAAGTAAGTGTTTCCGGACACATGTCCACATAACATATTTTCTTTCTTTGTGTGTGAGGAATGTTTCCTGGCAGTTTGGCAGTACCTTTTTGTAGCACCCTGTATAATTGCAGGAGCATTCACATGATATGAAGAGTCTCAGAATCCGTGTTCAAGACGTAAACTGCATATGATGTAAATCTGAATAATTTTGTAAAACCCTGAAGAAATTGGAGACTTTTTGCAACAGGAAAGTTTGTGGAACTCTATTGTACAGTGTTGTCATTGTAAGGTGTTGTACACAAGAATGTTAATGGAATGTGTTTTATTATTGTTGCTGAAATTTATTGCATTTCAGATACTCCTGTTGTAAAAATCATATATATACAGGGTGTCCCAGCTATCTTGTTCACCCAGAATATCTCTGGAACAATAACAGCTATTGGAAAACGACTTTCACCAGTATCAATGTAAGGCTGGGGCCCATGGATGTACATATTTGGAAACATTCTAAAATGAAAGCATATGTGTTTTATAACACAAACTTATGTGTTTTTAAATGGACCTATAATATTTTTTCTTCAGCAATCCATAGCATGGCAAAGCACATACAAAATGGCGTTGATTGCATCGCAATATTCCCATTACATCCCGAGATATTGAGACGCGTAGTTAACGCTTGAAACACCCGACATGCGCTGCTAGCGCACGTTCTGAGGCTCAGGCGTGAACCCCATGCTGCCTGTAATCGCGATGTGATTGACAATGGAAATATTGCGATGCAATCAACGCGATTGTGTATGTGCTTTGTCATACTATGGATTACTGAAGAAAAAATATAGGAAGTCCATTTAAAAAAAAAAAAACATAAGTTTGTGTTAAAAAACACATATGCTTTCATTTTAGAATGTTTCCAAATATGTACATCCATGGGCCCCAGCCCTACATTGACACCAGTGAAAGTCGTTTTCCAATAGCTGTTATTGTTCCAGAGATATTCTGGGTGGACAAGATAGCTGGGACACACTGTGTGTGTATATATATATATATATATATATATATATATATATATATATATATATATATATATATATATATATATATGGCTATTTTCAGTTTTCTGAACGATTCTGAGAGGTGTGAACTGCTACATTACAGAAAAGTTTATTTGCTATTTTCTTGTAACCTACAGATATTTACTGGAGAATGTTGTGTTCTTTAAGAACAAAAAATTGCTAGTAAACAGTGGAAAATCCGAAATCACCTCTCCCGAACAGGTCATGAAGGCCCAACGCTACCAAACGGTCGCCATGTTATCTGCAGCCCATAGGAATCACTGGATGCAGATATGGAGGGGCATGTGGTCAGCACACTACTCTCCCGGCCCTATGCCAGTTTCTGAGTCCAGAGCCGCTACTTCTCAATCAAGTAGCTCCTCATTTTGCCTCGCAAGGCCTGAGTGCACCCGGCTTGCCGACAGCGCTAGGCAGACCGGATGATCACTCATCCCAGTGCTAGCCCAGCTCGACTGTACTTAACTTTGGTGTTCTGACGGGAAGCAGTATTACCATTATAGCAAGGCCGTTGGCATAAAATCTGATTCTTTGCAGAAAGTCGTCAGAAATGTGAAGTTTTCTTCTCTGTACTTCCAGTGAAATCAGTGAGTGGTGAACATAGCAAACATATACGGAATACAATACCTACATTACATTATGTAATGTAGCAGATAAGCTACCACAATAGCAGCTGAAGGAAGAAACCATACAGACTTGATACTAACAGAAGAAAAGCAATAAAACTGTTCCCCAACACAGAAGAAACCAATTCCACAACTGTTGCTGCATCTGAACCACAAGTGGGAAGTATCTTCAACACATTCCCTTTTAAAGAAAAAGTAATCACATTTACAAAAATATTTTTGTATTCCAAAGTCGAGTGAAGTGTAAGTCTGTGTGATACATTATGCTCCATACAAAATTGCTATGTGTCAAGGAAAGACGCTCTCATAGTAAGAACAGACAACAAAAGAAATATATTCTTCTCATACATGAAATACGTGTTTATATTCCCTTGATTTCAGAGGAGTAAGCTGCGACTATACATATATTCAAAAGTATTTATGCATCATTAATTTGTAGCTAATGTCACTGTCTCAGAGAGAATCGGCTGTTCTTACATGTATTTCACGATCATTCATGTCTCTTGATAATTTAGTAACACTTCGAACGCAAAAAGTAATAACCATTTCGCTAAGTAACTAGAAAAATAAATGAAAATGAACTTTAATTTTACGGCTGCTTTCTCGCTGCTCGAAGCGCTAGTGTGGCACCAACTGTCAGAAGGTAACAATTTTCACAGGAGTGGGTGTCGCGACTGTTTTGTTAGACAGTGATACGAAATGTTCCGGAATTCGCGTATGAGGGCGGCCACACACTTAATTGCATGCTTGGCAAGCATGCTTGAGCAAGCATTTATAAATTCATGGCGCATGTACACAGTTGATGTATGCTTATACAAGCATTAGTGTGTTTATCAAAAAATGTCGAGCTAAGACGACTATGCGCCGTCTTTGACAACGTTTTTGGTTGTGTTACGAAATAAAGATGAACTGTTGTGTGTGTAGTAGAGAGAGGTTAATAAACGAAAACATTATTCCCATATTAACTACTTTTGGTAGACACGCTATGGAAACTTATCACACAGCACTGTTTATTTTCTTTTCTCCTTGTCCATGCAATATGTGTTCTTTGACTCGGCATTCAGAACAGTACAACTTTTGTGCAGAACATAATTTAAGATAAACAAATGTAAATTAAATCAAGCTAGATCACTGACAGATGATATCACAAGGCTTCCTGTTCTTGGTAAACACGCTCAAACATATAGACGTTTGAACGCTTGTACAAAGCATGCATAATCGAAATACTATCAAGCATCAAGCTGCTTGTACAGTCTTAATCCTTGCGCAAATTTTTTGTACACAGGCGTAAGCATGTTTGGGCCAGTACATTTGCGTCATGCGTGCTTGTCGAGCATTTAGTTATAGGTGTGGGGTCACATTAAAACGTAATCTGAGTATGACGTAAATCTGAGTAATGTTGCAAGAATTGCATTTTACAGCATCGAAATTGTACTGGATCGTACGCAAGGATGTTAATGAAGTGTGAAATAATAGTTTGGCACATGCATATAAGTTTTGTTGGTATATAATGGAGCATTGTGCTGCAACATTTTGTATAACTAGGCTAGCGACTAGAAGATACAGCAAATCACGAGTTTTACTGTTTTTGTGCCTTACAACGATGTTTCGTTTGTGTTCCACGCACTGTACTGAGCTTAAAAACCATTAGTACTGACAACTTTTTGTTGTGCCAATCTGCGACTCAGCATCTCTGCTCTATGATGAGTAGCAGCTGTCCACTTTATAATATTGTTAAATTCCACCCTGGATTTTCTTTTGAAATAATGATTTTTGTTATAGTTACAGAAGCACACACCTAATTTTAGATTTGATGAAGACACTTTTTGGAGGGTGTCATAATTCCTGCAGAATGTCAAATGAAGATTTTTGCATATTTGCTATCGAAAGTGGAAGTGTTGGTAGCGAAACGGAATACCAAGTGGAGAAAGGTGATTGCACCAAATTATCGACTTGCTAGTGCCCTCACGTTTCTGGCAGCAGGAGACAGTTTTAAAAGCCTTCAGTACCTAATTAGAGTTTCGTCACAGATTGTTTCGAGTATACTTCCAGAGGTTTGCAGTGACATTAAAGTGCTGCAAGGAGATGGAAAGGTAAACATTTTGTGTTGGAGAGTGTGTTTCTCAAAACAAGTTTATTTAAGTGATGCTAATAACAACAACAACATTGAATTTTCGGTAATAAATGGCGAACCTCTAGAAATCATGATGGCAGAGTAGTTTGAAGGTGGTGTTGAGATTTCCTGGTGAGATGTAGAGTTAACCAAGGATCCATTTTCATTTTTCCGTTTACTAAATGCTGATAACACCTAATTTTACAGCCGTGACTTTGTTGACAATGTATAAATTTTTTACAGTTACAAATATTTTACAGTATGCTGCAATTACTATAATCGTTTGTAGTACAAGATTGTTTCTTAAATTATTATTCATGTTAAATGATGATTACACAGTCATTTTTGGATAAGCCATTGCTCAAGACAGTCTTTATACTCATCTCATGTTAGCATGCTAATTTTATCATCATCATCATCATTTAAGGCTGATTATGCCTTTCAGCGTTCAGTCTGGAGCATAGCCCCCCTTATAAAATTCCTCAATGATCCCCTATTCAGTGCTAACATTGGTGCCTCTTCTGATGTTAAACCTATTACTTCAAAATCATTCTTAACGAAATCCAGGTACCTTCTCCTTGGTCTGCCCCAACTCCTCCTACCCTCTACTGCTGAACCCACGAGTCTCTTGGGTAACCTTGATTCTCCCATGTGTGTAACATGACCCCACCATCTAAGGCTGTTCGCCCTGACTGCTACATCTAGAGAGTTCATTCCCAGTTTTTCTTTGATTTCTTCATTGTGGACACCCTCCTGCCTTTGTTCCCATCTACTAGTACCTGCAATCATCCTAGCTACTTTCATATCCGTAACCTCAACCTTATTGATAAGGTAACCTGAATCATCCCAGCTTTCGCTCCCATACAAAGTTGGTCGAAAGATTGAACGGTGCACAGATAACTTAGTCTTGGTACTGACTTCCTTCTTGCAGAAGAGAGTAGATCGTAGCTGAGCACTCGCTGCATTAGCTTTGCTTCACCTCGCTTCCAGTTATTTCACTATGTTGCCATCCTGTGAGAAAATGCCTACTAAGTACTTGAAACTGTCCACCTGTTCTAACTTTGTTCCTCTTGGCACTCAATCCGTTTATATCTCTTTCCCACTGACATTACTTTCGTTTTGGAGACGCTAATCTTCATACCATAGTCCTTACATTTCTGATCTAGCTCTGAAATATTACTTTGCAAACTTTCAATTGTATCTGCCATCACAACTAAGTCATCTGCATATGCAAGACTGCTTATTTTGTGTCCACACATCTTAATCTCACCCAGCCAGTCTATTTTTTTCAACATATGATCCATAAATAATATGAAAAACAGTGGCGACAGGTTGCAGCCTTGTCTTACCCCTGAAACTACTCTGAACCATGAACTCAATTTACCATCAACTCTAACTGCTGCCTGACTATCCATGTAAAGACCTTTAATTGCTTGCAAAAGTTTGCCTCCTATTCCATAATCTCATATAACAGACAATAACTTCCTCCTAAGAACCCGGTGATATGCCTTTTCTAGGTCTGTAAAGCATAGATACAATCCCTGTTCCACTCATAACACTTCTCCATTATTTGCCGAAAGCTAAAGATCTGGTCCCGACAACCTCTAAGAGGCCTAAACCCACACTGATTTTCATCCAATTGGTACTCAACTAATACTCGCACTTTCCTTTCAACAATACCTGAGAAGATTTTACCCACAACACTGATTAAAGAGATATCACTGTAGTTGTTACAATCTTTCCTGTTTCCATGTTTGAAGATTGGTGTGATTACTGCTTTTGTCTAGTCTGATGGAATCTGTCCCGACTCCCAGGCCATTTCAGTTATCCTGTGTAGCCATTTAAGACCTACATTCCACTGTATTTGATGAGTTCCGACTTAATTTCATCCACCCCAGCTGCTTTATTGCACTGCAATCTATTGACCATTGTCTCCACTTCCTCAAATGTGATGCTATTTCCATCATCATTCCTATCCCATTCTACCTCGAAATCTGAAACATTACTGATCGTATTTTCACCTACATTGAGCAACTCTTCAATATATATTCCCTCCATCTGCCCAAGGCATCCACAGGATTCACCAGCAGTTTTCCTGACCTGTCCAAAATACTTGTCATTTCCTTCTTACCTCCCTTTTGAAGACTGCTAATTACACTCCAGAATGGTTTTCCAGCAGCTTGACCCATAGTCTCCAACCTGTTTCAAAGTCTTCCCAAGATTTCTCCTTGGATGCTGCAATTATCTGTTTGGCTTTGTTTCTTTCTTCAACATAACTTTCTCTGTCTACCTGAGTTCTAGTATGTAGCCATTTTTGATATGCCTTCTTTTTCCTTTTACAGGCTGCCTTGACTGTGTCATTCCACCAAGCTGTTTGCTTCATCCTACTTTTACACACTACTGTTCCAAGGCATTCTTTAGCCACTTCTAGTACTTTGCCCCTGTACCTTGTAAATTCCTTTTTCCAATCACTGTAATTGACTACATTCAACTAACTGGTACCTTTCTGAGATCACTGTTATGTACTTGTGCCTGATTTCCTTATCCTAAAGTTTCTCCACTCTTATCCTCCTACACATGGACCTGACCTTCCTGCACTTTCGGCCTCACAATCCCAATTTCATTGCAGATTAAATAATGATCAGTGTCATCAAAGAATCCCCTGAATACACGTGTGTCCCTCACAGCCTTCCTGAATTCCTGATCTGTTATTATACAGTCAATGACAGATCTGGTTCCCCTGCCTTCCCAAGTATACCGGTGAATGTTCTTATGTGTAAAAAAAGGAGTTTGTGATTACTAAGCCCATAGTGGCCCAGAAATCCAAGAGTTGTTTCCAGTTCCTGTTGGCCTCCATATCCTCTCCAAATTTACCCATAACCTTTTCATACCCTTCTGTTCGATTTCCAATCCTGGCGTTAAAATCACCCATAAGCAGAACACTGCCCTTGTCCTTTACTCTTAACAACTACATCACTGAGTGCCTCATAAAAACTATCCATCTTATCTTGATCTGTCCCTTCACAATGCGAATATACTGACACAATCCTAATTTTCTTGCTAGACACTGTCAAATCCATCCACATCAGTCGTTCGTTTACATACCTTATTGCAACTACGCTGGGTTCCATTTCTTTCCTGATGTAAAGCCCTACACCCCATTGTGCTATTCCTGCTTTGACTCCTGACAGGTAGACATTGTATTCTCCCACTTCCTGTTCTTTCTCACCCCTTACCCAAATGTCACTAACAGCTAAAACGTCCAGCCCCATCTTACTTGCAGCCTCTGCCAGCTCTACCTTCTTTCCTGAATAGCCCCCATTGATATTAATAGCTCCCCATCTCATTACCATTTGTTTGCCAAGTCGTATCTTAGCAGTCCGTGGTTTGTCAGTTAGAGGTGGGACTCCGTCACCTCCAAAGGTCCGAGGCATTTTGCTCTGATTGTTGCCAGCATCATATTTAAAGTACCAGGGAAGCAGGTTGCTAGCCTTACTTGCCCCGAGTCCCATTGGGTTTTACCCCTAACGGTTGAGGGACTAACCGGTGGATTTTGTAGTCTTTGCCGTATGAGCACAAAGGTGACCACGACTCAGAATATGTCTGAGATGCCCAGCCTTATTCCAAAGTAACCGGTATCCCAACTGTTGGGACCACTTACTTGGCCACTCATATGTTGCCTGTGTTTCATGAACTAGGACATGACTACAGAAACCCACACCATGAACCACTCCTAATTTTATTTGCTAACAAATTAGAGGTTTTTTGCTATTAATGTACTGTGAACCAAGTGGAAGTCCTTTTGTGCCTTGGACCATTATTGTTAATTTCTATGTTCATATTTGTGATATTGGTATCTTCTTTCACTAGCCTAATGGTTTCCAACATATACATGATGCAAACTGAAACAATATCTTGTGAATAAGCTTTTGCAAGAGGTTCCTTTCTTTTACTTTTGCTATGATCCTAAAGGCCCGCTTGTGTGACAAGAAAACCCTATTTGTATTACTGTGGCAAGTTCGACACCCAGACAATTATTTCATAAAATAAGGAAGGGTAAATTCATCTGAAATATATAGTCTTTGGAGATCATTAACTGCAATTTTGTTACCATTACACTGAAGATAATGCACACATTTTTCTAGAATTAGTGTTTGTTTTTGCTTGTGACGAGAAAAAAATTACCGTACCATTTAATTTTCAGGTCATCTGCTCCAGTAATGTTTTTGGATAATTATTTACAACAGCACTACTGTTTGAAGGCAACAACATTGCTGCTACAAAAATAGCATAAAATAGTTGCATTTACTCATTGAAATTACAAGGTGCATTCAAGTTCTAAGGCCTCCGATTTTTTTTTTCCCCTAATTAACTACTCACCCAAAATCGATGAAACTGGCGTTACTTCTCGACGTAATCGCCCTGCAGAGGTACACATTTTTCACAACGCTGACGCCATGATTACATGGCAGTGGCGAAGGCTTCTTTAGGAATCTGTTTTGACCACTGGAAAATTGCTGAGGCAATAGCAGCACGGCTGGTGAATGTGCGGCTATGGAGAGTGTCTTTCATTGTTGGAAAAAGCCAAGAGTCACTAGGAGCCAGGTCAGGTGAGTAGGGATCATGAGGAATCACTTAAAAGTTGTTATCACGAAGAAACTGTTGCATAACGTTAGCTCGATGTGCGGCTGCATTGTCTTGGTGAAACAGCACACACGGAGCCCTTCTCGGACGTTTGTGTTGCAGTGCAGGAAGGAATTTGTTCTTCAAAACATTTTCGTAGGATGCACCTGTTACCATAATGCCCTTTGGAACGCAATGGGTAAGGATTACGCCCTCGCTGTCCCAGCACATGGACACCATCATTTTTTCAGCACTGGCGGTTACCCGAAATTTTTTTTTGGTGGTGGGGAATCTGTGTGCTTCCATTGAGCTGACTGGGGCTTTGTTTCTGGATTGAAAAATGGCATCCCTGTCTCATCCATTGTCACAATTGACGAAAAGAAAGTCCCATTCATGCTGTTGTTGCGCGTCAACATTGCTTGGCAATATGACACACGGGCAGCCATGTGGTCGTCCGTCAGCATTCGTGGCACCCACCTGGATGACACTTTTCGCATTTTCAGGTCATCATGCAGGATTGTGTGCACAGAACCCACAGAAGTGCCAACTCTGGAGGCAATCTGTTCAACAGTTATTCGGCGATCCCCCAAAACAATTCTCTCCACTTACTCGATCACGTCGTCAGACCGGCTTGTGCGAGCCCGAGGTTGTTTCGGTTTGTTGTCACACGATGTTCTGCCTTCATTAAACTGTTGCACCCACGAACGCACTTTCGACACATCCATAACTCCATCACCACATGTCTCCTTCAACTGTCGCTGAATTTCAATTGGTTTCACACCACACAAATTCAGAAAACGAATGATTGCACGCTGTTCAAGTAAGGAAAACGTCGCCATTTTGAGTATTTAAAACAGTTCTCATTCTCGCCAATGATGGTAAAATTCCATCTGCCGTACGGTGCTTCCCTCTCTGGGACGTATTGACAATGAACGCGACCTCATTTTAAAACAATGCGCATGTTTCTATCTCTTTCCAGTCAGGAGAAAAAAATTGGAGGCCTTAGAACTTGAATGCACTTCGTAATATAGCAGTAGCTTGTATGCTTAACACTGCCATACTGTTATCCTGTGGTTTGTCATTCTCCAATGGTCTAAAACATGACAATATCAGTAAATCACCCATAATGTTATGTGTTTCAGATGCCAAAAACATGTACAGAATGGACGAGAGTTGCAATAATGTTTGGAAAATCTTTGAAATTTTCTCCACTACATTGGTGCCACGGATAGACGCTGTAGCTGTACAGGCCCCTGCTAACATGGATGTGAATTTTACAGTTATAAATACAGCACAAATACATTTGGGCTATTGGTCAATGTATTTAAAGTGCTTTGGAAACCAATGCTGCTTCAGCTAGATAAAGGGTGAGGGTTGCCCAGAAAGTAATGTTACAACAATGCTACATGAGAGAAACATTACATATGTACTATTTGTAATCTCCTAAGTGAGTGCACCGCATTTGTCACTTCAGACAGACAGCATAGCTGCAGAGCAGTTTCAAAATGGCATTTGCAGGTGATGTACAGTACAAGCAACATGCAGTTATTGAATTTCTCACTGCAGAGAAAGAAACTGTGGGGAATATTAACAAATGCTTATGCAAAATCAGTGGAACATCTGCTGTCAATAGAAGTACAGTTAGTCACTGGTCGCGGAGGGTGAGGTCATCGGAAGGCGGTTTGGCAGAGATCCACTATTTGCAGCGGTCAAGCAGGCCATCCACGGCTGTAACACCTGATATGTTGCAACGAGTTGCTGATGTCATTCACGAGGATAGCCGCATTACAACTCAGCAGTTGGTGCTGCATCTGTTAATCAGAAGGAAGTGTGGGTGCAATTGTCCGCACTTTTAGATATTCAAAAGTGTTTAAAAAATGAGGTCTAACAGTAGATCACAAATTGCACAGAAAAAACGTTTGTCTTGATTTGTTTCAAAGTTTTGAAGGAGCCTTCTTGTCCTGTATTGCGACAGGTGGTGAAACGTGGGTTCTCCATTTTTAGCCCAAAACAAAATGACTCTCGATGGAATGGCACCATTCAGACACCCCACAGAAGAAAAAATTCAAAGCAACTGCTTCTGCTGGTAAGGTTATGATCGCCGTTTTCTGGGACTGTAGAGGTGTGATTCTTATTGGTGTGTTGCCAAGAGGCAGTACAATTAATTCAGAAGCTTATGTCAACACATTAACAAAACCCAAGATGCGCTTCCGGCGACTTCAGTGCTATAGCATTCCAGGAGATTTTTTGCTGCAACACGATAACACTTGGTCCCATACAAGTCTTAGGACTGCTGAACAGATCGCAAAATGGGGTTGGACAGTTTATCCCATCCACCCTGCAACCCTAACCTAGGCCCCTCGGACTTCCATTAAAGGATGTCATTCATGAAAGACATTTTTAGGACGATTAGGATGCGATTCACATAGTGAAGCACCCGGCTGTGCTACCAGGACAAGGATTGGTACCAACACGGCATAGGCGGGACAAGGATTGGTACTAACACGGCATAAGCGCTCTTTTCACGCTGGAAGCCATAGAACAGGATGGAGATTACATGGAGAAATAGGGTGTGTTGATAAAACACCATTCGTTCATGTTTGTAATTCTCATTATGTTCGATAAATTGTTGAAGGAAGAAAAATGTGGTGCATTAGTTTCTGGGCAGCCCTCATGCTATACAGCGTTCATGGTGTCAGATGCATAATGACTGGACATAATTAATACTGTTAAGAAATATCCCAAGGAAGACTGGCCTTGAAGCAGAAATGAATTTGCTGAGCACTTGTTAACTACTAGAAAAATACCGTGGTAAAACAATTGCAGCCACTGTCAATGTAGACTATTTGTTCTGTATAATTTCATTACCCAAATAAAAATGGGTCACAGTAGTTAAGTTTTGTGTTACTACAAATGTGGACTTACCATATGTTGTTTGTGCCCCGACATTTCCCTATCCAAATAAATATTGGTCAAAATAGTTAATTGTGTTTTGTTATTCTTGTGATCCTTGACCTTTTGGTATCTTGGTAACTTTTTTCTGTTGTTGATATATTTTTGTGATAGTTTGTAACAAATGACAAAATGGAAAATGAATCAGTGGTACCCCAATCACTTCTATAAGTTTATTCTATTCCGTTAATTCAGATTTTAAGCAGGTCACCTGAGATGGACTGACTCATAGAGGGGTAATTGTACAGTCTAGGGTTAACCAGGGATAGCTAACCGAGAAATAGGCTAACCACGGGTTAACTTGAGTGCGGATTGTATGACACCATTTTATTCCCTGATTAGTTATTCCCGGAGTAGCATTCCCATCCAGTTGAGTTGGCGACAACTTAAGAGCACAATGGTTTTTTTTCACGTACGTGATTTCATATTTACTTTCGTTGTCTGCAGAAACCCTGTGTCTAACATGAGTGATAGGTGTTTCAGATCGCAAAATTGTTCGTCTGAGGATATTTTGAGGCTGCAGTGTCATTTAATGGAAATATAAGTGACAAACATTTAACTAAGTTTGTAGGATACTTGCATGTACAACAGTATAGCGATCTATTTTAAAATTAGTTAAAGGATCACACATTTGTTGTTTGACCAGTGAGAGATTGCTCTAGATTTCTGAATAGAGTATGGGGAAAAAAAATGTACAACAATTTCCACTCATAAACTGTCTTTCACAGATCAACAGAGCAGCTACAACTGATGTATGTGTTCGTTAAAAAAAGCATAAAGTTCAAAGTTAGTATCAGAAAATACAAATTAAACAAATGATTTCAGACTAAAAGTACACTATTCCAAATATGTGTGCCTAACTACGCCAGAGAACTGAAATAATTAACAAAACTGTCTCTTGTATATGTTGTCTAGTGTCGTATACATCCTTTCAATAATCCTGCTGGCTGACCCCTGGCCAATGCCAATGAAGTGTTCGATGGACAGAAAAAAAATCACCAGAGGCAAAATACTTGAGTGTTAGGTGTTAGTAGTAGCTGCCTCATTAGTGGGACAGAGTTATTTCTGAAAGAAAGAGAAAGAATGACATACAATTTGTTTGACAGCTCAAGAGAAATTTAAAAACAACTTGATAGCCACTCTTTGCACTGTTTCGATTATGTAGAGTTAATAACTAAAGATTTCCTGTAAGCTGAATGACAAGTACCTGTTTTTTTTTTTTTTTTTTTTTTTTTTTTTTTTTTTTTTTTTTTGGGTGACACATGGATAACAATTACTGTGTGATAAATATGGGTGTGGTTATGTGGATAATGTTAATAACCAAGAAACACAACAGGTATATCATGTAGCTTTCTTAAGAAGACTGACTTTCCTGTTAATTTTACAGTGATTAACCCGGCTTGAGTAAGCACAAATAATTTATATGTTTATATGAATAATTCTATGTGGTGTATAATTTTTTTGCTCTGAAGCTTTCACTAAAAAATGGAAAGCTGTCCCAATGGGAGATAAGTGTGAACAATATTCTCTGCTATAGATGTGGCTGTGTGAGTGGACATTAATAGTGTACTATCAATCTTTTTGTTACATTACTCATTCATAATAAGCTGTCAATTTCAGGAAAGTGGTACTTCACAGAAGTGAAACATAAGATATTCTGGTTTAAGTCATATTCAGCTAGCTACTATCTGAAATAGAGGAGGACACTGAAAATAACTTTATATGCAAAGAAAGATAAAAACATAACATTACAGTCACTCCTTCCCCGTGCTAAGCTATGTGGATTCATTTACTAGATTCCAGGTCTGCTCCTATAATGTACATACATACACTCCTGGAAATGGAAAAAAGAACACATTGACACCGGTGTGTCAGACCCACCATACTTGCTCCGGACACTGCGAGAGGGCTGTACAAGCAATGATCACACGCACGGCACAGCGGACACACCAGGAACCGCGGTGTTGGCCGTCGAATGGCGCTAGCTGCGCAGCATTTGTGCACCGCCGCCGTCAGTGTCAGCCAGTTTGCGGTGGAATACGGAGCTCCATCGCAGTCTTTAACACTGGTAGCTTGCCGCGACAGCGTGGACGTGAACCGTATGTGCAGTTGCCGGACTTTGAGCGAGGGCGTATAGTGGGCATGCGGGAGGCCGGGTGGACGTACCGCCGAATTGCTCAACACGTGGGGCATGAGGTCTCCACAGTACATCGATGTTGTCGCCAGTGGTCGGCGGAATGTGCACGTGCCCGTCGACCTGGGACCGGACCGCAGCGCGACGCACGGAGGCACGCCAAGACCGTAGGATCCTACGCAGTGCCGTAGGGGACCGCACCGCCACTTCCCAGCAAATTAGGGACACTGTTGCTCCTGGGGTATCGGCGAGGACCATTCGCAACCGTCTCCATGAAGCTGGACTACGGTCCCGCACACCGTTAGGCCGTCTTCCGCTCACGCCCCAACATCGTGCAGCCCGCCTCCAGTGGTGTCGCGACTGGCGTGAATGGGGGGACGAATGGAGACGTGTCGTCTTCAGCGATGAGAGTCGCTTCTGCCTTGGTGCCAATGATGGTCGTATGCGTGTTTGGCGCCGTGCAGGTGAGCGCCACAATCAGGACTGCATACGACCGAGGCACACAGGGCCAACACCCGGCACCATGGTGTGGGGAGCAATTTCCTACACTGGCCGTACACCTCTGGTGATCGTCGAGGAGACACTGAATAGTGCACGGTACATCCAAACTGTCATCGAACCCATCGTTCTACCATTCCTAGACCGGCAAGGGAACTTGCTGTTCCAACAGGACAATGCACGTCCGCATGTATCCCGTGCCACCCAACGTGCTCTAGAAGGTGTAAGTCAACTACCCTGGCCAGCAAGATCTCCGGATCTGTCCCCCATTGAGCATGTTTGGGACTGGATGAAGCGTCGTCTCACGCGGTCTGCACGTCCAGCACGAATGCTGGTCCAACTGAGGCGCCAGGTGGAAATGGCATGGCAAGCCGTTCCACAGGACTACATCCAGCATCTCTACGATCGTCTCCATGGGAGAATAGCAGCCTGCATTGCTGCGAAAGGTGGATATACACTGTACTAGTGCCGACATTGTGCATGCTCTGTTGCCTGTGTCTATGTGCCTGTGTTTCTGTCAGTGTGATCATGTGATGTATCTGACCCCAGGAATGTGTCAATAAAGTTTCCCCTTCCTGGGACAATGAATTCACGGTGTTCTTATTTCAATTTCCAGGAGTGTATTATCATAAATATGGATGGGCTTATGTGGGTAATACTGACAATTGTGAAACACAACTATGTTCTGTACCTGAGGAGGTATGATCATTTCTTCAAAACACTAACTTTCCTGTTACTGTTGCTGTGTTAAACTTGGCTTGAGTAAGCACAGATAGTTCACAGGCTTCAATGAATAACAGTATTTGGGAGACAATATTTTTGCTCTGAAGCATTAATGGGCCTGTAATCCTAATATTTTCAATAAAAGGCAAAAGTTGTTCTGATGCTGCTGTGTTGTTTACAAAAAGGGCCATTCCTAAGAGAAAACAGAGTGGAACAATATTTTCTGCTTCTGAAATAATGCGGCAGAATGAAACTGGAACTGGAACACTACTGTTTTATCGGGAGGGGGGGGGGGGTGTATCTGTTGAGAGGCCAAACAAACGTGTGGTTCCTGAAGAGGGGCAGCAGCCTTTTCAGTAGTTGCAAGGGCAACAGTCTGGATGATTAACTGATCTGGCCTTGCTGTGCTGGTACTGCGAATGGCTGAAAGCAAGGGGAAACTACGGATGCAGATTTTCCTGAGGGCATGCAGCTTTACTGTCTGGTTAAATGATGATGGCGTCCTCTTGGGTAAAATATTCCGGAGATAAAATAGTCCCCCATTCGGATCTCCGGGCGAGGACTACTGAAGAGGATGTCGTTACCAGGAGCCCTTAATCGGGCAGGTAGGTTAGAAAATTTAAAAAGGGAAATGGATAGGTTAAAGTTAGATATAGTGGGAATTAGTGAAGTTCGGTGGAAGGAGGAGCAAGACTTCTGGTCAGGTGAATACAGGGTTATAAACACAAAATCAAATAGGGGTAATTTAGGAGTAGGTTTAATAATGAATAGGAAAACAGAATGCGGGTAAGCTACTACAAACAGCATAGTGAACGCATTATTGTGGCCAAGATAGATACGAAGCCCACACCTACTACAGTAGTACAAGTTTATATGCCAACTAGCTCTGCAGATGACGAAGAAATTGAAGAAATGTATGATGAAATAAAAGAAATTATTCAGATTGTGAAGGGAGACAAAAATTTAATGGTCATGGGTGGTTGGAATTCGGCAGTAGGAAAAGGGAGAGAAGGAAACGTAGTAGGTGAATATGGATTGGGAGGGAAGAAATGAAAGAGGAAACCGCCTGGTAGAATTTAGCGCAGAGCACAACGTAATCATAGGTAACACTTGGTTCAAGAATCATAAAAGAAGGTTGTATACATGGAAGAAGCCTGGAGATACTGACAGGTTTCAGATAGATTATATAATGGTACAACAGAGATTTAGGAACCAGGTTTTAAATTGTAAGACATTTCCAGGGGCAGATGTGGACTCTGACCACAATCTATTGGTTATGACCTGTAGATTAAAACTGAAGAAACTGCAAAAAGGTGGGAAATTAAGGAGATGGGACCTGGATAAACTGAAAGAACCAGAGGTTGTACAGAGTTTCAGGGAGAGCATAAGGGAACAGTTGACAGGAGTGGGGGAAAGAAATACAGTAGAAGAAGAATGGGTAGCTTTGAGGGATGTAGTAGTGAAGGCAGCAGAGGATCAAGTAGCTATAAAGACGAGGGCTAGTAGAAATCCTTGGGTGATAGAAGAAATATTGAATTTAATTGATGAAAGGAGATAATATAAAAATGCAGTAAATGAAGCAGGCAAAAAGGAATACAAACGTCTCAAAAATGAGATCGACAAGAAGTGCAAAATGGCTAAGCAGGCATGGCTAGACGATAAATGTAAGGGTGTAGAGGCTTGTCTCACTAGGGGTAAGATAGATACTGCCTACAGGAAAAATTAAAGAGACCTTTGGAGAAAAGAGAACCACTTGTATGAATATCAAGAGCTCGATGGAAACCCAGTTCTAAGCAAAGAAGGGAAGGCAGAAAGGTGGAAGGAGTAAATAGAAGGTTTATACAAGGGTGATGTACTTGAGGACAATATTATGGAAATGGAAGAGGATGTAGATGAAGACGAAATGGGAGATACGATACTGCGTGAAGAGTTTGACAGAGCACTGAAAGACCCGAGTCGAAACAAGGCCCCGAGAGTAAACGACATTCCATTAGAACTACTGACAGCCTTGGGAGAGGCAGTCCTGACGAAACTCTACCATTTGGTGAGCAAGATGTATGAAACAAGCGAAATACCTTCAGACTTCAAGAAGAATATAATAATTCCAATCCCAAAGAAAGCAGGTGTTGACAAATGTGAAAATTACCGAACTATCAGTTTAATAAGTCACGGCTGCAAAATACTAACGCGAATTCTTTACAGACGAATGGAAAAACTAGTCGAAGCCGACCTCGAGGAATATCTGTTTGGATTCTGTAGAAATGTTGGAACACATGAGGCAATACTGACCCTATGTCTTATCTTAGAAGCTAGATTAAGGAAAGGCAAACGTACATTTCTAGCATTTTTATACTTAGAGAAAGCTTTTGACAATGTTAACTAGAATACACTCTTTCAAATTCTGAAGTTGGCAGGGGTAAAATACAGGGAGCGAAAGGCTATTTACAATTTATACAGAAACCAGATGGCAGTTATAAGAGTTGAGTGGCATGAAAGGGAAGCAGTGGTTGGGAAGGGAGTGAGACAGGGTTGTAGCCTCTCCCCGATGATATTCAATCTGTATCTCGAGGAAGCAGTGAAGGAAACAAAAGTAAAATTAGGTATTAAATTCCATGGAGAAAAAATAAAAACTGAGTTTCGCCGATGACATTGTAATTATGTCAGAGACAGCAAAGGTCTTGGAAGAGCACTTGAATGGAATTGATAGTGTCTTGAAAGGAGGGTATAAGATGAACATCAACAAAAGCAAAATGAGGATAATGGAATGTAGTCGAATTAAGTTGGGTGATGCTGAGGGAATTAGATTAGGAAATGAGACACTTAAAGTAGTAAAGGAATTTTGCTATTTGGGGAGCAAAATAACTGATGGTGGTCGAAGTAGAGAGGATATAAAATGTAGACCGACAATGGCAAGAAAAGCGTTTCTGAAGAAGAGAAATTTGTTAACATTGAGTATAGATTTAAGTGTCAGGAAGTCATTTCTGAAAGTATTTGTATGGAGTGTAGCAATGTATGGAAGTGAAACATGGGCAATAAATAGTTTGGACAAGAAGAGAATAGAAGCTTTTGAAATGTGGTGCTACAGAAGAATGCTGAATATTAAATGGGTAGATCACATAACTAATGAAGTATTGAATAGGATTGGGAAGAAGAGAAGTTTGTGGCACAACTTGACTAGAAGAAGGGATCGGTTGGTAGGACACCTGTCTCAGGACTGAAGACCACAACAACAACCACCACAACAACATTGCTACATGAAAAATCAATGTTTAGAAAAAGCTGTTACTACAAATAATAACCATAACTGATGTGATTCTTCAATTTGGTTAAGTCTATTAAGGTACTGCTAAATAAAATAGAACAGTCCTTTCCACTACTGCAGGAACTGTAACATGTGCCAGATAAATAAAACTATTTTTGCATAAACCATCATTTTAATGTGCCTGATTTACATAAATAAAATGACGGAATTCACAAAGTACTGAAATAAAGTGCATGCTACTACAAATAAACATTATTATTTTAGAAAACAGAGAAATAGTCTCACCTGCCTCTCATATGCTCTAGTTTCTCACATATAAGATTGAAAAGAAAGTACAGCTTCCTTTGATAATCAAAATCTGGGTATAAATTCAGAATCAATTTCGTCTCATGAACAGTTCGAACAATCTCGTCACTGCTGTCTGCAACTGCATCTGTTACTATTCCTGCCACCTGGAAAACTTTTCCCGCTTAAGCTTGTTAACTGGTCAAAAATTAACAGTTAAGTCATCCGGAGTTTATTCTGTTGTTAGGGATTATTTTGTGTTTATATAACACATTTCTTGCATTATTCTGGGAATAGTGCTTAACCAGCTGCTAACTGAAGATTACACAACCTGCCCACAGAAAAAAAAAAAAAAAAAAATTACGTTCCTCAAATGTAGAGTGGTATTTTGCTCAGTTAAACAACAGCATATGTGGGCATACTGTAATGTTTGACAGGAGTATACTGAAACACTAGTTTGATTCACATTCAAAAATGGAAACTACAATAACTATAGATGTTCATCAGGATGTATTATAAATAACATACGTTACTCGCCATTAAGTTTTTGCAATTCAAAGAGTGTTAAAGATTGTCATAAATAAATGGACATATACATAGGAGCAATTATGCTTGCTTCTGTTTTAGCATTCGGTTGTGTAGTCATTTTTGCAGGCACATCTCTCATCTGTTGCAACCATTTTCTACTGTAAAGGTATCATTGTCTTTCTAAGCTGATCCTCTCTCCCTTCCTGAAACTGATCCACCATCCACCACATGTGCTTCAATGCCTTGATTCAAAGCATGCTACTTCCATCATACTAAGCCAGCTAAATAGCACAAAGACATAGTGACAAAAGCCTTAGTGGAAGCTGAGAACTTTTTGCTGAATGAGCGTGTCAAGGGCAGATGCAGTGATTGGACAGTTTTCTGAAAAACCAGCTTATTTAAAAAATGAACTTAACTGTCCTCCCCCAATGAATGTTAACAATAAAATGAAAGATATTCGAAATGAATTTGCTGAGTGCTTCCAAACTACTGCGCAAACACCCTGTCATAATAAGTAGTTACAGTACGCTTGCTGCAAGGTACAGCAGTCTTTCATTATTGAAATAAAAATTGGCCAAAAGATTTAATTACATCTGTACTTTTCTTTTTGGCTAATCCCTGCACTGTTGGTATCCTTGATAAAAAAAACTGTTTACTTCAGTTATTTTGTGGTGGTTTTAACAAAGGATAACAGAGAAAGAATCCACTGTATCCAGTTTCTATAATCATTGCTTTGATACTGCCCCCTTCTCTTATTTTGTGATCCTTTGATCCCTAAGAGTACGCAAGTAACAAGAGATACGGAGTGACTTAGACTCAAAATATATTTGCATCAGATCTACATTGCTACTTGTCGTTTGTTGTTACATAACAGCAGTGTGTGCTTTGTGAGCACAATTACAAGAATATCCTTAAATTATACTCAGATTCATATTAAAAATAACAAATCCATAGTTAAAATAGATTATTTGCATTACTAAAATGTTACTTGGGTCCTCAATAAAATGGTTTTACACATCAACCACTTCAAATGTTGACAAATAAATGGTCTGATGAGTTATGCTTGCTTTCAGTTTAGACACAAGTGTAGGTGTTCCTGCAGTTACCTCTTTTAGTATTTTACAGTAGGAAACTTGCAATTGTATTCTGGACAAATTCTCTTCCCTCCCCCCTGAAACTTGTGTCTATCCAAACATCACAAGTGTTTAATTACCTTCACTCCAAACAAGCTGCAACCCTCATACTAATGCAGGTAATCAGGACAAAAGCATTTAAAGCATAAATGTTAGAAACTGAATTGAAAGTCTAGTACAAAGCAAGCACCTCCCTATCTATAGTGCTCCATTTAGTTTGTGCCTCTGTAAGATACCTAGGAAATAATGCTAGTGACTGCCAAGGTCTGTATAGTTTTTACTATGCACTGCTACCTGGCTGGTGTTGATGAAAAGTCTGATAAGGGGTCCAGGTTTTGGATGTGTGAGCAATGTTGCATTTTCCAGTGCTATCTTCTTGTCTTCAAATGCTTTGGACGATTCCGCAGAGCACAAGAGTTTTCTGTTGCCATGTTTTTACTAGAGATAAGCAGATCGAGATGCTGCTTAACTGCTGTGTACGGTAAATGATGGCGGTAAAAATTTACTGTGCCCATACAATGCCTAAGCCCTTTGTATGTAGTAGTATGTGGTGTACTTTGAACAGCTAAAATCTTATCATGCAGTGGTGCCAGTCCACCAGAGAACTTGAACCCCGGGAAAGACATCTGTTTCCACAAACACACACTTCTCTGCATTAATTAGGGTTCCAACACCTTTAAGCTTTTGGAAGAGTTGGTGCAAAAGTTGTAAATGTTCTTGCAAGGATTTAGGAAAGACCAATATATCATCAAGATAGCAAAAAATAAATTGGTGATCACATAACACACTATCCATAAACCTCTGCCAGATCCAAGCGATGTTGTGTAAACCATATGGCACAAAACTGTGATAAAAACAGACTGAATGGTGTTATAATAGCCTCTTTTCACGTCCTCCTTGGCCATCAGAATCTGTGAGAATGCTTTTGCACAATTGAGGACACTGGAAACAAATACTCCACTGATAGCATAGTTAAAGTTCAGCAAATGTTAGATACTGGATGGGTTCTGCTGCTGTGCAAGCATTCAGTGCTATTTAGCCAATACACAATTTCCATGTACCACCTTTCTTTTTCATTCCTTGGATTGAGAGGCCCATTTGCTGTCTAAGACAAACATGATGCCTACAGATAACATATTATTCTTCTCCCTCTGTACTGATATAAAATTTCTCTGGAGGCAGGCAATGTATGTGATACAAAACAGGCTGCATGGGCAAGGTTTTGAGTGATGATGCATAGTGTGGCAATGTAATTGTTTCGCTTTGAGTGGGTCTGTCAGTGCACAGGAGTCATTCAACAACTATGTGCAAATAGCATCACTAGAAATGGCACATAGTTCACCTGTCATGGATACTGTAGCAAAATAATCAGGTAGCTTCTTGCATGCCACACACAGATGTGGTGCACATTTCTGAAGTTTAAGTCTTGTGAATCCGAAATATGAGCCATACAACTATTCGTGTGGGCTATGATGGGACTCATGCACTCATTGCAAACTGGTGCAGTCACTGTGGCAGATAAACAGTTGTTAATCTTAGTACTGAACAACAGCCATTCACTAGCTCTGGAATCACTTTGAAAAATTTCAGAAAGTCAGCTCCTAAGACAGAGTTGCTGACAAACCTTCAAGTAGGTAAAAAATTAGGACATAAGTCTAAAGAGATCTCAGGTGCACATATGAATTGATGTGTGTGTTGAAAGTATGATAAGTAGCCGACATCAGCTCACAATACAGATGCCATGGGACCCAAATTGCATCTTGTATTTCTGTCCAACTGGAATGTCTGAATGCTACTACTGTAGCATTAGAGCACTGCAAACAATGAATGTTTCTGTTCTTATTAAAGTTTTCATTAGAAAAATTGCATGGCACTGCACATTTACTAACTTTGCATCCGAACTTTGTGTGGAGCCAAAACCAAGTAATCTTATTTTGTGCAGTATTTGCATAACAAAGTTCAGTCCTCTATACACATGAGATTTGCTAGCAGATGTAGGCCTGCGCAAGAAGTTGCACAAACTGGTATCAGTAACATTGACTGTGGTTGGCATGCATGTTTCAGGACCGGTAGCATCGACACTCGATATGTGCATCCCAGGGCCGCACTTGTAAAACGAAGGAACTTCATCATGAAAATTCTCTTCCACGTAGCTAGCCACTGTATCAGCCTTCTTCGCAAGTTCTGCCAAAGCCAGATTAGTATCTCCCATCAGCATGGAGGGTAATTTGTAGGGAGTTTGTTAAGGCACATGGCGCATAATGGAGTTTTATGTTAGATTTTCATGTGCAAATAAGTGTACTTCCCTTAAAACTTCTCAAGGTTTCAGTTGCACATAAGTTTGAGGTGAAAGCAAGTTTATTAAATTGTTGGCATTTTGTTCCTGGTAACCATACAACTTGGTCTTTGGCATCCTTGCATACACAGATTGGTATGTGTGTGGTAAATATTTCTGTAAAATATATTTAAAGTAGAAAGAATCGTTGCAAATTGATTTTAAAAGAACCTAATGCATAAAAAAATTATACATGTCAGATGGCTCAGTGCAAACATAAAATAGCTAAACCAACCTTCCTATAACACCCTGAAATCTACTCCTTAACAGTTTAGGAAAAAGTTCAAATGATGTGCAGGATTTTAGAATTTGTAACAAACAGCAAACATTGTCACCTAACATAGAACTTCAAGACTGTCAATGTTATGATCCTAAATTTGCTGTTTCGTACCTCCACACAGTGTTTCCCACTGACACACAGTCCCTTACGACCTTAGTACAAATTTCCAGTTTCCACAGACACACAACTCTTCTGATAAATTAACTGCATACTGGGGGTTGTATGTATTACTGCAGTAATAATTCATTCATGTATTTGGCTCTTGAATCAGTTTTCCCACTCTTCACACTTTGTGTTCAGATATCCTGTAAAATGAAACTTACTTCCATTGTTATTGTAAATTAAGAAGCCTGTCCTGAACATCCTGGGTCATCTTCTCTGAAGAGTAATTTTGTGTAAAAAAAACCTAAAAGGCACTCGGCTAAGATGACATATATATTACTTTCATCATTCTTTGTCACGGCTGAAAGCAAGGGGAAACTACAGCCGTAATTTTTCCCGAGGACATGCAGCTTTACTGTATGATTAAATGATGATGGCATCCTCTTGGGTAAAATATTCCGGAGGTAAAATAGCCCCCCATTCGGATCTCCGGGCGGGGACTACTCAAGAGGATGTCGTTATCAGGAGAAAGAAAACTGGCGTTCTATGGATCGGAGCGTGGAATGTCAGATCCCTTAATCGGGCAGGTAGGTTAGAAAATTTAAAAAGGGAAATGGATAGGTTAAAGTTAGATATAGTGGGAATTAGTGAAGTTCGGTGGCAGGAGGAACAAGACTTCTGGTTAGGTGAATACAGGGTTATAAACACAAAATCAAATAGGGGTAATGCAGGAGTAGGTTTAATAATGAATAGGAAAATAGGAATGCGGGTAAGCTACTACAAACAGCATAGTGAACGCATTATTGTGGCCAAGATAGATACGAAGCCCACACCTACTACAGTAGTACAAGTTTATATGCCAACTAGCTCTGCAGATGATGAAGAAATTGAAGAAATGTACGATGAAATAAAAGAAATTGTTCAGATAGTGAAGGGAGACGAAAATTTAATAGTAATGGGTGACTGGAATTCGGCAGTTGGAAAAGGGAGAGAAGGAAACATAGTAGGTGAATATGGATTGGGGCTAAGAAATGAAAGAGGAAGCCGCCTAGTAGAATTTTGCACAGAGCACAACTTAATTATAGCTAACACTTGGTTTAAGAATCATGAAAGAAGATTGTATACGTGGAAGAACCCTGGAGATACTAAAAGGTATCAAATAGATTATATAATGGTAAAACAGAGATTTAGGAACCAGGTTTTAAGTTGTAAGACATTTCCAGGAGCACATGTGGACTCGGACCACAATCTATTGGTTATGACCTGTAGATTAAAACTGAAGAAACTGCAAAAATGTGGGAAATTAAGGAGATGGGACCTGGATAAACTGAAAGAACCAGAGGTTGTACAGAGTTTCAGGGAGAGCATAAGGGGACAATTGACAGGAATAGGGGAAAGAAATACCGTAGAAGAAGAATTGGTAGCTCTGAGGGATGAAGTAGTGAAGGCAGCAGAGGATAAAGTAGGTAAAAAGACGAGGGCTGCTAGAAATCCTTGGGTAACAGAAGAAATATTGAATTTAATTGATGAAAGGAGAAAATATGAAGTAAATGAAGCAGGCAAAAAGGAATACAGACGTCTCAAAAATGAGATCGACAGGAAGTGCAAAATGGCTAAACAGGGATGGCTAGAGGACAAATGTAAGGATGTAGAAGCTTATCTCACTAGGGGTAAGATAGATACTGCCTACAGGAAAATTAAAGAGACCTTTGGAGAGAAGAGAACCAAGTGTATGAATATCAAGAGCTCAGATGGCAACCCAGTTCTAAGCAAAGAAGGGAAGGCAGAAAGGTGGAAGGAGTATATAGAAGGTTTATACAAGGGTGATGTACTTGAGGACAATATTATGGAAATGGAAGAGGATGTAGATGAAGACGAAATGGGAGATACGATACTGCGTGAAGAGTTTGACAGAGCACTGAAAGACCTGAGTCGAAACAAGGCCCCCGGAGTAGACAACATTCCATTAGAACTACTGACGGCCTTGGGAGAGCCAGTCATGACAAAACTCTACCAGCTGGTGAGCAAGATGTACGAGACAGGCGAAATACCCTCAGACCTCAAGAAGAATATAATAATTCCAATCCCAAAGAAAGCAGGTGCTGACAGATGTGAAAATTACCGAACTATCAGTTTAATAAGTCACAGCTGCAAAATACTAACGCGAATTCTTTACAGACGAATGGAAAAACTGGTAGATGCGGACCTCGGGGAGGATCAGTTTGGATTCCGTCGAAATGTTGGAACACGTGAGGCAATACTGACCTTACGACTTATCTTAGAAGAAAGATTAAGAAAAGGCAAACCTACGTTTCTAGCATTTGTAGACTTAGAGAAAGCTTTTGACAATGTTGACTGGAATACTCTTTTTCAAATTCTAAAGGTGGCAGGGGTAAAATACAGGGAGCGAAAGGCTATTTACAATTTGTACAGAAACCAGACGGCAGTCATAAAAGTCGAGGGGCATGAAAGGGAAGCAGTGGTTGGGAAAGGAGTGAGACAGGGTTGTAGCCTCTCCCCGATGTTATTCAATCTGTATATTGAGCAAGCAGTAAAGGAAACAAAAGAAACATTTGGAGTAGGTATTAAAATTCATGGAGACGAAGTAAAAACTTTGAGGTTCGCCGATGACATTGTAATTCTGTCAGAGTCGGCAAAGGACTTGGAAGAGCAGTTGAACGGAATGGAGAGTGTCTTGAAAGGAGGATATAAGATGAACATCAACAAAAGCAAAACGAGGATAATGGAATGTAGTCAAATTAAATCGGGTGATGCTGAGGGAATTAGATTAGGAAATGAGACACTTCAAGTAGTAAAGGAGTTTTGCTATTTAGGAAGTAAAATAACTGATGATGGTCGAAGTAGAGAGGATATAAAATGTAGACTGGCAATGGCAAGGAAAGCATTTCTGAAGAAGAGAAATTTGTTAACATCGAATATAGATTTATGTATCAGGAAGTCGTTTCTGAAAGTATTTGTTTGGAGTGTAGCCATGTATGGAAGTGAAACATGGACAATAACTAGTTTAGACAAGAAGAGAATAGAAGCTTTCGAAATGTGGTGCTACAGAAGAATACTGAAGATAAGGTGGATAGATCCCGTAACTAATGAGGAGGTATTGAATAGGATTGGGAAGAAGAGAAGTTTGTGGCACAACCTGACTAGAAGAAGGGATCGGTTGGTAGGACATGTTTTGAGGCATCAAGGGATCACAAATTTAGCGTTGGAGGGCAGCGTGGAGGGTAAAAATCGTAGAGGGAGACCGAGAGATGAATACACTAAGCAGATTCAGAACGATGCAGGTTGCAGTAGGTACTGGGAGATGAAGAAGCTTGCACAGGATAGAGTAGCATGGAGAGCTGCATCAAACCAGTCTCAGGACTGAAGACAACAACAACAACAACAGTCTTTGTCCTCAGGATCACATACAACCTTGTCTCATAAAAAATGATTTAGGCTAGGAGGTGAATACACTTGCACTATTAGGAAAAATGAGTGAACATCTAACAGCATCTGCTAACTTAGACCTTTGAGTGTAAACAATTATTAACTTGATATGCTGATTTGAAACAGTGTGCAGGTGAAAATTTACTCAAATTTTGTTACAGAGCATCTAAATTTCCCATAGAAAAATTGCCATGAGCTCATTCACTTAGATCACAAAAGGGCTGCTTCTGTGACCAACAATGTGCTAAAAAAACTGGTCAAATAATTGTACTCTACAGTTGTGCTTGTGTTGACATCATTTCAAACAAATATTATATCATGAAAACATTCCTCTTGATGGAAACATGCTCAGCATCCTTTGCATAGAGGCAGGGCAAGGGACTTTCCCTCAAAGTATGTCACCTATACCAACATATAACTTATAATGCACACCAGCAAATGAAACAGCTGTAGTTTGAGCAGCATCAAACACATGCCATAAAAAATGATGTCTTACAAGACTTACCAATGGCCCAGGTGTGAGAACTTAACATGGCCAGGTCCCTAAGAGTTAATACATTTAGAACTTTCAATGTGGAAGCTACACGAATTTCTCACTAAAACTGATATCCAGATATATCAACTACATTTTAAAATGTGGAACAGTGTTGCCAAGGCATAGAAGTTATTAAGTTCATGAGAACAAATTTTACTGCTGGCTTTTTTGACAATATCCGAATCAACTATGTTGTTAGGATAGATGTGCTACAGAAGTATCATCTGAAGGCTGTTAGCAATGAACCACGCCCTTTTTTTCTACTGTTCTGACTCTCTTTCTGATTTTTAACTTAACATTATTAACACAGGAATAGAAATATATTTCATATGTTCTAATAATAGCTTAATATTCTGAGGATATTGTATTGTATTCAATAATAAGAGAATTAACTCACGAAAGATGGCATCTATCATAATCTCAATGACAAGAATGTCCTTTGTGTATATTAAGGGAATATGCTCACATTTAGGTATCAGTATCAAATTATTTTACATTAAAAAACAAACAGTGAATAATGATCAATCATTAAAGGTATAGTAAGTTTAGTGTGTTTATCAAATTTACTTCTTGGAGCATCATACATCTTCAGATTTGCCAACTTAGTTGTATCAGCAATGTTAATTTTAGAGTCATGCCCCCACCTGTACAAATTTCTGTGGGCACACACAATCATCTAACAGTCTATTTGAGGGACAGGTAATCTCTTTCTACTAACAGTTTTCCATTCTAGATTCTCAGAGAGCAAGCCTTTTACATATTTCTTAGTGTAAAACAGGGACACTTATTCGAGATATATTTCTTTTCTATTCATAAACAAAACAAAATTTTAAGACGTCTCATGTATTGTTAGGATTAGCAGTAATTCTTAGCATGGCTTATGTGGAAGTCAATTATCTCTTTATTGGTAGTGCATTAGTGTTTACTAGTGCTTCACCCTCACCACTGAGAGTTTCCTTAGTTTCCACTGTGTTCCTTTGAGTAGCAACATATACATTCTCAGGTAAGGACTCTCACACATGAAGCACCACAGTATAACTAAACTGCATCACATGCCCGAGAGATTACATGTTAAAGGTTTCTCCCTGCAATAGCCATTCATCTCGTCAGCAAGCAACACACACCTAAGCTGAAGCTTCTATCACTTTCATGATCCAGATGGTTAAGTCAACATCCACACTAATGCACAGAATACTATCAAACCGGAATCATTCATTGCTAGAGCATACATATGGTTGACAATTAAGAAGATTCATAATGTGATCAGTTTCCAGCTTGTGAAGCTCTGTTCCGCCAAACCTGAATGTAGACCTTGGTTCCCGAAGGCACCATCAATCATTAGATGGAAGGAGCTGGGAAGGGTTAGTGCTGCTTAGGAATGCTGCAGAAGCAGTGTTTTTTCTCATCTTGCCATACAATATTTAAAATACTACTTCACCTGGCTTCTATCAGTATGAGGACTTTATTAGGTGTCAATATATATTGTGGTAGTAATAGAGATCCAATAGTACTAAAGCAGGAACACTATCCTGCTAGTATTTTCCATGGTAAAGTCACACCAATCTGAATCATAGAATTCTTCTTGGATCTACTAGCATTAGAAGCAGACAAATTGTCATATGCTAAATGAAACACCGTGTGTAAAAATTCCTTGGGCCACATTAAATAAGTCAACATATAGATAAACCAATCAGGAAGATAATTCTACATGTCTGCTCTTAGAAATATCTTGCATGGTGTTGATTTCAAAACTAACATGTTCACTTACTTTCATTTCCTATTGTCTTGTGGAATTATCTTTTAGGGCTATGCACCTAAAGTAGATAAAAGTATTTAGTCAGCTGAAGTGAGCAGTAAGAACAGTGTGTACTGTAGATAAATGCACTTCTCACAAAGGTTTGTTATACTCACTTATCAGAACATTTATCCTTATTGGTACAGTTATTCAATTGTCACTGAGATGTCATTTGCACAGTTGCAACAAAACATACAAAGTTGTCTACTGCTCAGTGTGGAGTTATTTACTCCAATGTAAAGTTGCTCAGAAAACTCTCAAACCAAGAAATTGGTAATCAACCAGTTAAGAAGTAAATTAAAAATGTACCTCATGAGCTCTCATTCTGCAAATCATCTCAAAGATTGAAACGTAGTCGTGTTCACAGTAAAGCTGCATGGCTAGTAGTAATGTATTGTAAAAAGAAATCTGCATTTACAGATATAGGGAACTATCATCTTTGGAAAAATTAAGTAAATATTAGCTGTCAACTATTTTTTTAAATATGAGCCCATTAATCGTTAAGTTTACAACAAAGACTATTTCAGCATTACACATATGATGTAACAGTATACTCATTTGTGGACATTTGTTGAACACAGTGAAGCCATAGTGTAGGTTCCCTGTTCTAGTTTGTTTGCTAGCATCATAGATCAGTGTCAAAAGCCTCTGACAGGTTTACAGAAGTGTAACAGCTTCATGAACCACTTTTATGAATTATATTATGGCAGATACTTTACTTCTGCTACATCAGAAGTCAAACAGTGCTCCTATTGTATCAGTAAACTTAGTCCATCTTTCATGATGCTGTTTTGTGAATGGCATGCAGGCCTGTATTTTCCACATTACCTTTCTTAGTAGGTGCACAACTTGTACGTACATTACTTAAAAAATCTGCACTGACTCAGTTACGTTAATTGAGTTTGCTGTTAACGCGCGGCTTCAGACAGTATGGAGACCAGCGTACTTTTTCCCATTTTTGAATTGTCTTCCTGACTTTTAGCTCTGTTGTGGGATGCAACATTCTGCTGGTTACTTTTTCTTCACACTTATTTTCTGTATTTATATTGCCATTAAAAGATTTTTGTAGCAGCAATACCCTCCTGTAACTTTCTTTGATTGATAATTTACATACTCAGTTAATAGTGTTCAATGTAAACAGATGTATCAAAGTCTCAGATGGTTGTCCAATATCCCCCCTCCCCCCTGTGTATTATTCAATGGCCCTGACTCAGTCATGACTTAAACAGCCCCTAAAAGAAAGCCCAACCAGCCTTGAACTGGTCCATAGCACTTTAAATACTTAGAAGACAAGGTCTTTAACAATAACAATACGAAAGAAGGATAGTTGCTACTCACAATACAGTGGAGATGCTGAGCCGTGATAGGCACAATAAAAAGATTCAAACAAGCATAGCTTTCGGCCATTAAGACCTTTGTCAGCAGCACACACACACACACACACACACACACACACACACACACACACACGTGTGCGCAACTTATACATCTGAAGTCTCAGAGAGCTGAAACTGTTTCAGCATCTCGGATATATGGTGAGTAGCAACTGTCCTCTCGTATTGTTACATTCCATCCTGTATTTTCCATTGTTTGGTCTTTAACAATAAACATACCTGTTACAACAACATTAAAGGTTATGCATTGGGTGTACATTATGTGATATCTGCTGCTGGCACCTTACACCATTTAACACATGAAACACACATTAAAAACTGGAACTGGAGCATTCACACTTGCCTTATGGGTATATTCAAAGATTAGACAATTTTATAAGGAATGAAGATGCTGAGAATGTTCAGAATTACCACAAAAAAAAAAATCAAGGCTCGAACAGGCAAGCCAATTTTCATAGCAGCAGCGTGCGAACAGTGTACTTTGTATACATGCAAAGAATAGCTGCCTATGTTACCATGGTAAACACACTTGAGCAAACTCACTGTTTAATCTCAGTTTAATTAAACAATGATAATATAAACTTACATTAGATTAGCTGAATCACTGTTTATTTAAATAATAAGGTAAACTTTTGTTATGTCACTCTCGCTGGTACAAGTGTTACCACACACTAATGACCATGAGAATGATTAAACAGTATAGTTGCATCAGGTCCCTACTAACCACTTATTTCATTACTAGTTATCTCATACATTTTTGTGTGGGATTGAACTGCTAGCTCAGAATCCAAGTCATTTTCTTGCATGGATTACAGATTTTTTCCCTCACTTAGCTTGCTGTTTATATTACATTACAGCTGCTCACTTAGATGTATGACAACAGAACCTATCACTGTTAGCTTAAGCAGTAATGAAGGAAATTGTAAGAACTCACCTGCAGAACAATGGAGTGGTACAAAATGTTTTTGTAACTGGCGCACTTTATACACAGGTGTACCCACTCGAGGATAAATTGTGAAGCCACGGATTTTCCAGCAATCACAAGGGAAAAGGTTTACTTCACTTAAACTCTGAGTATATCATTCATATAATTGGAGTAACTTTTAGCCTATACTGGAGCTCACTTATCCATTACAGCACATATACAACACTGCATGGCGTTCAAGTGCTATGTCTGAAATATTTTTAAGCCAGCAGTCTTACTTGATATTAATTTATCTTTCCTGCTTGATGCACAACTACACAAATTCTACATTACACACAAATTTTTGCTCTTCACTTGATATACAAAAATAAAGATGGTCTAATCATTAATTTGTATCCTGTCCTAATTTAACTTTCATACTTGACAAATTTAATCAAATCTGATGGCATGGCTGTCTTCCACAAAAGATGAAGGCTCTTGCCTTAACAGTTAAACCATAAGCGTTCACCTGACTTGAATATATACAACTGTAATCTGTTCAACACGTAAAAGAGAGAGAGAGAGAAGCTGAATACAGTACACTGAACCTAAAACACAAACAAGCCCACAGAGTGTGAAACATTATCAGTTAATGTTGAATTTCTTTAAATCTTGAGATTATTTATTCAAGATATTTCTATGAGTAACACAGAAGCAGTACCCGACTTGAGTAGATCACTTAAATGTACTCATTTATTTCATAATAGGAAGAAAAAACACTTTTAAACAAAAGCAATATTTATTATGGTCATATAAAATATCGCAAAAGAATATTTCTGCAATTAATAATCCACTTGAGCTCTCAGTCATTATAGTGCTATACATAACTGTAAATTATTATTCACAATCTGACACCTGAAATATTCATTGGCAGTTATCACCAAACAGTATTACAATTGGGACTGGTGACATTTTCCCCATAAGAGAAATACATAATTTGTGTGTCTACCACTGACTCTTGTTAAGCATTACAACCATCTGCTTTTCAGTGTTTTAGCTTATTACTAAGATCATCAAATGTTGGATCACTAATATTCAACATTAAGCTGTTTCCACTGAGAAAGACTTTATTTTGGGAATTGGCAATAGTTCTAGATATGCTCTGTGCAGCTCGAATTTTTCGTAACTTCAAGTATCCCGGGTTCTTTGCTACAGCCTGTCCCAACATTTTGGCAGCTTCTGCTTCACCCTCTGCTTGAACAATCTTCTGCTGTCGCTCTTGTTTTGCTCTCTCTACAACAAATGCAGCACGCTGGGCTTCTTGTTGAGCTACTTGCTTTGCCTCTACAGCTGCCGTATATTCCTTTCCAAAACTCAGTTCTGTAATTGAAACATCATCCAGAATGATATTGAAATCTTGTGCTCTTTCTGTGAGCTCCCTTCGAACAAGAAGAGAAACCTGTTGCCTCTGGGTGATTAGTTGTGAGGCATTGAACTTGGCAACAACACTCTTTAGAACCTCATTGCAAATAGATGGCAGAACTTTTTCATCATAATCTAGGCCCAGCTGCCTGTACATTATGGGCAAATTTTTTGCATCTGGCCTGGACAGCACACGCAAAGAAATATTAACCATCTGCAAATCCTTGCTTCCTGTTGGAGACGAAATTTTACGTGGTCGTGATCGTATGTCGTAAATTATAGGGTACTGGAACCATGGAATTCTAAAGTGCAGGCCTTCTGCATAAATATCCTTTTGAACACCACCAATTCTGCTGAATATTATGGCCCTGTGACCACCTTCAACAGTATAGAGGGACTGAGACACACCATATGCAGCTGCACCAGCTGCAGCTAGGATCTTCAGTCCTGTTCCAACACCTTTGGGACCCTTTCCAAAGCGACCAGCCAAATCACTTAGCTTACTCTGTGCCATTATTACAGTTTAATTCTAGGTCAGTCCTGAGCTGCTGAACCAGAAATCTCTCTTAGAAGTTAAAACAGCCAGTACCTGAAACAAGAAGGGTTCGATAACCATAGAAGATCCTTAAGCAATACATATACTGTTTGTTGCAATCATTAGACAATATCAAATATTCTTACACACACACAGGGAGGGAGGGGGAGACCTTAGAGAGAGAGAGAGAGAGAGAGAGAGAGAGAGAGAGAGAGAGAGAGAGAGAGAGAGAGAGAGAGAGAGAGACCTTACAGTAAAGTACATTTATAAAGCCTATTTTCAAATCTTACTCCACTGTGTTTTATATTTTGTTGATCTAATGTTACTATGCATTGGGCCAAATAACGAAAATTTGATTACAAACGTCAAATATGATACAGAACAAATTTCACAACCTACAAGACATAATTTTCACAACGTACGGAACCAACTTAAAGGTGGTTGGAAACTAGTATGCTGTGACAAACGGCAGAGTGCATACTGATACAATTAAATGCATTTTTTTTTAAATCTCAGTGACATAATGCAATAAGTATCCCAAAGAATCCCCAAAATAACGAAAAGGCGATGTACGAATACATATGAAATCTATAACACAACGACGGCCAATATGGTTTGTAAGTGAATTGCGTCGAGCCCCCAATAACGTAAAAGGTGATGCAATGGGCAGTAAGTCTAGAACTACAAAACTTCTTCCCACGAAAACCAAGAGGTGTCCCATGAGAATAAATGAAACCTAGTCTACCTGATGGGTACAATGCATTCCTAAAGATAAGCTCGAGTCTGAATCCATTTCATAGCGTCTATGACAAGTACTTTTCTTTCGCAGTGACAAGTAATTGGAAATGTGTGTAATATTTTAAGCGCAGTCGACTATCACTGAACAACTAAAAACTGCTAAGGTGCAGTATCAAAACAGACATAACCTCTATTCATAGTATAATAAGAGGCACCACACAGTATCGAACAGAGAGCGCTAGATTGCTTACGCACATTAAGCGACAGCTGCGTCAGACACAAAAAAAGCTATCAAATAAAAACGGACGATCACACTTCCAAATCTTGTGTAGTTGAAATAACGTTTATAGATTACTTACAGGCACTTTCAGTACATTCGCTATTCCCCAGACCCTACAAATCTCACAACCAACACCGGGCCTAAGGCGGACATCCAAAGGTGTTACATAATACAGCAAACTGTACGTAAACTCTCGGTATTTTGCATCAAAGATGTAAGTCCATGAGTCTCCAGACGGAGAGTGTTTCAGAAGTTGAATTATGAAATCCCGTATTTAGGAGAAAAAAACTGCGAATTCGAAACGCACTGAGTGTTTTACTTGACATTTCGACTCCTACAATGACCATCAAAGCGTCAATTGTTATTTCCACGCGCTGCTATGCAATAAGTTGATTTTTTTCGTACGGTCCAAAAAAAAAGAAACCCACGAAAACGCAAATTTAAGATATGAACAGTGTCTAGACTCTATCTATTATTTTACGTAAAGTTCGCAACACACACACACACACACACACACACACACAAAACGAAGGTTTCGCCACAGCTAGTTGCATCCTGTAGTTACAATGCTGCAGCATGTGTGAACTCCCAGTTTGGTGTGGCGTAGCTTGTCACACAACTTTTTTCATTTCACAAAAGCTTGATTTTGGTTGCACTTCTTTACACCACTCTCCTTCCACCACTGCTCTCTGGTGGCTGCTATTCGAACCAAGGGCATTTTATAGCAGTTGTCGTGGTGTAATTGTTGCTGTACTACTGTCGATTTCGGTGTGTTTTAATTTCATTACTGAAGAAAGTCAAAACAATGATCGGCAGGTATACTTTTGCAGCCTCCAGCGGTACATGAGCGACAATCTAATATTACTGTTACATTTTTTGTATCAGTATGTGTGTGTGCGCACACACATTATCCGGAAGCGAATGGCGCATCCCTCAATCTTGACAGATTTTTGTATGAATAAATGAATAAACTTAATATGCAACCAAAAAGAGAATTCTACCGACCTCGTGGTTTGTGAGATCAAGCATTATAAAAACTAGTTATTCAGCGAACACAACAAGACTCTAAAATCTTGGAAGAGCTGTTGGTTAGTTTCTCACAGTAGACAGCATCTTCTTCTTCGAGAGGTATATCTTTTATAAATGTGTTTGTGGACTGACTGATCCCTGTGCGAAATCTATTTTCATACACAACATCTCAGTTTCTTCTTCCTTGTATTTAACTCTTGTCACAGCTCTAATGCCATAACCTGCACAACAACATTAATCCCTATCCATATGGTTTCAGTTGGCGCAATATTGAAAGCTCTGCAACTGAATGAATTTGTGGCACTCTATGTTAAAGATAGTTTATGGTACCACTACAGAATGCTAAAACCAGTGATGTCACATAGTCATGTGTCTGAATCTAGCGTAAAATGGCCTCTAGATCATCAGTAATAATTCGCAATAATATTGTGCAATATTGCTAGAACTGGGGCATTGGATATAGACTTATAACTCATCAGAACGAGTGCAGCGAAATAAGAAATTGTGAACATTAAATTGTTGGAATAAGGGAAGCTATATTTTAATATTTGTGATTACACAAAATTAGTGCATTACAGGCAGAGATCTACTACTCTCTGTGCAGTATACTTGGACGCACAAAAACACATACACACGAAATACACACCTGGAAATGGAAAAAAGAACACATTGACACCGGTGTGTCAGACCCACCATACTTGCTCCGGACACTGCGAGAGGGCTGTACAAGCAATGATCACACGCACGGCACAGCGGACACACCAGGAACCGCGGTGTTGGCCGTCGAATGGCGCTAGCTGCGCAGCATTTGTGCACCGTCGCCGTCAGTGTCAGCCAGTTTGCCGTGGCATACGGAGCTCCATCGCAGTCTTTAACACTGGTAGCATGCCGCGACAGAGTGGACGTGAACCGTATGTGCAGTTGCCGGACTTTTTAGCGAGGGCGTATAGTGGGCAAGCGGGAGGCCAGGTGGACGTACCGCCGAATTGCTCAACACGTGTGGCGTGAGGTCTCCACAGTACATCGATGTTGTCGCCAGTGGTCGGCGGAAGGTGCACGTGCCCGTCGACCTGGGACCGGACCGCAGCGACGCACGGTTGCACGCCAAGACCGTAGGATCCTACGCAGTGCCGTAGGGGACCGCACCGCCACTTCCCAGAAAATTAGGGACACTGTTGCTCCTGGGGTATCGGCGAGGACCATTCGCAACCGTCTCCATGAAGCTGGGCTACGGTCCCGCACACCGTTAGGCCGTCTTCCGCTCACGCCCCAACATCGTGCAGCCCGCCTCCAGTGGTGTCGCGACAGGCGTGAATGGAGGGACGAATGGAGACGTGTCGTCTTCAGCGATGAGAGTCGCTTCTGCCTTGGTGCCAATGATGGTCGTATGCGTGTTTGGCGCCGTGCAGGTGAGCGCCACAATCAGGACTGCATACGACCGAGGCGCACTGGGCCAACACCCGGCATCATGGTGTGGGGAGCGATCTCCTACACTGGCCGTACACCTCTGGTGATCGTCGAGGGGACACTGAATAGTGCACGGTACATCCAAACCGTCATCGAACCCATCGTTCTACCATTCCTAGACCGGCAAGGGAACTTGCTGTTCCAACAGGACAATGCACGTCCGCATGTATCCCATGCCACCCAACGTGCTCTAGAAGGTGTATCAACTACCCTGGCCAGCAAGATCTCCGGATCTGTCCCCCATTGAGCATGTTTGGGACTGGACGAAGCGTCGTCTCACGCGGTCTGCACGTCCAGCACGAACGCTGGTCCAACTGTGGCGCCAGGTGGAAATGACATGGCAAGCCGTTCCACAGGACTACATCCAGCATCTCTACGATCGTCTCCATCGGAGAATAGCAGCCTGCATTGCTGCGAAAGGTGGATATACACTGTACTAGTGCCGACATTGTGCATGCTCTGTTGCCTGTGTCTATGTGCCTGTGGTTCTGTCAGTGTGATCATGTGAATGTGAATGTGTCAATAAAGTTTCCCCTTCCTGGGACAATGAATTCACGGTGTTCTTATTTCAATTTCCAGGAGTGTATATTGTTTATACATTTTCGACAAATTTTGTATTGATGGTTGGCTCCAGACAGAATATCGATATTGTGCAAAACAAGTGTCAAATCTTGGATGTAAAAATATGGTGGATATGGAAACCAACCGTTATCTGGCTCTTAGGGCTTCGAGTTCATTTGATGCAAAGAGGAAGTGTTGATGGATGAAGGAATGGTATAATAAGAAAGTAAGATTGACACATGAAAATTTACTTAGTGGCTTGAGGATACGTGAGTGAAATGATTATTGAGGTGAAGGATGGATGATCACTAATGTGATGTACTTTTGCAAATGGTTACACAAATAACAGTGATTATATCTGCATAATATTTATATATTTAGATTCAATTTGGAAAACAAGAAGTACACACACTTTATTTAAACTGTGCTAAAATTTTTCTTGACCTCTCAAAAAATTTGAGGCATCAAAACAAAAGTGTTGGCTGTAGTAGCTGTCAACACAGCAGACTGCTTACCGAAGGGGCCCAGGTTCGATTATTCAGCCTGGCATTGATTGATAAAGTTGTTGCCTGTCGTCCTGAGGGATATAATGTCAAATTCTGTCTAACTGACACATTAGATTGTCAAAATCCCGAGCTGTTTGGAGAGCCCTGCCCATAATGCTCCAAACACTCTGAATTGGGGAGAGATCTGGCAACCTTGTTCGCCAAAATAGGGTTTCGCAAGCACGAAGACAAGCAGCAGAAACTTGAAAATAATTGGGAAAATGTAATTAATGTTTATGGAATGACAGCATTGAAAGTAAGAGCATATGTAGAACTCTGTAGGTTTCTAATTACTGACAAACGGTAGACATTTATGACAACTGGATAATACATAAAAATATTCGGGCAACAGGGCACCAACAACTCTGCATTTTTGCCAAATTTATTGAAGATGACAAGTCAAAAATGGTGGCCATATATATGGCAACATCGCACTGACGGGAAAAATAGGTCATTTGAGCTACCTTGACTAACCCAGCTCCACACCTATCCCCCTCTCCTCTCCCCCTCCCCATCCTCCCAACCCCTCCCCCCACCGTCTGGAAATTGTTGGGAAAAGGACTCAGTCTGTTCTCGGCTGCTGGATAGGATGGGCATAAGACCATTCCATGTACAGTGTGGTGTATTGTTTGTTTAAACAATTTGAGTTGCCATTTCGGTCATAGAGTATAATTACGACTGCCCCCAACTTTCCCTATACGGAAGGAAGTCACAGAGCATTCAAGCATACTTAGGATAAAGTTAGTGATTGAAAGATCTCCCCACATTGTCTTTGTCCAACACTCTCTGAAAAACTGTTTCTGTTTTAATTTGCAGCCAACCAGAAGTAGACCACTACATTACACGTCTTGTAAAGGAACAGAGTGAGCCGAGTCCATAACTGCTGTTCAGTGAACACTGCTCTGCACCAGTCTTACTCATGGGATCCTCCAAGTGCACAAGATTTCTCCAGATGCGCTCACATCGTGGAGGTTTGCACCTCTTATCGGTGTATAGTAGATATGAGGGTGTTGTGATTATACAATAGATGGCCAAGAAGAAAACTTGGTGGTTTTATGCATGATGGAGCTCCAGACAGACGGAATTTGAAGCATTTTATGTGAACCAACTGCACTATCAATTATAAAGTATTGTTCTAGTTTCTGAGGTAAGTACCAAGAAGGTACTGGTAAGGGAGAAATGCTTATGGAACATAAACACATGCCATTTAATGAAGTACATAAATTTCCAACGTATGACATACATCCACTTCGCAAGTTTTCTATCCCACTCAGTTTGGTGGCAATCTTCAAGAAGATAAGACTACTTCCTTCTACATCATAGAAAAAAAACATAGTCTTTATGATATAAGCACAATGCAGCCATTTGGGAGGACGATGGTCCAATCCCACGTCTGGCCATCCTGATTTAGGTTTACCATGATTTCCCTAAATCACTCCAGGCAAATGCCAGGATGGTTCCTTTGAAAGGGCATGGCTGACTTCCTTCCCAATCCTTCCTTAATCCGATGAGACCGATGACCTCACTGTTTGGTCTCTTCCCCCAAACAACCCAACCCAACCCACAATGCAGCTTTCCAGAGGTGTATAGCACCCGCTACTCACACCTGATCACAGTTCAGAAATAGTGCTACGGTCGCATCAGTACTAATAAAATGACCGTCAGCAATTGAGAATGCCTCTTACAAGGAAACAGACAAATGCATAGCAGTTGTGTTTGACTTGTGGAATTCCACACCATACTGCCATCTGTGAAGCAGATGAATACACAGGGATTGCAGTACCTCACAAACACCTGCTGCTAACTTAGAATCATCGTGGTTGTGAAACTGAAGATTCGATTTATGCTTAAGATGCAGCAGGAGAATAGAATAAACCGTATAAATCTTCGTTCATCTAGAGGAGGGTCCCAGGACAGGTTTTCCATTGATGGACATGTTTCATCGTCACACATGAGTTGGTACTCCTCTGACAACTGTGGTATGGAGAGGCTTTCTGTTATCGATCGTAGGTAGATAGTGTACTAAGTCACACACAGAAGACGTAATGTATACAAGTCGAACGCAGGTTTCACTACACAGCTGATACGCCCTGAGAGAACAGCAGAAATAAATGGTTAAATGTGTGATAAATGACCTGCAGCAACACCTCCTTCTCCCTACCTCGTTACATTCCACTTTCTATCATCTTTTAAGGCAGATACAAATGCATTTAGAGACAGGTTGTTCTCTTTTCCACGATAGCAACAAAGACAGCAGTCCATCTTGCATGTATCACTGTTACTGCAATAGACATGCAGCACAATGTTGTTAAAAAAACATACACAACGGTTTGTGAGGTAATTGTTAGCTGACACTGCAAGGTCTTGATTGGTGGAGAGTACAGAGAAGCTCATTGAAGATATTGTTTGTTAGGGTTTAAAACACCTAAACAGACCTGCTGAGGGTCAAATATACAACTCATTCTGTAATTGTATACTGCTGTCCCATAGCTGGTAATACAACGGTCTTTAGCTAAGGACACTGTATAAAAATCTATAAGGTGATTGCTGGTAGCTTTGGGGCCACACTTGGGCTTGTGTACATATATAAATTTATTATTCTACATATGGTGGTCATCCACATTAAATATTCTGTTCCAGGCGTCTTATCTCTATCGACAAAAATGACTGTTCCCCTGTATCCCAAAGCGTCCATGTTAAATTTTTCTTGTGTTCATCTTGCTACCACATACTTGTCTCCATGTACAAGAATTTTCCTGCACCAAGCAGAAGACATGCAGGTACTCCTCCAATTTCCCAACATTTCGGCGTATTTTCACTCAATGTATATGTATTTTCCATCAATTTTCGTAATTTTATCGATTTTTTTCACTTCTACCCATGTGATCATAACATCACTTCTCGCCATGTATTCTAAAATTGCTTGTAAATGTAGTATAGTTGTCAAGAACTAGCGCAAATGCACTATTTATTTTTGGTTGGATGGCATAGTGTAGCACTTACTCGAATGCATCCAGTCACTTCCAACCACATATTCTATAGTTACATGGCATCTGCTCTGTTTTCTGCATGTCTGTGGGTCTGTGCGTGTACCTTGGATGACTCAGGGAGGAAGACTTCGCGGCTGCAGATCTGCTGCCAGCTCCATGTAGCGTGATAGGTGTGCAGGGGAAATAAGGCTGGAGCACTTCCCAAATGACAGGAAGTGTGCTTTCGTTTTGGGGGGAGGGGGGGAATTAGCGCAAGCCCGAGATTGCCACTGCTTATGGCTTCTCAGGCCCTGGCCAGTTGGTGCAGCCTGGCAACTGACCCAAGTTGCGGGCTGGCAGATGGAAGCATGCTGTGTGTCCTTAAGTAAAGAGCGTTGTATTACCAGCTGAGGTACTGCTGTATACAACTAGAGAATGATCGCATTTTTAACCCTGTGCAGGACTGTTTAGGTGTTTTAAACCCTAACATACAGTATCTACAATGTGCTTCTCTGTACTCTCCACCAATCACAACCTCTCAGTGTCAGCTAACAAATACCTCACAAACATTTACTGTACGTTTTTGAACAACATTCTGCTGTACATCCATTGAGGTTATAGTGATACATGCAAGTTGGCTTCTATCTTTGATGCTATCCTGGGAAAGAGAACAACCTGCCTCTAAATTGATTTGCATCTACTTTAAAGGATGATAGAAAGTGGATGGAGTGATCGATTGAGATGGGAATGTAACGAGGGATGATTTAATGATAGGCTGATGATGCGTTTTAGAGAAAGGGAGATGTTGCTGCAAGTTAATTATCACGCATTTAACCATTTTTTCCCTGTTGTTCTCCCTGGATGTATCAGTTGTGTGGTGTAACCAGCGTTCGACTTGTATACAATTACGGCTTTTGTGTGGGACTTTGTGTACTATCTACCTGCAATAGTTAACAGAAAGCCTCTCCATATCACAGTCATCAGAGGACTTCCAACTCATGTGTCATGATGAAACATGTCCGTCAATGGAAAATCTGTTTCAGGACCCTCCTCTGTTTAACAAAGATTTATTTGACATACTCCATTCTCCTGCTGCATCTTGGGAATACATAGAATCTTCAGTTTCATAACTATGGTGATTCTAAGTCAGTGGCATGTGTTTGTGAGGTAATGCAGTCCCTGTGTATACAGCTGCTCGTCAGCCTGGCATGTAATTTCTCACGTCAAACACTACTGCTATACGTTTGTCTGTTTCATTGTAAGACGCATTCTCAATTGCTGATCATCATTTTATAGTACTGATACGAGCATAGTATAATTTCTGAACTGTGATAGGGTGTGAATAGCAGGCGCTATACGCCTCTGGAAAGCTATACTGTGCATATATCACAACGACTCTATGTTTTTTCTTTGGCGTAGAAGGAAGTAGCTTTATATTCTTAAATTTTGTCACCGAAGTGAATGGGATAGAAAACTTGCAGGTTAGATGTATATCACATATTGGAATTTTATGTCCTGCATTAAAGGGCATGTGTTTATGTTCTACAATCATTTCTCCCTTACCAATACCTTCTTGGTACTGTCCTCAGAAACTAGAACAATACTTTGTGATTGATAGTGCAGTTGATTTACAGAAGGTGTTTCAAACTCTGTCCATCTGGAGTTCCATCATGCATAAAACCACAAGTATTCTTCTTAACCATCTGTTGTATCATCACAACATTCTCATATCTACTATACACCGCTGAGAGGTGCAAACCTCCTCGACATGCGCGCATCTGGAGAGACCTTGTGCACTTGGGTGGCTGCTGTGAGAAGGACTCTTGTGGAACAGTGTCTGCTGAACAGTAGCTATGGACTCAGCTGGTTCCGTTCCTTTACGGGCTATGGAATGTAGCACATATAGTAACCTAGTACTTCTGGTCAGCTGCAAATTAAATCGGTGACAGGGTTGCAGGGAGGTTTGGTCAAAGACAATGCAGGGAGATCTTTCAATCTCTAACTTACCGAAGAAAGTGAGAATGCTCTGTGACTCCCATCCGCTCAGGAAAAGATGGGAAATCGTAATCGTAAATCATGCATTATGAACAAAGTGCTAGAAGTATGTAGATAACCTAACATCATCAGTAGAGGACGATGTCTAGTATAGTTAGCGAATTAAAAATGAATGGACAAACTGCACAGTAATTTGTTTACATTCGCAAATCTAGTATATGGTATTTGGAATGCAGTGGAGGGGTGGTTTCACAGCAATACAGAAGTTGAGAAGCAGGCTGCCATGTCATTGGTTGGAAAGAAAACCAGAAAAAATCGGTGAAATTCCTGAAATTGATAGCACTATCATCTGTGATGATTATTAGTGTACATTTCCATATATCGATGGCGTCATTTTCATCTCATCCAACCAGTTGTACGTTGTTGATTATCACATAATAGTTGATTAAAATCACTAGTTTGAGATGGAGAGAGAGTCTTTGTGGGAGCAGCACCTTCCAAGGGGGGGGGGGGAGGGGGTTATGATTGCATATGTGACTGCAATATTAGCTAGCAGTCGAAGTGGAATACAGAGACATTTACTGCCCTGTCACTGTGAAACTGAGATTAAATGTGAAGATCATCACATTCAGACAGCTGTTTGGAAACTCTCCACAATGCCACAAAACTCTTCCATTTTCCATATATTGTGATGTCTTCTGCATTTTTATCAATAAGAAACACCACCTCTGTGTTTTATTTCTATCATCCCGTGGTGTTGTGGGAGCAGCAGCATAATTTATGCCATGCCATGTCTAGTTTTCTGCGAGAGGCAATGGATAAAAACATGTTAATGTCAGATTGGCACCTAACACAGACCTTGAAGTCATGGTGGAAAAACAAAATCTACAAGCTGTAGTCTTATATTGCTTGAATGTGTTACAGCAGGAAAAATAATGTATCAAACAACACCACAGGCACCCTCTCTTGTGACTGATACTCTGTAGAATATGGTCCTCCTACAGTACAGGTGATGAAACTTCACACTGGTGTGTGCAAGTGACTTCGATCACTGGCCACCTGCTCCATTGGACCAGTACATGTATATTTAATGGAATCACCACATATGATCAATGTTAACATGCAGACAGTATTTGTTTCCCAATATATCAGAAGAGAGACATATGGCAAAATCTTATCGAGATCTCTATTGCATGATGTTAGCAGAGCTTTTTTTTATAGTTTGTAGTTTTTCTCTGCTGGATGGTTCAAAATAACTGTGATAGAGCGAATGTTTGGGTGAAAGACATGAATGCACCCTGAGGGATGCAGATCTCCTTTGAACCTGTATGCAGTTTGGTGATCCACTATGAAGGAGTAACAAAATCCTTGTCCTTCTTCAAGTTCCTATAACTGCTTCCACTGTCTTTTCTACTACCTTGTGTTACAGGAGGTAGCTTCATTTGGCCCTGGCCTTGCACACTGTGCATGGTTCGTGGAGCTACGACATGTTACCATTTCCACTGAGTGGGCAAAACATGGTCCTGCCACATTAACTCAGCTCACCCTGTTTCTCCATGGGTTGCAGAACGTGGTAGATGTAACACTCTCTGACTTGTGCTGTGATCCAAATTAAATTGGGACTATTATATGCTCCATTCTACAGGGAAGACAGGGTAGAGACTGAGGAACAGTTACAAGACACACAGGGACTGTCTGAAACCACATTGGAGTTTTTGCTGTGTGGAGTCCTTAGAAGATACATTCAAAAAAGATGACTCTTTTCGAAATGTGAGAGTGACACAAATGTGATTCACTAGTAGCTGTAATAATTATAAGACATCGTCATAGGATCCAATGCAAGTACGTGGTTGAATGGAGAGACTTGATTCCACATCACAGATAGCGTTTCTGCCATAAAGCGTAACACTACAGATCTGAAAAACCAGTGTATTGGTGATAGAATTTTGTACATTTCTTACAGTTTCAATCTAGCGTTGCACTTTCTTAAGTGATTCGTCACATAGCACACCATCTACAGTATGTGTTCATTATCAACGAACCATCATCTTCTGGTTCCTTTAACCCACTGGATATACTGCAGAACCTCTGACTTGGCATCGAGATAGAAGGGTGGTTGTATAACGAGCTTATACTGCCATTGAGGTGCACCCTCGCTTTCGGTCTGTTAGTACGCACTCAAGCAATCACTGTTTATATTCAGAGTCGAGCTATCCGTGTGGAAGACCACTTCATTCGGAGGCAATACCATATCTCGATTTATAAAGTTTGTATAGTTTTTAACGTGGATATGGTTAGTGATACTTGTGTGCATCTATAGAAATAAGACCACTTTTTATGCAGTGTAACAGTAACATAGTACTTTTAATAGCTGCTTGCTTATAAGACGATTACGTCTTTCTTCCTAAGATAAATTGGTACCACTCGCGAGAAAAACAAATGAGACCTGTCCATCAATCGCAGATTTTCGCTCAATATTGTTTGGTGTCATCAGCATTCAGTTATTGGCGAAGCATTATCTTTAGTATCAGATGTGTGATTGATTCACTGTGATCAACGGGCTTGTGAAGTATGTGTTGGGATGCTAAGTTACTGTGGGCAGTGTTCCGACATGTCCACTACGATCTGTAACATTCAGTTGTAATTACACTGATAAATATGTGGCTAGTTTCCTAGGACGATTCTGTCTGTTGTGCAGGGCACGTGGTAGAGGTAGCTATTGGCTAGAATGACTTGACGTTTCCAGCTTACGGTATGAGCCAACGTTGAGCCGCCTGAACTGGACAGGCTGGGGTATAAGGTGCAGCTGATCTTACTGTGTTGCCCTGTAAGAGTGTGAATAGCGAACTAATAGTCAGTATGTGTTGGGCAGCCATCATGATCGCATGTGTTGCGAGAATTTTCAATGGAAATTTGAGAAGATTCACTATTGGCGAATGTCTGCCCTGGACAATTATTCCCTCCCACGTAAATTGACCGGTTGACTGCTTGTGCTGCCATTCTACATCTTTCCCGTCTTTATTTGGTTGAGAGAACATCGACTATGATGTGTGGCGTGTGTATCTAAATGGTGAAAATCAGGTGGAAAGGTCATTTGCTGGGTCTTTAGACATGAGAAACACATAAGATTATAAACATTAAAACCATAACTGACTTTGCGAAGTACACGGCTGTTTGGAATTTGTTGTAGAATTGACGGCGGTTTGCGTAAAAAAATAATTACGAGTGGAACTACCAGTTTCCTTTACTTTCGGGTTTTCACATAAAGATTTTCGCAGATGAAATAAGTTTCTAGTCACTCAGTGGATTGCAGCACATCCCACATAATGACCTCACTAAAGTTTCAGGATTATAGAGATATAATTTCCACTCCTTATCTTCGGAATTATGCCGTGCAAATGATCGGAAGCGTACTGCTATGCGTTTGAGATCGAGAACTATAGCGTAAATGGTATGATATTCTGGCAAACAATTTGAAAATACGTATGTTCTTGTGATCCCAGGGTCTGGAGATGTTCACAGCTCGTAACAAGAACCGTGGCAGCAGGCAAGGGGTCGTAAACGGTACCATCAGTGGACGCCTTTGAGCTGGGGAAACCAGACCAGCCTTTGTACACCAGTTCTGAGAGTGGCTGCTGTCCATAGAGTGTGCTTTGATCACGCATGGGGTCAGTTGTGTGGGGGACAACTCGTGACCGTTGGCTACGATGAACGACCGAGCGACCTTATGGGAATTATCTAGTGCTGCAACTATATGCATTGCATGTGCTTATGTTCGTTTTGGAATGTCTGTCTTTGCGATATATGTACGTGCGTCTGGTGGTCGATAGCAGTAGCGGAGGTAAGTTCACACTGCCTTACACTCCATTGTTGCCAAATTTATTCAAGATGGCGGCGATGACGTCATCCAAGATGGCGGCCTGTAGACTTGGCAATAGTATATACATCATCTAAGATGGCAGATTTCTGGCGGGAAGATTGAATTGTGGTAGGAAGATAGGTCAATTGGGCTATCTCCAATAACCTAACACTCCAGAAAAAAATTGACGCGAAATTCAAATTTCAGCAGGATAATGCTCCAAACCACGTAAAAGGCGGGAAAATAGACCAATTGGGCTACGTCCACTAACCTAACCCCCAACCCCCTACAAAACAGTGGGAAGTTCAAATTCCAACAGGATAATGTGTCACTCCTAAGAAAATAGCTGGAAGATAAGTCACTTGATGTTTCATTGCTAATCTAAGAAAATCGCGGGGAGGAGGTCAATTGCCTACCTCCACTAACCTAAATCACCCGACCGCCACCTATTCCTACAAAGTGGCACCAACTTTTAATTTTGGCGGTAAACAAAATACAATTCACATATCTCTACCAAGCTAACAAAACGGCGCGAAAGAAAAGACACTTGTACTAACCTCAGTCACCAGACTGCCACCACCTCCTAAGCATTCCTTGGAAAAGGACTTGGACGTAACACTTTATTTAAACAATTCCATGCAGGTGTGTTCACCATAAGGTCAGGACTCCAACTACATCTACAGCTACATACATACTCCGCAATCCACCATACGGTGCGTGACGGAGGGTACCTTGTACCACAACTAGCATCTTCTCTCCCTATTTCACTCCCAAACGGAACGTCGGAAAAATGACTGCCTATCTGCCTCTGTATGAGCCCTAATCTCTCTTATTTTATCTTTGTGGTCTTTCCGCAAAATATAAGTTGGTGGCAGTAAAATTGTAATGCAGTCGGGCTCAAATGCTGGTTCTCTAAATTTCCTCAGTAGCGATTCGCGAAAAGAAGGCCTCCTTTCCTCTAGGGATTCCCACCTGAGTTCCTGAAGCATGTCCGTAACACACACATAATGATCAGACCTACCAGTAACAAATCTAGCAGCCCGCCTCTGAATTGCTTCTATGTTCTCCCTCAATCCGACCTGATAGGGATCCCAAACGCTCGAGCAGTACTCAAGAGTAGGTCATATTAGTGTTTTATAAGCGGTCTCCTTTACAGATGAACCACATTGTCCCAAAATTCTACCAATGAACTGAAGACGACTATCTGCCTTCCCCACAACTGTCATTACATGCTTGTCCCACTTCATATCGCTCTGCAATGTTACACCCAAATATTTAATCGACGTGACTGTCAAGCGCTACACTACTAATGGAGTACTCAAATATTACGGGATTCTTTTTCTTATTCATCTCCATTAATGACTTAGCATACACGGCCACCACCATCTGTGATGTAATCCAAGATGGCGACACCCAGTGTATTCAACACTAGGTCAGACTCCAACTGACTTGGTACACAGTGCCATCGCTAGAGGACGCCACCGTGACTTTAGATCATGACGCAAGTACCGTTATTCAAGATGGCTGCACCCAGTGTGTCTACCACCACGACATCCACAGTCTACTTCAAATAGATGACACCAGAGAGCACCATCTTCATGTCAGAACATGATGCATGTACCGTTATTCAAGATGGCTGCACCCAGTGTGTCCACCACGTGGTGTAAGATTGTACACTTGGCCTACCACCACTAACCTAACTCCATCCTCAATAAAAATCGCGCGTAGTTCTAATTCCAACATGATAATGCGTCACACCTAAAAAAATCGTGGGAAGATACATCACTTGCAGTTTCGCTACCATTCTAATTGTAGAAAAGAAAGGATACTTGTACTAACCTATCCACCCGACCGCCACATCCACCTAGGAACCGGTGCCAAGTTTGAATTCTGGCGGTAAAGAAATGTCGCTTCTGCTTCCGCTACCAATGTAAGAAAATTGTTGCTAACGAAGCTCTCCACCACAACTAACCTAAGTCACCAGGCCGCCACCTCTTCCTAGGAGTGGGTCGAAAAAGGACTCAGCTTACACTAAGCTGATGGAGATAGGAATGAGTGTAATTTATATACTTTGGAGCAATTTATTTAGGGGTGGAGTATATTTATCACAGAATACACGCTCTTATATGTCCCACAGCATACAGACCTGGAAACTACTCCTACATAACTCATGTATAAGGCTCTACAAACACACTTGCTAATTGTAAGCTGTCAAAAATAACCCATTGCACCGTCTACAGACATGCGAATCACTCCTAAATACTGAAACACATTTACGTCGAGATAGCAAAACAAATCTTAAAACATAATAATGATAATCATCCATCTAAAACACTCTGGTTGCCAATTGTCAACTCTCGAAATCATACACCAGTCATTATTTAAACAATTAGAGGCAGCACAACAACCAAGTGTATTCGCCACTGAGTCCATAGCCCAACTGACTTAGTTCATGTCGATGGCACTAGAGGACTCTGTAGTGATCCAAGTACCTTAATCTAAGATGGACCCACCTAGTGTGTTCACCACGAGCTGCAGACCCAACTGTCTTAGTACATTTCGTCGCCGCCAGAGGACGCCACCGTGACACCAGCTGATCACGCAAGTACAATTATCGATGATGGTGGCAAACAGTGTCTTCTCCACAAGGTCTAGTACTCAGTACCACCAGCAGAGAACGCCGTCTTCCATTTTATGACGTAAACCAAGATGCTGACGGAAAACGACCCAGCCTGCTCTGGGCTGCTGGGGAGAGCAAGGATGGAATGCACTCTATTTATTTTCAAACAACTTATTTAACTAGGGAGAGTAAGGATGGAGTGCACTCTGTTTATTACCAAACAACGTATTTAATCATAGAGTATATCCATGACATTGATACAAACTTTCCACCCTAGTGTGCTTGGCGTCACAACACACAGTCTGAAAAGATGCAAACAACTCCTAATTTTCCGAAATAATTTCAGTGCAGACATCCAAACTGCTCCTAAATAATACTGCACAATGATGTGTAGACACGCTAAGTACTCGTAAACTGTTCAAATAGCGCATATCAAGGCCTACAGACCCGCTCCCAAAACATTGCAATCAACGGGCGCAATCACAGTCCACAGCACCCTGTTCATGGAGTACACAGGAGGTAGCGATAAGTGACGTAACCCTCAGATGTCAAACCATGCACAGCCCCTGCTCGGCTTCTGCAAGCATGAGGTGGTGGCACCTCCCATTCATACGTAACATCAGAGAAATTCCTATCAAAATACGTGTTCACTACACACATGTGCTGTTGTGACTGGGCGGCAGCGCAACCGCGAGCTGCAGCCGAACGTAGGCCACAGTTGTATGTAGGCGCCGTTAATGACTGGGCGTTTATTTACAGAGTGCGCACTCCAAGCACAGCCGCGTGCTGCGGTCCGGCGAAGACGCTGCAGAGTTGTGTTCCACAAGAGCAGCACCTGCTTTTTGCTTAGCGATTCTAATGGACCCTACGTCACGTTTGACTAGCGTTTCAGCGCGCTTAGCTACATACTACCGCAAAGTGAGGCAGCCGCATCTCGGGTGCCGCGCATGTCGTCGAACAACGGCGAAAGTTGCATTCCAATCATCGCTCACGCAAGTCTCTTATGCCAGGCATCTCCAGGTGCCAATTGTCTCTACCACTGAGGGCAGGGTGTGTTGACACACACACACGTTTAACAGTACTTAACTACCCAGCACCGCTCTCGCCTCGCCACGAAACCTCTACGTGGCGACTCATTATCTAAAACGTTCTCAACATTATTCTTACCTCACAGCGCTCTTTATAAAAATAACAACCTCTTGGAAATTGTATAATGCCCCATACATAGTTAACGCTCGCTTTCTAGATGTCTCAGGTTGTGTGCACGGAAACTCTTCCCATATCACAACCTGTTTACGAAAATAACATCGAATCCCCTCTTCCCAACGCCCCTAACGTGGTATCCTTCCAGCTCTCAACATACGCTTACATTCCCGCGTATATCTCATCACAATCAACCGAGCATTCTGATTTGCTCTTATCGAATTTACCCGTCGAATTAGTGATGCAGACGGTAAGGAAGGACGATCCACTTTTTCTTTCTGAGGCTTTCTGTGCTTATTTTGGACAGATGCTAAATTGCACTGACCGTTAAACACGCAAAATTGCCTGCACATTATCAAATATATACCATATATTACACATAGTGTAAACCGCACTCACTAACTTTAAAATACAATATATGCATATTCTACACAAACACCACAGTTATCTTTTATATCTGTACAGCACCTGAAAAAATTATCTTCTGCCCACACCCACACTGCCTATATGTCAAGATGCTCCCCAGTCCTAGGGAAGCACTGCCATCCTGTTCTTTCTTTCGCCAGACTTTACACTCAACAGTAATAAACTATTTTACACTGATTACCATTTTGCAGTGACAGCTAAACACCGCAATGTTTTCCACAGGTCATCAAATACATACCAGACTCGCAGGAATATTGGAACCCCAAACCGATCTCCATCCAGGGAATATATCACCGAGTACCGTCTCGATCTAGTAAGCATGCAATTCATGAAACTTCCTTTAAAGCTGTGAGTACCGGGCGTGAATCGTGCTTCGGTGGCTCAGTTGGTAGAGCACTGACCCGCGAAAGGCAAGGGTCCTGAGTTCGAGTCTCGGTCGGGCACACGGTTTTAATCTGCCAGGAAATTTCATATCACCGCGCACTCCGCTGCAGAGTGAAAATCTCATTATGCAATTCATATCCCTCACCATACCAAATCACCCCCTTCAAATCAGCGAACCAAAGCCACTCTCAGAACTGATGTGCAAGGAGATTGGCGTCCTCCCGAGGCACAAACGAGTTTCCGCTTTCATATTCGCATTTCTACAGACATCTCCAGACTCGTCTATTACAAGAACACCCATATTTGCGCTACAATATTATACAATTTTAGCTGTACTTCTCGATATCAAGCACCAAGCAGCTTCCTACCAATCACTCACCCAACATAATTCTGGACATAGAGACTGGGAATTATTTCTTTACAGAAACTAAACTTAAGCTACGTGGAGCCTACTCTAGACAGCTCAATAACTAGAAACAAACAGGCACTCCAACCTCGTGATAAAATCGGTAAATTTCGTTTAACGAACGTGGTATGTGACTGGTATTTGCAACTCCCTCACACTGCTAGATATTTATCCAGTATGTGTAAGGTATTCTGTCTAGACCATGTCAGAGGCTCTGTTATATATCCACTGAGTTAAAGGCGATGACTGATTGACAAGGATCACAAACAGTAGTAAATCGTATGCTTATTGAGGTTGTAAGAAATGTACACTAGCTTTTCACACCTCAGGTGTTACGCTATCCGCTAGAAATGATGTCTATGATTTGGAATCAGGTCCTCCCTTTCAGCCACATACATGCTCCGGATCACAGTCACAAGTGAGTCATACCTCTGGCGCTCTCATATCTCGAAACGAGTCACCTTTCTCAAACCTATCTGCTACAGTAAAAATCGAACATGGTCTTAGCCATCCCTACACATCTTGCAACTGCTTCCATTTCTACAGCTTTGCGCATGTGATCATGCCATTTTAAGTTTGAACTGAGCGGAAGTCGGACAAAGCCATATCCACCACCTTCTGCAGTCTGTCTAGAAACAGATCGAAATGAGTTACTGCGACAGGGCCGTGTTTTGACCATTCGGCCGAAGTGCGCACATTGTGCTGCGTTCCCAAACTACATACAAGTATTACAGATCCACGTCCTTTCAAATCTATAAGCCCAACATCCTATCACCGTTATTCTGTAACCCCCCGCTCCCCTCCCCCAGTAGACAAATATTTACAACTATAGAAGCTCAAAGAACTTCATCCGATATAGAACTCATATAGACGCCATTACTCGCACGATGACACAAAACTGCGTTGGAAGTCTAGCGTGGAGAGAGAGAGAGAGAGACAGAGAGAGAGAGAGAGAGAGAGAGGGGGAGTTAGAGAGAGAGAGATTTCGCAATGCTTCCCAGAATGGCACAGCGTGCAGCCCTCCAGGAACTCCTCACGGCATACTTCGCCCATAACTGAATTTACCACTCTAAATGCTGCTGCTACTGCTCCCTGTGTCGAACAAACCTATTAAATACTCACTTATAGAAATACTACAGATAGTAGTTTAAGGTTTCATCACCTCTACTCTAGGCGAATGACCGTATCAAACGTACTATACTGTAAATCGCAAGAAACGACCACTGTGGCCCTGTTTAGTTGTTTGAAACATTGTTTTCTAACGCGCTTTGTATACTGCCAAATATTTCTTTTTTCTGCCACGACTTCGACCTCTATGTCAGATTCTAAACTGGCATTAAGACGCTCTGATCCACGATCTCTCACAGAAAACTAGACATCTCACTATGTAATTCATATTCTTACCATGGATAGCATAACAATGAATGATTTTTAAATAAAACACACTTACTACATAAGGAAACTAGAAGACTTTGGCAGCGTTTTGGAGAATTCCCAAACTACCGTGTGAAAGTCTTTCATGACCTCTACATTTAAATTCATATGTCGCCGTGACCGAACAGATGATGGCTCGGCTTTCCACTTCGTGTTATTCGTAATTTTGCACTCATGTACGCGATCGCTGTTTAGCTGTTAGCAACCACCAGAAGTTGTCTGCCACACACAAAACTTCTCCCCCAACTCAGACAAGCTATGTCACTCAATCACTGTGTGGTAACCGATGCACGCATGTGATGGATAAGACACCTTCGATGTACTGCGATATTAAGCAACAGACTTGATAGTGCGTAGAATTTTACACTAAGTTCAGCACCAGCCTTTGATGCGACTGCATGGCCTCGAATTTCAGTATCACAGCTAAACCGCCCCTTTTACATCACTTTGCGAGTATGATTGCGAATGTGGGTAGCTTACTGTGCAGTACGTGCATTCATTGTTAATTCTCGAACCTATACATGATCAAAGTACATCAGACAATGCTCTACATATTTGTAACACTTCGAGCATAGTGTTAATTTACGATCTATCTCTCAGAATATGGGAGTCACAGAGCATTCTCACCGTCTTAGGGTGAAAGACCAACCTCACACAGTCATTGTACACGACACCATGCAGCACCGTTAGAGACTGAATCTCCAAGCGATCAGAAGAAGAGCGCTACACTCCATTTCTCATGAATGAATATAGCTCTCCAAGTCCCAACCCATCCAAGTGCACGAGATTTCTGGAGATGTTACCAAGTTGAGGAGGTTAGCACTCCTTATCGATGTATTGTAACAGATTTCAAAGTACCGCAATGTAATAGCATACAGTTAAGAAGAACATGAAAAGACTGCTTTTTATATGCGATGGAGTTCAATTTGAATTGAGTTGGACACGTTTTTACCTAAACCAACGAAGCTATCAACTCTAAATGATTGTTCTAGAGTCTAGGATCTGTACTTGGAAGGTATTGGTAAGATAGAGAACATAAAAACACACACGCTCCTAAGACTACAACGTTTTGGACTTAAAAACTGGCTCTAATCTTAGATCGAAAACCTTTCCCCTCCTATCAGACATACATCCTTAATCACAGTTTCTCGACCCTGAACTATCTTATCAAATTGTAAAACATTTGCTTTGCATGATACCAGCGCAGTATAGCTTTGCGGAGACGTATAGTGTTGACTGTTCACATCCAATCATGGTTCAGAAATTATACGTTCCCTGCAGAAGGCCTACATAAACAAAGTACCACTCTGCATACAAAATAAAGACTTATGTCCATCCTATCCAGCAGCTCAGGACAGATTCAGTGCTTCCCCCCCTCCCAATTTCCAGATGGTGTGGGGGTTGGGGGAAGGGGAGGAGTAGTGGGGGAGGGAGTAGGGGGAGGGAGTAGGGGGGCGGGGTGAATGTAGTGGAGATAGCCCAACTGACCTATTTTCCTGGCAAAATTTTACTTCCTGTCCTGACTTCTATGCGACAGTGCCACATCTATGGCTGCTACCTTTACTACGCCAGCCTGAATAAATTTGGGGGACAATCTGAGCTGCCATCTTAGGTTCTTTGCAGGTTCAAATGGTTCAAATGGCTCTGAGCACTATGGGACTTAACATCTGAGGTCATCAGTCCCCTAGAACTTAGAACTACTTAAACCTAAGTAACCTAAGGACATCACACACATCCATGCCCGAGGCAGGATTAGAACCTGCGACCGTAGCGTTCGCACGGTGCCAGACTGAAGCGCCTAAAACCGCTCGGCCACACCAACCCGCTCTTTGCAGCTGACGCTGTCGTTTATCGACTAGTAAGGTGTTCAGAAGATCAAAACAAATTGCAAAATGACTGAGAAAAGATATCTGTGGGGAACGAAAATTGGCAATTGACACTAAATAACGAAAAGTGAGAGGTCATCCACATCATTGCTAAAAGGAATCCGTTAAACTTCGGGTACACGATATCTCAGACAAATCTAAAGGCCGTAAATTTAACTAAATATCTAGGAATTACAATTACGAACAACTTAAATTGGAAGGAACACACAGAAAATGTTGTAGGGAAGGCAAACCTTAGACTGAGTTTTATCGGCAGGACACTTTGGAAATGTAACAGATCTGCCAAGGAGACTCCCTACACTACGCTCTTCTGTCCTCTTTTGGAATACTGCTGTGCGCGGTGTGGGATCCTTACTAGATAGGATTGACGGAGTACATCGAAAAAGTTCAAAGAAGGGTAGCACGTTTTTTATTACTGCGAAATAAGGGCGAGAGTGTCACTGAAATGATAGATTTGGGATGAACATCGCTAAAATAAACGCGTTTTTCGTTGCGGAGGAAAGTTCTCACGAAACTCCAAGCACCAACTTTCTCCTCCGAATGCGGAAATATTTTGTTAACGCCGACCTACATAGGGAGAAACGATCACCATGATATAATAAGGGAAATCAGAGCTCGTACAGAAAGATACAGGAGTTCGTTCTTTCCGCACACTATACGAAATTGGAATAATAGAGAATTGTGAAGGTGGTTCGATGAACGCTTTCCCATGCACTTAAAAGTGATTTGCAGAGTATCCATGTAGTTGAAGATTAGATTATGTAAACTCGGCAATTCTTCTTCTCTAATGCTTGTTTAATCTTACAGGCTGTACAATCACTCCTGAATCCTGGGCTCAGGTGTGTAGTTCTGGAAAGGCATACAGTTCGGAAAACGTGCAACCATATTGTTCTATCACAAAAGAAAAGGTTGCCATATGCCAGGTGTGCCATCATCGTGTCAGGTTCGTGAGACCAGGTGCATTCTTCGAAAAGAAGGATACAGGTGGAAAACTTGCCAGTAGGATGCAGGAGCGCGATAGATCAACCTCACCTCTTTGTTTGCTCCAGAAACGACAGTGCTGCGAACACAGTGTGGGACCCTGCTGTATGAGATACACATTATATCCTAAATCCCTGGGCATGCACGTGTGCAGTCTGTGACAAGGTTGCGAAGAAGCACAATGTGACATGCAGATTATCATAATGGAATTCTTGAATTGCCAAATTGTTGAAATATAAACTTCTCTCCTATTTCTGCTTCAGAGAAACTGCTTAAATAAATAATAAAGACTCTGCTCCACTCTCATTGCTCAAATAAAACACCAACCATATCTGCTTCAGCGTAACTGTTCAAAATGCTACACTGTGAGGTGTAACATCTTCAGTCTAGGGGGTATCAAGAATTTTTATAGTTAATTTAAAAATATTTTTCTTAGTTAAGTTTTCACTTTCGATACCCATGTAATTACTCTTGTGCCCATGTGTCGAGTAGAATAATCAGTTCAGCAAACGAGCTTTTCTCCTGGTAAAGGACGTTGACAGACAAAACTCCCCACACTGCATCTGACGAGGAGAACATGGCTAGTGCCATAACTTGATTTCCCAGAAACTTCGCTCAATAGAAGAGGAGCTAAAATAAGTGAACATGTATCTCGACTTATCTGTAAACACTCGACCATTTATGAGGAAACTACTGTCAAAGTTAACGACGTAATTTAGATGCTTTTTGTGTGCATTACGCTCAGCCTAACTGGTGGCATAGTGGCTAGCATCGTAGCCTCTCAATTTTGCGTCCCGTGTTCGAAATTCCATTTTCATATTTATTTATTTTATTTTATTTTTTATTTAGCTATCCATGTCATTACAAGGTTACTACACGAATATTTCTTAGCAAGTAAGGGATGCAAGTGCTGGGTTTCACAATAAGTGCCACACATTTGTTATGTAATATAATTGTGGGTATCCTATTTTCATGGGTTACAGTCTTCTTAAATTCTCATGTTCTTATATCAGTTCTTAATTATTATAATTTATTCTTATCTTTATTCTTCACGAAGATTTTCAGCATTCCCTCAGATGATACCAATCGTAGAAACATTCTGAACACCACCAGAATCACGCGAAGGCATATTTGCTACAACGACATTTCTTCGTATGAATCACAGTCGGGAAAGAAACGTTGTTAACACTGGTGAAGATTTCATGCGTTAGCAATAATGTCGCGGCAAACCACCCATAACGGATAACTTTTGCGACAACTGGCTCTTGCAACAGCTTATGAGTCAAGAAACGCTACAGGGATTTCATCTAAATCAATTTAACATAATTCTTCCATTCATTTATTGTTTCTCTTTTTTTCTTCTGTTTTTAAATTCATTCACCAGACATACAATTAGTAGACGAATATGTACAATGTTATTTAAGTATCCACTGGAAAACATTCATTTAGTTATCTTCTACAGAGGTGGGTAGATAAATTAAAAACAAAAATAAAAAAATAAAGTAATGATCAGGTTTTAAACATAGAGCACAAATGTTTGTCCAACGACGCTGGCTACTGTGCCACAGCTTTGTTTGGACTTAATAATCGCTAAAAAGCGTACACATTACTTCGAAAACTTTGACCGTCGTTTTCTCGGAAAAGGTCGACTACCTGTGCACAAGCTACGACAGGTGTTCACTAATGTTGCCTCTTCTTCCGCTGAGTGAAGTTCCTGGGAAATCGGATCATGGTACTTGCGTGTTCTCCTTGGGGGTGACCAATGAAGAGTGTAACAGAGGAATCACAAGCCAGCTGTAGGATGCGACAGAGCATCGTACGAAATACGGATAGTCTCTGCAACTCTCAGCTCAGCATGATGTCTTATTGCCTCTTCTCTGTCTTGAGTTTTCTTGGACTTCATTCCGTTACCAAACGACATCTCATATGACCATTATTACTGCCCAATGGTCTGTTATACAACCCCAGAGTGCTCCTGACTGTATTGCGTCTACTGGAAAAGTGGAAGAATATCGACTTCTAAACCTCCTGTTTTATTTACACCACTGCCTTTGGATGTATTTTCTCCTGGAAATTTCTGCCGTCACCACTTTGCAGTTTTACAGATTTGTATCAGATGTTTTATCTCCCCCCCCCCTTTTCGTCAGTAAGGGAGACTGTACGTTTTATGGCAATCTTCGCCCAGAATTAGCTGTCAAAACTAAGTGGGGCAGAAAGGCTGGAGCTTCACTCCAAATACCGCTGCCTTGTCTCTGTCTTTGGTGGCCGCTGGGGTGTGTGTTGAGGTGAGCGCATTCCAACACCATTCGCTCATAGATAACAGTGAACCCGCTACCTGCTGCCAGCCACCTGCTGCTGGTCACCCAGTTCATTTGTTGCCCTGTGTTGTGCTGTCGTCAGTGCTGTCCCATCTCATCGCAGTCTGCCGTTGTGCCACCCTTTGCCTGCCACGTGGGTCCTGTGATCGTTACACAGGATCACCTGTGACGTACCGTGTCACTGTCACCACTTGCCACATCTAATGCAAGTGTCGTTAAGCAATGCTTTGCAGCCGCTAATCTGCAACTGAGGATGCTGAGAATGTAGCGGTCGCTGGAGAAGAGAACTTTACTTTTATTTTTAAGTGCTGCATACGAGAAATAGGGTAGCTTCTTTGTTTGTTTGTGCTACTTTTGCTTAGTTGTAAGAAAAAGTGTGTTTAAATTTTTAATGGATTAAATGTCCACTACACACTCGCAAATGAAGGGTGACGTGGAGGCGAGCAGCAGTGATCCACTCAGAACTCTGCAAAACCAGGTAGAGGCTCTCAGTCTTTCAAGTTTAGAACTGCAAGAACAGCTGCATTCAAAGCAAACGTCGCTCTTGGTTCGAAATGTAGACTTTATAGTTCAGGCCGCCCTCGAAGATAATGTAGGGCACATTGTTGACCCTTCCATTGTATCACACCCCTGTTGTTGTTCTTGTTGTTGTCTTCAGTCCTCAGACTGGTTTGATGCAGCTCTCCATGCTACTCTATCCTGTGCAAGCTTCTTGATCTCCCAGTACCTACTGCAACCTACATCCTTCTGAATCTGCTTAGTGTATTCATCTATTGGTCTCCCTCTACGATTTTTACCCTCCACGCTGCCCTCCAATGTTAAATTTGTTATCCCTTGATGCCTCAAAACATGAACTACCAACCGATACCTTCTTCTAGTCAAGTCGTGCCACAAACTTCTCTTCTCCCCAATCTTATTCAATACCTCCTCATTAGTTACGTGATCTATCCACCTTATCTTCAGCATTCTTCTGTAGCACCACATTTCGAAAGCTTCTATTCTCTTCTTGTCCAAACTAGTTATCGTCCATGTTTCACTTCCATACATGGCTACACTCCAAACAAATACTTTCAGAAACGACTTCCTGATACATAAATCTATATTCGATGTTAACAACTTTCTCTTCTTCAGAAACGCTTTCCTTGCCATTGCCAGTCTACATTTTATATCCTCTCTACTTCGACCATCATCAGTTATTTTACTTCCTAAATAGCAAAACTCCTTTACTACTTTAAGTGTCTCATTTCCTAATCTAATTCCCTCAGCATCACCAGATTTAATTTGACTGCATTCCATTATCCTCGTTTTGCTTTTGTTGATGTTCATCTTATATCCTCCTTTTAAGACACTGTCCATTCCGTTCAATTGCTCTTCCAAGTCCTTTGCTGTCTCTGACAGAATTACAATGTCATCGGCGAACCTCAAAGTTTTTACTTCTTCTCCATGAATTTTAATACCTACTCCAAATTTTTCTTTTGTTTCCTTTACTGCTTGCTCAATATACAGATTGAATAACATCGGGGAGAGGCTACAACCATGTCTCACTCCTTTCCCAACCACTGCTTCCCTTTCATGCCCCTCGACTTTTATGACTGCCATCTGGTTTCTGTACAAATTGTAAATAGCCTTACGCTCCCAGTATTTTACCCCTGCCACCTTCAGAATTTGAAAGAGTGTATTCCAGTCAACATTGTCAAAAGCTTTCTCTAAGTCTACAAATGCTAGAAACGTAGGTTTGCATTTTCTTAATCTTTCTTCTAAGATAAGTCGTAAGGTCAGTATTGCCTCACGTGTTCCAACATTTCTACGGAATCCAAACTGATCCTCCCCAAGGTCCGGATCTACCAGTTATTCCATTCGTCTGTAAAGAATTCGCGTTAGTATTTTGCAGCTGTGACTTATTAAACTGATAGTTCGGTAATTTTCACATCTGTCAGCACCTGCTTTCTTTGGGATTGGAATTATTATATTCTTCTTGAAGTCTGAGGGTATTTCGCCTGTCTCAAACATCTTGCTCACCAGCTGATAGAGTTTTGTCATGACTGGCTCTCCCAAGGCAGTCAGTAGTTCTAATGGAATGTTGTCTACTCCGGGAGCCTTGTTTCGACTCAGGTCTTTCAGTGCTCTGTCAAACTCTTCACGCAGTATCGTATCTCCCATTTTGTCTTCATCTACATCCTCTTCCATTTCCATAATATTGTCCTCAAGTACATCACCCTTGTATAAACCTTCTATATACTCCTTCCACCTTTCTGCCTTCCCTTCTTTGCTTAGAACTGGGTTGCCATCTGAGCTCTTGATATTCATACACTTGGTTCTCTTCTCTCCAAAGGTCTCTTTAATTTTCCTGTAGGCAGTATCTATCTTACCCCTAGTGAGATAAGCTTCTACATCCTTACATTTGCCGTCTAGCCATCCCTGCTTAGCTATTTTGCACTTCCTGTGTCTATCTTGGCCACAATAATGCGTTCACTATGCTGTTTGTAGTAGCTTACCCTCACTCCTATTATTTTATTCATTATTAAACCTACTCCTGCATTACCCCTATTTGATTTTGTATTTATAACCCTGTATTCACCTGACCAGAAGTCTTGTTCCTCCTGCCACCGAACTTCACTAATTCTCACTATATCTAACTTTAACCTTTTTAAATTTTCTAACCTACCTGCCCGATTAAGGGATCTGACATTCCACGCTCCGATACGTAGAACTCCAGTTTTCTTCCTCCTGATAACGACGTCCTCCTGAGTAGTCCCAGCCCGGAGATCCGAATGGGGGACTACTTTACCTCCGGAATATTTTACCCAAGAGGACGCCATCATCATTTAATCATACAGTAAAGCTGCATGTCCTCGGGAATAATTACGGCTGTAGTTTCCCCTTGCTTTCAGCCGTTCGCAGTACCAGCACAGCAAGGCCGTTTTGGTTAATGTTGCAAGGCCAGATCAATCAATCATCCAGACTGTTGCCCCTGCAACTACTGAAAAGGCTGCTGCCCCTCTTCAGGAACCACATGTTTGTCTGGCCTCTCAACAGGTACCCCTCCGTTGTGATTGCACCTACGGTACGGCCATCTGTATCGCTGAGGCACACAAGCCTCCCCACCAACGGCAAGGTCCATGGTTCATGGGGGGATCACACCCCTTACGTAGCAAACAATTTTCCTACAGTCACTTTCATTCCGTCCATGTTGGGAAAAGCCTCTGTATATGTGGCCATATTCTCACAGAATGTTCCAGAGGCTGGCTGAATGTGTTCTTGACCCAGTGAACGCTACGCAACTGATCAGGAGACGCTCAGGCGTATGTCGAATTAGTTGCGTCTCTGAGAAATGCTGTACTTTTGAGGTGTTCGCCCAGGTGTTATCTGGCTGGTACTCCAACAAAAAGGCATTAGTTTCTATGGGAACAAGCTGCCCATGCTTCATCAGTGCTCACGGGAAATTCTGAATCGTTTGCCATCCGATTACAACTGTTTCCTGTCGTAGCTATACCGTGAGGTTGGAGAATGTCATGAATAACGCCCTTCATGAGGAGGCAGACAAATATCGACATGTTTGTCAGCTGGATGAACCTGCAGAATGGTGGAGAGATAAAGGTGGGATACCTCCGGCTTTGCTGTGCTTCAAATCTTGTTGGAGGAAGCCAATCGATTGGTTTTATTTGCCTCTCCTGGCAGTGATTCCAATAGCGTGTTCACCACTGAGACAAGTTGCTGACATTGAAAGCGTTTGGATGTACTGCTGATATGTATCGGGCTCCTTGTTGCGTTTACTACAGAGCGATCAGACATTTAAGTGCCGACCGTAACAGATCACACATTAGGCAAGACTGAGGCCACAGAGGATTTTGAGGTTCTAGAAGTAACATGAGAGAAACCACTATCATCACAGCAATGAGCTGCCATTAAATTCAGTCAACCAGCTTAGTTTTTATGGGTTAATGGAGGTGGCAAACGTGATTGTGGAAGGCAACATCAGAGGCAGAACAGTTAAGATTTTAGTAGAGGTACTCGGGGAGCTCACTATTTTTATCCCCTGGTGATAAGCAGGGACTGAAGCTGCCTCAAGTTACGTTACTGGACTGGTGACAGTGGCTATCAATTATTTAGGAACTCTTCATTCCATACAAGAGATTGGTGCAAGAAAATATGCTTCTGAAACGGTGGTACTTAGAAAAAGGGGACAGAATTGTGTGGTCATACTGGAGACCGATTCCCTCCACCACTTTAAGGGCATCACTGACTTTGTGTCGCACCGATCTGGCGATGACACTTCTTCAAAGGCGCGAGTATCTCACGAAGAATGCTCTGTTCTGTGAGACTACACTAAACCATGTATCCTAGTGTTGACAGACAGCATCCCTGAAACCACTGTAGTAGAAAAGGGAGTATACTCTGGATGGTAACTGGAGAATGAAGTTCTACTACCACCTCCAGGTTCACACAAAACGAGGCCTCTGTAAGGCCAAAAACGTGAATGAAGAGATGTGTGTCCCCATTTGTTTAAAAAACTTCAGAGAACAGGATGTTACAGACCCATGTGGGACAGTATTAGGTAGCTTACAAGAAACAGCAACCACTGTTATTGAGCAATCTCAGACAGGATAAACTAAGTTTTAAGAAAATTCGAAAAGACGCTTAACGAAGAACTGCCGATCCGAGAAACGTGTGCACGGCATCTGTCGTGCCTTCTGGATTATATGAGTTCCTCCAAATGCCCTTTGATTTGAGAAATGCAGCTGCTACTTTTCAGTCTGTTACAGATTTATTACTAACATTTATTACTGTGCAAATTGAAAACAATCACATGCTTAATATAGCTTGACTGTATCACTATTTTTTGCAGATGAAAGAGGAACAAGCTGAATGATGGAGAAGCCTACTATGATAACTACAACGTGCCAACTTAAGCTTAAAAGATGAGAACTGTCCTGTTGTGTACTCTCAACTCAATACCTGCATCACATTATAAGGTTTGCTGGTGTAATATTGGATCTATATCTCGCGGAAACAGTTGACAATTTCCCTGAACCAAACAATGCAATAGACCTACAATAATTTGTTGGCCTCACTAATTATTGTCATAGATCGGTAGAAGATTACGTAATTGCCAAGAAACCTCTAACTAAATTGCTGAAAAAGGATACTTTTCAATTGGACCACAGCATGCAAAGTGGTGATGAAAGGGATTAAAGCCTTCTGACAACTCTCTCCTATTAATTTATCTGGGCTTTGTGAAGCCATTTATCTTGGACTGTGCTACTAGTTATTGTGATATTGGTTGTGTTTTAAGTCAGGAGATAGAATACTCAGTAGATTATGCATCCTATCAGCTCAACATAGTAGAAATTAATTACAGTACAACTCAGAAAGAGGTGTTGGCGTTGGTATTCAGTGTTAATTATGTTAGGTGTTGCAAATGTTCCACAGAAGTCACTAATCATTCTGCTGTATTAGGTAGCTGACTGACACAATGATTATAAGGTACATCACCAACCCAACAATTCAGTACTGTACTGAAATTTTTGCCAGAAGATGGCATTTTATATTGTGAAATTCTGCAAGGAAATCGATGGTAATACAAAAACTGCGCCAGTGTCATGTTATTGAAGAGTGTTGTGATAGCGTTCTAGCTAGTCTCCGTGAAAAGTGGGCAACAAACACTTGGGTAGTAACAAGACGCTAGTGGAAGAGACGACAACATGATACTGAAGATTACATTCAATTTGTGCAGGGTGCACAACAGGCTAACCCCTGAACTCTGCTGATAGCCCTCCCTGAGACCTTTGGGCCTTGTGTGATACTATTCTTGGACATTGTAGGACAATTTCTGCAAACGTAGAAAAGAGAGTTGAATACATTATCAGTTACTGGCCACTTATCAAGTCACTTGGTCTTGGTGCCGATTGCTGACATGCCGATTGCTGACACGCCGATTGCTGACATGACAACAGAGATAGTAGCAAAAGCTTTTGCTATACAGTTAGTCTTACATTTTGGATGTCCTGACGTAATCCTGAGAGAGTAAGGGTTAAATTTTGTATCTTCACTATTTTTAAAAGTCTGCAAACTGCTACATATTGAGATACGGAGGGAATCACAGTGTCATACGAAGGTGAACTAACCCTTAACTTGCAAGGTGTGGTCTCTCAGAGTGCGCCAGAATTTTCTAAGTTGCTCTAGTAGGTCAGTTATGACAAAATGTTTTTATACACCACCTACCCTCTTTTAATCACCAACCCTAAAAGTTATTACTGTCTGTTGCGTTATCGCATTATTTGATTGTTGCTGACATGGGTTGTGGACATGTGATGGGGTCTCCTAGACCGCGCCTCGTGAACTACACTCCTGGAAATGGAAAAAAGAACACATTGACACCGGTGTGTCAGACCCACCATACTTGCTCCGGACACTGCGAGAGGGCTGTACAAGCAATGATCACACGCACGGCACAGCGGACACACCAGGAACCGCGGTGTTGGCCGTCGAATGGCGCTAGCTGCGCAGCATTTGTGCACCGCCGCCGTCAGTGTCAGCCAGTTTGCCGTGGCATACGGAGCTCCATCGCAGTCTTTAACACTGGTAGCATGCCGCGACAGCGTGGACGTGAACCGTATGTGCAGTTGACCGACTTTGAGCGAGGGCGTATAGTGGGCATGCGGGAGGCCGGGTGGACGTACCGCCGAATTGCTCAACACGTGGGGCGTGAGGTCTCCACAGTACATCGATGTTGTCGCCAGTGGTCGGCGGAAGGTGCACTTGCCCGTCGACCTGGGACCGGACCGCAGCGACGCACGGTTGCACGCCAAGACCGTAGGATCCTACGCAGTGCCGTAGGGGACCGCACCGCCACTTCCCAGCAAATTAGGGACACTGTTGCTCCTGGGGTATCGGCGAGGACCATTCGCAACCGTCTCCATGAAGCTGGGCTACGGTCCCGAATACCGTTAGGCCGTCTTCCGCTCACGCCCCAACATCGTGCAGCCCGCCTCCAGTGGAGTCGCGACAGGCGTGAATGGAGGGACGAATGGAGACGTGTCGTCTTCAGCGATGAGAGTCGCTTCTGCCTTGGTGCCAATGATGGTAGTATGCGTGTTTGGCGCCGTGCAGGTGAGCGCCACAATCAGGACTGCATACGACCGAGGCATCATGGTGTGGGGAGCGATCTCCTACACTGGCCGTACACCTCTGGTTATCGTCGAGGGGACACTGAATAGTGCACGGTACATCCAAACCGTCATCGAACCCATCGTTCTACCATTCCTAGACCGGCAAGGGAACTTGCTGTTCCAACAGGACAATGCACGTCCGCATGTATCCCGTGCCACCCAACGTGCTCTAGAAGGTGTAAGTCAACTACCCTGGCCAGCAAGATCTTCGGATCTGTCCCCCATTGAGCATGTTTGGGACTGGATGAAGCGTCGTCTCACGCGGTCTGCACGTCCAGCACGAATGCTGGTCCAACTGAGGCGCCAGGTGGAAATGGCATGGCAAGCCGTTCCACAGGACTACATCCAGCATCTCTACGATCGTCTCCATGGGAGAATAGCAGCCTGCATTGCTGCGAAAAGTGGATATACACTGTACTAGTGCCGACATTGTGCATGCTCTGTTGCCTGTGTCTATGTGCCTGTGTTTCTGTCAGTGTGATCATGTGATGTATCTGACCCCAGGAATGTGTCAATAAAGTTTCCCCTTCCTGGGACAATGAATTCACGGTGTTCTTATTTCAATTTCCAGGAGTGTAGGCACCTGTTTTGTCAGTTCAGTACAAAATGTGTTCGCAAGAATGTGAAAATTTTATAATATGAAATTTTTAGTCAGCGGGTGGAGAATGATCTCAGTGACATAGAACAAGAAGTGACAAAGAAGACAACGATTTTTCAATAGGCAGTGATCAGAATTCTACTAGTAAACAAGAGGACCATTCAGAGGAAGTACATCACGACAATGATGATGAGGACCTTTCTGTTTCTCCAACAAAATACTTAAAGTGTTCGTTAGAATTAAATGTTTTCTGAGTGGTGGTAAAGAAAAATGTAGATCTCGTAACTGGATGTTAATTTTGAAACCTTTTTTTCTGACTATCGAGTTCAGTTTTTATATGCGGATTTAACCCCCAGAAATTAGTTTTATGTGAAAATTTGTTTTCTACAGAGGTACCATAATTTTTCAGAATGTAAAAATTAAATTCTTTGACCGTTATTTATGTGTAATGTTGAAAAAGCTTCACAAAAGTATGTGATTTTTGCTTCATACAAAAATAAAACACTGCTGGTTTTATTTAGTGCAATAAAATCAACAAGGAGTATTTAAACAACACTTATATATTTGTAACCATAAATGTAATATAAATTAAATTTTCAGATGATTTACATGCCTCGTAGTATACGTAACAGAAAAGTCACCTCGTGGGTTAAGTGTGTGCATAAGACCATCACTAAGCTGCTTTCTTATTATGTCAACCGGCTACACGCCCATGCGTCGTAATCGAAGTTAAAGAACGGCTTTTGCATGCTGTCGCTTTTAGGGTTCCATAGCTCAACTGGTAAACATGGAACCCTTAAAGAATAACGTCGTCAATAAATTAGTTTTTACTAACCAAAAAGTCAAATATAAATGAAACCTATAGAAAGAAGCAAAGCAATTTTGTTTGGTTTTTAATACACAAAGCGAAATCAGTAAGTCAATATACCACACCCAAATGAATTCAAAGTTAGTTTGTATTCGTAAAGATATGATTATGAGGCTCAATTCTGTCACTAAAGGGAATTTCCGAAAATGTCACTGAGGTAAAAAAACTGACTGCTTCATCTATTGGTGCTTTGGTCTACTACGAAACTAGCAACCCTTCCATTTTTTTTGTTTGTATTACCCTGTCACTAAGGTAAACATCTAAACCACAAAGCTGAGCACACTTCTAATACTTTAAATTACGATATCTTTTTTTGTCTCTCTGTGATCCACTTTTTATGAATAAATCCTATATGTTGCCCCAAGGTATGCTGAAGTTATCTGTGAAAACCCCTTGAAAATTCGTCTTGTAGTTTTGGAGATTAGCATGTTCAAACGGACAAAGAGGCAGGCATGCAGTTTTAGATGAAACTTCAAATTATTGTATATTTTCGGTGATCCGATTTTGATGAAATAAAGCCTATAAGTTGCTCCAAGCTGCGCTCAAGTTGCCTGTGAAAATCCCATGATAATTAGTCTGGAAAGCTCGCGTGTTCAAACAGACAAAGAGACAGACAACATGGTTGTACAGTTTTATTATTAGTAGAAAAGAAGATAAAACTCACTACGAATTGGGTAAGTACTTGCCATACATTGTGTATGCTTACAACAGTCAGATTCATGAGATGACTGGGCACATTACTATGAAGTCGTGTACAGATGAAAGATGAGCTCACTTTTAGAATTAGATAAGTTACTAATGGATATAAACGTAGGATGAGTTAAAGAGCTAGAAAGAAGACTTTAAAAAATTGTAACACTGAGTGATACACTGCTAGAGAAAAATTAGTACATCCTTTTAGACGTTTCCAGTTCATACAAGATTTGTTGTTGCAACGAGCGTATGGCATATGTGAAATGTTTATTATTTGCAGGATAAATAGCACAAGCACTTCTAAGGTACCACCTATCGACTCATGCTGAAACACCTATATTAGTAGGTGCTGTAGCCTCCAAGGGGAGCAATTCAGACACTGACTCTGGCATATAGTCGATTGTACTGACGGCGAATACCGTCCTGGGATACATTATGCAACGTCTGCACGCCGTAGTTCTGCAACAGCTGTTGGCTGACAAGTGACACGAGTCGCTTCTCGTCCCATCGTATGCCACATGTGCTCGACTGGAGACAATTCTGGAGATCGTGCTGGTCAGAGAAGTTACTGCATGTCTTGCAGAGCACACTGAGTTTCCGGGCAGTATGTGGGCAAGCATTATGCTATTGGAACACGTCACCTTCCTTATACAAGAACAGCAAAAGAATGGGTCTGATAACATTCTTTACGTCCTTGTTTTACGATATTTTAAACCAGCATCCCGTCCATGTACCAGTATTTAGGGATGGCTCTAAACAGGGGGACTCTGTTGGTTGTGCTGTTGTTTTCCCTGATCGAGTCGTCAAGTTACGACTTCCTGCGGCGTTTACTATCTTTGATGCCGAATTGTTTGTGATCTTGCGGGCAATGGAGCAGATGAGATGTGTTCCCAGTCTTAAGTTTCTCATCTGTTCTGACTACCTGAGTGCTCTTCAGACCATGCAACACTTGTACCCAGCGGATACGGTCGTCCAGAACATCCATGATGCCCTAATCCACCTGCAACGGCAAGGGAAGGAGGTTTCTTTCTGCTGGGTGCCGGGGCACGTGGGTATTCGGGGAAACGAACTGGCGGATGTGGCTGCCAACGATGCGTGTTCCCTCCCTCACGTTGTTGAATGTTCCGTCCCCCTCCAAGTTGTTATCTCCCTATTGCGTTTTCGTGTTATGCGTCAATGGGAAGAGAAATGGCTGGCAATCGGTGAAAATAAGCTGCGTCTGGTCAAGGCCACCACGCGGTAATGGCGTATCTCCTACCAGTCATGCAGGCGGGATGAGGTTCTCCTCACTCGCCTCCGCATCAGGCACAGTCCCTTAACGCATGGTTTTTTACTCCGGCGGGAGGACCCCCCAATCTGCAGTGCTTGTGGTGTCCAGATTACTGTCCTCCACATTTTACGTGACTGTCTTTTATTCTCTGAGCAGAGGGCGGTGGTTTCCTTGCCACCGGATTTGCCCTCTATTTTGCAAGACGACGCAACGTCTGTGGTTAAGGTCTTACGGTTTTGTGTCCTGTCCATTTTGTTGCCTCGGATTTTAGGGAGAGGATTTTAATGTGCTGCTGGTTGACTGGCTCACCCAGGTTTTAGGTAAGAGGTCTGCCAGTCACGATTACCTACTTGTTACACTTCGATTTCTGTTCTCTTTTACTTGTGTTTCCTTTCCTTTTTTAGTGAGTTTCTTCTCGTCTTGTTGGGCCTCTGTATGTGAGGATTTGGAACTGCGTCGGGTCTGTGTATTTTAGCCTTTCTCCTTGTTCGCTGTCCGTCTTCGTCCCTTCACCGCATATGTTCCTGTTTCTATGCGTTTAGGCGCACACACACACACACACACACACACACACACACACACACACACACACACACACACACAGCATTCTGCACATACCGAAGGTGGATGAGAGCTGTAGCTTATCGCACCCCATTCCATAAGGCCCGGGTTGTGGCCAGTGTGTCCTGGATGAATGCACTCTATGAGACAGTGCTCACCAAGTCTATGTTGTACGTGCAAACGACCGTTACTTGCGTGCAGGCTGAATCTGCTTTCATCGCTGAAGACCGTGGCGTGCTATTCCATCTTCCGAGTGATACTATGGTGGCGCCAGTCGAGCAGAGCACGTCGATACTGCGGCGTGAGTGGAAGACGGGCTAGAGGCGTGCGTGCCCACCGTCCCACCGCTAATAACCGGTTTGCAACAGTTCGTGTTGACACGTGTGGGCTCACAAGCCCTCTTTACGTGCTGTCACTGCTGCCCTTACACTACCGCGATCCTGGAGGGCGCCTGTGGTGCGGGGACGTCCAGGACGTCGACTACAGGTACGAGAGTGTTCACGTAATCTCTGACACCAGCATCGTTGCACAAACGACACAGCATGTCCAACTTGTGCGGCAATTCTCGAAAGGATCATCCCACTGCTCGGAAGACCACAATTTGACCCCTTTCAGACTCAGTTCTAGCAAGCATGAGGGCGTCGCCTTGTTGTGGTGCTACTTGCTTCTCACGCTTACACCACACTGAGCCTACTGGCTGTCAGAATTCCCCATTAAAAGGTAGACATAGACTGCACTCTGATATGCCGCTACGCTGTCTATTGGCGGCCGATGTTGAAACCATTCTCAGTAAATCTACTAGCTCCTAGGTGGCATATTCCGTAATCGGATAAAAATCGACGCCGTATTTCCAGGTGTAGAATTTAGTTTCCAGCAGCGTACTCTGCAGACGATATAGTGGTCAGACATTTTGAAAGACTAAAGCCATATTACGGCCATTTGGCATCGCCACCATTCCTGTTGATCCACAAAAAGCCGAATGTAGTGCCTTTTAAGGTGTTAAAAGAAGTAAAAAATTATACCGCGATATGTATGACGCCCGATCCTCAGCTCTGTCCTTGCAAATCTTGCCCTTAAATCATAGGAAAGTTAACCCTCGGAATGGTAGACATGCATACTCCTGCCACAACCCGTAACTCCCGAACTGCGTTCTCTGTAACTGCTTGTTTCCTGTAAACTGTCGATTTCAGTACTAAGCGAGGCCTGTGAACCAAAGCTCAGTGAAGAACGGTTTTGATTCACAGTAAAATCACTGCGAAGTGGACCAGAGGCCACGCCCTTCAAACCCTGTCCTCAAAACCACAGTCCTAGAGCACTTTTTATTTCCTGTATTATCAAACCATAATCTGTTGTATAACTAGTTCTATTTTCCTTCGCGTCGTATATAATTTCTCATGCATGTGCGTGTGTGTGGGGGGGGGGGGGGGGGACGACGGGGGGGGGGGGGGGGGGGGAGCAGGTTGAGAAGGGCTCTAGGTGGCGGCCTTCTGAGGATAACATAATCTGTTCACGGCACCTCACGTTACAGATCCTGCACCGCGTGAGGCACTTACCTCTGTCTCCTCCTTACCCCTCTCTTCTCCGCGTCCCTCTCCTACGTCACACAGGGGGACGGGTTCTGTGGGGCATCACGACCTGTGCCTCCTGGCTCCGGATAGTAAGGACAGCACAATATCACATGTTTATCGCGGCTTGCAACGGCTAGCTGTACGCCGCCCTCGTCCACGGACGGCAACCTTTGTTTGGAACAACGAAGTGCTTATCACTGATTCGTACTACATTACATTATCTGGCAGCTGCTTATAATTCAATCGCTTGCGGTTTGATGCAACGTGTATAATCACACCTACCATCAAACTTTTTTTTCTTCATTGATCCATTATGGACCGTGGGACAACGGCTGGCATGTATTTCTTGATGCAATAATTTACCAACAGCCGTATGTATTGTATAAATTTATTTTATGAACTTCTTACGTGCTACCAGTTTCGGCATTACATTGATGCCATCTTCAGGTCCCTGTACAATGAGTAGAACAAATGTACTATAGTAAAAATATAGAACATGCTTCAATAATTGACAGGTATCATGTTAACTGTGTAAGTGGCTCAAAAAGAAATATTGTATATCATTAAATCTATTGTGAGATTAGGGCAAATTTGCTTCTGCCTATGTCATGCTGTTGTTACTAGTTTTCACTGTTTTACTCAAATATAGCATGATAGATGAACATATGTATTCGCTATTATCATAAATCCGTACCACACAGTTGTAATAGGCCATGCAACACAACAATCAAATGTACTGCATACAGTCATGTGTCCAGTGGAAGATTTTTTTAAAATAATTAAATAATATAAATAAATAATAAAATAAATTAAAATACAAGAAAATGTGACATAACCGAGTCAGAATACATAGGTTACATATGTGTAGCCTAGGTCGTATAACGTGTGGTACGACAAACAGCTCCCGCAATATTAACGATAAAAAGCATAAAAGAGTTTGTCTTAAAACCCAATTGCATTCACGAATTAAACTAACGCAATGGTACTACAAAAATGATCAAACACCTGGTCACCGTTGGCATTTCATTAGAACCCTTACTTAAGACCATCCCGCACTGTGCTGAGTGTATTAATGTAACGACAGTAGCTGCCTCATATTGTCATAGATACAAAGAAGATTCTCAATCTCTGTACATCGAAAAATGTCCCTACATAAAAGTCCTGTACAGTTATGTAGGATTGTACCAAATGGAATCGGACGAATAATAAGGAAAGGAAGATAAAGAAAAATATAGGAGGCCGCCTATAAGTTCGAACATAACCCTCAAAACGAAATGTATACTATCCCTAAGACTAAGGGTACCCCCTATAACCATGTCACATCATTCTCAAGGTTGCATTAAAGCTGGGTGTAGTAAAAATATGAGATGACTATTAGGATGGTAAGTACATCATCCAGTGTCATCATATTCTGTCTAACGACCTTAATGAGTCGGAAACTGCCTGCATGGGTCAAAAGGTCACGGTAAATAAACACCGATCAACATTTTGGACTAGTTAAAAATAACGAATTTATGTCCATCAGCTAAGTGTCAAGGAAATGCAATGTTACATCAAGTATAAAATTGGTTAAGTGGCAACTCAGGAGTGTAACAGCAGGTGAACAGTACAGTAATCCAAAGGGGTCAGAAAATGATGTTGGACACATTTGCAAGCTACGACAGTGGACAACTTCCATAGGAGTGGAAAAAATGTAGTATTGACCCATATGTGCCTTATACTGACAAATATCAAAATAGCATTTAATTATAGTATGCAAAACTCCAAAGTATTATACTAAAGTCCCCATGATTATCAGTATTATAAGCATCTCATTTGAAGATGTATGGCAACATTGACCTAACAATATCTATGAGAGCATAAATAATTTTTCTGGTACATCACTGATGGCCTGGACTAACAAGTTAAAATATAAGTCACTACTTATTTATGCATAACGATATCATTAAATCTTGACAGGTTAACACCTATAACGCTGTGTCTGTACACTTTCCATCCATCCTAGGTACCAGCTAACCACATACTCACTGTGGTAAACGACCCCTTATAACTAAATTGTAGTAAGGTTATAGGAACAACATATAACATACAACCTAGGCTACACATGTGTGACTTATGTCTTCTGACATGGTTATGTCACATTTTCTTGTATTTTAATTGATTTTATTATTTATTTATATTAGTTAATAATTAAAAAAATTCTTCCACTGAACATATGATTGTTAGCAGTACATTTGATTGTTGTGTTGCATGGCCTATTACAACTGTGTGGTACGGATTTAGGAATAATAGCGTATATATATGTTCATTTATCATGCTATATTCAAGTAAAACAGTGAGAACTATTAACAACAGCATGACATAGGCAGAAGCATATTTGCCCTAATGTTACATATAGTTTTAATGATATACAATATGTCATTTGAATCACTTGTTAACGTATGTTCTACGTTTTTTTTAATAGTACATTTGCTCTACTCATTATACAAGGGCCTGAAGATTGCATCAATGTAATGCCGAAACTTGTAGCACATAAGAAGTTCATAAAATAAATCTCTACAATACATACGGCTGTTGGTAAATTATTGCATCAAGAAATACCATCAAACTTTTCGCCCAGATAGAGTATAGCTTTAAAATAAGTCACAACCCTTTTCTGCTGTATTTTCCAGATTTTCCATTCCAGGTAAGTCACCATGACAACTGGTCAGTGGTGCTGGAAGTAACTGACACTCATTTCATATGATCGACAGATCATCTTCAGGCCCATGAAAACGGATAGATCAGCTTAGATCGCGTTGTTTCCCATATTACAAACTTACACCAACGAAAGACAACACTCACTATAATGCTTTCAATCTCTGTTTCCTCCCTCTTGATCATACTTCTATTATGTAGGGATGACCAAGAATTTCTTAGACCAACTACGTTATTTTAGGCGGTATTGTAGTTCTCTATCGGAGGCTCTTCCTGCGCCTCACGTGGCTGGTAACTACCATGGATAGACGTTGCATGGATATTGAACATGCAACCTCAAGCGCTCTCCTTGGCATTAAGCTGATACCTATCTTACTTCTTATTTGCTTTTGCTATTGAATCACTTTATGTTAATCCTCTATCTTAATACAGTAAAGAGTAAGGAGTTTTTATGAGCTTTTTTTGTTAACAGAATTTTGCCTGAAGGCAACTTTAATTTCTGAAGATCACAGCATGAGCTATGATGTGTTATGTACCTATTAGAACGGTACCTATTAATTTGATGTACCCATACAGGAATACTAGAATTATAAATCTGAGAAACTCGAATACGGATTTTTTTACTCATTTATGTACAACACTTTTGTATTGACTTAAGGTTTGGTTAGTTGACTATTAAGAGATTGTCATTGTCGGGCAAATCATGAATAAGCTTTTATAGCTGGATGGTACTTCATCAGTCGTGCACGTGAACAATAGTATAGTTCGTAGTAGAGTAGGTCATTAACTTTTAACAAGTTTTTAATTATGCTGAAAGACAGTTTATTCATCTCTTATATCAAGTGCCGTTAAATCAGTTGGCATTGACTAGTGCTATGCAGATAGTAAATTAAGTCACTGTCATCTATACCTTTAACTTTTGTGCTGTTCATCAGAAAGCACAAAAAAGTTTTATTTCACATCATCTCCCAAAAAGCTGTGTCTCTGCAAGGACAGACTGTGATTTGTTTGAAATCATTAAAAAAATAAGTAAAACTTGCCTATCTGTATATAGGGTTATTATAATTAAAGTTAAACTTTCAAAACGCTGTAGAAATAGCACCACCGGTCAGAACGATGTCAAATTGCAACAGAATAAATCGGAGAAGGAGGAAAACGTATGGCAGAAGAAGAAAAATAGTGTGAAAATTGATCGATGGATGGCGCTGTATATGTCAGAATACGTAAATGAAAACATCTGTCATGTGCACGACCTACTGAAGTTGGTATAAACACGCCGGGTACACCCCTATTCCTGATTTCGCGTCTGCGACGTTCGCCATGACTGTCTCAATGCAGGATGGCGCTCTGCTTGTAAAGCTGTATTACAAGAATGATGACTGTGCACACGTCGCTCTATATTAGTTCCGGGCGCTGAAGGGTTTCAAAAAATATGTTGGTCCAATGACTGCCTTGGGTCTGGAGAAAATGATTCGGAAATTCGAAAAAATGGGTTCTTTCGTTGTGCAACCCGGTAGAGGGAGGAAACGAATTGATTCGACGTCAGTGCAAGCAGTGGCCACAGCAATGCAGGAGGAGACGAGTTGTGGTGTGAAAACGTGTAGTGCATGTAGAATTGCCCGAACATTGGACATAGCCGTGAGCATTTTGAGTAAAATTCTACGAAACATCCTTCTTTGCTATCCACTCAAAATTACCCATGTGCACGAGTTGCTTCCAGTTGACCTGGCAGCAAAAGAGACCTTTGCTTTAGAATTTATTGCTCGCATTGAAGTTGACAATGACTGACCGTGGAAGATACTGTGGACAGACGAAGCCCACTTCCATCTGACAGGATATGTCAATATACAGAATTGTCGAATATGGGCAACGCAAAATCCACGTGTATAGTAACTAGTACCACTTCATCCTGAAAAGCTCAGTTTGTTGCGGGTTTACGGTATCATATATCATAGGGTCATATTTTTTCGAAGAGACAGGTGCTTCTGGTCCTGTTAACTGTACCGTAACTGGTAAGCGCTATGAGTGTCTTTTGCGCAACCACGTCATTCCAGCTCTCCAACAGCGTGGATGGGATCATTTTTATGCAATATGGCGCACCTGCGCACATTGCAGATCCAATTAAGCAGCTGCTGAAGTGCCATTTCGAAATGTTAGAATTGTCAGCCGCGTTTTCCCTACAGCTTGGCCGTCCCGATCGCCTGACCTTAATACGTGTGACTTCTGGCTGTGGGGCTATCTGAAAGATATTGTGTTCAGCGTTCCGATTACAAACTTAGCTGCATTGAGGACCTGCATTGCGCAACACATTCTGAAATGACCCCTGAAACACTTAGATCGGTTGTGGAACATGCTGTTTCTCGGTTTCAACTTGTTGCAGAAAACGGAGGACAGCATATTGAAAATGTTTTGCGCCTGTCACACGCAAATTGATAACCCGATTTGATTTTGACTGATGCTTTTTATGCTATTTCTGTCCTCAGGACAAAACAAAAAATGGCTCTGAGCACTATGGGACTTAACTTCTAATGTCATCAGTCCCCTAGAACTTAGAGCTACTTAAACCTAACTAACCTAAGGACACCACACAACATCCATGCCCTAGGCAGGCTTCGAACCTGCGATCGTAGCGGTCGCGTGGTTCCAGACTGTAGCGCCTAGAACCGCTCGGCCACCCTGGCCGGCTCCTCAGGACAATTAATAACCGATGTAGTGATGCTTTTTATGCGGTTTTTGGCCTCAGGACAATTAAGAACTAATTTTTCCCTTCCAATGTGATGTGACTTATGTAACTAACGCTATCACACCTGTACACCCATCCACACTGAGCAGCACAGTTTTTTAACGTCAAACGTACACCTTAGGCATTGTTGTATGATTCATTTGTCATTTGTAGTCGACTAATATTAAATTATGATGCTCACAACGCCATCTACTGCTGCATTTTGCAGCTATTTATTTTTCTTCTGCCATACGTTTGCCCCATTCTCCGATAATATTCCGTTGCAATTTGACGTCATTCTGACCAGTGGCGTTATTTCTGCAGCGGTTTGAAAGTTTAACTTTAATTATAATCACCCTACGTTTCCTGATCAAGTCCATCGTGAACTTCATGGTGTTCCAGTATTTTGGTCCTATTTTTTCTTTTATCAAATTTAGTTTGTGTGTTGATAATACAGTGCACGAGAAACATTGAAGAAACCTTGTGCTTAGCATGAAAGGCGCTGTGAGGTAGCTAATATCTATTTTTCTTTACGCTTTACTACATCATTGAATCATTCTACAATGATTGTATTGTAACACAGAGTTTCCTTCCTGTAGATATAAACATTTATGTTACTACAGTGTAACATCTGTGTTACTACGTGTAACAAATTAATGAGCAGTTGCTGCTCTCCCCTTGGCCCGTTTGTGATGCCTCACCATATTTCTAGCGTAATCTTACGAAATAGAGCTTTTGTATCCTCTTAATTTCTGCCGCGAAGCTTGCCGCCTGTAGCTACTCGTGAATTTGTTTGTGAAATTGTGTGTTAAGTGATGTGCACCTGTTCAGGATGAACAAACATCTGGATTCACTGGCATTGCAACCAACAGAAATTATGGCGAATACTTCTATACAGGGGCATCGTTACTACCTGTTTAGTATCTTTTATTCTCTCTCGTGACACTTGTAAAATCATGAATGAGATTATAGTCAAAACTAGTCAGTAGCACTGATAGCCTCAGAGACTTGTCAATCTCTACATTAACCTAATTCTGAAGTGGCGATATCGCTCGTAGTTCGCCAGCCTTAGAGAATGTGTCATCGCAGTAGGTGTTCTCTAAAACTGACGGAGCAGCCATGTCACAAGAAGAACTTCAGTTTTTAAAGAAACAGCGAACAATGTTATTTCTTCCCTCGGTGGATACCTAGTGAAAAATTTCATAAATGCAACCAAGAACCCATTTTACGTAGAGGTGTTTTTAAATGGTTCTCGGACACATCAGAGAAGCTACACTACCTGTTCTGCATTGAGCGTTATTATTTCGGAAATTCGTACCTCAGTATATGTGGTGTCAGATCATTTGTGAACCCTTTCTCATTTGGAAAAGAGGAAAATTGCCTCTTAAAATGTACGCTTCGAGGAGAGAGCTTTTCAAGGTAACAACTATTATCGATATTAACGTAAAATTCCTTCGTGCGTGCAGGGTGAGGGCGTGTTCGTGGTGCTGTGGAATGATAAATGCGCTAAGTGATGACAACAGTCACGTAAATGCTTCGCTTCCATATTCATCTGCTGTTGGAACGGAAAATATATATTGACAAACTTTCCGCTGAAGACTCGCGTAAAAGAAGAAACTCTGCTGGGCGTGATGAGTACGATAAGTAGAATCATAACTATTTTATCAAAAGATTTATTTTAAACCGGTTGTGAAAAATTAATGATAATTCACGGATCTCTAGTAGAAATATTTATCCTAAGTTATATACATGGTGGATTTATCGGAATTTTCAGAAGTGTAGGCACACAAGAGGAAGCAAATATGTTTGCACAACTTCAAACTAAATCATGAATAACTTAATGTCTAACTGATGTTTATCAGCATTTAATGTAGTGTGCTATACGAGCGCACGGTTTCACCACGATATTGCATCAAGTGGTTTGAGGTCCACCAACTTTAAAAGAAAACGGCAACAAGAACCAAAAAATTCCGCAAGCTAATCTACCACACACTCGTAAGTACAAGGCACGTGAGGAGACAAGGAAGCTTGGGTTTTTGCTATACTGTTGCTCAGTAATAGCAAAGGTTAGCCGGCTCCCAGAGAAGTGTAAAACGGATTCGGTCTTCAGCCCCTAAAAAAGAAAAAATTCTACTCAGGAGGCCTATGATGGATGGCGTAGGCCTCAAAACGCCAGTAATATACAGAATACTATTTGGTTGTGGACAGTTTTATGAGGGACAGACTGTGTGCACTTTTGAGCAGCGTCGTATGGAACATGAGAGCTGTTTCCGTCAACGGTATACTGAAAAATCGGCGAGAGCAGAGCAAGCTCTGAAAAACGAACATCGAATTGCATTCAAAGAAACATCTTTTGTTAAGCAGACTAATGGTTACTGAGATAGCATCATATAAGAAGCGATTGGGAGCAAAATTTCTGAAAATACCCTCAATAGGGTATTTTTCTTGAAGAGGGGCAGCAGCCTTTTCAGTAGTTGCAGGCGCAACAGTCTGGATGATTGACTGATGTGGCCTTGTAACACTAACCAAAACGGCCTTGCTGTGCTGGTACTGCGAACGGCTGAAAGCAAGGGGAAACTACAGCCGTAATTTTTCCCGAGGGCATGCAGCTTTACTGTATGGTTAACTGATGATGGCGTCCTCTTGGGTAAAATATTCCGGAGGTAAAATAGTCCCCCATTCGGATCTCCGGGCTGGGGCTACTCAGGAGGACGTCGTTATCAGGAGAAAGAAAACTGGCGTTCTACGGATCGGAGCGTTGAATGTCAGGTCCCTTAATCGAGCAGGTAGGTTAGAAAGTTTAAAAAGGAAAATGGATAGGTCAAAGGTAGATATAGTAGGAATTAGTGAAGTTCGATGGCAGGAGGAACAAGACTTTTGGTCAGGCAAATACAGGGTTATAAATACAAAATCAAATACGGGTAATGCAGCAGTAGCTTTAATAATGAATAGGATAATAGGAATGCGGGTAAGCTACTACAAACAGCATAGTGAACGCATTATTGTGGCCAAGATAGACACGAAGCCCACTCCTACTACAGTATTACAAGTTTATATGCCAACTAGCTCTGCAGATGACGAAGAAATTGAAGAAATGTATGATGAAATAAAAGAAATCATTCAGATAGTGAAGCGAGACGAAAATTTAATAGTCATGGGTGACTGGAATTCGCTAGTAGGAAAAGGGAGAGAAAGAAACTTAGTAGGTGAAAATGGATTGGGGCTAAAAAATGAATGAGGAAGCCGCCTGATAGAATTTTGCACAGAGCACAACATAATCATAGCTAACACTTGGTTCAAGAATCATAAAAGAAGGTTGTATACATTGAAGAAGACTGCCGATACTGACGGGTTTCAAATAGATTATATAATGGTAAGACATAGATTTAGGAACCAGGTTTTAAACTGTAAGACATTTCCAGGGGCAGATGTGGACTCTGACCACAATCGATTGGTTATGAACTGTAGATTCAAATTGAAGAAACTGCAAAAAGGGGGGAATTTATGGAGATGGGACCTGGATAAACTGACTAAACCAGAGGTTGTACAGAGTTTGAGGGAGAGCGTAAGGGAACAATTAACAGGAATGGGGGAAAGAAATACAGTAGAATAAGAATGGGTAGCTTTGAGAGATGAAGTAGTGAAGGCAGCAGAGGATCAAGAAGGTAAAAAGACGAGGGTTAGTAGAAATCCTTGGGTAACAGAAGAAATATTGAATTTAATTGATGAAAAGAGAAAATATAAAAATGCAGTAAATGAAGCAGGCAAAAAGGAATTCAAACGTCTCAAAAATGAGATCGACAGGAAGTGCAAAATGGCTAAGCAGGTATGGCTAGAGGACAAATGTAAGTATGCAGAGGCTTATCTCACAAGGGGTAAGACAGATATTGCCTACAGGAAAATTAAAGAGATCTTTGGAGAAAAGAGAGCCACTTATATGAATATCAAGAGCTCAGATGGAAATCCAGTTCAAAGCAAAGAAGGGAAAGCAGAAAGGTGGAAGGAGTAGATGTAGATGTAGATGTAGATGTAGATGTAGATGTAGATGTAGATGTAGATAGAGGGTCTATACAAGGGCCATGTACTTGAGGACAATATTATGGAAATGGAAGAGGATGTAGAAGAAGATGAAATGGGAGATACGATACTGCGTGAAGAGTTTGACAGAGCACTGAAAGACCTGAGTCGAAACAAGGCCCCGGGAGTAGACAACATTCCATTAAAACTACTGACGGCCTTGGGAGAGCCAGTCCTGACAAACCTCTACCATCTGATGAGCAAGATGTATGAGACAGGCGAAATACCCTCAGACTTCAAGAAGAATATAATAATTCCAATCCCAAAGAAAGCAGGTGCTGACAGATGTGAAAATTACCGAACAATCAGTTTAATAAGTCACGGATGCAAAATACTAACGCGAATTCCTTACAGACGAATGGAAAAACTGGTAGAAGCCGACATCGGGGAAGATCAATTTGGTTTCCGTAGAAATATTGGAACACGTGAGGCAATACTGACCCTACGACGTATCTTAGAAGCTAGGTTAAGGAAAGGCAAACCTACGTTTCTAGCATTTGTAGACTTAGAGAAAGCTTTTGACAATGTTGACTGGAATACTCTCTTTCAAAACCAGATGGCAGTTATAAGAGTCGAGGGGCATGAAAGGGAAGCAGGGGTTGGGAAGGGAGTGAGACAGGGTTGTACCCTATCCCCGATGTTATTCCATCTGTATATTGAACAAGCAGTGAAGGAAACAAAAGAAAAATTCGGAGTAGGTATTAAAATCCATGGAGAAGAAATAAAAACTTTGAGGTTCGCCGATGACATTGTAATTCTGTCAGACACAGCAAAGGACTTAGAAGAGCAGTTGAATGGAATGGACAGTGTCATGAAAGGAGGGTATAAGATGACAATCAACAAAAGCAAAACGAGGATAATGGAATGTAGTCGAATTAAATCGGGTGATGCTGAGGGAATTAGATTAGGAAATGAGAAACTTAAAGTAGTAAATGAGTTTTGCTATCTGGGGAGCAAAATAACTGATGATGGTCGAAGTATAGAGGATATAAAATGTAGACTAGGAATGGCAAGAAAAGCGTTTCTGAAAAAGTGAAATTTGTTAACATTGAGTGTAGATGTAAGTGTCAGAAAGTCGTGTCTGAAAGTATTTGTATGGAGTGTAACCATGTATGGAAGTGAAACGTGGACGATAACTAGTTTGGACAAGAATAGAATAGAAGCTTTCGAAATGTGGTGCTACAGAAGAATGCTGAAGATTAGGTGGGTAGATCATATAACTAATGAGGAAGTATTGAATAGGATTGGGGAGAAGAGAAGTTTGTGGCACAACGTGACTAGAAGAAGAGATCGGTTGGCAGGACATGTTCTGAGGCATCAATGGATCACCAATTTAGTATTCGAGGGCAGCGTGGAGGGTAAAAATCGTAGAGGGAGACCAAGAGATGAATACACTAAACAGGATGTAGGTTGCAGTAGGTACTGGGAGATGAAGAAGCTTGCACAGGATAGAGTAGCATGGAGAGCTGCATCAAACCAGTCTCAGGACTGAAGACAACAACAACAACAACAACAAAAACCCTCAATAAAGGAGACAGTCTGCAGTGATGCACAAATTGGCATTCAGCTATCGGAAGGCTAAAGCGAACACGGCTGTCTTGCGACCAAAACTTTACCTTGCATGCCGCTGGTCTGGGCACCAGTGACGTCACAGGCGGTAGTCATGGGATATCTTGTAATACCGTGTCTGACCTCCTTATGCCCGCCCTAGTGGAGCAACTCGACGTGGCGTGGACTCAGCAAGTCGCTGTAAGTCCACTGCAGAAAGATTGAGCTATTCTAGCACCGTATTCTTGCATAATTGCCGAAGTATTGTCACTGCACGATTTTGTGCACGATATGACCTGTCGGTTGTTTTCCATAAATTTTCGATGGTATTCATGTCGGACGGTCTGGGTGTCCAAATCATTCGCTCGAATTGTCCAGAATGCTCTTCAAACCAGTTGCGAACAATTGTTGTCTAGTGACACGGCAGTCTGTAATGGGATCATGAAGTCCACGAATAGCTACAAATCGTCCCCAATCAGCCGAATCTAACCATTTACAGTCAACGATCGATCCAGTCGGACCAGAGGACCCAGTTAGTTCCATTTAAACAAACCCTTTACAATTATGAGTCTACCGCCAGCTGGCAGAGTGTCTTGTTGACAACTTGGTTTCGTGGGGTCTGTGCCACACCTGAAAGCCACCATTTTTTTTTTTTATGTCATCAGTCTACTGACTGGTTTGATGCGGCCCGCCACGAATTCCTTTCCTGTGCTAACCTCTTCATCTCAGAGTAGCACTTGCAACCTACGTCCTCAATTATTTGCTTGACGTATTCCAATCTCTGTCTTCCTGTACAGTTTTTGCCCTTTACTACCATGGAAGTCATTCCCTCATGTCTTAGTAGATGTCCTATCATCCTGTCTCTTCTCCTTATCAGTGTTTTCAACATATTCCTTTCCTCATTCCTTACCTTATCAGTTCACCTAATTTTCAACATTCATCTATAGCACCACATCTCAAATGCTTCGATTCTCTTCTGTTCCGGTTTTCCCACAGTCCATATTTCACTACCATACATTGCTGTACTCCAGACGTAAATCTTCAGAAATTTCTTCCTCAAATTAAGGCCGATATTTGATATTAGTAGACTTCTCTTGGCCAGAAATGACTTTTTTGCCATAGCGAGTCTGCTTTTGATGTCCTCCTTGCTCCGTCCGTCATTGGTTATTTTACTGCCTAGAAAGCAGAATTCCTTACCTTCATTGACTCCGTGACCATCAATCCTGATGTTAAATTTGCCGCTGTTCTCATTTCTGCTACTTCTCATTACCTTCGTCTTTCTCCGATTTACTCTCAGACCATACTGTGTACTCATTAGACTGTTCATTCCGTTCAGCAGATCATTTAATTCTTCTTCACTTTCACTCAGGTTAGTAATGTCATCAGCGTATCGTATCATTGATATCCTTTCACCTTGAATTATAATTCCACTCCTGAACCTTTCTTTTGTTTCCATCATTGCTTCCTCGATGTACAGACTGAAGAGTAGGGGCGAAAGGCTACAGCCTTGTCTTACACCCTTCTTAATACGAGCACTTCGTTCTTGATCGTCCACTCTTATTATTCCCTCTTGGTTGTTGTACGTATTGTATATTACCCGTCTTTCCCTATAGCTTACCCCTACTTTTTTCAGAATCTCGAACAGCTTGCACCATTTTATATTGTCGAACGCTTTTTCCAGGTCGACAAATCCTATGAACGTGTCTTGATTTTTCTTTAGCCTTGCTTCCATTATTAGCCGTAACGTCAGAATTGCCGCTCTCATGCCTTTACTTTTCCTAAAGCCGAACTGATCGTCACCTAGCGCATTCTCAATTTTGTTTTCCATTCTTCTGTATATTATTCTTGTAAGCAGCTTCGATGCATGAGCTGTTAAACTGATTGTGCGATAATTCTCGCACTTGTCAGCTCTTGCCGTCTTCGGAATTGTGTGGATGATGCTTTTCCGAAAGTCAGATGGTATGTCGCCAGACTCATATATTCTACACACCAACGTGAATAGTCGTTTTGTTGCCAATTCCCCTAATGATTTTAGAAATTCTGATGGAATGTTATCGATCCCTTCTGCCTTATTTGACCGTAAGTCCTCCAAAGTTCTTTTAAATTCCGATTCTAATACTGGATCCCCTATCTCTTCTAAATCGACTCCTGTTTCTTCTTCTATCACATCAGACAAATCTTCACCCTCATAGAGGCTTTCAATGTATTCTTTCCACCTATCTGCTCTCTCCTCTGCATTTAACAGTGGAATTCCCGTTGCACTCTTAATGTTACCTCCGTTGCTTATAATGTCACCAAAGGTTGTTTTGACTTTCCTGTATGCTGAGCCTGTCCTTCCGACAATCATATCTTTTTCGATGTCTTCACATTTTTCCTGCAGCCATTTCGTCTTAGCTTCCGTGCACTTCCTATTTATTTCATTCCTCAGCGACTTGTATTTCTGTATTCCTGATTTTCCCGGAACATGTTTGTACTTCCTCCTTTCATCAATCAACTGAAGTATTTCTTCTGTTACCCATGGTTTCTTCGCAGCTACCTTCTTTGTACCTACGTTTTCCTTCCCAACTTCCACCATCAGCTCTTACAACTGAAGCCGGGATCCGTCTGACCAGGCCACGGTTTTCCAGGCGTCTATTGTCCAGCCGATATGGTCACGATCCTAGGCGGAGCGCGGGTGCCGATGTCGAGTTGTTAGCAAAGGCACTCGTGTTTTACGGGCACCTGTAATCCCCAAAAAAATTTCGATTTTGTGAAGGATCTCGTGGCTCTGTGGTAGAATGCTCGCCCGTCTTGTAGACAGCCCAGGTTCGATTTTTGTCCGTGATAAGTTTTTAGACAAGGATGCATCTCCTATCATTTGAAACGTCCCCTTAGAAAAATTGTACACGACTGTGCTTAAACTGACACACAATAGTTTTTAGCTCAACGCAATCTGACTTTCAATAATCCCTATAAGAGAATGGCCCTGACTAACATTAACCTATATGTTTCACAAATCACTTACCTCACAAAAATCTTCGTTACTCGAACTACTGCAATACAGCAAGCGCCACTACTGCCAGCTAACTAAAAGATTCAAACTACGGAAGTCACTAACTACTGATAGGCACAGTTAGCAAATGAAAGATTTTAATAGGGAACAAACAATGTATTTACCTTTATAGTCATAATATATATATCAGTTCATGACACCAATTCTTACACATTTCCGTGAAGAGCTAAATACATGAATATGAAAAAAAAATTAATTTGTAATATTTTTTAAAATTTAAACAATCTTTATGAACAATTTTTACAGAGGTTCTTTATATTTATATTTGCAATTAAAACTGCATTTTTGCGTGTGATATGTAATCAGAAGTAAGATGACACGCATGTTTCATAAAAATGAGAGATCCGTTTTAAGTAGCAGACATTTGATGAATTTTATATTTAGATGTTAGCAGCGAACGAAAAAGCGAAAGATATAATGTCCGAAACGAGAGTCAAATCAACAATCGAGTCTAACAACCCTTGTTCCCTCGAGAAATATTCGTGTCACGTGCACATTTGGACTTGTTTTAGGATATTAGAATTATTCGGGAAACTTCAAAGTCGATTTTCTCGTTAATTTGTGAGAGTTGCATTGATTGATTGTACTGTTAGAAAATGAATCGTAACACCAAAAAATAATTAATGTTCAGTAATGAAATTTCTGGAATACGTTTATACGGGTAATATATGTAAACGATTAACACTGTGTGATCACAGGTTAATGTAAGCGCGAGATAGCCATTGCAAATGTAAAATGCTGATACATCAATAATCGGTGTAACCAAGAGAATGCTGAATACAAGCATGTAGATGAGCATGCTTTGTGTTGTACAGGTGTCTGATGTCGGTTTGTGGGGTGGAGTTCCAAGCCTGTTACACTTGGTCGGTCAATACAGGGATGGTTAATGCTGTTTGTGTGTAACGCTGGAATTGTAGTCCGATGATGTTCCATATGTGCTCGTTTGGAGACAAATCTGATGATCGAACTGACCAAGGCAACATTTCGACACTCTGTACAGGATGTTGCGTTACAACAGCGGTTTCTGGACGAACATTATCTTGTTGGAAAACAAGCCCTTCAATACTGTTCATAAATGGCAGAACAACAGGTCGAATCACCAGACTGACGTACAGATTTGAAGTCAGGGTGCATGGGATAACCACTACAGAGCTTCTGCTGTCATATGGAATCGTACACCTGACCACAGCTCCAAGTGTAGGTCCAGGGTTTCTAACACTGAGACGTGTTGGTTGTAAGCCCTCAACTGGTCTCCTTCTAACCAACACGCTGTCGTCACTGGCACCGAGGAAGAACCAGCTTTTATCAGAAAACACAACAGATATTTGTCAACAAACTCCACAATGCCCTACAATGAGCTCTGCTTGACATCACTGACATTGCAAACGGCGGTGGTTTGTAGTCGGTGTAATACACGCTACAGGACGTCTGGTTCGGAGCTGTCCTTGAGGTAACCGATTTGTAACGGTTAGTTAGTAGTGGATGACATCGGAAGTTCACTGAGGCTTTTTGCAGATGATGATGTGGTGTAGCGAGAGGTTGTAACAATGGAAAATTGTACTGAAATGCAGGAGGATGTGCAGCGAATTGACGCATGGTGCAGGGAATGGCAATTGAATCTCAATGTAAACACGTGTAATGTGCTGCGAATACATAGAAAGATAGATCCCTTAACATTTGGCTACAAAATAGCAGGTCAGCAACTGGTAGCAGTTAATTCCATAAATTATCTGGAAGTATGCATTAGGAGTGATTTAAAATGGAATGATCATATAAAGTTGATGGTCAGTAAAGCAGATGCCAGACTGAGATTCATTGGAAGAATCCTAAGGAAATGCAATCCGAAAACAAAGGAAGTAGGTTACAGTACGCTTGTTCGCCCACTGCTTGAATACTGCTCAGCAGTGTGGGATCCGTACCAGATAGGGTTGATAGAAGAGATAGAGAAGATCCAACGGAGAGCAGCGCGCTTCGTTACAGGATCATTTAGTAATCGCGAAAGCGTTACGGTGATGATAGATAAACTCCAGTGGAAGACTCTGCAGGAGAGACGCTCAGTAGCTCGGTACGGGCTTTTGTTAAAGTTTCGAGAACATACCTTCACCGAAGTATATTGCTCCCTCCTATGTATATCTCGCGAAGAGAGCATGAGAATAAAATCAGAGAGATTATCGCCCACACAGAAGCATATCGACAATCCTTCTTTCCACGAACAACACGATACTGGAATAGAAGGGAGAACCGATGGAGGTACTCAGGGTACCCTCCGGCACACACCGTCAGGTGGCTTGCTGAGTATGGATGTAGATGTAGATGTAGTTGTGTCATTGTGGTTCCAGCTGCTGCTCAACTTTCTGCTACAGGTCCAGTACGATGCATGAAACCGAAAACGATGGTCTTTCCCTTCGATAGCGCCGATGACAATTATTAAAATAATAATGGTTCAAGTAAATGTTCTTAGTTGAATACAATATGATAGTACTACTATTGGGGCAATTTTTTGTCATATTATTAATGTTAAGCAGTTATTTCAGCTTGAAGCACCTATTGGAGACGGGTCTTCTCGCGACCATATATTCCCGTGATCACCGCTCCCAGCAATCATGTACATATACTGCCTTCCCGCCAAGTCTTTCTGAAATAGCTCAGAAGGAACATCCAGCCTCTCGTAGTTATGTTAACTACCTGGTTGTTGATGATGCACGTTGTTTTGATGACGTCTTTGTCGCGTTAAAGGCATTCTTGACTGGGATCAACTCGCCACGTCCAGTCTTGGAGGTAACTAACGCTTACGACGGTTAGAGCGTGTTAGCAAACCTGATTTACTTCCTCATAGTGGCACTACTAGCTCGAAATTCGAATAGACATCATCTTTCAGATGTCCTTCTCGGTGTTGTGTTTTTGTTTCCCGTCAGTGTAATTTTGGTGAGTGGCATTTGAGTCGTAACTATTAAGCAAAAAAAAAAAAAAAAAACAGTAACGATTGCTGTGTGGTCCCGTCGTGAGTGATCATTACGTTTTCATTCTCAAGTATTGTACATCGACGCTGTCAGTTTTTACTGAGCGCTGAAAAAAAATAGAAGAGAAATTACTTAAACGTGAATTGAAGCGCATTTTACGTAGCACTACCACTCTCACTCTAGCCTAGGGGTGGGCAGGAATCCTGCACGTGTGCGGTGCACTTGCACGCGTGCAGTTAACAGTGTTCTGCGTTCACACAGACGCAAGCTGGCCACCCGCTTTCTTCCCTCCCCACCATACCTTCTGTCCGCTCCTTACTGTGCAATGCGTTTTCTTTCGTAGCTTGCTTTATTGAATGTAGGAATAAGATTAGTAGGAGTACTTGGAAGATATCTTGGTTTGAAAGAGTACCTATTACCTACGATACGTTTTATTTAATTATCACAGATGGAGTGGAACAAAATTTCTACATACAGACAAACGCAAACAGTTACTTAAATTTTCATCACTGATGTTTGCTCTTAACTGACACCTACTAATTCAGGAAATGGTTTCCAGCTCTCGCTATATTAAGCGCAATCTTATAACTTGCACGTACCACTGGGCTATTATTGTTGTCGTCCTGAAAAATTGAAAACAGTGCTCCATAAAATGTTAAATCAGTTAGATGAGAGACATGACGAAAGGAAGTCGCAGATCCCTCGTGACCACAGCAACTACGACAGATTCATCTAGAATCATCAGATCGCACTTCTTAATCTCAATTTCCCCATCCGCTCAGAATTCGACAGTAAATTGTACTCGTCCTTGTTAAATTTTTTATAATGACCTTCAATACTATACTTTTGCTGACCAGCGAGAATACTGCCACATATTAAACATTTCGAATTTTCACGTTTTTGCACAAAGAAAAAACGATTCTCCCATTATTTTTTAAAAGATAGCAAATCTCCACTTCTCCGTTTCCTTATTTCACGGTGCATTTTTCGGTTCTTGAAACACAACGTTCACTACGTAGTGGTCGCTGCGCATCAACGTCCGCAGCTTAGCCTGGCACTACACTGCCGCAACCTACCGGCTGTCGCCAGTGCCCCAGCCGACGATTGCACGTGAGCAGCGCACGTGCAGCGCTGTGCGCTCATGAGCCGCGTGCAACGTTTGCCCGCTCCTGCTCTAGCCTGTTGGCGTGTTACATGCCTGTGACGCGGTCCACTGTGGCGAGTCGAGTCGCTTGTTTCGTGCCCACGCTACAGAGTGCGTGGTTTTGTTGACAAACATCAGCAGCTGCCTTGACGTGAGCGGCCGGTGGCCAGTGTTCCCACCTGGCACTAGCTGCTTTGTGGGCGGTGGGCCCCGAACATGCGTAGAGCCCCGCCCATATAAGTGGCAGCAGTGCAGTAGCGAGTCGCATATTTAGCTTTCATATTTGTTTTGTAGTTTGATTCTTAATTTCGTTCCGAGTGTTTGTGCGCTTGCATATTTAATTACATAAAATCCTTGCGTATTCTCGTATTTGAGAGGAGTTATATTGCTTATTGACAGCTGTAAAGTATAAATTCGCGGAGTCGTTAGTCAGTAGTTTGATTTGGACAGTAGTGCTTTCTGTTTATTTCGTAGAGTCAGTCAGCAGCAGACAGAGGCCAGTGCAGTCTTATCTGTGCTTGCAGAGTGACGTGTGCGAGCAGCATTAGCAGCAGCTAGTCGTATATTCAGCTTTTCGTATTAGTTCCGCAGATTTAATTCAAATTACTTTGTGTGTTTGTGTGGTGAAATTTTTCGGATCTTTGCGTTTTTTCGAATTAGAAAGGGGTAGTATCAAATTTTAATAACGGTAGAGTGTAACATCGCGTAGGCGGTTGTCATTTGTACTAAGACAGGGGTAGAATCGCATTGTAATATCTGTACAGTGGCGTAGTCGTTGTCATTTGATTGCTTGGTTCGTAAGTAATTGTGCATATATCGCAGCTCAATCTGGCGCTGGTGACGCGACTGTGCAGACGCATATTGCTGTTTTATTTGTCGCAACTCTATACGTCCAGATATTAGCAGTAGGATGGATAGGGTGTGTGCGTGCTGTGCGCGGGAGCAGGAGGAACTGGCCGCGGTTCGCGAGCAGCTCAGCGTGCTGTTGGCCACGTTCAGCCGCCTTTGGGCTGCTGCCTCGACGTGCAGCGACGGCGGAGGGTCTGGCGCGTCGCTCCAGACACCCCAGGTGTCGCTTGCTGCGCCGCTGACTCAGCCGCCGTGGCACCTTCTAGTGTACCCGGCGCGTTGGGGCCGCCCTCACCTCAGGGTGAGTGGCGGAGTGCAACGCGTTCGCGTCGCTCGAGGCGGAGGGCCAATGTGGGGGCTGGCCGGCTAGCCTCGCCCATTCATCCTGTCAGTGGGCAGGTGGCCGCTCCTTCAGCAGGGCCCAAGCAAGCACAGGCTTGCTGCTTATTGGGAGCTCCAACGTTAGGCGGGTGATGGAGCCCCGTACGGAAATAGCGTACAGGGCTCGAAAGAATTCCATCGTGCAGTCGGTTTGTCTGCCGGGGGGCCACATCCAACATGTGGAGGCGGCCTTGCCTGCGGCTATCGAACGTACAGGGTGCAGTCGTCTGCAAGTGGTTGCTCACGTCGGCACCAATGAAGCCTGTCGCTTGGGTTCTGAGACGATCCTCAGTTCGAACAGGAGGCTAGCGGATTTGGTGAAGACCGCTGATCTCGCACGCTGGGTGCAAGTAGAGCTCTCTATTTGCAGCATCGTTCCCAGAGTGGATCGGGGTCTTTTGGTTTGGAGCCGAATGGAGGTTCTCAAACAGAGGCTTCGTCGACTCTGTGACGGTCTTGGCTGCAGATTTCTAGACTTGCGCTATTGGGTGGGGAATTGTAGGACGCACCTAGATAGGTCAGGGGTGCACTACACAAAGGAAGCGGCTACGCGGGTAGCAGAATACTTGTGGCGTGCACATGGGTTTTTTTAAGGCTAGGCAGTAGTGCAAGGTGTCCTGATGAACACTCACCAGTCGACGTGCAGGCAGGGAAATCAGGACGCGCTCGGTGTAAAGACACTTCAGCTATCAAGATATTAGCAGTAAATTTTCAGAGTGTTCGGAATAAAGTTCCCTAATTTACTGCCCTCCAGGAACCATGTGGCGTGCAAATTATTCTCGGGACTGAGACCTGGCTGAATCCTGAGATAGGAAGTTCTGAAATATTTAGTGAGGGTTGGAACGTGTATCAGAAACACAGATTAGACAGCGTAGGAGGTGGTGTCTTCATTGCAGTTGACAAAAATATTGTGTCTACTGAGGTCGAAGTAGAGCGTGATTGTGAAATTGTCTGGACACGTTTAACAGGGCTAGGAGAAATAAAGTTAATTGTTTGGTGTTATTAACGGCCACCAGGTTCCACCGTGGCAGTTCTAGAATCATTCAAAGGGAGTCTACACTCTGTGTCGCAGAAGTACCCGGATCATGCTATATTAGTCGGAGGCGACTTCAACCTACCTGCGACTGCTACGGTCGCGGGGTCGAATCCTGCCTCGGGCATGGATGTGTGTGATGTCCTTAGGTTACTAAGGTTTAAGTAGGTCTAAGCTCTAGGGGACTGATGACCACAGATGTTAAGTCCCATAGTGCTCAGAGCCATTTAACCTACCTAGTATAGACTGGGATGTCTATGGATTCATTACAGGTGGTACAGGCAAGCCGTCGTGTGTATTACTTTTGAAGACATTATTCGAAAACTGTCTTGAGCAGCTAAATCGATAGCCAACGCGTAATGGAAATATTTTAGATCTGGTAGCATCGAACAGACAAGAGCTCATCGACGGTGTCAGTGTTGAGACAGGGATTAGTGATCATGATGATGTCATTACGACTATGGTTAGGAAAGTTAAAAAGTCGGTCAAGAAGACTAGGAGAGTATTCTTATTAGAAAGAGCAGATAAGCAGTTGTTAGCATCCCACTTAGTAAATGAATCGACTTCATTTACTTCCGGTACTATGGACGAGGAAGAATTATGGGCAAATTTTAAACACATTGTAAATCGCGCATTGGACAAGTATGTGCCGAAAAAGTGGGTTACGGATGGAAAGGACCCACCTTGGTTTAACAGAGCAATCCGGAGAATGCTCAGGAAGCAAAGGCAGTTGCACTCGCGGTACAAGAAAGATCGGGAGAATGAGGACAGACAAAAGTTAGTAGAGATTCGTGCTACTGTAAAAAGAGCGATGCGCAAAGCATACAACCACTGCCACCGTCATACCTTAGCAAAAGATCTTGCTAAAAACCCAAGGAAATTATGGTCTTGCGTAAAATCGGTAAGCGGGACGAAGGCTTCCATCCAATCACTCACTGATCAGTCTGGCCTGGCAACGGAAGACAGCAAAACGAAGGCTGAAATGTTAAATTTAGCATTTGAGAAATCTTTCACGCAGGAGGGTCGTACAAACATACCGCCGTTTGAGTCTCGTACAGATTCCCGTATGGAGGACATAGTGATAGACATCCCTAGGGTTGTGAAGCAGCTGAATGGCTTGAAAATAAATAAATCTCCAGGTCCTGATGGGATTCCAATTCGGTTTTACAGAGAGTACTCTACTGCATTGGCTCCTTACTTAGCTAGCATTTATCGCGAATCTCTTGCCCAACGTAAAGTCTAGAGTGACTGGAAAAAAGTGCAGGTGACGCCTGTATATAAGAAGGGCAGAAGGACGGATCCTCAAAATTACAGACCAATATGCTTAACATCGGTTTCTTGCAGGATTCTCGAACATATGCTCAGTTCGAATGTAATGAATTTACTAGAGACAGAGAATTTGCTGACCATGCATCAGCACGGCTTTAGAAAGCATCGCTCCTGCGAAACGCAACTCGCCCTTTTTTCGCATGATATCTTGCGAACCATGGATGAAGGGTATCAGACGGATGCCATATTCCTTGACTTCCGGAAAGCGTTTGACTCAGTGCCCCACTGCAAACTCCTAACTAAGGTGCGAGCATATGGGATTGGTTCCAAAATATTTGAGTGGCTCGAAGACTTCTTAAGTAATAGAACCCAGCACGTTGTCCTCAGTGGTGAGTGTTCATCGGAGGTAAGGGTATCATCTGGAGCGCCCCAGGGAAGTGTGGTACGTCCGTTGTTGTTTTCTATCTACATAAATGATCTTTTGGATAGGGTGGATAGTAATGTGTAGCTGTTTGCTGATGATGCTGTGGTGTACGGGAAGGTGTCGTCGTTGAGTGACAGTAGGAGGATACAAGATGACTTGGACAGGATTTGTGATTGGTGTAAAGAATGGCAGCTAACTCTAAATAGAGATAAATGTAAATTAATGCAGATGAATAGAATAAAGAATCCCGTAATATTTGAATACTCCATTAGTAGTGTAGCGCTTGACACAGTCACGTCGATTAAATATTTGGACGTAACATTGCAGAGCGATATGAAGTGGGACAAGCATGTAATGACAGTTGTGGGGAAGGCGGATTGTCGTCTTCGGTTCATTGGTAGAATTTTGGGAAAGAATGGTTCATCTGTAAAGGAGACCGCTTATAAAACACTAATACGACCTTTTCTTAAGTACTGCTCGAGCGTTTGGGATCCGTATCAGGTCGGATTGAGGGAGGACATAGAAGCAATTCAGAGGCGGGCTGCTAGATTTGTTACTGGTCGGTTTGATCATCACGCGAGTGTTGCTAAAATGGTTCAGGAGCTCGGGTGGGAGTCTCTAGAGGAAAGGAGGCCTTCTTTTCGCGAATCGCTACTGAGGAAATTTAGAGAACCAGCATTTGAGCCCGACTGCATTACAATTTTACTGCCACCAACTTATATTTTGCGGAAAGACCACAAAGATAAAATAAGAGAGATTAGGGCTCATACAGAGGCAGATAGGCAGTCATTTTTCCGACGTCCTGTTTGGGAGTGGAACAGGGAGAGAAGATGTAGTTGAAACTTCCTGGCAGATTAAAACTGTGTGCCCGACCGAGACTCGAACTCGGGACCTTTACCTGCTAGATTTGTTACTGGTAGGTTTGATCATCACGCGAGTGTTACTAAAATGCTTCAGGAGCAAAGGCAAAGGTCCCGAGTTCGAGTCTCTGTCGGGCACACAGTTTTAATCTGCCAGGAAGTTTCATATCAGCACACACTCCGCTGCAGAGTGAAAATCTCATTCAAGATGCTAGTTGTGGCACGAGGTACCCTCCGCCACGCACTGTATGGTGGATTGCGGAGTACATCTACTGTAGATGAAGTAGCCTCCAGTATTACAGTCCATTCACCAGCGCCCACGTTATTTCATTTTAGTTGCTGATATATCTTCCGGGCTACATGACCTCGGTCGAAGAAGCATTTCGGTTCATGACGTTTCGTGCAGATCTGCGCTGGACATCTCTGGAGGTGCTCCTCGCGACTCTGTCTTGGTGACTGTCCAGTCGAACCTCGGAGAGCGACATAAATACTGTGTAAAGTGGGCGTGGTCGAGTTTTCACGTAATCAGCAGAGATAATCTTTGTCAGAGATAAAACTTCACTATCGATTGTCACCTGTCAAGGATAAGAACTTGTCAATCGATTCCGCCGAGTCACAGTCCATGTATCATTTAATTTCGTGGCCTCTTCCTCTTTTCTGTTACAATTAATTATGCTTATATATTTCAATGGCTTCTCTACATAGTCGTGGATAATAGTTTGTCATAGTAGATAAAATTTTGTTTTCGGAAAACTTTGTGATTTCCTGAATGAAGAGCTTCTCTGCTACAGCTGATTTTTCTGTTCTTCCTTTCCGACAGACTTTTGTTTTCCTTCAGTCTTGTACTCACGCTTCTCTCACTAGTTACAATGTAAACCCTTCCACAACTACACGGTACCTTATATTCTCCACTTGCTTACAAAGGAGGGCGCTTATCCTTTACATATGTTCTTAGTTGATCTAAAAACTGGTCTGATGTCATGTTTATGTAAAATTTTTCCGACCTGATCAGATACTTTTTTGAGAAAAGGGAGAGAAACCGTGTTTTTCATCGCTGTATTTTATCGCTGTCAGAAACAGAAATGTCTCCTCGAACACACCCATACAACCCAGAAGGCTCATCAGCAATTTTGCCGTTCTTGTAATACCACCGTTCGTGGAACAGTCGTTTCACAATCACGTTTTTAATTTTAATATCGTTCTTTCAGTTACTCTATACCGTATACTTCTTATCCAGTGATGGCGAGTCACTCCTTACCACTTGTAAGTCATCCGTGGGGGGAAATAAATATAGAATATTCAGAGATCGGGTCACTCATTACTTTTCATATTTTTGTATTAATAAACTCTTCGAAAACCACACTTAAGCCAGAATTAATTATTGCACAGAAACTTGTTCTCGTTCACAAATAAATACAAAACATAAACTTTCCTTCTGTTTTGCCTAGCACTCTAGCTACTGTTTTAACTTTCAACAATGTCATGTTCGCTCAACTCGCTAGTCTCGATTCCATTCTAACTCTCAACACAAAGTTATTGTTATGCTCTTATACATTTTTGTTATCTGCTTAGCATCCAGGTTATTTCTTTTTACGAATGAAACTGTATGGCACCAGCGATCTTTACAGGTCCAAACATCTGTGATGTACACAGGGTGTTACAAAAAGGTACGGCCAAACTTTCAGGAAACATTCTTCACACACAAAGAAAGAAAATATGTTATGTGGACTTGTGTCCGGAAACGCTTACTTTCCATGTTAGAGCTCATTTTATTACTTCTCTCCAAATCACATTAATCATGGAATGGAAACACACAGCAACAGAACGTACCAGCGCGACTTCAAACACTTTGTTACAGGAAATGTTCAAAATGTCATCCGTTAGCGAGGATACATGCATCCACCCTCCGTCGCATGGAATCCTTGATGCGCTGATGTAGCCCTGGAGAATGGCGTATTGTATCACAGCCGTCCACAATACGAGCACGAAGAGTCTCTACATTTGGTACCGGGGTTGCGTAGACAACATTCATATATTGAGCAGACTGAACGATTGAATCAGCGATCTTGAGGCCGCGTGGGGTTGCCGCGCGGTCTGGGCGTCTTGTAACGGTCTGAGGTTCGAGTACTCTCACGGGCATGGGTGTGTGTTGTCATTAGCGTAAGTTAGTCTAAGTTATATTAAGTAGTGCGTAAGCTTAGTGACCGATGACCTTAGCAGTTTCGTCCCATAAGACCTTACCACAAATTTCCAAATTTAGCGGTCCTGAAACAAACTATGCGTTCATAGTGCGGCCTTAAGGAAAAATTAAATTAATGGAGCTTAATCGTCGCCTCAGCTGTTTTGGTTACACGGAAGAATGACGACTCTCTTGGCATTCAGCTTATCGTAAGCTCACACATACCAGCTTGTATTTACAATCATCGAGTCGTCAGCACCTGTCGAAAACTGTGAGTGTGATTAAAAACCCTGTGCACAGAGCAGCCATTTTGTCAGAAGAACTCGCCCACCTAATGACTATGTTCGGGGAAAATTCATATTCTACCCGGCAGGACACTGGCATTCAAGACCAAGTAGAAGGAAATGGTAATGAACGAAGAACGCTAGGAAAATCTCCAGCTTTTCTTCTCGTAGTTGGCAATATTTGGTTTACAATAAAGAGAATCCTCCGTAATTTTTTAGGTAAAAGTGGTTTTCCACCCAGGATTTACGATTGACGATCTGCTGGATCGATGAAGGGCAATTTATAATTGCGGAAGGTTGGGATTTACAAAATACCTCACCAGTGTGGTACGGCTTATACGGAACAGATCACGCGCACACCGTGGAAGAACGTTGCACCGAAAATCAACGCTGAACTCGAATCTCGTAACCGAGCAAGTCTACTATTGTCGAACATTGCATCCCCACTGCACATTCAATGCAGAATGATAAAACAATAATTTTGGAACATCATTATTAAAGACTCCGTGGAAACACGCATGGCAGAAACTCTGATGAGGCGTGACAGCGGCTACCAGCTGGATACTGCCTGGAATCCTGTCACAACTGCTGCTTTCTCAAATCGAAGACGAAAGAGTGCTCTGACGGTCGCGACGAGCGGTAATGTAGAGGACAGCTGAGTTCTGCGTTTGCACCAGGGAGGGCGCTACTGCTGGTATTGTGCTCCTTCTGTCAACTTGATTTTGATATATGAGGGATATACTCATAGCGCGCGGTATAATGTGGAACGGAAGAGGTTTCGTGGCTCGTTGAAGACGTGGCAGGTGCCCAGTCGAAATATCGTGGAGTATAATTGACGACGACGACGACCCACAACAGTCCCGAAGTTTCTTCGAACTCTCAGTTTGCACATAAAATTCGCAGCCAGCAATATATTTTCATTTTTTGAGAATTGTCTATTTGCTTATTCGTACATGCCTTCTTATCCATTCTGCGGTGTGACACTTCATTTGGAGACCGTGCCCTAACAGTGTGTCTCAGGTGCGGCCAAGGGTCTCCAGTGCTGCTGCACGTCGCTGTATCGCTGAGTTTGTCGTCAGTGGTGTGGACAGCGAGACTGGCTGTCCCCGCCGTACCTCGAGAGTGGCAGCAGCTGGCTTCTGCTGTCTCCACGCTGGCTCTGTGTCCGGGAGTCGTCATCTTCGCAGACCAGTTTCAAGGGCAGTATGACTTGACAGTAAGCACAGGCATTCACGAACGATTCGCAACACTTCCTTAAGTAACGAAATGGGAAAGAGAAGCAGAATTTTTGTTCAGATGTACTTCTATAATTCCAGCAAATTGATCTGGTTTTAAAATTTTGCACATGGTCGGAGCAACAGCTGTAGGATGAAATCTTCTTATAGAAATAATACGAGGGCTGTCCAGAAAGTAAGTTCCGATTGGTCGCTAAATGGAAACCACAGTGAAAATCAGAAACATTTTATTTGCAAGAGCTAGCTACACTTTCCAGATACTTCTCTACATAGTCGCCGCTCCTACTTGACATTTGTTGGAGCGTTATACGAAATTTCCAACACCATCGTCACAGAAGGCAGCCGCCTATGCTTTACGATAATTCTCTACGCTTGTCTATAGCGCGTAGCTTGCGCCCAAGTGCTGTCTTCGGATCCAGCGTTTCATGTGAACAGAGATGATACTCAGGACGAGCCAATTAGGGCTGTCTCGTGGGTGATCGAACCCTTCCCATCGAAAAGGCTGCAGGAGCTTCTTCACTGCCCCTGCAGAGTGCAGCTGAGAATTGCCATGAAGAAGGAAGTCCGTGGCAGGTGGGCTGCATTCATTAAGGCGAAGCCTCTCAGCGGGCCCTCCTACTTGGCGAGAGACACAGTTGTTCTAGGCACCTTTACTCGCTCACATTGCGCTCACAACTGAAAAGAGCGTCTTGATGGGATTGATGGTCATACAAGTGATCCATTTCGTGACTGATCGGAACTTACTTTATGGACAACCCTCGTAAACAGCCAATCAGGTTTGCAAAAAGGAAGGTTTGAGAGATGGCAGAAGCCCCCTCTCATATTTCTATCTTACGATTTTCCTCTCTAATTGCAAGCAGTGAAAAGTTTCTATTCCTTCACACGCGGACTTCCACGCAGCGTCTCTCGTCACCCGGGTGGTCCGGTGACAGGCGGGCTCTGCTGATCTTGAAAGGGTTAATCCGACGGGTGTGAGGGAGTTTAGTGAATGCTTTCCAGGCGCCGACATATAATAGCAGCGGAGACACGCCCGCAGGGGCCTGAAGGAGCGGCTGGGCTAGAGATTCCGTTACTTCGCAGAAACTTAGCGAAAACACTTTCTGGCGGGCTACCAGCGAGGCGTGGGAATGACTTGTGTTCCCAAACAGCCTTGGCGGGCTTCCTGCGTTTTCTGCCAGATCGTAACTGTGATTGGCTTGCTCAGGGCATAGCTCCGTGACGTAGCAATATCGGCGCAGAAATTGGCGCCAAGAATCTCCATTGGTGGAATGGTAGTGCTTCGGCAATAGAGTGGAATTTTCCGCCGGTTTTCGAGTTGCTGATTGGAACGTTTAACCGCGGCCACTGTCGTGGGGGCGGGAATGTTCTGTGTTCGGTTTGTACGGATGCTCTTGTGAGGAGTCGGCTCTCGCCTTTCGGCCGGAGTGGGTTACAAGAGTGAGCTCTCGCTGCTCTGGACAGCCTGCCTTCCGTTGGCTGTCTAATATACTTTTATTTGTTTGTAACTGTTTAACGAAGTTACTGAAGTTTCGATTTCAACGTAACAATCCGAGTACAGTTGGCAATTGAGCGCTCTGCGTACAAGCGGCCTATGTTGTCTTTCTTGGGCAGTTTTGTCTAAAGTTGACTGTATCGGAGTTACTGTGTGACTTCGCTTGTTAAAATCAATCACTGTACCGTCAGTGATTGTGTGGCGAGCCTTCTTCGTCTCCCTCAGAGGCGCATTTGTATTGATAGGAAGTCTTTAATCTGGAACAACCAGACCAGGACAATTTGTTTCGGGCTATACTCGCGACATTATCATCACCACGACGGGACGTCGATGCAACCAGCCATCGCTTCCGGTACGCCAGATCGTGACTTTGCAGTTAAGAAGACAGCTTGGTAATGTATGTCTGCAGCACCGGCACATTAGGGAATTTGCACTGTGACAATCAGAGCTCAGCAGAGCGCGCCTGTACGTCTTTTTCTAATTTTGTTCTGTCTTGGGTGTTCATTGTCTGAGTTCTCACTACTGTAGCAGCAATTAATGTTGGGTTGGGTGTGTGTTTCTCTTAAGATTTGAGTTGCAAGGAACTGGCTCCACATACCAATTCATTATAAATGTCACAATCTAGTTTATGGGCAACTTCACCTTCACAGCATTTATTTGAGTATCCAATTTGATCCAATTTGATGTATTGTAAATGTTTCATGTGTTTTGTTTATGATTTTGAGTTTAGTCATAATAAATCAAATTCTTATTTTGGACAGAACTTTCATTCTGCTAATCGGTAGAGCAACCCTTTCATTTCTCACTATGTTACTGAAACTTTCCTTTATTTAATTAATGTCTATCAAATTAAATTATTGCAGGTGGCAAACTCTTTTCTACTCCACTTGCAGGGTCGATTACAGCCAGTTCGCGTTCCTTGTTAATCCATGTGCAACAGCAAAAGTCGAGTTAGAATAGGGGGGGGGGGGGGGGGCTTAGAGCACATGAAGATTCTAGATGAATTTAGTGTTAAATACACTGCTAGCCCCGGCACCTCGGAGGTTTATTAAAACCGCTTCAATGTTTGTAAAAGCGTCTTCGTCAGAAGGAAGTACAGCTAGTGCATTAGCGTCACGTACGCAAAGCTTGGTCTAAGGAAAGCTTCTGGAAAGAGAGGACACTAGCAGCACGAGCAAGGAGAGTGTGTGATAGGGAATGAAACCTTATCATGCAAAACATGCCTGAAACGTTAACATTAAAATTATGACATTAAAATCCAGATCATATTTAGCTGTTTAAACATTTAAAACTAATAAAATGGCAACAAATAATAAGTTACTATCTAATAAAATTTCATTGTGGTCAAAACAAATCACGTCAAACTGTGTATGGTGCAAAAAGAAACAATAGCAAAAAGAACTAGTGCGGAGAAGGGTGTGGGGAAGAGGAAGGAAGGGGAGAGGAAGGGGAGTAGAGAAAGGGAAGGCAAGGGGGTTGGAGAAAGATGGTGGTGGTGGAGGGATGGAGGAATATAGTAAAAAGTGTATAAATCTCAAATCAAACATTTTTGAAAATTGTGAACATAAAACCTGTAGAAATATATTTACATCGGAACAAAGAAGAAAGACACTAGCATTAACAGGCCAGGAGAATGACGTATCCCATAATCGTGTGGCAGGTCGAGCCATTTTTCTGTTTTTTAACGAAAGGCGAGGTCTTTCAAATTCGTTCACAGCTAAATATGATATGGTTTTAAACGTCATAATTTTAATTTTAACATTTTAGGGAAGTTTAGCATGATAAAATTTCATTCACTACAACACTCTCCTTGCGCGTGCTGGGAGTGTCCTCTCTTGAAGGAGCTTTCCTTAACCCAAGCGTTCCATACGTGCCGATAGTGCACCAGCTCTACACCGAGGAGCCAAAACATTATGATCACCTGTTTAAAAGCGTGTTGTTGCACTTTCAAATGCAGTACAACAGAGATTATGCTTGGCTTGGATTCTACAAGTCCTTGACAGGATTGCGGAAGTATTTGATGCCAGATATCTACACTAGGACAAGTAATTCCTGCAAGTTACGGGATGGTGGTTTACGGGCACGCAACTGGTGCCCGATATTGTAGCGTTGCTCTTGGGGGGTGAAAAGAAAAAGAATTGTTATTTTTTTTGAGAAATGTCGAAAAAGTGAATATTTTGGCGGGCCACTTGGCGACAGAATCAGGGATTGAGTACCCTATTATAATAACATATGTTGAGCATTAAGTACCTGAATAAGAGAGCATATTGATATATTTGAGGTCGTTCGGAAGAAACATTATCATTTTTGTGCACTTTTATAGTCACGATGTAGTCATACCCGGAAAAACACTAAGGGACCAGAAGATTTATAGACTTTAAAAGGAATGCAACACTACACAATTAAAAAACGAAGAGTTGTTTCAGAAATAATAGGAAAACGATAATGTTCGCTCTGCCTCATGCTGCGTTCGGCCCATCAGCGTGATAGTAATTTCTGGTGATGAACTAACACAAAATAATTATCATTCAAGTAAATAAGGAGATGGAAATCATCAAGGTTAATTTGTTAATTTACTAAAATAAGCACACTTATCTTTAACACACTTTTTTTAAAGCTACTTATCTTTTCATATTAAATTACAATAGATGACCATTGTTGTTAAATACTTTATACATAACAGCTTTTGACAATGTTGATTGGAATACTCTCTTTCAAATTCTAAAGGTGGCAGGGGTCAAATACAGGGAGCGAAAGGCTATTTACAATTTGTACTGAAACCACATGGCAGTTATAAGAGTCGAGGGACATATAAGGGAAGCAGAAGAAATAAAAACTATGTGGTTCGCCGATGACTTGGAAGAGCAGTTTAATGGAATGGACAGTGTCTTGAGAGGAGTATATAAGATGAACATCAACAAAAACAAGACGAGGATAATGGAATGTGTCGAATTAAGTAGGGTGATGCTGAGGGAATTAGATTAGGAAATGAGACACTTAAGGTAGTGAAGGAGTTTTGCTATTTGGGGAGCAAAATAACTGATGATGGTCGAAATAAAGAGGATGTAAAATGTAGACTGGCAATGGCAAGGAAAGCGTTTCTGAAGAAAAGAAATTTGTTAACATCGAGTATAAATTTAAGTGCCAGGAAGTCAGTTCTGAAAGTGTTTGTATGGAGTGTAGCCATGTATTGAAGTGAAACATGGACGATAAATAGTTTGGATAAGAAGAGAATAGAAGCTTTCGAAATGTGGTGCTACAGAAGAATGCTGAAGATTAGATGGGTAGATCGCATAACTAATGAGGAAGTATTGAATAGGATGGGGAAGAAGAGAAGTTTGTGGCACAACTTGACCAGAAGAAGGGATCGGTTGGTAGGACATGTTATGAGGCATCAAGGGATCACCAGTTTAGTATTGGAGGGCAGCGTGGACTGTAAAAATCGTAGAGGGAGACCAAGAGATGAATACACTAAGCAGATTCAGAAGGATGTAGGTTGCAGTAGGTACTGGGAGACGAAGAAGCCTGCACAGGATAGAGTAGCATGGAGAGCTGCATCAAACCAGTCTCAGTACTGAAGGCCACAACAACAACAACATAACAGTCAAAATGTCTACTTGATGCTGTCTGTTCGTAATCAGTTACAAGAAACTACATTTTTTCTGATTGGAAAAATAACAATTAGCATATTCACTCAATATTTTCGCATAAAATGTAAAATACCGTTGTTGTACGCAACAAGTTCGCGTCTGCCTTTCATGGAATACCAACAGTAAAAGGTGAGGCGCCCAATGACTCATTTCTCTTGAAACTATAGAATTCTTTTTTATATCATTAATCGATACATGCACATAGAGATTTACAGGCACCGCGCAAGAACGGCAAAGATAAAGAATAATAGATTCTGTCGTTGCTATGCAGTGGTTCATTTCTTTTACTTTACAATTGTTCGATAACTTGAAGCCATCAGGCGTGTACTATTGAGCGTATATTAATGTTTGTGAGGCGAAAATTACTAATATTACAATATGTGTCCTAATGGATATAGGTCACACACATTTTCTGGCCAAGATATCAATGTGAATTCACTGCCATGCCTTTCAAAACACTGTAGCACGATTCTGATCTTCCAATATGGTCAGTTGTCCTGCTGGAACATGTCATCACCATAGGGGCAGACTTCAAGAATGAAGCGATGCAGTTTGTCCGCAATAACGTTCACGATGTTCACTGCCACGATGCCTTCGATCACCACCACAGATACCATGGAATCCCAACTCAGTGCACCCAAAGCATATTTATGCCCCTACCGGCATGCATCTGCGACTCGGTGCATGTTTCGTACAGCCATTCACCTGGATGACGGCGTGTAAGGACCCAACAATCGGCCTGGTGTGACAAGAAATACAATTCATTCTACAGGCGACACGTTTCTATTGATCCTCCGTGAAAAGTCATTGACGCTGTGCCCACTGCAGTCATAGCTCACGGTGTCTTGGGTCAATATAGGAGCACGTAGAGTTCGTGTGATGTGGAGCTCCATGTTCAACAAATGCCTTTGAACGTACGCCTCGAAACACTTGTACCTGTACCAGCGTTGCACGTTGTCGTCAGATCTGCCACAGATTGCTGTCTATTCTGGATGAAACCTTCCCGTCTCATGTATATCTCTTTTGCTACGCAACCTTCCCTTCTACAATAACCTATGAAACCTTCCCTTAGGATTTCTCTCTCTTGCTTAATAATAAAAAATGAAATCTTCCCTATGAAATTAATGCTCGTACTCAATAATAATAAGTGCAATCTTCGCATACAAATTTAAATGCTGCTTATTAAAAGTGATTTGCTGATTATTTCGACGAAACATGGAATGTGTCGTCGTCGTTACTTGCAATAACCCAAAACGGTTCCTTACCTTTTTTACTGTTACTGGATCGCCATCTCACTGCTACATCGCTACATCGAACTGCGATATGAATATACTTACTCTGTTTTACTATACTCTGTTAGCTGCTGGTGGGCTGTCATAATAAGTGGCTGTATTTATTACCAATGCTGACGTTATTCTTTAATAGCAAAGCTGACGTTATTCTTTAATTAATTTGACTGAAGTTACGTAATTCATAGTTAAACTTCTTCTTGACAACAATAAAATTTGGCAAAGTTTTACGTTGATGTTTTTGGGATGGATTATAATCAGTAATGCGATATTGCTGGCAAAAATTAATTATATTCTGAAAACGATTCTTCAAATATTTACTGTAGGTAACGAAATGATTTTACAAACGTTCAAATGGGACTTACTTTTTACAATAATCTTACAACTAGCATTGCACAAACATACCTTCAATAGTCTTGAGTTTCTCAAAAAAAAAAAAAAAAAAAAAAAAAAAAAATCAATAATATTAGTTCCACTTATGATAATAGTTATCTGATGTTTCTGTACATATGTTTATAATCTCTTGTAAATCATAGCTGGTGGCTGGCAGGCATACCCCTCCTCTCAACCTCTTGCTTCAGACCTACTACCGATTCGTTTCACATATCGTTTAGTACTGACTTCCTACGAAAGCTAAAGTGCGGTTCCTCCCGCCAACAATACTTTCTGGTGCAGACAATCCCTGCTACCATTACAAAATGTATCAATGTGCGGTATTTCCCGCTCTTTAAAATGGATCCATACGCTGTCTCTCCCGCCCTTTTTAAAATTATATCAATGTGCGGTCTCTCCCGCCAACAATACTTTGTTGCAGACATTCCCTGCTACCACAATTATTTCCAAAATGACAAATATTAATTATTCCTACTTAATCCTGTTAATAAAATATAAACATATTTCATAAACTGTGGTTTGACAATAGACAGTAAAAATATACACGTCTTACATGCACTACACAGTGGAGGATCCTCCGACGTCTAATTTTTTGTGATGAGACGTGGTCGTCCAGTACCTTACGGCCTACTCGTTATTTCACCATCCTTCAGCCACTTTCCTTAGGGGCACACGGCAGTAGTATGACAACAGCCGACCAGCTTCTCCGTTTGCGAGATTCCCGTTTCCACACAACAATGTGCCCTTTGTCGAAACCGCTTATGTCAGTGTATTTCCGCATTTGCGGCCAGTATCCTGACTATGACGACTGCCCATTCGTCTCTCTTCCGCTTACATTCTTTCCTTACTGCGTGGCATGCCTGCAACTCCACTAGGAGGCATTCAACATCGCGGTGGATGGTGGTCACCGGTTGTATGTTATCTAGACAAATGTATTGTCAAAATTTCATGACTCTACATTGACTATTTCTTGGCATTGCGGTTTATTTTCCGTCCGTGTATTATCATTGAGTCCTACATTTCTCACCTACTAAGCATACCTTAATTACTTTGTTATTTGAGTTTTATTTAGAATTATTCTTAAATCTGAAAGCTAAGTTACGGGAATGTTGACTGCTAGTTTGTATCTACTGTCCCAGGTATATTCTTTGCGACTACGATTGCATGAGTAAAGCGAGCCAGTCGGGGTGCCGTAAAGTGCTCGAGTGTCTGTCAAACTGGGAACACTTACCTCAGTTCCGTGAATGCGGCTGTTGCGAGCCTGCAAGACGGGGTTGTCACACCATACTCATTACGAAGATGTAGAGGAAAGAGCTCCTACAGAGGATCGTTGCTAGTTAGGTACCAAAGCGCTACAGCGCTAGTCTTCATTTTGATGGCTGCTTTCTCTCAACGGACACTAAAGCTTATCTGGATAGGGTCTATACGCAGTTTGTTTCCTTCTTCTGATACATCTATCTACATCTACATCTACATCCATACTCCGCAAGCCACCTGACGGTGTGTGGCGGAGGGTACCCTGAGTACCTATATCGGTTCTCCCTTCTATTCCAGTCTCGTATTGTACGTGGAAAGAAGAATTGTCGGTATGCCTCTGTCTGGGCTCTAATCTCTCTGATTTTATCCTCATGGTCTCTTCGCGAGATATACGTAGGAGGGAGCAATATACTGCTTGACTCTTCGGTGAAGGTATTTTCTCGAAACTTTAACAAAAGCCCGTACCGAGCTACTGAGCGTCTCTCCTGCAGAGTCTTCCACTGGAGTTTATCTATCATCTCCGTAACGCTTTCGCGATTACTAAATGATCCTGTAACGAAGCGCGCTGCTTTCCGTCGGATCTTCTCTATCTCTTCTATCAACCCTATCTGGTGCGGATCCCACACTGCTCAGCAGTATTCAAGCAGTGGGCGAACAAGCGTACTGTAACCTACTTCCTTTGTTGTCGGATTGCATTTCCTTAGGATTCTTCCAATGAATCTCAGTCTGGCATCTGCTTTACCGACGATCAACTTTATATGATCATTCCATTTTAAATCACTCCTAATGCCTACTCCCAGATAATTTATGGAATTAACTGCTTCCAGTTGCTGACCTGCTATTTTGTAGCTAAATGATAAGGGACCTATCTTTCTATGTATTCGCATCACATTACACTTGTCTACACTGAGATTCAATTGCCATTCCGTGCACCATGCGTTAATTCGCTGCAGATCCTCCTGCATTTCAGTACAATTTTCCATTGTTGTAACAACCTCTCGATACACCACAGCATCATCTGCAAAAAGCCTCAGTGAACTTCCGATGTCATCCACCAGGTCATTTATGTATATTGTGATTAGCAACGGTCCTATGACACTCCCCTGCGGCACACCTGAAATCACTTTTACTTCGGAAGACTTCTCTCCATTGAGAATGACATGCTGCATTCTGTTATCTAGGAACTCCTCAATCCAATCACACAATTGATCTGATAGTCCGTATGCTCTTACTTTGTTCATTAAACGACTGTGGGGAACTGTGTCAAACGCCTTGCGGAAGTCAAGAAACATGGCATCTACCTGTGAACCCGTGTCTATGGCCCTCTGAGTCTCGTGGACGAATTGCGCGAGCTGGGTTTCACACGACCGTCTTTTTCGAAACCCATGCTGATTCCTACAGAGTAGATTTCTAGTCTCCAGAAAAGACATTATACTCTAACATAACACGTGTTCCAAAATTCTACAACTGATCGACGTTAGAGATATAGGTCTATAGTTCTGCACATCTGTTCGACGTCCCTTCTTGAAAACGGGGATGACCTGTGCCCTTTTCCAATCCTTTGGAACGCTTCGCTCTTCTAGAGACCTACGGTACACCGCTGCAAGAAGGGGGGCAAGTTCCTTCGCATACTCTGTAAAATCGAACTGGTATCCCATCAGGGCCAGCGGCCTTTCCTCTTTAGCGCGATTTTAATTGTTTCTCTATCCCTCTGTCGTCTATTTCGATATCTACCATTTTGTCAACTGTGCGACAATCTAGAGAAGGAATCATAGTGCAGTCTTCCTCTGTGAAACAGCTTTGGAAGAAGACATTTAGTATTTCGGCCTTTAGTCTGTCATCCTCTGTTTCAGTACCATTTTGGTCACAGAGTGTCTGGACATTTTTTTTTTGACCCACCTATCGCTTTGTTAGTCCGTCTCTGTTAATCCATTGTGGACATGGGACAGCGGCTGGTCTAATATTTAACAGTGAAATTCACCAAACAGCCGTGCAATTGAAGAGGTATTTTATTTTCACTACTAGTTTCGGCAATTCATTATGCCATCTTCAGGCCCCATATGCACCTCTCAGAAATAATCGATATTGGCTTACTGAGGCCATATGTTTCTGGATGTCGTGAATTCGTACTTCAAGTGCTTCCTTCAAAGATATGACTGCAAATGCAGTTCGAATCCCAACCGCCACACGTTTTCACTCGTCGCCACTGATTCCGCGTAATGTCGCAATGCAGCTGACATCAATAATCCATCCATTTTCCTTTCCTTTCTCCCCTCACCTCCCCCCTCCTCCCCCCACTAATTCCATCTTCATCTTACGTATAAGTTACTTCTCATCCGAACATTTTCTTGATAGCTGCTCTCATCCCTAACGCTGAATTTGACTTTTTTTTTTTAGATGTTTTCAACCCTTCCAATGAGAAGAAAAATTTAGAGATCAATTATTGTCTGGAGAGGGTCAGCACCTTTGATATGTTAGAGTTTATTTTCGGTTTTATGCATATAATTTACAAGATAAACAGTTTCACTGTGTAACAACTACCTTCAGTTAATGTTTAGAACACAACCGGAACAGGTGTTATTTGATTATTTCGAACGCTTTCGTTCGGCAGGCGCTTGCTTGCTCAGATAGTCATTGCTCTAACGGCAACACGTTACGAGTAAAAAGCACTGCTCGGCTCTATCGCCAACACGAAAACATATCATTGACGTTTATGTCGGGCGATGGTTTTAGCTTGTAACATGTTACCATTAGGGCAATGAATGTCTACGCCTGCACGCGCCTGACGAGTGAGCGTGGTCGAAACAATCAAATAATACGCGATCTGCGGCTGTGTTCTGTGCATTAAAACGCAGCTGTCGCTGTATCCCCTGAACGTGACGCATGTATTTTTCAAGATTATCTTCAGAGAGCTAGGTCGTGTCCCTACTTTATTACCTCACTGTGTCATGACTGAAGATAAGGTCCTAAATAACAGCTAGATACTGCAACCCCTTTGTTTTACGACTACAGTAAAGAAGTTTAAATCTTCCGCTTATGCTGTGATGAAATATCTGTAATAGTGCCGTATCGACATCTAAGCAATAACTCCTCTATATTTTTTTAAATGCGAACTTGTTAGTTTACGCTTTACTATGGCTGTTATCGATATCGAATGGAACAAGTATAAAGTTATCAGTCACTGTTTGATTTATTTCCTCAACGTGTTACAAGGGTTTGAATCTCCATCATCAGGTGGATTTAGTTGTAGGTTTGTGACATGAGAGTGTGTTGTATTACGACTTTGGGATAATCTGTGCCACTGTCTAGTGGGTATACAAAACACTATTTCAAAACTTCGCTCTGTGGAGGTCTTTGACTAGAAACTGAACGTAAATGTAAAGACGCAAATAAAACAACCATAATAGAATACCTCCAATTGTCACAGGCTCCTTTTTCTGACGTAATACATCACACATAAACTGTCGCACTTTGTAAACAAAGATGGTATTTAGAAATTGATAGATGAAAAGAGCACATAGCAAAAACAGAAATACTATTTCAAAGAACAATGAACATACAGCAAACCAAGACCATTGTTGCGGAGTAAATCATAAAGTACTGTGGAGAGCTTTGGTTGAGCAAATGCATAGACGTCAAGTTTACACAGCCTAAACTTTGAACTCATATATGTAAACGTCAACTGTAATAATTACATTTCCAACAGTGTCAGAATTATACATAAATATCAATTGAGGTTCGTATTCAGAGATAGACGATGAAATTGATGACAAAAGGAGAGAAAAATTTTGGTTAGACCAGAGCAGTGTTTGTTAAACTCACATCTGTTAGATGTTAAATGTCAATAAACGTTTAAGTAATAAACTGATAAGGAATCAATGATTTAATGATGTTTAGATAGGTATGCTCTTGATAATGTAATGAATATACGCAATATTAGGCTGACATGAGGTACAAACTGTTGTTTTGCCTTTCGCGTAGCTTTACTGACTTATTGTGAGCTAGGTAAGTCAGCTGTTCATGTGTTTGTGTGTGTGTGTGTGTGTGTGTGTGTGTGTTTGTGTGTGTGTGTGTGTGTGTGTGTGTGTGTGTGTGTGTGTGTGTGTGTGTGTGTGCATGTGTGTATGTGTGTATTGCAGATTTAATAATGTACGCTGGAGTTAAAAACAGAGATGTTAGTGTTGTAAATGTTGTCATTTTTGGCATTTAGGAATAGGCTCAGGTTGTTTTCTTTTATCATCTGTGTGTAACATGCAGTGTCTTTTAGTTACATATTATTCATATGTACACTCAATTCTTAGCTATGGCATTCTTTTTTGGGGAACAAATCCACAAAATATGAACACAATTTTCAAACTCCAGAAAAGAGCCATAAGAATAATAACTAGAAATAGCAGTCGAGCTCATTGTAAAGATCTGTTCAAAACACTGGGAATTTTAACTGCTCCATGTGAACACATTTACCAGTCAGTTGTACACATCAAAAGTAACATTGGCAATTACTGCACAAACATCTCTGTCCATGACCATGCAACAAGAGATAGACTCAACTTACATTTACCAAGAAAAAAATAAACATAAAACTCAAAAGAGCATTTTCTACCAAGGAATAAAACTGTACAATAAATTACCAAAAGAGATTAAAGAAATTTCAAAAATACACTTATTTAAGAAGGCAGCTAAAAAGTACCTGTTATGCAATACATTTTATACGTTGAAGGATTACTTAGATAAAGCAGAGTAGGGGTTTGATGAAAAAATGTTATACAAACAAATAATAATAATAATGATGATTATAAAACATCCAATATTCCACATAACACCTTCACTTTATTATTTCTCTTCTTTTTTCCTTTCTAGAGACACTCTCCCCTCAAGCTATGCATAGCACAATACTAACACCTCTTCCTCTTTCTGAGCTCAACATCTCACTCATTATGAAGGGATACTGACTCAGTTTTTCAGGATAGCAAATGGGAACTTGCAGTACAGAAAATGGCCCAAGGATCACCTGTGTGTGTGTGTGTGTGTGTATGTAGTGAGTGAAGTGTTATGAAACAATGTGTGTATAGTGTGTGCAGTGACTGATAGTGAAATATGAGTGAATAGTGTGGCATTACATTATTTAATGAGTTATTTGTAAATAAATTATTGTATACTAGGAGTAAAATCTAATGATTGTCTCTAACTAGAAGTCTGTAAATATATGTGTACACGAATTAGCTTATTGTAAATTGATCTAAGCTTGTAAATACTTTGACATGTCCTATATCCTTGTAAAAAGAGATCTACGGATGAATAAAACTACTACTACTACTACTACTACTGGTGTTTGTATATTTGAGATGTTTCAAGGATGTCTAGTTTTTTGCTTTTATGTTGAACGTGCAGAATCTGATACTTGTGTTTTAGTATGGCGTTTTCTTTCATGCACATGGTGGCTATTACCGATGTGCCGTATTCTGTTTTTTAGTGCTGCCATGGGTTCCTTGAAGCTAACTTCAAATGATCTACTTGTCTGGCCTATGTAGAAACTGTCATAGTCCAAATATTCAATTTTGTTTACACCCATGTGGTGCAGTGAGTTTCTTGTATTGCTGTTATGCGGTAACTTCTCCCAAATCTTGTTGTTGGTGGTGTAAGATATGTTTATGCCTTTTTGTTTGAAGATCTTGGCAGTCTGATATAAAATACTGCCCAGGCATGGTGCAGTATATTAGATCTTATTTTATATATATTGTTTTCTGCTGTGCTTGCTCTCCATCATAAAGAGTTTCAGGGCATCTACTCTGGAGTGTTGTAGCCATCTGCTATGGCTGTTTGTATTATTATTTCAATTTCTTGTTTACGTTCGTCTTCAGAGTGCGGTAGTTCATTTTCCCTGTTTACCATATACCGGAACGCTGCCATTTTGTGGGCTGTGAGAGCAGGAGTTGTGAATAACAGTGCGTGTTGTAGTAGATTTATAGTAAAATTCTATTTATTATTCTGATTGCTACGTCTAGAAAGTTTATACTGTTATCTACTTGGTGCACAACCGTGAACCTTATATTTTCATGGGAGCTGTTGCCCTATTGGTTTAATTCATTGATATCATCTTTTGTGCCACTGATTAAAATGGTGGTATCATCTGCATATATGTAGTAGTCGATAATGTTTTTGAGGGGGTGATGGTTGGAAATCAGAATTTTGTCTTCTGTTTTGTTTATAAATATTTTGGCTAATTACCTAGAAAATTTGACTCCATTGCTAGGCCATCTGTTTGATTGTAGAGTTCATTGTTGAATTCGAAGTACACTTCTGGAAATGGAAAAAAGAACACATTGACACCGGTGTGTCACACCCACCATACTTGCTCCGGACACTGCGAGAGGGCTGTACAAGCAATGATCACACGCACGGCACAGGGGACACACCAGGAACCGCGGTGTTGGCCGTCGAATGGCGCTAGCTGCGCAGCATTTGTGCACCGCCGCCGTCAGTGTCAGCCAGTTTGCCGTGGCATACGGAGCTCCATCGCAGTCTTTAACACTGGTAGCATGCGCGACAGCGTGGACGTGAACCCTATGTGCAGTTGACGGCCTTTGAGCGAGGGCATATAGTGGGCATGCGGGAGGCCGGGTGGACGTACCGCCGAATTGCTCAACACGTGGGGCGTGAGGTTTCCACAGTACATCGATGTTGTCGCCAGTGCTCGGCGGAAGGTGCACGTACCCGTAGACCTGGGACCGGACCGCAGCGACGCACGGATGCACGCCAAGACCGTAGGATCCTACGCAGTGCCGTAGGGAACCGCACCGCCACTTCCCAGCAAATTAGGGACACTGTTGCTCCTGGGGTATCGGTGAGGACCATTCGCAACCGTCTCCATGAAGCTGGGCTACGGTCCCGTATACCGTTAGGCCGTCTTCCGCTCACGCCCCAACATCGTGCAGCCCGCCTCCAGTGGTGTCGCGACAGGCGTGAATGGAGGGACGAATGGAGACGTGTCGTCTTCAGCGATGAGAGTCGCTTCTGCCTTGGTGCCAATGATGGTCGTATGCGTGTTTGGCGCCGTGCAGGTGAGCGCCACAATTAGGACTGCATACGAGCGAGGCACACAGGGCCAACACCCGGCATCATGGTGTGGGGAGCGATCTCCTACACTGGCCGTACACCTCTGGTGATCGTCGAGGGGACACTGAATAGTGCACGGTACATCCAAACCGTCATCGAACCCATCGTTCTACCATCCCTAGACCGGCAAGGGAACATGCTGTTCCAACAGGACAATGCACGTCCGCATGTATCCCGTGCCACCCAAGGTGCTCTAGAAGGTGTAAGTCAACTACCCTGGCCAGCAAGATCTCTGGATCTGTCCCCCATTGAGCATGTTTGGGACTGGATGAAGCGTCGTCTCACGCGGTCTGCACGTCCAGCACGAACGCTGGTCCAACTGAGGCGCCAGGTGGAAATGGCATGGCAAGCCGTTCCACAGGATTACATCCAGCATCTCTACGATCGTCTCCATGGGAGAACAGCAGCCTGCATTGCTGCGAAAGGTGGATATACACTGTACTAGTGCCGACATTGTGCATGCTCTGTTGCCTGTGTCTATGTGCCTGTGGTTCTGTCAGTGTGATCATGTGATGTATCTGACCCCAGGAATGTGTCAATAAAGTTTCCCCTTCCTGGGACAATGAATTCACGGTGTTCTTATTTCAATTTCCAGGAGTGTAATTGCTTAAGGATATGATTTCTAACAGATCCATTAGTTCAGTAATTTGAGTGGAAGGGGCATAATAGCACCATTAGAAATCCTTTGCACCATATGGGTGTATACTAAATTGAATCTTTTAGTGTGCCAGTTCATAAATAGCCAGACAGGTAGATCATTTGATTAGATTCAAGGAACACATGGCAGCACCAAAAAGAAGGAAATACCACACATCATCAATAGCTACCCACCTGCATGAAACGAAATACCATGCTAACAACGCAAGTGTCTGCATCCTGCATACACAATATAAACGCAAAGAACCAGACTTCCTTGAAAAAACCAGAGTGCATTCTAAATGACAAAAATGACAACATTTATAAACGCATCATCTCTGTTTTCACCCTACATCATTACAATCGCTGTACATGCACACAATCACACCCTCACTCACGTATGCACACACATGCACGCACACGAAAGCGTGCGCGCGCGCACACACACACACACACACACACACACACACACACACACACAACACAGCCATGTGTGTGTCTGCATGTGTACATTACTTATACCCCCACCTTCATGTTGTTTACTGTGAATTATTTAGTTGTTTGCACGTTTCTTTGATGTTCTGCAAATGAACAGCTGATTTACCTCTCACAGTATCTCAATAAATCCACAAAAAACTCAGTTTGTATGGCATTTCAGCCTGATACTGCATATGTCTGTTTACATGAATAGCTTTAATTCCTTATCCGTGTATTACTTCAACATTTTACTTAGATAGCCGGCCGCGGTGGTCTCGCGGTTCTAGGCGCGCAATCCGGAACCGTGCGACTGCTACGGTCGCAGGTTCGAATCCTGCCTCGGGCATGGATGTGTGTGATGTCCTTAGGTTAGTTAGGTTTAAGTAGTTTAAGTTCTAGGGGACTGATGACCACAGCAGTTGAGTCCCATAGTGCTCAGAGCCATTTGAACCATTTTTTTACTTAGATATAATATGCAACAGATGTAAGCCCACAGAAAACATACTCCACTGTGTTGATCGAAATGACTCCCACGGCTAGATATGGTTACATATGTAACGACTCTCCATAAACGGTAGATATAAGCACTAGTTTCAGTTTTATTTTACTTGTAACAAGAAAGCGGTAGAGTGCAAATAAGAGCTCCTATACAAAATATATACTATCTACTCATTTCTTTACAATTCATAGAAGTCATGACAGGAATTTCAATTTATTCTGTGTTCCCTGTGCGAACATAAGCTCACAGCACAATATTTAGACACGGCATTAAAAGATCACACTGGCCGGTTTGAAGCGTTGTAAATCATGTCAGACTGATACTAAGTGATAATCAGACCCTACATCTATTACATAAGTCGTGGAAGTGATGTCTGTGTGTTGATGCGAGTCTCTACTGTTCTTGCACGCGTCCTTTAAACTGGACTGCTACCTGCTGGTCGGGTGAGGTTCGGCTGACTTCAGTCGGTGCGCCTGCTAAGCTGGAGCGATGACCCGCATAGCAGTACCTCTTTGCGGGTTGGGGCGTTGCAGGAGACCCCGGAAACACGTCAGTATTCTGTAACTTTTCGTAGATAAACGAGTCAATTATGAGAAAGCACTAATCGTAAAAGAAATGTAGTCGGTGTCGCACACTTCATGAGTCTTTCCTATAGAGTACGTTGGAAATGCAATATATTTTTTAAACAATTGGTTGTCGGCCCCGGCACAAGATGCATTTGGACCTTTACAGCAGTATTGCCAACAGGATCCGATAGGTCTAAAAATGTTCAAACGTGTGTGAATTCCTAAGGAACCAAATTGATGAGGTCATCGGTCCCTAGTCTCACATACTACTTAAACTAACGTAAACTAACATATGGTAGGAACAACACACACACCCATGCCCGAGGGAGGACTGGAACCTCCGGAGGGGGGGGGGGGGGGGGGGGCTGCACAATCCATTACGTGGCGCCTAAAACCGCGGGGCCACTCCGCGAGGCACTGTGTGTCTGCGTCGATTTTCATTGTACTGTTAAGTGTAACGAGAAAAGAAATCTTTATGCATAAATGACGCAGGCTCGTCAAATGGAGCCTAACTTGCCCGAATGTGCTGTCATTATAAATGTTCTGGTCAGAAGTGTACTTTGGATATATTTCTTTGCGTCTTTTAAACTCATGCAGCCTGCGATTAAGCAATATTGGCACAATTTTGTAATTCTGTTTGTCCTTTACCCAGATTTTCCGAGTTACTTTGACAAAATCAATACTTTCTAAATACACTCCTGGAAATTGAAATAAGAACACCGTGAATTCATTGTCCCAGGAAGGGGAAACTTTATTGACACATTCCTGGGGTCAGATACATCACATGATCACACTGTCAGAACCACAGGCACATAGACACACGCGACAGAGCATGCACAATGTCGGCACTAGTACAGTGTATATCCACCTTTCGCAGCAATGCAGGCTGCTATTCTCCCATGGAGACGATCGTAGAGATGTTGGATGTAGTCCTGTGGAACGGCTTGCCATGCCATTTCCACCTGGCGCCTCAGTTGGACCAGCATTCGTGCTGGACGTGCAGACCGCGTGAGACGACGCTTCATCCAGTCCCAAACATGCTCAATGGGGGACAGATCCGGAGATCTTGCTGGCCAGGGTAGTTGATACACCTTCTAGAGCACGTTGGGTGGCACTGAAGACGGCCTAACGGTGTACGGGACCGTAGCCCAGCTTCATGGAGACGGTTGCGAATGGTCCTCGCCGATACCCCAGGAGCAACAGTGTCCCTAATTTGCTGGGAAGTGGCGGTGCGGTCCCCTACGGCACTGCGTAGGATCCTACGGTCTTGGCGTGCAACCGTGCGTCGCTGCGGTCCGGTCCCAGGTCGACGGGCACGTGCACCTTCCGCCGACCACTGGCGACAACAACGATGTACTGTGGAGACCTCACGCCCCACGTGTTGATCAATTCGGCGGTACGTCCACCCGGCCTCCCGCATGCCCACTATATGCCCTCGCTCAAAGTCCGTCAACTGCACATACGGTTCACGTCCACGCTGTCGCGGCATGCTACCAGTGTTAAAGACTGCGATGGAGCTCCGTATGCCACGGCAAACTGGCTGACACTGACGGCGACGGTGCACAAATGCTGCGCAGCTAGCGCCATTCGACGGCCAACACCGCGGTTCCTGGTGTGTCCGCTGTGCCGTGCGTGTGATCATTGCTTGTACAGCCCTCTCGCAGTGTCCGGAGCAAGTATGGTGGGTCTGACACACCGGTGTCAATGTGTTCCTTTTTCCATTTCCAGGGGTGTACTTTCAGACTCAGAGCCAGGTATATTTTCGATTTTTGGATACAATTTATATCCTAAAATGACGAATAAGACATACATCTCTTCTGAAAAACATTTTCTTCCTGTTTATTATGCCGGATGTCCCTCTTAACAGTTGTCAGACGCATTTTCTCTGATGTTTCGGCAGACACTTCGAATTTCATTTTTGCAGTGTGTAGCTGGAGTCAGCGCCAACAGATACTGCTCACCACGTCTTTCATGCGACGTCCAGCGTCGACCGAAGCTAGGCTTGTTTCTTATTACAAACAAAATGATTTTTTGAAGCGGAAGTTTAATCCGCATCGACAGAGCAGTCCCAAATTAGTCTAATGCTATATTCGTTGTATCGATATGTATTAAAAGGAAAATTAAAACACGATGAACAACCATTACTCCAACAGCAAAATTAGTGCCCTTGCCGGCGCTCATTGCTACAGCAATGCAACAGGGCTGCTCAGTCGTTACTGGAGTGCTTTTTATTGACCATGTTTAATTTTCCTGTTAGTACAAATTGATAAAACGAATATCGTATTAGACTAATCTGGGGCCACTCTATCGAATGAGCGTAAAATTCATCTTCATCTACATGATTACTCTGCAATTCACAATCAAGTGCCTGAAAGTGGATTCATAGAACCACTTTTCTCTACCGTTCCGCCGGCAAGAGTGGCCGTGCGGTTCTAGGCGCTACAGTCTGGAGCGAGCGACCGCTACGGTCGCAGGTTAGAATCCTGCCTCGGGCATGGATGTGTGTGATGTCCTTAGCTTAGTTAGGTTTAAGTAGTTCTATGTTCTATGCAAATGATGATCTCAGAAGGTAAGTCGCATAGTGCTCAGAGCCATTCTACCGTTCCTCCCTCGAACAGCGCGCAAAGAAAAGGAACACTCAAATCTTTCCTTGCGAGCACTGGTTTCTCTTATGATGATGATCATTTCTCCCTATGTAGGTGGACACCAACAAAATAATTTTACACTCTGAAGAAAAAGCTGGTGATTGGAATTTCATGTTAAGACCCTGCCGCAACGAAAAACGCCTTTGTTATAATTATTGCCATCACAGTTTACGTATCATATCCTTGGCACTCTCAGCCTAATTTCGTGATAACACAAAAGGAGCTGCCCTTCTTTGAACTTCTTCGATGTCCTCCGTCAATCCTATTTGATCCCACACCACACAGCATTACTCCAAAAGAGAATGGGCAAACGTAGTGGTGTAAGCAGTGTCTTTAATAGACTTGTTGCATTTGCTAAGTGTTCTACCAAAAAGTCCCAGTCTTTGGTTTGCTGGTCGGAAACCTTTACTCACAACACTATATATGTGATCGTACCAGTCTAAGTTATTCGTAACTGTAATCCCTAAGTATTTAGTTGAATTACAACCTTTACCTTTGTGTGATTTAACATGAACAGAAATGTAGCGGAATGCTTTTAGTATTTGTATGGATGACTTCACACTTTTCATTATTTAGTGTAAATTGCCACCTTTAGCACCATACAGATATCTTGTGTAAATCATTTTGGAATAGGTTTCGATCGTCTGATAACTCTACAAGAAGGTAAATGATAATCATCTGCAAACAACCTAAGAGGACTGTTCGGGATGACTCTTAAATCGCTTATGTACATCAGGAACAGCGGGGAACCTATAACACTTCCTTGGGGACTTAACTTTCTGTCAATTACTACGAACTGTGATTTTTCTTGCAGGAAATCATGAATCCGGGCGCACAACTGAGGCTGTAGTCCATTAGAAAGCAATCTGATTCGAAGTCACATGTGAGGAACGGTGTCAAACGGCTTCTGGAAGACCAAAAATATGGAATCCATTTGACAGCCCCTGTTGATAGCACTCATTACTTCGTGAAAATAAAGAGCTATTTGTGTTTCACAAGAACGATGTTTACTGAATACTTGTTGGCTCTTTGTTAATAAATTGTTTAAGGTAATTCGTAATGCTCGGATACAATATGAATACAAAATCATACTGCAAATCGATGTTAATGCGTCTGTAATTCAGCAGATTATTTGATTTTCCTTTCTTGGGTGTCGGTATAACTTGTGAAACTTTTCAGTCGGATCTTTCGAAGAGCGAGATGTTATTTATGATTGCTAAGTATATGAGCTGCTGTATCAGCGTACTCTAAAAGGAACAATACGAGTATACTGTCTGAGAATATCTACTTCTAAGTTTCTCGTGTTTCCAGCTCATCTTGGTTCGAATTCTGAAATATTTACTTCGTTTTCTCTGGTGAGGGATTTCGGAAAACAATGTACAATAATTTCGTCTGTGGCACTGCCATCGGTAACGATTATGTCAGCCCGCACCATTATGGAGCCACCACCAGTTTTCACAGCGCCTTGTTGACAACTTGAGTCCATGGCTTCATGGGGTCTCCATCACACTCTAACCTTGCCATCAGCTGACCAGGAAACGGTTCTCAAGTCGTCTAGGATCCTACCGAAATGGCCAAGAACCCAGCAGAGGCGCTGCAGGCGTGTCGTGCTTAGCAAAGACACTCGCATTGGCCGTCTGCTACCATAGGTCATTAATGCCAAATTTCGCCACACTGTCGTAACTGATACGTTTGTCGTATGTCCCACATGGACTTCCGTGGTTATTCCACGCAGTGTTGCTTATCTTTTAGCACTGACAGTTCTAATCAAACGCCCCTGCTCTCAGTCGTTACGTCAAGGCCGTCAGCCACTGCGTTGTCCACAGTGAGAGGCAATATCTGATGTGTGGGATTCTCGGCACGTTCTTAATGTCCGATGCGTCTAGCTCCAACTAGCACTTCGCGTTCAAAGTCTGTTAAGTCTCGTCGTGGGGCAACAAAAAAGTCGGAAACCTTTTCACATGAATCACCTGAGTACAAATGATAGCTCTGCCAATGTAGTGCCCTTTTATAACGTGTGTACGTGATACTATCGTCATCTGCAAACATGCATATCACTATCCTATGACTTTTGTCACCACTGTGTATTTTTGATTCATTTTTGTTGGGTTTGGATGTTACGGTGTTTAGTTTTGGTACAAAGACACAAAAATAAAATGCTTTAGTTATGTTACAAAGCTACAACAAGAGCTCTGTGGTCGTCATTATGCTCGCTATTTGCTCAGGATTATATGTTGCCAAGAAGTCAAGCATACTTTCAAGTACGTTTTCGCAAACCATTGTCACATCGAGTGGGTTCCTAAATTAAATCTTCAAAATAATTTTCTGAGAGAGCAGTAGGAGTTCGGGAGTCGTTTTATGCCTGGATTCCGCTATAAAATCAAATTTGTGTGTAATGGGAAACAAACCGACGTTTTCTGTCGACACTGGGAGTCGCATGAAGGTCTGGGTACCAATATTTGTTCTGGCTGACTCAAGCTACACGTTGCAAAAACGAAATTGTGGCTATCTACCTAAACACTACCATTGACTCTTTTTTTGGGACACTCTGTACATTTGTATTGATATTTATATGTATTTGGTATCATGTTCAAGTTTTTACGATTTGAGGTTGAAATACATAATAAAAACGTTTCATGAAGCATTATGCGTCGTCTGTGTCACGCTTGTTTCATTCGGGTTGGATAAATAGTCTCTGAGATACGGTACTGTTTATGGACAAGTGTGAAGTCCGGAGAGTCAAAACCGTGGTTTCGCGATACTCGTTCTCAGTTGACTGTATCCACCACCACGAATGTTCTGTCGGTACTGGTACTAACTACGGTCTTCTTTCTTATGCCGACGGCGGTAGGAGGTGGAAAAAGGTAAGGAAGCAGTAAACTTTGAGTACAGAATTAATGAGGCACTACTACTCTCTGTCAAATTGTACAAATATAAGTGGTAAAATGAAATGGATCACTTAGGTTCAGTTGTAAATAAAGCAGGTAATAAGATTGGGTACATAAGTGGGATGGTGTAAAGCTATAGTGAGACTGTCTGTGACATTACTGACCTACGTAACCTTCACTGGCTACCGCAAGATATTGCATGCTAAAGGAATTACTGTAAATGTTCTCAGTTAATTACATTATGATAATTTTTCACCATTCACTGTTGACTGAATTATCACATACTAAGTCTCACATCCCCCTCAATTTCCACACTTGTTGCTAACACAAAAATAAAATGCTTTAGTTATGTTACAAAGCTACAACAAGAGCTCTTGCTCTTTCCATAAATAACAAGGAAACATCATCAATTTGACCTCATACTTTAAGGAGAGAAAAAGCAAACTTACAAGATAGCTCCAGCAATCGATTCCGGACGAAAATCTGGGCATTATTCAGATAGTATACACTTCTGAACTGAGTGCACAGTTTTAAACTTCGCGCGCGCGGGATGTTTTATCACTCGCTTCGTCCCACTATAGCCGCCTAATGCCTGAGCTCGAACTACCATACAGCTGAGTGACGATCAGAGTCCGCCTATTCGCAGGACGCTCATGGCGAAGGAACAGGAGGTGAGAGGTGGACACTTCTATCAACGTGTCTGGAATCTTGTTGGAGAACAGTCATGTTATTTCACGTGAGGAAAGTAAGTAATTTGTGTGCGTAACATATAAGCCCTACGCACATGTGCATTCACTATTATTTTAACAATATTCTCGTATTGGTATTCTGCAGCTATATAACCGGTATAACCGCCTGAGAATCAAAATTAATAAAGCTAAGTAGCCGAAGAATTATGCGTCTCTTGCAAACTTGCTTCATTTTAATAGTGCCAGCTTTAAACACCAAAGAACATAACGCACAATAACGATGTCATAAATTAAACAGTGCTACGCTACTTAATGACACAACAATTCATTTCATTCATTTACACATTTTTTTGTGAATCGTAACATAAAAGTGTTCAAAGCAAGGAGATCTCTGGCACCAATTAGAAACCACACACTTTGACACAATGAAGAAACCATGTTACCAATGTGAAAACAGTATTTCACGAACTTCATTCTCACTTCGCCGTTAAGCACTTCGCGGTCGGGCATTAGGCGGTTGCAGTGGGGCGGTGCGACGAGGACATAGCCAAAGGGCGGAGGCTTCCAGGGGTCCGGAAACCCAACCCAACATCCCCACCACTTAAACGGAATTACACACGACTCAGTTGTCGTATAGTGAGATTGAAAGACATTTTCATTTTCAATTATGCGACGAAAAAGGGATACGCACTATCTAGTCAGCAAGGCCAACGACAGATTTAAATCTTGTATACATCCACAGTGCTGTCAGCTATCGTCAACCCCTATTTTAGCCAAGACCCGTCGCTGACCTTGTTTGAGCTGATGTGTTTTGTTATTCAGTTGTGATTTTAATTGCAGCTGAATTTAAGGTAAATGCTGCTGTTTATTGTTTTTGTGCCGTATGTTGTTGTGATAGTTTCTAATTGTGGATAAGTTTGTAACAGAAAAAAGAGAAAACTTCACTTTGAATGATCCGCTAGTGTTATGCTAAATTAAAAATACGTACTGATTACTATAATAGTCTAATTGCGTACCTATAGCAGCTTAATGTTAGCGCTGATCCATTATCTGGATGCTGGTAGAATTTTGGGGATGCAATATTTCAGTATTTCACAAGGCACCAAAACGTTAAATGTCATTACGAATAACGTTAAATTAAAATCAGTGCACAAAATACACTTGGATTTGTCTGTGTCGTCCCAAACTCGCGTTGATGGACAAATATGGACCAAATGGCGATGCTTTCATTTTTTTTTAATTTGCTGAATATTCTATTAATAATAGCCCAAACGGCAAAATATCACCCAACCTGGTACTCGGTCGATGCTCAGTTGCGAAAACTATTTTCGATTCGGAACGATGGGGAGAGCGGAACGGGTACGGGATGATAACAATTTTTATAGTTCATTTGTTTCTAAAAGATTTTTGGAGAGGGCTGCTTGAATTCGTCCGAGTCGACTAGGCTTCGCGTCTCTCACTCCTCCTTTCGTACAAAGTCTATTTACGCCATATCCCAAGCTACATACAAAATTAAAGGAAAAACATGCAGTGTCAGAATTCAATCTTTTGTTGTGATGCACTTTATTTTATTTTAAAACAATGTACAAAAACCAGTTTTTCCCTCAGTTGTAGCCAAATGCTGCAGTTGGCCCCTTGCTATAGGCAAGATTCCAATTCCCTTAAAGAGGGAGCCCCTCTGCTTCAACGAAAAGAGATGCGTCAAAGGCGAGCCGAGCCTCTCTTTGAAGACTCCTGGCACTGAAACCACATGATAAAAAAATAATAATACAAATTCTCCTCGTTTAGGCTCATGCATTTGTCTGCCAGGACATTCTTTAATGCGGTAAATGATCTTTCTTACACTGCAAGAAGTGAGAGATGTATAATCAAATGAGGAAATCTGGGACATTTTCGGGCTGAATAATTCCCGATTCTTTGCATTGTCACCACCAAAAATAATTCTAGCTTCTCTATCGAACAGAAATATTTTTATTCCAAAAGCGCTGTCGGTAATAATCACAGTTTCCTAAAAAATTCGCTCTCGTCTGTTCTTGATCGCTTCATCAGCTCAGATCCATACGTAAAAAAGAGTTTAAAATGACCTTGGAGGGTGAAGGAAGATTGGAGCACGACCGCTTCTTTCTGGTTTGTCAAAATACAGCACTCCTAAGTAAGAAGATTATCTCTCCTCTTGGTGAAAACTCCGAGTTCATTGTCGAATAAAATGGTTTATCGTTCTATATGGAAATTTTAAGAATAAATGAAAAACGTGAATCTTTTTAAGGTCGTCTTTAATAAATCGGAGGCCCCCACATTTGACATAATTGTGGCTACGTCCTTGGGAGTGAGTGTCAAACAAACGATGCGCTCGAAAGTTTAAAAGCTGTACTTACATTTGGTCATAAAAACGCACTATCAAAATTGTGGCCCAAATTTTGGTGCGGAATCGATTGCTGGGGCTGATATCTTGCAGGTGTCCTTTTTTGTCGTTAAAATATGAATTCTATCTGTAAGCTACTGTATCACCTACGACAAACTTTGAGAGGAAAAGATGAGCTGAAGTCGACAGAAATATTTTGATGAATAAAGTAGTAGTGGAAGTCATGCACTACTTTACAGAAAATAATGCATGTAGACGTTTGAATAACACTGATGTAATACTTTGCAGTCGTTATTACTCTTAAGTTTTCGCACTTACCTATGAAAGCTCATTTCTACAAGTCGTCTACCCTCTATAATCTACCTCGATTCTTCTCACAGCTGTTGCTGAAGGTATTTTATAGAAGTTAGGCGTTGTAGTAATGGTATGAACTTATTCTTGCCATCTTTTGTAGTTACTGACCATTTTGTTCCAATCATTACTCTTCCTTCCTATGCATGAACCAATTTCCTCAAACTGTAACTAGTATAGCGAGAGGTGTCACATGTTCTTTTTTATTCTGAGGGTAACTGTGGTCAAAATTGTGGAAGTGGCTCATGGAGCACCGTGTGATTCTTTTAGGTGTTGACGCGATTTCAGTTTTCAATTACTCTCTCCCGAAACAGCTTCCGTATATTTACCAGTAGTCATTTGTTCTGTGTAAAGCTCTTTCCGTTATCATTCTAGTGCTTCCCACACTTTTCAGACATTTGTTTCAGTTGAAATCCATACACCCAGTTGTCCATCGGACTTCAAGTTCTTTTTGTTAAAAGCCTTACCCCTACTGACGTCTAATGTAATATTGTTATACCATGTGAAGCTGCTTTGCATTCGTATCAGTCTTCTTCTCCACTAATGAAGCAGTGAAGTACTCATACTAAGGTTTTTTCTATTACTCATTGATTTCATTTGGTTGCTGTCTGTAGAAGTAATTTTTCGTAGATAAAAGTAACCCTTACTCTGAATGTAAAACCTTACGTTAATTTCGGTAACCGTTTCTCAAATGAACTTAAATTACTGGAATGAAACTATTGACAATATATTAGCATTTACTAAACTTAATCGCAGTTACTTTATGGACACAACTATTGTTGTACAAACAAATGATAGTGTACGACGAGTAGCTTGGTAATGTGGAGTTATCTTGTGAAGTGATATTTTGTCAAAAACTGACACTTTGAGCCCTTGGCTGTATACAACATATAGGCTGATTCTTACACAGAAGATTACAGCAACCATTCACTTTATACAATGCTATTTATTTATTTAAACAGCGTCTTTATCGATTTCGAACCGACAGTTTCATCTTCAGACGGTTAGCTCACGTGTTACACTAGATTTTACCTTTTGTTTCCCCAACTGACGAAATTTCCTTGGGCTGTTGGTGTTCTACAACCAAAACAAGATGTGAGACAACGTCTTTTTAACTGCAACAAATTATTATTATTAAAGAGAAGATGTTTCGGTTACTTACGATGAAGAATCCGCGCCATTATGTCACAGTGCAGCACTGGAACGTAATGGCGCCAAGTTGCTTTGGCTGTAGGGCACAACGACCGCATGGAAATTTCGTCAGGTGGGGGAAAAAAAGGCGAAATATAATGTAAAACGCGAACTAGCCGTCTGAAGATGAACCTGTCGGTTCGAAACCGGTAGCGGCACTGTTTAAATAAATAAATAGCACTGTAAAAAGTGGCTTGTTGCTGTAACCTTTTGTGAAAGAGACAACCTAAATCTTGCGAAAGTATTTGAAACTAATGAAGACAATATGGTCTTTCTTATACCTTATTAAAATGCTGAAGCATACTAATTGTCCGTCGACATGCATGTCTGTGTTACTAAATAATATTTAAACGCCCCAGACATGAAGTAGCCTTGGAAAGTGTTTGAGACTAGTAAAGACGGACGGTGTTTTTTTTTTATAGCTTATTAAAACGGATATAGAAATTGATTTTCCGTTAAGCTTGGTGACTGCTATTTAACAACTACATAGCCTGGCATTCGACACCCTTACTTCAACGGTTCGATGCAGTTTTATTCGCTCTACAGCATTTTGTGTCGTTTATAACAATATTTACCACTTTATGACTGTAGGCCTCGCGGATGAGACAGTTAACTTAAAATTACGCATAATCCAAAGGTAGCCGGTCGATTCCTAGGGGTAGGAAAAATTTCATCACCAGAATTTAGCTGTCAATGAGAGAAGAGTTGGTAGGGAACAGTGCCTGACCACAAAGCGTGGCAGTGTTCATGGTTTCATTAGAAACGTCTCAGCGTCATGTTGAGACCCCGTAAGACTATATCTGGTGTCCCGATCCAACCGACCTTTTAGTTACTTCTGAACAGTCTACTGGATGAACTGAACGCCCCATACACTTTCAGGGTGGCAATCAGGCGATGTTACACATTATCATGTACCGCCCAGTGACGAAGTTGCTCTCGCTAATTCTTAAATTAATTGTGTTGTCAGAAGATAAGGAAAAAACTGAGGAAAAACGTAAGCTGTTGTATGAACAGTAGTTGCTGAAGGGACGATCGTATGGCGTGATGAGGAACGAGATCTTTTCTCACGGACGACTTCCATTACTGAGGCGTGAGTATAGTGAACAAGCTTAACTGCATATAGGTGTAATAGTTATGCTGAAATGAAGAGGGCTGCATTGGATAGACTAGCATGGAGAGCCAATCTAGCGAATCTTTGCTAGTGACAACAACAATAACAACATTACCTGATGACAAAATACCTTGATTACTCTACTTATACAGTATCAGTCTGCACAAAATCATCACCGGGCATTGGTTGAGAGAGGTTTATACAACTGTTCCAGAGCGCTGCAGCTAATTCAAGATTACTTGGCGCCGAGTATTTGAGTGCGGTGCTGCTGCGGCGCCTGCACCAGGACACCGTTGGACTGGGGATTTCCCTACGCGTAGATCACAGCGGCGCATGCGCGCTTTTGAAGACAATGGCCACGCTCCCGACCTCTCCGTGGGAAATGCTGCAGGAACTGGAGAACCCGAGAACACGAGTCCTGGTGGTGGTGAGCCGCTTGCTTCTCTGACGATTTCAAGGATGTACGAGGACGAGCTGAAAAGTAATGCCTCCGAATATTTCATTTTACTGTTAGTATTACGCATATTAGTCAGCTGACTTTCCTGCTTAGCTGACGCAAGTTGTAACCTTCTGCCGCTAGAGGAATACGAATTGTAATGTGTTACGTGACGGTGCGTAAAGCAACTATGTCAATGCGTGAGAGACCCTGAGAAAGGTGAAAGCACAAATTCTAAGAGTTCATCCATACAGGGAGTAACTTCTCCTTCAGTATGAGAATGCTTGATCATACACGAACGCTGCGACATCTGCAACAATCTGGCGCCTTGGGTTCACGTCTTGGCCCCATCCGATTTTCGTATGTTTCTGAAAACTAAACAACACCTTTGAGGACTTCACTTTGATAGTGACAAAGCAGAGCAAGCAGAAATGGGGTTGTGGCTTTGTCAACAAAGTCAAACAATCTATACTGACGGTATCTAAAATTGGTTTCGTCGGCACGGTGACTGTGTTGAGAAAGAAATATATAGAGGTGAAGAACAAAGATGTAAAATGTTAGTAAAGTTTGTTTTACTTAAATATCTTTAAGAGATTTCACAATATAATATTTGGAGGCATTACTTTTCAACACGCCCTTGGATTACTTCCACAGCCAGATTCTGGAAAATACAAGCGACAGATGGCATATTTCAGCTTTCCCCACTGTTTTGACTGTTTTATACACAGCATTCCAATGACCGACATAACTATTCTAGGCAGGTGTGACGAGCTTTGGTCTTTCAAGCACAAGAATCAGGATGGTTATTAAATAGTATCATTGATTTAAAACTAGGAATTAATAGGTATGTACCATTGAGAGGATCATCTTACATCGATAATATAAAAAATTGAAAAACATGTATTAAAGAAAAAAATAAAGATCAAAAATGTTTTCTGTGGGCTTTAAAATCTATCTACATTATATACCGCTATCTTGATCAGGTACTTGAAAATTTTGAATATCCTGTAGTTGTACATAAAATTCCGAAAACAGAGTAGAATTACTGTATCCATTACTGTTTATTCGTTTCATGAAAAATATCAATTATATCCATTAAAAATTATGAAATGTGAGAAAGATAAACATGTAAATCACCTTTGTTTAAGAATAAAAACTATTCACACTATTGTTATATAATAAATGTATCTCAACTTGTTCTGAGTCAAATTAATGAAAAAGAAGAAGTAATATTTATTTCTATTATGTGTTTACTCCATTTCACTAGTTAAGAAAAAATAGATAACCACCTAAAGAATTGTTTAATTAACAAACCATTAAAAGTATAAATCTGAGAGAAAAGTTCAAAAGCAAATTTTAAAAAATATCAACATTCTCAAAAAGTTCCATTTGTTATTTATGCTGATTCTTAAAGTTTATTATTGAGAATGGACAACTTTCAACCAAATACAGAAAATTCATATAGAGTGAAATATCAAAAACATGAACTGAACGGTTTTTGTTATTATATAAAATACATTAATCGATATTATAAAGATCCTGGTGTTTATAGGGGATGAAACTGTCATAAAAAATTATTTAATGTATGAAAGAAGAAGTAGACGAAATTGGAAGTATTTATGCTGGAACTGAAGAAACAAGACCATTAACTCCTGAAGAAGAATAAAATTTGTACAATATGTAAATGTCGTTCATACAGAAAAACAAAAAGTTTTATCATCATGATCATTTAACTGGAAAATTTATAAATCCATTATGTAATCTAAAACCGACACATCCAAGTTTTGTATCTATTCATTTACAAAATTTAGTGGGATACAATTCTCATCTGCTTTTGAAATAACATCATTATGATAAAAAAGAAATAGATTTAATAACAAACAATGAAGACAGATGTATTAGTTGCGGTAAGAGGACAAAGTTTGAAAAATGAGATTTATTGACACAAATTCATATAGAATGAAATATTAAAAACATGAACTGAGTGGTTTCTGTTATTGTATAAAATACCTTAATAGGTATTATAAAGATACTGTTGTTTATAGAGGAACAATCTGTCATAAAAGTTTATTCAATGTATAAAAGCAGAAGTAGAAGAAATTGGAAGTATTTATTCTGAAACTGAAGAAATGAGACCATTAACTGTAACAAGACCATTAATGTATTGCTCTTTCACTTGACACATTATCATAAAATCAGAAAAAGGATCATAAGAAAAACATAACAAAATTTTTCTCAGAAGAATTATTCAATCTAGTGATCAGAAAAGGTGTATATCCATATGATTACATGGGTTCTTGGAAGTAACTTGAAGAGATAAAATTACCATCAAAACAAGAATTTATAATAAAATAAATGATTACAAAATAAGTGATGAAGATTATAAACATTGCAAATTAGTTTGGGAAAAACATAATAAAAAAACCTTGGTGAATATTGTGATCTGTGTCTTAAAGCTGACGTATTGTTATTGTGTAATGTACTTGAAAATTTTAGAGAAACTTGTATTAAAGCTTATGACTTAGATCCATCTTGGTATTTTACAGCACCCGGTTTATCTTTTAATGTAACACTGAAAATGACTAAACTACCACAATTATTATTACATGATTATGATGTGATTTTAATGGTAGAAAAAGGAATAAGAGGTGATACATCTCAGTGTTGTTAAAGATATGTCAAAACAAATAATATGTGAAAGATTTTGATGATAAAATGATATCAAATTATTTAGCTTATGGAGATGCAAACAATTCATATGGCTCTGCTATGAGTTAATATTTACCACATTCTGGGTTTGAATGGGATGAATCAAATAATTTTGATTGTACAAAAATAAGTGAAATATCAGATACTGCTAAAATTGAATGTATATTTGAAGTACATCTAGAATAACCAAAAGAATTACATGATTTGCATAAAGATTTACCATTAGCTCCTGACAATGAAATTGTACTGGGAACTAAAGAAAGCAAGTTGTTTACTACACTGAACGAAAAAACATAATTATGTAGTTCACTATAGAAATATTAAACACTTTCTCTCTCTTGGGACAACAATAACAAAAATACATATAGTCTTAAAATTCAATCAGTCAGATAGGTTGAAGAATTATATAGATTTAAACATGGATAAGAGAACTAAAGCCAAAAATGTTTTTGAAAAAGGTTTCTTTAAATTAATGAGTAATTTAGTGCTTGGAAAACACTACGGAAAATATCAGAAACAGGGTAGATATAAAATTAGTTTCAGGTGGGAAAAAGTGTGGTAAACTTAGAACTGACCAAACTTTAAAGGAAGAACTATATTTAATGAAAATGTTGTTGCTATTCATACAAATAAAACAAAAATTTTGTTCAATAAAACCATCTATGTTGGTATCAGCGTACTTGATTTATCTAAAGAACTGATGTATGATATTTACTATAGAATAATGAAACCCAAATATGGAGAAAGTATTGGGTTGGGTCATCAATATACAGTCAGTTACATTTACAATATTAAAACTGATTTTTATAAAGATATGAAATCCATGATCGATTATTTTGATACAAGTGGTTATCCAAAAGATAAAATTTATGGAATTCCACAAGTAAACAAGAAAGTTGTAGGAAAAATAATTGAAAAATTCTGTGATTTAAGAGCAAAAATGTATACTTATAAAGTTGATGAGAAAACAGAGATAAAATCTAAAGGATTTAAGAAAAGTATTGTTAAAATTGAATAATTTTAGAAGATTATAAAGATTATTTGTTTAACAAAACAGAGCAATACAGGGAGATTAATATGATTAAAAGTGAAAATCATGAAGTCTATACAGTTGAAGTGAACAAAAAAGCATTGAGTCGACATGATGACAAAATATTTTAGAAGGTAAAATAAATACATTACCATACAGACATTACACATTGTAGAAAGACCCAATAAATTTTTTCCTATATAAATGGAGACTCTAATCAAGATGCTCAGCAACGCAAAAATAAGTTTACTAGGGGTAAATGTTTTATATAATGTTACTGGATATGAATATTTAAATACTAGATATGGAGAAAAATATGTATGAGCTGAATAATGAGTTTAAGATTATTTTATGAGATAGATATTCTAAATTAATTAATCACAAGCATTTTCATTCATTGAAAAAGAACAGATTAAAATGAAATATAAAAAATGAACAAACTTAAAAATAGAAATAATGGATGTCATGATCTCGAACTCAATCTGTGAAAATTAAATTTTTTTTTATTAAATTTTATAATTTTTGGATGGACAGTGGCAAACAGGTAAAGCAGTGTGGTGATAGTCTCAATAGAAAGCACATTTATGAATTTTGTAGTGGTAAATATCGAAATGATAGCTACTGTTGCATTTGTTAGGAATGTAAAAATAAATACATTAAAATAAAATATACACATCAATGTCATAAAATTGTAACTAAGCCCTATCTAAAAAAACATTTACAAATAACTGCTCATAAAAGAGTTAACGCTGTTCAAGGAGAAAGAATTAGAAATTTTTTTATATCAGGAATAAAAGATATAAGAACTGTTTTTATTTTCTTGCATTCACTTTTTATAACAAAATACAATGAACTAGTGGGCAAGTAAAATTTTAATATGCATTATTCTTTGTGAGAATGAATTTATTTTCTTTCTTACATGCAGCTTTTCCAAACAAAAGTTAAATTTATTTTCTTATGTTCAGCTTTTCTGAGAACTTTTTAAAAAGTAAATGTGATAAGAGAAAACTTTATTTTTTCTTAATTTGCTAAGTAATTTATTATTTAATATACGCTTTTTAATGAAAATAAGTGAGTCAGACCTGAAAAATTAGACTATAGTAGATAATTAGTGTAGGTTCTGTGAAAGTTTTTGTGACTTAGTGAACGAGCGAGTGAAATGAGCGAGTAAGATAGCTTACAGAAACTGAGTCAGAACCTATACTAATTATGTACTTCCTAACATTCAAGTTGCAAAACCGATTAATTGTGTACCATCTTGAAAAGTTGATAATCGAATGGCTAAACTCGGAATTATACGTCGTAAGGTGAACGTTCAATGCGTCAAAACTCACATTCCAGTGTGGAATACCTAGGGAACAACAGTAAATCACTATAATTAAAACATATTAAGTCAAAACAGTGACAATGGACACCCTGTAGTGACAAATGTCACTCACCAGAGCTGCATTATACTAGACTCAGGGTAGAAAATGATGACTTCTTACTCAACATACTCGTAAAATTCTGTCTCCGTTAAAACAGGAGTGCAGTTAGTATATATAAGGCCTCCCTAATGTGGATAAAACCATAATTCATATAGATCACCTACAGAAAAACAGTAACCGAAAGAAATGATTTTACCGACTGTAGTCGAGCGTAAGTAGGCCGAAAATGGGGCAGCAAGCAAACACTTGTTAACCGGGAAGAATTGATAAGAAAAATATTTTTGGCAACTTGCCAGTAAAACAGTGCTAAGGTAGTGATGAAGGAGCTATGATGGTTTTAGGTGGCCATCTGGTGACAGATTCTTGCAGTCTGCTATTGACAGTAACATAGCCACTTCATCCTATATTAGCACTTTTTTGGTAAATTGCCAAAACATTTTTTTCGACTGCTGTCCCATTTTCGTCCTACTTACGCTTGACTTCTGTAGGTAAAAACAGTATTTTCGGTTACTGTTTGGCTATACGTGAACTTGAACTATGGCTTTATCTATCATTCGTTTATGGGAGACCTTGTGTGTGCTAAACACTCCTGTTTTAAGGGGGACAGTATTTTACGACTACGTTTAATAAGGAGTCAACATTTTAGACACTGAGTCTACTACAACACAGCTTTGATTTGACGTGTGTCACTATACCTTGTCTGTTGCCACTGTTTTGGCCTAATATGTTTTGAGTGCAGTGATTTGCTTTCGTTCACCTAGGTTTTTATTGGAGCATGAGTTCTGACACTTTCGACGTGTAATTCCGAGTTTAGGCTTTAAATGATCAATCTTCCGAGAAGTGACGTAACTAATCGGTTTGCATCTTGAATGCTGTACAATACATTCTCTCTAGCCTCATGTGGTGAAACATTTTGAGTAAAAGACTGTTACTGTTTTCTAGCTAATATGTAATGTATTAACAGCATTATATAACAACATTTTTTTGTAATTCAGTACAGATTATTACCTGAAGATGTACCTATAATGGTGCAAAACCGATTATGTTGCCTAGCAAAGGGACCTCTACATACCTAGTGCGCCCTTGAAGATTTTTCATTCATTTTCATAAAAAATTCTGAACGATTTTTATGGTTTTTTGGTTAGTTTTTTTAAAAAATTTCTTTACAGTAACAGTGTTTAACATTGTGGTTACCCTAACGTCAAGCTAGTATTTAAATTGCAGATGAAATAAGATATAACAATCCGAAACACTGGGAGTTATTGTTGCTTTCTTGTATATGCTGTGGGACTCAAGTTACTCCTCACAATTTTTCTACTTCTATTGATAAATATAAAATTTATACATTCAAGTATCTTAAGAATAAGCAATATTATCATGTTATTCTTGGTTCACGAGAACAAGTGAAGTGAAAGAAATAGCCTACTGTGGAGATGTGAAAGTGAGAATGGTCTGAGCAAGGGGCAATTGCTTATGTTTCTGAAGTATTTCTGTTGTGTTCGGTAATCATTTATCTCGAGCACCCTAAATAACTCTTTGTCTAGAAACAAAATAAAAAAAAATAAAAATATGGCAAGCTAGTATTGTTGCGCTAGCAGGGTGGACATTAACCGGTATGACTGTCTTTTTGGAAGTTTGTTCGCTACCAATATGTGATCAGCAATAAGTGTCCGATTATACCCTTCACGTACCGGTAAACATTTCGTTATTAAAAACTTGGTTGAAAAACGCAACACAAAATTGACTTTGATTCTCCTGTTCTAGTACACGGTGCAGGTACCAGTGGCAACGTAATTCTGCTGAGGCAGACAGTAAAACGACTGGAAACACAAGGAAGACGCACATCGGTCATTCACCCAGACATTTTCAGACAAAGATTTGTGTGAGAACAATGTACTCCAGCACATTTAATGTTCACACCATACCGTTTAAAAGTATTAAAATACTGTACTACTTGTACCTGTACTGCGAATAAAATACTGTCCTGCTAACTTGCGCTCTCCCCAGAAGAGTAACATTTCTACTTTGTCTTCGTTGTGTACTCTGTACTCACATTAACCTTCAACTGAGGACTGTTGGCAGAATGATCGGTGTGCATTTTCTTTGTGCTTCCGTTTGTTTGTATCAACGGCGGCAAATCGGCGTGTAACGTTAGCTCGGCTACCTGGACTGTGTGCTAGTACAGGAGAATCGAAGTAAATTTGTGTTACTTTTTAGGGTTCCGTAGCTCAAACACTAAAGATGGAACCCTTACAAGATCGCTGTGTTGTCCGTCCGTCTGTCTGTCTGTCCGAATGTTAAAAACTCTTTTTCTCAGGAATGGATGAACGTAACAAGTTGAAATTTATATTACATACTAAGGCCTACGATCCATTGGCGATGTAAAAAACTGAAGCTTCAAAGTAAATGCAGTCAAAAACCATGAGCATTTATGCCACAAATTATGATACTAGTCAACTGACTCACTCATCGAAACTTACAGCGTACAATCCGTGGGCCTAGAATCATGAAATGTGGCAAGAAGTAATATTTCGCAAAACAACCAACTGAAAAAATCCGAAAAATTTAAATCTGTAATTATATCACACAAAAAATTCTCTTTCTGTTCGTCCGTTTCTTAAGACCCTTTTTCGTCGGGAACGGGTTGACGTATCAAGCTGAAATTTATGTCACATACTAAGCTATATAGGCCTTTGGTGGAGTAATAAATGTAAGTTTCTTAGTCAATGCATCCAAAAGATAGGGCCATTTATTCCACCTATTATGATACTGATTAACTCAATCACTCAAAACCCGTTGAACTAAGATCAAGAAATCTGGTAAGAAACATTTCACAGTGGAAGTGAAGAAAAAAATCCGGAGATTGTTAATTTGTATTTGTGTCTCATGAAAAAATATTTCTTCTGTCATTTCTTATCCCATTTTAAGCTTGGAATTAGAAGAATCAGTAAATCTGCATTCAGGCTGACTTGGCCGAGGGGGCAAAAGTCATTTGCAGACTATTCTGCGAATTTATGTTTCACATAATACTTGAAATGTGCAGAAATCACTTCTGGAAATCGGATAGTGGGTAAATTCCAAACGCGTCATATGAGCAGTAATGCCATTCATTGCCTGATGTTTCACTTTTACCATTGCGATCCGTCAGACGAAGAGGAGAACTACTGATTATTATAGCAACGGTCGCCTGCCTCCTGCACGACTTTATGTCACATTTACACTACTGAATGTAAAACATTCTCGCAAAACTTGGGATCCCTGGGAGCGATATCTTGTCAGTATCAGTGTCGATAACAGGCAAAAATGGTCTAGATTCTCGATTCCCAGAATGGACGAACTGCCTATACACATAATTAATTTTGTACGGAACCCTCAATACGCAAGTCCTACTTGCTTTTGGCCAATCTTTTAAAAACGTCATGTTGATGTGAATGGTATACTGTCATACATTTTCGAACAGATCGTGAGGAGAGAAAGTGGATTACCGAATGCATAATATAAGGTGCGATTTAAAAAAGACGTACTGCTGCTCATATCTTCATAACGAGCGTAGTTACAAGAAATGCAGCCACGTTGGATAATGTAACCGTGGTAGCTGGACAGCATTTGCTTGATACATTTTTTATGTTGTTTCTGGGCAAAAAATTATTTGAGGTGGCCAAGGGAAAAGTGACACTTCGTATCGAAAAACTTTTTAACATTGCCTCTACATTTTTTATCTGAACTAGAACAAAAATGTCATCAGAATACATGAACATTTAATTCTGATGGCTTCAAATTATAAAGAATGTCTGATTAATTCTGTTATCCAGCTAGATCCAGAAGAAGAAGCGGATGTCTCCTCAGATGCCGAGGAACTGCTTCAGAGAACGTGGGCAGCGTACATCCATGACATGACAATAGTGACTTGGAATCGCAGCCGGGCAGAAGTCTGCGCGATGCGACTGCTTCCCTACACTGGTCCTCGCCACCTGGGCACGGTGGTTGTACGCTGCGGTGTTGCAGCAACTACCGCGCTTGAGCCAGCGCACGACATGCATGGCCAACCGCTACGTGCCATGGTCTTCCACAATCCTCCGCTGATGGATGCTCGGCGTGCGCCCACGGGCATCGTGAAGGTCGACGGTCAGAGCCACTTGATGTACCAGCTGCTGCTTCGATACATGAACGGGTCGGCGAGCTACAGACTGGTAACAAAAGAAGAGAAGGCTTTTCTTGGAAACCATCTGTCCGGAACGGCTTTGGCCGACTTCTTGCGGGAGAACGGCATCGAGTACACCATCAATTGGGTACAAGTGCGCGGCTTTCATGGGAGAGCGGTCTTCGAGTTCACGTACCCTTACAGGGACCACTCGTACTGCTTCGTGGTATCTATTGCTGGGCGGCTGCCGGCTTACAAGAATCTTCTGCTGCCCTTCTCTGGGACGGCCTGGGAAGTGCTGGGAGCCAACCTGTTGGCCTACGCGGCAGCCCTGTACACCATGGACATCTTCAGGAGTGGCATCTGGGGGCTGAAGAGGGCCAGCGTCTTCGAGAGCGCGTTCATTGTCGTCAGAGTGTTCGTCACGGGCAGCTTCAGGCCGAAGGATGCCAGAGGCGTGACGCGCGTCGTGCTGCTGGTCTCCTTGTCCAGTCTCTGTCTGCTCTTCACTAACTCGTTCCAGGTTCGTCTATAGATTCTCTGCTCTTTGTTCCTCCTTTTCACTTCAGTTATTCGCAACTAAGAACACCAGACAAAAAAATTACTCACCTGCAGGAGACAACGCGCTAACACGTTGTAACACCTTTACTAGTCTTGATAATGACATCTGTTCGGAAAGAATGGGAGTACACAAGTATCTTCAGGCATGCCATATCCAGCTGAAGACACTCATTTATGATTAGATCCCGCAGAACCACCCAAGTTGAAAGGGAGGTGGGGTGGGACTGTTGATTGTTACCTTTCACCCGCTGCCCGCTCCTTCAGACAGTCCCAGACTTTTTCTGCGGGACATACGATGGGGTACATGAGATTTGGTCAAACGAGGAAGGTGTGCGTATTGCCCTAAGAACATGGCTGTACTCTTCTTGGAAGAAGAGAGTGTTCAAAGTATACTCATCGTAACGATGTAGAAAAAAGGAAAAAATTAGGTAACTGAAGACGAAATAAACATCCTGCTTCATGTTCACGGTAACCTGAGAGAGTGGCCAAATCATGCTAAGAAAAACATCACAGAACCACATCCGATCTGAACTACACGCATGTCTTTGAGTAGGCGCCTTTCACAATCCGAAAAGTGACCAAACTACACGGTTCCATTCAAATACTATCTACTTTTTGTTGTGCTAATAAGCTGAAAATGTACAGCTATTAGAGCCTTTAGCGAGATACCCGACTGCAAATTTCCGTTGGAAACACGTTGAGATGGATCTGCTATCCAATTGTCATTGACAAGGCGTGACACTTCTCTCTGCCTGCTATCGGCTACTATATTGTTGTGATCATTGATCTTACTCCGTGTTCATGGCTGCTAGCGATAAACCATCCTTGTAGATGCGTTGAACATTGCTCGTCGAAACGCCAACAAATCGGGCAGCTTCATTCACGATGTGATCATGGGCTCGTCCAAATACCATAACTCATTTCAGGCATACTGCCACGTCAGTTATATACAACCAAAAGGCACAAACACAACTTCAGGGCCATGACAGGTCAGCGATTGAGGGTCACATGGCCGCCTGATACCAGTTCTGCAGCATCTGAATGGCTCGAAAGTGATCAGTGTGCTCTTTTAAGAGAGTGACTAATATTTTGTGTGGTGTTTTATTTAATACCGTTCTTCTTCTCGTAAATTTACACAAAACAAAACTAAAGAAAAAACACCTGCCGCACCACTAAGATGTGATGTATATGAGAGACAGAAAACTAATCACAATTTCAGAAAAAATGTATGATTCACTCAAGCGAAAGAACTTTACAAACTGACCAAGGCAATAAGCGTTGGTCCACCTCGGACCCTTATGTACGCTATTGTTCGGCTTGGTATTGATTGACATAGTTGTTGGGTGTCATCCTCAAGGGTATCTTGCCAAATTCTTTCCACTTGGCGCTTTAGAGCGTCAAAATCTCGAACTGGTTTGAGGGGCCCTCCAATAATGCTCCGAGGATTCTCAATTGGGGAGAGACCAAAATAGGGTTTGGCAAGCAGGAAGCCAAGCACCAGAAAGTCTCTTCGTGTGCGGGCGGGCATTACCTTGCTGTAACGTTTCCCAGAATGTGTTGCCATAAAGGGCAACAAAACGGGACGTAGGATATCGTCGACGTACGGCTGTACCGCAGATGAAAACGAAAGGGGTCCTGCTATGAAATGATATGGCACCTCAGACCATCACTCCTGGTTGTTGGGCCATACGATGGGCGCCGGTCAGGTTCTTACCACACCGCTAGCCAGTGCAGCTCCAGACACGTCCTCGCTGGTCACTGAGGTTCAGTTCGTAGCGGGACTTGTCACTGAAGACTAGTCTACTCCACTCAATGAGATACCAGGCCGAATGTAGCCAACAACGCTGCACATGGGGTTGTTGGTGAAGAATCGTACTCGGCGCAAGGAGTGCCATAAGCTGAGCCCTCCATCTGTGAGCGGCCTGTTAATAATGTGTAGCATCTGTGTCTAGAACATATCACAACGCAGACCCGGCTCGCTGCCGCATTACTACCGTTGGTTTTACACTCACCTGCGGTCATTGCGGTAAACTGTTGCTCTTGTTCTGATCTTCGGTCCGATGATGGCTTTGATGCAGCTCTCCACACTAATCTATCCAGTGCAAGCCTCTTAATTTGCGAATAAATATTGCAACCAGCACCCTTCTGAATCTGCCTACTATATTCATCTCTTGGCCTCCCTCTACAATTTTTGACCCCCATACTTCCTCTAACACTAGAGTGCCGATCCCATGATGTCTCAGAATGCGTCTCATCAGTGGATCACTTCTCCTGGAAGTCAGGTTCTGTCACAAATTTCTTTTCTCCCCAATTATTTTCAATACTTCCTCCTTACGTACGTGGTTACTCATCTAATCTACAACATTCTTCTGTAGCAGCACATTTCTAAAGCTGCTATTCCTTTCTTGACTAAACAGTTTATCGTTCATATTTGACTTCCATATATAGCTACGCTCGACACAAATACTTTCAGAAAGGACCTCCTAACAGTTAAATCTATTTTCAATGTTAACAAATTTCTTCTCTTCAGGAACTCTTTCTTCCCACTGCCAGTCTACATTTTATATCCTGTCTACTTCAGCCATCATCAACTATTTTGCTGCACAAATAACAAAACTCATCTATTACTTTAAGTGTTTCGTTTCCTAATCCAATTCCCTCAGCATCACCTAATTTAATTTGACTATAGTCCATTATCCTTGTCTTGCTTATTTTGACGTTCATCTTATATCCTCTTTTCAAAACACAGTCCGAACCGTTCAAGGCTCTTCCAAGCCTTTTGCTGACACAATTACGATGTCCTCGGAACACTTCAAATTCTGTCTTTCTTCTCCCTTAGTTTTATTCCAACGCGAAATTTTCTTTGGTCTCCTTTACTGCATGTTCGATGTACAGATTGAATAACGTTGGGCATAGACTAAAACCATTGTCTCAAGTCTCAATTATTGCTTCCCTTTCACGTTCCTTGACTACTCTAACTGCCGTCTGGTTTCTGTACACACTGTAAACTGTAACCAATCTTAAATGCTTGTGACACATCATCCTGCACCAAAATGAGACTCTGGCAGTCACAAAAAATGCTGAGACCTGCTCTAACAACTAAATGAGGCACACAATAGGTGCTAAAACACGTTGTACTCGGGTGTCACAGGGTTCGCTGACGAGCTACCTGGCTGTGCCGCAGTACGCGCAGAACATCGACACTCTGCGGGACCTGGACGGCTCGGGGTTGCGTCTGCTGGTGCACCCCCTGGTCGCCACCGCGGTCACCCCCAGTGGGCCCGGTGACATCGCTGTCTCTCTCCGCAAAAAGTTCGTCGTGCTGATCAAGAGTCCAGAAGCTAGCACTATGGTGCTGAGCCAACCTCGGCGATACGCCGTTGCATTAGGGGTATGATCACAATCATTGCTGTTCTCTAAGTAACATGGTTCCATAAAAAAATCGATGTATGTAATACACGTTCAGCTTCGCTACATTTACATCTTCGTAGACGCTCTGAAAAGCCACCATACGGTGCGTGTTGGAAGGTATCCTGTACCACTGTAAGTCGTTAACTTCCTGTTCCACTCGCAAATAGAGTGACGGAAGAACGATTGTCTATAAGCCCCTGTATTAGCACTAATTTCTCATATCTTATCTTCGTGGTCCTTACGTGCAATATATGTTGGCGGCAGCAGTATCGTTCGGCAGTCAGCTTCAAATGTCGGTTCTCTAAATTTTCTCAATAGTGTTTCACGAAAAGAACGTCGCCTTCCCTCCAGGAATTCCCATTTGAATTTCTGAAGTGTCTCCATAACACTTACGTGTTGTTAGAACCTACTGGTAACAAACCTAGCAGCCTGCCTCTGAACTGTTTCGATGTCTTCCTTTAATCCGATCAAGTACGCATCCTATACATTCGAACAGCACTAAAGAATGGGCCGCACCTAAGTCCTATATGCGGACTTCTTTACGAATGAACCACACTTTCCTAAAAAGTCTCCCAGTGAACCGATGGCAGCAGTTCGCCTTCCTTACCACAGTCCTTACATGCTCGTTGCATTTCAAATCGGTTTGCCAGGTTACATCCAGATATTTAAACGACGTGGCTGTGTCAAGCGGGACATTAATAATGCTATACCCGAACATTACAGGTTTGCTTTTCCTACTGACCTGCATAAACTTACATTTTTGCACATTTATAGCTAGCTGCCATCATCACATCAACTAGATGTTTTTGTCTAAGTGGTCTTGTATCCTCCTACAGACACACAAATGAGATACCTTACCGTGCAGCACAGATTCGTCGGAAGACAACCGAAGCCTGCTGCCCATCCTGTCCGGCAAATAATTTATATGTATACAGTGGTCCTATCAAGCTTTCCTGGGGCAGTCCTGACGATACCCTTGTCTCTGATGAACATTCGCCATCTAGGACAACCTACTGGGTTGAATAATTTAAAAAGTCTTCGAGCCACTTACATATCTGTGGACGTATTCCGTTTGCTCGTATCTTCGTTAACTGCCTGCAATTGGGCAGCGTTTAAAATGGTTTCTCGAAATCTGGAACTGTGGAATCCGCCTGTTGCCCTTCACCCATAGTTCGCAGTATATCAAGTGAGAAAAAGGAAGCTGAGTTTCGCACGAGCGATGCTTTCTAGAATCATGATGATTCGCGGACATAAACTTCTCGGTCTCAAGAAAATGTATTATGTTCGAATAGAGAAATACCGGCCAGGGATGTTGGCCTGTAATTTTGCGGCTCCGTTCTTTTACTTTCTTATATAGAAGAGTCACATGCGCTTTTTCCCAGTCGCTTGGGACTTTGTGCTGCGCAAAAGATATGCGATAAATACAAGATAGGTAAGGGGCCAATGCCGTAAATTACTCTTTGTAAAACCAGACTGGGGTTCCATCAAGACCTGGTGACTTATTTGCTTTCATATCTTTCAGTTGTTTCTCTACGCCAGAGCTGCTTATTACTATGTCGTCCATACGGCAGTGTGCCCGATGGCCAAATGACGGCATGTTTGTACGATTCACCTTCGCGATTGATTTCTTGAACTGTAAGGTTCTCACTATCGCTGAGACTTGAAACAATTAACCTCCTTTTGTGGGAGCAGAGGCCATTAATTTGTTACTGCAGCACATGAAAAATACACTGCTGGCCACTAAAAATACAAAATCCCGAAATATTGCAAACGAAGAACTTTCACATATTGTGTGTTTGCTATTTAGTAGGACGAATATATACTATCTCAGGGCGACTAAGATTTCGGTTTACAGGCCATATCCGGGCCCGAGTGCCAAATCTGCCAATTTCGCTTCACATTTCCTCCACCGACAAGCCGCACTGTCTGAGTGGTGTAGGAGGAAGTGGGGAAAACAGCGAACGCACCGCTTTTAAATGGCAATTCAACTGTAAGGCATCTGACTTGGTTTTATACAATCCTGGAAATGGAAAAAAGAACACACTGACCTGACACCGGTGTGTCAGACCCACCATACTTGCTCCGGACACTGCGAGAGGGCTTTACAAGCAATGATCACACGCACGGCACAGCGAACACACCAGGAACCGCGGTGTTGGCCGTCGAATGGCGCTAGCTGCGCAGCATTTGTGCACCGCCGCCGTCAGTGTCAGCCAGTTTGCCGTGGCATACGGAGCTCCATCGCAGTCTTTAACACTGGTAGCATGCCGCGACAGCGTGGACGTGAACCGTATGTGCAGTTGACGGACTTTGAGCGAGGGCGTATAGTGGGCATGCGGGAGGCCGGGTGGACGTACCGCCGAATTGCTCAACACGTGGGGCGTGAGGTCTCCACAGTACATCGATGTTGTCGCCAGTAGTCGGCGGAAGGTGCACGTGCCCGTCGACCTGGGACCGGACCGCAGCGACGCACGGATGCACGCCAAGACCGTAGGATCCTACGCAGTGCCGTAGGGGACCGCACCGCCACTTCCCAGCAAATTAGGGACACTGTTGCTCCTGGGGTATCGGCGAGGACCATTCGCAACCGTCTCCATGAAGCTGGGCTACGGTCCTGCACACCGTTAGGCCGTCTTCCGCTCACGCCCCAACATTGGGCAGCCCGCCTCCAGTGGTGTCGCGACAGGCGTGAATGGAGGGACGAATGGAGACGTGTCGTCTTCAGCGATGAGAGTCGCTTCTGCCTTTGTGCCAATGGTGGTCGTATGCGTGTTTGGCGCCGTGCAGGTGAGCGCTACAATCAGGACTGCATACGACCGAGGCACACAGGGCCAACACCCGGCATCATGGTGTGGGGAGCGATCTCCTACACTGGCCGTACACCTCTGGTGATCGTCGAGGAGACACTGAATAGTGCACGGTACATCCAAACCGTCATCGAACCCATCGTTCTACCATTCCTAGACCGGCAAGGGAACTTGCTGTTCCAACAGGACAATGTACGTCCGCATGTATCCCGTGCCACCCAACGTGCTCCAGTAGGTGTAAGTCAACTACCCTAGCCAGCAAGATATCCGGATCTGTCTCCCATTGACCATATTTGGGACTGGATGAAGCGTCGTCTCACGCCGTCTGCACGTCCAGCACGAACGCTGGTCCAACTGAGGCGCCAGGTGGAAATGGCATGGCAAGCCGTTCCACAGGACTACATCCAGCATCTCTACGATCGTCTCCATAGGAGAATAGCAGCATGCATTGCTGTGAAAGGTGGATATACACTGTACTAGTGCCGACATTGTGCATGCTCTGTTGCCTGTGTCTATGTGCCTGTGGTTCTGTCAGTGTGATCATGTGATGTATCTGACCCCAGGAATGTGTCAATAAAGTTTCCCCTTCCTGGGACAATGAATTCACGGTGTTCTTATTTCAATTTCCAGGAGTGTATTTTACGTTTCTCAACAACATACACTGAAGAGCCAAAGAAACTGGTACACCTGCCTAATATCGTGTAGCCCCCCTCCCCCCCCCCCCGACCACGCAGACGTGCAGCAACACGACATGGCATGGACTCGACTAACCCCTCATACTCTGATGGAGGGGGTGGAGATCTCATCTGAACAGCACGTTGCAAGGCGTCCCAGATATGCTAAATAATGTTCATTTCTGGGGAGTTTGATGGCCAGCGGAAGTATTTAAACTCATAAGAGTGTTCCTAGAGACACTGTAGCAAATCTGGACTTCTGGAGTGTCGCATTGTCCTGCTGGATTTGTCCAAATCCGTCGGCACGCACATGAATGGATGCAGGTGATTAGACAGGATGCTTACGTACCTGTCACCTGTCAGAGCCATATCTAGATGTATCAGGGATCCCATATCACACCAACTGAACACGCCCCACATCATTACAGAACCTCCACCTGCTTCAACAGTCCCTTTCTGACTTGAAGGGTCCATGGACTCATGGGGTTGTCTCGATACCTGCTCTCGTTCATCCGCTCAATACAATTCGAATCCAACCAGCCAACATATCTCTTTATTTGAACGCACATGCCTGCACCAGTCTCTTTGGCACTTCAGTGTAGTAAACAGAGCAAGATAAGTTTTCAGTGTTAATTAATTATTTTTGGTGTGCTGAAGGAATAAGATAATTTTTTATCTGGTGCAGAAATGAGCAGACGATTTCACAGAGTTTCATACTTAAGTTGCCAAGTAATCGTGAGTTACTTAGTTTCATAATGTAGCGGCACCACAGTTTAAGATGAGAAAAGGTTAGCTTTGGTGCAATATTTCTGACTGCAGAAGTTACGACCAGGTGCAGGCCTGTTGACAGTAGGTTACGCTAGTAGCGGTTGGAAAGTAGAATGGAGGCCACAAGGTCCTAGACCCACTGAAAAGAGTCAACACAGCAGTGTGCAGGGTGCAAGTACAGGCAGATGGGGCCCACTGGCCCAACCCAGGTGTTATGAGCACATGACTCGGAGCGGCGCGTTAGAAATACAGAGGCGCACAGCCATGTATAAATAGGTGCCGGTTCACTAACAAGGCATACAAGTGTGACAGCTTGGGAAACTCGGATGAGTTTTAATACGGGGCATCCTGACAGTTGCTATCCTCATCCAACATGCCTCTACAATAATCAGAAAAAGATCTTCCATGCAAATATGTCGATCAAAATAGTGTAGCACTTTTGCAGATTCTTTATGGAGGCTTGGAAAATCTACCTGAGAAAATCAATGTAGATGTCCTGGACAGTTTTAATGTAAAAAGATTTGTAATTAAAATTGGATTAACTTTGCAGGTCAGTCAGATACATCTGTGCATGCACAGGGGTGCTTTCAACTGAAACAGGTAACAGTCTTGAAAACAGCTTGAGAACAGATGAAAGCCGTACCCCTTGCTTATGTGAAATGAGAATTCTCATCCCTCTCTTCTGTCATTCCCATCCCTTTTAAGAAATTGTGACGATAGATCGCTAGTCTGCCTCTTTTTGTGCAAACAGGCAGTGGAACTGTGAGCATCCTTCATACCACGAATAAACAGCGAAAGGTAAACAGCGCTGAGATAACGATACTGCGGAACTCAGAGAGTTGAACTGAGTGCAAAATGCTGCACCGAAATTCTTAATGAAATGTCGCACTGTTGTGGGACTTCCGAGAAGGACCGAGCAAGGCCGAGTGGCAGGCACTCAGTCCGCATGCACTGCACACGTAAAGTCTGGCATGCTGTGGCCGGCCCAACTCTCTCTGATCACAAGCATCTGGACACGCTTACGTACTGCAGAAATGACCAATTGTGGGGAGAATGGCAATATTGGAGTGAGGATTGTTGTCTCGTCAGTAAAGAAGCTCGGTCAGGAGAGCTCAATGACTTTGAATGTGGACCAGTCATTGGATGTCACCTGACTGACGAAAACATCAGGGACGTTTTAATAAATCTAAAGCTGCCCACCTCGTCAAGTGGAAACACGAGGGAACATCCACATCTAATCCAACCTCAGGTGGTGATGAACAGGGACACTCGAGCATTGCGGAGAGTGATTGTAAAAAAATCGTATCACATCAGCAGAAGGAATACTAGTGAGCTGCAAAGCATTCCCAGCAGTCCAACTAGTTTGTGTGTCGAGAGTTGAAAAGACTGGAGTACAATGGTCAAGCAGCTCTACACAAGTCACAGATTTCTATACATCTACATCATTACTCTGCAGTTCCCACTGCAAGCCTCGCATAGGGGTCATCGAAACACCTTCAGTCTGTTTCTCTATCGTTCCACTCTCCAACAGAAGGCTGGAAGTACTGAACTGAAATCTTTCTGCGTGAGTTCTGATTTGTCTTATTTTATTACAATGGTCATTTCTGCCTATGTAGGATGGCATCAACCAAAATTTTTTGGCGCTTGGAGGAGGAAGTTGGTGACTTAAATTTGTTGGAAGATCTCGTCATAGCCAAAAACGGCATAGTTTTAATGTTGCCGTCTGAACTCATGTATCATATACATAACATTCTCTTCCATATTTCGCAGTAATATACAAATTGGTCTGCCCTTATTTTGTCTTTCTCGGTGACCTCTGTCAATCGTATCTGCTGTGGATGCCATGTCGCGCAGCAGTATTCCAGAATACAACAGACAAGCATAGTGGAGGCACTATGTTTAGCACAGGTGTTGCATCGTTGAAGTGTTCAGCAAACAAAAATCAGTTTATGGTTAGCCTTCCCCATATTATTATCTACATGATCATTCCAATGTAAGATGTTCGTAATTGTAATGTCTAAGCATTTAGCTGAATTGAGAGTCTTTAGATTTGTGAGGTTTGTCGTGCAACCTAATGTTAGCGGATTCCTTTTGGCACTTATGGTGATGATCTTACATTTTCTATCTTACATTTTTCATTCAGACTCAACTGCTACTTTTCGAACCATACAGATATCGTGTCTAAGTACACTACGTGATCAAAAGTATCCGGACACCCCCAAAAACATACGTTTTTCATATTAGATGCATTGTGCTGCCACCTACTGCCAGGTACTCCATATCAGCGACCTCAGTAGTCATTAGACGTCGTGAGAGAGCAGAATGGGGCGCTCCGTGGAACTCACGGACATCAAACGTGGTCAGGTGACTTGATTTCCACGCTCGTAAACATCTCTAGGTCCACTGTTTTTGATGTGATAGTGAAGTGGAAACATGAAGGGACACGAACAGTACAAAAGCTTTCAGGCTGACCTCTTCTGCTGACTGTCGGGGACCGCTGACTGTTGGAGAGAGCCATAATGTGTAATAGGCAGACATCTATCCCACTGTGAGGATGCAAATCAGGTGTAGCGATCATGAGCGTTACTTACCTTTGAGATTGGACGTGGTGAGTTGACGTTACTCAATGATGTCTTTAATGAGACAAAGAAGTCATTATCAGCACCTCACTAAGTTTGAATGAGGTCGTGTAATAGGGCTACGAGAGTCTGGATGATGCTTCTGCAATATTACAGAAAGATTTGGCAGCAATGTAGCCACCGTACACGATTGCTGTCGTCACCAGGACCGTGTTTGGTGTACGGCTCTGTCACATCGTACGGAATCTCCAGCCGCAGTCTGAGCAGCAGCTGGCATCACAGTGATTCAACGAACTGCTACAAACTGGTTAATTCAAGGACAGCTGCGAGCCGGTCCCCCTGTAGTGTGCGTGCCACTGATTCCAAATCACCGCCGATTGTGACTTCAGCCATGTCCAGTGAGAGCTCATTGGAGGGCAGGGTGGAAGTTTGTTGTGTTTACTGAAGAAAATTGGTTCTACCTCTGCGCCAGTGATGGCCGTGTGTTGGTTAGAAGCAGGCCTGTTGAGAGCCTGCAACTAACCTGTCCATGTGCTAGACACAATCGACTGTACCTGTAGTGACCGACCAAATGCAACAGACATGCAACTCAGTCCCACAAACTGACATCCAGCACCAGTACAATACAGTTCATGCACTTTTGCATGCTTGCATTCGAGAATATGAGGTTATTAATGTACCAGCACTTCAAATCTTACCGATCGAGGTGGCGCAGTTCAGGCAAATGCCGGGATATTTCCTTTGAAAGGGTACAGCCGATTTCCTTCCCCATCCTTCCCTAATCCGATGAGACCAATGACCTCGCTCCTCCACCAAATCAACTTCAGGTCTGCAATAGCTTAGCTCACACTTACATTAACTTGTGATCTTATAATGCTGTTCACCTAAATATATTACCGAGACAAATGTATTCCTGAAATTTCATTTCTCTGCATTAATAATTTTTAGGTGTTGCTATTTTTTCCGCCCATGTATGTGAAACGTGACCTAGACTACAAAAAATATAATAACTGAATAATCATCTTTGTCTGAGAAGTGTTTTAACAACAGGAACTCTGTTAGATTTGAAGTACGAATTGTTGGTGCATCCACCTTACTTCAAGCTCGACACATTGTGCCTTCCATATCTCATCTAAAGAGATTTGTTACTCCTAGGTGTTGCAACCATAGGCGGTCTTTTGTAGACTTTCCCAAAAAGAACATCCAGTGCGTCTCTCTTTCTGTGGTCTGTAGTGACTGCAGTTCATCGTTCCGTGATAATGTTGCACGTGATGGTCGAGATCGTACGGCTGCAGAAGACATCGAATCTACAGATCACATTGAACTCCACGTCTGATCTCAATGGCACCACGCAATAAGCACCTGAAGCGGGAACCATTTCTTCACCAGGCGTGCAGGACACTTCAGCCACGGCAGGCACCTTTAAACAGAAAATTGGGTTCTTTGAGCAAGATAAGTGTTTACATGGGCAATGTGAGCACAGATTGTCATTGTGGAGCCCACTGTTGCCGCTTCCATTGATACGACAGTAGAGAGTGAGGCACAGCGGCAGTAGCGCGTCCAACAATCCTGGAGACGTGGCACCATATTGTCTTTCCACATGAGACCCACTTCTATATGCAGCATCATGATGGATGTATCACTTTGTGGAACCTCTGAGGTGGGTGAGCGTCGCCAGATTGCATTCGTCATAGCCCTTCAGGCCAAGTACCAAGTGGCATTATATGGGCTGCTACTGGGTACACAACATCATCTCTGCTTTGCTTAGCCGGTAATTTGGACAGCAGTTTTACATTTCTCATGTGTTAATAACTGTTGCTGTGCTCTATCATCGAGGTCTCCTGAAGTTACGTTTCAATAAGATAACTGATTTGACCTGTCTCTATAGAGAAGGTGTTCACCTGTTAGCCTGGCCAGCAGGTTCTCCACATCTCTCGCCCACTGAAAACATCTGGTTAAGGTTGGCTAAGAGACTGGCACGTCACCAATCGCCAGCCACTACTATTCATGAACTCCTTCACAGTGGGAGGGGCATGGAATGAGGTACCTGTACCTGTCAACCAAGCTCAGTTCAACTCTATTCAGCTGGATTAGAGCCGTTTTTGTTGCCAATTGTGGCAGTGCTTGGAAAAGAATTACCCAGCCCTTCTACCCCTAAACTACCAACAAATTTATATACTATCTGATCAAAAGTATCCGTACACTTGTGAGTTAACGAGCATTACGCTCTCATTTAAGTATATGACCGAAAGAATCAGCCTACAGGAATTGTGAAACGAACCACGTCGTACAGGACCTCATGCCACAAAGGGCGCAGATTCACCACGAGATGGGGAAACTCACAGACGTCTATTGTCTATGAGGCGTAAGAGCTGTAGTGTGCGAGTGAGACAGACGAGATCCTACGTCATAGGGAGACCCAGTAGAATCCGTTTCTGGCCGTGGAGCCGTAGCAGTGTTAAATAAGGCGGACCTAAAATCGGCCATAAAGGGAAACATTTATGAAAACTATTTAATTGTGTAGTAATGCAGGGCATCAAGCCACAGTAATTTTAATCTTCAATCCTCTATAAATTTTCATGGTGTTCCCAGTAAAACTTGAATATTGATCATATCTATAATAGTTTAGGGTTTACTGTTAAACTGAAACTAACAAGTTTTGTAACAAAGACCTAAATGCTAAAATCTGAACGCTTTGGTCGACATTAACGATCTACATTTCCTGTAGAAGCGCAGCATTAAAATGACAAACGTTGTAAATATCAACTCTGTAACCTTATTTGTTTAAAAGATACAGTAAATTTAAGTTATCAGTATTTTCAGTTAAGCATCAGATCATCATTTCCTCCACACCAAACACATTGAATGATGACAGCATGACACGTTATTGAATCATCAGGTAACAGAATATTTGTTGTAAAGTTTAGTGCATAATAGTTACTTTTGTTCTTTATTTATTTATCAGAAAGCACATTGGTGCAAGGCTATTGGTCGTGACATTCAAAGTTAAGATGGAAACTGAATCGGTTTTATGTAAAAGAATTTAACGTTTATTATGTAATGGCTATTATTGTTACTTTATGTAGAACGTGAAAGTGGGCAAGCTTTGGTTATTTAAATATGTTAAAATGTAAAATAATGTAGAATAAGCTGCAGCCAATCAATGGACGCTATCAGGAAAGGGAACTGCGCTAGTCAGTTGAGCGAACATGTTCGACGCGCGGGAAACGCGGTAGGAGACGGGCTAAGGGCAGTTATGGTCGAGACACCGGAGGGTACAGTTAGGACTGAGACGCGAAAGCGGACAGTCGGTCTTTAGGCAGCTGGGAAGTGAAACGACTTAGAAAATTTCGCGTTGTGTGGTATCACGGGACTTAGTCTCTGAGCGGTGAGCAGCCACGCCTGGTGTGAACTCTTAACTTTTCGCATAGATAACTTGTATTTCGCGATGAGATCGAAATGGATATGCGCTCGAGTGTAACAGTAATTCTAAATACGACCACTTTCGCTATTAGTTGGCATTGCCTAGTAAAGGAAACTGACACTACACATCTTAGTGCTTAGTCGGTACCTTCCGCCCACTGTTTCGCCCTATTTCTTTTCCGTCACCATGCGAGGTGGCGCATTAGCAGAGTGGACTCGCATTCGTGAGGTCGGCGGTTCAAATCATCATACAACAACTCATTTTTGAACCTTTAATGGTTTCCCAAAATCATTTAGGGCGAATTCCAGGATTATCTTTTGAAAAGGACATGGCCAATTTCCTGTCATATCATTTCCCACCCAAACTTTAGTTCTCTCTGTAATGATCTCGTCTTCAGTGTTGCGTTAAACCCATATCTTCCTCCCTTCCGTTTCTAGAGTGAAACGATCGACCCCCTTCTCTACTACAGTAATGAATCAGCGCACAGAAATAATAAACTTGTTTTTCAAATGGTCCCAATGTTGCTGAGAATCATTTCGCAGTCAACAAATGTGGCACTTCGGTGTTCATAGGTTTGTAATGGATAGTTATTCATTTAAAATGTACCCTTCTCTTCCTTTTGATATACCTATGACGTCAGTTATTTCATACATTTTTCCTCCTCGCTCTTAATGTACCCTATTGCGAAAAACCTTAAGGTTTTCAACTGTGGTTAGATTTTTGGGGCACCTTTCGAGTGAATCATTTTAGAAAGAAGTACACATCAAATTTCTTTTCAGATTTGAAAATGGAAAGAAGACACTTTATAAACATACAACTCCCGTTGCCGATGGACCGTCCAAAACAGTTTTCTGGTGGTGAGTTACTCCAGGTCATCGAACCGGAGAAACTAAATTATTCCACAGATGTAGATGACAATTGATTTACGCTGTTGCACAACATGGAGCAATACAACAAAAATGCTTCCTTCATGTGAATGTTACTCCTTTAATAAGTCAAGAAAGTTTCTTCATGTCCTCATTACTCATTAATGGATGAATCTAAATGTTTGGTACCAGATCCTCAAGTTCTCGAAAAACTGGCCGTTACAAAATTTGTGTGAATTTGTTTAACAATAATTTCAATTGACTGATGTGGTTAGACTGGCTGAAATCTAAGAAATAATCAGCGAAGTTTTTGAGCCTGAACTATTACCTACCATATAGCATTCTTGGAACAGTATTTCAATTGAACAGTTTTCACCTCCATGTTGTTTTGTTTGGTATCAGAATGTATAGAGACTAATTAATCAGAATCAGCTTTATCAAATAGCGTTTTTTGGCACATAATAATCTTTCATTTTCTCATACATTTAATCAGTTTGTTATGTGCGTGTAAGTCAAATACATTATATTTGATTCTTGTCGTTAGAGCCTCGTCTTATTTTATTAACAGTAGTATCATAGACAAATTTATTTTCGTGACTTCCTTAGCATAGTTCAGTGTGGTTACTTTTCCTGTATTTCAAATTTCTGGTCTTTACTACAGATCTTGCTACACAAGAATGAGCACTCTGCATCTCAGTTTCAAGTGCCCAGTGTTGTTGACGGGAAGATTGTGCACATAGTTCTTGACATCTCCTCAACAACTGTAAGAGCTTGATTTGCCAAATTTTGTACCTCTTCGACCCATCCACTTCTTTCTACCAACGCCTTTCCAGGCCTTCGTGCAGAAAGCCACTAAAAAGATGACATTTCATGGAATAGCAACATCGCGCAGAGAAATAGGTTTTTCGTGTCTTTCTTTATGCGAATTTCCTAATGGACTGGGGGTAAAAAAAGGGGGATGAACAGAATTCAAATCACAGTAGGAGACGCTATTCCTACATTAGGTAATGTTTGTGGTGTATTTGCGGTGGGCATTTAATGAAGAGAATGAACATTTTCACTTAGTCGAAAGTCCCTGGTCTGGTGATTATATTGTGAACTAACGTCAGCCTACGACTAACTTAGACTTATACTGGAAGTGGACTCGGTTCTCCATAGTTACTAATCCAAATCGTACTAATACAAGACGAGTGAGTGCAATGGTTGTTCCTTCCACAAAACAATACGTAAATTATCGTTATACTTGGCCACTGTACACAAGGACAAAGCTGACATATTGAAGTAGACAAATCGGGTATACAACAGGTTATGTTTAATTTTAATGGGTCTCCTTTACTCCGAAAATTTGCATAAAAATTTAAAGCGTCTTGTAATTTAAGACGAGTGTATTTGCTCTGTATCCTTCAAGAAATTAACAACAAAGCGACAGAAAGAGAGTTATATGAATATTCAGTTATATTGACCAAAACTAACAGTAACCCCGCGGAAGGCACAACACTTTACATGGAAGATTGCATCGAGAATAAATCATCAGGATCTGTGCAGCTCACAAATTCAAGTTTGAACTAAGCAGAATACAGTGCACAATAACGCAAATCTGCAACACGGGTTAGCAAGCTGTTCACAATACGGTTCGCGCTTCTTCAGACTGTGAACTTCAAAAAAAAAAAAAAAAAAAAAAAGTTCAAATGGCTCTGAGCACTATGGGACTCAACTGCTGTGGTCATTAGTCCCCTAGAACTTAGAACTATTTAAACCTAACTAACCTAAGGACATGACACACATCCATGCCCGAGGCAGGAATCGAACCTGCGACCGCAGCAGTCGCACGGTTCCGGATTGCGCGCCTAGAACCGCGAGACCACCGCGGCCGGCTTGTGAACTTCCATTTGCTCAAGGGCAGTGTCCACAGCTCATGGTATAGTGGCCAGCGTTGCTGTCTCTGGATCACGGGGTCTCGGGTTCGATTCCCGGCCGGGTTGGAGATTTTTCTCTGCCTGGGGACTGGGTGTTTGTGTTGTCCTCATCATTTCATCATCATCATTATCATTCGTGACAGTTGCTAGATTGGATTGTGAAAACAAATGGACTGCATAAAAGGTTAGACTTTGTATGGGCGCTGATGACCGCGCAGTTGAGCGCACCACAAACCGAACATCATCATCATCGTTATCTGCTCTAATAGTACCTTGGGGCCGTCCTGTAAACCATCTATTTCGTCCCAATAATAGACGCTCTGTTCTACCTATATTTATTCTCAGCTCACCTCGTTTAAATACTTCCGTTAACTGCTTTATCATAAGCTTGACAGCCTCCCCATTTTGTGCTATCAATGCTTAGAAATCGGCAAATAATAATGGGTACATAGTTCCATGCTGGAAAGAATTTCCCATACTTTTTCACGACTGACTCCGCTATTACAATATGTACCATGCTTATATTTTAAACAGAGTTGGTTTCATATAGCAGACCTGTCTAAGTGTTTTCCCTAGCCTCGCCCTCAATGTATTGTTAATTTCTTAGCCATATTTTTGTATAACTTGCATACATTTAAATCCTGTTCACTCCCACAGCTTAACAGTATGTTATATAATCGGGTCATGAGTCGTGCTTGGGTAGCTCAGGCGACAGGGAACGTGCCTGCGGAAGGCAAAGATCCTGAGTTCGAGTCTCGGTGCGGCACACAGTTTTAATCTGCCAGGAAGTTTCATATCAGCGCACACTCCGCTGCAGAGTGAAAATCTCATTTTGGAAACATCCCCCAGGCTGTGGCTAAGCCATGTCTCCGCAATATCCTTTCTTCCAGGAGTGCTAGTTCTGCAAGGTTCGCAGAACAGCTTCTGTGAAGTTTGGAAGGTAGGAGAAGAGGTACTGGCAGAACTGAAGCTGTGAGGACGGGTCGTGAGTCTTGCTTGGGTAGGTCAGTCGGCAGAGCACTTGCCCGCAAAAGGCAAAGGTCCCGAGTTCGAGTCTCGGTCCAGCACACAGTTTTAATGTGCCAGGAAGGTTCTGTTACATTTTCTTGTTGTAATAGGGGTATCCTATACTTTGTATCATTTGTAGCTGTACTACAAGATCATCGTCCTCCTTTTACTTCATATTGGTCTTCATCGGAAGTGCAACTTTAGAAATAACTGTATAATGATTGGAGCCACATTCTGTTTCTCTTTTTCCCTTATATCTTCTACAATAGTCACCTGCCGTCTTCGCACTGTTACATGTTCTATAACTGATTTTAAGTTCCTTGAAGGACGAACCCAGTTGCAGTTATGAATTCCATTGTGCTGAAACTGGTCATTTATAACAGTACAGTTCTGAACCTTATAGAAGTTAATCAACCTCCTACAGTCATCAGTCTCTGGATCCTCTCCCCGCAGACCTATAATGCCATCATTTTATCTTTCCTCAAATTATCAATTTAAGTTCCCGATTATTAACAATTCACGTCTGTCTGGACAGTCGTCAACCAAATTTTGCAGGTCATCGAAGAAATCCCTTCTATTCAGGGGCACATTCGTTAGGGCAATACACCCAATTTAAATCCTGTTTTATTCCATGTTTTTTTTTGTTACACAGATTATTCTTTCATTCAATTCCACCCAATTAATTGTTCCTTCCTACCATTTTCTTTTTCTAATGACTGTTACCCCAGATTGCGTTCTTTCAGATTTTTTACTCAGCACTAAATATAGTCTCCAATCACTTCTTGTCCACATCTTTTCTTTTTCGTTTCTGACATTACCAGTATATCCATTTTCTGTGCTTCTCATCCCTTAACTACAGTATCAATTTCTTCTGGCAACACCTGTACATTCCATGTTCCACAAATTAGAGACCTTGAATTTAACCAGACTCGACGCTTTTTGATCCATCCGGATTTTTCTTTTCTTTGGGGAACATAGCAAAGTCCTATACTTTTAATAATGGCTGTTTCTTAGCATCCGTATGTAATTTTCAAACATAGGAATTATATAGCCCACGAGTCGCAAATAACTGTTTGCTACATGGACCAAGGTTTAGATACCTACTAAGAATGTCTCCATTAGAATGAAATTTTGAGAAACCTTGTAAAATAATACATAGAAAATTTAGTTCGACAAAAAGCACGTTAATCAAGATGAAAATTGTCATGACTTACAAAGGTTACTTAGGTAAAATTACACTGCTAGAAAGCAATAGTCAGAATTTATAGCAGCTAGGCTCAAGTTAGAAATGAAATAAAACATGTTCCAGCCTTGTAACGTATGCCTAGCTAGGAACAACTTCAGACGGATAGGCTCAGTGGCTTACATTGCTGCCAGGAAAGCAATTCAAATTGCGCCGCCCATCGAGCACGGACAGTGACTATATGCCCATTTGAAACATTATAACAGAAAGAATTAAAAAACGACAGTTAATTATAAACACAAATTACAAATGAAGAAAGCTTAATGTACACTCCTGGAAATGGAAAAAAGAACACACTGACACCGGTGTGTCAGACCCACCATACTTGCTCCGGACACTGCGAGAGGGCTGTACAAGCAATGATCACACGCACGGCGCAGCGGACACACCAGGAACCGCGGTGTTGGCCGTCGAATGGCGCTAGCTGCGCAGCATTTGTGCACCGCCGCCGTCAGTGTCAGCCAGTTTGCCGTGGCATACGGAGCTCCATCGCAGTCTTTAACACTGGTAGCATGCCGCGACAGCGTGGACGTGAACCCTATGTGCAGTTGACGGACTTTGAGCGAGGGCATATAGTGGGCATGCGGGAGGCCGGGTGGACGTACTGCCGAATTGCTCAACACGTGGGGCGTGAGGTCTCCACAGTACATCGATGTTGTCGCCAGTAGTCGGCGGAAGGTGCACGTGCCCGTCGACCTGGGACCGGACCGCAGCGACGCACAGATACACGCCAAGACCGTAGCGTAGGATCCTACGCAGTGCCGTAGGGGACCGCACCGCCACTTCCCAGCAAATTAGGGACACTGTTGCTCCTGGGGTATCGGCGAGGACCATTCGCAACCGTCTCCATGAAGCTGGACTACGGTCCTGCACACCGTTAGGCCGTCTTCCGCTCACGCCCCAACATCGTGCAGCCCGCCTCCAGTGGTGTCGCGACAGGCGTGAATGGAGGGACGAATGGAGACGTGTCGTCTTCAGCGATGAGAGTCGCTTCTGCCTTGGTGCCAATGATGGTCGTATGCGTGTTTGGTGCTGTGCAGGTGAGCGCCACAATCAGGACTGCATACGACCGAGGCACACAGGGCCAACACCCGGCATCATGGTGTGGGGAGCGATCTCCTACACTGGCCGTACACCTCTGGTGATCGTCGAGGGGACACTGAATAGTGCACGGTACATCCAAACCGTCATCGAACCCATCGTTCTACCATTCGTAGAGCGGCAAGGGAACTTGCTGTTCCAACAGGACAATGCACGTCCGCATGTATCCCGTGCCACCCAACGTGCTCTAGAAGGTGTAAGTCAACTACCCTTGCCAGCAAGATCTCCGGATCTGTCCCCCATTGAGCATGTTTGGGACTGGATGAAGCGTTGTCTCACGCGGTCTGCACGTCCAGCACGAACTCTGGTCCAACTGAGGCGCCAGTTGGAAATGGCATGGCAAGCCGTTCCACAGGACTACATCCAGCATCTCTACGATCGTCTCCATGGGAGAATAGCAGCCTGCATTGCTGCGAAAGGTGGATATACACTGTACTAGTGCCGACATTGTGCATGCTCTGTTGCCTGTGTCTATGTGCCTGTGGTTCTGTCAGTGTGATCATGTGATGTATCTGACCCCAGGAATGTGTCAATAAAGTTTCCCTTTCCTGGGACAATGAATTCACGGTGTTCTTATTTCAATTTCCAGGAGTGTATTTTTGAAAACACACGGTAGTCAAGAGATGAATTATAAGAGCCAACTGTTAGACTTTGCAGATTACTGTCACGTAAAGGACAGAATAATATAGAAAATTTATACAGACCTCTGTACAATCCAAAAAATATCAATATGAAGGTAACTATAGTAGTACACATCAATGAGATTCGAAGAAAATGATGTTTCGGAATTAGAGGCAGAAGGATATAGCAAAAAATAGAGGAATCAAAATTCTGCGAGTAGTGGATTAAAACCTTTGAAGAAATTTTTATTACGTAATTGTAGCTGTTCATTGAGGATGAGGCCATCGTTCTTTGAATTATGCTTGAAAATCTCCAGCTCTTCGAGTACGTCGGGCCTATGACCTTTCTTTTCTCAGTGTAAAATGGAGATGTCTTTAACGCTTTTCGGATTTTGACCGGAAATTAACAAATGGTTCAAATGGCTCTGAGCACTATGGGACTTAACATCTGAGGTCATCAGTCCCCTAGAACTTAGAACTACTTAAACCTAACTAACCTAAGGACGTCACACACATCCATGCCCGAGGCAGGATTCGAACCTGCGACCGTAGCAGTCGCGCTGTTCCGGACTGAAGCGCCTAGAACCGCATGGCCCCCGCTGCCGGCCGGAAATTAACAGATGGTCAGAAAAGTGTAATTATGTACATTAGTACCTCTTATTCCCAGAAAATGTTCTTTGTACCTGACACTAAAAGATCTTCCAGTTTTTCCTATACAGGGTGTATCATAATTAATGGCGTAAACGCATACAGTTGAGAGTACACGATACTGGAAGCAATTCAGGAGTGTATAAAGTCACTCGTAATACATGTTCAGTTTACTACACAGGGTGTATCATAATTAATGGCGTAAACGCATGCAGTTGAACTTACACGATATTAGAAGCAAAGAAGTCTCAGTAAACATAAGGTCGAAAATGCATTCCTTTAGAGTTACGAGGAATTTTTCATCTTCGATACTGTGAAACCAATCTCTTCTACTGCAAGCTCTTTGCTTTCCATATTTTGGGAAGTAGCAGTATGGACCAAAATAAGAAAAGAATGTCCAGTAAACATGTGCTGTAAAATGCATACGTTAACAGCTATGAGCACTTTTTCATCTTCGATACTTTGAAATATAACTCTTCTAATGAACAAATGCTCATAACTTTTAAGGTATGCATTTCAGAGCACATGTTTACCCGACATTTTTTTCTTGTTGTGGTCCTTAGTGCCACTTCCCAAAACATGGAAAGCATTGAGCTTGCAGTAGAAAAGATTTGTTTCACAGTATCGTAGATGAAAAATTGCTCGTAGGTCTTAAGGAATGCACTTTCGACCCTATGTTTACTGAGACTTTTTTGCTGCTAATATCGTGTAAGTTCAACTGCATGCGTTTACGCCATTAATTATGATACACCCTGTGTAGTAAACTGAACATGTATTACGAGTGACTTTATACACTCCTGAATTGCATATAGGAACAACTGTGGACTTGAGATTGTGAATAAGACCTTTTTGCAGATTATTGAAATAGAGCCTAGAAATGTAATCGAGAAAACATTTTTGTTCTCGCAACTGTCAGATGCAGTACTGATGCCTGAAGTTGCCACTTTAGCTTCAGTTTTAACTTTGAAGATCTTGTTAACTATCGATGGATCATAGCCATTAGTAAATGCAATAGCTTTTATTATATTCATCTTTCCATTGGTCTTGTCAGGTGACAAAGGTATAGAAACTGCGCGATGACTGGTTGATTGGAAAAATGCTTTCTTATGGGAATGAGGATGGAATGAACTAGCGGGCACAGTTTGATCTGTATTAGTTGCTTTTCGAGAAATACCGAAAGTCTGTCGTTGTCAAAAGCAATACTGAGGTCCAAGTAATTAATCCGACGATCGTTATTTTCTAATTCACAAGTGAAGCTGATGTTTTCGTGAAGACTATTGAAGATTTCAAACAAATTCTGAATTCCTTACCGGGGACCACTACATATGATCAAAATGTCGTTCAGGTAGCGAGCATACGTCAAATTACCTAGATAATCAGCAGAAACATTAATGAACCATAGATGAATCACATTTTTACTACATTAGGTCGATGAGGTGAATGGCGGCTCGAAACGTGCAGCGCGTCACAGGCGCAGATTTGTGGGAGCAGTATTATGAGAGACAGTCTCCTTCGCTTGCATGGGACCTGTGATAGTAGTCGAAGACACGCTAACAGTTGCGAACCACTTGCAAACCTTCATTCTTGATGTCTCCACGATGACGATGTCATCTTTCAGCTGTACCTCGGCGCCAGAACCGTGCTGCAGTGGTTTGAGAAACATTATACTGAACCCGTATTTAAGTCTCGGCGACCAAATTCGCCTGATGTAAATCCTGTGGAACCAATCGGGCGCCATCACCGTATACGGAAACAGCCGCCCGTTATTTACGCGGATTACATGACCTGTCCGTAGACATCTAATGCCACATAGCTCCACAAATGTAACAAAAACTGTCGTATCCTTGATACGCGGTATCAGTGATGTATTTCTTTCCAAAGACGGACGGACAAGCTATTGAGTAGGTGATCATAATGTTTTTACTCATCAGTGTTCCTTGCTCTTGGTCAGTCCTTTGTTCTGGTGAAATACTCTCTTTCTTCCATCATTCTATTGGGCACACTGCTATCTGCTATCCACTCCATTTGCCCTGTCCTTCGTATTCTATAGGATTTATTAAATTTTGTTACATCTTTCCCTTGAATAAGCTGTTGTAATTCCAGACTGTATCTACCTATCTCACAGGGCCATAGATTTTTCAAAGGATTTTCTTTTAAATGCCCTTAGGTTGTTTATATCCGCTTTTCTCATCATCCACGTCTCTGACACATACGTAACAACTAGATGTACAAGTGAATAGTATACTCTTCGCTTTGTTCTTCTTGTAATTAGACAATTGCTACGTACCTTTAACTTCGTATAATGGGCTATCTTTTCAGCAAGTACCCTTTATCTACTACGTTTTATTATTGTCATTGTTTAAAAGACACAGAGATAACTGATATCATGAAAAAAATTTTTGGAGGTCTTCAGTTAATGCAGCGTTCTTGGACATAATTTCGTCGTTTTTTCCCATTTTGCTTACTTTATTTCGTACATTTTATTAAGGATGTTTATATTTCTTGCTAAAATTGCAATATGATATGCCTGAGCACATATCTGATTTTATTTTGTCGTTATTGTATCTTCCTTTTCTATTTTGTTTGTACCAGACTCATGTCATTTGCGGAGAGGAATAAATGATTTATCTTTCAAGTTTAGTGACCAATAATTGATATGAGAATGGACCCAGAACAGAACTCTTCGGCACCCCTCATTTTAGAAGACTGCTGTAAGATTCGGAGATTCAGTTGATGAGATGCTACTACGCTTCCTACTTTCTGGATAAAAAGTGAACCGCTGTTGAGTTCTTTCGCCAATCCCAAACGATACCATTTAGAGCAAAAGTACGAAACAGAAGTGCCTGTGCTATTTTTTATTTTTGTTTTTTGCGTCGTCAGTCTTGTGACTAGTTTGATGCGATCTGCCACGTATTGCTCTCCAGTGCAAACCTCTTTATCTCAGAATAGCAGTTGCATCCTACGTCCTTCATTATTTGCTGGATGTATTGCAACCTCTGTCTTTCTTTCTCTACAGTTTTTACCTACTAAAGCTCCCTCTAATGCCACGGAAGTTATTTCCTGATGTCTTAACAGAAGTCCTACAACCTTTCCCTCTTTCTTGTCAGTGCTTTCCATATATTCCTTTCCCCGTCGATTCTTCAGAGAACATCCTTATTCCTTACCTTATCAGTCCACCTTATTTTCAACATTCTTCTGCTGCGCCTCATCTCAAATGCTTCGATTCTTGTCTGTTCTGGTTTTCCCACAGTCCATGTTTAACTGTCACGCAATGCTGTACTCCAAAGATATATTCTCAGAAATTTCTTCCTCAAATTAAGGGATATGGTAGTAGATTTCTCTTTGCTTGTGTTATTAAAAAGTTATTAGGGAGGAAGGGGCAGTGCAGAAACTACAGCCGTCAAGAAATACTGCACATGTATTCGCAATTGCAAGTATGAACCACCATAGGCTATTTACTGGAATGACGACACCAAAAATTTGTGCCGGACCGGGACTGGACTCCAGATTTCTCGTTCTACGCGAGCGGTCGCCTACCCGCTTCGGCTGTCTATGCATAAATCACGGCCAGACCCAAACTTCCATACATCGTCATCCAAGTGTCATAACTTGCACTCGTTCGTTAATACATATTACTGTCCAGGAAGAACATATCATAGATAGTTAAGGGTCTGGTGTATTCGAGAATAAGCACGAAGTAGCAGTGCCTGTGTTATTAAGAAATATGGTGCAATCAGAATGAGATTTTCACTCTGCAGCGGAGTGTGCGCAGAAGAGCTTCTGTAAAGTTTGGAAGGTAGGAGACGGATACTGGCAGAAGTGAAGCTGTGAGTACCGGACGTGAGTCGTGCTTCGGTAGCTCAGTTTGTAGAGCACTTGCCCGCGAAAGGCAAAGGTCCCGAGTTCGAGTCTCGGTCGGGCACACAGTTTTAATCTGCCAGGAAGTTTCATATCAGCGCACACTCCGCTGCAGAGTGAAAATCTCATTCTGGAAACGTCCCCCAGGCTGTGGCTAAGCCATGTCTCCGCAATATCCTTTCTTTCAGGAGTGCTAGTTCTGCAAGGTTCGCAGAAGAGCTTCTGTAAAGTTTGGAAGGTAGGAGACGGATACTGGCAGAAGTGAAGCTGTGAGTACCGGACGTGAGTCGTGCTTCGGTAGCTCAGTTGGTAGAGCACTTGCCCGCGAAAGGCAAAGGTTCCGAGTTCGAGTCTCGGTCGGGCACACAGTTTTAATCTGCCAGGAAGTTTCATATCAGCGCATACTCCGCTGCAGAGTGAAAATCTCATTCTGGAAACATCCCCCAGGCTGTGGCTAAGCCATGTCTCCGCAATATCCTTTCTTTCAGGAGTGCTAGTTCTGCAAGGTTCGCAGAAGAGCTTCTGTAAAGTTTGGAAGGTAGGAGACGGATACTGGCAGAAGTGAAGCTGTGAGTACCGGTCGTGAGTCGTGCTTCGGTAGCTCAGTTGGTAGAGCACTTGCCCGCGAAAGGCAAAGGTCCCGAGTTCGAGTCTCGGTCGGGCACACAGTTTTAATCTGCCAGGAAGTTTCAATATGGTGCAATGTTCCTTCGGTCACACATGCATGTGCCATAATTCGTGCACAGATAGTGGAATCAGTTAAGGTAAAGAAAAAGTATTGTGTGGTCCACAAAGTCAAATGCTCTTGGAAATTTGTGGTAAGGTCTTATGGGACCAAACTGCTGAGGTCATCGGTCCCTATATATTCATTTTTCCCCATAGTCACCAAGGGTGAGCTTGTAAAAATCAGGACCAGCTGAGGCTAACCCTTAATTTACAGCTTTGACAACAGCATCCGAGTCTTGGAAATGTTCGCCATGTAGTCCATCTTTCAGAGGCCCAAAGAGATGAAAGTCTGGAGGCGCTAAATCGGGACTGTACGGTGAATGTGATAAGACAGTCCAATCGAATTTTGCAATAAGCTGAGTGGTCGTAACACTGCTGTGGAGCCCGGCGTTATCATCTTGCAGGTGAAAGTTGGTGTTCTTCCCTGACCATACCCTGGAAATTCAGGCTTTCAGCTTAGTCAGTGTCATTTTGTAGCGTACAGAGTTCATAGTTTCTCCAGGCTCCACAGCACCCAAAAGAATCACGCCCTGGTTATCCCAGAAGACAGTGCACATCGCTTTGTCTGCAGATGGTTGTGTTTTGAATTTCTTCTTTGACAGAGAAATCTCATGTCGCTATTCCATTGACTGTCCTTTGGATTCTGGCTCGTAGTGGTGACACTACGTCTCATCTCTGGTGATGATGCTATTCATGAAAGTGTCACTTTCAGCTTCACATTGGTCGAGCAGGCCCCGACAAATTTCAATTCGATGCGTTTTTCGTCCTTCTGTAAGCATCCACAGGATTAATCTTGCAGAGACTTTCCAAACTGTTTCCAAGGCATTACAGCCGATATTCAGCTTATCACACAACTCTCTGGTCGTTATCCACCGATCAGCACGGATGAGTTGATCAAGATGCTCTTTGTTTCTAGGGACGACACCTGTGAAGGGTAGACTGAACCGTGGTTTGTCACGCACACACTATTCACCACTTTGAAAATGCCATACCCATTGCCTCATATTACTCACGTCTATTGTCTCGTCTCCATACACCTTTAGCAAGCGTCGATAGATTTCAGTCGGCGCAGTTTCTTCAGCAGCGAGGAATTCAGTCACACATCGCTGTTTTACACTCTCCACCATATCAGGCTCCATTTTGCTGGCGGTAACTACCGCAGAATAACTGAACCACCTGCAAATGAAAGAGGAACATTCAAGCATTAGCACTACGCCAACGACATCTGCGGTGAACATCCAAAATTATCACAAAAAATAGGAGGCTTTACTTTCGGAACGACCCTCGTACGTATACAGGATGGTCCATTGATCGTGACCGGGCCAAATATCTCACGAAATAAGCGTCAAACGAAAAAAAAGAGGGAATCCAGATGGCGCTATGGTTGACTCACTAGATGGCGCTTCCGTAGTCAAACGGATATCAACTGCGTTTTTTAAAAATATGAACACCCATTTTTATTAGATATTCGTGTAGTACGTAAAGAAATATGAATTTTTAGTTGGGCCACTTTCTTCGCTTTGTGATAGATGGCGCTGTAATAGTCACAAACGTATGGCTCACAATTTTAGACTAACTGTTGGTAACAGGTAGGTTATTTAAATTAAAATACAGAACGTAGGTACGTTTGAACATTTTATTTCGGTTGTTCCAATGTGATACATGTTCCTTTTTGAACTTATCATTTCTGAGAACGCATGCTGTTACAGCTTGATTACCTATAAATACCACATTAATGCAATAAATGCTCAAAATGATGTCCGTTGAACTCAATGCATTTGGCAATACGTGTTACGACATTCCTCTCAACAGCGAGTAGTTCGCCTTCCATAATGTTCGCACATGCGTTGACAATGCTCTGACGCATGTTGTCAGGCGTTGTCGGTGTATCGTGATAGCAAATATCCCTCAACTTTCCCCGCAGAAAGAAATCCGGGGAAGTCAGATACGGTGAACGTGCGGGCCATGGTATGGTGCTTCGACGACCAACCCACCTGTCATGAAATATGCTATTCAAAAACGCTTCAAATGCACGCGAGCTATGTGCCGGACATCCATCATGTTGGAAGTACATCGCCATTCTGGCATGCAGTGAAACGTCTTGTAGTAACATCGGTAGAACATTACGTAGGAAATAAGCATACATTGCACCATTTAGATTGCCATCGATAAAATGGGGGCCAATTATCCTTCCTCCCATAATGTCGCGCCATACATTAACCCGCGAAGGTCGCTGATGTTCCACTTGTCGTAGGCATCGTGGATTTTCCGTTGCCCAATAGTGCATATTATGTCGGTTAACGTTACCGCTGTTGGTGACTGACGATTCGTCGCTAAATAGAAAGCCTGCAAAAAATCCGTCCTCGTCCCGTAATTTCTCTTGTGCCCAGTGGCAGAACTGTACAAGACGTTCAAAAGTCGTCGACATGCAATTCTTGGTGCATAGAAATATGGTACAGGTGCAATCGATGTTGATGTAGCATTCTCAACACCGACGTTTTTGAGATTTCCGATTCTCGAGCAATTTTTCTGCTACTGATGTGCGGATTAGCCGTGACAGGAGCTAAACACCTACTTGGGCATCATCATTTGTTGCAGTCGTGGTTGACGTTTCACATGTGGCTGAACACTTCCTGTTTCCTTAAATAACGTAACTATCCGGCGAACGGTCCGGACACTTGGATGATGTCGTCCAGGATACTGAGCAGCGTACATAGCACACGCCCGTTCGGCCTCTTTGATCTCAATAGCCATACGTCCGCAATTGGTAAACGGTCCATTTTAACACGGGTAATATATCACGAAGCAAATACCGTCCGCACTGGCGGAAAGTTACGTGATACCTCGTACTTATACGTTTGTGACTATTACAGCGCCATCTATCACAAAGCGAAAAAAGTGGTCCAACTAAAACATTCGTATTTCTTTACGTACTACTCGAATATGCAATAAAAACGGGAGTTCCTATTTAAAAGAACGCAGTTATTATCCGCTTGACCTATGGCAGCGCTATCCAGCAGGCCAACTATAGTGCCATCTGGTTTTCCCCTTCAAGCTAGACGAGTTTTGTTTCATGTAGTTTTTTCGTTTGATGCATATTTCCTGAGATATTTGGCCCGGTCGCTATCAATGGACCACCCTGTGTATGTCCAGCTAAATAGCATATCTACGTCTGCATCTACATCCATGCTCCGCAAGCCACCTCACGGTGTGTGGCGGAGGGTACGTTGAGAACCTCTATCGGTTCTCCGTTCTATTCCAGTCCCGTATTGTTCGTGGAAACAATGATTGACGGTATGCCTCTGTGTGGGCTCTAATCTCTCTGATTTTATCCTCATAGTCTCTTCGCGAGATATTCGTAGGAGGGAGCAATATACTAATTGACTCCTCGGTGAAGGTATGTTCTCGAAACTTCATTAAAAGCCCGTACCGAGCTACTGAGCGTCTCTCCTGCAGAGTCTTCCACTGGAGTTTATCTATCATCTCCGTAACGCTTTCGCGATTACTAAATGAACCTGTAACGAAGCGCGCTGCTCTCCGTTGGATCTTCTCTATCTCTTCTATCAACCCTATCATGTACGGATCCCACATTGGTGAGCAGTATTCAAGCAGTGGCGAATAGGTGTACTGTAACCTACTTCCTTTGTTTTCGGATTGCATTTCCTTAGGATTCTCCCAATAAATCTCAGTCTGGCATCTGCTTTACCGACGATTAATGTTATATGATCATTCCATTTTAGATCACTCCTAATGCATATTCCCAGATAATTTATGGAATTAACTGCTTGCAGATGCTGACCTGCTATATTGTAGCTAAATGATAAGGGATCTTTCTTTCTATGTATTTGCAGCACGTTACACTTGTCTACATTGAGATTCAATTGCCATTCCCTGCACCAAGCGTCATTTCGCTGCAGATACTCGTGCATTTCAGTACAATTTTCCATTGTTATAACCTCTCGATATACCACAGCATCATCCGCAAAAAGCCTCCGTGAACTTCCGATGTCATCCACAAGGTCATTTATGTTTATTTTGAATAGCAACGGTCCTACGACACGCCCCTGCAGCACACCTGAAATCACTCTTACTTCGGAAGACTTCTCCCCATTGAGAATGAAATGCTGCGTTCTGTTATCTAGGAACTCTTCTATCCAATCACACAACTGGTCTGATAGTCCATGTGCTCTTACTCTGTTCATTAAACGACTGTGGGGAACTGTATCAAACACCTTGAGGAAGTCAAGAAACACGGCATCTACCTGGGAACCCTCTGAGTCTCGTGGTCGAATAGCGCTAGCTGGGTTTCACACGATCGTCTTTTTCGAAACCCATGCTGATTCTTACAGAGTAGATTTCTAGTCTCCAGAAAAGTCATTATACTCGAACATAAAACGTGTTCCAAAATTCTACAACTGATCGACGTTAGAGATATAGGTCTATAGTTTTGCACATTTGTTCGACGTCCCTTCTTAAAAACGGGGATGACCTGTGCCCTTTTCCAATCCTTTGTAACGCTACGGCCTTGTAGAGACCTGTGGTACACCGCTGCAAGACGGGGGGCAAGTTCCTTCGCGTACTCTGTGTAAAATCGAAATGGTATCCCATCAGGTCCAGCGGCCTTTCCTCTTTTGAGCGATTTTAATTGTTTCTCTATCCTCTGTCGTCTATTTCGATATCTACCAGTTTGTCATCTGTGCGACAATCTAGAGAAGGAACATATATGTGGATACGACTTTCCTGACAAAGAAAATTGCATGTTGTGGTGTGTTGCCACCAGTTTCTCTTTCTTGACGCTTCTGAAACAAATAGCGAAAGCTGAGAGTGCCATCCGTCGCCAGGTGGCGGCGGCCCGCATGGTGGTGAGCTCCCGGGCGGCGGCAGGGCGCCTGCACCTGGTGAGGGAGTGCCTGGTGCCGGGGCTGGCAGCGCGAGCCGCCAGGCTGGGCTCGCCGCTGCTGCCGCACCTGCGCCGCCTCGACCAGCGGGCTGTGGAGGCCGGCCTCATCGCCAAGTGGGCGGCCGACCAGGAGGGGCCGGCAGGGCTCCGCGCTGCGGCTGACGGCGACGTCCTGCTCGTCATCCTGACGATGGCGCACTTGCAGGTACCGGAACATACACCACATCCGCCACTACCTCTTACTTTCAAATCACTGTCAAATGCATGGCAGAGGATGCTTCCCACTGTGTAACGTACAACACCCTCCCAATGACGAAATAATTCAAATGGTTCAAATGGCTCTGAGCACTATGGGACTTAACTGCTGTGGTCATCAGTTTCCTAGAACTTAGAACTACTTAAACCTAACTAACCTAAGGACATCACACACATCCATGCCCGAGGCAGGATTCCAACCTGCGACCGTAGCGGTCGCGCGGTTCCATACTGTAGCGCCTAGAACCGCTCGGCCACCCCGGCCGGCACGGAATCATTTTATTGGAAAGTGAGGTGTCTGGTAGTTCATTATTATAGGAGTATATAATAACAAATTCGGACCAAATGAAACACACGTCACAGTAAAGGGAGTCCAAACAGTGGCGGCAGCGAAGGTGTGTATTCTCATATGTAAACTATCATAAAGGTGAGCAATGGAATTTTGCGGTAGATTGTCCTAACCACCTTGCGCGTTTTTTGCAATACGGCCCTCATTCTTGTAGGCCGTGGAGAACAAGTAAGTTTCCACTTCATCATGTCCCACAAGTGTTCATTTGGCGAGACACCCGGTGATCTTGCCATCCAGGGCAGTTGTATCCCTCGGAAAGCACGTTGCATTGCAGCAGCCATACGTGGACGTGAAGTGCTCTGCTGAAACAGCACATCACCTCCCTGTAGAAGAAACGGCTGTAGCACGGGAATATCAGCCTGTGCAATGTATTTATTTTGTGGCAAGTTGTGGTACAGCGTCATTGGTTTAGAGCGGTTAACTGTCTTGGTGTGGCAGTAAAATCTTCCTATTTTACAAAGACATCATTGTACTGCACGTTGAAGGTCTCGCACTGGCACTTGAAGTCCCATATCACCCTCTGATGGTGGGATTAAATGTTTTCGGCAAGAAGTGACGCAACTGCATTAATAGTTATAGTTGTGGCCTTACCAAGGATTGCACATAATGAATGGCAGTATCAAAAACTAACCGGCTAGGTTAGCCGAGAGCGCTAACGCGCTGCTTCCTGGACTCGGTTAGACACGCCAGCCCCGGATTAACGACGAGGGCCGGTGTGCCGGCCGGCCTGGATGTGGTTTTTAGGCGGTTTTCCACATTCCTCTAGGTGAATACTGGGCTGGTCCCCACGTCCCGCCTCAGTTACACGACTCACAGGCATTTGACATATATCCGCACTTTTCCATGGTTTCCACTAGACACAGACAGATGGGGTACTCTGATTCCGTCTCGGAGGGTACGGGGTGGCAGCAGGAAGGACATCCGACCACCCCTTCACATTAACATGCCAAATCCGATTTAACCATGCCAACCCCGCGCACGATGCGGGTCATAGGCGCAAGCGATAGATAGATAGATAGATAGATAGAATGAATGGCAATATCAAAAACTGTCACAATAGTAGTGGCTGTACCAGGGCTATCGTTAGAGTTGCTGCGAATGAGAGTCCTCGAGGAGGGTAAGAGGCTGTGTGAGTGCCTCGGAGTCGTAGAACCAACGTATTGCAAACCATTGACCTTATCGTACAGGCACCTCGCTTTCTCTCAGGTGGTCGTCTTTAGAGGAACCATGTTTGTCTCCTAGTGCACAGTAACAATCCTTGTGAGTGCAGGGGGCATGCAGGCTCCACTGAAGCACGCTAATTGTGGCCAACACCGTGGGACCATTGGTGAGAGCATTGTAGGCAGTCGTGTGGTACAGTCGGAGCCTGGTGTCTAAGTCCAGGCCCCTGATGTTGAAGAGCGAATACATTACTTTTATCAGCTTCGGACACTTTTGAGTCACGTGCTTCGCATGTCAATGGAAGAGAACTTTATTGCTCATCTGGACTCCAATATATTTGGCATACAGGGACCATGGGACCTGGACACCACCAATAGTGATTTTAAGGCGGAGGATAGGGCACCGTTTGGTGAAGTTGGCAGTCGTAGTTTTGGCGGCATTGAGGACGATGTTGTTAGAACGACACCAGGTGACAGTTGCCTCTGGAGCCGAGCAATGTGCTGGTCGGTGTTGCAGCCGGTCGTATGGAGCGCCGTACAGTGAGCGTATGCACCAGATGGCAATGTGGGACGGTTGACATATAACTAGCATAAAGTTAAAGGGCAATGGGCGAAAACACAGAGGGGTGCCCATCGACGTGTGGCGTATGATCGGGCGCTTTCCTTGCTGGCAACCACAATAGTCCTGTCAAGGAAGAGGTCGTCTACGATCTTAACTAGTTGTTCGAGACACGTATGCACAAATGTTTTCCTTGCTGGTAACCAGGAGGTTCTTGTGGAGGAGGAGGAGGTCAACAATGATCTTACTTGGTCTCAGATGACCATCTGCGTCAACATATTAATGGGCACTGCTTTGTTTAGCCTGCAGAAACTCCAAATGTGACTGCGAGTTGTAACAGATAGACTCCTCACACCATGAAGCCTGGGATGGACCTTTGTATTGCGGGGGAACGCACTCTGGAAGCTCACCACCTCTACGTGTACGACCATCGCTTGCATATAAACAGAACCCACTCTCATCACTGAAGACATCAGAGTGCCAACTCTTTCACGACATCGAAGTAGCCATGCTTGGCGATGTTTTGGTGTCAGTGATAGTCTGGACAGAGGCTCACGTGATCTTAAACCTGCTGCCAGCTGACGGTTCCCAGTGGTCACTGATGACACAACAGGTGCAACTTGTGCCCAGATTTCGTCTCTAGATGATATTATGTCGTCCACCGCTGCTTGTACAATGCATCGATCTTGACGTTCGACTGTACTACGCTGACGTCCAGGACCTAGTCTATAGGCGTGGGAATGTTTGGCAGACCACTGCTGAAAGCAGCGACACATCACCGGTACACTGTGCCCAGTAAGTGCAACAGTCACTCGATACTTTCAACCAACTTTCCACAGGTCCATAACGCGCCATTGCTCAAATAGGTGAATCTGTTCATCAGGAGTACATACTTGTCGGCAGTTGCACTCTAGAATTAATGTTGAAAACATTTTTCACCTCCAAATTCAGGGCAGTTATTACTTGCAGAGAGAAAAAAGGGTGTGCACAGACACCCTCCTGAGCGTCATGTGCTCGCCGATGACCGTGACAAATGAATCAGTGACATTGCAACCGCTCAGTATGCAAATATTACAATCCTGCTGCAACTGAACACAGTCATCGAGGGTGTTACATTTTTAAGCTTACTTCCCCTTCGTTTCACGTGAAGAGCTCGGGGAAGATTGGTTACTTAAATGCCTCCGTCTGCACTGCAGTTAGTTTAACCTTGTATTCTGGGTCTCTAGTGGAGCCATACGTAATACCAATATTCTGTCTCTTGAAACTGTGTAAGGAGGCTGTCGGGCTTAGTTGACGTCTGTTTTCATGGACCTGCATCTCAGTGACGCACTCCGGCGAGCCTAACAAATTTGTGATCATTCACGCACTTTTTTGTATTCGTGCGTGTCCCCTATTACCCCTTTTTGGTAAGGATCCTACACTCTTGAAAAGTAGTCTAGAGTGAGTTACACAAGTGTTTTCTAAACAGTCTTATTTGTAGACACATTGCATTTTACCTCCGTGTACTTCACAGTGATCACTCCTCATCTGATGCTATTGACTCCTCTCATATATCCTATCCAGCCTGATAACAACACTAAACACGAACAATACTGGTCTGCTCTGGTGGCCGTTCTGCGCTAGTCAAGGGAATGGTATCTCTAATCATTTAGATCAACTCCGATGATGTGTAAGTACACGAAGTTACATGGCCATTCGATCTAGTTCCCTGGGTGCTTCACTTTTTTTGTCGGGCTCTGTATTTCTGCAGCTATTTCCAGACATCACTATAGATAACTGCATCGTCTGAGAAAAATCTGACATTGCTATTAATATTGTCTGACAGGTCGTCAGTGTAAAACATGAACAGTAAGGGTGCCAAAATACTTCCCTGGAGCACAACTGAAGTTACTTCTACATCTGTCAATGGTTCACCAAGCAAGATAACACACTGAGTTCACTCTATCGAAAAGTCCTCGATCCATCACAAATTACGTTTTATACCCCATGTGGTCGTAGTTTCTTTAATAAGCTTTGGTTCACCATTGAGTGAAAAGCTTTTCTGAAATTAGGAAATTCTGATTTTACGTGATTGCCTTGAACTATCGTTTCCAGGAAGGCAAGTTAAAAAAATACAAGCGTTACGTTTCGCATAACCGACATTTCCGGAATCCATGCCGGTTGGCATGAAGGTCATTCTTTTGTTCGAGGTAACTTACTCAGTTTGAAATCAGAATATGTTCTAAGATCTGTAACAGGTAAACGTAAAAAATACTGCAAGGTAATTTTATGTACCACTTGTATCCTTATTGTAGACGAATGTGGCCTCACTTTCTTCTATTTAGCAACGTGTTTTGTTCGAGGTGTCTTTGCTATAGTATGGTTAAGAGAGGTGCAACTTCCGACGCAAATTCGATGTAGAATCTGACACGGATTTCATCGTGCCCTGGAGATTTGTTCAATTTTCTGGATTTCAGTTGTTTCTCAATGCCAATGACATCAATATCTGTATCACTTATTTTTGCAACGGTGTGAAAATTAGACTGAGGTAGCGCTGCAAATATTAGTTTCAAGCACTGGTGAAGTAAATGGTTTTCAAAATAGCTAATTAATCTGTTACAATGTTTACATTATATTTTGTGACCACTACCAGAAAACATTTGTAATGACAAAGGGGCTGAGGTTTCGGATCGCCTCACACAACCATTTTTCATCTCTCACTGTTTTCGCCTTTGCTATTAGACTCATTGAAGCCGCATTGTTATACTCTGATAAGCTGATTCATTTTTACGATTGAAAAGCGACTTTTTCTAAGAAAATGATGTTCGTTGTTTCTTTATATAGCTTCTAGTCTACGTCACTCCGGTCCTTGTTTATATTGACGTTTATATAAAGCAGTATGCATTCTGCACATTTCTGAAACTAGGCAATGCTGTCACTAGTTTAGTAACACTTCTCAGAGATTTACTTCCAGCAGAAACTCTCTCCTACCTCTCAGACTTCACGGACTTTCTCGTACACGCATTGTGGAACATAACGGAGTCATAGCCTAGGGGGATTGTTTCCAGAATGTATCTTCCACTCTGTTATAAAACCATGAGCGCAGGTCGTGAGTGATGTGTGGATAACTCACTCGATAAGAAAATTTACGGCGAAAAGCAAGGTTCCTTGTTCGAGCCCCAGTCATGCACACGGATTTAATCTACCAGCAAGTTTCATTATAGATCATAGTCCGCCGCAAAGGGAAAGTTTCACAATCATTTTTGTTAATATTTACCTACCTTTTCGCGGACAACCAAAACTTGTCTTCACCACCTTTGCCTCGTACCTCAGACGTCCCGGACGCGTTTCTCAATTTGGACACGGGTGAGGGTGATAAAAATGTGTGTCCTTACTTGCTGGATTCTATCTACACATACAGAAACTGGTTGAATGAATGAGTTATTTTTTTAAAAAACAATAAATGGAGGTGGGGAGAGGGAGTTTCTTTGTTTTCTTATATTCCATGATAAAGATCAGCTATTCAGATATCTTACGAACTTAATTTTTAACGAAAGCACCGGTTTTTCAACTAATATGAAGGACACAGTCTGAGAGAATAGCAGATTAATCAAATGGACACTGGAAATAATACTCACGTAGTGAAGGTGAACCGTGGGGGAAATAGAGCAGCTGGCTGGAGTGGACGAGCGGTTCTAGGCGCTACAGTCTGGAATCGCGCGACCGCTACGGTCGCAGGTTCGAATCCTGCCTCGGGCATGGAGGTGTGTGATGTCCTTAGGTTAGTTAGGTTTAAGTAGTTCTAAGTTCTAGGGAACTGATGACCTCAGAAGTTAAGTCCCATAGTGCTCAGAGCCATTTCAACTATTTTTTGAACCAAACACAACAGGAATTTGAAAAGCTTTACAGTAACTCATAATAGCCGTGTAAGATGTCTGTGTTACAAGTCCACATATTTTTTACCTTAGGATTTTATGATCTTCGATCAACAGAAGGACAGAGGTGATAGACAAAAATCTCCGCAACCTGGCGTACAGGTTTGCATTCGAACACTTATTTTGTATTTTGTGGAGTACACTTCCTTGATTGTTACGAAAATTTTCCGTCTTTAATGTAAGCGGCTGTTTTTTTTTCCCTTGGGCACCATAGCTTAGGCAAATTTAAAGCAAAAAGTTTCCATGAGGCTATTATTTTTAATGACTGCTTTAGTAATCATTAGTAGTTACTTCATTAATGGCGACTGTGTCTGTGTTGGTGAAGTAGTTGCATTTACTAGAATACAATATCCTTCAGACATGTATTGTGGAAAATGCAGTTACGACATAAACACAGGCGCAATCGACATTAATGATACAATCACGCCTGGCGGGACTAAAACGACGATATAAAGTAACATTTGTCTTCCGATGCTTAGTTTCACCAATGTGCGTGCATTTGGAGTGTGACTGTGTGCCATATGGAGCTTTGGACCGGAAGTGAGAGACGTGATCAGATAGCCGAAGTGGTCGCAGTCCGGCTTTAGCAGCCGGGCAGAGAGGAAGTTGCTGCGTGCTTCCACTTGCACCGCGAGAGCGCTCGCCTTGTTTACTTCTTTCGGCTGACGCTTCATGCAACAGTGTTATTCGAGACATGTAACAAGAACTCCTGCCACGCAGAGAGAAATGTTGACAACATCGCAACTGACCTTGCTGAAGTGGGGTTACTAACCCCCGAACTTCCGATGGCAGACGTCGTGTCGGTGTTCCACCTGTACGCAGCACTTGGCAGAAATATGGACCCAATTTAAGACATATCCAGTCCTTAACAGATTACGCTAGGAGCACAGTGAGCACCGACGACTCGTACCATCATACCTCCAAATAGGAGGCTGCTGGGCCATAGTTACTTGTGACAGCCAGCCTACAAGGTTTCCGGATGCGGCAAGGAAGGTCACCGACATTCATAGCGCCTCCAACGTCAGATCACACAACTTCCGCCTCACGACGCGGCATCTCAACCGATACCGATAATCTTCCCAGTAACTTGCATGGCGGCGCTCAAGACGTCTCCGTCTGTCCGGAACCACCCTCCGCAGACCGAGGCCTGGTCGATCATTCAGCCTGGCCAGTGGCAGAACTCTGCACAGCGCCATCTATACTATCGAAAACTGCAGGTACCACCGACAGCAGGATGCCAGTCGATCCACTTTCCGTACCCACAGAAGCCTTTGTGCCAGCTAGGTGTACGCTAATGCCGTTGTCCGACACGGAAGGCGACACACGAAAACACGGTTCACCGAAACGCACGCCACTATCTGAACATGGCAGCTGCTACTTACAGGCGGAAGAGAACTGACTCTGCAAGACGCCGATCACGTGGTTGACACGATTGCCACTGTGACCACTCCTGCAAAATGGACGACAGGGTGGCGGAAGTCCGTCTGCCAGTCCTCTCCGGCGAAGAGTGATCAACTGGAAGGTTCCAGTGCAGACTGAGAAGCCGCATGCTCCCTTCCTATCAACCAACACGACCATTTCCTTTCTTTCTTTTTTTTCTTTTTTCTTTTTTTTGAGTCATGCGTCTTCTGACTGCTTTTATGCTGTCCGCCACGAATTCCTCTCCTATGCCGACCACTTCATCTCAGAGTAGCACATGTAACCTATGTCCTTAATTATTTGCTTGATACATTCCAATCTTTGTCTTCCTCTACAGTTTTTGCCCTCTACAGCTTCCTCTAGTACCATAGAAGTCATTCCCTGTTGTCTTAATAGACGTCCTATCATTCTGTCCATTCTCCTTGTCAGTGTTTCCTACATATTCCTTTCTTCTCCGATTCTGTACAGAACTTCCTCATTCCTAACCTTATCAGTCCACCTAATTTTCAACATCACGTCTCAAATGCTTAGATTATTTGATCTGAAGTTCTCCAGTGCTTTGTTAAATCTTTTTCTAATACTGGATCCCCTCTCTCCTCTACATCGACTCCTGTTTCTTCTTCTATCACATCAGACAAATCTTACAACTCATAGAGGCCTTGAGTGTACTCTTTCCACCTATCCACTCTCTCCTCTGCATTTAGCAGTTGCATTCCCGTTGCACTCATGTTACCACCCTTACTTCTGATTTCACGGAAGGTTGTTTTGACTTTCCTGTACGCTGTATACGCTGAGTCAGTCGTTCCGACAATCATTTCTTTTTCGATTTCTCCACGTTTTTCATGCTGCCATTTCGTCTTAGCTTCCTTACACTCCATTTCATTCTTCAGCTAGTTATATTTCTGTATTCCTGAATTTCGTTGAACATTTTTGTACTTCCTTCTTTCATTGATTAACTGAAGTATGTCTTCTGTTACCCATGCTTTCTTCGCAGTTACCTTTTCCTTTCCAGCTTTTTTAGAGATGTTTATTTCCCTTCAACTGTACCGCCTACTGAGCTACTCCGTATTACTATAGCTATAGCCTTAGGTAACTTCAAGGGTATCTCGTCATTTCTTAGTACTTCCATATCCCACTTACTTGCGTATTGATTCTTGCAGACTAATCTCTCAAACTTCAGCCTACTCTTCATCACTATTACATTGTGATCCAACTCTCTATCTACTCCTGGGTACGCCTTACAATCCAGTATCTGATGGAATTCTGACTGCCCATGATGCAATCTAATTGAAATCTTCCCGTATCACCAGATCTTCCCCAAGTATAGCTCCTCCTCTTGTGACTCTTGAACAGGATATTTGCTATTCCTACCTGAAATTTATCACTGCACTCACTTAGTCTTTTTCCTCTCTCATTCCTTGTCCGTAGCCCTTATTCTGCGGTAACCTTTTCTTCTACTTCTTCCCCTACAGCTTATTCCAGTCCTCCATGACTATCAGATTTTCATCTCCGTCTGCGTACTGTATTATCCTTTCAATATCTTCATATACTTTCTCTATCTCTTCATCTTCAGCTTGCGACGTCGGTATGTATACCTGAACTATCGTTGTCGGTATTGGTTTGCTGCCGATTCTGATAAGAAGAACCCTATCTCTGAGCTGTTGACAGTAACACACTATCTGCCATACCTTCCTATTCATAACGAATCCTACACCCATTACACCATTTTCGTTGCTGTTAATGTTACCCTATTTTCATCTGATCAGAAATCCTTGTCTTCTTTCCATTTCATTTCACTGACCCCTGCTATATCTAGATTGAGCCTTTGCAGTTCGCGTTTCAGATTTTCTGGTTTCCATCACACATTCAAGCTTCTGACGCTACACGCCCCGACTTGTTGAACGTTATCCTTTCGTTCGTTATTCAGTTATTTTCTCGTGGTCACCTCCCCCTTGCCAGCCCTCTTCCGGAGATCCGAATGGCGGACTATTCCGAAATCTTTTGATAATGGAGACAACATCATTGCACTTTTTCTATTACACGCTAAAAGTCCTGTGGATACACGTTGTATGTCTGTAATGCAGTGATTTCTGTTGCCTTCTGCATCCTCGTCCCGTTGGTCATTGCTGATTCTTCCTCCTTTAGGGGCAGTTTCCCACCCCAAGGACAGGAGAGTGCCCTGGTCTGCACCTGCGCCCTCTTTGACAATGCCGTTGGTAGATTGAGGTGACTTCTTATGCCGGAAGTCTTCGGCAGTCAATGCTGATTATCAATCAAAATTTAAGAAGTGGTGGCTTTCGAGCCCGGGATCGAGGATGTTTTGATTACTGAAGAAAGATTTTCATGCCCTTATTGTATGCCAAGGTCGTAGAGATTGGACAGGACCCTGATCCGCGGTCTCCTGAGTTCTGAACAGCGATGGGAGGGCCACAATCGGCGGGCTGTTACGTCATCCGTTACGTTCGCTTCTCTCCACCAAGGATACCCCTGCCCATCCACCGCACTGCATGCTTACTGCCTGGACACGATGAATGTCAACATGGGTAGCTTTCCTGGTAACATCCAATTCATGAGAGAAAAAAATATGATCTGCAAGAGTCGACTTTGCATTTCTTCACGAAGGGTGAGTGGAAGCACGCACTCCCGAACACTTATAGTTGATGCCTGTTGGTCCCATAGATGTCTGATTGACGGTATCGAAGCCACCGACATAAAAAATATCTCCCATCTATACAAGGACACCTGATTCATTAATGTTTATTCATCGTCGGACACCACAAAATGTCGTGACCGAGTCAGGTTCTACTTCGCTGGCGTTGCCATCCTTTTCCTAGGACGATACAAACACAGCGTCTTAACCGGCGACTTTAATTGCGTCCTTCATTCCAGGGACCAAATCTTGCACTCCACGCCTGGTATGGAACCGGTTAAAGTGATTCACGATCTTCACTTGGTGCGACACGTGGGAAAAGGTGCACGGCGACAGCTCTGGACACACGCATCTTATCAGTCATTCAACGAGCCGTCTGGATGGCATCTATGTGTCACAAGATCTTACACAGGGAGTGGTGGCCGCCTAACTATGGCCTCTGGCCTTCTCTGATCATGTTGGCTATATCTACTTTCAACGAGTCTGTCAAAGTAACGGCCTTCGGAAGATGAGTGTAATACACTGCCAGGACCTGGATAGTCGTCGACAAGTCGTCGCAACGTGGGCCAACTGCCAAAGATGTCACTCGACTTTGTCGTGGTGGCTCCTCTGCACAAAACCGGCAATCCGCAAAGACACTTATGCAGTTTGGTAAGGACACGACTGCGTGGCACCAGCAGACCGTGGAATTTTACAGCGGTGGCGCTCAGGAACCTTGAAGCTCGTGATGACACGTCCGGATGGCCGCGTAGTTTCCCATAATGCACCATATTACTGTAGACTTACCCCGACACCGCTGACAGTTACAGACGCCTTACAACGCGAGACGATCGCTTCTACGCGACCGAAGCAACCATGCTGAAAGCCATGGAGAATAAATTTCGTCATATTTACCATGAAAGAGCCTAAGAAGGCTAGGACACTGCAGAAGCGTTACAACAGTTGACACGCACTATCGACCCAGCAACGGCGACGGCGTAAATGCACGAAGTCTAATCTGAGAAGGTGGAGGAATTTTCATTCGATAACATTTACTAGCTATAATTATGTAATTAAGAGATGAGTAAATAATTAAAAATTATACACCTATGACCCTATCGCTATGGGAGAATTTTTGGGCATAGTTAGGAGCAATACCTGAGGAGGGATAGGTCATTTTTTTATGGTAGAGTAAGAGCGGCGATGCCAAGCAGGCGAAGATCCGATGTTCGCTTCATTTATTTTTTTCTTTTTTCTTTTGTTTGAGATTAAAATTAGTTAGACCAGCTGCGATATAATTTTAAATTAGTTAGGTAACGGGGTAGGTGCTCCAACACACACTCTTTCCCTCCCTCTCACACACACATAGAAAGAAGGATCCCTTATTGTATGATAATATGATAGCGGAAGAAACACTGGTAGCAGTTACTTCTGTAAAATGTCTGGGAGTATGCGTGCGGAACGATTTGAAGTGGAATGATCACATAAAATTAATTGTTGGTAAGGCGGGTGCCAGGTTGAGATTCATTGGGACAATCCATAGAAAATGTAGTCCACTCGTTCGACCTATACTTCAGTACTGCTAATGAGTGTGGGATCCGTCCCAGATCGGGTTGACAGAGGAGATAGAGAAGATCCAAAGAAGAGCGGCGCGTTTCGTCACCGGGTTATTTGGTAACCGTGATAGCGTTACGGATATGTTCAGCAAACTCAAGTGGCAGACTCTGTAAGAGAGGCGCTCTGCATCGCGGTGTAGCTTGCTGTCCAGGTTTCGAGAGGGTGCGTTTCTGGATGAGGTATCAAATATATTGCTTCCCCCTACTTATACCTCCCGAGGAGATCACGAATGTAAAATTAGAGAGATTCGAGCGCGCACGGAGGCTTTCCAGCAGTCGTTCTTCCCACGAACCATACGCGAGTGGAACAGGAAAGGGAGGTAATGACAGTGGCACGTAAAGTGCCCGCGTCACACAGCGTTGGGTGGCTTGCGGGGTATAAATGTAGAAAATGGTTAAGGCGAACACTCATGAAAAGTGGGAAATCTATGGTCGAGTCCTGGTCCAGCACAAATTTTAGTTTGTCACAAGTAGTTGACCTAATACACATTCACAATAAGTGAAACCATTTCTTGACTACAGTTAGTTTCTGCTTGGGCTGTTGGACAACAGACTTGCATACAATATCGTAAGCACAGTATGGGATATATAAAAGTGGCACAAAGAACAGAGTTCCAGGGTGGAAAGAAACACAGCAGAGAAAAGGAAATACAGTACTAACTTGACTATATTAGATTGTGAAAGTGACCTCCATTCGTTTCTTGCTAATTTTTGGCCTTGGTCAGCAAGTTGCTGAAGACGGATCGGAGCTGGACTGCTGGAATTGCTACAATCTTATCCGAAATTTTCTCCTGCAGTTCTAGAAGACTATGAGGGTTGTTGCTATACACCTCATATTCGAAGACTCCTCACACAAAATAATCGTACACTGCCGGATCAGCTGACCTAGGTGGCGAGCTAGCGCCACGACCACACCCACCTCCGCTAACAACTCTGTCAGGCGTGAAGACTGTGTAAACGTGTTCAAGGCTTGGCCAGTTGCTTCATCTCGTTGGAAGTGAATGTAGGTCAGTTAATCCTGCCACAGATTCATGTCCAATCGTATCCACTCGTCTAGGCCACTTTTATTTGCCCCACCCTGTGGGATAACACGAAAATCACATGCCCTACCCTTTTACGCGTGGCATAGTAGTCAACGTACACGACCAAGGAATACATATCCACTTACACAGCTGTCTATAGTTCTGCCAAATGTGGGTAGAAGCGTCATTGGCGTTGGCAAATCGCAGGTTTGACCCTTCCAGTGCGTAATTATTTTTCCTATTTTCTAGTTTAATTAATGCAAAACTATATGTGGTTGACTTACTGAGCTCAGTATTTCAAATGCATTTTGAAGTAGGAGATAAGGGGAAATCAAAATCCCTGTAATCAAAACAGCATAGTGAGTTGGTTGAAATAAATCACTTAGCTTCAGTTACTTTATTACGAACTGCCAGAGGAGCCCAAGTACTTGAATAGGACAAAAAATAGATTGCACTATCACTATCGCTCGTTTTCATTAGCGTAAACCGTTTTTCTGTAACATCAATTAATGGTCACGTAAGTACTTATCGAGTTACGTTAATGACGGCCAGTTCTTAGCACTTCACACCACGGAGAACCATACTCGCTCTAACGCTAACACAAGGGCTTATTTCTTGTCATAGAATACAATATCTACTGTAATTTAAATAGTAATGAAGATTGTAATCGATATTTTTCCTTTCAGCCTGCTTTCTGGCTGCTGTCAGCTGGCCTGACTCTCGCCACTGCCATTTTCGCGATGGAGCTGGCATTCCCCCGTGGCTGCAGAAAACGCAGGAGCAGACTATATCCTCGAGAAACACCAAAAAGAACGAAGAACTGGCACGTCCTCCACTGTCGAGAAGTTAACATGGAAAACCGCGGGGAAGTACAAAAAAGACGTTAGATCCTACAGGCCCGCACATTTGCAGCAGTCTGTAGAGAATGGTATCCGTTGAAGGTAGTTACAGTGTGGAGAATGATTTGTTAATTTGAGAGAAAATTTATACTCAAGATTTTTCTGCGCTTCTTACGTTTGAACATTTTAAAAGAAAATCCTATCTACGAAATCGAACTTTCTCACCGACTTACATGGTGTTGGAACTAGTTCCTACTTAAAACCCAGAAGTATCCACAGAAAAACAGTTATCAGTAGAACGTAATTTGAAGTTATTGTTGCTGGCCATCGTCTAATCAAAAATATTATAGATTGCCGCAGTCATTTAGAGGATACTGTATTGTTTGTACAAGGTAGTGAAGAAGACATCAATAAGACAAGCAAGTTGGTCAATTACATCACGAGGACAATAAATTTACAGTAGAACATGAACAAAATCAGACTATATAGTTCCTGGATCTCTAGGTAAGCATTACAGAAGAAAGATATTGCTTCAGTATAGACAACAAACGAACTACCTTCCTCAACTATACATCACACATCATGTCACAACAATACATATAAACTTGCTACTTTGAGATCCATGACACACAGAGCCGCGCGGAATTAGCCGAGCGGTCTGGGGCGTTGCAGTTATGGACTGTGAGGTTGGTCCCAGTAGAGGTTCGAGTCCTCCCTCGGGCATGGGTGTATGTATTTGTCCTTAGGACAATTTAGGTTAAGTAGTGGACTGATGACCTTAGCAGTTTAGTCCCATAAGATTTCACACACATTTGAACATTTTTGACACACAGAGTGCTAAAATTTACAGATTTTTCCACGAGATTTTGGAACACAAATAAATATCATCAAATAAATTGCCAAAGTAATGGACACACATCGAATGAAATAGATTCCCTTTATCAAAACATTGCAACAAAAAAAAAAAAACTAGAAATGGCACAGTAGCTAGACATTACGCACCACTGACTGCAACAAGGAGATACACACCATTTTAGAATTTGTTGGCAAGCTGTCATATAAAATATCAAATATTTCCAAACATTTCAATATAAATCTTAGTTTTTGTGCTAAAACTATCGATCTAGTTGCAGAACTAACAATGTCAAACGGACAAACTAGCGCATTCTGGAATGTATTGAGATCAATTGTCAACCATTCATACATAGGTCAAAGTTTCAGAATGAGACATAATGAACATATTTCAGTTTTTTGTTTTCAATAACCATATACAACAGCAGTAGCTAAATAGTAACGGATAGTTTACGGGCCATGAACATTATCGAGTGCTGGCCGCTACTCTGACCGACAGCGGCCATTTCCCAGTGACAGGGGAACTGGGGATACACTCCAGCCATAAGTAAAGGTTTGGGTCCACTTATCCGGATAATGTGTGGTGGCCTGGCCTGACAGGGTGGTCTTCAAAGGAGAACGAATTTCGCGCAGTTTGACTGGCGTTGCCTTTGGGGAACAAGCTTCTGAAATCGTTGGCAGGTAGCAGCACTTTACACTTTACTGTAGTACTGTGAGCATTAGCAGGAAATGGCCGACTGCGGTGACTGATTTTTGCTCTGGAGGGTGATTGGCCGAAACATCTGTATGAGAAAAGAACGTCGTGGAGCTTTGAACACTAAAATCGAAGACTCAGGCGGTGGCACCAACAGGGTGAGGGAGGCAAGTGGGGGCCCTCTGGGGTGGAGGTGGTCTGGAGGCTTATTCAGGAAGTTTGAAGTCGGGGGCAGGAAAACTGTTTTCTGTGTATGGAACATTCAGAAACTGTTTGGAAGTGTGTTCCCTTGCACAGGCGTGAGAAACATCTGTGATATCAGCTTAAGAAAGAGGTGGGTGTTGCTGTTCGGTGATCTGACACGGACTCTTTAGGAAAAGGCCTCCTAACGGAGTGTGGAGCAACTGGTTAGCTGGGGGTATGTAACGGACGAGTATGATCTGAAGAGGGATATTAGAAGAGAATAAATTGGGTTTAATTTCAGTGAAAATTCGAACTGTGCAGCTCTTTTGTGTGTCTTTATCCTCCTTAGCTTTAGGCTGGGTCCTGTGTGGTTTACAGAGGAGATGGTGGAAATCGGTTGGTGATGGTTCAGACTTATTGCGGCATTCGTTGTCCAGTTCAGTGGTCGGCTTGGGATTATTTTGAGAATAGTCTGATTGCTGAATAAAAACCAGAGAACTGGAAATGTGATGTCCGCATTTTCCGACATGGGGACTGAGAGTGGATGCTAACTACTTGGCCAAGCTGTAAGTAGGAGCATCCAAACTGCTAACAACAGGCTGAAGAGGAACCCCTTGCTTGTGTACCTTGGGCAAACCGTATGTGTTGTCGTTGACGTATTTAATGACAAATACTTTGAACAACCTGACGGTGTAACTATTGGGGAACTTGCTTATTAACATAACAGTTGGTAGGAATATACCTGTAAAATACAATTAAAGTTGGTAGGCACTGGTATCAACAAGCTTAGAGCGATCACATAAACTGAGGCCGCTGTTTACATGCACCTCTTCAGCAGACCTCGGTGTGACAGGGCTTGGAACGTCCACTATGTGACATGTGTCACGTGAAAACTTAATATTACTGGTTTTGCGAGATATTAACAGAAAATAACTCTTGTGCATTTGTGAATCATGAAGTAATTCAAATTTAAAATGTACGTAAAAACATAGCAGACGAAGGGGGAAGGAAACATCTAAAATACATTGGCGTATTGTTTAAAAAAAAGGAAAAACAACTTACAAAACATAAAACAGATCGATAATAAGTTGTCAGAGTGCAGGAAAAGTAAAAGAGAAAAAGACAAGGAAAAAGAATAATATATGAATAACATGAAATGAGGTGTAACACAGGTTTTTAAAAAAACATAATACTCACCATTTGGCGTGGGAAGTTAGAAATACAACGTTCGTGATTTACGTAAATGTTAGGTTAAGACTAAGGAGTCAAATATATAAAAAATAGTAACAGTACGAAAATGCCATTACGCAATAATTAAAATGCCGTGAAACACAATACTCATTACAAAAAAGTTTGTAGGTGTGGATAAACAATTTTGTTATCATATTTAACCGACATGATGATGTACCTCTCGTTTGTCCCTTTGGACAAGCTAGCATTATTATAACAATATGCTTCTGCATAAGCACTGGGTCAGAACCCATACATACATGACATCAAATATACACGGTTGCTTAATGTAAAACATAGCACCCACCATTTGGAGTGGGAAGTTAGAAGTATATCGTTCTTGATTTACGTAAATATTACGTTAAAAGTGAGGAGTCAAATATATAAAAATAAGTACGAAAAATGTCACGAAGTAACAATTTAAATGCCATTAAACGATATTCATTACAACAACAAAAAAGGTTTGAGGGTGTAGGCTAACAATTTTGTTATCATATTTAACGACGCGATAATGTGCATATCAGTCGTCCCATTTGGACAGGCTATCATTTTTATAACACTGATTGTACGCTTCCACATAAGCACTGGGTCAGAATCAATACATACATTCACAGGTTGATAAAACAGTAATAAAATTGCCAAGCAAGCGGATTTGAATACTAATAAAAATAATTTAATTTTACACAACTTATAGTAGCAGTGGGACCCATATGTAAAATCAAATTTTATACTCTCTGATCGTTATGTGAAATTTTTAACTTCTGGCACTGAGGATGGTCACTAAGTGACCGAAAATCGATTTTGCGGATAATAAAACAAGAAATACGACCAATGCTGACTATCCTTTAAATGCTATCGAAGTAAATATTCCAGAATCCGAACAACAGCTGCCAACATGAGTAACGTAGAAGTAAATATCCTCGGAGTAGTGAAGCAACTCAAATCACTTAATAAAAGCAAGTCTTCGGGTCCATACCATATATCAATTAGGTTATTTTCATAGTATGCTGAGCCGGCCGGGGTGGCCGAGCGTTTCTAGGCGCTTCAGTCTGGAACCGCGCGACCGCTACGGTCGCACGTTCGAATCCTGCCTCGGGCAAGGATGTGTGTGATGTCCGTAGGTTAGTTACGTTTAAGTAGTTCTAAGTTCTAGGTGACTGCTGACCTCAGAAGTTAAGTCCCATAGTGCTCAGAGCCATTAAAACAAAAAGAAAGGATGAGAGTATGCTGATGCATTAGCTCCATACTTGACAATCATATAGAACCGTTCGCTCGACGAGAGATCCGTACCCAAAGACTGGAAAAGTGCACAGGTCACAGAAATATTCAAGAAAGGTAGTAGGAGTAATACACTAAATTACAGGCTCATATCATTAAAGTCGATATGCAGCAGGATTCTGGAACATATATTGTGTTCGAACATTATGAATTACCTCGAAGAAAACGGTCAATTGACGCACAGTCAACATGGGTTTAGAAAACATGTTCTTGTGAAACACAACTAGCTCTTTATTTGCATGAAGTGTTGAGTGCTATTGACAAGGGATTTCAGGTCGATTCCGTATTACTCTATTTCCAGAAGGATTTTGACACTTTACCACAAAAGCTGTTTATAGTCAAATTGCGTGCTTCTGGAATATCGTCTCAGCTATGTGACTGGATTAGTGAATTCCTGTCAGAGAGTTCACAGTTCGTAGTAATTGACGGAAAGTCATCGAGTAAAACAGAAGTGGTTTCTGGCGTTCCCCAAGGTAGTGTCACAGGCCCTTTGCTGTTCCTTATCTATATAAAAAATTTGGGAGACAATCTGAGCAGCCGTCTTAGGTTGTTTGCAGATGACGTTGTCGGTTATCTACTAATAAAGTCATCAGAAGATCAAAGCAAACTGTAAAACGATTTAGAAAAGGTATCTGAATGGTGCGAAAATTGGCACTTGGCCCTAAATAACGAAAAGTGTGAGGTCATTCAGATGAGTGCTAAAAGGTATCCGTCAAACTTCGGTTACACGATAAATCAGTCAAATCTAAAGGCTGTAAATTCAACTAAATACCTAGGAATTACAATTACGAACAACGTAAATTGGAAGGAGCACATAGAAAATGTTGTGGGGAACGCTAACCAAAGACTGTGTTTTATTGGCAGGACACTTAGAAAAGGTAACAGCTCTACTAAGGAAACTGCCTACACTACGCTTGTCCGTCCTCTTCTAGAATACTGCTGCATGGTGTGGGATCCTTACCAGGTACGATTGACAGAGTGCTTCGATAAAGTTCAAAGAAGGGCAGCGCGTATTGTATTATCGCGAAACATGGGAGAGGGTGTCACTAAAATGAAGCAGGATTTGGGCTAGACATCACGTTAAGAAAGGCGGTTTTCGTCGCGACGGAATCTTCTCGCGAAATTCCAATCACCAACGTTCTCCTCTGAATGCGAAAATATTTTGTTGACACCGGCCTACATAGGGAGAAACGATCACCACGATAAAATAATGGGAATCAGAGCTCGTACGGAAAGATATAGGTGTTCATTCTTTCCGGGCGCTATACGAGATTGGAATAATAGAGAATTGTGAGAGTGGTTCGATGAACCCTGTGCCAGGCAGTTAAATGTGATTTACAGAGTATCCATGTAGATGGCTTCGAGAGATTTTTCTTTATGTGCCGTTATTCTTTCGTCCCAGAAGATAATTTTAACTTGCTTTAGAATTTCACCCCGTCTAGACGTTCTTGATATTTTACATACTGGAATTGTTCTTCGGCTATATTCAACGACAGTTGTATGGTTGAACGCGCAGCTCGTCCACTTTCCGTAAGTGCGGCTGGAATGCAGGATGATGCCGGTGCAAGGGCGATGTGTTGTTTACAACGTATTTCCTCGATCAATAGATTTATTAGATATGTTTTCCCGGTGCATCCTGGTGTGTCCAAACAAATAATTCCGCCTGTGTTGTTGCTGATCCGGTCCATGATAACGTTGTAAATTTCCTTTTGATTTTCATTGAGGAGTGGTTTGTTGTGAGCAACATATTGAAGTAGTCCTCTGATGCTGTAGCTTTTTTCCTTTATAATATCCAAGTTTAGCCGGCAGGAGTGGCCGTGCGGTTCTAGGCGCTACAGTCTGGAACCGAGCGACCGCTATGGTCGCAGGTTCGAATGCTGCCTCCGGCATGGATGTGTGTGATGTCCTTAGGTTAGTTAGGTTTAATTAGTTCTAAGTTCTAGGCGACTGATAACCTCAGAAGCTAAGTCGCATAGTGCTCAGAGCCAGTCATTTCCAAGTTTAGCACACTTATAGCATTTTTTCGTGGTGCTTGCATCCCAAGTTGCGCTAAAGTCTGGTTATTTACTGCTAAACTTTTGTCTTCTAGGCGAATGAGTGTTTCGTTGAAGATGTGGTCGTTGAATTCAATGGTCAGTTCAGGACGAGCTTGTCGAATTTGGCACAGTATGCTCTCTTTGAAGGAGTCCCATAGCTGTTTTGGATTCGATGGGTTACATGTCGTTTGAATTTGGCGAATAAGTCTCTTATTTTTTCAGCTAAGGCTCTGAGTGAGGATCCTTGAAGTATTAATTCCCAGTGGTTGTTTTCCATTACTCCTAAGCGTTGGCATGCTTCCCTGTACGTGTGGCAAAGGTAACCGTCAACAGTCTTGATCTGTGAAACTTGTTGGTCCCCGTATTTTGCGTAGTAATATACAGAGATAGAAACATTCGCCGTTGTTCGGAAGCACGCTGTATAAGCTGCCTAGTGCACCAGTTTTCAAGATTCCTGGATGATCTATTGGAATTCCTCGTTTTAGTCGTTGAAACATTTTTCTTGTTGTGTTTCACGTATGGTAGGTGGGGAAGTCGACATATAGTGTTGTTTTAGCAAATGGATCCGTTTAGCGCAGTTGGTAAAAAACTGTTGATGTTGTTTTCTGAAGTGCTTCGCTTGCAGTTTTTCTAGCGGTGTCTTGTGTAGTAAACTTTCTGTCCATTCTCCAAATGTACTGCTAGATGTTGCACAGTTGGTTGGCGTTCGTGCGTGGGAAAACTGAAAATCCACCACGCTAGTTCGTTGCTTTTCCCATTTGGTACATGAGGATCTCGTCATTTCTGTTTTGTTGTTCGCTATCTTTGGCTATGTGAAATACTGCCATGTCACTGCCTTTGTTCACATACTTACAGACATATTTGATGGATTTCACAGAAATGCAGTATTCTACGTTTATGTGTGCTTGAAATATTTTGGAAATTGATTATTTATTTCCAGTTTGTCACTGCCTCGTAACTATTTTTGCTGTAACGCCACCATTTTTGGATTAACTCTTCTGTATTTGGGATAGTCATCAACTGCTGTTTATGTGTCGTCCAAGTATGGTTTTGGATTTTTTAGTACATTTTCCATCACTCATACATGGCGAATTATAGTTTAATTCCAGCATGGTTTTTCGCTACTATGTCCTAAAATTCAGTATATTCTTGTGGATCGGAAAATCTAACTTAGATGATTTTGTCGATACCCGTGGGATGAATTACGCCGCGTAGCCATATGAGATTCTGTGAGTGAGGCAGTCCTACTTTTTTCCATTCAATTGTGTACATCCAGTTCTAGCAGATCCAAGGATGTGGTATTTTGTGATGAATTCAATAAATATCACTTGTTTTTGTCGGAAAATTCGGGCTGCTATATATGTTGATGAAAGGGGTCTTGTCTGTATCTTAGTTGTTCTTTGATTTCTGGACACGACTAGTTGGATGTGAATGTTATGAAGAGGTCAGGTCGTCCATATTTTTGTATGTGGGTCATGGAATCATGAGTGTATTCGTGGATGTGTCTCGGACTTCCTATGAATGATGAGGGTAAGATTACCATCATTCCAATGTCATCAATGTTTCCGCCATTTGTTATTGCGTGTCGAAGGTGGATATACTCTTCCGTGCGTAGTTTCTTCTTATTCAATCTTTTGTAAAGCATCGGCTCCACTTCTGTTTTTGCATCCATATCTACGAGGATATGTTGGAATGTGTAGAGAACGTGATTGTATGTTTAATTGTCTCTCATCATTAAGCGGTAAGTGTAGAACTCTAGGAAGTGACTTTTTTTGTTTGTTTCTACGTCTGTTTCAAGTTGGATTTGTTTCACACTAAAGCCTCCTCTCCGTGCAGAAATATTAATAGATACTGGGGGGCGTCATATGAATGGTGTGTCTCTGAATTTTAGTCGTTCTCTTCTTCGTTGTACAGCTATGTCACGGCTTTTATTTTCATTGTCAACAGTTACGATAGCGACTTCGTCTACCTGAAGTGCATTAAATTGACGTACGTGTGGTCTTCTGTCGGGTCGAATTATAGCTCAATAATCATCAGAAATCATTCTGTCTAGTGCTGTTTTGAATATGTGACTCAGTTGATTGTATTCGTGTAAGATCCTCTGTACATCTTGGATTACTACTCGTCTCAGTCCAGCGATATTGGTGCATCGTTGATCAATTTCTGTTTCTTTATGTCCGATGAAATACATATTGTGGTCTTCGTTGGGAAGTGGTAGTAATGATCCCATATTGTAACAGATTTGCGATTGGATAAAAATAAAGCATAATAGATTTCGCATCTATTAGTGATGATCGAAGTGACACCGAAAGAAGTCATTTGGTAGCAGGCGTTGTACGCTTTTATATTTTGAAGAACGTATTTGATTCAGGAGTTACCCAGGTCATGTAATGTAAATGTTCCTGCGGAAGTGATTCCAGTGGTGGTAATAGAATTTTTCCATTCACGCAACAGAACACTGGTGTTTCTCTATTGAATTTTTTTCTCGTTGCAAAAAATTTTATACGTGTTTCCGAGTACGACATGTTTGTATTTGTTATATTCTTTCGTCGAGTAGTAGTGGAATACTTCATTTGTTACGTTATACTGTTTACTTGTTCTCGGCAGTGATTTTCGTAGGGTGATATTTTCATGGCTGGCTTCAGTTCGCAGTCTTTTATTACAAGATTGTGTCGCAATTCTTGATTCTTCAGTCTGTTCATTTCGTTGCTCTTCGGTTTCTCTGCTGCTCGCAGTGCTCATTGTCGTTCGTTGGGAAGTTAAACGTGCTTCACGGTCTTCGACTGTTTCGTTTTTCCGCTATCTTTTTATTTTCGCCGTTTTGCTTCAGAACTGGCTAAAATATAAACAGAATCAACTTTTTACTAACAAATACACTAAGTACACGTTACACACTTTTCACACTTTATTTTAGATTTCTATTCATTCACTATGTCACTCTGACTACTCACAGTTTACTGTTTGTTTTTATTCACTGTCTGCACTACTTTTTCGGTGCCTCTGTTCGTCACTGGCGAGGAAGTGACGTTGAACCTACGATTAGTCTTTACCGATGGGTAGTCCCATCAGTGGCGAATTCCACAACGCCCCAAAAATGGCTTCGAATAGTCCACAATGTACCAGAACGTTCCAAAATATTCGAGAGTGCTCTGGGATGTTCCACAATGATCTGAGATGTTCCGGGACGTTTCCGAACATTCTGGAATCTTCCAGGATGTTCCAGATTATTCCCGCAGATTTCAGAACGTCTCGTATCATCGTGGAACATTCTGAAATGTTGTGAAATACTTCAGAATGCTCTGGAATGTTCTCGAATAATCTCGAATGTTCTCGAATACTCTAGAATATCTCGAATGTTCTGGAATCTTTTAAAAACTTGTAGACGGCGCAACTATCCAGCTCTTATATCTTCAAAAGCAGGCCTTTCAGATAAAAAAATAGGGAACGTTCTTCATGGATGGAGGACAGAGGGCTAACACACCATATAACTCCCTTGATCGTAACGGGAATCGATTCTGAGTATTAGCAGCTCGCACATGTACACTTACTTTTATAATATAATACCGAAATATTGATTAACGTCTGACGTCTATTCATAAAACATATACATCAGTTCATGTTCACGGCAGTGTCAAGTTTCGATGTTGTTCGGTCCATTCAAGACGCGCAGCTTTACGTGGAACTGTGAGCAATAGCCATTTGCCGGACTTAGAAAGACCACTGCATGCAGTTACCTTCGCAACGTTCGGTCGGAAGCTGGTGGAGGAGATGGATCTATATTCATTGGGCAGCACCAAATCCTGTCGGGTTTGAAATCGATTGCCAATGACAAGACGTGACGCGCTTCACCTACTACTGTGGGTTATCTTTTTATGAACGGTATTTATATGCTGTCTTATAAGGCTTGTAGACACGAACAGTCGGTGTTTATACACCAACAAATCATGCAGCTTCATTCACGGTGCGGTCATGGGCCTGTCCAAACACGACAGCTCCTTCTGCCATTCTGTCACGTTCTCGTGCTGACCTACGTAACGTCGATGATTTCACACAACGGACTAGCAGATGCACAACACAATGAGGTAGCTCAGCGGTGGAGGGTCATGTGCAGGCCTTTAACACTTATACACCAATTACAGTGCTCCAAATCCACCAGTGAGGTCTTTGAAGGAACGATTAACTTTCTCTGGTGAGCTTAGTATCGTTAATGCCCAATGTAGTCTCTATATGTTAAAGAAAATGTCCCTATTAACTGATTCACTGACTCATCATCTCCCTCCCCAGACCGCTATAGACAGAAACTTGTAATTGGGAAATGGGGTGGATATTATACTGCAGATATCGCTTAAGAATGGATTTTGCGAAATTCCTCTCCTAACGGGGCGAAACAGGGGAAGAAAGTTTATATGAAAATATGTCGCTGTTAAGGCCATTTTAAAGGCAGACCTCTGAAAAATGGTATTTTGGTTCTTGATCAGAAATAAAGAAATACGTGTTCCAGCAGTTTTGTAAATATAACCCCTGTGGGGGTAAAATAGTAAAAGTTTATTTTGAAAGTAAATCATTATTAAAGAACTAGTAAGTATTTTAAAAGCTACATCAACGAAAACAGATGTCTAATTTCTCAGTTACAGTTAAAGAAGTATGTGGTGAATTGTTTCTGGAAATGCAGCCCCTACTTGGATGAAATAGGAAATAAATTTTTTTGTGAAATATTTCATTATGAAAGTATTTTAAAATCTAAATCCATGAAAATTTAGTTGACTTCTCGGTTATAAACAAAGAAATACGTGTTTTACTGTTTCTGGAACTGGGGGGGGGGGGGGGGGAGGGGGTGAAATAGGACCAAATTGCCGGCCGGTGTAGCCGTGCGATTCTAGGCGCTTCAATCTGGAACCGCGGGACCGCTACGGTCGCATGTTGGAATCCTCTGCCTCGGGCATGGATGTGTGTGATGTCCTTAAGTTAGTTAGGTTTAAGTAGTTCTAAGTTCTAGGGGACTGATGACCACAGATGTTGAGTCCCATAGTACTCAGAGCAATTTGAACCATTTAGGACCGAATTGAATCACTGATTCATCATTGCCTATAGCAAAACACTAAGGATAGAAAGTTGTTTACTGTTCTACTGTAGGCACCATGTAAGAAGGGATTGTCGACATTCCTCTCCTAAAAAGGCGAACTAGGGGATGAAAGCGCTTTTGAAAACATGTCGCTATTAAGGCAATTTTGAAACTAGAAAATTGGTACTTGGTTTTCAGTCAGAGATTAATAAATACATACATAAGCATTTTTGGAAATTTAACCATTATGGGTGTAAAACAGTCGGTGAAAAGCTGTTTTGAGAATAAATTAGTATTAAAGAACTACTAAAGCATTTTTGAAGTTACACGTTTGAAAATAAGTATGTGACTTTTCAGTTAGAAATACATGTTTCATAGTTTCAGAAAATTCAACTACTAAGGGCATGAAATAGGGGATGAAAATTTGTAGGAAAATAGTTTAAAGATAAATATATCAAAATTTTTATTTCACTTCTCGGTTACATATAAAGAAATATGCGTTAGGAGATGAAAGTTCCTGTGGCAATATAAACACAAGAACGCGAATGGCATGATTAACAGAAACCTTGGAGTTCAGCTACGAGAATCGCTTTTTGGTCAAAAATACATTCGGAAAAGACCATACTTCCAAGACTTAGTCAGCATGAGAAGTGTAGAAGGTGTTGTAATTTGTGAACACAAAAATTAGACAAAAAAAAAACAAGAGAAACGATGGAGACCACACAGTCTACACCAGTGAATTATGTAAAGCGGCTCGCATCTCCTGCAAACTGGTGAGCATGTGACGATTGTAATGATCTAGCTGTGTCCGACTCCATTTGCTGCAGGAGATGTGTTATCTGGTCAGGTAGCCTCCTAATGCTTGTAGCTCTGCCCGGGGCTCTGGTACTTCAAGATTCCTACATCACGAACGAACGAGTATATGGCCGGAATGACTAAATTTAAAGACAGTTAAACAAATAAGTACCTTCTAAGACGACTAATAAGTGACTTTAACTTATAGATGTACATAGTACATAAAAAACACAACGCTTAGAATTTTGTACGGGACGGCAAACAGGTCGTTTCTGAAGTGGGAACCGATATCCAGAAAGGCATGGTTTCGCCACTGTCGTAGTTTGAGATTGGTGGAGTCGAGCGAAGATTCTTCGGATTCTACTCAGTATTCTAACTAATTATGCAATCCACTAGCCATTAGAAATCAGTGTATAGAGGTAGCAGGTTATACACGTGTATTGAGCTTGTCGGTAAATTGGTAATTATTCAAGACGGAACGCATGACCAGAAATTAGTGGTTTGCGCGCTGTGCGACGTCGAAGTTTAACTCTAGGTTATTAAACCCTCGCAAAATCGTTGTTTGCGTCAATCGCGACACATTATCTACACCTTTGAATGGAACACTTACTTCTTAACAAAATGACTAAATTATTTATTGCGTAACTTCAGCGGTTTGCTGGTACTGGTGCCCTTGTCGTAAATATTATGTATATTTAGTAATAGCGTTCCCGTTTTTTAATAGTCGGCATACTTGTTTTATCGCTTACAATTTATGTCACTGTGGTATCATATCAAGACGTCACAGAAGAGAGTTAGCTTGTACAATATTGGCCCTGTTTAGTGCTAATTTTGTCTTTCGTCATTGAAATTAGCACAATAAGGGTGGTGAGAGTTTGATTTTGACGGTGCCTTACTGGGTGATTTGCTTCAAGAAGCTGATAAAGACGCAGAAAATGCAGAATTTAGTGATGAGGAAGATATTTTTCAAGAAGATAATGTGTGTACAGATGACAATGACGTAGAGCCAGATCTTGAAGCAGAAAGTTAGGATTTGTATGAAGACCCCGGTTGACCATGGAAGAAAGCAGAAGACTCTCTACACATTTTGTACGTAAAATACTCTCAGAATCATAATAATTATAATAATTAGTAAGTAGAGCTTGTCATAAATTATGAATTATTTTCCTATAACATATTGAGAAATAAAATTGTTATTAAAGGGTATAAAATAAGGCATTTTGTATTTACTTTGTATATAATACACCACTGGAGATGTAATAATTGCAATTCAGTTCATACCCCAATCATTATGACTTTCTTTGAATAAAATTTGGATTAGTGAAATTAACGATGGTTTAGTAGTAACGTAACGTTTTCTCCCCTGTTGCGCTCTAAGGTTGAGAAGGACATGGTGAAATAAATGTGAGTGTGCATTCAATATCTTAACTGCAGTTTGTGCGATAAGGTCCTTCACAGATGTTACAGAAACAGCATGCGCCATAGTCTTCAGAGTACCCCAGAGAAAATTGCCAAAGAGTGTACGAGAATAGCATATCGGGGTGCTCCGGCTTGGTGGAGACAACAGTGTTAGATGCTAATGTGTAGGGCCTATAAACGCTCTCGGGAAACGTGGCTATCAGAATGCTCCGGTGAGACACTTCGCGTCAGTTTTTCCATAAGCAGTTGACGAGCTGATTTCTACGCCTATCTACGTACTCCACTATCCACCATATGTAGTATGGGGGGAGTACCGTTTACCAACACTGGTAATTTTGTAACGTCGCGAGTCAATACGCAATAGCATTTATTGCACTACTTTGCAGTACGGCTCATAGCTTTGGGGCCGTTGGCGGTGATAGCAACAGCTGCTTGTATTGAGCGTGACTCATTCGCACCTGTGTTAGCCTAGCCGTGGGAAGCAGTACCTGTGTCAATTTGAGCGACAGAATAGTCAAGCACCTAAGAATCTAAACAAACTATATTAAATATTATTCAATTTAATTAAATAGTTAAAAGTCAATATATTGCCCTTTGTTATTGCGAAGTAGATTGTGTGAAAATCTCAGCTTTCTAGCTGGCATACTTTCAGAGTTAGAGAAAATTACCTGAAACACCCTAAACCGACACTTGTAGGATTAAAGTCAGTTAGGATTCATAACAGTTTGTCTTTTAGATCATTTGGAATCAGTACGGAAGTTCACAAAATGTTAGGTCAATTTTTTTGAATTTTCATAATTAAAAACTTTAACTCTTTTTCAGTATCGTAATATAAAATCCAGAAAAGATCAGTATTTTTTTAATGCGTTGTTGTGTGAGTAAACGAGAATGGGTGAGCGTGTGTATGTGGCACATACGAAAAAAATTCAATATTATCTCATGTTAAACATTACGTAACAATGTCGTAGGAAAGTGTTAAGCAATGAAGTTGCAATGAAAAATGTAGTTTCCCCACCTTGATAATGACGTATGTCTAAGGGTACTTGCTTTTGTAAGAAGGCACCCAGAATAGCCATTTGCAGAGTAATAGTTTTCTAAAGTTATTTCCAGATTAGTTTTCTTTTCTTTTGGTTTTGTTAAACATTTTATTAAAATTAGCATGATGAAGTGACGTAAATGCATCTGTGAATGTTGATTGGCGTAAGACAGTTTTAGCGCGAAAAAGAACTCCAAGGATTGTTTTGATTGGTTGGTCATTTCGAACAACGAATCAGAGTTAAACACTTTCCGCGCATTGCCCTGCAAGGAACGGCAGTGAGGAGTCGCTAGTCAGCTATCGGACGTGCAGGTCATTTTGGACGTTTCCGTCTTTATTGTGTGTAAAATAAAGAAATAATTGGCTTCTCGCGTCCAGATTGTGTGGCCGTAATAGCAGTTGCATTTACGGACAGATAGTGAAAATCTGAGCTTTGTGTACTGATCTGTAGGAAAGGTAGACGCGTGTGAACTTTCGGCCTTTGTAGAATTCTGCGTGGCATGTTTCACACCAGTTTATGGAATAGTTGGCGAGCAATTTCTGTTAATAGAAATCCATTGAAAAGGACCGAAAGTGAAACTCAGTAGCAGAGTAGTGAATGTAGATCGCGTAACAATTCGGGTTCGACTTCAGTAAATTTCTGGCTGCCTAGCGTGTGTACTGGGTTGCATGAATTGTTAGCTGAGGACAGTGATGTTATTCGTTAATCAATTCAGGGCTGATAGCAAACGTAAGTATTGACGGTGTTTTTCTTCAACGCTGCTTTTAACATCGCCTGAACAGTATCTACGTATGCAGAGAAACGGGCTGGTGATCTGACGCCGTACTGAGACAGGTGGAACTTCTGTAGTGAACAGGACGACGAGAAACATTGAACAAACACAGACGACGCATTTTCTAACCCACCCCGCTGCAATTTCCTTTCCTATTCCATTCGCAGGTGGAGGAGGAAAAAACGACTACCTATATGCCTGTGTATGAGTCCTAATTTTTCTTAACTTGTCTTCGCAGTCTTCTCTGGACAGCAATGGAAACACTATCGATGACAGGGCTGCTAAAGCAGAGTTACTAAACAGAACCTTCAGAAATACTTTCAGCAAGGAAGTCGGAGATAACGTTCCAGATTTCGAATCAAGAACTGCTGCCTACGTGGGTAACTTAGAAGTGGATATCCTCGAAGTAGTGAAGCAATTTAAATCACTCACAAAAGTCTTCCCGTCCAGACTGTATACCAGTTAGATTCCTTTCAGAGTATCCTTTTGTAATAGCTCCATGCTTAACAATCGTATACAAGTGCTTGCTAGACGAAAGCTCCGTACCTAGGGACTGGAAAACTGCACAGGTCGCAACAATATTCAGGAAAAGCAGTAGGAGTAATCCACTAAATTACAGGCCCGTATCATTAACGTCCACATGCAGTAGGATTTTGGAACATACATAGTGTTCGAACATTATGAATTACCTCGAAGAGAACGGTCTATTGACACGTAGACAAGATGGATTTAGAAATGATCGTTCTCGTGAAACACAACTAGCTCTTTATACACACGAAAGTGTTAAGTGCTTTTCACAAGGGATTTCAAATTGATTCAGTGTTTCTAGATTTCCAGAAGGCTTTTGACACCGTACCCCATAAGTGGCTTGTAATCAAATTGCATGCTTATGGAATATCATCTCAGTTTTGCGACTGGATTCGTGATTTCCCGTCATAAAGGTCACAGTTCGTAGTAATTGATGAAAAGTCATCGTGTAAAACAGAAGTGATTTCTGGCGTTCCTCTAGCTGGTGTTATAAGTCCTGTGTTGTTCCTTATCTGTATAAACGATTTAAGAGAAAATTTGAACACCCGTCTTAGGTTGTTTGTAGATGACGCTGCCGTTTATTAGATAGTAAAGTTACCAGAAGATTAAAACCAATTCAAAAACGGTTTAGATATTTGTTTGGTGCGTCAATTGACAATTGACCATCAATAATGAAATTAGTGCTAAAAGGATTCCGTTAAACGTCAGTTGCACTATAAATCGGTAAAACCTTAAGGCCGTAAATTCAGCTAAATACTGAGGAGTTACAGTTAGGAATAGCTTAAACATATAAAATGTTGTGGGGAAGGCATACCAAAGACTGCGTTTTCTTGGCAGAACACTTAGAAAATGTTAACATATAAACTAACGAGACTGTCTACACTACGCTTGTGCGTTGTCTTTTGGAGTATGCTGCGTGGTGTAGTTTCCTTACAGATAGGTTTAAAGGAATACATCCAGAAAATTCAAAGAAAGACAGCACGTTTCGTATATCAAGAAACAGGGGAGAGAGTGTCACGAAAATGACACAGGATTTGAGGTGGACATCATTGAAACAAAGGTGTTTCTCGCTGCGGCAGGATCTTCTCGCGAAATTCTCCTCCAAATTGTCGCGTCCCAAGCGTGGGTTTTGCGAGGGATTGAGCGACACTGTTCGTAAACGGGAATTAGCCGGTTGACCTAATTGAGAGGGAGACTTTTGATCTGGCTAAGATGTTAAATTCCCTGGTGTGAAGGTACAAGGCTAGGATGTTGGTAGAAGTAAACTCGTATGGACGTTATAAAAGTTCTAATTTATTCATAAAGAATACAGATCACCCTAACTGCGTAGTGATTGTACCTACAGAATAGCCAAGCCCATTACAGAGACGGTGACTGACTTCCACCGTTCTGGCTGCCTGATAGAACTTTCCAGCACTTTGCTGCCCACACTAGCACCCTACGTCAGAGTCCCGCGGTCGCTGCCTAAACGCTCATCGGCGACTATCTCCAACTGTCTGCCTGCAGCCCGCCCTCAGCCCAAGTCGGCTCCTACTCACGCTGACTACCGTCGCTGCCTAAACCCGAGAGAGAGAGCGATCTCCGGAGCGGCGTGCCTCCGAGTTTTGTTAGCTCTTCCCCTTCGACCCCGCCAGCGCTTGGCATGACGTAGCGTCGAGTGCAACTTTTCCTTATTAGGGATTGTTTTAGTATTAACTTCAGTACTTTTCTTCAGAAGCTGGGTGGAGGGGTAGAGGGGCCTCTCCCTATATGGTCACGCACTGCGTCCTGAGCCCTTCATTGGCTCCTCATGACGTAGTGCGGTCCCCACCTAGGGCCCTCTTTCTTTCTCTCTCCGCTCCCAGACTTCTCCCTCTAGCCAAGAGTGTTGATACTGCAAGTTATTGTTTATTAAGGGACCTGCCCAGAGCGCCCTGTTTATCTTAATAGCTGAGTCTGCTTCCTTGCTTATCACGCGCAGCTGCCTGGCCGCTTGGACCGCCGCCTCGGCTATCTGGCTGCGTCGTTATCTTTTGTGACCCCTCTGACACGCCTGGCGTCCCCTGTTAACTCTATCTCCCCGTATGATTTCTGGTGTATCGTTTGAGAACAACTGCATTTAGACTTGGCTTTTCTGCGGTTACAACACCTCCCCCGCCAGGGAAATTGGCGTTACTTCTCAGAGTAGCGTCAATTGTGACTCTTTTATTTTTTTTTCCATTACATACTTTACAGATTTGTTTATTACATTAGCATCTGATATGTTATATTTTTCATTTTCATTTAGTGAAGTAAAATTCATTAAACACACAATAATACAATTACATTATACATGCCTAACATTCAGTTATGTCAAAAGCATTTGCATTAAAATCAAAAGACACTTTCATTGATACATACATTCACATTTCAATTAGAATTACATTTCAAATACAGTTACATTTCAATTACATATTTCAAATACAGTTACATTTCAATTACACATTTCAAATACAGTTATTTAACGTCTGTTTCTGAAAGCGACCGTATCACCTTGGTCTTTTCCACATCTTTCATAAATTACTATCTCTTCAGTTTCTTTATTACTGTGTCTTTTAGCTGAACTAGTCTCTGGGTATTGGTTCACTATGGTATTTCTTATACATACTTTTCCACAACAATGTCTTCAAAATATTTCCATATACTTTTAAAACAGTCTTTACAACATTTACAGTGTTTACAACAGCATGTTATTAGGATTAGAATAACTATTGATATGGCTACATACGTAGTTATGGAGTAATGTGTGAAGTACCTGGAGTACTTCATTTCCTCCTCTTGTCTCTCTACCATCTTCTGGACATCATACAGTCTTTTTCCTGCGACTTTCAAGTCGTCTAACTGTGTTATTACCTGGTCCAATGGTAAATCTAATGCTAACGTTGAGACATTCCTTTTTTCCTTGTTTACCACGCAACAATCGAATTCTAGATTGATCTGCGGAACTATGTCTTTCTTCGTCACATTACTCTGAATCACTCTATCTGTTTGTATGAACACTCTAGTGCCATACCCCTCACATTTACTGTAAAAACTAATTTTTCCTACCCCTTTTATTACTAGGTCCTTTGGTGGTTCCCTTCCACACAATACTGTTAAGCCTTCTTCCTTCGATGCTACATATAGCCATTCGTTACTGTTTAGATGAGTCCAAAGGCTCTGATTCAGTGCGACTATTTTTCGCACACAATCTTCCGGAATTTCTCTTACCGGTTGCAACAATTTGGCTTCGCACTCTTCGTGGTCGAATGTTGACAGCAAGGCGAATGCTTGTTTGCACAGTCTCCTATTTTTACTTAGCTCCTTGCATTTTAGTTCCTCCGCAGAAAGTTTCGCGTACTGCCTTTTGGATTCATCTACTCGTATTAGTAAGAATTCTTTCTCTGGCTGTATGTACACATATTTACCTTTCATGTTTGGAATTTCTTTTGGTAGTGGGAGTACTCTATACAATTGAAATTGTTATTATTTATTAATGGAATATTAATTACATATCCTAGTATACTACCCGAGATGAAAACATCTAAATCAATTATTCTTAACAATAGATAACCTGAGGACTCCGTAAGAGGAACAGGAAACTTTACATCTTTTAGTTCTTCCCGTATTAAACTTAGGTATTTTACAATTTGGACTGGATTAATTATATGAAGCTGTAGTATTCCCTTCTGAGCATTTACAATGGCATTTATCATTTGTTCGTATTCCTCTTCGATCTGACCAAACACTGCCGATAGTTGTAACACTTGCTCTGTTACTGTGGCGAAGGACGCTACACGTTTAAACCCTATATCGGTTTCCTTCACGTATTCCTTCATGAATCGTTCTAGTCTTTGCATACCTGTCTTCAGAACGTGCTCATTTGACTCTAGTGTATATACCGTCCTGTTTACTCCCGCCAATGTGGCTCTTACCACTGCCACCTGTTCCTTTGTTAGCCTCAACAACCCTTCTGAGTTTTTCTCCATAGCGTCTATTCTTTCCTTATAGTATGCTGCATCTGCTTCGTCCAACGTCCCGAACAGTATTTTACTTACCTGTCCGACGAAGTTGAATACTCCTCTCTTCCTTCTGGTCTCGTGTTTCGTTAGCTGCTGTACTAAAAGTTGCAATCCTGTGATTTTTTCCACATGATGGGTTACTTGTTGGTCTAGTACCCTGCATTCTATTAATCCTACATTTAACTGTGTTAGTGTTTCTCGGCACCTTTGTACCGCTGCCCTACCATACCTCTCTGCATTCTGAAACCTTTCTGTTATTATATCTAGATTTACGTATGTGACTATTCTCCATGTGGTACTGTATATTTCTACCTGTATATTTCTACCTGTATATTTCTACCTGTATATTTCTACCTGTCCTGATGAACTCGGAAATGGCGTCACTTGGTACTCATTTGTTGCATGCTCTGATGCAGTGATGTAGTATGCTGTTATCACTATGACGAATTTCACGACCTGGCACTTGAGTGCCATACCTGAAATTTAAAAGAATTGTTTCAGCCTGTTGGCATGTACTTTTGTTTCCTTATTTCTTTTAACTTTTATTACTACGTTAGGACCTTCCACTTTTACTACTTCAAATGGACCTCTCCATTGTGAATCTAATTTCCGAGATCTACCCCGTCTCACCGACTCATCGTGCAGTAATACTTTATCTCCTACCTTGAAGCTTTTTGGATTTTGTTTCATGTCATACTGTTCCTTACTGATTTTCTTACTTCTTATAATCGAGTCTCTGGCCACTCTGTGGGCTTCCTGCATTCTCGCTCTTAGTTTATTTACATGCATTTCATAATTGTAACTCACCTGCTGTGTTTCTTGCTGCAGTACTCCTGGTATGTTAACCTTTCTTCCGTATAGTAATTCAAATGGTGTGTATCCTGTGCTGCTGTGTGGTGTAGTGTTGAACACAAAAATTGCATACGGTACCCATTTGTCCCAAGAACTTTGATCTCCTGTTACAAAGTGTCTGAGATACTCTACAATAGTTCTATGACTTCTTTCTAGTGCACCATTTGATTCAGGGTAGTACGCTGTAGTATTTATACGCTTTACCTTCAACAATTTACATACACTTTTAAATACATCACTCAGAAAGTTAGACCCTTGATCTGTTAATAATACTGATGGAATTCCATACCTTAATACTACGTTTTCCACAAATGCCTCAGCTACTGTTTCGGCATCTTGTTTGTCAATTGGGATTGCTAAGGTAAATTTACTCAGATCGTCTTGGAATGTTAACATGTACCTTTTTCCTGTATTAGATACATCTAGTGGACCCACTATATCCATCGCACACTTTCCGAATACTGTTTTTGCTGTGTCTGTAATTTCTAAGGGCATCCTAGTTTTCATTTGCGTGTTTTTATTCTTTTGACACGATGGGCATTTCCTAATGTAATTTTCAATGTCACGCTTCATTCCGCGCCACTGCTTGTATGCTTTAATTCTTTCGAGTGTCCTGTGCATTCCTTGGTGACCTCCCAAGGGATTGTCATGCATTTCCTTTAGTATATTTTCTTTTTCTTCGGGACTAATTTCCTCACCACTATCCGTTTCCTGTTCTATTTCACTCGACACCTGTGTTTGCCGCACGTTTACGGAACTTTCTTCCCCATTTGCTTTTGCTGCCGAGATCTCTGTCTCCACCTTCTGCTTCGCATCTATCTCTTCCTTCCCTTCATGCCTTATTCTACTCAGCGCATCCGCATTACTATTTAACTTTCCTGGCTTGTATATTACTTCATAATCATACTCCTCGAGTTTCAGTCTCCACTTCAGGAGTCTCGAACTCGGATCTTTGACACTAAATATCCACGTTAGTGGCTTATGGTCTGTCACTACAGTGAACTTTCTGCCATATACATGTGGTCTGAACTGTTTTACTGCGTAAACTATAGCCAACAACTCTTTTTCCGTTGTGCTATAATTTAGTTCGGCTTTGTTCAATGCTCTGGATGCATATGCGATGGGCAAGTCTTCGCCAATCTTCTTACCTTGCGATAACACTGCACCCAAGGCTGCGTTACTCGCATCCGTTGTAATGATGAACGGTTTCGTAAAGTCAGGGTACTGAAGTAACGGAGGGTTTATTAATTTCTCTTTTAGTTCTTCGAACGCATTGTTCTGACGTTCGCTCCATCGGTACTCCACTCCCTTTTTTAAGAGCTCATGGAGAGGTTTCGCAATCTTGCTGAAGTTAGCAATGAAACGGCGGTAGTAACCTATCAATCCGAGAAACCCTTTTAGTTCCTTAGTTGTCTTTGGCTGTGGGAAGAACTTCACCTTCTCCACCTTCGCCATATCTGGTGATATTCCTTTGTCAGTGATGCAATGACCTAGGAAGATTACTTCCTTCCTCAGGAATTCACACGTGTCTGGTTGCAGCTTCAAATTGTGCTCTCGCAACCTGTCAAATATTTCCCGGAGCTTTTCGTTATGCTCCTGCAGGTTTTTCCCATAGCATACTATGTCGTCTAGATATACAAAGCATTTCACTCCTTGTAAACCTGCCAAGACCGTATTCATCAGTCTCTGAAAACATCCTGGGGCTCCCTTCAGTCCCATCGGCATTCGTTTGTATTCGTAATGCTGATAGTTTGAGCTAAATGCCGTTTTCTCTCTGTCCTTCTCGTCCGTCAATATTTGATGGTACCCGCTTGCGAGGTCAAGCGTCGAGAAGTACTTAGCTTGCCCTAACTGATCCAGTATCTCGGAGATATTCGGTAGTGGAAATGCATCGCCTACAGTGATATCATTTAATCGTCTGTAGTCCACTTCGATTCTCCATTTCTGTTTGCTACTAGCGTCTAGCTTCTTTGGAACTAACAGTAACGGTGCGTTCCAAGCGCTCTTACTCTCGACAATTATGTTATCTCTTAGCATCTGCTCTATTTGCTCCCTTAGCACTTCCTTTTGCGCTTCCGGGATCCTGTACGGTCTAGCGTTTACTACCTTTCCCGCGTGTTCCGGTGCAATCGGTATTCTGTGCTTCACTGCGGAAGTATAGGACAGGTTGTCCCCTGGTAGATGAAATACATCTCCGTATTCCGCGCAAACCTCTGCTAGAGCGCTTTTCTCTTCAGCGTTCAAATGATCCATTCTTAATTGCCTTCGCAACACACTAGTACGACTTTCTGTCTTTCCTATGACATTAGTACAACATTTTACTTCGCGTATTTTCCCTACTTTTTCTAATTCTTCCGTCATTAACCTGACGTTTCCTAACTGCACTCTGTCTTCTGACAAGTTTAATGCACTTACTATGCATTTCCCATTTCGCACTTTTACTAACGCTTCAGGTACATGTACCCCTTGTGCAATCTCCTGCCTAGGAATAATCATTTCGTTTTCGATTCCCCTTTTTACATTTCCTTCCACCTTTAACAACATTATTTTTTCCTCTCGGGGCCCTATTTCCCCGCCTACTTCTGAATCTTGTTCGTTCTCATGTCCCTTTGGCTCTTCCTCTACTACTAAGGGTATATCTCGCCCTTTTAGTCTCACTATTTTACCTGCATAGTCTAACTTAACTCTATGCTCTGTCAAGAAATTTCTGCCTATCAGTCCGTCGTACGGAATATCTAATCCTCTCCCGTACACGTGAAATTTTTGCCCTACTTGCTCAGAACCGTCCACACTTAAGTGTACCTGTACCGTACCTATTGTGCTGACGGCCTCTCTGGTTACACCTTTTAGCCGAAGCCTTTCCGCTTCATTAATTGCAAGTGTACTATTTATCGGAATACTCGTTCTCTTGAGCAGACACAACTGTGCTCCAGTGTCTATTAGCAACTTCAAATATCTTTTTAATTCTATGCAGTATAAAACCAAAACGTCATTTTCTGTTGCACAGTCGATTACCCTAACTGAGGGTTTACCTATCGCAACAAGGCCCGACTGTTCGGCCTTGCCGCCTCTTAGTTTCCCTGCACCACTTTACCGGTTTTGCTCGATACTGGCACCCTGCCTTTTCTCCATGCGTGCCAGGGCCCTGCGTGACAATCTTTCGCGTAATGTCGCGGCCGCTTACACTTGAAACAAGCAACGTCTTTTACCCTCGTACACGGAACTCCACAGTTCCCTGGTAGATTACATTGTGGGCACCTCCACTCTCGTAACCCTCCATCAGCTTCCCTATGATTTCCTCTAAAGTCTCTTGTATCTATCGGCTGAATTTTTCTTAATCTTACCCGGCATTCCGCGTCTGTATGTCCTGGCTTGTCGCACCCGTAACAAAAATTCGTAAACTCTTTGCCCGTCATTATCCGTACTCTTCCATCTGGCCTATTCTTTCTACACTTGCTTGCCATGTGCTCTCTCAATCCACAATTGAAACATTTCAAATCTCTAATATCTCTGGTATTCTTCACCGTTTCCTTTCCCCGGCTGAAAGTTACTCTTGGGGCTAGTCCCCGCTCTTTCATTGACAGTATTGCACTTTCTTCTTGCAATGCTAGTTCCACGGCCGCTGCTAGCGTGATTTCATCGCCTCTACTTCTTACTATCGTCTGTATTCTATCATTGCTTAACCCTTGTATAAAGCATGCTCTTCCTAGTGAATCAACCAGTTCTATTGCGCCCTTTAAGTTCTCCCTAGCCGTAACTCTGCTTACTGCTTCCCTGAAATCCCTTTGCATTTCATCTATTCGGCTTGCCCATGTCGCAATTGGCTCTCCTTGTCCCTGTCTCGATTGAAATATCTTGCACGCGTAGTAGTCAATGGTACGCTTACTCGCATAATTTTCCTCTAGAACATGTTTTACTTCCTGCCATGTCCCCGTGCGTTCCCTTACTTGCAGCCTCGATCTGGCCTCTCCGGTTATTTTGGCTTTAACAGACTTCAGTAACGTTTCGTGTTCCTCCGGTTTCACAAGTTCAAATGCAGCGTCTACATTTTCAATAAACTCCCTAAGATCTCTCTTATTTCCTTCGAACACTTTTGGAACTATACACAAGGCTTCTTTCACTGATATCTTACCGCTACTGGAGGATGACGGAACTTCGTTAGTTTGGGCCATCTTACCAACTTAACTATGTTAGCATTTTACAATACAAGATACAAAATTCTTAATATAATTTTATATGTACCGCTTCTCTTGTGGTGCGCCGTCTGTTCCGCTGATCCGCGTTGTCCCGCGTTGTGCCGCGCTGCTCCGCGCTGTCTCTGTGCTCTCTATGCCCGCGCTGTTCCGCGCTGCCGCGATGCGTCGGCCGCCGCTCTGCTGGGCTGTGCCGACCCCGTCGCTCGCCTCGGCTTGCCGCTGCTACGGCTGCTGCCGCTGCTCGGCCCGGACCCCCGGTCTCGAACGCTGGCTGCTTAGGCACCTCTGTGCCTCGTCGCTCCGCGTCGTGCTGCCGCTATCCTGCGTTGCCCTGCACCCGCGAGGACTACTTCTCTGGACTCTGTCGTAGTGGGGCTACTAGTTGCGAGTCGCCACAACTTCCTGCTAATTGCCACAGTCGCTGTAGCAAAATCTACTGGCTCCTATCTCCTTTTTGCCTATATGCCTTTGTGGTACCCCACATCTGACACCAAAACTTTTATTTATGTCGCGTCCCAAGCGTGGGTTTTGCGAGGGATTGAGCGACACTGTTCGTAAACGGGAATTAGCCGGTTGACCTAATTGAGAGGGAGACTTTTGATCTGGCTAAGATGTTAAATTCCCTGGTGTGAAGGTACAAGGCTAGGATGTTGGTAGAAGTAAACTCGTATGGACGTTATAAAAGTTCTAATTTATTCATAAAGAATACAGATCACCCTAACTGCGTAGTGATTGTACCTACAGAATAGCCAAGCCCATTACAGAGACGGTGACTGACTTCCACCGTTCTGGCTGCCTGATAGAACTTTCCAGCACTTTGCTGCCCACACTAGCACCCTACGTCAGAGTCCCGCGGTCGCTGCCTAAACGCTCATCGGCGACTATCTCCAACTGTCTGCCTGCAGCCCGCCCTCAGCCCAAGTCGGCTCCTACTCACGCTGACTACCGTCGCTGCCTAAACCCGAGAGAGAGAGCGATCTCCGGAGCGGCGTGCCTCCGAGTTTTGTTAGCTCTTCCCCTTCGACCCCGCCAGCGCTTGGCATGACGTAGCGTCGAGTGCAACTTTTCCTTATTAGGGATTGTTTTAGTATTAACTTCAGTACTTTTCTTCAGAAGCTGGGTGGAGGGGTAGAGGGGCCTCTCCCTATATGGTCACGCACTGCGTCCTGAGCCCTTCATTGGCTCCTCATGACGTAGTGCGGTCCCCACCTAGGGCCCTCTTTCTTTCTCTCTCCGCTCCCAGACTTCTCCCTCTAGCCAAGAGTGTTGATACTGCAAGTTATTGTTTATTAAGGGACCTGCCCAGAGCGCCCTGTTTATCTTAATAGCTGAGTCTGCTTCCTTGCTTATCACGCGCAGCTGCCTGGCCGCTTGGACCGCCGCCTCGGCTATCTGGCTGCGTCGTTATCTTTTGTGACCCCTCTGACACGCCTGGCGTCCCCTGTTAACTCTATCTCCCCGTATGATTTCTGGTGTATCGTTTGAGAACAACTGCATTTAGACTTGGCTTTTCTGTGGTTACAACAAAATGCGAAAATATTTTGTTTACGCCGACAGAGTTCTCACGGAAAGATGTAGGTGTTCGTATTTTCCATGCGCTGTTCAAGAGTGGAAGAACAGAGAATTATTGTAAAGGTGGTTTGATGAACCCTCTGCCAAGCACTTTGTGATTTGAAGAGTTGCCATGGGCATGTAGATGTACGTGAAAGGTGCATTGGTGGTAGCAGAAACTTTCTGCAATCAACTTTAAAATGCCCGTTTTCTAAAATTTCTCGACAGTGTTTCGCCTTTCCTCGAGGAATTCCCATTTGTCTTCTCCAAGTATCACCGTAACACTCGCGTATTGATAGAACGTACCGGTAAGAAATGTAGTTGCACTTGTCTGAATTGCTTCGATGTCTTCCATTAATGATTTGCGTTTAATCCAACCTAGCTGTGATCCCAGCCACTAGAGCAGTGCTATACGGAATCTCCTTTCTTGATGAGTTATGCTTTTCTAAACCTCTCCCAATAAACCGAAGTCTGTCATTCGCCATCCGTACTACCGTGCTTGTTCCATTTTCTATCGCTTTGCATCGTAATTTCTAGATACCTAACTGACTAGGCTGTGTCAAGCTGCTCACCACTACTATTATATTAGAACACTACAGGATGGGTTTTTATTCTCATCTGCATTAACCTAGATTTTTTAGATTTAGATCAAGCAGCCATTGATTACACCTAACAGTAATCCCGTTTAAGCGATACTATATCTTTCTACAGTCACTCAATGTCAATACTTTCCCGCACACTACAAAGTCATCAGAAAATCGTTGCAGATTGCTGCTCACGCTCTCTTTCAGATTATTTATGTATACAGGAAATAATAGCGGCCCTATCACAAATTACTGGGGCACTCCTGACGATATATGGAATGCTGCCTTTCATCTACATCTACATCCGTACTCCGCAAGCCACCTGACGGTGTGTGGCGGAGGGTACCCTGAGTACCTCTATCGGTTCTCCCTTCTATTCCAGTCTCGTATTGTACGTGGAAAGAAGGATTGTCGGTATGCTTCTGTGTGGGCTCTAATCTCTCTGATTTTATCCTCATGGTCTCTTCGCGAGATATACGTAGGAGGGAGGAATATACTGCTTGACTCTTCGGTGAAGGTATGTTCTCGAAACTTTAACAAAAGCCCGTACCGAGCTACTGAGTCTTCCACTGGAGTTTATCTATCATCTCCGTAACGCTTTCGCGATTACTAAATGATCCTGTAACGAAGCGCGCTGTTCTCCGTTGGATCTTCTCTATCTCTTCTATCAACCCTACCTGGTGCGGATCCCACACTGATGAGCAGTATTCAAGCATTGGGCGAACAAGCGTACTGTAACCTACTTCCTTTGTTGTCGGATTGCATTTCCTTAGGATTCTTCCAATGAATCTCAGTCTGGCATCTGCTTTTTCACCCATGGTTCGCAAAATATCATGTGAGAAAAGGACAAGTTGAGTTTCGCACGAGAGATGCTTTTTATATTCGTTCTGAATTTTGATCCAAAGATTTTTTCTCTCAAGGAAATTTAATTATTCGGATTAGACCATGCTCATGAATTCCGCAACAAACCGGTGTTAAGAACTTGGTCTTTAATTTTGAGGGCCCGTTCTTCTACTGTTCTTGTATACAGGAGTCACCTGTGCTTTTTTCCAATGGGCAGGGACCTTGCGCTGTTTTCAGGCGGTTACACTCCTTAAGGTTTGGTGCCGGCGTGGCCACTAAACAGTCCCACTCTACCAGTCCACTGATTTGTGGCGTACAGGTGGTGTTGCTCATTTCTATTAAAGTGAACTGCAGCTCCATCGTTTTACAGCAACATTGCCTGGCAGCAGCACACCTATTAGGATAGGATGAACCTCTTGGAGAATAACGAGGTAGATCGTACCTGTTAGTCGGGTTCATGTTTATGGTCCGTTCACATCTCTGCCCATATGCTCACAGTAAACCTATGTTGGATACTTCCACCCAGTTGCCCACGAGGATTAGTGTTAAACAAGTTTACAGTGCTACCTTGAATGAATATACTTTCGTTGGAAAATAGCGTCCAAGTGAATCAGGTCCGTAATATTACCTCGATGAAATATGCGCTTAGTTGACAGATAGAGGCAAAGTCAGGAATTGTGATTGAAGAATGGAGCACTGTAAATATCATTGGATAAACTGTACTCGTTGCGGCTCGTTATTCGTTAATATTGTCTCTGTTTTATGTAGATGGTAAGAAAACAGACGCAGACATAACCACAGACACAGACAACACACTTGATATTAGGTGGATATGCACTCTACACTTCTGCCACTTGGCAAGTACTGGTGGACACTTCCCTTTCAAAGTGATGCAAGAAGTCCTGTTCAAAGGTAACTGACCGAACCACTGGCACACGTTTTCAATACCTAATTGTGGGCAGAAATGCAGAATAACTAATACATAATTCAGAAGGGCGACCATATGACCAGTAAAGTTCTCAAAACCACATTCTACCACTGTACCTACAGGAAAATGGAAAAGAATATAAATCTGTGTTCAGTCACAAAACATTATTTACTTCATTACACACTTCTCTGGTTAACAAACATCATCTTATATATGACACTATAGTTAAATTTTTACAGGTATATACACTATGTGATCAAAAGTATCCGGACACCCCCAAAAACATATGTTTTTCATATTAGGTTCATTGTGCTGCCACCCACCGCGAGGTACTCTATATCAGCGCCTTAGCAGGCATTAGACATCGTGAGAGAGCAGAATGGGGCGCTCCGCGGAACTCACGGACTAAAAACGTGGTCGTATGACTGGTGTCACTGGTGCCATACGTCTGTACGCGAGATTTCCACACTCCTAAACATCCCTAGGTCCACTATTTCCGGTGTGACAATGAAGTGGAAACGTGAAGGGACACGTACAGTACAAATGCGTGCAGGCCGACCTCGTCTGTTGGCTGACAGACCGCCGACAGCTGAAGAGGGTCGTAATGTGTACTAGGCAGACATCTATCCAGACCAGCACACAGGAATTCCAAACTGCATCAGGATTCACTGCAAGTACTATGACAGTTAGGCGGGATGTGAGAAAACTTGTATTTCATGGTCGAGCAGCTGCTCATAAGCCACACATCACGCCTGTAAATGCTAAACGACGCCTCCTTTGGTGTAAGGTGCCTAAACATCGGATGACTAAACAGTGGAAAAACGTTGTGTGGAGTGACGAATCATGGTACACAATGTGGCGATACGATGACAGGTTGTGGGTGTGGCGAATGCCCGCTGAACATCATCTGCCAACGTGTGTAGTGCCAACAGTAAATTTCGAAGGCGGTGGTGTTCTGGCGTGGTCGCGTTTTTTATGGAGGGGGCTTGCATCCCTTGTTGTTTTGCGTGGCACTATCACAGCACAGGCCTACATTGATGTTTTAAGCGCCTTCTTGCTTCCCACTGTTGAAGAGCAATTAGGGAGTGGCGATTGCATCTTTCGATTGATCACTTGTTCATAATGCACGGCCTGTAGCGGAGTGCTTACACGGCAATAACATCCCTGTAATGGAATTGCCTGCACAGAGTCCTGACCTGAATCCTATAGAACACCTTTTGGATGTTTTGGAACGCCAACTTTGTGCCAGGACTCACCAACCGACGTTGATACCTCTCCTCAGTGCAGCACTCCGTGAAGAATGGGCTGCCATTCCTTAAGAAACCTTCCAGCATTTGATTGAACATATGTCTGCGAGGCTAAGGGTGGGCCAACACAACACTAAATAGCAGCTTTATCGATGGAGGACGCCACGAACTCGCTAGTCATATTCAGTAAGCTGTCCGGATACTGTTGATCACATAGTGTATTTCTTGCTGTGGCAAGGCTGAACACCTGCAGTGTCGGCAACCAATATTACTCTAGTGTTTCGGAGATGCCTGACTCACAGGGGCAACCGTCCACCAGCAGGCATCCTAAGCGTTGCTAGAGGCCGTGGGCCACACGGACCTATTCTCTTCTGCAAGACAAGTGATCGCAAATAGGCCCAGCTGTATCCTAGCGCCAAGCAGTATTTAGGGCAGCTCTCAGGCCAAACCAGACTGCCAGCTGCAGACTGAGGAGAGTTCGTGGCTTCCTCCTATGTCGTCATTGCAGACTCGTGGAGCTGTAAATTTATTCTTGTTTAACTTTCAAATGGCTAGACGCCCGATTTAGAAAATCTTACTTCCTGTGGGACTTAAGCTTTGTTCATTCAGTTCGTATTTTAATAGTGAACTTCCTGCTATCTGGTAAAACTTTGTGTCGGTGTTGGCAGACATATCATTTGGCGACAAGGTTTTGTGTACACAACAGTCTCATGCATGTTCTTTGATTTAGGTATTCGGTGCTTGCGTGTGTTTTCCCCTTGACAGTACGCTCATTGTAATGTTGTTTACAACGTGATGGAACCGATGGATCCCTCGGCTCAGATATTGTTACTACTCCAGCAGATGCAGTGCACCCTTGGATTCCTGATCGAGCATCATCTCCAGAAATATCTCCGAGATCTACTCCACTGTCAGGGGTTTCCAGACGATGCCATCAGCTTTCCAACTGTCCGAAAAGAAGGTTGAACAGTGGTAAAACTAGATTACATGCATTTAGCGACATTTCCTGGCTCACACCCCTCACGTGATGACCAGCGGCTCGCTTTCCTTTTGGCATACGTTGATCTGGATATTTTTCACTTATTACGACAACTAAATCAGGAGGCGAAACCCAATGCTTGTCTATATGACAAGATGAAGACCAGTTTACGTCACTACTTTGACTCTCAAGTGCACGTGGCGGGAGTCCACCACTAGTAATTTAGTTGTCATAAACTCCAAGGACAGTCATGCAGGAATGGATTGTCTACCTACAGGGTTTATCTTACAGCTACCGTTTTCAGAATAGTAGTCCGCAAGTGCAAGTAATCATATGACGCTTCGTTCATTAGAGACATGCTCTTCATGCATGCTCCGGATGATAGACTTAGAACTGATTTCTTGAAACTCAAGGACTCATCTGTAGAAACTTATTGAACATTTGAACAATCCATTCTGTCCTCGCCTCCATACAGAGTCCAAGTGTTTGCGACTCGGACAACACGTCGTCCTCAAACCCAATCACAGACACTGGCCTGATAAGACTTCAGGTAGATAAGATTTCAGGTAGAGGCACGGCAGTCCATCGCTGTTTCCAGCAACTTCCTTTCTGCAGTCAGTGTTCTATCAGTCGTCAGCGACACCAATGCCATTATGGGGAAGCAGAGAGCATCTCTTGTGGGAAGTCTGGACATATGGTCAACCAGCTATGAAGGTGTCGGTGGACGGATCCCACACTGACTCTTCTGATTGTAAGCAAGACAACGTGGATGAACTGTGGCAGACATAGCATATATTCAGTCAGCGTTACCACATTCTACAGAAAGTCTTCAATTAACCGCTAAAATCAGTAATGTACTCATATCCTTGCAGATACAGAGTCTGCCATGACCATTATCGATTACAGTGTCATCCCTGTCCATTCCTTTTGTACCCCCAATAAAAAGCTATAGCAATGACCTTGTTAAAGTTAACGGACAATTCATAGCCCAAGTACTGTACCGGTCACACATCGTGGCCAGGTTTTTAATGGTATATACCCCAAGAGCTGTCAGTTTCTTAGGCAGGGATCTTTGTAATGGACTTGGATTAGAAATTCACGAAGATTTTTCAAAATTCAGCTCCATATTTTTGCAGTCCTCTCTGGGTGTTAGAGACTTTGAAGCCCACGTGGCCTTCCTTCCATCAGCAATGCCGAAGTTTTTAAAAGCTATAAAATGTTCCTTCTGTGGTCAGGGATAAGCTTCAGGGAGAATTACATCGCCTAAAAGATGAGCGCATCCTTGCTACAGCGCCAAACAGTCAATAGGCCGTACACATTGTCATTGTTCGAAAAACAAAGGGTACCTTACGCGTTTGCGGAGATTTCAAGATGGCCATCAACGCCAAATTAGTCTTTTATGCCTACTTGATACCTAAGGTAGTAGACATCATGGCCCTTGTAGTGGGCAGGAAAGTCTTTCGAAAAATTGACCTGGGGGATACATGCCTCCAGATACCTTTGGACGAAGAACCCCTATGTATCCTGCTCATCAACATTCCCTTCAGGTTGTTTCAGTGCAACACAGTTCTCTTTCGTAGGCCCCTGGCGATATTTCAGTGATGTAATAAGGGTAGAAAATTACAGATATCTTTGGACGAAGAATCCCGATGTACCCTGGTCATCAACATTCTCTTTGGGTTGTTTCAGTGCAACAGATTTCTCTTTGGTAGGCCCCTGGCTATATTTCAGTGATGTAAAAAGGATAGCAAATTACTTAGACAACGTTCTCATTGCAGGCATATATGACCAGGACATGGTCAACAACAGGCTTCCAACCCCGCCTGCCTTTTCAGTGTTTCCGGCATCTGCCCCACACCTCAGTGAACCGAGGCAGTACACTAACGTCCGGCTCCTATCAATGCCAGTTTGATGAAATCAGCAGTGGTACAATTTAAATACCACCGAAAGTTTGTTCTCCATATGGCTGCCATTGCTGAACGACTACACCGCCTACTGCGGAGAAAACTTCCATTGGCAATGGACTCTGGCATGTGACAAAGATTTCGGAGAATTAAGCAGGCCAATCTCCACCCTTCGTTTCTCACAGCATGCAACCCTTCCACAGCTCTCATCTTAGCAGGAGATACATCAGATTGTGGGGTGAAAGCAGTCCTGTCTCAAATGATTGATGGGGTGGAAAGCCGAATCGATTTTGTGTCCAAAACCCTCACCGATGCTAAGCGGAATTGTAACCATATTTTGCATCACCTCGGTTCCGAGAGTTCCAGAACGTCTACAGAAAATTGATCAACATGAACATCATTTCTGCCCTTTTTATGGCTCATGAAAACCACACACTGCATGTTGTACCACCATACAGCGAGACATTCAGTGGTGGTGGTCCAGACTGCTGTACACACCGGTACCTCTAATACCCAGTAGCTCGTTATCTTGCGTTGATGCATGCCTGTATTCATCGTGGCGTACTATCCACAAGTTCATCAAGGCACTGTTGGTCCATATTGTCCCACTCCTCAATGGCGATTCGGCATAGATCCCTTAGAGTGGTTGGTGGGTCACGTCGTCAATAAATAGCCCTCTTCAATCTATCCCAGTCATGTTCGATAGGGGTCATGTCTGGAGAACATGCTGGCCACTCTAGTCGAGCGATATCGTTATCTTGAAGGAAGTGATCCACAAAATGTGCACAATGGGGACGCGAATTGTCGTGCATGAAGACGAATGCCTAGCAATATGCTGATAATACGGTTGCACTACGGTCGGAGGATGGCATTCACGAATCGTACAGCCGCTACGGCGCCTTCCATGACCGCCAGCAGCGTACGTTGGGCCCACATAATGCCACCCCAAAACCACAGGGAACTTCCACCTTGCTGCACTCGCTGGACAGCGTGTCTAAGGCGTTCAGCCTGACCGGGTTGCCTCCGAATACATCTCCGACGAAAGTCTAGTTGAAGGCATATGTAACACTCATTGGTGAAGAGAACGTGAAGCCAATCCTGAGCTCTCCATTCGGCATGTTGTTGGGCCCATCTGTATCATGCTGCAGTGTGGATCCATGTGGAGAGGGGACTGCTGCAAGAAGATGGATTTCAGTACTATTTAACTTGGCATTGGAGGGAGTAATTCGGTGAATGTCGACAAACTCAGAGGGGACAATGTTTAACTAAGGGTCGAGGTAGTGGCATACGCTGATGACGTAGCATTAATTCCAAGGAATATCAGAGCTTTAAAAGATAACTGTGCTGCAATAGAAGGAGCAGTGCCGAAGTTAGCACTGGAAGTGACTGTAGATGAAACAGAATGTAAATGGGAGATCCTGGTGAGGATAAGGTATAAACCTACACAAAAATAAATGGGAAAGAGTACCAAAGATGGGAAAAGTTTAAATACCTATGTTCGATAGTAGCGGAAGACGATAGCAGCATAAATTCAACGAAGGATAGCAAGTGGAAGCCAATAATATTATTCCTTGCATAATATATTAATGTCCAGAAATATTAGTAGGAATACAAAAACTCAAACATGCTTGACAACTTAAGACCTAAAGCAATGGATTAGAAGACTGGTTGAAGACTACAAAGGTAGAAGGCTGTTACTGAGGTGGGGAAGAAAGATTTTGAGAAAGATATCTGGGGCAGTGAGAGAGAAAGGAAGCTGGGGAATAAGAACAAATGTAGAACAACAGCTACTTTTTTGACAGAAGAATATTTTAGTGAAAATCAAGCAAGTAAGAATAAGAAAGGCTCGTCACATATATAGAATGTCAGAAACTCGAAGTGTTGAGAGAATGTTTATAGGAAAGTCCGAACGCAGAAGGAAAAGAGGAAGACGCAGGTAGGAGTGGCTTGAAGATATGGAGGAGGATCTCAAAGCAATGGGAGACAGGGATTGTAGAAGGAAATCGAAGGACAGAGAAGAATGGAAGCAGGTTAGAAAGGAAGTCGAGACTATAGCGCTAATCAAAGGTAAGTACAGGGTGCTGCGGCGTTCATAGTAGGATGTTAAAAACACACCATCAGGCAGTAACTGTAATTTATTTATTACCTCATATGTCAATAAATAGTTAATGGTATGCCATTTCCTAATGTGTAAGTCATTGTCTATTGCTTGGATTACTTTTTGAATATGACTCCTGCCAAATGATGCCCCCTCTGCACAACAAATTCATCTAGGTGGCCTTTCATAACTCGGCGTAACGTATTCCCTGGCACACTGCCGACAGCAGTTCTGAAGCGATCCTTCAACTCAGGAATGGAGACAACGTGTTCGAAACACTTCTTGCTTCAGGTAGCCCCAAAGGCAAAATTCTGCTAATGAAATGTCAGGTGAGTGAGGCTGGTAGGAAATGTCACCAAAATGGGAAATTACTGTACCGGGAAATATATGTCGCAAGAAATCCATGCAAATTCTGACTGTATGCGAGATCGCTCCGTCTTGTTGAAACCATAATTGTTGCACATCACATCGACCATACATAGTTGGGGAAGAACGAAGTCTTGCAGCATCATCTTTAGGTAGCATTCACTGGTGACAGTTACAGCCACACCGCTGTCATCCTCAAAGAAATAAGGGCCAATAATCCCAAAGGAAGCAACTCCACACCACACTGCGACACGAGAACTGTGCAAGGGCTTGATGTGCAGTTCATGCGGGCTTACATCATCGAATAACGCATATTCTGTTTATTCACTGAACCACATAACTCGAAATGAGCTTCGCCTGACTTCAGGATGGTGTGCAACATTTGTGGATTTTGGCGAAGGAGGTCACGCATGGTTAAGCAGAATGTTTCGCGTGAAACCCAATCGGGAGGCCTAATTTTCTGAACAATCTGCAGGTTAAATGGGTGAAAATGAAGATCTTCGTGCAATATTCTCCTGAATGAGCGATCGGACATATGCACAGTTTGCGCATGACGACAAGCAGATCTTTTTGGGCTACGCGATAGTGCAGCACAAACATTTTCCACGTCTTCTGGTGTCCGCACAGTTCTTTCACTTCTTCCCGGTTTGCCATTGCAAACAGAACCTGTTGTCTGAAATGCACGTACCCACTACACAATGATCCGTCCATCTGAAACTTTCCCATGACGTCACAAGTTGAAATGTTGCCGAAATAGACGCTGGGTAGCAGTAACAGGGTCGTTATTCTTGAAATAATTTTCAACAGCAAAGGCATGATGCTGTGCTCTCCATCGCTTCATATCACTCTCACACTCGAAATAGCAGCTTATTAGTACACGAACGCGGCACGAGAAAGCGCGCATTCCTGCAGTATGCCACTGTACTACGCAAGTCAAATTACGCTATGAACGCTGCCGTACCCTGCACTAATTCAAGTAACTAATAAGGGTGTTTGTATGTACTTCATTTACGAAGTTTTATCATCCACTACACGTTTCAATTATTAACCATCATCATCAGGTAGAAGCTGTCTTTGAGGTGGCTGTTCTTATCGACAACCAATGGCAGCTTTATACAGCAGCCTAGAGGTGAGTCCGCAGCTCGTGGTCGTGCAGTAGCGTTCTCGTTCCCGCTACCGGGTTCCCGGGTTCGATTCCCGGCGGGGTCAGGGATTTTCTCTGCCTCGTGATGACTGCGTGTTGTGTGATGTCCTTAGGTTAGTTAGGTTTAAGTAGTTCTAAGTTCTAGGGGACTGATGAGCCATTTGAACCTAGAGATGACTGAAAGTTCACTTTGCACTTGCACTGTTAATAATTAAACGAATTAGCCACAGAACACAATAAGAAAAGGTAAGTAGCATCGAGCACACACTGCGCCGTGTGTACGCGTTAGAATTTTTTGAAACACCTTAGACAGCAAATAAAGTACCTCGTAGGCTCCTCGCGATTGTTGTGAACGTCGAATGATGCGGAATTTTCTATACAATCTTGCAGCAGCTCTATCATTGGCATTAATTTTTTTGCACGCAAAGTAGCAGATTGGTCATTTCGTTACTTGTGTACCGAAACATGTTCCAAGGCTGTCAGGAGTGTTACACTGGTACAGAACCTGACAGCTCAATTGCGTGGAGAACAAACGACAATAGGAAGATGAAGCACATCTCCCGGAAAGGTTTAAGCACAGTCCATGAGTCCACTTTACACTGTCGGCCAGTCAATTGCGTAACTCAAAGGGTATCAAACATAGTTCTAACACACATTGACGGTACCGTTCTCAAAATTCTAAGCCCCACGTGCAAAAAGTGCATATTACTGGACGGGAGTTCTCCCTTTAAAAATGATCTATACCATACAACAAACTAAGTGTAGTCCATGTACTTTTTAAACATCCTCTAGATCTTTAGAAGATACTGTTAAAAAGCTGTAATGGCAAAATTCCACCTATTTGCCATTGCAATTGCAGCCTTGTGCTTAGCACCACTGATTACTAATTCAGATTTCTCAGTGATTGGCTTCCAGTTTTACTAATACAGTTTCTTAAGTTAGCATTCAATTTGTCTTTCATCCGTCGAACTTAACGGGTAATCAATTCTCTTCACATCGGCAAAGACATTCTTGTTGGATAACTTCGGATGGGATTTATTCCTATACAACAGGGAGGGTAGGCCCATGGCGGCATAGATGTTGGAAGTGGAAAGCTTGGGATAGTGTGTCTCTGCCAAAAACGTTGTCTCCTTACACCGTAAACATGTCAAAAGTAAAAGCAAGAGAGTGTACGGAAGTGGAAAGCTAGTGTCTCAAAGGGATCTCAGGGTGCAGATTTATCCGGAATGGGTTAATGAGAGTGAATAAAACTGATGTGCGAATAGGGACGTGAGTGGTTAACATACTGCCAGAAAGCTGGATAATCTAACGGTCAGCCAAGAAAATTACAACCTTTAGTACCTTCATGTACCATTTGCATAATTCTCTAAACTTTATAAACGTTTGTGAGTTCCGTTACTGTTTCAAGGAATAAAATAGGATTAGAGCTTCATACCTCAACAGTAATTAACAATCACATACCTTTCATTACCACGTAAAGATACTCTCAAATGACTTAAATTTAAGGCAGGAAAGCCTAAGTGACTCAAATTACACAAGGAAAGAGAACTAACTGGACTTTCAAACAACATTGATTGGTTGAAACTGTAAATCTTATCTATGTCTTGTTTTGCGAAGTCCTATTACCACTGACACTAACTGCCTCCATGGTCAAGCGTCGTGGCCTAATGTCGTGGATATCCTAGTTTCTACTCCCTTACTTCTCTGCCATTCTGCGGAGGAATAACTGGAAAAATGATTATTCAAGCTTATGGGGCTAAATAAAAAGCTATCTTAACAAAATAAACATTAAGACAGAAGTTACTGAAGTGCTTATGGGATTCTGTTTCAGTCACGAACTATTTATTACTTCTTTACTTTCGGCATGTTTCACAGAGTATTTATCATCCATTCTGTGAGAGGTTACTTTCGTACTCTTCGATAGTACGAAACAGCGAGAATGTTGCAGGAGACTCGGGTAAAGACTAACTGCTTGGCATTCTGGATGCTTAGCTATGAGCTTACCGTCTATTGGTGGGAAAGAATGGTTATCCTAGTTCTTCCTCCTAGCGGTGGACAAATATGCTAAGAAAACACCACAGTAAATATAAAATATTATTTCTTAACGGTTAACATGTTAATGAAGTGCTTTTAATACAACAATTTTCGGATGAGAGAATAACGATGTTGATTCGGGCTTTTCGACGTTCTGTGAGAGTAGCGTATTGTATGGCGTTTGGCGTTAACAATCTTATACAGTCATCAGTAGGGAGCGGTTGCCGTAACATTTTTAACTGGCCACTAACGGAAAGTAGGCGTTTTGGGCAGTATGTGTTTCTTTTAGTTTGTGGTTTTAATTTGGTGAATGAAAACAGCTGAAGTTAATTTATGAAGTCATGTTTTCCTGTTAGCAGAAATTCTGACCTTTACATACATTTTATTCTGTTTTTAACGGGCTCGACTGTCACTGAAGTTAGGGAAGCAGACTCAGACAGTGAACACTCGGGAAGCTTGGTCAACGTGACCCGAGCACTTTATAGCAGTTCTGAGGGGTACTCGACACTCACTGTGTCATATCAAATGACTAAAACTAGGCTGGGACTTCTAGTATGGTAATCTAATAGTTGAATTGGGAGTGTGATGAAAGGGCGTATTATTACCCCAACTTAATCAGGAAGTGAACCTGAATATAGGTACCGGAATGGTTTGTCACAAAATGTGTATATGGGTATTGAGAAAAGTGGATAAAATTACGCTGAAGTTATTCGAAATAGGATGCTACAAAAGCAAGTTAAAAATTAAATTGATGGAAATAGAATTAAGTCGAGAAGTATTAGATAGAACAGCCGAGGAAGAAGTCTACACCAACGCTGACGAGAAGAATGTATGGTAAATTCTACGTATTTCTGACATCTCTTTATCTCTGCAGCATAATAATGTTTGTTGTATGACTTTTCTTTTGCTTATCGTACACGATGCGTAGTGAAAGCAAGGAAATTGTAAACATATTTGAAGTGCCCATTTTTACTCTTCAAAGCAAGGAAATTGTAATCATATTTGAAGTGCCTATTTTTACTCTTCAAAGTAAGAACTCATGGTGCTTATATTTTGTCTAAAATAAACCAGTCATAAATTATTTTGTTTTCTATTGTCACCACTGGCCACTAGCAAGAAGTGTAGTCCATGGCAAGATAACACAACATGCACAGTAAACTCTTTGAAGAACCTTGATAAGGTAAGCTTTTATTACCTACGCTACTAACATGAACAATAGTAAAAACTATGGACAAAAGATATGTTCAAAAGCTTGCAAATGGTGACATAGAAGTAGTCTAGTTAAAATATTCTCTGATCCCCTCTTATGAAAGCAGTAAAATCCAATATTCATTGAGCGCTATGTATCCACAATGAAGATCTCTTATAATAAATCTGCATACGAGATTAATCCTGGAAACCTTATGGCTGTCTTTTTTATTTCTAATGTCCATTTGAGATATCTACTATTTTTCGCAAAATTTCATAGCGTTTTCTGATTGAAGAGTCACATTTAATGAAAACCTTTATGATTGCCAATGCGTGTTATAGTTTAGTCTGTAAATCGTAAACACGAGAATAATAATAAAAAATGCACAGAGAACGAGGGTTCGTAGTGAAGTATCACATTTCCTGTACTACTCATAATAGTTTTCATCCAGTAGTGACTCATATCATGTATATTCATTGGCACTCGTACCTATTTTAACACATTCAATGTTTCGTAGATTTCAGAATCGATGGAAACTTTGTTATGGGTCAAATTAACAAAATAGTAGTAAATTAACAAAAGGCCTTTTGGTAAATATACATTTATACATAGTGGAGCTCTATAAGGAGTAGCCACATTAATAGAACAAAAGTGAAAGAAAGCATTAGAAAGTAATTCCAACATAAATGAGAGAATGGTAACAGCACGGCCTAAAGAAGGGAAAAACACGAAACAAAACAGACCTATAAAATATAGCAATCCATAATAGATAAATGAATCAAGAGTAACCGAGTGGTTGTCAGTGGAAATTTAAATGCTAGAGTAGGCAAAATACCTGTTCCAATTGTTGTGGGAATTTCCGGAGAGAGTGAATGAAAATAGATAGGGGCTTTGGCAATTTGCAACCTTCAACCAGTTGAAGTTAACAAATACCTACTTTCGCGAGAAAGATATTTTTAAGCTTACATGAAGTAGTCGAAATCAGAACGGTTGGTTGTAATTAAACTTTCGCTATTTCAGCCAGCGTAGACAGAAAACTATTTGCCGTATGGGTATCCTATCTTACACGAACGACCAGACCTTGCGCGTTGTTGTAGTATTAGTGTCACGACTTGCCTTAAGATGCCGGTACTGGCGCAGCGATGTAGGGGAGAACTCTTGAATCCAAAGACAAAGGACATGCAGCGTCAACAGCACACGTTACTATGATCTGCTCCTCCAACTTGTGATCCATGCTCTATGGAGAGAAGTGCTTTGGACTCAACTCTTTTGACGCGCAATGGAGCTCCACCTCACATTGCTCGAGGTCACTCGGCTACTTCGTAACATATTTGGAGGAAAACGCACCATTGTCCAATCGCTCCAAACAGCGTGGCAACCAAAATCATCGGATTTGAACCCATGTGATTAGGAGAGGTTTTATCAACGGGGCATCAACGCACATTGGAGGTTGGAGACGAGCGTAGTGAGAGAGACTGCCAACATTCCACCTTACATATTTCGGGCAGCTGTAGAGCAATCTCCATTACAGTTCTGGCATGTTGTCGATGCAGATTGTCATCAACCTGAGCTACGTTTGTAATTTGACACGTAAAGATGGCACGTAATTAACAAATGTTACCCGTTTATGTACATATTAAAAGCTGTTTTACGTTTGTGTGGCCATCTTCCGCAGCAGCTGTTAACATCTGTTTGTATTTGTTATCTGTCTAGAGCTGATCGCAATCTAATTAAAAAGAATTACAGCAGACGCGTTTCGCTTTTACACTCCTGGAAATGGAAAAAAGAACACATTGACACCGGTGTGTCAGACCCACCATACTTGCTCCGGACACTGCGAGAGGGCTGTACGAGCAATGATCACAAGCACGGCACAGCGGACACACCAGGAACCGCGGTGTTGGCCGTCGAATGGCGCTAGCTGCGCAGCATTTGTGCACCGCCGCCGTCAGTGTCAGCCAGTTTGCCGTGGAATACGGAGCTCCATCGCAGTCTTTAACACTGGTAGCATGCCGCGACAGCGTGGACGTGAACCGTATGTGCAGTTGACGGACTTTGAGCGAGGGCGTATAGTGAGCATGCAGGAGGCCGGATGGACGTACTCCCGAATTGCTCAACACGTGGGGCGTGAGGTCTCCACAGTACATCGATGTTGTCGCCAGTGGTCGGCGGAAGGTGCACGTGTCCGTCGACCTGGGACCAGACCGCAGCGACGCACGGATGGACGCCAAGACCGTAGGATCCTACGCAGTGCCGTAGGGGACTGCACCGGCACTTCCCAGCAAATTAGGGACACTGTCGCTCCTGGGGTATCGGCGAGGACCATTCGCAACCGTCTCCATGAAGCTGGGCTACGGTCCCGCACACCGTTAGGCCGTCTTCCGCTCACGCCCCAACATCGTGCAGCCCGCCTCCAGTGGTGTCGCGACAGGCGTGAATGGAGGGACGAATGGAGACGTGTCGTCTTCAGCGATGAGAGTCGCTTCTGCCTTGGTGCCAATGACGGTCGTATGCGTGTTTGGCGCCGTGCAGGTGAGCGCCACAATCAGGACTGCATACGACCGAGGCACACAGAGCCAACACCCGGCATCATGGTGTGGGTAGCGCTCTCCTACACTGGCCGTACACCTCTGGTGATCGTCGAGGGGACACTGAATAGTGCACGGTACATCCAAACCGTCATCGAACCCATCGTTCTACCATTCCTAGACCGGCAAGGGAACTTGCTGTTCCAACAGGACAATGCACGTCCGCATGTATCCCGTGCCACCCAACGTGCTCTAGAGGGTGTAAGTCAATTACCCTGGCCAGCAAGATCTCCGGATCTGTCCCCCATTGAGCATGTTTGGGACTGGATGAAGCGTCGTCTCACGCGGTCTGCACGTCCAGCACGAACGCTGGTCCAACTGAGGCGCCAGGTGGAAATGGCATGGCAAGCCGTTCCACAGAACTACATACAGCATCTCTACGATCGTCTCCATGGGAGAATAACATCCCGCATTGCTGCGAAAGGTGGATATACACTGTACTAGTGCCGACATTGTGCATGCTCTGTTGCCTGTGTCTATGTGCCTGTGGTTCTGTCAGTGTGATCATGTGATGTATCTGACCCCAGGAATGTGTCAATAAAGTTTCCCCTTCCTGGGACAATGAATTCACGGTGTTCTTATTTCAATTTCCAGGAGTGTATTTACAAAGCATCTTGTGTGGTATTGATGTTCCTTTTCAAAGTCTGCTCCTTCCCTTCTTGCTAGCAATGGTTAGTGTCGACAGGCTTCACTTCACATCTCCACTGGCAGTTTTTGGCATTTTACCTCATTTCCTGCGGTGCACTATATACAAAGGACTTTATTAACTGTTTTTCATTCATCACTGCCAAAGTGTTTATGCGACAACGTGAACTAAAACAAAAGAATATGCATACACACTGCTAGCAAAAATGGAAGGAGCAGGTTATGTAAAGAAACACCAATGCCACACAAGATGCTTTGTAAATAAAAGGAGAAACGCGCCTGCTGTAATTCTTTTTAATTAGACTGCAGTCAACCGAAGACAGATAACCTATAATAACAGATAAAATCTGTTTGTTTCATGGTCCTACGTTCACTCGCTTTTCATGTGGGTCGTCTCAAGTAGCTAAAGTTTACATATAACTGCCCTGTAGATCATTGGTCGATTATGTAATAATCAATAATAAGTTCCGTGGTACAAGATGTTACAGTACATAAAGACAATGACATGTCCTATATTCGGAACACTATCTCATAATTTAAAAATCTTGTTGTTGTTGTGGTCTTCAGTCCAGAGACTGGTTTGATGCAGCTCTCCATGCTACTCTATCCTGTGCAAGCTTCTTCATCTCCCAGTACCTACTGCAACCTACATCCTTTTGAATCTGTTTAGTGTATTCATCTCTTGGTCTCCCTCTACGATTTTTACTCTCCACGCTGCCCTCCAATACTAAACTAGCGATCCCTTGATGCCTGAGAATATGCCCTACCAGCCAATCCCTTCTTCTGGTCAAGTTGTGGCACAAACTTCTCTTCTCCCCAATCCTATTTAATACCTCCTCATTAGTTATGTGATGTATCCATCTAAGCTTCAGCATTCTTCTGTAGCACCACATTTAGAAAGCTTTTATTCTCTTCTTGTTCAAACTATTTATCGTCCATGTTTCACTTCCATACATGGCTACACTCGATACAAATACTTTCAGAAACGACTTCCTGACACTTAAATCAACACTCGATGTTAACAAATTTGTCTTCTTCAGAAACGCTTTCCTTGCCATTGCCAGTCAAGATTTTATATCCTCTCTACTTCGACTACTCCTATGAATCGCAAAATAGGGGAAAAATAATCCCAAATACAAACAAGGAAATAAATAAATGTGTAAAGCGTACGTCCTAGAAACAGGAAGTTTAAGTACTCTGTATCCATAAAGAATTACAAAACATCTAAAGAAAAGTAACTGATAAAGATCCAAGTTAAGAGTGGGAAAATACAGCATAATGTAGGCAATCTATGAAACTCCAACTGAAGGTCGGTAGCCGCGTGGTCTAGGGCGCTTGCCCCCCCCCCCCCCCCCTCCCCATTACCGGAGACGCGGCGACTCCTGCCCCGGGCATGGATGTTAAGGACCGATGAACTTACCATTTTGGCCCTATAAGACCTTCCCACAAATTCCAAATTCTATTGCAGATTGTCTGTTAAGATAAGGGGAGAGTGGATTCAGAAAAGAGAAATCATGCGTCGATTATGTCGTCATCATTATAGTAATAGAACAAAGAAAAGAAAATAATTTAGAAACACCTCCCTCTTTTATAGATTTTGATAAGGCGTTTGAGAGGGCAAATCGAATAAAATAGTGGCAAATGCTAGAAAATGAGGGCTATGCAACGTACCTAGTTTTGGTAAAGGCGTCTGTACAGAAATATGAATTTCATCATAGACATGGGAAGAAAACTGAGATTCCAGTAAATACAGGGCTGAGACAATGGTGTAGCTCGCCATCCACTTTTTTTTATGTAGGAGTATACCTATTGAAGACAGTTTTAAAAATGTAAATTGCTAGCACATCTAAATACTCTTCTAGTGCAGACATCAAATAATGGTTCAAGTGAATGAGACACAGAAACCCATGTATCTACTAAATAATGTGTGTGAACACTAAAATCTTAGTTAATAAAACGAAAACTATTTCTTTTAGAGGAAAGAGCCCAGTCAGATCAAAGATTGTGTTGGAAAACAACATTTTAGAACAAATATTGAATTTTAAATATGCTGGCTATAGTGTACGCTTACATAATGACAAGGACAAGCTGCATATGTGGTCCTTCCAGGAAATCTAAAAATAAAATAATAAAGTTAGGGAAGAAACGAAAATGAAATTTTATAAAGTAAAATCTGTACCCGAAATGATTTGTGGCAGCGAAGCCTGGTTTCCCACCCAAAAGCGGCTGAATAAAATACGACCGGAAGAAACGGGATTTAAAAAAAATGTACTAATGGATGCACAGTTATGGATAGGATACGAACTTATGATGTCAAGTACAGAAGCAGTTCATAATAAAATATTAAATAATAGAAGTGGACCAATCACTTAAAAGGAACCGAAAAGACATCACAAGGCAGAACTGGGTTACATACCGAAGGGAAGAAGAAATCGAGGACGATCCGAGAAACGCTGGGGATAGGCAAATCTTAAGCCGGAATGGGCAAAATCGTAGTGCAAAACAGAGGAAGAATTGTGTAATGGCCAAGGATAAAAGTGTGTGCCTATTTATGCTGACGATCCTCAATGAAGATTGTTCTTTTTATCTTTTTATGTGTTTTTTGTCAAAAAATATTTCTCTTTTTCAGGGAATGTGAAGAATATGAAGCGAACAAGCGTGTTAAGTAATTATTACTTGAATATCTTTGGCCTTGTCATTGTCTCTGATTCTCTCTTCATATGTCTTGAATGCTCATTTAACGTGTTCCTTTTGAGTGACGAACTTTAATCGTCACATAACTTAGGGAAAGCGGAAATTCTCTGCACCAAGCACGCTAAACGAAAGACATTTCTCTGCACTCTCACATATTCTGCCCTATATGGGACGGAAAACGAATTTATTTTACGTTGATAAAGATACTTGGAATGTTGAAAATTAGGTGGACTGATAAGGTAAGGAATGAGGAGATTCTACGCAGAATCGGAGAGGAAAGGAATATGTGGAAAACATAAGGAGAAGGGACAGGATGATAGGACATCTGCTATGACATGAGGGAATGACTTTCATGGTACTAGACGGAGCTGTAGAGGGCAAAAACTGTAGAGGAAGACAGAGATTGGAAATTGGAATACGTCAAGCAAATAATTGAGGACGTAGGTTGCAAGTGCTACTCTGAAATGAAGAGGTTAGCACAGGAAAGGAATTCGTGGCGGGACGCATCAAACCAGTCAGTAGACTGATGACCAAAAAAAAAAAAAAAAGGGTACTTGTATTGTAAGTTTATTTCGACGCGTCGGAAGCACTTATTTACAAGGTTAACGATATTTATAGCATCTGCTCGATAACGCTGTATTCGAAATTCTATGTTAAGATTGATTCTTCGATTAGTGCCTTAAATTTGTGTTAATAGTCATAGTGTCTTTATTTGTTACAAGCCTTTAAATAAACTACAGCAACGAAAGTGTCTTCTTTTCCTTTTTCGTGGCCCTACCCAGTTTCTTCACGTGGTCGGTATGTTTCTTCTGAATTGAATAACATCAGTGGTAGGGGCTGGTCATCACTCTTTACACTTCCCTCACGGATTTTGTATGCCGAGTCTGTCTGCACCTAGTGTTATCATATGTGAAAGTGTGCGAAAGTTTTTTGCAATGTTTGTGAATCGTGTAACTGAGACTGGGCTTGGGCACCATCTCGATATTCACTTGGTCGGATATGGGAAACAGCCTAAGAACCACATCCACTGCACTGTGGGCCAACTCGCTTCGAAACCTGGACATGATAGAAAAACGGATATAAAATCCAACAAAATAGTGTTCGTTTTAGATTATTTGGGTCGCTGATTAGGAATCTAATGTCAGAAATAATAAATTCAAAATGGTAGATCAAGTATGGCGGATGAAAAATTATAAATGAAGCGGATTCGAGTAAAAACTCGGATATAAAGTATTCTATATTTTACAGTTTTCAGTCAATATCAGAGTCACATTTGTCGCTTATATCATTATTTCTTTCAGAAGGGTCGCTGTCAGGTTGCTCACTGGAAGTGGTTCGAAAAGCAGATCTTGTACCTCAGGTGGTATCTTCTTCGATTGTCATTTTCTTGACTGTCCAGATGAATAGATCCACAGATGGAAAGCGACATGCAGCATTTCCTCACGGGAATATTTGCGTGTAAAATCTTCTCGGTAACGCCGGGTATCCGTATTTGGAGCTTCCTGCGCATCTTCAGATAACAGACCAATCGGTAACAGAGTAGCTTCGATTATGGGACATCCGTGCATCAAAACTATGTAGACTGATGTTGGCATCGGGGATCATTGCGGAATGTTCTAAGTTCGATGAAACTGGCACCGGATTTTCTAGAAATATTAATTTTTCTGAGTTATTGATGGATATGTTTTAGTTCTAGAGTTCTCTGTACAAAATTTGAATATTTCTGCAGAATTTCGTAGGGGAAAAAACAAATCAGTATTATTCGGGGAAATTATAGTTTTGTAAAATAATTATTTGCGTTTGTGAAAAAGAATTTGATCACAATCACCCCAAGAATTCTGCAGAAACTCTAATGACATTTTTTGAGCAGATAATAGTTTATGGAATAATTGCAATTATGAGGGACCGATCTCTACCGTGTGGCACTGACGCACGGTACAAAAATGATCGTACATAAAAAAGTGCCTATATGTCCCCACAGATATATTTGGACTCGTTAACTATACTATTAATGTAATAGGAGGGCTATTTACAAAAGAGAAGCCACGCAGAGGAAATTTTGTAGCCAACTATTTCGGATAAAGTCCATAAACGCCATTACACCGGTTAAAAATGCCATAAAAGTGCCTTTTGGAGTGTTATCCATCCTGTGTTATCTTAACAACTGAGGGGGATCAATGTCCTACATTAAACAGACCACACAAACAATACCTAAAACTGTGTCATTGTCCTATTCAGTGTTTACCGTCAACTGTCACGACACGTGTGACGTCGACTTGAGATTGAAATGATACCGCAGCGCTGGACACGCATGCACCAGTGTAATCTATGCAAGATTCCGCGGTACTTGAGTAGGAACACGCACCCCCCCCCCCCCCCCCCCCCTCTTCGGTCCAGAATTTGAAGCGAGTTGGTTCACTGTGCACTGGGAGGATCCGATACGGAGGCGCCGCATGTCCACATTTCCCGGCAGCGCAGCGCTAGCGCTAGCTGTTAACCGAGTGGATGTTCGTATGTTCGTTCTATTTCTGACACGTCTCACAGAACTTGTGAAAAATATCCTGTAGTCAGAGAGAAAAAATGGTTCAAATGGCTCTAAGCACTATGGGACTTAACATCTGAGGTCATCAGTCCCCTAGACTTAGAACTACTTACACCTAACTAACCTAAAGTCATAACACACACCCATGCCTGAGGCAGGGTTCGAACCTGCGACCGTAGCAGCAGCGCGGTTCCGGACTGAAGCGCCTAGAACCGCTTAGTTAAAGAGAGAGAGAGAGAGAGAGAGAGAGAGAGAGAGAGAGAGAGAGGGAGAGAGAGAGGGAGAGAGAGGGGGGGGGGGGTCAGGGGAGAGGTACGCAATAACTGTAACATTTTTTGTCATTTTCTTCAAATAGGGATAACAATATCAGTGAGAAATAGAAAAGAAACAAACGGGATGCAAAGACCATCAAATATGTGCCGTCAACAGTCGTAGGCAAATGCACTGATCATTTTTATTTCCTTGTTCATAACAACATATTCTCTGTGGACACCCCATATATCTGTGGGGATTTGAAATCTTTATTTATTCGCATTTTATGAAAGTGTTCGGCTGGTATCTAAAAATTGTGAGACAGTTTTCTGTGGACACCCCATATATCTGTGGGGATTTGAAATCTTTATTTATTCGCATTTTATGAAAGTGTTCGGCTGGTATCTCAAAATTGTGAGAAAGTTTCCTTTATTTTTGATTCCTCCTTGTGATTTCTTGTTCCTAGAGGGCTTTGACCTTGAACTTTTCGAAAACAGGAGTATAGTGGCGTAAACCCTTACACAGGAGTTACTCTCTAGTGGCGGGTAAGCCGAAGCTTGTCGAATTCAATATGCAGCTGAGTCTGGCCTGTCTTTGTAAGCCTTAAACGACCGTTCGAGGCATCTTGACAATTGGGCAGTGAACGTAGGCCTCAGTGTCCCATTAACGATTGGAGACAGTTCGCTATACTGAATCCCACTGAGAATGCAGGTTTGCTTTTGTTTCCATTATACAGTTGGCTGTACGTAGCGTAGCACAAATTATGTAGGTCACGAAGGTGGTGCAAGATTTTTATTCAGCATAACACTGTTAAAATTTGCAGCCATTTTTCTTCTGTTTCTATTTCAATATTGCTTTATCAAATATGTAAGAAACAATCCTGTCTTTTGCAACTGAATATTTTATTTATGTGTACCAAAAGAGAGCCGTGCGGCATGGCTGCGCGGTTTGAGGCGCCACGCCACCTAACGGACTGCGCTGCCTCTCCCGCCTGAGATTCGAGTCCTCCCTCGGGCACGGGTGTGTGTGTGTTGTCCTTAGCATAAGTTAGTTTAAGTAGTGTATAAGTCTAGGGACCGATGACCTCAGCAGTTTGGTCCCTTAGGAATTCACACACATTTGACCGTTTTGAACATTTCGCCTATTCATGGTAGTTACGTTCAGCGGTCTGCCATATAAAGGAAATTATATAACTACACTTATTTTGGTAGGAGATCTGTTGAGATTCTTCGCAGCTCAGTTACATTACCTGACTATTCATCGCACCCGTGGTCTATGGCAATCATTGGTGTTCTTTGTACTTCTATTCCACGTTCCTCACAATTTTCTTGGTCCCTGGGCGGAGGAAACGGCACTAGGTGACAGGCCTTGGACTGCGATAACTGCCCAGTTTGCCCCCAGTCCTCGCTTTGGGCGTCAGAGAGATTCATTTAAAAAAATGTAGCGTGTTTGACAACCTGGGTCACAGGTTCCAACCTCGCCATTCCTTAAATTTTGAATATAAACCATCAGGAATGGCGACCGGAGACTTCCGACATAACAAGTCACCCTCGCTATGCCCTCGGTCTTGTCAAAGAGGGCGGAGTTGCGGACAGAGGTTTAGGGCACTCCTGCCCCTTGGGGTGGGAAACTGCCCTTAAAGGCAGAAGAATCAGCAATAAACAACATCATGATGCAAAAGGTAATGGAAACTACTGTGTTAAAGATACATGATATGTATCCACAGGACATGCAGCGTTTGATTGAAAAAAGTAAGGTGTCATGGTGTTCTTCCCATTGGTGAAAGATTCTAGGCTAGTTCCCCATTTTGGTCTCTAGGAGGGGACTGCAAAGGGGGAGACGACATTGAGAAAAAGACTGAATAATCGATGAAAAGATAAAGTTCTATGAGTCGGGACGTGAAATGGCAGAAATTTCAACTTGTTAGGGAAGCTAGAAAATCAGAGAAGCAAAATGCTGAGACATAGTCTAAATACAGTAGAGTGGTCAGTGAAGTGAAATGGAAGGAAGACAAGGATTTCATGTTATACGAGTATAGTGTAATATCAACAGGAGCAGAAAATGGTGTAACGGGAATACGATTTGTTATCAATAGGAATGTAAGACAGACAGTAATTTACTGTGAATAGTTCAGTGATAGGGTTGTTCTCATCAGAATCGACAGCAGACCAACACCAACAACAATAGTTTGGGTATGTACGCCAAAGTCGAAAGGAGAAGTTGAAGAGATGGAGAAGCTGTATGAGGATACGGAACGGGTAATTCAGTACGTGTCATGAGGGGAGATGAAAATCTAAAAGTCATAGGGGACTGGAATGCGATACCTAGGGAAGAAGAAAAGGTTACAGGAGAACAAGGGCTTGGGACAAGGAATGAGAGAGGAGGAAGAGAATCGAAGCATCTGAGGTGTGGTGCTTCAGAATAATGTTGAAAATTAAGTGTAATGATAAGATAAGAAATAAGGAGGCTCTCCACAGAATTGGTGAGGAAAGGAATATATGGAAAACACTGACCAGAGAAGGTTCAGGCTAACAGGACATTAGTTAACACATCAGGGAATAAATTGCATGTAGAGGGTGACAACTGTAGAGGAAGACAGAGATTGCAATACATCTAGCAGATATTAGGGAACATAAATTGCAACTGCTAGTCTGAAATGTAGGGGTGGCCACAGGAGAAGGAACGGTGCAGTTCGCAAAAAGGAAAAAAAAGGGTAATACCTTATCACACTGGACATTGTCTTTATGGTCTGCTCACATGCATTGGGGCTGACTGAGGTATCATGGGAGCCGTAGAGGATGAGAATGGATAGCCCTGAATGAATTTTTCAGCGAAGTGGTTCCTGTTTCGAATTTTCCAAGCGGTTTAAAATTATGTGCCAGACCGGGACACGAAGTCTGGACCTTCCTTTTCGCTTGTGAAGCTTGTAAGCGGCGTATTGTGTGGTAAAAATGAACTACTATCGCGAGCAGTTAAGTAAAGTCCTGAACTATTAAGCTATACTATAATATGTTAATGCCCCAGAAAACAAATTGGAAATACGATCTGATCAAAAACGCTTAACGAAATGGCCAGATATTCACTCACTTACTCAATGTAGGTGCAAAGGACATTAATTTTGCATTGCTAGATGGTTCAAATGGCTCTGAGCACTATGGGACTTAACATCTGAGGTCATCAGGCCCCTAGAACTTAGAACTACTTAAACCTAACTATCCTAATTACATCACACACATCCATGCCCGAGGCAGGATTCGAACCTTCGACCGTAGCGGTCGCGCGGTTCCAGGCTGAAACGCCTAGAACTGCTCGGCCATAGCGGCTGGTCAGTGCTAGATATTCAAGGATCGAGTAATAGGTAAGGATTCATTAACGACATACCAAAAAGTGATAATGTGTATGTTTCCAGCTTACAGCCAATGTCATGCTACGATGATGATGACTGAATTCAGACTTGAGAAGAATGATTACTCAACAATTTCACTAAACCGTGTAGATCACTTATGATTTAAGAATAAAATTTCGACGTACTATTGCAAATAGGAAGCCCCTCACTATCATTTGCCTCATAAAATATCTCACTAGTACACGGCAACGCTCTGTATTGTATTCACAAATCATCAGTCTTCCAGAATAGCAACCAGAGACTTCTTTCTCCACGTGTTACACGAGCCCATGCAAATAATGGGATACTACTAAAGATTCGCAGTGGTAGCACATGATTAATTCACTTAACTGTTTGTCCTACAAGTGAACTGCAGTAACAGCTGTGAACAAGATGGCAGCATGGCAGACTCTAACACCTATTTTCGATCTATTTCGTATCTGTATCGACATTTGTATGTCAATTTGTAGTGTTGCTTATGTAGAGTGTTGTATGTGTCATAGAAATTCTTCTGCTATGTATAAACATTTAAGTTACGTGTACTTTCTGAACGATGATGTCTAAATTGTGCCTGTGGATTTAAATAACTACTGGAATGATTGTTATATAATGCACTGCAAATGGCCTGGTCTGTGGTTAGGGAACGTAGATTTGAATGTAGAAGATGTGGGAAAGGACCGCAGCTACGGAAGTAGCCTGGAGGAGTGGAAAAGGTATGGTTCGCGCTAGTGGCAACTCGTCGTTTGTGACGGGTAAGGAGTCTGGGCTGAGCAGTGGTGCGGTTAACATCTCGCCAGCTGAAGCGGATCATTGTGGCTCATATTCTTGGAGTTTTGAGGCCAGAGGAGCTTAACAGCAGTATTTATGTGCCTCAGATGCTGCATTTGGTGATACTATTACCATGGCATGGTTTTTGGCCCTTTAAAAATATAATTACGACGCCAAGAAGATCTGTAGCAGGACGACGGCAACACTACTGCCATGACTAAATCGCCGCCCGTGTTATCAACCGCTGCAAATTATGCCATCAGTGCCACCAGCCTTCCACTAAATTGTTTATATTTGGCACTCTGTAAATGGACCAGTGAAATATGGTTGATTTTAATAATAATCGTGGTGTTACTAAAAACTGTATCTTACACCCATTATTATTCCAAATCACAAAACCGGACAGGAATCCTATCCTAGTGAATTTAATTCCTAGTTTCCTAATTTTTTATGGAAAGACTTATTCGGCAGCTGTAAAAATAGTTGGGATTGCTTTCTGATGTGTTGAGTTATAGTGTTCAAAGTTCAGTTTCATAGTTTGAGAAATCCATCTGCATTCATTTTCTTAAATAATTTGCCTTACTTGAAAATCTGCCTGAAAATAGTAAAGTTCTTCGTTAAAAGAACAATAACACTGATTTGAAACGAAAAAGATTATTAAATGTCGCATTTATGTTTTATCAGTGTTCATTTCATAGGAAAGTGTTTGAACTTGAATTTAATGTTGTGTTGGCATTTGTACAGCCAACTGTATTTTGGGTAGGTTAAAAGACTGCTTATCAAAGCACATTTGTTATCTAAAGAGTTATAGTTTGTTGTGCTTTACTTAATTAGTATTTATTGACGAGAGTATTACTATTTCTCATACATACTTGTGTAGTTTTATTAATGAGCATAGTTCTTCAAGCCATTAAAGTTTAAGGGCCCCCATGTGCTAGGCTAGTTAGTCAATGAAGGAAAGCAAAGGCTCCTTCAGAGCCAGTGTAATTATATTTGCGTTCTGTTTACTTGCTTCAAACTGAGCTTAAGACAGAAATATTTACTGTGTTAGCTATTCTACTGCAAGTTGGTTAATACACAATCATAGAAGCCCTGTACTAAGCAGTATGATCATTAATAGACTCCCTGATGTAAGTCGGAATCATTTCATACTCTTCTTTGTTTAGCTATTAGTTTATGGGTGTTGGTGGTTGGTTCTATGAACTGCTGCATCCAGTTCATTTAAGGTACCTGTTGTTTGTTATCTCAATGGCCATTTTTGTCTGATTCCCAAATTAGTTGTACATTTATCTGCAAGGTTAGTTTACAGTTTTTTTAGTGAGAACAGATATAAAGAAATAGTTTAGTGTGTGAATGTTAAGGAAGGTTAGCTTAGCCTTAGCACTGGCATCTGTTTTATTATATTGCTTGACACAAGAATGCCTAATTAGGCTCGCGAACAATATTACGTAATATTACAACCTGCTATTGCGCTGGGAGAAAGTCTGTTACTAACCCATCTGCTTAGTACTGGTTATGCTCAGCTGGAGTGTTTCGGAAACGAATCCCAGTCTGATTATTGTGTTCCGATTAGATTATCTCATTGTCACAACGTTCTCAAAAATTCCTCACAGAAATTTAACGTTAGCATCGATCACAGTTTAAGGTGGTCGGTGTTATCATTACATGCATATAATTAAATTACATGAGAAAAAAAAAAAGAAAATGGCTTGGGCTGAACGAAATAATTCAGGGATGTGTAGGATATATCTCAAAACAGTGCTGAGGTTCACAAAGCCCACATGGGTTCTCAGCATAGCTAACACAAAGCAAGTTTCTCAAAAACGACGAAATTACATATTCTCAGTACACGACTTCTAGCAAAACAATGAACCATTTATAATGCAGGAGAGGATGAGAAATTTGAATCGATAACATAATGGATTAAAAAGATATTACTTGATCCTATAATCAGCTTCCACGCCGAAGTATAACAGTGCAAGTTCGGAACGCCGAGTGGTTCCTAGATAGCTGTGCGATTTATTACACTACTGGCCATTAAAATTGCTACATCAAGAATAAATGCAGATGATAAACGGGTATTAATTGGACAAATATATTATACTAGAACTGACATGTGAATACATTTTCACGCAATTTGGGTGCATAGATCCTGAGAAATCAGTACCCATAACAACCGCCTTTGGCCATAGTAACGGCCTTGATACGCCTGGGCATTGAGTCAAACAGAGCTTGGATGGCTGTCCACGCAGCTTCAACACGATACCACAGTTCATCAAGAGTAGTGACTGGCGTACTGTGACGAGCTAGTTGCTCGGGCACCATTGACCAGTCGTTTTCAATTGGTGAGAGATCTGGAGAATGTGCTGGCCAGGGCAGCAGTCGAACATTTTCTGTATCCAGAAAAGCCCGTACAGGACTTGCAACAAATGCGGTCGTGCATTATCCTGCTGAAATGTAGGGTTTCGCAGGGATCGAATTAAGGGTAGAGCCACGGGTCGTAACACATCTGAAATGTAACGTCCACTGATCAAAGTGCCGTCAATGCAAATAAGAGGTGTCCGAGACTTGTAACCAGTGACACCCCATACCATCACGCTGGGTGATACGCCAGTATGGCGATGACGAATACACGCTTCCATTGTGCGTTCACCGAGATATCGCCAAACACGGAGGCGACCATCATGTTTCTGTAAACAGAACCTCGATTCACCCGAAAAAATGACATTTTGCCATTCGTGCACCCAGGTTCGCCGTTGAGTACACCATCACAGGTGCTCCTGTCTGTGATGCAGCGTCAAGGGCAACCGCAGCTGTGGTCTCCGACCTGATAGTCCATGCTGCTGCAAACGTCGTCGAACTGTTCGCGCAGCTGATTGTTGTCTTGCGAACGTCGCCATCTGCTGACTCAGGGATCGAGACGTGGCTGAACGATCCGTTACAGTCATGCGGATAAGATGCCTGTCATCTCGACTGCTAGTGATACGAGGCCGTTGGGATCCAGCACGGCGTTCCGTATTACCCTCCTGAACTCACCGATTCCATATTCTGCTAACAGTCATAGGATCTCAACCAACGCTAGCAGCAATGTCGCGATTCGATAAACATACATTGCGATAGGCTACAATCCGACCTTTATCAAAGTCGGAAGCGCGATGGTACGAATTTCTCCTCCTTACACGAGGCATCACAACAACGTTTCACCAGGCAACGCCGGTCAACTGCTGTTTGTGTATGAGAAATCGGTTGGAAACTTTCGTCATGTCAGCACGTTGTAGGTGTCGCCACCGGCACTAACCTTGTGTGAATGCTCTGAAAAGCTAATCATTTGCATATCACAGCATCTTCTTCCTGTCGGTTGAATTTCGCGTCTGTAGCACGTCATCTTCGTGGTGTAGAAATTTTAATGGCCAGTAGTGTAGAATGCATTCTGAAATAACCTTTGCGTCGCCTATCAGGCAGCATGACAAGCAACTGGAAAGATCTCATCCATAATCATCATTGTAGAAAACCTGAACCAACTCGCATTGACACCAGACAAAGTAAAAAGCAGAATAGACTAGACTGCTTCCCAAACAGAAAACCAGAGCAGAACTGCGTAAACACATTCAAAATTATGTCACCTTGTGGTTCTGGATCCTTGAATGTTTCGCTTTGGCCGATGGTTCAGAGACCTCCAAAAATACGAAACATAACAGTGAAGAGGAAACTCAAAGAGCTTGTTTCGACTGATCTTTGCTGACCGTAGCAAAGATAAACTCGCAATATAAGAAAAGGAAAAATATTGCATCCAAAATCTGATAGATCAAATCGACCGTATCTTTAATCATCGCCTTCCCTGTTAACTGGAACGAATTTTCACTGTGGTCTGTAGGAGAGCACAAGACGATCTTTCACGTTGGTACAAAATATTCAACGATATTTATAAAATAAAAGGACTACATAATAATGACAAAACTAAAAATTAATTGAATTTTCCATCAGTGCTTGACAGAATATAATTATATGACTAAATTACATGAAGGCAGCATTCCAGTGCACCCGGTAGTGTCAGCCTTTTCTGCTCCCTCTTGCATACTAGCAAAAGATTTAGATTACATCATTAAAAAGAAAAGAAATTTTAAACTTAAGTTTAGTATGAAAAATTCTGTTGCTCTGGTTAATAATTTAAAAGATATGCAAGTATGCCAGTTTCTAGAGTGGTATCGTTTGATGTCACTAGCTTATTCATTAATGTTCCCACTGATGAGTGTATAAACATACTAACAAATCTTTTGCACAAATCAAAGTAAATGCTGTTGAATTACGTGACGTAACTTTTGATATTACAAAGTGTGTAAAACAAAAATATTTTTAGTCGAAGGACACATATTAAAGTCAGTTTGTGACATAGGTAATGAGTTCTGCTCCCAGTCCTGTCTGAAACTTTCATGGCCAGTTTTGAACAAAACTTCCTGCAGAAAGAGCCACTGAATCGCAAGTAAGGTATTGATTCAGATATGTGGACAAAGTGCTGTTTTTATGGTCTGGTACCACTGGACAGTTAGGCAAATACCACTCGCCTTCTGTTTACTTATTGTGTCCTTCAGACATCGCCGAAAGAAGAGACACCACGTGTTCATATAATTGCTATGCCTGTATGGGCAATCAACCCACAACCTTAAATATAAATGTATATTTACGTTTGACCTCCGGCAGGAATCTAAAATTTGCGAACTTGGAGAACTTGGTCAGGAAATGCGTATAGGTGTCGATAGGTGAAAAAAAAAAAAGGTTCAAATGGCTGTAAGCACTATGGGACTTAACATCTGAGGTCACCAGTCCCCTAGACTTAGAACTACTTAAACCTAACTAACGTAAAGACATCACACACATCCATGCCCGAGGCAGGATTCGAACCTGCGACGGTAGCAGCAGCATGGTTCCGGTCTCAAACGCCTAGAACCGCTCGGCCACAGCGGCCGGCAAGGCGATAGGTGAGAATAGCAGTCGGCCGGGAAGCATGCCTTGATAGTGCACGCATTTGCGACAACCGTTGTGTCTGCGTGGTGACTTGTTTACCGCAACTGCCTGGTAAGTAGGAGATCCTGGGTTCGAGTCCCAGTCCGGCACATGTTTTCACTCGTCTCGTCTGAATCCACACAAAGTCTCAGTGCAGATAGTATCATTAGTTCCTTCCCTTTCCCTTTATTTCTTCCCCGCTCCTTACAACTAACATATTACGTATCTCAGCTGCCTGATCCCTTCCGGCGTCAGTGATTCACCTCGATGGACAATGAATCGACAACCTACAGTGCGGATGTACATGTACATTCGACGTCAGTGGAAATCTAAAATTAGTGAGCGTGGAGGATATGGAAGGCGACTGCGGACAGGCGGTGAAGGTGGAAAGGTGAGTCGGCCAGGGAACTTTCCGAAATATCTCACGCGTTTGTAATAAACCCTGTGACCTGGTGGCAGAGTGATTAACACAACTGCCTAATAAGCAGGAGATCCTGGGTTCGAGTCCCAGTCTGGCATATATTTTCATTCGACGCTGCTGATTTCCCACAAAACCATATTGTCGCTGATACCACTAGTTTCTTCTCTTTCCTTTCATTTCTCCCCCTCCCCTCTTTAATTTACATACTATGAACCACAACTGCTTATCTCGCGTGGTGTATATTTTCTCGGACTTTTCGGAAAGAACGGACACCACGTATTCATGTAAGCAGTTGTTTTGACCACGTTCTCATTCGCTATTGAATGCGATTTGCGAGTAAATTTGCAACAAATATACGACTGTCTCTTAGTTTAAACACTCGTATAATGAACGTATTATTTTACGTGAAGTATTATACATTTTGGTGTAATAGAGGTTTTTATGTAGGAGTATGTGTGGTTTGATTGGGAGTCGGTTTTTAATGGCAAAATCGGGTCAGTCCCCCCAGACAGGGATACCTGACAACTCTGCACACGGCCCGCATTCACGGCTTTAAACGCCATGCCACACAATTTTAATCTTACTTGAAAGCTCAATAGATACACTTTTCACTTATTTAACTGTGTATTGTTCCATTCCTTATCGGATGATAAATGTCTGCAGTGATCAACAGCCCTGAAGAAGTGCAACATTAACCTGTAGTTCGTTAAATAGCTCATGAAAAAAAACACATAAATTTTCGTAGTTCGCTTTTTTCTATGTCAACACAAGTGGGCAATAATGATAACACTAAGTGCTGCTATCGGTGTTTTTATTGTGGTACTGCACTGTCCGAAACCCACGAATGAATTAGAGTATGCGCCAGCTCACTATGCCCTGGGACTATTTAAGCAAGAGAAAGAGCTGCGACACACCACTCTGCTGTCATTCGCGATGGAGTTCACATCCTCTTTACTTCTTCTGATCATCGCTGGATGCGGTAAGTAGGTGGGCTTTGATGTGGTATTTACGGTAAAGTACAGCATAGTTCAGAATTAACATGGCAATGGCGGTTGGTTACAACCGTTTCGTACATAGCGATACATCGATAAGAACTACAGATAATTTAAAAGGAAGTTCAATTTTTTTGCAAGTATTACTGGTGTTCTATATGACTCCCCTAGGTTATACGGACAACATCTAAGCACTAAAACATTTCACGAAACTCATTATCAAGCGCATGTGAAGTAATAGACGAAACCACTCTACAAACGAACATTCCGAGATCTGAAAGACACTCGAACGCCTTGAGTTTGGAGATTAGTAACATTTAAACCAACTTCTTACCCTCAACGAGACGACGCTATGCTCTGGCAGAGACTGATGGACTATTGTTGTTGGGCTTTGAGAAAGATCTTACGTATGCTTCCATTGCTGGACAGAATTTCAGAATTCAGAATGCGTATTTCTTATGCGCTCGTGTCGGCTACTCCCCATATGGTTCAGAATATGTGACATAAGATGGATTATCGGTTAGATGTTTTCAGTGTGGAGTCATATAAATCACCTATGAAGCATGTAAAAAATGAAACTTTCTTTTACATTATCTGTAATTCTTATCGATGTGTTGGTGTACATTAAATATTTTTGAATATCGTGAAATTCTGTTTCTATTAGCCCAGCATTACTTGATACTCGTATTCAAATACTCGGTTTCTGAAAAACATTGAGAATCAGTCAGCTCTAGTATAAGGAGAAATTACACTTCATTTTACGAGAAATATCCTCTATAATTATGACTTATATTAGGAAGAGAAAGCTCTTCATCCTCGTTAAGAAGAAACGTTCAACATCGTTTTATTGCTGTAAGGACAGTAGAGTCTATATATTATTCCGCTGGCTAATAATGCATTCAAACCTCCGTGTGAGGACTCTTCAGAAGGACGTTGTCATCAGGAAAGATGAAACTGGCATTCTACTGGTCGGAACTTGGAATGTTAGATTCCGTAAGGGTATAGGTGGGTTAGGGAATTTAAGGAGGGAAATGGATAGGTTGAAAATAGATATACTGGGAATGAGTGAAGTGCGGTGGTAGAAAGAACAGGACTTCTGGGCAAGTGCGTACAGTGATGAAAATACGAAATCAAACAGAAGTGATGCAAGACTAGGTCTAATAATGAATAAGAAATAGGAAGGCGTGTAAGCGACCATGAACAGCATAGTAAACGCATCATCGTAGCCAAGAGAGACACGAAGCCAACACTCACCACAGTAGGACCAATTTATATGTTAACTTGCTACGCAGATGATGAAGAGATTGAAAGAATGTATAATGAGATAAAAGAATTTATTCTCACAGTTAAGGGCGAAGAAAATTTAACTGTAGTCGGAAACTGACATTCGATAATAGGGAAAAGAAGAAAGGGAGAATAATTGGGGGAAGGTAGACTTTGGAAAACGAATAAAACAGGGAACCGCTTGGTAGAAATTTGTATAGAGAATAATTTTATAATCGATAACCTGATGTAGGAAGATGTATACATAGAAGAGACCTGTAGACGCTGAAAGATTTAGGATCGATTACATAATGGTAAGACAGAGATTTTGAAATCAGATTCTAAACAGTAAGATATTTCCAGAGAGGCAGATGTGGACTCTGACGCTAATTTATTGGTTATGCACTGCAGATTAAAACTGAAGAAACTGATAAAAGAGGAAACACCGGGGATGGGATTGCGTGATTACTCCTCAGTTGGTGGTTATAAAATTTTAATTTTTCAGACATGCAGTAAAAGCTTGTATCTTCATTGGATGATTCTAATGCTCTTTAACTATGGTACTGTGCTACCAAGTGCCTCTCGTATACAGAGATTGCGGGTGCAAGACAGTCCATATAAACTCCAAATGAATCTGATAAATTTTAAAGGAAACAGTGGGAGGCGGTAACAGCGTACTGTAAGCATGCTTCAGCTAGGGATATAACTACTGTCTGAGCCTGATGAGAATACTGCCTGTGACAATTACTACCAGTGAACATCTTTTATGCGGGCAGTAACTATTTTTAATTGCTTATTGTTGGTTATTTAGTGGATCTGGTTAAATGTGGGGTATCATTTTCGGTTACAACTTTATAATTTTGACTGTGATAGATTTGACATTCATTCTTTAAACAAAACAGTCGTTCATTTGATTCTACACACGTTTGACTCTACACACAAATCGAAATGATCTATGCAAATAGTCTCTCTCTAACCAGCCCGATAACTTAATTTAATACTTCCCCCCCCCCCCCCCCCACACACACACACAGATTTACTCACAGCATCCACATTCTATTGGCTACTCAAAGTGCAAATGCGAGAAACCATATAGGCTACGCAATAGCTGCAAGTTGAGAGTTCCACAAACAAAATCGAAGAACAGACCAAAGGAATTAGTTATCCAACTTATTAGTTAGTAAACCGAATTAACGTGCTTTTCTAGAGCAATTTCCGTGATCTGTGCCGTGGCTGCTCAGCTGATTCCAGCGCAAGTTGGTAGAAGCAAGCAAAGACGCGTCTCTCATCGGAAATATTACAGCAAAAGCTCTGGTTTTAACACGTCAGGAATGACTGAAGGCCTTGCTCATTCGAAATAGCCGGACGCGGTGGTCTCGCGGTCTCCGGAACTGTGCGGCTGCTACGGTCGCAGGTTCGAATCCTGCCTCGGGCATGGATGTGTCTGATGTCCTTAGGTTAGTTAGGTTTATGTAGTTCTAAGTTCTAGGGGACTGATGACCACAGCAGTTGAGTCCCATAGTGCTCAGAGCCATTTGAATCATTCGAAATAATTATGTACTGAGTATTTATCCAAATTGAGCACCAACTGAACACAAGGTCTGACCGTTCATTGCTGGGCTGGGACACAAAAATATCACAAAATTACCAAAAATTACGAGAGACTATAAAATAGTTACACCAAGAATTGCACTGATGATATCTCGGTGTGGTTAAGTATAGTGCCCATGTCTCTACTAAGTCAGTAGCCATCCTCACAAGCCACGTGGTGTGAGCAATAACCGGCAATATTCACACAAAGGAAACTACCTGGAAATTTACAAAATTTGCAGAAAACGCGCCGCTACCATTCCAGAAAATTTTTCTCAATGTTTTAACACGAAAGAACATTACAAAATCTAAATACTGTTACTACTGCTGCGCTCATTCCCTGTCTGCACGACACGTGGCGCGAACACAACACATAAAAAAACACATCAAAATACGCAAAATAATTAAGTAAAAGTTACGGCGAAACAATTCCTATCCTTAGTCTACACCACTTCCCATCCTTTTTTGCTCACAGAATGCATTCCTCTGGACACTGAGGTATCATGTGGAAAAGGGTGCCAACATGCGCACTGATGCACATCACACAGAAAATATCGTAAAATATTAATTTTTCCACACAAAATTTATACAACGAATTGAAATCATTTGCTGCTGTCTGCTACACGTTTTAATGACATAAGAGCTACTTGACTAGTACAAAGCCGTTATGACAATGAACTGGAAAAGCGCGCAGTCTGCCAAAATTAGAGCAGTTTGCTTCGTTCAGTATTTCTACATCTAGACTGCGACTAACTGCAAAGCCAAGAAACGTATTAAGTAGAATACCGCATTTTTACCACACCTTCCGACACCGCAGCCGCAGCGCCTCCTCGGCCTGTCCTCTCTCCAGTGCGTTCCCACTAACAGTCCTCCAAAGGGCCCCTGGCCGGACCCAACGTCCTTTGTTCGAATCTCTCGCTCTAGTTGGTTGAGGGCCGACCTGTGCCTTCTCTACTCTAACCAAACCGACCTATTTCCAGCAACGCGGGCCATTCCTGCTTTGAGCCTCGCTAGTTTTTGCATTGATAAGCCTACTGCCCTATTACGTATCTTTGGAGCTAAATACACCATTCTAGTTCTTATTTCTTTCACACGTCTTTACTCTCTCACACATTGTACGAGGGTCATGGAAAGGATCAGGAAGTGTGACGCTTACGGAAATCAAACACTGGTTTGTTCCATTCCTATGTCCAAGAGTTGGGGTACGCAAATAAAAATAATAAAAATAAATACTGATGTTATGTTAATAGTTATTTCTAATTAAGTAGATAATTCATTGTCTATCTGCAACTGTAATTCATCTTGCTCACAGTGAATTTCGTCAAAGAAGCGTACAACTAATACCGCTTCAGGATCGGAATCAGTTGAAAGAACCAGAAATAGCTAAGGCAAGTTTTAACTGAAACAGGAGAAAGCTATACAATAGAAGACGAATGAGAAGTTTTGTGAGATGAAATAGTGAAGGCAGCATAAGGTCGAATAGATAAAAAGACATGATCTAGTAAGAATCCTTGAATAACACAGAAAACATTGAAATTAATTGACGGACGGAAAAAATATAAAATGCATCAAATGTAGCAGGCGAGAGGGTTACGGATATCTAAAAGTGAAACTGAAAGGAAGTGCGAAATGGCTAAGCAGGAATAGTCAGTTGACAAATAGAAGGCTGTAGAAGAGTAGTGAGGAATGATGTCCAGTTTAGGTATGTAACAATTGATAATTATTCTAATATTTTTGTTCAATTGATGGTCGCGTTTGTCTTAATAATGATCACCCGTTTCTTTCGAATTTCGAAAATTTTCCGGATCTGTTAAAACGAAAAAGCTAACTATTTTTTTTTAGAGATTTGAAGGTGTTCAATCTTTGAATGAAACCGGTCATTATTTTTAATAAAAATTGCACAATACATCGCAATAAAAATATTAGCAATGAGAGAAAGATATATGCCGCCTACAGGAAAATTAAAAAGACCTGGAGTATAGAGAAACAACTGTATGCATATCAAGAACTCGGATGGCAAGACAATGCTAAGCAAAGAAGGGAAGTCTGAAAGATGGAAGGAATGTATAGAAGAGTTATACAAGGGAAATGAACTTGACGGCAATATTGAAGAAAGGGAACAGGAAGTAAATGAATATGAGATGGGAGGAACGACACTGCTAGAAATTTTGACGTATTAGGGAAAAACCTCGATGGAAACAAAGTCCCTAGAACAACTTGTACAGAAACTGAACTCCAGTAGAAAGGTATGAAAAGGAAGCAATAGCTGAGAAAGTTGTAGCCTTCCAATGATGTTATACAGTCTGTACATTGGCCAAGCTGTAAAGAAAACCAAAGAAGTATTCTGATAAGAATTGAAGTTTAAGAAGAAGAAGTAGAAACTTTGAGGTTTGCCGATGACTTCGTAATTCTATCAAAGACGTCAAAGGTACTGGAGGAACCGTTGAATGGAATGGATAGTGTCTTGAAAAGGGGTTATAAGATCAGCCCCAACAAAACTAAAACAAGGGTAATGCAGATGAATTAATCAGGAGATTAAAAGTAAAATATAATTTTTGTTACTAGGGGAAGAAAATAACTTGAGTATTGCCGGAACAGCGAGAAACGCTTTCGAAAAAAAAAAGAAATTTGTTAATATCCAATTTAAATTTAAGTGTTAGAAGTCTTAGTTCAGACAAGAAGAGGACAGACGCTTTTGGAATGTAGTCATATAGGATAATGCTGAAAATTAGATGAATAGATCGAATAATGAGTGAAGAGGTAATAAATCGAACTGAAGAAAAAAGAAATGTATGGTACAACTTGACTAAAAAGTGGGATGTGTTGATGGGAAACACCCTGTTGTATTAAGGAATAGTCGATTTGGTAATGGAGTGAAGTGTGGAGAGCAAAAAATTTGATAAGGAAACTTAAGCACAAATGCAGTAAGCAGGTTCAGACGGGTGTAGGTTGGAGTAGTTATTCAGAAAAAAAAGACTTGCCCAGGTCAGACTGGCATGGAGAGACGCATCAAACCAGTCTTCAGATTGAAGACCACGGCAACAACATAGATTCAAGAGAGCTAGGTAAGGATGAAATACGAGTATTTCGTGTAGTACATTGTTGAGTTGCAGAACCATCTTCCAGTTCGGTTAAAATATTCTGAAGCGTCCGGGAGAAGAATCTCGCCAGAGTGTATCTGCTCTGTGGAAGCCTTCTATGAAACATTAATTTATAAAGAAGAAAGTTACTGGGGAGCGTATCGACATAGGGACGCGAGACGTACAAGATCGTTAATGACAGGCTGTATACAAATGAGAGACTCGTATTAATTAACTAAAATATCTAACTAAGGTCTACCACTATTATTTCCACCTACTAAGCATTTTTTGTTAGTGACATATTTGTTGATGTTTCCAAAAATATGGTCTTCAGGCATCATCCATGCACCCATCCATCATCAACTGGAGTTCAATTTGAATTTAATCTATGAATTGTCAGCTAATGTGTTTAGAGGACACAGCCAATGAATTTCGAATCAACTGTATTCTATGAATTACTCTTAACGTACTTAGATTAAATGCACAGCAAACGAAACATTTAAAGTCACACCGACGATCGAGGGAAAGCTATAACACACGACGTCTCCATTTGTGATTTTGCCCGTCCTGAGAGCTAACAAAAACAATGAAACAGATTTGAACAATTCTGTATTTTGAAGGATACTGACTAAACAGCTGTTTTAGCCATTTAAATTAAATTTCATTCTCAGAGAGAAACTAATATTCTGATAAATCTTTCCTTTCAGGAGTCATCAATGCTGCAGATAACAAGGTGGGTACTCACTATTTGCAGTATTTCACTGTAATATATGCAGCTTAGGAAAGCCTTCTTCAGTCTACTGCTAAGAGTTTCCGTACTGTAATATTTTCATTTAGGAAACAAATAATTATCACTTGCCTCGTTTTTATTTTGTTTCTGCCTTTATATGGTACAGGATGCTTTTCTACATGTTTTCAAGATATTTCATTTTTCTTCATTTTTTATGTACTACTGTTTATTAGAAAATTTATGACAAACTTCCTCGAGCTTTAAAATATTTGTACAATATAAAACTTAGATTTGTTTAGAATCCTTGTTCTGGCTACCCATAAAGATGCACACCTTTTTCGAAATAATGTTGCGGTAATCAGAGGAGCATTTAAAGGCAGAACAAGTATTATCCAAAAAAGTTGCATTGAAGTCTGCCTGTCTACTCAGGGCATCATTACTGTTTGTTACCTCTTTGACATACATCTCCAACTTAGAAATTACAGGTTCACAAGACGAGTGAACAGGCACAGGTAAACATAGAGGGCCGTGACAATCACGAGAACTGGAAATTTTCTAGTCAGTGAAGTTAGACACGAAGCAACGAACCACCATGGTATGCAAAGATATGAAGAGGGTGAAAGAAATTTATGGTACATCATAAGAAATTATTCTGTATATTAAAACACATGAAAATTTAATTATGGTGGGGGTCTCGAATTCGATAGCAGGAAAAGGAAGGGAAGGGAAATAGCAGGAGAAAGTGTTCTTGGTTGAGGGGGGGGGGGGGTGGGGGGAGAAGTGAAAGGGAAGGAAACATGTTAAAATTTTACACAGGACACAGTTTAACCACTTCTGACACTTGGTTTAAGAATCAGGACAGAAGAGACACCAGATGGTTTCAAATACTTTTTGTGTAGGAAGGCCAGATATCAAACTACAAAATATTTACAGATGTACACGAGAACTCTAACCGTATTTTTTGGTTATGAATGCAGATTAAAATTGAAGAAATCACACATATGTATGAAATTAAGAAGACGAGACCTGGGTACGTTGAAATAACCAGACACTGCCGACAGCTTCAGAAAGAGCTGTAGGCAACGACTGACTAAAACAGAGGAAGCGGATAAAAAAGAAATAAAATGGAAAATGAATGGGTAGCTTCGAGAGGTGAAACAGTGAACGCAGAAGTGAAAGAACTGGGTTAAGAGGCAACCCCAGCGAAAAGTCTTAGATAACGCACAAGATGTGAAATGAAACTGATGAAGCCGGCCGGTGTGGCCGAGCGGTTCTAGGCACTTCAGTCTAGAACCGCGTGACCGCTACGGTCGCAGGTTCGAATCCTGCCTCGGCATGGATGTGTGTGATGTTCTTAGGTTAGTTAGGTTTAAGTAGTTCTAAGTTCTAGGGGACTGATGTTCTCGGATGTTAAGTCCCATAATGCTCAGAGCCATTTGAACCATTTTTTTGAAACTGATGAAATGAGAAAATACAAAAGTGCAGGAAAAAAATAGGCGAAAGATAGGCAGAAAGTGAAACTCTGAGATGAAAGGAATCAGGGAGCAGACATACGAAACTAAAAAGTATGCATGACTATAGGAAATATAGGTGTCGCTTCTAGAAGAATAAAAGAAACTTTTGGACAAAAGGGAAGCAACTGCGTCAACGTTAAGAGTTAGTGTAGTATATCACAGAAGAGGTATATTAGGAAAAGAAACATAATGACAATGTTATGAATCAGAGATTCGATTTTAAGACGAAAATTTGAAAGATTAGTAAAAGAGCGATTAGTAAAAGTCTAATAAGTCTCTTCAGAATTATTTAGATTTTTGGGGGAACCAACAATGGCGAAACTGTTCCATCTGGTATACACGATATATGTACTATGTGATCAAAAGTATCCGAACACCTGGCTGAAAATGACTTACAGCTACATGGCGCCCTCCATCGGTAATGCTAGAGTTCACTAAGGTGTTGGCCCAACCTTAGCCTTGAAGACAGCTTCCAGTCTTGCAGGGATACGTTCAACCAAGTGCTGGATGGTTTCTTGGGGAATGGCAGCCCATTATTCACGGAGTGGTTCACTGAGGAGAGGTATCGACGTCGGTCGGTGAGGCCCGGCACGAAGTCGGCGTTCCAAAATATCCCAAAGGTGTTCTATAGGGTTCAGGTCAGGACTCTGTGCAGGCCAGTCCATTACAGGGATGGTATTGTCATTTCACCATTCCGCCACAGGCAGTGCGTTATGAACAGGTGCTCGCTCGTGATGAAAGATGCAATTTACCATCCCCGAATTGCTCTTCAACAGTGGGAAGCAAGGAGGGGTTTAAAACATGAATGTAGGCCTCTGCTGTGATAGTGTCACGCAAAACAACAAGGGGTGCAAGCCCCCTCCACTAAAAACGCGACCGCACCATAACACCACCGCCTCCGAATTTTACTGTTGGCACTACACACGCTGACATGTGACGTTCACCGGGCATTCACCATACCCGCACCCTGCCATCGGATCGCCACATTGTGTACAGTGATTCGTCACTCTACACAATGTTTTTCCACTGTTCAACCGTCCAACGTTTACGCTCCTTGCACCAAGCGAGGCGTCGTTTGGCATTTACCGGTGTGATGTGTGGCTTATGAGCAGCTGCTCGACCATGAATTCCAAGTTTTCTCACCTTCCGCCTAACTGTCATAGTACTTGCTGTGGATGCTGATGCAGTTTGGAATTCTTGTGTGCTGGTCTGGATAGATGTATGCCTATTACACATTACGACCTTCTTCAACTGTCGGCGGTCTCTGTCAGTCAACAGATGAGGTCGGTCTGTATGCTTTTGTGCTGTACGTGTCCCTTCACGTTTCCACTTCACTATCACATCGGAAACAGTGGACCTAAGGATGTTTAGGAGTGTGGAAATCTCGCGTACAGACGTATGACACAAGTGACACCCAATCAGCTGACCACATTAGAAGTTCTGCGGAGCGCCCCATTCTGCTCTCTCACGATGTCCAATGACTACTGAGGTGGCTGACATGGAGTACCTGGCAGTAGGTGGCAGCACAATGCACCTAATATGAAAAACGTACGTTTTTGGGGTGTCCGGATACTTTTGATCATATAGTGTATCAGACTGATAGAAGACGTCAAGATGTCAAGAAAAATGTAAGAATCTTAATACCAAACAAGGTAATAAACTTTCAAAACTGTGTACTAGTCATTTAGGGTTCCAGTTATTCCATACATCTATTGTTCTCCAACTTGAACATAATTATCCAAGTATAAAGATGAATGTTAAAAATTAACCATTATTACGACAGCGTTGTTTGGGATTGTGTGCTGTAGTGCGAAGAGCTATTCACAAAGAGTATTTTCTTCTACAAGATTAACTGGCATATGAAAACCAAAAATCTGACTCAACGAATCTTAGCTGCAGTATTTCGTTTGGATTGTTTTGCTGTTTTCTTATCTAAAGTGTAGAACCGATGGAAGGCATACACTACATTTATGTTAATATATTTCCATGCACTAGTATATCCGTAGGTCGTTCGCCCTAACTTCTATTCTCTCAGGTTATAGTCTCAAAATCTGTCTTAAAAACAATTAACTTTACACTTCTTCTACTCATTTCGTGAATGCACAGCAGTCTAAGGAGAAAGAACTCCCTGATTATTATCGGATCTACAAACATAGAACATTCAATATATCTGATGTAAAAAGAATATTAATTACCTTCTTCAGACGGTTGACGTTTAACTTTCTTTGTGCAGGTGGATTCGTGCCTCCTGAAATGTCAAACAACCTTTAGATGGATACTGTCCCACGAGAAAACAACTACTACAGGTAATGACAATGAAACTGGTACTTTTTAATAATTAAAGTACGAGGGTTGGAACTTAAATAATGGCAATTATTTATTCATAACCGATACAAAACAGTTACATGTTTGCATCTTTTACTGTCGTTCAAAGTAGTCACCAGCGTTATGTAGAACTCGTTGCCAGCAATGTGGAAGGCGTAGTGTACCGTTAGCAGAGCCTGTTCTGTTGATGGTGTGAATGGAGCGATTTTAGTGCCTGTCCAATCTCTGGAACTGTTCTGAAGCGAATGCCACGAAGTGGTTTCTTCGTCTTCGGAATCAAATCAGAGTCACAAGGATTTAAGTCCGGGGTGTATGGTGGATGGTACAGTACTTCCCAGTCCCATCGACCGAACAGAGCAGCCACAGGTTGCGCTGTATGCGCCCGCGTATTGTCTTGCAAAATGAATGATGGGTTGCGCAGAAAGTGTCGCCGGTTCTTTCGCAGAGCTGTCGCAGGTGATGCTACAACAACGAAGAGTAATACGACTTAAGTCCTTGTGACTCTGATTTGATTCCGAAGATGAAGGAACCACTTCGTGGCATTCGCTTTAGAACTGTTCCAGAGATTCGACAGGCAGTAGACCGCTCCATTCGCACCAATAACAGAACAGGCTCTACTAATGGTATACTACACCTTCCACATCTTTGCAACGGGTACTACACAAAGCTGGTGGCTACTTTGCAGGACAGTAACAGGTGCAAACATGTAACTCTTTTGTATCGGTTGTGAACAAATAGTTGCCACTATTTAAGTTCCAACCCTCGTTGAACAAGGCGAGGACACATGAATCCAGTGTTCCTGCTAATTGTGGTGATGATAACATTAATTTTGTAATTGATTTAGTGTTTATGTAAAAAATAGATAGAATATCGGAGATCTTGGAAGGAGGGAAGGTTGAAGCTTAACTTCTTGTCCGCATCGTTGTAATTATAGATGATGGACGAGTCAAGAATTCTGTGTGTGTTTATTAAGGTATTTATATTTCCATTCGCCTGAAGTGCTGTACAGAAGATAGAGAAAACCCAAGTCGGGATGTACAAGTCCTTCAAAAATAAGATCGGAGCATCCAAAACCGAATTAAAAGATTCTCCGATGTATTACCGTGTTTTGCAAGGTTTTCTCAACAGGGTAAAGTTGCCTGTCAAGAGAGGTAGTAAGACTGGTGTAATGAGACCGATGACGAAGACTCAATAATTGGTGAAAGTTAATATGAGCCTTGATTTATGCAGTTCTATTGGAAAGTGTCCACTCAGTGAAAAGATGGATAGGATAACTATATGTAGTGATAACCGTATCATAGCCGAAAACCAATTTGTAAAAGTAATAAACAGTGTAGAATATTACACCATTTTCGTTCATAACGTAAAATTAGAAACATTTTATGATAGGACAAAGTGGCATGGTGATCCCAAGCCTAACGAGAAAAGATGAAAAACTGCTGACTCTAATAGTTCGGTTTGTACGGATAAATCCCCCACATAAGAATGGGAGATGTGGACAAATAACTGAACACCGAGAAACAAATTACTTATCTTCCTTAATTTAATGGTTGATATAATGCGAAAGAAATAAAGGAAAACTTTTCTGTGTCTAGACGGGTAATAAAGGATAGAATTAAATGTCTACTCGCTATCGCATATGAAGATATCACACGCCAAATGATATCAAACCTGTCCGCATCTTATAAATAGTTGACTTTTCTAGTTCTTAAAAGTTTCACAGGAATTCATATCATATTCTGTGTTGTGAGTCATTTTTTGGCGACTGGATTGTTTAGAATTGCGTTGAAAACTCGCGGCAACTACTATCTAGCAGTAGCAGGAATAGAGAAGGATTCATACTGAACACTATGACACTGTTTCCTACGTTATCAATTTACTGAAACTAAGTTTTTGCACATTAGTGTACGTAACATAGCTGCGACATGAAGTCACGAAGGAGACATAAGATCATTTTGACAAATATGTGAAGTCTGCAAACTGCTGAATAATCATTGACTGGAGTTGAGCTGCAATCTGCTTACGTCGTTACTACTACCACATGTACCGTTTGTATCTATGAGCAACACGTTGTTCCAAGGTATCTGATGATGGCAATGTCCAAAACACCTAGTACTGGAGTAATAAACGTAACTTGTGTCCAGTCAATGACATTTTCCTCAGCGACCCATACAGCATTTTGCAGATGCACATCCTTGTGTATGTTCTTTACTAATGAAAGATTTTTTCTAGTGAATCATTATTAGTGAGTCTCTAAAGATTCTGCAAATCACGTACAACAACGTAATCATTAACTCCTCTGATTTTTCAGCGACGACGACTACTGAGGAAACAGACGACGCTATCAGAATAACTAATCCTAGGGCCCAAGCCAACAGCAGCAAAGAACCAGTGAAAAGTATCAATTTTCAACTTTTCTGTGGAGGATTCTGCAACGAAATGTATGGCCAGAAGGTAAGTGTTGATGTTTAAAGTGCGACATTTCTACCATTGAAGGTCTAAAAGTCATTGGATGTAGATGTTTTGCATTTACATGCCACTAAAGAAATTACTTTGTTGATAACAGGAGGCACAATATTGTACTTGGAAAATATATCTTTTCTGTTACATCAGTTCCGCTCTGCTCGCGAACACTAACCTTATACAGATCTGTCGATTAGAGGAATCACTGTGTGTGTGTGTTAGAGAAAGACAGAGAGAGAGAGAGAGAGAGAGAGAGAGAGAGAGAGAGAGAGAGAGTTTGTGTGTGTGTGTGTGTGTGTGTGTGTGTGTGTGTGTGTTATGTGTTAGAGAAAGACAGAGAGAGCGAGAGCGAGAGAGAGAGAGAGAGAGAGAGAGAGAGAGAGAGAGTGTGTGTGTGTGTGTGTGTGTGTGTGTTACAGAAAGACAGAGAGAGAGAGAGCGAGAGCGAGAGAGAGAGAGAGAGAGAGAGAGAGAGACAGCGATGTAGACGATGAAAGAATCATTTTTGCTTAAAATTACCTGATACATTCTTAGCTGTCTTCTTATATACTTGCTCGTCGATTTTTTTTTACCGAAAGGCCAATGTGAACTATTTTTTGGTAAAAACTTTCATTTCCATTTAAAGGGTCGTCGACAGAGTATTTGACAACTGACGAGAAAGGATTCAGTTGTGCCTATGTTCAGGTGTTGATCTTCTTCAGAGGATCCAGGTGAAATATGAGCCAGCATCATCAAACACTGTCATACATTTTGTTTTTCCATCACGACTTCGAAGTCTGTGTCACAGAAAGCTGGACTTCACATGGTGCTCTCACAACACACAGGACGGTTGGAATAAAAGACAGAGGTGAGGTGCTGTTTCTTATTGACAAAAGTGTGGAGGACATCGCAACAAATGGAAACTGGAAGAGTTTGCAGCATTGTCGAGCGTTTGCAAACAGGTTCCTGAAGGCAATGACTTGTACATTTAATATCATATTTCACAGGGACGGGGTATCAGATGTCTAGGTGTTCCTTTTCGAAGAGATCAAAAGCACTGATTCCTTACATTGCAGCCATCCCACGCGATCACTGTTTTGGTGCTGGCCATACCTGAAAGATGTTTCTCCCTTCAAGAATGTCTCCATCTTGAACAATTCCGAAGTTATCTCGAGACGACAGGTGGGTGAATTATCGCACAATCAGCCTAACAGTTCACGCATACAATTTGCAGACAGAATAACATACAGAAGAATGGGAAAGAGAACAGATGATCTGTTAGTTGACGATCATTTTGGCTTAAGGAAATATAAAGGCACCAGAGAGGCAATTCTGACTTTGTGTTTGATAATGGAAACAAGACTGAAGGAAACTCAAGACACGTTCATATGACTTGTCGATCTGGAAAAGTGTTTGCCAATGTAAAATGGTGCAAGGTGTTCTAAATTATGAGAAAAACAGGGGTAAGCTATAGGGAGAGACGTGTAATATACAATATGTACAAGAACCAAGAGGGAACAATAAGAGTAGAAGGCTAAGAACGTACTGCTTGGAATAAAAAGGGTGTAAGACAGGGATGTAGTCTTTCGAACCCTACTTTTCAATCTGTACATAGATGCAGTTAGGAAACTAAAAGAAAGGTTCAGGACTGGAATTAAAAATCAATGTGAAAAGATATCAGTGATAAGACTTGTTGACGACGTTACTACCCTCAGTGAAAAAGAATTGAGCGATGAACAGTCTAATGAGTACAAAATGTGGATGGTCGGCAAATCGAAGAAAGAAGTAAGTAATGAGAAGTAGCAGAAATGAGAACAGAGAGAAACTTAACGTCATAGATGAAATTAGGGTATTCTGCTACCTAGGCAGCAAAATAACACATGACGAACGGAGCAAGGATAACATAAAAAGCAGACCAGCACTGGCAAATATGGCATTCCTCGTCAAGAAAAGTCTAGTAGGATTAAACATAGGCCATAATTTGAGGAAGAAATTTCTCACAATGTGCGTATGGAGCACAGCATTCTATGGTAGTGAGACATGGACTGTGGGAAAATCAGCATTTGTGATGTGGTGTTACAGCAGAATTTTGAAACGTGGGTGTACTGACAAGGTGAAGAATGAGGAGGTTCTCCTGTGAATCGGCTAGGAAAGGAAGATATGGAAAGCCCTGAAAAGATGGAGAGGATGGTAACAATTGTGTTAAGACATCAGGGAATAACTTATATGGTACTAGAAGGGGCTGTAGGGGATAAAAACTGTAGAGAAAAGAGAGCCTGGAATACATTCAGAAAATAACTGAGGACCTATGTTGCGCATGCTACTCTGAGATGAAGAGGTTGACACAGGAGAGGAATTCGTAGCGGGCCGCATCAAACCAGTCAGAAGACTCACGACTCAAAAAAAAGTGAGCCCTTAATGAGAAATGCCTGACTCATACGAATTAAATTGCAACACCAGGAAGGATAAAAAAAATCTAAATTTTACTCGTTGTCCGTGTACAGTTTAATTGGGAGAGCACACGATTGAATTGGTAGACGATTTAGGTGCAGAAAATTGCCACCTGTAACAGCAACAACGGCTCTAACACAATTGGGCATCAAATCAAAGTAAACTTCGATGACGGATTCCATGCTGCTTTTGCTGTGCGGAAGAGTTCATCAATGACAGTGGAATGGCTGTGGCTGGCAAGTGATGGCATGCTACTGTCTGGATAACGGATAATCAGATCTTTCCAGTGGGTGAGAAACAGAAGAACGTGCTGCATGTGGTTTTTTCAAAAAGTGTACTGTCGTCTTGAATTCAGCGTTGTACTCTGAGGACAACATTCTAGATTGCTTGACTTAGAGCATCTCTTTCTTGTTGTGGGCATCAGTGTCCACGAAGCGACTTGGACTGTCCGTCTTCGTTCTGTATACATTAGACTTCCTCCCAATATACAAACATCTAACGGAGTTAGAAGCTGGCAGCCAAACTGTAATACCAGGATCTGTGCACTGATTAGGAAAAATACTTTTGTGATGATGCCTCTCGCAGACGACAGGCAGTAGAGAGGTACTGTTGAACAAGGTTGATGAGTGCATTCTACACTCCTGGAAATTGAAATAAGAACACCGTGAATTCATTGTCCCAGGAAGGGGAAACTTTATTGACACATTCCTGGGGTCAGATACATCACATGATCACACTGACAGAACCACAGGCACATAGACACAGGCAACAGAGCATGCACAATGTCGGCACTAGTACAGTGTATATCCACCTTTCGCAGCAATGCAGGCTGCTATTCTCCCATGGAGACGATCGTAGAGATGCTGGATGTAGTCCTGTGGAACGGCTTGCCATGCCATTTCCAACTGGCGCCTCAGTTGGACCAGCGTTCGTGCTGGACGTGCAGACCGCGTGAGACGACGCTTCATCCAGTCCAGAACATGCTCAATGGGGGACAGATCCGGAGATCTTGCTGGCCAGGGTAGTTGACTTACACCTTCTAGAGCACCTTGGGTGGCACGGGATACATGCGGACGTGCATTGTCCTGTTGGAACAGCAAGTTCCCTTGCCGGTCTAGGAATGGTAGAACGATGGGTTCGATGACGGTTTGGATATACCGTGCACTATTCAGTGTCCCCTCGACGATCACCAGAGGTGTACGGCCAGTGTAGGAGATCGCTCCCCACACCATGATGCCGGGTGTTGGCCCTGTGTGCCTCGGTCGTATGCAGTCCTGATTGTGGCGCTCACCTGCACGGCGCCAAACACGCATACGACCATCATTGGCACCAAGGCAGAAGCGACTCTCATTGCTGAAGACGACACGTCTCCATTCGTCCCTCCATTCACGCCTGTCGCGTCACCACTGGAGGTGGGCTGCACGATGTTGGGGCGTGAGCGGAAGACGGCCTAACGGTTTGCGGGACCGTATCCCAGCTTCATGGAGACGGTTGCGAATGGTCCTCGCCGATACCCCAGGAGCAACAGTGTCCCTAATTTGCTGGGAAGTGGCGGTGCGGTCCCCTACGGCACTGCGTAGGATCCTACGGTCATGGCGACAACATCGATGTACTGTGGAGACCTCATGCCCCACGTGTTGAGCAATTCGGCGGTACGTCCAGCCGGCCTCCCGCATACCCACTATACGCCCTCGCTCAAAGTCCGTCAACTGCACATACGGTTCACGTCCACGCTGTCGCGGCATGCTACCAGTGTTAAAGACTGCGATGGAGCTCCGTATGCCACGGCAAACTGGCTGACACTGACGGCGGCGGTGCACAAATGCTGCGCAGCTAGAGCCATTCGACGGCCAACACCGCGGTTCCTGGTGTGTCCGCTGTGCCGTGCGTGTGATCATTGCTTGTACAGCCCTCTCGCACTGTCCGGAGCAAGTATGGTGGGTCTGACACACCGGTGTCAATGTGTTCTTCTTTCCATTTCCAGGAGTGTAAAATCAAAGAAGCGTCTCCGACAACGGGAAATAGATACAGTCACAAAATATTTGAAACTGTCGCCTTACAAAGGATCAGTTTTCAGTGACATTTCAATATAAAAATGTATTCAACATGGCGAAAGAAATGAGAGCTTTTTTTCAGATAATGCATTTTCAATAAACTGCAAATAATTTTGTTTCATCTATCGTTCATTCCAAATACCAACGGAAAATGTAATAATATACGTGAAATGCGTCGTATCTTGGAAACCATTCGTTACGAGGCATATATTCATAGGACCTTTCTCCCAATACAATTTTTGTCACTTGCACTGAATATCGATCTCTGATGAAACTGTATACGTACATGACGCAATTCACAATTAAGTGCCTGGCAGAGGGTTCATCGTACCATATTTAACTACTTCTCTGAAGTTACACTCTCGAAGGGCCCGCGGGAAACATGAACACTTAAATTTTTCCATGCGATTTCTGATTTCTCTGTCTATTAGCGATCTCTGATTTCTCTTATTTCATTATGATGATCGTTTCTCCCTATGTATGATGGCGCCAATAAAACATTTTCATTCTCAGAGGAGAAATTTTCGATTGAAATTTCGTGAGAAGTTCCTTCCACATCGAAAAACGCTTTGTCTTAATTACTGTACCCCTAATTCGTGTATCATATCCCGTATTTCACGGTAATACAAAACCAGTTGTCCTTATTTGAACTTTTTCTATGTTATCCTTCAGTTCTACGTGATGCGGATCTCACACCGCACAGCAATATTGCAGGAGAGGGCGGACAAACGTAGTGTAGGCAATGTCTTTAGTAGACCTGTTACATTTTAAAAGTGTTCTCCCAATAAATAGCAGAACTCCCACAACATTATCTACGTGATCGTTCCAATTTAAGTTATTCGTAATCGTAATCCCTATGTATACAGTCGAGTTTACAGCCTTTACATTTTTGCGGTTTATCGTTTCACTGAAATTTAGCGGGTTCATTTTAGTGCTCATGTGAAAAACTTTACACTTCTCATGATTTAAGAGTCAATTTCCACTTTTTGCACCGTACAGATGTCTTGTCTAATCCATTTTGCAATTCGTTTTTATCATCAGATGACTTGACATGACGGTAAATGACAGTATTATCTGCGAACAATCTAAGAGGTCCGTTCATATTGTCTCCTAAACCATTTATGTAGATCAGGAACAGCAGAGGGGCCTAAACGCCTCCTTGGGGAACGCCAGTTATTACTTCTGTTTTATTCTATGACTTTCCATCAGTTATTATGAAATGTGACCTTTCTCACCGGAAATCACGAATCCATTCACACAACTGAGACAATACTCCAAAGGCACGCAGTTCGATTAGAAGTCGCTTTTGAGGAACGATGTCATGTGTTTCACAAGGACGATATTTTCTTAATCCGTGTTGGCTATTTGTCTAAATCGTTTTCTTCATAATTTTCCTCTACTACTACTGCAAACATCTCTGGAATGTAGTGTGACTTGCAAAAGCTTTCAGGATGATAAAAGTTCGTCTCTCTGTTCATTGGATGTTCCTTTTCTATACTTTGTGTTCCTTATTTTCGCAGGCGGACTCGACCCACTCATTCATTCCGGGAGGCCCACTCGTCCCGCCGTTCTTTGCGCCAGGACAGGCCGCGGCAGGGGCCCAAGGGGCGGCGGCTGGAGACGCGGTGTCCTCGCGTGGGGGGCGCGTCCAGCGACAAGCTCGCTGAAGCGCCACAGCCGGCCGAGCTGTACTGTGCGCTCACATGCATTTTCACTGTAGATGAACTCCTGCTCGATCTAAGACAAATCACAGATGTTTGTAACTGACACTGATCAGAAATAAATTTGGTTTTGTTTGGTACCTTAATCGTCGTATCTGTGTGACCAGATTAATACCTTTTGAATTAACACAAATAAAGGCAATGAGCGTCCTGTCCATGGTCTTTATTGTTAATCTGTATATTCAATGGAGAGAGAGAGAGAGAGAGAGAGAGAGAGAGAGAGAGAGAGAGAGAGAGGTGCGCGGAAGTAGTAAACACAATGGACGTAAAATTAGTCAGCGCCGAGAGACATCACACAAACACCCGGTATAACACCGCCTGCAGCCCTTGGTGAAGGCATACATTCGACTAGGAAGAGAGTCCATAGGTATCTTCATGTATCCTATATCCAACTAAAGCGTCTTTTTTTGGTTGTTTCGATGAAGGAGACCAGACAGCGAGGTCATCGATCTCATCGGATTAAGGAAGAACAGGGAAGGAAGTCGGCCGTGCCCTTTGAAAGGAACCATCCAGGCATTTCTCTGGAGCGATTTAGGGAAATCACGGAAAACCTAAATCAGGATGGCCGGACGCAGGATTGAACCGTCGTCCTCACGAATACGAGTCCAGTGTCAAACCACTGCGCCACCTCGCTCGGTTAAAGCGTCTTAACGATAATCACATCCCGTGAAGCTACCAGATTGCAGTGATGATGATTTCACGTTTCACCTGCTATTCAGAATAATCTCAGACATTTTATATGAGACTAGCAGAGAAACCAGGCATTGATTAGCTATTTATTTATAGCTTGCCTTGGGCTTAACGTTTGTGGCGTCACATTTCCTGAACTATGTGTCGTACAACGACATAATTTTGTAGGTACATTCAGTGGCATATTTAAATACTTCCCGCAAAAGGCTTCGGGAATGAAGTTGGTGACAACGAAGTAATAAACTTAAACGTCATGCATAACGTGGCAGTTTTTCACATATCTTACTGTTTATGAGGTCGTATCTCTTGACCTACGTATGGTACAATGACATAATTTTGCAGTTACATTCAGTGTTATATGTGCATACTGTCTGCAAAATGTGTCGCGAGTACAGTTAACAATAAAGAAGTATTAAATTTAAATGTCATTCCTCATGAGGTACTTTTTGGCTGTATAAACAACGGAAAACTAGTAAGCTGTAAAGTGTTTTTTCCCTTCATTATTTTGTAGGGCTTGTCAGCGATGAAAAAGTTTTGAAGGTTTGAAATTACATGTAAAGTTTGTTGTAAGTCGTTAAGTGATCTTATTCTCAAATATTGGGTGAATAAAGTCTGGGAATTCACGCATAGAAGGTACGCTTCTGTTTCACACCTACCGCCACCAACCTCTTTGATAGGTAGGTAGTTCCTAACCTCCCCCCCCCCCCCCCTCCTCGCCTCTCCCGAAGCAAATGTTGCCTGACGGTAAGGTGTATGTGACCAAATTTGACTGAAACAGGTCCATAGTTTGGAAGGAGATGCGGAACATACATACTCACCAGCAAGCACACATACGTACGTTCATTTTTTATAACATGTGTCGATCGAGACCAGAAGATTTAGGGGGCCAGTCGAGGTGCAGTAGGGTAGGGTGCCTGAGTGTTCATTCAACCAGAAACACATGTGTGCATACTTGAAGACGGCATCGCACACAGCATACTGGTAATGAAGATGTGGAATAAGCGACAACACTTTTTCACCGAGAATGTTGGAATGAAGATCCCACTTCGTTTTTACGAAAACCCCAATGTATGGGGGCAGCTCATTGTACGAGAAACGCCCAGAAAACATCACAGTCTGCGACCGGAGGTACACTCTCCATAGATTAGCGCCTGATCTTAAACAAGGCAAAATCGCGTCAGGCGACGCTACTAGCATCCTGTTAGCTACTGTGCAGGTTTTGCGATTTTTCTCCCGTTTATCGCAACAGCACATAAATATGCTAGTCTTCTGTGGCCTTTCGTGAGGTACTCAAGTCCAAATGTCCCTTGTATGCAGTGTTCTTTGCGTTCGTCACTGGCTGAGGCCACGGTTCACTGACAGCACCAATTTATATTCTGTAGGAAACTGATCGTCATTGTCAATGCGTGCCGCACATCTGTCTTCCCCGTCATGATCTCTCTACGACCACTAATCTTTCTCCTGGTTACGTTACTACGATCGGTACGTCATTCATTATACAAACGTCGGATGGTCCGCTTCGATACACTAACAAACTGGGCAATTTCATTCGTAATATCGTCGTGGACACGTCCAAATATGAGAACACCTTTCTACCATTCGGTCTGATCTCAATGTCGACCCACCTTACTGTCTTGATTCTATACAAACGACTGATTCATGCACTTCACTTCACTGCCATGTCTTACTTAGTAACGGGGGTCACATGACAGCCTGGCAGTGTAGCGGGCGCGTATGCAGTGACCACTACTGTGTGAGGGCGTATTCTCTGTGTTTATGTCAGGAAGCATTAGACTCCTACCTGAGACAGCCTGGGATCGCGTGATGCTTGAGTGACGGGTGTCGGATAGACATGAGTGTGAACATAGCCATTCTTTATTATTGCATTAGGTCTAAATAGTAATTTTTTCAAACCTTTGATCCGGGCACTGCTTGGCGTAGTTTCGTAATATTCCAGTGTCGGTATGGCAGAGGTGAAGAGCGTACTCGACGTTGCTAACACGACGGGCACTGAGTCGACAGCGATAGTCACAGCTCCGTGTGCGGCCGACAGCAGTGTCCTTGTGTCTCAGAGATGTGGAAGGTGACGGTGCTATCCCGAGTCAAACCCTTGACCACGGGCTGGAGAGTTGTGTGTGGCGGCAGGTGGATCCTGGCAGGAAGAAGCCAGGTGGTCGACCTATCATGCCTCGGACCATGAGGCGGCAGCAGGCTGCTAGGCAGGCAGTCTCACAAAGGCGGCAGTGGAATTTAGGTGGCATCAGAAGTACACAGTCGTCTTGCCCAGCGAAGCCCAGTTGTAGCGATATTCGCCTCAGCAACTGCTGGATTAGCATGCTGGATTAGCATGGCTGGATGCCGACAGAAGGGGTCCGGATCGATTCCCGACCAGGTCGGTGATTTTCTCCACTCGGGAACTGTGTGCTGGAGACAGTTTTAGAGACTATGACTGCGTCAGTAGGAAGTTTTTGGTCTCGCACTGGGACCTGCAACACTGTAAGCAAAATAACTCCCCCCTGCCGTGACGTTAACCCGCTTGACTGGCCAGTGGTTTAAATACATCTATCTGGAGCTGACCATTTTGAAGACGCACCTCGGCCGCAGTCCTATGTGTCGATGAAACCTCTGACTAGCACAGAATCTTTCTGGAGGAGTGGGCTGCGTCTTGGATGGTCGTTGCCTTGCGGAAGAGGACCGGTGTGCAAGTGGCTGCTTCTTCTGGTGTGCTGCAGGTGAGTGCCCAGAATACAGAATTGGGCACTGGCTGAAGTCTACGCTGCTAAATTCCCTTACTCTACGCAAAATCTGGACCACCAGGCTCCTATCTGAGAAGCGTCTGAAATGATAACACTAATATCTTACACAGTTGTCCATCTTGAGTCCATAGCAAACACTAATGGATAGCTGTCGCCTCATGGGTGTTTCCTCTACGCTCAGATCGCTGTCTCTCAAACACATGCTTTCTTTGCGATTGCTTAGATGAGTGGTAACATTTGTCTACCCGAGTTCGATTCCCGGCCGGGTTCGAGATTTCTCCGTTCTTGGACTGGGTTTTTCGTTATCATCATTATCATTATTATCATCATCATCAGCGACACGTAAGTCGCCCAATGGGACGTAACTTGAAATAAGACTTTCAACACGGTGGCCGAACTTCCCCGGATGGGACCTCCCGGCTATCACTGCCACACATAGGTCCTCAATTGCGCTTTTCTCCCTCAACTCTCATTTTTTATTCCGGTTAGCAGCCGTGTTGTTTCACCTTGTGGTAAGGGACTGGGTATCAGGGAAGCACACTATCAGTGTAACCTCGCTAGTCTTCCTACTTCTCTATTAACTCTTTTCTATTAGTTCATTGGGACTGGCGATCTAAAATCTCCCTAAAAATGGATCACATGCTAAAACTCGAATCTCACGTGTTCTGATGATATGTTGACTAGGATGATGAAAGTCATTGGGTAGCGATGTGCACACATACAGATGGCAGTAGTATCGGACAAGCAAGGTATACATACAGAGGCAATGCATTCGCGTAGCTGTCATTTGTACTCAGGTGATTCATGTAAAAGGGAGTCCGACGTGATTATGGCCGCGCGACGGGAATTAACAGAATTGAATTCAGAATGGCAGTTGCAGATAGACGCTTGAGACATTCCAATTCGGAAATCGTTGGGGAACTCAGTACTCCGAAATCCACAGTGTCACGAGTGTGCCGAGAATACCAAATTTCAGGCATTACCACACTTTAGTCAACACGTGTCCAACTGCCTCCACTTAACTACCGAGAGCAGGGATATTTCCGTAGGACAAGTAATACTGCGTGAAATAACTGCATAAATCAATGTGGCACGTACGACGTACGTATGCCTTACGACAGTGCGGCGAAATCTGGCGTTAACGGGCTACGGCAGCAGAGTACCTTTGTAGCAGCGCCTCACCTGTGCTCATGGCCATATCGGTTGGAAGCTAGACGACTGGAAAACCGTGACCTGTTCAGATGAGCCCTAGTTTCAGTTGTAAGAGCTGGTGGTAGGCTTCGAGTCAGACGAGGACCCTACGAAACCACGGATCCAAGTTGCTAACAAGGCAGTGTGCAAGCTGGTGGTGGCTCCATAATGTTCTGGGGTCCTCTTTATATGGAATGGGTTGGGTCCTCTGATCCCACTGAATCGATCATTGACTGGAAATGGTTATTCGTCTACCTTAAGACCATTTGCAGCCATTCTAGACTTCCAGTTCCCAAACAACGACGGGATTTTTGTGGATGACAGTGCGCCATGTCACTGGCCCACAGCTGTTCGCGATTGGTTTGAGGAACATTCTGGGTAGTCGGACCAAATGATTTGTCCACCCAGATCGCACTATGTGAATTCCATAGAACACTTATGGGAGGTCAGTTCCCGCACGAAATCGTGTACCGGCAACATTTTCATAGTTATGGAGCATGGCTCAGTATTTCTGCAGGGGACTTCCAACGAATTGTTGAGTCCATGCCACTTTGAGTTGCTGCACTACACCGAGCAAAAGAAGGTCAGACACGATATCAGGAGGTATTCCACGACTTTTGTCACTTCGGTGTATACACCACATACCTCTAATAACTAATAAGGAAAAGCCAAATAAAAATTCTCATGTACATCGTTAACTCACGCCTCGCATTAATCTACACAAATAAATATCATCCACTCTCTGATGCTCGTACTAAAAATCAAGCACTTTTAAACTCTGAGAATTCATTTACGTTTATCTACTCTGTTGTCTTGTCACTATGACACGGCAAATAAGGAAAACTATCTACAAAATCTAGTAGATTAAAACTGAAGAAACTGCCTAAAGATGGGAATTTAAGGAGATGGGACCTGGATAAACTGAAAGAACCAGTGGTTGTACAGAGTTTCAGGGAGAGCATAAGGGAACAATTGACAGCAATGGGGGAAAAAAATACAGTAGAGGAAGAATGGGTAGCTTTGAGGCATGAAGTAGTGAAGGCAGCAGAGGATCAAGTAGGTAAAACGGCGAGGGCTAGTAGAAATCCTTGGGTAACAGAAGAAGTATTGAATTTAATTGATGAAAGGAGAAAATATAAAACTGCAGTGAATGAAGCAGGCAAAAAGGAACACAAACGTCTGAAAAATGAGATCGACAGAAAGTGCAAAATGGCTAAGCAGGGATGGCTGGAGGACAAATGTAAGGATGTAGAGGCTTATCTCACTAGGGGTAAGATAGATACTGCCTACAGGAAAATTAAAGAGACCTTTGGAGAAAATGGAACCACTTGTATGAATATCAGGAGCTCAGATGGAAACCCAGTTATAACCACAGAAGGGAAAGCAGAAAGGTGGAATGGGTATATAGGGGGTGTATACAGGGGCAATGTACTTGAGGACAATATTATGGAAATGGAAGAGGATGTAGATGAAGATGAAATGGGAGATACGATACTGCGTGAAGAGTTTGACAGAGCACTGAAAGACCTGAGTCGAAACAAGGCCCCTGGAGTAGACAACATTCCATTAGAACTACTGACGGCCTTGGGAGAGCCAGTCCTGACAAAACTCTACCATCTGGTGAGCAAGATGTATGAAACAGGCGAAATACCCTCAGACTTCAAGAAGAATATAATAATTCCAATCCCAAAGAAAGCAGGTGTTGACAGATGTGAAAATTACCGAACCATCAGTTTAATAAGCCACAGCTGCAAAATAATAAAGTGAATTCTTTACAGACGAATGGAAAAAACTAGTAGAAGCCGACCTCGGGGAAGATCAGTTGGGATTCCGTTGAAATACAGGAACACGTGAGGCAATACTGACCTTACGACTTATCTTAGATGCTGGATTAAGGAAAGGCAAACCTACGTTTCTAGCATTTGTAGACTTAGAGAAAGCTTTTGAAAATGTTGACTGGAATACTCTCTTTCAAATTCTAGTGGCAGGGGTAAAATACAGGGAGCGAAAGGCTACTTACAATTTGTACAGAAACCAGATGGCAGTTATAAGAGTCGAGGGACATGAAAGAGAAGCAGTGGTTGGGAAGGGAGTAAGACAGGGTTGTAGTCTCTCCCCGATGTTATTCAATCTGTATATTGAGCAAGCAGTAAAGGAAACAAAAGAAAAATTCGGAGTAGGTATTAAAATCCATGGTGAAGAAATAAAAACTTTGAGGTTTGTCGATGATATTGTAATTCTGTCAGAGACAGTAAAGGACTTGGAAGAGCAATTGAATGGAATGGACAGTGCCTTGTGAGGGGTATATAAGATGAAAATCAACAAAAGCAAAACGAGGATAATGGAATGTAGTCGAATTAAGTCGGGTGATGCTGAGGGAATTAGATTAGGAAACGAGACACTTAAAGTAGTAAAGGAGTTTTGCTATTTGGGGAGCAAAAGAACTGATGATGGTCGAAGTAGAGAGGATATAAAATGTAGACTGGCAATGGCAAGGAAAGCGTTTCTGAAGAAGAGAAATTTCTTAACATCGAGTATAGATTTAGGTGTCAGGAAGTCATTTGTGAAAGTATTTGTATGGAGTGTAGCCATGTATGGAAGTGAAACATGGACGATAAATAGTTTAGACAAGAAGAGAATAGAATCTTTCGAAATGTGGTGCTACAGAAGAATGCTGTAGATTAGATGGGTAGATCACATAACTAATGAGGAAGTATTGAATAGGATTGGGGAGAAGAGAAGCTTTTGGCACAACTTGACCAGAAGAAGGGATCGGTTGGTAGGACATGTTCTGTTCTGAGGCATCAAGGGATCACCAGTTTAGTATTGGAGGGCAGTGTGGAGGGTAAAAATCGTAGAGGGAGACCAAGAGATGAATACACAAAGCAGATTAAGAAGGATGTAGGTTGCAGTAGGTACTGGGAGATGAAGAAGCTTGCACAGGATAGAGTAGCTTGGAGAGCTGCATCAAACCAGTCTCAGGACTGAAGACCACAACAACAACAACATCTACAAAATAAGGGAGTCAATAATTGCATTTCTATGGTTGCATTCTCTTGAGCGTGTAGAACACCATTGTTCTTTGGCATAAAGAATCCATTACATCTTCGTGACAAAACTTTCATCCTCATAATACTTCAGTACTGCACATAATACTTCATCTTCCACTTTCATATCTCTGACTCATCATCATAACAGCATCTCCGTATAAGAAATTCTCAGTTCATATTAATACTCACAGTTACCTCTCACCCTCAGAGACTAGTCCAATGGCCCCGCGATACTTCCTCGGTCACAACTGCATTTCAGCTACAATTCTGTGCCCTTAGTATACCCCTGATAATTGATAATATTTCTCAGTACTGAGTCATTCTCCTGTGATATCAAATATCTAGGCGAATTTTGCTGCTGACGTGCTCACTGTATCCCGAGGGACCAGGATCGGTTAAATTGACACCGTCAGGGCTAAAGACTTGTCTCACATTGACTGGGTGGCCCCCGCGTATGCTACTTTTAGTCACTGTCTCATGATGCAAAGACAGGAAATACTGTGTCCATTACTATTGCGACTCTTAAGCCATATTCTACTTTATCAGCACTGTAACGTTGTTTACATCTATCTTATCGTCTAGAAGGTAAGTAAAGGGAGGTTCAAAAAGAGCGCCGGTTTTGAAACGGTTGGTAAATTTTTATTTGTCGATTGTTGACATTGTTTTGATTAGTTTCTATTTCCGAGAACAATACGGTTTTTGACTTGGTTTGAATTTCTCGCATTCGGTATCTAACGATGGAGCAGTTTTGTGCACAAAATGTGACAATCGCAAAAACGATTTTTCAGAAGGGAGAAAGTTATGCAACAACTGTCAGGTGACTTCGCGTGATTCTAAAGCGTAATGAGGCACCGAACAGCTCAACAGTTCGCAGAATTACGAAAACGTTCTTTGAGACGGGTGCAACAGTGAACCTTAAAAAGTCCTTGACGTCGTCCTTTGCCCGAAATGAGAAAAACATTACGGTAATTCGTGACAGTGTGGCTGTTAGCTGAATGAAATCAATTCGTCACCGTTCCCAACAATTGGGCTTAAGCCGTTCTTAGACACATCTCCATAAACACCCGTATAAAAGTTAGTTGACGCAGCAGCAGGAAGTGACGGATTATCAGAAGAGACAACAGGTTATTCTGAGAGGTCGACAGAAGGACGGCAGTTTCGCAAACAAAATCATCTTCAGTGATGAAGCACAGTTCCACTTAAATGGTTTTGTGAAAAGGCAGAACTGCCACATCTGGGTGTCTGAAAATCCTTGCATTACCCAATAAAGGGAATGGACATGGAAGAGCCGTGATGTCAGCAGGATCGTGCCACTTGCCATACTTCCCGCGAAACATTCCAGTTGCTCCATGAGCGGTTCTCGGATCGTCTTATTTCGCGCAGTGCTGGTCATCAGTGGACACTAAGATCATAAGACTTAACTCCTTGTGACATTTTCCTTTGGGGTCGTCTTAGGTCGATGGAGTATGCCAATAAACCCCGAAACATCCATGACTTGAAGGAGGAAATTCGACGAATTGTCAGCGAAATGGATGTGGAAACTTGTCGTGTAGTCATAGTGAATTTCATGGACAGAGTTCGTGCATGCCAAAGAAGTAGAGGTGGTTATATGCCGCACATTTTTCGTAAATGAAATGGGAAGGTTAGATGAACATGTTTATAAATTTTGTCTGCGTTTTTTGTAGAAATAAACTTCTCGGTTTGATTTATCAAAATCTGCGCTCTCTTTGAACCACACTGTAATATTCACTAACTATCGCCCTGGTGGTCGTCAATACGAGATTATTCTCTTTTCTGGTACAGATTTTACTAAATATCCAAAAACACCATGCTACAAGATAACCATGTTTGATTATTCACATTGCAGCAGCACACATTCCATTTAATAGAAACGACATCTAAAAGTACCTTTAATCTATTACCTAAACACATACTAAAATTATACCAATTAATAACTCTACTTTGATAAATTCCTATTTACAAAAACATTATCTATCCCATTCCTGAGCCATGCGACTTGGTGTGCGGAACGGAATGTATTCGTAAATTGCGTGGGGGCGCATATTACAGGAATTAACGGTTCGGCCTTTGGGCCTTTACCAGATAGTGCCGCAGTATCTACACTGACGGAAAAAAGAATCCCAACACCACGACGGAGTTTTGCGACATAAAAGAAAATGGTTAGGCGTGTTTCTACATCTGAAGGATTATGTCTGTTCAAATTTGGCGCTATTCGCATGAGAGTGGCGCTAGTGGCACCACTTTTTTTTCTTCTTTTGATCAGTCTTAAGACTGGTTTGATGCGGTCCGTCACGAATTCCTCCCCTAGTCACCCCAGAGTAGCATTTGCTCGCTACGTCCTCAATCATTTGCTGTATGTGTTCGAATCTCCGTCTTCCTCTACAGTTTTTGCCTTCTACAGCTCCTTCTAGTACCACGGAAGTCATTCCCTCATGTCTTAACTTAACGAATGTTTTATCATACTGTTCCTTCTCCTTGTCAGTGTTTTCCACATATTCCCTTCCTCTCGGATTCTGCGCACAACCTCCTTACTCCCCACATTATTCCACCTAATTTTCAACAATATTCTGTAGCACCACACCTAATATGCTTCGATTCTCTTCTATTCCGGTTTTCCTACAGTCCATGTTTCACTGTCATACAATGTTGTGCTCCAAACCTACATTCTCAGAAAGTTTATCCTCACATTAAGGCTTACGTTTCGTACTAGTAGACTTCTTTAAGCCAGGAATCCTCTTTTGCCATTGCTAGTCGGCTTTTGATGTCCTCCTTGCTCAGTCCGTCATTGGTTATTTTACTTCCTATTTACTTCGTAACCATCAATAGTGATGTAAGGTTCCTCGCTGTTCTCATTTCTGTTACTTCACGTTACTTTCGTCTTTCTTCGATTTACTCTCAATCCACATTGTGTACTTATTAGATTGTTCATTCCATTTAGCACATCATGTAATTCTTCTTCTCTTTCAATTAGGAAAGTAATGTCATCACGAATCATATCATTGATATCCTTTCGTCTTGAATTTTAATTCCACTCCTAAACCTTTCTTTTATTTCTATCATTGCTTCTTCAATGAACAGACTGAACAGTAGAGGCGAAAGATTACATCCCTGTCTTATGCACTTTTTAATACGAGCACTTCGTTCTTGGTTGTCCACTCTTATTATTCCCTCTTGGCTCTTGTACGTATTGTATATTACCCATCCCTCACTATAGATTACTCTTATTTCCCTCAGAATTTCGAACGTTTTGCACCATTTTACATTGTCGAATGCTATTTTGAGGTCGAAAAATCCTATCAACGTGTCTTGATTTTCCTTTAGTCTTGCTTCCATTATCAACCGCAAGGACAGAATTGCCTCTTTGGTGCCTCTACCTTTTCTAAAGCCAAAGTGATCGTCAACTGGCACATTCTCAATTTTCTTTTCCATTGTTCAGTACATTATCCTTGTCAGCAAGTTGGACGCATGAGCTGTTCAGCTGATTGTGCGATAATTCTTGCAGTTGTCAGCTCTTGCAGTCTTGAGAAATGAGTGGGTGATTTTTTCCGAAAGTCAGATGGAGTGTCGCCAGACTCATACGTTCCACACACCAAAGTGAATAGTCGTTTCGTTGCCACTTTCCCCAAATATGGAATCTTCCCTATCCATTCTAACTTATTTTCTCTTACGTCCTCCAAAGCCCTTTTAAATTCTGATTCTAATACTGGATTCTAATACCTCTTCTAAATCAACTCCTGTTTCTTCTTCTATCAGACAAATCTTCCCCCTCATAGAGGCCTTCAATGTACTCTTTCCACCTATCTGCCCTCTCCTCTGCATTTCGCAGTGGAATTCTCCTTTGCACTCTTAATGATATAGTTTTTGAGTTGTATTGCGATTTTATGCCGTCCTTGTGCAGCGCTATCCATATAGTTGTGTAATTAGGACCAGTTCTTGTGACTAATTACGTAATTAGGATCGATCTTTGCGTCAGTTTTCCAAACAAAATAAATAAAGTACGCTAACCTCTCCTTCCTCTCCCACACCTAGTCACTTTCCATGTGTTAGGGGTGCACTTGGGCTTTCTGTCCAGGAGCATCAGGGTTCGATTCCTGAAAAGTGGCACCTCCATTTTTAATTTACCGTCATTTCCAAGCGCCTTTGGTTGTTTAATTGTGTTAGCGGGTGCACTTGGGCTTTCCACCAAGGAGGACCAGGGTTAGAGTCCCAGAAAGGGTACTGTCAATTTTTAATTTACCGCCAATACCCGGATGAGGGGTAGGGAGGGATGTCAGTACAGCCCTGGCACTAAAAAATTCCAGCCAAAATTGATAATTCCCTCCAAAATTGGAAGTATCCGCCAAAATTCTAAATTCCCAGCAACTAGGTAGGTTGAGGAGAGGGATGGTGGTGGGGGAGGGGGATGAGAAGGCTGGGGCACATGTGCAGCTGGTCGGTGGTGGGGTTGGGCGGGGGTGAGGTTAATTAATTGATCAATTTAATTAATTTGCATATTAATTTCATATCAAAATTGCGCTACAAATCCCATTATAGTACCATTCTTGTTGTTATTGTACAGGAAGGCTTTTTGCTTGAACTACACGGCATGTTTTATACTTTACTCTACGTACTTTTTTTCTGAAACGTAATTTGTATTGAATTTTACAGTGCGTACAAGCACTTGATTCATTGGTTTTTCCATACCAAATAATAAACCTGTAAGCTTCATTCGACCGTAGTAAGAGCTTTTTTTCTTGTTCATTTTTTTATAAGGTCGCTGCACAATAAATTTCTAGCTTCCTTGAATGAATATACTGGTCGGTTTTTAGTGCAGTAAGTAGCGTATAATTGTTACTGTAATGATACTGATCTCAGCCAACGCCCAGGACCGAATTCCGGCTTCTGATCATCGCAGCAAACTACATGCCTACACAGCACCCCACCAGAAGCAGGCACACGCAGCCGCATTCTGTGTTCCTCGCCATCACACGAACTCAGGACGCCGCAGGTGGGAGTCGATCGCCTCTTGACATACTGGTACACGACAAACGGCCCCCACCACACTGTAGAAGTCACTGCACACCCGCCCTGATGGCAGAAGCCTATGAAGATTTTCTAACATTCTGCGTGGTGTCTGTTCTATATCATGTCTCCCTACCACTTTCGCGCAACGACACCCTGAGTGCGTTTTTTAGGGAATTAACTAGTTTGAACCTGGGACCTGTTGCTAGTAAGGAGACGCCAGACCACACATGACATGTAGAATTCAGAAGAGTTCAGTGAGACTAGCGATGATATAACCAAGTACGTAATGATTTCAGCGTCAGCTCCACTGCACTCCCTGTAAAAGAATCTTAATACTAACTAAATGTAGTGGAAGGGGTTCAAAGATTTCCTATTTTTAGTTAGCTGGTAAAATAACGTCGAAAAAGCAGTTAAGTTTACCATTGGAAATTTTATTCTACTCATAAAACATTGTTTATAAATTGCACTATTGATAAAAGGAAATGTTTTAATACAGGATGGTAAAAACCAACTGCGTTCAACAAAAATGTGAACGAATATTCCCTGAATGGGTTTCCAAGTTCTACAATGGATCGAAGGATGACCTATGCCATATCACATCTATAATCTAGGTTTAAATTAAGTTTCACAAAAGAGAAAACTATCAAAATGGTCTACAGTGACCCTCAGTTATCTTTAATTACTTATATAACTTGTCGAAAATTACAGTGGTTGATATGGTTTCTCAATAACTATATCACACAAAAATCATCGCGTTTCACACTTTTACTTCAAGTGGCAAATGTGGACACCATGAGCTTTAATTAACGATCGACACTAGTACTACCTTACAACTGGTGTTATTATACTGAGCAAAAATTTCGCGATACCACTTGAAACTGGCGACGAAACACTACCCTTTACCTACAAGCTGGCGTGAAAAAGGCTGGGGTGTAATGTACTATCTTTATACTTTTTGGTGGAAAAGTCATTCAACTGATGAGATGCTGGTGTTGGACAGAAGGCAGTTAAAAATGTAGTACCTGCAAGCATACAGGATCTGTTTACTAAAAATCACCCTACAGCCCAAGTAATCGAAGCCAATACACGCTATCACAGGTGATGGAAAGATGTGTCAGTTATACTGTAATTACACTTCGAAATGGTCATGAAACAACCAGCACTCATAATGAATGGGCCATAATGCAGCACATATACTGGGGAAAAATGTCGTCCTAAAAGAAGGCATAGTGGGTGGTAATTGAAGGTATGTTCTCCTTGATGTACTATCACAAACTGCCGAAAATCGAGGCCCTCTTCCCTCACTCCCTCAATCCACCTACAGTGCAGAAGAATGGAGCGAGGGTGCTACTCCACCAACAGCCTCATGGCACGTGATGGCCATACCAACACAAAAGCACGTATTGTTAACTAAACAGTAGGAGATACAAGAACGGCTGTCCTGAATGCATCTTGTTCGTCTAAGGTATGGTGGCACAGCGACCCCTAATGGTTAGGGGGCACACCTGCGGTGATGACCTGACACAGACTAGGTTGCTCCCCAACACCTCCAGTAGCCTCTCATTCTGCGATGGGAAACAATTTCGTTTAACGTCCAGAACTCTTTCTTACAATCTGTTAAAAGTATTTCTTTGAATGACAGTAGCCATTGGGAACAACAATGAAATTCCAGAGAACGGTCTCGTAAGGAAATCGCCCGCCATTCTGCACTGGACTATTTCACATCACCTCGACGCGTTTAATAAAGCAACTATTAAAAAAAACGGACTGTAATAAATGTCTTCTTTGCATGTAAAAGACAAAGCCCATTTTCATATAGTTTTATGAGCAAAACTGGTATAGTCATTTTACGTTCGACAGCACTTGCATCTAATTATTTTGTGACGTACAGCGAAGTGTACCGCCACCAATGACAAATGACCAGTAGAGACAAACCCACCCTGCGTAAAATCAGGAAAAAACCTTCGACTATTTTAATGAGAAAACTACCGATCACCGCAGAATGTCTTCGTTATTTCTAAATTAAATTTATCATGAGAGTCACTTTGAATGTCGAATAATTATATTTTTTCTATTGTAGGTTTACACTCACCAGGTAGGTCAAATGGGAATCTGCAGAGAGAATACGCCGTTCTTTTTGACGAACACTATTGATAAATGACAGCTGAAGCTGACCACAGAGGGATTCTACAGCCCACGACATACATTTCGCATAAGGACCGTGCTATTAAGAACGCGATCGTCGCGACTACGTTACCATCACCCGGCATAAAAAGCGCTCTTGAGTCTACAGGTACGCAAACGAGCTGCTAATAGTGTTACGCCTTCTGGTAGAAATGCTGTCCGTGATTTGGAATCAAGTCTATCCATTCAACCACTTACTTGCGTTGGATACCGTAGAGACATCTTTTAATGAATACAGCCAGGGGCGAATAATATTTGTGGCACTCTCATATCTCGAAATGAGTCACCTTTTTCGAACCTATCTGCTAAGGAACCCGTACGGCAGACACTACATCGCTGTTTTTTAGACAGTCCCTATGCATATTGTAACTGCACCTAACTCTATGCCCCCACCATCTAGGCAGCTTTGTGTGATCGCCCCAATTTAAGTCATACCATCAACTATTCCATCACTGTGACAGATGCATTTAAATGTAGAGGTCATCAATCACCTTCCGACAGCAGTTTGGAAACTCTCCACAACGCCGCCAAATTCTTACAGTTTCCTTACGTTGTAACTGTCTTTTATTTAAAATCATCCAGTGTGTGTGGTGTGTTATGGTAGTAGCACTAGCAACATGATTTATACCATGCAATATTTAGTTTTCTGCGAGAAGCAATGGATCAGAACGTGATAATGTCAGTTTAGAACCTGACACAGACCTCCAAGTCGTCGCGGGAAAAAACAAACATTTATGGCAGTGTACAAAGAGTGTTACAGTAGAAAAACCAATGTTTCAGACAACGACATAGGGTCACAGGGAGCGTGGCTTATTGTATAGTTTGTGGGATATGGTCACCCTCCTACAGTACAGGCGATGCAACTTTACGCTGGTCTGAGCAATGGATCAATACATGGATATTTACAAGTAATAGGATCGGTAAAGGATCGATGCAGGCACAGAGATAATTCGTAATTTTGCTCTGCTGGATGGTACAGAATAAAAACAAAAATTACTCACCATGAAAAGTGATTCTCATGACCATTTTTATTTCGAAATAACGAGGACATTCTGTGGTGATCGGTAGTTTTCACATCAAAATAGTCGAAGTTTTTTTTTTTTTTTTTTACTGATTTAACGCAGGGTGGGTTTGTCTCTGCTGATCTTTTGTGGCGGTACACTTCGCTGGACGTCACAAAATAATTAGATGCGGGAGCAGTCGAACGTAAAATAACTATATCCATTTTGCTCATAAAACTAAATAAAAATGGACTTCGTCTATTTCCATTGAAAGAAGACATTTATTACAGTACCTTTTTTTTAACAGTTGCTTTATTATAGGTGTCTAGGTGATGTGAAATAGTCCAGTGGAAAATGGCGGGCAATTTCCTTATGAGACGTGGCTCTCCCACCGTCGCAGCTGTACTGTTCTCCAGAATTTCGTTCTGATTCCAAAGGGCTCCTGTCATTCAAAGAAATACATTTAACTGATTGCAAGAAAGAGTTGTTGACGTTAAATAAGAGTGTTTTCCATCACACAAAGAGAGGCTATTGGAGGTGTTGAGGACCTGGCTAGTCTGTGTCAGGTCGTCGCTGTAGGTACATCAGGGGTGGCTATGTCTCTATAATTTAGACGAACAAGATGTATTCGGGACAGCCGTTCTTTTATCTCATATTGTTTAGTTAACTATACCTGCTTTTGTGTCGGTGAAGGACCATCGTCTCAAGGCAGGCAGTCACCATCACATGCCGTGGGGCTGCCGGCGGAGTAGCTCCATCGCTCTGTCCATCCGCCCTGTAGGTGGAAGGAGGGAATGAGGGGAGAGGGCCTCGGTTTTCGGCAGTTTGTGATTGTACATAGTGAAGAACGCACGTTCAAATACCACACACTTTGCAGTCTTTTAGGATGACGATTTTCCCCAGTACGTGTGTTGCTTTATGACCGATTGATTTTGAGTACTGGTTTTTTATTGACCATTTCGAAGTGTAATTATAACTGTGACACATTTTTCCATCAGCTGTGATAGCGTGTACTGGCTTGAATTACCTTGGCTGTTTCGTGATACTTAGTAGACGTGTGTAGCGAACAATGACGTTAAACGACAGATACTGTAAGTTTGCAGGTAATACATTTTTTAAACTTCTCTCTGTCCAACACCAGCATCTCTTCAGTTGAACGTATTTCTCGCCAAAAAGAATAAAGGTAGTACCTAACACCCCAGCCTTTCTCCCGCCTACTTGAAGGTGTAGGGTAGTGTTTCAGTGTTTCTGTCGCTGGTTTCGAGTGGTGTTGCGAAATTTTTTCTAGTAGGATAACACCATTTGTATGGCATCGTCATTTTTTGCAGCGTATTTCGCCTTCTTGCTGTCCTTGTGTAGCGCTGTGCATATTGTTGTGTAATTAGGTCCGATCTTTGTGATTAATTACGTAATTAGGATCGATATTTGCGTCAGTTTCGAGTGGTACTGCGATCTTTTTTTCCAACAGGATACCACCAGTTGTATGGTATCGTTAGTTTTTGAATTGTATTGCGATTTTGTGCCGCCCTTTGTAGTGCTATGACCATAGTTGTGTAATTAGGACCGATCATTGTGATTAATTACGTAATTAGTATCGATCTTTGTATTAGTATCCCAACCAAAATAAATAAAGTACACTAACCTAACCTTCATCTCCAGCATCTAGACAGTTTCCGTGTGTTGGGGGTGCACTTGGCCTTTCCGCCCAGGAGGACCAGGATTCGAGTCCCAGAAAGGGTGCTGCCAATTTTTCATTTTCCGCCAATTCCCGTTTGCGGGGGCGGGCTGGTGGGTGGGAGGGGGGAAAGAGATGTCAGAGCAGCCCTGGGACAAAGAAATTCCCGCCAAATTCGAAAGTCCAGCCGATAGGTAGGTTGGGAGGAGGAGTGGTGACGGGGAAGGGGGGAGGGATTGGATGGGGATCATGGGGCAGACGTGCAGCTGAGAAACACACGTGATGTCATCCGGGGCGGGACTGGGCATGGTCGAGGGCGGGGGTGGGGTGAATAATTGTTCAATTTATTTAAGTTACATAGACGGTTGATATAAAAATTGCGCTACAAACCCCACTATACTACTACTAAAAGGTCTCATACCACCTGTCGGCTATCCTTACTACCAATGAGCCTGCTGGATCCACCCTTACATCCAATTTCTATTTCCCAACACAGTGGCACCTACCAGCAGGACAACGTAACATGTCACAGAGGTAGAAGTACACATGCGTGGTTTGAAGAGCACCAGTATGAGTAGTCTGTACTCTCATGGCCACCACACTACCCAGATTTAAACCCAATCGAGAATCTGTGGTATCACTACGATCAGGCTGATCGCGCCATGGATTTTCAATGGAGAAAGCTAGAGCATTTGCCTACGACACTGGAGTCACCATTGCTCCAAATTCGTGATGATACCTCCCAGAACTTCAATGACACTCTTCCTGCACCTCCGTGCTGCAAAAGGTGGCTGTTTGGGATTATCACAGGCGGTCACATTAATGTGAGTGGACAGTGTACAAAGTATATCTTCACAGTGTTACGGATTTTGAAATGGGACCTGGACTGGTATGCCACTCCATGTGCAGGGGCATGTAGTATCAGTTTTTCCTTTGTGAACGAACTCAAAAAATATTGTCTTGGTACTGTAGTGTACCGATGCCGTTACGAAAGAAGAGATTATCGAAGTAATTATAAGGAGTATTTAATAAATGTTGTCCCATACTCTTTATGGAAGTGATATTGGTAGATATGGGCCATTCTGTCCTATGACAGCCATCTATGCACAGTGTAGTTACCATTCATTCTGACATATCCTTCAATCGTCAATCCCAAAGAAAGACGAAATTGTGCAAACGCACTTGTGTTCCCTCAGATTTGGCCATATGCATGGGACTCATCCTTCCTTAACATCACACATTATCCGTCAGTCTCAGAGATTACAGTACATTTTACAATGAGGTAACCACGATCAGTTTGTGAGTAAGATCGTTGCCACTTTTGTTTATGGCTAGCTGCAAACAAACGCCAAAAAGAATTTTTCAGTAATATTCGGATCGTTTTCAAAGAATTCATTTACGTGCCATAATTTGTTACTATCGCTGAGACGGGAAGAACTATTTTACGCTAGAAATAGAATTGCAGTCAAACTAGTGGATGAATGACACTGGCACGGAACGAAATACGGCAAAGTTAATTTCCTCTACTGTTGACGTTGTGGCCAGTGTTTTCTGGGATGTAAAAGGAAATCTGCACTTGGATTCCGTATGGAAGGCAGTAAAAGTTATGCTGGGAACGAACGATGCAACAGACTGGCTGAAAAAATAATTCTATCACATCTCCTCAAGCTACTGTCTTACAATGTTGCGTTGGGTACGAGAAAAGCTAACAGGTTTAAGGTATGAAGTATTGGAACAATCTTCCTATCCAGCAGAAGCGACACAGAGAACGTCGCGACTCAATGGAAAGTTTATGAAAGCCGTTGATGAATATTTTGCAGACCTTCCTATGAAGACAGAAGGTTTGTGTAAGATAAGGCCCAATATTCCCGAAGAAATTAGACCAAGTTACCTCCAAGCGTGTTAATGCAGGTCGCTGTCTCAAGAAGATTCATGGCCAGTTCATGTGAGATTGTGCACTTAACAATGAATGCCAACCTGTGTTCTAAAGGAAGCGTCTTTAGCTAATAAGCAAAACGTCCTGGATCCACGTTTCAAAGTAGCCAGTACTTAAATTTTGAATTGACATCAACAGCAATGGCGGTTGAAGACCTGCGACATAAGAAGTCACACTCATTCTGTCAATGGACAAAGAGGGCGGAAAGTCGGACAGAGGCTCCAGACACTCTTTCGCTCTTTTGCCCTTAGGATAGGAAATAGATCCTAAAAGGCGGAAGAATCACCGGTGATCAACGGCATTAAGATGCAGAGGGAAACGGGAGACAAAGCATTAAAGAAACGTAATGTTGTCCACAGAAGATGTGTCCTGCAATAGAAAATGTGCCATGACGATCTCTCCATTGGAAAAAGATTCCGAATTAGTTCCCCATTTGGATGTGTGATGGGACTGCCAAGTGGGAGGTGTCCATGAGAAAGAGATGCAATACCGAACGAAAGGATAACAGTCTATGCGTCGGGGCGTAGAATGTCCGAAATTTGAACGCTGTAGGGAAACTAGAAAATCTGAAACGGGAAATGATAAGGCTCAACCTAGATATAATTGGGATCAGTGGAGTTAAATTGATTGGAAAGAAAAAGACATAGATCTGTGGTCAAATGAGTATAGGGTAATATCAGCAGCACCAGAAAATTGTATAATGCTAGGATGCGTTATAAATGGGAAGGTATGGCAGAGAATGAGTTACAATGAACACTTCGGAGATAGGTTGTTCTCATCAGAATCGACAGCGAACCAACACTGACAGTTATTTCAGTTGTACATGCCGACGTCGCAAACTGAAGATGAAGAGGAAGTGAAAGTATATGAGGATATTGAACAGATAATCTCGAACGTAAAAGGAGATGAAAATGTTATAGTGATGGGGATTGCAATGGCGCTGTAGGGGAAGGAGTAGAAGAAATGCTTACGGGAAAACATGCGCATGGTAGTAGGACTGTGAGAGGAGGAAGATTGCTTTATCTACTCTATTGATAACCTCTACACATAATAAAACTACGTAGGCTGATAAATGCACTCTTAATAATGCCAAAATTGGAGCAACATTAATACAACTATTAACTGTCCAATTCAATGTAAGAAGCTGTCTGACTCAAGAACATTTGGTACGGCGGAGAAGATGGAAGTGGACGAGGCCGCGTGGGCAGCGGCCCGATTTGTTCCTATTTGTCTGCTGGGACGGGCACTGGCTGCTTTGCCCTACTGGCTCTGGTACCGGATACAAATGATGCGGTGGTAGATTGTGGGCGAACCATCACAAAGACTAATTGAGTTCTGCAATAAATATCAGCTAGTGACAGCGAATACTCGGTTCAAGAATCACGAGAGGAGAAGCTATACATGGGAAACACCGGGAGATACGGGAAAATTTCAGTTAAGATAACAAATATTTGGAAATCAGGTACTGAAATGTAAGGAATACTCACGAGTAGATACAGACTCAGATCAGAATTAAGCAATCATGAGGAATACAACGGAGTTTAGGAGAACAGTGCGGAAGAATCAGTGTGGGAGGATTTGGGATACGGAAGTATCGGGGAAGGTTGATGTGTTTCCCTATAGATGTGAATACTGTGATAAATAATAATGCAGTAGGCAGTTCAGTTGAATAAGAAAGGGCATCTCTAAAACGAGCAATCACAGATGTTGGAAATACAAATATATGTATTAGAAAAGTAACTGCACAGAAACTTTGGGTAACAGAAGAAAAATTTCAGTTAATCAACAAAAGAAGCAGAAAAATGTTCAGGAAAAACAGGACTGTAGTAATATAAGTCACTAAGGGACGAAATAAGTAGGAAGTGTAGGAAAGGCAAGAGAAATTATTTCTACGATAACCGCCTTATCCGTAGGTCATTTTCAGTGTTAGGTTACACCTGAGGCAATAGGGAGAATTATATTCCACCTCATTCAGGGAAAATCCATCCTGCCCAAACTCTCGTTCTCCAACCTTTCCCCCCCCCCCCCCTCCCCTCCACAAGGCCTGCAAGCACACTCTTTAGTGGCACATTCAAGATCAACCCCCTCCATTCCTCCTCCGTGAACCAATAAGAATTAACACCCTTCTTCCCACCTCCCTTTAATACTGGAGCAACCTAGTGGAATACATCATTCAAGGTCTCCATGCAGTAACACCCTTCTTCCCACCTCCCTTTAATACTGGAGCAACCTAGTGGAATACATCATTCAAGGTCTCCATGCAGTAATGAGAGGATCTGATTTGTTTGGGGTCAGTGTGTGGGTACTTGTTATGAAAAAAAATAATTTTATCATTATTCCAGTTATGTGAGTTCCATCATTCGAGGCCTCTGTGCTGTAGTTTGAGGGTCCGGTTTGTTTCGGCGAGGTATGGGTTTTTGTAATAGTAATAATAATAACAAAGACTTTCACATTACATTGTGTGAATATATTAATGAAGTCATGGCATATTCTGCAAGAGGACGGAAAATGTTAGGCCATCCACTGCTCTAGGCGAATTGTGTGTGTTGCAAAAGTGTTGGCCAATACTACCATAATAAGTGGTCAAAAATGATGAATTCATGTTTTGAATTGAATCACTGTTGGCATCAAAGTATTGGGCATATTCTGTGAGCGCACTACCTTCCATTGGAATATGATACAACTACTGTTAATTTTTCCACAAATACCCAACCTAAGAATGACACTGAGCAACTACCACACTGTAACAAACTGTTGCTATGAGTATCAGGTACCTAAATTATTATTGTGTGACGTCACTGTAGGAGTGTCCATAGGAGACTTATAAATAAGAAAAAATCCACACATAACGTTGCTAAAATGATACTGTAAAAACAGATTCTCTCACCGTGGGCACAAAACTGGCTTCAGAGTTTACTAAAAATAAAACCAGTAACGCTACTAATAGGATGCCTTGAGAAATCTTACACTAAAAGAATATAGTGTAGTTATAAATAATAATGCAGTAATGACAGCAGCAGTGTTTCCACACGTAATGGAAACTGAAATGCAGTTTAAAAGAAAATTAAAGAGATTGTGATGTGGTGGTCCGAATACAATGTTATCAACGTGGGTGTCTAGCTAGCCTGCTAGGACCAATGGCCCCTTGACACGCGGTCATCAGCAAGTGTCCAAAGCATTCCAGGCATACACTGGACAGAGGGAGAGACAGAAAGAGAGAAGGGGCAGTAAAATATCTCTCTCGCACTAGCTACCTAACATCAAGAGGTCTACCCATGTGTGGTAGATGGCATGCAACAAGATGTAGCCAGAAGAGACAAGTCGATTACAAGACAAAATCCATGCCTGAGTATATGGACTCAATCTTGATGAGCAATAACTCCCCAAAATACAGCCTGTATTAACTGCTCTCCCCTGTTTAGCGCTGCCTCCACCAATCCTCCTATGTCCATCACCTAGGAAAGGTCAGCATTGAGGAAATATGGGCAAGAATGGTGCAATGCACTTGACACAACGTCTTTCATAGATATAGGACCAACTGCAGTTCTTTCTGTACCTTCAAGTCCAGCGTGCAATATGAGTCAGTGACCACAAAAAATAGTAGTGCTATGCTGCAGAGCTATGGAGCACAGTCCTTGTACATAAACAGCACTTTCAGCTCTACATCTCCAAGGATGGGTTTCAGCAAGAACCACAGGGCAGTTAAGAAACTACTGTTGCGAGTAGCACGACTATGACGATACACACTTATTGTTGATGCGTACCGTCACAGTTTGTTAAAAAAACAATGGCATTAGCAATATATATCCCACTACTACTTACAAGTTGGGCGATTTACCCTACATTGAACAAGTACCACAGTGTCGTCTTTCAACGAAAATTCCTATGTCCTGAGTTTAACAGTTTCCTCAATGCATTATTTAACAACAAACACACTCTTTGCTAAGTACCAAATCTACATTATACCTGCGTTATCAATGTGTGACATCACAATAAGAGTTTCCGTAGACGACTTATTTACAACGATGACATATCCACACAGTAAAAACAATCACCGTCACCACTGTATAAAAATGATGTTGCTAAGTACCAAGCCTGCATTAGCGGTGTCTGACGTAATCTAAGGCTCGTAAATGACTACGGAAAAATTCGAGTATTTACACAAGCAACACAGTGCTAAATTTTCACTGTAAGTTATTACCGCCATTGGTATTTTAAAAAATTGAAGTCTTAGTACGTTAAAACTATAATACTAGAGCAGGTTTTCAAATAACTACTGAAAATCCGATGTAAATACACGTCTCCGCCTTCCGAGTGAACACACTTAATCGCACTAAAAGATACTTGTCTAGTACTCAATTACTTTGGCGAAACTGTAGTAGTTTCTGAGGTAGTGTTTATTGACAGTGTCCTCTGTTCAATGATTTACAGGCAGTCCGTTAATATTATTAATTTTTTCAGAGTTATGTAATGACACAAGCATAGCAAACAAATATTACCTTTTCATACTATACATTAGTGACATAGGCCAAAGGCAATACAAGAGGTTTTGTTAGTGTAAAGGTCTCTGAGACAAAATCGCACACGATACAGGAACTGAAAGACTATGTAGTTGCTACAACCGATACGCGAACTTTACACTGGTTTATCTGAATATGCTTAGACGTGCATATCTGCGCATTGTTGTTGCAAGCGTTTTTCACAGTATTTTTCATTGTAAATTAATGGCAAGTTCATTTCCGTTCTTCGTTTCTGGAACTGCACAGCATTTCGTTTATACTTACACGGGCTACTTTTATCTGCGCTTCCCTAGGGTACGTGTATTATATGTAAAACTTTGCAAAGACAATTAGGTCAATACGGTATTAAAGTACTTTTTTCAATATTTTTTTTCGTATTGGTACTTTTTAGCCAGTAAGAGGCGCATGGTATCCCAAAACATCAGAATTACTTCATAATCCCCTGACACATGCCGATATTCAGTTCGCATAGCTCTCCAAGACTCAGCTTCCGTCCACATTCTTTGCAACGGTACAACGAGCTACGTGATCATCTATAATAGATGAAAGCCTGGTGATGACACACTGACCTGCTGAGATCTTTATTCGTGATTATGAGGACAATTTGCGTGCAGTCGCAAGCTACTCCCACTGCACGGCACATCGTGGCTACAGTTTGCATGTTTTACTGCAGTTATCTCCCGTAACGTGGATGGGTACGAACTCCACTCGTTGAATCGTGCCATGAGGTTAATGCCTCATTTTCTGATTCTTTCCGTTCTTCCATAGATTATGTTAGATACTGTGTGAATACAGGATGAGGCATTAAAGAGGGTGTATTTTTGTTGATATTTATTTCGCCAAATATTCCGAGGAACAGTTTTAAATGCCTCACTCTGTATAGTGCTCAAAACTGGGACAAAATTAGTTTCGTAAGTTTAAGAGAAACGGCAATTATAATAATAGAGTTTTAAATTGAATGATTTTTTTTCGAATTTCAATTATTTCTGTAAACTTCCAATTTAAAAGTCAACCGCCATATTTAGTAATCGGGTGTAATTCATACTAATTTGACTTGTTTCACATCTGGCAACGGTTTGTTAAAGTGTAAAACACTAAATTGTTCTTTGATCCCTTGTCCACGTTAAACGGCCTAGCTAAGAAGTCAGACAAAGCAATACCATCTCCCATAGTGTTATTTCTACTACAGGACTGCGATATTCAAACAGATCACGGATAGCCACCGTAATCTTAAAAGAACCGTGAAACGTTGTAGTATCGGTCTCACATGCGACAGTGATAAGAATACTGGACGGCGGCAACAGTTGTCGCTGTGGAAGTAGGAATCTCATCTAGACAATGTTTTCATGCATCTACGGCCAAATAGCACTTGTCCGAAATATGCACTTCCATAAATAGACACGCAATATTAGCAATTATTTTAACAACTGCCTAGTACACATAACTGATTACTACTGTAATTGCAACTAATAAATGAATTTTGAATCCAGTTATAGGGCTGCTGCATTGCTCCATTTTTAAATGTCTTTGGTGAAGCACTTGTGGCGCAGATCCTTAATAGGGTGGAATAGATGTTGGGTTGGCGGTATTAAAGACGCAAATAAGCTTTACTAGCAGAATGAATCTGTATAAAACAACAAGAAATAATATTTGGAATGCGTTTCAAAACACAATATAGAAGTAAATATAGGAGGCAACCCAATAAATGTAATACTGCGGGGAATGACATTTGAAATGCAAATTACAATTATTTGGGAGGATATTTAACGTAGATGGAAGTTTTCCTGGAGAAATAATGTTGATTGCACAGAGACAGGAAGCCTTGAAAACAAGTGTAATGTCCTTCAAGAACAAAGTAATATGAATGTAATTAACAAAGATTTGCAGTCGTGTTTAACATGTCCATTGCCGCACACTCAGTGATGGATATTTCAGCGCCAGGCAAGGCAAGACAAACGGCGTTACCCCACGGCAGTTAGCGTGTTAAGTACAAGATATAATCCTTTGAAAATTATTAAAGGAAAAAAAAAAGTTACATGCTGACATTTGCGAGACAGAACGTCCTAGCAATAGGCAAAAGGATAAAGAAAGGAATATTACATCTTGGCGGACTTCAGCTGGAAACTAAGTTTATATCTCTTCTCGATTATGTCTTCCCATCTCTACCGTTTTGCTTCGTAAGTATGTCGCGACGTTAACTGTAGGCCTAACTTCGTGTGGCCACTAACTGAAGTCCGTTATTACTCGTTATGTAGTCTCATTTCTGATCTCCACAGGTTTCATTTTTCCCCATCTGTACTAAAATCAAGTGTAAGTTGATGTTTTCAGATTAGCTGCCTGATACTGTCGCTGGAGGCAAAACTGGTGGTACGAAATTGACTACGCAAGTATTTTTATTGAAAATGTTGACTCTGCAGTATTAGGCTGAACGTATATGTTTAGACAATTTCTATTATGTACCTAGGGAAAGGTGGATGGAATTAGAGGAAGAAGTAGGAAGAGAATTGGGATGCTGGATGAAATTAGAAGACGACCAACGTACAAACAAATGAAGGAAAATGCTCGGAGCAGGACACAAGAGTTCTTAAGACCGATACACCTAAGAAAACATCTAAGCCAGCACTGTTTCCGATAGCAATACTTTATAAACTTGAATAAAGTCATAAGATTCTTAATAGCTTTAAGCTTGAGGTATATGGCGTACACAAATTCAACAGAAGGTGAAAAAAGTGTGAGAATACGAGAGATTTGCAAAGAACGGCACCAGAAAATTCATGTAACGTTTTGGCCAGTAGGTAGGTGCCACTTCCACGAGCTTAAATTACACGTTGTGTGGTTTAAAATTAATATCGATAATGACATTGACAAAATAATTCAAGTAAATTTAGTGTCTAAAAATTTCTTAAGTGATTTCCTAAAAGACAATTTTTTTTTCTGTTACGCGTAGAAGTTTTGACACCCACGCGCTATACCACAGAAACGTCAATGCTATGGCAAGAAATATAGGACGACCATTAACTTTCAAAACTACAATGGTGTCCAAAATTAAAGTAACAAACCGCTATTTCCCCGTTCTGTGTTTAATTCACGATGTAATCATACAAACTGTCAACCAGATGTCCGTACGATCGTGTTCTGCATGGAAGATGGCACTCTAATCAACGGACAACCATGCCAACTAAGACGACAGGGCACCTATGAAATGAGGTAGCGTCCGCTGGGTAGCCCAACAGTCACAACCGCTGTGTACACAGTCACAGACGGTGCAGTGTGGCACAGAGAAGACGCCTATCAGACTCTGTGAGGCGGAGGGCCATACAAAGAAAGAAAAGCACCGACAGCTTGGTGTGCATCCTGTTGTTTGTCGGATGTGGCGGCAGTTTGGAGAGACCGGAACTGTATCCCGAACAAGTGTGACTTCAGAAGAGAGAACTGGTATTTGGCTGTAAGGGCACGGCATTACCACCTTAGTACTGCATGGTATAAGCTCCCTTCGTCTTTGGAGAAAATATGGGTTAATTAATGATTATTATGTTACAATCCTCTTGTTGTAGTTGACCGTGTCTATCGAGACTTCGTTCATTGTTAAATGCAATGGTGTGGTACTAACTGATGGAGACGCATTAAGAACTGGTAAAATTTAATTTATTTCCTTTATCACACTGCACAAAACATAAACACACTATTTTTCAAACTGTGTGACACTACTATTAAACATAGAGATAAATCCCTTGCTACACAACCGCCTTTGGCTCACGCAGCCTACACCTCTCACAGCCTCTCAACAACTGCTTCTGCTTGCGACCTTCTGGGCATTGTTGCCCTCCAAAGAACAACCACTTACAGATACTACACACCATTACCCTCACAACGCCAACTGGCATGTGAGCTCGCAGCATCCACTGGGCGTGTTGTATGGAGGCAAACGATACGCAGAAGGCTTCGTTAGAGTGGCGTTTATTGTAGGAGCCCAGCTCTATATGTATCTCTGACGCGTCTTCAGAGACGGGATCATCTAGAATGGAGTTATCAACATGCCACGTGGACTGTATAGCAGTTCTTTTCGCAGGCATTATTTTCACAGATGAGTTCCGATTTAGTCTGGAGAGTGATCCTCGATGAACTCGCATCTGGAGGCAACGTAGAACACTATTTCATGACCCAAACATTATGGAAAGAGACTGAGATCGAGGAGGGTCCCTAATGGTGTGATCAAGGTTATATTTACCACTCGAACCCCTCTTCATGAAATTTTACGGGTGAATCGGCAAGGTTTAAGTGCTATCAGGTATCGAGACGAGATCTTGGGACCTCATTTGCGGTTGTTTCGAAGTGCTATGGGCCCAGACGTTGTGTTGGTGGACGATAATGCTCGACTTAATAGAGCATAAGTGGTTGATGTTTTCTTGGAAACGGAAGATATTGCACTCATGTCGTGGCGTGCTATCTCTCCCGATTTGAATCCCTAAACCATGTCTGAGGGAGACTTGTATGACGTCAGCATCACGTCAGCAACAACCAATCACTCTCCAAGACTGCGAGCAGCTCTGCAGGAAGAATGGGCGTTACTGACTCAACATGAGACTCATGACATTCACTGCAAGCACTGTGGTTTCTGAGGCCTATATTGCTGCCAGAGTAGGTCACATCCCATACTGAGCACATTAACCAGTTGTCAGAATGTGTGTGCAAATCCGTTAATTTGGAAAAAACGAAGAACATTTTTGTCTACCGTTATGCATGTTGCAGTTGTTTGCGTTCTGTATTGTTTACACTGTTTCTACTTAACCATCACTAGTTTACACTGTTTTGTGGCAAAATAAAAGCAACGTTTGTAAGGAGTGTGTCAGAATTCTTCATTACATAAATCAATACGTCCAACTTAAAGCTATTCTTTGCATTGCTTAAGGCTGGTATTACACTATCTAATTTCTTTGCCAAAGATTTGATCAAAGATGTGATCAAATATTCCGTCAAATGTATTTGACAAAGATATTTAACGTAGCGCTAGAACGAGTATTACACTGTCATCATATTTTTCGTCAAAGCTCCAGATGGCTGACAACAACAACTTGTTATTAACCATTGCAGTTGCATGTGTCACAATTGCACTATGTGCACATGCGGAAGAGAAGCGGGAGAATAAAGGAAACACAGCTGGGTGAAGCCGTGGGTTTTACGACGACACGATAAAAGTATTCAACAAAACTTGTTACGTGAGCTTATAGTGGAGGACGTCAAGTCGTACATCAATTACTTAAGAATGGATGAGCATACATTTCTGTATGTACTCAGTGAAGTGTGTCCTCATATCACAAAGCACAATATTCACTTAAGAACTGCTACATCTGCAGAAGACAGACTCACTGTAACACTCCGATTCATTGCTACACGAGAGGGTTCGGTTAGGTTAGGTCAGGTCAGGTCTCCAATCTTCTTAATCTATTTTTGTATTCAGGGTGCCTCACGTTGTAAAACGCCTCATCAGCTTCATACATCTCTATTAATTTTGTAGTTGTCGGCACACACCAATACTATTTACTGGCAATGTTTATAAAAACACTACAGACGGCAGAACGCTGCAGCGATGCTAACGCTCCATGTGGTAACATGTCACATTGCAGTGAACAGCAGACAAGTGACTTCTTTGATTAAATCTACAGCGAGGCCATAGATTTGATCAAATATTGGACGAAATTTGACAAAGTTCCCTATCACACCATCAAATATCTTTGACAAAGATTTTTGACAAAGATATTTGACAAAGAAATTTGATAGTGTAATACCGGCCTAAGCACTCAGATATCGATAGTAACAATCTGAGGGCGAAACATGGGATCGCGATTGTAAGCATTGTTGTGAGACGAGTCCTGTCTGCGAGATTGTAAGTAGTAGTGTCGGTCGAGAGCTCGGAGACCGAAGAGGTGTGGCGCTGCCCTCACGTCGTCGATGGCAGATCTTACCACACTCAAGGCCTGATTTCATTTAAGTAGTCAGGAGAGGTTTAGATGGCTTAACTACGCTTGAAGATGGAATTCAAGGTAAAATCCGCAAGCATAGCGCTAAAGCAATTACAGGGTTAGGCTCGTGATTGCTAGTCCGAGTTTGCAATAATCTCGTGATTTGCTTGTCAGTGAAAGAAGTCTCCTTATCCTCCAAATAACAATTATTATTCTCCACATCTAAATAATCTGCTCTGGTTACTAAATGTTAATGCAATTTTTAAATTGAAATAATTTGTTAATCTGGCACTCAGCCATTATTGACACATATGTCATTATTAATATTTGTTCATGACGAAGTTTTAAACAGACTTAATTAATGAAGTCCCTTCTCAAAAGTTATTTAGTTTTTAACAGGACCCAAGCAAATTCCTTTATATGAAATTCATTCTTAGTAACAATAAGCTTTAGCGGCTACTGCTGCATGCTGCTGCGCATTGCTGTAAACCAAGAGGTAAGTGCAAAACTTAGTGCCAAAACAGAGACACCCACACACTACAAAATGTCATTTACTCTAGTTCAGTAAATTCCGTTGCACAAGTGAGATCCTGTATCATTTGAAAATTCTTGTTCAAAAACGCAGTAAGATAGCTTAGGTATGCGTTGTTAGAGGTTCATTTGTTCCTGTAGTTTTTCATATTCAAATACACAGTCAGATAGCTTATCCAAATGTTGGTTTCAAGTTTTTCAAGTAACGATCTGTTGAGGGCTTAAATGATAGTGAAACTGACAATCATACACACGCACACAGCGTAATGCAGATTAGATTCCGTTTACTGATAGCTCAGGTTGCTTATCGAGTCCATTTCACAGACGAACATAGCCAATATTGACTGTAGCTACGTTACAGATTTGTTGCATATACATTACACCATGCAAAATGTTCTTATCTTGATTTAGTTTTGGACACCAGTGTAAACTACGAAATAGAATCTAGCCTGAGATTATCTGATTTCGCACAAAAAAATCTGAGGAACGTTGAGTACAGACACCCAAAGTGTACGAGTATCTGGTTGAACGGAAGAGGGAAGCATAACATCCTACAGTGTTTATCATGCGGACATTTAGTTTTGATTTGTTGGAGTGACTAAATCTTGCTGCTTGATTTGTTTATTATAAAACATAATTAAAACCATTTTGTTTTCCTAATGTATATCTACGGATAATTTGCAGTTGGGACTTTATACAAACAATTACAGCACGAAGAGACGTTAATATCTTAATTTAAAATTTTAGTTAAGTATTTATACTGATAGAGTACCATACAGCCTGAAAACATAGCTGTGTCTTTTTAAGTTGCGCTAATATCAGTGGTACCATCTGCGATCTTCTCTTCTGGTCCTTTAGGGTGAGATGGTAAGACCGCCTTTGCTTCTGCTGAAGCACAGTCTTCCTTTTGCACTTATGGGACAGTTTTTTCTTTTGTTGGCTCCGCTACTACTGGCTGTGGGTCTACTGGAATCGGAATTTCCACAGATGTTTCAGCTGCTTCCTGCTTCACCTCTAGAATCACCTTCTCGAAGTTTTCACGTTTCCAGAACAGTGTGAATAAAGGGTTGTATTGTTCCAATCTAATGTAGCTTAAATATTTGACTTAGAGAGTGCTGTGCTGTGCTGTACTGTTTCTGGATGAAGGTCCGACCTGCTGCAATGCTCACTCACTTCTTCCACGCAGTAATTTCTGCTAGTTACTCGTACACTATGTGATCAAAACTATCCGGACACCCCCAAAAACATACGATTTTCATATTAGGCACATCGTGCTGCCACGTACTGTTAGGTGCTCCATACCAGCGACCTCAGTAGTCATTAGGCATCTTGAGAGCAGAATGGTACGCTCCGCGAAAGTCACCGACTTCGAACGTGGTCAGGTGATTAGGTGTCACTTGTGTCATAAGTCTGTACGCGAGATTTCCACACTCCTAAACATCCCTAGGTTCACTTTTTCCGATGTGACAGTGAAGTGGAAACGTGAAGAGACACGAACAGCACAAAAGCGTACAGGCCGACCTCGTCTGTTGGCTGACACAGAGTGCCGACAGTTTGAAGAGGGTCGTAATGAGTAACAGGCAGACATCTATCCAGACCATCACATAGGAATTCCAAACTTCATCAGGATCAACCGTATGTACTATGACAGTTAGGCGGGAGGTGAGAAAATTTGGATTTCATGGTCAAGCGGCTGCTCATAAGCCACACATCCCACCGGTAAATGCCAAATGACGCCTCGGTTGGTGTAAGGAACGTAAACATTGGACGATTAAACAGTAGAAAAACGTTGTGTGGCGTGACAAATCATAGTACAAAATGTAGTGATCCGATGGCAGGGTGTGGGTATGGCGAATGCCCGGTGAACGTCATCTGCCAGTGTGTGTAGTGCCAACAGTTAAATTCGGAGGCGGTGGTGTTATGGTGCGGTCGCGTTTTTCGTGGAGGGGCTTGCACCCCTTGTTGTTTTGCGTGACACTATCACAGCAGAGGCCTACATTGATGTTTTAAACCCCTCCTTGCTTCCCATTGTTGAAGAGCAATTCGGGGATGGTAAACTGCATCTTTCATCACGAGCGAGCACCTGTTCATAACGCACTGCCTGTGGCGGAATGGTTAAATGACAATACCATCCCTGTAATGGACTGGTTTGCACAGAGTCCTGACATCCTATAGGACACCTCTGAAATGTCCGCCCCGATAGCTGAGTGGCCGCCGGCATGGTAGCTCAGCGAGTTCGGTCAGCGATTTGGTTGGCCTCTGTAATAAAAAAAAAAAAAAATGAGTTGAAGGATCAACAAAACGAACTATAACGGATGTCATGTGGCGTCCACAACGATCAACATCGAACAAAATGCAAAAAAAAAAAAGTGGTCAGCGTGACGGATTGCCATCCTACGGGCCCGGATTCGATTCCCGGCTATGTCGGAGATTTTCTCCGCTCAGGGACTGGTGTTATCTTCATCATCATTTCATGCCCATCCTGCTCGCAGGTCGTCCAACATGGCGTCGAATGTAATAAGACCTGCACAAAGGCGGCCGGACCTGCCCCGCAAGGGGCCTCCCGGCCAATGACGCCAAACGCTCATTTCCTTTTTACCTCTGGGATGTTTTGGAACGGCGACTTCATACGAGGCCTCACCGACCTACATCGATATCTCTCCTCAGTGCTGCACTCCGCGAAGAATGAGCTGCCATTCCCAAAGAAACCTTCCAACACCTGATTGGCGTATGCCTGTAAGAGTGGAAGCTGTCATCAAGGCTAAGGGTGGGCCAACACCTTACTGAATTCCAGCAGTACCAATGGAGGCCGCCACGAAGTTGTAAGTCATTTTCAGCTGGGTGTCTGGATACTTTTGATCGCATTGTGTATATCTGCAGAGGACACCGGTCCGCTGTCCCACATAGAACGTGCTAGCCCCCATAACATAGCTTTTGGGTACGTAGCTGTGCTTTTGGACCTTGAAAGACCAATTATTAAGTTATAGTAGAAACGTATAACAGTTGATACAATGGGTTCTACCACTGGCGAACAAGACTCGCCAAGAGAACCGTGTGAACAAGTGCAGTAGAGTATCTGCTCCGCTTATTACTACATGGAACTCTATACACCCAGTTGGTTGGGAAATAAGTATGACTTAAAAAAAAAAAAAAAAAAAAAAAAAAAAAAAAAAAAAAAAAAAAAAAACAGGATCACTAAATTTGCGGGACCGAGATGTGATCAGAAAAGTCGCTCAAACACGAGGAGAAGTGTTACACACGTGTACGCAGCAGCGTAAATAATTGTTGCGCGTTAAAGAATACTAGGAGTAAGTGGGCAACCAACAGTTACTTTCGCTTAGTTGTAGCGACTCACTAGTGACATAAGAATCTGCGAAATATTATCTTCAATAATTTATTTCATGCTGTAAATTGTTTTACATTTTCCAGTTTATTTTAATGTTGTTTGTTTCTTGTGTTCGATTCTACATTTCCTTAAATGAGTTGTTAGTAAAGGGGTTGCCGTGTTTCCTCGAAAATTTTAGTTCCTAAACGTTCATCTGCTAAATTAAAGGCTTGAATAGTTCTAAAAAATCGGTAGTGAACAGTGCTTACAAAACCCTAATTAGACCAGTACTTCGATACATCAGTCTCTGACCTGTACCACAGAGGATTGACAGAGGAAATAGAGGAGATCTATACAAAAGCATGGCGTGTTATTACAGCTTCATTTACTGAGCTTGAAAGAGTCAGCCAACTCCAGTGGCAAACGCTGTAGGTGCGTTTTGCATCACTGTGTGGTTTACTGTTTAAATTCCGAGGGTTTACGTTCCTAAAAGGGCCAACCAATACACTGATTCCGAAGTATATCTCGTGAAAAGCTACAAAGGTAAAAATTCAAGATTTCTTCCCATGCACCATTTACGACTGGGACCGGAAAGTGGTAAAAGAAGTACCCTCCGCCACACATTAAATATGTGGTTTCACTAAGTGACCTGATTAAATCCAACCTATCTAAATCCTAGAATGACTAAATTCTATTCTCTAATATCTCAGTAAAAGTCAAACGTAATCAGAAACTTCAGTGTTTCTTACCTATCACTACTCTGAACGAATGAATTTTTAAGCGGGTTGTTGACTGCAATCGGTTCTCATTTGTATGGAAGTGAACGCTAACTTTCGCCGACAACTGGTTATTTCGAAGCAGCATAAGTCTTCGTGGACTGCTGACGGTTAATATGAGAGTCTACTATTGACGAACAGGTCTGTCACCGTATATCGTGATAGCGCTAAACGAGACTTTTACATTTCATGAGGGAGAACAAAATTACGATCATTTAGAACCACAGAAACTAATCTACTGTGTCTCCGAAGTAGGCAGCAACGAACTGTATATTAACTCTGAATTTAGTTTGGGGCGGAACACGAAGATCTTTCAATCTGAGCATGCAAAAGTGTTATGGAACCGAACGGAGCCTGTATATATATATTTCTCAAGAATTATGTCAGAGGAACAAACGTGACCGAGAAACATTTCTACATTTTTCTTCTTCACAAAGGCTGCTACATATCACGCCAAATACGACTGGACCTTGCCGTGAACTCTGGCATAGTGAGGGCATTACTTCTTACCGGCTCCTCCCTAGTGTAACAGTAACTGACCACTTTTTCTCAGTTCACATGCGTGAACGCGGAACTTTATATGCAATGGCTGGACGAAATTGTTTCTGCACTACGCCGAAAGCAATGCCAGCGGACACGACAGCCGCATCTAGCTTGTACCTAGCCAATTTAGAACAGGTTGAGGAAGGTGGCTTCCGAAACACTTCTTTCCATCCCCACTGCAGTCCGAGCTAACGGCGTTCAACGAACGTTGGAATCAGAAACAAATGTGATCTACTACCAAATAGCGTGACGTATCTGAAGCCACTGTGTGATTTTCGAGTGCTGTCATGACTTTACAGTCAAGGCTACCAGTCTTCTATAGTGGTTAGAATATATCGGATGACCCTTAGACTTAAATTCACAATTCCAATTTCGACTTACAGCCACTTTTAAGTGGAAAGTAAGTGAAAATTTCTCCCCTTAGGCCGCTTCGAAACAATATCAAGTAGAACGCACGTCGTCACATGACTTGTGCAGTCTACTGTACCACAGTCGTACTGTGATTTAACGCTCTCTCTGTGCTACGTGTAACGCTCTTGGCTAAAGGCTACAAAGCATCCTTCCGTACCCGAGCTGATTGGTGTCAACGTGATCTATTTCGTCACGTTTGAACTGTTTCTCGAGTATTTAGTAGTGTGCAATTTCCATTCATATTCAGTATGACGGAACAGCATCTCTACCAGACATGATGCCGGTTCGCATAACGTGCTTTTAGAACCGAAGCCTACGGCAAATTTAGTCTTTACGACTTTTGATAATATGAAGATGTATGCACTGGATTTATTTTGAAGCATTCTTTCTCGTTTTGCAATTTTCAGAATATCTGTGGTTTTCTAAAGTGATGGATTTTAACGCAGGGTTTTACGTTTCTCAGCAGTCAGCGTCAAATATTCGGTGATGAGGATGAAGGTGTGGAGAACAAATGGAAAAAATTCAAAGGCATCGTTCAATACGCTCTGGACAAGTATGTTCCGAGTAAGGTTTTAAGGGACGGGAAAGATCCACCAAGGTTTAATTGCCGTGTTAGAAAAGAGCTACGTGAACTAAGAGATCTCCATCTCAGATTCAAGAGAAGTAAAATCCTAGGTGACTAACAAAAGCTGAAAGAAGCGAAAATGAGCGTAAGCAGACCAATGAGAGATGCTTTCAATGATTTCGAAAGTAAGACGTTGTCAACCGACCTGAGTAAAAACCCTAAGAGATTTTGGTCGTATGTAAAATCAGTAAGTGGGTCGAAATCATTTATTCATTGTCTCAGCGTCCACACCGGCACCGAAACGGAAGATAACAGAGAGGAGGCCGAAATACTGAATTCGGTCTTCCGAAGTTGTTTCGCGGCGGAACATCATAACACTATCCCTCCTTTCAATCGGGGTGCGAACGTCCAAATGGCAGATATTGAGATAACCGATCGAAGAACTGAAAGACAGTTACAATCGCTTAGTCGTGGAAAGGCTCCAGGACCAGATGAAATACCTACAAGATTCTATAATGATTATGCGAAAGAACTTGCTTGCCTTCTAGCAGCAATTTATCGTAGATCGCTTGAGCAACGAAAGGTACCTACCGACTGGATAAAAGCGCAAGTCATTCCCATTTTTAGCAAAGGCCGTAAGACAATCTAACAATTACAGACCTACATCGTTGCCGTCAATCTGTTGTAGAATTAAGGAACATGTTTTATGATCAAGAATTATGACGCTCTTGGAAAATGAGCAGCTCCTCTACAGGGTGTTACAAAAAGGTGCGGCCAAACTTACAGGAAACATTCCTCGCACACAAAGAAAGAAAATATGTTATGTGGATATGTGTCCGGAAACGCTTACTTTCCACGTTAGAGCTCATTTTATTACTTCTCTTCAAATCACATTAATCATGGAATGGAAACAGACAGCAACAGAACATCCCAGGGTGAATTCAAACACTTTGTTACAGGAAATGTTCAAAATGTCCTCCGTTAGCGAGGATACATGCATCCACCCTCCGTCGCATGGAATCCCTGATGCGCTGATGCAGCCCTGGAGAATGGCGTATTGTGTCACAGCCGTCCACAATACGAGCACGAAGAGTCTCTACATTTGGTACCGGGGTTGCGTAGACAAGAGCTTTCAAATGACCCCATAAATGAAAGTCAAGAGGGTTGAGATCAGGACAGCGTGGAGGTCATGGAATCCTTTCGCCTCTACCAATCCATCGGTCACCGAATCTGTTGTTGAGAAGCGTACGAACACTTCGACTGAAATGTGCAGGAGCTCCATCGTGCATGAACCACATGTTGTGTCGTACTTGTAAAGGCACATGTTCTAGCAGCACAGGTAAAGTATCCCGTATGAAATCATGATAACGTGCTCCATTGAGCGTAGGTGGAAGAACATACTGACGAAACTAAAATGAGCTCTAACATGGAAACTAAGCGTTTCCGGACACATGTCCACATAACATATTTTCTTTATTTGTGTGTGAGGAATGTTTCCTGAAAGTTTGGCTGTACCTTTTTGTAACACCCTGTATAAAAATCAAAATGGATTCCGCAAACAGAGATCCTGTGAAACTCGGCTCGCTCTGTTACTCCATGAGATTCACAGCGCAGTGAACAACGGCGCTCAAGCTGAGGCCGTGTTCCTTGATTTCAGTAAGGCGTTTGACATCGTCCCGCATTGGAGTTTAATGAAAAAATACGATATTACGGAGTATCGGAGCTGACCTGCGATTGGATTGAATACTTTCCTGCAGATAAAACTCAACAAGCCGCTCTTAACGGAACTAAATCGACAGATGTAAATGTAAAATGCCGCACTATACGGGAGTACCACAGGAAAGTGTGATAGGACCTTTGCTGTTCACAATACACAGGGTGGTCCATTGATCGTGACCGGGCCAAATATCTCACGTAATAAGCGTCAAACGAAAAAACTACAAAGAACGAAACTTGTCTAGCTTGAAGGTGGAAACCAGATGGCGCTAGGGTTGGCTTGCTAGATGGCGCTGCCATATGTCGAACAGATATCAACTGCGTTTTTTTTAAAAATAGGGACCCCATTTTTTATTGCATATTCGTGCAGTACGTAAAGAAATATTAATGTTTTAGTTGGACCACTTTTTTCGCTTTGTGATAGATGGCGCTTGAATAGTCACAAACATATGGCTCATAATTTTAGACGAACAGTTGGTAAAAGGTAGGTTTTTAAATTAAAATACAGTACGTAGGTACGTTTGAACATTTTATTTCTGTTGTTCCAATGTGATACATGTACCTTTTTGAACTTATCATTTCTGAGAATGCATGATGTTACAGCGTGATTACCTGTAAATACTACAGTAATGCAATAAATGCTCAAAATGATGCCCGTCAACCTCAGTGCTTTTGGCAATACGTGTAACAACATTACTCTCAACAGCGAGTAGTTAGCCTTCCGTAATGTTCGCATATGCATTGACAATGAGCTGACGCATGTTGTCAGGCGTTGTCGGTGGATCACGACAGCATATATCCTTCAACTTTCCACACAGAAAGAAATCCGGGGAAGTCAGATCCGGTGAACGTGCGGGCCATGGTATGGTGCTTCGACGACCAATCCACTTGTCATGAAATATGCTATTCAATACCGCTTCAACCGCACGCGAGCTATGTGCCGGACATCCACCATGTTGGAAGTACATCGCCATGCTGTCATGCAGTGAAACATCTTGTAGTAACATCGGTAGAACATTAAGTAGGAAATCAGCATACATTACACCATTTAGATTGCCATCGATAAAATGGGGACCAATCCGTCCTCCCATAACGCCGCATCATACATGAACCAGCCTAGGTTGCTGATGTTCCACTTGTCGCAGCCATCGTGGATTTTCCGTTGCCCAGTAGTGCATATTATGCCGGTTTACGTTACACCTATTGGTGAATGACGCTTCGTCGCTCAATAGAACACGTGCAAGAAATTTGTCATCATCCCGTAATTTCTCTTGTGCCCAGTGGCAGAACTGTACACGACGTTCGAAGCCGTCGCCATGCAATTCCTGGTGCATTGAAATATGGTACGGGTGCAATCGATGTTGATATAACATTATCAACACCGATGTTTTCGAGATTCCAGATTCTCGTGCAATTTGTCTGCTACTGATGTGCGGATTAGCCGCGACAGCAGCTAAAATACCCACTTAGGCATCATCATTTGTTGCAGGTCGTGGTTGACGTTTCACATGTGGCTGAACACTTCCTGTTTCATTAAATAACGTAACTATCCGCTGAACGGTCCGGACACTTGGATGATGTCGTCCAGGATACCGCGGAGCATACATAGAACACGCCCACTGGACATTTTGATCGCAATAGCCATACATGAACACGATATCGACCTTTTCCGCAATTGGTAAACGATCCATTTTAACACGGGTAATGTATCACGAAGCAAATACCGTCCGCACTGGCGGAATGTTACGTGATACCACGTATTTATACGTTTGTGACTATTACAGCGCTATCTATCACAACGCGTAGAAAGTGGTCTAATTAAAACATACATATTTCTTTACGTACTATACGAATATGTAATAAAAATAGGGGGTTTCTATTTAAAAAAACGCAGTTGATATCCGTTTGACCTATGGCAGGCACATCTAGCGGGTCAACCATAGCGCCATCTGGTTTCCCCCTTGAAGCTAGACAAGTTTCGTTCTTTGTAGTTTTTTCGTTTGACTCTTATTTCGTGATCAATGGACCACCCTGTATATAAATGATCTAGTAGAAAGCGTCGGATGCCCTTTAAGGCTATTCGCAGATGATGCAGTTATTTATACGAAAGTAGCAACGCGAGAAGATAGTAAGAATTTGCAGAACGACCTGCAGAGAACTGATGAATGGTGCAGACTCTGGCATTTGACCCTGAACGTAAATAAATGTAACATATTGCGCATACATAGGAAAAGAAATCCACTACTACACAGCTACACTATTGATGACAAAGAGCAGGAGACAGCGTCTGCCGTAAAATATCTAGGCGTTACTATCCAGAGCGACCTTAAGTGGAATGACCATATAAAACAGATTGTGGGAAGAGCAGACACAAGACTCAGATTCGTTGGAAGAATCTTAAGTAAATGTAGCTCATCCAGCGAAAGAAGTGAATCAGATAGTGGTACCGAAAGTACACTCCGCTGTACACCATTAGGTGACTTGCGGAGTATGATGCAGATGTACACTTCTAGGCAATTCTTATACACGTCATTAAACTTGTATGATAAAACCTGAAACATGAATCAGTTACTTCCGGTCCCACAGATAGACACAACACAAGTGGCGCCACAAGAGCGGACTCAGTGACAACCTTGACAACATGAACGAATAAAATAAGTAGATCACAAACTACTGAGTAGTAGAACTACACAGCTTCGCATGGAGTGAACAAATGCTCGTCCATAAATGCAGCCAGGGTGCAATAGCGTAGTGAAGGCTGTATCGACTTTCCTGCTTTGCTCTGACCAACAATCTCTTCCGGGCAACGGATATAGGATCCGTAAGCGTAGAAACCGTACACTGTCAACAGCAGTTCAGCGCGATCAGCGAAGACTTGACTCCAGAAGAGGTGGTTCTTCTCAGTCGACAGCACTCAACCCCAACGAAGCCACACTGTCTCTCCAGTTCCAGTCAGACGATTTCCGACACAGAGACAGGTCTGTTCCCAGCACCAGCCCAGCTCGCCACCTTCCTCGTGCCGCTGCTAACCCAAAAAACTTCTTCACTGTGCCGCACGCGCCGCCTATCTGTCCACAAGCTACTCTCTGACAAAGAGCATTTGTACTACCATCGACTCAGCCAGAGGGGAACAAGTCGGGAAAAAAAATTCAGCGGGTTCCGCACACGGCACAGCCTTGACGTCCAGAACTTCAACTCTGATGATAATGCACTGCGGAAATTGTTTAACGCAGGATATCGGAGAATTTGGTTAACATAATGAGCTGCTATAATTGTTTAACATTGTGTTTACATATATCTTAGTACGGAAACAGAAGACGTCGAATACAATAATAGGAAGTTAACTCAATGCCAGATCCACTGGAAGACTGTATGGGTATTCGTAGTCAAAGAGGGATGAAGGTCTATAGCGGTTCTTTGCTGCTTGCAGAAATCGTAGCTAAATAAGGACTAGCAAAATGATGGACGACTGAACGCTTGTGATAAATGTAATAACGGCTCATTAGAGGAGATATGCTCGGTATTTAGAGGGACTTGTAATAAAAAAATTTTAAAACCGGTTTTAACTCTGCTTGCATGCTATGGCCACTCGCAGCATCTGGCAGCACACTCGCCGGTCTTATCTCGATTGCTTAGGTGGTGGTGCCAGGTAGTAGCTGTTAAGAGGTGCTACGAGCGTTATCTGGAGAGTGCTCATTTTGCACCAGTCTATCTAATGCTGAACCGTTACCGGCCGCGACACAGAGCAGTGGTTCCCCAGTTTATTGTTTTGCATAGGACGTTTTTCCGGTAGTGTCTGTCAGCCAATTCTTGTCAGTTGCATATATACGCATGTCGGTACTCCCCTCCCTCCCCCCTTCCTAGTTAGACGGTTAACAGTTACCATGCACGTGAGGTACAGACGTATAGGAGCGGCTCTGCGGGAAGAGCGCGTTCGGTCATGTTGTAACTCCCCACAGGGACCACCGCAAAGCGCTGTGGTATGGTGAAATTTAAATGGACCATGCAGATGAGTATTCACTCGGATTTTCATTAGTTATTTACAAGTCTGCTGTGGTTTCCATATGTTCCTCCCTTTCCCGATTCTGTGGAGAACCTTCTCATGCCTTATTTGTCCACTTAATTTTCAATGTTCTTCTGTGACATCACATCTCAAACGCTTCGATTCTCTTCTGTTCCTGTTTTTCCACAGCCCATGTTTCACTATCATACAATGCCGTACCCCAACTATACGTTCTCAGAATTTTCTTTCTCAAATTAAGGCCTATGTTAGACTTATTTTTGTCAGGAATGCCATTTTTTGCCTGCGATACAGTGCTTTTTATGGTGCCCTTACTTCGTCCGTCATAGGTAATTTTGCATCCAGCTTAGCAGAATTCCTTAACGTTGTGAGCTCAAATTTTGATGTTAAATTTCTGGCTGTTCTCATTTCTGCTACATCTAATTACCTTTGCCTTTTCTGGTTTACTCTCAATCCATATTCTGTATTCATTAGACTGTTCATTCCATCCAACAGATCCTGTAATTCTCCTTCACATTCAAAGGGCATAGCAATGTTACTGGCGAATCTTATCATTGATATCCTTTCACCGTGAATTTTAATTCAATTCTGAAACCTTTCTTTTATTTCCGTCATTGCTTATTCGATGTTGAGATTGAACAGTAGGGGCGAAATACTGCATCCTTGTCTTCTACACTTTTTAATCAGAGCGCTCCATTATTTGTCTTACAGTCATATTGTTTGTTCTTGCTTCTTCCACAGGTTGTATATTACCCGTTATTTCCAATACATATGAAACCTCTAGCACCATTTTACATTTTCGAGCGCTTTTTCTAGGTCGACGAATGCTATAAGCGTGTACTGCTTTTTTTGATAGTATAAGGCCAATCTTGCCAAATTCTACACATCAGCTTGAATACTCGTTTGATTGCCATGCCCCCGAATGTCTTTTAGAAATTCCGATGGAGTGCTATCTGTCTCTTGTGCCTTATTTACTCTCAAGAGTTCTTTTAAGTGTTGACTCTATTACTGAATCTCTTATTACACGGAAATAGAATCCAATTTTTTCTTCTATCACGCCATCAGATAAGTCCTTCCCCTTTATAGAGGCAGTAAAGGTGCTCTTCCCACCTATCTGTTCTCCCTTATGAGTTTAACAGTGGAATTACCGTTGCACTCTTAATGCTACCATCCCTACTTTTAATTCCACCGTAGCTTGTTTTAACCGACGCTAGATCAGTCGTCATACCGATGATTTCTTTTTCGATTTCTTCACATCTGTAGCCATTTCACATTGGATGTCCTGTATTTGCTATTTATTTCATTCCTAAAGGTTTTATGTTGCTGTTTTCGTATCTTTCCCTCAACATTTTTCTACTTCCTTCTTTCGTCAATCAGCTGAACTATTACATCTGTTACCCAAGATCTCTTCGCAGTTACCGTCCTTGTACCTATGTTTGCCTATCCAATACATATGATAACCCGTTCTAGAGACGTCCACTCTTCTTCAACTCAGCTGCCTACTTCGGTGTTCTTTACCGGAAAATCCACACCCTTAATGAACTTCGAACGTATCTCGCTATTCCATAGCGCTTCAGTATCCCATTTCCTTCCACACTGATTCTACTGAACGATTCTCTTAAACAAGCCTACTAAATTATGATCTGAGTCGACCCTTGCACATGGGTGAAATCTCTGACAATGATGTAGTCCATCTGAAATCTTCCCATTTCTCTGAGTCTTTTCTATGTTTAACTCGTGCTATTGTGATTCTCGAACGGTATACTTGCTGTCACTAACTAAAATTTGTTGCAGAACTCTATTTGTCTTTTTACTCTCTCACTAATACTACCAAATCCATATTCTCCTGTAACCTCTGCATTTTATTCTTTTCCCTTCCAAAGCGTTCCAACTGCCCATGATTATTATATTATCACCTCCTTTTACGTTCTGAATTACTAGTTCAAATTCCTCGTATACTTCAGTTCTTCATCTTCGTCTTGCGACGTCTGCACGTACACCTGAACTTTCGTTGGTGGCGTTGATTTGTTGTCAATTCTGATGAGAGCCACCTTGACACTAAGCTATTCACAGCACCTTTCTCTCAGCCCTCCTTCCTATTCATAACGAATCCTACTCCAACTATACCATTTTTTGCTACTGTTGATACTGAGATATAATCTTACGACCAGAAATCTTCCATGAACTGGAAGTAAGAACTTATTCCACCTCTCAAAGGTATCGCATCTGCTATAAGAGTATTATATCTGTGGCACCTGGTGGTAACAGTATCCTTCTCCAACCACCAACGAAGATATGAATCTCTCTGTGCCCCACCATTATAATACCTTCCTACACCAGGACCCCGCAATCAAACTTACCTGTTTAGATGATGTTCCTGTGCTTCTACCACTGCTACTTTTCCTTCAGATGCCCTGATGCGAGACCAGTTGTGCAAAATGATTCAAGTGTCGGTAGTACAATGCTCTATTATTCCGTTATTCAGTCTGGATTTTATTGTCTTCACATCGAATGACCCCTCTCTCCTAACTATAGTTAGTGTGATAGTCACTATCGGTGTGTATGTACAGACAGAATGATCCAGGATCTCGATACACAGTCTGTAGAGCTATCAAGCCCTGCCTTATTTTTTGTATTCATCGCTAGGCTTCATGTCATCGGAAGTTCACTGAGGCTTTTTGCAGATGATGCTGTGGTGTATCGAGAGGTTGCAACAATGGAAAATCGTACTGAAATGCAGGAGGATCTGCAGCGAATTAACGCATGGTGCACGGAATGGCAATTGAATCTCAATGTAGACAAGTGTAATGTGATGCGAATACATAGAAAGATAGGTCCCTCATCATTTAGCTACAAAATAGCACGTCAGCAACTGGAAGCAGTTAATTCCATAAATTATCTGGGAGTACTCATTAGGAATGATCATATAAAGTTGATCGTCAGTAAAGCAGATGCCAGACTGAGATTCATTGGAAGAATCCTAAGGAAATGCAATCCGACAACAAAGGAAGTAGATTACAGTACGCTTGTTCGCCCAATGCTTGAATACTGCTCAGCAGTGTGGGATCCGCACCAGGTAGGGTTGATAGAAGAGATAGAGAAGATCCAACGGAGAGCAGCGCGCTTCGTTACAGGATCATTTAGTAATTGCGAAAGCGTTACGGAGATGATAGATAAACTCCAGTGGAAGACTCTGCAGGAGAGACGCTCAGTAGCTCGGTACGGGCTTTTGTTAAAGTTTCGAGAACATACCTTCACCGAAGAGTCAAGCAGTATATTGCTCCCTCCTACGTATATCTCGCGAAGAGACCATGAGGATAAAATCAGAGAGATTAGAGCACATACGGAAGCATACCGACAATCCTTCTTTCCACGTACAATACGAGACTGGAATAGAAGGGAAAACCGATAGAGGTACTCAGGGTACCCTCCGCCACACACCGTCAGGTGGCTTGCGGAGTATGGATGTACATGTAGATGTCATAGATCTCAATCCCCATAGAGAGATTACTCTTGGTCACACTTGTACTGGTGTGCGACAATTCATGTTCCGGGAGCGGCACATTTCTCACTTTGTGATATAGGGGTGGGGGTAGGAGTTGAGGAGGAATAACTGAGAGTCTTCCGGAAGATGTTCTACATCTACATCTTCCGGATGTGTGTATGTAATCAACCAAATCATGAGGAGCATAATTGGAGAGTGTCCCTTGTTCTTACAGTTTAGGCCTCTTAACCTACTTTTAGGAGAGGTGCACGTCCTGTACCTTTGATGAGAACGGCCATGGCATGCGGTATCTACATCCGTCCGCAGTTAGTCAAAACAAAAAAGTTTGCACGTAGCTGTGGAGAAACGGTATCTTAAATTTAAACGATTCGAAAAGAACACCCACGCACATACACACGCACACACACACACACACACACACACACACACACACACACACACACACACACACACACACACTTTAAAGAATACTGAGAAAGAAATCATGGCTATCAACAGCTAATCACCATAACGTAGCAAGGGCTTAACGGGAACTGAGAGAGTGGAGTATGGGCCAAGGAAAGCAAAAAAATGGTTCAAATGGCTCTGAGCACTATGCGACTTAATTTCTGAGGTCATCAGTCGCCTAGAACTTAGAACTAATTAAACGTAACTAACCTAAGGACATCAAACACATCCATGCCCGAGGCAGGATTCGAACCTGCGGCCGTAGCGGTCGCTCGGCTCCAGATTGTAGCACCTAGAACCGCACGGCCACACCGGCTGGTCAAGGAAAGCAATACCGAAGCAAGTACACCTCATGTGGAAAAGCTGCTAAAATGTTGGTGCTGCTCTCGAGGAACTTGCACTGGAGGCAATGAAACTGGTCTGACTGACTGACTAACTGCCTTATTTACGAGTCTTCATAATTTTTCGATGAAAATTTGTCCATTGAGCAACAGACCATCATCTGTCTCTGGCTGCCAAATGAAGCACAGGAGGTGTCCTACAGTAACAAACCCGAATGTTAAGCACGTCCAGTGTTGTCAAGAGGCCCCTACATAGTGTAATAAGCAGTGGACTTACTCTGGGTATTGTGTACGAGGCGCCTGGAGACTTGATATTCCTGTGCCGGAAGGTCCATATTGGTGGGTTTTTGTTTTCAATTGTGTGTGAAATCTTATGGGAATTAACTGCTAAGGTCATCAGTCCCTAAGCTTACACACTACTTAACCTAAATTATCCTAAGGACAAACACACACACCCATGCCCGAGGGAGGACTCGAAACTCCGCCGGGACCTGCTGCACAGCCCATGACTGCATCGCCCTTCACCGCTCGGCGAATCCCGCGCGACCGGTGGTTTTTTCCTAGCACCAAGACTTTCGTGTATTCACTTTCAAAATGTCAAAATAACTATTTAGTTAAAAAAAGATGAAATCAGTATCACATTTAATGGAAGAAAGGTAGATTTTGGGGACAATTTAGAGAAATCACAAGATGTTCTGGAAATTTGGAATAACCATGTTAAAAAGGGATGTTCAAGATTAGGCAAAAGAAGAATAATCCATTTTTATAACATTCCTTAACATGAAGGGGTTCGTCAAACACCACCTACACAGTCCTCCCAAGTGGTTACATCCTACTAAGCTGAATGTGTTAGTTACGTATTTTCAAAGAGAGCTCCTCGTCTCACGTTTTGAAAGCGAAGTGTAACAACTTGTCAGACACCTTGTCTACAGTAATTGATACGGGATTCTGACAATGTCTGCGTGTCACTGCATTGTAAGATTCTCACAATCCAAGTAAAAACACTTCTGAGAACTACTGGCTGTCATTGGTTAGTCCTGCCTCAGTTATATGGAAACATTTACATTTTCAATATTATAATACACATCGTGACCTGGGCAAACACTTAAAGCTGCTTATTGAAATATACCTCAATGTAGAAATCGTAGGCTCTAGTGTTACTTCCTTGGTATTTTGACAGCACAATTTAGGTTAGCGCGGAATTTTTGACAGCCATTCTTCACCTATTGTCTTTCTATTTCCCGACTTTTGCGACTTTGCTCTCGTTTTAGACACTACTGCAACTTCAATGAGGCTTTTGGGATGTGTAAGTTATGTGCCAAGGAACATATCAGATAATTTGACGGTTTATGATAGAGGCCTAAAACTGAAAGCTCTACAAAAGAACACTAAATTATAGTTTTAATTAATAATGTATTCGGTGAAACATTTTAAAGAGAGTCTAGAGATGCTTCCAAATACAACGACGAAAATCCGTCTAGGGGTTCGAATGGTAGTGTTATATACCGATAGTGCTATCAACACTTAACTAATGAACAGAGTTTAAAGTCCTTCCACACTGACATCAGAGAAACATCTGCTCAGTTGGACAGTGCGGAACGCATTCGGCCGTGTCCTGTCAGAAGGACCTTTCCTCATACTGTGTTAGAAAAACCATGACAAGCCTACATCGAAAAAGTTTGGCGAGGACCTTCGTGTAATGACACTCCCAAACATAACAACGTGTTTGCGTTGACACAGATACGTAGATGCGACTAATTACAAGCCGAAACGATCAGCTACATGAGGTGCACAAATTTCCAAATATCTACTTGTAGTCCCAATAGTATTTTTCTATTTATTAATTCGTTTCGAGAGCTTTTAACTGCTTTTAATAAAACAGGATAATCATTTTGTAAATCAAATTTCTCCAAGAAAATACGAAATTAGCTAGTGAACATTTTATTTGTAACTTTATATATACTAATGTCACTACGATGAACGTATTATGACACTCAGATGGAATTCAAATCTTTCATGTGTCATAGCCTTCATTCCAGCTCTTACTGCTATGCGCCTACTGTACTCATTGTGTCACAGTTGTCGCAGCCATAAACAGCTGTAACACGTAAAATCTGGACTATGTCAACTGCTGATAAGCGAGGTCTGTAATTTATTGTGCAATTGTCAGTTTCCTCACTGCACCAGTAAGTTATGTTTCAACAGAAAAGTTGTTAACTCGTGACAGTCACTTTAACAACTTTTGGCTTTCAACCTTAAGGCTGAACTGAGGCACGGTAAAGTTCTTAAGCACTGACACAACTTAAGCTTTGCAAGCAACTACGATTTCCCTGCTTTCCCTTCGTCCACCATGACGCTGAAGTTCCCTTGGATTTTTCTAATCGTCGTTTGCTGTGGTAAGTGTTCCGACTCTGTGCGTCTGGTTTCAGGTGCTACGATATCTTCAAACTATTTGCTAGTGTTGATCTTCAATGTGAGTATTTCTCTATGCAGTGGTTTATAGTCTGCAGAGAAACTTATTAAAAAAATGAAAGTATTGGGGTATGATTCCGTTAAATGAGAGATCTCTCGTACAATAACGAAGACTAATGAACCAAAGAATCTGCTTAAACTTTACAAGATCATTGCCAGTGAAAGGAAAAGGGTCAGGTTTGGACCCAGTTCAAGTTTGATATGTTAAGAATATTATTGGGTTGTTTGGCCATTCTGTAGTTATCACTCGAAGGAACATTGAGCTTCGTCTGAGATAATAAGAAAAGACGCTGAAGCCAAGCTGCTTGTCTCTTTGCGATCGCTGCTTGTCTCTTGGGCGCAGGTACTTGTCCACCACTCATGTTTCTTCTGTTCCTTTAGTGGGGCGACTTCTGTTGCGGCTTTTAGTAATTTGTCTCTTTATTGGTCCCAGTTGTTGCATTCATGATCTAGTGTTTGCATTCTCTCTGTAAGCATATTGCAGGTTTTCAGTTTTTCCAAGTCAAACTTGGTACGTTTGGGAGTTTGAGACTTTCTTGTATTCCCAGGGAGAAATTGGAACTTTATTTTTGAGAGGTAGTGGTCTGAGTCCATTCTGAACTTCTCTACAGGACTTTCTTAAAATGACCACATGATCTATTTGGAACTCTCCTAGGAGTTTATTGGGGAGTTTACTGGGTGAAGTCCATGTCTTCTGTTTTCTTGGTAGATGCTTAAAGGCCGTTGATTTCATTGCTAGGTTAAATGCTTTACAGAGTCCCACAAGTCGTTCTCCATTTCTGTTAGTGCGTATGTGAGCTGGGTAATTCCCTCCCCCCCCCCCCCCCCCTCTATATATTTATACTTTCGCTCTTTCCCTAACTTGGCGTTAAAATCACGCAAAAATAAGACTGTATTCCGCTCTGGAATCTTGCCGATTGTGTCCTCGAGTTGTTCCCAAAATTGGTCTGTGTCTTCAGGGTTTTTCTTGTTGTCCTGGTTAATAGGTGCATGTGCATTCACGATGGTGTAGATCTTTTGGAGCATCGAAATGTTAATAGAGACACTCGACTATTAGGTGAATGGAAGTCGATAACTGAATCAAGTATTTTTTTACTGATAATGAATCCAATTCCCAGGTGAGGGACGTCCTTCATCATCCTACGTTCCACTTTGCCCTTAAAGATTCGATAACCCTGAGATTCAAAGGCTTGTTCATCTGTATACCTGGTCTCTTGTACCGCTGTTGTAAGAATCTTGTGTTGTGTCAGAAAGTCTGTCAGATGCTTCAACGTGCCCGTCTTGAGCAAGGAGTTAACGTTCAGCGTGGCGAAGTAGCTGCATTGTTTATGCCGTATCTCGTTTCTAGAGGTTTCAGGATGCTCCGACTCATTCCTGTAGCATGTTGGATGGGCTCACCAGAATCCAAAGGGGCACTAACGTCGTCCAAGGCGACGGTGGATTGAGTAGCACCTGGGGTAATTATATCCGTAGGTGTGTCCTACATGCTTTCGTAGAAAATGTTGTTGAGTGGATTAGGACTGTTACGACCTAATCATTTTACTACCGAAGTTGTAAGCTCCGGTAGGTTTGATTTCAGGGTTTACTCCATTAGATTAGTTGCCTTCTCAGGCTATGGAGACCAACTTTTCCCTTGTGCTTTCCCTTATGGTTTTCCGTCTTCCTTGCCGTTGAGATTGCATCAACCATCTTCATCCGCCTTGGAAGCCGTTGGCCAGTTTTCATCTGTGCCCTAGGCAGGGGCTCTTACAGGGTTCTATCAGCCTGGCGAGCTGAACCTCGTTTTTTTTTTTTACGGGGTGTTACTCCTTCTCCTTCCTCATCACTTGTAAGATAAGGCCCCGGGCTTGCGAACGGTATAGCGGATTTGGAAATTAATTTATTATTTCTTTACTACTAACTCTATTCGCAAAACGTTTTTCATGCAGTATCCACATATACCACTAAAATATTTGCAAAATTATATCACTGTAGGGCAAATAGTTCAGGAGGTAAGACGTCATAGACATTGAGATGCATGAAAGAAGCTTTTGCTTGTATTCGTCCGGTCTTTCATAAGTCGCACTTAGCGACTTCCGACAAACTTTAAACGTGATTTCAAACGTTTTCAGAACTTTTTCTCGTTGCCATGTTGAATGTCAAACATTAAACACATTAAGTTGTTTGTAAATTAATCAGAAGTTTGAGGCTGTTTTGTGCATGGGAGTTCGATTCTTTAATGCACGGGTGGACAAGAGGATGCCGGCGGCCGGGTTCGTCCTGCGATTGGTTTCAGTCTGGCCAGCGGAATACATTCATCGAAGAGCGATCGAGGAGCTCGCATTGTGTTCCGCCCGTTACTCACTTTGCCGCGCGGGATTAGCCGGCGGTCTAGGACGCTGCAGTCATGGACTGTGAGGCTGGTCTCGGCGGAGGTTTGACTTCTCCCTCGGGTATGGGTGTTTGTGTTCGTCCTTAGGATAATTTAGGTTAAGTAGTGTGTAATCTTAGGGAGTGATGACCTTAGCAGTTAGTCCCATAAGATTTCACACACCCGTTACTCACTTTCTGATATTCACCATTTTGTTGTTCGCATTTTTCTAGTTTGGTTGCTGTAAATCGATATGTTTTAACTTCACTCGATTTATACTTTAAAATTTTTCAAAACGAAGAAAGAAATATTGGAGTAATTTAATTTGTATTACAGAAACATCCTATGCCTATTCGATCAATCATCAAAAGTATTTTTGGACAAATATTTAAAACATGCTTGCCTGTAGTGTTTGTGGATATTAACAATCTAAATTTCAAACACTCTAATGATCTGCCTATGGCCATACATCGCAAAGATATTCATAAATTGATTGTCGATAGGGAATGCCGGTCCCATTGCCGTATATTGTTTTTATATTCTTTTTCGTATCAACATTAGTAAGTAATTCTTGTCCAATGTTGACATATTACAGCATTGCAACTGTTGAAAATGAAGGTAATTTATAATGAATTAGCTGGAACAGTTGCTTTAGGCGCTTATTTTTTCATGGTGACATTTGCAGATGCCTGGCAGCCCATCTTCAGATGTTTACATTTATTTACGTGCCGTGAAGATTCTCTATTTACTAACGGTGTTGCAGAATTCTGCAATGGATATTTTTTAGACAACTATTGTAAAACGCCGTAAGTAAAGGGAATAATGTTCGTAATTCGTAAATAAGTGTAAAGATATGAAGATGGACTGAATACCAAATGAATCCAAAAAAAACTTGTTTTGAGGCATAATGTTTTGGCGTGTTGTCTGGGGAAAATGATGCCATTCATGTCACCGCGTTACTCCATAAACACCAACGTCACGGGTATTATAGCTTTGACTTTGTAAGCTAGCAGCACTGCTGTCGCGTCATATTACGACCCTGCCTGAGAGCTTAATTAAGTACGTGAAATAGACTTGCCGGTGAACAAAGGTTCCCCATGCCTGCTGTAAGAATAGGGGTTTTACCGGTATTGTCAGCCTTCCTGGTAGCTCTAATAGGGTTAGGAACAAGGCTATAGGCAGAATTTTTACAACTGGCCAAACCTGACCAAGCTCTCAATGCACCGACCCGTGTTTGCATATTTTCCACTATTCGTTTCCTATTATAAATCCGAAGGAAGATACACTGAAGCGCCAAGAAACTGATGTAGGCATGAGTATTCGAATACGGAGGTACTGTATGTAAACAGGCAGAATACGGCGCTGCCGTTGGCAAAGCCTATATAAGACAACAACTGTCTAGCGCAGATCGGTGAAGGCTGCTACAATGGCAGGTGATCAAGATTTAAGTTAGTTTGAACGTGGTATTACAGTCGACGCACGAGCGATGGGACACAACATCCGAAGTAGCGATGAGGTGGGGGATTTTCCCGTACGACCATTTCACCATCCGGTAAAACATCAAATCTCTGACATCGCTGCGGCCGGAAAAAGTTCCTGGAAGAACGGGGCCAAAGACGACTGAAGAGAATCGTTCACCGTGACAGAAGTGCAACCCTTCTACAAATTGCTGCAGATTTCAATGCTGGGCCATCAACAAGCGTCAGCGTGTGAGTCATTCAACGAAGCGTCAGCGATATGGGCTTTCGGAACCGAAGACCCATTCGTGCGCTTGATGACTGCACTACACGAAGCCTTAGGCCCCGCCTGGGCCGTCAACAGCGATATTGGACTGTCGATGACCGGAAATATGTTGCCTGGTCGGACGTGTCTCGCTTCAAATTGTATCGAGCGGATGGACGTATACGGGTATGGAGACAGTCTCAGGAATCCACGGACCCTGCATGTCAGCAGGGGGCCTTAGAGCTGGTAGAGGCTCTGAACTGGTGTGGGGCGCGTGCAGTTTGAGTGATACGGGACCCTTGATACGACTAGATACGACACTGACAGGACACGTACGTAAGCATCAAAAAATGGTTCAAATGGCTCTGAGGACTATGGGACTTAACTTCTGAGGTCATCAGTCCCCTAGAACTTAGAACTACGTAAACCTAACTAACCTAAGGACATCACACACATCCATGCCAGAGGCAGGATTAGAACCTGCGACCGTAGCGGTCGCGCGGTTCCAGACTGTAGCGCCTATAGCCGCTTTGCCACTACGGCCTGCTACGTAAGCATCCTGATCTCCTGCATCCATTCATGTCCATTGCGCATTCCGATGGATTTGGGCAAGTCCAGCAGGACAATGCGACACACCACACGTCAAGAATTGCTACAAAGTGGCTCCAGGAACACTCTTCTGAGTTTAAACACTTCTACTGGCCACCAAACACCCCAGACTTGAAAATTATTGAGTATATTTGGGATGTCTTGAAACCTGCTGTTCAGAAGAGATCTCCACTACCACGGATTTATGGACAGACCTGCAGGATTCATGATGTCAATTCCCTCCGGCACTACTTCAGAAATTAGTCGAATCCCTGCCACGTCGTGTGTCAGCACCTCTGCGTGCTCGCGGGTACCCTACACGATATTAAGCAGCGGTAACAGTTTCTTTGTGTGTAGTTATAAGCAGTACTAATAGGCATATCTAAATCCAAATATCGGAGACACTCTTTAGGAGATATGTCTAATACGGTATTAATACACTACTGGCCATTAAAATTGCTACACCAAGAAGAAATGCAGATGGTAAACGGGTATTTATTGGACAGATATATTATACTAGAACTGACATGTGATTACATTTTCACCCAATTTGGGTGCATAGATTCTGAGAAATCAGTATCCAGAACAACCACCTCGGGCCGTAATAACGGGCTTGATACGCCTGGGCAGTGAGTGAAACAGAGGTTGGATGGCGTGTACAGGTACAGCTGCCCATGGAACATCAACACGATACCACAGTTCATCAAGAGTTATGACTGGCGTATTGTGACGAGCCAGTTGCTCGGCCACCATTGACCACACGTTTTCAATTCTGAGAGATCTGGAGAATGGTCTGGCCAGGGGAGCAGTCGAACATTGTCTATACCCAGGAAGGCCCATACAGGACCTGCAACATGCCGTCGTGCATTATCCTGCTGAAATTTATGGTTTCTCTGGGATTGAATGAAGGGTAGAGCCACAGGTCGTAACACATTTGAAATTTAACGTCCACTGTTCAAAGCGCCGTTAATGCGAACAAGAGGTGACCGACACGTGTAACCAATGGCATCCCGTACAATCACGCCAGGTGATACGCCAGTATGGCGATGACGAATACACGCTTCCAATGTGCGTTCACCGTGTGTCGCCAAACACGGATGCGACCATCATGATTCTGTAAACAGAACCTGGAGTCATCCGAAAAAATGACGTTTTGTCATTCGTGCACACAGGTTCGTCGTTTAGTACACCATCGCAGGTGCTCCTGTCTGTGCTGCAGCGTCAAGGGTAACCGTAACCATGGTCTCCGAGCTGATACTCCATGCTGCTGCAAACGTCGTCGAACTGTTCGTGCAGATGGTTGTTGTCTTGCAAACGTCCCCATCTGTTGGCTCAGGGATCGAGACGTGGCTGCAAGATCCGTTACAGTCATGCGGAAAATATGCCTGTCATCTCGACTGCTAGTGTTACGAGGCTGTTGGGATCCAGCACGGCTTTCCGTATTACTCTCCTGAACCCACCGATTCCATATTCTGCTAACAGTCATTGGACCTCGACCAACGCGAGCAGCAATGTCGCGATTCGACAAAGCGCAATCACGATAGGCTACAATCCGACCTTTATCAAAGTCGGAAAAATGATGGTACGCATTTCTCCTCCTTACAAGAGGAATCACAACAACGTTTCACCAGGGAACGCCGGTCAACTGCTGTTTGTGTATGAGAAATCGGTTGGAAACTTTCCTCATCTCAGCATGTTGTAGGTGACGCCACCGGCGCCAACCATGAGTGAATGCTCTGAAAAGCTAATCATTTGCATATAACACCATCTTCTTCCTGGCGGTTAAATTTCGCATCTGTAGCACGTCATTTTCGTGGTGTAGCAATTTTAATGACCAGTAATGTAGCTTTGGGAATGTGTCGGTGAGCGGCTCTCTGTTGGAGATGCAGATGATGTAGGCAGCCAGTCTGTTGCAAAACTCTGTATTAATAATCGCATAAGAACTTGGAGCAGTGCAGCCGCCGCAGTCAGGCAGCAGGCGGATCTGAGGCACCCGGGAGGCTGGGCTAGGAAGGCGAGCCCAGCCTGTCTGCCCGGGTGACGTGGCAAGTAGAACTGAAGGCCGGGGAGCGCTGGCCTTAGGGCGGTGGTCATCTACGGCGCGGTGCTGACTGCAAGCCACTGCGTGGAGCGGCGGCTCAGTCACACGGAGGTCGTCGGTTCACGGCCCGGAGACGGCGGTAACGTCTGCGTCGTTGAGTTTGGCGACTGGCACGGGCTTTGCGTCATACTACGGCCGATATGTAACGACAATGGCGCCGTGGACCACGGAGTTTAAATACCGCTGCTCGGGGCTGATTGCGCAGGAGAGCCGTGTGTCTGTGTCGGTTAGAAACCTCTGGAACATAGGCCGAGGACTAGGGTCGCTTCCTTTTCATTTGGTGGTTGGTGACTGTCCTAGACTGGACTGACAAGAACATTGAGCGGGTGGCCGGCTGTGGCTGCGTCCCGACTATGGTTCTGGACTGCTTTCCGGGTCGCTCAAGTTCCAAGCCCCTACGTACGTATTGCATCGGAAGATCAATACATCTATATGTAGTTCTCTGTGTGATTACTGGTGGATACAACTGAAACAAGATAGTTTCATAAATACGTTTAAATATTTCTTTCTCACTACACCTGATAAATTGTGGGCACCCTGTGAAATTTGCACAGTGATACTACAGTTTTGAAATTGTTGCTTAAAAATGAAGAACTTTAGAATGAGATTTTCACTCTGCAGCGGAGGGTGTGCTGTTATGAAACTTTCCTGGCAGGTTAAAACTGTGTGCCGCACCGAGACTCGAACTCGGGAACTTTGCCTTTCCCGGGCAAGTGCTCTACCTCCTCAGCTACCCAAGCACGACTCACGCCCCATCCTCACAGCTGTACTTCCGCCAGTAGAGCACTTGGACGCGAAAGACAACGGTCCCGAGTTCGAGTCTCGGTCCGGCCCACAGTTTTAAACTGCCAGGAAACTTTCATGAATAACTTTGTTGAAAATTTTTTATTTGAACCATGTCACAGAATTTGTTATTATCTGTATCATTCAAATTAATGAAGTCTTAGCAGCTAGTAACGTCTCGGTAATTTCTTCTTTTCAGGACTCAGCAATGCTGCAGATAACAGGGCAAGTATTTGGCATATAGTATGTGATATTTTCAACGTAGCATTTACATCTGAAGAATTTGGACAGTCTTCGTGGTGCTGGTAAGAATTTCCTATGTCGTGTGTCTCTCATGTGGAGCATAAGTAAAGATACATTGACCGGTTGCTTTATCTCTGCGTTTCCGTAATATGTACTTATTTTTCTTAACTTATACAAATTTCCTGTTTATGTCAATCTTGTTCTTTTTACAAGGAAATGCTTTCTCATGTTTCGTCTAATATTTAGATAACTTGTCGAATTTACTGTAACTGAGATCGAAGGCAACATAAAAATGAGATGAGTTACGGATACAGGCAGCACGTTTCATAAAAATGTAATATATAAACAACTCATTAAGCGATCTATTCAATATAATTCCCAAAAATTCCTAATTATGATGGATTTAGGCGCAAAATATTCATCATGTTGTTGGACATATTCCATGGATTTATTTCCTTTACTAATTTATTGTATGTGGACCTATTATTTCACTGTTCTTTCTACACACTTCTGTATCTCCCAGGTCACACGCGTTCTTCTCTTCTTTGCTATCAAATGTAATACCTTTTTCCGTCAATGGTAGATGTTATACAGCGCTTAAAGGTTTTACTTCTTCAAGTTTATCGACGGCTCTCTTCTGTCCATACAGTTCATTACATTTCACCTAAAAACCACTCTAGGAGGTTTTCATCAGTTTCTGGGTGCCACACAAGAAACATGTGCCGTATTCAGTAGCGTTTCAAGTAGCAAAACGATGGAATCTTTACGTTTACGCTAAGTTACTCTGGCGTCCCATGCGTTTCACGTGACACATATACACTCATGTTCAGAAAAAAACAGAACACCTTGAACGAGTAGAGATAGGGTGTTTGTATTCACAGGATATCTACATAAGTATGTTTTAAAGAAATGATAACATTTGAATCATGCCGGCCCGCGGATTCAAGGTCAACATCTACATCGCAGCGCCACACTACCTACCGGTGAAATGTGCCTTTGGATCTCGTTGCGCCATAAACGGAAGGTACTGAACCAGTGTGACTTGAGCAGACGTGTAGGATGCCTCACATACGTATGCGCGAACCATAGCGTCAAATCACTGACTTTGAAAGAGGGCGCATTGTTGGCATAAAAAAACGTGATGCAGCCATCCGGGCTTCTCGTGTGGGACGAGGTGTTGAGGCATTGCAAGTGGTGTGTGCAGAATGGTTCACGGAAGACCGTAGAACACGAGATGGGTCAAGTCGTATCACTCAGACGCCCCCCACACCCCTCCCCCCACCAACTTCCCGCCTCAGTGTAACACATCGTACACTATCAAGAGTGACAGTCAGACTCCATTTATTACGGCAAGCGTTACATGCGTGTCATCCATACCTTCGACGAATGTGAAGAAACATGCTAGAGGGCAATGGAGTATGGAACGAAGGATCTGGGTTCAAATGGCTCTGAGCACTATGGGACTCAACTTCTGAGGTCATTAGTCCCCTAGAACTTAGAACTAGTTAAACCTAACTAACCTAAGGACATCATACACGTCCATGCCCGAGGCAAGATTCGAACCTGCGACCGTAGCGGTCTCGCGGTTCAAGACTGCAACGCTTAGAACCGCAAGGCCACTTCGGCCAGCGACGGAACTGGGGACAGGAATGGCATCAGATAGTGTTTTCGGACGAATCCAGGTTCTGTTAGTTTGAAAATGATGGCCGCATTTTGGTTCGCCGCAGACATGGGGAGGAGCATCACAGTGACCGCATTCACACAAGACATACAGCGCCGACTCAAGGTCTTATGGTGAGAGATGCTATTGGGTACAACCACCAAATCACAGCTCGTGTGTGTCCAGGGCGCTGTGATCAGTGTAGCGTACGTGAATGACAAACCCTTTCTGCACAACACCCCGGAAGCCATTTTCCAGTAAGCCAATGGACGAACACGTGACTTCTTCGTGTCACAGGGTGTCAGCCTTTTGCTCTGGCCTCCAAATCACCAGCCTTATCGCCAATCGCAAATGTATGGGATGTGGTGAAAAGACAGGTGAAACGCTGTGAGCCAGTGACAACCACCACAGGTGAACAATGGAACCAGGTGAATGTAGGCATGGATGGCTCTACCATAGGACGCCATTCGCGCCTGATACGCGTCAATGATGTCAAGCATGGAACAAGTTATCAGGGCCCATGGCGGACCTTGTGCCTACAAGGCAAAAGGACATGCTGAACCGAGGTGCCTGAGATGCTAATCATTTCTGCAGAACATACTAATGTACATGTCCTGTGAATACGAACGTCCTATCTCTAATAATCCAAGCTGTTCCTTTTTTTCTAACATGAGTGCACAAGCTAAAAGGGCGAGTCAATAAATAGATCGCAAACGCCAGAATATCGCATATTTCGCGGCTACACATAAGTAGAAGGTGGCAGCACATGTTCGTGGAAGGTAGCCGAAACGTAGAATTCCGCAGCCAATGGGTAATTATCTGCTATCAAACCAAGATGGCAGGTATGCTTTAAGTGTGTACCTGATTAGAACAAAGCGATTTTTCAGAGCAGAGGGATTGTTCGCAGAGCGAGTCCGTTGTGAAATTCGTCCCATATATTTTAAAACTGTATTTAATGGAAATAAGTATTTAGTTGGATAAAGCTAGCCGGCCAGAGTGGCCGAGCGGTTCCTAGGCGCTTCAGTCTGGAACCGCACGACCGCTACGGTCGCAGGTTCGAATCCTGCCTTGGGTATGGATGTGTGTGATGTCCTTAGGTTAGTTAGGTTTAAGTAGTTCTAAGTACTAGTGTACTGATGACCTCAGAAGTTAAGTCCCATAGTGATCAGAGCCATTTGAACCATTTTTTGGATAAAGGAATTCAGCAAACAATCACAAACAAGGAGCGTGCTATCCGTCCTGGTTATCCAGTGATAGCACATTGTTTTCCCGTCTAGAAGTATCTCGCTACCACCAGGATGCATCGGTCTTGTGGGTTGAAGCAATTTCCGGACCCAGATAAACTTATTTTCTGAGAGGTCTCCCTTTAGATGTAAACTGTGCCACAAGAATTCTATGCTGCGAGCCTTTAACGCATTGTTGAATGATGGGATACGTGTTTAAGTGTACAAGGCGAGTATGTTGAAAAGGAAAATAAATTTCAGGCTGGTACAAGCGGCTTGATTCTCTATCCCAGTATTTATTGACTCACCCCAGTAAAAAGCACTTGTTGTTAACGGGCGACACATTTAAATTCTTGACTGGCCGTGGCTCCTGCAGGCCGTAGGATTTGAGGAATGTTTACAGGGAGGAACGTTGTCCCCATTGGCAGAGGACAAAAATTATGGCTGCCTTGTAGAAAGATTTGCTGCTAACTCGTGGATAAGCGTCAGACGCAAAGCAGTCATCCCAGTATATGAGATACAGTCAGGTTCAGTTTGATTCATTTGTTTCTACGATGATATTTATATGCTACAAAGGAAAAAAAAAACTTGATTTGGAGACACTTATTTGGCACTTGTATACGCAGCTTATATCATTCATTCACTGCACGCCTTCGACAGAGTTGAATATATGTTTCTCACGACTGTCATTCGAATCTGCGTGTAATGTCCTGTTTATGTCAATACGCAAGAAATATTTGATGAAATTAAAATTTATTTTATGAACTTAGGCCCAATAAAATTAATCATCAAAACTAAATGTTTGTATAGCGTTGAGGAAATTTCCAAAATGACACTAAACTGTTTAGCCACATACGTTATCTGATCAAAAGTATCCGTTAGTGGACATTAATAGTGCAATGCCGCTGTATTTTCAGGCGCAAATCAGTGAGGATATGTGGAGGAGTACTGTAACAGTTGCTGGTAGATGGCGAGTGCAGGGAGCTTATCATTTCGGTTATAGCAACAGAACTCCATCATATCATCACGATCAATAATAAAGGATGGGGGCAAATAAAAGAATATTTCGGATGTCAGAGCAGGAGCTCCAACACTACGGGCCCGCCTCTCGTGGTCGTGCGGTAGCGTTCTCGCTTCCCGCGCCCGGGTTCCCGCGTTCGATTCCCGGTGGGGTCAGAGATTTTCTCTGCCTCGTGGTGGCTGGGTGTTGTGTGTTGTCCTTAGGTTAGTTAGGTTTAAGTAGTTCTAGGGGACTGATGATCATAGATGTTAAGTCCCATAGTGCTCAGAGCCATTTGAACCATTTTGAACACTTCGAATTCTACCCTACTTCCTGACCAGGGCCCAAAAGTGCCAAGAGATGAATGGTGGTCTCTTCCAATATTTCCTATAATCAAGTCTGAATTGTTTTTCCTGTCCTCTGCTGTGTTTCTTTGTACCCAGGAACTCTGTTATCTGGACCATTTTTATTTGACCCATCCTGTTTAACTCATGTGCTTATCGTAACCATTAGGAATTGGTTATTTTTCCATGCCATGCCAAACCAGTAAGGGCACGTATAGTACCAGAACTGCGTGACGAAAGTGCGGTCCACCTTCGCCGCTCGCTCCTCCACTCCCACAGCCTTTCCACCCTGATACCCTAAGTAGATTTTGTGACACTTGCACAGAGTGGCTCTAGCACGGAGAGGGAATGTGTTGATGTTTTCACTGAGCCCAGGACACTGTAGGTAGTGGACAGGGTGTTTCAGAAGAAGGACACACCGGCCTCTCCGCCGCTACTTGCGACGTATTAAGGGCAAGGTCAAAGCTTATTTCCTGCACGAAGTTCCCTGTCCCCGCACCAGTTCGTAGTGAGCTGGCTTTCTGTCAGAGTTCAGTACTGCAGTTGACCTCTGACTGGCAAGTAGTTAGTGCTGAGAGAATGGAGGTCACTGAGACCACTAAAGCGAAGCCTTTACTGATTTACAACGGGCGTCAGAATATAGTAGACTATACAGACAAACAAGAAGTGACTTACTGGCTCTGTGTAAACTTTAAAAAGAATAAATGCAAAGGAGGGCTATCCATTAACAATAACACAGTTTAGGGGGAGAGAGGCGTGTTTGTTTTACGGGTGAAGGAGCAAATGAAGTGCGGAAATGTTTCGTCGGTGCAAAGAAGGGGCCAAAGAAACAGGCCTACTGTCTTGTCAGTTTACGTTCAAGAAGTAGGGCAGATCTTCAGTCGAGGCTACGACTTAGTAACATCGATACCATCATACAGAAGTGCGAAACAATTGTTGCATCGAATTAGGTGAAAATATCTGGGAACTACACACGATCCCACCAACTCTCAAGGAAAATTCTTCCGAGAAAATAATTTACTGATGAAAGATGGTAGCAGTCTTTTTACTTGCAGATGATAACGGGGGATCGAATGACAGAATACTGGTGTTTGCCAGCGAATAGGGAAAAGCTTGTTTATCTAACTGTGAATCATTCTTTGTGGGTGGAACGTTCGAGCAAGCAATTTTGGACAATTATTTATACTCCACCTTAATAGTTCTTGAGATGAAACAAGCATCATTTCAGTTGTTTATGATTTGGTGCCAAATAAAAAGCGAGAACATATGAACGTTTTTTTAACACTATTAAAATTAACGTGCCTGGATGGAACCCTGCATCTCTGATAATGACTTCGAAATTGCCATCGTCCAAGCAGCTAATAGTTTACTTCCTGAAACAGAGATTACTAGTTGCAATTACCATTTTAACGTTCAGTGTTGCGACTTCGTTCCATCGAGCAAGGAAATACTCTATTACATAAGACTGTATTCTGCTCTTGCACATCTTCCTCTGGAAATGTTGGACGGTCGTTGGCTGCGTATTTAGGAGAGGACGCCCGAAAACCAACTATTTTGTTGACCAGTGGCTCGATAAGAAACATGCGGTAGCAGAGATGTGGAATTGCAGTGGAAGACGCCATCGCACTAGCAACGTCTCAGAAGGATGTGAAACGAAGAATAAATATATTAATATCAAAAGCTCATCCGAATGTTTACTCATTAGCGACAAATCATCGAAAATATGCAGAGCACCACAGCCACCAGTTTGACCGACTAATTTTAAACTTTGATGGGAAAAGAGGAAAAAACTCAGCAACGAAGATTGACGAAACAATGAGACAGGGTTGTAGCCTATCCCCGATGTTATTCAACCTGTATATTGAGCAAGCAGCAAAGGAAACAAAAGAAAAATTTGGAGTAGGAATTAAAATCCACGGAGAAGAAATAAAAACGTTGAGGTTTGCCTACGACATAGTAATTCTGTCATTGACACAAAGGACCTGGAAGAGCAGCTGAACGGAATGGACTGTGTCTTGAAAGAACCGTATAAAATGAGCATCAACAAAAGCAAAACGAGGATAGTGGAATGTAGTTGAATTAAATTAGGTGATGCTAAGGGAATTAAATTGGGAAATGAGACACTTAAAGTAGTAGATTAGTTTTGCTACCTGGGAAGCAAAATAAATGATGATGGTCGAAGTAGAGAGGACATAAAGTATACACTGGCTTCGGTAAGGAAAGCATTTATGAAGAAGAGAAATTTGTTAACATCGAGTATTGATTTAAGTGTCAGGAAGTCCTTTCTGAATGCATTTGTGTGGAATGTAGCCATGGATGGAAGTGGAGCATGGACGATAAGTAGTTTAGACAAGAAGAGAATAGCAGCTTTCGAAACGTGGTGCTACAGAAGAATGCTGAAGATGAGATATGTAGATCATGGAGCTAATGAGAAAGTACTGAACAGAATTGTGGGGGGGGGGGGGGGGGGGATGAGGAATTTGTGGCACAACTTGTCTAGAAGAAGGGATCGGTTGGTAGAACACGTTCTGAGGCATCAAGGGATCACCAATTTAGTATTGGAGGGAAGCGTGGAGGTTAAAAGTCGTGAGAGGGAGATCAAGAGATGAATACATTAAGCAGATTCAGAAGAACGTAGGTTGCAGCAGTTAGTCAGAAATGAAGATTTTTGCACAGGATAAAGTAGCACGGAGAGCTGCATCAAACCAGTCTCTGGACTGAAAACCACAACAACAAATTTCGTCCTAAAACGGCATCATCATAAGTATGCAACAGTGCTAAGAAATACATTGTTTCTCACTTAGCTGGTCCCCGTTCTTTGCATCATCAAAATATTAAAAGATGTGTTAAGTTTCATTGTCAGTTTCATAATGTTGAATTTCATTGTCCATTCTCATTAATACAACAGCTTTAAAAATAAATTTGTCACGAAACGCGTTAATGAGCCATCCTGAAGCGATACACGATTGTTAACTGCTGGGGTGTGAGCGCGAGCCAGCTCACACGAGCAGCTGTGCTGCATTACTAGACTTGTTAGTGCACCTGTGCCTGTGAAAAGCCAGTTGGTCCGGAAAGAGCACCAGGCTTCGTGCAAGTGTCACCTCCTGCAAATGTCACTCCGTGCACGTTTTCAAACCCCACCCAAGTTTTGGAAGTTCCCTGTCCCCACTACCCGAAACCCTTTGAAACATTGTGAACTAACTGTAGTCTACTGTTTGCTCACATTTGACTATATTACTCTTTTTGCAGATGAACATGTGTGTTTTCAATTGCCAAACAACAGTCAGGCTTATAATATCTCGGAACTTAAAGATGATCAACTCCAGCAACGTGAAAGGTATGAATACTCTGTCCTACAATATAGCTCTTGCTGTACTAGATCTAAGGATGCGTCAGAAAGTTGATGCATTATGCAGTACACTCCTTGCATAAGCTTTTACTTTAAGAAATACAGGAACCACCCACTCTTTTATATTTTTTATTTACAGCTATAGGCGTTTTGCACTTTTACCCAACTTTATATGGTGTGATGCATATTTAAATCTACAATCAGCACATCGTTAAAAATATCGACTGCAGTCTGGACGTTACACATGTCCTTCTGTTGAGCGTCACGCAAAGAAAATGTTTTTGTGCCACTCATATAAATACGAAAATACGAACAATAACAAGGCAAATGCACCATCCAAATTAAACACAATGTTTCTGACGATGTGTTGATTGAAGGATTAAATATGTATTACAACAAGAAACCAAAGCTCGAAAAGCGAATTATAAAAATAAAAATCGATGGTCATTTCAAATGGCCAGCGCACTGCGTATGCTTGACCATTACGGTGTCGTGATAAATTTGAAATTCATGTCAATTGTGAAAGAGACTTTAGGTTTGACTGGTTCGCGTGGCTTTGTCGTGTGTAATACAGTTTTAAAATGGAAGCTAAACCGAGTCAGGTCGCACTACACTTAGTGACCAGCCTGAAAATCGAATTCCTACGTGGAATAAACCCAACGGAAAATTACAATGCTTTGCGAGAGGTGGAGTGGATCGTAGCACAATATCACGGTGGTCTGTTCGTTTCTGTGAAGATCGGGTAAGCACTGAAAACAACCCAAGAAGTGGAAGTACATCAATCGCAACATACTACACCTCACACGTTATTTTTAATGAAATTTTGTGAGAAAACTGCATATGAGACCAAAATGTCTGTCACTTCAGTTTACAGAAATATAATAGGAAATTTAAAGATGAGAAAAGTTGCTGCTACACGGGTTCAGCATAATTTGAGTGAAGGGCAGGAAGCAGGCTGCAAAAGAATCTCGGAAGAATTTGATCAACGCTATCGAAGAGAAGGAGAACGATATTTGAAAAGGACAGTTGCGCTTGATGAAACATGGGTATTAAATTTTGAGCCAGAACTGAACTGTCAGTTGTCATGCTTGACAAGTTATGACTTCAGACGCCCCAAAACATTCCGCTTCTAACAATCAAAGATGAAACTGACGATGATCTTTGCGTATGATTGGACGGAGTTATAGTTGCAAATAGAGTACCCCAGGGGACGTTTGTAACGGTCGCTTATAACAAGCTTTTTCTGCAAAATGTTTTGCTCCTGAAAATTCGTCAAAGAAGGCCTGACATGCTTGTTTGCATCTGGTGTCCTCATTTTGCATGATAACGCAATATCGCATATTGCCCTAGCAGTGAGTCAACCGCTTGATGAGAGTGGATGGGAAATACTTCCTGACATGAGTCCACCAGAATTTGACTTGTTTCTCAAATTGAAGATTGATGAAGCTTCCAGTGAGGTTGCACCCAGTAATCAGACAGCTCAAAAATGAAGGTGCCCTATCCGGAACCCGAATGTTGTTAAATCATTGCGAGGTTGTCGTGAGCAAGAATGTTATCTATACTGAAGACATGTAAAGGTATTATGTAAAATAAATTTTCTTCGATTCTGTCTTACAGTGAGCAAAACTTTTGAAATGACCCTCGTGCATAAAAACTGGCTGGTTGTTGTATTTCTTAAAATTACACAGATTATTTAGAAATTCCCGTTAAGAACTTCTAGTACTTGCAGAGGGGAATCAGTAGACAATATTTTGAATTGAAACCCATGTCCTCAAACGTACCCTTCCTGTGCTACAACGATTTGAAACATGTTGATAACGCGACCACTGTTACAAGTAATTGATTAGAGGTGTCCCAGTAAGTACATGATTTGTCTTATAGTTCCACTTATTAACAACCAAAGAAATAGCTCGTGTCCTCTTAGACGGGATTCAGTAAGACCTCTACCAGTTTTGGTGTGAGTCGTCTCCTTGGAGCACGACAGTCACGCCTGCTGTCGGTGAATGAACGCTTTTCGAAGCTGTTGGGTAATTGTGGCGAAAACGGTATGCAATGGAGTTGGACGTTGTAGAGAACGATCCCGATAACGCTCTTCCATTACCGTGAGCTTTGTCTTCAGAAGAATCGTGTCGATGCATTCCGCAAACGTATACTTAACCATGCTGCTCTAGCGCTCACAGACATGTGAACGAGGCTAGAACCAGCTCAGAGAAGTAGGATAGACGTTAAATGACATCAGCCAATCTGACTACGTTGTTGTATACCGAGGCCGGCCTCTGTGACCGAGTGGTTCTAGGCGCTTCAGTCCGGAACCGCGCTGCTGCTACGGTCGCAGGTTCGAATCCTGCCTGCATGGATGCGTGTGATGTCCTTAGGTTAGTTAGTTTTAAGTAGTTCTAAGTCTAGGGGTCTGATGACATCAGATGTTAAGTCCCATGGTGCTTAGAGCCATTTGAACCTTTTTGTTGTATACCTAGACAGCAAACATGTTTTCAAAGGGCTGTAACACGGAAACGGTACGTGTCCAGACATGGGTTCCTATTCCAATGAAATGAGCTTGTGGCGCTGTTGGCCGGGAGGCCCCATCCGGGGAAGTTCGGCCGCTAAGTGCAAATCTTATTTCAGTTGATGCCACTTTGGGCGCCTTGCGTGCCGGTGATAAGGATGAAAGGATGATGAGGGGAACACAACACCCAGACCACGAGCTGAGAAAATTTCCAGCCAGAGCTGGAATCGAACCCGGGTATGCGGGATAGGAGGCAAGCACGTAACCATTCAGCTAATCAGGCGGACGATCCAAACTACTATGTACTCGCTTCCTTCTACAAGTTCTAGAAATTTGTAACGGGAATTTCCGAACACCCTGTACCATTCGCAGTGACGGAGTTCAACCTTCAGTAAAATGTATAAATTAATGCTTTCACTTTTGTTTTTATAACTTGTTTTTTGCAGAAATTGTGCTATTGTACTGAGATTTAAAATTTCCCCTGCATATAGAATGTTCCATAAAATTTGTGACTAACAATCGTAAGATGAATTCAGGTTTGATTTTTGTTTTTCTCCACCACTTACAGTTTTTTATGGATATCCATTTTTCCTCGGTTATGGAAATACGCCTAATTTATGTGAAATAAGTTTCAATTCACATTCAGCTGGAAAACTTTCTACTCTGTGTGTATTACGATCTCTGTGTTAGTCCATCTAGTGTTATCTGTCGCAAACAGAAGCCAAAATTCTGCCTTGTGCTACTTCATGGTGAGTTCTCGTGTGGTTTTGAAGAAAGGTTGTTGGTGCTACACCATAGTGACAGTTACTACTCCATTGTGTGTTGTGCATGAGCTTACTCCTGTAGTTAAGAAGGCGTCCAAGTTGCACTTTGGCGAGGAATTGGGGACCAAGGTAAGCAATTTGCTCCTCATCTTCTCTGTGGTACATGTGCAAGTAACTTGCATAAACGGTTGCAGGGTTCTCGACCTTCAGAGCCGCTTGTGGTACCGGCGGTGTGGCGCAAACAGTAGAATGATGCCACTGACTGCTGTTTTTGATTGGCCAAAGTGAAAGTTATTCTGCAAATCAAAACATGCTATTCAATATCCAAACCTCTCCTCAGTCATGCAAGACGTTACTCATGATGCCTCTCCATCTCCTAAGCCAGCAAGTGAGTCGACCATTGATGAGCTACATATACAGTGTAAGTCACAAATGAGCAAAAATATGTCGTGCAACCTGGAGAGCTGCATCAAACCAGTCTCAGGACTGAAGACCACAACAACAACATGTCGTGCAAATTGTCACACAATCAGCTACAAACATAAATTCGTTTTCCAAATGTTCCTATGTCAATAAATGACAATGCAATTGTCCGCAGCTCGTGGTCGTGCGGTAGCGTTCTCGCTTCCCCCGCCTGGGTTCCCGGGTTCGATTCCCGGCGGGATCAGGGATTTTCTCTGCCTCGTGATGACTGGGTGTTGTGTGATGTCCGTAGGTTAGTTAGGTTTAAGTAGTTCTAAGTTCTAAGGGACTGATGACCATAGATGTTAAGTCCCATAGTGCTCAGAGCCATGTGTGTGACAATGCAATTGAATGGAAAAAATCTGGAAATATGAAGTTGACTTTTGGGTGTTACTGTGAGCCAATATTGGCCAAGGGGACAGATCGGCAACACGGCACAACATGCGAGTGTTGTAGGTAGCCTAGCCGCTCACGAGAAGGCGAGGCATGCGGCGTCAAGCGACGATCTGCGTGACACTGCGAGCAATGACAGCGCCCACATCTATCTCGTACCGGTTACGCTGGTCAGTATTATGTATCGTGGCTAGTTGGCATAGGGCAAGGAACGCGAGGAGAGGCTGCACTATTGTACATGCATGTTTTATAATGTGGTTTTTGTGTTCCAGACTTAGTTTTAAGAAACGAGTACATACAATGCAGAATAAGAGTCGAGGGGTATGGAAGGGAAGCACCGGTTGGGAAGGGAGTGAGACAGGGTTGTAGCCTCTCCCAGGTGTTATTCAATCTGTATATTGAGCAAACAGTAAAGGAAACAAAAGGAAAGTTCGGAGTAGGTATTAAAATCCATGGAGAAGAAATAAAAACTTTGTGGTTAGCCGATGACATTGTAATCCTGTCAGAGACAGCAAAGGACTTGGAAGAGCAGTTGAACGGAATGGACAGTGTCTTGAAAGGAGGGTATAAGATGAACATCAACAAAAGCAAAACGAGGATAATGGAATGTAGTCGAATTAATTCGGGTGATGCTGAGGGAATTAGATTAGGAAATGACACACTTAAAGTAGTAAAGGAGTTTTCCTATTTGGGGAGCAAAATAACTGATGATGGTCGGTGTAGAGAGGATATAAAATGTAGACTGGCAATGGGAAGGTAAGCGTTTCTTAAGAAGAGAAATTTGTTAACATCGAGTATTGATTTAAGTGTCAGGAAGTCGTTTCTGAAAGTATTTGTATGGAGTGTAGCCATGTATGGAAGTGAAACTTGGACGATAAATAGCTTAGACAAGAAGAGAATAGGAGCTTTCGAAATGTGATGCTACAGAAGAATGCTGAAGATTAGATGGGTTGATCACATAACTAATGAGGAGGTATTGAATAGAATTGGGGAGAAGAGGAGCTTGTGTCACGACTAGAAGAAAGGATCGGTTGGTAGGACATGTTCTGAGACATCGAGGGATCACCAATTTAGTATTGGAGGGCAGAGTGGAGGGTAAAAATCGTAGAGGGAGACCAAGAGATGAATACACTAAGCAGATTCAAAAGGATGTAGGTTGCAGTAGGTACTGGGAGATGAAGAAGCTTGCACAGGATAGAGTAGCATGGAGATCTGCATCAAACCAGTCTCAGGACTGAAGACCACAACAATAATAGATGCAGAATACAAAATACAACTACACAGGTATGTGGCAGTTAATACAAAAGAATACAATACAGCTTTACAAATCGAAACTGACATAGAAACGCATGACCAGAAACTGCAGTGGCAGTTTATAATTTCTTTCGAAATGACCATGATGTGTGTGGCAAAGTTGAACTCTTCGCAGGAAGGATTGCTGAACACTATCCAACATGTCTGTATCTCTTTGCGTAATATCACAGGCATGTTGTATTCTGCGTTGAAGGGTGTTCACATCAACAATCTCTCCTTCACAAATCACAGATTTCAGATGGCCCCACAAAAATAAATCCAGTGGATTCACGTCTCGCGGTCTTGCTGGCCATGCTACAGGGCCTCCAGGACCGATCCATTTTGAAGGGAAGGCATTGTCCAGGTGGCGTCGCACTGTACCGCTGAAGTGAGTGGAGGCACCATCATGCATGTACCACAGGTTAATACGAGAGGCCATCACTATTATCTTGCCGAGAATCCGAAGCAACTCTGATCATATGTAAAATCACTATGGGGGTCGAAGGTTACTGTCAGGCACTCGACTATTCATCTGGAACGGCAATAGAAGACGCGAAAAACAAAAGCTGAAGTTTTAAATTTCACGCTTAAGAAATCATTAACGAAGGAGGGTCGTATAAACAAACCGTCGTTTGACTATCACACAGAGTCCCGCTTGGATGACGTTGAGACAAGCATCCGTCGCGTAGAGAAGCAACTGAAATAGCTGAAAACCGATGAGTCGCGTGGTCCGTATGGAATCGGTTTTACAGTGAGTGCTCTTCGACATTCGTCCCTTACTCAGTTTGCATTTATCGCGACTTTCTCGCCCAGCGGAAAGACTCAAGCGACTGGAAAAAAGCACGTGTGACTCGTGTGTATAAGATAGATAAAAGAACGGATTTGCATAATTATAGACCAGTATCCTTAAGATCAGTTTGCTGCAGAAGTCTCGAACACATTCTGAGCTTTACTATAGTAAAATTCCTTGAGGAACAAAAGCTTTTGCCCACTAATCAGCACGGATTTGGAACGCATCGCTCATGCGAAACTAAGTTTGCCCTTTTCTCACACGATGTCATGAACCAGAGTCCATATTCCTAGATTTTCGGAATGCCTTGGAAAGTGTACGCTACTGAGAACTGTTGACGGTCAGAGAGTACAGGTTAGGTTCCCAGTTATATGAGAGGCTGGAAAATATTTTAAGTGAGAGAACGGGCTTTTTAGACACACTGCAGAACGATTCTAGTGCCACCAACGCACGTTTCGTGTAAGGACCATGAATATAAGATCAGAGAAACTGGGGCTCTTACGGAGGCCTATAGACAGTCATTTTTCCCTCACTCTATTTGCGACCGGAACAGGAAAGAAAATGATCATTAGTGGTATTTAGTACCCAGCGCCATGAGCCGTACAGTGACTTGCGGGGTATGTATGCAGATGTAGAACTATAGATCTGTAACTTGAATCATTCCATGTACCCCATATGTACTATTTCTACAATGAACTGGAAACCTTTAAATGAATGTCCTAATTTTTTTCCGGCAGAGTATGTACATGTAGAAACGGCTGTGTTAAGTGTGACTTGAACTGTCATTAATATAGTTCATTTTCAGTAAACAGTTTCAGTATGAAATACGAAATTTCGTGTGCAGTGTGTAACAGTTTCATTTCTGGTATGTTACAGAGGCGACGCCTGCCGAGAAGTTATTTGGCAACAATGATGCAATCAGTAGCGACTCTCCATTCGCTCAGAATCATTTGTGCACAGGATTTTGCAGATATATGTTTCCAGAGCAGGTACGTGACAACACTGTAACAAACGTTTCTTTACTATTTGTAAGATGTAATGGAAAAATAAATTACGAGTATGGAAATGAGCGTTTGGCGTCATTGGCCGGGACGCCCCTTGCGGGGCATGTCTGGCCGCCTTGGTGCAGGTCTTATTACATTCGACGCCACACTGGGCGACCTGCGCGCCAGATGGAGATGAAATGATGATGAAGACAACACAACACCCAGTCCCTGAGCGGAGAAAATCTCGCACCCAGGGAATCGAACCCGGGCCCGTAGGACGGCAATCCGTCACGCTGACCACTCAGCTATCGGGGCGGACAATTACAAAAAGCATATCGTTATCGTCGTAGTTCTAGTTGTAAGCATATGTGATCAAACAATTTCCAATACGTAGAATATACGTTCACGGACGCAAGACCTCTCAGATTAATACTGAGTACACAAAACAGCTGCTTCAGTTTGGAACCGCGCCACCGCTACGGTCGCAGGTTCGAATCCTGCCTAGGGCGTGGATGTGTGTGGTCTCCGTAGGTTAGTTAGGTTTAAGTAGTTCTAAGTTCTAGGGGACTGATGACCTGAGAAGTTGAGTCCCATAGTGCTCAGGGCCATTTGAACAAAACAGCTCAGGAAACATTTTTGTTTATCTTGCGCTTTTCACTGTTTGTATGGACGTTAACCTTTATATGTCAACCTTTCGTACCGTGGACCACACCTAAACTATTTTACGGCAATTAAAATTAATGAACTGAAAATTTCTGCCGCGCAAGAGAATTAGGCTGAGCCACATCAACTTCCACAGGCATGGCTTGATTAGGAAGGGAAGTTGTTGTTGATAGCAAATAGACGAGTCGCGGACCACCAGACTGTCTCATTTTTTTGATGAGCTACGACCCTTGAAGTGTTGATTACAATTATTGCTACTGTCTAATATCTTCTTTTGTGTCTACAATGACTACAAAAAGATTCTAATATCATACGAGAAAGCAAGTGAAAGCAAATTCTATAAGTCATGATTGAGATATTTGTTACAGTCACACGTGAACTAGAAACATTAGTGTGCAAAACGGATGACCACTTCTTAATTGGCTCTATTTTCGACAGACGGGTCCTTGTGCAACTGGTATGAATATTTATAAGCACGAGTGGTTTTTTATTTAACCGTATTTATTGATGTAAAAACTTAAACATTATCAAATTCTGAGTCAGTGCTCTTCATCATCTGAAGCGTTCGCTTAATTAAATCGAGATCCATCTCGACACCGACTCATGTAAGTAATGGTGTACACAAGCGTAATGAACATATGACAAGTATTAGGGGACGTAAATATGATTTACGTGCATGCACATGTGCACCTGGATTTATATGAGTGCAAGCACGGCTATAGTCAAGAAAGGGGACTGATGATGAAGCGCCTTGCCTTCAAAGTCGATCGAGTATAACATGTTTACATCAATAAATACAGCTCAAGGAGAAGTTAGAGGCGAGAGTGTCACGGATATAATAAGAGAATTGGGTTGGCAGTCAGTAAGACAGGCCTTTTTATTTGGGGCGAGATGCTTCCACGGAATTTCAATCGCCAGCCTTCCCCAGATATTGTAGAAATATTTTGTTCACTCCCAACATATATAGAAAGAAATGACTTTTGTGATTAACTGAGATAAATCAGACCATACATGAAAATATTTAGGTGTACACTTCTCCCAAGTGCTATTTGAGAGAGCACAATGCGACCGTCGGTATATATTACTTAAATGTTGTTAACAATTAGGCCTAATGACCAGTGACAAATCGGACCGTGAAGGCCGTGCTACAACTAAAATTTTACAAACACGTATTCCTATCTGATCAAAAGTATACGGACATCTGTTAGTGAACGTTAATATAGGGTGAAAACGGCCTTCGCTTGTATGACCGTGGACACTTTAAATAAGGTGCCTGGATGTGTGTGGAGGAATGACAGCCCATTCTTCCTCAAAAGTTGAAACCACAGAGGGTAGGGTTGGAGCCATCCAAAAGATGTTCCACTACGCTCGGATCGGGACTCGGAGCTAGGTAAATCCATTTCACAGCTTTATTGCCCACAAACCTTCCCTCACAGACACTGCTTAGTGAAAGAGTGCATTGTCATGTTGATACATTCATCATTCCGAACTGTTCCTCTGTTGTACACCGTACACAATGCTGCAAATTGCATTCATATCCTTCCACATTTAGCGTTTTGTTAACTGCAAGAAGGGGACCACACAGTAACCACGAAAAACAGCCCCACACAGTAAGAGCACTTGATGGCATGTAACTTTCTCAAACTCAAACGTTTAGATCGGATTTCCACAGTGTATAGTCTGATTTAGCACTCCAAATGACTCGTTTCCAGTCATACACTGTCCAGTAACGTCGGTCTTTACACCGCCGCAAGCGTCTCTCAAGAATGATTACAGAAATGTAACTATAACTTAGTACAGACGAAATAAAAGCATTTATGAAAATAGTTCTCATACTACCCTAAAAGGTGGTTATGTTTACAGAACATCTGAGTATATCTTGTGAAGCTGCAAAATGAGTTATTTAAATTGGCAAATTCTCTGCAGTAGTTCTTGAGTTCACACATAAATAACTTGTATTACACGCTTCTGAATTCACAAAACTTTAACTTGGACTGATGACCTACACAAGAAAATGATCCCATGTGGCTTTATGAAACAAATTAAGAGAAATATACTTGCTTTTTATTTTTGCATCATCTGTACTCAAAATACAGATTTGTATAGATGCTTCAGCAGTTACGTCTGCTCCTTCCAATTGCTTTTACAAGCAGTAACCTCTAGAATTTGACAGTGTCAACCTCTTTTATCTCCTAGTCGTCGTATATTAAACTTATGCTGGAAGGAAATCTCTCACAAGATCTGGACTGCATGTTGTGTGCCTATTCAATGTTTAGTGACAAAGAACTGTCTAAGAAACATTTATTAACGTCCATAAAAATTTGATTAAGCGATACTGTACTTAAACTTCCGTTTATTGTATTGTTTGTATTACCTGCAAACGTAAAAAGATGGCACCTGATAATGTTGCTGATAAAAGACCATTGATATATATAACAAAAAGAAAGGGTCGTAAGACATAAGCTTGTGGGGCACGACATGTAATTCGATCCCGACTACATGATGACTAATAGCTTAAGATACGACTCTTTGCCACTGACACCCTTTGTTTTCTATCAAAGAGATATGATTTGAACAATTTTGTGGAATTTCGTGTTGGACCCGAATTTACTAATTTACTTAAAGACAGTGTGACGTAAAGTCAAATGCCTTTGAAAAACAACAGAATACACCAGAGGCTTCTAATTTATTGCGTGTTACATTAAGTGCATTTTAGCTCTAAGTGTATATAGCCTTCTCAATATTTTAACACTTTACAAATCCAAACTGTTACTTTGACACTATGCACTCATGTTCAGAAAAAACAGAACACCTTCGACGACTAGAGGTAGGACATTCATATTCAAATGACATGCACATAAGTATGCACTGGTGAAACGATTGCCATTTGAACCATGTTGGCCAGAATGTACATGGTCAACATCGATATCGTGGCTCAGCACCACTCACCGATAAAATGTACCTGCGGCTCTCGTTGTCGCTATAAACAGAAGGTAATCGATCTGTGTTACGTGAGCAGACGATCAGGAGGCCTCTTGAGCGATGCGCAAACCGTACAGTCAAATTAGTGAGTTTGAAAGAGAGAGAATTACTGGCATGAGAGAATGTGATGCATTCATTCGCGAAATTGCTGCTCGTGTAGGACCAATTGTTTCGGCAGTGCAACGAGTGTTTGCAAAATGGTTCACGGAAGGCCGTAACACACGATGAGATGGGGCAAGTCGCACCAACCAGACCACCCCCCGAGAAGATCGACACCTCATCCTAATGGGGTTGCAGAACAGATCTGCGTCGCCCTTGATTCTAGCGCAAGAATGGAACAGTGTAACACATCGTACACTACCACAGGTGACGGTCAGTCGCCGTTTATTATGGCATGAATAACTTGTGCGTCGTCGTCTTCTCCGCCAACCTTTGACGAATGTACAGAAACATGCGAGACGGCAAAGGTGTATGGAACGACGTCACTGGGGACAGGAATGGCATCAGATAGCGTTTCCGGACGAATATAAGTTCTGTCAGTTTGAAAATGATAGCCGCATTTTGATTCGCCTAGACAAGGGGAGGGGCTTAACAGAGACTGGATTCGCGCAAGACATATAGCGCCAAGTCACGGCCTTATGTTGAGAGGTGCTATTGGATACAACCACAAATCACAGTTGATCGGTGTCCAGGTCACTGTGACCAGTGTGACCTACGTGAATGCCATCCTGCGGTGCGTAGGCATTTCCGTTCTGCCAACACCCCAGACACCACTTTCCAGCAAGCCAATGCACGACCACATGTGGCTGCATGGACTAATGCTTTCTTGGTGTCACAGGTGTGAGCCTTTTGCACTGACTCACCACATTGATTCTAAATGGCTCTAAGCAGTACGGGACTTAACACCTGAGGTCATCAGTCCCCTAGGATTAGAACTACATAAACCTAACTAAGGACATCACACAAATCCATGCCCAAGGCAGGATTCTAACCTGCGACCGTAGCAGCAGTGCGGTTCCGGACTGAAGCGCCTAGAACCGCTCGGCCACAGCGGCCGGCGAGGTGACTGAAATGCCAATCATTTCTGCAGAACGTACTAATGTACATGTCCTGTGAATATGTACATCCTATCTCTAGCCGTTCAATATGTTCTGTTTTCTTTGTCCGAAAGTTATGAAGTCGTTTGTATATAACCTTTGCTAATCTTTTCGAGACCATTGTCAAAATTGAAATCGGGCGTAAGCTTGATGGTATTTCATTATCTTCTTTCTTATACAGAGGCTTAGCATATTGCAGCCAATCTGCCCAAGATGCTTTATTGCTCGTTGAGTAACCTACAATTTTGAATTTCTTGAGCGTTTGAAGTATATATATATCACTTCCATACGTACTCGTAATACACGCTGGTAATAAACTCTGTATTTAAGGCACATTACTAATTTACTTCTGAAATGAACTCGAAGGCATTTCAACTGTCCTGCTTTTTATGTGTGTCCATCTGATGGTTGTTTTCAGCTGTCCTTAGCATACAAATTCTCAAGGGGTTTTACCATTTCATAATTGACCTTTTCTATTGACCTTTCGACGTCGTGACTGCACATTATTTTACTGTTACTGAAATTACTGTTCAGGTCTACTGTAATACTTCCTATACTCAGATCCTGCAGGCTTTTCTGAATTTCTTAAACCAACTGATGGCATATTAGATGAGATTTGTTTGTGCGTGTTCCAATCGTCATTATATTTTAAAGATTAGAAAATCTCTAGCATGCCAGTAAAAAAGAATTATTCTAAATTTGTATCACCTTGCCTAACTCCTTTCTGAGCTCTGAAATTTCCACTCTCTGAATGTTATCGAAGTAAGCAGCCTACTTGCACCAACAGATGTAGGTAGATTGTATTCCTTGGCTCTCAAGTGCTACCAACACAGATTTTATTGCGACAGAATCGAAACGCAGACTGATACTCTAAAGACTTCATACAAAGTGATTACTGATATTCGTTACTTGTTTCTGAAACTTTGTTGTTGTGCTATGTCCAATTGTATATCCAGTTAGTTCTACTACCAGATTAAAGTCTAAACCATTTTCTAGAAAATTCTAAGGATATATGTGAAATCCTTTTATACCACTAGGTCTCCGTAGACATTCTGCAAGCACCTGTAAATACGTTTCACACAAAAGACAAGCTCAGTGACAACTCTTTGCCTGGAACGCACTTCCGGTACAGACGCCATTTTGAAGGCTACGTATAGCGCCGCTACCTGTCGGAACTTCATGAAACTATAATGTCTGAAGCGGGAATATTCCACGGTGTCCCACAACGAATTACGCACTTTTTCAACCAAAATGGGCTGCGAAAAAAGTGTTTGCATTACTAATTGAACGTCCCTAACAAATATTTTGCGACATACAAGTATGTGTGGCAGAATAACGAGTTATGAGTTCCATTTACATTATTGCCAGCAGCAATTCCATCTTCGCAGGAAGTGTGTTATTTTGTGGTTTTGTAACTCGAATTTAATTCTTACGTGTCATTACGTAATTTTTCTTGGAAATCTTTTCAGAATTGCCTAGGTATGTCAGTCTGCATATGTCAATTTTCTGCTAGAATGTCTTTTTCTCAGTTTCAGCCAGTGCAGGTGAACTTAGGTCCTCAGGAACTGAATGCTGGATTTGCGGGCCTGAACGCTGATGAAATAGAAAGCGTAGCAAGGGCACGAAAATGGCGAGCTGCTGGGAAAGGGAAAGGCACCAGACGCAAGCGCATACAGCCCAAACGGGGCAAGACTGGTGGGCTCTAATAACCAGAGTTCAACTACGTGCTGAAATACACTCTAACTAAAATACTGTAATCAACATGAAACATTAATAAAAGACAAATTGTTGAGCGCACTAAATCTGATAGTTTTATGTCAAGTATATTTATATGGCTTCTTCATTTTAATTAACTGATGTAATATGATTTGCCAACTGTAAACATATAGAATGGAAATTCTACTTCTCGTTGCTGATTGTAATAGTTGTAAGCAACTTTCAGCTTTAGTATTTCTATTCTGATCTTTACAACTTTTAGTGAGGGAATCATGCGAATCTCACATGACATTAAAGCAGCTTTCGACATGTCATTTGTGAGGTTTGCATAGTATACATCGTTCGAAGCAACACTCTCTAAGAAAGACGCGTCTGTGCGTCGAGCACTCATGGAGTTACTTACACGTGGTAATTGTGTCGGGTGTGTGGACACCATTAAACGCCAGGAAGGTCGCCTGCGCAGGACGTCCACCAATACCCAAAAAGGGAGGCAGGAGTAATCCGCTGAATTACAGGCCTATATCACTAACGTCGATCTGCAGTAGGGTTTTAGAACACATACTGTATTCGAACATTGTGAAGTACCTCGAAGAAAGCGATTTATTGACATATAGTCAGCACGGATTCAGAAAATATCGTTCTTGTGAAACACAACAAACTCTTTATACTCATGAAGTAATAAGTGCTATCGACAGGGGATGTCAAATTGATTCCATATTTTGAGACTTCCAGAATGCTTTCGACACCGTTCCTCACAAGCGTCTCCTAACCAAACTGCGTGCATACGGAGTCTCGCCTCAGTTGTGCGACTGGATTCCTGATTTCTTGTCAGAGAGGTCACAGTTCGTAGTAATGGACGGAAAGTCATCGAGTAAAACAGAAGTAATATCCGGCGTTCCCCAAGTAAGTGTTACAGGCCCTCTGTTGTTCCTGATCTATATTAACGACATAGGAGACAATCTGAATAGCCGTCTTACATTGTTTGCAGATGATGCTGTCATTTACCGTTTTGTAAAGTCATCAGATGATCAAAACGACTTGCAAAACTTGATTTAGATAAGATATCTGTATGGTGCGAAAAGTGGCACTTGACCATGAATAAAGAAAAGTGTGAAGTTATTCACATGAGTACTAAAAGAAATCAGCTAAATTTCGATTACGCGATAAGTCACGCAAATCTGAGGACGGTAAATTCAACTAAATACTTAGGGGTTACAATTACAAATAACCTAAATTTGAACGATCACATAGATAATATTGTGGGTAGAGCAAACCAAAGACTGCTATTCATTGGTAGAACACTTAGAAGGTGCAGCAGGTCTACCAAAGAGACTGCTTACACTACTATTGTCCTCCCTATTCTGGAGTATTGCTGTGCGGAATGGGATCCGCATCAGGTGGGACTGATGGATGACATCGAAAAAGTACAAAGAAGGGCAGCTCGTATAGTGTTAGGGGCGCGAAATAAGGAAGATTGTGAATTGGAGTGGCAATCATTAAAACAAAGGCGAATTTCGTTACGACAGGATCTTCTCATTAAATTTCAATCACCAGTTTTCTCTTCCGTTTGCGAAAACATTATGTTGGCACCCACCTACATAGGGAGAAATGATTATCACGATATAATAAGAGAAATCAGGACTCGCACAGAAAAATTTAAGTTGTTGTTTTTCCCGCGTGCCGTTCGAGAGTGGAACGCTAGAGAGACAGCTTAAAGGTGGTTCATTGCACCCCTGCCAGGCACTTTATTGTGAATAGCAGAGTAATCACGTAGATGTAGATGTTGATGCAGACGTTGGGAAGCATATTACTAGCTTCCCATCGGCCGTATAATCAAAAGGAGTCAATTGGCAACAGCTTAGTAATTTTTGAAAGTATTTTTATGGATATAATGCAACGATCTCAGTGGAATATTTTGAAATTAAAATCAGAGTGGAATTAGATAATTAATTGATTCAATCGCAAATATTTTTATTGATTCAAAATCACGACCGGTTTCCGATTGTTATAAGCTCATCCTCAGGTGTGCAAGGCCCGTAGGACGCGTGACCGCCGCACTCTGTGAACACTGGGCTGTAGGCAGCCGGGCTTGTCACATAAGTATCTGCCATATAAATCAATTTGTCAAATCACATTCAAATATACTGACGGAGAAAAATCGCAACACCAAGAAGGAGATGAGTGACATAAATGAAAGTTAGTAAGCTTGTTATTACATTTGGAAGATGATGCCTATTCAAATTTCATGCCAGTCACTTAAGAGTGGCGCTAGGAACGCTACTAGTTGGATGCAAATCAGATTTTCTTTAAAAACACTTTGTCGTGAGCGTTAGTTAGGCGTGCTTTTAAGATTGGACATGCGGTGCCTTTAAGGCGACAAATACGGCATTATCAACACCTCACTGAGTTCGACTGAGATCCGTAATAGGGCTACAAGCAGCCTGACGTTCCTTGTGCGATACTTGGTGGGAATGTAGCCACTGTACGTGATTGCTGGCGGGTATTCACGAGAATGTACGATCGCAAGAAGACGGGGCCTCGGGCGGCTACCTGTCGCTACCGACAGGGAAGACCACAGTGTTCGGCGTATGACTCTGGCGTATCGTACTGCCATCTGCAGCAGCAATTTGAGAAGCAGTTGACACCACAGTGAAACAATGGGCTGTTACAGAGGTTACTTGAGGTACAGCCCCGAGCCAGACGCCCTCTAGCGTGCATTCCACTGACCCCAAACCACCGCCATTTGCGGCCTCAGTGTTGTCAAGCGAAAGCTCATTTGACGGCGGGGTGGAGGTCTGTTGCGTTTCATGATGAAAAGTGGTTCTGTCTCGGTGCATGTGATGGCCGGGATCGCTGGTATGCTTCCACTGAACATTATAACGGTTAAACCAATTATTAATGTACCAGTATTTAATATTTTCAATGGCTTACCTTGCGCTTACGTAAACCTGTGATCGTGCAACGTTAATCACTTAAATGTGTTACCTAGACAAATGTATCCCAAAAATTTCGGTACTCTACATCAAAATTTTTTGGTGTTACAGTTTCTTTCCGTCAGTGTAGAAATCCAATTGAAGTCGCTTGCCAGTAACAGATTACCGTCTAAAGGCATCTGAAGAAAGCTCGTAGAGCGTAATTATAGCGCAGACAGAGATATGTTGGCCATTGGTTCCGTTGGAGATGGCGTGAAGTTATTGATACACACCATCCAAGGCTGGAATAGAACAATATCAGAGATGCTACAGCAATAGGCCGGCACAGTGCGCCAGCATGCAGGCCAGACAAGCAATTGATGTGCATGAAAACCACTGATGAACGTTGTGAAGTACACATCGTGACGACTCGTGACAGAAGCGTCCATGGCATTAAGTATAAAGCGGTATATTACGTAGAGATCAGCAGTGCCAAAATCTCTGGCAAAAAAAAAAAAAAAAAAAGTGTACGTAATTTTAACTGTTAAGGTAGTACGTCACAAAAAAATTAGAAATGCCACTCGGTAGACTGCCTTGCTGCTTTTACAGCACCTGCCCACCGACTTTGCTAATTTTTACGCAATATACTTCCTTAAAATTACGTACGTTTCTATCGTCAGTCACAATGATTGAAACCTTCCTGTCGAATAAATAAAAGAAATAATGATTGAACTTAATGCGTTTTGACAATACCCTTCCCGTCTAGAATAAAATAATTTAACTTACTTTCCGTCTACTGAAAGAAAGAATTGAACATTTTGTGACTTGCAGCTTTCGTGTCTGGATTTCCTTTTGACAATGTGTCTGATCTGATAGTCTAGCCTACACAATTTTGTCTGTCTAGTGCCTTTATTGGTTACAATATTAATGTGACTGATCAAAAGATTATTTCTACGTGAACGTATAAGCCTACGCCGTGGCCCGTAGTACTTGTCTATGCAGTGATCCTGAAAACATACGTATATATTTTCCTCGCTTTTTATTTTACTGGGTCGCCTCTGGATAACGTCATCTGACCGCATGTCTGAATATACTCACTCTGATGTATTGTTGATACTTATTTGGGTTGGCATTTGCAAATATGTGAGCTAAAACTGTACTTATTCATTTGCTGTTTTGATTGAAGTTACCGGTGCATAATTCAATGTCATTAAATAAATAAATTGATAAAACTCAACAAAAGTTAAATCTTGTGGTTACTGGGTTCAATGAAAAATACGATACTGACTGAGATAAACTGATCTATTTTGAAAATTACTGAATACCAATTTTTATATCTTTATAATGATTCAATTTATAAAACTTAAGTTTGAGGATCGTTTACACAAAAAAAAACAGATTAAAATTGTAGCAACGAAATTGAAACATGCAGTTTGTACTTGAATACCTTTGATGTCTTCATGACGTCGATTTTTAATAATTCATTACGAATTGTATAATTATAGTATTCTTCCAGTAATATATATAGCTGGTGGCGAACAGGCACACCGCTCTGTCTCTACACACAACTTCACTGCACAAAGGTTGACTTAAGAATGTTCTATCTACAATGCTGCGCGCTTCTCGCCATGCTTGATTTTATTCGGTGGTTCTTTGTTTTTCACAATTACTGTCGGTGAAAGCATTATTGATTCATTTAGGATTGCGTTTATTACCTCTTGAAATTGTGGAATGTATTTGTCCCACGTGGTATGCTTCCTGTGGCAATAGATTCTACATAGTTTCCCAATTTATTTCTTTATTCTTTCAGAGACATTGGATGAATTGTGGTATCTTCATATAGAGAGTACGTCATGAAAATTATGTCGGGGATGGACAAGACAGATGCATATATATTACTCTGTTTGGAGATTTCGCTACAAATATATGAGAGTGTGACCACTGTTCGTATAATGGGTAGGAGCAAGCTGAAGCAGCGACACGATTGAAGAAGAGTATCTAGTTACATTTCGCGGCCGCACGGGATTAGCCGAATTGTCTTGGGCGCTGCAGTCATGGATTGATCGTCAGATCTCGGCGGAGGTTCGAGTCTTCCCTCGGGCGTGTGTGTGTGTGTGTGTGTGTGTGTGTGTGTGTGTGTGTGTGTGTGTGTGTGTGTTTTAAGACTTCACACACATTTGAACTTTTTTTACATTTCGCACTGGAAGGACTATAGCATAGACAACTTATGCTAGTGACACTAGCTATTATTATATGCACATATGTCGATTCGAGATCCGGAAGGTAAGTTCTGAAGCAGGCAAACCCATCTGATTTTGGAGGTCTGTAGAGGACACATATCAGGCACTTTGTGTTAAGAAATTTGATCTGTATGAAATTACATTACAGATCAACAAACAAATTACTTTATACTAATTTTGCTCATTCTCTTTTAATCAAATTACTTGTAACCTTTTGGAACCGAAGTGTTTTACAGCCAAAAAAAGAGATATATATTACGACATACGAGTTTTATAGGTTCTTTGAAAACTTTTTCAGATTATGGTAAGTAAAAAAATTCTACAGTAGATTTAATTTACGATTTATGAAATTCTTTGCAACACTTCTCAAAAATATATCTTTTCCGGTCAATATGGAAGGAATTTGGGAATTGTTAGTGTGAAGATGGATACTGTGGTCGAAATCTCTGTAACGAAGACATCTTTGCAGTTGACAATATAACACTACACAATACATCACATTCCTGAAGAGCGCAAGTTATGTTTATAATTGACAAATACTACACAATATATCACGAGTTTTGATAAAATTAACATGAAAAAAGTTTAAATTTTGCGTCAAGATTTCCTACTTGAGTTTCCGAAATGAATTTATCAGACACGTAATTTTACTCGAAGACAAAAGGAATATCGGGAGTAAGTATAAGGATTTAAACGTGCAAATTGCAAGGATTTTGCAACTTAGGTGATTTTGCGTCTCCTTTTACAATAGCGTGCCAAAGACGAACACTGCAGGTTCGATATATCACCAAAAATGAAGTTAAATGTGGAACACAACAAACGCAAATCGGCTTGGGTCGGTTGACACGTCGAATTTTCTAACTATAGCACAGACTTCTCGTAGCCCCGAGCTAATATAGGAGCCATTATTCTCTGCCTATTCCTGAATGCACACATGCTGGTATACACATTGAAATGAAGATTAACCAACTAAATTGATGAACATAACATATTTATTCAGAAAAGAGTACGTGCCCCCTGACCTTAAAGGACATGTATGAAAATTATAGCACAATAGTTTCGCAAGTCTTGTGCCTTACAACGAGGAAAAAACTTTAGATTAAAGAGGATCACGATGCACGAATTGAGTCGTATCGACCTAAGGAATACGTTCTGCATCATATGAATTTATTTAAATGAAAATATCAATACTCACAAGAAACGCATAACACTGCTCACAAATGACTTTGATGTTACGGAAAGTACCCAATTCTAAAAGTCTGAGTTAGATCCGATGCAAATTTACCGTTGAAGTTTGCACAGAAGCAGAAAGTCATACTTATCACCCCACACAGCGACCCTATTGAATCTACTTCTCAGGCTCCCGGTAATTTCCGTCTGAAATCCAATCTGTCTTACCTCAAAGCAGCGAGAGAAAAAAACCTGGAGGGGGTAAACTGGCCAGTCCAAAAAGTGAATCTGTAACTGGTGTCAGGCATTTCCTCCAGTCATGATCCAGGGGACACGTTTCTCAAAATTTTCTATCCATTTAATGACTAAAGTTTGAAAGGAAGAACCCCTGCTTTGCAGTCTGGGACAGCCAATCTCAAAAGCCTCTGCCACGAAAACTTCTACAAATAACATTCCCACGTCCACCATACTGGCGCCTCGAGCCAGCTTTGAAATTTAAATTGCTGTTCCCAGACTGCTACAGAAAAAGCCTCCTCTTGAATTAACCCAGTTGCATGCGTTTGTAATTACTCATATTAATTCACTCTATCATCCATGTTTAAGGCATATAATTACAGGTGCATAGTGTACTGAGTGCCAAATATAGTAAAAATGAGAATAAAACACCCAATTTCGATTTAGAACTTAGTCTTCCTTCCTGGCGTGGCAGTATGAGAAAATGCAAGCAGAGAAAAGATATTCTGGCGACTTGGTTCAACCATGAAATCAGGAAAAAACAAAATTGTATAACAACATGTATGGCACGTGGAATGATTTATGCCTCTCATTATGAACATTATTTGATTGGTAGGCAGAAAAAGATCAACAATCTAAACTTCTTTGAGATTGACTATAGGAAAATCAAATAATAATTGTTATGTATTTTAAATGTTGTTGTTGTTGTTGTTGTCTTCAGTCCTGAGACTGGTTTGATGCAGTCTCTATGCTACTCTATACTGTGCAAGCTTCATCTCCCAGTACCTACTGCAGCTTACATCCTTCTGAATCTGCTTAGTGTAATCTCTTGATCTCCCTCTACGATTTTTACGCTCCACGCTGCCCTCCAATACTAAATTGGTGATCCCTCGATGTCTCACACCATGTCCTACCAACCAATCCCTTCTAGTCAAGTTGTGCCACTAGCTCCTCTTCTCCCCAATCATACTCAATACCTGCTCATTAGTTATGTGATCTAATCTTCAGCATTCTTCTGTAGCACCACATTTCGAAAGCTTCAATTCTCTTCTTGTCTAAACTATTTATCGTCCAATTTTACATGTTACATAAATAAAAAGTCCTTAATTTATAACTTAATAATCGTCAAATATTAAATAGAGAGCAATGATTTGATTCAAGAAAAGAAAATAAAGAAGAGACAAGAAATACTTTTACGAAATCAAAAATATGTGAAATTCTGGGAAAGACACTTTTTAGGATTGATAACTTTAATTCTTCGATTGGCACAAAGTGATAAATTAAATAATTTTCTACATCAAATCTAAAATTTTAAACAACTCAGTTGGCTTTACATTCAAAAATAGTAGAGCTGGAATTAAATATTGCAATAATAGCTACATGACACTCTCCACAAATTATAAAGACTCAGTGTCACTATGCTTGGGTATGTATCAGATGTATTGTTTTATTCTTGAAATTTGAATTTTATTTGTACAACTCTGTGCAAGAAGAAGACATTAAGAAATGAAATATTTAAATTAGACGTATGAGTTCAGAGATTTGCATACATCTTGCGAGATGTAACAGCGCTTCCTAGAGTATTTTTAGGTACGTTAAAGTTAATCTCATAGTTATCTAGAAATAATTTAAAGAAATATGTAGTAATTATTGAATGTTTACTTGATGTTGCAACAATTTATAGGACCAGAAAATCTACGTCAAAAAATTGTAAAGTTATTTTAACTACATAAACTAAACACTGATCATATGGAGAATATTTATTTTATACCTTGGCTGTATTTATTGCAAAATTTGTACTCGTCTACTTGTTACTGGACCATTTTTATTTTAAATTGTACTGATGTAACTACCAGAGTAGTAATGGGTTTAAGCATACATGGTATTAACAAAATAACTGTTATTATACAGAAATACATATTAAAACAAATAGAGAAGGCGTGGTCTATGCGCGCGCCATGAGTATCAGTATTAGGGAATGATAAAATTTTGTACTCATCAGTAACTGAAATAAGTATTGGCTAGGTGCGTAAGTTCGTAGCGCTTTCCCTTACGTTTACAGACTATAGTAATTAATAATAATTATCCTTCACTGTTTACAACTGTCTGCCAACGCTGGGTTACTTTTCTATTCTGCGACTGTAGAAATCACGTGGTTTCGTGGGAAAGAATTCGACAAGCCATGTTCGGAACACATTTTCATCTGGAAAGGTAGTTCCTTGGAGGTTCGATAGGCAGCAGCGAAAGTGAAAATCTGAGAGCGTAAGATCAGGTAAATAAAGAGGGTGCGGGATGACTTCCAAACCCAACTCCTGCGTAGTGCTTTTTGTCAGACTAGCACAATGCAGACGGCCTTTATCGTGGAGTAGCATCACTTCACAATTCTTCATGTCTTTGTTTTCGGATTGTGTCTGCAAGACGCCTTAGTTGTTGACAAGAAATGTCAGCAGTGATTTTTATACCTTGGGGAAGCAATTCGCATTACATCACATCGTCGCTGTTTCGCCAGTTGCATATCATTATCTTTTGGGGATGCGCACAGGTCTTGAATGGTCGATGTTTTTTACGAGCCAGTTGATGATGAGCAAGCAGAGATACACATATGGCCACCCGCTGATTGTGATTTTGGCTTAGATCATGTGGTATACACTTAATTTTTTGAACTTTTCTATTGTCTGTAAATGTCGTACGATGGAGGAAAGATCAAAGTTCACCACTCGGGTACACTAACGTGGATCATTGTGGATTAAAGCGTTTCAACGATCGTCGTCCAAACTCAAATGTCTTCCTGAATGTGGAGTCACTGATGACAAAACAATCCTCCTTAAAACGAGAAAAACATTTTCTTGCCGTACTCTGTCCAGTGGTATAATCCCCAAACACGATGGAAAAGCTTCTGACTACCTCCACTACTGTCACTTCTCTATTGATCTCAAACAGAAGGATATGTCGGAAAGGTTTCGATTTGTCCATTTGGCACTTCACTTTTAGCGTCCACAGCTCCACTCACTATCTCCAAATGACAAAATAATAGTGTGTAAAATCAAACTGCAACAGTAAACTACAAATAAAAAAATCTATAAATAACGCGGAATACCAACATGAAAAACAGAGCGCTACGAACTTTTGCACCAACCTAATAACACCAAATGAAATGTGCTGCTCTAAAAATATAGACCCATACAAAATGCAGCTCACTATCTGGTATCAATGATGACGGTTTGATGCTGACATTACACAGAAGAATCAGGATTTCACCAAATGTACAAATCAGGTAAGGTCCTGAGGTTTGTTATGATTCCATAGACGTAGAAGAAAGAATATCAGAATTTTGATTATACTACACAAATCACATCTATTTAATATACCTTGGAAGAAGTCACTTTTGCAACAGGAGTTTCTCATCTGTAAGAATGGTGACATTGTAATTTCAATTTCTTGGGCATTATGAACCAAGAGGGTGATTAAGTAACTAAAGTATTGGAAAGCTCCAAACAAACAATAACAGAGTACACACTCCCTTTACTTGAGTCACAGAAAATGTGTGGTATGTTTCCATCTCTCAGTAAGTCATTATCCCCACACCACATGTGCCAGTGCACTCATCACATGCCTTGTACAGCATAGGGATTCCAGCTGGATTGTTTTTAAATTTTTTTTAGCACATCATTATGTTATATTCACCTAACCCTCTGCTGATTGCACATACAGCATGTGATTTACAGTACAGAATGTTCCAGTGGAACTGTCGTACACAAGACACGCAATGTGTGCATCCAAATGTAAAATTTTACAATCAAAACAAAGCATATTCAGTCACTAAAAAAACATTTCTGTATCACTATTCCCGTTCTCTGTCATTCGAATCAAACTTTATAGCAGATAAAAAAGACTTGTGTAATGTTATTATTTAATACTATACAGATAAAATTTAAATCTGAAGTTCATAATATAAATACCGTTTGATGAACATTGAGAGTAAAAATGTTTGTATTATTCGAAAATTGCTAATTTATGTCCATAGTTCCTGTCCTGCTCATACAAAAAAGCACCATAACTTGCTTATAATTATTCCTCGCATTTTGATGTTAGCTGAAGTTAAAATATGCCTGTCTTCATGCGAGCTGTAATTCACCAATGCTAAACTCATGGTGTCATATTGCGATCCTTATTTATGTACAGCTGTTACATGCTTACTGCATGTGTTACTGTCAAGTGAATAAAATATCCAGCTGAAATTATTTATTAAAAGTTTGTGTAGATGGTCCTTAAGTTTGTTAAAAAGGCTACATACTTCGGTTTCTTCTAGAATTTTCATAGTTTTGATTATTTCAATGTAATATCTGAAAGAACTACTCAATGTCCAAAACACAGTGATCTGTTTCTTTCAGCTAAACTCCTATTGCCGAGCTATTACTTTCTATTTTTTAACACCATACCACCTAGCGTTACTTTTGTACGAAGATGATACAGAAAATGCTATTCGTTTTTTTGTGTGTGAGGCACTGGCAGAGCTTAACGATTGATTTAATAAAACAATACAGTACTGTTTTATAACTTGGAAAATTACGGAATTAGAATAGAAGCTCAACAATGGTTCACTTCGTATCCAGAAAGCAAGTAGTAAAACGTTGTCTATAATGTCAAAAAACAGGGAATCTGATTAGGGGGATGTGCAGTGGATGATTGCGCATGGTTCTTTTCTGGATCCATGTCCATGATGACAAACGACACTAAAATAGTTGTCTTTACACATGACAGAAGTGTTATCGAGAAAAATAAAGAGTTTAATGTAAATGACGTACCTAACGCTTAACTATCACAAATCAATTTTTATAGGTTATTAGACTGAAGTCTACAAAAAGCGAAATTTTCTTGCCAGTCAGTGAAGTCCACCATTTCAGAGTAAATGGAACACTTCGTTGGAAATATGACGCCCAAGATATTGTGCAGAAACTGAATGCTGCTATCTTCACTATGATAAGGTTCTCCATTATCTCTGACGTTAAAACACCAAGTCTTGTTTGCTTTGCTTACTTTCACTCCATTATGTCGTATTATGTCGTATGCTGTGTCAGTGCTCGAACTTCATGTAGGGAGTTGTTCAGCTGTCTCAGTATTCTAACTCTGACGCCCTTGTATATAAATTTTATTATGAGATTTGTTGACTCAGAGGAAACTGCAACATCACTGAGTGAACACTAGACAGAAAGACGATATACACCTGGACAACATTTCCTTAAACATTATGTTGAGTGTTGTGCAGCACCCAGCAGATTTCATTTTCAATAGGTTTCCAGATGAATCGAAAAAAACTGATTGATAAGCCGTAAGTATTCAAATCCAAGCTGAAAGGTTTCCTTGCCGCACTCTTACTACCCTCCACAAGAGTTCCTCACATTAATAGACAATTGTTCCCTGTAATGAGTTAGTTGTTCCTATACTCAAATAGTCATGTTTTATTAATTTTTTTATTTTTGTTTAAAATATCTTTAATCATGACTGACTCATTCCATAAGGAACTCTCACAAAACCTAATAAATTAATAATTAAAATAAATGGCCATTACAGGTTGTGCACATGGGACGTGAATGAAAAGTATCACTATGGCGCTTGATATTGCCTGTAGGTAGGTCTATTTTCGAAATTTTGTGTATTTGTTCAACTAAATACTGCCTGTATATGTAACTGACAATTTAGTACGTCTGGACACGAAGTAATTAATGACGTTTAGCTGCTAGTGGGCACTGAACAATGGGGAAGCTAAACATTTGCGCTGGACCGGTATCCCAACCCGGGTCTCCTACTAACTAGGGAGAAGATCTGACCGCTAAGCCATCCGAACACAGTGGCCACCTCAACTGCACGGGCTACCCCAGCATGCCTTCCGTCAGACCCAAATTCTCCCCATCTCCACGTACTACTGACGTGGTGTCCCTGTCCATCGTCGTCATTACTCGCGGCGTTTCGCCAATTCCCGTAAGAGTTCGAGAGTGGTGTGCATCTCAACTGAAGGGATCACTGGCTAGCCTCGCCGGACATGTCCGAAAGAACTGACACCTCACATACAATATATCTTTACCCAGGCTCATTTGAAAATTGCTTAAGGACCAAATTGGCTAATAATGGGTAAATTAATTGCATATTCAAAAATAAGTACCCTCAAGATGTGACATGAATACACTAGTCTTTAAGTGGAACAACGTATTAAGTGCTGCTTGAGCATACATTGATTAATGTACTCCAATACTGGCTGAAGTAAATCAGAACCCTGAGGACCAAAAAATGCAGTAGATTTGATAGTGTTCGAAACAAAATAATTCCTTTCTGTCCCGTTGTCTCATTTGCTATGGTCAACAATAATAAACCAAAATTTCCCATTAATCTGCAGGAGAGCTGGGAGAATTCATATGAAACATTTTACTTACTTTGTAGTTATGACATTTCCGAGTCAGAGTCCTGCTCCAGTATCACTTCCTACCCTTTCGTCCAACTCTTCAGTTCTCCCATTCACCTCTTCATCTCTACCTTAATAATTTCTCTTCAGTCCCAACAAAAATCAGCCAATAATTTTAGGAAAACCTTTAGCCGAACTGACTTCCTCGATCTTCCACCTCAACGTATGCAGACTTCAACTGGACACACTAAAATAGCTAAGACTATGTTTGGAGTGGAAATTAACACCGAAAACTTACCCAGTAAAAGTCCAGCTCAAAATTGACAATAGAATACCTAAACCAGTTGCTGGAACATAGAAAGTACACTATCATTCCTGATAGGTACGGCACAGATAATTGGTAAAGTGCCAAGAACAACTTTGACAAAGGTATTAGCAAACGTTTATTTAGCTTAGTCCTCTGCGAAAATAAAAAATAAAACATGTCACGTCTCAGCATTTATTCAATTAAAAGGTTGAACGATCTCTGTATTAAGAAAAAGGCTTTTGGCTCACAGAATTAACAAACTAATTTTATAACAATTTACTTTACAGAAGCAGATACGAGCCTGGGAATAGTAATATTAATTAGTTACGATAAATTATTCGGAACTACAACAGACCTTGAAACGGAATATTAGAGGTAGTAACGGTTAAGCACTGCATGAAATACGTTCTGCTTCGGCTCTCCCAATATTGACATCTAACTTAAGAAACACTAATAGCGGTTTTAAAAGTTTCCCAGCTGGGGTAATAAAAAATAACATTTAAGAATATTGTGCTCTTACCATTCCACCAAGAAGGAGATAAGGTAAATGTCATCACTCACAGTACATGTTACTGATAACACATGAAATTTTAATCACAGCAAGCAGCAATAATTGAATGCCCAGTGCCAATTTTCCAATCAGATTTGAGGAGCCAATTTTAGTATAAAGTTGTCATCAAATAATATTCGCTGTGATCGTCCTGGAGTAAAAGTTTCATAGTTCTCGATGTGGTGTTCAAACATTTTCTTGGGGTAACATCCTTCTTCAGGCCTTCTCAGAGTTAATAAATAGGCCTATACTGCAAGAAGGGCACCAGAAGCAGGTCTACAAGTAGAAGTTTCCCACTCTGCCACAAAGTTGAATCATATGGCAATATAGCATCCCTAGCCCAACACTGGTGCACATGTCCCAATATCTCAGCGCACGACTGACTCCCTGAGCGCGAACGCACCGCTTAAGGGCTGCCCCCATTGTGCGAGGAAGGTAAAGAGATTATCTGAAGCTAAGCAAACACACAGTAAGATATACTATAGAACCCATGCATTCACATATGTCAGTGTTCCGCCCCTAAAAAGTAAAGCAGACGTAAAGAGCTTTGACCACTGGGTAGACTAACCCCAACAAAAACTCCAGTTTTTACGTGGCTGAAATGGACTGCTCATTGTATCCTAATGACTTCACCGAGACGTACAAAATGCAGCAGTAACTTATGTAAGATTTCTGATCTGCCTAACTGTTCCCCCACAGGTCTGTAATAAAAACACGGCCACATATCCTTAACCTCAGTTACACATGAAATGTATTCGCAGTTCTGCATATTAACAACCATCGGTTGTATAATGGAAAGACAAAAATTAAAATTTGCTCCGGACCGTGACTAACCTTATTCCGTTATACAGCTGGCGGTTGTTCACATTCGCAACTACGACTACAGTTAATGGCTGTTGTCGCATCAGTGCCTGTTCCTTCGGATATGCACGCATGCCGAAACGAACATTGCATTGTAATTCTGATTAACACAGGCGCTGCAATCTCATTACTCAGTTATCTCTGTGAGCCTATCGCCAATGTGCTGAGTGAATGTAATTAAGCGATCTCTCAATTCTGCTTAAGAGTATCAGGATCTACATTCTTAGGCACAAGACTTAATAAATCAGTCATTAGATATTGGCGAATTAGATGGGCAAGCAAACAAGAGGTTCGGTAATGTAATTTTATCTCATGTACGCACAGCTTACCTAATTAATGGAGCTATCTCAGTTACTTTGGATGCACATTTGAGATTTCTATTAATTCTTTCAGCAAAAGAGGGTTGACGGTAGTACGGAATGTGTGTCTGCCATTCCCAAACCAGAATTGGTTGAAATGCTGTGATGTAAAAGTAGACGCATTATCAGAAACCAAAATATTAAGTGGAGCAAAATAAGAAATAATCCTTGTAGATGGGAAACTGTCAATCCCGGTACCAAGCCCCAACTTGACTTAGCCAAACAAAGCTCGTAAAGGCATCCACTACTACCAAAATGTACCCATTCCGACGTTTAGTGCACGGAAGCGGCCCCAAGTAATCCATATAAAGCCTGTCCGTCGGCCACTCTTCCCGACTTCACTGTCAAAGGCTCCGACTGGTAGTGACACCGACTAACCAGTTTTCTAACAACACAATTTAAACAGGGAAAAGTAACATGCTACTTAATTTTCATAATTGTTTTGAAGGTCTCTAAATGGTCAGCACAAGGAGAAGAAAATAACGAAAACTGTGGTGATAAGTTCACAGGGAAAAGAGATTTTAAGCTCCCTATCGTGTTTAGTGTGATAACATAATATACACATATTCAAACAATACCTTGGACAGAATGACCCTGAAAGATCAGATTTTTATCCACTAACCCTTTGATCATAGTCTTGTTTCTCGTGAACATTTCAAAAAAGAGGGGGAATATCTGATCTTCTTCCTTCAACGATTCGTCTGCTTCATGGCTTTGGTTCAAAGCAAGACTCAATGGGTCTAATTTGGTTGCTGCTCCATTTTATGTGACTAGCCAAGAAACGGAAGACCGAAATCCACACCGCTGAACGAGCTATCCGTATTGTTTTATGAGGGCGAGCCAAAATCTGAGGTTGTGGATGTCTGTCTCTAGATAACATTTTCTGTACTCTAGACAGAATTGAAATTCTACGAAGCCAAAGAGAACCGCTAACGACTCCGGCTCATATACCAAATACTTTAGATCATTGGTAGAATGAGCTACCGGCAACAATACCTGTAATGGAGGCGCCTGTCGGCATAGTGTATTCGCATTGGAAATCGAGTATAGCAAGGACAGCAGCCTGTATTTCGGCATCAAAAGCCCCTCGTTGACTATCACTCCAAACAGAGGGGTTAGCTTTGCTCTGGATTGATTAAGGAGTATGGAAAACCCCGAAATAAATTTCGAAAAATAAAAATAAACCATGTCAATAAAACGTGTTATACTTTCTTATCTACCAGGACAGGACAATAATAAAAGGTGTAATGCGCTCATTATTCTATATTCCTTGATCACACACCGGATGACAGAGCAAAGCTACAACGCTGGAAAGATGTAAATTTGTCTCCGATGATGGCATATGCCATCTGCATCTGGAGCGATTGTAGATCTGCTGATAGTGGTTTCAACGTCGTTCACCAACAGGTAGCCAAGTGGCTAACTACCAGAACGCCAACTTTATCCACTATTTGACAGGGAATGCCCACAGCCAGAAAGCTCAGTGTGGTGCAAACGCGTGAAGCAAACATACCTTTCGCAAAAATGCCACACAAGCTAGACGCTCTGCGTCAGTTGTGCAACGATGCTCATATCAATGATAACGTGAACATTCTCACACCCGTAGACGGGGTTCTGGAAGTGCACGCAGCACGGGCTCCAGCTATGTTCGTCGTATTGTAAGGTCAGGAGTGGCACGTCGTACACCTACCACAGCACAGATGAAGGCTTGTGAGCTGAGACGTGTCAACACGAACTGTTGCGGATCGGTATTTATCAGTGGGACTAAGGGCAAACATACCTCTAGCCAGTCTTCCACTTAGGCTGCAGCATCGACGTGCACGGTTGAGAATCACTTGGAGTGGCGCGGCATTGTCTTGGGCGATGAAAGCAGATTCTGGCTGCACTCAATGGTCGTCTACATGTACGACATAGACCTGGTGAGCGCCGTCACTTAGATCGCACTAGTCCAAGGCATGCTGGCCCCACCAGTGTCGCGTGTGGTAAGATACAACTCTCATTCACATTTGGTGTTTCTGGATGGGACGCAACCAGCGCTTGGTGTGTGCAAAATGTTGTTGTGTTCTTTTTTCGTTCTTACAGCAGGAAGGTGATGCTTTCTTCCAACAGGGTAATGCTCGCTCACATACTACCCGTGAAACTCAACGCGCTTGGCAAGGCGTGGAGCAAATTTCCTGTCTAGTACGATCTCCCGATATGTTTCCAATAGAGCACATGCGGGATATGATGGGACGAGAAGTGACTCGTGCAACTTCAACAACTCTTACAGGACTATGTGAACAGGTCGAGCAAGCATGGCATGACGTGTATCAGGAATAAGAAAACTTACACCAGCCAGCAGAGAGCAGCTGCTAAACATGATGAACTACAGTCGATCAGTTACTATAGAAAGATGATAGTTTTCCAGGAATGAAAATTAATCTATATGAAAGATAGCTCAAAAGCATGTTTCCTTTTTTTTTAACACTACATGAGCACTGCTCAGAAAAATGTTATTTAGAGGTGGATAAATTATTCTAGTATTGTATAAATCGAAGTACAGTGTGTTTAAAGTTTGGAGAACGAATCTGGAAGCAGAAGTTGGAATTAGTAGGGATTCATAGAGCGAAATGAAATGACGCATAAAGCGAGGACAAAGGCATCAGTGGATAAAGGTTATAGTTTTATGATTAATAATGTTGAGTATAATTTTAGTGAAAGATTTATTTTTACAGTAATGAAGATACACGTCAACACTTACAACGTAGTCGCTCACTCACCGATCTACTGTAAACCATGGGTACTTGCAAATTGGTGCTGCGTCACTCTGTTGCTAGAAACAAATGAAATGGTAACTGTACTGCACGGACACGCTGCATTAACTTCCGCCTCCCTGGCAGGCGTCGTGTTACGGTTCGCGTGGCTCCCCCGTCGGAGGTTCGAGTCCTCCCTCGGGCATCCGTGTGTGTGTTGTCCTTAGCGTAAGTTAGTTTAAGTTGGATTAAGTATTGTGTAAGCTTAGGGACCGATGACCTTAGAAGTTTGGTCCCATAAGACCTTACCACAAATTTCCAAAAATTTTCTTCCCCGCCCTGGCAATGGCAAAAGCTTGTAGCGGAAGTGTCGTCTCCCAGTATTTCAAACTAGGCATAGGAGGTAATTCAAAGGGAAATCAAGGGAAATCACGGAAAACCATCCTCTCAAACGCGAGCCCAGTGTACTAACCACTGCGGCATTTCGCTTGGTTGTCTTAGCCCTAGCAACTCGGCCATTAAGGAATTGCAGAAAGCATTGTAGTTACGGAAAACGAGCACAAAAGCAGTTTCTCAGCCTTTAAGTAGTGATGGCAGTAGCTGTGATAGGCTGCAACGGTTTCTGTGTGCGCTCTCCAGCTACACGTCAAAGGCCTGAAAAGCCGCTAGTAGAGATGTGACGTGCACAACTACTGTCGTCGACACGTGGGTTTGTTCCACCCTCTGACTGTCGGGGTACGGATTTACATGGCCTCTCTTCCCCTTTGTCACATTAACATTACTTTCTGTTCTGCATTTTTGAATACTTAATGCTGTTTTTAAAATTGATTCTTGTGGGGGAGTTCTCCTGCAATGAAAATAATGGTTCTTTATGGCCTGTCCTCCACAGCTGTCCTAACAGGGGAGCTACTCTGTGCTTTCCTCTCCTTAGCCTGCCCTATCATATCGAGTAATGAGTAATGAAAAATGGTCACTAAATAAATGACTAAAATTCTCCCACCAAAATAGCTTCCTGCATGCGGACGCCAATATTGAGAAGTGGTATTTACCGCAAATAAAGAAAACGTAGAATGGAGGACCCACCAATGTAACTTTCTTTTCACTCAACATGTTTATTTAACAATTTACAATTATAAATTTGTTTTCTTAACAAAATGAATAAGCTTTTGCAAGAGAAATCAAAACAAGAACAACATGGCAATAATTAAAGGCGACCGGGTCTTCAGACCTCCCGTTATCGGGTGAAAAAGCGGTGTTTACTACCGCGCCGGACACGGTTTCTCTTACTAAACGCCCTTCTGCAGCACATGAAAACATAAGTAACATTGATGATGGAGAGTTTCTATTACTCAAACAGATGACGTAATTTTTTTTTAATTGGAAATTTTATGTCGAAAGGTTCGGGTTTAAGATGCGCACCTGTGCTTAAAGGTTAAACAGGTTAGCTTCAAAGGTACTTCAGATTATAACTAATAGAATTACAACCAAGAAATTGAAACGGTTAACATTTAAATATAACAACAAGACCCCTGTTTGTTTAACGTTAACCTGTGCCTTGGTACAATTGTTCCCCTCTTCTTTCCGATCAAGGGCTGACTCATCAAAACATGAACTAGTAATGAAAGGCAATATAATATCAGAACAAATTTCAAACCTCAACTAGTGTCTAGTACAATACTAGCGGCTATATTTACAACCACACCAGTCACCACGAGGATTACAGAATGTTACTCCCCTTTTACAGCAAGTAGTTCCTTGGATTCCAGGTGCGTCGAGGCCGTTACTGAGTGGTGGCGATGAAAGTCTGGTAGAAAAGGGCAACCAGGCCACGAACGGTCGTCTGACAAGAATATTGCCAATCAACGACGGGATGTCGGCCTGCTCCTTTAGTTGATGTACTCCGGTATCTTTACGCTGCGCAGGCCCTCCTTGCGTAGCTCGTTTCCTCGGCCGCTGGGACCTCGTGACCACCTCTTGTCCGACGTTACCTCCAGTCCCCTAACTTGTAGCGTCCCTCGGGCCAGTGAACCACGTACACATATCGTCAGGCAAAGACCTTCTAAGGACACAATCCACAGATACCAACTATTCAGCATAAATATTGGCAATGGGAACGCGAGAGGGATAACGATACTACACCTGAGCTAGTGGCGCCAGACAGAACAGTCTACTGATTCAATGGCGCCACGGCTCAAATGTAAAATTACTGTTGTTGTTGTTGTGGTCTTCAGTCCTGAGACTGGTTTGATGCAGCTCTCCATGCTACTCTGTCCTGTGCAAGTTGCTTCATCTCCCAGTACATCCTTCTGAATCTGCTTAGTGTAGTCATCTCTTGGTCTCCCTCTACGATTTTTGCGCTCCTCGCTGCCCTCCAATATTAAATTGGTGATCCCTTGATGCCTCAGAACATGTCCTACCAACCGATCCCTTCTTCTTCTTCTCAAGTTGTGCCACAAACTTCTCTTCTCCCCAATCCTATTCAATACTTCCTCATTGGTTATGTGATCTACCCATCTAATCTTCAGCATTATTCTGTAGCACCACATTTCGAAAGCTTCTATTCTCTTCTTGTCCAAACTATTTATCGTCCATGTTTCACTTCCATACATGGCTACACTCCATACAAATACTTTCAGAAAAGCCTTCCTGACAAATCTATACTCGATGTTAAAAAAGTTCTCTTCTTCAGAAACGCTTTCCTTGCCATTGCCAGTCTACATTTTATATCCTCTCTACTTCGACCATCAACAGTTATTTTGCTCCCCAAATAGCAAAACTCCTTTACTACACTCCTGGAAATTGAAATAAGAACACCGTGAATTCATTGTCCCAGGAAGGGGAAACTTTATTGACACATTCCTGGGGTCAGATACATCACATGATCACACTGACAGAACCACAGGCACATAGACACAGGCAACAGAGCATGCACAATATCGGCACTAGTACAGTGTATATCCACCTTTCGCAGCAATGCAGGCTGCTATTCTCCCATGGAGACGATCGTAGAGATGCTGGATGTAGTCCTGTGGAATGGCTTGCCATGCCATTTCCACCTGGCGCCTCAGTTGGACCAGCGTTCGTGCTGGACATGCAGACCCCGTGAGACGACGCTTCATCCAGTCCCAAACATGCTCAATGGGGGACAGATCCGGAGCTCTTGCTGGCCAGGGTAGTTGACTTACACCTTCTACAGCACGTTGGGTGGCACGGGATACATGCGGACGTGCATTGTCCTGTTGGAACAGCAAGTTCCCTTGCCGATCTAGGAATGGTAGAACGATGGGTTCGATGACGGTTTGGATGTACCGTGCACTATTCAGTGTCCCCTCGACGATCACCAGAGGTGTACGGCCAGTGTAGGAGATCGCTCACCACACCATGATACCGGGTGTTGGCCCTGTGTGCCTCGGTCATATGAAGTCCTGATTGTGGCGCTCACCTGCACGGCGCCAAACACGCATACGACCCTCATTGGCAACAAGGCAGAAGCGACTCTCATCGTTGAAGACGACACGTCTCCATTCGTCCCTCCATTCACGCCTGTCGCGACACCACTGGAGGCGGGCTGCACGATGTTGGGGCGTGAGCGGAAGACGGCCTAACGGTGTGCGGGACCGTAGCCCAGCTTCATGGAGACGGTTGCGAATGGTCCTCGCCGATACCCCAGGAGCAACAGTGTCCCTAATTTGCTGGGAAGTGGCGGTGCAGTCCCCTACGGCACTGCGTAGGATCCTACGGTCTTGGCGTCCATCCGTGCGTCGCTGCGGTCTGGTCCCAGGTCGACGGGCATGTGCACCTTCCACCGACCACTGGCGACAACATCGACGTACTGTGGAGACCTCACGCCCCACGTGTTGAGCAATTCGGCGGTACGTCCACCTGGCCTCCCGCATGCCCACTATACGCACTCGCTCAAAGTCCGTCAACTGCACATACGGTTCACGTCCACGCTGTCGCGGCATGCTACCAGTGTTAAAGACTGCGATGGAGCTCCGTATGCCACGGCAAACCGGCTGACACTGACGACGGCGGTGCACAAATGCTGCGCAGCTAGCGCCATTCGACGGCCAACACCGCGGTTCCTGGTGTGCCCGCTGTGCCGTGCGTGTGATCATTGCTTGTACAGCCCTATCGCAGTGTCCGGAGCAAGTATGGTGGGTCTGACACACCGGTGTCAATGTGTTCTTTTTTCCATTTCCAGGAGTGTACTTTAAGTGTTTCATTTCCTAATCTAATTCCCTCAGCATCACCCGACTTAATTCGACTACATTCCATTATCCTCGTTTTGCTTTTGTTGATGTTCATCTTATATACTCCTCTCAAGACACTGTCCATTCCGTTCAACTGCTCTTCCAAGTCCCTTCCTGTCTCTGACAGAATGACAATGTCATCGGCGAACCTCAAAGTTTTTATTCTTCTCCATGGATTTTAATACCTATTCCGAATTTATCTTTTGTTTTCTTTACTGCTTGCTCAATATACAGATTGAATAACATCGGGGAGAGGCTACAACCCAGTCTTACTCCCTTCCCAACCACTGCTTCCCTTTCATGTCCCTCGACTCTTATAACTGCCATCTGGTTTCTGTACAAATTGTAAATAGCCTTTCGCTCCCTGTATTTTACCCCTGCCACCTTTAGAATTTGAAAGACAGTATTCCAGTCAAAATCGTTAAAAGCTTTCTCTAAGTCTACAAATGTTAGAAACGTAGATTTGCCTTTCCTTAATCTTTCTTCTAAGATAAGTCGTAAGGTCAGTATTGCCTCACGTGTTCCAGTATTTCTACGGAATGCAAAATGATCTTCCCCGAGGTCGGCTTCCACTACTTTTTCCATTCGTCTGTACAGAATTATTGTTAGTAATTTGCAGCTATGGCTTATTAAACTGATTGTTCGGTAATTTTCACATCTGTCAACACCTGCTTTCTTTGGGATTGGAATTATTATATTCTTCTTGAAGTCTGAGGATATTTCGCCTGTTTCATACATCTTGCTCACCAGATGGTAGAGTTTTGGCAGGACTGGCTCTCCCAAGGCCGTCAGTAGTTCCAATGGAATGTTGTCTACTCCGGGTGCCTTGTTTCGACTCAAGTCTTTCAGTGCATTTTCAAACTCTTCACGCAGTATCGTATCTCCCATTTCATCTTCATCTACATCCTCTTCCATTTCCATAATATTGTCCTCAAGTACATCGCCCTTGTGTAACCCTCTATACACTCCTTCCACCTTTCTGCTTTCCCTTCTTTGCTTAGAACTGGGTTTCCATCTGAGCTCTTGATGTTCATTCAATTTGTTCTCTTATCTTCAAAGGTCTCTTTAATTTTCCTGTAGGCAGTATCTATCTTACCCCTAGTGAGATAAGCCTCTACATCCTTACATTTGTCCTCCAGCCATACCAGCTTAGCCATTTTGCACTTCCTGCCGATCTCATTTTTGAGACCTTTGTATTCCTTTTTCCTTGCTTCGTTTACTGCGTTTTTATATTTTCCCCTTTCATCAGTTAAATTCAGTATTTATTCTGCTACCCAAGGATTTCTAGCAGCCCTCGTCTTTTTAGCTACTTGATCCTCTGCTGCCTTCACTACCTCATCCCTCAAAGCTACCCATTCTTCTTCTACTTTATTTATTTCTCCCATTCCTAACAATTGTTCCCTTATGCTCTCCCTTAAACTCTGTACAACCACTGGCTCTTTCAGTTTATTCAGGTCCCATCTCTTTAAATTCCCACCTTTTTGAAGTTTCTTCAGTTTTAATCTATAGGTCATAACCAATAGATTGTGGTCAGAGTCCACATCTGCCCCTGGAAATGTCTTACAATTTAAAACCTGGTTCCTAAATCTGTGTCTTACCATCATATAATCTGACACCTTTTAGTATCTCCAGGGTTCTTCCTTGTATACAACCTTCTTTTATGATTCTTAAACCAAGTGTTAGCTATGACCAAGTTGTGCTCTGTGCAAAATTCTACCAGGGCGCTTCCTCTTTCATTTCTTAGCCCCAATCCATATCCACCTACTACGTTTCCTTCTCTCCCTTTTGCTACTCTCGAATTCCAGTCACCCATGACTATTAAATTTTCGTCTCCCTTCACTATCTGAATAATTTCTTTTATTTCCTCATACATTTCTTCAATTTCTTCGTCATCTGCAGAGCTATTTGGCATATAAACTTGTACTACTGTAGTAGGTGTGGGCTTCGTATCTATCTTGGCGACAATAATGCGTTCACTATGCTGTTTGTAGTAGCTTACCCGCATTACTATTTTCTTATTCATTATTAAACCTACTCCTAGTAAAATTACTATAGATGTCATATTTTTAATTAAATTAGTTGTGCACCAAACACATTGTAACTTAAAATTGTAATTAATGTGACATTAAGTAGCAATTAAATATGTCAGGTCAGAAAACACAACAGAGCTTGACGTGCCCTCGTCCAAATGTGGTGATAATGAAACAGAGCGTTTGGGCCCAGAGATCATGAGTTTAAAGAAATATTAAAAAGATAATCAGAGTAGCATTGAATAACTGTGACACAGTAAAAGAGGGAGCAGGATTCTAAAATTCAGTGGAAATACGAAAGTATCAACTAAATAGATTGTTATTTACAAATAAACCACCACAGGTAACCTAATAACGGATTTATTCGTAGTTTAGTTCATGACAACACGTTAATTTTTTAAAACTCACTTGACGCGAAATCCCGAAGATGGGCTAAAATTTACAGACGAGCGAAATTTGGCACATACTTCGATGCGAGATGCCTTTAATAGGTTCCACAACGAAACATTGTCTCGAAATTTGGTAGAAAATCCGAAGAAATTCTGGTCGTATGTAAAGTACACAAGCGGCAAGACGCAGTCAATACCTTCGCTGCGCAGTGCCGATGGTACTGTTACCGAGGACTGTGCCGCTAAAGCGGAGTTATTGAACGCAGTTTTCCGAAATTCCTTCACCAGGGAAGACGAATGGAATATTCCAGAATTTGAAACACGAGCATCTGCTAGCATGAGTTTCCTAGAAGTAGATACCTTAGGGGTTGCGAAGCAACTCAAATCGCTTGATACGGGTAGGTCTTCAGGTCCAGATTGTATACCGATTAGGTTCCTTTCAGATTACGCTGATACTATAGCACTCATATACAACCGCTCGCTCACCGATAGATCTGTACCTACAGATTGGAAAATTGCGCAGGTCGCACCAATGTTCAAGAAGGGTAGTAGGAGTAATCCATTTAACTACAGACCTATATCATTGACGTCGGTTTGCAGTAGGGTTTTGGAGCATATACTGTATTCAAACATTATGAATCACCTCGAAGGGAACGATCTATTGACACGTAATCAGCATGGCTTCAGAAAACATCGCTCTTTTGCAACGCAGCTAGCTCTTTATTCACAGGAAGTAATGGCCGCTATCGACAGGGCATCTCAAGTTGATTACGTATTTCTAGATTTCCGGAAAGCTTTTGACACCGTTCCTCACAAGCGACTTCTAATCAAGCTGAGGGCCTATGGGGTATCGTCTCAGTTGTGCGACTGGATTCGTGATTTCCTGTCAGGAATGTCGCAGTTCGTAGTAATAGACGGCAAATCATCGAGTAAAACTGAAGTGATATCAGGTGTTCACCAGGGAAGCGTCCTGGGACCTCTGCTGTTCCTGATTTATATAAATGACCTGGGTGACAATCTGAGCAGTTCTCTTAGATTGTTCGCAAATGATGCTGTATTTTACCATCTAATAAGGTCATCCGAAGACCAGTATCAGTTGCAAAGCGATTTAGAAAAGATTGCTGTATGGTGTGTCAGGTGGCAGTTGACGCTAAATAACGAAAAGTGTGAGATGATCCACATGAGTTCCAAAGGAAATCCGTTGGAATTCGATTACTCGATAAATAGTACAATTCTCAAGGCTGTCAATTCAACTAAGTACCTGGGTGTTAAAATTACGAACAACTTCAGTTGGAAGGACCACATAGATAATATTGTCGGGAAGGCGAGCCAAAGGTTGCGTTTCATTGGCAGGACACTTAGAAGATGCAACAAGTCCACTAAAGAGACAGCTTACGCTACACTCGTTCGTCCTCTGTTAGAATATTGCTGCGCGGTGTGGGATCCTTACCAGGTGGGATTGACGGAGGACATCGAAAGGGTGCAAAAAAGGGCAGCTCGTTTTGTATTATCACGTTATAGGGGAGAGAGAGTGGCAGATATGATACACGAGTTGGGATGGAAGTCATTACAGCATAGACGTTTTTCGTCGCGGTGAGGCCTTTTTACGAAATTTCAGTCACCAACTTTCTCTTCCGAATGCGAAAATATTTTGTTGAGCCCAACCTACATAGGTAGGAATGATCATCAAAATAAAATAAGAGAAATCAGAGCTCGAATAGAAAGGTTTAGGTGTTCGTTTTTCCCGCTCGCTGTTCGGGAGTGGAATAGTAGAGAGACAGTATGATTGTGGTTCTATGAACCCTCTGCCAAGCACTTAAATGTGAATTGCAGAGTAGTCATGTAGATGTAGATGTAGATGTAGACGTCATCCTCAACACCAGGTGGCGACAAGTTGGATCTATAGACACAATAGTTGCAATCTTATGTACCACTGACTGTAAAAAGGAGATATATCATAGTCTGCCCCCCCCCCCCCCCCACCCCATGAACCATGGACCTTGTCATTGGTGGGGAGGCTTGCGTGCCTCAGCAATACAGATAACCACAACGGAGGGGTATCTGTTGAGAGGCCAGACAAACGTGTGGTTCCTGAAGAGGGGCAGCAGCCTTTTCAGTAGTTGCAGGGGCAAGAGTCTGGATGATTGACTGATCTGGCCTTGTAACAATAACCAAAACGGCCTTGCTGTGCCGGTACTGCGAAAGGCTGAAAGCAAGGGGAAACTACAGCCGTAATTTTTCCCGAGGGCATTAGGCTTTACCGTATGGTTAAATGATGATGGCGTCCTCTTGGGTAAAATATTCCGGAGGTAAAATAATCCCCCATTCGGATCTCCGGGAGGGGACTACTCAGGAGGACGTTGTTATCAGGAGAAAGAAAATTGGCGTTCTACGGATCGGAGCGTGGAATGTCAGAGCCTTTAATCGGACAGGTAGGTTAGAAAATTTAAAAAGGGAAATGGATAGGTTAAAGTAAGATATAGTGGGAATTAGTGAAGATCGGTGGCAGGGGGACAAGACTTCTGGTCAGGTGACTACAGGGTTATAAACACAAAAAGTGTCAGGAAGTCGTTTTTGAAAGTATTTGTATGGAGTGTAGCTATGTATGGAAGTGAAATGTGGACGACAAATAGTTTGGACAAGAAGAGAATAGAAGCGTTCGAAATGTGGTGCTAAAGAAGAATGCTGAAGATTAGATGGGTATATCACATAACTAATGAGGAGGTATTGAATAGAATTGGAGAAAAGAAAAATTTGTGGCACAACTTGACTAGGAGAAGGGATCGGTTGGTGGGGCATATTCTGAGGCATGAAGGGGTCTCCAATGTAGTACTGGAGGGCAGGGTGGAGGGTAAAAATCGTAGAGGGAGACCAAGAGATGAATACACTAAATATATTCAGAAGGATGTAGGTTGCAGCAGGTACTGGGAGATGAAGCTTGCACAGGATAGAGTAGCATGGAGAGCTGCATCAAACCAGTCTCAGGACTGAAGACAACAACAACAACAACAAAAACAACAACATCATAGTCTGGAATTTGTTGGCAATCTTTCATATAAAATAGCGAACTATTAAGACAGTTCAATGCAAATATTACTCTTTGAACAAAAAATGAACTGTAACTCCAGATACTAAAGAAATCAAAGAATCATATGCAGTGTATAATATCAATTGCCAATAATACGTCCTTTTTTCTATGTAGGAATATTACAATGAGATTTAATGAACATCTTGAAGGGCTGCGCCTTCAAAAAGCTAATAAATCTGCAGTAACTGCCCATTTGTATGAAACAATACACTCTCGACATTATGGTAAACAATCTACAGATTCTACATTTATAAAAAGAAACAGGAATCTAGACATAATAGAACGTTTAGAACTTTCCATGCACAAAGTTATGCAAGCATGTTACATTCTGAACAAAAATACATGCGACCTATACACCTGACTTATCAGTACTTCCAAGATACTTTGGGTTAAATTATCGCAGCCACTTAAACTCTTATATCTTCTTATCTTGTTATGTTTATTAAAAATCAACTCATTACGCAATATGGAAAATTACACTGTAGCTGTTTTCATTAAGATTTACACAATTTCTCGTAATAGTAAAAATTTAGGTTTGACAGCACTCTTGTTCTTTATTGCATTGTATCATACATATAGCGTAGAACCTCGTACCTTAAGATAATGTTTTTGGCGTCATAAGAAGTTTAATTTACACGTTTTTATACTTCATCGCTGGAATGAAAACGAAACAAGTTAAAGGGATTTCACTATGTACCAGTAGTAAAAGACATTCTTGCAATATGCAAGCACACTGTCCAGGTATATTAATGTGGCAACAAACAACGAGGTTTGGAACGTTTCGACAAGGATGTGGAGCCATGCCGGCTCTAGTGCCATGGCCAGCTGCGTTAGGTTTCTCGGGTGAGGATCCATGGCACGAAGAGCCCAATGGAGGTCCTCCCACGGATTCTCGACTGGGCTTTAATCTGCAGGCCCTGTTAAACCCGCAGGACAGGACAGGTAGTTTAAATTTTGGAAAGGGGCCAGAATAAGTGGCTGTCAGTTACACTCGAATAATACAAGTTTATTACAAGAAACAAGAAAAATTGAAAAAAACACAAATAATTTTTGGAACTTAATAACCGGCTGAATACCCCATGCAATCTCATGCCTTAAGGGAAAGACCACTTAAATTTAAAATCAGCTGAAAGCCAATAACTTAAGACTCAAACCAAAATTAGAATTTTAATAAGGCCAAAGGCCTTACTTACAACAGGTCTTTAACTTAGGCTGAAGGCCCAAACAATCTTACACCTTAAGGGCAAAACAACCTTAATTTTAAAAATCGGCTTGAAGCCATACAAAAACAAACAACAAGAACATCTAGGAAAAGGCAGTACATCCAACGGCGTTCAGAAGTTTCCGGGGGACGGCCCTGAATTCCAACACTAACGCTCGCTTAGGTGAGACAGGCAGTCGGCCCAACCATTCTCGATCCGACAACAACCCTACCGATAGGTAGTCAACGGCCCCACCGACGAGGTAACTTCGGCTCCACCCAAGCAGCACACAACAGGGAATTCAATGAAACAACGTAGAAAGTATTGGCGCCCACAACCAATTATACACCGTGATGGACAGCGACAACACGATGAGGAAAATACACTACCTGAATTTACGTCAACGGCCATGGCAGGTAACCGAAACGTTAACGGCCACAAGGCAGAAGAATCCGCTAGTACACTTCAATTCAAAATAACCAAGTACACTTTAACTCCCACTCCGAAGGGTGGCTAACATTTGCCAACTTGAAAACACACTTCGTTGCTCGCGGGAATGTACCAAAAGCCGAGATCGAAATCCAAACGACACAATGTGAACAGTCGTGACTTACTGGTAGATTAAGTCAAAACAACTTTCGTGTCCAGGACAGATCAGCCACGGACCTCGTAGCAATGGGAACAGCACCACACACTCTGACCGCGCGTGGACGTCGCTGGCGGCCTCGGCCAAACTACGCACCGCTGCTCCACGCCAACCGAACAACTTCCTGGCCCGGGAACGGTGAAAGGACAAAGTATACGTATGCCGATGAGACGCCCAACCGAACGACCAACCAACGGTCATCCTGCTCCAATCTCCCTCCGACGGACAGTTCATCTGTGTCACCAGCGGTCGGCGAGAACTATCAGCGCATCACCGGCGCTCCGCCCCGACTGCACTGCTGGTCCGTCCCGAACTAACTGCAAGATACACGACGACCCGGAAATACTATCGGTCGCTCCAGAGATGGTACGATAGTGTACTTATCGATACGCGCTGCTGCTGCCGCTCACTGGCAAATAAGGCAGGAAGTTAGTGACGCCAGTAAATGGAATAAGAAAACGAAGTGGCAGTACCGTAATAGAAGATGACAAACAATAAATAGGATAAACGTGAGCCGTGCACGGCTCATTATGGAGTTGTGTTGCCAGGGGAGTACGTTAAACGGAACCTGGCTCCCTTCTAAACACGCATGTAGAATGCGATCGGTGTGACATGTTGCATCTTGCTGTTGGCAGGTGCCTTAGTACCGAGGAAAAACAAACAGCTTCTAAGTGTGGACATTGTCCCCAAGGATAGATATATACTTGCGTTGATCCATTGTCCCTTCCAGAATGACGAGATCACCCAAAGAATGCCGCGAAAACATTCCCCAGACCGTAACGCTCCCTCTTCCTGCCAGGCCACCTGAATGGAGCACAAAATATGATCCTTCTGAAAAATACACCTGTAGCCACTCAATGGACATCCAGTTGCAGTACTGGCGTGCAAGCTCCAGCCTTCGTAGCCGATGAGCAGCAGTCAGCATAGATGCATGAACCAGGCAACTGCAGCAACGATCGCTGAACGATCGTTGAGGAGACACTGTTGGTGGCCCCTTTGTTTATCTGAATGGTCAGTGCTCAACAGTTGTACGTCTATTCGCCCGTACACATCTCCGCGGCCATCGTTCACCCCTGTCATCTACGGACATCTACGGCTTATGCACCGGTTTTGGATAGCGCTATTTTTCCCTGTACGGTGTAATTTAATCGCGGAGCTACGATAACAGTTTACAAACATAGCCTTTTCGGAAATGCTTCCACCCTTGGCTCGAAAGTCGATGATCACGCCATTTTCGACGTCAGATGAGTCACTCCGTTTTCGCATTACGTCAACGACTGCAATGTCTTCCGCGTTCCCCCGACACACTTTATATATCCTCCACAGCTAGTGATGTCACCTGTCGTGTATGAGTGGTTATAGCACGCTGACGTCGAACATACGCCTAGGTCATATTAATGTGATTGGACCGTGCATTTGATAGCACTGTCAGTTATTTTTTACTAGCGCCCTTACGTTTTTTCCGTATATAACGCATGAAGTGTTGAGTGCTATTGACAAGGGATATCCGGAAGGCTTTTGACACTGTATCACACACGCGGCTTCTAGTGAAATTGCGTGCTTATGGGATATCGTCTCAATTCTGTGACTGGATTTGTTATTTCCTGTCAGAGAGGTCACAGTTCGTTCCCCAAGGTAGTGTCATAGGCCCTTTGCGGTTTCTTATCAATATGAACGATTTGGGAGACAATCTGAGACTCATGGGGGCTTAATTAATATAAAATACTAATAATTTTAATTTTTGTCGCTGTTTGTCCGGTTACGCACTCTCGTAACCGGTTGGCCCTGAATAATATTAGTACGCAATCTGACTGCATAGAAGAACAACACAGAATGAAAGAAAATTTCCGTTAACACAATTAATTAACTAGGTCCCCAGCAACTATAAAAGCTACGAAACAACAAAGTACAAATGTAACTGTTCTGTGTCTGGAAGTGTGATTCAACGTACACATCCGGCACGGTTCTACCTCAATAAGACAAGATATTTTAAACACGATTTACACTGAAGTAATAAAAAAAACTAGAAATACTATAATTGCATATAGAAACCAGAATTACACTCTAATACATGAACACAAGCCAGATGCTTTGTTGACTGAACCTGTGACCAAGAGGCATAAGACATTTGAAATAAAAATAATTCTTTACCTTCATATATATTGCCGAAAAATACACTCTGATCATTACAACATATCCAATCCAACTACACCTGGTGTCTTGCCCAACAGAACAACTGCACACGACATGGTCACAATTAGTACTCTAACTACGGATACCTCAGAACTACTACTGCCATCAGCAACTTCTCAGCTGCAACTGCCAATGGAGGCGGCTGAATAATACTCTTTGGCGCAATCTCTGGCGCTGTGACTCAGTGTAGCCACCTTTCATATGCCCCTCCTCCACGGGCTAGAATTTGATGGTATTTTTGTCAGCACTGGTGGTGAAAATACCACCAAATTCGTCCAAAAAAATACAGACAAAAATAAAAGATAATATTAAATAAGTAAATACCACATAACTAAATAAATTTTGACTTTGCACTGACCCTTCAATAACCCAATACATGAAATACAGTTACCGGTGATCTAGGGGGTAGCGTCTTTGATTAAAAATCTAAACGTCTTCGGTCCCGGATTCGATCCCCGCCACTGCCTAAATTTTGATATATAATCAGCATTGGCGGCCGAAGATTTCCGGCATAAGAAGTCAGCTTCATTCTGCCAACGGCCTTGTCAAAGAGGGCGGAGGAGCGGATAGAGGTTCAGGGCACTCTCTTGTCCTAGGGGTGGGAAATTGCCCCTAAAGGTGGAAGAATCAGCAATGATCAACGACATGAGGATGCAGAAGGCAATGGAAACCACTGCATTAAAGACACGTAAAGTGTATCCACAGGACATGTGGCCTGTAGTTGAAGAAGTGTCATGATGATCTCTCCATTGGCAAAAGATTCCGGAATAGTCCCCCATTCGGATCTCCGGGAGGGGACTGCCAAGTGGGAGGTTACCATGAGAAAAAGATTGAATAATCAACGAAAGGATAATGTTCTACGAGTCGGGGCGTGGAATGTCAGAAGCTTGAACGTGGTAGGGAAACTAGAAAATCTGAAAAGGGAAATGCAAAGGCTCAATCTAGATATAGTAGGGGTCAGTGAAGTGAAGTGGAAGGAAGACAAGGATTTCTGGTCAGATGAGTATCGCGTAATATCAACTTCAGCAGAAAATGGTATAACAGGTGAAAGATTCGTTATGAATAGGAAGACAACGCAGAGGGTGTAATACTGTGAACAGTTCAGTGACCGGGTTGTTCAAATCAGAATCGACAGCAGACCAACACCGACAACGATAGTTCAGGTATACATGCCGACGTCGCAAGCTGAAGATGAACAGATAGAGAAAGTGTATGAGGATATTGAAAGGGTAATGCAGCATGTAAAGGGGGACGAAAATCTAATAGTCATGGGAGACTGGAATGCAGTTGTAAGGGAAGGAGTAGAAGAAAAGGTTACAGGAGAATATGGGCTTGGGACAAGGAATGAAAGAGGAGAAAGTCTAATTGAGTTCTGTAACAAGTTTCAGCTAGTAATAGCGAATACCCTGTTCAAGAATCAAAAGAGGATTAGGTATACTTGGAAAAGGCCGGGAGATAAGGGAAGATTTCAATTAGATTACATCATGGTCAGACATAGATTCCGAAATCAGATACTGGATTGTAAGGCATACCCAGGAGCAGATATAGACTCAGATCACAATATAGTAGCGATGAAGAGTAGGCTGAAGTTCAAGACATTAGTCAGGAAGAATCAATACGCTAAGAAGTGGGATACGGAAGTTCTAAGGAATGACGAGATACGTTTGAAGTTCTCTAACGGTATAGATACACCAATAAGGAAGAGCGCAACAGGCAACACAGTTGAAGAGGAATGGACGTCTCTGAAAAGGGTCATCACAGAAGTTGGGAAGGAAAACATAGGTACAAAGAAGGTAGCTGCGAAGAAACCATGGGTAACAGAAGAAATACTGCAGTTGATTGATGAAAGGAGGAAGTACAAACATGTTCCGGGAAAATCAGGAATACAGAAATACAAGTCGCTGAGGAATGAAATAAATAGGAAGTGCAGGGAAGCTAAGACGAAATGGCTGCAGGAAAAACGTGAAGACATCGAAAAAATATGATTGTCGGAAGGACAGACTCAGCATACAGGAAAGTCAAAACAACCTTTGGTGACATTAAAAGCAACGGTGGTAACATTAAGAGTGCAACGGGAATTCCACTGTTAAATGCAGAGGGGAGAGCAGATAGGTGGAAATAATACATTGAAAGCCTCTATGAGGGTGAAGATTTGCCTGATGTGATAGAAGAAGAAACAGGAGTCGATTTAGAAGAGATAGGGGATCCAGTATTAGATTCGGAATTTAAAAGAGCTTTTGGAGGGCTTACGGTCAAATAAGGCAGAAGGGATAGATAACATTCCATCGGACTTTCTAAAATCATTAGGGGAAGTGGCAACAAAACGACTATTCACGTTGGTGTGTAGAATATATGAGTCTGGCGACATACCATCTGACTTTCGTAAAAGCATCATCCACACAATTCCAAAGACGGTAACAGCTGACAAGTGCGAGAATTATCGTACAATCAGCTTAACAGCTCATGCATCGAAGCTGCTTACAAGAATAATATACAGAAGAATGGAAAATAAAATTGAGAATGCGCTAGGTGACGATCAGTTTGGCTTCAGGAAAAGTAAAGGCAATTCTGACGTTACGGCTAATAATGGAAGCAAGGCTAAACAAAAATCAAGACACGTTCATAGGAGTTCATATAAAATGGTGCAAGCTGTTCGAGATTCTGAAAAATGTAGGGGTAAGCTATAGGGAGAGACGGGCCATATACAATATGTACAACAACCAAGAGGGAATAATAAGAGTGGACGATCAAGAACGAAGTGCTCGTATTAAGAAGGGAGTAAGACAAGGCTGTAGCCTTTCACCCCTACTCTTCAGTCTGTACATTGAGGAAGCAATGATGGAAATAAAAGAAAGGTTCAGAAGTGGAATTAAAATACAAGGTGAAAGGGTATCAATGATAAGATTCGCTGATGACATTGCTATCCTGAGTGAAAGTGAAGAAGAATTAAATGATCTGCTGAACGGAATGAACAGTCTAATGAGTACACAGTATGGTTTGAGAGTAAATCGGAGAAAGACGAAGGTAATGAGAAGTAGTAGAAAGGAGAACAGCGAGAAACTTAACATCAGGATTGATGGTCACGCAGTCAATGAAGTTAAGGAATTCCGCTACCTAGACAGTAAAATAACCAATGACGGACGGAGCAAGAAGGACATTAAAAGCAGACTCGCTATGGAAAAAAAGGCATTTCTGGCCAAGAGAAGTCTACTAATATTAAATGCCGGCCTTAATTTGAGGAAGAAATTTCTCAGGATGTACGTCTAGAGTACAGCATTGTATGGTGCTGAAACATGGACTGTGGGAATAAGGGAATCGAAGCATTTGAGATGTGGTGCTATAGACGAATGTTGAAAATTAGGTGGACTGATAAGGTAAGGAATGAGGAGGTTCTACGCAGAATCGGAGAGGAAAGGAATATGTGGAAAACACTGATAAGGAGAAGGGACAGGATGATAGGACATCTGCTAAGACATGAGGGAATGACTTCCATGGTACTAGAGGGAGCTGTAGAGGGCAAAAACTGTACAGGAAGACAGAGATTGGAATACGTCAAGACAATAATTGAGGACGTAGGTTGCAAGTGCTACTCTGAGATGAAGAGGTTAGCACAGGAAAGGAATTCGTGGCGGGCCACATCAAACCAGTCAGTAGACTGACGAGAAAAAAAAAAACTGTAATGAATACAAATGCTTGCATAAATATGATTTAACATAATAGTTTACACAAGTATCACGTGGTTAAACAATTCAATCAATAGCTTCAGCAATGACGAATAGGTGCAGGTAAGAGTCTCATAACATTTCATAAACAGTAAACGCACAAAAATTCAGTTTATACAAATATTCACATAAAATCCTTTCAATAGTTCAATAAACAAGTAGGACTCCTCAGAGTAGTTGACAGTTCCAACAGTAGCACCCAGCAATGGTCAACATGTGCAAATAGCAGTCTCATAACATTTCATCAGCAGTATTTAAACAGCTCCAATAGTGGCACCCAAAAATCACGAGCAGGTGCAGACACCAACAAGTGACAGTATCTCAGTAGAAGCAGTTCCATCAGTGGCACTCAGCAATGTTGAGCAGGTGCAGACAGCAACAAGTGACGTTATTTCAGTAGAATCAGTTCCATCAGTGGCACCCAGCAATGTTGAACAGGTGCAGACACCAACAAGTAACATCATTCCAGTAGAAGCAGTCCATCAGTGGCACCCGTCATTTTGAACAAGTGCAGGTAACAGTCCATAATATTCAATACACTAATTAGAAAGCTCATCAGAGTTCATCAGCTGTAATTAAACATTTACTAGTGGCACCCATCAATGGTGAACAAGTTCAGGTAACAGTCCATAATATTTACTATCACTAATCAAACAGTTCATCAGAGTTTATCAGCAGAAATTAAACATTTCCAAGTGGCACCCACCAATGTTAATACGTGTAAGCACAAACAACAGTTTGAATGCACACACAATTGCTTTTACAAAATTGTTGTCAATGCTTTTGTACTAAACATACAAATTATAATAAATACACAAATGATATCAGATAATTGTAATATTAACTATTACAAATACACATATGTCAGTAAACCTATAATATTTATTTGTGTCAGTGCAAGCCACAACAAACAAGTAAAATAATATTTAGGAGATAGGTCGGTACCAATTATTTGGGATTAGGAAAGGAAAACACACAAAACACACTCACTCATCTCTCATCAACATTTAAGTACTAGTGTGTAACTGAATAGTGTTAACTTTAACTGTGTAAATGCAATTCTGTTAAAATTTGATGTACAACCTGTGTATCAAGTAGTAGTGGCAACAGTGTATAACAGTCAATAATAGTTAGTCAACGTCATAGTCATCATGTCAAGACCAATGTTTGCTAAACCAAATCAAAATTTACCGTTGCTGAACAACTGTCAGTGTCCCAAGATGTGCAAATACTTCCTCTCTCCAAAAAAGGTATATAATGCTTATTGATTTAACAAAGTGTGTGTGTAGACAATCTTCATCCTCCTTGTTCTATATACACCAACAAAATAAAAATTATGCTCCTCACTTACTTTACCTCTTATCCACCAAAACTCCAATAATCATCAGCATCACATTATCTCAATACTTCAATCATACCTGTTCAGTACGTCAATACATATAAACCTTATCATCAATATCATTTACCTTGCCTCTTATCCACCAAAACTTCAATAATCATCAACATTACACAATCTCAATACTTCAATAATACCTCTTCAATACGTCGATACATATACCAATATCATTTCACTTCCATAACAACTATTTCCTCTATTCAGTCTCCTCGAACAAGTACAGATAAAATCCTAGTGCAAACTTCAATTCACCATCCCATACAATCCAAAGACATAATGTCCACACACAACCTCTGTGTAATCCAGCTGACCCAAATCTTTAACTCATTATGAATTATAAAATACATTTTGCTTACCTTGTCCATCATTAAATAAGAGAAATGCATACATGACCTCTAACAGCCTTTAGTTTGAACAACTTTCAGTAAGTAAGTACGAGTACGGAGTCTGAATGATCGTAAAATTTCACAGCATGTACACCACTTCAAGAATCATGGCAAAACAGAAGCAAACATGTGGAGTATTTCTTGTGTGCCTGTGTCACTTGCTATTTCAATTGCTCACGAAGAATGCAGTGTAATAACTGTCAATGGTCTAAACCTAGTGTTGGTATTTCATGTCGTTAGCTTCCATTCTATTAGCATAAATTTATACAGCTTCCATAAAACCTCCAGCTCATGTGACTTCAAAGAAGTTTCTTGTACCAATGTCGTTTCTAGAATTATAGCAGTTCATTTTCTTATCTTAAAATAAAAAGCACTGAGCGTGAGCAAAACATGCAGTAGCTAGTAAATGTACCAGTAGAGAACAGAATGTCAACAAGTGGATGTAGCACAATCCCTACAACGAGGCTCTGCCAAGCAAACAATCTGTAATTAATACCTTAGTGTAACCTAAACTCTATGTTCGTACACAGTATATCAGCATTTCTATATACCAAATTAAAGAGTAGTTATGATAACAAAACAGAAATGTGTCAATATGCAATCCATACGCAAAGCAGCAAATATATATCTTACGTAATAAACAGGTCATTAGCATCATATCAGCATAAGCAAATAAATGTTCATATGTAATCTTAATACGTAAACATGAAGGCGCAAGCAGATAAATCACAAAGTATAACCTACATACATAACCATATCAGCACAATTAATCAGGTGACAATTATAATTTAAATAAATAAGCACAGCAGGCACATAAAAAAAAGTGAGATCAGTGGAAAAGCAGTGCAGCCAAGCGATGCATAATATGCATAAGTAACAACCCTGTTCATTAATCAGTCATTGTCAAAATCAGTTAACACAAAGTATAAATCACGTAATGGAGTGCAGCAAATTACGTCTAAAGTACGTACCTAAGTGGAAATATGTTACCTGAAAAATAAACTCAATTAATAGTTACCTTTTTAGTTTATTACTTTCTTCTTCGAAATTACATTCTTCCTGATATTTTCTCGATAGCAAGTCCTCTTAACGTCAAACACACACAGAATTTACCTGAAGCTCTTAAATATTTTATACAACTGTGTCCTGAAAAATACTGAACGTTAATAACATAATTCATCAAGTCACTATAGCTTTATACTGAATTTATTCGGAGAAATTAGACTGTGTATTTGTTTACGGCTGTCAGTGCATTCGCACTGAGCGCTCGATCAGCTGTAGGTACGCGTGACGTAGGAAGTAATTGTGTGCGGCGCGCAGACTTGACTCTTGCTTTGAGTATGGGCCGCAGCCAGAACACGTCGCGGTATCCTTGTACTCTCCGTGTGTTTACGTATAACTGTTAGTTTCTCAAAAGTATGTCATTCCACAAAAATTTTAACGTTGGATATATGATGTATTCCCTTAGAGCGTCGTGATTTAAGAGTTTCTACTTCGACAGTGTTATCTTGAATAATTTTGCGAACCCTATATGGACCGTTATAAAGCAGAAAAAATTTGTGACACAAACCTTTTCCTTTGTGAGACGAACGATGAGACTTAATGAACATCTTTTGACCAACTGTTCAAGGCTTTTAAACGACCAGGACGTTTAGCTGATTTCTCTCTTCTAGCAGCCGCAGATGTAATATTTTGTAGAGCCAGATTGACAACTTCAGAATGCCGCAGTTTCCGTGAAGGCGGAAAAGGAACGATTTCAGAAATGCGATTTGTCGGTGCTTTATTTTTTAATATCAATATAGGCGGTAAAGAAGTTGAATCATTAGGGAGTTCATTCAGAATGTTTTGAAAAATATGAGGATACTGACCCCACGTTCTATGATTCTGATGACAATAAAGTCGACACAATTTATTGATTTCCTTCATCCATCTCTCTGAAGCGTTAGATTGAGGGTGAAAAAGTGAAATGAAAATTGGTTTAATCCTACGACGTCGTAGAGCACGAAGCCAAATTTTGGAGCGAAGCTGTGATCCATTATGTGATATAACCTTATCAACATGTCCCACTTCTTTAAGAAAATGTTTGATGAAAGCATTAGATACTGAACGAGCTGTTGCTTTGCGTAAAGGTGTAAAACACACATATTTTGATGTCAATTCCACTGCAACCAAAATGTACGCAAAACCATTAGTAGAACGAACCACTGGACCGAACAAATCGACTACAGCCATCTCCTTTAATTTCGCTGGAATGATAGGAAAATTTCTGTGAGAAATAGTTGGCGGCTTAGCCTTTTGACATGATTTGCATTTGGCAAGAACAGATCGAATACGTTTTTCCATATTACTGAAGTAGCAATTTTCTCGTAATTTATAAAAGCATTTTCTGGGACCAAAGTGTGCATAACTGATATGTGTATACCAAATCAATTTATTAACCCACTCATCAGGAATGCAAACTAACCAAACAGAGTTCTCGACCGATTTTCGTTTAAAAAGAATATCATTGCGAACTAAATAATACTGTCTAATCGCTACACTTTCCTTTCTCCTCCACTTCTCCTTAATGTCCTTCCAGACTGGATCCTTGTTTTGCTCCTTGGCGATGTCCTGGAGCGAAGACGAAATAAAATTTTCAAACACAACACCTTGAATACACATCAAACAATAATTGTTTTCTTTGAAGTCCTTCACAGCACTTTGTTTCAGACCCATAGGTGCACGTGATAAGGAATCAGCAATAATATTTGAAGAACCCTGTATGTTAACAATACTAAAATCAAATTCCTGTAGATACAGCGCCCATCGTGACAATCTTGCATGTGTTAATTTTGCTGACGTAAGAAATTCCAGAGCTCGATTATCGGTGTAAACCCTAGTATGTCTGCCGTACAAAAAGATGCGAAATTTTGTGAAAGCCCAAACAACAGCCAAAGCTTCAAGTTCCGTAATCGAATAATTCTTTTCTGATTTAGAGAGAACACGACTTCCAAATGCAATAGCTTTCTGTATTACAACGCCGTTTTCTTCTATCTCTTGAAATAAGTGTGCACCGTGGCCTTTGTATGATGAGTCCGTCGCCAAACAAAAATCTTTAGATGAATCCGGATGTGAAAGAAGGGGAGCAGCAACTAAAGCATCACGAAGTTGTTCCAATTCTGACTGAGCTTCCTCATCCCAACACCAATTAGAATTCTTTCCAGATAGTTCACACAAACGAGGTATGGCCAATTTGTCCAATATAACAAAACGTTTATGAAAATTACAGACACCAAGAAAATTACGAACATCACGTTTTGTAGTAGCAACAGTATAATTTCGTATAGCGTCTAGTTTCTCTGGATCAGGAAGAATACCTTCTGTAGAAATAATATGACCAGGAAATTTCACCTGAGAACGACCAAATTCAGATTTTTCCATATTCACTGTAATGCCAACTCTTGCAAAAATACGTAATAATGAATCCAAAATTTTGTTGTGCTCACTCCATGAACGTTTAGCAATAAGAATATCGTCAACATATGAAGTAATATTGTCACGAAGGTAAACGGGTAAAATTTTGTTTAAACTACGAATGAATGCTGCTGAAGATACAGTAAGTAAAAACGGTAATTTCCGAAATCACTTTTGGGTAAAATAGCCATATCCGGTTATTCTTTACCGACTCTCTGTATAGATCGATAGTTGAAGAGTTGTTTTGATAGATACAAAGAATAGTAAAAGAGTAGGCAGCGGTGCAGAAAACTAAAAGGGAAATAGCACTACTACAGCTCGGGGCCCTGTGCACGCAACGGCACATATTCACTTAGTGTAGCGAATCCCCTGAGGACTTAAATAGCCGCAATTCCAGTTTGTGACTTAGTGGCCAATTTGGTGGAAGTGCGTACATAAATTGGTCTAACCATGAACATGGATGTATGTCATTCTTAGAATTGCGAAAGATCTTAAATTTTCGAACAGTTAAGAAGTGTTTATAGTCAAAGTTTTCGCCTCGTGGCGACAAAGACCTACCGCGTCTGTCCCAGTCCCAATGTCGATTATTGTCAAGTTCGCGCTCCTGGCGCTCTCTTGTTGCTTCTCGTAAATGAAATAAATTATTTTCTTCAAAGCTTTCTGCTAGATGTGATTCTAAATTTCTTCTGCTGCCTTTTCCTACGATTTCGCCTTCAAGTTGTTTGACTTGCTTTCGTAATGCCTCAAATTCCCTTTTAACGCGTTCATTAAATTTTACCTGATTTTCAACATGTTTATTTATGTTCTGGTACTCTTCGGTTTCTGCAAATGGCAATAGAGCTGTATCGTCTGAATCTCTGTCCCCATTTAAACTAAGACTCGTCAGTTTATCTGAAATTTTTCCGATAAGTCACCTATTTGTTCTTTCTGTTTATTTACGTCTTCTGTAAGTGTCGCGACTCGGGTTTCAGTATTGACACATTTAGTAGTTAACTGTTCACATTGTTGTGTTAGGTTATTTATTTTTTCATTTGGTACAGATTCCTCGATTCTTTCAAATATTTCTTCCTTATCGTGTGCGCGTTGTAAATTTAACTCTGAAAATTTTTGTACTATCACGCGATCTCTTTCTTCCTGTTCTCTGTCCTGTTCCTTTTGTCTGTTTTCTATTGAAATTAATCTATTATTGTGAGCATTCAAAATCGGTTGTACTTCTTCTCAAATTTATTGTTTTAATTCATCTTTCATGTTTTTAAAATATGTCCCTATTCGTGAGTCTAACCGTGTTTCCATTGTTCCCATATCAGTTTTAATTGTTCCTATTTGTGATCCCACTGTTTTTAATTCAGATCTTAACTGGGTTTCCGTTGTTCCCATATCATTTTCTAACCGTGTTGCCAATGTTCTCATCTCTGTTTTTAATTCAGCTCCTAACTGTGATCCCAATGATTCTAACCGTTTTTCTATTTTTCCCATAACATTTTCTAACCGTGTTGCCAAAGTTCCCATCTCTGTTTCAAATTCAGATCGTAACTGTGATCCCACTGCTTTTAATTCAGATCCCAAATTTAATATTGCACTCATCAATTGCTCCATATTAACTGGTTCGAAATTCTTATCGCCCCTAAAATTTCCCGTATAACTAACTTCCTTCAGCATAGCAGTAAAGCTATCTGTGTTCGATACTATTTCAGAGTCTTCGATCGTTAATCTCGTATTCTGTGAATTTTAAGATTGAGAAAAATTTTGAACTGGTTCCGAACTATTTTCTCGACTTATTAAATTGTTTTCTACTTCATTATTCATCATACTGTTCTCATATGTTGGCGAGTTCGCCATGTTAACAATTTCGTCATTCTCACTATCCAATATTTTTGCCTTTTTCATCGATCGCGTAATCATTTACAAAACATACAAAACTCGTCACAATACGAAAATTACACAGAATATAACACTTTATCACCAACAATACCATTCACACGAAATGCTTCCCGACAAACATGCCTAACGAGCAATTAAAATCTTCATAGTTGCACAATATTGTCAAACCCGTATACAAGACATCAAAAATTAAATTCTGCCAAAATACCATTAAAAGAATGACAAGACAACTACAAATGTTCAATTACCAGATCTAGACATGCAATATAGACTACAATTACTAAACTACAAATTACTACAACAATCCTACTGTCCCCTATTTTTACTATCAAAAGAATTCCAAGGGACGATCCGAAGCAGCGGTCGCCACGTGCATGGGGGCTTAATTAATATAAAATGCTAATAATTTTAATTTTTGTCGCTGTTTGTCCGGTTACGCACTCTCGTAACCGGTTGGAACTGAATAACATTAGTACGCAATCTGACTGCATAGAAGAACAACACAGAATGAAAGAAAATTACCGTTAACACAATTAATTAATTAGGTCCCCAGCAACTATAAAAGCTACGAAACAACAAAGTACAAATGTAACTGTTCTGTGTCTGGAAGTGTGATTCAACGTACACATCTGGCACGGTTCTACCTCAATAAGACAAGATATTTTAAACACGATTTACACTGAAGTAATAAAAAAACTAGAAATACTATAATTGCATATAGAAACCAGAATTACACTCTAATACATGAACATAAGCCAGATGCTTTGTTGACTGAACCTGTGATCAAGAGGCATAAGACATTTGAAATAAAAAATTTTCTTTACCTTCATATATATTGACGAAAAATACATTCTGATCATTACAACATATCCAATCCAACTACATCTGGTGTCTTGCCCAACAGAACAACTGCACACGACATGGTCACAATTAGTACTCTAACTACGGCTACCTCAGAACTACTACTGCCCTCAGCAACTTCTCAGCTGCAACTGCCAGTGGAGGCGGCTGAATAATACTCTTTGGCGCAATCTCTGGCCCTGTAACTCAGTGTAGCTACCTTTCATAAGGTAAATCAGAGCTCGTACGGAAAGATATAGGTGTTCGTTCTTTCCGCACGCTATACGAGACTGGAATGATAGCGAGTTGTGAAAGTGGTTCGATGAATCCACTGCCAGGCAATTAAATGTGATTTGCAGAGTATCCATGTAGATGTAGATGTAGATAACAACATGATCTCCCTCAACTGAGATTAGTTGACCAAGTCGAGAGAAAGCTTCAGGTGATCTTGGATACCCTATAGGTGGAGTTTCCAATCTGAAATACGTATCGCAAATAAAAAACCTAAAAACTCGTAATATATAAAAACGAAGGACTTCTATTCCAAGAAAATATATGTTAAAAATGAAATGTTTCAGTTAAGTGCGAAATAAGTTGATACCTTAAACCCATATGTTCATTATAGGGAAGAAATGTAGAAGCAAACAAGCTTCAGCATACATTTAACAAATTATATGAAATGATGAAAAAGGTAGCACAATATGGGAAGGACTGTGCGGTGCCAAGGTAACCAATCAAAAGACAATTATCAAAATATTTTGGTAGAATAAAAGTAACACGAATTACATTTCGTATTAGCTTTAACAGAGACACATTGTATGTATTTACACCATTGTTCTCTACAGTTTATGCATTTTAAGTATGTTGTTCCGTGGATTATTGCAGCGTGCGGTGACAAGCACTTGTCACAAAAGGCAGTCTTTGCAAATCAGCTTGTGTCAGTGGCCCTTATAAACGGTCAATAAATCTTTGAACAATGCTTGGTTACTCAAGTTCTCTAGCACGTGGAAGCAGTTACCAATAGACATATGACTTATTCCTAAAGGCGTCATCAGCCGATAAGAAACACATCACCGACTGCCATCCACGGGGTTGCTTTATAGCTTGTAGCGGTAAGCACATTGTGCGACTATTTAAGCTGTGAAACCGAGAACATTCTGCCCATTTACTGCACTGACAATGTCGCCACAACTGTTCTGGTTTGTTCTTATGGCTATTTGCTGCGGTAAGTGTTTGAGCTTTGATTTGCGTTTTTGCGAAAAAAGTTTACGTAATATTTTCGTTAGACAAACGTAACTGAGATCCTCTTTCTTGGATTCCATTTTATTTCTGCTCTGAAATTTTAAGAAAATTGACTTCCCGCGCAATGTCATCTCATGTCTGTACATAGAGCAGTGGTTAGTTTTTAAAGAATATTGTACAAAAATTAATTCATTTTTTCTACTGTTTGAGACTCTTGTGATGTTCCAAAAGTGGGTTACAGGCTAATGTAATGATAGCTGTGTAGTTTTAATCACATTGTTTATAAACTTTTTTTAATAACAAAGACTTTGACAGTCACCGTGATGTTGTGGGCTACTGCATTTTTGCGCCCTATCAAGATGAATATTGCGGTGGACAGTTTTTGATACTGTAGTAGACTATGTTTATTGTTAGTAAGAACTTTCACTGTGTTTCCAATGGATTTGGTCTATCCGATTCTCTTGATCTAACGATATTATTCATAAAGATAGGGCTACAATCATTTTACATAAATGATGCTTTTTAGAACTAATCGGGGAAGCGAGCGATTATGTAAACCCAATAAAACATAGACGAATAAAAAGGAAGAATTTCATATTAGCATTTCAGTCAGAACAATACAGGAGATAATACGGTAGCGACAGACGTGAAAACGTGAAGAAGAACACAATGTAAATTGTGTGGACTCCCGAAACAGTTGTCGAAATTCTTCTATAATAAACTGTGCAAGCTGGTGTACGAAGAGCCAATGTGTGATTTAATGTTACATCAAATAATGTGTTCTCAAATTGACAGAATTCTACAAAGATAAATCCTTTATGTACTACTGATCATTGTTGAATGCAATTTATAATAGAATGTTGGATCTCTAACTATGCTTTAGGTTGGCCGTCTCAGTTATGAGGACACGTAAATACCCAGAATATGTGCCACTGGTCTTCTGAGCCTCCATGACAGCATTACAAAAACTAACACTTTCGGCTGGGTAATGTATGAAGTCCATCTCTGTGTCATGGAATATACACTGAGGCGACAATAGTCGTGAGATAACTCCTAACGTCGTGTCGGACCTCCTATTGACCGTCGCAATGCAGCAACTCGACGGTGTATGGAGTCAACAAATCGTTGGAAATCCCCCTGAGAATTACTGAGCCATTCTGCCTCCATAGCTGTCCATAATTGCGAAACTGTTACCGGTACACTGGCCTCTCGATTGTATCCCATAAATGTTCTACTGGTTCACGTCGGACAATCTGGATGGCCAAATCATTCGCTCGAATTGTCCAGAAAGTTCTTCAAACCAATGGCGAGCAATTGTGCCCCAGTGACATCGTGCAACGTTGTTTCGGAACATGAAGTCAATGAATGCCTGCAAATGGTCTCCAGGTAGCCAAAAATGACCATTTGCAATCAATTATCGATTCAATTGGATCAGAGGACCAAGTCAATTCCAAATAAACGCAGCAACACCATTATGGAACCAATATCAGCTTGCACAGTCGCAGTGGCAGCTTGAGTTCATGGCTTCGTAGGGGCTGCGACACATTTGAACGGTATTATCAGCTCTCACCAATTGAAATCGGGACGCCAGGGCATGGTTTCTCAGTTGTCTAGGCCCCAACGGATATGATCACGTGCCCAGGAGAGCCGCTGCAGGCCGTGTCGTGCCGTTAGCAAAGGCACTCGCTTCGGTCGTCTGCTGTCAAAACCCATTAACGCCAGATTTCGCCGCTCTGTCGTAATAGATACATTTGCCGTACTTCATTGATTTCCGCAGTTATTTCAAGCGATATAGCTTGTTTATCGGCACTGACAACTCTGCTCAAATGCTGCTGCTCTAGGTCGTTAAGTGAAGGTACTCGGCCACAGAGATGGAGGGGAAATTCCTGAAATTTGATTTTCTGGGCACACTCTTGACACTGTGGATCACAGATTGTTGAAATACCTAACGATTTCCGAAAGGGAATATTCCATGCATCTAACTCCAACTACCGTTTTGCGTTTAAAGTCTGTCAATTCCCGTCTTGCGGCTATAATCGCCTGAGTACAAATGACAGCGCTGTCAATGCACTGGCGTTTATACCTTGTGTACACGATGCTATCGCCATCTGTACATGTGAATGTCGCTACCCCATGACTTTTGTCACCTAAATGCATCAGATGAAATGAAGTACGCAATTTTACGTTTCCAAAACTTGAAAGAAACAACAAAGATGGGAATACCGATTGACTTTTACCGTGGTGTCGATTGAACGAACTTATTATCTATCAGTTAAACGTGGTATACAAATAGTCAAATAATAACTTCAAAAACAGTTAATAATTGTATTTCCACTAGGATTGGTAAGTCATATTCATGTGAATGAAATGATTATTTCACGCAGAAACCTTACAAACTACTTGTAAATTATTCATATTTTTCACAGCTGAACTTCATTTTGTGGCTTCATTGAATCCGTGCGGTTTGAGGACCGTCCGTAGCTATGCAGTAATATTAAGCTAATTTGGATTGTTATTACGACTGTTTTACTTTAAATAATTGTGATTGCAAGTATTTCTGCAAATGAAATTATACGTAACGTTCAAATTTCATTTAATATGTGGTAATTCATTCTTTTCAGCGGCCAGCAGCGACCCTGTGTTGCAGGTAAGTAGCACACGGCATGACATGCTCCGAGTTTCCTTCAAAGGTACAGAATTTACTGATTTTTTCGAGATATTGGTAGAGCTTTCTTCTGTGTTGCTCCTTTCGCGAAGACTATACGGAATTTTCTCTTTCCCAGTGGTTAAATGGGTTTTTGTATTCATATAAAAATTAAATTTTTTTTATCGAAATTCTTGTGCTGTGCTTTCGAGATTTCACACCGTTGTTGGCTAAGAAGCCACTCTTTAATTGATTGTATGTTTGATCCTAATTAATATTTTGGTGTTGCGTCTCAAGCAGTGTCACATTCAACGCCGTAGAATTTATAAAGTTTTATTGTATTACATTGCGAATAAATAACACCTTATAATGAAGCATTAAAAAATAAATATCAGAACAGCTCAACTATTAAATAACCAAGAAAAATTATCTTTTCCAGTGGAAATTCACCTGACATGAAATTTAAACCGTAAGATTTTTCATAAAATGATGCAAAAATTAGCAGGAATAAATATACTTGTCACAATTGGTATTCAGTTCTGAATTTCTCAGTGTTTTCTAACAATCTATCAAGTAAAGTTTACTTTTATGTCAACTACTTTCATGGGCTGTACTCCTTACTTTCTTCATCTTCCCATTGGTGGTGAAATTCAACGACAGTCAGTTCCTTTATAATATTAACGAAATTTCTAAACTATCCTATCATCTAAAACATAACAAAATACCTATATGGCTCATATCTAATGCCTCCTGCTTACTCATTCTATTTTGGAACTGTTACGTGGGTTATGTCAGAGCTGTGACCTGGACCTACTAGTCAAGACCTAAATATTATTGTAGTCGTAGAGCACAGTTTAGGTCCTTGTTAACTGCTAAAAACTGATCGCACCCGCAAAAAACCTTCCAGGTGGCATCACTCATGTGAGGTTCGCGTAGTCAAGTCGCGAACCATAACATTAAAATGCTTCCAGTGTGCCACGATGTAAATCAACATTTCGGTTTGCAGTTCTGACTAGCTTTCTCTGATAGTTTACCTGTCGATGGTTTTTAAAACAAACTATACGCTATGTTCATAACATTTTATTTCGGATCCGACCGCTACGGTCGTAGGTTCGAATCCTGCCTCGGGCATGGATGTATGTGATGTCCTTAGGTTGGTTAGGTTTAAGTAGTTCTAATTTCTAGGGGACTGATGACCTCAGAAGTTAAGTCTCATAGTGTTCCGAGCCATTTGAATCATTTCGGGTCCCCTGTAAACCATGTCTCCTTTCAGAGAACTTGCTTTTACAGAAGAGTATGACAGTGGTGAATAGCCTGAGGACTTTCTGACAACAGTAATGATTCCATTACCGAAAAAAACAAGGAACCAATAAACGCAGAGAGCACAGGACAATCAGCCTCATTTCACATGCAGCCAAAGTGATGTTAAGAATAATTAATAAAAAACTTGAAAAAGTAATGGAGGAGAATCTTGGCGAGGAGCAGTTTGGCTTTAGACGGAATACAGGCACCAGAGTTTCATTAGGGCTCCTACGAATCTTGGGAGAAAAGTTTATTGAAAAAGGAAGAGACCTATATACTATGTGCTTCATCCATCTAGAAAAGGCATTTGACAATGTGTTTTGGGACAAGCTGGCGACTATAATGAGGGAAAAGAGAGTGAACTGGAAAACAAGAAGACTTATAAACTCATTATATCTTAATCAAAAAGTTTCAGTTAAAGTGAGAGGAGAAAGTACAAACTGGATCAGACTAGGGAAAGGAGTAAGACAAGGATGCTTTTTATCACCTACTCTTTTCAACTTCCACTTGGAAAATATGGTTGATCAATTCTCATTAGATGACAAAGGAGTAAAAATTGGAGGAAGAAGAGTAGGGTGTTTGAGATTTGCTGATGACATGGTCCTTCTAGCCACAGGGGAAAAAGAATTACAAGATTTGGTGGACACCATTGCAACTAACGGAAAAAAATATGGAATGAAAATTAACACAAATAAAACAAAAGTATTGGCACTAGGGCGAAATAAGGAAATAAAAATTATGCTGAAGGGAGAAACACTAGAACAGGTGCAAAATTTTAAGTATCTTGGAAGCAGGATAGACACCGACTGGAAGTGCACCACAGAAATTAAAACAAGGATAACAATGGCAAAAGATGCGTTTTATAAGAAAAGGAGAATCTTCTGCAGCGGTCTGGACAGAGAACTCAGAAAGAGACTCATAAAATGTCTTGTATGGAGTGTTCTTCTATATGGCGCTGAAACATGCACTATGAGGAAAAAAGACAGAGAAAGGCTGGAGGCTTCTGAGATCTGGACATGGTGGAAGATGGAAAGAATAAGTTGGATGGGCAGAGTAAAAAATGAAAAGGTACTGAGAAGAGTGGGAGAGAAAAGACAGTTACTAGATGTAATAAAGAGAAGAAAAAGAAATTGGATTGGGCATATATTAAGAAAGTATGGCGGACTGATAAAAACAGATTTAGAAGGTTATGTAGAAGGGAGAAGGAAGCGAGGAAGGAAGAGATTCCAGATACTGGATGACATGATGGACGGTACATCATACAGCAGCCTTAAGAAGGAAGCAATGTATCGCAGAAAATGGAGAGGCAAAGGACCTGCTACTATAGCAGATAACTGATGATGATGAGTGTCGTGATACGTCAGCTTTCTATGCAATGACTCATCCGATAGATCGAAAGTGAGCGGAAACGACAAATTCGATATTCCGACCGTCAATTTATCATTCGAATGGATGCGATTCAAGTGGTCAATGAAAAGCTTCAGTACATCAGTTTCGCGTGATCAAACCAAAAGCGTCTTTATACGTATCTGTAACAACATTTCGATCTCAAAGACAATGTATTCGAGCCTTCGTGTTTGCGATACACTTGTACATCTACAAATATACTTCACAGACAGCTGCACAGTGAAGGACGGAGGGTACTTTGTGCCACTGCTAGTCATTTCTTTCCCTCTTTTACTCGCAAGTCGAAGAAAAATGATTTCATATAAGAAGTGATTCCCTGTATCCCTGAATAGGAGCCCAAATCTCCCTCAATTTGTCCCAAACATGCGATGTACGTGTATTGGGTGGGCAGTTTTAAGTGTGCTTGTTCTTGGATTAGCAGCTAAATGTTTCTTAACAACTTCTTCAACTTCAGGGGTTCATGTACTCCTCCTTGCACAAGCCAGGTGTGTATCCGGTGACACAGTTCCCCTCTCCCTCAGTCGATGATCAGCACTTATGAATAATGCGATGCTAGGAAGTCGTCTGTTTGGGTGCCTTCCTGTGTACAATGAAAGAACTGCACTGGCACTCCAGCGAGCTCCACTATAATGCAGATGGATCTCAGCAAGTCACCCAGATGTGTACACACTGCCATGAAGTACGTAACGCATGATAAACGGAAAAGTTCACACTGATCATGTTAACTAACTATGTGTTTACAGTACAGAGCCACTGGATGAAAGGAGTGGAGTGAAGGACGACAAGCGCTAAGTAAACAGCATCCTAAACACAGGCTCAGGTAGATTGCTATTGCGTGTTTACAGTCTTCCATCTGAAGCGGTAACTTAGAATCAGTGAAACGAGAGTAGGTAATGAAGTGGTAGAATTACCTTCTATTGTTGAAGAAACTTTATTTCATACTAGCTGTTACCCACAGCTGTGCTCGAATATCACTAGTGCTGTTATGACGAGTGATGATGAGTATGTAAGCTGCTGTATATACAATAATGCCAGCTACCCTCACGTGTTTGCCTGTCGGTGTAAGCGTAGCGCTTGATATGCACCCAATTCTCTTCCTCTCCGAAGCTGTCTCAACACGAAATGCGGTGGCATATGTGCAGTGTCGCTGCCAAACAGTGTGTCAAGAGGGACATGGCAGGAGCAAACATCTATGCGTTGTCCAGTTGAGGTAGCTGTACATTATACAACATGTACATTATGCATCAAATTTAACAATTTTTAACGTGTTTCATGATCGCTGATCTAAAAAAGGATGTTCCATTGCCTACTTCACCTTGTTCTGCGGGGTCAAAATTTTTAAAATCTCTAAAGTAGCCTATTTTCTTCCTCAGGATTGAACCTATCTGCGTACCAAATTTCATAGAAACTGGTTAAGCGGTTTAGTTATAGAAACATAACAGGCACATTTACTTTCGCGTTTAATAATATAAGTTTGGAAGTATGGATTCAACACACTGAAGATCGTTTGTGCAAGTTATTCGTCACATTGAATCGATTCACTTAACACGTATCAACCAGTAAAAGAATTTGCACAAATATGACAAAGTTCTAAGAGTCAGTTAGTAAATAGATTTACAAAGAGTAAATATTTTTCCCCAATTCGTGTAAGAGTTTTCATAGCAATAAATATATTGTTCTACACACTTTGTAAAGTAGGCCAAGTTTTGTCTCAGGGTTCAAGCAATCTCAATACCACGTTACATCGAAACCGGTTGAGCAGCGAGGCCATCAAAACGTAGCAGACAATGTTACTTGTGTTTTCATATTATTATTGATAAAATTTTAAATGACGACACCTTTTTCTTTCATGATTCGATTTTGATAAAATGAAGCCTACATATTGCCCCACGCTATGCTCAAGTTACCTGTGAAAACCCCACAAAAATTCGTGTAATACTTTGCAGATTAGCCTGTTCAAACAAACACATAGACACGACGGTTTTAGATTAAACTTTAAATCACAATTTCTTCCGTGATATGATATGATTTATGCTCAAATAAAGGCTCTACGTTGCCCCAAGCTACGCTCAAGTTATCTGTAAAGACGCCATGAAAATTCCAGCACAAGATGTGGAGATTAGAGTGTTTCAAAGACAGACAGACTAGATGTTTTTACAGTTATATTATCATTATAGATTTCCGGCTAAAGGTTCTTTGTAGAACGTTCCGAATTTCAACCTCTAAAGTCCCCCAAATGTCTGAAACGTCGTACTGTAATGCCCTGTATGTGAGAGTAACCAATGCTTCTTTATCACTTGCTTGGTACTGATCGCTATGAGAGAGATTCTCGGCTAATGAGAACTATGTAAGAGGTCAATGCCACAGAGTACTCTCTAACTGAAATGGAATTCCATCAGGACCTGGCGCCTTACCTGTTCCAAACTGGTTCATATGTGTTTCAGCTGAGGGATGCTTGCCGGCCGTTGTGACCGAGCAGTTCTAGGCGCTTCAGTCCGGAACCGTGCTGCTGCTACGGTCGCAGGTTCGAATCCTGCCTCGGGCATGGATGTGTGTGATGTCCTTAGGTTAGTTAGGTTTAGGTAGTTCTAAGTCTAGGGGACTGATGACCTCAGATGTTAAGTCCCATAGTGATTCGAGCCATTTGGACTATTTTTTCCGGGATCCTTGTTTCTATGTCAACCATTTGAGAGGTCGTCAGAAGGTTAAACGATGGTAATCCTATTACGATCACGCTTAATGAATGAGTTCTTTTTGAAATTCGAGTTTTAAGACTTTGGCGCTCCTTTTGTTGTCTTTTATTTACGCACCGTATTGGTCATCAAATGGCGAAATAGAAGCTTACAACCCGCTTATTTGGTTCACTTAGGATTGCAATTTTCTTATTTTGGGAAGATCTTTTGCTAATGTATGACGGTGTAAGTTGTTACATATCACGCTTTGTTATCCTTACAGATCGAATAATTTCTACCAAATTTTTGTCTGTCAATGTTTCTGTGCCTTTTCTTAAGACCGAGAGTAGAATAATCTCAGTTGCCTGAACTTCTTTCCGAATGTTGTTATTAAACGAGTTTGTGTCTTTTTCCGGCACATATCTGAGCACATGCTGCAATGCCTATAGTAGTATGTGCATTCGCTTCGATTCTTGAAGTTTTTCCGGTGGGCAGAATATTCAATTTTGTGCTTGCATTCGGGACAACAATAATTCATCTTACGATATTTCGGCTTTTTAATCGTACAACCACTAGGAAAACGAATTCAGAGTTTACAGCGTACCTGTTTATACACATTTCCTGTGTGTCTTTCTATATTAAATATGTGTCGAGAATCATTTCGAAAACTGAAACGGAATTCTTCTGTACATAGCGCATCACTTTATTCATGATATACGTAGATCCTGCGGCTGTACACAATCTGAAACGACGTAGTGGCAATCCTATGTCGAGTGTTTCTGGGCGCAGCATTGTAGGTGGACCTCCCTCTGCTGCTGAAAAGGGAGGATCAAAAATGTCTCTGCCGACAGTATTTCTCCAGACGTCGTCGTACTGCCCATGGCAAAGAAGAGCACTTCCTGACTCTAGATACCTAACATCGCTGAACGTTCCTGCATTGTCGGGCCCTCCTGATTGCATCACTGTCATATTCTCATGAAAGTCATGGTACCCCGAGCAACACGATGATCAATATCGTGTACTGATAAACTGGAGTTTTATTTCGCCACAGTCAAACCGCTGACGAACTGCCACACGTACTGGTAGACGTTTCTCCTTACACATGACACTCACAAGCAACCAACACTCAAATGCGATTTCTGAATGAGAAACACGCAGTGCAATCTTTCACCGTACAGGGTGATTTTGTAAATGGGGACATCTCTCATCCTCGAGATGAGAGAAAGTAAGAATGGACAGTTAAATGCATGGCCATAAATGCCTCCCAAAGGAAGTACGCTAGGTTGAAGGTGGAAACAAAAGATCGTTGACAGTGGTCCCTGTATCAGCATCATTCAGTTGACGCGTCGACAGGAGGTAGGCCAGACGAATGTGTGGAACATTCTTCACGAAAACTGCCACTATGCGTATCACTTACAACGCTTACAGGACTTATTACCTACAGGCTTGCATCGTGTAAGACGTTTTTGTCACTGGTTCGTCAAACAGGCCACCACAGTGCTGTGATTTCTGTCACCGATCTTATTCACATAATAGGATACCTTTACGAAGGGCGGTATCGTTAACCTTCACATCCCCCTATAGGCTTCTTAGAATTTCCATGGCACGGCGGCATCGAACCGTCAGCATCAGTTCAAACTCCATGTGTGGGCGGGGATTATTGAGGACAGCCTCGTGAGACCAGTCATCCTCCCACAACGCCTTAAATGCGAGGCACATCTGCACTCTCTGCTGGTGACCCTGCCTCCTCTGGTGGAAGACGTGCCTTTGGTGTTACGAAGCATAAAGTGGCTACTACATGACGGTCCTCCAGCTCACTGCCTCTTGGCAGTGGTGCTAAAACGCTAGTACCGACAGAACATTACCACTTGCTTGGTATGCTCTCAAGTATGCTTTGCCTCACTGAAAACTATTGTGGTGTGTACTGTGTCGTGTCGTGTAGAATGCCTGAATGTATGAAACGTGTTATTGTATCCTTTACACTACATTAACAGGTTACGTGAAGCTTTCAAAATATACATACTGAAAACAATCTGCGAGGATATGGAATGTATTAAAATGCAAGGAGCTAGCTTTACCTCTGAAACATCCTTTAAATTGAAGCAGCGTGCACATACGTAATAGCAGTTCTCTTTGGTGGAAAGATCCTATTAATTGTTCATCTGCTTTATTAGAAAAATTTCACCTACACGCACAAACTACAACTATACGGTGTTAAACTCTCTTTGGCGAGTAGGGCTATAAGTTCCGGCTTTTTATTAAATACCAGATATAATTCTTTAATAAAATATGCAGCTATCTTGGGTTACGTCATAACATGAACAACTGTGTGTACCATTTCGCCATATTTTAAACTTCTCTTGATTAATATTTTTATATTGATAAAACATAGTCTTTGACATATAGATTCTATCAGCTCACATAAGCACGATGTTTTTACGTAAAATTCGTTGAAATTATGCAAAATATCTGTCCTCTCTGAAAGAGTATTATTAGTATTTTTAAAGTAAGTCTGAATTGAATATTATTAATCAGTTTATAAATATAGTGAATTAACTTTATCAGATTTAAAAGATGGCCGACAACAATATGAATAGCATCTTTAAAATACTCACAGACACTTCTTAAAGCGTAGGCCGCTGGGGTTAGCAAATACTACAATAAGAGAATAAAAGATTAGGTAAAATTTCATCTATTTCTTGAAATCACCAAATTTCAGCAATCACGTCTGGCCTCCAGCACGCTCAAGATATTTCAGAAGTCGAAAAAAAAGGAGCGAGAACAAAAAAATCATCAGAGCATTTATTCTAAGAATGACAATGATAATTCTTCCGTATAACAGTTCTTTGTAGGTCATGATACATTTACTTAATATTTTTGGTAATATTTTTGTAAAGAAAGTTCATCTTTAACAGTTTTTGACATTTTATAACTCGTAACGAAGTTTTTCATGGTAAATAAAGTGCGCTTTCACGAAAGTTTATCGTACAAGTGTCTCCTCCAGCAGGCAAGCAGTACACTATACTCTCAAAGATCTTTTATCTTCGCTTTGAAATGGATTTACCTTCCTGGGCGAACACTTCTGGCAGTATGTTCGTATGATCCTTTTTGCTCCTTATCCTCTCACGATCGTTTCCTGCAGGTGCCCATTAGCAAAATCTTCCTCTGTACAGAATACAGACGTCGTTGCTCCTAACCAATTTGCGGAGTTTTTCTGCAAAGATAATCCTTTGCCTATTCACGCATGTAGTACACTAAAATTTCACGTCTGCCTTCGTGGTGCTGAAGTTTTAATGGGTAGCAACGTAGTTTTATTCTGGCAGATGTGCCTTGGATTTTGACATGTGACACGGCTCAGTAAACACTTCACTGATGTTGTATGCAGGTATCCTACACAAGGTCTAAAATACTAGATAGTTACAATTAAACTTTCGCTATTGAGGGGGCCTCCAAGACTAACGAGTGATCGTAAGACAACGAAACTTTGGGGAAACATTTTTAAGGACACGAAGACAAGATACAAGCAATAAACGATTGAAAAAAGCTCATTTTAATTTCCACACGAGAGGATGATATTTTTGTTAACTGCGTACCACGTTTATGTTTCGGGTTAAAAACATTGCTCAAAGTAACGACCGTCTGCATCCACGACAGCCTGAAGCCGCACTTGGGATGCCATTTGACAATTTTTCGTAACACTTTTCCAAAGCTATTTGACTTCGGCCTCTCCCAGGAGTAATTCTCAAATCACCAGTTAATTCGAACTTCCGAATCATCTTCTTCAGCCTCGGTGTGGAAAGAGGACCTCACCGATTCCATTAATATTTTGATACTAGCAAAGAGCAGTAGGACTGTTGCTGTTGTTTTGATAAAACAGCCTCCTCGCCCTGAGGAGACCCATGTTGACTGTCTGCAGCTGTAAAGCACACCAATGCTTGTCTTTCAAACCCACGTCGCCGTACTACTTCCGGAGTCAAACGGCAAGTCATAACACAAACACTGCCAACAACGCAGATCCTGCAGTTCACAGTCTGAATATTAAATTTGGTACCTTTGCGGTAAATAGTTTTCCATCTACACAGGTTCAAGTAGCGAAGGTATATAACCAGCATGTATAATTCCAAACAGTCAGCAATTTTCCCTCTAGGTTCTCAGAACGTCTGATGTTAAACTGATAACGGTACACGAAAAATACTTTATCTGTAATTAAATCGAAATAGTAGAAATTTTATTTCAGTTTGTTGCTTATTCGTATTTATTGTATGTTGTTTATGTTTCATGTTGATGATTTCTCATGTTTATATAAAAATGAAAACACCAAGTTTACTGTGAAGCTAACATGTTTTAAATTTGAAACTAACTTAACGTATAGTTTTCTTTATGCAGGGGTTCCAGTGTGTCATGAGATGTGAACGCTTCTTGAGGCAATCTGAGGGATCTGTGGGTAAGAATACACCATCTTATAACGTTTTTGTTGTGTGACAAATAAACTAGAATATGGCAGAGTCGACAGCCTTATCTTATGTAACGTATTACATCTATTTCCATACGGACATCTGCGTATGGCAACGCCTGCAGCAGACTCTTATCCACTCTCTTCTTCTTAACATCAGCAATTCGTTTTAGATCAGATTTGCTGTTAGATAAAAACTGGAGGACATTGCAACGTAAACTTAGAGAGAGAAACTGAAGCAATAAGTTGCAAAATAGGAATTCAAACGTACGTTTTAAAACATTAGAGCGTTTTTTCAGAGCAGAGAATTCGTGTGGACACTCTAGCAGCAATAACTCAGACACAATCGCTTTGTGGACTTTCATGACAGACAGAATGATGATTGGAGCAGAAGTAAAAATTATCAAGATGAATGCGGAAACTGAAACCCATTACGTCAAAGAGAGAGTGATAGAGAAAGAGGAATGATGGTTAGTGGAACAATCTGGTTCCTCACTTTGCGATGGTGGTGGGATGCAAATCAGCTGCAGAGTGAAATTTCATTCTAGAAACAATTTCCCGGGTTGTGGCTACTCCGCGTCATGGCAATATTCTTTAGACATGTTGTGTCTGTTCTTACGGGCATGTCCGAACAGACATCACATTTGTAATCAAGGCGATGATAATGATGTTTTGTTTGTGGGCCCTGAACGGGAATCGAACCCGAGACCCCGTGATCCAGAGGCAGCAACGCTAGCCACTAGATCATGAGCTACGGACTGATTAAGGCGATGACGGCCAATGGTCCCTTCAGAGCAAATGCACACGAAACCCGAACTCTTACGGGAATCGGCAAGAAGCCGCGAGTAATGACGGTAATGAGCAGGGAAAGAACGTCAGTAGTGTGTGGTATAAACAGGGAATCTGGATCTAATGGGAGGCGTGCAAGGATAGACCACGCGGCTACAGTAACCACTGTGTCGGGATTTCATACTGGCCAGCGCATCTTCCTAGATAGCAGGAGACCCAGGTTCGAATCTCGTTCTGCCACAAATTTTCTACTTGTTCCACTGATATAAATCAAGGTCTTAAATTCCTTTGTATCTTACAATATTCTTTGTTGAATATTCTTTGTTCCGGGAGTTCAGTTTCGCAGCGTTGCAGGAGAATTTCTGTCAAGTTTGGAAGGTAGGAGGTGAGATACTGGCGGAAGTAAAGCTGTGAGTGTGGGTCGTCAGTCGCAGCTCAGCCTGTACAGAACTTGCTGAAGGCAAAGGTCCCCGCTTGGAGTCCCTGTCCGACATGCAGTTTTAATCCGCCCAGAAGTTTCGAATCAACCCACACTCCACTGCAGAGCGAAAATTCATTCAGAGGAGCTCTTGTGGTTATTAGAGACTGCAGAACGGAAATGGTGAAAAACGATCCCAGAAAACGATTCGAGCAGAGAGATCTTTTAAAGATCTTTTGTTGTGTTCTAACATCATGTTACCTACGAGATTGCTGCTTTCGACCTATAGTTGTAGTCCATAAGGATGAGGAAGAAAAGCTACCGGTCGTAAACATTTGAAAGAAACCGGTCGTAAATATTTGAGGCAATCATCCCAGTCTTCAGATCCATTCATGTCCGTACTGAAAGAAACTAATAAAATGCTATATGACAACGAATATTTCTTTCGGTAGCTACATTAACCACATCAGAAGTGACGTTAACTTTTTGTAGTTACATAGCTCTTATGAGAGGCTACAGAAGTGATTATTCTATAAATTATATCGTGTCCGACGAGTCTAGATGGTGTGCCGGACTCATCGTCAAATCCAGACCCTTTCAGTGCTCTTTCAGGGGACCACCGGCGTACTGGAGACTACAGCCGTATCTTCTCCGTTTCTTAAAAACTTTACGGCTTAATACACTTGGGAGAAGCTTGATTTATCGACATCCTCATAATTGATACTGAGAAGAAATACTTCATTCTTCTGCGAAGTAAAGCCTATGTTTAACATATGACATAAGTGATAACTTAGTTGGGTCCAGGGAAAGTTAAAAAAGCTTTCAGTTAGTTTGTAAGTAGTGACTGAATAGTGCTACTGTAATTGTGCCAAACGGCCTTACGATTCCGTGCCTCCGCGGGTCAGCTGTTCTAACTCGTCAAGAACGTTTCCGGGTAACACTGTTATGACAAACTGCTTGTATCCAGAGCAAACGGTTTTACAACGGGAATTACGCTACCCATTGGAGTGCTGTGGGAACTCCGAGACCACCTGGAGCAATGCTGGCTACAGTGCAGCTCCCCCCCCCCCCCCCTCGCATTGAAAAATCCATATTGCATTCACAAAATATCAACAAGTCATCTACACAATTGTTCAGGTGACTTAGGATACGGGGAATTTATGAACCAGAAAGATACTCTGATATGTTACTCGTGATCTTCCGACCATTTACAGCCATTTCCATTTGTGTAGCATGGCGCTTAATCTATCATATCGGCCAGAACTACCTCATTCGTACACTGATACCCGAAACCATAAAACTGCTTTCACACTTTCGCGTTCTTCGAAATTGCTGAAGGATTTTTATTCCTTGGCGCTCGTTGCCGGAAACAACAAGAAATCATTTTTAGGAAAAAGTGGCAAATGTCACATAATTACACTCACCCAGATACCAACAACCTGTCTTGGAACCCCATATGCTTTATTGTAAACATTTGTCTGAGATCGTCGACGATATAGACTACATATTACATCATTATATTGGTACCAACGTCTCGATCAAATGACTAGTGTCTGCATCAATTTGTTTGCAACTTCTGGATTAGTGTTGAACTTTTCTCGAACGCGATGAATGACTTGGAGACGACAGAATGTAAATATGTAACTAACTACAAGAGTTTTCTCTATAACGAAAGTTTGACGACATACTGTCTCTTATTGATATTGGTCCGCTTTTGGTACAAGCCGGAGCAAAAGTCGTAAAACATAAACGCTTATTTGGTGTAAGAAACAGGCGTTATTGATAGAAATGGTTATCGTTTCCTTACAAACGCATAATAAAACATCTAAACCGTATTGTTGAGAAATTTGCAGAAAATTAAATGATTCCTGCTAGACAGATATTTCGTCTTGTATTCATATGAAAGCAGTGAGCTAAATGACTCGCAGCACAACAAAAACTGAACTTCAACGAAGGACGGTAATTCTATCGCTTGTAAAAGGAAAGGACTTTGAATACAATGTTCAAAGCTGCTACTCTTTTAACTAGCCGAAAGTAAAAAACGACAACTACCGGATTACTGTACGGTATTTCGGAGAAATTAGGGCAACTGTATCGTTACAAGTCTGATACTAATGCAATAAGTCGTTCACTTGCTAAATCAATAGTTGATTTCATTTGTAAATGATAAAAACTGTAAATTTCGGCTCCACACAGTGCGTAATAACACAAAATAGGCTTTTTTTTCTCTCTGTCACTTGACTTAGATGTTGGCCAAACCTCATCGTGGTAGACAAAGGGCTATGTTATAACAGGCACGATACTGCTTATCATGCCGCTTATATGGACCGGACAGCGAGCCTCTAGGTTGCTGTTCGCCCAGCGTGGTACTGATTTTCCTCTTGGACTTCAGTGATCCTTGTAACACCGTCGCTTTCCCACTCTTAAGAAACTTTCACTCCCGAGACACGCACACTTTTCAAAAATTCCTCTGTTTCGAGAATACTGTCCTCATTAGTCCGTTACTCTTTGCAACACGGACAAATAGCTTTCCTTGCACGTGAAACTAGTGAGCGGAATGCGTTTAACAGCCTGCCTGTCCCATTGTGAACTCCCCTTGTCGGTAAACAGAACGTGACGAATACATTGCAGCCACCTCAATTTGGAGGCGGCGAGTATAAAGCATGTTGCTAATGAAGCTTATTACTTGGATAGCAAAGTAACTGAACACGAATATAAAATGCAGACTGGCAGTAGCACGAAAAGTGTCTCTGAGAAAGAGGAATACCTTAACAGGAATACCTTAACACCTAATACAGAAATAAATCTTAAGAGGTATTGCCTGAAAATATTTGTCTGGAGTGTAGTATTCTACACAAAAGATACGTGGTCGATAAACAGTAGAAATAAGAAGAAAACAAATTTTGAAATGTATTCTTCGAGACGAATACTACAGATTACTAGAGCAGATCGTGTAACTAATGAAGAGGTACTAAACTGAACTGGAAGAAAAGAAATTTAATGGCAAACTTGGCCAAAGTCCGCTGATAGGACACTTCCTGAGCCATCAGGGAGGGAAGGTGTGTGTGTGTGTGTGTGTGTGTGTGTGTGTGTGTGTATGGGCGGCAGAGACAAGTGCAGAAGGAGAGCAAGACTGCATTAGGGTTCAAGTGGATGTAGGTTAGGAACTGTCACAAAGATGAAGATCCTTGCGCAGCTGCACAGGATACGCTAGTGTGGAGGGCTGCAGTTTTAGGACTCAAGACAGCAACGCAATAGCGTGACTCGACAGTGTATCTGAAGCAACAGATACGCATGGTTCTTTTGTAGGAGTTCATAAAGACAGCTGTTTATCCAGTTTGTGTTAGCAGTAACTTAATAATGGTGCAGTCAATGTATTGCAGAGCCGAAGACGACGACGGTGGCAACAACGGCAAGTACGACGTCAGCGTCAGGAGAAGACAGAGCTACGGCGACCACCTGCTACGGCCACGCCTTGGCCGGAGAGTGCGCCCGCCGTTTTTGCACAGATTTTTGCAGATACACGCATTTTAATCAGGTACGTTTCCGTTTATCAGCCTAAGGTTTATACTAGCTGTCGGCATTTTACGCTTCTACGTGAGCGAGCCGAACAGATAAATAGCAAACTGATATGCCACTGTGAACATGCTGAATGAGAAACGTATTTCATCTTGATTCGTAACAGATTTTATTTATTTGTTGATTCAAGTAACCTGATTTAGGGCCATCAGACGCATCCAACAATGCGGTCTAAGTATTTTACATTATACATATTATACAGCATGTTGCAAGTTACATAGAATATACAGGGTGTTTCAAAAATGACCGGTATATTTGAAACGGCAATAAAAACTAAACGAGCAGCGATAGAAATACACCGTTTGTTGCAATATGCTTGGGACAACAGTACATTTTCAGGCGGAGAAACTTTCGAAATTACAGTAGTTACAATTTTCAACGACAGATGGCGCTGCGGTCTGGGAAACTCTATAGTACGATATTTTCCACATATCCACAATGCGTAGCAATAATATGGCGTAGTCTTTGAATGAAATTACCCGAAACCTTTGACAACGTGTCTGGCGGAATGGCTTCACACGCAGATGAGATGTACTGCTTCAGCTGTTCAATTGTTTCTGGTTTCTGGCGGTACACCTGGTCTTTCAAGTGTCTCCACAGAAAGAAGTCACAGGGGTTCATGTCTGGCGAATAGGGAGGCCAATCCACGCCGCCTCCTGTATGTTTCGGATAGCCCACAGCAATCACACGATCATCGAAATATTCATTCAGGAAATTAAAGACGTCGGCCGTGCGATGTGGCCGGGCACCGTCTTGCATAAACCACGAGGTGTTCGCAGTGTCGTCTAAGGCAGTTTGTACCGCCACAAATTCACGAAGAATGTCCATATAGCGTGATGCAGTAATCGTTTCGGATCTGAAAAATGGGCCAATGATTCCTTTGGAAGAAATGGCGATCCAAACCAGTACTTTTTGAGGATGCAGGGACGATGGGACTGCAACATGGCGCTTTTCGGTTCCCCATATGCGTCAGTTCTGTTTATTGACGAAGCCGTCCAGGTAAAAATAAGCTTCGTCAGTAAACCAATTGCTGCCCACATGCATATCGCCGTCATCAATCCTGTGCACTATATCGTTAGCGAATGTCTCTCGTGCAGCAACGGTAGCGGCGCTGAGGGATTGCCGCGTTTGAATTTTGTATGGATAGAGGTGTAAACTCTGGCGCATGAGACGATACGTGGACGTTGGCGTCATTTGGACCGCAGCTGCAACACGGCGAACAGAAACCCGAGGCCGCTGTTGGATCACCTGTTGCACTAGCTGCGCGTTGCCCTCTGTGGTTGCCGTACGCGGTCGCCCTACCAGTCCAGCACGTTCATCCGTCACGTTCCTAGTCCGTTCAAATTTTTCAAACAGATCCTTTATTGTATCGCTTTTCGGTCCTTTGGTTACATTAAACCTCCGTTGAAAACTTCGTCTTGTTGCAACAACACTGTGTTCTAGGCGGTGGTATTCCAACACCAGAAAAAATCCTCTGTTGTAAGGAACAAGCCATGTTGTCCACAGCACAGTTGCATGTTGTGAACAGCACACGCTTACATCAGAAAGACGACGTACAGAATGGCGCACCCACAGACTGGGTTGTCTTCTATATCTTTCACATCACTTACAGTGCCATCTGTTGTTGAAAATTGTAACTACTGTAATTTCGAAAGTTTGTCCACCTGAAAATGTACTGTTGTCCCAAGCATATTGCAACAAACGGTGTATTTCTATCGCTGCTAGTTTAGTTTTTATTGCCGTTTCAAATATACCGGTCATTTTTGAAACACCCTGTATGATCTAATATTTAGAAATTAGCATAGTGCAAACAAAAACACACAGTTTACGCTCTTTTATGACAAGTACAACAATAAATACAAATTAAGGGATGGCGGGTTCCAACTACGAGCGTGGGAGAGAGGGGCGATAGAGCCAGAGAAAAATGATAGTGGCAACACACAGTTGATGAAGATAAAGCAGAGGCCATATACATTAATTTTTTAAGTAACATTGAACTGTGCGCCGAGTGCAGGGTACTTACTCCAGAGGTGGTAGGCGGTAACAGAGAAGGGGTTTGCCAGTGGTTTTGTTTATGAATGGGCACAGTTAGGCTGTTAGACCTTGTTAATAGATTCTGATGAGATGACAGGTATTTAATCTGTGATGGGAGATACTGGGGTGACTGCGGACTGTGGAGCCGGTGGTACTGGGGCGCTTGCACACTGTGGAGCCGGCGATAGCGTATGGTGCTCATGTAACTTGTCTGGCCGCAACCAGCTTAACAGGTGTAAGGGGCACTGACACGGCCATACAGCTGAATGTTGCAGATTTAACCCACGCTAGATATGTCTAATGACTTCTCTACTCGTACAATGTTGTATTATATAGCATTAATGAAGGTTTGGTAGGACGAATGATCACACAAGTTCACATTTCACATCCCGTGGAGACATGATCCGAAACTTTTTGAGGGCATAGCGGCAAGTTGGAGTCCTTTGTATGTGACGACGGTATTTTCTACCATGATAATTTTCATCCAGAGTAACACCGAAGTTCTTCACTGTTTTCGTATGTAGTACTGGTATGCCACCGAGAAAAATGGGTGGAAACTGTTAGTGGGATTCTGAACTCATTAATTATTAATATTGCCCGCATCTCGTGGCCGTGTGGTAGCGTTCTCGCTTCCCGCGCCCGGGTTCCCGGCTTCGATTCCCGGCGGGGTCAGGTATTTTCTCTGCCTCGTGATGGCCGGGTGTTGTGTGTTGTCCTTACGGTAGTTAGGTTTAAGTAGTTATACGTTCTAGGGGACTGATGACCATACATGTTAAGTAGCTAAAAGAAGCAAATATAATTGGCATACAAAGAAAAAAAGAGTGAACCCAACGACTGGCCTCTGTAGCAATCCTGAGATAACATGTTTCCAGAAAGACTTGTCACTCGCACAGGCAACACACCACTGTCTGTTATAAGCAGATTTCAAAGCATTTCAGCGCACTATCTGAAAAATTTTGCTGTCATTGCCTTATTACACTTTTGTGGTTGGTGAGGCACCTGTACTGATTCCGTCCTGCTTAAACAATGACGTGCTTAATGGCTCTTCTTGCGTATTAGTAATCTATTAGGAAAGAATAGACCCTATGTTTTCAAGAAGTTACCTAAGATTTTCCCTTGATTGATTTGGCAGATTCACGTGAAAGGTAAACATATTGGTTCAACCAGAAAAAAAGGAAGCCCAACGCAAGCATACGGTCCCATTTCAGCAGGACCCGAGACGGAAATGGCCGCGCCCTATCTCAGTTATTGCTCGAGGTGGTTTTGGGAATTTAACACACTGGACTCGCATTCGGAAGGACGACGGTTCAATCCCGCGTCCGGCCATCCTGGTTTAGGTTTTCCGTGATTTCCCTAAATCGCTCCAGGCAAATGCCGGCATTATTCCTTAGAAAGGGCACGGCCGACTCCCTTCCCCGTCCTTCCCTAATCCGATGAGACCGATGGCCTCACTATTTGGTCTCTTCCCTCAACCACCCCAACATTAATCAAGATCAGTTATTGACACTTGGTAATGTTCCATTGTAAGTGGATTTCGTCCTCCTGATAATCAAATTTGGATATGTTTTTTTCAGATACGTTATAAAACCTGTAGTGTGGTTATCAACCTTTATATTCATTCCTTCAAGTTGTCTAATAGAAGCATCTAATTTTCTTTCAATGGACTTTTAGATACTTTTCATACTATTGTTATATTCTTCAGGAAATTCCCTGAGCAACCTTATTAACATATCTTCACGATAAGTAATATTTACAACAGATCTATTACTCGACCCCTTATGTTAACAGCTAACAGTCACTATTTCTGCCGACTTACGTAGAGGCGGGATGCTGAATAGAAGTTGAGTGCTGCAGAGAAAAGTTGACCACGCCACATCGATTCCGAGATGTCTTCTTTTGTTATACCTTATTCTACGCTAATATCAAATGCGTACCGTTCACTGCCACACGTATTACGTTCATTGCCAAAAGTCTGTACTGTCATACTGGCACTGTCCGTCATATACTGCCTAAGGGGCCGATGACCTCAGTAGTTTGGTCCCATAGAACTTACCACAAATTTAAAAAAAGAATACTGTATAATTTTGAACAAGATACATTTTTCAGAGTTACTTTCACAGCGCCCGATCAACAGATTCAAGGAGCATGGAATTTTCATAGTTCACCGTTCGTACCAACATTGGTCAGATTTACTGCTGATAGTTTTTAAAGTCTCAAAGTCGCTATTCATACCATTCTGGATAATATCCATAACTGAACTCTCCATTTTTTTCAGTCTGCAAATCGCTGCTTTTATTTTCAAATTTCCGGTTTCAGGTCATGTCGCCCATCTTCAGATTATATGCTACAGTTGCAGAATAACCTCTCATAAACAAACTGTCAGCTGACTGTCATATGAATACACACTAATAATACACTTGAACTCTCCGAACTGAATGTTATGTCCCACGGAATGAAAAGAAGGTAAGACAGAAATCGGCCGAGAGCCACTCACGTGGATTCAGCAAGAATTTCGTCCTGAATTTAGATGGTCTGCTTCAAGAAACATCAGTAAACAGTATGGCGAGAGGACCGGAATCGTCGTAGTGGTGTCATTTTATCCTTCTCGTCTTTACCGATTTGTCGATATGTGTTTCACTGGTTCAGTTCATATGTTCATCAATAACATAAAACGTCACGCTGCACTTGGAACACTGCGTGTGCTCTAAGAGATACGGAACCCCAGTGAAGCGCGTCAGCGCCTGCTCCTTCATAGGGACTTTCCAAGCGAATGTGGGATGCGGATTTCTCTAAGCAAAACTCTCCCCAGTCTGATACAGGTGACTGCAGCTCTTTCGGTCACTCCTGTTCTGCTCTGCTGATCTCCTGGTGCACAGAACCCGTGCATGAAAGCTTCCGCATGCTTAACTGGCAAACATGATGTCTATCAACAAGACAGTACCTGCAGACGGATCTCCTTTCTTCGAGCTGTGCAATAAATGTGCAGGTCAGCAGGGGATAAGAAACGCCAGTAGTCGGACTAAGGTCATTCTGATGCTCAAGTGCTCTAGAAGAACAACCTAATACAGTTATTAAGCAGAGCTGATGGTTCGATTTAGTAGGAATATACAGTGATATAACAAATGGTTCTTTACAGGTCACATGCTATGTTCATTATGTGTTATGAAATGAAATGGCTCTGAGCACTATTGGACTTCTTTGGTCATCAGTCCTCTAGAACTTAGAACTACTTGAAGTTAAATAACCCAAGGACATCACACACATCCAGGCCCGAGGCAGGATTCGAAACTGCGATCGTAGCGGTCGCGCCGGCCAGAGTGGCCGAGCGGTTCTAGGCGCTTCAGTTTGGAACCGCGCTGCCGCTACGGTCGAAGGTTCGAATCCTGCCTCGGGCATGGATGTGTGTGATGTCCTTAGGTTAGTTAGGTTTAAGTAGTTCTAAGTTCTAGGGGACTGCTGACCTCCGACGTTAAGTCCCATAGTGTTCAGAGCCATTTGAACCATTTTTGTAGCGGTCGCGCGGTACGAGACTGTAGCGCCTAGAACCGCTCTGCCACTTCGCCCGGCTCATTATGTGTTATTTTATGTTTTATTATACCCATTTGCTTTTTATAATGTTTCATTGCGATTTATGATTTAGTAGTCCTTTACGTCTGTTTCATTTTGCAGTCAGCACCAAGTCACTCTAGCTCTCTACAAGCTGTAGAACATTTCGAAGACCATAGACCAGAGCCAGCTATTGAGAGAAGAATACCATTCACGAGGACACATGGGGTGCGAAGCGCCGGCAAGAAGAAATCCGCCATACGCAGTCATCCTAAATACAAGAAAGCCAAAGCTGTACAACACTGATATGGCACCTGTAACTGAAATAATGTATTTGCGTTATTTCTAATATTTTTCAGACACTAGACCGTGATTCACGGCATAATTCTCTGCCTAAAATTTCGTTTTCCAATGCTGCAGATATCATCTAAGGCTATAACAACTCAGAAAGCAGATTAGTCTCAAAAAATCTTAGAAAAACCCTGATGATGTCTCCAGCGTTAGAAGACGAAACTTTAGGTGGAGAATCATGCCTCGGACCACGGCCTTACGCCCACAAAACAAATATACGGAATAACGCAAATACTGGCCGTGAAAGCCTGCATTTCTATGAGCACGTATTTATTTCTACGCAATGTGTGATCTAAATAGCTCCTCAATGTTTGTGAACAACACTAATCAGTAATAAACAGACAAATATCGGAATTTTATCTGGTGCAGTAAATTATCTTTCTGAGTATCGTCACTCTACCGACTAGTTTGTTACTATCCTCAGCCTCATCCTATCTACTGTCTTTATATATTCTACGGCCAAAATCTTTGCTAACAGTGGTCCAGAAATTTTTTTGTTATAATGAGTGTGAATGGTATTTTTTGTTTACTGGTGGCTAGCAAATCTGAAAATGAAATCAGCTTGTGGCTATCGAGCCCAGTTTCCTCGTAACATCTATCCTCTTTCTAGGGAAATCCTTGAAAACGGTGCATATCGTTTATTCTTCAGTACCTTAAATATTCTGAATATTTAATTCTGTAAATAATCGAAACATGTTGAAAAAACACCACCATTACACTCCATTTAGAAATATATCCCCAGACCGATCAGTCAAGCATGAATTGAGAGCAGTGAAACTGTTAGAAGTGACTGCTTCCTATTCTGAGTTCGTTAAGGTGTGTGACTTATGATTTGTATTAATCCGGAAGTAGAAATAACTCGTACCTGTGTAAATAGCACAGTTTCTATTTGTCATATCTGTCGAGAGATAACTCTGAAAACACACAAACGGGATGTTAACCCTGTTTTAAAAGGTGCTACGAACTTTATTTCCGGTGTAAGCTAAGCGACTAGGAAAAGAACTGCCCCTCACCCCACTCACACACACGCACACACTCAAGTTGTGTTCGTCATGTACGGCAGTACACTCACAGACTGTTGTTTTTGACTGACAAAAATAAATGGAATCACTACGAAAACAAGAAAGCCTTTGAGATACCTCCCTTTACCAACTACTATAGGGTTGTCAAAACGAAACTGGCTCCGAAAATGATGTATATTGAAACAGGCAATCGAACTCCGCCTTCGCTGGTCCCAGGTACGAGTCCTCATCTTGAAAGTGATGCGGAAGGTGGAGAGGGAGGAGTAACAACTATGTTAAAAAAACTGGATCCATCAGGCTCCGGATGGTAGCACCTTGTGAGGCTGCCTGCCTAACATTACATGTGAAACCCCAAAATGCAGACACGTCGGTGGGCAGCCACAGGTAGTCTGGTCAGCGCCTGTTGGCACTGAGCTTGGCTTTGATGGAATCTTCTGGAATTCAAAACTCAAAACAAAATAATGAGAACACTGGACCCCAGTCAGTAAGACTTGGTAATAGACCTGATCATAGGATTGCACGGGGTCAAGAGAAGAACTAGAGCTTACCAGAAACCTTCACGACTATGAGAATATTTAACATGGGGAAATTCAACACTAACATATTACTCAAGCCAGGTAAACTGAAACAACTGACGAGCACCATAGATGAAATCAATATCAATATTCTGGCAATACTGGAAACACTATTCTCAGATGAGAACCACTTTGACTCGAAAAACTAAAGAATATACAAGGGGAAACCCGCCATAACGCCGGCCAGAGTGGCCGAGAGGTTCTAGGCGCTACAGTCTGTAACCGCGCGACCGCTACAGTTGCAAATGGCTCTGAGCACTATGGGACTTAACAGCTATGGTCATCAGTCCCCTAGAACTTAGAACTACTTAAACCTAACTAACCTAAGAACATCACACAACACCCAGCCATCACGAGGCAGAGAAAATCCCTGACCCCGCCGGGAATCGAAGCTACAGTTGTAGGTTCGAATCCTGCCTCGGGCATGGATGTGTGTGACGTCCTTAGGTTAGTTAGGTTTAAGTAATTCTACGTTCTAGGGGACTGATGACCTCAGAAGTTAAGTCCCATAGTGCTCAGAGCCATTTTAACCATTTGAACCAGACATAACATTCGAGGAAGGAATCTCAAACTCTTTGGAACAGCAGTTGTAGTACACCAGCCTATACAGGATTCTGTAATGTATTTCGCTTAAAATTCAGAAAAAATTTCAACCCTGACGATACGAACTGGAAGAAAGTCTATACACTAATCAATGCACATGACCCCACCAACAACCACAACAAGAAAAACCTACAGATGAAGATTTCAGGCGAGATCTTGACGAAACACCGGCAAAACCCCACAAAACACGAGAAAGTGTCACTAGGAGAGTTTAATGACCAATTGAATAAGGAAAGGTAATTCAAAGACACAACAAGAAGACGCACGGCTTACAAGAGGACAAACAAAAATGGAGAGAATGTGATAAACGTCTGCAGGAATTCCGACCTCAGAATCCCATCAATACAGTTGCAGAAACCGCACAAGAAACTACGAACTTGGAAAAACCGCAACAGTGTCCGGAGAATTTCAGATAGATCACATACCGATATCTAAGGGAAAAAACCAGAGAACTTATGAACATAAGTACAAGGAAAGCCTTTCTCGAATCCGACCGTAAGCTACTTCAAATCAAAGCGAAACGTATACCCTAGAGACAAATCAAGAGGACCAAGAGAACTATCAGAACAAACCCAAGTACATACAATTAAAAAAGAAAAAAATTAAGAAAATCGTCAGTAATTTCTGGACAGAATCGTCAGAAGAAATGAAGGAACTGATAAAATTTGGGCAACCTTCAAGAAAAAGGAAACAGAGGTGGTGGACCACGAATGTGGCAGAGCCATAGAAGAGCGAATACAAGCCTGGAAAAATTGAACAGTCATAGAACATCAGAAAAATGGGAAGAAATCAACAAGATACAGAAGAACACTTTGAAGATAATCCGTAAAGAAAAGAAAGGTTAAGAAAACAACAAACTGAAAGAGACAGGACTTCAACAAAACCGACGCACTAAACTTTTACAGAAGATTCAGAGAAAATGTGAAGGGATGTCGACCACCGAGTTTATACTTCAAAAGACGATACAGAACACTGCAGACAAACCAGAAAAAGAAATGTGAAATATTACCACAAAACTTCAACACACTACTTAACTTTGACAAATCGATGCAAAATCTACAGTTCGAGAAGCCAGAATCTTACCCCGATTCCAAATCAGGAGATCGTGAAAATAATAAAAACATAAAAAATAACAGAAAACCTGGAGAAGATGGACTGATTGCGCGAATATGAAAATTAGATCACCAAAATGTTGCACCCAAAATATACAGTATCATTGAAAAACTGAGAAATATAAAAGGTACCATAAATATGGAAGTCAGTTATAATATGTACCCTACCGAAGAAAGAAGACAAAACAGATCTAAGAACTAGATTTCACAACTGCACATAGCATACAAAATTCTTCCAAAGCCCTGTTAAATTTGCTAGATCCTCAGACTTCTCCACAGTTAGGAGAATACTAAGGAGGCTTCAGAAAGGGAAGATCTTGCAGTGAACAGATCTGATGCCTGAGAACAATACTGATAACATGAAAGTCCAGGAACACCACAATACCATTTGTCAACTTCAAGAAGGCTTACGACTCCATAGATAGAGATGAATTGGATGAAATGAAGATGGACAGGTCAGACCAGAAATATAATCAAGGAAATATTAACAAATACAATACCCACAGAGAAGTTTATTGGAGAGATCTCGGAACCATTCTAAATTAAGACAGAACTAAGACAGGAAGATAGCCAGTGACCCGTTCTATTTAAGTTAGTTTTGGAGAAAATAATCGGGACATGGGACAAAGGAGTTAGTTGAGTGAAGATGGGGAGACAAAAGGATAGAATCGTCAACATAAAATGTCTGGCCTTTGCTGACAATATAGCCATCGTGAAAAATAACTGAAAAGAACACAAAGAAGCTATAGTGACACTACATGAAACCTCAGCCAAAACAGGACTACAAATCTCATAAGGGAAGTACATGTACGCAAAATCCACAGGCAGACACCCACTGGTAACGAAGGATGGAACAGTAACAGAAGTACAAGGTTTCTAATACAGGGGAGAGATTATACAAAAAAGAAAACAGGACTGAACTCGACATTCGTTGAAGAAAGGATCACAAACCTACAAAAAAGCATATATATATACAGGGACCCATTACAACAGAAGTATTTCCACCAATGCCAAAGAATAGTCTTACCAGAGGCCTTATGTGCTTCAGGAACAACAGTAATCAAGGGAAGAACTAAAATCAAGCAGAATAAAAAACAAGAGAATAAAATACTGAGAAAAATCTAAGGACCGGTTCAGAAAGTGGGGATCTGGGTAAAAAGAGTGACAAAAGAACTTTATGAACAGAGAGAGATGATTGCAAACATCAGGAAAGGAAGGGCGAAGTTCTTTGGACACATATATAGGATGAAAGGAAACAGACTGACAAAAATGATTTTTAACGTAGTGAAAAGTAATACAGTGAAAAACAACTGGGCAAAGGAAATCCTGGAAGACCTCAAAAAATTTAAGATCTGCGCAGAAGAAGTGAAAGGCAGGGAAAAATACAGAGGAAAAAAATCAGAAAATAGAAATTTCAGCAAACGCCCAGAAACAAGGAAACAGGAATGAAATGGATAGAAGGGAGGAAGAAGAAACACAGTGAATGTATGACAGGCTATCGGGAAGAAAAAAAGGAAGAGACAGAAAAGAATGTCATGGGGAACTGATTGTGTTTTAACGCTCTGCTTAAGGGGAAATTAACGATAATAATCATAATAATAAAAAGGCAGTTCAACTTACATCACCTGCAGCCCAGCGGACGATGTACAGGGTTGGACAAGAATATGGAAACTCTAAAAATGGAATTCCCTTACCACACCAAATACAGTGTAATAAAATCTTTGGCGTTCAAACAGCTTCCAGCAGTCTGGATGTATAAATAAAGGTTCTTGTGGTTTTCAAAGGAATGTTACATCATTTTTCCTGCAAAACATGGCTGGTTCGGATAAAGATGGTGGAGGTGTAAAGCGACCACTCATCCTTCTCTTCAAAGTAGACCACAAAAGCTTAATAATATTGAGATATGGTGACTGTGGTGCCGAGGAGGGAAGCGACAGTTCATTCTCGTGGTCACAAAACCAGTCCTGGACAATGAGAGCTGTGTCATCAGGACCCTTGTAGTCTTCGAACACAACATCACCATAGGGTAACAAACATTGTACCCTGGGATGGACCTGATCAACCGAAATGGTTACATAATCATTGGCAGTGATGCAACCTTATGGAATAACCCAGGGGCCCGAGGAATTCTAGGATGTGGCTGCACCGAGCCCCCACCATGTTTCACTATTAGGACGGAAACTCAGCTAGAAGTTGGAAACTGTGAAACAAGACTCATCCGACCAAACGACTTCCTTCTATTGCTCCACGGTTTTCCTGTTACTGGCATTTGCATCACTGACAAGTGGTTTCGGAATTCCAGTTAGCCTTGCAGTTCCCTGCTTATGAAGCTCCGTTTGTGTTGTATTGGAGTTAACAAGGTTCGCGAGTGTAACATTCAGTTCTGCAGTGACCTCAGCAACTGTCATGCTCTTACTTTTCGTCACAACGCTCTTCAATCACTGTCCATCACATTCTCTCAACACACGCTTTCGTCCGCTTTGCGACGTAGCGGATGATGTTTTTTCCGATTTACCTGTGTGAGGTATAGATAATAGATATAGTGCCTCTTGGAACACCAGACACTTAGTGTCCAATAGTTATATTAACACCCACCATACGAGCATCAACAATATGCCTGTGTTCGACTGCATTGAGCTCTAACATAATGCATTCACTACTACACGTAACATTTGTTCTGATCACCACTGACTCCTGCAACGTATGGGGGACATGCACTGGTGCCGTTTGTGGTCAAATACTGTACAACAGCGCAATCTCCAGGCTTGACTAGAACCTGAATTTATGCCGAAGCATTTTTCTTCACCCCCATAAGTTTGATGACCTATTTTGAGATGTATGAAATAATTTGCAGGCCCATTTCATTTTGGCTATCCTGTATAAGGCCGTACGTCACGTAGCAGAAGAGCCAATAACAACGCCTCCCATGAATGAGATTTCCTTGTTTTGTTACGCTGAAAGAATGATGTGGCTGTCTTTCACAGGCGTCTGCATGAATTTTTTTGACAATTGTAGAACAGAGAAATGTTGCCGAGAACTACCGAGATCATGCGATCTTGGCTATCTTGTATATTTTACATATCTTACATATCACTTGAATCACATTTCTTGAATGATCATTTGAACTTGTTCCCGCAAACCGTTGACGCCGTTAGTAACGAACATGGAGAACGATTCCACTGGGACGTATCTCAAACGAAGATGCGTTATCGTCCGACTACTGGCCGGTCCTTACGAAGCAAAGTTCCTGAGCTGAAGCATTTCAGGCAGTCAGTAACGGAGTATTTTCAGATATGATCTTTAGTTATCCTTGATGTTCTGTTACATCTTTGAGTATTCCGTGAACCGTAATTTTTTTGTTATTTTAATTTGTAAGTAATTATTATACGAAAACTAAGCCCTGTACAGAAATACTGGAATTCGATCTGGATGCGTGGGTGAACTATTTTCCAGAAGCGGATTAGATTTTCCTTGTAACTAGAAACAATTTTTTGCTGACCACTTTAACCAGTCTCACTTTTTGCATTCTTTATTTTCCCTACAATTTTCGGTTTTAGAATTGCTTCCCGTTTCTAGTAAATTATTAATGCGTCAAATGTGCCAATAGAAAAGGTAAGAATTAACCTACCTCGAAGCAATAACAGATAAGGTTGTACGAGCACCGCAGTCATAGACGTGTTACGGGCAGTCTATTTGAAGAAACATCCCTGTATTCACGGTGCATGAAAACCTGAGGATGGGCGGAATGGGAGCAGAGCCTCATTTACTTGACTTACAAACTGAATAGTTTTACCAATGCTACGTATTACACGATAAAACTGAGTTATTATTTGCCTGTAGATTACAGCTCATGGGCATCTTGTATTCGTAACGCACTGTCAGTCACCACACTGAGGCGAGAAAAGTCATGGGAAAGCGACATGGACATTTATAGGTGGCAGCAGTTCCGCATACAAAGGCTTAAAAAGGCAGTGGATTTGCGGGGCTGTCATTCGTACTCAGATGGTTGATTTGAAAAGGTTTCCGACGTGATTATGGCCCCATGACTGGGATCAACAGACTCTGAAAGCGGAATGGGTAGTTGGACACGTGGGACATTCCTTCTCAGACATCGTTAGGGAATTAAATAGTTCAAGATCCACAGTGTCTAGAGTTCACCAAGAATACCAAACTTACTTTACGCCTGAGAACAACGGCGTTTGCTTCGAGTTGTCATTGCAAACAGACAAGCAACACTGGGTGAAATAACCCCAAGAAATCAATGTGGGATGTTCGGCGAAGTTTGGCATTAATGGACTATGGCAGCTGACAACCGACGTGACTGCCTTTCCCAACAGCGCGACTCGGCCTGTAGCGCTTCTCCTGAGCTCGTGATCAATTCGGTTGGGCCCTAGACAACTGGAAAACCTTAGCCTGGAGTTTCGATTTCAGTTGGTAAGAACTGACGGCGGTATTGGAGTGTGGCGCAGACCGCACGAAGCCATGGACCCAGACTGGCAACAGGGCACTGAGGAAGCTGGTGGTGGCTTCGGTGCGGACTGTGTCTATATAGAGTGGAGTGGGTCCTCTGATATAACTGAACATAATGGAAATGGCTACGTTTGGTTACTTGGAGACCATTTTCAGCCATTCAGCGATGCAATTTTTATAGATGACAATGCTCTATGTCACTGGGGAACAATGGTTCACCATTGGTTTGACGTTCTGGACAATTCAGGGAGATGAATTTGGCCACCCAAATTACAGGATGTTAATCCAATAGAAAATTTTTTGACATAATCGAGAAGTCAGTTCTTGCGCAAAATCCAGCACCCGCAACACTTGCACAATTATGGATGACAGCAGAGGCAGCATAGCTCAATACTCCTGCAGTAGACTTCCAAAGACATCGAGTTGCTGCAATACGCTGTGAAAAATAAGGTCCGACACGATATTAGGAGATATCTGATGGCTTTTGTTACCTCGGTGTACTGCGCGTGAAGCAGTGAATAATTTGTTTTAACTGTTAATGTTTAAACATTTCTGAGGTATTCCTGTATAATTCCAGGCAGCAACAAACTCAGGATGGATCATTTAAGAATACGAAACATTGAACGATATCCAACTCCACGTCAAATGAGACGGAAAGCAATTGTGCATACAATTCGCCAACGGTTAATTGAGGCAGAAGTTCTTTTGACAGACAGTGATGGTCTGAGCTTAATCCAGTGCACCTAAGGGAATGAAGTCACTGTCACTTGCGCAAGAGGTGACAGTATGCAGTAGCCCCAGCCGGCTAGCTGGGAGTACCGACAGCAAATATCTGCATCTTTATGACGTTCATCCATAGTGAAGAGTGTTGATCTTGGTGAAACAGATTTTCTCTGTAAGATACTTCTCTGAGGATAAGACACAGTGGACCTGTTTACAGAACACCGTGAACCATTCATAAGGATAGTAACAAGTAGATGAATCATTTAAATGTCTCTGCAAATGAATCATAACGTCCTGATGAGGTCATAACGGACTGCAAAAGATGCTAGTAGCCAAAATCTATGTGTGGTATTGTAAGAAGGTGTGTTAGAAGAACATAAAAATTAATACTTATACACCGTAACCAAATACATCAGTACATTTCTTTATAAGATGCGTTCTCAATTTTATGACCCCATCGTCTGGTTTGGTATTTATCCGAGGCGTATTAATGCTGCGTTTTGGTGGGAGCACAAAAACTTTGTGACATACGCAAAAAAAAAAAAAAAAAAAAAAAAAAAGATTCACCACAAATGCAAGAATTCACTCTGAATCAAGGATTTACTTACCTGATTATCTGATGTTGAAATGTTACACCGTAAAATATGTTTCACAAAGATATTAAACTTCAGTTGATTACGGTATACAATTCAGCTACAGTAGGCCTAATCTCACACTATCCGCTTTATTAATATGAATTCCTGTATGTAGATTTCCTAAGGTACACAAAGAATCGAGAAAAATGTTAACCAGATATAATTAAACAGCGTTATTTTTTGTTTCTAAAATCCAGGTTCAAAGGGCTCTAAGCACTATGGGACTTAACAGCTGAAGTCATCAGTCCCCTAAACTTAGGACTACTTAAACCTAACTAACCTAAGGACATCACACACACCCATGCCGGAGGCAGGATTCGAACCTGCGACCGTAGCAGCAGCGCGGCTCCGGACTGGAGCGCCTAGAACCGCACGGCCACCGCGGCCGGGCTCAAATCCAGGACATGCTTCTGCAGAATCTATTAGTTACTTGAAATACTTGAAAAAAAAAAGAGCTGTGTTTGTAGTGAAGTACCGAAGCAGTTACACGTTTTCGGGGAAATACATATGAAATTATGAACATTCGTACAAAGAAATATGTATAATGTACAAATGTATAAGTACAGTATCCAAACTAAGAAACTTGATCCCGGGCAGTTTTTTTACTCTGCGCGCGGTTGCTTCTCTTGCCTACAACGCGACTTTGTAAAGGTCTCTCTGTCAACATCTCGTAGCTCCATAAACAGTTATCTTTTTCGCCTATGGCCGTTTGCGATTCGCAGTTGAAACCAGTCAAAAACGTCGCCAACATAAGTGACTTCCTTAAGGCCGGGTCTGGAACCGCGCGACCGCTACGGTCGCATGTTCGAATCCTGCCTCGGGCATGGATGTGTGCGATCTCCTTAGGTTAGTTAGGTTTAAGTAGTTGTAAGTCTAGGGGACTGATGATCTTAGATGTTAAGTCCCATAGTGCTCAGAGCCATTTGACTTCCTTAAGTTGACTCGCTTGAACGAGTGATTTAGTAGTATGGAATAAATCTACTAAAACTTCATGTATGATACGGCGTTTTCCTCGTACGTCAGTGTTTATGACGTCATATCTCTTGAACTATATATGAAGATATACTTGTGTCGGTACTTACAGCGGTTTACACTGATAAGCCAAAACAATGAGACCACTGCCCACCGCGATGTTGGATGCCGCGACGGTGGCGTTGCGGGCACTTGAAGCGATAACAAAAGGATGTAAGCGGAGCAGATACTGAAGGTATGGGCCGAGCGGTTCTAAGCACTTCAGTCTGGAAGCGAGCGACCGCTACGGTCGCAGGTTCGAATCCTGTCTCAGGCATGGATGTGTGAGCCTCCATTCAGATAAACGACTTTGGCGAAGGTTCAAAATGGTTCAAATGCCTCTGAACACGCTGGGACTTAACAAAAATGGGGCAATTGGCTCTGAATACTATGGGACTTAACTTCTGAGGTCATCAGTCCCCTATAACTTAGAACTACTTAAAGCTAACTAACCTAAGGACATCACACACATCTATGCCCGAGGCAGGATTCGAAGCTGCGACCGTAGCGGTCGCGCGGCTCCTGGGACTTAACAGCTGAGGTCATCAGTCCCCTAGAACTTAGAACTACTTAAACCTAACTAACCTAAGGACATCACACACATCTATGCCCGAGGCAGGATTCGAACCTGCGACCGTTGCGGTCGCGCGGTTCCAGACTGAAGCGCCTAGAACCGCTAGTCCACACCGGCCGGCTTTGGCAAAGAGTAGATTGTTATTATGTAGAGCCTGTGAACGAGTATCTCGAAAACGGAGAAGCTGGACGAATATTCACGTGCTACTGTCGTTGGAATCTACGGAAAGAGATAGATGGATAGTGGAACTTTCACTAGGCGTTAAAGGGTTGGACGTCCACGACTCCTCAAAGACGTGGGTTCGGTGGCTTTTCTGCTGTGTAAAGTAGGATACATGGTCATCTGTGGCATCTCTGCAGAAAGAGCGCAATGATGGTGCACCGACAACTGTTTCGGAGCACACCGTCCATCGTACATTGTTGAACAGGGGGCTCCGCAGCAGACAACCCCTAAGCGTTCACATGTTGACCCAATGACATCGCCAATTACTACTGCAGTGGCACGGTACCATCGGGATTCAACGGTCGATCAATGGAAATGTCTCGGCTCTTCGGGTAAACTAGGTCGATGGTCATTTCCACAAACGCCGTCATCGTGGTAAACGGCGGCTTGAAACGTGCAGCACGCCACGACACAGTATTACGCTATGGGAGGTATTGTCCTGCACTTGCATGGGGCTTGTGATAGTAACCGAAGACACGCTAACAGCTGCGAGCAAGCTGCATCCCTTCATGCTTGATGTCTTCTCCGACAGCGATGTCACACTTTCTCGGGGCCAGAACCGCGCTGCAGTGGTTTGAGGAGCATTATGGTGAGCTCACATTGATGTCTCGGCTACCAAATTCACCTGATGTATTTGCCAAGGAACCCATCTGGGGCCCTTTGGGGCACGGTCACCCCGTACGCAAATCAGCGGTCCGTTATCTACGCGAATTGCATGACTTGTGCCTAGACGTCTAATGCCACATACCTCCAGAAATCGACCAACAAACTGTCGGATCCCTGATAGGCAGAATCAGTGATATATTTCGTTCTAAAGACGGAGAAACAAGATACTAAGCAGGTCGTCATAATATTTTGGCTCATCAGTGTTCGTGGATACTGTCAACAAAATATGTTGGGCTATTAGCAAAGAAGTAATAAACTTAAAGCTCAAGCACAATGTGGCAGTTTTACAAGCATCTCTGTATTTATGACGCCATATCTCCTGAACTATTTATGGTACCATGATATATCTGTACTTTTGTAGGTGCATTTTCCGGCATATGTTGATACTCCTTGTTACATTTATTGCGAATACAGTTAGTAGCACAGAAGTAATACATTTAAACGTCATGTACGATGCGGCACTTTTCCATGCTTCTCAGTTAGAAAACTCTACTGAATGACATACTGTACTTAAAGAACATTGGAAAATATTTTCTGCTGTATCAACAAAAGAACAGCTTATATGTAAGAGTACATTGCAACAAACGTATGGTCACATGTGGATAAATTTTACTGTCTGCCTAAAAGGCAGTTACCGGTTTCTGTTATAGCGCGCCATCATTGTTTATCAACAGGCTAGACTCATAAACGGGTGTAATCTGTAGGACTGTACGTTTTGCGCCACATCGCTCGGAATTTGAAAGTGAGTATTTCTTATCCTCATCAAATGCTGTAAGTTATTGTAACACGTATGTAATGGGTCCCCCCCCCCCCCCCCCCCATGATCCATGGACCTTGCCGTTGGTGGGGAGGCTTGCGTATACAGATAGGTGCAACCACAACGGAGGGGTATCTGTTGAGAGGCCAGACAAACGTGTGGTTCCTGAAGAGGGGCAGCAGCCTTTTCAGTAGTTGCAGGGGCAACAGTCTGGATGATTGACTGATGTGGCCCTGTAACACTAACCAAAACGGCCTTGCAGTTTTTATACTGCGAACGGCTGAAAGCAAGGGGAAACTACAGCCGTAACTTTTCCAAAGGGCATGCAGCTTTACTGTATGATTAAATGATGATGGCGTCCTCTTGGGTAAAATATCCCGGGGGTAAAATAGTCCCCCATTCGGATCTCTGGGCGGGGACTACTCAGGAGGACGTCGTTATCAGGAGAAAGAAAACTGGCATTCTACAAATCGGAGAGTGGAATGTCAGATCCCTTAATCGGGCAGGTAGGTTAGAAAATTTAAAAAGAGAAATGGGTAGGTTAAAGTTAGATATAGTGTGAATTAGTGAAGTTCGGTGGCAGGAGGAACAAGACTTCTGGTCAGGTGAATACAGGGTTATAAAAACAAAATCAAATAGGGGTAATGCAGGAGAAGGTTTAATAATGAATAAAAAATAGGAGTGCGGGTAAGCTACTACAAACAACAGCATAGTGAAAGTATTATTGTGGCCAAGATACACACGAAGCCCATGCCTACTACAGTAGTACAAGTTTATATGCCAACTAGCTCTGCAGATGATGAAGAAATTGATGAAATGTATGATAAGATAAAAGAAATTATTCAGATAGTGAAGGGAGACGAAAATTTGATAGTCATGGGTAACTGGAATTCGACAGTAGGAAAAGGGAGAGAATGAAACATAGTAGGTGAATATGGATTGGGGCTAAGAAATGAAAGAGGAAGCCGTCTGGTAGAATTTTGCACAAAGTATAACTTAATAATAGCTAACACTTGGTTCAAGAATCATAAAAGAAGGTTGTATACATGGAAGAATCCTGGAGATACTAAAAGGTATCAGAAAGATTATATAATGGTAAGACAGAGATTTAGGAACCAGGTTTTAAATTGTAAGACATTTCCAGAGGCAGATGTGGACTCTGACCACAATCTATTGGTTATAAACTGTAGATTAAAACTGAAGAATTTGCAAAAAGGTAAGAATTTAAGGAGATGAGACCTGGATAAACTGACTAAACCAGCAATTGTACAGAGTTTCAGGGACAGCATAAGGGAACAATTGACAGGAATGGGGGAAAGGAATGCAGTAGAAGATGAATGGGTAGCACTGATGGATGAAGTGGTGAAGGTAGCAGAGGATCAAGTAGGTAAAAAGACGAGGGCTAGTAGAAATCCTTGGGTAACAGAAGAAATATTGAATTTAATTGATGAAAGAAGAAAATATAAAAATGCAGTAAATGAAGCAGGCAAAAAGGAATACAAACGTCTCAAAAATGAGATCGACAGGAAGTGCAAAATGTCTAAGGAGGCATGGCTAGAGGACAAATGTAAGGATGTAGAGGCTTATCTCACTAGGGGTAAGATAGATACCGCCTACAGGAAAATTAAAGAGACCTTTGGAGAAAAGAGAGCCACTTGTATGAATATCAAGAGCTCAAACGGAATCCCAGTTCTAAGCAAAGAGGGGGAAAGCAGAAAGGTGGAAGGAGTATATAGAGGGCCTATACAAGGGCGATGTACTTGAGGACAATATTATGGAAGTGGAAGAGGAGGTAGACGAAGATGAAATGGGAGACATGAAGAGTTTGACAGAGCACTGAAAGACCTGAGTCGAAACAAGGCCCCGGGAGTAGACAACATTCCATTAGAACTACTGACAGCCTTGGGAGAGCCATTCCTGACAAAACTCTACCATATGGTGAGCAAGATGTACCAGACAGGTGAAATACCCTCAGACTTCAAGAAGAATATAATAATTCCAATCCCAAAGAAATCAGGTGTTGACAGATGTGAAAATTACCGAACTATCAGTTTAATAAGTCACAGCTGCAAAATACTAACGCGAATTTTTTACAGACGAATGGAAAAACTGGTAGAAGCCGACCTCGGGGAAGATCAGTTTGGATTCCGCAGAAATGTTGGAACATGTGAGGCAATACTGACCTTAGGACTTATCTTAGAAGGAAGATTAAGGAAAGGCAAACCTACATTTCTAGCATTTGTAGACTTAGAGAAAGCTATTGACAATGTTGACTGGAATACTCTCTTTCAAATTTTAAAGGTGGCAGGGGTAAAATACAGGGAGCGAAAGGCTATTTACAATTTATACAGAAACCAGATGGCAGTTATAAGAGTCGAGGCGCATGAAAGGAAGGCAGTGGTTGGGAAGGGAGTGAGACGGGGTTGTAGCCTCTCCCTGAAGTTATTCAATCTGTATATTGAACAAGCAGTGAAGGAAACAAAAGAAAAATTCGGAGTAGATATTAAAATCGAGGAGAAGAAATAAAAACTTTGAGGTTCGCCTATGACATTGAACGGAATGGACAGTCTCTTAACAGTCTCAGTATAAGATGAACATCAACAAAAGCAAAACGAGGATAATAAAATGTAGTCGAATTAAGTCGGGTGATGCTGAGGGAATTAGATTAGGAAATGAGACGCTTAAAGTAGTAAAGGAGTTTTGCTATTTGGGGAGCAAAATAACTGATGATGGTCGAAGTAGAGAGGATATAAATAGTAGACTGGCAATGGCAAAGAAAGCGTTTCTGAAGAAGAGAAATTTGTTAACATCGGGTATAGATTTATGTATCACGAAGTAGTTTCTGAAAGTATTTGTATGGAGTGTAGCCATGTATGGAAGTGAAACATGGACGATAAATAGTTTGTACAAGAAGGGAATAGAAGCTTTCGAAATGTGGTGCTACAGAAGAATGAGGAAGATTAGATCGGTAGATCACATAACTAATGAGGAGGTATTGAATAGAATTGGGGAGAAGAGGAGTTTGTGGCACAACTTGACAAAAAGAAGGGACCGGTTGGCAGGACATGTTTCGAGGCATCAAGGGATCACAAATTTAGCATTGGAGGGCAGCGTGGAGGGTAAAAATCGTAGAGGGAGACCAAGAGATGAATACACTAAGCAGATTCAGAAGGATGTAGGTTGCAGTGGGTACTGGGAGGTGAAGGAACTTGCACAGGATAGATTAGCATGGAGAGCTGCATCAAACCAGTCTCAGGACTGAAGACCACAACAACAACAATATAATGAGTGGAATGTGCGAGAAAAGAAAGCAAACACTGTAAGACGGTTTACAATGTTAGTTATAATCCTTCTTGATTGCAAAAATGTTTATTCACATGTCCGGTTTCGGTTCCTCTAGAACCATCTTCATGATTGCGGTATCCCATCAGAAATTATGTCTGTTTTTGCACAGTAAGACGTTTTGATGTATTATTAAATTGTTTCGTAGTTTTCTTACTGCAGTGTTCACATACTTATTAATATTACAACATACACAATTTTTTCGTCACGGTACCACACATTCTCACTAAAGATTACATACGTAAAATTACTTTTACTTTTGTCAACAGTTACTGCAAATATACATAAGAATTACAGATTTACTCCTCTAGTTGCCACAACTGCTTCAATAGCACTACACGTTTCATTAGTCATTCCATCACCATCATCAAAAAGGAATTAAAATGCTTTTACGTTCTGGAAGGCACTTGCGACATGCACATGTGTCGTCTGTTTGAAACGCAGCAGTCTGATAAGAAGTTTGTATATCCTCTTTCATACATGTGTCAACAAATACATTTGCTCTACGCTGCAATATCGCACCGCACGCGACAGCTACTCATCATTTCAAAATCTCAAAGTACTATGTTTTCCATGCAATGTTCACCTTGTTTCGACACCAAGTCGTGGAACTGCTAATCCCTTAGCGGAGACTACACTAAGCAAGCTCACCATGTGCCACATTATACAGAAATTTGGGTAACCAGTTTTCTGCATCCAATTCGGACTCAGGCCACCCCTGCTGTTGTCCACTGTGCAGGTGCCCGCAATGCACCCCTGACAGCAGTGTCCTCACTAACACACACGCTACTTGGAATGGCACAAGCTTGCCACATCGCACAGTGGGACCGAATCACCCAAACGTGTCCGAAACCCCAAGAAGACGTTTAATTCAGACGAATCTCATGACACGGGAATCTTTGAGGTCGCTGATTATGGACTGGAAGTTAAAAATTGTCTAAACAAAATGGCGTATCCAATATAAAGACGGGACGCATGAAATCCCGTCTTAGTATTTTAATAATAGCATATATATATAGAGGATCTGGAAATCAATAATTACAACAATTAACACAGTGACAACGTGATTTATTTATTAAACCAAAATAACAGAATATTCGTCGAAAACATATTGGAAAATAACACTTCTTAGATACCACAAAAATTGACACACAGTAATACAACAGAACAAACTTCAAAGTCGGTGATTAAAACCAAATAATAAAAGTAATAGTATAATCAACGATAGAAGTAATTGTTATGATAATAATAATAATAATAATAATAATAATAATAATAATTACTATAGTAATAATAATAAGAATAATAATAATAATAGCTATTGAAGACAATAGGTCTTAACATTCAAAACGTAATGTGACTTATGTTGAAGCTGTTGTTCTGGTGAATACAAAATGTAATTTGTTTCACCCGAATCAGTATCGCTCTCCAAGTCCTCAGACTGAGAATCCACATCGGAATCTGCGACTGGAATTTCAGGGGACAGTAATAGCTCTATTGCGTCCTTCGACAAACGTTTCATTTTTTTTTTCTTTATTGGAATTTTAATCACCTCAATACAAGGTGGGCTGGCAGCAGCATATTATCCTGCTCTTCAGCCTTGAGTGGTACAATAACATGACATATAGGTGGCACAGACAATACAAGAAAAACGGCGGGCAAAAAATGTAGATACAAAAAAACAGTAAACATGAAGCCGTTCTCGCTGGATGAGAAAAACACTAACACTTGGTGACACAGCGCACATAACACGGATGACTGCGACGGCACACGTGAACGGTGGTGGCATGACGGCGAAAGGACACTGAACACAAAACGAAGGCACACACACGAGACACTGATGACGATGATCTCCGGCACGCGAATGTTCACTGAGCGTGTGCGAGTCCGGGGACCTGCCAAGGGAGGGGGAGGAGGAAGGGGAGTGGGACAGGGGAGGGCAGATGCCATGGGCAAGGGAGACAGGGGGAGGGGAGGAAAAAAAGGGGGGAGCTCGGGGGAAGAGGGGTGGAGGAAGGGGACAGGGGAAAAGGAGAGAGAAGGGAGGGAGGGTGCCAAGTGGAGAGGCCACTGGAAGTGGGGGCAGGTAGGATCAAAGTTGATAGGAGGGGTAGATGGAGGGGAGGAGGACTTCAACAGGGAGGGGGAGCTGCCGGAAGCCACCTTGGGACAGGGTAAGGAGGGTGGAGAGATGGAGACCGGGTGGGAGGTGGGAATACAGGCACAGCAGTGGGAGGGGTGGGAGAGGATGAGCGAGACAAGAGGGTGAGGAGGGTCGAGTTTGCGGGAGGTGTACAGGATTCGTATCCTTTCAAGGAAAAGGAGGATGTGGGGGAAAGGAATGAGATCGTACAGGATCCGCGTGGGGGAGGGGAGACGGATGCGATAGGCGAGGCGGAGAGCATGGCAACGTTTCATATCTTTTGTGGCACTTTTATCCTCCTGTAACTGCTACGGTCGACCTACTTTCTTTCAAAGTTGTTCCACAAATTAGGGATTAATGTAGAAGATTAACGATGTTGAATACTTCTTTCCGAGTGAATTTGACGTATTCTTCATCCAATTCTGTGTGAAAATTACAAATTAGCATTACCAACAAATTAAGAACAGATAAACAGTTAAAAATTGTAACCGTGCTGCAAGGGAAACATAATTCTAAAGCCTGCCGCACTGTGCGCTAGCAACATCGACCGCGGCACTGCGCCATGTTAGCGATACGATATGTGGGACGCACGTGCCCGAGGAAACATTCATTATACAAGAGAATAGGTAGATTTAGGCAGCTGATTCTTGTCAATTACATCACATAATTGATCAATCTATAGTCTGGAAGTCGCAATCCGGTACATGCTATTTTTGCTCTGGTTGAAAGGGCAAGTTCGGGAAATCATTGTCGTTTCGTACAGTCATAGAGAAAGATATAATATAAGTTCGATAACCACGAAATTTAGACTGCATTACCGTATAAATATGTTCTCCACACCGGTAGCAATCGTTTCCATATTCTAAATATCCAATCACTAACCAATAGTAAATTTGCCTAAATGTCACAACGAAGCGTGTGCCCTCGACGAAAGTTACCTTTGAACCGACATAATGCGACAGGTGTCGAAGGTAGGCACGTAACATTTTCGGGAGAGATGCGCCAATCCTTCTCCTACCCAACCTACCCCTCGAAATTCCCAGACTCGAAAATTCATTTATCGGTGTTGTTGTCACGTTTTGGGGATTGGACCCCTCTCTGTGTCGCCACCCTCTGCGGAAGTCTCACAGACCCTCCTGCACTGCAGTGGAGACACGTCATCTTACCTCAGTTAGATCATTTTACATCACAAATGCACAATTATCGTTCAAGTGACTACAGGAACTTCCGTGTCTCCTACGCTCAGGCCGTATCTCTCAAGCTGCGCCCTGCACCTCAGCTTCTGAGAGTGCGTTAATAGTGCCACCTCGCTGCTCGCGCGGCAATGATGAGTCAAACCTACTACCACTGCTCGCCGCACCAGACGGCGATATCAAATGGTTCAAAGGGCTCTGAGCTGCTGAGGTCATCAGTCCCCTAGAACTTAGAACTACTTAAACCTAACTAACCTAAGGACATCACACACATCCACGCCTGAGGCAGGGTTCGAACCTGCGACCATAGCGGTAGCGCGGTTCCAGACTGTAGCGCCTAGAACCGCTCGGGCACCCCGGCCGGCACGGCGGTAGCAAGCTTGTTTGTGTTTTGCGCTGTGACCATCGTCGTATATCCTGAAACCATGATTGGATATTTCAAGATCACTCCAGGAATGTATGAACAACTGCACCTTAATCCCTCCCGACGAGCAGTGAGGCTGCAGCGTTAATGCAACGCCACCGCCTGTCAGTGAGGTTCGATGTGACAGCAGCGTGCAGCAAGGTGCCAGCAGCAAGCATGTAGCATAAACCCACCCTAATGAGCTACATCCTACAGTGCATACCCTTACGTTATCATTGTGAAATGATGCAAGAACTTCGACAGAAAGTTAACGTTTTACGTTGTTGCTTCAGACTCTGTTGAAAACCTTTTCGGTCTTGACGCTTTTCAGCTTGAAGATTCAGTAAAGATGCCTCTCGACAATCTCGATAGCCTGTGTGAAGAATTCTCAACTCTTTTTGAGCCTGGTTTGGTTGTGCTAACAATTACGCAGCACCGATTGACTTGAAATCGTCGGTCACTTCACGTTTCTTTCCCGTCTCCTCAGTTTCCGTCGCACTTCGCGGCATGTTCAAAGTGGAAATGAGCTATCTAGAAGCGTTAGGTTTATTGACTCCCGTTACTACAAGTCTTTGGATCTACTTTGTTGGTGTTTCTTAGGAAGCCTTATTTTAGATTTCGTTTATTAGAGGAAAATTTAAAACAATTGTCAATGCTCAGTTATTTGTCAAAATTTATAACATCGCCCCGACAAACTTACGTTAAAAGCAGCCGGAGGAAAATATTTGTTCAAAGTTGCTCTAGCAGAGGCGTATCTTCTGTTGCCATTTTGTCTGGCTTCCCAGCATTTCATGGTTGTCAGTTCTACCCACAATCGGCCCCCTTTCAGCGTCGCTAGTGCCGCTGCATTGTTTCAGCGTTATCTGGAGCTGGTTATCCGTAACGTTCTATTCTGCGCTAACCACCCAGATAACAACATAACTACCCAAACGAGGAAAGCACGTCTATGTAATCTTTGCCTTCTCTTCCAAACCTCACAACGCAATGGTCTCCATAACCCTTTAAATAAATCTGAATTTCTTAAACCAGAGGTTGACTACTATAATGATGTGGACGGCTTACTCACAGTGAATAAAAATATCGAAGCTATTATGGAATTCCCTCCGCCTGTAACATATCAACACTATTTTTTGCCATATTCGCATGTCTTTGTCATCATATTCTAAAAACGAATACGCTTTCTATATCTCGTTCGTGAAACCACTGACTGACTGTTGATATATTCATGCAATACCTGCATAGTAATTTGCTTTATTGAGGCAGTTCTGTAAATTAATTTATTAATGTTTACAGATATGTATGTAAATAAATGATCACTTCTTGTTGGAATTGTATACTAAACTGCTGAACGTGGTCTTCAGCCACAAAAGTAGGGAATGTACTTTAAACTTTTCGTTTGGCACGTTGTTCTTGTCTTGGCGCGCAACGAGAAAAGAGACCTGCAGTCAGTAGTAGACAGACAATAGTGCACTCGACGGCTGGTGTGCATAGCGATAAGTTATTTCATAGCAGTCTATGATATTGCACAATGTTGGTTCGGGACGTCGATTTTGCATATTTACAATAATAAGTCTTGTCTCTTATGTAATCACCTCGGATGCAAGATATTTTTCGAGGATAAATTAATGATGAAGTATCTCACACCATTAGTCCAGCAAGCATTGCGATCAAGAAATGCAGTATGGCACTCTGTGTGTGCGCCTTTAATATGAGAGGTGAAGATACTGTAATCTGTTCACTGTCTACACGTCCATGTTTAGTTAAAAAGGAAGAACATTTAATTTCTCATTAGAACCGTAACTGCAGGAAAATTTAATGAAAACTGTAGCTATTGCATTATGAACAATACATTAACACCATCAGCAATAATATTGGGTTAGTATTACCTTAAAATTCATCAATTCCTTTCCTTTCTATCGTTTTCTTAAGTCATTGATGAGTAATTATATGCAGTTTAAATGTTTGCACAGCTACAGTAAACAGTTAACTGTTTTGCTTTTTTCCTTCAATTGTCGCCTTGCTGAAGTTCACGGTTAATTGACTATTAAGTTTTTGCAGAATTAACTGAACACAGTCAGATTTATAATTTGGTCACATTCGTGATTGCATAACGTTACTAATGTTGTTTCAATACGTTTGTTTGCTTGATTCAAATTTTTTCAATAAATTCAAGTAGAAAAACTTGGTGATAAATTCTGTAAATGATATCTGAGAAGACATAAAAACAGTTTGGTATCTTATGGACTGAATACAGAATTCTCTAGCTAATACCGTTTTTTCAGATGGAAAATAATAATGTATTAATAAAAGCCCTCTTGTTTAGTGGATGTCTGGAAGTTATTTGAATAAAGACGAATTTAGGGAGTGCGGCTTATATGTGTAAAGTAGTTTAGTGAATGAGCCAAACTAGAAACTACTAAATGCTTCAGAACGATGCAACTGTCTTAACAATAATATAGTATGTTTAGGTCATGGTCAACAATTTGCTAAATTAAAATCATTGGAAGGTTCATTATAAATCACGCAAGGTAGTGTCACGGTGTTCCTATATTATTCTGTTTTTATGTAGAACTAAGGCATGTGTAGCGATATGAGAGCATATTCTACATCATGCAAGTGCAAAGACTCGACATAACACTCAGCAGCTAAAAGCTTCGTTTAGTAAGAATAAAATTAAAAATGAAAAGAAACTGAAAGTACAATAGACTGTATTATATGACAACTAATCTTAAGGAATTACAATCATTTATGAGGGAACTCAGTTATTATGTCAAATTAATCTCCACGACATCAGAAACATCCAAACCTCTCAACGTTCTGAGAAAATATGGAGCTAAATACAGTGGACCACTGCTTACCAACAGATTTTCGATTGTTTAAGGTGCAGCCTTCACCGTGCCCCATGCCTAACCACGTTTGACCTCAGTAAACCATTGTTCTTCGCCACTGATATATCACAGCACAACACTAATGCAGTTTTGTCACTTAAAAATTCTGCTGGCACAGAACACCCTGCTGTATATATCTTGAAAACATTGAATAACGATCAACTCAGTTATAGCCAAACACAAAACGCTCTTCGGCCTTCACAGTTCAATGACTGAAAGATACCAATATCAAATTCCCTATATATCCAACTGTCAGCGCATCAATGCAAATTCATTTTATCAGCTGCCCGTGGGTTACAGGAGATGGCGTGTTTTGCTATTGATGGAGACCTATAGGACGTTCTCGATGGATTCCCCATCACTGCAGTAGATCACTCGAGCTACGATAGAGGACCCAGTCCTTAACAAGTCTCCCACTTGGCCACCATGAGCTGATCCAAGCTTCTGCCCACCAATACTGCCGGACTTCGGACTATGTTCTCGCCACAGCATCAACTACAAGTCACCAGAGGTGTCCTTCTCCATTCAGCGGCTGAAGGTAAGTGTTCGGCAGTCATTCCTACATCACTACACCCCCACAACATGCAGCGTCTGCATACACACTTGAGGAGAATGCACCGCACCGAGATGCTTGCCAGATGGTACTTCCACTGACCAGGCATGTCCTGGGACATAGAACACTTCGTCAGCGGCTGTCCTACCTTTGCTGCCACCGACGTCGCACCACTGCCAAAGTTTTCGCCCTGGCTGACACCGTTGCAACCGTGGAAGCACGTCCACATCGACCATGCTGGTCTCTTCCTCGGTGACATATGGTTGACACTTGTCGACGAACTCTCCAAATTTCCCTACATAGGTCACTCAAATAGCACATTCTTAGCTGCAAATATCTATGCCCTCAGAAAGATAGTCCCGTTAAAGCACACTCTTCACGCTTAAGTCTCTGACAGTCGACCACAATTTCGGTCTGTTCAGTTTACGGACGTCTGCAGAAACAACGGAATCCAAGACACATTTGCTGCTCCTCCTCATTCTGCTTATAGGGGCGAAGCTGAGTGCTTTGTGTGCCCATTTAAAACGCAAATGAGCGAAGCCTTCACTACTGCTAACAAGAAATAAGCGCTTCACGCTCTTTTATGAGCAAACAGGAGCACCCCACTACAGGGCCGATCACCAACTGAAATCGTGCACGCTTGTCGGCAGCCCACGCTGCTGGACATCCTGCAGCCGGCATCGCAAGATTAGACGTCTAGCAGTGGCCACATTGTGCAGTGGGCACCACTGTCTGGGCCCAGACACATGGCCAGTCCCACGATGGCTTCTGGGAGACGTCACCGCCATGATGTTCGATGCAGAAGCAAATGGGATGCGCCTAATGTGACCCGCAAATCAGCTACGTCTTCGCCTGCCGTCCACTAAGCTGGAAAGCCTTGCCTCCTCCCTATCACTACCAGCACTTTTTTGTGATATGTTACAATACAGCATCACCGGTCTATTGCGGTCTAACTGTGTTGGCGAGGCAGTAAATTTATCCACAGGGCAGTGACTGCGTCTCTGCAATTCACTTTGGAGGTGTGGCGGTGGGACTTGTAGTCCCGTACCACCCTCTGACGGTGACAGTACTACATGAGTCAGGCAGAAAAATTTAGCCTAACGTGGGCAGGTATGATTGAAAAGTATTGGACGTAGAATGGGGGCTAGTCCTGCCAAAGGATGCGTCCGTGGTGGGCGTGCCGGACCTATCGTTAGCCATGGTCGGAATCCGAATCCTGTAGGATGGTTAGGGGAACCGGATGTCGATGCCAAGGGCGTGGAAGTGTGGTCCCAACGTGGCGTAACCCATGGACAGTGTCCCGCAAGGCATCCACTTTCTCATAGAGCCGCCGCGCGTTGTTGCGTATGGTCGTCTTTAGGGGGACGATATCCGCTTCCTCCTGGAGAGTGACAGTTCTCGTGAGTGGCGGGGCGTGCAGGCTCCACCTGAGCTCCTTGTTCTGCAGACGCATCCTGGTGACACTAATCGTGGCCCATGCAGCAGATCCATACGTGAGGGCAGGCAGGATACCTGTTCGGTAAATGCGGAGCTTGGTATACAGGTTAAGTTCCCTACTGCGAAAGAGCGGGTACAAAACCCTGGTTAGCTTTTGCCCCTTGTTGGTGACATACTCCGCACGACAGTGGAAGAGCAACTCGTGGTCCATCTGGACCCCGAGATCCCTACGCCTACGAGAACGACGCTGCTTATGTACATAGCTGCAGAGCATCCCATTGGTCACCCACCTCATCTGCCACTTAGGTGTTTGACGCCGTGGAGGCGAAGACTGAATAGGCATCTCTGACCTCTCCCGTCACCAACACATGTGGAGATGCAGCTTACTCTGGAGGAACCATCAAGTGAGACACCCAGCTTCACTTACCCTCGTCCGACCCGTTGTCTTCGGCAATAAGTACCGATTCTGTGGGGGATGGAACATGTGCCTCATTTAGGTAACGGCATCAACTCCACCATGTCATAAAGGGAAATATTTACAGGGCACGACAACTCAAGATAGGCAGTGCTCCCAGTGGCTCACTTGATTCTACCATCTAGCAGAAATCAACGAGAAGCTCATTCAATTAAAAAATAACAGAAACTCTAAGGGCGCATTTGAATGTGTTTCTCATGCGTAAATCAGTGCTATACATTAAAATTAGAGAAATTGCCTTGCTCTATCTTACTCCGGGGATACTGAACATATACTGAAGATGCAAGCTCAAAGAGCAATTTGATGCAAACGGAATTCAGTTTCCTTCTAAGAATGTTTCCTATTGTAACAGTACTTTTAATGCAAATTACTTTGAGTTTAAGGAATATGTTAAAACTTCTGCTTAAAGTATATTTTTAGATTGACGCAGATTATTTTTCTTGGCCCTTATGGTCCCTGCTAATAACAAAGAAGTCTGTGCAGTCCCTGGTCAAAAAAAGTTGGGTGCCACTGATGCACGAACATACAGGAAGACTTCGACAGAATTTATAGTTGTTATGATGAAAGGTAGATTGCGCTAAATGTATAAAAATACAATCTAATAAAGATGAATAGTAAAACAACTCTATAATAGTCGAATACAGTTTTGTTGGTGTTCTACTAGACACATTAACGTCGATTAAAAATCTAGATATAACTTTTAAAGGGGTAACAAAAGGAAAGAGCACATAACATCGATTGTTGGGAAGGCGAATAGTCAACTTCGGATTACTGAAAGAATTCTAGAAACTGTTGTTCCTCTAGAAAGAAGACCGCTTACAGAATATTTGTTCGAAACATTCTTAAATACTGCTCGGGTGTTTGGGAACCTCACCAGGTCGCATTATAGGAAGACATCGAAAAGTTCAGAGACGTGCCGCTAGATCTGTTATAGGTACTTTCGATCAATATATGACTGTTACGGAAATGCTTCGTGAACTCAAATGTGAATCCCTTTGCGGAAGATGACGTTTTTATCGCGAAACACAAACGAGAAAGTATAGAGAACCAGCATTTGCGACTGATTTCAGAAGGATACTCCTGTTATCAACGTTCATCTCTCGCACAGATTGCAGAGACAAGAGAAATTAGGGCATATAAGGAGGCACAGAGAGAGTCATTTTTCTCTCGCTCCATTTGGGAGTGAAACAGGAAAGGCGATGACTGGTAGTGGTACAAGGTATCCAGCACCATGTATCTTCCACTTGCAATGTTAATGTTTTTAATTACATAGAAAAAAATTTTACTTTCCCATATGGTAAATCTGTTCTACCACCGACCATTTCGCTTCCGATTCCGTTACACTTGTTTTTGTAGCTCTTCCGCTGTAGCTTCTCTGCAGTTCGCATTAATTTTATTCCTAAATAACTTACATTATTATTGTAGTTCTTTCGTTTCAGTAACAGAATAACCGAGCGGTCTCGGGCGCCTTGTCATGTTTCTCCTGGCTCCCCCCCCCCCCCTTATAGTTTAAGTTAGATTATGTAGTGTGTAAGCTTAGGGACCGATTACCTCAGCAATTTGGTCCCATAGGATCTTACCAAAAATTTCCAAACTTCCTAAATTTTGAGGAACATTTGATACTTCGTTTTCGTCGATCAACGGACGTGCAAGATTTCTTCCAGTTAACTTCCTTGTACTCACATTTGCCTGTCCAATTCTTGACTGCCCTGTTTCTTGTACATTGAAATGTCTACTCGGGCATCTATTAGGTGTTCGAACATTGAAAGTACTTTCCTTTATACTTCGATATTCCATTTCTTTGCACGTATATTCTTCCTAGCGATTCTCTTTTTAACTTCATAATTACTAAATTATCATAAGAAACTACATCTGCTCTTGGTTACACCTCACAATCCAGTGTCTGATTTCAGCATCTCTGTCTCACCACGATGAAATCCATCCTTTCAACTTCGGCTGCTGATAGCGGAATACTCCTATGTGCGTAATATGTTGTTGGCGTTGGTTTTCCTCAAAGTGATTTCCCTCTTGTCAGTCCCCTCGCATCGATGCCACTAGGGAGCTACTCCGGGTTTTTTGCCAATGGAGAGATGATCATGACACTTCTTCAGTTACAGGCCATATTTCCTACTGATACCTTTAAAGCTCTCCCAGTATAAAAGCCTAAAGGTGCCAATAAACTGACCAGTGCAGTTACGCCACTGGTGGCGTTATTGTGTGGTTAATGTAAAACGCTCAAAGTTTACTAAAATCAATAGATGCGTTCTTATCACTCTTTTGCGGGCAGCATTAAATATACTTCCATGTCCGTGTGAAATTTTTACCAAGTCATCAATCACTTTACTTATCTTAGCTACCAACTAACTACGATTACCATTTCCTGGCGCTGCTTGCATTATTAAGGATATCACTCCAATATTCAGTGCATTTTCGTTGTCATTCTTTTCTGTGACAAACAGCTGCACATGCGATATGATACCCACTGCAGGAACGCTGCTGTGTTAATTGTTTATGCGAATTCCTTAGAAAAGACCCGTTTACCTGACTGCTCAGAAAATTCGCACTCCGCTAACAAGACAACGCTGACGTGTTTGTCGAGCTGTCAGGACGGTCGTGCTGACTATTATTCTCCAGGCTGCCGTCACTTCCGCGATAGTCAGGTCGCCGTGGAAACTTTTTTTAAACAGTGGACTGAACTACGCAGTCAGTAGTTCTTTATCCGTCGCGATGGCACTCAGGCTGTGCTGGTTGCTACTTCTCGTCGTTTGCTGCGGTAAGTCAGGGGACTCGGAAACTGCGCATCAGAGTAATGTTGAAGTAGCATGTAGCTAAGGCCTCAAGAAATTACGAAGGTATTTCCCGTTTTTGATATTTATTTTTACAACATTGACAGGTTTGCCTCTCTAGAGCTCGTTCTTCGCTATGAGAAGCAACATTTATGACACTATTCGGAGAGGGGTGCATTTTGCATGAACCGCTGCTACTGATAATAAAGGCGTACTTAGTTGGCCTTTATGTAATTATGGAAGGTAGAACTGCCGAAGTGAAATTTTATGCCATTCATACTACTCCGGAAGAATACACTGGGAAAAATTATTTGTGAATGGAGTTAAGTAGGGAACTATTTTATACCCATGGACACTGCTTTCCATGATACAAAGAAAACTCGAAAAAATAATGATTGATCTAAAGATTATTGTATCTAATTTGATGAAACTTAACAAACTGTACTGTGTACCCTCCTGATGAAGGCACAAGCTCAAGTTTGGGGGTAAGAGAGCATGTCTCAGTAGGAGTTAGAGGAGCCTGGTGCGCAAAAGACCGAGTCGAAGGTTACGAAGCCAACGCTTTGTGGAATAATTCTGACACTGGTATATGGGAATCTACAAGTCGATAACATTCTAGGGTAGTGGAACGCAGAACGGTGCCGAGTTGATCCTGTGCCATGGCAGAACAGCGAAAGCAACACGTACTGCTTCCCAATGTATCTTACCTTTCTGCAATTTTCCGTTGGTAAATTAAACAAACTATGTGAGTGGGTTTAATAAAAAGAACCATTATTGAAAAATAGTAATTAAATTCAGTCGGTGACAAAATATGTTCGCTTAAATATCTGTATCTTATTTTTATGGGAGCTACCTACATTTATTTTAGTATGATGCATAAAAAATATCTTATTTACTCAACATAAATTAGTAATACTGCATAAATTATTAGCTGGAAATAAAATAAGAAGGGCTTTAGCTATTAGCTGAGAAAATATCCTGCTACAGGAATTGTGTTTTTACTACAATTTTTCTTTGCATATCTTTGGCTTCAACAAACCATACTTATTGATTATAACATTGAAGTCCAGTTTAGAAGCTATGTCCTATTCTTCCATCCAGATAGCTAAATTTGACAGCATGCTTATACAGACACTTTTCTTTAAGCGGCTTTCTGATTAATTTTAATTTGCTGAAACTGCATTCACAAGATGCTACACTCACTGGTATTGTCATAAATAACCTCAAACCTTCTTTACAGTTCGGATAAGCATATCTTGACATAACTGTGAAAAAATTTAAACTATTCGAACGATAAGCTGTTTCACATGGAACTTGAAAGCACTGGTTTTGTTAAATAGCTCCTGTGTATCAGTACCTCCCGCTACATTTGGTGCCAAAATCTGCTATACATCTTTCCAGATAAGCAAGAAATTTAAGTCACACAAAATGGTGTAATATTTGTGAGCTCTTTATTCCATTTCTTTTATTATTCTATCAAATACTTCGAAGGATTCTCTCATATTTACTTCAGCAACCGCTCGCTGATCTTTCAGCTCTTATAATACCACAGCTACCATGAATCATGGTCTGTCCATTTGGGGAGGCTTGGATAACTCCTGGACAACTTCTTTCATTCAACTGAAGAATTTTTCTTAGAAATTGGTTATCAATAAAAAAATATAAAAATAGAAATTGCTTTTGGTGTAGTTTCATGAAGAGGGCTAGAAAAATAATGTGTTCATGAATTTTAAAAGAATCTTTCATATGATCTACGGAACACGAACTAATTAATTAACTAACTCAATGATACAGATCGCCGTACCGTAGGTGCAGCCACAATGGAGGAGAATCTGAGGAGAGGGCAGACTAATCCGTGATTCCTGAAGAGAGGCAGCAGCCTTTTCAGTAGCTGCAGGGGCAACAGACTGAATGACTGAATGGTCTGGTCTTGTGGCACTAGTCAAAATGGCGTTGCTGTGCGGGAACTGCGAACGACTACGTTATTTCTTTCTCCAGTATAAGGCTTAGTGATGAGAGCATCTCTTGGGTAAAATGTTGCGGTGGTACAATTGACCCCCCTTTCGCATCTCTGGGCTGGAACTGTTCAGGAGGACGCCGTCATACGGAAAAACAAAACTGGCATTCTACGTGTTAGTGTGGAATGTTATATCCTTTGATCGGGCAGGTATGTTAGATAATTTGAAAAAGGAATGAGGCAGGTTGATGTAATAGTGAGGGATAGTAAGGCACCATGGCAGGAAGAATAGGACTTCTTGTCAGGTTAGTACAGGGTTATACACATAAAATGAAATGAGAATAACACACGAGGGATAGCGTCTTTGATTCATAATCAAAATCGTTTTCGGCCCCGGGTTCGTTCCCCGCCACTGCCTAAATTTTGATAAATAATCAGCATTGGCGGCCGAAGACTTCCGGCATAAGAAGTCAGCCTTATTCTGCCAACGGCCTTGTCAAAGACGGCGGAGGAGCGGATAGAGGTTCAGGGCACTCTCTTGTCCTAGGGGTGGGAAATTGCCCCTAAAGGCGGAAGATTCAGCAATGATCAACGACATGAGGATGCAGAAGGCAATGGAAACCACTGTATTAAAGACACTTAACGTATATCCACAGGACATGTGGCCTGTATTTGAAGAAGTGTCATGATGATCTTTCCATTGGCAAAAGATTCCGGAATAGTCCCCCATTCGGATCTCCGGGAGGGGACTGCCAAGGGGGAGGTTACCATGAGAAAAAGATTGAATAATCAACGAAAGGATGATGTTCTACGAGTCGGGGCGTGGAATGTCAGAACCTTGAACGTAGTAGGGAAACTAGAAAATCTGAAAAGGGAAATGCAAAGGCTCAATCTAGATATAGGAGGGGTCAGTGAAGCTAAGAGGAAGGAAGACAAGGATTTCTGGTCAGATGAGTATCGGGTAATATCAACAGCAGCAGAAAATGGTATAACAGGTGTAGGATTCGTTATCAATAGGAAGCTAGGGCAGAGGGTGTGTTACTGTGAACAGTTCAGTGACCGGGTTGTTCTAATAAGAATCGACAGCAGACCAACACCGACAACGATAGTTCAGGTTTACATGCCGACGTCGCAAGCTGAAGATGAACAGATAGAGAAAGTGTATGAGGATATTGAAAGGGTAATGCAGTATGTAAAGGGGGACGAAAATCTAATAGTCATGGGCGACTGGAATGCAGTTGTAGGGGAAGGAGTAGAAGAAAAGGTTACAGGAGAATATGGGCTTGTGGCAAGGAATGAAAGAGGGGAAAGACTAATTGAGTTCTGTAACAAGTTTCAGCTAGTAATAGCGAATACCCTGCTCAAGAATCACAAGAGGAGGAGGTATACTTGGAAAAGGCCGGGAGATACGGGAAGATTTCAATTAGATTACATCATGGTCAGAGAGAGATTCCGAAATCAGATACTGGAGCACATATAGACTCAGATCACAATATAGTAGTGATGAAGAGTTGGTTGAAGTTCAAGGCATTAGTCAGGAAGAATCAATACGCTAAGAAGTGGGATACGAAAGTTCTAAGGAATGACGAGATACGTTTGAACTTCTCTAACGCTTTTTTTGGTCATCAGTCTACTGACTGGTTTGATGCGGCCCGCCACGAATTCCTTTCCTGTGCTAACCTCTTCATCTCAGAGTAACACTTGCAACCTACTTGTTTGACGTATTCCAATCTCTGTCTTCCTCTACAGTTTTTGCCCTCTACAGCTCCCTCTACTACCATGGAAGTCATTCCCTCATGTCTTAGCAGATGTCCTATCATCCTGTCCCTTCTCCTTATCAGTGTTTTCCACATATTCCTTTCCTCTCCGATTCTGCGAAGAACCTCCTCATTTCTTACCTTATCAGTCCACCTAATTTTCAACATTCGTCTATAGCACCACATCTCAAATGCTTCAATTCTCTTCTGTTCCGGTTTTCCCACAGTCCATATTTCACTACCATACAATGCTCTACTCCAGACGTACATCCTCAGAAATTTCTTCCTCAAATTAAGGCCGATATTTGATATTAGTAGACTTCTCTTGGCCAGAAATGACTTTTTTGCCGTAGCGAGTCTGCTTTTGATGTCCTCCTTGCTCCGTCCGTTATTGGTTATTTTACTGCCTAGGTAGCAGAATTCCTTAACTTCATCGACTTCGTGACCATCAATCCTGATGTTAGGTTTCTCGCTGTTCTCATTTCTACTACTTCTCATTACCTTCGTCTTTCTCCGATTTACTCTCAAACCATACTGTGTACTCATTAGACTGTTCATCCCGTTCAGCAGATCATTTAATTCTTCTTCACTTTCACACAGGATAGCAATGTCATCAGCGAATCGTATCATTGATATCCTTTCACCTTGTATTTTAATTCCACTCCTGAACCTTTCTTTTATTTCCATCATTGCTTTCTCGATGTACAGATTGAAGAGTAGGGGCAAAAGGCTCCAGCCTTGTCTTACTCCCTTCTTAATACGAGCACTTCGTTCTTGATCGTCCACTCTTATTATTCCCTCTTGGTTGTTGTACATATTGTATATGACTCGTCTCTCCCTATAGCTTACCCCTACTTTTTTCAGAATCTTGAACAGCTTGCACCATTTTATATTGTCGAACGCTTTTTCCAGGTCGACAAATCCTATGAACGTGTCTTGATGTTTCTTTAGCCTTGCTTCCATTATTAGCCGTAACGTCAGAATTGCCTCTCTCGTGCCTTTACTTTTCCTAAAGCCAAACTGATCGTCACCTAGCGCATTCTCAATTTTCTTTTCCATTCTTCTGTATATTATTCTTGTAAGCAGCTTCGATGCATGAGCTGTTAAGCTGATTGTGCGATAATTCTCGCACTTGTCAGCTCTTGCCGTCTTCGGAATTGTGTGGATGATGCTTTTCCGAAAGTCAGATGGTATGTCGCCAGACTCATATATTCTACACACCAACGTTTTTGTTGAGTCCATGCCACTTCGAGATGCTGCACTATGCCGCTCATAAGGTGTTCTGACACGGTATAGGGAGATATCCCATGGCTGATGCCACCTCAGTGAACACCATGATCCCGAACAGCTGCGGATGCCCGGAATATAAAGTAGTACTTTGTCACATACACCAAGTTAGCGATAGACACATGTTTTTTTAAGTAGACTTTTCTTCATTATTGGACTGGAACTAAATGACTCCGTGACAACACCGTGCGTTTACATGTGCTGAAGGAAAATATTCTTCTAGTAGGCAGAACACAAGTAGGAAAAGTCACGTAATTCTCCCAGTTTGTTCTTGTGGTTTTTTTTCACTTTTTGTTCCCGTCTGTGCCTGAGCCCTTGGCGGGGGCATTTCTTGTCACCCCGTCGGTACGGCCCTGACCAAACCTGAGGAACAAGAAGGGGTGCATTACAAATGGTGAGATCCTGAAATACAACTAGTGCATTGCAAATAAGGAGATACGTACGCTGCCTGGTCAGTCTTTAGGTAAAGATTTATTTATTTATTTATTGTTCCGTGGGACTACATTAAGGAGGAGTCTCCATGGTCATGGAAAGAGTCAGTACATGAAATTGTAACACGATTGTAGAAACAGATAAAATGAAATATAAGAAACATATTCAGTTATAGATTGTACAAACAGATAAAATGAAATATAAGAAACATATTCAGGCGACAAGTCGTTAATTTAAATAAAGAAAATAAAAAATGTAACACTGGAATTTGCTTAATTTTTTAGCTCTTCCAGGAGCTCCTCGACAGAATAGAAGGAGTGAGCCATGAGGAAACTCTTTAGTTTAGACTTAAAAGTGTTTGGGCTACTGCTAAGATTTTTGAGTTCTTGTGGTAGCTTATTGAAAATGGATGCAGCAGAATACTGCACTCTTTTCTGCACAAGAGTCAAGGAAGTGCATTCCACATGCAGATTTGATTTCTGCCTAGTAATAACTGAGTGAAAGCTCCTAACTCTTGGGAATAGGCTAATATTGCTAACAACAAACGACATTAAAGAAAATATATACTGTGAGGGCAACGTCAAAATTCCGAGACTATTGAATAGGGGTCGACAAGAGCTTTTCGAACTTACACCACACATAGCTCGAACAGCCCGTTTTTGGGCCAAAAATACCGTTTTTGAATCAGAAGAATTACCCCAAAAAATAATACCATATGACATGAGAGTATGAAAATATGCGAAGTAGACTAATTTTCGTGTTGATATGTCCCTTATTTCAGATACTGTTCTAATGGTAAATAAAGCGGCATTTAGTTTCAGAACAAGATCCTGAACATGGGCTTTTCACAACAGCTTGCTATCTATCCGAGCGCCTAGGAACTTGAACTGTTCCGTCTCGCTTATAATATGCCCATTCTGTCTGATTAAAATATCAGTTCTTGTTGAATTGTGACTTAGAAACTGTAAAAACTGAATCTTACTGTGATTTAGCATCAAATTATTTTCCACAATCCATGAACTTATTTCATGAACTACATTATTTGATAATGTTTCAATATTACACACAAGATATAAATAAGAAACAGCAGTGGCCCCAGCACTGACCCTTGGGGAACGCCCCACTTAACAGTGCCCCATTGGGACTGAACATCACTACCACTCTCAATATTGCGGAGAATTACCTTCTGCTTTCTGTTCTTAAAGTAAGAGGCGAACCAATTGTAAGCTACTCCCCTTACTCCATAATGGTCCAGCTTCTGCAGTAATATTTTGTGGTCAACACAGTCAAAAGCCCTCGTTAATTCAAAGAAAACACCTAACGTTCGCAACCTTTTATTTAATCCGTCCAAAACCTCACAGAGAAAAGAGAGTATAGCATTTTCAGTTGTTAAGCCATTTCTAAAACCAAACTGTACATTTGACAGCAAATTATGTGAATTTAAATGCTCCAGTAACCTTGTATATACATCCTTCTCGATAACTTTAGCAAACACCGATGGCATAGAAATAGGTCTATAATTGTCAATATTATCCCCGTCTCCCTTTTTATAAAGTGGCTTCACTACCGAGTTCTTTAATCGGTCAGGAAACCGACCACTCCTAAAGGAAAAGTTACAGATATGGCTAAGTACTGGGCGAACATACATGGAACAATACTTCAGTATTCTACTAGACACCCCGTCATATCCATGAGAGTTCTTGGTCTTTAGTGATTTAATTATTAACTCAATCTCCCTCTTGTCAGTATCATGGAGGAGCATTTCAGGCAACAGTCTCGGAACACTTTTTTCTACGATTCCCTGTTGGGACTAGGTTTCTTTTTATTTCACCTGCTATATTCAGAAAGTGATTATTAAATACTGTACATATATGCGACTTATCAGTAACACGGACATTCCCACTACGCACTGATTCTATATCCTCTACCTGTCTCTGCAGACCAGCCACTTCCTTTACGACTGACCATATGACTGCAGACTATGTTCAGATGGTTCAAATGGGTCTAAGCACTATGGGGCTTAACATCTGAGGTCATCAGTCCCTTAGACTTAGAACTACTTAAACCTAACTAACCTAAGAACATCACACACATCCACGCCCGAGGCAGGATTCCAACCTGCGACCGTAGCAGCCGCGAGCTTGCGGACTGAAGCACCTAGAACCGCTCGACCACAGCGGCCGGCGCAGAGTGTGTTTACAATTGAAGGCTAAAGTCGAACAACCCTAGTGGGATAGCTTTTTACCCAGTTTGAGAATAAGTAAATAAATTTTCGTGTGCGAGCAAACAAATAAACACTGTAAAGAAGCAGGTGGGTTACATCGCGCCAAGGTGACACTCAGGATACATTAGACATTGACCATGCTTTTAGAAACTGTTCCTACGGATAAGGGGAACAGATCGGTGATACCAGCAATAAATGTATCAATTTGAGATAAAAAGGCAAGTTCGAAAATGATGGTTAAGATAAGCGTATGGGTTACCGATTTTTCTCAACTTTCACACGGGCTGAAGGACGTACTTCGATATGACAAATGCTGGTATAATGCAACAGCCCTGTCAGGTGTTTAAAGAAATCACATTTCAAAGCTTTTTTGTCTGAGGAATACAATCGGAGTGCCCCAAGTCATCGAGCAACAGCGTTAGCATAACCAGCTATGATGATAATATCGCAAGGCTGTCCATACTACGTTTGAAACACGTCATTCTTTTACCTAACATTTCAACGAACACACTGCGTTGTGTTCTTAAGAAATGGAAAGATAGCAATAATGATAATCATTGTGGCGCATTCGTGGAGAGGATTATCGTTGTATAATAAGGAACTGTGATGGAATGAACTTCTATTTGTCGATACATTCATGTTCGTATCTCAGTGAAGTCATACCTGACTATACCTGCTTTGCATAATGCAGACAGTACTGTCCCTTCTGTCCAGATGGTCCTCATTACCCGTCCCCAAGGCAACATTTCCGATTATAAGTGCTTTCAGTCTTCCTCTTGATGGGACATGCACAACTGTTGATATTCATCATCAACCAAAAGATCGTCTGCAAATGAAAAATTTTTTATTTCCTGAAATAACAGAAACATCTGTTATTAAAGTTTTATAGACCCAAATCGAATCAAACTGTACCGGATCTCTCGTTCTGTGTTAACAATATTCATCTTTCACCACTTGTTCTTTTTCTGTATTAAAAGACTTGTTCCTTGCTGGTTTTCTTCGATCTCTAAAAACTCGTTTACCTGTTTGCAATTCTTTTCCTTCATTTCGTAGCGCATTTGTTATCTAATGCAATAAAATTTCTATCATCTATTTCAATTTGAATGGTTGTTCTTGTCATTTTTAATTTGATTATTATCATAATTTTTTTTCTTGTTGCTATTATTTTAAGGTCAAACTTTTGTCGATGACATCAAGGAAATAAATAATTTACACTCAAATTTAATGGTTTGCACCGATAAGGTGGGAGCTACTGCTGACATTCATAAACATAGTTTGTTCTTTCAGAGCAATGTTATTAGTGCACCGATTTTCATCAAGATCATAGAAGACATGGTCCCATGCTCTGACCGGATGGAGAATAGTAATCGAGTACAGCTTTTGATCAGGTCAGTGATCAATGACAAAGCGCGCCACGACACAAGAAACTCGATCTATTTTGACCTTTTATTAGAGAAGGCTTGTGAAAAAATCGTTTACAGAAATATTCCTGCCTAAACGAAAAGCATTTCAAATATCTCACAGTGTATGGAATGTGGATAGTGCCTAGATTCATGAACTCGATGTAATAATATGAGGCTTTGCATATTTGTTTCAGAAATTTGTAAAACAGGTGAGTACAATAAATCACTAAGATGAATGGCCTACATCCTTTACTTTCCGTAATTTGGCAGGTGGTTATCGTCTGTTCACCAAGATATCAAAAGGAACACGGTATATTCTATCACGTCAGTAGTAAGACCAAGTGGTCTGTTGCCAAAAACGTTACATTACATAGTTGTAGCTCACAGACACATCATTTTTCCATCATTTAATGATATTCATTGGATAGAAACTAATATATCGATCATTCGTTTCTTTCAGGTGTCACCAACGCTTCAGATGACGAGGTAGGTGCCGCACCATATTACCAGTGTGTGTGTGTGTGTGTGTGTGTGTGTGTGTGTGGACGCGGGCGCGAGCGCTGGTGTATGTGTGAACTTGGAATTTCTAATGTAGCCACCACACAAAAATTTGCTCTTCCTTACAGAATTGTGAGATATTTTCGTGTTCGTTCCTCAACCCAAAAATAGTAAAGCTATTTGCGCACTTCTCTCTATCAGTACATAGATATTGGTACATTATTTATTTTGACATGTCCAAGACTACTGTTGTTTCTTACATTACGATGTGTTACCACCATTTTTCATTTGTTAATGGTACATGACATATGATGTCCAATGTATGAGCGTAGTCGGAAAACAGAAAGAGTACATTTGGTTTCAAGATCACCTTAAAGCGAAATTTGACTATCTATATTTGAAAGGAATTGCCAAATGATTCAATGATAACGATAACTACGTGCAGTAAACTATATAATGTCTCAGTAGTATTTGCCCTTTCGTTCTGAGTGGAGTGATATCTTTTGGCGAAATTTACAATGTATTGTCGCAAAGACGGTATCTAGATCCTATTTTAAACGGTAGAATATTTTTTGTCATGCTGTGTCAGACCCGACACAGACGACAGTTTGAGGATCCGGAAGATCATGTCGAAGTTTTAGCGACGGTTCCTAGAAAAGGGTAATGTTTGTAGTAGACCAAAGTTTCACGAACATCTAGCTTTCAATGACCTCGGTTGAGAGTCCACACGTTCTTTCAGGTACGTCTAATTCAGCTGAAGCCACTCATGGAGCTACCAAATGAAGGAAATGTTGAGCTGTTAAGATCGGGTCATTTAGCAACACACTTAAGGTGAAACATGGCACCTGAGTTTCGCGAAATTAAGTAAGTAAGCGTGTAGTCCTGTGCAGTTGTTGTCATTCTGGAAGAAGAAGTACCCACAGCTTACTTGTCATGAAGATGTAAATGGAAGGAGAACACTTGGTCACCGAAAAAAATTCTGTTGTTCATGTTGACGGTAATCTGCCTATTCCAGTGCGCAGACAGCATTAACATAACTGCTCAGTCGAAATTACACAAGCTAGACACAGTTCCACAAAAACACTTCCACAAGAACTCGAACACTCGTAAAAGCAATCACTGTGGAAGAACCAGGACGAATGACAAATCGACACACACAGAGAACCTGAAGCGGTTGGCGAACAGATATACGTCGTCCGATGAGACGGACGACCGAACGACCGACCAAGGTCGTCCCCACTCAAGTCATGTGCGTCAGCAACAATCGGGCCAGTCGTGGCTGTCCGGACCTCACTGCAGCTCCATCCCAACTCAACTCCATGTCCGTTCGGAACTCGGAGACACGGCTTCCCGGGCGACCCAACCATGCAGAGGTAACACTTGCCCATTGGCCACCCGACATCTCCGCACAAGGAAGGAACCGACCCACGTCGGGCAAGATGACCAATTGACGAGGCCCAGAAACGGTCAAAAGGCAAAATACACGTCGCCCGCCGTCATCGGTGGCCGAGCGGTTCTAGGCGCTTTAGTCTGGAACCGCGCGACCGCTACGGTAGCAAGTTCGAATCCTGCCTCGGGCATGGATGTGTGTGATGTCCTTAGGTTTAAGTACTTCTAAGTTCTAAGGGACTGATGACCTCGTGTGTTAAGTCCCATAGTGCTCAGAGCCATTTGAACACGTTGCCCGATGAGACGACCAACTGAACGACCAACCACCGGTCATTCCCTCTCCAGTCTCCTTCCGGCGGACAGTGCATGTGTATTTCAAGCGGTCGGCGAGTACTGGCTGTGCGGACCTCACTGGCGCTGCATCCTGACTGAACCCCCGTCACACGACGAGCCGAAAGCACTAGCGGTCGCTTCAAAGATAATACGACAGTGCTCTTATCGATACGCGCTACTGCTGCCACTCACGGGCAGGCAAGCCAGCAACTTTGTGACGCCAGTAAATCGAATAAGAAACGAGGCGACAGTTCCGTAAAGAGAAGCTGTCAAGCACGAAACGGCATGAACATGAGCTACGCACGGCCAAAGATCTCGTCACGATACCTGACTCCAGTTAAACATTACCGATTCGCCCATACAACTTCATGAAGAGATGTCTGAATGGTCCATGTAACCTTGTCCACCATTAGTGATCCTTCACGATATCGGTCTCTTTCCACAATGCTTGGGTGTCAAAATCATGTTCCACATTCTCTCCAGATGCGAATGCTTCGAGAATCACTCTCCAGACGAAATCTGGACTCATCTGTGAAAAGAAAATTGGCCCACTGTTCGACTGTCCAGGGTGCAGGTGGTATGCTAACAACTCTAATCTAGATGTTCACAAGAAAGATCATTCTCCCAAAGCCTTCTGTACAATTCGGTGGATGCTGCAAGGTCAGATGTCAGTTGGTGTGCAGCACTATGGCGGTACCGTCATGCCCTTACAACCAAATCGCAGTCCTCTCTTCCTGATGTCACACATGGTCGGCCCTGCCCTGGTCTTCAGGGCACTGCTTCGGACTCTATAAATTATCGCCACATCTGAGAAACAACAGAACGATTCACATTAAGCCAACAGGTCACATCAGTATGTTACTGTCCAGCTTCGATACTTCTTATGGCTCTCCATCGCAGAGAGTCTGGTGAGTGTCTTCTTTGTACTATGTCGCCCCGTCTATGACTGTACAGACAGCAACTGTGGTTATGGGACAAGCCACTACCTCGTTTGATAGATACCCCAACGCCATTATTGGCGTGCTTCACCGTTGACTGGACTGCCACCTTTCGTGCAGAACACTATTGTACGGACATGTATTGACACTTTCTTTGATTATACCACGAACTGGACATAAGACCGGCAAATAGAGGTTTATTGCTTTAATTTTGGACACATTCTATTTGTGGGTGGACAATTGCGTCTAGAAAGTAATTAGCATCCAGTTCACTGATTGCTCTCTAGAATGCAGAGCTTGTATCTTGCCATACAATTGAAGTTTTGATTACAGGAACCGACAAAGTAACGTTACTAAAAACATTGAAGAGCAAAGCACAAATATTGACGGGCAAGACTTTGAGATGACGATGTTACACTGCAAATGATTAACATGGACACCATATATTACTGAGTTAATTAGTGGGATAATGAATACTTTCATCTGCACAAAACGTCTCTATTGTAAACATGATACTCTTATAAACAAATGTACTGTGAAATAATCAGTGAACATAATCTGCTAAAAAATGAAGTAGAGTAGCTACTGTGGTGATACTTTTGTTAATAATGTACCTAGTAATCATTACTTTCGTATTACTTCACAATATCGTATCACTCTGTATAGAAATTTGCTTTGTATTATTATTATTAAAACGTCACACTTTATGTTGGAACAAGCCTACAATGATATGATTACACTTTCATTAAACGAAGAAAAACTGTATCCTGCACTTTAACGAACTGAAACTTACTATTAATCATGTAGACTGAAATGCAACACAGTAATTTTCTGTTATAGGTACAAAAAATTACACAGTACCTTTTGGTGTCTTCCTCTGCAACACTGCTTCCAATTTGTAGTAATACTTATATCAACAATCTTGTAAAATTCTTTGGTAACGCTACGGTGTTTTACACAGTGATGTCAGTTACAGAAATTTAGAACATGTTATACTTATCACCAGCTCACATACCTTTACACCTAGAGAGATGAGGTCACGACTTTTACAATGTGGTGTCCTAGAATGAAAATTATTCTATACTGATACATTGAACTATACCAATAAAAAATATATTTTAGTCTTTTCACAGGTGGTGAGCACTGCTTATAGCCTCTAACGAGAATTACTACAGTACGATGAATTTGCAGTTTTCAACTGTGGCTTAGATGTCGTAGGACATTTTGCTGTCGTACTTGGCTAGCCCAGTAGATATTGCTGCAATGTAATGCATTCTATGAGCCAGCGTACAATGACTTCATACTCACCCACAAAAATATATGGTCACCTCTTCTTTCTTGGATAAAATTCACTGAAAACACTACAGAATTAATGGTAGCTACTTTATGTGGTGGCTTACTTTACAAATCTATTCTACAAAAACCCCCTTTGCCCACATCCATACTTTTTCGAAATGTTTCCACACTAAATCCCACTACATTACCCGTTAAACAATTATTTTCATATTATCCTTAAACCACACTCACGCATCATTGATACTGCTAAAACACATTTATAACATTTTGCCTACACAAAAAGACATAATAACACTTTATTACAATACTAGAACAGTTTATGAAAAACATTCTATTACTTTCATGTACTCTAGTGGGCACAATTGAAACTAAATCAGTCCCCTATCCAATATTGTCCTCTATCGGCTGATACATAAACTACGTGCGCGTCCAATTTCGCGTCACCATCTGTCACTATCCAACTCTGAGACACATTTCCCACTTAACCTCCTCCAAGGCAGGATCGGTATACGGCGCAACGCCTCAAGTGACACATCATGCAAAAGTTGCATTGGTCCTTAACTTTTGCCCACCAATGTGTGCTCTCTTTGTGGGAACGACAGATCACGTCCAGTGCTATGGCGTGCAGAAACCCATCAGGCAATCGAGTTTCGCAATTTCCTGATCACTAACACTGCCTTTGGATAGCCTTGGGAGTCTTACGACATTGATCTTTAAACATGGGCGAAATGTGTACAGGCGCTCCACGAGTCCAACCAACCACAGAGTCTCTTACAAAGAAAGCGCAGTCAGAGACCCAATACAAAGCGCTACACAGTGCTGCCAACACAGAAGCAGCTCGCTTACACTGTGTTCATGGCTCATCCTACTGGCCCTTTCCACAGGTCATCAGACTCAGAGTTTTAGAGGGTATCAGGCGGGGCCCACTCGCAACAAAATTGTCCCGTCGCACTAGTCGTCTAGTCCGCCATTTTTCGCAAACGCTCGGCTCAGTGCAGGGCCCACGCGAAATCAATAAGTCTATGAAGGGGTACCCACTAAATGTGTTCATTTTGTCGCGTGCTACCGAGAGCTTGCATGCATTTAAACGCGCAGTTAAGAATTATTAAAGTCTTCTGAAACAGATACTCGCTTCCCGCCGGAGACGGCTGCTGGCACTCTTTAAGACCTGCTCTGTCACGTGCTGTGACGTGAGCGCCGTGGCCTCTCTCTCTCGTTGACCTCGACTGCAGAAACGTGACGTCACTAGCATGTTGTGTTTACATTTTCGAGAGGATGATGTACCGTGGTACCATGAGGCATGCTTTAAGAGAAACGCATAGAGAAGTTCTCTGGTGTCTCAGAGATATAAAATCTCAGTGCCAGTCCCCACGCAAGAAAGCTTCATGCCATGGAGCAGATCTGGATCTACGTACGCAATCATTAGAAAATGGATTGAGAATGATGCACTTTCGTTAACAATACGAATCTGCATTCACCAGCAAAAGGTACCATGGACAGCTCTTTTAAGAAACCATTTGTAGTTGTAAAGATTAGTATTTCACACACTAGTTCAGTTGTTGTGACTTATCACTCTGCGATGATACGCAGATACAGTGTGATCAAGCTAACACTACGTTTAATTTTTGTCGTCACGCGTTGACAAAGTAGTGTCTCACTAACGAGACATGAAATTCTCTTCCAGCTTTATTGTTTCTCGCCACTAGGTGGGACTCGATTTGAGTTGAACAGATGAAGTAAAAGTTTTCTGCACACTTTCTTCTACGAGGGACAACTGCACCCATAAGTAGGTGTTTCGAATAGTAATCACTTGGCTATTCTCATAAATAGTTTAAGTCTATTAAATTACAAAAGGCGTTTGCTACAATTGTGATCCAATTGCAGTTACAATCAAGAGTGAGAAATAGAGCAAATTACTTACATGGTGAATCATGATGTTAAAGTTACAACACGGGCGAAACCGAACATTCGCTGTATATGAATAAATGACGTAGCGGATCGTCAGGTAGGCGGAAAGTATGGGCCATGGGTCCATGAGCGTGCCCAATTTTTTTTTAAACCCATAAGAACCATCAAGAAATATCCTCTCAAATTAATGTGATAAAAAACTAAAAATGGGTTAAACACCAAGTCAAAAATTGAAAACACCTGTCATGAATCCAAACGGACGGCAGTAGGCCGCACATAACCGGTCAAGCTTTAGATACAGGAGCACAATCAATGGAGAGCGCCTATAAATCAATGAAAATGTTTAATGTTTTTCTAATTGTTCGCTCTGCGGGAATCGTGGTCAAAATAAAAATACTGCCAGCGACTTGCAGCAAATGCACGAAGTCCATATGACAGTGAAATCGCATAAATCACAGACTGCTTAACCCGAACAAGGCTGTATTTTGCTTTGATGCCTACTTCACACATGGTTTTCTTTGTGCAGGTCCAGGTGTGCAGAGGACACTGTCGCTCAGTCGCCACGGCGCTGATATCGGATCTCTCCGACAACTCAACAGGTAACAATATTCTGCAAGCGTCTGTACTTGCAAATAAGATAGAAAAGCCGATTTAAGCATGCATTCGGTATTGTCACTCTGCGATGTTAACAATATTCGTATCAGAGTCAGTGGTATTTCTATGTAATACACGTTAGATAAAAAGTATCTGGTTTTGGAATTCATGTTTTCTATCACATTTGTTAAGGAAAGTACTTACTCTGAACTAACAGTGATAACTAACTGCTGAAAGAGAATTTCCTTAAAGTGACCAAAAAAACGCACAAGTAACTAAAGTAATATATTTATTAGTTTGGATTCCATGCAAATGCTGTACAGCATTATACGGCTTTTAAGATTCGATTTACACGTTGGTTGCCGCACGCATATTGAAAGCCATAGCAAGCCATGCCACGGCATCAGGCCAGAGACGTAAATTGTGTGGCTGCCGGTGGCGTTATTGCAGTCAACGAGTTAAGCTGAAAAAGTATGAAATAATATTGCTGATAAGTATAGAAGAAACAGATATATCAAGAGTTTCAATTAAAGTTTGCATTTTAATTTTTATTGCACCATACAGTTCACTTCCCTACAAATGACTTGTCTGCTGAGTGAAATTTCCATTCTGGAGCGAAGTGTGCGCTGATGTAACACTTCTTGCCAGGTTAAAACTTTGTGCCAGACCGAGAATCGAGTACGGCACCTTTGCGTATCACGGGCAAGTGCTCTACCGACGAAGCTACCCAAGCACGATTTGCGACACCTCACAGCTTCACTTCCGCGAGTACCTCGTCTCCTCGCTTCCAAACTCACAGAAGCTCTCCTGCGAAATATGCAATACTAGCACTTTTGGAAGAAAGGATATCACGGAGACCTGGGGAATGTATCCAGAATAAAATTTTCACTCTCAATCTGAGTGTGCGCTGATGAACTTCTGTGAAGATTGGAAGGTAGAAGATGAAGTACTGGCGGAAATAAAGCCGCGAGGAAGAGTCGTGAGTTGTGCTTGGGTAGCTCAGTCGCTGGCACTGCAGCTCACCGTCCTGGGTCAGAGGATTGGCTGCCCTCTGTAATAAAAACAAACTAAATAAAGGATTCAACGAAGAACTTAAATGGGTGTTAAGTGAAGTCTTCCCAGACCAAAAGCAACGAACAATCATGTACAAACTGAAAAAAGAAAAAAAAAAAACGTCGGTAGAGCACTTGCCCACAAAATGCAAACGGTCAGACTTCCAGTTTCGGTCCGGCACTCGGTTTTAATCTGCCAGGTAGTTTCAAATGATTTAATGTTTACTCTATCGCTAGCGAATTCATATCGTGCACCGGCAAGAACAGTGATACAACTAAAAAATGTAATAATTGAGTAAATTCGAGTTAAAGAATTCTATGAAACTTACATTGAAATAGTTTAAGCTCACTTTAAATTTCAAGTAAATATTTTCGTTCTGTTCTCGTCAAATGTGAGGTGATATCATGTAATTATTAATGAAATCATTCAATTGTGTCACTTTTGTTGCTTTTCTATTAACTTTTTCGTTTTTCTTAGTTCCCTTCATATAATAGTTTTGCCGTTTTTGCAACCAAAATAATATTTCTTTTTACTTATTGTAATATTATACGACATTAGAACCTCCATCGGATAAAATTAGTATTTAAGTTAAACTAAGAAATGAAAAATAGTTTAAATTATTTTAATATAAGAATACAAAAGTCAAATTAGAATTCATGAAAATTAATACGACTTGGCCAGGAACATCAGTTAGGCACAATTAAGGGAACACAATATATGAAAGCATAGAATCACAAATAACCTACAATGTTGAAATACTTTTCTCCGAGAAAAGGCATTCAGTATGAACTTCCTTTGCAGCAAAAATTTCCATTTTTTTCTTGTACACTGCAACGCACGAAATTTCGTAACATTTATAACAGCTTTAATCGTCAAAACATTGTGTGTTCCTTCACATATGCACGACAGTCTAAAGAACACTGTAATGTAAGGCATAGGTATGTATGAATACAGACAGTGTAATACTCAATTACATTAAAAATTACTTTCAACTTACCTCATACATGAAACATGTAACAGTTCAGCTCTTCTGGCAGTAGCAATGCTGAAACGACACCGGTTTTGTCGTGGCGATTCATGAAGTAGCCTACAACGAGGCTGACAATTTTCCTGAGGCGGAGTAGAGATGTGAGGTTTTTCGAACACGTTGGCGCATTTCACAAGTGTTTTTCTTCTACGTAATCTAATAAATGTCGTTGTTTTGTTGCTAGAGTGCGAAATGACAAAATTACGAATGCAGAATAAGGAAATTGGTAGCACTCCTTTAAGAGAGCATAACCAATACTAAAAGACACAAAATTAAAACACAGCAATTAGTGTTCAGATGAGGAAAGATAAAAAGAGAAAATCTAACGACCAGACACCATCGAGATTGTGAGAATTGGAAAACTTGAGAGATGAAGACATTTCGCGTCACTCGTCTGAAATGACCTGAAGAAACCAATGAAACATTAAAAAAAAAAAAACCAATGTGCACAGACAAGTATCCATACCCTCCTCCTCTGTTTCGTGAGTCGAGTTCGTTAACCGAGATGTAATGTTGAATGGCTCAAGTATTAAAGGTGTTATTTTGTGATAAATTAGTACTGATCATATTAAGCCGTCATTTATCTACGTAGATATTCGTCCCTAAATCTTAGACATAATAAATTCCATATAAAGTTAATTAACTACACTGAAATTAAATGAATGAATTGTTGAGAATGAAAATAAAAATGTAGTGGCATGATTTGAGTGCAGGGCCTTCTGGTATTTGCAATGTAATACATGTGAAGTGTAAATTAAAAATTCGAGGCTAGACCATAACATGAAACCGGATTTTTCGCGTAAGGCGAGGTTCACCTCAAATTACTTTTCACCCGTTATACACAGTTGCAATTTTCTCTCACTTAGACCAGCATTTCTTACTGTTTTTGGCGTGTGGAGCCATTTTTAATGTCCACTTTTATCGCAAACTCCTTGTTTCTTAATGTATTATGTTACAATACAACACTTAGTAAGGCGTTTATTTGGAAAAATAAAAGTTTTTCAAATAACATTAATTTACGTAAAAAGTAATACCAAAAGTAATCCTAAAGCGCTTAAAATAATTGAAAATCGAAATATTTATAGTCTTTGTGGAATTTTAATGACTAATTCCGCGTCAGACGTGTTGTGATACTTATTTTTTTCAAAAGAAATGAGAATCCTGTTTCACACATATACGTATTTGCAAGTGATAGAAGGATGTAGGTTGTAGTAGTTACTCGGAGGTGAAGAAGCTTGCACAGGACAGAGCGGCCTGTAGAGCTGCATTAAACCAGTCTTTGTTCTGAAGACCACAACAACGCAATAGTACTACGACCTTTTGCGACAGCAGAAGATACTCAGCTGTACCAGAATTCTGCTAACGGCCTCAGTCCACCAAGGGACTGGGACACGACATGGTAAAGAGGAAGTGCGAGAAATGGAATGTTCTGCAACAGTAAGGATAACGTTGGTGAGATAGTCCACCTGGTCATCACAACTGAGGAAATCCTATCCTGAAAAGGTCACCAGGGAGCTGTAAAGCTGCCAGTCAGCTTTAGTAAGCCGCCATTTGGGCGTGCATGTGGATGGGGTAGGAGTCAGCAGATGGAGAGCACACAGGAAATGGTCGCTTGAGTAGATGTCAGAAAGAACGGAGCACTCAAGACGATGGGCAAGCTGGGCAGTGAAAAAGGATAGGTGCAAATGGGAATAGGTATGCGAGGAGTCAGAAAGGAAAGTGGGTGCTCCAGTGTTAAGGCAGAAGAGGCTGAGTTGGTTAAGAAGGTCAGCCAAGAGGGCACATCTCTGACAGGTCCTAGGAGAGCCCCAAAGGGGATGATATACGTTAAAGTCACCGAGTAGCAAAAATGGAGGAGGAAGCTACCCAATAAGCTCAAGGAAGTCTGCCCTGAAGACATCAAAGGAAAGAGGTACATAAATGATACCGAGGGAGAAAGTCAGGCGGGGAAGGAAAAGGTGAACGATGACAGCTTGAAGACGGGTAGTCAGGGAGATGGGTTGACCACGAACGTCATCCCATATGAACAGCATAACGCCCCCTTGAGATGGGATGCCGACCTCAGCGGGAAGATCAAAATAAATTCGTAAGTAATGCGAAAGCTCAAAGCAATCTTGAGGGCGCAATTTCGTTTCCTGAAGGCAGAATACAAGGGGATGCTGCAATGTTAGAAGCAGCTGTATATCATCTTTGTGGGTCTGAAGTGCGCGAATGTCTCATTGAATGACACTCATGGGGAGGAAGAGATGTAGGGTTGTCAACTCTTTGGGACAGCTGGTGGAGAGTCCCTACTACAGGGCACAGAAGCAGGAGGATCCTGCTCCATGGGGTCCACAGATGTATCGGCATGTTTGTGTTGTCGGTCTGTGGAGTCCAACGCTGAAAAACTCTTGGTGGTGTGCACCAGCAAGATAGAGGCCGGCTGGGCTAAGTGACCGCGTAGCGACATCATCGAGCAGGCTCTTCGAGTTGGTGAAGGAGAAGACCGTTTGTCTTTAGCAGTCTTCTTCAAGCCTTTCTGGTTAGAGGAAGACTTGGGTGTTGTTTGGCTGGAGGGAGAGAGGAAGTCTTCTCAGGAATATTCCTTCTGTCCTTTCCTGCCTGCTGGTTGTGTAGTGGATAGCTTCACCCCTTCAGGCTAGAGTTTGACGGTTTGTTGCACAGTGGGACAGGGAGACGGCGATGCTGCCTTGACACTGGGCGACATCAGTGACTCCCTTCAGGAAGTCTCTTGTCCGTCGGGACTAGTATTTCATACTATTAAACCGAACTGTAAGAGATATTAAAATTTAAGTGAAAGTAGTTTATGGCAGTAGTGTCAAGTCTGATCTGCATGCAACGTACCATATGTGCCGTCTAGAAAGGGGAGCTGCAATGAAGTTTTAGTGCATTTTTATTATAACATGTAATATCAGATTTCGCCTCACCAACCATGGTCATCGGTACTCTGACCAACTAGCTGTCTCGAGGTTTTAAGCGCTTTGACAATGAAGTATCTACAAGAAATGCCATTGAAGAACTCTTTCAGCGTTGAGAGTCTAAGTTAATTGACAGTTATACCAACGCAATGGTGTATTGTTAAGATACGATACATGACACTGAATAGACTCATATTCATTTAACGACTATGCTATTCTCGTTGTAGATTACTCTACAAAAGTGATACTGAATGCTCGACATCATAATAATTCTACTCGTGGCTATTTCCAGATACGGAGGAGTCAGCAGAAAGCAGACATGGAAATAGCAAAGCGGTTGTCCCACATACTCCTAGCAACAGAGACCTCCTGCTGGGTTTGGATGTCCACACTTTCTGCACAGTCCTTTGCAAGCGAATGGATGAAGACGAGGTAAGCTGCTTCACAGTAATCAAAGACTGACATGTGCAACTGATAGCTTGATTAGTATCTATGATCCAACGGTTGTGTGGATCCAATAAAGATTTATTTTTTCTTATTGTTTTCTGTACCTGTCCTCGCTCCCATCGAGTCACTTTACTTTCTCTATTGTTAACAGACCGTAGTCGTATTCGGGTTGAGTAAAATTCAAGTACAAGCTTCTGTGGCGTCGATAACACAATTTTGGATTGATACTGGTATAATCTACGATCAGTGCTACGGCAAATTCCCTCCATAACCATCGATATAAGCTGTAGCTTCCTCAATTGTGAGCTCCACGTCGATAGGGCTTCCAGTGACCTACTTTCCCTCGCAAATTAGGCATTTGGGAAAACTCAAAACAATATTCTTGCAGAAACGTTGAACAAAAGGTATACGTTCATATACTTCTCACACAACTGAATGACCTGCAGTCTCGTGTTTGATCGATGTCACACAGAAGTTAGCTGCATTTACGTGCGTCTAGGAACTGTGGAACAGTTACTGTCAGCTGCAAGCTGCTCTTATTTGAGCACAAAAAAGGCGAGCTTCAGCTTGCCTTCAACAATTACCAAATCATTTGAGTGGACGCCGCGCAACAACTGCTACAACAAGTTTTTGTGTGCCCAGATCTTAAGATGGCCTGTGCTGGCTGACCTCGGTCACAGAAATTAAATAATACTTTGATCTAGATTGTGTTACCGAGATAATATAACAATTACTGTGGTATCTCCTCGACACAGTAAGGTTGTATACTTATATATCCATATAAGTATAGTTCTGGCAATACCGGCCATGACCTTCTTCTTCTGTGCGGACTTGGTAAGAATGTCTTCCACGAGTAATGAGTATGTTGGGGTGGAACACTACGAAAGTAGTGTGTGGACATACAGGGTGAGAATGTGGGTCTCGCGGGAGGCGTGCGCCAGATAGTCCCTGCAGGCGCAATATCCTCTGTGGTCTCGGTGGCTCAGATGGGTAGAGCGTCTACCATGTAAGCAGGAGATCCGGGGTTCGTATCCCGATCGGGGCACACATTTTCACATGTCCCCGTTATATATCAACGCCCATCAGCAGTTGAAGGTATTAATATAATTCTAATTTCAGTAAGGTTGTCGTTTAATAAATACGGTTCTGTTATGTCAAATAGCCACCCACATCATGATTTCAGGAGTTTCTGTGTATTGGTATCAAGATCTTCCAGTGACCTTTCACTAGGTCATCTATGGATACGATGACATAGATATGACCACCACAGTCAGAAACGAGACTCGTCGCTGAACAGCACAGACTGCCACTCTGTGCTCCAGACGGGTCTTGACTCTACATCACGCAACTCTATCGTCTGTGGTGAGGCATCAGCATCTAGCAAGGTGTAACCAGTGTTTCGTGGTGACACACCGCCTGTAACCTCTGCCCGATTATTTTATGTTGTCATCCATCTGTTCGTCAGAGACAGTCGAACAATGGTACTACGTTCTCGTGGTGAAATTCTTCTGGGAGACTCTTGCCTAACATCGCCGCGTTGTTGTCCTAAGTCTGTTTCTCCACCACTCGTTCTGCAGTCATTGCACTGCGTCCAACTGACTGTGCGTTCTGTCGAAATGATTCTCTCGTGCCCCAACCTTTCTCAAAATCCGAAAGACGGCGATTGGCTGTGCGTGCACATCCTCTGGGTATGGCGGCTTCCATCTGAAAAATTCCAGTAACACTAGACACTCCCAGTAGCCATCATGCAATTACTCCATTCTTCATGTGTGGGAACGGCTTTTTCATACAGGCTGGTCGAAAACAGTCTGAAAAGTTATTAAGGGTGTTGCAGGGTAGGATGTGCTGAGAAATAACTGTAAAGAAAAAAAATTCGATACAATGAGCCGTTTCCGATATGAACAGTATTGAAGTTGGCCAATCAAGCCAATCACGCAGTTGCGCACGCAAATTCAAGTGGCCCGTCGGAGACAGTATCGCCAAATGTGTTCTTCGTTTGGTTTACTAAAAAGGACCAAAAGAGTGATTCAAAAATTTGGCATGAGATACCATTGAGGATCGAACCTGAGCCAGTGACGGAAACGCCTCGTGCACTATCATCTGCGATATAAGAACGACTGACACTAATTGTATCTAGCGAGTTGCCTCAATATGTGAGCACTACGGCTTGATTGGGTAGCTTCAACGCTAATTAACTCAGAAACGATCCAGCGAATTAAATTTTTCCTTATCAATTATCCCCTAGCACAACTGACAAGAAATATCCTCACAGGGTTTTCAGACTGTTTGTGACCACCTTGTATACTGAACAAACCCGCATTACAAAATTTAATCAACATATGGCAAAGGCATAGACGTTTCCAAGGTGGCAGGCAATTTGGGGGGGGGGGGGGGGGTTCCCCGGACCCCTCCCGCCAGTTGGTACTTGGAATACAGAGGTTTTGTTCATTACAGAATTCTCTTACACTTTTAGGAGTGAGTGGCTAATCATCAATTCCCCAGGAATAAGTTTTTTGTATTACCTATAAAATTAATTCTTGTGGCATGATACATCTGGAAACAGACAGTTTATAGCAAAAATAACTGTTTTAGTCTCTTACCCCCCGTCGATAAATTTCTGTAGACGCCCATGTCTATAGTCATGGAAATTCGGTTGTACCAGTTTAATAAACAATCGGTAGAGGGTCTATGGTGTACCATTTTGCATTTTTGGGGTTTGAGAATTGTTTTCTAGAAGTGCATGATAGAGAAATTGCTATATTAATTTACGAGGGACGAATACTTTGTAGTAGCTTACCAGCTAGCAGTGGCAACATTATTGCTCAGCTGTGTGGTTTAGCGTAGTAGTGGTCGCGTGGATGGCAAATTACTGTTATCAAAAAAAATGTACAGTATTCACGTTTGATGACTGTAACCAACAGACGCAGAATACACCTCATTCAAGTCCAATTTGATAGGAGGTATAAAGCAGTGAAAAATTAAGATGCTGTTGAAAAACAGGTCGACAGTCTTCTGTCTGTGGTCTCTAGCGTATTTTAGTTTGCACTGTGACGTTGTTTATTCTGGTAGGCCTATCATGGGCCGTCGATGGGGGATTTGTTTATATTGCGTTTGATAATGAAAATACTAAGGAAAAAGGAGAATTGAAAATACCAAGTAGAATTGAAAAAAAATTGATGAAAATTCTAGGGAGGACCAACTCGACTTTTGAAAAAGTAAAGGAACATGAGTTTCTATACGTTGTGAGATGATGATTGGAGAAAGAATGACAGAAATGAAGAAGCAGGTGTATGTTTGTTTTACCGACATGCAGAAGACTTTCGCTAATCACCTGGAGCATACTAATGAGATTTTTAAAAAGATGTTGGATAGACTAGAGAGGTATAAGGTTAATTAAAGAGGTATACACAAAGAAAAAAGGGACAATTTATCGAATGAGGAGATAGAAGGGATGAACATTAGAAGGGGTGTAAGGCAATATAAGGCAATAGTGCTCACAGTCACCGAAGTATTCAGAGTATTTGGAAAAGAACTGATAGCTAAAAAGCAAAGAAGAGGCAAGAGGCATTGTAATTAGAAGCGAAAGGATACAGAGTGTAAAATACGGATGATCATACGGAGATGGCGGAATCAGAAGTGTTTTTGAAATGTGGCTATGTAAAGTCTTGCTAGAAGGAACATAAATAAAAATGGGGAAGACAAAAGTGATAAAGGCTTCAGTCAACATAGTCTTGAAATAAACGATAGAACTAGTTTAATGGCACAGAACACAAGAAGAAGGCAAAAAATAAGGAGGATATCCATGTGAAAGAGAACGTTTGAAAATGTGAAGCAGTTAGTTATATTCATAAGCTAACATTCATAAGAATGCCAATGTAACTAAGAAAAAGACTTGCTAAATACTATTTCTAGAGTGTCCTGTCATATAGCAGTGAATCGTGGACACTTAAAAAGAAAGAAGTAAGATATTTAGAAAGTCTTAAGAAGAATAATGCTTAAGGCGAAACTGACTGACAGACCTAACAATGAAGACGTACTGAAGAAAATATGCCAACAAAGAAATTTATTGGAAGTTATCAGAAATATGAAAAAAATTTTGCCGGAGCATACACACTATGTGATCAAAAGTATGCGGACACCTACAAAAACAAATGTTTTTCATATTATGTTCATTGTGCTGACACCTACTGCCAGGTATTCCGTATCAGCGACCTCAGTAGTCATTAGACATCGTTAGAGAGCAGAATGGGGCACCTCGCGGAACTCAAGGACTTCGAACGAGGTCAGGTGATTGGGTGTCACTCGTGTCTGTTCGCGAGATTTCCACGCTCCTACACATGCCTAGGTCCACTGTTTCCGGTGTGATAGTGAAGAGGAAAGGCGAAGGGACACGTACAGCACAAAAGCGTACAGGCCGACCTCGTCTGTTGACTGGCAGAGACCGCCGACAGTTGAAGAGGGTCGTAACGTGTAATAGACATCTATCCAGACCATCACACAGGAATTCCAAACTGCATCAGGATACTCTGCACAGTTAGCTGGGAGGTAAGAAAGCTTTGATTTCATAGCCGAGCGGCTGCTCATGAGCCACACCACGCCGGTAAATACCAAACGACGCTTCGCATGGTGTAAGGAGCGTAAACATTGGACCATTGAACAGCGGAAAAACGTTGTGTGGAGTGACGAATTACGGTACACAACGTGGCGATCCGATGGCTGGGTGTAGGTATGGCGAATGACCGGTGAACGTCATTTGCCAGTCTTTGTAGTGCCAACAATAAAATTCGGAGGCGATGTTGTTACGGTATGGCTGTGTTTTTCATGGAGGAGCTTGCACCCCTTGTTGTTTTGCGTGACACAATCGCAGCACAAGCCTACATAGCACCTTCTTGCTTCCCACTGTTGAAGAGCAACTCGTGGATGTGAATTGCATCTTTCTGCACTATTGAGCATCTGTTCATAATGTACGGCCTACGGCGGAGTGGCTACACGGCAATAACATGCCTATAATGGGCTGGCCTGCACAGAGTCCAGACCTGAATCCTATAGAACACCTTTGGGATATTTTGGAACGCCGACTTCGTGCCAGGCTTCACGGACCGACATCGATACCTCTCCTCAGTGCAGCACTCCGTGGAGAATGCGCTGCCATTCCCTAAGAAACCTTCCAGCACCTGATTGAACGTATGCCTGCGAGAGTGGAAGCTGTCATCAAGGCAAAGGGTGGGCCAACACCATATTGAATTCCAGCGTTACCGACGGAGGGCGCCACGAACTTGCAAGTAATTTTCAGACAGATGTCCAGATTCTTTTGAAAACACAGTGTACTACGTAGGAATTATCTGCATCAAAGAACTATAGAGGGAAAAGTGGAATGGATGAGAGGAAGGGGTAAGAAGAGAATTGGAGTGATGGACGACATTAGAAGACGACGAACTTACAGACAGGTGAAAGAATATAATCAGAACAGGATTGGATGGAGCGCCTCCAGTTGAAATAAGTCGTAATTCAGATAGACTGAAGAAGAAGAGAAATTAAATTCTTCATAAATCCAGAGAGACGAGCAATACCCATACAAATCAAGAGGGAACAAAGACAGTGAAAAATTAAATGGAGAAATTTGCTAAGCTGATAAAAATTAGTTAATTCGAACAGAATTTCGAGGATACAGAGGAATGTAGACGCACCGAGATGGGACGGTTAGCAAATAACTCAGTATTTCTCTACATTTTAAACGATGCAGCGTCTAACTAGCGTGTTCTGTTTATGGTGAAATTATATTGTCATCAACCATGCTTCGACCACGTAAACTATGGGTAAGTTTAGCACAATTTACATGCAATATATTTGGATAGTACAAATTGTACCCAGCTTCGTGATGCCAGCTGAGTATCTGCTTGACACTAGCAGCGGCTTCACAGCCTGGAAGGTCTACAAAACGGCCTGGTGAGCGGTGTTCAGACCACCCTCCATGTACCCTTATGACGCCGCAAGGCAGAGGGTGACACGGCGGCCAGTCACCATCCCTTCGGCGTTCACGACCTGGACAAGCTTGTTTTCATAGTTGGGTGTTCACAATAGCTTTTGGGACCTCAAACAGTGTATTATCTGTATAGATGTCGATTAAGATAATCCTTGAACGACAGTAGAATATACAAAGCGAAGTGTACCACCGTTTTAGTTCCTGTCATTTATGTTCTTGTGCTATGCCCTTGTCTTGACGGACTTGATTTAAATTTCTTGAAACATAGGTGGTTTTTCTTTAACAAAAGATATTCAGCATGCAAACTGCTAGTAGAGGTCTTTGCCACCACATTTACGGTACAGAAAAGGTTTGTGTTAGTATGTTACACCTAATTACTAACCAAACGATTACGGGTTTTCTGTAAATACCGGAGATGCTGCGATTAGGAAACGTGAGAATTTTTTTAAAATGATTTAATAGGGAATCGGTGCGCATGCGACAGAATGGTCTACCTAATATGTTCCAAGCCAGCGCGCATAAAAACGGGGTTTTCCAGGACTCATATCTAGGATTCTGTTGATGGTAGAAAGGTAGGGTCAAGTCTTTTGGATAGCCTTTGGTCTAAGGATCACTTATATAGTTAACAGAAGGATTGTCTTACTGTAAATATCCTACGGAACAGAATGATAAACCAGGTTGTCATACTTTCCATGACCAGGCTATGGAACGACATATTCTAGCAGGTTGTAACCTTCCCACAGTTTATTTATTTCCGTAACCTCCTGATAAATGGGACTCATATATAAGCTTTCAATAATTAACTGACTGTGAATCTAAACTGATAAATCTGGACGTTAACAATGCTGCGTCATGGCCCTGAAAAGTCGTTCTGAATAAACTGAAAATTCTTACCTCAATGAAGTAGCCACATAACGCGTATATGTCTGTTCCTATAAGAAATTTTTTGGCAGAGCCCAGTGCGATGCTGACCACTAGATTTGCCATGTATAAAAAGAAACAACTGATTTTTTCTTACAATAATCGCGATGACCATGGATAGGAGAAATTAGTAAAATCTTTAAATTGAAATGAATGATTGTCAAAAGTTAGTTTTATAAGAAAGATTATTATTGAAAGATTCTTTAAAAACATTTTGTATGGGACATGATATAACCATAATACAAAATCAGTTGTTACAATTTACATATGCGCGCGGCTATAAATAATAATTTTTACTTTTACCTTACACTACATCGCTCAGGCACCGCCATCGCTCTCCACGACCGGCTTTCGTAATTCCATACAGGACACAAGTGCTTTCTGTGAGCTAAACAACTCGACAACTGCTTTCTAATAGCGACCTGACCCAACCGCCCAACACTGCTCTTTGTTCTGCGATTCTATTGTTGCTTACATATCGCAGGCAGCGAGTGAGCAATCCATCGAAGTTACATCTGGTAGAGTGCGCTAGCAATAAATTCCTTAGTCATGGTCCTCTTACAAGGTTAATGCCCTACAGCACGCAGTATTTGACACCACAATACACATGAGGAATGTACGGATCCTTGAGTAGTCTGCCTTGTTCCCTGATTGGTCATGTGTAGACCATGTCGGGGATGCGAGAGCCACGCAGCCATCTTCGTGAAGCAGCGCAGCATGTGTTTCCGGTCTGGCTACAAATTTCTCGAAAAAGCATACCACAATGAATACGAGAATGTATTCGTACTCATGGGGGTTACATTACGTACTGATACTGATGTAGAAAATCGGATCCGTATAGAATGAAAGCTTAATCCTTTTTACGCATTTCGTGAGGAACATTCTCACAAAGTTTTGTAAGCATCGAACTGGTGTTTCATGATGTAACATTTCCCGTTTCCGGTTGTGTATTTGAAACTTTTTCTTACAGTTGCTTAATTCCTTTCACTCACGTTGTATCTCATTCTGCAGGTAACGCTGGTGCCTTGCGTTCCTGAGGAGGGGTACAACGACGATTCAGACAACGACGACGACGACTCCGAGTCAGAAAGCGACCAGGAGGACCGCCTGCGGAGGCGACAGCTGGTAAGGAGGCGGAAGAAGGTGGCGGGAAGGCGTGGCCCACACTCCAAGGCGGCCAGGGCTGCTCGCCGTCGTCATACGGGCTGACGACACCGATAAACTGAGCTCACGCACATTCTCCTTGTAGCTAAACGCACACTTCGTGTCATAAGGAGTTTAAAAATATGCATTAACCTGCAATAAAAATTTAGACTGTTGAGTGCAATGAACCATACTGTTGCTACTTTTCATACGTAAAGAATAATGGTCCGTTATTACTTTATTACTATATCTTCGTCGTTTACCAGCCATGGCTGTACAGACTGCGTCACAAATACAATGTTTATCAACAAACATTTATACAACAACGTATACAAAGTTTATATTACAAATAAATGAAAATATTTATGCAGTGCACAAAAACACATAGAACATAGAGAAAATGAAATATAACTAAACAGGAAAGTAAAACATAATAGCAGCAAATGAAAATACCATAAAGCAAAATGTTTACAAGACCATGTAGATCACACACTTCATTTTGGCAAAATATGTAATTTAAGTAAAACACAAAATTAAATGTTCTGTTAACTGAGAACATAAAAAGAATATTAAATTTAGACAAAATTATATATAAAACATAACAATATTTATTATTTTGTCCATTCACTAGAACCACTGTTGAAAAACTTTTCCAAGGAATATAGTGGATTTTGTTTCAATTCCTGAGCATTTTTTTCCGAAATAATTCAGGTGGCAGGGATTTCACTTCTGGAGGCAGTTGATTGTACATTTTTAGGGCGGCTGTTGGAAAGCTGTCTTGTGTACTTGATAGGCGACACCTTGGCACTTCAATGTTCCTCTTACAGCGAGTCTCATGATTATGTGTTTCTTGTCTTATGCTAAAATTCCTTTGATTTTCTTTTATATCAATGAGGCAGAAAAACACATACTGGCTAAAAACAGTCATTGTGCCTAGCCTGCTGAAAATAGGCTTACAGTGGTCCAGACTTTTGCTGGAGGATGTGATGGCTATTTTTTTCTGTAATAGCAACACATCTTTGTTGCCTGAGGAGTGTACCCACAATAACAGTCCATAGCTAATGTGGCTGTGGAAGAATGCATGGTAGACTATTGTGAGAAACTGGTCAGTTATTACCCTCTTCAGCTTCCTCAGGAGGTATATCACACGAGAAAGTTTGGTGCATACATATGCAGTGTGATCATTCATGGAGAGTTTGCTGTCAATCTTGAAGCTCAGTAGTCTGACAGTCTCCACGTTTTCTTGGTCTTCAATGTTGGCTAGACTGCATATCAAATGTTGGGTTTTTTCTTCACTGATCTTCATTTTGTTTATTATGAACCATTCTTTTATTTCTTCAAACATCAAATTTGATTCACCAGGAGCTTCTGCGGCTGTATGTCCTTTGGCAATAAGGGTAGTGTCATCTGCAAACTGCAACATTTGACTACTACAGCTCATATCATTGACATATATGAGGAATAGGAGAGGTCCTAAGACTGATCCTTGGGGCACTCCATGTTACAGTTTTTGTTCAAGAGAAGTTGCTCTGTGCACTGATATTACCTTCTTTCGGTTTTCCAAATAAGATTGAAGTGTTGATAGAACAACACCACCAACACCATAACATCTTAACTTGGCTGTTAGTGCTGTGTGTGAGATGCAGTCAAAGGCTTTGCTGAGGTCACAGAGTGTCAGTGCCACATTCTCTCTCTCTTCAAAACTCTGTTGAATCGTTTTTAATAAGTCCAGTGTGGCTGTCACTGTTGATTTCTATTTGCGGAATACGTGCTCTGTGTTTTGGAATAAGTTGTTTTCCTCAAAGTAATTCAGTACCTGGCAGTGCATCACAGATTCAATAACTTTAGCTAGTATTGGTACCACTGAGATTGGTGTGAAGCTGGACACCTTGCATGGATCCCCCTTCTTATATATTGGTACTGTGCGCGCCAGTTTAAGGAAGTCTGGGAAGACACCAGAAGATAGACATTTGTTTATTGCCATGGCTAGTGGCTGAGCTAATTCTGCAATAATTTTCTTTAGCAGTGTGCAGGACATGACATAGATGTCTACACGTTCTGAGTGTTTGTTAGTGTTGTTAGTGACTATAGAATTTTAAGTGTTCCAGTAATACAAGGGTCAGTCAATAAGCATCTGCAATCTATTTTTATAATTTATTACAAGAACACACCATATTTATTGATGTTATTTTTCTACGAAGTCACGATGCTTTTCAATGCAACTGGTACACCGTTGCACGAGCTTTCCCGTACCCTCTGAAATAAATATTTTTGGTTGTACAGCAAGGCACGTACGCACAGTTTCCTTCAACTGTTGATCGGAGCTGAATCGACAGCCTCTTAAAGCGTCTTTAAGAGGACCAAACGGACGGCTATCCGACGGGACGAGATCGGGACGGGAATGTGTGCACAATGCAGTCAGAGGCTTTGCTGAGGTCACAGAGTGTCAGTGCCACACACTCTCTCTCTCTTCAAAACTCTGTTGAATCGTTTTTAATAAGTCCAGTGTGGCTGTCACTGTTGATCTCTATTTGCGGAATACGTGCTCTTCTCGGGTTCTTCTCGAAACGCAGCATCTGGAGACTTTGGGCTGTGTTGCCGGCGGAATGTGAACGCACATTATCTTGCAACAAAATAACGTCTTCCGACAATTGACATCTGCGTTTACAGAGAACAGCGGGCTTCAATTTGCTAAACAGGATGTCACTATAACGTTCAATGTTTATTGCTGGCCTCTTTTCCAGGTATTGTTCCGTGAATGGCCATGGTGAGTCCCAGAAGGCTGGGGGCATTACTTTTCCCACCGAGCGTTCATCTTGAATTTATTTTTGACTGGAGATCTTCCGGGTTCTTCCAGCCCCTGCTCTTTCTCTCTGGGTCGAAGTAGTGAATTCCATGTTTCATAACCAGTGATGATTTGTTTCGGTAATGAAAACTCTTGGCAGATTAAAACTGTGTGCCGGACCGAGACTCGAACTCGAGACCTTTGCCTTTCGCGGGCAAGTGCTCTACCAACTGAGCTACCTAAGCACGGCTCACGCCCCGTCCTCACAGCTTTACTTCTGCCATTACCTCGTCTCCTACCTTCCAAACTTTACAGAAGCTCTCCTGCGAACCTTTTGTTTCAGAAATGTGCCACGTCTACTAGCGGGATGATCCCGTATGTGATGACAGATTTTCACACGATTTTGTCTCTGCTTTTCATCGATTTTTTCTTTTTTTGGAACACGTCTTGCGCACACTCCTTGAAAGCCGAGACTGGTACACAGTCAGACCATAGAAGATTGACTACGGAAAGCTGTTCTTCTATGGTGTAAGAAGAAAGTGGCGCGGCCAACTTTAGTCGCAATAGCACAGAGCGTGCTGATGTGATAATGTTGCAAGTACCATAATGGCAGAATACTGTGCCGTCTAGCAGCAGGTAAGCACATAAAGCCGTAGAGACAACTTAAAGTAAACTGGAGTAACACTGCAGATACTTACTGACTTACCCTCGTATTTGCTTGCATAATTTAGCAAAACCTGGGTAAGTTTTATAAGTTGCGCGGTAGCTTGTGAATAGACCATTTACTGACATTATGTTGGACAAGAATGAACCAACAAAATCAAGTCCTAAGCAACGATCTAAACTTTCTTTTCTTGAGTCATCAGTCTTCTGACCAGTTTGTAGCAGCCCATCGCGAATTATTCTTCTGCGCCAACCTTTTCATCTCAAAGTAGCACTTGCAACAGACATCCTCAGTTATCTGCGGGATGTATTCCAATTTCTGTCTCCCATTTTTTACCCTCTACAGCTCACACAAGTACAATGGAAGTTATTGCCCGATGTGTTACAGATATGCTATCCTCCTGTCTCTGCTTCTTATCGGTGTTTTATATTTACCCCTTTCCTCGCCGATAATGCAGAAAACCGCCTCATTCCTTATCTTATCACTACACCTAACTATCAACAATCTTCTGTATCGGGACATCACAAATGCTTCCACCTAATGTTCCAGTTTTCCCACAGCTCATGTCTCAGTACCATACTATGCTATGCTCCAAACGTGCATCCTCAGAAATTACTTCTTGAAATTAATAGTTATGTTTGATACTAGTTGTCTTCCTTGGCCAGTGCTCGTCAGCTTTTTATGAAGGCCTATCTCCGGCCAACATGGATTATTTTGTTACCTAGGTAGCAGAATTCATTAACTTCGTCTACTTCGTGGTCTCCAAAGGCTGTTAACATTCTGACAGCAGGAACGTCAGTAAATAAAGAAATTTTGATTTCTGTGCATATACAGTATAGTAGGAAGAAGACATGATAAAATTCTGTTGGTAATTTGGGAACATACAGGATGCGAAATACGGAAATTGAATAGTAACAAACTACACTCCTGGAAATTGAAATAAGAACACCGTGAATTCATTATCACAGGAAGGGGAAACTTTATTGACACATTCCTGGGGTCAGATACATCATATGATCACACTGACAGAACCACAAGAACATAGACACAGGCAACAGAGCATGCACAATGTCGGCACTAGTACAGGGTATATCCACCTTTTGCAGCAATGCAGACTGCTATTCTCCCATGGAGACGATCGTAGAGATGCTGGATGTAGTCCTGTGGAACGGCTTGCCATGCCATTTCCACCTGGCGCCTCAGTTGGACCAGCGTTCGTGCTGGACGTGCAGACCGCGTGAGACGACGCTTCATCCAGTCCCAAACATGCTCAATGGGGGACAGATCCGGAGATCTTGCTGGCCAGGGTAGTTGACTTACACCTTCTAGAGCACGTTGGGTGGCACGGGATACATGCGGACGTGCATTGTCCTTTTGGAACAGCAAGTTCCCTTGCCGGTCTAGGAATGGTAGGACGATTGGTTCGATGACGGTTTGGATGTACCGTGCACTATTCAGTGTCCCCTCGACGATCACCAGAGGTGTACGGCCAGTGTAGGAGATCGCTCCCCACACCATGATGCCGGGTGTTGGCCCTGTGTGCCTCGGTCGTATGCAGTCCTGATTGTGGCGCTCACCTGCACGGCCCCAAACACGCATACGACCATCATTGGCACCAAGGCAGAAGCGACTCTCATCGCTGAAGACGACACGTCTCCATTCGTCCCTCCATTCACCCCTGTCGCGACACCACTGGAGGTGGGCTGCACGATGTTGGGGCTTGAGCGGAAGACGGCCTAACGGTGTGCGGGACCGTAGCCCAGCTTCATGGAGACGGTTGCGAATGGTCCTCGCCGATACCCCAGGAGCAACAGTGTCCCTAATTTGCTGGGAAGTGGCGGTGCTGTCCCCTACGGCACTGCGTAGGATCCTACGGTCTTGGCGTGCAGCCGTGCGTCGCTGCGGTCCGGTCCCAGGTCGACGGGCACGTGCACCTTCCGCCGACCACTGGCGACAACATCGATGTACTGTGGAGACCTCACGCCCCACGTGTTGAGCAATTCGGCGGTACGTCCAACCGGCCTCCCGCATACCCACTATACTCCCTCGCTCAAAGTCCGTCAACTGCACATACGGTTCGCGTCCACGCTGTCGCGGCATGCTACCAGTGTTAAAGACTGCGATGGAGCTCCGTATGCCACGGCAAACTGGCTGACAGTGACGGCGGCGGTGCACAAATGCTGCGCAGCTAGCGCCATTCGACGGCCAACACCGCGGTTCCTGGTGTGTCCGCTGTGCAGTGCGTGTGATCATTGCTTGTACAGCCCTCTCGCAGTGTCCGGAGCAAGTATGGTGGGTCTGACACACCGGTGTCAATGTGTTCTTTTTTCCATTTCCAGGAGTGTACATGCGAACAGTGTTCTCTTCTTCTCAAATGAAGCAAAGTGTCCAATACACCGACGGCCCAATGAGACGTTTAAATTGCGGTTTATGTAGGGTATACTTTGAGCTGGAGCTGCCCTAGGCTTTTTTTGGGAGGGCGGAGGGGAGGAAGGGGGGTGTAGTGCTTTCCAGTCCATGACTTAAGCCCACTCACTCAGGCTACCGTGAACATGTAAACAGGATTTTTATTTTAATATTGTCAGCCACTAAGCGTTGCCCTTTCATCTACATCCTAATGATAAGAATGATACGGACACCTCAGTGTTCCAAGATGACAACATGCACATGTGCTTTCTTGACTTAACCGACATTCATTAACCCTATCGCACCTTCTCTGGCCTGCTAAACCAGTATATAGAGGATATGTGGAACTCTTTATAACGGCGAATGTAAAGTAACGATCAACAACCCCAATTTGGTGACTACAGTATCAATGAGTGCATTCTTCCAGATGTGGCCTACGCGAACGAACTTGTGGATATCATCCTCGCCGAACTGAGACCATTATCAAGACTAAAGGCCGTGTTACTCTGTGTTAGTGTAATGTATCCTGGCGCTGATTAATTTTTTGTCAGGTATTTATAGATTATATTGTCTCTCATCTCTTCCTCACTTTCTGTTCTCTGATCCTGTGTTCTTTTACTTAATAGCAAAGTGATAACCTGCAAGAAAATGGTGCATTGTACTACGTACTGTGTCACAATGAGGCGTCCTTGTCTGCTACATCGGCTACTTTTCCTGGGACCACACTAAGGTTTCGAACCTAGGTGAATGATATATGCTACCTTGTAACATGGTTATCAGACAACCTAATTACGGGCATTTTGTATTTTATTAGCCGTTTTCTATTATTTCAGTTTTCGGAGGTCTCAAGTGAATCGGAGAAAGTTTCTTCCCTACTACAACTCCCAACTGCTCGGGTCTCTTCAGGCCTGACGACATTTTAACCCTATTTAAGTAAATAATTAATACAACTTAGGGGAAAACCACTGAATAGCCCAGGGAATATATATTTGACTTTCCTATATTTATAACGTTAAAATCGTGATGCTTGTGAAGGATCTTCTATAGCGTTACCCTTAATTATTCTAGGTGATTGATCTATAATCTCCCAACGGCCAACACGAACTAAGCTGTTGACATCACATGAGAGCTGCCTAAGTTAAATCACCTGATAATCACTATATTGATAGCTAATAAGCCCTGAAATATTTCAATTGTCTGACTTCGTAAGATCACGGTACACAAAACTCGCGACTACCGCGATTGGTAAAATTACGGGTATCTCTCATTTAACATTTCCCGCAAACGTGAAGTCATTTTGACGCCACTCGCAATATCGACAACAACGTGATCGGCTATCGACTTTCGTTAGCGTTCGATACAGACCTCTCACAAGACTTCATGCGCGCGTACCGGAGATTTACAAAACATGTCGTTCTTGGAATGATTTATTATAATTATTGCTGCAATACAATGTCACATATTGATTTACCGATGGTTAACGCCTTCATATAGGCTAAGAGTACGCTCTCAGGAATGAGTTGTTATCATTGCTGCGACTGAAATGAGCAGCCATAACATTTATATTCTGATTTTTCACAAATATTTGGCTCTCTATTAAAGAACACATGGCGATTTCCGAGTGTGGGCTTAGGCTGGAGCCTGAGAGTACAGTTTTAAATGCCAAGAATAAAACAAACTGCAACAAAATACGTATTCTTTCTTCTCACAAGTATTTTGCTCTTTATTTCCGAGTATGTGACAAGTTCCAAGTGTGCAGTTAGGCACGGACGTTATGCAAGAGCAAGTGGCGAGGGCCTGATACAAGAGTTAACAACCTGTTAAGAATAAGATGGGCACATGCAGACATTAAGAACAGGGCCTCATGTCATAGCTTGCAGTAGCTCCCTTTAAACACTCCAGTTTTCTAGCTTCCATCAGTTTATCATTGGGATCGATTGCATTCACAGTACTAGCACTCGATTCTATATTTACAATACTGGATTGAATCTATGTCCTTAATATAACGAAGCAGGAAACTGTGGCCGAGCGGTTCTAGGCGCTTCAGTTCGGAACCGCTCTGCTGCTACGGTCGCAGGTTTGAATCTTGCCTCGGGCATGTATGTGTGTGATGTCCTTAGGTCAGTTAGGTTTAAGTAGTTCTAAGTCTACTCATGACCTCAGATGTTAAGTCCTATAGTGCTTAGAGCCATTTGGACCATTTTAATCAAGAGAAACTGAGAACAGAGAATTTTCAGAGAATGTGGCATGGAAGATGGCAGCACAGCTGTTGATCCGAAGTTCTCATCTTCTTACCTTCGAGAACCTGAAAGAAATCTGCCGTGATATTGTAAGTAATCTCACTCTGTCTAAAAGACTGTAAAATGTGGAAAAAATACTTCTCATTGAGGTAATGATCGTGCTGAGGGCACAAGGTTGTAGGCAATTCTATTTACAGCAGAATGTATACTTGAATAGCCTGATTTTTCTTCAAAGACAAAGATTTCATCCACAGTTTATTCGAGAAACTAAATTAAGAATCAAGAGTGATTTTTCCCAAGTTGATTAGACTCAAATGCACCATACAAAAGAACAGAACTGGCCCACATTAATCGTATCTGCCACTCCCATTTCACTAGTGATGCTACCTTCGTACAGGTAGGAAATCCTCGTTACAATGTGGCTTTCTAAGCTCGCTTGTACAGAAAAGTGTTACCCTGTTTTCCAGCAGGTGCATAGACAAATGTTTAATTGTAACTTCACATATTATACAATCCCAGGATGCATGCATACATCACTCTCCTTCCTCCTCAGTGTCATTCAGAGCAACCACGATTTTACCACACTGTAACACACAGTAGAAGTGAACAGGTCAAAAGCCAACCCAGGACAAAATAGAAGCTTTGTTCAACCACAAACTCGCCATCCACGCTATCCACAGAGCAACCTTTAATCCTCGTTGGCTCGGGCAGCGCTCGCAGAAAGACCTTCGTTAAGACAAACCGGCGCAGCAGAAGCAGGAGTGAGTACAAGGACAGTAGACCGGTGGGTACAGATATCCCAGGAAAGATTGGTCACAAGTAGCAGATGAGTAAAACATGATACACATGTTGGCAGTTATAACAGACAAGTTTCATATGACTTCCCTGGAGAATGAGAGCATACTTGGAATACTGTCTGTAGAGTCATCAGCAGAACATATTCCAAGCTGATCGTAAATCATCCTTACTGTCCAAAATGCAGTCCTCATTCACGAGAACATGACAAGATTAATCTTACTCGTAGCTCTAAGTAATGGCACAGGCTTTAGAGTCCTGATAAAACAATGCAAAAGCAAAGCAGGTCCTTCAAAACAAGTTCACCACTTAATGTTGCAACACATTTGTTTCCCAAGTAATTGTAAAAGTTAGCAACATCTCATCATAATTCACACTGCTCAAGTATTAAAATGGCCATGCTACTTTTATTGAAAAAACTAAATATTATGGAAATGATTACTGAGTTGAAACCAATGCACCCATCCATGTCACTAAGTTAGAAGACATGTCTGCATGTACGTGAGTTAAACATTATTCAACAAATGAAAGTTACCAAGGACTGAGATTAGACGATGTGAGATCTAAGTGGTTATATGTTCGTGCAATGATTATACTAGCATTACCAAAGTGGATCAACATAGGAAAAATACTTAAATATGGTCTCTCTGTGACCTCAGTGAAAATGAATAAAGTTATATTAATATAAAAAATTACTTAATTATGGTCTCACTGTGAACACATTGCAAGTGAGAAAAATTACATAAATATAGACGAACCATGTAACTATGGCTTACCTGTGGCCTCATTAAAAGTGAGTAAAGTTACATAAAATATTCAAAATATTACTAAATTAAGGTTTCTGCTGCCTCAGTGAAAGTGAGTGGATTTACACAAATATAGAAAAATTACTACGCTATGGGCTCTTTGTGAGCTGAAAGTGGCTAAGGGTACATAAATATACAAAAAATTGCTAAACAATGGCCTCTATGGCCTCACCGAAAATGAGTTAAACTCACTGACTGCTTAATAGACCTGTGCACATATTAGCAATCAGATGTGTGACGGCTCCATCACCACGATGTTTTGAACGAAATACCACCGACCCGCTTGAAGTCACGGAAGCCTATATGGGTTAATACACAAGAACATCAACCTGACATCAAGGAGCAATGGCGGCACTTTTGGAATGATTCTGGAATTAATAAACAAGGTATCCAAGATCCTACTCTGGAATTACCGGGTTTTGACCAGAAGAGATGTACCTGGACTAAATTAAACCGTATCAGACGGTCCATGCAAGATGCAATGCATATGAGTACAAGTGGGGCCTATGCGACTCACCAGCCTGTGACTGTAGAGCACCAGAACGGAACGTCTGTCATATTATTGAGGAATACCCCTTAAGAAAAAACGCCGGACATGACTCTGAGGTTATATATGTGAAACCCTCTGCTTTGGATTGGCTGTGCAATCTAGATAAAATTGAGCTTTAAATATATGAATGAGTTTATAGTCAGGCTTGCCAAGCTTTTAATGTGTATTTATTTTGTCTTAGGGCTTTGTACTTTAACCTTTTATGCTATTGCTCGTTTTTACACATGTACTATTTACACATTGTTTGTTTTATACATTTCGTTTAAATATTGTTGTACTTATACAAAATATTGTCGCTGTATTGCCACACGCAAAATAAAAACAAATAAAACCTTACTAGGGTAGCAATGAAGACTGTAGCTTACACTACCCAACAGCGCAGATGAAAATCAAAACATTACTGTTCAATATCACCTCTAGTCTCACAAATCTACATTTAGTGTAAATATTATGTGGACAAAAATTTGCATTGTAGCTGAAAATAATGGACTCTGCAGCCCAGTTAACATGCTGAATTTTGTTACAATGGAAAAGGGTTGTTTGTCCACTGGAATTCTTAGTGAGGGGAGGTAAAGTTACTCATGTCACATTTTGTACAATTGGTTCTTTGAAGTGCTGAAACAATGTCAAAAATTATTTCAGATGTCTGGGGTGAAGGACACAATAGCACCATGTAGTACAGAATTATAATTTTGATACAGTTGGATGTAGGCAGAAAATGATTCTATATGTGTGAGAAAACTAGTTAATTCGATCATTCCTTGACAGTTACATTCCTCTTGATAATTATAACCTAAACAGTTAATAACGCACACATCAGAACTCCTTACACCATGACATATTCAGTTATCCTTTTAATAATTAACATCATCCAGCATGATCTGAAAATATATTTGTGAACATTATAATTCTGTGAACACATTAAGTGCACTGCCTATTCGTTCATTAATTAAATTTTCAACTACATTTTTACAAAATTGGCCTGCCTTTCTAGAGCCAGAATCTAGATCAACAAAGGTCTGTCATACTACATACAAAATGTAAATGACAAGAAAGAAAATTGTTAATATTATTCTGATGAAAGTTAGCAGGGCAACATGAAAATACTGTCGCTTCTGTAGATTTGGCAACCTATAGAAAAGGCCTATACTTATAGAGCGGATGCCTTCCACCATATAAAACCTATTACTCTATCTACACTAATTCACTACATCTAATTATATGCTCCCTCTTACTCTCATCGTTTCAACCTAAGATGAAAATTGCATTATTCTTCATCATGTACTATATTTGAAACATTTCATCCTTTACTCTTATATTTTAACAAATATTTCCCCAAGACAATATCATATAAATACTCAAAGGCAGAAATATAAGATCAAGAAATCTTCTAGTCGTTGACAAAACTATCCCTAGCTGTAGAGAAAGCTCCATGAAACACTAAATTACAGAAAACACATCATACGACCTAGGAGGCAATATATACAATTTTAGCGTCATTGTACTGCCTTGCCGCTTCAGTTTTCAAGTTTGTGCCCTTTGTGGCTACAAACAGTATTCACATGAAAACTGTTACCTTATCCTAAGCATAACACAACATGGTTCACAGGCACAATTGCGGTAGCTATATTATATACACTACTGGCCATTAAGATTGCTACACCAAGAAGAACTGCAGATGATAAACGGGTATTCATTGGACAAACATATTATACTAGAACCGACATGTGATTACATTTTCCCGCAATTTGGCTGCATAGATCCTGAGAAATCAGCACCCAGAACAACCACTTCTGGGCATAATAGCGGCCTTGATACGTCTAGGTATTGAGTCAAACAGAGCTTGGATGCCGTGTACAGGTATAGCTAGCTGCCCATGCAGCTTCAACACCATACCACAGTTCATCAAAAGTAGTGACTGACGTATTGTGACGAGCCAGTTGCTCGGCCACCATTGACCAGACGTTTTCAATTGGCGAGAGATCTGGAGAATGTGCTGGCCAGCGTAGCAGTAGAAAATTTTCCGTATCCAGAAACGCCCGTACAGGACCTGCAACATGCGGTCGTGCATTATCCTGCTGAAATGTAGGGTTTCGCAGGGATCGAATGAAGGCTAGAGCCACGGGTCGTAACACATCTGAAATGTAACGTCCACTGTTCAAAGTGCCCTCAATGCGAACAAGAGGTGACCGAGACGTGTAACCAATGGCACCCCATACCATCACGCCGGGTGATACGCCAGTATGGCGATGACGAATACACGCTTCTAATGTGCGTTCACCGCGACGCCGACAAACACGGATGCGACAATCATGATGCTGTGAACAGAACCTGGAGTCATTCGAAAAAATGACGTTTTGCCATTCGAAAACCCATGTTCGTCATTGAGTACTCAATTGCAGGCGCTCCTGTCAGTGATGCAGCGTCAAGGGTAACCGCAGCCATGGTCTCCTAGCTGATAGTCCATGCTGCTGCAAACGTCGTCGAACTGTTCGTGTAGATGGTTGTTGTCTTGCAAACGTCCCTACCTGTTGACTCGTGGATGTAGACGTGGCTGCACGATCTGTTACAGCCATGCGGATAAGATGCCTGTCATCTCTACTGCTACTGATACGAGGTCGTTGGGATGAAGCACGGCGTTCTATATTACTCTCTTGATCCCACCAACTCCATATCTTGCTAAAAGTCATTGGACCTCGACCAACGTGAGCAGCAATGTCGCGATACGATAAAGCGCAATCGCGATAGGGTACAATCTGACCTTTATCAAAGTCGGAAAAATGATGGTACTCATTTCTCCTCCTTACAAGAGACATCACAACAACTTTTCACCAGGGAACGCCGGTCAACTGCTGTTTGTGTATGAGAAATCGGTTGGAAACTTTCCTCATGTCAGCACGTTGTAGGTGTCGCCACCGGCACCAACCTTGTATGAATGTTCTGAAAAGCTAATCTTTTGCATATCACAGCGTTTTCTCCCTTCGGTTAAATTTCGCGTCTGTAGCACGTCATCTTAGTGGTGTAGCAATTTTAGTGGCCAGTAGTGTATACAAAAAGAAATGGCTTCTTAGTACATCCACAATGTATGTACACACAAAATAAATGTGTTTCGATCCATACTCACATTCTATGTCTCATAGATGAAGTCAGTCTAAAGAAACAATGAAAATGAAAAAGAGACATGACCATGAACATTACAACTGAGATAATCAATAAATAACAACCTCTACTAACAACTAACATGAGACACCAAAATTTAATAAGAAACCGTACAAACAGTTGCACACTCTGAATTCAGTGAATAATGTTGATATCAGTATGTAAATATAATCCTCTACAAATTTAAATCAGGCAGCTAGAACTTCAAATGAGTGTTATTATTTAAACATCATTAAATCAAGCACGCCCAGTCATTAATTATCAAAACCTTAACAGACCACGTAAATGTACTCTCACCATGTAACATAAAAAAATTACATACCACTGAGAAGACAGAAGAAAATTTTTCAAGCACGCAAAGTGTGCTATCACTTAACCTTCCACACATAATCACTGCACAAAAATAAATCCCAGGAATCTCACTCTTAATAGAAATGTGCCTTGGAATTTCTCAGATTTTGTTTATCCAGTCCATACCTTGTCTTAAAGTCGTCAAGTTCTCTGCACCAACATACAGGAATGAAGACCGAAAAAAATTAGCATTGTTACTTTCAGATTCAGGTTCCATCTCCTGACTGCTATATCTTTCAAAATCTATTTACAGTTATTCCTGTGGTGGCTACACTTCAGTTTCTCTTTAGCTCATCAGAATAAATAGAATGCGACTTCTCTATAAGAAATGAATCTTAGTTACGTTCTTTTCAATCCTGTAGATACGCCTTGACACTTATTACAGGCCCAATATCAGAATAGGGTTACTTAAACCGACTGCAGCCAATAGCATTGTCCCTGATCCCCCCCACAAAAATGTGGATTGTCATGCACCTAGCACCGAAAAATACTTCAACTCTATGCATTGTCCTGTTCCAGTCATATATCAGCATGATTAAAATCACCTCCAGTTGATAACGAGTCTGGTTTATTCTTTGCGCTACCGCCCAGCTTCAGCCGAGAACTGTAGAAAAACACATCACCTAGCAATAACTTACATTCAGTGGGAAATCAACAAAGCTCATATACTCATTATTCCACAAATTAATATAAAGCCTACAGCAACACACCAGCCTCCCTTTCGAGGGAAATCCAAACGACACAATAATTCACTTCACACGACTTCATATTCACACTATTCATCACAGCCACAAACAAAATAACCATATCTTCTACGTCTATCAATAATCAGTACCCAGGATGAAAGTGATCACAGTAATTTCTAAACACCAGCCATTAGTGCAGGAGTCTATCGTTACACGGTGGGGGAGTACTGTACCAATAGAAAACGTTAAATGTAGCGGGACAGTGCTTGACCAATCGACAAACACAAAAAAGAGTGGAGAGCAATGACACTACACCACACCAGGTTACAGTACTTGTTTGGACAGGACTTGTGGAACTTTCCACGACTTTACGTGGAGAAGAAAGAAACTACTCTCATTTCTACAAATAAATACGAACACTAAATTACTCACAAATCCAAATGCTACAGAGATTATTCGTGACATGGATTAAGAAATCTAAACACACTGCTGATGTGAGACACAATTTGCCCCTAAGAGTTCTCTCCCCAATCACAGGATAAAAAGCTTAATGAAAGATAGGAGAAAACTAAGCTGCGAAGCTGATTACAAGGCAAACAAGTATAAATAAACCATAGGTATGTGAAAGGGGCTGAAAAAAGCTACTATAATCTCACACACTGCCTGGGAGAAAAAAATTAAGCAAGAACTGTTGTTATCACTTAACAACAAGGATTAGTAATATTTTGCTCATCATAATCTAATGATGTGGGCACATGAGGGAGCAGTAGTTGATGTATAAATTATAGATTAACACAGATACACTTCAATCATAAAAACTTTGAGGCTAATAACCTCTTATTCTTGGAACAAATTTATGACAATTGATAAATTACGTATGAAACAACAGTGATTGAAACGAGGCTCATAACGGTTACCCATTATCTTTACTTTAAAGAAGAAAAAAATACCTTTGATAATTTATTCAGAAGCACTTCAGCCACTTGTCAATTGTAAGCACTTTTAAAATACAATAGCAAGAATTACTGAGTTCATAACTGTATTACAGTCATATACCCTAACACATAAGACAAACGAAACAGACATAACAACAAATTTTCACACTTATTATGTAAGTGGCAGCACGTGCGTTTACCTCTGTGTGCCAAAACGAAACTATCATGTCTCACTGTAAAGCTAACCCATTACCACTACTTTAAACAAAACAATCGTATTAATGGGAAGTTCTGTACAGAGATTACTAGTAAGAGTCATAGTTCTACAGTACTCACGTTTTGATTTAAATGTATGAGGACGCAAATAGAAAAATGGGTTGCTACATCTATGTATGAACATAACTTATCACACTTAATATTGTCATCGACAGATGTGCTAAATGATAAAGTAATTCCTTAAATTCAATAATTCAAAAAGAAAGCACAAGTTGAATGAAATAGTGTCCTCATCTGTGTAAATACACACAATGAAAACAAAATCGTACAGGAATGTTAAGTATATAGATTTAGCAGAAACTCAACACAAAACATTCATTACCCTGCAATGTGGGGTGTACTGTGTTTTTGTAATTTAGTATAACACCACAAGCACAATAAGAATAAGAAGAAAGGTGATGAAACGATATTTGTCGATGTGGATATCTCTTCTTAAACCAACTTGTGGATAATCAGGCCGAGGGGGGGGGGGGGGGGGAGGTAGTTTCGCTCGCTCTCTTCTTTGTTATTGCTCGCGTAACAACTTATATATGAGATAAAATATGTTGCTACGAAAAGAGCCCTGAAATACTTTTTAGCGATGCTGTGTTGCGACATTCTTTGGATCATTAATTTTCAACAAAACAAATTATCTTATGTTCTTATTATTCTGGATCTGGCTTTCTATTAAAGGAACATTTTATCGTTACTGTAACTTGCTATAAAATTCAACATATCTTCCTTACTTTACAGTTATTGGAAAGGTTACTGAAATTTATTTCGCTATCAATACTGATGTTACAGTACGCAATGTTTGTTCAACATCAAAATTTTGCAGTGGTTTTTTGTTAACAGTAAAGCACCAATAAGTACCACGACTAACACAATAATATGAGACTATTATCAGAAAGATGTTTTTACTATAATGTTTGTCAGACCAGAACTACGCACAGCAAGATTTCTTTTATGTTATGAAGGTAAATTATCATTTTGTACTGTTAATAATGTATCATCCGCAGCCCGCGTCCGCCTGTAAAACACACCATAAAATATGCTGCTCTGCCCTGCAATTCCGAAAGCTGAAAGAAATAATTTTCGTTCACTATTACCTGTCCGCTTTTTTGCGGTATGATTGGTTTCATTTAATGGAGTTTGAATGCGTCGCGGCAGCGGCTCGTTCGTTCTTAGCGCAGCTCTGCACCACGAATAATATTTAAATAGCTGAAAATGACTTAAAAGGATGGAATAAAATACCAGGCAAGCTTATTACAAATCCTAATGCAAGTTTTCACTAAGTAATTCTATTCGAGTAACTCTATTCAAAATATTTAGACAGATTAAATTATTACACAACTTTACAAATCAGTACCTAATGGAGTCCTTCTCTCAATCTTGACAAAAGAATGCTACACAAGCATACAATATAACGTCACAGGTTCTTCCTACTCACGTAACTCCAAGAAGACGACAGAGAAATTAATGCTCGGTCACTACTATTTATACTTCTTGTGACATATTCTCATCTTTATTTGATATTTAATAAGTATCGTCTGTGGCGATTTCAGTACTCGTCGACACAGATATTATCTTAAAAAAATCGGTACATAATTCTATACAAGTATAAAACATGGCACATAATGGTTTCTCTTTATTACATAAAGTTCACACAATCCATGTCCACTTAATTAAAATCATACAGTTCAATCATTCTTTTCACCTTTTTTTTTACCTCATATAATATGTGTTTTGCCAGGAGACGTTACAGTAGAAAACATATAGCTAATGCGGCTAAGTTTTTCTTCTCAGTTCCGCAAAAAGCGATTCCCGCATATAAGGAAACATGCTGGGTCTCCACTGACTTACACTTCATTGTTTTTCAGTTCTTCCCTGCTCTCTTTTGGTAGCATCTCATTTCGTCAAGATTCGACAAAGTTTATAGAAATATCCGCGGACTACCCTTCAACTTCTCTGGCAGGAAATGTTCTCACATATGCACGTAAATTCTACTCGCTAGATGCAGTAGCTTATTCGCGAGGATTTTTTTTTTTTTTTTTTTGGTGTTGGCGTTCATTACTCCTATGAATTCGTCACTGCCTATCGGTCACTCACCTCCGGTAAATGTCAGTTCACAGTTACTTTTTGATACAAACAAGTGTCCTCTCTTCATTGCATTTGGCAGTTCATATCATGGTTACTGACGGCGAAGACATTCAACTAATTTTCATAGCGTGGTCATCAGTAATTGTTCAAGAAAAAGTACTTGCAAACACATGCCATAGCTAGGCAAAACGTACCCCTTAAGTTCATGGCACCACTCCTAGGACGTTTTAGTGAGCACCCATCACAACGAACTGTGGACGCGCAGTTATCCAAAATCCTTCGCCGCGACACCCTGTTCTATGGCTGCAGACATTTGACTATAACGTGACGTCATAGCCAGGGCCGTCTGGAGACGCGTAGCGGAAGGCGCGTCAGTGACGACAGAGACAGCTGGAGGCACATGAAACAGCATTTTCCGCCTTTAGGTGAGCTGGGGAAGCTGGTACAGCAGCCGCTGTGGACAGCTGACCGTAGGTAGAACTGCTCAGGTGGAGGCGGACGAAAATGGGTCCGATAGGAGCTGCAAGAAGGCTCCTTCGTACTTAAGAGGCAGCATCGTACTCCTATGTTTGGGGCTAACAGGCCATGAGACAAAATTCCCGGGGACTGATAATCACTTCTCACCTGTAGGCTGAGCACATTTCCCGACCAAGCTTTGAATTGCCTCCCAACACAAAAACAGTTTCCTTAGTCCATTGCAAAAGTATTCAAATGACACTCAGTGGTGCACTAATTCAAGTTCCAACAGTTATTCAACGATCATGTCTTATGTTAATTAAATTTTTTTCTCAACCAAGACGGTGTATTCTTTATTCGAGAAGGGAAGTTGAAACCTTCATTTTCTTCAACAGTGTAGTACGAAACATTTCAAATCGCAACAGTAAGTTTATACGGAATATCTGAGGCATGTCGTTCGTCTAGCCCGTCGTACATTAAACTGTTCACATCGTGAGCTTTTTGTGTTCTACACTTGAGTTTCCTTCTATCAGATAGTTTGAATGACTCCCATTTCTTTGAAGGTGTGTTCTTTCTGTTTGTTGTTGTGATCTTCAGGTTTCAGCCCGAAGACTAGTTTGATGCAGCTGCCAACGCTAGTCTATGCTGTGCAAGCCTCTTAATCTCTGCGTAACTTGAATCTGCCTTCTGTATGTAATCAAGCCGTGGTCTCCCTCTGTTATTCCTTCTCACTTTCTCCATCCTACAGCACACATCTCCCTCCATTATCAACTTAAAGAAGAAATCCCTCAATATGTCTCATTAAGCGACCTAATCTTTTAACCAAGTTATGCCGTAATTCACTTTTCTGCCCGTTTCGATTCAGTACTTCCTCGTTAATTATTCGAATTACCCATCAAATCCACAAACTTTTCTCTGTCGCCGCATTTCATAAGCTTGTATTCTCTTCTTGACTAAACTGATTTTCGTTCACGTTTCACATCCGTACAAAGCTGTACTCCAAACAAATGCCTTCACAAAAGAATACTTATCGCTTAAATTTACATTCTATGCTAACAAATTTCTCCTTTTCAGAAACTGCTTTCTAACTATTGCCAGCCTACATGTTTCTTCCATCATCAGCTATTTCGTTGCCGAAACAGCAAAACCCATTTACTACTTTTAGTCCCACTTCCCTCGCCTCATTTGATTAAATTTGACTAGATGCCGTTACTCTTACATTACTTTTGTTGAAATTCATGTTATGTCCTTTATTCAAGACAACATGCAAAACTTCCAACTGCTCCTTCAGGTCGTTTACCATTCCTGACGAAATGATAAGACTGTCGGAAAACCTTAAAGTTTGATTTCTTGTCCCAGATCTTTCCTTGCGCCATGATATTTCATGTACCTCGCCCTGGTAGTGACATGATTTCCGCAACAGAAATATCGAGGTTTCCGAGCCAGAGTGGTTGCGGGATAAGACGACTATAGGCGAAGCTTCCGACTACTTACCTGGTCTAGTCACCTAGAGCCAGAATGCCATTACAAGCTGCAACCGGTAACTCCACTAAAGTATCATTCGCTGAGTGAAGACTGTTCGTCTTCGTGACGCCCTGATTTGACTCTAGACTGATGTAGGACTATTATTTGCTGAACTGATAACGACTTTGCGAGGTCTTATGCACTTCCTGGTATTACTCTCCCACCATCCAGACTGCTACACCACGCCGACCCACTCCTTCACGTTCGGTAAACTTTATCTTGAGATACGTCGAGGAGTACGTTCTGTTCCTTCGGTGGCAATGGGAGTCTGGGCAGTTATTACCAAGCCTGGCGGCCATTGATCTGGCTGGATGGTGCCGGTGGGGAGAGCCCGCGCTCGGTATAGGTGCAATCATGACGGATATCTGCGGCAGTAAATAGCTTGTAGCCGTAAGGCTTCCCATGCCCTGGAAGGGAAATAAAATGAGCTGCAGAAAATTCCCTTCAGTTCCTGGTTCGCACCCAGACTGATGGAAGGCCCTTTCTATCTACTAAACCTATGTTCTTTGTGGAGCGTATCGAAAACGTACTTGAAGAAATCTCTTTCCTCAGTAAATCCTACCCAGTTCCGAGCGTTTTTCTCTTATAAAAACTTGGTGATAATGAGATGCATGGTTTACCTTTTCACCGGGTCTTCGTGCGGCAGGTGCATCAGGAATTGCCCTAAAACTTGGAGAAGCAAGATGTGGACTTTGTAAATTGTGTACATAGAGGCCTGTCAGACTACGGCGTTGACACTGGAGCTTTAATTCTCGTTTCTGAAGCGTTCACTTCCTGACGAAATCAGAATCGTGGTCTATGATTGTGATATGAAGGTATATTTCCCACCCCCATGCGGTACGTTAAATACCAACTCTCTGGGCATGTATAAGAACTACCCAATTTGTGGAGACTATGGTCGACTTCTTTATGAAAACTTATGGTTTAATTGAGGAGACATAATTAGAGGAGTACGATCCAGGTATTTAATGTACCCGATCGCCTCTCATATTTTGAAGCTTTAAAAAGTACCAACGCTTGTATCACTGTCCAGTGGTATTGACTTTTGCCACTACTGTTGTCAGAACACCTAAAGCACCTCGAGTGTCATCTTAGTCCATTCCCTCTAGGTCGATCTCTGGTAACCGTGAAAGTAAATTAGGTCATAGGGTGCATATATTTTCCTCTGTTGCAGTTCCTGTACGAATATCTATGTACCCGGCCAGAGAAACAGAATCTTCCTCATCCATCAGTGACATAGGTTCCTTTAGGGAACTCTTTCCCCTAAACAGTCCCAATACCAGCCAGTGACTAAGGAAGTTATGGACTATAGGTACTAGAACTGCCAGCTTCTATTCAGTTCCTACCCCCACAGGAGGTAAACCGTTGCAGAAGTCCAGATCATCGAAAGTATTTAATGAGAAAAAGAAGAAAACTCACAGTCAGGAGAAGTATGTTCTGCAATTCCTAGAGCCGTCAGAGCCCACCGCGCCATCGGACTCCGAACCGATGTCATTGTTGATGTTCCATCTCCCCCGTTGACAGATAGTGAACCTGGGATTTGATTTGTTCCCTAGGCCTCTTAGCACCCAACCACAACCCTGTTATCATGATAATGTACTGCAACAAGTAATGTACTCCTGTTGTGCGATCTGTATTGATCTTGAAGAAACGCATTTCACTCATGATCAATCTACAGCTCTTCTAGGTTACGATGCATTCAGTTGTAATGGCAACGAGAGAGCATGAATCCTCATGTTGGTTCGCATAAATGTCATCAGTGACTGGAAGCAACCGCAGTGCAAATGCGAGCGACCTTAGCAACCACCGTCTGCAACATTTATTTACTTCCGGGATTCCCCATGGTGTTCATATGCTGATGCTAAGGATAAAGATAGTTGGTATTAATCCCCTATACATCTAAAGGAATCATGTTGATAAAAGTGTTTCTTGAGGAACGGCGTAAGCTGTTGTAATAAACGTCCGTTTTATACGAGGATGTGCTGAGAAGCAATGTCTCCGAATTTTTTATGTGAAAACCCTTAAGGGGAGTTTGCAGGTAAAAATTTTGTTTGGACATGTCACAAATGAAGTCCTGAAATATTATTTTTACTCTACATGAAACGGTATATAACTTACCTCTGGGTGAAGTTTAGAAGTTTTAATTTTATTATATTACTTGGCTATCTCCTAAACTACCTAATTTTGAATGTATCACTTTATTTGCGATTCTAAAGCCTACAGGTGGGTAATTGAATCAAATGCACATGAAAGTGTCGACATAAAGAATCTGGAATATGTTGGACGTGTACAAAAGAGGATGGGCACACGTCTCAAAAATTTAAAACAAACTCTTCTGTTAGATGGCAAGCCATTGTTTATAACATAGATTAGCTTCAGCAGTATTCTGGGATAGCTATCACGAATAACGGAAATGATTTTGAAAGAGTGAAGAAAGCAGTCTTGGGCCCGTACTTCCACGAACGCTCAACTGATATAAAACTGATACATTCAGTTTGTCCACGTGGACCTGAGTCTCCGAAAGTGTCTACAAGACGGACTCAGGATCACAACGAGTTTTTCAGGCACCTAAAAGTCTATTTGTAGAATTGAATACACTGAAACTGGGAGATAGTGACGCTTTTTATATCAACATTTAATTTTGGAAATATGGAAAGAATAACAGTTTTAGCCCATCTTAACATCTACATCTACATCTACATCCATACCCCGCAAGCCACCTGACGGTGTGTGGCGGAGGGTACCCTGAGTACCTCTATCGGTTCTCCCTTCTATTCCAGTCTCGTATTGTACGTGGAAAGAAGGATTGTCGGTATGCTTCTGTGTGGGCTCTAATCTCTCTGATTTTATCCTCATGGTATCTTCGCGAGATAAACGTAGGAGGGAGCAATATACTGCTTGACTCTTCGGTGAAAGTATGTTCTCGAAACTTTAACAAAAGCCCATACCGAGCTACTGAGCGTCTCTCCTGCAGAGTCTTCCACTGGAGTTTATCTATCATCTCCGTAACGCTTTCGCAATTACTAAATGATCCTGTAACGAAGCGCGCGGCTCTCCGTTGGATCTTCTCTATCTCTTCTATCAACCCTACCTGGTGCGGATCCCACACTGCTGAGCAGTATTCAAGCATTGGGCGAACAAACGTACTGTAATCTACTTCCTTTGTTGTCGGATTGCATTTCGTTAGGATTCTTCCATTGAATCTCAGTCTGGCATCTGCTTTACCGACGATCAACTTTATATGATCATTCCATTTTAAATCACTCCTAATGCGTACTCCCAGATAATTTATGGAATTAACTGCTTCCAGTTGCTGACCTGCTATTTTGTAGCTAAATGATAAGAGACCTATCTTTCTGTGTATTCGCAGCACATTACACTTGTCTACATTGAGATTCAATTGCCATTCCGTGCACCATGCGTCAATTCGCTGCAGATCCTCCTGCATTTCAGTACAATTTTCCATTGTTGCAACCTCTCGATACACCACAGCATCATCTGCAAGAAGCCTCAGTGAACTTCCGATGTCATCCACCAGGTCATTTATGTATATTGTGATTAGCAACGGTCCTATGACACTCCCCTGCGGCACACCTGAAATCACTCTTACTTCGGAAGACTTCTCTCCATTGAGAATGACATGCTGCGTTCTGTTATCTAGGAACTCCTCAATCCATTCACACAATTGATCTGATAGTTCGTATGCTCTTACTTTGTTCATTAAACGACTGTGGGGAACTGTGTCAAACGCCTTGCGGAAGTCAAGAAACACGGCATCTACCTGTGAACCCGTGTCTAAGGCCCTCTGAGTCTCGTGGAGGAATAGCGCGAGCTGGGTTTCACACGACCGTCTTTTTCGAAACCAATGCTGATTCCTACAGAGTAGATTTCTAGTCTCCAGAAAAGACATTATATTCGAACATAATACGTGTTCCAAAATTCTACAACTGATCGACGTTAGAGATATAGGTCTATAGTTCTGCACATCTGTTCGACGTCCCTTCTTGAAAACGGGGATGACCTGTGCTCTTTTCCAATCCTTTGGAACGCTTCGCTCTTCTAGAGACCTACGGTACACCGCTGCAAGAAGGGGGGCAAGTTCCTTCGCGTACTCTGTGTAAAATCGAACTGGTATCCCATCAGGACCAGCCGCCTTTCCTCTTTTGAGCGATTTTAATTGTTTCTCTATCCCTCTGTCGTCTACTTCGATATCTACCATTTTGTCAACTGTGCGACAATCTAGAGAAGGAAGCACAGTGCAGTCTTCCTCTGTGAAACAGCTTTGGAAGAAGACATTTAGTATTTCGGCGTTTAGTCTGTCATCCTCTGTTTCAGTACCATTTTGGTCACAGAGTGTCTGGACATTTTGTTTTGATCCACCTACCGCTTTGACATAGGACCAAAATTTCTTAGGATTTTCTGCCAAGTCAGTACATAGAACTTTACTTTCGAATTCATTGAAAGCCTCTCGCATAGCCCTCCTCACACTACATTTCGCTTCGCGTAATTTTTGTTTGTCTGCAAGGCTTTGGCTATGTTTATGTTTGCTGTGAAGTTGCCTTTGCTTCCGCAGCAGTTTTCTAACTCGGTTGTTGTACCACGGTGGCTCTTTCCCATTTCTTACGATCTTGCTTGGCACATACTCATCTAACGCATATTGTACCATGGTTTTGAACTTTGTCCACTGATCCTCAACACTATCTGCACTTGAGGCAAAACTTTTGTGTTGAGCCGTCAGGTACTCTGTAATCTGCTTTTTGTCACTTTTGCTAAACAGAAAAATCTTCCTACCTTTTTTAATATTTCTATTTACGGCTGAAATCATCGATGCAGTAACCGCTTTATGGTCGTTGATTCCCTGTTCTGCATTAACTGATTCAAATAGTTCGGGTCTGTTTGTCACCAGAAGGTCTAATATGTTATCGCCACGAGTCGGTTTTCTGTTTAACTGCTCAATGTAGTTTTCAGATAAAGCACTTAAAAATATTTCACTGGATTCTTTGTCCCTGCCACCCGTTATGAACGTTTGCGTCTCCCAGTCTATATCCGGCAAATTAAAATCTCCACCCAGAAATATAACATGGTGGGGAAATCTACTCGAAATATTTTCCAAATTATTCTTCAGGTGCTGAGCCACAACAGCTGCTGAGCCCGGGGGCCTATAGAGACATACAATTACCATGGCTGAGCCTGCTTTAACCGTGACCTTCACCCAAATCATTTCACAATTCGAATCTCCGTCAATTTCCTTCGATACTATTGCACTTCTTATCCCTATAAACACGCCTCCCCCTTCACTGTCCAGCCTATCTCTGCGGTATACATTCCAATCAGAGTTTAGGATTTCATTACTGTTTACGTCTGGTTTCAGCCAATGTTCTGTTCCTAGTACTGTATGGGCGTTGTGACCGTTTATTAATGAGAGCAGTTCTGGGACCTTTATATAGACGCTCCTGCAGTTTACTATTAGCACATTAATATTGTTATTCCTTGTTGCATTTTGCCACTTCCTGCCTTGCCGCGTCTCAGGAGGCGTCTTGTCGGGCCTAGGGAGGGAATTCTCTAACCTAAAAAAACCACATGTGCACTCCACACGTACTCCGCTACCCTCGTAGCCGCTTCCGGAGTGTAGTGCACGCCTGACCTATTCAGGGGGACCCTACATTTCTCCACCCGATAGCGGAGGTCGAGAAATTTGCACCCCAGCTCTCCGCAGAATCGTCTGAGCCTCTGGTTTAAGCCTTCCACTCGGCTCCAAACCAGAGGACCGCGATCGGTTCTGGGAACGATACTACAAATAGTTAGCTCTGATTCCACCCCGCGAGCGAGGCTTTCCGCCTTCACCAATTCCGCCAACCGCCTGTACGAACTGAGGATGACCTCTGAACCCAGACGGCAGGAGTCATTGGTGCCGACATGAGCAACAATTTGCAGTCGGGTGCACCCAGTGCCTTCTATCGCCACCGGTATAGCATCCTCCACATCTCGGATGAGACCCTCTGGCAAGCAGACGGAGTGAACACTGGCCTTCTTCCCCGACCTTTCCGCTATTTCCCTAAGGGGCTCCATCACCCGCCTAACGTTGGAGCTCCCAGTAACTAATAAACCACTCCCTCCGTGTGCCTGCTTGGACCTTGCTGAAGGAGCAGCCACATGTCCACTCACAGGCAGAGCGGGCGATGCCACACGGCCAGCCTCCATGTTTACCCTCCGCCTCGTGCGCCGCGAACGCCGCTGAATCCGCCACTCCCCTTGGGGAGAGGGTGGCCCAACCGCGCCCGGTACCCGCGAAGATGTCTCGACAGCAGGGACAGTGGGCGAAGCATGTAACACCTGGGGTGTACCTTGCGACGCACCAGGCTCCCCACTGCCGCTACACTCCGAGGCAGCAGCCTGAAGACGGCTGATCGCGGCCATCAACACGCTCAGCTATTCGCGAAGAGTGGCCAGCTCCTCCTGCGTCCGTACACAGCAGCCACACATCCTATCCATCCTAAGAAATCAATTTACTATAGAGTGTTAATCAACTTTTAACTAGACTGCTAAATCACTAAAGGCGGTTGATTATTGACTAAACTGTGATTGCTAACCACTTCTTGTAGAAAACAATGAAAATAGCACTACCTGTCTCTGGACTGTATTGAAAACAAACACATCACTTTTATTATATTTTATTATATCTATAGTAGTACACTCATGGTAGCGCTTTGAATAGGTATGAATATAGGGACTTATATGAACTAATATTCCTAATACAAATGGCATGCTTTACAAAAAATATGACTGTGATTATTTTTTATTGTATCACTTAATTCTGCTTCAGCAGACACAAATAACGTGGATAAGTTAGCTGTGAAAATTTTACATTGTTATCTTCATTGGTTCGAGAGATAAAGGTACATAAACTTTCCTTATTTAACGTTGACAGCATAGGACTTGCAAACTCCCCTTAAAGCTTTTTAAATAAAACAAACGTTGCTAACTTCCTACACCTTCATTCCTCATGTCCACGTGTTTCTTTCTCAACATAGTCGCCTTAGCGACGAACATATTTCTCCCAATAAGAGGTCAGTCTGTTGGTACCATCACTATAGAAAGTTTGACTTCATTGACGGGGCCACAACCTCACCTCTGCTTGTACCTTCACATCACTATCAAACTGAAATTCTCGAATGTGTTCTTTAAGTTCAGGAAACACATGAAAATTAGATGGGGTCATGTCAAGGCTGACTGGAAGGTGATCATTGACAGTGTTGGAGAAGTCTCAGGAATATTGCATGCTTTGTTGATAGTTGTGTAATACACAGCTACAAAAAATTTAACCAAAAGGTTAATATAACCTTTTTCAAACTACTGAAATAAATTAAAGAATAAAAACGATAACAGAATACGGGCAAGGCTACCAAAGGAACCAGAAAGCAGTGCAATTTATATAAGAGTCGTAATTTGGCAAGACTGTGAAAAGGCAACTTACAGCGTTTAGAAAATAATATACTTATAAAATTTGTAGTCAAGGCGTCTGGAACTTTGCCTTTCTCGGGCAAGTGTTGCACAGACTGAACTATCCAAGCACGACACACGAGCACTTCTCACAGCTTTATTTCTGCCAGTAGCTCGTCTCCTACCTTCCAAACTTCACAGAAGCTCTCCTGCGAAGTTTGCAAGACTAATATTGCTGGAAGAAAGGATACTGCGGAGACGTGGCTTAGGCACAGCACTTCCCCGCGATTGGCAAAGGTCCCGAGTTCGAGTCTCGGTTTGGCACACGGTTTAACTCTTCCAGGAATTTTCAAGTTTAATGCAGTGAAGACCTGAGTGAATAAAGTAACGTTTTTCTTACATATTAGCAGGTAGAAGGTCTATCGAGGTGGCAACAAAATGTACTCATACAGCTGACAATGGAAAGGCTTAATTTCACTATTCAATGTTAGCAAAAGTACGCAGTTAGAATGGTGCTTTACTAAGCAAATACTTCCTTAGTCACAATAATCTTTTGCACTAGAGCATACGTCCAGAAATCCATGGTAGTCATCTATATTGGCTCGACATAGCTGCAGCCATTTCTGCACGAGTCAAAAATTCATTATAGTGAGGTACTCCACTTAATCAAAGGCCTCCATCATTTTGTTTTGGCTCCTCTAGCGCGGGGATGTGCACCAGGTCTCTTGAGAAGTATACGCAAAAGGAACTCAAAAATAAATAAATGGATAAAAAGTACATAACTTTATTTTCTCCTGGTGATAATTACAGCTTTACGAGTACCCCACGTACATGTAGTCACCTCTCCACAGGTTATAGTTATGTCAACAAACGTGAATGTCCGCGCTTCTCTGCGCAAAAGTTACGTCAAACGAGCAATAATCTCTTCCTTTTTGGACTTGAATCAAGTTTCGTTGTGCTAGTGAACTTTCTACATAATTTTTGATGTCATAGCTGTAAAGTAAGAAAACAATCAGCCCAGATTGCTAATAGTGTTAATTGTTATGGTATGGTGTCAGTTTCAGTTATACATAGACCACCTACATACCAATAGTGTCTTCATTGTCGATCCGTAGTATCGATAGATGATCGGAGACGTTGCAAGTACTAAAGGGCGTCTGTCAGTCACGCAATTTCAGCAAGCTATGACCGGTGGTTTGGTGTGGAGCCTTCAGCGGACAACGTCCAATTCGCATCAGGTGAATTTGGTAGCCAAGAGATCAAAGTGAGTTCACAGTCATGCTCTTCAAACCACTGTAGCACTATTCTGGCTTTGTGACACGGATAGTTATTCTACTGGAAGAAGCCATCGCCATCGTGGAAGCAGATGGTCGGCTATAACTTTTAAATAGATCACAGCTTTCACGACGCCTTCAATTGCTACCACAGGTCAATTGGAAGCCCAGGTAAATGCCTCTGAAGCATGATAATAACCACAACAACTTGAATCCATGGCACAGTACAGTTTTCGAGCCGCCATTCGCCTGGCTGACGGTGTATCCGGATACGACCATCGATCAGGTGCAACAAGAAACATAATTCATGTTTCCACTGATTTTCGGACCAAGCTTCCTGGTACCATGCCAAGAGCAGTACTAAATTACGATATCGTTGGGTCAACATGGGAACACTAAAGGTCATCTGCTGCAAAGTCTTATGTTCAACATGTGCGCTGAACGATGTTCTCCTAAACACTTTTGCCTGTACTTGGATTGTAATCTGTCGTCAGATCGTCACAGTCTGTCATCTAAACTACAGAGCGGTCAATTCTCCGATGTCCACTTTCTACGACGAGGCGTGAACGTCCAGCAGCTTGTCATCTACTCGTCGGCCCACCGTGCTACAGCCAATTCGAACAATTGCTCACAACAGAATCACACAAACAGCAGACCAGCTGCGCCCTCTCCGACATGCTCGCTCTCAGGCCCAGGTCATATTACACTATCAAGTCTGTTTGTCAGTGGATTTCGCCTTTTACAGCCCTTTTCTTCGCTGCAATTTCTCCATCTGCTCGGCTTATACATTTTCCTACCCACATCTGATGCCCAGAGAGCCACCAGGCGGCATTCAGTTTTGCGGTATGAAGTGGTAGTAACGTTTGGTTGATCAGTGTATGTGATCTACTTTAGAGGTCTGATATTTTCAGTCCGATATTCCTGAATTTGTTAAAAGGGAGCCTAAAATGATTAATTCGGTTCAGATAAATGGGAACTTGAAACTTGATCTAAATATTCTACTGGTGGGAATGGTAGGACTAGGTTGAGCTGTGTGTGGTTTTTGCGCCTTGCTAAAATTATCTTCATATTACTTAAACAAGCTCACGGAGCCTATTTGCTCATAAATACAGTAAAATTTAACCATATTTTCAGTCAGCTTCGTCTTCCAGAAAAAAACTAGTACAACATGAAAAATAAGTCAGCTCTGTAGCAGGCCCAAGAAATAGTGTACAAACCACATATAGTACTAAACACTAAATGAAACACCAGTGCTCCTTCGCAGTTAAAGTCAGTTAAAACTAAGCACACTGTAAAGATTTAATTCATTTCACTCAATAATTCGTTAACTTGCTCTCAAATTGTCAGTTAATTTATATCTGACACTAAAATCATTGTGTAAAAGGGCAAACTGTACTTCAGACCCTAAGTAAGGAATAGCTTGGTTGCAGAAACATAAATGAAGCTCAGATGACGTCAAACTGGAACTGGCCAGCCAAAACTGAAACTGACCAACCAAACAGCCACCTGACAACTTCAACAATATGCAGAAGGCGAGTACTGGTAATACAATGCGTGCTGATCAGCCTGAATTACTAACACTAGACACAGCAGCCCACACCAACTTATATCATTTGCAGACATCCAACCAGCCCGGTCTTACAACCCACTCATACAGTAAAATTCGCTGTCTCCAGGTTTCTGCTGCAGAAACGACCAGTCAGATAGCACTGGAGAAAACGGCGCCCACTCGCGCCGTATTGTAAGTATACACACCCTTCTTTGTTGCCACTCTCCCACCATGGCAGCCACAGCGTGCAGTCAGACCCAACGCCCGTTTCCTCTGTTGTTATCTGCCCGCTGCTTGTTGCTCGCTCGCTCTCCAAAACCAACCCCACCTTCGCTTCCTCCTCTCCAGAACGTCCGCGCACTGGTGTCTGTGTCGCGATGGAAGTGGCACAGCGCACCACTGAGTTACTCGACCATCCATGCCGCACGGTGGCGCGGATTTTATGAAGGGCCACGGCACAAAGTAAATACCACTATGCAGATCCCTTGATGCTATCAAACAGCCTGGTATTTTTACAGGACATTCGTAAAGAAAGTGACTGAGGATCATTGTTGTTAATAAATATTATGGTCATTGGTAACTGTGGGATTTCAGATGACGATTACGCGAAAACTAGGAGACATACAGAAAATAGACACATATCAGCGAACAGAGCACTCTCCAAGTGTTTAACTCACAGAACAAGTGCTAAATATGGGCAGCGACTGCGATACAGTGAACGTCAATACATGTGTCCCAGGGACGCCACCTCGGTCTGGCAATCGGTTCACTGGGTTGCATGATCTGATACGTGTGGCCTCTAGTGGTGCTCTCTGCAACTGAGTCACGGCGTGTCTTACAGATCAGTACGTGGAGATATACTCGTCAGTATGGGAACCGTACCAGATAGAACTGATAGAGGAAACAGAGAAGAACCAAAGAAGAGCAGTGCGTTTCGTTACACATTTATTTATTAATGACGAAAGCATCATAGAGATGCACAACTAGAATGGCACCTGCTACAAGAGAGGCGTTCTGCATCACTGTATGGTTTATTGTTAAATTTGCGAGACTGTACGTTTCTAGAACAGTCATCTAAGAAGATAAAATCATCGAGATTCGAGCCCACACGGAGACTTACCAGTAACCGTTCTTTCTACGAACTATTCATGACTGGAACAGAGAAAGGGGTGGAGGGGGAAGTGGCAGCGTTACACGAAATACCCTCTCCTACACATCGCAAAGTGCCTTGCGGAGTATAGATAAGCAAATAGATGTAGATGTAGATGTTCTCTACCCACGGACATATGTCACTTTGTTTCGTATGTCTTATTGGCACTATCGGTGGTGTATATGAATAATCCTACAAAAATCGACCATTTCAGACAGTGTGGTCACAGTGATTTCATCATATCTTGATACTTTGTCTGTTCAGGTCAAACTGACTTTAAACGCGCTGTAGCAGTGTAGTAATGTTCGACTTGTGATACTCCGAAAGAAAGATCACTGAACAAGCTGAAGTTCTAATATTCAAAAGATATGAAACTTCCTGGCAGATTAAAACTGTGTGCCGTACCGAGACTCGAACTCGGGACCTAGGCAATGGTTCCGAGTTCGAGTCTCGGTCCGGCATACAGTTTCAATCTGCCAGGAAGTTGTATATCAGCGCACATTCCGCTGCAGAGTGAAAATCTCATTCTGGATTCAAAAGAGATATAATGCTGTGAGTTGTGAGCTTTGGTGCCAGTCCGCGTTAATAGTAGTATTAATAGTGGTAATTCGAAGACACAGAACTCTTTCTCTATATTTTTCTGCATAAATTTAGGTTTAGATAGTTGGTCGTTGAACAACGCTCTCCTGGAAGCAGCAGTACAGCGAAAAACATCATCCAATAGCTCTGTCCAGAGCACAAGTCCTCCGAAAACTTCCGGACGCTCCCAAATGGTTCATTTTTCTCATCACAGAAATAACAAAAATTATTTAATCACTTTCTCTCTGGTAATGAACTGGAAGTAATCATAGCACTCAGACAAGATTCGAATAAAATTCTCTTAGTCATGTGTGTGCAGTGTAACAAAGATGCTCATAACTGAGTCCCCCTTAGGAATTTTTAACATAGTAACTTCCAAATTTTAAACTTCCTAAACAGACTATCCACTGAAGTGAAAAGTTCCTGGTTTTTTTTTTTTTACTGCGTTATTCCAGTCTTTAGATCCAAAGTTCCAGTCCTCTTTCTGAGACTTCTTGCGGTAAATTCATCGACGACGGCCTTCGTCGTGATGGAGTGCTCGCTCTCAGAATAAAGTTCAACCCAACGTCACTCGGATTTCAGTCTGCGTTTCTGGCGTATGAAGAAGAAGAAAAGTAAAACCACTTGTCATGAAAAAATAAATGATTGTATGTTTGACATTAATTTTTTACGCCCTTTACAAACTGTATAAGATTAACTACCAAAAAATTAAACTTTTATCTTGACGTCAAGAAGTAATTCTCCTCCTACCTATATAAAATAATTCTTAATTTTCAAAACATAATTTCGTTAACTGTCGCAGATTGGTAGTTATTTTGGAAATCTCCATTTTTCCCAAAAATTTTTAAGCATTGCTTAATTTTTTACAATATAAATTGTTAATGAAATATGAAGAAATACTTATTGCCTCCGAGGGCAATTACAAGAAAGATGGATTGTAACTTTCTTTATTTCCAGTCATGACCACTTAGAAATTGTTGTCATGGTATCGATTTCGGTCCATGTTGATCATATTTAGACCTGATTGAAACAGGAGAAGCGTTATACTATCCTGATCTGATTACTCGAATACGGCGTCATCAAAAGGGTTAATCATATTAGGGTAATGTAAGATCTCCAGACCTGAAATAGTCAGTATGTACAGATTTCGATAATCTGGGGACATTTTGTTTGCGATCATTGGCGGAATTCTGTGCTTCTTGCATCACTGTCTTTATTCGCGACTTGTCGCAGCTTGTACAAGTTATGGCTGTGTTATTTCACGGGATTATGCAGTAAAATTCACACAAGCAAAATTGGCCCTACACGGATGCGTAATTAGAGACGATGCCATTCTCGTACTCCATCTCCGTCTCAGGATCAAATATATTTGTTGTCACCACTGATATTAGTTCATAGCAGCCAAATGGCACTGCTCTGTGGCATACGTGGTTTATGAAGTTCTAAAACACAGGAGAGCATCAGTATATCGATCCAAAAATTCAGTTTGTAACAATAAATAGAAATTTGGATTTATTATTTCTATTCTTCTTGTGTGATGAAAATGCCTGCGTAGAAACTATAAAATAACCCAAAACGGAAGATAAAAATAAGGGGGCATGGCAATCCCCAAATAAATCGTCTTATGTAAAAGCAGAGGTATGGTGCCTAACAGAGGTACGAGCAAAAAAGGCCTCAAACAATTAAGTGAAACGTTGTTCAATTCCATGTGACAAATAGATGTTTGTGATTTTTCATAATGTAAAACACCTAAAAACCGTTGGCATAAAAGCTATGAAAATTACTGTAATATTTTATTAGAGACAGAAAAATATTACCAATTTTCTCTTTTAGATGGTTACCTAATGCTGGTACCCCCTCCCCGCTGACACTGACATCAGGTAGAAAATCAATACACGTTTCCCACTTTTTAGCACTTGTCTACATACTCGTAATGATTTACAGAGTCAAAAAGCTGTCACAAATGGAAAAAAAATGTTTGTGTGAATGGTTCATAAAAGCAGCGGACAACTAAACAATGCCTTTTAGCCTCTTTCTGTCTGCACACGTGCACGATGTTAAAATAGAAAAAAGACTTATTCACAACTACATCATTAAACGGCAAAGAACGTGGCACTGACTACTAGCGTCAAGGCCGCAATGAAAATAGATAGTAACTCCCGAGTCTATTTAAGCAGTGGAAGTGACTTCTCTTGGTCTAGATGCATACAGACTATGATGGCACCGCGTTTTTGTTGGTTTCTGCTCGTCATAGCTGGCTGCGGTAAGCTGATAACTGTAATGCGTTGCGTAACGGTTAAATGATTTATCAATACCATCAAATTCTTTACTTAGTGAACAAACATTTCGTAGCCACTTCTTCAGCCCGCGAAACGAAATATTTCCGTCATTCATTCTCCATCACAGATTTCAACAGTTTATCATGAGACTTTCTTGATGCGAACTTGTCCAATATTTCGATCTTAGCAACAAAATTAAAGTTACCAGGACTGAGATATCTCCGACAAACAGTCCGCCTTCATTACGGAATTTATTGCTAGACCGCCAAATTAAATATAAAAAATTTAACAATATAAAAAAATCTAACACAGTGAACTACGAATTTTCGTCTTTCCTTCACTGTTGCTGATGGAATAGGAAATTTCTCGCTGAATCAGCACCTCCTGCTATTAGATGAATGTGTTCGTAAGCTAGGGAAGCGCTGAAACGTAGTCAAACGAGCCGAAACGGGTGTCTTACGACGCCCGCCCCGAGCAGATACAACGAACGAAAGAGAACAAAAAAAAGAAGAAGAAAGAGTGGTCAGCACGACAGAATGTCAATCCTAAGTGCCAGGGTTCGATTCCCGGCTGGGTCGAAGATTTTCTACTCTCTATCGACACGAGTTGCCGAAGTGGTGTCAAATTGCAAGAGTTGCATGCGGCGAATGGTCTACACGACGGGAGGCTCTTGTCACATGACATTTACATTTATTTATAGTATAAGTGAATGATCTGGTGTTTAACGTTAGTAATTCCAATAAACTGCTCATAGATAACGCTTTTGTGTTACAGACAATTCGCAGGTATGTTCAGGATCTACGTCTACGCTTGGTGCATGGTCTAGTGTTGCACACAAATAACTTGAAAACCCGTTATTGCTTCGCTACGTGATTTTCAAACAACTATAGAATCATCACTAGACTAATAATCGTATTGACAAGAGTTGTGGCGTATGCTGTATAGCGTAGTGATTAGCGTCGCTGGGCTGGGAGTCACCTGTTCAGGCACAACTGCTTCCAACTTATACTATTTAGTACCGATATATATCATTTGTGGAAGGTTCTGGAAATGTCTTATATCTATAATGTTTGTATAACTGATGTTCGTTTAAATACTAGCATTTTGGAGTATTGGATGCTTGTAGGATGTAGAGGCTTATCTCACGAGACGTAAGATAGATACTGCCTACAGGAAAATTAAAGAAACCTTTGGAGAAAAGAGAGCCACTTGCATGAATATCAAGAGCTTAGATGGAAACCCAGTTCTAAGCAAAGAAGGGAAAGCAGAAAGGTGGAAGGAGTATACAGAGAGTCTATACAGGGGCGATGTTCTTGAGGACAATATTATGGAAATGGAAGAGGAGGTAGATGAAGATGAAATTGGAGACATGATACTGCGTGAAGAGTTTGACAGAGCACTGAAAGACCTAAGTCAAAACAAGGCCCCGGGAGTAGACAACATTCCATTAGAACTACTGAAAGCCTTGGGAGAGCCAGTCCTGACGAAACTCTACCATCTGGTGAGCAAGATGTACGAGACAGGCGAAGTTCCCTCGGACTTTAAGATGAATATAATAATCCTAATCCCAAAGTAAGCAAGTGTTGACAGGTGTAAAAATTACCGAACTATCAGTTTAATAAATCACAGCTGCAAAATACTAACGCGAATTCCTTACTGACGAATGGAAAAACTGGTAGAAGCCGACCTCGAGGAAGATCAGTTTGGATTCCGTAGAAATGTTGGAACACGTGAGGCAATACTGACCCTACGACTTATCTTAGAAGAAAGATTAAGGAACGGCAAACCTACGTTTCTAGCATTTGTAGACTTAGAGAAAGCTTTTGAGAATGTTAACTGGAATACTCTCTCTCAAATTCTGAAGGTGGCAGGGGTAAAATACAGGGAGCGAAAGGCTACTTACAATCTGTACAGAAGCCAGATGGCAGTTGTAAGAATCGAGGGAAATGAAAGGGAAGCAGTGGTTGGGAAGGGAGTGAGACAGGGTTGTAGCCTCTCCCCGATGCTATTCAATCTGTATACTGAGCAAGCACTAAAGGAAACAAAAGTTCGGAATAGGTATTAAAATCCAGGGAGAAGAAGTAAAAACTTTGAGGTTCACCGATGACATTGTAATTCTGTCAGAGACAGCAAAGGACTTGGAAGAGCAGTTGAACGGAGTGGACAGTGTCTTGAAAGGAGGGTATAAGATGACCATGAACAAAAGCAAAACGAGGATAATGGAATGTAGTCGAATGAAGTCGGGTGATGCTGAGGGAATTAGATTAGGAAATTATACACTTAAAGTAGTTAAGGAGTTTTGCTATTTGGGGAGCAAACGAACTGATGAGGGTCGAAGTAGAGAGGATATAAAATGTAGACTGGCAATGGGAAGGAAAGCGTTTCTTAAGAAGAGAAATTTGTTAACATCGAGTATTGATTTAAGTGTCAGGAAGTCATTTGTGAAAGTATTTGTATGGAGTGTAGCCATGTATGGAAGTGAAACATGGACGATAAATAGTTTAGACAAGAAGAGAATAGAAGCTTTCGAAATGTGGTGCTACAGCAGAATGCTGATGATTAGATGGGTAGATCACATAACTAATGAGGAGGTATTGAATATAATTGGGGAGAAGAGGAGTTTGTGGCACAACTTGACTAGAAGAAGAGATCGGTTGGTAGGACATGTTCTGTGGCGTCAAGGGATCACCAATTTAGTACTGGAGGGCAGCGTGGAGCGTAAAAATTGCAGAGGGAGACCAAGACATGAATACACTAAGCAGATTCAGAAGGAGGTAGGCTTCTGTAGGTACTGGGAGATGAAGAAGCTTGCACAGGATAGATTAGCATGGAGAGCTGCATCAAACCAATCTCAGGACTGAAGACCAGAACAACAACAACAATACATAGCTGCATTCTCCTTCCATGTGTTCCGTTCCGTTCTGTTCTGGTTGTGCGTTCGTGTTAGTAACCATCGTGCTTTCAGTGCGAAGTTTCTATGTCACTGACGAACGTTCTTTCGGATTTGAACTAGAGAGTCTGGTTACGCCGTGACATTTTTTCTGTCCTTCAAGTAGTCTTAGTTCTCAATACTTTTCGAGTTTCATTAACTGAAAGGTATGTAACGGAGACAAAAACACAGGACGCACACAGCACTTACCGAAATGTGCAAAGGTATTCCGAACTGCCGAGAGGAACTTTTCTGTCACTAACCAAGAGAGGAACTTTTCTGTCATTAACCAATAAAAGTGCCCATATCCCAGAAAATCAGAACGGGTGTAGCGTTAATTGGTACTGTCATTTCATCTTGGTCAATTATGACTACATATGGTCTAGCAAAATTACAATTACTATGTTCAACCTCATGACACATATAGTTATTTGAATCATTTAATTTTACGTGTGTCAACAGTAATTAATATGTGACTAATTCTTTTCTTGCAGGAATCGTGAGCGTTGCATGCGATAAGGTATGTGTTTCATCATAAAGCCGATATACATAAAAAATTAAGTAATCATTCATGTTGATATTGGTGAGATTTTCCCACATTCTGTTTCCTATTCAGAAGCAAATGATTTCCATTTTCTCGTTTAACTGGCGTCTTTATCAAAAACCCTGTTCTAACCACTAGGCTAGTATTCATGCTTCTCTTTTACTTCTAACACGATAGCATTGTCCCATATGTAACCTCCAAAATGTTAAACAGCATACCAACAACGAATGAATTAGACATTGTCAGTTGGTTTCCATTGTAACAGTTGATGCAGACCTGAGTGATTAACATATTCGTGTTGTGGAAAGTAGACCGTTTTTAAGAAGGCATGTTGGCAGGCACTATAAAAAAACCTTAAGATACCTGACCAAAGATAAATAAGGCTACAATGTAAGGTGGCTTATGTTTTGGAAATGATATCAAAGTAAAGAAACGAAAGAATAATGTACAATCTCGAATAAAAAATGGAGAGACAAGCTACTGTAAAACGTATTTAACGCACGGTTTCGTGTTATCACCACTCCCGCTTACAGAAGAGTTTCTAAAAGGAATGAAAGAAAAGTGTAGGAAATGAATAGTAATTGAAGAGGAAGCTTTGCAGACTATTGTTCCTGAAAAGGTAAGACATAACTCTCGAAGAAATTAGTACTCAATAGAGAATTTACTCTACGGTTACTAAAGCGAAGAAGAACATTAAGATAGAACTATATTGGTCTCAAATATCGACATGTAACTAAACATCTAGTTTCTGAAACTGTACTTCTGCAGGACAGAATTGAACGAAAGCGAACGTCGAAGTTGCGAAAACCAGGGAAGATAGACAGTGTATTTTAAATGTGTCACTGAAGAAAAATAGAGAGTAAGATGAAGAATAATATAATGAATAAGTGATTTTAGAACTGGGAAGAAGGGAGACTTTAAATATTAAAGGTGGTAAGGCGTCAATGAACAAGTCTAAGTTGCGACGTAAGGTTGCGCTGGAGACCTGCGGTTATTGTTTGAGCACCAACGCTAAGATTGAATTTACGAGCTACGACATGATCGGGAATGGAACAGTGACCCGAAAATGTAGAATAAATTTCCTGTATTTCACTTCTACGGTTACAAACTTGTAGGTACCCTGACAACCTGTTTCGATCAGCAATGATTTTCATCAGATCTGCTGACCGAAAAAGGCAGTCTGAGGATCTACAAGTTTGTGACTATAGATGTGAGAGTTAAGACTGAATTCCATGGGACACGATGGGCTGTATCCATTTTAAGTCATGTTACGTGATTTTTGACGACAGTCTATGGCCGAAATTTATAAATGAATAAGGTTTTAAAAAGAAGTCGACTGTTGTTATTAGCAGCCTAAAAAGCGCTAAAAAAAGACGTGCGCAGTATTAAAGCACAGTTAATTTCGCAATGGAGGAAAGGCATTGTATGCAGAAATATTCACATGGTACTTATGTGGAGACGCAACAAAATGGGTACATATTGAGAACGGGATCAAATCCATCGCACGCAAAAAACTAGAAATAACTGGTATACCGTTGTGTGATGTCCTTAGGTTAGTTAGGTTTACGTAGTTCTAAGTTCTAGGGGACTGATGACAATAGATGCTAGTCCCATAGTGCTAAGAGCCAACCATTAATTGTCACTTACTGTTAAACTATCGAATGTTAAGTCGTATGAACCGACGACCCCACCCCCCACAGTTTCTTTTTTGAGCACGTTGGAGAACTGAGAACGGGTCCCATCCAGGATCATTACTTAGCACCATGTCATCATATTTCTCAATAATTCACAAACAGTTTGTACCACAATGCATCACCCTGCTGAAAAATGAGTCTGACTCACAACAATAGGTTCACACTGAAATCGCAGTCTGGCCGAAAACCACGTAGCAATTATTAGGTTAATTTCCAAGCAAACTGATATCTTCTCTTCGTCTTTCGCAATATCAGAAGAGGGATTTCAGGTGCGAAACATATTTAAAATTCACTTTTTTGTTTTTCTGTCATAATTGTAGCACTGAATTACTGACAACCAGAAGGAATACAAGCAATGAGTATGTTTTCCGCAACAGAAACTTCTTTAACGTTTCAGTTCAGCTCGGCTCAATTTGTGATCCATGCAAGACGAAGCCACCAAAGGCTCCAGAAACAGTGAGTAGCTAACTGTAATAACGGCGTACATAGAGCTCTCGTATAGAGTTACACTTGCCCTCCGATTTCGTAAATCATGCAGTCTGATGTGAACTCTTGATCGCTCCATTCGGCTCCGGGAAAGCCTAACATCGAACTGTAGTTGTTATTACGTAAATAATTACTCCGACCTAACCCCGCGTATTTTCTGTTCTAGTAAAGGCTTATACCTTTACATAAATGAAATCAGTGTAATAATCGATTTCATTTTGGTTTCCCTTTAAATGTGCGTGTCCTAGTTTGTCTCTAGTTTAACAATAAACAGAAATCACGCGTTAATATCGATCGCAGTCTTCCCATTTCGCTCATATTATTTTCCAGCAAATTGCCATATAATAATATTACAACAATAAATTATGTAGCTTTCTTGTACTGTATGCGAAATTAATAGACACCATAAAACTATTGAACGGGCGTATTTGATTTAAAAAATCCAAGTAGTTTTTACTTCTTTTGTGTGTAGTTCCCGACTATAAGTCGGTATAGAGAGGCTCATTTAACCTTCAAATGCAAGTACTGAAAACTTTAAGTGAGAGGGCGTTATTTTTGAGCTAAAATTACAAAACGAATATGTGCTTTCATAAACGTGAGATTATTTTTGAGCAAGTCTAAAGTTATAATGTCATTGTATTCTTCGATTGTCTAATTTTACTGGCTGACACCCGGCACCTTGTAAATCTAGGTTGAGGGACGACACCTTCTTCGTATGGAATCATGGTGGGAAATAGCTCTGTGACTTGTTAAGACTGCACAGTCTCCTGAAAACATTAAACTTATTATGGAGGTAGAGAAGAAACAAGATCTGATCTTTATAGGTGTGTTGGTTATGAGGAATGGTGAGGACTTGGGTTGCAGTGTGAATCTAAAAACCACACACACACACACACACACACACACACACACACATACCACAAACACACACACACACAGAGACCAACACTTGGACAGTCTTCCAAATTATCACCCGAGCCAGGAAAGTATGATTAACACCTTGTAATTTGCACAAGAAGAATATATGAGTAGCAATACCTGGTATGCGAGATGTAACACCTGAGAAGCGTTCTGCGGAGCAATGGGCTCTCACCAGTTCTGTAAGAAGTGTCACGAAATCCACCACTCAGTCAAGCAACGAGGATGAAGAGAAAATGTCGAATACGGCCTTTCAGTTATATATCCCTAGGATGACGGACGGAATCGGCCATATATTACTCAAAACCACGGAGTAAGTACTATTCAAAAACCGATCAACAAGATAGGAGAGTGTCTCACATTGACAAAGAATAACAGGAACCCACTAGCTGTATCGGGAAAACACAATATGCCGTGCACATGTGGAAAAATGTGTATTGGAATGACTGGATGATCAATGAATACCAGGCGATACTGCGTGACAGAGCACGCGCCATATGAGACCGATCACAATAAAAGTCACCGACACGTAGGTCTCACTGCGAAGACGGCTATCATGCCCGTTTGCTCAGGGAAGCCATAGAAATTCACCAACTTGACAATAGTTTTAATAAGAAAGAGGAAATGTGTACGGTAAACTGATTTTCCGTACTGCAGCTTACGATCGTTGCAGATAACAAGTGGGGAACCACAGCGGTAGTGACCGGAAAAGGCTCTCAGACGTTGGTGCGACAGGTAAACATAGATAATTTCTGGCCGCAGGCTTTACTTCAGTCCTCTACCTGCATGGGGGGGACCTTTATCAATCCCTGCCAATCAAGCTGGCAAAAGTCAGAGAAATACTGAACAAGATATGAGCGTGTTTTGTCCTAAAACTGTGAGAAGCATCACTTAATGTAAGAGTTAATTCAAAGCCTTGCCCAGCCTACATTTTATTTGCTATTAAAAGTATATGTTTCAAAAGTGTAATTGAAGGGTTGAGTTAGTTTATAACTAAAATATAGTACTTCTGTTAATGGAATACATTTACTGTCTTTTTTTATGTCCACATCTTCTTCAATTTCGGATGTAAAGTGGGACTACGGATTGTCAGTGCATGAGAATTATTGGCAACACCTTCAGCAGTGTGTCTAAATCTCTTTACCGAAATGCGACCGGTTTCGGTTATTCATTGCACCGCTATCAACCCCCTCTACTGGTAAACATTGGTACTATGACCAACTTTCCGTATTGCTATGACACGGGATAAAAGTTAAACTCGGTGTCCGCAGATTTGCTCGCGCATGAACTGTCTTTGCGGACGCTGAGTTTGATTTTTGTTGCCGTTCATGGCAATATAGAAAGTTGGCTACAGGACTAACATTTGCCAATAGAGGAGCCTGATGGCGGAGCAGTGAATAACTGAAACTACAGTCCGATTCACGAACGATGGAGGTTCGCGCAGGTCGCGACACGGACAAGGGTTGCGTCGTTGCAAGTTCCAAGCGACAGATCCGGTACGCGCATGCACTTGCTTTTTACCTGGAGAAAGCATGAATCTTGCAAATTGTGTGTCTCGCGCTTGCTTATGTAGAATTTGTCACTTACTGTCACGATCAGTGATAACGACTTGCAAGTAATGGAATAAGAATTAACTAAATAACTCACTACGATCACGTTTAATGCTCGCAGTGGTTACGGCATTCACAGCACAGCCCTCAGATCACTACTGAGCTTTCGTTGGCTGTCGGAGAAGGTGTGACGTAGGTGCGCAGAACAAGCCCAAACTCGACAGCCATCGTTCGTCATTGCATCTTCAGTCACATTTCAATAAAGAGATTTAGACATATGGCTGAACGTATTACTATTAATTCTCATTTGCTGACTATTGAGTAGTTCCTAGATAACAGAACGCAGCATCTCATTCTCAATGGAAGGAAGTCTTCCGAAGTAAGAGTGATTTCAGGTGTGCCGCAGGGGAGTGTCATAGGACCGTTGCTATTCACAATATACATAAATGACCTGGTGGATGACATCCGAAGTTCACTGAGGCTTTTTGCAGATAATGCTGTGCTGTATCGAGAGGTTGCAACAATGAAAAATTGTACTGAAATGCAAGAGGATCTGCAGCGAATTGACGCATGGTGCAGGGAATGGCAATTGAATCTCAATGTAGACAAGTGTAATGTGCTGCGAATACACAGAAAGATAGATCCCTTATCATTTAGCTACAAAATAGCAGGTCAGCAACTGGAAGCAGTTAATTCCATAAATTATCTGGGAGTACGCATTCGGAGTGATGTAAAATGGAATGATCATATTAAGTTGATCATCGGTAAAGCAGATGCCAGACTGAGATTCATTGGAAGAATCCTAAGGAAATGCAATCCGAAAACAAAGGAAGTAGGTTACAGTACGCTTGTTCGCCCACTGCTTGAGTACTGCTCAACAGTGTGGGATTCGTACCAGATAGGGTTGATAGAAGAGATAGAGATGATCCAACGGAGAGCAACGCGCTTCGTTACAGGATCATTTAGTAATCGCGAAAGCGTTACGGAGATGATAGATAAACTCCAGTGGAAGACTCTGCAGGAGAGACGCTCAGTAGCTCGGTACGTGCTTTTGTTAAAGTTTCGAGAACATACTTTCACCGAAGAGTCAAGCAGTATATTGCTCCCTCCTACGTGTATGTCGCGAAGAGACCACGAGGATAAAATCAGAGAGATTAGAGCCCACACAGAAGCATACCGACAATCCTTCTTTCCACGAACAATACGAGACTGGAATAGAAGGGAGAACCGATAGAGGTACTCAGGGTACCCTCCGCCACACACCGTCAGGTGGCTTGCGGAGTATGGATGTAGATGTAGATGTAGATGTAGATTGTCATGTAAGAGCGTATGAGGTGCTTAAGAATTGGTGTTTGAATGGTCGGATGAGTTCGCTGTCGTCACTGTGAGTTTCTCGGATTTAAATGTCTCTACTCATCTCAGATTAGTTCGTTTGATATCTCAGAGTCATAATTCTTAGTATACCTGAATTTACATCCTTTCCAGTGTTCCGTGTTTTGATTTCATGGTATTTTCAAACACGTGGATCATCACTTCTTAAAAATTCAGTTCAAAAGATAGTGTGTTGGGAACTGGTCTATTAATAAGAAATTGTTCGCATGTTTTTTAAATTTCATTTCTGTTAGCTAACTAAGGATAAACAACGGAATTACAATATTACTACAACGGATAATTTCCTCTCTTCTCTCCTGATGCTCTGTTTCCAGTCACCCTCATGCTAATTCAAACTAGTGTGAGATGAGGTTTAGTATAGTCTGCAAGAATTACCAAAATATCTGTTTGTGGTGTCACACGCATATCAAAATGTGATTCGTCCTTGAGCAACACAGAACCTTCTCGAGGGACATGTTGAACATTGTGACAGAGTGCTTGGAGAATTTTAGACTCCTTCTCACTTCCTTCTAGGACGAACAGGCAGACAATACGAACTTCCGAGCCTTAATGTGTTATTCTGGTTGCATGTCCCAAAAAAGGGGCGGTATTCCCTTACGGAAGGGGTTTGAGAGTTCTTAACTGATGCCATGATACAACACTTCCACCATCATTTAATCTACGGACTGAGAACACTAACCTGAACAACTGTAATTTCTTTTAAATCGATAATATTCGCACCAGTTTAACGTCGTCCTTCTCATGCTCGTAGGTCATGTTAATATTTTCAGATCTGAATAACTACTACATCGAAAAATTTTGTTAGTCTGTTGACTCCCTTTTTTTTGTCTTGCTAAAGGCACAGCGGGATAGAGCAGTAGGGCAACTGGACTTCTTTGTAAACAGATACATGTATTACCACGGACTCCCTACGAGAATGTCTAAATAATTGCAAAAGATGTCATCGATCAAATATGCGCTCGAGATCGCTATTCGACATGTTGTTTCAGAAATCTTATAACTCTTAAATTAATAAATTCTGTCAGCTTCATAGTTGGATATAATAGTAGCAAAATACGGAGTCAATATACCTGTATAAGAAATCCATCTGCCAATTATGCTCATTGTCTAACAAAACTTAATTTCAATAGTGAAAGGAGCAATGCATTCGCTACCTAGAAGCAGATAACACCGTAGCTATAAGCAGTCTGCGTCAATCTTGTTAACTGCTGCATACTAGCGACACAATATGACGCCCCAGCTCTCGAGATAAAACTCATCCGAATACGATCTTTGTCGTCAAACAAATACATTCCACTGGGTAAGATGGGAAGAAAGTAATTATAGCACGTAAAAGAAAAGCCTAAACTGACACATCCACACTCTACCCGACGCCGAACAACAACCCGAAGTTCTGCTACAAAACAGAACTTCAGCAGGGCATATTATTTTGTTCCGAACACAGCACTCGACTGTTAAAAGAATTGAAACGAACGTCTTTCCAGATTCATACACCGGCAGAGACCTCAGTGATCTTCCTAACGTTCTCCATGGCTACTACTACTTACCCCAAAGCATTTTCAGGTATTCGTTGAGGATGGTGGCGCCAATTGAATTATCTTTTACATTATATACATAGTTCTCACATCAAATTATCAAAATGTGCAGAAAGTCACCCTCTAATGAATCTCTTGCCACTTATATTATTGATTTGTTTATTCTTGCTCAAAATTTTGTGCTATTAGGCTGTTTGTCCTATTCAGCTATTCTTCCTCATTGTCTTCCTTGCCGGCCTATGTGGCCGAGCGGTTCTAGGCGCTTCTGTCTGGAACCGCGCCACCGCTACGGTGGCAGGTTCGAATCCTACCTCAGGCATGGGTGTGTGTGATGTCCTTAGGTTAGTTAGGTTTAAGTAGTTCTAAGTTCTAGGGGACTGATGACCTCAGGTGTTAAGTCGCATAGTGCTCAGAGCCATTTGAACCACTGTCTTCCTTTCGACAAAGAGGACCATGTCACTTGTGAGTATTAGCACTTTTATTTCTCTCCTTACATTTCCTTTCACTTTATTCATTGCTTCTTTGTCGCATATTTGAAACAATTTTGACCATAAGCTGTTATTCTTCATTACGACTTTCCTAATTTGTAAGTCTTGATTATTCTCTGTTACTAGATGAGAATAGTTCTGTGTAATGTAAGATGTCCGTCTGCTATCCTACTTCAGCAAGGTGTTACGTCAGAGTTACAGGTGATTAATGCTTAGTTTTCTTGTGCAGGTTGATTCGTGTTTCATGAGATGTCATGCGATCCTTTCTATTATTTTATCTCATGAAGATGACCCAAGTCACAGCTCACAGTCCGCAGGTAAGGATATTTCAACAAAACTGTTGATATTTGCTAACAGCACAGTTGTGAAGTAATTTACTTTTCTCTCAGGCAAGAGAATTGACATTATTGCTTTTCGCTGTTTTAATAGTCACATAATGATTAATCGATGGTTAATGCCATCGTATAGGATAATGCCATCGTATAGGAGTACTCTCTCAGGTCTGAGTTGTTATCGTCAATAATTTACAAATTATCTATGAAACAAGCTTGTATTATAATTTTCAGTACGCCATTTCAAGGCAATGGAGCATTGAAAATTTATCACGAACACGTCGCCATTACATTAAATCTCACTTAATATGGCATCAACGATACAAACCTTCAAAAGAGATAATCATAACCAAATCACGAGAAAATTATACCGTCTTTGCTTCTGGAGTCTTAAAATGTGGATTCGTATCCCGCTATAGGCAAATACGTTTTTCGTGTTAGCGTTCTTAACACGTTCTGGGACTTTCTTATGAATGTAATACTTCTGCAATATTCGATGTTATTTACATTCTTTCTGATACGAGAACGAAGGGTGAAATAACTATGTAGCGATTTCGGAGTGTGTGGTTAGGCAGGAACCTAATACGACAGCCTAAATTGCTGCGAGTGAATCGAGGAGCAATAACACTCATATTCTTCCTTGTCACAAAGTCGATAGCCGATCATGAGGTCGTCAATATTGCGCGTCATGTCAAAACGACGTCACGTTTGCTGGAACGGGGCCAGTGAGGTAGAAGCGTCATGCAACGAACTTGTGACGTCACATTAGTAGGCTTGTCCGCCACCCTTACAGAACGTTCGGTTCCGTGCAGCGTCCACGGAAATCAATATTTAGTTGAAAAAGTACCCCCTAAAGGTCTTAATTCTGTCGCGTACTACCGAGAACTTGCACGGATTTAAACTTGCACTTAAGAATTATTAAACTCATCTGAAATATTTACTCGCTCCCTGTTGGAGACGGCTGCTGGCACTTGTAAGACTTGCAGTGCCACGTGCTGTGACATGTGCACCAGGGTCTGTCTCTCTCGGTTGCCTCGTGCTGGAAGTGTTGTGGAAAGAATGTCACACGGAATGACGATGATTCAGGAATCCAAAGACTACATAGTAATCAGTTACAAAGATCGTCTTATAGGAATTATTCGTATTGCATTGCTAGTTCAGCAATAATTAAAATCTGCCTTACCGATTCAGTTTTATGTTGGTCTTTTAGTAACCTGTTTATTCTTAATTTTTTCTTATGCGCTTGCTAATTGCTGTCAATACACACATGATGTAACGTATGTCCATAGGGAAGGCCGTAGGCAGTTCAGAGAAATTACTCTATGGAAACAAGTATGGTAAAGTTATATACAGTTAACGTTCAAGGAGACTATATATCAGTTGCCACTGTGTATTAGGTGCAGGTAAGGGAACATAAATGAGACTGAATCAACAAATAAGTGATTGCAGAGTAATTATTGACGTCGGTGTGATGATTTCTACAGACTTGAGAATGTTAGTAAAATGTACGTCGAGATCAACTTATAAATAAGGTAATACAGATGATTACAGATACCTATCCTCAGAAGTGTGTCCTAAGTTTGCTGAAAAGGACAGTGTACAGTTTGTAGCCAGAAGCACAGTTTGGCTTCGTGAAAAGAACTCCAGTGAAAAATTAAATTTATTCTTATGTGGGTGAGACATCTGTTCAGACTTGGCTAATTATAGTACTAATGATTTTCTGTATACATCTATGATCTATCACGTAATGTGACAAAGACTGTTTTCTCTATTCAGAAATTACAAGTGTCAGTGTGAAATGTGAGGAAACAAATGTAGTTAAGGTAATGGAGAAATAACAGCACGCAGAAGAAATTCTCGGTTAAATACGACTGCAAAGTTCGCAACCTTTTTCTAAAATGGACATTTATTTACAATAAATTAAGAAGCAGTTAGGAAAATGAATATTGAGAAAGCACATAATATTTTCATAAACGTTTCACATTTAGGATGAAACAGAGAAACTGATAGATATTATCTTCATCATTATAAGTCCCTCCCGTTCCTCCGATGTAGAAGTATAGATTGTTTACTTGTATTACTCCATCATTTTCTGTGGAATCATCTTCTCAGATAACCATGAATATTAAAGCACTATTATAATGATCTCCAGGGTCATTTCGCGAACTAATTAAAGGTCAGTGTTAAACAGCTTAGAAACTGGACTCGTTCAAAAGCAATTACTGCCTCCTGCCAGACCACGACTCATTTCTTGACCCAAACTTCCATATGTCGTCAACCATGTGTCTACAACCAACACTCGTATATTCATAATGTATATTCCCATGCATGGGAGACATTTTAAATGAAAGTTGCTTGCCAGGTGTCTGCGAATAAATACGATATTGCAACCAATTGCCAAGCAATGATGAACTCTAGCACGGTGATGAATCAGTGTGGAATGACGCACCCGTGTCTGTCATCTAAACTCACTTCCGATCGATGCCCAACTGGGTTACAGCTGTCTTTGCTGCCAGAGGAGACCACTCTGTGTTCTAAATGTCCAAACTCGTTCGCCCCCAAATCACCTACAATTTTAATCTGCTTTATTGTATACTAGCAGAGAAACCCGGCGTTGCCCAGGTATTTATTTAAAATAGCTGTGCTGCCTCATCCGTAGCCCCACGGAGTGGCCGCACGGTTTGAGGTGCCATGTCATGGATTGCCTGGCCCCTCCCGCCGGAGGTTCGAGTCCTCCCTCGGGCATGGGTGCGGGTGTGTTGTTCTTAGCATGAGTTAGTTTAAGTAGTGTGTGAGATTAGGGCCGATGGTCTCAGCAGTTTGGTCCCTTAGGAATTCGCACACATTTGAACTTTTTTTTTTCCACATCCATACCACGCAGCGTCTGTCCATCGGCAATGACCGCCGAAACTTACACATGAAGTCATTCTCGTTCTGCCAAGGGCATTGAAAAAGAAGGCGGAAGAGTGGACAGAGGTTCAGGGCATTGTTTTGCCCTTGGAGTGGGAAACTACACCTGAAAGGCGGAAGAATCGACAATGGTCAACGACACGAAGATGCAGATGGCAATAGAAAGGATTAAAGACACGTAACGTGTAATCACAGGACATGTGGCCTGTAATTTAAAAAGTGTCTTGATGATCTCTCCATTGGTAAAAGATTCCTAAATAGTCCCCCATTCGGATCTCCCGGAGGGAGATGCCAATGGAGAGGTGACCGTGAGAAAAAGACTAAATAATCAACGAAAGGATAACGTTTTACGAGTCGAGGCGTGGAATTTCAGAAGTTTGGACGGAGCACGGAAGCTAGAAAACCTGCAAAGAAAATGCTAAGTTTCAGTCCAAATACAGTGGCCATGCGTGAAGAGAATGGAAATTGGTCAGACGACTATAGGTTAATATAATCAGCAGCAGAAAATGGTATAACGTGAGTAAGATTCGTTGTGAATAGGAAAGCGAGTAACCGTCAACAATGTAGTGACTCACTCCAACATTGAAAATACTGCGAGTAAGAAAAAAGTAAATCCATGTGCATTATGTTACAGAAACAACCACAAGCAAAGAGACAGCCGCCACCCGTGTGACCTGGGATTCTCTATCTGACCTGGACATCCACCGGTTCTGCGGAATCTACTGTCTGAGCATGGGACATGAGCAGGTACGTCTCCCAGATTACATTACAACACTCCTCCCTCCCCCCCCCCCCCCCACACACACACATACACACACACGGACGCACGCACACGCACTCAGACATACACACACTCCTTCCATTCCGTTGATGCTTCAGCAGCTGTCCTATCAACCGATCCCTTCTTGCAGTCAAATAGTGTCGTACCTCATCGTTAGTTATCAGATCTACCCATTTAATCTTAAGTACTCTTCCGTAGCACAGCTTTTCAAAAGCTTCTATTCGCTTCTTGTCTGAACTGCTTAGCGTTCACGTTTCACTTCTGTAACCTCTACACTCCACAGAAACCTTTTCAGAATGGAAAACTTATGGTGCTTTGTGTCTACATTCAAAATGACTTTTTTATAGACATGTTCCCACTGTTGACTGTAAAGTTTTGTTTTGCAAAGCGTGATTGTAATTTTGACACTTACGACACTGCTTTAAGCACTTCACAGTGGGCTAAGTGTCGAAACTGCAAAACATTGTGAGAAACAAAATACTGCAGTCAACGCTGGAAAGACTATGTCCTTCAAAGAATTTCACAGAAGAATTGTTGAAATTTAAATTTATATTCGATGTTAACAAATTTCTCTTTTTCATAATTTCTCTTCTGGCTATTGCTAGTCTGGATATTATATCCTCCCTTTTTCTGCCATCGACAGTTATTTTAACACCCAAATATCAAAACTAATTTACTATTTTTACTTTCTCATTTAGTAATCTAATTCTCTATGCATGATTTAATTCGTGTACACCTAACGTGTATCCACAGGACGTGTGGCCTGTAGTTGAAGAAGTGTCATGATGATCTCTCCATTGGCAAAAGATTCCGGGATAGTCCCCCATTCGGATCTCCTGGAGGGGACTGCCAAGGGGGAGGTTACCATGAGAAAAAGATTGAATAATCAACGAAAGGATAATGTTCTACGAGTCGGGGCGTGGAATGTCAGAAGCTTGAACGTGGTAGGGAACCTAGAAAATCTGAAAAGGGAAATGCAAAGGCTCAATCTAGATATAGTAGGGGTCAGTGAAGTGAAGTGGAAGGAAGACAAGGATTTCTGGTCAGATTAGTATCGGGTAATATCAACAGCACCAGAAAATGGTATAACAGGTGTAGGATTCGTTATGAATAGGAAGGTAGGGCAGAGGGTGTGTTACTGTGAACAGTTCAGCGACCGCGTTGTTCTAATCAGAATCGACAGCAGACCAACACCGACAACGATAGTTCAGGTATACATGCCGACGTCGCAAGCTGAAGATGAACAGATAGAGAAAGTGTATGAGGATATTGAAAGGGTAATGCAGTATGTAAAGGGGGACGAAAATCAAACAGTCATGGGCGACTGGAATGCAGTTGTATGGGAAGGAGTAGAAGAAAAGGTTACAGGAGAATATAGGCTTGGGACAAAGAATGAAAGAGGAGAAAGACTAATTGAGTTCAGCTAGTAATAGCGAATATCCTGTTCAAGAATCACAAGAGGAGGAGGTATACTTGGAAAATGCCGGGAGATACGGGAAGATTTCAATTAGATTACTTCATGGTCAGACAGAGATTCCGAAATCAGATGCTAGATTCTAAGGCGTACCCAGAAACAGATATAGACTCAGATCGCAATATAGTAGTGATGAAGAGTAGGCTGAAGTTCAAGACATTAGTCAGGAGGAATCAATACGCTAAGAAGTGGGATACGGAAGTTGTAAGGAATGACGAGATACGTTTGAAGTTCTCTAACGGTATAGATACAGCAATAAGGAATAGCGCAGTAGGCAACACAGTTGAAGAGGAATGGACGTCTCTAAAAAGGGCCATCACAGAAGTTGGGAAGGAAAACATAGGTACAAAGAAGGTAGCTGCGAAGAAATCATGGGTAACAGAAGAAATACTTCAGTTGATTGATGAAAGGAGGAAGTACAAACATGTTCCGGGAAAATCAGGAATACAGAAATACAAGTCGCTGAGGAATGAAATAAATAGGAAGTGCAGGAAAAATGTGAAGACATCGAAAAAGATATGATTGTCGGAAGGACAGACTCAGCATACAGGAAAGTCAAAACAACCTTTGGTGACATTAAAAACAACGGTGGTAACATTAAGAGTGCAACGGGAATTCCACTGTTAAATACCGAGGAGAGAGCAGATACGTGGAAAGAATACATTGAAAGCCTCTATGAGGGTGAAGATTTGTCTGATGTAATAGAAGAAGAAACAAGAGTCGATTTAGGAGAGATAGGGGATCCAGTATTAGAATCGGAATTTAAAAGAGCTTTGGAGGTTTTACGGTCAAATAAGGCAGAAGGGATAGATACCATTCCATCAGAATTTCTAAAATCATTAGGGGAAGTGGCAGCAAAACGACTATTCACGTTGGTGTGTAGAATATATGAGTCTGGCGACATACCATCTGACTTTCGGATAAGCATTATCCACACAATTCCGAAGACGGCAAGAGCTGACAAGTGCGAGAATTATCGCACAATCAGCTTAACAGCTCATGCATCGAAGCTGCTTACAAGAATAATATACAGAAGAATGGAAAAGAAAATTGAGAATGCGCTAGGTGAGGATCAGTTTGGCTTTAGGAAAAGTAAAGGCACGAGAGAGACAATTCTGACGTTACTGCTAATAATGGAAGCAAGGCTAAAGAAGAATCAAGTCACGTTCATAGGATTTGTCGACCTGGAAAAAGCGTTCGACAATATAAAATGATGCAAACTGTTCAAGATTCTGAAAAAAGTAGGGGTAAGCTATAGGGAGAGACGGGTCATATACAATATGTACAAAAACCAAGAGGGAATAATAAGAGTGGACGATCAATTGGTGGTGGTGGTGGTTAGTGTTTAACGTCCCGTTGGCAACGAGGTCATAAGAGACGGGGCGCAAGCTCGGGTTAGGGAAGGATTGGTAAGGAAATCGGCCGTGCCCTTTCAAAGGAACCATCCCGGCATTTGCCTGAAGCGATTTAGGGAAATCACGGAAAACCTAAATCAGGACGGCCGGAGACGGGATTGAACCGTCGTCCTCCCGAATGCGAGTCCAGTGTGCTAACCACTGCGCCACCTCGCTCGGTGGGACGATGATAAACGAAGTGCCCGTATCAATCTGTACATCGAGGAAGCAATGATGGAATTAAAAGAAAGGTTCAGGAGTGGAATTAAAATACAAGGTGAAAGGATATCAATGATACGATTCGCTGATGACATTGCTATCCTGAGTGAAATTGAAGAAGAATTAAATGATCTGCTGAACGGAATGAACAGTCTAATGAGTACACAGTATGGATTGAGAGTAAATCGGAGAAAGACGAAGGTAAAGAGAAGTAGTAGAAATGAGAACAGCGAGAAACTTAACATCAGGAATGATGGTCACGAAGTCAATGAAGTTAAGGAATTCTGCTATCTAGGCAGTAAAATAACCAATGACGGACGGAGCAAGGAGGAGATCAAAAGCAGACTCGCTATGGCAAAAAAGGCATTTCTGGCCAAGAGAAGTCTACTAATATCAAATACCGGCCTTAATTTGAGGAAGAAATTTCTGAGGATGTACGTCTGGAGTACAGCATTGTATGGTAGTGAAACATGGACTGTGGGAAAATCGGAACAGAAGAGAATCGAAGCATTTGAGATGTGGTGCTATAGACGAATGTTGAAAATTAGGTGGACTGATAAGGTAAGGAATGAGGAGGTTCTACGCAGAATCGGAGAGGAAAGGAATATGTGGAAAACACTGATAAGGAGAAGGGACAGGATGATAGGACATCTGCTAAGACATGAGGGAATGACTTCCATGGTACTAGAGGGAGCTGTAGAGGGCAAAAACTGTAGAGGAGGACAGAGATTGGAATACGGCAAGCAAATAATTGAGGACGTAGGTTGCAAGTGCTACTCTGAGATGAAGAGGTTAGCACAGGAAAGGATTTTGTGGCGGGCCGCATCAAACCAGTCAGTAGACTGATGACCATAAAAAAAAATTCATTACACTAGTTTTACATTTGTTGACGTTCATCTTATAACTTCATTTCAAGACACTATCTATTCTATTCATCGAATATTTTATTTCTTCTCTTAGAACTTAAATTCCCTTCTGAAATTTCTCCTTGGTTTCTTCCACAACTTACTCTATGTGCAGACTGAATAACGTCGGGGACAGACGACAACTCTGTCTCACTACCTCCTCAGCTACTGTTTCGTTTTCGTGTCCTTCGGTTCTTGTAACATGTCACGTTTCTGTATAAGTCGTAGGTAGTCTTTGGCTCCCAATATTTTATTCCTTCTACCTTCAGAATTTCGAAGACGGCAATCTAAACTGAAATATTATTGCCAGAACATGGGATGGGAGCCGTATACTTCGAAATGAAGTTCGCTGACTATCTGCTGAGTGGCTGAGTGACCTTACCTGATATGTTTCCTCCCAACAACGTCTAAATCCAAATTCACGTCAGAAAATATGTACATAATGCGCTGAACATGACTATTGACTATGAGTATATCGAAGAAATTCTGTCAACGGTGATCCTATGATCACTAAGGGTAGTAGAAATGACGTTATGTCTGACAATAACATCTCAGAATCTTTCGTCAGATTTTATTTCATCTTCGAAATAAGTAAGCGCTCCTCACATTGCCCTCTTCACGCCTCCTTTTGTTCCGTTCAGCTTTTGTTCGTCGAGATGATTTTGTCTGTGAAGAGTTCGTCATCGCTTTCTTCGGAGTATACAAGCCAAAAACATATTGCAGAATATGCCTAGTCTTGAATGTAATTGAATTATAGATCTCCATTGTCAGAAATAATACATAATGTTCACTTCTTAGATAATCTCCAACATTTTTGTTGCCGCACTTGTTATGCAAAAATATTACATTTTCTTTCAACGCCTTCAGACACTGATGATATAACAGCCTTTTCGGCACTGATTCTCTCCTTTTTACTATCTGAATCGAAAGCAGAAAAGTGAATGGTTCAAGGTATTTATCAGATGCAATGTTTAGGGTACTTGCACTAATACTGTTGTAATCACGCGAGCCTACCTATCGAAAGCTGACAGGTTGAATTCTCCCCTCTTCCTCTCCCCCATTTCATTCCTTCTCTCCTCAATTTTTAGTCATAGCACAATTATAAAATTTACGCGCTATTTTCTGCAAGTTTTCTTTAATGCCTCAGCCTCTAAGGACAAGTGAGTTATAAAATTTTCTGGCATCCACCATGAGAACATGGTCATTAGATACGGAACAGTGGTACGGGTTGATAACGGAAACTATCCGTGTCCTGAAAGTAACCATACGGCCGTTCGCGTTAAGCACGTTTGGAAAATCACGGCAAAGCTAAATCTGGAAGGTCATACCAAGAACTGAACCTTCGTCTTCTCAAATACAAGTATGTTCTCTTACCACAGTGCCGCCTCACTCAGTTCTTAAACTGAGTACTATGAAGTAAGAAACTAATAATTGGAAATTAATATTTAGCTTTTTATTGATATAAAACACTTAAGCCTTGTTTATTGCAACTCTCTACCCTACTCTATACTATGCAAGCCTCATCATCTCTAAATAACTACTCCAACACTTTCTCTCCCTCTACAGTTTTTACCTCCCACACTTCCTTTGCATTACCTCCTTTCAGTCTCCTTTCAGTTGTTTTTCTCCGACTCGACACAATACCTGCTCGTTAGTTACTCGATCTACTCATCCAGTCTTAGGACATTCTTCTGCAGCACCACATGTCGAAAGCTTCTACTCTCTTCTTGTCCATCCTGTTTATTGTCCACGTTTCGCTTCCGTAACGAAGAAGCTCGTGGAATCACTAACATTCCCCATACTGAGATAGCGAGCTTTTTTATGGAAGACAGAGGAGAGGGCACTTGATTCAGCAGAACTTAAACTAAAAGTCTTCTCGCGGTATGTGGATGATACTTTCGTAGTGTGGCCACACAGTAAAGAAAAACTGTCACCGTTTTTGCAGCATCTGTATTCTATCCACGAGTATATCAGATGTACAATGAAAATGGACAATGGCAGCTGTCTGTCATTTCTGGACGTTCTGGTCAGACTGAAAGTGGATGGATCTTTGGGGCATTCCGTCTACCTTAGGCCCACTCATACAGACCTGTATTTGAAAGCGACTAGCTGCCACCACCCATCACAAACTATGGGCGTTCTTCGAACGTTGGTTCATCAGGTACACGTTGCATCTGATGGAGACAGCCTTGCAAAGGAGCTGGAGCACCTACAGTCAATGTTCGAAGCTAATGGATATTCTCTACATCAGAACAGCAAGCCTTAAGAAAAAGAAACGAGACCACTGACAGGAACAAGGGGAGAAGGAGCGGTTTAAGTCCAGTGCGTTCATCCCGTACGCGGCAATATTTAGTCGAAATTACGATCTTTCCCCCCACCTACAAAGATTTGTGCTCTTCTCTGTTAGGCAAATGACGATCTGGGGTTGCGGAAAGGTGGAATCTACAGAATATCTTGGCAGCATGGCAAAGCCTACTTTAGTCAGACGAAGGGCACAGTGTGTGAAAGATGCGTTGAAAATGATCGCTGCACTCGCCTTCTGCAGCCCAGTAGGTCAGCCACAGCAGAGCGCTGTATCTCCACAGGACATTACATGAATTACTCTAGCAAGGAAATCTTCACCTCAGCTTGATCCTTCTGACATTGATTATTAAGGAAGTGGTGGACATAAGTTTAGCGCAAGATCTTAATGGTGATGGTGGTTTTCAACTGGATAAGGCGTGGGATCCTGTGATTTCTATAGTTTCTTCCAAAGGAAAACATTTTATGACCAATGACTCGTCTAGTGACATTTAATTTTAATCATTTTGACATCTGATTTTTAACTCCGCTAGTGCGCATTCCAGCAGAGAGCGCCCACGTAGTATCACAGTACGCATGCACCTGCACACTAAACCTGGATCAGTATTCAAAGAGAGTGCGTTACTCGACAGAGATCGCTCATGTAGCAGCTGCTTTTGCACTTTGTGCGCTGAGAACCCGAGAGCATTTGAAATATGGTGCCACTGAAGGATGTTAAAAATTAAGTCTTGATGGAAAGAATGAAATAAGCAGTACTAACAAACGGGTGAGGGTGGAAGTCTGATGGAGACCCTATCAGGAATGAAGACATATAGTGATGGGAGGATAACTGCTGCGGCACCAGGAATATTTAACTCGGTGCCTGAAGGGGTGGAAGGTAGGAGGGGGGGGGGGGGGGAGAGGACGCCGAATCTAAAATTAGGTAGCGACAAAACATCATCACAAGACAGGCAAAAATGGAGGGAAGCACAAAACCAGTGCAAAGTCTGACGAGTCAGAATCCGTCTGACTGGACTGGCAGTTCTTACCCAATCCTATGCTAAGCTATGAACATTTCTTATGTGTCGAAACCATCAACACAGCCTCGAACAAATCATTTCTGCTTCTGTTTTCCTCTTTCTTTCCTATTGATCGTAATAGTTGGACACCGATGTGCCGGCCGCGGTGGTCTCGCGGTTCTAGGCGCACAGTCCGGAACTGTGCTACTGCTACGGTCGCAGGTTCGAATCCTGCCTCGGGCATGGATGTGTGTGATGTCCTTAGGTTACTTCGGTTTAAGTAGTTCTAAGTTCTAGGGGACTGATGACCACAGCAGTTGAGTCCCATAGTGTTCAGAGGCATTTGAACCATTTGACACTGATGTAAACGGTCACTGTGGACGACATATTACGAGAACTGCAACTTTTTTATTCTTGTTACTCTTTTTTTTTTTTGTACGCTTGATCAATTATTTTCCAGAAAGCGCCGTTAACCCAGACTCAGCAGCAACAACTATCGGGGCCCACGTTGTCGCAGTCCAGTCAGGCACGTGTCGCCAAGAAGCCAACAATAAACGCCGTCAAGAACGCTTCGTATTCGAGTAAGAAGAGCAAGGCCCACCAACACCATATTCACTGAGGAGACGAAGTCTGCTGGCTTCTGTTATATGCCGAAACATTAGTGTGTCCTTCACTGTATAACCAAAATAATTCACAATAATCCAAAAGCAGTAATAAAAGTTGGTTGACGGTATTTACTTGTTATGACGCATTATTATATTTACGAGTAGTTAATTACTGTTCTCCTGTGTGTTTATTTGTCTCTGTGTGATTTCCAAGCAGGGTAACCAAGTTCTATTTCAAGTATAACTCAGAACTTTTCTTTGGTGAGAGGGAGGCAATGGAGGTTATGAGGAGAGTTGGGAGAGTTACTTGAAAGACAAGTAAGGGTTGTTTCTTAAAGGCAACATTATCAGCTGAGCTAGCAGTGTTATCCTCACATTCCCTCCCAATGCTGCCTTACAAGGTGGTTAAACTGACGGAGTGGTTTCATTTAACCAATCCCTTGTACAGTCTGAGATTTTACTCCGATCACCTAAACACCGAACTCAATCTCGAGAAGCCATTTAATTTAGTTTCCTAAATTCACACATAAAATGTTACACAACTGCTTTCAAAGAAATTAACATATTCAGTGTACAGAAGTTGCAGAATGGTTCAAATGCCGCGATGAGTACCCGCGTGGTTAGAAGCTCCATGTCAAGGATTGCGCGGCACCCCCGCCGGAGATTCGAGCCCTCGATCGGTCATGGGTGTGTGTCTTGTTATTAGCATAAGCTAGTTTAAGCAGTGTGTAAGTCTAGTGACCGATGACCTCAGCAGTTTGGTCCCTTAGGAATTCACAAACATTTGAACATTTTGAATGGTTCAAATCATATCTCCCTGCCAGGAAACAGAAGCTTTCAGTAGGAAGGAGTCCTCAATTGAAAAGTCGTCAACCACCTATGAACTAATTACAAATGGTGTCGTACAAGGTTCCATCTTAGGGTATGCTGATGACTTATCATCCGTAACATTGCCCAACATCAAGTTTGTTTTGACTGCAGATGGGCAAATCAAGTATAGTTTTAGAAACATCGGTTAGTGGAATTTTCATGGACGTTAATGAATGGTACTTGGTGATAAACATTAAAGAATACACTATAAGCAGTGTAGAACTTGTAAGAAGTTTCCTACCAACGTATGTCTGAAATATGACAGCGAGTAGGTAAAAGAGGTTGACAGTGCTGAATTCTTGAGATTGTAACTTTGTACTAAAATCATTTGGCAGCAGTATACCACAGAAATGCTGAGGCACCTAAGCAAGTCTTTAACTGAATTGCAGATATTCCGAAATATAGCTAACACGAAAACAAAAAAGCCTGCGGTTCTCAGGGTCACGTGCTGGTTTCCATGCCAGAGACGGAAAGGCAGCGGCGGTTGTAACCGCCGCTGGCAGGAACATACACACGAAAGTTCAGCATACTGTTGCTGGCCCAAAGTGTCGTATATAGTTGATACAAGAAGAAAAAAGCTAGCATACTTCACTTACTTTATTTCCATAATGTCATATGGGATCGTTTTTAGAACAAATCATGGAACCTAGTCCAAAAGTGTCCAACACAAATTATTTGTGATGCGATCTCAAAAACGTTCGGCAGAGGCCTTCTCACGGAACTGAGGATACTCTTTATTGCTTCCCAATACATTTATCCCATAATGAAATTTTCATAAATAATGCATGACCTGTTCAAACCAACAGACTAGTTCATGGAATCAGTGCTAGAAATCAGAATGATCTTCATAAAGATTCTAAGTCGTTTACTTTGATCCAGGAAAGTGTCCATTATTAGGGAACAAACGTTGTTAATCACCTACTATCCACAATAAAAAGTGTAACTAATAAAAAAGTTAAGTTTAAGAGGAGTCTAAAGAACTATTGGTAGCCAGGTTCTTCTGCTCAATTGACAAATTTATCAGTAGAACTAATCAATTAGCATTAATAGTAACATCAAATGACTTTAATGCTATATTAAACCCGACTTCAGCACCTCTTCACTGCAGTAATGTGGTAAACGTAAATGACTGACGTAAACTGATATCACAATTTGACGATGTGTCGTTTCAGTATGGTAAGAATTGCCATATGCACCTCAGAGTGTTGTGCATGTAAATGTTTTGTGACCATTTGTCATTACTTCTTAAATGGAAATATGTTACCGATTGTTTGTTTTATTCCACATTTATGAGGACCATTCCATATAGGATCTGTGGAAATAACGTTAGAAGACTCCCTTTTTTTGTAAATGTGTATTACGTTTTCCTGTTTTATGACTCATTTTACATCCTTGAGGAAATCCTCACTATGAGTCTATGGACAAAAAGTATATCTAATCTCTCTGTTCTAAGGTTGTGAAAACTCATGTTTAATTGTTTTCGGAAAATTTCGTCGCCCTATGTGTAGCATTCGAGAGTCTAGGACCTAGAAACTAATTACAGACGACAATGAAAAAAGGACGAAACTCTAAAAAATATCTGTGTGTTAATCAGAATAAAATGTACAAGGTGACAGTTACTGAACTATATGATAAGAAACGTAAATTAGTTACAAATTACGGCGTGAACAAACTTTATTCAACATAGTGATCAAAATTCTTCTGGGTATTATGCCGCGTCATAGCTAAAAACTAACAACAATAATAAACTAAAACCGATGTTGCGGCCGAATTGCAACAGCTTTCCTCGTGCCCTGAGGAAAGCCGTTGCAATTCGGCCGAAACGTCGGTTTTAGTTTATTATTGTTGTTAGTTTTTAGCTATGACGCGGCATAATACTCAGGAGAATTTTAATCATTATGACACCGCCCGAGGAAGCCTACGTTCTTTATTCAACATCTAAACGCCACTACAGATATTCGGATATCGGTTACGACATGGTCGATATGCCAGGTCGATATACCAGACATCATTGGCGATGGTGTGGCGCAGACCAATAGCAAAATTCTGCATGACGCAGTACAATCGAGAAATGGTCGTACGGGAAAATCCCCACTTCATCGCTACCTCGGAGATGCTATATCCCATCGCTTGTGCGCCGACTATAACACCACGCTCAAACTCCCTAAAATTTTGACAACCTGTCATTGTAGCAGCAGTAACCGATTTAACAATAGCACTTGTTCTCTTATACGATAGGCTTTGCCGACCACAGCGCCGTATTCTGCCTGTTTGCATATATCTGTGTTTGAATACGCATTCCTATACCAGTTTCTTTGGCGTTTCAGTGTAGCAATATTAACAAACGTGAAGGTTCGTTGAATTTAAATCTGACAGTGCTTTCTACACATCTGTACAGACACATGCAAGAAAATGGCGTCTGTTCCGTCACAAATGGATCCGGCGAGATCTCACCTTTAGTCAGACGGTGGAGAAGAGAGCAGCACCACACCGTGCGGCTTACACGTCCGGCACCACGAATCGTTCGGCCAGCAACAGTAGGCTGCATTCTGGTGTAGGTACTCCGGTCAGCGGCGGCTACAAAGCTGCCTGCCCTGCTGCCTGTCCATCTCGGACTGTGAGACCAGCACGTGTCTCTAACAACCTCAGACTTGTATCAGTGACCAGTGTACCCTCCGATCTCTTCTCAAAAATTCTGAAGATGACTCCCTTTCCGCGTTTGCTCGCCGTTTAAAACTGTTCCAGACTGCCAGGTGCTCCCACACGCTGTTAGCAGTAGGTATAACTTCTTGCGACAATGAAATGACTCGGAGGAGAAATCGGTAAGTACATATCAGAACTTAAAGACGCTGTTAGTGTGGGAAAGGGGGAAGGGGGAGTGATGACAGAATGTGTACGCAGGTAAAGAGATAGGAAGTGTAACGACAGCTGATGGTAGCTCCCAGTCCGCACCCACCTTGTTAATGTGCGGGAACATAGATCACAGAACCAGAGTGCACGCCTGTATCCCTGTATCCAGTGTCACAGAACCTTTGGGCGAACAGCAAGGGGATCTTCTGACCATGGGGGGAGGGAGGAGGTGAGTCAACAACATCGGTTCTGGCTGCAGGATGGACGCTGACGCCTGCGACAGTGGTGGTGGATCGCTGACCTTAAGAGGGCAAAACTTTGGACTGGTGGAGAAGCGGAGGCGACTGCTGGTCTGCTGGTCTTGACACCAGTGGCGTGCTGGATCTATGGGAAAACATTACGTGGCAGAATCAATGACATACTCGAAAGCACGCCACAGCTGATTCTCATGACGTCGATGCAACCTAGCTGAACGTTCTACAATGTAAAAAGAACGACCAATGGCTTTTGTAACGACACCAAGCTCCAACGCAGTTTCTTGCCAGACGCTTTAATGAAGACTTCATCCTGTGACTGAAACTTTATCTGACCAGCGGAATGAAACGTACCCTCAGTGGCCACAGATGATTCAGTAGGGTACGATGTCTATGATCGTGTAATAATTCTGCTGCCAACTTCCTGACACATGGCAAGGGCAGAATATCTTTATGGATTCCTCTCATGTGTGGGAGAAATGGAGTTTCGTAATGAGACTTCTGAAAGTTTTAATAAACCGTTCAGCTTCACAATAGACTGAGGGCGAAAAGTTACTGCAGGCACTTGGTGGATGCCACTGGCGGCACAAAACTGTTGTACATCGGCTGACGTGAACTGTGGTCCATTGTCTGAGAGAATGACCTAAGGAAGACCTTCCAGACAAAAAAATAAAAGAGAAAGTTGAAACCGTACTTGCAGAAATGGTGGATAACATGGAAACAACAAAAGAAAATTTACCGTGTCCGTCTATCACCAACAACCATTGTGTGTTCCAGAATCTACCTGCGAAATCAATATAGACGTGTTGCCATGATCCGGACAGATGTGGCCACTTAAAAACCCGTTGCGGCGGAGCTGATTGATTTTTCGCACTTATTTGTGCACTGCGGATGCCCATGCTCTGACAAGTATAATGTCATGGGGACAGTTTCTTCCTGCGACCTACACCACAATGACCTTGATGAAATAAAGATAAAACTTTCCGCTGCAGGGTGTGAGGAATGACAACAGGCGTAATGTCATTCTCCTTATGCTGCAGCAGAACACATGACTACGTTGGTAGCGCGTGACTGCGCGAGAAAAAGAGACACTCCACTGATTGGGGAATTTCTTTCAAACTACAAGGCCAATATTCCAAAACAACCTGAAGAGCTGGGAAACAAGCAGCTGCTGCATCAATACACCGAAAATCGATAGTAAAATTTTGAACAAAATCCAGGGTATCAATATGAAAGCTTGATTCCTTAGATAAGTCAAACGCTGTGTTGATACTGACTGATAACCGAGACAACAAGTCAGTGATTGAATTTTGGGCAGTGAGGCTGTACAGCGACAAATATTTATAATTAGACAATATCAGAGCCCACCTTGCAATTTACTGAGCTCCTTGGAGCGACAGGATTGGAAGGATTGAACATGGCTGGTAAAGGCTGATGATTGTACAAATATAGGTAGAACTTGCCTCTCTCTCAAGCTGTCTTTAATTACACCGCCCTTTGTTAAGAGTTTTTGAGGAGAAATCAGTAGGTTCGTCAGACGAACTAATTGTATGGGAGAGCACAGATCCGATCCCTTAAGAAGGTTCATCGACAGCTAACACAACGCATCAACAGCTAACACAACAGGCTTAGCTGGATCAAGATAAATTAAACAATGGCCATTTAATATCGTGACTTTTAATTTCTAAGATGCGTCCTGACATTCTTTGGACCACACAAAAGGAACATTTTTCCGGCGCAACCACAACAGAGCGGCGGCTCACCTTTCATCGCACTGGGCGGTTTTTTAGGTTAGGTGGCCTCGGGCAAGTACAGAAAGGCCAACAGCCTCAAAGAGTGCGGGCCCAAGTCAGGACCTGCGGGGACTAAGCAGCAATCGGTATTGCAACTATAAACTGTCGAAGTTGCGTTGGTAAAGTACCGGAACTTCAAGCGCTGATAGAAAACACCAAAGCTAAAATCGTTATAGATACGGAAAGATGGCTGAAGCCAGAGATAAATACTGCTGAAATTTTTACAAAGGCACAGACGGTGTTTAGAAAGGATACATTACATGCAACCGGTGGTGGCGTGTTTGTCGCTGTTAGTAGGAGTTTATCCTGTAGTAAAATAGAAGTGGATAGTTCCTGTGAATTATTATGGGTGGAGGTTATACTCAACAACCAAGCTAGGTTAATAATTGGCTGATTTTACCGACAGGGACAGAGCATCGAGTGACATTATACTGAGTGCACTATCCGAAAGTAACCTCGAGCAATTAAAGAACCGACTCGTGGAGATAACATCTTGGACCTACTGATAACAAACAGACCCGAACTTTTCGACTCTGTAAGCGCAGAACAGGGAATCAGTGATCATAAGGCCGGTGCAGCATCCCTGAATATGGAAGTAAATAGGAATGTAAAAAAAGGGAGGAAGGTTTATCTGTTTAGTAACAGCAATAGGAGACAGATCTCAGACTACCTAACAGATCATAACGAAAATTTCTGTTCCGACACTGACAATGTTTATGGAAAAAGTTCAAGGCAAACGTAAAATGCGTTTTAGACAGGTACGTGCCGAGTAAAACTGTGAGGGACGGTAAAAACCCACCGCGGTTCAAAAACAAAGTTAGGAAACTACTGCGAAAGCAAAGAGAGCTTCACTGCAAATTTAAACGCAGCCAAAACCTCTCAGACAAACAGAAGATAAACGATGTCAAAGTTAGCGTAAGGTGGGTTATGCGTGAAGCGTTCAGTGAATTCGAAAGTAAAATTCGATGTACCGACTTGACAGAAAACGCTAGGAAGTTCTGGTCTTACGTGACATTACTAAGTGGATCGAAACAGCATACCCATACACTCTGGGATGATAATGGCATTGAAACATAGGATGACACCCGTAAAGATGAAATACTAAACACCTTTTTCCAAAGCTGTTTCACAGAGGAAGACCGCACTGCAGTTCCTTCTCTAAATCCTCACACAAACGAAAAATGGCTGAGATCGAAATAAGTGTCCAAGGAATAGAAAAGCAACTGGAATCACTCAACAGAGGAAAGTCCACTGGACCTGATGGGATACCAATTCCATTCTACACAGAGTACGCGAAAAAACTTGCCCCCCTTCTAACAGCCGTGTACCGCAAGTCTCTAGAGGAACGGAAGGTTCCAAATGATTGGAAAAGAGCACAGGTAGTCCCAGTTTTCAAGAAGGGTCGTCGAGCAGATGCTCAAAACTGTAGGCCTATATCTCTGACATCGATCTGTTGTAGAATTTTAGAACATGTGTTTTGCTCGCGTATTGTGTCATTTCTGGGAACGCAGAATCTATTCTATAGGAATCAACATAGATTCCCGAAACAGCGATCGTGTGAGACCCAACTCGCTATATTTGTTCATGGAACTTCCGACTCTATCTACAAGGTAATATATATATATTACCTAGTAGATAGTGTCGGAAGTTCCATGCGGCTTTTCGCGGATTATGCTGTAGTATACAGAGAAGTTGCAGCATTAGAAAATTGCAGCGAAATGCAAATGCAGGAAGATCTGCAGCGGATAGGCCCTTGGTGCAGGGAGTGACAATTGACCCTTAACATAGACAAATGAAATGTATTGCGAATACATAGAAAGAAGGATCCTTTATTGTATGATTATATGATAGCGGAACAAACACTGGTAGCAGTTACTTCTGTAAAATATCTGGGAGTAAGCGTACGGAACGATTTGGAGTGGAATGATGAGATAAAATTAATTGTTGGTACGGCGGGTGCCAGGTTGAGATTCATTGGGAGACTCCTTAGAAAATGTAGTCCATCAACAAAGGAGGTGGTTTACAAAGCACTCGTTCAACCTATACTTGAGTATTGCCCATCAGTGTGGGATCCGTACCAGGTCGGGTTGACACAGGAGATACAGAAGATCCAAAGAAGAGCGATGCGTTTCGAAACAGGGTTATTTGGTAAGCGTGATAGCTTTACGGAGATGTTCAGCAAACTCAAGTGGCAGACTCTGCAAGAGAGGCGCTCTGCATCGCGGTGTAGCTTGCTGTCCAGGTTACGAGAGGGTGCGTTTCTGGATGAGGTATCAAATATATTGCTTCCCTCTACTTATACCTCCCGAGGAGATCACGAGTGCAAATTCAGAGAGATTCGAGCGCGCACGGAGGTTTTCCGGCAGTCGTTCTTCCCACGAACGATACGCAACTGGAACAGGAAAGGGAGGTAATGACAGTGGCACGTAAAGTGCCCTCTGCCACACACCGTTGGGTGGCTTGCGGAGTATAAATGCAGATGTAGATGTAGAAAGGCAAAGTATCAGGATAAATTTCCTGTGAATTTATTACGTATCCTAAATAAAGTAGTCGAATTCTTCCTGAAAGGAACACATTTTCTTGTTACACTTTAAGCAAGTTGTGGAAAGACCTTGAAACAAGCAATATAACTTTTAGCAAATGTTCAGCAACCATATGACCCGTGACGGCAATACGGTCGAAGTAGTTTGTACAAGAAGGGACGTTTTCTCTTAATTGTTTCAGAAAACACTGGAAAAATAGCGACCTCTGAAGCTCCTCCAAATGGTAGTCTTTGCAACTGGAATAAACCTAGATGAGTGTTAATCACAAAATATTGCTTGGACTGCCCATCGAGCGATAGTTGTAAGTATGCCTCACATAAATCAATCTTGGGAAAGAATATTCCCTGTCCCATTCGATCCATTAATTCCTCTGGTTGTGGGAGAGGAAACGAATCCACGTCAGTGTCTGGGTTTACTGTTGCTTTAAAATAAGCACACAGACTTAAACCCTCCTCATGGATTTTTGGGAATTACCAAGGCTGATGACCACTGACTCGAAGAAATGGGTTGGATAACTCCATTGTCTTTTCATCCTTTGCAGTTCCTGAGCAACGTGATCACGTATTGGATAGGGGACAGGCCATGGAAGAAAAAATCGCGGTTGCAAATTGTGTAAGAGTAATGTACGCTCCAAAAATTTAGCCCTTCCTAAACCAAGTTCAAACAGTTCCTTGTACTTGCTACACAAGTCAGAAACATTAGTGTGAGGCACTGAAACACTAATTTGTAATATATTGTCTTGCATGTACAGGCTGAACAAATCAAACAAGCCTAAATCCAAAAGTTTTGCACTGCTTCTAGAAGGGTTTACGTGCAACAGTACACATGTGGTCTAGCCGTAACGTCTTTGACTAGGAATCTTTTCCTTCTACTATAGCGCTGCATCATTCATGATTATTAGGTTATGATCTCCCTTTAGATATCGAATTACTCATAGATCAGACAGCACCTGAAGAAGACTGCGTGTCACGCAGTTGAAATATCGTGCAGGAAAGCCGCGAATAACGGGTAGAAACCCGATTTATCAATATGACAACGCCTCGCCGGGAAAGCTTTAAGAATTATAATATTTCAGCTTATCGATGAAAGTCGGGAGTATTAAAATGTTCAGGGAATGATAGGAATATTCCAGTGTAAGTATCTTAGGAAGAAAGTAATTAGGAAATGCAAAAAAACTTGAAGAAATCGAAAAAGAAATGATCATCGACAGGGCTAAATGAGAATACAGAAAAGTCGAAACAACCTTCCGTGATATTACAACTAAGGACGTCAACAGTTGAGTGCAGTGGAAGTCCCATTGTTAACTACAGAAGAGAGAGTGTACGGAAGGAAATGTGCAAGTACTACTGTGTGTTGAAGAGTTTGGCGCAAGATAGTATTTCGTGGCGGACTGCGTCAAACAAGTGACAAGATTTACAAATGCTTCTCAGGCTCCACATTCTTACAGTCGTGTGCCCCTTGTGTTCCCTGAAGTTATGCAACATAGCTTTCTCTTCTAGGTTATATACGTTTAACCCCCAAACCACGAGATGTGAAAGAATTTAACTGAACACATCAAAATCAAACAGGAGGAGAAGGATCAGTTCACTATTATATTCTAGAGCGATGGCGTTCGACGTGTAGACAGATAAGTACTTCATAGCGAGGTTGCAGAACAAGTTTTCATAACCAGTATTTGACCAGCAAACGTAACGTACAGAGTAGAACCCTACCCTAAAGAAATATTCTGTGTTAAATTTAATGTCTCTTTGCAGCGTCTCGTACAGTGAATCAGTTTACAAAGGTAATGCTGATCCGTCCTTCCATTACTGACGCCGGTCTCCAAACAGCTCGAGACGCATATTACACTATTTACTGCAATTAGGTTTCATGCTTTTCCTTCCTTTCACAGCTGTAACAGAGAAAATGGGCTTCATCGTCTGAGAAATAAACTAGAATATTCCCAACCCCGTTTCCGATCAAGGCTTTTGGGTGGTTTCCACCACGTGAATCCCAGAACGGGAAGACCCTTTCCAACTATTCGCAATTTTGAACTCTTCTGCCCAATTCCTAGCCTTCTGGAAAGTTTGGCAGTAAAGAACGAAGTTCTTCAACAGTCTTCTCAGCTCTCGTGGCTGAAAAAGCCATAAGTATTTCAGTTTGTCCAATGGAAGCTCATCAATAGAGGCCACAAAGTCGAGTAATAAACCTAGCAAGGTGATGCAGAGAATAACTCATGAGACTCAGAGACTCGCATTCGAGAAGCGCGAAATTCAAGGAGCCAACAATCCATCCATATTTTTGTTTTCTATTGTTCCCTAATTCACTAAAGACGAATGTCTCTGTGGTTCCTTTGGAAGGAATATAGCTTTCTTCCCCATTCTTGTTCAATCAAAAAAATCCTAGTCTTCGTTCGAAAGTAAAGAATCCAGACAGATTGTAGGTGCGAAACTTGTAGATAGATTACGAAATTCTATCATAACTGTTTATCAAAACTAATATTTGTGCATGTGATTAATGTTTTTTTACATGGGTTTTGATGAAAATGAAATATTAAAAATGAGAACAACGCACTTTCATTAGCAAACTGTTCCTTCAGGAGACTTGATACAGAAACACTTCCCAAACAGTTCATCAGACTATGATGACATATAGAATAGCAGGGTAAAAATATTACCACCGACAGACAGATGCTTACTAAAGCGAATATTACTCCAGTCATTACATGCCATAACCCTAGGAAAAAGCATCATTGTTAAGAACAAAGGCAGCATGTAAAGAATGCGGAAATATAAAAACTTGTGCAGGGACTCGAATCCGGACGTTTGCCAATCATACACACTGAACTGTAGAAATAAACTAATCAGTTAAAATATCGGGCAGCTCATTTGAATCTATGTTAGGTCAGATGCATGAATTTAACAGTGTTGTATTCTTGTAATTTACTTGTCCTACATCGGAGCTAGCTGCGACGTCTACTAACATCACTGTGTCCTCTCATTTGTGTCGTCATTTTCATTGACACCTTGCATTTTTTCCACCGCTTCAGCGAAAGTCTCCTTCATGTTCCGTTACGTCTGTCACAGATCTTAACAACAAATTTACAAATGCAAAGTTAAAACATGAATGAAACTTACTTCCCACAACGATGCACATCCACAGATGAATCGTTCTGACACTTCAAAACTGTGGTGTTGATTTGCCTTGGAGATGCGATATAATGCTTCCACTCTACCAATGTTACCTTCAAATACTTTGAATCACTTTATATTTTATTATACGTAGGCAGCAGAACAGTTCTACTGCAAAAGTAGTACCGTCGATATCAGTAGTACCCTTACTCAGATATATTGGGAGAAACGTCGTTAAAATGTTCAAAAAGGTCTTGCTGAAATTCCCTTCTTGGTTGATGGGTCATAAATGTCCCACTAACTTTGACTGCCAATTCGGGTGTTAGGCTATACGAATGTCACCCAGCTCTGCACGGTGCTGCCATCTACGGACGACTCTACCGTACCTGAGAAAAAATCGGGACTGCACAGCTTAGGCAATAGAGAAGGCTGTGACTACTTTTGTTGATTGACACGTACCTAAGGCTGCTGCAACGCCACTGATATATGTCATACGTCAGTTTCCAACATTTCTCACTTTCTAGATATGTCTGAAGTAAGTAATTCGTCTTATTATTATTGTAATAATAATTTTTAGCAGAAATGCACGGTCGAATGTACTCAGTGACTGTATTATTTTACACTCGAAACAAAATTAGTGGGACTCAGCAGACCTTATTTGTAAAATTATTTATCGGTTTGAAATATAATGTGATGCTATTTTATTCCTTCTCATTAATTGGCACTGAAAGTAATACAGTAAAAGCTTGCTATTAATCAATTATCATTACCATTTTACAGATACTACAAGACAACGAGATCTACGATTATCTTTTCTCGCTGCCAGATGATCTTGATAATAATAAAATTAAAAAATCACTCAGTCAGCAGAAAAGGTTTCCCGCATTCGTTCGTGGGACATATGTGTCCTGGTCCCTATTGTGAAAAAAAATTGGTATCTAAAGAATATTTTGGCGGTGAAAGTACAACAATGGGTTTGAAAAGAAACCATTGCCACCTTAATAATTTAAAAAGCTGTAAGAAACGAATTTTATCTATGAAAGGGCTAAGAGTACATATATTTTTCACTGTGGTGTGTCTACAATGTTTACTAATCCTTGGACGATGCTCGAAACATCCGAAGACTCTTTCAGCAAGTCGAACATCACATTCTTATGCTATGTACGTGTTACTAATCCATCCACGGTATGACAGTTCTTTGCCTTTAGGGCCCCTTGTCAGAACCCAATGGAAATATTGAGCCTTCACCTCAGATCTTCAGAAATTTTCTTTTTTACTAACTTACACTACTGGCCATTAAAATTGCTACACCAAGAAGAAATGCAGAAGATAAACGGGTATTCATTGGACAAATATATTATACTAGAACTGACATGTGATTACATTTTCACACCGTTTGGGTGCATAGATCCCGAGAAATCAGTGCCCAGAACAACCACCTCCGGCCGTAATAAAGGCCTTGATACGCCTGGGCAATGAGTCAAAGAGAGCTTGGATGGCGTGTAAAGATACAGCTGCTCATGCAGCTTCAACACGATACTACAGTTCATCAAGAGTAGTCACTGGCGTATTGTGACAAGCCAGTTGCTCGGCCACCATTGACCAGACGTTTTCAATTGGTGAGAGATCTGGAGAATGTGCTGGGCAGGGCAGCACTTGAACATTTTCTGTATCCAGAAAGACCCCCACAGGATCCGCAACATGTTGTCGTGCATTACCCTGCTGAAATGTAGGGTTTCGCAGGGATCGAATGAAGGGTAGAGCCACGGGTCGTAACACATCTGAAATGTAACGTCCACTATTCAAAGTGAAATCAATGCGAACTAGAGGTGACCGAGGCGTGTAACCAATGGCGCCCCATACAGTCACGTCGGGTGATACGCCGGTATGGCGATGACGAATACACGCTTCCAATGTGCGTTAACCGCGATGTGGCCAAACACGGATGCAACCATCGTGATGCTGTAAACAGAACCTGAATTCATCCGAAAAAATGACGTTTTACCATTCGTGCACAGAGGTTCGTCGTTGAGTACACCATCGCAGGCGCTCCTGTCTGTGATGTAGCGTCAAGGAAACCGCAGCCATGGTCTCTGAGCTGATAGTCCATGCTGCTGCAAACGTCGTCGAACTGTTCGTGCGAGTGGTTGTTGTCTTGCATAGTCCCCATCTGTTGACTCAGGGATCGAGGCATGGCTGCACGATCCGTTACAGCCATGCGGGTAAGATGCCTGTCATCTCGACTGCTAGTGACACGAGGCCGTTGGAATCCAGCACAGCGTTCCGTATTACCCTCCTGAACCCACCGATTCCATATTCTGTTAACAGTCATTGGATCTTGACCAACGCAAGGAGCAGTGACGCAATACGATAAACCTCAATCGCGACAGGCTACAATCCGAACTTTATCAAAGTCGGAATCGTGATGGTACGCATTTCTCCTCCTTACACGAGGCATCACAACAACGTCTCACTAGGCAACGCCGGTCAGTTGTGTTTGTGTATGAGAAATCGAATGGAAACTTTCCTCATGTCAGCACGTTGTAGATGTCGCCACCGGCGCCAACCATGAGTGAATGCTCTGAAAAGCTAATCATTTGCATGTCACAGCATCTTCTTCCTGTCGGTTAAATTTTTCGTCTGCAGCCCGTCACCTTCAAGGTGTAGCAATTTTAATGGCCAGTAGTGTAATTGCACACTAATTTACGAAACTGGGAAGGTAAAAATACTCTTTATTCTGCAAGACTGAGCAATTAAGTCATTTGCCTTCAATGAAATAATTGTTTCTGGCATATCTGTTTAGGGCTATAGATTTTCTGTTAAAAATAGACTTCAGTTGCTAAAAATGTGGATGTCAATACGGCAATGTAAGTGGAAAAATGTTCTCAGTTTTCTGCGTCTGGAAGCAGCTGAAGGTGAAAACTTTCCGTCGAAGTCGTTATCGTCGCCAGCGTTCTATGGCAACGTGAGCTCATTTTCACAGATAAATAAAAACGACGAGAGGGCATAAACACGGCAGTTGGTGATAATGACACATAGAAAGAACTGTTTAAGTACACAACGTGCAAGTTACAGGTTTTGCGGTAATCTATTTTTCAGAATTGCAGCTCGAGTGATAACTTTTCAAGGTGAAAGACATTTGTTCCTAAAGCGACAGAGGTCTTCAGCTTTGTAACCTTTGTTATGGTTGGTTTTCTTTGACTCCTTGTTAATCAGTGTTGTATAGTATGCACATGTAAAATTTATATTGCTTACAATTTTCCCTATTTTCAATTTGTGATAGGAATCAGAGCAATTGGCCTCAACTGCCCAACAGAACTTCCAGAGACCCAGGATTGTTGGACGGGAATTTTAAGCACTGCGTATTAACTTAACAAACAGAAAATAATTATTGGCCCTAACAAATGGTATCTGAAGCAAAAGCTAGTGTAAGTCATCGACTTAACGGAACGTTGTCTGTATGGCGTTCTGTTGTCGTGGCGAAGACAGTCTATCCAGTGAGTATGGCCTTGAAATAAAAATCATGGACTGTGCGACTGATCACGGCGGAGGTTCGAGTCCTCCCTCGGGCATGGGTGTGTGTGTGTTTATCCTTAGGATAATTTAGGGTAAGTAGTGTGTAAGCTTATGGACTGATGACCTTAGCAGTTAAGTCCCGTAAGATTTCATACACATTTGAACATTTGAAAAATTGAGAATATTAAAAAATATGAAAACCTTGGCAGGTGTTCGGACTACGAGATTTCAGCTCCATCAGGACACTCCAGGGTTGTGGACTGACAAAATCCTCCACCAGGTAAATTAAAATCACAGGACCTAAAAGGAGGTAACAGCCATATGTATCTTAAGGATGTGACCTTCGGCGTGAAAAGGAAGACTTGGATTTTGGAATATAAGAATATTCAGAGAGGCGGGAAGGTTAAGACAGGTCACAAAGAAATGGAAAGCTACCGATTGGGTCCACTACGACTGAGTGAAACAAGGTCTCCAAGGTCTGGGAAAGTTCAAACACCAAATGATGGAGTGATGCTATATGTACGGCAGACAGGTAAACATGCAATGCACAGGAATGATGTAGGGCTCTTACTATCTAAAAACTGCAAAAGGAGCTTACTGGAGTGGTAACCAGTCTCAGAGAGAAACTTCCTGGCAGATGAAAACTCTGTGCTGAACCGAGACTCGAAATCGGGGCCCTTGCCTTCCGCTGGCAAGCGCTCTACGAAATGAGCTCTCCAAACACGACTCACTACCTCGCCTCACAGCTTCATTTCTGCCAGTACCACGTCTACTACCTTCCAAACTTCATAAACACATAAACCATGTGTCACTCAGTCCTAGTACACCCAGTCGATAACTTTCCAATGCTGCGTTTTAATCTGCCTGGAACTTTCATATCCGCGCACACTCCGCTGCTGAGTGAAAATCTCATTCCAGTATCAGAAAGGATAACGGTATGCTTTAAAATGAATGTGCGAAATATCGCCGTAATTCAATGCTACACACTGACTGAAGTGACTGAGGATGAATGCGTTTTATTGCAAGACTTGAACGCCAAAGTTGGTTCAGAAAATGAAGAGCCTGGACACATCATGTGTGCACATGGCATTGTAAGCGAAATGTAAACGGTGAATTGCAGATAGATATGTTCCTGACCATGAACTAGTCATTGGAGACACACTTTTTCCACATCGCACTGCCATAAGACAACATGGGTCTCGTCAGATCATGTTATTGTAAACAAATAGATTAAACAGCTGTAAGCCGTAAGTTCCGCCACTCTCTGCAAAATTTCCGCAATAAGGGAGGAGCGGACATTGGAAATGACCACCATCTAAGTTAAACTCATTGAAACGAGAAGCACAGACTGCAGGCCTCAAGATAAGTATAACTAAAACTAAGGAAATGCGAGTCAATTCTGGAATGTGGAAGTGCCTCTGTTTATGGGGAGCAGACGTGGAGACTTTCACTTCATTACTGTGACGAATAACTTCTGACCAGTATAAAACAAGTAGGCAGGAGCTCTGGAGAAAAACAACCAGATACCTACACGATAACAGACACATGAGAGAAACCGGAGGTTGTTGGGGCACTCATTAAGAAAGCTAGCTGGAGCAATCGGGAACGAGGCACCAGAATCGAATCCCCAGAGGTCAAAGAAGAGGTACATGGAAGAAGGTTGTGGAAGGGAAAGGAAAGAGAGTCGTCAAGACCTTAGTGGATTTGAGAGAAATAGCCAAAGACAAAGATGGATGACGGGTTTTCATGGGTGCTCTAAGTCCTTATCCTCATAGGAGCCAACGGAAATGAGTTAAGTAACTCATCCACCAGGACAAAGTTTACCTTAAAAAGATAGGTTGGCAAATAAATTCGCGGAGATTTTGTTTGGCGTGTTGTTACACAGCTTCATATAAGTACATTTATCAATCGTCAATCATCAAAGTATGTCTCCAATGTCATTTTTCGCGCCTTTACGTCAAGAAAATTTGTTTGTTGATGAATCTGCACTTTAAACTTGCTTTGACTCCATATTTATCTCTGAAGTAGTAGCTTTCTATGGGCGTGGAATTCAGAAACTACCTAAGCATCATCAGGCTGTTTTAGTTAATGTGGTGGAATATATTATTGATAATTAATTTCTTCCTTAAATTTTTCTGTTATATTTTATAAACCAACGAGAAACGCTATGCCGGCCGGGGTAGCCGAGCGGTTCTAGGCGCTACAGTCTGGCACCGCGCTACCGCTACAGTCGCAGGTTCGAATCCTGCCTCGGGCATGGATGTGTGTGATGTCCTTAGGTTAGTTAGGTTTAAGTAGTTCTAAGCTCTAGGGGACCGAGCCATTTGAACCACTTGAGAAACTCTATAAGAATTTTACAGTTCTAATACAAATGAATTACTACTTGCTAGGGTACCCTTACAACAAAAGTATACTTTAACCTTTACAAGCAGGATCTGGAACACAAGCCTCTACAAAACATCATGCATTAACAAGAGTTATCCACTTTTGACCCAATTATGGTGCCTACTGCAGGTCCCATGTCCTACTCAAGAACCATTCCTGAATTATACTCCCCTGATAATGAAAGTAGAATTAAGTTAGGGACTCAGTTAATAAATTATTCAACGCCCCTCATAATCAGTAGAATTGTTTTCACAAAAAAATAAGGAATTACATTTCTCGCGTTTAAGTCTGTGGTGGTGGTGAGAGGGGGGGGGGGTGCACTAAATCAAAATTGTGGAATGGTGTACGATGGTGAAGTTAAGCATTCCTTAATGTTTTTCAAACTGAAAGGTTATAGCTAGGTAACAAAGAAAGTTAAAAGCAGACAACTTACCTAGGCCTCCAAAACCTAGCAGTAGTACATCTTCCACCTTACGAAGCAGTCACGTTAACATTTAGCTAGCAAGCCTTTAGTGCCAGCAGTGTGCTCTCATTGACATGCTATTCGAGAACACAGTTAATTCGCATTATTAAAAACAGATTATTTATAGATTCAGTGCGGAACGACCTATCTGGAATCAGATAATAAATTGAACAACCCTATAATGATTCACATCATTTATCAGAAATGACAACGAAATATGAATTGAATTTAGGAGGACGATTCTGAACCATTCCAGAAAGTAAATCGATAGTCGCATAGTTGCCAAACGTTTTCCACAATGTCGTCATTTCTCCATTGACTAGCGACAGGAAGAATACATTCGCTAAGCCGTCGTGCTGAACAGGCATGCACTTGGGAAGCTTGCGCTTTGTAGGCGCGATGACTTCGGCTGCTGACACGTTAACTAGTGGCACAAATTCCTTAAGTATAGCCCAATGAGCTTCAATCACATTTATATGACTACAGTTTGGGTGTGAAGCGCAGTTATGAATAACATCCAGTTGCGTTGGCTGCAACTCCAACATCATAAATAAAGAGCTGAGGGAAGTATTTGCATGACCATCCTCTTCTGTAACTGCAACTTCTTTTTGTGTCTTACATGTGCCGTTAGTGATCCATATTTTCAGAATCACCTGATGGTATTAATGTCCAGAGCAAACCACATTTTTTAAAATATTTTTCAGTTAAACAATTTTCCTTAAGAATGCTTTCAATGGTCCAACCTCTACTGCTTAACAGATTCAGTAAGTAAACATTCACAAAGAAATTTCGTGGGTTGCAAATAACATATCATTTCAGATAAGATTACTAAACTGTGGAAGGAAACCTCTCGCAATATAACTCATAAAGCCTGTGAAGAAAATGGAACAGGCCAATGAGTACAGAGCAAGTACTATAATGTTAGATAATACGGGAGACTAAACTGCAGATGGTTAACCTATTTATTATGTTTATCAGCTGTATTCATTACACTAACAAACAAATGACCTTAAGTATGCACTGTACCAACACAAATTAATTCCAACTTATCATTGTAACATTACAACAAATGTTTATCATTTCAAAATGAGATAATACGTAACATGAAAGTTTCCAAGTCGTCACGAATTAGCAAGATATTACGCACTTTTGGCTTAAAATCCGTCCGTGTCTATGTGCAGTCCACAGTAATACTGAAATAGTGTTATAGAGCTACCACAGAAGTATAGAGATGTAGAGTGGACAGGTACATACCAAAATACCATTAACAAATTATTAAGTGTAACAATTATGTCGCTACAATTATTTCTTCATAAAAGATTAAAAATTATCGCTGCAGAAGCAGAAAGAGTAAGCATTAACTAATGAGCAAATCCACACCTTAAGGTCTACAGTGTACTGAATCAAGGTGCCAAGAAAAATTACAATTTTTGAAAGATTTCTTTGCCAATTGTCGATCTACCTGAGTGTACACACGGAAGAAAAAAATCTTGTCTGTAGCAAGATTTAAACCATAGCTACCACTTTCTTCGCTTTCAAGACTGAACCCTTTGCTCCTGAGCAACAAGACAACTGTCGCAAACAGTACCCTCCTTGCTCTAGTAATGACCATGACGGATAGTTTGCAATGTAAAAAAGATAGCGATTGTAATTTCAGCTTGGAGCGAGATTCCTGGGCTCAAAAACATAAATTTTCTAACTCTAAATGAGAAACATTCAGAATATGTATTAGAAATTCCACTCCAGCAAGTAAGTTGAAGGTCACAGTGTTGCCAAATATATTCTAAGATGTGACGTCTCTAGCTAGCAAGAGGATGAATATGCTCCCACAGCCGAACTGTATCTTGAGAATCTCCTCCTTACTTTTGAAAGACATCAAGCACACAACCGCTAAATTGACCAAATTGACAGGAAAATGAATTTTATTTACATTTTTGTGACTAGGGTGGTGGTATCTTCCTATAGGGCCAAACTGCTGAGGTTATCGGTCTCTAGGCCTGCACGCTATATAATCTAACTTGAAGTAACTCACGCTAAGGACAACACACACGCCCGTGCCTGAGGGTGGACGCGAACCTTAGACGGAAGCGTGGTAAGGCGCCTCAGAGGGCAAGGTTATGTGACTAGAGGTTGGAGTTAAAGTACAGTTACGATTAATTTCCAGATTCACCGTCTGCACCGTGAATACCTATAATCAAGATCTAGTGGATTTATCGGTGTTGTAATTTTTTTCTGTCTTTATGTGCACTGCAAACTGAAAAGCCCATTTCTGGACACAGTTCATCACCAGCTGTTCGTTGGATCATTATAACCCATACTAAAATATATGTTAATTGCATTAACACCTCATCGCCCCACATACTATACGGATGCTTCATCTTATTTGATAAATAAATTATTTCGCTATCTATTATCTGTTTATCTGGATGAAAATTCTTGTTGGAACTAAAGCCCTTTGCGTTGATTGACTGTTTTGTCGGTTCTTGGTAGAATATGTTACACATTATAAATAAAAACACACACAATACTTGTGCAATATTTATTAATTACATCACAAACCAGTTTTCACTGTTACACCACCGTGAGGTACAAAGATAAATACATCGTGCAGTGAAATTTTGTTGGATCAAATATTTTAAACCGGTGTACCTAAGGAATATCTCCATTTCCATAGACGAAAAATGTTGATTTTGGATTTAGGAATAAAGCAAGATGGATTATTTCGGTGTTAATGTAATGTGAGAGTACTTGACTAGGATACAATAGGTGACAATTAACCAATAAACTATCTACAAATTACAACACTTTTCCATAGAAGAAAATATATTGAACTGTAAACTTTGGTTCCAAATGTGTGGCTGAACAAAGTAAGCGTGTCAGCAATATGTCCTAAATTACACAGAAATACTAGTGAGGTAAGCAGGTAAGTGAAGCAGCTTCGATATACGAAGTATTTTTTTTATTTGGTGCATATCGTTAAGAGGGGTGATCAACAACATGACCTGGATGAGATTATGAGCCATATCTGCAATTAGAAGCGGAGGATAAGGGAACTGCGTCTGGTTATTCAGTATAAAGCATTGGCTGATGGACATACATATATTACTTTCCATTATTTCTAGATACTTCATCTTCCTCCACTTATGGATGTGATGTGATACCTTGCAACTATGGTCCTCTTCAAGCAGATGGTCTGCAAAAGTAGAGTCTCCTTTCGTACGTTTACAACTTCTGTTGTGTTGCATGAGATACATATCATCGTCTCTGCAAACCAGCAATGTCATGCTGTCATGTTGCAATTTTGAGGTACCTTACATCATAATATTTACACGCGTTTTGTTTAAGCTTTGCTTATTGGAGTTTCGAAAATGAACAATGTGGTTGATGACTTGATGTTAAGTATATATATTTGATCTGTTACAGCGTTAAGTGTTGGTAGAATCTCTGAGGCCGTTTTCAGTTGTGATTCACTAAATTTTAGAAAACAAGTAATTCTGCATTTACCTCTAAATATCTGTTCGTTGTTGAGAGTAACATCACTTTATTGCGTGTTGTGGCATTTATTTTATTTTATTTTATTTTGTATTTATAGCAATGGAGGGTGATCATACAATGTCTTGCGTTAGATGTCAGGCACATTTGATGCCACATTGTTTTCCAAGATGTTCGAAATCTTGCATGTTGTACAACTTTATTTTTACTCGAACTTTTTAGAGTTCTTCCTTATTATAAAACGATAAGAATACATTTTGATACGCTATACAGACAATTTAGATGTGTCAGTATTTAATTTTTGGTGCTTCATAGTGCTTGAAAAATTTGAGACTTCTCATAATAATTGGTAAGTACTTTTATTTATTTCCTAGACATGGAATTCAGACATTGCCTTTGGAAATGACACATTCTGACTGTTACCATCTTTGGTCAACTCTCTCATGAGTGTGTATTTATGAAGAGTTCCTTTTGTTTTGTCGTTTAATGGTATATCCTAATAAAGATCTTATTACTTCCTTCCCTAGTGAGACAACTGTATTGAGCATATGGGTGTGGTGCAGTTGATTTGAGGTTTTATTATTTTCGGAAGCCATAGTTCCCCAAAATGCAGCTGCATAGTTTGTATACACACTTTATATATTTTGATACTGCTGCAGCGTAAACATAACTTTTCCGATGCATTTTTATGATACTGTGACATCATAGATGTGTTAGCGTAATTGATTTGGTTCTTGCAGCATTTTCTCTTGCATTTACACTAACCTTGAGCGTCTCCTACATAATCAATGTAAGTATTGCACTTTCCATGTTGCCGACACATTTGGCAGACTTTTCAGCATTTTGTCATATCATAGTTGTGGGATGTAATACAGTCTACAAAGCTTTTAGAGAGCCTTGGCAACATAGTTACAGCTGCGAATTCGTCGAAAGTACGTCTGTGTCATTTATAATAATTTCAATAATTGGTAACCACTTTCATCGATTACATTTTTTGTAATGAATAAAATGATTCATTATCAATGTGTCCTACCTAAACTGGTGCTTGAGAACCACATAAATTTTGAAATATTTAGTTTTAGGGTGTATTGTCAGCTATATCAAGAACAGGCGTAATTTCTTAATTTTGGAGTGTCAATTTGTTTGCATGCCTACCGGCTTATGGTTGTTTTTTAGCTAACACCAATTTTTTTTCTACAGTTATGAGCCTGGTCAGATCAGTTTTACGATATCGATACCATAGGTCTCCATTCTAAAAATGTTAGCTGTTGTGAGCCATGGGAAACTGACCTCGGATAACATACTTTAGAATTTTGGACGCTAATATGGCAACTTTGTTTATATGTGGAAATTAACTTGTACTTTCTTTATACTGCAGATGTATTTTTGCAGACATTTTAGAGTACTGTGATACTTGAGTGTCTGGAAACAATAATGTTGCATTTGAGCAGCTCATGGATGTGGAAAATAATTAATTTAGGCTCTGTTGCGTCTTAAACCAAGCATTGTACATCTGACGAACATTTATCGTTTTTCCAGTGCAAAACACATTTTCGACAGTGCAGCTGTGTATGGGTGACAGAGAGACCAATTCAGGGTAAAAAAGAACGATGTAATATCCACTCCTATATTTTATTCAAAGTAATATTCACGAGAGCATTGTATGTGGAATCCGACTGAACTTTGATCCTATTCTCGTGATACTGATAATAGGGACTTCATCGTTAATACAATAATAAATAATTAGTATTAACGACATAATTTAATATTTTGTACAAAATTATATCTCAGACAATATACATGTAAAAAGATAACGAAAATCTCAATCTTTTGCTATCTATGATTTTTGTAGAAAAATCCGTATTCTTGTACAAATTGTTGTACTGAAAGAATGTGATTGACATCTCGTAACACATAGGTCAGTAAAACCGTGTATTAAAGTATTGTTATGGTGCTAACTGATATCTGAAAACATTGTTTACGTGTTATTGAAATGAATATTGTTTATTTGGAGTTTTATTTCATTGTAATTCTCGTCATATATTGATGTTAAGTGTGCTGCTCAGCTTCCAAAGAGCGTAGCCATTGGCGCTATTGATCTACAGCACGAACGTTAATTCATATAGTGAAAAGATTTAATACATTTTATTTATTACGAGAAAAATACAGTCTGAAACAAAATCGGTAAGTGATTGTCTAATGTCAGCCACCATCTTAGTGAAAAATTGCAGCAGCAGTTTTAAATTTGTTTTCTATACAGACGTAAATTTTGTTGCTTATAATTTCAATAATAATTGTATACTCTAATCCATTCATCATAAGAATAACCCTGATGTAAAAAAAAACACGAACGCAATGATTGGTCAGAAGGCGTAGCACACGTATGCTGGTGTTGTTATGCTCTTGTAAGTATGTCCTACTTATGTATTAGACATGTTATTACTAAGTTACGCTAAACTTCAAGATATTTAAACGGATTAACAGCCATCGACGTTTCTCTTAATCACTCTTTATGTACGTAGTTTTTATTTCAAAGATCGTGTCCAGTCACAGCCACTGCAGCGTTGTGCTCTGATTGTTGCGCTGTAAAAGCGCAGTATGAACATGGCTGAGGCCGCTTTCTGTTCCGTAGTGAAACATGCGAGTGGAACTCGGTTAATAATGTGCCAAGAAATAGACTGCTTTGATGTTTTCTCAGAGTTTTATCTATGCAATTGATAACAACCCGACGTCGAGCTGGCAGCGTAATGGAATGTGAATAGAACCCGGTTTGTCGTGCATTGAATCAAATCTCCCCAGTAAATACTCATCAATATTTTTATGAATAATGCACGTCTTCTTGTTTCAATTACATATGGACGCGTAGTTCCTGTTTCCATTTGAAATACAAATTCTTAAATATCTGATCATAAAAGTTGTTTGAATCAAGAAAACATAACAATTTAGTTTTTAAGGCAAAAATGAAAAACCAAATCCTTTTTATTTATGCTATGTCCATCATTTTATACCACAGAAGTAGATAGATAAGTATCGTAGAAACATGAGAGACAATCATTTTCACGACATCGAGCACATCATACAAATGGTGCATTTTTACATTTGCTACTGTAGCATTACAACGTGAACCCAACAGAGCTGATCTGGAGCCAAGCTGCGGGATTTGGCCCGAGAAGTAACAACACTGTTAGCTGTCACACGTACCGGAACTAAGGCACGCAGCTTTTTCACGCGTCACTCCCGAACGCTGGCGGAATATAAAACGGTTCGTCATAAAAGAAGAAGAGAAAATGCTGCACCTAGTGGGCTTTATGGATTCTGTTGTTGATAAGCTCGTTATCGACGTAGTACGTGACACTTCCAGAACTGAAATGTATTTCTCGGATACGGATAAGGAAGGAGAGTAAAGGTTACCAGACGAGTGACTGTAAGTAATACCTTCAGTGGTTTGAATATTAAACTATACGGTGAAATCCTTCAATAGTCTCTTACTTTACACATAGCTTACGCAGAAAAATTACCCTGTGCTTAAGTCAGGAATTTCCACTTTTGTTTTTAATTACAATAGTACGTTAGCTAAAAACGATAACATGTTGCGGTTTTCGTCTAGTCGTCTAAGGAGCGTATTGTGGGGGATTTGCTGTCTCTTATTTCATTCTGCTTAAAAAATTAAATGACATTCGAAGCTGTATTGCTCCTCTGCTCGTGTCTTTTTACGTGTGAACTGCAGTTGGCCACGTCACTGCAGGATACCTATACCAGCTTACCGGCCAATGCTATCCAACGTATATAGGCCGGTAAAGCTGTAGTCCCGTATTATCGCTAAGTCGATGCGCTCGTAGCGCACAGCAAAAACCATACCCTTACATTAGTTCTTGACATTACTCTAGACAGCTTGGCTACAGTCCCACATGAAAGGAAATCCTATGAGGTTCCAGCAAAAGCGTAAGAATACACAGTGCAGTGTAGTGTTTACATTTGGTTTATTCTTATGATGAACGGAATATAGTTACCGAGAACTCACTCTGAGCTAATAAATTCCAGTTACACGATGAACACATCGAACTCTTATGAATGCAAACAGCTTCTTACGCCATATAAATTCTTATCTGCTGATGTATGAAGCCTCGTAATTTCGTAACAACTTTTATGAAAAATTCTGACAGGAAAATACATTAGTTGTAGGCTCTGAGGTCCGCCAGTTATGGAAAACACCGTTTCTTCCAAGTACCCAAACATGTTTCAGCACCACTGTACCATCATTAGTCGGTTTCCGTTTTATTTAATCACTAATGTGAACATTTTTACTAAATGATTACAAAATTATGTGGATATTTAGTTCAAACAGTAGTTCGTTTCTTTTTGTTAGTACCTTTACACGAAATAGAGTGAAAAAGAAAGTGGAGATTTTACGGCTAAAGCAAGAAATTAGGGAATTATGTGCTAGAAAGTAATAGTTTAACACTGAACTTTACCAAACACATTTAGAATTGGCCATCAAATTTACAGTACTAGCTCACTTTGAGGAAATAACAGAGAGAGAAAAGGCATACATACAGAAAGTAATGCAAGAAAAACAGGAGAAACAAAACAGAAAACTCAACATAATTTTTAACAGCACAAACACACCCACTAAAAACAATCACAAACAACAATATAAATTCAATGACATTATCAAAACCTAACTGACATAAATATTACCAAACAAGAAAAGAGCCTACTAGAAAAAGGACCAACACACAACATTGTCACAAATATATCAGACAGAACAATAGAAAACCTCATAACATAATCAGAAGACATTATTATTGATGTTGTTGTTGTGGTCTTCAGTCCAGAGACTGGTTTGATGCAGCTCTCCATGATTCTCCATCCTGTACAAGCTTGTGCATCTCCCAGTACCTACTGCAACCTACATCCTTCTGAATCTGTTTAGTGTTTCATCTCTTGGTCTCCCTCTTCGATTTTTGCCCTCAGCGGTGCCCTTCAATACTAAATTGGTGATGCCTTGATGCCTCAGAATATGTCCAAGCAACCGATCCCTTCTTCTAGTCAAGTTGTGCCACAAATTTCTCTTCTCCCCAATTCTATTCAGTACCTCCTGACACGAGCAGAGGAGCACTACAGCTTCGAATGTCATTTTAGTTTTTAAGCAGAATGAAATAAGAGACAGCAAATCCCCCACAATAGACGACCAGACGAAAACCACAACACGTTATCGTTTTTAGCTAACGTATTATTGTTATGTGAACTACCCATCTAATCTTCAGCATTCTTCTGTAGCACCACATTTCGAAAGCTTCTATTCTCTTTTTGTCGAAACTATTTATCGTCCACGTTTCACTTCCATACATGGCTACACTCCATACAAATACTTTTAGAAAAGGCTTCCTGACACTTAAATCTATACTCAATGTTAACAAATTTCTCTTCTTTAGAAACGCTTTCCTTGCCATTGCCAGTCTACATTATATACCCTCTCTACTTCGACCATCATCAGTTATTTTGCTTCCCAAATAGCAAAACTCCTTTACTACTTTAAGTGTCTCATTTCCTAATCTAATACCCTCAGCATCACCCCATTTAATTCGACTACATTCCATTACCTTCGTTTTGTTTTTGTTGATGTTCATTTTATATCCTCCTTTCAAGACACTGTCCATTCCGTTCAGCTGCTCTTCCAGGTCTTTTGCTGTCTCTGACAGAATTACAATGTCAACTGCGAAACTCTATTTTTTTTTATTTCTTCGCCATGAATTTTAATTCCTTTTATCTTTTGTTTCCTTTACTGCTTGCTCAATAGATTGAATAATACCAAATTTTTATGCAAATTTGACAAGAGAATTAGTAGCTGCAGAAATAACACAGATGATTAAAACACACAAATCCGCAATTATTTCTAATCATAGGACATCAGAGGAAATCACAGCCAACAAGCTAAAATAAAAATTAAAACATAACAATGCCATAGTAACAAGAGGAGACAAAGGGATATTACTGTAATTATGGATGATAAAGAATACATAGAGAAAACACTAGATTTTCTCAAAGACAACCATATCACAAAACTGACTAATGACCCAACAACAAGGTACCAGAAAAAAATTCAACAGACACTTATAAAAAATCAAGCATACATTCTCAAAAGGTCAGAGAAAGAGGATGACACAGAAAAAGCCAAAGGCACCCACCCAAAATGCCCTACCAAAGGTTCACAAGGATAACATCCCATTAAGACCCGTCATTAACTTCTGACATGCTCCATCCTACCACCTAGCCCAACAAACACACACACTACTGAAAAAACTGTACACATTTGATAACAACAGGAATCTGGAAAACTGAAAGGAGCTAATTGACAGAATCAAGAAATACACATACCAGACACAGCAACCCCCATATCATTCGACGTCTCATCAATGTATACTTGCATTCCAATAAATGAAACAATCAATATCATCACACAAAGATTAAAACAACTAGGAAACATACCAGATACACAGAGCAATTAAATAAGAAACTTGCTCAAGACCATAACATCACAAAATTATTTTGTATTCAAAAAAGAATTTTATTTTCAGAACGAGGACTGCCAATGGGATCACCAATCAGTGGCCTCCTAGCTAACATATTCATGAACAACCTGGAGAATATGATCTTCAGAAACATAATAAAACCAAAGAACAGCAAAGTTATATACTGGTACCGTTATGTCGGTGGCATAATATGCCTGATCGATGAACCACATACACACATAGAACAGCTACACAATGAAATAAACAACTTACACCAAAAAATTAACTTCATGTTAGAAATAGAAACTAACAACGCACTACACTCTCTTGATCTCACCATACAAAAAACAAACAACACACACAACTTCACAATATTTAGAAAACCGACAACCACAAGCACCACCATTCACAACCTATCAAACCACCCATTGACACATAAGGATGGAAACTTCAGATTCATGCTCCACAGATTAAACAGAACACCCATGAACAAACAGAACTACACACAAGAACTAAACACAATAAAATAAACAGTAGAAAATGGTTATACTACCCATATGGTAGACAAGTGAAATCAAAACATATGCAAACAGTACAAAAATTAACACACCACGCACACACAAATCCTCACCCAGCACAGAACAACACAAAACACAAACAATGACCACACACAAAAATGGTTCAAATGGCTCTGAGCACTATGGGACTCAACTGCTGTGGTCATTAGTCCCCTAGAACTTAGACCTTCTTAAACCGAAGTAACCTAAGGACATCACACACATCCATGCCCGAGGCAGGATTCGAACCTGCGACCGTAGCAGTCGCACGGTTCCGGACTGCGCGCCTACAACCACGAGACCACCGCGGCCGGCGACCACACACAAGACACAATAGAGCAACAACACACATCCAAAGTGAAATGGCACATACTCACCTACAATAACAAGATTGTTCACAGAATAGGCAACATATTAAAGAAACAGGGACTCCAAATAGGATACAGGATGGAGAATACAACACAGAAAAAGATCAGAGTACAAGAAAAGCCCATGGATAAATTTAACAGGTCAGGAATATATGAACTCACATGCAACACTTGCCAGTCAGTATACATAGGACAAACATGAAGAAACTTCAAAACAAGGTATTCAGAACATCTCAGAGCTTTAAAAAGCAACAGCTCTCATAGCACATTTGCTGACCACCTTATAGACAACAACCACCACCCAACCACAATAGAAACAGACTTAAGAATACTAAAACCCAGCTACAGCCTATACAGCAAACTGGCCATTGAGGAAAACTTCCAATATACAGAAGACAATAGCGGAAGGAAAACAAGTCTTAAACGAATACACTACACTTTGCAAGGGGACGCTACGTCACACATTAAAGGAACTTTACAAATAAAAACAGCACAAATAGATAAAGTCTATACACAAGCAAACTCACGAACGCACGCATGTACAAACACACAACCACACACACACACACACACACACACACGAAAAATAAATACACTAAAATCTGCAAAGACGCACCACTTGCACACAAAGAGGAATATCATATAAAAGGCAACACACACATAAAACAACACACAGGCGTGCGCGCACACACACACACACACACACACACACACACACACACACATAAAATACAAATAAAATTCTAATTTGGCGCCGAACTCTCCGGTGAACAAATGAACACTGACTGGGCTCGGACACATTACAAACCATAATCACACTATGTTCTGGTGTAGTGAAAAGCGCTTTACTACATTATTTGTGGAAAATACTTGTTATAGCTATGTATACATCACAACATCTCTGCATGACGCGGAGAATGGAAGTGCTTGCCACACGAAAACGTAAGTAAATACGAAAATAGGGGCGAAAACATCGCGAAAAACTAAATTACACTCTAGAAAATAGGTTAAATCCAGAAAAAAAATTTTCTCATCAACATCGTTTGGTTTCAGACGATAAGCTACCTGTAATAATTAACACAAATGTGGTCCAGAAAATTCATGCTCACCAAATGTAAAGGTATTTACAAAAAGAAACGATCTGTTGTTTGAACTATAAATGCACACAATTTTTTAATCATGTAACAAAAATGTTCACAATGCAGAACAAATAAAAAGGAAAACCCACTGATGATGGCACAGTGGTGGCGAAACATGCTTGGGCTCTGAGAAAAACGGTGTATTCCGTAACTGGCGGACCTCAAATACCAAACATTTTAACTGCAAACACTGCCAATACAAGGAGCTGCAAATCTAAAGATGGATAAAATTAAAGGCTGCTACTCCAAAAGATACATGTTATGCATCCAAGGTTCATCACGTCTGAATATAAGCACCTACGTCAGGATTTAACTTAACACAATGATTTTATTCGTCCAGGTACAGAAATGGAGCGTTCTATTGTTTGCACCTATGCAGTAAGATGGTCAGAGGAGAAGTGAATTGTTTCTTAGTTTGTCTTGCAGCCGTAGACTGATTCTGTCTGTGATGGTGACTTCCCGGAGAAGAGCATCTCGGCAGCGAAGGCAGCCACGGCTAGGCAGAGGCCGGAGCCGAGGACGACGAAGGAGAGGGCGAGGTGCGCGGCGGTGAGGGCCGCGTGCGGCTGCAGCTGCTGCTGCGGTGGCAGCGTCTGGCCCGTGGCGTCCAGCATGTCCGCTGCCTCGGCCGCCCACCTGGAGCAGGCACGGCGGTTACCACTGGAACAACTCGTTTTCGATTATATCGATTCTTTGCAGCGCCAGTTACACCTGACTGTTAAAACTTCTCGGAATAACCGGTTTCTGGAGTAACCAATGTTCCGTTTTCTATCCCTATTATTTCCTATAGTAGAAGTAGAAGTGGAACACAGACTGAAAAATTTTGACCCCCTCAGTTTCAAGATGAACTACTGACCACTAAAATTACTGTACCACGAAGATGTGCTACAGACGCAAAGTTTAACCGACAGGGAGAAGATGCTGTGATATGCAAATGATTAGCTTTTCAGAGCATTCACACAAGGTTGGCGCCGGTGGCGACACATACAACGTTCTGACATGAGGAAAGTTTCCAACTGATTTCTCATACACAAACGGCAGTTGACCGGCATTGCCTGGTAAAACATTGTGATGCCTTGTCTAAGGAGGAGAAATGAATACCATCTCGTTTCCGACTTTGAAAAAGGTGGGATTGTAGCCGATCGCGATTGCGGTTTATCGTTTCGCGACATTGCTGCTCGCGTTGGTCGGGATACAATGACTGTTAGCAGAATATGCAATCGGTGGGTTCAAGAGGGTAATACGGAACGCCGTGCTCGATCCCAACTGCCCCGTATCACTAGCAGTCGAGATGACAGGCATCTTATCCGCATGGCTGTAACGGATCGTGCAGCCACGTCTCGATCCCTGAGTCAACATATGGGGACGTTTGCAAGACAATAACCATCTGCACGAACAGACGTTTGCAGCAGCATGGTCTATCAGGTCGGAGACCATGGCTGCGGTTGCCCCTGACGCTGCTTGACAAACAGGAGCGCCTGCGATGGTGTACTCAACAACGTACCTGGGTGCACGAATGGCAAAACGTCAGTTTTTCGGATGAATCCAGGTTCTTTTTACAGCATCATGATAGTCGCATCCGTGTTTGGTGACATCGAGGTGAACACACATTGGAAGGGTGTATTCGTCATCGCCATACTGGCGTATCACCCGGCGTGATAGTATGGGGTGCCATTGGTTACACTTCTCTGTCACCTCTTGTTCGCACTGACGGGACTTTGAACAGTGGACGTTACATTTGAGATGTGTTATGACCCGTGGCTCTACCCTTCATTCGATCCCTGCGAAACCCTATATTTGAGCAGGATAATACACGACCACATGCTGGAGGTCCTGTATGAGCCTTTCTGTATACGGAACATATTCGACTGCTGTCGTGGCCAGCACATTCTCCAGATCTCTCACCAATTGAAAACGTCTGGTCAATGGTAGCCGAGCAACTGGCTCCTCACAATACGCCAGTCATTACTCTTGATGAACTGTGGTAACGTGTTGAAGGTGCATGGGCAGCTGTAGCTGTACACGCCATCCAAGCTCTGTTTGACTCAATGTCCAGGTGTATCAACGCCGTTATTACGGCCAGAGGTGGTTGTTCTGGGTACTGATTTCTCATGATCTATGCACCCAAATTGCGTGAAAATGTAATCACATGTAAGTTCTATTATGATATATTTGTCCAATGAATACCGGTTTATTATCTGCATTTCTTCTTGGTGCAGCAATTTTAATGGCCAGTAGTGTAAAAGAAAATTTAGTTTGTGTATCGTCCGCTGTTTTTCTCGACAAGTGATGTCTGGTTGAATACTATAAAAAATCCCCGGTATTCTCCTACCGATTCTAATTTTTAGAAACTCTGCTAAAAAACAATCTTTTAATCGAGGATCGTACCACTACTTTGACATTACCGATAGTGAGCGCTAAAGAGTGCAAACTGAAGTTGAAGAACTCTATTTTTCGAGTTAATTTATCCGTTTTCAATGGCTACAAGCAGTAATAAGGCACATTGTGTGGATACAGGAAGCATATCAGCTAGTCCGCCGTAAACTATGACTGAATCGTTAAGTTTTAAGTTTTCTCGTCGTATTATGTCGCAAATTTTTTGTGGCTCTTTCCGTTTTTAATCATTTAATCATTTAAAGCGATGAAGCATCGTACTTAAATGACACTGCACTTCGTAAATTACTTCCGGATGGTGCCGTTCCGTAGTACAACAGTTGTCCGACGACACAGCGTCAAACTAACAAGTAGACCAGATGGAGCCAAGTCGTGGTCGCTGCATGTGCACGTGTACCATCTAACAGGCCACACAACAGTTTACTATCGCCTCAGTAACGCGGTACCAATTCTTGTGAAATGCGTCTGTTGCTCGTTTTAGCCGGCCGGAGTGGCCGAGCGGTTCTAGGCGCTTCAGTCTAGAACCGCGCGACCGCAACGGTAGCAGGTTCGAATCCTGCTTCGAGCATAGATGTGTGTGATATTCTTAGGTTAGGTAGGTTTAAGTAGTTCTAAGTTCTAGGGGACTGATGACGTCAGAGATTAAGTGCCATAATGCTCAGAGCCATTTGAACCATTTTTTTTTGTTGCTCTTGTCTTTCGATGTAATTATTGAAATAGTACTCATCGCTTTTCCCATTCTCTATTATAATTCAATATTTCAAAGCAATGGGAATTTTACGAATAAAAGTGACTCGGTAATTTTTTTGGGAAAAAAAGGTTTACTTAAAAACAAAATTTTAGCACTGCTGCTATGGCAAACTGATATTTCGGTTTCTTACCCGGCTGCTAGTAAAAAATAGAAAATACCTGTTATAAGTGAGGCCATAGCAGTATCGGAAAGTACCGGTTACTCAGAGCTAACATACGGCACGGTTTTTCCCGTCGCTAACCTCGAGGTGAGGCCCCCCTCGACGAGCCGCTGGAGCGCGCGGTCCGCGGCGGCGGCGAAGGGGACGCCGCGGCGCACGAAGGGCGCCACGTAGTTGGGGGACAGGCACTCCGGCACCAGGTGCAGCCGCGGCCGGCCGCCCGCCCACAGCGCCCTCTGCCGCACCAGCACCCGCCCCGTCACCTCGTCGATGGCGCCGGACATGTTGCCCGCCTCCAGCACCCGCTCGGCCACGTCTTTAATCGAGTCCAGGAACACCATCTGCACGCAGTGCAGGCAAGCATACAAAAGGATGATTGTAGGTCAGTGGTTCACAACCGGGGGTGGGGATTATCCACTGAGGGGTAAAATGTAAATTCCTCATGGGTAAAAGCAAATGGGTTCAATCGTGTTTCGGCCATGAAACTAAATTTCTTTTAAGGGACTATTACTACTGTCACTATTTCCTAAGATTATAATACTGATTTCCTAAGTTACCATTGATTATACACTCCTGGAAATGGAAAAAAGAACACATTGACACCGGTGTGTCAGACCTACCATACTTGCTCCGGACACTGCGAGAGGGCTGTACAAGCAATGATCACACGCACGGCACAGCGGACACACCAGGAACCGCGGTGTTGGCCGCCGAATGGCGCTAGCTGCGCAGCATTTGTGCACCGCCGCCGTCAGTGTCAGCCAGTTTGCCGTGGCATACGGAGCTCCATCGCAGTCTTTAACACTCGTAGCATGCCGCGACAGCGTGGACGTGAACCGTATGTGCAGTTAACGGACTTTGAGTGAGGGCGTATAGTGGACATGCGGGAGGTCGGGTGGACGTACCGCCGAATTGCTCAACACGTGGGGCGTGAGGTCTTCACAGTACATCGATGTTGTCGCCAGTGGTCGGCGGAAGGTGCACGTGCCCGTCGACCTGGGACCGGACCGCAGCGACGCACGGATGCACGCCAAGACCGTAGGATCCTACGCAGTGCCGTAGGGGACCGCACCGCCACTTCCCAGCAAATTAGGGACACTGTTGCTCCTGGGGTATCGGCGAGGACCATTCGCAACCGTCTTCATGAAGCTGGGCTACGGTCCCGCAAACCGTTAGGCCGTCTTCTTCTCACGCCCCAACATCGTGCAGCCCGCCTCCAGTGGTGTCGCGACAGGCGTGAATGGAGGGACGAATGGAGACGTGTCGTCTTCAGCGATGAGAGTCGCTTCTGCCTTGGTGCCAATGATGGTCGTATGAGTGTTTGGCGCCTTGCAGGTGAGCGCCACAATCAGGACTGCATACGACCGAAGCACACAGGGCCAACACCCGGCATCATGGTGTGGGGAGCGATCTCCTACACTGGCCGTACACCTCTGGTGATCGTCGAGGGGGCCTGAATGTTCCACGGTACATCCAAACCGTCATCGAACCCACCGTTCTACCATTCCTAGACTGGCAAGTTAACTTGCTGTTCCAACAGGACAATGCACGTCCGCATGTATCCCGTGCCACCCAACGTTCTCTAGAAGGTGTAAGTCAACTACCCTGACCAGCAATATCTCCGGATCTGTTCCCCATTGAGCATGTTTGGGACTGGATGAAGCGTCGTCTCACGCGGTCTGCACGTCCAGCACGAACGCTGGTCCAACTGAGGCGCCAAGTGGAAATGGAATGGCAAGCCGTTCCACAGGACTACATCCAGCATCTCTACGATCGTCTCCATGGGAGAATAGCAGCCTGCATTGCTGCGAAAGGTGGATATCCACTGTACTAGTGCCGACATTGTGCATGCTCTGTTGCTTGTGTTTATGTGCCTGTGGTTCTGTCAGTGTGATCATGTGATGTATCTGACCCCAGGAATGTGTCAATAAAGTTTCCCCTTCCTGGGACAATGAATTCACGGTGTTCTTATTTCAATTTCCAGGAGTGTATATATTTTCAAATACTAGCTTTAAAATGTGACACAATACGGTGGAGTTTACAGGTCGTTAAACTAATGTTTGAACATCATCTTCCTCATATAATGCATCTGCCAGACTCACACTTCACACTTCGTACCATGCCTCTTAAATAGCTCGGTCGTCTAGCGGTGGTGTACTTTATTACAAATCACAACGTCCTCGGTCTCAGGTTCGAACCCCGCCACCGCTTAAATTTTGAATAAAAATTGTCAGCAATGGCGAACGAAGACTTCCGGCGTAAGAAATCACCCACATTCAGATAATGGCCCTGTCAAAAATGCACAGGAACCTGGTGAGGTGCGGGCTACTCTCTTGCCTATGGGGGTGGCAAACTGCCCATAAAAGCGGAAGATTCAGCAATGATCAACGGCATGAGGATGCAGAAGGCAATGGATACCACTGCAATGAGGTCACATATCGTGTATCCACAGGATATGTGGCTTGAAATTGAAAAAGTGTCCTGATGAGCTCTCCATTGGCAATAGATTCCGGAATAGTCCCCCGGTCGGATCTCTGGGAGAGGACCATGCGAAAAAGATTGAATAAGCAAAGAAAGGATAACGTTCTTGGAGTCGATGCGTGGAATGTTAGAAATTTGAACGTGGTAGATAAGCTAGAAAATCTGAAAGGAGAAATGCTAAGGCTCATTCTAGATGTAGCGTGTCAGTGAAGAGAAACGGAAACAAGACAAGGATTTCTATTCAGATGAGTATAGGGCAATATTAGCAATAGCAAAAATTGGTATAATCGGAGTAGGACTCTTTTTATGAATATGAAGGTAGGCCTAAGATTGAGTTACTGTGAACAGTTCAGTGATAGGGCTGTTCTTATCAGAATCGACAACAAACCAGCACCTACGGCTATAGTTTAGGTATACATGCCAACGTCGTAAGCAGAACAGAAAGAGACAAAGTATATGAGGATATTGAACTGGTAATTGAGTACGTAAAGGGAGATGAAAATCTATTAGGCGTGGGGAACAAAAAAAGAAAAGGTTCTACATCTATCTACATCTACATCTACACCCACACTCCGCAAGCTACCCTACGGTGTGGGGCGGAGGGTACCCTGAGTACCTCTATCGGTTCTCCCTTCTATTCCAGTCTCGTGTTGTTCGTGGAAAGAAGGATTGTCGGTATGCCTCTGTGTGGGCTCTAATCTCTCTAATTTTATCCTCATGGTCTCTTCGCGAGATATACGTAAGAGGGAGCAATATACTGCTTGACTCCTCGGCAAAGGTATGTTCTCGAAACTTCAACAAAAGCCCGTAGCGAGCTACTGAGCATCTCTCCTGCAGAGTCTTCCACTGGAGTTTATCTATCATCTCCGTAACGCTTTCGCGATTACCAAATGATCCTGTAACGAAGCGCTCTCCTCTCCGTTGGATCTTCTCTATCTCTTCTATCAAACCTATGTGGTACGGATCCCACACTACTGAGCAGTATTCAAGCAGTGGGCGAACAAGTGTACTGTAACCTACTTCCTTTGTTTTCCGATTGCATTTCCTTAAGAATTTTCAAATGAATCTCAGTCTGGCATCTGCTTTAGCGACGATCAACTTTATATGATCATTCCATTTTAAATCACTCCTATTTCGTACTCCCACATAATTTATGGAATTAACTGCTTCCAGTTGCTGACCTGCTATATTGTAGCTACATGATAAGGGATCTTTCTTTCTATGTATTCGCAGCACATTACACTTGTCTACATTGAGATTCAATTGCCATTCCCTGCACAATGCGTCAATTCGCTGCAGATCCTCCTGCATTTCAGTACAATTTTCCATTGTTACAACCTGTCGATACACCACAGCATCATCCGCAAAAAGCCTCAGTGAACTTCCGACGTCATCCACAAGGTCATTTATGTATATTGTGAATAGCGGCACACCTGAAGTCAGTCTTGCTTCGGAACACTTCTCTCCATTGAGAATGACATGCTGCGTTCTATTATCTAGTACTCTTCAATACAATCACACAATTGGTCTGATAGTCCATATGCTCTTACTTTGTTCATTAAACGACTGTGGGGAACTGTATTGAACGCCTTGCGGAAGTCAAGAAACATGGCATCTACCTGGGAACCCTTGGGGTGTGAAACTGCCCCTAAAAGCGGAGGAAACAACAATGATCGACGGCATGAGAGTATAGAAGACAATAGATATCACCGCAATAAGAATACATAATGTGTATCCACAGAATATGTGGCTTGTAATTGAAAAAAGTGTAATGATGGTCTCTCCATAGGCTCTCGATGTAATGTCCAGGAGGTGTTCATGAACAAAAGATTGAATAAGCAAAGAAATGATAACGTTCTAGTAGTCGGCGCGTGGAATGTTAGAAGTCTGAACGTGGCAGGTAAGGTAGAAAATCTGAAAAGAGAAATGCTGAGGCTCATTCTAGACTTGGGGGGGGGGGGGGGGTCAGTGAAGAAAAATGGAAAGAAAACAAGGATTTCTGGAGACATGAAGATATGGTAATATCAACAGTAGCAGTAAATGGTATAACAGGAGTAGGATTCGTTATGTATAGGAATGTGGGGCAGAGACCATTACTGTGAACAGTTTCTGTGATAGGGTGGTTCTCATCAAACTCGACAGCAAACCAAAAAAGACAACGATATTTCAGGTACACAAGCTGACGTCGTAAGCAGAACAAAAAGAGACAGAGAAAGTATATGAGGATATTGAAGTGGTAATTCAGTACGCAAAGGGAGATGAAAATCTGATAGTCATAGGGGAGTGGAATGCTATTGTAGGGGAAGGAGTAGAAGGAAACCTAACCGCCGTCTGCTTCACGTCTGCTGTGCAGCGAGCTACCTTAATTTAAGTATTAACTGTATTTTTCTTACTTGTCACTTCTTCCTTTTGTTATTGCTTTTAGGAAGCTTTAATTGTTGAGTGTTATTAATAGTGTTCCATAGATTTCATGTTTGTTTTGAATACAGTCAGAGAGAGTCCCTTTAGTCAACCATAGTGCCAGTAGTGCTAGTGTTTGTTTTCAATACAGTCCAGGGACAGGTAGTGCTATTTTCATTGTTTTCTACAAGAAGTGGCTAGCAATCACAGTTTAGTCAACAATCAGCCGCCTTTAGTGAATTAGCAGTCTACTTAAAAGTTGATTAAGTCTCTTCAGTAAATTGATTCCTTAGGATGGATAGGATGTGACTGCTGTGTACGGACGCAGGAGGAGTTGGCTACTCTTCGCGAACAACTGAGCGTGTTGATGGCCGCGGTCAGGCTGCTGCCTCGGAGTGTAGCAGCAGTGGGGAGTCTGGTGTTACATGCTTCACCCACTGTCCCTGCTGTCGAGACATCTTCGCGGTACTCCCCCAAGGGGAGTGGCGGGTTCAGCGGCATTCGCGGCGCACGAGGCGGAGGGTAAATGTGAAGGCTGGCCGTGTGGCATCGCCCGCTCTGTCTGTGAGTGGACATGGGGCTGCTCCTTCAGCAAGGTCCGAGCAGGCACACGGGGGAGGGGTTTATTTGTTATTGAGAGCTCCAACGTTAGGTGGGTGATGGAGCCCCTTAGGGAAATAGCGGAAAGGTCGGGGAAGAAGGCCAGTGTTCACTCTGTCTGCTTGCTGGGGGGTCTCAACCGAGATGTGGAGGAGGCCCTACCGGCGGCGATAGAGAGCACTGGGTGCACCCGACTGCAAATTGTTGCTCATGTCGGCACCAATGACTCCTGCCGTCTGGGTTCAGAGGTCATACTCAGTTCGTACAGGCGGCTGACGGAGTTGGTGAAGGCGGAAAGCCTCGCTCGCGGAGTGGAATTAGAGCTAACTATTTGTGGTATCGTTTCCAGAACCGATGGCGGTCCTCTGGTTTGGAGGCGAGTGGTAGGCTTAAACCAGAGGCTCAGACGATTCTGCAGAGAGCTGGGGTGCAAATTTCTCGACCTCCGCTATCGGGTGGAGAAATGTAGGGTCCCCCTGAATAGGTCAGGCGTGCACGCCGTAAGCGGCTTCAACGGTAGCGGAGTACGTGCGGCGTGGTCATGGGGTTTTTTTAGGTTAGAGAATTCCCTCCCTAGGCCCGACAAGACGCCTCCTGAGACGCGGCAAGGTTGGAGTAGGCAAAATGCAACAAGGAATAACAATATTAATGTGCTAATAGTAAACTGCAGGAGCGTCTATAGAAAAGTCCCAGAACTGCTCTCATTAATAAACGGTCACAACGCCCATATAGTACTAGGGACAGAAAGTTGCCTGAAACCAGTCCTAAACAGTAATGAAATCCTAACTCAGATTGGAATGTATACCGCAGAGACAGGCAGGACAGTGAAGGGGGAGGCGTGTTTATAGCGATAAGAAGTGCAATAGTATCGAAGTAAATTGACGGAGATCCGAAATGTGAAATGATTTGGGTGAAGGTCACGGTTAAAGCAGGCTCAGCCATGGTAATTGGATGTCTCTATAGGCCCCCGGGCTCAGCAGCTGTTGTGGCTGAGCACCTGAAGAATAATTTGGAAAATATTTCGAGTAGATTTCCCCACATACGACCGAGGCACACAGGGCCAACACCCGGCATCATAGTGTGGGGAGCGATCTCCTACACTGGCCGTACACCTCTGGCGATCGTCGAGGGGACACTGAATAGTGCATGGTACATCCAAACCGTCATTGAACCCATCGTTCTACCATTCCTAGACCGGCAAGGGTACTTGCTGTTCCAACAGGACAATGCACGTCCGCATGTATCCCGTGCCACCCAACGTGCTCTAGAAGGTGTAAGTCAACTACCCTGGCCAGCAAGATCTCCGGATCTGTCCCCCATTGAGCATGTTTGGGACTGGATGAAGCGTCGTTTCAAGCGGTCTGCACATCCAGCACGAACGCTGGTCCAACTGAGGCGCCAGGTGGAAATGGCATGGCAAGCCGTTCCACAGGACTACATCCAGCATCTCTACGATCGTCTCCATGGGAGAATAGCAGCCTGCATTGCTGCGAAAGGTGGATATACACTGTGCTAGTGCCGACATTGTGCATGCTCTGTTGCCTGTGTCTATGTGCCTGTGGTTCTGTCAGTGTGATCTGTGATGTATCTGACCCCAGGAATGTGTCAATAAAGTTTCCCCTTCCGGGGACAATGAATTCACGGTGTTCTTATTTCAATTTCCAGGAGTGTATATAAAGCTTGATTCATACCAAAAGACAAACTAACTGCACACGTGGCAGGCTCATCATTTTGTCGTAACGAAGAATTCTCCACACTGGATGATAACTTTTGACTCCCCAATTGATTAACCCAATCCTCGTGCGGATTCTGGTACAGACGTCGAGATACTGGGACAGCGTTGTTAGAGAGGCCATCGAAATTCGCACCAATGTCAACCTCATAAACTGTGACTGTGGCTATAATCTTAGCAAGGCTTGGGAACCAGCGATTGGGTTAATCAAGAGGAAATCGAGCAAACGCATAGTTGTGACGACCACGGCCGACAGAGCCATCACACCGACGTCATCTCAGACGCCGTCGCAATCTGTTCCACCGCGCTACCGTGGCGCGGGGCGCGGACGGCAGAGGGAGCGCGCCGCGGGCGGAGGGTATTTAAATCGGCCGCCTCCGCGACCGAACCCAGTTCCCCCTGAGCAGCCATAGCGTATGGATCTCCGCGCCGGCGCGTTCACAGGAGCTCAGTCCGTCAGTTCACCTGATGATGGCGACATGTTTGATCGCCGAAATATTGTGCCCGTTGGACACTATAGACCGGCAGTACACCCTTGGATATTTTGATTAACAATTAACAGGTATGGCAGGATCTACAGCGCAGTCTCTCAAAAGGAAAAAGCCAGTGCTGGAGTTGCTTTGTGAAAGAAGGCTTTAACGAACAAAATACGCTCTTACACCTTCAATGAACAGATAACTGTGGTCCAAATAAAGATACCAAGAGATTATGCGTCTGTAATTGGAGTGTATGCCCCAGTAGGGGGAAGGGATGATGATTCTATGATGACTTCTATCCCAGACGACCCTATATAATAATACACAAAAATGATAACATGATAATAGCAGGAGGTTGAAATTGAAGGGTGGGTAACAACTTCATGGCAAATGTTATTGGGTCCGAAGGAGAAAATGTAATAAATAATAATGTATGCAGATTGAAAGCGTTCTCATTAAATAATGTGCTATGAACAACAAACAATGTCTTCAGGTGTAAACAGACTCACCATTATGCCTGCTCAGATAGAGGCTCTGCCACAATTATAGACTACATAATTGCAAATAAGGAGACTTGGTCTGTAGTGCAAGAAACAAGGGTCTTCAGAGAGCCAGATTTCTCTCCAGGTCATTTCTTGCTAGTCTCAAAAATAAAACTACCTAAAAGGTGGAACAAATCTCCCAAATAAATGCAAATGGAACATTAAACATACATTTCATTCAAGAAGATAGTATCCACTTACTGTATCACAAAAGGTTTAAAGAATACATAAGTTGAAATGTAAAAAAGGATAGCATCAACCAAGAATGGAATAATATAACTGAAGCACTAACTGAAGAATCAACAAAAGCAATTGGTATAAGAAAGAATTTTATTTCAAGAGGAACCTGTGTTACTGGGACGGTGAAGTACACAGTCCAATTGAAGATAAGAAACATGCCTTCTTAAAAACGACTTTCCCAAACACTCAAAATCTGAGACTAGATTATAAAAGTAAATCAGATCTAGTCAAAAGGAAAGTCAGACAAGTTAAAACATTTATTGGGAAAGATATATTACAGATATTGAACGTGATGTAAGAGGAAGACAAGACAAAGCATATAAAACAATGAAATATTTAAACAAAAAAGGACAATCTGCAAATAATCACAATGTCTGAATCTAATTGGTTGCAGTACTGTAATATACTCAGGACGAATGTGCAAGATTTACAGGTGGTTCTGAGTGGACCAGATAGGAATACAGACTTACTAACATTGGAGGAGCTACAGGATGCAGTGACATCTATCAAGAACAGGAAGACTCCAAGGTGTAACAAAATCTATATACATTTGATCAAATATGCACCAAACACTGCAAAAATAAGAATACTCAATTTTATTTAGATGTGCTGTAGAAGGTGTTATATACCTGAAGAGTGGAATATAGTCCAGATATTCCCAATTTGTAAGAAAGTAAACAGGTATGAATATCAGAACTACAGAGGTATAAGCCTTCTGAATTTATGTTATAAATTGCATGGTAGAATTTTAACAAAACGGCTATCGCCAATCGCTGAGACTCTGCTATCTGATGCCTTACATGATTTGCGAAAACTGTATCTTCACCGTGACATAACTAACAGAAAAACATTGTGGATTCAGTTTACCAGCGTTTCTTGCCTTTGTTGACTATGAAAATATGTTTGACAAAGTAAATCGAGCCCAACTGTAGGAAATTTTAAGAAACGGAGAGATTTCATCTCATCTTATAAGAGATGTATGGCTTTGCATATGAATAACAATATAAAAATATAAAAAAACAGGAGGCAGCAGACATAAAATGGCTGAAATAAACCAACGAGTTAGACAAGGATGTCCCCTCTCACCCATTCTCTTTAATATATATATCGATGGTGTAACCAGAAATTGGTTACAGACAATAAAACATTTTAAAATTAACAATGTGGATGTTAGTACATTACTTTTTGCTGATGACGAAGTAACTATTAGTCAGGAAGAAAATGACTTACAAGAATCCGCCTTTAATTTAAGTAAAACAGCGAGCCATACAATCTGAATGTCTGAACCATAAAGATAAAATCAGTGGCATTTTAGGACACCACCCCTTGAGAGGTAAGATTGAAATTTGCAAGTGGATCACAGTCCAAGTTAATACATTTAAATATTTAGGGAGCAGTATTTCATACAGGACAAACTATGAAGTACAAAATAACAAAGATTTATTTGACTGTTTATATAACTTTATGCACAACTTAGGGAAAGAAAGTCCACAAAGATAAGTTCTGTAAGGTTATGGCTACAGCAATAATGTTCTATGGATGTGAAAACTAGTCTCTTAAGAAGAGAGAAAGAGAGAATAGCAGCAAGTGAAATGAATTTCTTTAGATACGTGGCTAGATATACTTTGATGGATAAAAGGGAAATGATGACACTCGATCTGAACTTAATATGCCAAACTTAATTGACATAATAAAATAATATCAGCTAGAACGGAAAGAACATATAAACTGTGTGCCAGATGCAAGATTCACTATAGCCATAAAACAATATCAACTGAGAGCCAAAATATCTTTAGGTAGACCAATGAAGAAATAGCTTGACTAATTTCGAATGAGACTGATCTTACCAAATGGTCCAATACTTGCTGTAAATGTAGATATATGTATGTCCTTTACGTTTTATTCGCAGTTTTCATGTTAGCAGTTTTATGATATTCCTCCACACTTGTCTCATTATGTTTTACTATAGGTACTAAAGATGCTGTCATGCGCCCTCAAAACCATGCCATCATCATCATCATCTTCTTCTACATCCTCATCATTTTCTAACGTCTAGAGGAGCAACATAAAGCGCGATTACTTCAAAGTTATTACTGGTTTTCAATAAGAATGTCATTTCTGTTCGTCTCGTTGCATATTTCTTTCATACACTTTCTGTATTATACTGCAGCATTCCGTTTTAGAGTATGGTCCATGTTTCATCGATCTATGTTACTTGACAGGGACAGATAATGCGAAAGTTACTTTCGCCCCTAAGTTCTGGACATCAGTGTACATGAGAAGTATGTAATAATAGCAATACTACTACTACTTACAATAATAATAGTAGTCATAGGTATAGTTGAATGTAAGGAATTTAAGGTATGTTTAGCACTCCGTCTTCAGACCATGAGTGGCCTACTGGGACCATCCGACTGCTGTGTCATCCTAAGTGAAGGATGGGATGTTGATCGTATTTAAATTATGTTACGTAATTTTCTCGTTGCCTTTCTGTGGAATATAAGTAATGGTAGCTGACAATGGGAGAAGTGAAGAACGTCTCGAAATGGAGCATAAATTAACTAGTCAAACAAGAGAGAGAAACAATAGAGCGAGGTCAGAAGAAGAGATGGAATAAAGCAAGCAAAAATAGTGATTATGAAAGCATGGATTGTGTTGGCAATGTGGCAGAGATACTGGTCCACACCTGGTTAGGAAATAGGTAGGATGTGCCGAAAGAGTAGCTACATGGATGATAACAGATAAAGATTTAATCTACTCTTGAACACAGAGTGATTTTAGATAAGAAGCAGTACAGTTTGTTCCAAAGTAGTACTGCCGAAATGGAGAAGGAGATGGTAAATTACTTAGTGTCATTCAAAGATACAACCAAGATGCTACACATCTGATTTGGTATCAGAATTAAGGCATCAGAGGTGGAATGAGAGGTATATCTCTAGCAGACATCAGTGTATGGCTTAGCCTATGAGTCTGTGTACAATTTGATTCGTCAGAAACAGTCATTGTTTACAGGCTTGTGTCTCTATCCTGATGCTTCATATGTACTGCAGTGTGTAAATTGTTCACGACAAATTAGGGATAATCTACATTTTGCAGTCAACCGTTCTATTTGTTAAGGCTTTCGTGCCAATGTGAGATCACATACAATGGAAACTGCCAGCAGCACAGCTATACTAGTACTTGCAGCACTACCTTCTTGCGCAGCCTGTTGAGCACGTCGTCCTGGTCGTTGGACAGGAGTAAGGAGATGGTGTTTGGGTGGATGTAGACGCCGAGCCCTGACTTGTCCAGCTCCTGCAGCGTGTCTATGTCCGGCTGGCTCCTAGGCACCGCCAGGTGGCTGGTCAGCGAGCCCTGGAAGCCATTCAGCAACACCATGCTGAACAGCGTGAGTACCAGCAGTGTCACCTTATCCTCCAAACCGCAGCTCGAAAAACTTCCGCTGGAACCTGTTTGCAGGGACTCTCGTGTCTAACTCATATATATATATATATATATATATATATATATATATATATATATATATATATATATATATATATATATATATTAAAAGCACACAGTACAGTAAAAAAATAGCAGTGAAAGGAATGAAATGCATGTAAGTTTCGTATTACTCTAAATCGACACCCAATATTACCACACAACGAACTAAACGACATAACTGTATATCAATCACCACAAATGAGAAATTCAGTCCTTTATTATCTTATTATTCTGGTTTTCTAATCCATCCTCATTTTAGGTTTAGATTAGAAGTGGCATACATACTTTGTACACAAATGTTAGTAAGCTAATTGTACTTTATCCCTCCCCATGAATTCTAGGGGGAATATCACCAATGAGTGAACAACTACGTAATTTTAGAGGAGGACAGTTTGCTTCTGAACTGATTCAAAGAACAAGATCTTTCTAAAGAGTAGATGATGGTTGATTCAGAAAATATGAATGGTAGCTCATCTGATTTCATAGTGCATCTCTGGTGGATGTACTGAATGGGATGAAAATTCAGCACTAGGCTGCAGGAATGACACCCCACCTCACTTCCTTAAGAAGACATTTCCTAAGCTACAAAAATGTGTTATAGACCATGTGCACATGTGGATCTGCATTCCTTATTAATACATGAAGTTTTTCTTATTCATGAAGACAGAAAATAAAAAAGCTCCATTCTTTTTTCAATTTATTGACAGTCCTACCCATGCAGCCATTCAATAGTAATACTAATTATGACGATATGAAAATAAGCATAGCACAAAACTCAGTCTACGAGTAGAAAAAAAATATTCGACCCAATACGGAATTTAATCTGGGTTCTTTTATATCACAACCTGCAGCGCTGACCTTGCAGCTACTGAGGCAAACGAGCCAGCTGTGCTTCAGTACGGTACATTAAGGCAGAAAACACTTCCAGCATTATGTTTGTACTCTTGATTTCAAAAGAATGTTTCAAATGTCAGAAGATCAATAAACATTTACATACTTCTGAGTGAGCTGTTACCTCTTATCCTTTGACTTAGCATCACACCCAAAATGTGCGAGTAGCGAGAATAAAAGCTGCGGTTGGAGCATACCACAAACTGACACAGGTATCATTCTACTTTCAAAAGCTCAGCCCTCCCAACCACTCTCACCGATTGGACCATAGGCCACCTCTCCAGCTCACTGCTCCCCACCATTCTCAGGGATCGGATTGGAAGATAGCTCAATAGAGCATTGCTACCCCACAACTCACAGTGATCGGATTGCAAGATAGCTCACTGTTCCCCCCACCCTCATGGATGAGATCACATGGAGCAGACCACACGACGACTCGAGGCCTCACTCTGTTCATTGCACTTTTGGCACAGTGATACAATTTGCAACTCGCTTTCTTGACTGAGCACCTCTCTATCCGAATTCAATTCTTTATTCTTTGTATCATTATTCTAGTCGTCGTCTTCGTGTGTTGTTGCTCTTTTGTTTCCTTGATGTGTGAATGTTCTTGTTATGCATACTATTATGTCTTCTTGTATGTCTGCAGCATTTATAATTGCTGTTGTCGGCCTTTTCGTAACCTTTATGTAGTATTTTAGTAGTTTGACTGGATAGGATACTAATATAACAGTATGTATAATGCACAAATGTTGTAACATACGTGATGTCCATCTACAAAAGTTGTCTCAGGAGAAGCAGGTAGGTGCAAGCTGAAATACTGTTACATTTGAAGAAGAAACTAAACACTTGAATTTCACAATGAAGGGGCAGGTATTTGTGTTAGCGTTCCTAGCATTATTTGTATGCTTCTAAATCGAATTGAACTTTGAAAGGTCAGTTCTGAAACAGGCTATACCACGCTAAATATGGACGACATATGCCATATTCCAAATGGTTTCGGAGATGAAACATATGTAAAGTTGCTTTTGTACATTTTTCTTCAATAACACGAAATCCGCGGCCTCTAGTGAAAACTTGTCAAAGTACAAAATTAAACGATGTTAAATTTCCTTTAAAAAGATCCAATTCACTTTTTCTTGAGGGCTTACAGGTTGCATCAAGAGGGTGAGGGAATATGGAAAATCTTGCCCAACGTACATATGTTGAAGTGTAGGTAAGCCAGTTTGCAATAGTTTCCCGACTTGATAGGCCACGTGTCCTATATCAAATTATTGGTCTCTATGCTACTATAGTACATTGTAAGCAATAACAGTGTACTGAACAGTAAAGAAAGTAAATAGCAATGTACATAAAATATATTCTACCTCAGAAAGCATTTATAATAGTGCATATGTCCATTTGAAGTTTTCTGCTTCTAATAATCGTTCCTGCCATATCCCTGAATATTGACCATTCATCCTGGAGCAGCCTGTACGTTATGTTTAATTTCTTATTTATTCATTTAACCTGAACAGATTAATGCCTTTAGGTGTCGTCCTACATCAGACAACAGTTTTATATGTAATTACAAAACTTATTAGAACAACAGTTACTTAAAAATCATAATATTTTGAATATAATATCTCTTCTTTTTCTCTCAGCATGTATTTGGCATTTGACTGTTCCACGCTCTTGGTTGAAATGGTTGATTTTCCTCGGTCTTTCTAAATATCTTCTGCCCTTTGGGTAATAATTATCACCCATTTTGGTAATCTGTCTCCTTCCATTCTCGATACATAATCCTTCCATTTGTTTCCATGTTCTATAATCTGCTCATTTGAGTTTTTCACTCTCAGTTCCTTTTTGATATCTACATTCACTCTCCCGTTAGACAGAATGTACCCAGCTATCCTTCTTAGCAATTGCATCTCTAGTGCTTGTATTCTGATGGGAACGCTTGTTTATGCTGTGTTGCCCACGCAAGAGGCCGAGGGAGTAGTATATATTATGAGCAGTGGTAGGTCAACAATAAGCTGGATGATTTCGTCTGCTACGTCGGACTGTACAGTTCATGCCTAGCTGAAGGATTTTTTGACGACACAGTCAGCTCAAGAAAGAATTTTTCGTGACTACAATCATTTATCTCCGAAATAATCAGTAAGTCTATGTTTTGTTTTCGGTTCAATGTACGTTACCGCTAAAGTCAAGTGGTGGTTTAGTTTCTTATTGGGGACAAGAGTATCAGCTGCAGCTTCTACTTTAACTACTCTTCATAGATCACACAAGCTTTTCCATAGAACATCTAATCTTTATGTTTTAGATTAATGTATTGGCATGCCTAAGTTATCGTTTATGTCAGACTAATTGACTGCTTTCTCCTTGTAATCAACTTTATTCTCAAGGATAAGAGGTGTTTGTAAGTCTGATGTTCAGTGTCTCTGAGACTCATGAAAAGTTTTACCTCTTCCGCTAGCTTAGGTACAAGTTTTCCCTTCAGGTTTCCGGTCTTTTGGGCAGCATATTTGTTGTGTAATAGAATTAGTTTGGTGGTAAATCCTTATGATTGGATTTCCACGTCCAGGAATGGTATGGAAGTCGACTCCTAAATTATCTCTTGTGCCTGCGTTGCAAGTGTACACTGATACACTTAAAGTCTGTATACTGGCACAGTTTATTGCCTTGCATATTTTAGAGAGTAAGTTATGAATATGATGTTGTGAGCTGATATTCCAGGTACGAATATCTTTGCTTGTGGATTTCGTGGCAAATATATGTATAGGAACCTAACTACCAGGCTGCATTATGGGTAGGTGCAAGCTGAAATACTGTTACATTTGAAGAAGATACTATATACTTGAATGTCACAATAAAGGAGCAGGTATTTGTGCTACCATTCCTAGCGTTATTTGTATGCTTCTAAATCGAATTGAACTTTGAAAGGTCAGTTCTGAAACAGGCTATCCTACCTACTTTTGGAGGGCTGTAGTGGATGCACATTAGGCAAATTTTCGTAATGTATTTGATGTTTATGAACATATTTTTTTACTTTTTTGTCTTCATTACCATTGAATGTTAGTAGCATGGTCGGTAATAAGTAATAGTGTTTTTATGCCACTACTCAATCTGCTCATCTGTTACATTTGTGGTGTCTTAGTGCAGTGGAGTCTATATTTAGACAACTGGAGAGCTTGTTGATTGAGCCAAGTGTCAACCTTCGTTAGAGGAAAGGCATGGATGTTGATATTTTGAAATATATAGCGGAGTTTCTACGAAATGAGTTGAAAGTGAGGGCCAACTATGCTCTACAGCAACAATACAGACACACTGGTAGAAATAGTGGCTGCATGGGCATATAAATTCATAGCACCTAAAGCACTGGCTTTAGAGTTCATTTGCATTGCTTCTCTCCAGCCTTTATCCACACCATTATCCTGCCACCTCCTGCTCATGCAATATGTTGTCCTAATTCAGATATGACATTATTCAAAATTTTTATCTTTCAGGAGAGAAATTCTCCCATATTATCAGGCTTTTGTGAGTTTCTTAATCAATTTCAGGCCTTTTCAGATATGACACAAACTTCATGATTGTGTGTCTAGTTTTCGTAGAACACAGAGTTCTACATCCTACCCTGTAACTTCTGATTATAGAATGTGCTGTATGTAAATTTGTTCTTGCTTCAAGCTTTTACAACTTAAAATGGCTTTGTTAAGTGAATATTTTAATTTTGCCAATGTACTTTTCAGTGCTGCGCAACAATATGTCATCCACTTGCCTTCGTCTAGAAGAATTAAGAGCGATGTTCGATACTATTTTACCAAAATGGAAGAAAAAGAAAAATGCCGCTACTTTTGACACTGTACCACACAAGCCGCTTCTAGTGAAACTGCATACTTATGGAATATTATTTCAGTTATGTGACTGGATTTGTGGTTTCTTGTCAGAGAGGTCACAGTTCATAACAACTGATGGAAAGTCTTCGACTAAAACAGAAGTGATTTCTGGCGTTCCCCGAGGTAGTGTTACAGGCCCTTTGCTCGTTCTTATCTATATAAACGATTTGGGAGACAATCTGAGCAGTCGCCTTGGGTTGTTTGCAAATGACGCTGTCGTTTATCGACTAATAAAGTCATCAGAAGATCAAAACAAATTGCAAAACAATTTAGAAAAGATATCTGAATGGTGAGAAAATTGGTGATTGACCCTAAATAATGAAAATGTGAAGTCATCCATATGAGTCATATAGATAGATAGTCAGTAGATAATTGCCATGGCTTCTGGCCCATCATCAAACCTAAAGAGACATCTAAAATCGAAGCATCCTCCAGTACCTCTGGAAATATGTGGGTTTGCAAGCCGATCAAGATCGCCATCAATCGATGCAGAAATTCGACCTCACTGACGTCTGCTTCTGCCTCGGATGAAGGTATCCTCTCAGTAAGGCCAACTGAGTCTCAAGCTGTATCCAGCCCACTACTGTTGGCAGGTTCTGGACCAAGTCCTGAATTCTTTTCTTTTGTGGTGCCTTCACCCCAATTGCTTTTCATTTACAACCAATAATTAATTTTTTTAGTGTTCTAAATCCTCTCACACTAAATAAAAGATTGCATTAGATGTACAGCTTTTAAATGTGATTTGCAGAGAATACCGTCCTCATCCTACAGTTGAAGAGACAGAATTTAATACATGCTTAGCCCAAATTATAATTACCCAAATCAAAATACGATGTGAAACTCTGTAGTGCACAGTCTCCATCATAAATTAAAAAGGGTTTCAACCCCCACCCCGCAAAGATTTGTCTTTCATCTGATGCATGGACGAGTGTAAACAACATTAGTTGTCTTTGACAGACAAAAATAAATAGTTTCCTCAAGAAATAGAGTCAATGGTTGGAGACTATATCCAGCAACGAACTGATTAGTCAGGCAACATTACTGGACTGCCAATCCAAAGCCATGGATTTTCAGATGGCAAAACATTTCAGAACTGGTACATGAAGGCTATTGAAGAACTTAAAGTGCTGGTTGCTTAAAACAGAGCTCATTTCTCAACCAGTTCCATTGTGACACGCAAGACTTCTTCATTCTGCGACGAGTTCAATAAAGTATTAGCTTCAGGCAAGTCACGACCCAGACAGTGCAGCAAATGTCTAACTGGACAGATATTTAGTGGAGGGATATTTCCCTAGAAATAGTGATTCCTTAAACTCCTGGGAAACAAGAAAACTAGTGTGGCCTGCACTTTATCAGTTGGAACTAAAATTATTATGTATCGCAGCAAAACCAGTGGCATGTGAACAAATACATTCTAACGCAGAACAAATATGCACTAAGAAGAGAAAAGGACTCACATCAACTAAAATGGAGCTAATTTTATTTATAAATGACAACATTGATTAATTATTCCTTTATGGGAATGTATCCTGCCTGTAAATGTTGCTACAGATATACTTCAACTAAAGTTGTAATAACAAAAATTGGTCTTCATTCATAAAAATTTTCTGCTTGATAAAATTTTTTTTAGGATTTTATTGCAATATTTATAATTTTTACAGCAGACAAAATTTAAAACGTTTTTGTCTAAAAATTGAATGGGACATAACTCAAAATTATAACTCCTCTTGAAATGTTCTTTCAAAATAGGACCAATTTGGAAAAAATACAGGTTTAGAGGCCTGAATTAAATGGCAGTGTATCTGCCTTTTACTTATTTTTGTGAGTGAATGGTGAGTGCTCAGTCAAGTAAAATAACTAGTTCATTTCAGTGACTGACCAGGTCTGATCCAATCTTTGAAAAGAACAGTTTTGCCCATCTCTACATAATTTGTGAAATTGTAAGGGGTAGTCAAATGAAAACCGAAAGCCTGCAACATCAAGAGCATAGAACTGTTCTGTTCAAAAGCAATCACCACACGGGTTCAGACATTTATCCCACTGGGAGAGTAGATGGTGAATTTCTGTTTCATAGAATGCCATTGGCCACTGGCAAATCCACAACCATGCCCACACGTGCACTTTCTCATCCGACTGAAATCGAAGTAGACAATAAATGTCGATTCTGTGGCACTAGGATAATTTTATACAAATTAAAAATTGCTCATTAACAAACACAATTTTTTATTTTCTATAAAATTGCCTGAATCCTCCAGAATCTACATTTATTATCTATTATCCATGTTACCTAATAACAATATAATATAATAAAATAATAGAATAACAGATACAATAAAAAATCATTTATTTCACATATATTTTCCATAGGTGAACGTAATGTAATTAAATATATTAGAGAATTGACTATTATTTTAAAAAACAATTTTTTAAAAGCATTTTTAGCAACTATTGCTTAGCCCCAATAATTGTCCTATTTTTTACTTCCGTGAAAAACGTGTTTTTTTAATTATTTTCAAAACAATTTTTAACAAAGCATTTTTTACAACTTTATATTAGTCCCAAAGATTGTCCTAGTGTTGACTTTTGTGAAAAAAGTCTTTTTAAATTTATATTACAGAATAAATATACAAAAGTATTTAATTTATGGTTTAGCAGCTGTAACATTATTGTGAGCTGTTGTTTGTAGATCTTTTTTGAGATAACACTTATTTACAGTTCTACCACATTCAGATACGTTGAAAAAGTACTTTACTTTGCTTTCATCTACCTAAGTTTCAGCTACTTTTTTAAACAATTAATTTTTATGAATGTAAGTAAATTAATTAAAATGTGTTAGTTAACAAAAGTAAATAATTATAATGAGTTAGTTCACAAAAGTAAATTGTTTAAGAATTGTCAGTTCTTATTTTTTCTATCTGTCTTAAAATGTTTCAGAAATCTGTATAAGCATAAAGTAAACACTTTCATAAATTTTTTTCATTCATTTATATAGCAGCAATTATTAATTATTAAAAATTTTCACTAAGAATACTACATAGTGCACCACATGTAACATTGTTGTTACCATACATAATTACATAAGCAAGTATATCATTTGGAACTTTATCATCAATAGTTACACAAAGTTTCATAATTGTTTTTTGTGTAGTTACAACATTCCCTTTGCATGTCATGTTAGTTACATAATTAGATAATTATTTATAAAACTAAATGGATTAATATCAAATATGATTTTAGTAAAGTAATTCATTTAAAATCAAGAAATGCATCATACACTTCAAGAAAACTGTGTGGCTGATTAATATTCCACTTTTCATGAGGAGAAACTTCATTTCTACCATTTTGCAAGTATATATTCTGTATTTTAACATGACCAAATAATGATAATCAAGTAATTGATAATTTTTAAGATTTGTCTGAAATACAACAAATACAAAATACGCTATATCAAGTTCGGTAGAGTTACAGTAATTGGTTATATGTAGTTCAAAGCTGTTTTTACCAGATAAAACAGCAACTTCTTCCTGTTTGAAGTACATAAAAAAATAGGAATTGTAGGATTTTTAAATATATTTTCGGGTTCTTCAAGTTATTTTGTCAGTGACAGATGAAGTTAAATGTAATAAAACTGTTGATTAAATAAATGGATGTTCAATTCTAGACAAATATTATTTCCATTTGTTATTGTTACAAAGTCAAACAGTTTAGTTACATAATTATCAATTAATTTTTTGATTGATTTTCCATCATAAGTTGGATAATTGGTATAATCATTTCCAATAATACTAAATTACATATGTTATTGCGCATGATTTGGATGTAGCCAATCAACACCAATATTTATGTGAATTTCTGTATCTTTTTTAGGAACATTTAAATTACTTTTAGTTTTTTCAATAACAGAAAGAGAGTAAAACTGTAAATTTTCAATTTTATGCATGAGGCTGACCAATAAAGTTTTGGTAGTTATTTATTAAGGAAAAAAATTCTTAAGCTCTTTTTTAAAATAACTGTTAAAGTAGCACAATTAATTAATCATTTTCATCAGTTGTAGTAACTTCTAAATCTTGAATTGTATTAAAAATAAGAAAATTTATAGGATATTTTCGTTCATAAAAAATTTCTTAAGCTCTTTTTTAAAGTAAATGTTACAGTAGCACAATCAATTAATCATATTCATCAGTTATAGTAACTTCTAAATCTTGAATTGTATTAAAAATAAGAAAATTTATAGGATATTTTGGTTGATAAACTATTGGTCCAACACATTATGCATTAGGTTTAAATTATGCAACAATATTTGTTTCTTCATGATAATGATCAGTATGTTTCACATACATTCCATTACTAAGACTAAAATTTTATTTATTAATTCAAAAGGAATTATTTTAGGAACATCTTTAGCTACAGCTTCTTTATTAGGTAAAACAACTTGATTACTAAAACCAAGTAAATTACCAATAGTATCTTGTATAGCCTTGCATTATTATACATCAATTTCAATAGTTATTCTTCTTAATATTTCATTTGCTTTAATATCTATATTAGGTTTCCTTTAATTTATTATTTTCTTTAAATATTTGAAACTATATGGAAGTACAGAAATTTCTATTGTTTCTCAACCACAATAAAGTTTAATATTTCTTGTTGTAATATTTGGTATTAAAAGGTTGAATAAAACCCAACTAATGAAATAGTATAATTAACACATATTGTGATAGTTAATCTTTTTAATTAAACTAGATTTATCACTAAGATGAAAAAGGAGGCTCATTTACTAATGAAAAATTAATTTCAAATATAAAAACTATAAGAAGGTAAAAGTACATATAAATGTGAAAAAATAAGAAGTATAAATTAATGCAAGATTGTTAAATAAATGAACAAACCAGATTGGGAACCGAAAGTTAGAACTTCAGAAAATAATTTTAAAAACTAAGATGATAAACTTTTATCAAATTCTACAAGAAGTGCAATAATTGGTCCAAGTGGTTGTGAAAAAAGAACTTTAATGATTAATAATTACATTTTAGATCCAGGATGGAAAAATTAGAGTAAAGTTAAACATTTTTATATTTATTCAAAATGTTCAGACAACCAAAGTATTAAACAATGTAAAAACTGGATCTTAAAATAAATTAGTTTTATTGAAAATAATGAAGAAATTATTCTATTAGATGTATGTAAAGAAAATTAAGTTGTTGAATTTACTGATTTTTATTTTAGAAAATAAGGATATTGGTGGTAGTGTGTTGGAGCTGATGGGAGAGATTATTTAACTAGAGGCACTCACAAAGGTATAGAATGTTTTTATTTAGCTCAAACTTATTCAAAATAGTTAGTCAGAGAGAACTGAAATTTTTTAAATATATATAGACAAATGATAAAAATTTAAATCATATTTACCATGAGTTTGTTAGTGAAGATTTACAGTTCAATTATTTTAAAGAAATGTGTAGTAAATCTTGAAATGATGAATTTTGATTTTTAACTATTTATTTCTCAGAAAAATTCAATGAAGATAAATTTAGAAATAAAATATCATATATCTTTATATGAACGTTAAATGAAAACATTAAATTTAACATTAACTTATCATTAAACGTAACATTAAGCAAAAACATAAACATAAACGTTACACATAAACTTTAAACATAAACATAAACATTAAAGATGAACATAAATGTTAAACATAAATGTTACGCATAAACATAAGTGTTAAATATAGACATTAAACGTAATCAATCTTTTTTATTAATAAATGTTCGTAAACAATGATGAATAAGTTGTTAAAAAAGCTAAACAAACTAAAAAGAAAAGTGAAGAATTAAATAAAAATTTTAACTTTGGAAAAAGCAACAAAGAAGAAAATATGAAAAACAAAAAGGAATGTCAACTTGTTATTGATGTTATTGAATGTGTAAAACAAGGTATTGAAGATTTATGTTTTAATGGATTAAAAGCAATTGAAGAAAATAGGACAGTTGGAAAATAAATGAGTCGATATTGTCATCATATAGAAGACTTTGCATATTTATCACCAATTAAAACATCAAAAGATTGGTCTGATGATATTCCTGGAAAATGTGATTATACACTAAGTGAAACAAAAATTTATGATTTATTTAATAATTATGAAGATGAAGATCAAAGTAAAAATATAAATGAAATTAAAAAGATACATGTTAGTGAAATAATGTTAAAGTATGTAACACAAAGCGAAGATAAAGTATTTGCTTTAAAACCTGTCAGTCTGTTTAAATATGATGGTAAGTTATCTATCTGGATTGACAGATTAGCAGTAATTCATGGTGCAGAACTAGCTGGAAATAAGAATTATCGAAATGAAAAAGTTAGTATAACACAAAAAATAAGAAATAAATTTGGTGATTTCATAATTGGTTCTCTAAAAGGAATTTCATATTTAATTAGGTTTTTAAATAATCTTCCACATACATTTTGCAAAAGTGATAAATATGGATAAGTATTATTAAATACTTTAATTAATAAACTGTCATTTGAAATACATCTTCCAGGTTATAATTAGTGTGGTCCAGGTACATAATTAGAAGAAAGATTAAATAAAGCTGATAAAGGTATAAATCCGTTAGATGAAGCTTGTTACGAATATGACATTGCTTATAGAACTAATAAAGATTAACAAAAAGCTGATAACAAAGAACAATTAGATAAAAAAGAAAGAATTGATGCAGATGGTGATTGATTAGCTGAAAAATTAGTGACCCAGCAATTTGAGGAATAATGTATGGAAATGAAATTTTGGTTTAGAAATTAAAGTTGATGAAAAGGGATGGGGATTTAAAAATTTTTTTATTCAATTTTTAACTATATAAATGTACAACTTTACAGTTGATTATACTTTACTAGCTAGATGCAAAACTAAACCAAATTCAAATCATTTAAAGTTAAATAATGAACAATTTAACGTAACTGAGCCAATTTTAACAGATGTTCAAAAATCGGTAACAGGATAGAAAGTTGCTGGAAATTTGCTTATTAGATTAGGTATTCCTGCTGTTAAAAAAATTATTGATTATTTAACAAAAAAGAAAGAAGGCAAAAGGCTAACACAACATGATGGTGGATTTTTACCATTATAATCAGCAGTATTACCTTATTTATCAACAATTGTTTCTTTAGCTGGTGGTCTTGCCCAATTGCTATTGCTGAATAAAAAAAGAAGAAAGCCTAGAAATAATTGTAACAACAAGAAGACATAACTTAGAAATGGAAAAGAAATTAGCAAATGGAATAAAAAAAATTCCAAAAATAATAATTAAATTTCCTAATGCATTACGTAATTTTGATGTAGAAAAGTTAAATAAACTATTAAAAACTAATTAATTTTGGTGATGTATACATGATTGTTGAAATAATAAATAAACCTTTAAAAATTGAATGTGGTACAGTTAATTTAGATACATCTGATAATCCTGGTACTCATTGATTTGCTATTAAAAAAATAAAATTAAAAAATTTGTTTTTGATTAATTTGGTGGTAATACCACAAAACTATTCGTTAACTATTTAGAAAAAATGAACTATACCACAATGCATAAAAAATACAAATTTTAATGTAGTAATGTGTAGTCACTTATGTTAATTTGTTTCATATCGCTTTACAAAAAATTATAATGTTAATAAAATTCTAGATTTATAAATGGACATTTTTGGAAAAAATACATCTAATCAAGCAAAATGAACAAGTAGTTAATACATCTTCATTAAATTTAGGACATATTGAAAATATCGTTAAAAAACTACAGTCATCAATAGATCCAAAGTAAACTAATGCAATTAAACAATTTCGAAAAGAATTTCGTGTAATGATTCACATAACTAAAGGTTATATTAGTTTTAAATATACACGACTTGCTAATGTAAATTTATTTACAAGATGTAGTTATCAAATAAGTCTTAGAAAAAGAAAAGGTTAGAAAACCAGAATTCATTAGAATTTTAAAGCAACGATTTGGTATTATCGATAGTATTATGCAATATACAAACATAGTCTTCTTAATGCATTAGTTAAAATTGTTTCAGTAGAAATTTATGTTAAATCATTAGAATCACAAATTAATTAAAGTTTAGAGTAGAAAGTTGAAGTAGATCTAGTGTATTAAAACAATTAGATTAATTTTAAATCATAATTTTTTTTAATATATATAAATTTTTTATAAGTATAAATGGAAAATCATACTTCACCTGACTATCATATTTGTCGTACAAAGTGTAAAATGTTCAATGAAACTCATAATCCACATAGAGTAATAACTAAAGATGAGAGAGAAAGAATTGAAGATCTTTGTACAATATAAAAAGAGAGTAAATTTGTTAAAAAAATTATTAGATGGTGAAGAATTAAATAATGTTCACAATGAAATGTTAATGAATTTCATAAACGAAATAAAAAAATTATAAAAGCAGAGCTCTTGTTTGTTTTAATATATTGATGATTATTGGCAAGCTTATTTAGTTGCAATAGATTCTGGAAATTTAAAAAGAATTCCAAAAATAAATTAAGGATATAAATATTTATTAACAATAATTGAAATTTTTCAAAGAATTCTTTTGCTGTTCCTATTAAAGATGAAAGAGATAAAAATATAGTTTATGCTTTTCAAAAAAGTTTTATACTTAAAAAGCCAAATAATTTACAAACAGATAATGGTAAGTAATTAATGAAGAAATGTAACATTAATCATTACACCACTTTTTCAGTGTTAAAAGCTTCTGTTGTCGACCGATTTAACAAAAACTTCAAGAAAATATGTGGAAGAAATATGCTTTACAAGGAAATTATGAATGGTAAAATTAAGTTAAAAATCTACTTGAAGAGTTTAATAATATAAAACACGCTACAATAAAAATGAAACCAATAGAAGTAAATAAAAAATTCAAAATTAGTAATATTTTAACTAGTGAAACAGCTAAATTTGAAACAGGTGATAAAGAACAAATTAGTAAACTAAAAGGTCTTTTTGAAAACGTATAAAAAGTTGATTGGTTAACAGAAATAAATGAAATTCAAGATGTCATTTATTTTAATCCAATTACATGTAAATTAAAACATCCAAAAGAATATTTTTTGGAACAAGAACTGCAGAAAATGAAATATCGAATTCACACTAATTTGCAAAATTTCTAAAAAAGAAAGAAAATAAAGTTTTTGTTATCTTGCTTGGTTATGATTATTCACACAACTGGTGGATACCCAAAAAAAGTAATTATATAAAGTAGTCACAGACTAAACTCTGCTTCAGCTGACATTAATTTTAGAAAGGACTAGTTTTCTATTCAGTTTAAGAATAAATTATATTTTCAAAAATAAGTATTAAGTATTTCCATCACATTGTGAAATTGAATATATTTTGATGTAATTATTTCATCTTTTGTTTTAATTCTTTCATCTTTTAATTTATAACATTAATCTTTTAATTTAATTCTATTAACTTTTCTTAATGAATTTATTTATTTATTTATAAATTCTTTGTAGTTTTTGTATACAATAATCGTTATGTTTTGTTTGACAGTTTAAAAATTTTATTTTATCTTTGTAAAAAGATTCTATTTATATATAAGTAATTTTATTAATTTAATAACTTATAATGACCATTTACTAACGAATTATATTTTTCAATACTTATCTTTTATTATCATGGCGACTTAGTGCTTTTTTGTTTACTTGAATTGTGTAGATTTCATGTTTCTTACTTATAATTAAATTAAAGTTCTATATTGTTAAACAAACAACCAGTATAAATGTCTAACTTTAATCTGTTTTATCAACACATTTTTTATTTCCTTTAGATTTTTTTTCTATAATGTCACCAACTTTTTAAGCATACATTTCTGCTCTTGAACCACAAAACTCACTTTTTCCATTATATTCATCTTTCATTTATCCAACAACTTTTTTTTTATTTGTGGAATATTATATATCTTTTCTGTTGAATAATCACTTGTATCAAACTATAAAAACATTAATTTCATATCTTCATAAGTGTATTGGGGTTTAACATTATAAATATGACTATCAGTTTCTTGATAATTTAAATCAAAATACTTAATCCAACATATGTAGGTTTAATAAGTGAAATTTTAGATTTATTCATATGGACAGCAGCAAAATTTTCTTTAAATATAGTTGTATGCTTAGAGTTTGGTTTAGCTATAAGTTTATCACATACTTTACTATTTGAAACTAATTTTATATCTCGTCTGTTTCTTATATTCTGCATTGCTTTACCAAACACAGTATTATTCATTAATTTAAAGAAATCTTTTTCAGTTTCATTTGTAGCTTTAGAACTGAATTGTGTATTTAGATCTATATACTTCATTAACCAATCAAATTATATAAATTTTATAACTTTATGTATTTTTGTAAGTTCTGTTCCTAAACATAAATATTTTTAAGATTTCTATGATGTACTACATAATTACACTTTTTATCTAAAGTAGTTATTAATTTACTTTCATTTGTACCTGGAACAAGCTTTGATTCAGTAGCTACACCTAAATCTAAATGTGAAGCATGTAATTCTTTTGAATATTTTAGGTCTACTTCAAATATGTAACCATTTTCAGAACTGATGAAACTTCATTTATTTTTGTATAAATAAAATTATATGATTCCCCCATTCAAATCCACCATATGGTAATTCCTTCAACATGAACCATGGATGTTGCCGTTGGTGGGGAGGCTTGAATGCATCAGCGATACAGATCTCCGTACTGTAGATGCAACCACAATGGAGGGGTATCTGTTGAGAGGTCAGACAACATGTGATTCCTGAAGAGGGCAGCAGCCTTTTCAGTAGTTGCAGGGGCAACAGTTTGGATGATTGACTGATATGGCCTTGTAAAATAACCAAAACGGCCTTGCTGTGCTGGTACTGCGAATGGCTGAAAGCAAGGGGAAACTTCAGAAATAATTTTTCCCGAGGGCATGCAGCTTTACTGTATGCTTAAATGATGATGGTGTCCTCTTGGGTAAAATATTCCGGAGGTAAAGTAGTCCCCCATTTGAATCTCCAGGCGGGGATTACTCAAGAGGATGTTGTCATCAGGAGAAAGAAAACAAAAGTTCTACAGATTGCAGCATGGAATGTCAAATCCCTTAATCAGGTAGGTAGATTAGAAAATTTAAAAACGGAAATGGATAGGTTAAATTTAGATATAGTGCGAATTAGTGAAGTTTGGTGGCAGGAGGAACAAAGCTTTTGGTCAGGTGAATACAGGGTAATAAATAGAAAATCGTATAGGGGTAATGCAGGAACTGGTTTAAAAATGAATAAAAAATAGGAGTGTGGGTAGGCTACTACAAACAGCATAGTGAACGCATTATTGTGGCCAAGAAACACACGAAGCCCACGCCTACTACAGTAGTACAAGTTTATATGCCAACTAGCTCTGCAGATGACGAAGAAATTGAAGAAATGTATGATGAAATAAAAGAAATTATTCAGATAGTGAAGGGAGATGAAAATTTAATAGTCATGGGTGACTGGAATTCGGTAGTAGGAAAAGGGAGAGAAGGAAACATAGTGGGTGAATATGGATTTGGGGGGGGGGGGGGGAAGAAATGAAAGAGGAAGCCTCCTGCTAGAATTTTGCACAGAGCATAACTTAATCATAGCTAACACTTCTTGAAGAATCATAAAAGAAGGTTGTATACATGGAAGAACCCTGGAGATACTAAAAGGTATCAGATAGATTATATAATGGTAAGACAGAGATTTAGGAAAAAGGTTTTAAATTGTAAGACATTCCCAGGGGCAGATGTGGACTCTGACCACATCTATTGGTTATGAACTGTAGATTAAAACTGAAGAAACTGCGAAAAGGTGGGTATTTAAGGAGATGGGATGTGGATAAACTGAAAGAACCAGAGGTTGTACAGAGTTTCAAGGAGAGCATAAGGGAAGAATTGACAGGAATGGGGGAAAGGAATACAGTAGAAGAAGAATGGGTAACTTTGAGGGATGAAGTAGTGAAGGCAGCAGAGAATCAAGTAGGTAAGAAGACGATCGCTGCTATAAATCCTTGGGTAACAGAAGAAATATTGAACTTAATTGATGAAAGGAGAAAATATAAAAATGCAGTAAATGAAGCAGGCAAAAATAAATATGAACGTCTCAAAAATGAGATCGACAGGAAGTGCAAAATTGCTAAGTAGGGATGTAGAGGCTTGTCTCACCAGGGGTAAGATAGATACTGCCTACAGGAAAATTAAAGAGACCTTTGGAGAAAAGAGACCACTTGTATGAATATCAAGAGCTCAGATGGAAACCCAGTTCTAAGCAAGGAATGGAAAGCAGAAAGATGAAAGGAGCATATAGAGGGTCTATAAAAGAGTGATGTACTTGAGGACAATATTATGGAAATGGAAGAGGATGTAGATAAAGATGAAATGAGAGATACAATACTGTGTGAAGAATTTGACAGAGCTCTGATATACCTGAGTCGAAACAAGGCCCCGGGAGTAAACAACATTCCATTAGAACTACTGACAGCCTTGGGAGAGCCAGTCCTGAGAAAACTCTACCATCTGGTGAGCAAGATGTATGAGACAGGCGAAATACCCTCAGACTTCAAGAAGAATGTAATAATTCCAATCCCACAGAAAGCAGGTGTTGACAGATGTAAAAAATACCGAACTATCAGTTTAATAAGTCATGGCTGCAAAATACTAACGCAAATTCTTTAGTGACAAATGGAAAAAAATAGTAGAAGACGATCTTGGGGAAGATCAGTTTGGATTCCGTAGAAATATTGAAACACGTGAGGCAATACTGACCCTACGACTTATCTTAGAAGCTAGATTAAGGAAAAGCAAACCTACGTTTCTAGCATTTGTAGACTTAGAGAAAGCTTTTGACAATGTTGACTGGAATACTCTCTTTCAAATTCTGAAGGTGGTGGGGGTAAATTACAGGGAGCGTAAGGCTATTTACAATTTGTACAGAAACCAGATGGCAGATATAAGACTCGAGGAACATGAAAGGGAAGCAGTGGTTGGGAAGGGAGTGAGACAGGGTTGCAGCCTCTTCCCAATGTTATTCAATCTGTATATTGAGCAAGCAGTGAAGGAAACAAAAGAAAAATTCGGAGGAGGTATTAAAATCCATGGAGAAGAAATAAAAATTTTTAGGTTTGCCGATGACATTGTAATTCTGTCTGAGACAGCAAAGGACTTCGATGAGCAGTTGAATGGAATGGATAGTGTCTTGAAAGGAGGATATAAGATGAACATCAACAAAAGCAAAACGAGAATAATGGAATGTAGTCGAATTAAGTCGGGTGCTGCTGAGGGAATTAGGTTAGGAAATGAGACACTTAAAGTAGTAAAGGAGTTTTGCTATTTGGGAAGGAGCAAAATAACTGATGATGGTCGAAGTAGAGAGGATATAAAATGTAGACTGGCAATAGCAAGGAAAGCGTTTCTGAAGAAGAGAAATTTGTTAACATCAAGTGTAGGTTTAAATGTCAGGAAGTCGTTTTGAAAGTATTTGTATGGAGTGTACACATGTATGGAAGTGAAACATGGACAATAAATAGTTTGGAGAAGAAGAGAATAGAAGCTTTCGAAATGTGGTGCTACAGAAGAATGTTGAAAATTAGATGGGTACATCACGTAACTATTGAGGAGGTAGTGAATATGACTGGGGAGAAGAGAAGTTTTTGGACCAACTTGGCTAGAAGAAGGGATCGGTTGGTAGGACATGTACAGAGGCATCAAGGGGTCACAAATTTAGCATTGGAGGGCAGCGTGGAGGGTAAAAATCGTTGAGGGAGACCGAGAGATGAATACACTAAGCAGATTCAGAAGGATCTAGGTTGCAGTAGGTACTGGGAGATTAAGGAGTTTGCACAGGATAGATTAGCATGGAGAGCTACATCAAACCAGTCTCAGGACTGAAGACCACAGCAACAGCTACATATGGTAAATATTAGTTCATAGCAAAACAATATAAATTATTTGCATCGAGATACATTACAAAACCTTACATTTCTTTATTATTAAAATCTTTTAAACATTTATTATTTGCTTTTGCATATCTTTCACAACATTGTGAAATTTCTCCTCTAATTCCTTTTTCAACCTTTAGCAGCATATCATAGTCATGTAATAATTCAAGTGTTTCTTCAGTCATTTTTAACATTCCATCCCAAGATAAAGTTTATGCTGTAAAATACCAAGAACGATATAAATAATATGTATTAACACATTTTTTCTAAAATTTTCAAAACATCACTTAACAATAAAACATCATTTTAAGAGATTGAACATGATTTTCACCAAGATTTTTTATATTCTACTTTTACCAAACTACTTTTTCCTGTTCATAATCTTCATTAGTTATATTACAGTCATTATGTTTACTATAAATTTTATCTTTTGTTGGCAATTCTATTTCTTCAAATATGACAAGAATCCTTATTATCATATGGATAAAAACCTTTTCTAATTACTATTTAAATAATTCCTGAGAAAAATACTTTTTAATTGACTTTTCTTTAAATTTTATGAAAGTTTCGTAAGTGAAGAAGGCATTAATTTAAAAGTATGAACAAATTTCTTTTTTAAAGGTTATATGGTCACCAGAACTATGGTATGTATTTTCATTATATCCTATTAGTACTACTTCTTTATTATCGTAACCAAGTTCTTCTAAAAAAGATGTGAATCACAAATAAATAAATTATGTAAATAAATAAGGTACAAAATGAAGTTGTTGTAGTTTTTAATTACAATCATTACACAATTGATCAAAATATTGCCCAGTTAAATGATCATGATGGCTTTCTTTATTATTATTCTTTATATAATGACATTTACATAGTGTACAAACTGTAGACATATGATACATTTTGTATTCCTCAAGTGTAACTGGTTTCATTTCTTCAATTTCAGAATATATTCCTCCAATTCCTTCAACTTCATGATTTATACATTCTATAAATTTTTTATGACTACTTGGTCCTCTATAAACAACAAGATTTATATATATATATAAAGATAATAACAAAATCCATTTGGTTCTTGTTTTTAATATTTCATTGTATATAGTGTTTTGGATATGGTTCACAATTATCCATTTTTAAAAGGAAACTTTCAAAATAACCATAAATAGCAAATGGAACTTTTTGTCTATATTGTTAATTATTAAAAGAATCATTTTCCCCTTCATTTGGCATTTCAACTTTTAATGATTTATTAGTTAAACAGTTTGTTGTATGATTATCTAATTTTTTTCTATTGAAATGAAGTAAACACAAACCACAATTAAATTTTACTGTTTCATGTTTGTTAATTTCACTTGATACAAGTCTAGATCAATTTTTAGATTCTGTAATTTTTAATGGATATACTTGTTAGTTCTCGTCATCTTCAAATGAATAAACATTAATAGATGCATTAATTATTTTTCCTATTTGTGGAACATCATCAACTAATACAGGATATTCAAAATTTTCAAGTTTTTTGTCAAGATGAAGGCCAACATTTTTATATTTTGTTATTGGTTCTGGATGTTCATGTACATGTAACAAAGCTGCTTTTATAGACCAGAAAAAACATTTTTGGTTAGTATTTTTTTCGTTAATACAAGCTTTTTTTTACATTTGATAAACCAATTTCAGACGATCCTCTTAGTGGCACATATCTGTTAATTGCTAGTCACCATCAGGTGGCTTGCAGAGTATGGATGTAGATGTAGTTTCTATATAATGACCAACCTGATCCATGTCCATAAAAATTAGAAATGTTTTCTAAAATATGTCTTCTATCATATATTTTACAAAAATCTTTTTCGGTTAAAATAAAATTGTTTGGTTTTTTTTTGTCCAAATTCTTGAATTTTTTTCATTTATTTTATCAGCTTGTAGTTTAGTTTATATTAAAAAAATAAATTCAAATTTATCTTTACACCATGACATACTTTAAAATAGTTTTATTTTTACTTGTTTTAAGACCTGTTTAGGATCAAGGTCATCTATACAATTTTCTAAATTTAGAGTTTGTAATCTATTTGTAAATGCTCATTCAACTAAGTAATCTTTAATTGGTTTTCTATCTCCTGGGATTAATGTAAATATTGTTTTTATTTTTTTTATTGAAAAACATCATAAATTCCATAAAATGGTAACTTTTTCCGAAGATTTTCGCTTACTTCGGCTGTATAGTTTGTATCACCTCGAGGTATATAAATATTAACAACACTTTTATAATTTTTACTTACTTAAGTTATATAATTTTTATTTTTTTCAGTTATATACTTGTTGTTATTATCAGTTACTTCTGATTTTTTATTATTTTGAACAGTTCATATATTATTTTCACTTTTATTTTTACAACCATATTTGGATGATTACTAATAAGATTTGAATGATTACTAATAAGGAATGTAATAAAATCGGCTTTATGTAAATTATTTACTTTCCAAAACTCATGAAGTCTTGCAACATTGACTTTTTGTAGTTGAATAGCAAAAGTACCTTCTATTTTGCTCTTCTATTTATTACAAAAAAATTTACTAGATTTATAAAAAAATGTTTTTAATAAAATGGTAATTATCTAATAGATGGATAAAGATTATTATTTAATAAATAATGAATCCAAAAGATAACAAATTTATTATTGCATCTAACTATTAGTTTTTAAACAAATAGTCTATTATTTAGTTTAACTATCTATTAGTTTTTAAGAAATTAATTTATTATTTATTCTTTACAGATCTGTTTTTAACAATTACTTTTTACAAGAATTAGTTTACTATTTAATTTAACAGTCAATTAGTTTGCTCTTCTATTTACTACAAAAGAAATTCATTAGATTTCTAAAAATTATTTTATTAATAAAATGATAATTATTTAATAGACGGATAAGTATTATTATGTAATACATAACTAGTCATAAAGGATTATTTTTTACTAAATAATAAAACATAAAGATAAAGCTTTCTTATTCTTAATATATTCTAAAGTAGATTCTTACATTTATTGTTATGTTTATCTTTATGGGAAGGGTTTGTTTAAAAGCAATTTAAATCTTTAATTTCTTAACGAATTACACAAATCTTTGTTGATGTAGATTTATCTTCAGTTATAACTTTTTCATTTTTCATTCTAGGTTAAATTTTTTCCTCATTATCTATTCTTAATAATATTTTTCTATGTTCTTCACTTCGATTTCATTGTAAATGTTTTTAAAATAATATTTAACAACTTTTTTTCCACTTTCACAAGGAATTCGATTACTATTGTAATATTGTAGATGATATTTATTTATACATTTTCCAATTATAGTTGTATAACTATCTTTTCTATATCCTTGTGTGGTAAAATTAACAAATGATTTCTCTGTATTGCAATATTAACAGAATTTAATTTTAACAGAGCAATCTTGTTGCGCTTGCTCCATTTCTATAGAAAAAATTTATTAGATTTGTGATAAAGTAAATTTTTATAATTTTTATGATTTTTTAATTTTAATTTTGAATTAATCATATAAATTATTTAAACATAAGAATCATGAAAATCATCATCAGATTCATAATACTGAATTCTGAATAGTTAAATTCTATAACACAAAAGATCAAAAGATCTTTTAGTTAATGGTGAAAAAATCAAAAAATTGATCACAGATCTAATTACTGTTGCTGGTAAAGAATCAAATGTTGTCAATATTTCAACCGATGTCAGTTCTTTATTTTAAATAGTGCCTCTCCAAAGTCCTAAGTTTTCTTTTTCATTTAACCATTTATCAATGCATTTTTCTGAAAAATATAATAGCAATTGGTTGTAACAAATTGACGATTATTTTCATCAATTAAACAAATAGGACAGTCAATATCTTTTTCACATATCTTAATTATATCATAAGTATGTTTTCTTTAGCTTCGATTTAGTTTTGGTTCTTCATTTATAATTAATAATTTTATTATATTTATAAAAAATTAAAAAATGTATCATTTAGTTATAATGTCAAAATTCCATAATTTTTTTTAAAAAAACCACAATGTTAACTCTATATCCTCAAATTCATTATTTTTATTTTTTTAAGTTTCTTTACTTTTTATACTTTAATTCCATTTGTCTTTTTCTAATTATTTCAAGTTCCCCATTACCATTTAATTTGTAATATCTATTTCGCAAAACACTTTAAAAACATTATTAAGGTACATACTATTTTTTTCTCCATATCTTGTAGTTAATATTCACAGTCAGTAATGTCATATAAAACATTTATCTCTAGTTCAGTTATTTTTTAAACTCTTTTGAGACACCAACAGTATTGAATTTCTTAATTACAGTCTCCAATTATACAAAAAAATTGTTATTAGTTTTACAAAAAATAAGTTAGTATTTTATATTGAATATATTTTTATTGATTTACTACATTCACAATGGAAAATAACAACTCAAATTAATTCTACGGCTGCTAAAACAGAAAGTCAATAATTTTGTGTATTTATTCTTTAATATAATTTTAAAAATCGCATTTTTCACAAAAGTCAAAAACAGGGCAATCTTTGGGACTAAGAAAAAGTTGTTAAGAATGCTTCTTTTAAATTGTTTATTAAAATAATAGTTAATTCTCTAATATATTCAGTTAGATTACACTCACCTATGGGAAATGTAGGTTAAATAAGTGATTTTTAACTGTAGCTGTTATTATATTATTATCTTTTAATATTATTAGGTAAAATGAATAGTAAATAATAAATGTAGATTCTGGGGTATTAGGCCAAATTTATGGAAAATGAAAAATTGTGAGCGTTAACAAGCCATTTTTTGTTTTTATAAAATTGTCCTAGTGTCCGAGAACCTACATTTTTTATTTACTAACCAATGTCCACGAATGTCTGTCGTCAGGCCGCTAAAGGAGTGAAAATTACATGGTGAAAGATCCAGGTTGTCTGACTGTACGGAGGATGTTGCAGTGTTTCCCGATCAAATCGTTGAAGTGTAGTCTTTGTGCGATTGGTAGCGTGGGGGCGATCGTTACCCTCTGCTCATACAGTTCCTCTAAATTGCAACCACACTCAATATGCACCCCTGTGACGACACTTTGCAGAAACTGCACGCGCCGTGAAGTTGAAACACTTAGGAACGGTGTCTGATGGAATTATCCTGTTACATAATAACGCCAGGTCCTACATTCAACGATTTAACTGAGAAATACTGCAACATCCTGCGTACAGCTATGTAATTTTCACATCTTTAGCGTCCTGAAGAAAAACATGTGTGGACTTTGGTGTGAGTTGGACGAGGAAATGCAAGAGTGGTTGTGGTTGTTGATCCATCAGTGGCTGACTACCTTCTATAAAACGGAAAATGATCATCTCGTCTCTCAGTGGGATAACTGTCTTAGCACGTGATTACTTCTGAATTCCATTGGCCCATTGTGGCGGGTTTTTGGTCTTCATTTGACATCCCCTCATAGCATACTTGACATCATAGAATGAAACCCTTCAAGAAGTAAAATATTAATTCTTCAGTCAGTGGTGCTGGTATATACACGATCTTTGGGCACAAGTAATCAAAGAATGAGGTGTGATGAGAACCTCATGGACCCTCCATCAAGCAGGACTGTTGATACTGTGACTAAATGATGAATGTCATCCTTAACAATCTTCTGGAAAAATCTCGAGAAATCCTCATATTTATACGCAAGGGGAGACATTATCAGTCTTGCCACACCTACAACGACATTGCAAAAGCCACAATCAAGCTGTAACTCTGTAGCCAAGAGGCAACACTAGTAATTCACCATCTACATACTGACCAAATACCTAGTTACACATCTATGTCCCTTTGTGGGACATTGTGTGAAGAACTCGGCCAGTTTCTTGACAACTCTTGGGCGCACGCGACTATAGAAGGTGACCACATTGAGAGCTTTGACCTTTTATAGCTCATCACGAAGGTGCACCACGAGGACACTTTGGAATTTCTGAGATCACTTTGAGCTATTAACAGTACTACTATTTTAACAAGCACTTTGGAGGTTTTTGCGAATTCCAAAAAGACAATTTTTACTCTGGTAAAGAGCTGTGTAGGTTTCTCTATAAATTGGAGGGTGAGCATTTTCTCGTCTATATCTAATAATTGTTGATTTCAATGTAAACCTTGCCAGTTATGACAGATTTAAATCAAATAATACTGCAGAATGCTCTACTTTGGTGCTAACAATCAAATATAAGGTTAAAGAAAATCTACCCAATACTAAAATAATACTGTGTGTGTACAAGATATAGCGAACCAGGTAGATTCACTTATTAGAGATAGTTATCAAAGTGAAAGCTTCAGGGGATAAACCTAAGGTTGCATAGTTACGGAAAACGTTTAATGAGACAGGTGATTCTGCCTTTGAGATTTCATTGGCCATTGTGTACAGTGAGTGACGTTGTAAGGAGATGAAATTTCAGCCTCGAGAAAGGAAATTCTAAACATAAATAGGTAGGTCCGTAATGTCTTCGACATTCGTGGAGCATGCGGATAGGATCGGTGAACCCCAATACTGTGTAGTTCCCGTTGACATATGTGAGCGTCGTTAGCGCTCCTAAAAGGCGCCTCAACGTGAATTTAATGCGTAACATGACTACACAACAACTGAAGTGTATGATGTCGTGCAGTGCGTTACAATAAAGTTTGTAGGAGTCAAACTGATGTGCTTCGACTTGACAAACATCGAAACCTGTTGGAAGAGCCTGAACAATCTACTGTTATACCCGACGTGTCAAAAGTGTGGAAACATTCCCGTTATTTCTCAAGCCAATCTCCATATTTCCTGCAGCCATGGCAGAAGTTAATAAGTCACTGAGCTGAACGAGTAATAATCACCGGATTATGATAAGCGGGAAATCCGTGTTCTAGTCCCGATCCGCCACAAATTCCGTCATTCCATTATACAGCTGATGGCAATCCATATTCGCAAATGCGAATGCATTTCATGAATTTCATAACGGTTGTAGTGGCTGTAGTACTTGTTCCTTTGGACACTCATCCTTGTCCAAAGAAACTTTGCATCATAATTCGTTATAATACACGCACTGCAGTACTGTATAGACTCAAAAGTTGTGGGCAGTGGCCTGTCAGTATCAGGCGCCACTGTCGACAACCGCTGCGTGTCACATCTGACAAACTGACCACAGTCCTGCTAATCACTCGCCATTATAGTGAAGGACAACTGGTATGCATATCATCGGAAAGGACCTCGTTGCAGTGAGTAGTGCTATAACCCTATAACACGCATACATGCAATCACTGTTTGTCTCAAGGCAAAGAGATCAACATTAAGTTTTGTGCATGCTGATGTCAGGATATGAGTACACTAAAAATACCACATGATGTTCTGCTAGTAACTTGCCATCTGGTCACCATTAAAGAGGGTGGGGCGGTATTCTAGTTCTCCCTGTCTGATCATCTGTATCAGTTCATGTCCATTGTGAATTTCGACGGACTTGGGCTATTCCAGAAGGACAATGCCACATCCCACGCGTCCAAAAGTGCTGCAGAATAGCTGCAGGAACACTCTCCTGAGTTTAAACACTTCCACTGGCCACCAAACTTCCCAGACATGATAACTATTGAGCATATTTAATTCTGTTATAAGGAAAAAAACCGTGAGAACTCTGATTGCAGCTTAAATTAAAAACATCTTTCTTCTACGGATTGCAAGGAAAAGGTACCCTTCCAACCAATGTTCATACTCGCAATGACATTAAGGAACCAGTACAATTCTAAAAGTCATGATGGTGAAAGTGATCACATTTACTTGTAGCATATTCTTTGCTTGTCGAAATCTATGTTGGCAGCGATACGACAGGGCTAATGAGTTTGCGTGTTCTTTAAATTGTGTGACCAAAACAGTCGCGAAACGTTAATCAACGTTAGCTGTTGACCAGGAGATGTACACTATGTGATGAAAAGTATCCGGACACCTGGCTGAAAATGGCTTACAAGTTCGTGGCGCCCTCCATCGGTAGTGCTGGAATTCAAGATGGATTTGGCCTAACCTTAGCCTTGATGACAGCTTCAACTCTCGCAGGCATATGTTCAACCAGCTGGTGGAAGACTCTGCGCAGGCCAGTCCATTACAGGGATGTTATTGTCGTGTAACCACTCCGAAACACGCCGTACAATATGAACAGGTGCTCGTTCCTGTTTATAAATGCAGTCACCATCCCCGAATTGCTCTTCAACAGTGGGAAGCAAGAAGGTGCTTAAAATATCAATGTAGGCTTTTGCTGTGATAGTGCCACGCAAAACAACAACGGGTGCAAGCCCCCTCCATGAGAAACACGGCCATATCATAACACCACCGCCTCCGAATTTTACTGTTGGCTCGGCACACACTGGCAGATGGCATTTACCGAGCATTCGCCATACCACACCCTGCCACCGGATCGCCACGTTTTGTACCATGATTCGTAACTCCACACGTTTTTCCACCATTCAGTCGTCCAATGCTTACGCACGTAACACCAAGCCAGGCGGCGTGACGTGTAGCCTTCGAGCAGCCGCTTGACCATGAAATCCAAGTTTTCTCACCTCCCGCCTAACTGTCGTAGTACTTGCAGTGGATCCTGATGCAGTTTTGAATTCCTATGTGATGGTCTGGATAGATCTCTGCCCTTTACACATTACGACCCTCTTCAATTGTCGGCGGTCACTGTCAGTCAACAGACAAGCTCGGCCCGTACGCTTTTGCGCTGTATGTGTCTCTTCGCGTTTCCACATGACTATCACATCGAAAACAGTGGACCTAGGAATGTTTAGGAGTGTAGAAATCTCGCGATCAGACGTGTGACATAAGTGACACCAATCACTTGACCACACTAGTCCGTTAGTTCCGCGGAGGGCCCTATTCTGCTCTCTCACGATACCTAATGACTATTGAAGTCGGTGATGTGGAGTACCTGGCAGTATGTTTTTTGGGGGTGTCCAAGTACTTCTGATCACATAGTGTACGTATGCCTTCTCAATACGGCACCACATTCCTGGAGAACGATCTCAAATAGGGGTATGATTTTAGGCCACTAGTTTCTCATTTGTACAAGTCTCATCTAAGCGTAACAGCTATAGGCTCAAATAAACCTAAGAAAATAACTGATTGGAGCCGCGCAATTCTAAAGTGTACGTCATCAAGCTTCTGACATCTACGTCAACTGATTTTGTAAGCTTCCGCTATAACCGAAGAACAGAGGTAACACCCACATAAGCTTATGTGGATCTATATGAACGTTTTTGTCCTAGAGTATTTTGGTAAGAGTGACATTCAGAGGAGATTGTGGGACGAGCTGAATATGGTTTTCCCTAATTTGAGTTTCTTTTATTAAATGTGGTCTGTGACAAAATTCTGTTGAAAATGATTAAGACTTCGAACATCTCCACTGACACTTATGCCCCACAAACCATCCTACGGTATGTATCGAAGGCTACGTTGTGTACCTCTACGGTTTCCCTTCTTTCTTGTTGCAATCATCAATGCTGCCTTCGGTAAACGACTGCCCTAAGCCTATGAATTAGGTCGCACATTTTTAATAGTTTCGAGAGATACGTGCAGTATAATGCAATATGTTGCTTGACTCTTCTTGGAACGAACACTCTCGAAATTTTAAGTATTAACTTCTCCGTGATTCATAACACTTCTTATAGCGTCAGCTGTTGGACTTGAAAGAGTATATGTGTAATGAGGTTATTAAGTGAATGAGTCACCAAATACGCTACTCTTCTTTGAATTACTCGTGCTTGCCTGCTAATGCTCCTAGGTTGACAAGCAACACCCAAGCATCAGTTACACTAAGGTTTTATAAGTCGTTACTTTCTTGGGCGGATTAAATTTCCTTAGGACTCTTTACTCAATTTCATTCTGACATCAACCATTCCTACAACTGTTAATCGTCTAGGAGTCCCATTATACATGAGTATGGACTCGTACTCCTAGAAGATATAGATGTAGCTAACGGTTATGAGTATTCGCAGTAACATCGCTGATCGCGTTAGCATACAGTAATAGACGCTTCCACCGACTCATTCGTAACACGTTACATTATTTACATTTAGGGTCAGCTGCAAGTGCTTGCATCTACTACGTTGTTTACGTACATGATATGTTCGCCTAAAATAAGGCTACAACTGTCTTCTGTCCTTTAGGAAGAACGAAAAATTCGACCACCACCATATCATCGATCAGTGGAAAGTCCCTTCTCAACATTAAACTCAGGAACCGCAGCTCCTAGACAGCATTAAGTACTTGGCTGGCGTCCTTGGAACGATATCAATGGTTGTCCAGGGATTTTTCTCCATGTGGTGTAGAGTGTTCTAGGCTATTTTAGGTCAAATGGGCAAAATAGTTATGTAATTGTTGCAAAACTTATAGTAAGTGAAGTATTAGAGACGATGCGCTAAATTAGAGACGTCAAAATTAGCAGTATAAGGAAAAATATGTACATATTTTCTGTTTCATGTCAAAGAATTAGCCGATTTGTATTAATACTACCATCAAATATGTATGAGGAAGAATAACACACAAACATTTTAAGTACAACATAAGGTTAAGTAAAAAATTAAAAACAAAAATTATGTGGCTATTCGAAAAAAAATTTAGTTTTCAAACAATGGCAAACGTAGGATATAGCTCTTGCATAATTATTATCATAAATATCACTTAGAAAGGCGGTATATTTTTGTAACACACTACACAGCAGACAATGTATTCACAGAAAATATACATATGCACTACTGTATTCATATAATGATTAGGAGAAAATTAATTAAATGCTCAAAGTTCAGCTGAAACCTTAAATATAAACTTACCTGTTATAAGAACGCGTAGAGTAAGAAGCACTGTACTCGCTGTGTCGACAGCAGTGCTATCAAAGAGACGTTGCCTGATCTTGCGGATGACACACCACAAAAATGCACTGAAAACTGCAGTCGGTAATAGCAAACACCAGACAGCTGAGGAGAATGGGAAAAACAAGTGTTTGTATAGGGGTATCGGCGGTGCTTTGGGAACAATAATACAATAGGAGCATTTTTCGTACGGATATAGGAAATCTGCTTCGAATTCCTGCTCTATCCTGATAAATCTGCAGTTGACAATAAAATCCGAATGCCGCATTGCATTCTCACGGCCTGCATGTGTGTTGTCCTCATAGACCGTTAGATTTCGAGAGGCGTTAAGCAAGGAAGCAAGAGTCTCATATATCCGAATATCTACTCCCCACATTTTACCTTTGACGTCTACGATAACTTTAGGAGGGAAGTGCCATACGCTAGCTGTAATGGGGTACCCGTTCATATTTCGTGCGGGTTCGTATTCGCTTGCGTCGTTACCCGTCAAGTCTACCAAGGAGCCGGTGAAGTTTACTCCGTGGTACGGATTGAAAGCTAGGATACGCAGTCCGTCGATTCCTAAAGCAATCAGTCGAGGATGAAAGAACTTGGATCTCAAAGCTTCAGCAAGCAATCGGCGTGCATAAACATCGTCGGCGCCAGGAGTATCCGAGAACGAAACAACAACGATATATAGACGCTGAGCACTCTTGGCGGGAACAAATGATGGGACTTGTTCATCACCGCATAGTGGCGTCACGATCTTCACCACCAACGACGCACTGCTCTGGGGCGCAGCCACTCCAAGCAGGTGCAGGTGATGAAGCAGTGCTGCGCCGAAAGACGCAGTCTGCTCGTCCGACGTTTCGATGGTGGACACGTGGGCCTCTGCACCATCCTGGAAAACTAGGCGCGACGTTCTGAGAGCTCCCTTCAGTACATCGGCCTCTGGGCGCTTTGGTGGTACCAGAATCGCTCCAGTAATGTTAGACAATAGCCACGGTAGCATGCAGAACATCAGCAGCATATTCCACGTCTCATCTGCACAAAAATTTGAGAAATTCCATTTCTTTACTTCTTTGACGTTGATAAAGCAAGATTATATTGACATAGAGTATAAGGGCCATCACGAAACCAACGCTGTGAGGATTCTGGTTCACATAAATCCTGCATAAAGTCCAGCAACCTTCTGCTGTCCGTAACATAATATGGGTGAAACAGTTAAAATAATTACAGGCAGTCAGAGCTACCAAATAACGTAGCTACAATATAAGTCATAAACTGTTGGCTCTTGGGACATCAGCCTAAGGGGGACAGGACAACAAACGGGCTGGCTTGGAGCAGGAAAGGCACCACAGGACATTTTAATTTCCACTGTCTATATTTTTGCAAATAAATTCATAAAACTTTGTCAGCGTGACCAGGAAGGATTCAGGATTGACACTCAGGATTGAAGCTCAAAAACATAACAAAATAATTTTTTAGATGTCAAATTTCACCACTTTTTCACTTACTATTGGCTGCATTTGTTGCTATAGTTACTCTTTTCTTCATAAGTAAGAGATATTCTACGATGAAATTACACTCCTGAAAACTGAAATAAGAACACCGTGAATTCATTGTCCCAGGAAGGGGAAACTTTATTGACACATTCCTGGGGACAGATACATCACATGATCACACTGACAGAACCACAGGCACATAGACACAGGCAACAGAGCATGCACAATGTCGGCACTAGTACAGTGTATATCCACCTTCCGCAGCAATGCAGGCTGCTATTCTCCCATGGAGACGATCGTAGAGATGCTGGATGTAGTCCTGTGGAACGGCTTGCCATGCCATTTCCACCTGGCGCCTCAGTTGGACCAGCTTTCGTGCTGGATGTGCAGACCGCGTAAGACGACGCTTCATCCAGTCCCAAACATGCTCAACGGGGGACAGATCCGGAGATCTTGCTGGCCAGGGTAGTTGACTTACACCTTCTAGAGCACGTTGGGTGGCACGGGATACATTCGGACGTGCATTGTCCTGTTGGAACAGCAAGTTCCCTTGCCTGTCTAGGAATGGTAGAACGATGGGTTCGATGACGGTTTGGATGTACCATGCACTATTCAGTGTCCCCTCGAAGATAACCAGAGGTGTACGGCCAGTGTAGGAGATCGCTCCCCACACCATGATGCCGGGTGTTGGCCCTGTGTGCCTCGGTATGCAGTCCTGATTGTGGCGCTCACCTGCACGGCGCCAAACACGCATACGACCATCATTGGCACCAAGGCAGAAGCGACTCTCATCGCTGAAGACGACACGTCTCCATTCGTCCCTCCATTCAAGCCTGTCGCGACACCACTGGAGGCGGGCTGCACGATGTTGGGGCGTGAGCGGAAGACGGCCTAACGGTGTGCGGGACCGTAGCCCAGCTTCATGGAGACGGTTGCGAATGGTCCTCGCCGATACCCCAGGAGCAACAGTGTCCCTAATTTGCTGGGAAGTGGCGGTGCGGTCCCCTACGGCACTGCGTAGGATCCTACGGTCTTGGCGTGAATCCGTGCGTCGCTGCGGTCCGGTCCCAGGTCGACGGGCGCGTGCACCTTCCGCCGACCACTGGCGACAACATCGATGTACTGTGGGGACCTCACGCCCCACGTGTTGAGCAATTCGGCGGTACGTCCACCCGGCCTCCCACATACCCACTATATGCCCTCGCTCAAAGTCCGTCAACTGCACATACGGTTCACGTCCACGCTGTCGCGGCATGCTACGAGTGTTAAAGACTGCGATGGAGCTCCGTATGCCACGGCAAACTGGCTGACACTGACGGCGGCGGTGCACAAATGCTGCGCAGCTAGCGCCATTCGACGGCCAACACCGCGGTTCCTGGTGTGTCCGCTGTGCCGTGCGTGTGATCATTGCTCTCGCAGTGTCCGGAGCAAGTATGGTGGGTCTGACACACCGGTGTCAATGTGTTCTTTTTTCCATTTCCAGGAGTGTAGTACAGCATACAAACCATACTTACAGGTGCATGGAACTCTAGAATTTCTTCGAAGAATCTCTTTTATTTAAGAAGAAAACTGTACCTATAGCTACAAATACAGCCAATAGTAAGTGAAAAAATTATGCAATTTCACATAAAAAAACCATTTTGTTATGTTTTTGAACTTCCACTGATATGAGTGTGAATCCTGAATCCTTCCTGGTCATGCTGACAAAGTTTTATGAATTTATTTGTAAAAGTATAGACAGTGGAAATTAAAATCTCCTGTGGTGCCTCTCCTGCCCGTTTGACGCCCTACCCACCTTAAGTGATTAAACTCGCGAGATCGATCCATAAATGCTGAAGTCCGATTAAAATTCAAGTATCACCTGCCTCGGGCATGGATGTGTGTGATGTCCTTAGGTTAATTAGGTTTAAGTAATTCTAAGTTCTAGGGGACTGATGACCTCACATGTTAAGTCCCATAGTGCTCAGAGCCGCTCTCAGGAGTGAGACTGTTCAACTTTGTGAAAATGCTGAGGAGCATGGACCAACTAATTGCAGGGTTAGTTTTGCATCACTGTCTGGTTCCATCACACTCCAGTGTTTCTTTATTCATCCACAAAATCTTGTAAGTGTTGGGATAAATATATTTGTAATGGAATTTTTATAATCTGATTTCCTTGCTGACTGAATACAGAACTTTCCTTTTTGCATTAAATCCTGTTCATGCACATTGAAGGTTTAATACATGTATACAAGGGTCATCACAACATGATTATCATGTGGACATGGGTGGCGTTTTAATAGAGCTAAGATAGAAATTTTTTGCCCGTTCATTTTCGTAAACAAATTGTATGATTTGCTAGCCAGATAAAGCCGGTGAGTGCTGCTGAAGAGCGCTGCAGCTGCGTATCACGTTGAGCTTTAAAATCACATTGAACAGCACATCCCATGCGACTTGGATGTTGTATCTCGTACAGCTAATTTTAGTGTCCCACATCAGCTCACTCGCAATACACTCTTTCTGCTTGCATGTATGTGTCCAAGCCCTTCTCCTCTTTCTGGACAAACCGCTCATTCCGACCACCAACAACACTCCACACATTTACTGAATTCTTAGACTCTGTAACTTTATAACACTTCCCATATTTTTCACAGATACTACTCTGATACAGAAAGCATTATAACGCGGTGAAATAGATCAAGATTTCAGCCACCTGACGTCATTTTTCCAGGTAATTTCCACCGTGCCAACGATACACAAGAATCTGCAAGCTGTGCTTCTAAAAATCTTAACTAGCTGAAGCCAACCACTTTCTTACAGTTTTGACGACGGCATTTGACTCTGAAAAATGTTGGTCAAGCAGTCGGGAAGTCTGGAGGTGCGAAATAAGGACTTCTCGTTGAGTGTGGTACCACAGTAAAAAGTGAAGGCAAATATACATGAATGCGTGGTGTCTGCTCTCCCGGGCATGTCGGAAGGGACACCACGCAATCCTATAATTAATTCGCCTAGATGGGAAACGAATCCACCTTCTTCAGTGCAGGTGCACAAATACGTCCCACCTCCCGCGGGAATCTCAGAGTAGCGAGCATGAAGGAAATGGACGAGACTGGAGGTAGGTGGCGCTAGACGTAGTGTGGTTCGGCCTAGAGGCGCGCTGAGATAGTCCGCACAGGTACGATACCCGATGTGTCCGGGTGGCGCACCATATTAGGGAATCTGCCTTAGTAAGTGGGAGATCCAGAGTTCGGATCCTAGTCTGGCACATCTTTTAACTCGCCGCTGCTGATTCCGGATAAAGTACCGATTCAGCTCGTCCCTGTCCTTTTCTTTCTTCCCCCCTCCACCTTCAATTTACACACAAAGTAAGTTTGGCGATGAGTTCCATGGTTGCAAAACTATTGCGAGGTCAGGCCTTATCGTATTGCAACCGAAAGCTTCTGTTCGTTTCTGGTCTATGTAAATTCGGGCTTTCTGCCTATTCACTTTCGCTGCGGTCTGAACCACAGCCTGTGCAATCGAGAAGACTGGGCTCAACTTATTTGCCTGTAGATGGCTGTTGTCTCGAACTCCTTTGTTGTAAAATTCACATGTACGCACTCATGTCTTGTGGACGTCACGTCTTCTGGACGCCACGTTTCATCTCTGGTGATGATGGTCTTCAGTTTCACTTGCAGCCTCGTATTGGTGTAATAGGTCACGACACATTACAATTCCACGATTTTTTTGGTACTGTGTATCCATCCACAGCATTCATCTGACACACACTTGCCAGTAAGCAAGGTTGCATAACATCTCGTGTAACGCATTACAGCCGACATTCAGCTGTGCACACAGTTCCTTGATTGTAATTCGGCGGTCATCACCAATAAGTTTATCGAGACGCTGTTCATTATAAAGGATGGCAGCCGAACGATATCGATTGGGTCATGGTTTTCATGCACATAGTTTTCACTTCTACTAAAACGCAGTACTCACCGTCTCAAATTATTCGAACCTGATGTACCGTCGATGGATGTCAGTTGGTACCATTTGTTCAGCAGTGAGGAATTCAATGACACATAGGTTCGTCGATGTCTCACGCCACTTGCCAACGCTCACCTGCTGCCGCTGTCCATTGCAAGTCAAAAAACCAACAGAACATAATCAGGAACACTAAAGAATTACAACTAAGACAAAATGACGTGACTCGGACACCAACGCAAAAAAAATTGGGGGCATGGTTTCAGAACGACCCTCGTGTTTCCAAGTAGCAAAATTTGCTTACGCACCTCCCTCAAAACCAATGAGATCTCTCATTGGCAGATCTTTCTCTGTTCTTTGCTAGTCTACACTCCCATTGCAGCAGTCTCAACACACACGCAGAAACCTGTATCTCATCTAAGAGCTGCAAAACGACAACCATAATCAATTCCAATGGTTCAAATGCCTCTGAGCACTACGGGACTTAACATCTGAGGTTATCAGTCTCCTAGAACTTAGAGCTACTTAAATCTAACCAACCTAAGGACATCACACACATCCATGCCCAAGGCAGGATTCGAACCTGCGACCGTAGCGATCGCGCAGTTCCAGACTGAAGCGCCTAGAATCGCTCGGCCACCCCGGCCGGCCATAATCAATTTATAGCAGCTATATTTAACCTTCAGTATGCTTCTGAAATCATCTTTTCTACTGAAAAAAAAACATATTTTGCAATCGAAAAAATATATAAACAGGAAATTACGCTAATCGATGTAAGAAGTGCTACACTCAGAAATAATGGCCCATTATGAGCATTCACTCGGATGGAGAAGTTAAGTTAGAGCAAGAAGTGTTATACTTGTATTACATTTAAGTGTCCTTGTCATTTGTGTATGACTGATAGACAGCTAATCATGACGTTGTCGATACCACAGAGGTAATGTTGAATATATAAGCAACCCAATTAGCTGAGTTGAGAGGATATAAAGCAAATATTTATAAAGAAATAGCGACTGTTAGAGAGACCAGGCAGATATAGCGGAGAAAATAAATTTTAAGGAGAAGAACATAGCCTCGTCCAATAGGGTCACTCCAGAGCGTGCGGAGAAGAGACGATAAGGCGATGAGGGAAACGAGGCTTTCGGTGAGGTTTGAGTGAAAGGAGAAGGGTAGTATTTGTGGGGCAGCGGGAAGTATGGAGAAAGAAGTTAATTGTGTAAGTTTAACTGACACAAAGATTTCTAATGTGGTAGAAGTTAATGAGAGTAATGTAGAATTACCAACTCCAAGAACTCGTAAAAACTTAAAAACTTGAAATATTGTAACAGTCTGAATCATCTGCATTGCGAGAGTATGGGAGTAGCAGTGTGGGTGGTACTGGTATAGGTGCAGTATTATCTACACCATTGAGTGGTTGTCGTTTCGACGCCGTGGAGTCTGAGTCAGGTGTACAGGGAAGCGCATGTGCGACGACGTTTGTTGTGTACCGAAAGGAACTGCAAATGGTAATTTGTTTGCAGATACTGCATAGAACGCACAGGAAGCCGTTGATAGAGTTACTTGTCTTGTAAATAGTAAATATTGTTGGTAATGAAGTGATTCGGACGTATTTCTTTCTCAATGACAAAGAATCGTTGCCACATGTAATGGTTCCGCCTCCTCAGAATCAGGGAGATGGTAGGAAAAGAAACAATAAAAATGCTTGTGAGACTACTCACCGAGTCGACGAGGCTAAATCCTCCAGTGTGCCTGAGGACTGGGAGGTTCACAAAAATGATGACACTCAAAATTTAATGCATATTTGAGGTAGGAGTAAGCATCATGAACGGTGGAATTTCGGTGAACTTTGTTCCAGCTGGAGTAAACGGTTGCCGGTAATAAACAGCCCAAAAGTTCGTATGTTATGAGGGAGCAACCAGTGAAACTGCAGGCAAAATCGCCGAGCTTCAACGCGCGTGATGCAGTACCACAAGTCTCAAGGAAATCTAAGACTGCAAGAAGGATGCAGTCAGCGGTTAATATTACAGTGAGGAAAAAAAGTGGAATTAAATGTCAACGTAATGTGTATGGTAGTACCGTACGTGATTCATGTGCATACCAAAACAGCGAGCAAAGAAACTACTAGACAGACGGAAAGAAAGGCCTAACGTAAGAGATCAGTTGAGTACCAAGATTTTCTGTGAAAAGACGATTTGATAAGACATTTGTTAAGAGGGAAAAGGTTTCCCCGTATTCGTTTTTAACTTGTTGCGTGATGGGTGAACTGAGTAATGTTTGCTGGTGGAAAACGAGAGAAGTTCAGTAAACTTACAACTACACGAGATTGACTGGATTGCCTGTAACCAACAAGGAACAGTTAAATGCAATAAATTGGGCATAGGCTCAGCCTGATAAACGTAAGAAATTTATTGAATGAATCTATTTATTGTTGAGTAATTACAAGGGATGGATTGGGAGTACACAATCGGAAACTATTGCCTTGGTAGTTTGTCAAGTGGCACTTCAACTGAGTAACTGTTATGTGTAAACAAGAGAGAAGCCAGTGGGCTAACCATTGGGATGCCATGTAGGTTAAGTATGCAGCCAATTAACATTGTGGTTTAAAATGATTAATTTATGTGGAAAACTGAATATACTATACATAATTATGAGTTTGCTGCTCTTACGTCGAATTCTTAACGGCTTACCATGAGCTGAGACCTGGAAGCAAGATCTACCGAGGAAGGGAGGTGTATAGTGTGACCACTATTTTTTGGCATAGCTGAGTAAGCACCGCTGCCTCAGATAATGGAAGAGGCCGTGGAAGCAGGTCACGCCGGAGCTGCCCAGACGCAGCCACAAGCGAGGATACCTACTGATATGGCAAGTACTGACTTCAGGATACCGATTCCCACGTGCAGCAGCTGAGCGGAGACAACACTGACACAACAGTAAGGCAGAGCCACTGTGGCCTGATTGACCTTGGTGCTCCATATCCAAGCCCTGATTTGTTGCGCCTTATTTGTTAGAAACTGATGCTGTAGCAAAACGAAGACGGACCAAGTTAGTATAAGTACTCGTACTTTCTAGCCAAAGGTACTGGGATCTGCCAGCCACCAGCCCAGGGAGTCTCCTACGACATTCTGTCTGTCTATATGGATTAACAAATCACCACTCTGAACTCTGGCGCTCCTTACTGCATCCTTTCTGCTTGAGCCAAGTCAGATGTTATGGGTTTAGGATCCTCGAACCGACAGGCCACTTGGGGGCGTCCTTCAGGTGCTTCCAGACTCCTACCCTGAAGATCGGCCATTCGTACGCAGGGCCGGCCAGCCAACGAACCGCCGTCGCTTGTGTGGGCAAACTCCACGCAGTCTGTCTCTGCTAGTGTGATCACACACTGATGCTTCTGTGAGCCATCTAGTCCACACTGGAACCATGGTGTGATTCGGCGCACCTAAGCTCATCTCAACTGGTGCAACTTGGCATCCGTGTTCTGTGGTGTACACAAATCGCTTGCCGCCCGCTGTTGTGGTTAACGTCGTTTTGTGGTCGTTGCCAGTATCACTCTACTAGAAACACGACGCTGCCGATTGTCTCACCTTTTCTTGGACCACCTACAACTTACGACCTGGCGTCGGTGACCTCTCTGAGCATCGTCATGGGTGCTGTACGTTATTGAGTAATAAATCAATCTATAACATTGACGTTTTCATGTTCACGATTACAGGGGCATAACTGTACCGTTACACTGCTACCCCACGCAGAATGGTGTAGGGCCTACTACCAGCTCCCTGACATAAACAACTCTCTTCCACTACACACGATACTGGCCAACCATAGGATTTTCTGAGTTACTGTATTCCCTGCTGTGTTCAGACAATGAACACCTAGAGGCCAAAACTGCAACGTGAACATCCATATAGATGTAAATCATAGAAGGGTGTTTCTGCTCCTAGATCCGCTCTCAAACTACCCCGGTCAACAACCATTGTCTCCGAATTCCTTGGACATACGGCTACACACCGGCAGCGTTTCCATCGTCACAACTGACGCCTCAGTCCAATGTAACTTCTCAGACTTCGTACTGTTGTAATATATGCACTAACGTGATGGACAGCCTTGAAGACCGTTTCCTTTTGTTTGTCTTCTCTTCATCCATACAAACTACTGAATTGTTGGGATGGAATCGTGATGATTTTTGGTTGAGTGCCTCATGACCTTCTTAGTTACTACGGCTACAGTTTCGCCCAAAATGCATCAGATCGATTTGTTCCTCAATGCTGCTTTAAGATCCAGAGTTCTTAATGTCTGACGCCCATTACCCACTACATCGTAGAGCACACAGTCCGACAAAGTGTTATCCTGAGTGCCCACTCTGTCACAGGCGTAACTATCGTTCAACTGTCTTCCGCTTTTTCATAGATACGTAGCATATGGGTCCTGACCGGGCAGGTATGTAGCACTAGGCTCGGCGAGTGGAGAAATTATATTCTGCTTTAACACGTAAAAATAAATGTTCCTGAACTTGAAAGAAATTCAGTCCATAAGTTTAAGCAAACGCTATCAGCAATACAATGAGAATCAGCTTAATTTTTAAAGGAACTCCTCGACAGAATAAAAGGAGTGACCCATGAGGAAACTCTTCAGTTTCCTTTTGAAAGCACGTGGATTACTGCTAAGATTTTTGAATTCGAGTGGCAGCTTATTGAAAATGGATGCTGCAGTATACTGCACACTTTTTTGCACAAGAGTTAAGGTAGTCCGATAGAAATGGAGGTTTGATTTCTGCTGAGTATTAACCGAGTGAAAGCTGCTTATTGTTAAAAATAAATTAATATTGGTAACAAGAAACGACAACAAGGAATATACACATTGAGAGGCCAATGTCAAAATACCCAGAATCGTGTACAGAGGTCGACAAGAGGTTAGTGAACTCACACCACGTATTGCCCGAACCGCCTATTTCTGAGCGAAAAATATCCTTCTAGAATGGGAAGAGTTACCCCAAAACATAATACCATATGACATAAGTGAATGAAAATAAACAAAGTAGACTAATTTACATGTAGAAGTATCACTCACTTTCGATACCGTTCGAACAGTGAAAATGGCATTATTAAGTCTTTGAACAAGATCCTGAACGTGGACTTTCCATGACAGCTTACTATCTATCTGAACACCTAGGAATTTGAACTGTTCAGTTTCACTAATCATATGCCCATTCTGTGAGATTAAAATGTCAGGTTTTGTTGAATTGTAAAAACTGAGTCTTACTGTGATTTATCGTTAGTTTTTTTTCTACAAGCCATGAACTGAGGTCATGTACTGCACTACTTGAAAAAGAGTCAATGTTGCACACAACATCCTTTACTACCAAGCTAGTGTCATCATCAAACAGAAATATTTTAGAGTTACCCATAATACTAGAGGGCATATCGTTAATATAAATAAGGAACAGGAGCAGCCCCAACACTGATCCCTGGAGCACCCCCCACTTGACAGTACCCCACTCAGGTCCCACATCACAGCCGTTATCAACATTGTGAATAATGACCTTTTGCTGCCTGTTGCTAAAGTAAGAGGTGAACCAATTGTGAGCTACTCCCCTTATTCCGTAATGGTCCAACTTCTGGAGCAATATCGTGAGATCAACACAGTCAAAAGCCTATGTTAAATCAAAAAATACGCCAAGCGTTCGAAACTTTTTGCTTAGTCCATCTAGTACCTCACAGAGAAAAGAGAATATAGCATTTTCAGTTGTCAAACTACTTCTAAAGCCGAACTGTACATTTGATAACAAATCGTATGATATAAAATGATCAATTAACCTTACGTACACAGCCTTTTCGATAACTTTTGCAAACACTGATGGCATAGAAATAGGTCTAAAATTATCTACATTATCGCTTTCTCCCTTTTTATAAAGCGGCTTTACTACTGAGTACTTTAATCGCTCAGGAAACTGACTGTTCCTAAAGGAAAAATTACAAATATGGTTAAATACATGGCTAACATGTGCAGCACAGTACTTCAAGATTCTACTAGACACTCCATCATAACCATGAGAGTATTTAGTCTTCAGTGATTTAATTATTGACTCAATCTCCCTCTTGTCTGTATCACAGAGGAGTATTTCAGACGTCAATCTTGGAAAGGCATTTGGTAAGAAATTTATATGTTTTCCTGTAGAAACTAAATTTTTATTTAATTCACCGGCAATGCTCAGAAAATGGTTGTTAAATACTGTACGTATATCTGATATATCAGTAACAGAAATATTATTACTGCGAACTGACTTTATATCATCAACCTTGTGCTGCTGACCAGACACTTCCTTCACAACTGACCCTATGGCTTTAATTTCATTCTGTGAATTAGCTATTCTATTTGCATACCACATACTTTTTGCCTTGCTAATAACATTTTAAGCACCTTACAATACTGTTTGTAATGGAGTACTGTAGCTTGATTGTGACTACTTCTAACATTTTGATATAATTCCCGCTTTGTTCTACATGATAACCTTATCCCACTAGTCAGCCAACTGGGCTGTCCATTACGGCTAGTACCCCATTTAGAACGTTCTAGTGGAAAGCAACTCCCAAAGAGCATGAGAAATGTGTTATGGTAAGCATTGTATTTATCATCTATATTATTGGCACTATAAACATTTTGCCACTCTTGTTCCTTGACAAGTTTTGAAAAACTCTCTGTTGCTGTTGGATTAACTTTCCTACGTAGTTTGTAATTCAATACGACACTGGTTTGAGTACAAAAACCTTTTTGTGTTAAAATTTGTGCGTCAGGGTCTGAAAGGCCATCCACCCTTTTACTAACAGAATGCCCATCTAGTAATGAAGAATGAATAAAAATATTTTTTATGACTGTGCTACTGTTCTCCTGCACCCTAGTCGGAAAAAACACAGTTTGCATCAGATCATATGAATTTAGGAGATCTGCTAACATCCTTTTTCTTGCACAATCATGTACAAAATTAATATTGAAGTCACCATATATAACTACTTTCTGGTACTTCCTACAAAGTGAATCAAGAACCCTCTCTAGCTTAAGCAAAAATGCTCTGAAGTTGGAGTTAGGGGACCTATAACAACAGCAATTAGAAGTTTGGTTTCACTAAATTCAACTAATGCTGCACAACTTTCAAATATCTATTCAGTGCAGTGTCGTGATACGTCTATGGACTCAAATGAAATACTGTTTTTTACGTACAGAGCCACTCCCCCACCCTGCAAGGAACTCCTTGAGAAACAGCCAGCTAATCTGTAGCATGGTAAAGGAAGCCTCTGAATTATCAAATTATTTAAGTGGTGTTCTGATATACCAATAATTTCAGAGTTAACATCTATTAGCAGTTCACTAACTTTATCTCTAATACCTCTTACATTTTCATGAAATATGCTAATTCCTTCTCTACTTGGTAACATTACATCCTCTGGAGGTGAGCCCTTAGTTAGAGGCACTTCCTTTAAGCAGGTATGCCTATCAGCTGACTTCAGTCTAATAAAGGTGCAGCTCTAACACCAACTACTACAGGAATGTTTTCATGAGTGATACCACTACCACCAACACCACCACCCACTACACTGTCACCTATAAGCTTAGCCAGCCTCCCCTTCCCATGTTAGGGAGAAATTCGAACATTCTCGTGAGTGTGCCTGAATTGCCCCAGCAGCAGTTGTAAAACGCAATCTTGTATTCATATTTACGTATCCAAAAATTTAATGAGGTGGCTCAATACAGCTATCATAAATTTGAAGAATTGTGTCTTTGTCATCAGCTGTAAAAATTTGCCATTTATTTACTGTTGGTTTCGGACTTAAACATCTTCTTCAGAGGAATGTGATTTTCCATTTGTTCAATAGAATTCGCCCATTTATCTATTGTGCAGCTTTTTTTCTTCCTGTGACGATGGTCGCTACAGCGAAATTGCTAAGAAATAAATAATAAATTTGTACAGCCGATGAAAAACATGTACTTCTTCATTTACGTATTGATTTAAGTTAGCTGTCTAGGTATCATTCTAGCGAGTGATCATAAAGAGAAGAATAGGCTAATTACAGCAGGCACAGTGGCATTTGTCATTCTTCCCACATTTAATATGCGATTGGAATGGGAAAAAACCTAACATGTGGTACCTTGTGAGGTACTGTCTGTCATGCTCATCGCAGTGATTTTCAGAGTATGTAAGTGATGTAGCTAACTTGCCATAATAAAAATTGATGGCATGCCACTATTGTTTTCAAACGAAGGGGAAACTTTACTTCTGCAGTATTTACAATTTTGTGTATCACGTTTGTACCTTCTCTTACTAGCCTTCACTATAAGATGCTCTAATTTATGACATTCCTCCAGGTATATATCCCTTGGTATCTCATTACTAAGCTTTTTCAAATCTTTACATTTTTTAATTTCATTTTAGAATTTCTTACTAGTTTCCCTTCCAGCAGGAGGCGCGTAGTTTTATGAGGTGCTAGTGACAATTTGACACTTCGAACTACCCTTCAAGTTCATGGAGCGCAGCATTATACTACTTTATTGTAATTCTCATCGACTCACTGCTTCCAACGAACAACACGTCGTACCAATAGAGTTACGATACCGCTGTCATGTAACTCCTGTAGTATGGGGTCTTGCTCTATATCCTAAAACTGGACCGCTCACTGACCCCTGCTGTTATATAACTGGTCAGTGCTTCTATCTCTGTCACGTATCGAAGAATACGATACTAGCATTAAATTTTTAAGATGATCCATCAGAATCAAAATTTGTAACTTGGTATTTATTGCAGTTCTAATAATATGAATTAGCCGAATAGTTTCATGCACATAAATTAAATCTGGAATTGACATGAAAGTTACTTTTCATAAAACATATATTTTTCGTACTTCAAAATTTAATTCGAAGTTGTAATCTATTTTAAATTATCAATGTCATTCTATAATTTATCCTTTATAGTAATTTGACAATATTTGTAATAAAATATTTAACTGTATATTAAATCCTTTGAATGTAAAACATTGGCGTATTCCAAGATCGCTAACTGCGACTTCTAGTACCTCTGTTCTTTTTCAGTAATAGTTGGTCTGTTATGGCACAAGTAGTTGTTATGGAGCTGGTGCAAAAAGTAATTACGAAGAAGAATTTCAGATGAGTTGATCTGATGAGCTAATGATACCAGAATGGAGGCGGAATTTGTAACACTATACTGAAATATGACCTGATGAATGAAGTGTCAAAACTGTCAAACGTAAACGAACCTAACGATACTGCCTAGACAAAAGTATTGTTTTTAGAAAGCCATGTTCCCAGAGCGCCATTATATGGACGAGAGTCTTAAAGAACCCAACGAATACACTTCATTTTACTTATTATTTCAGGCCTCCTTCTCGCGTAAAATCCCTGCAGTGACTTAGTGTAACTATATCTGAAAAATTGTACACGAAAAATAAACAATGATTTTTAATAATTATGTTGGTGATATTCCTCTGTTTCGGTCCTGAGCACTTGAACAGAGTTGTCTCACGTCGTTAGAGTCTCTCAGGCAGCTGTACATCACCAAGGACACTTCAACTAAGGCGATCAAAGAAATACAGTAACCAGATGTTATTAAAAGCGGTAGCAGTATGAGTCTAATCGCTAGAGTGATAGTAGAAGGTCTGTCACTAGTGAGATCACCTTATTTATTGACGTACTGATGAGGCCTCATACTGTGTTGTAATCAATGATCTTGTATATTTTTCAAAATAATTTTTGGATATGTTACCCAAAATGTTCAGGAAACAAATTGGTCTGTAGGGTTTGATTATCATAGGGTCCGTACCTTGTCCTTTACCAATAATCACTAATACGGCATTCTTTCATGGTGCACGGATATCTTCGCTGCAAGAGACACCTTTTGTAATGTTGAAAATTGAGGAATTGGAACACGTATGGTAGCAGTCTGGGCGTCAAAATGAAGTAAATTGTGGAACTAAAATGCAGATGGTCCCAGTACAGGCACCAAATATAAAAATTAGAGGTGCTGGAATGCAGATGGCCCAACGTCAGGCGCCAAAGATGTAGTAAAAATAGAAAATGACAATTAAAGGATACATATATTACAATCCCCGGCACGAATCCGCCCGGCGGATTAGTGTCGAGGTTCGGTGTGCCGGCCAGTCTGTGGATGGTTTTAAGGCGGTTTTTCATTTGCGTCAAACACACTATGTCGGCGATTGCTGTGCAAACACTGTCTCTACGTACCTGTACACCATCATTACTCTACCACGCCAACATTGGAGTTACACTCGTCTGGTGTGAGACGTTCCGGCAGGGTCCACTGGGGGCCGAACCGCATAACAACCCTAGGATCGGTGTGGGGCGGCGGTGGGGTGAGTGGACTTCTGTAGCCTGTTGTGGGGTTGTGTACCGCTGCGGGCTACTGCGGGAATGAAATCTCTCCGTCGTTTCTAGGTCCCAGATTCCATACAATACAATACAATACAATTTCGCTGATAAAGCTAATCGAGTTGTGATTTAGTTCTACTGGAATTTCCGTTGTCTTTGTCAATCTAAGATCAATTGCAAGCAATGACTCTACATTTAATCGATACCATCAGCTAGAATATTCTTCGTTCATGATAAACTGAATTTTCACTCAGTAAAAGTTGGTTTTGACCTAATGTAACAGAAAATTTTTCATACAACTTAGAACTGCTTAAACTTATCAATTGCTTAAAATTATCAGACTGTTTTCATATCAGTCCATTTACTCTGTCAGCTCTCATCGTGTGATTCACGTTTCAACTTTTGGCTCCCTTTTAGAAATTGTGCGCAAAAATTCCGATATTTGCTAGACGTCAGAACCACGTGATGTAATAGGTTTCGTGGAAGACGTATTACGTGAACTAATCCCACCAAGCACAAGACATGAGCAGTGCTCATATCATTTTTACGATGCTTTTTTTAAGGAATTTTGAAGTTATTCTGGCTTCTAAATCAAAATATGAGGTCAAAACATTTTAATTAAGATAAGTAGTTTCACTTAAAATTTCAATAAATATTAATTAATTGAAGCATAGATAAAAATGCTTAGAGAACTTTCGAAATACGTTACCTTGTCAGAATCCGATTTCGGATTTGTACTACACACATCAAATGCAATTTGTGGTATACATATCAAAAACATTATGTTCACTCTCTTATTTTGGCAATTTTGTAGTGTGTTTCATTTCTGTACATTTTAGTCCTTATATACCCATGTCAATTTGAGTCACGTAATGTATTATAAATAAGTTTTGCACACAAACAGAACCTAAAAGTCAGTGAAGAATCTCGCTTTTTGTTTATGATGCACTAAATATCCCGTTAAATTTGCCAATAGTGTCATTTTAAATTGTATGAACTATTATTTCAATGAAAAGACATTTAGTATGGTTTGGTTGGCGCCTTAAGAGTGACGTCACACGACACTTTTATAGCAGAAAGTGGGCAGTGTGGGTAGTTACTAGCAGAGAGATGGGAGGCGCAGGTGTTGGCTGGTGTGACACCTAGACCTGCATAGTGCGATATGGCTCTATATACTCGTTTCTGTGTAAGTGTGGTGGCAACACTGATGGCGGACATATTGGATGCGTCTGAAATGTTTTCAATTGTGCCGGATGCTGATAATAAACAATTTTTTTTACTTTCTTGTTACTGTTATCTGCTCCATGTGGTTTTTGTTTCTTATTGTTAGCTGTACCATGGAGAAGACTTGCTTTCCTGTACTCTGCGAGGTACACTGTTTTCAGTGGGACAAACTGATGCTACAGTGTTCTTTTACAATTAGACTCATTAGTGTAGAAGCTGTCACGAACCCACATAAGAGCAAAATCTGTGCTTCTCAAACGTTTATTTATATACAAAAGCCGACTCCCAGTATTTACTTAGTGTAAAAGCTTGAAAATGTATGTCATATAAATAACGAGTCTAGACTGCCACTCAATTCGTAAACATTCGCAAGTGTTGAGGGAAAACGTGAAAATCTGTGTGATCAAAACCAAAACGTCTGGCTAAAATTCAGTGCAGAATACCTCAGGTCTGACGACTACCATTGTCCACACTGAGTGTACTACTACAGCTTCTTTTGCATTCTTTGGGTCAGACTTCCTGTTATTACCCATCGTTATACTTGAGGAAATGTACATTTTCTATTTAAAGTGTTGGCTAAAACATAATGGGTTTTAGGTTCTGAGATCTAGGTAGCCAAGAGCGGAACACAGCGTCGTTATGTCGAGTACGATTCATCCAACGGCTTTGAACTCGGTGATTTAAAAATGTGTGAAACCTGCATCTACCTGAAAGATACAATCCGGATCAAGTTTTGGCGTGAGCCTTAGCTCAAATTTTTCCAGGTAGACGTTTTTTTGAAACAGTTCAGCGATGAAAAATGGGTCGTGCAGTGTGTGCTGACACTGCAGGGACCATATTAACGTTAGGTTAATCACGTTGGAGTTCGCTTACACATGATGAGTTTCTGTGTCCCTTACTCGAGAGTTGTGTCAAATAACCTTGCTATTTATGTGGAAGTTTGCCTCGTCACTATAAATGAAAAGTGCAGTAAATATTTCTTCCTCCATGGCTTCCAGCATACCCATGGAATAATTAGTATGTTTGACATAGTCTTCTTGTTTCACTTCATTATAAAATTTGAGTTACGTGTTGTTTCTCTTTCAGATTCGATTTTACAACACGCCCAACCGTTGGTTTTGCAAAAAGGCTGAGAAAGATGTGCCACACAAAGTAGTTCCATTTTCGTCAGTCGGCTTTTCATTTCTAGGTAAATCTTTGAATAGAATCCAAACAGTTTAGCCGCTCCTCTTCACCCTTCCAGACTCCTCCCACCCCTCTTCCAAATTTTAGTTGGTCTCTGAAGAGACAACACACTTTTCTGCGATCGATTTTCTTTGGCTATGTCACGTAAATCTACAATTTAGGCGCAGTTTTGGTACACTGTTTACTGAAGCTTCAGAAGAGTAGGGAGGCAGCTAATTTGGTGAGCACTTACCTGGTTCATTTTAATACCTATAGCTCGCGATACCACATGTCGTAAATGAACGATGGCGCTAGGCCTCGTGAGTCGCACTGCCGTACAGATAGCAGCCAAAATGTTCTACTGCCGCGAAAGACTACTCGTCAGTCTCTCTCTCTGTCGCTCACCTCGTAACTTAACATTTCTTGTTACCTATTGCTTAATTATCTTAGTAATGTCTGCTGGATTTGTTTTTGTGTTCGTGTTCCAGGGTTCGTGCGCTCTTTGTCATCTTAGAAGTTATTCAATGTTCTTTAATTGTGTGCTCTTTTTTATACCAGAATATTAATGTTTTGAAAATTTTCATTGCAGTCTAATTGTGCCTCTTCTTCAACTAGTTTGTGACTCTCATGAAATGTATTCGCAGTTACGAATATGGACAACTGTCACCTGTATAACTGATTGATTTTGTTTTAATGAAATCTAGACTTTTCGCTGCTTACAAGCGTTGATAAATATCGACGGGGACAGTAGAAAAATGTGTGTCACTACCGGGACTCGAACCCAGGACTGCCTGTTTATATGGCACACGCTCTGTCAGTCTGAGTCACCGAGGATACAGACGACAATGCGAGTGCAGGGACTTATCTCTGGCACGCTGCACGCTGCCCGGTCGGGGCGCACATTTTTCAACGGTCCCCGTTGATATTTATCAACGCCTGTAAGCAGCGAAAGGTCTAGCTTTAATTGTAACTTCATTCTTCGAGAGCTGCAAGATTACCAATGATATCTGTACAGATACCAGCTTCATATGGAAATTTGTGGTGGAGCAGAAATCGAACCTGGATTTCCCGCTTACTGTGTGGGGTCGTCTTAACATTAAGCTCCTCGGGCACGGCTTACAGCTAGACCCAAGCTTCCATGCACTGGGGTCGTCTTAACATTAAGCTCCTCGGGCACGGCTTACAGCTAGACCCAAGCTTCCATGCGCCGCCAACCACCTGTCTACAAACCTGCAGCCATACATTCATTATGTATAGTCCTGCACAGGGGAAACATTTTAACTGAAAGTCGCTTGACGGAGTAGTCAAATAAAGACGATGTTGCAGTGCCTGTATTTTCCAGAGTGAATGTACGACTGCAGTTTTGAGACACATACACGTTTGAATACATATGGAAGTTTCACTGTGGTCGTAAAGCGTGTTCAGATAGCCTAATGACAGGGCGACCGTTAGCGAGAAACGGAAATTCAGTTCCAGTCGCCATCCGGTACAAAGTTTCACTGCCGCCAATCAACTACACATTTCATGGTTGTCCATATTCGCGGCTGCGAATACATTTAATATATTTCACAACGGCTGTAGTGCTTGTTTCTTTGAACATGCATAAATGTCTCAAAGAACATAGCATCGGAATTCTGCACAACGTAGGCATGCAGCATCGTAGTTTGCGAAGCTTCGCGCCTGGTCAGCAGCTGTTGCTGTTCTTTTTGTGGTCTTTTCAGCCTGAAGACTGGTTTTATGCAGCTCTCCATGGTAGTCCATTCTGTGTAAGCCTTTCCACTCTGCGTAGCAACACCAAGCTGCCTTAACTTTTAACGTCCTTACTTTATTCTACAATATCGTACACCACACTTCCTTCCATTATCAATCTGACATGCCTCAGGACATGCCTTACCTACTGGTCTTTCCTTTGTTCAAGTTGTGCCATAAATTTCTACTTTTCCTCAATTTGATTTAATACTTACTCATTTGTCATTCGCTCTACCCATCACATCTCCAACATTTCGTATAGCACCATATTCCAAAAGATAGTGTTCCATTTTTGCCTGACCTACTTATCGAACACATGTCACTTCATACAAAGCTACACTCAAGACAAACACTGAACTAATATTTAAATTGATTTTAACAAATTCGTCTTGTTTAATTTTTTCTCCACTATAGATTTTATATCCTCCTTGCTTCTGCCATCATTAGTTATTTTGCTGCCCAGTACTCAAAATACATTTACTGGTTTTAATGTCTCATTTCCTAATATAATTCCCTCGGCATCGCCTGACATAATTTGGATCTTCCCATTACCCTTGTTCTACTTTCGTAGATGTTCATCTTATAACATCTTTTGAAGGCATGATCCATGCCGTTCAGCTGCTGTTCCAAGTTCTTTTCCGTCACTGCAAACCTCAAAGCTTTTATTTTTTTCTCGCTTGACCAATAATTACTTTTCCAAATTGCTTCTTGTTATCCTTAATAGCTTCCTCAATATAGAGTTTCCATTACATTGGGGATACGTCAATTCTATACTTTCTATATTTATGATTCAACATCTCAAAATTTACGACATAACTACACCCCACCAGTAGAAAAATAAATCTGATACTTTCTATCGCGGTCGTGAAAAGAAATTTCCAAGCCAATTATCACTTTAATAGAACTTGGATAACATGGTTACATTGGATAACTAATGAAGTAGTCGAAAAATCCTCTTTATTAGCTATCCAATTTACCGATGTAATCTTCTACTCATTCTGTCACATCTATTGTTCTTTTATGCATTACTTACAATCCGGGATATATTTACTATATAAGGCTACACTCCAGGCAAACATTTTCAGAATTACTCAGATTTGGATTTATACATAATGAAAAAAGGTTAAAGTACGGTGAAACCACGTGTAGGTGACAAGGTGTAGGACGTCTACGCCTCCTATCAGAACGCGGATGTCGGACACATGTCTTCTCTGCAAACCAGGATAAACTACGGAAAGGGATATGTCTGACATCAGAGTACAATGCTAGCCCACTCATAAGTGTTTCGGAGAGAACCGTTGAGCACACTTTGTTAACAGAGGGTTTCGCAGCTGTTCCCATGTTGACAGAACCGCATCGGCAATTAAGATTGCAGTATGCGGAGAGTCTTCAAGATTTAGCCGTGAATCAATGAAAACGTGTCGCCTGAACGGATGAATCGCGTTCCTTGTTACATCAAGTCGATGGTCGTACCCAAACATGCTGTCATCCAGGCAAACATATGCTCGAAACTTGCACCGCGCGACGGACACAGGCCGGTGGGAGTAGTGGTACATTATGGGCTTCCATGGGACCTGCGGTACTAATTGGAGGTACCATAAGAGCTGCGGACTATATCAACATTAGAGGGGAACAGTTTTTATTTCAGGTTATCAGTCTTCTGACTTATTTGATACGGTCTGCCACCAATTCCTCTCCTGGGCCAACTTCTTCAGTTTTTACTTGCACACTATATCCTTAATTATTTTTGGGATGTAGTCCAATCTCTCTCTTCCCCTACAGTTTTTACGTTCTACAGTTCCTTCTTGTACGATACACATTTAGTACCTCCTGCCTTAACATGTATGCTATGACCTGGTCCTTTCTTCTTGTCAGTGTTCTCCGTTAAGTTCCTTTATTGCCCGATTCTGCGAATAACCTGATTCCTTATATTATCAGTCTACCTGATTTTCAACATTCTTCTGTAGCACCACATCTCAAACGCTTCGATTTTCTTCTGTTCCGATTTTCCCAGCCTTCATGATTTACTACCCTACAATGCTGTGCTCCGAAAGTACATTCTCAGAAATCTCTTCCTCAAATTACGGCCAATGACACCAGTAGACTTATCTCGGCCAGGAATGTCCTATTTATCGGTGTTACTCCGCTTTTTGTATCCTCCGTCAAGGGCTATTTTTCGTCCAAAGTAGCAGAATTCTTTAACTTCGTCTATTTCGTGACCAGTAACTTTGGTGTTAGGTTTCTCGCCATTCTGTTTTCTGGTACTTCTCATTCCTTTTGTCTTTTCCTGATTTACTCGCGACTCATATTCTGTAGTCATTAGATTGTTCATTCCATTCAACAGATCCTGTTATTCTTCTTCACTTTCGCTAAGGATAGCAATGTCACTAGCAAACCCTATCATTGACATCCTTTCAACCTGAATTTTTATCCCACTCTTGAACCTTTTATTTCCGACATTGCTTCTTCGATGTATACATTGAACAATAGGGGTGAATGACTGCATCACCGTCTTACCTGCTTTTTAACCCAAGCACTTCCTTCTTGGTCTTGTAGATGTTGTGCATCACCAGCCTTTTACTCCTGTATTTCCAAGAATTTCGAATTTCTTGTAAATGGTTCAAATGGCTCTGTGCTCTATGGGACTTAACTTCTGAGGTCATCAGTTCCCTAGAACTTGAACTACTTAAACCTAACTAACCTAGGGACATCACACATATCCATGCCCGAGTCAGGATTTGAACCAGCGACTGTAGCGGTCGCGCGGCTCCAGACTGTAGCGCCTAGAACCGCTCGGCCACTCCGGCCGGCGAATATCTTGCACCATGTCACACTGTCGAACGCTTTTTCTAGATCGATAAAACATATTAGCGTTTCTTGATATTCCTTCGGCCTGCCTTCCATTATCAAGCGCAAAGTTAGATGTGTCTCTCTAATTGATCGTGAAGTAACAGATTTTCAATTTTCTTTTCCGGTCTCCTATATATTATTCTTGTCATCATCCCGGATGCATGAAATGTTAAGCTGACTGCGCGATGGTTTTCGCATATACCTGGTCTTGATTCTTCGGAGTTGTGTAGATGATATTTTTTCGAAAGTCTCATGGTACGTCGCCATTCTACACACCAACCTGAATAGCCGTTTGGCGCCATTTCCCCCAAAGACTTTAGAAGTCCCTATGCAATACATCTATGTCTTCCGCTTCATTTCATCTCTAGTTTTCCAGAATTCTTTCAAATTCTGACACTAACACTGCATCGCCTATGTCTTTCTTACCGACTCCAGTTTCTTCTTCTGTCAAGTCATCGGACAAGACCCCTCCCTCATACAGGCCGTCAGTGTACTCTTTCCACCTATCGCTCTTTTCTCCGCCTTTAACAGTGGAATTCCGATTCTACTCTTAATGTTACTACCTTTGCTCTTAATATCAACGAAGTTTGTTTTGACTGTAAGCTTAGTCCTTCCGACTATCATTTTTTCGATTTTTTCATATTATTCCTACAGCATTGCACGTAGACTGCTCTGTAAGTCGCGTAAGACGTAACACCCCCTTTATTCCGAGGGCGATTCCATGTTTCGACAAGCGGTGTTCGGCGAATCATAGCCGACTATGTGGCACATACTTTGGCACATGCACAATAATCACAACGATTATATTGACCGAGATAATGAGGCAAGTACATTTTTTTAAAGTGGGACGCTATACTTTTTTTTTACCATCATTCGAACGCTCTGGAAAAGAAGCGTACAGTGATGGAACGCATGTTTCTATTGTGATTCAAATTTTGCTTAAAAGACGCTGGGAAATATTGTACGATTGAAGGTCGATGGGGTCAGAAACGGCTGCAGACTGTAAACACACCTCGCGCGGCGCGCAGGCCGAGTTGCCGTGCTCTATGCGGCATGCACGGCCTACGCTACGTAGGTAAATCCTCATCCTTCCTCTTCACGATACACCACAGGGTGGCAAGTCGCGCTTCGTATTTAACTATGGCACGTGCTAGCTAATTGCATATCAAAACGGGATTATGAGAAATATGCCAGTGCATGGACATTCCCAGTCTGAAATGAATAGTTACTGTCTAAATATGGCAACCGCTTTGTCACGCAGTTTCTACTTTAAGCTTTGCCCCCTTCCTGCTTGCATGTCACACCTGACGCACAGTAAGCCGTTGATAATGTTATTGATGGATGCGTCATGGGAAACTCTTCACCGCCTGCCGAAGTGGCCGAGCGGTTCTAGGCGCTTCAGTCTGGAGCCGCGCGACCGCTACGGTCGCAGGTTCGAATCCTGCCTCGGACATCGATGTGTGTGATGTCCTTAGGTTAGTTAGGTTTAAGTAGTTCTAAGTTCTAGGGAACTGATGACCTCAGAAGTTAAGTCCCATAGTGCTCAGAGCCATTTGAACCAAACTCTTCACCGAGTGACGCCTGAGTGTATCTGTAGGGTAACAAAGTGTTTGCTGTGATACTACTGTTTCCATAGCTAGTATTGGACATTATAATTAGAGAGAATACACATCTGATACGATAATCATTTTATTCACATTCATATGCTGACCACCTCCCACTAAACAATACGACAGAAGGATATCCTACTTGGTATACACATTGTCCACACGTGTTACATTTATACTTCAAGGACGTTACTGGTCATTGACACATATCGTTTAATGATACATTGGTACCTACTGATAACCTTCACAATTCATAGTGTTCTTAACAAAACATGACGTTGTACTTTACATAAGCACGTACTGAAACGGTTTACCCTCGACTGTAAGACACATCTGTAATCGACGTTCAAGAGAATGGGTAACAGATGAAAGGTCAGTGGATGATATGGTGCAGCAAGCTGTGACGATTCGGCGGCGCATGTCATCTGGCGTTGTTGGGGCTTCGCGGTAGACCGCATCTTTCAGTGTTCCCCACAAAAAGAAATCAAGTGGAGTCACATCGGGGGACCTTGCAGGCCATTGTACTGCAGCATTCCGTCCAATCCAGCGGTCAGGAAATGTCTCGTTCAATATTTGACTTGCAACACGTGAGGAGTGAGCTGGGCAGTAATCGTGTTGGAACCACTCTCCTCTAGCAGAACGGGTAGAATGCTCCTAAGAAAGTCGCCATAATTATTTCCATTTAATAGTCCAGTAATGAAATAAGGTCCTATGATGTAATTTCCTACAATGCCGCACCACAGGTTGACGCGCCATGGCCTTTGGTGCTGTACCTGACGCAGCCAATGTGGGTTCTCAGCTGCCCGGTAGAGCATGTTACGTAAATCTACATTCCCGTTATTAGTGAATGTTGCTTCGTCGGTGAAGAGCACACGATTGGATAATGTATTATCATCTCGCAGGCGTCGTAGAGCAAACCGACAAAACTCCATACGACGTTCGAAACCGCATCCTTCGAGTGCCTGATGGAGTGAGAGGTGACATGGGTGGAACTTATGCCGGTGCAGAATGCGCATGACACTCGTCTGGCTGACCCCATACTCCGCGGCAATACGTCTCGTGCCGCAATGAGGATCGATAAACGTCGTGGACAGAGCAGCCTCTACCCGGTCTCTGTCGGTCGCAGGCTTCTCCCTCCTCCTTTGTTTGCTGTTAAAGCTGCCTGTTCGCACTAGTGTATAATCACTCTTCCAATGGCCTGGCGAGTAGGACACCGACGATCAGGATACATATCCCTGTACCGTCGCACGGTTTCCACAGCTTTCCTACGACATTCAAAAAATGGCTCTGAGCAATATGGGACTTAACTTCTGAGGTCATCAGTCCCCTAGAACTTAGAACTAGTTAAACCTAACTAAGCTAAGGACATGACACAAATCCGTGCCCGAGGCAGGATTCGAACCTGCGACCGTAGCGGTCGCGCGGTTCCAGACTGTAGCGCCTAGAACTGCTCGGCCACCCCGACCGGCTCCTACGACATTCGCCATACAGAAGTAAGATGTCTAACTTCTCCTGATTTGTGTACATATCTGGACGTAATGTTCCAGCAGCAACTACTTCTGGATAGGAGACGCACGTCCCACTGTTCCAACGTCGCACGAGCTACTAGTCGTACGACGCGGCCTGCTTTCCGGGTCGCGCGAGGCGTGTTTACAGTCTGCAGCCGCTTCCGACCGCCTCGACCTTCAATTGTACAATATTTCCCAGCGTCTTTTAAGTAATTTTGAATCACAATAGCAACATGCGTTACATCACTATACGCGTCTTTTCCAGAGCGTTCGAATGATGGTAAAAAAAAAGTATAGCGTCCGATTTAAAAAACATGTACTTGCCTCATTATCTCGGTCAATGTAAACGTTGAAACTTCGTGGCAGATTAAAGCTGTGTGCCGGACCGAGACTCGAACTCGGGATCTTTGCCTTTCGCGGGCAAGTCCTCTAGCAACTGAGCTACCCAAGCACGACTCAAGCCCCGTCCTCACAGCCCTACTTCTGCCAGTACCTCGTTCCTACCTTCCAAACTTTACAGAAGTTCTCCTGCGAACTTTGCAGAACTAGCACTCCTGAAAGAAAGGATATTGCGGAGACATGGCTTAGCCAGAGCCTGGGGGATGTTTCCAGAATGAGAGTTTCACTCTTCAGCGGAGTGTGCGTCGATATGAAACTTCCTGGCAGATTAAAACTGTGTGCCGGATCGAGACTCGAACTCGGGATCTTTGCATTTCGCGGGCAAGTGCTCTACCAACTGAGTTACCAAAGCACGACTCACGCCCCGTCCTCACAGCCCTACTTCTGCCAGTACCTCGTCTCCTACGATCCAAACTTTACAGAAGCTCTCCTGGAAGGTAGGAGACGAGGTACTAACATAAGTAGGGCTGTGAGGACGGGGCGTGAGTCGTGCTTGGGTAACTCAGTTGGTAGAGCACTTGCCCACGAAAGGCAAAGATCCCGAGTTAGAGTCTCGGTCCGGCACACAGTTATAATCAGCCAGAAAGTTTCATATCGACGCACACACCGCTGCAGAGTGAAAATCTCATTCTGGAAATAGAAACGTTGTGATTATTGTGCATGTTCCAACGTATGTGCCCCATAGTCCGCTATGATTCGTCGAAAACCGCATGCCGATACGTGCAATCGCCCCCGTAATAAAGGTGGTGTTACGTCTTACGCGACTCGCCCTGTATTATATCATTCCTAAGTGAATCACATTGCATGCAGTGGAGATGGACACAGTTGCCAGTGCTGCCACCAACTCTTGTCAAGGTTCTGCAAGCACATGCGGAACAGGCGAGACTGTGACGCATAGCGCTCGAGTAGGAATTAAGAATGGTGGGCGCGCAGCCCCTACCACTCCGTTAGCCGGAACGTCGATCATGAAGGTATTTTAATCGAAGTATGCACAAATACTCCGCAAACCACCGTACAACTCACAACGAAAGCTTCCTTGTACTACTGCTAGTGATCTTCTTTCCTGTCCTACTCGCAAACAAAGCGAGAAAAAACGGCTATTCTCATGCTTCCGTAAGTTCCCTGATTTATCTTTTCTTCACGGTCCTTGCGGAAGATGTATGTGACACTACGACCGTTCTACTGTCTGCGGCAAATGCCTGTTCTAAAAACTAGCTGAATAGGGTTTCGAGAAAACAACGCCTTCTTCCCTGCCATTTCAGCATTTCACGTTTTGATCGAACCTACCGGTAACAAATCCAGCTCCACGGAGGTCGGCACGGCGATCCGAAGGGAGACCATTTAATCTCTAGGATATTTTTCCGTGGAGAATCAGTCATCACTAAATCTGACAGTAGAGTTCGATGCCATTTGAGAATATGACAGCGGTAGTTTTTCTTTTGCTTCCAACTGTACCGCAGTACCAACACAGCAACACCATGGTGTCTGGTGTTAGAACGACACATTAGTCAATCATCCACGCCGTTTCCCCTATACACTTGCGGTTTAGCTATATAAAAACGTGAATCATGTTTCTGCATTCGTTTCCACCACAGATTAGCATGCAGATGGGGACAGATACTATGAAAATAACTGTAACTAATAGCAAGATATACTTTCGAAACAAGATAATTATCTTTATTGATAAAGTGATTGGTCAATCGCCATCCACTGTCACAATAACATTATTCATTGCGGGTGGAAAGAGTGGTTTTCTTGGGGTCATCAGTCTTCTGACTGGTTTTATGCTGCGTGCCACATATTCCTCTACTGCGCCAAGCTCTTTACCTCCCAGGCTATGGCTAAGCCATATCTCCGCTTATCCTTTCTTTCAGGAGTGCCAGTTCTGCAAGGTTCGCAGGAGAGCTTCTGTTAAGTTTGGAAGGTAGGATACGAGGTACTGGCAGAAGTAAAGCTGTGAGGACGGGGCGTGTCGTGCTTGGGTAGCTCAGCTGGTAGAGTACTTGCCCGCGAAAGGCAAAGGTCCTGAGTTCGGGTCTCGGTACGGCACACAGTTTTAATCTGCCAGGAAGTTTCATATAAGTGTACACACCGCTGCATAGAGAAAATCTCATTCTGTATACACAGTACTGTTTTGTTGTCCACACTGTCATTTAAACAAACCTACAAATTACACATGAAGATTTTTAACAATTCTTTGGAATCATTCGGTCACACAAACATATCCTCTGCGGAAAGCTATAATTATTAATTATATAATGCTCGTAATTCTTAACTCTCAGACCGTACGGTTTGTGTCCACTGAAAACAATGTATGAATGGAGGCGAACCATGGTTTAAAACTTATTTTGCTTACACAACCACTTTCCCCTAAGTTTTGTCTTTTTTTCAGTATGGTGTTCACAAAATGTTGCTCTATTATGGCTGGGTGAAACAAATAACGACGTTAGTCAGTAATGTAGCCCATAAACACTATGCTAATAATGTGTGCTTACCAGATCATGATTTTAGTTACAACAGCATTTACTGAGCACATTCAGTCGGACTCGGCTGCGTATCCATAACAATCTGCCTTGTCAGAAATCTTTCCTATAGGCGTCGTGCTAAACGTTGAGCTGGACTGCGTCCGCTATGTCACACTGCCGTCAAACATTCTCTGTAGCTTTTAGGCTCGCCTTTGTGAGTGCCAGTGTACTCTCCCTGCTCCCCTGGCTGGTAACGCGTGATGTATTAGACGTGATACACCCTTTCACCGAATACGGCAGCCTTTTAGTTGGGAGTGGTGGTTCTAACGTATGCTCGTTCACCATTTTTTTTCTTTACTTCGGAAGTGACAAAAATATATAGTTCCGTTATGAATACACGGAGCAATGTCGGTTTAAATAATGTTATAGATGAATGACAAGAAAAAGAAACAGTCTAAACATCGTGTACACAGAGTGTTCTCTATAGACAAATGGTAGAAATTTTAAGTACTGTAAATACAAGAGATAAAATAATGCTATCAAAGTCCTGTCTAATCTCACCTTTGTGAGCGTTCTCGACATTTAAGAAAAGCTAGTTCTCAAACTTACAGTTAGGTTTCGAGAGCGTTCATATATTGAGAAAGCGTTTTAAATATGAGTGAAAATGTATGTCATTCACTAGATAAGAAGTTACTGGCTACTGTTATAAGACGTGTCAGAGGCATTTGAGTATCTAAATTACAATTTCCTTTAAAATAAATTAGAACGTAAAAGGGTAACTGCAAGTACTGCAGAATGTTTGAAATTGTTTTTTTCTGGTAGAAAACAAACGATGTCAGTAGGGAAAAGACATGTATTAAGATAATGGAAACTAATTACATGTGGTGTCCCACACGGTTCCGTCTTAGGGCTTTTACTTTTTCTTGTGTATGTTAATCACCTGTCAGCAGTAACATTAACAGACTCCAAGCTTGCTTTGTTTACAGATGATACAAAATTGCAACAAACAGCAAAAGTATAGTTTAAGAAGAGCGGTTGGTGAAATTTATGAGGCTTACATACGTCACAGTCGCTATCTACCGCTCACCAAACCTCTCTGCTCTTTGTATCCTGGCGACATGTCCACGGGCATCCTGCGAGAAGCTACATTCCGAGATGACTAAATCCCACCCGCAATCATTTCATGCTTTTTGGATTGTAACAGGGATTGCTTGTCGAGGACTGAGGTTCGTCGCGCTTTCGATGACTTTGGGTACCTACTATATCTGAAGTGTTACTGCTTTCCTCTGCCTTCTTGGTCTCACGATTTGCCCCTTCAGAGTCGGCACATTTCCTGGTTCTACTGCCTTGGTTTGTGGATGCTGAACTGCCAGTATTCACTGTGCAGCCAAGAACTAGAGTAGAAAGAAAAACTGTGAGCATTTTTCGTTACAGTGCTGATCGTTGTTGGAGTGATGCCTTCCTGTTGATATTGAATTCGAGTTTTCCCCTACAGTGATGCCTACCTTTTAATAACGACTGCAATTACGGTAGTTTTGATATTAGTCCTCCAAGATGAATCAACATTTCGGGTTACCCGTACAAGCTGGGTTTTTTAATCCTATTTCTGAAAGGTAAACAGAATTTAGATTTTAGTGTTGATTGTTTTAGAAGTTTTATTTCTGTTTTTATTTATTAACTAGAAATTATTGTTTAGATTGTGTGCATCTTTTTAAAGGCCCATATGGAAGAACTTGGAAGTATTTGTCCTTTTTAGGGTTTTGTACCTCAATCGGTAAAAATGGAACTCTTATAGGATGACTTCATCGGCCACCTGTCCATCCATTTATTAAGACCATTTCTCCTCAGGAATGGGTAGAGGTACCAAGAGGAAATTTTTGTGAGAGTCCTTCTCGCACTTGTACGATTTTTTAAACACGCATGTGTCAAATTACTATCGTCGTTATCGAGTCACAGTTAAAACTTGAAAGCGTCTCGCGAAGATTATAGTAGTGCGAATTGCAGTTTTTTTCTGTTCGTGTTAGCTTGAGCCCATGTAGTTTCAAATTTTGTTGTGTGTGTGTTTTCTAGAATTCCTGACCCAAGCTGAATCAAGAGACTAAACACTGTCTGGGCTAACCTCGACCTAGTCGCCATGTGTTACCGTATGTTTAATGAACAGATGTTACTATGTGATCAAAAGTATCCGGACAGCCCAAAAAAACATATGTTTTTCATTTTAGGTGCATTGTGCTGCCACCTACTGCCAGTTACTCCATATCAGCGACCTCAGTAGTCATTAGATACCTTGAGATAGCAGAATGGGGTGCTCCGTGTAACTCACAGACTTGGAACGGTCAGGTGATTGGGTGTCACTTGTGTCATATGTCTGTACGCGAGATTTCCACACTCCTAGGCATCCCTAAGTCCACTGCTTCCGATGTGATGTTGTTGTTGTTGTTGTCTCCAGTCCTGAGATTGGTTTGATGCAGCTCTCCATGCTACTGTATCCTGTGCAAGCTTCTTCATCTCCCAATACTTACTGCAACCTACATCCTTCTGAATCTGCTTAATGTATTCATGTCTTGGTCTCCCTATACGAGTTTTACCCTCCACGCTGTCCTCCAATGCTAAATTTGTGATCCGTTGATGCCTCAGAACATGTCCTACCAACCGATGTGATACTGAAGTGGAAACGTGAGAGGACACGTACAGCACAAAAGCGTACAGGTCGATCTCGTCTGTTGATTGACAGAGACCGCCGACAGTTGAAGAGGATCGTAATGTGTAATAGGCAGACATCTATCGAGACCATCACACAGGAATTCCAAACTGCATCAGGACCCACTGCAAGTGCTATGACATTTAGGCTCGAGGTGAGAAAACTTGGATTTCATGGACGAGCGGCTGCTCATAAGCCACACATCACGCCAGTAAATGCTAAACGACGCCTGGCTTGGTGTATGGAGCGTAAACATTGGACGATTGAACATAGGAAAAACTTTGTGTGGAGTGACGAATCACGGTACACAACGTGGCGATCCGGTGGCAGGGTGTGGGTATGGCGAATTTCCGGTGAACATCAGCCAGCGTGTGTAGTGCCTACAGTAAAATTCGGAGGCGGTGGTGCTATGATATGGTCGTGTTTTTCATGGAGGGGGCTTGCACCTCTTGTTGTTTTGCGTGGCACTATCACAGCACAGGCCAACACCTATGTTTCAAGCACCTTCTTGCTTCCCACTGTTGAAGAGCAATTCAGAGATGGCGATTGCATCTTTTAACAGGGTCGAACAGCTGTTCATACTGAACGATCTGTGGCGGACTGGGTACATGACAATGTTGTTGTTGTGGTCTTCAGTCCTGAGACTGGTTTGATGCAGCTCTCCATGCTACTCTGTCCTGTGCAAGCTTCTTCATCTCCCAGTACCTACTGCAACCTACATCCTTCTGAATCTGCTTAGTGTACTCATCTCTCGGTCTCCCTCTACGATTTTTACCCTCCACACTGCCCTCCAATGCTAAATTTGTGATCCCTTGATGCCTCAAAACATGTCCCACCAACCGATCCCTTCTTCTAGTCAAGTTGTGCCACAAACTTCTCTTCTCCCCAATCCTATTCAATACCTCCTCATTAGTTACGTGATCTATCCACCTTATCTTCAGTATTCTTCTGTAGCACCACATTTCGAAAGCTTCTATTCTCTTCTTGTCCAAACTAGTTATCGTCCATGTTTCACTTCCATACATGGCTACACTCCAAACAAATATTTTCAGAAGTGACTTCCTGACACTTAAATCTATATTCGATGTTAACAAATTTCTCTTCTTCAGAAACGCTTTCCTTGCCATTGCCAGTCTACATTTTATATCCTCTCTACTTCGACCATCATCAGTTATTTTACTTCCTAAATAGCAAAACTCCTTTACTACTTTAAGTGTCTCATTTCCTAATCTAATTCCCTCAGCATCACCCGATTTAATTTGACTACATTCCATTATCCTCGTTTTGCTTTTGTTGATGTTCATCTTATATCCTCCTTTCAAGACACTGTCCATTCCGTTCAACTGCTCTTCCAAGTCCTTTGCCGTCTCTGAATTCCACATGACAATAACATCCCTATAATGGACTGACCTGCACAGAATCCTGACCTGAATCCTATAGAACAGCTTTGGGATGTTTTGAAATGCCGACTTCGTGCCAGGCCTCACCGACCAACATCGATACCTCTCCGCAGTGCAGCACTCCGTGAAGAAAGGGCTATCATTCCCAAGAAACCTTCCAGCAACTGATTGAACATATGCCTGTGAGAGTGGAAGCTGTCATCAAGGCTAAGGGTGGGCCAACACCATATTGAATTCCAGCATTACCGATGGAGGGCGCCACGAACTTGTAAGTCATTATCACCCACTTGTCCGGTTACTTTTGATCGCATAGAGATTTGTTTCGGGCCTTTAAACCGAGATTAATATCGTCAGTTATCTTCTGCTCAAAACTTTGTTAAAACTGATTCCTGTATTCTAAAGCAAATTGTGTGCGTTTAACTTTAAAAATGTCTTTAAGTATTTAACGTCCTGAATTATCACCTCCATTGTGGCATCTGTTAAATGTTTTATGATGGCTTTTCATAGTTTATTTTTTTAATGTTAAAACGCCGCTAAGGCAAACAAATATTGTTAAAACTGTTTTAATTTTTTTCTCAGCATCTTTCCACTCCTAGGTCTATGATCCTTGCCATTTCAATTTTCAGAGACATTATCGAATGGTTCCTCGCCAATTCCTTATCACTAATCTTTGAAAAGGAACACTGCATGTATTTAACACTGCATGTAGTTCAGAACGTGAGAGTGACAGTCAGGAGGTTAGCAGTGTTAAATTCTTGGGATTACAATGGATAACAAATTCAATCTGGAACAAACAACGGAACTGACGAACTACCTTAGGAAATCTTTATTTATATCAGCTATCAGAAACTGCTGATAAAAAAGCAAACATATTTCGCTTACTTACATTCCATAATGTCATCAGGACCATTTTCGTTGTAAATAATGAGTCCAAGCTAAAGTTTTATGAGCAAAAAAGCATGTTAAATGAGTTATTTGTGATGTGAAGTAAAGACTGTTCTGAAGAGGCCTGTTCAAGGAATTGGGGGAACTAATTACTGCTTACTAATATATTTTTTCGTTAATGAAATTCGATATACCTTTTTCTGAAATCAGAAGTCCTGTTCATAAGATCAGTACTAGAAGCAAGAATGATCTACATAAATATTTCAAGTCGATTACTCTGGTTCAGCAAAGTGATCCTTATTCAGGAACATACAGTTTCAATAACGTGCCAGTAGGAATAATTAGATTAGCTGCAACTGAAGTGCAGTATAAGAGGAACCTACAGGATTTATTGGTGGGCACCTGCTTTGTTGATGAATATTTCGTTTGAACTTGAGGAGCCTCATGCCACAGCTGAACAGATCGCTAGACTAATTGGTCACTAGTTGTTCAAAAATTCTAAGCTACTGACTCATCAGAACATCAAAAACAGACGTTTTCATACACAGTACGAAGACTTATACTCCTCAAGTTGAGTACTGATGCTGATAGCTGACACATGGGACTCCACATTTTATCTGAAGCCTTTTGTTTTTGATGTTCTGATGGTAGGCTGCGCACCAAACGCATCACTAAATAAGAATTTTTGAACATCAAGTGAGCGGTTATTCTAGCCACCTATTCAGTAGTGCCATAGTTCTCCTCAAGTTTACATCATTATCACATTGTTACCGGACCCCTGCGCGATTTCGTGTTTCACGTTAAGTTATTTCATTTGAACCAGGTGGTGTAAATAATGTTCATAATGTCAGATAACATACGCATAAAGTGAAATCCGACTTCCGCTCATCTTCATTGCAGTAAAGCGACCAACATAAAGAAAAAGAAAAAAAGTTGTAAATAATTGCTAAAAAGCGTTTTCAGATTAATGATGTGTGGATATAATAGATTAAGAATTATCTTAAGCACTCCATTGTTAAGTACTTTTATATGTTTGAAACAAGTCTGCTATTACGCTTGAAATGTAAATATATTTCAGATATTTTACCAATTCCACCACCACGAGGACCGTTTCCCCCAGGATTTTTCGAAGGAACATTGGCAATCTCAGTTTCTTGTAAATATGTATTACATATTCTTTTTTCATGACATATTCTTCATCCTATGTATCTATGGAACAAAACATATAATGTGACAACAGATTTTTAAATTTTTCGATTACAGTCTCCTGCATGTTCTCAAAACCTACTCATTTGTTGAATTATGCAAAAACGTCACGCAACGTAGTACGTCACAGTGAGCTCTATGTTTATACAGAAGAATAATACTTCAAGGCTACATCACTACATGTTGCAATCCAGTGCCCACAGTTCAAGACTAAATCTTCCTGTGGCTGACCCTAGAAGATTTATCATGTCCATGTTTTGCTACAATAAACTTTTTCGCATTTTGAATGCCGAACTTCTTTGTAGAATCAGCGTCAGACTTCCCTAGAACTTTGGGTTCACTTCTAGAGATCCCATTTGCTGGCCTTGACGAAGGCGTCAAGGTCAGTTCGTCTCGATTCGTCTGCGATGTCGATCTCTGAAAAAAAAGTGGCGTTAGATTTCATTCCATTTCCTTGGAAGGAGCTTGTTTTTATGAGGCTATAAGTAGTAGAATCATAAATTGCTTCTCAAATAAATACAACAAAATTTACATATCTCACCTTACAGAAATTCTCTCTCGCAAGGGGAGGCCACGACTTTCGGATCACGGATGAACTTCGAATTTTGTACACCTCTGACAGCCCATCAGGAAAAATGCGCAAGAAGTAAGGCGTACTACTTAAGCGATTTAGAGAAAATCGCAAGAGAAGTTGTGCGCGCCAGTGATGTACCGCTACGATGCGAACGTGAGCATTAACTGGCGGCGGTCACGTGGTTAGCGTACAAATTCCGTAATCGGTCGATCCCTGGATCGAGTCCCGGTCATATTTTTCTCGAAGTTACAATTTTTTCGACACTAGTCACATTATTTCGCACATACTACATTTTAAATATAATATGATGAAAAGACACGTGTATTTGCGCGAACTTTTATTGAATTTTCAATGTTATTATTAATACAACAAATATTATGCGACTTTTATTTCTGTAGGATAGTTAAAAACTTTATCTGAAGCACCTTCAAATTTCTTCATATCTGATTGACAATGAACACACCTGATGATGGCAACGCGGTCGATTGCCGAAATATTGTGTCTTGTGCACACTCATACCAGGCTGTTCACCCGAGATTTATTTCGTCAACGAGAAATTACTTTTCGTGAAGATGTAATAAAAATACATTCAATCGTACATCGCAAATTTTCAGTACCAATAAAATGTTGCGCTACGCATAATTTGCATCTAAATTGGCGGAAGAAAGAGATTTTTTTTTTTTTTTCAAAATGTTAATGAGGTTTGATTTTCCTTAGAAACTCCGAAGATTCCTTGCGCATGCGTTAAAACTGCATTCATACGATGTAATAATGCCGAGTCTGTACGAAAAATATCATCCTGTAATTTGTAATGTTGAAAGCATGTGCGACGATTATTCGTACGTTACCCTCAAAAATGGTTCAAATGGCTCTGAGCACTATGGGACTCAACTGCTGTGGTTATTAGTCCCCAAGAACTTAGAACTACTTAAACCTAACTAACCTAAGGACATCACACACATCCATGCCCGAGGCAGGATTCGAACTTGCGACCGTAGCAGTCGCACGGTTCCGGACTGCGCGCCTAGAACCGCGAGACCACCGCGGCCGGCTTACCCTCATATTATGGCATATTGCATGATGTAATTTACACTTTTATTTATCGATGTTTGACTTGGGGTCTCCAAGCCTGTCTCTCGTCCCCGAAACCTTTATCCGCTGATCCAAGCATGCTCCTGCAAAGCAGTTCTCGGTACCTTACCCGATTACAGGTAAAACGGTCTTCGCAAATCATACCAGGTATAAGTTTCAGAAAAACTTTATGCGTTTGATCGTTTACTTGTTGATAATTATAAATATAATATTTGTTTTGGTAATGAGAAAACAGCAGACAACAAAATATCATTGGAGATTCAAGTTCTTGCAAATACACGCTTATTTTCGTCATATTACCTTTGAAATATAATATGTATGAAATAGTATGACTAGTGATGAAAAAATGTGAATAAAAAATAAAGTGCTACTCGATCCAGCGATCCACCGATTACGCAACTTCAAGGTTAAGCATATGACCGCCGCCATCTTGCACTTGCAACACACCGGTACAACATTGACGCATAAGACTTCTCTTGATATTTTCTCGAAATCGCCTTGCTACTCGCTCATTATGTTGTCCTAACCGACTACTAAAAGTGTACAAAATTTGTAGCAAATCCGTGATCCTAACTTCTTGGTATCCCGTTGTCAATCTCTCTCTCTCTACCCCCACCCCTCTCTGTCTCTCTCTCTGTCAGTCTCTCTCTCCCTTCCACCCCCTCTGTCTCTCTTGCTCTCCCTCTCTCTCTCTCTCTCTCTCTCTCTCTCTCTCTCTCTCTGACACACACACACACACACACACACACACACACACACACACACACACACACGCAACAGACACACCGATGAGTCAAAACATTATGAGCACTGCCCTCCGCGAGATTCAACGCCGACTGGTGGGCTGGGGGCAGGAGATGCGGTAAAACAGAAGTTCGTCTTGCATATTTAGCCGTGAATCTACAATCTACTCCTGGGGAGTTCGGTCGCTTGGTACAAGCCACTTCAGTGACTGCACGTCGATGAAGATGCTGAAATGATGCTGAGTACATCACACACACCCCATTTCGACCGGAAACAATCCTCAACAAGACTGGGAATTGGTCTCGTGGCCCCGAGATCGAAAGACAGCAACTGAAACCACAAGAACAAATGTGGACCAATGTGCTGTTAAGCAGCTGGTCATAATATTTTTGTTATGATTGTGATGAAACTTGCATCTACGAAAGCATGCTCTCTCTGCGATATCCATTAACAAAGGGTTCCCAGGTTTGACGCCGTGTCAAATGGTAACCGCCCACGAGCTTCCGGGGGGGAGATACCCTCTGTCATCGTCAAGTGGTTCACAGCTGTGTGAATGCCGCTGCCGTGTTTAGCCGCGCCGCCACCAGTGACGTCACTGCTGCCCAGTCCCGCACCATATACGACAATGTGTTGGTGCCGCGACCGCGGCTCCCGGTTCAACTCACCAATCAAGGATCCTAGGCCGTACTCATTTATAATCCACCGTCTTTATTGAGGGTGGTGTCCGATATTTTGATCTCTATTTCTTAATTTATTACGCTGTACCAGAAGCCGTTGGTCCATTTACTAATAAAATTTTCATCGAACGCAATGTCGTGTCCGTTTTCCAGTGTATGCTCCGCTACAACTAATTTTTCTGGATTGCGTAGATGGAAACGTATTTCATATTCTATGTGGTGTTGTTCAATAGCCCAAATAATCTGATCGACATAAAACGGCCACACCCACACTGTATCTTACCTATTCCAGGTGTTGTGAGGGCTACATCGTCTTTTGTAGGCTTCATTAGATGCCGGCTCTTTGATGGGGGTCTGAATATTGTGTCGATTTTGTATTTCTTCACGAGCCGGCCTACCGTTATCGTTATTGAGCCACAAAATGTGTCTTCTTCGTAGGTTTTCTGCTTTCGCGGCTTTGGTAGAAATGCCTTCGAAGTTTGTCTGTGGTTGTAACAGTCTGTTGTTATAACTTTGTCTTCCCTGCACGTTCCTGTCCGCCATAAACCCAATAGGCGTCTCGGAGCAGTGTTCACCGGGAGCCCACATATAAGCACCAGCTACCACCACCCGGCATATAAATGTTCTGATGAACTTGGTACATCGAGCTGAAGCCGTCTAAGACGCCGAACAGCTGCCGCTGGAACTAATCCACTTACTTAAAGTTTTCAAGGAAAACGGCTACAACAACAGACAAATTGCACAGGTAGTTTAGTCTAAGCTGCGAAAACAGAAGGCCTCCGAATAACATTACATTTTAACTTATTTGCAGCTTAATAACAGGGAAGATTAGCCGGCTTCTAAAGAAAAATCTAAACGACAGTCTTCAGGCCCCCACAAAAGTTCCGCAAACTTATGAAGCCTGTGAAAGAACTGTAGGCTTCAGAACACCTGGAATATACAGAATACCGTGAGGGTGTGGGCACTTTTATGTCGGTCAGATTGTCTGCACTACTGAACAGCACCGCATAGAACATGAAAGGTGTTTCCGCATACGCTATCCAGAGAAATCGGCTGTAGTGGAGCATGCCTTGGAAAAGGGACACCGAATTGCATTCGACGATACTTGTATTATTAAGCGGACCAACGGCTTTTGAGATACTGTAGTAAATTAAGCAACAGAGATCAAAATATCGGACATCGCCCTCAATAAAGACGGTGGACTGCAGCTGAGTGCTGCCTGGGGTCCTGGGGTTGGCGAGCTGAAGCTGACGTGGCGGGCGCACCACCAAAACATTGCCGTATGTGGTGCGGGACTAGGCATTAGTGACGTAACAGGTGGCGGGGCGGCTACATAAGCACTCCAGCGGCATTCACAACCACTTGACGATGGCAGAGGAGATACCTGCCGAAATCTCGTGGGAAGTTACCAAACTAAGCCGGCCTGAAACCCGAGAATATTTTGTTAGTGACACTTGTAGATCCACTGACAGGAGGAATACTTTGGTGGAACGGAAACTTGTGATCGGCTGCCTGCTACACATAATTATGCTACGCTCAACGTGTATCCTGTTGTCATCTGAAACATGTGAAGTGTGAAACTGAAAACTGACCTGCTGTTAGAGAGTGGTATGTACTCTGTCGGAACGTGACGTTAATTAATTGTTTTGCTCCAGGAACTACGCTCTGAAGGTTTAGATCATCTGCGCAAAAGGGAAGACTCTGGGGACAACGGCCGTATGCAGAACAACCACGGTTATTTCACAAGACAGATTGTAGAAGTTTTCTCTCTACGTCGATGCGAATGAGATCGCAATTAAGCTTCTTAACTGTACTTCTTATTTAGACTGGCGTTAGTACTTCGTGGGGTAGTTTCCGACCCCAAAACGAAAACCATATGAATCTTATTTACTTCTACCTTTCTCTAAACATTTAAATCATCAATAAAAAGACGGCTTATATTTATGAAAAATTAATCATTATGAAGACAGAAAACGTGATCGTAGCACCAGTTAAGGCTCTTACATTAACATCGGGCTCTTAAAAAGAAGTTTTGGAGTTACGTTAAAAAACAAAGAAAGCTTACTTCAGCTTCGTTGAGAAACATGTTTTGAGATCAAATAACGGTCAATTAGGTAAACTATAAAGAAAAAATAAACAATGAGTTTCAATGAAAATGACAGTAGGTATATGCAAGAATAAATTAAGGACTTATTTTCATTCTTCACAATCAAGACATACAACTTTTCGTTGCAGGAACAAATTTTTCACATGTATTTTGACATTTAGAGTATGTTTTGGTAGTTTTTGTGTACCTTAGGTCGTGGGCATGTTGAGGCACCGGAACACCTAGACTTCGTTGGCTGATTCAGCCCCGCTTTGATCTGCACTACAGAGTCGTATAACTTGCTGTCATTTTCAAAACTTTTGCAAACACCTATGTCCATTGCAGTATGCACGTTCCTAGAAAATTTCTGAAAGTATTGTCCTCTCTTTGATATTTCCATTATCAACGTCATGATCAGTTGTTTATAAGATGCCGATGCACCGTCTTGATCCTCTTACTTAAAAGATTTTTTTCCATAAAAATAACCAGATTATCTTGCTATTTATTGTATTTCTTCGCGAATACTCCCTTCTTGTGCCTCTTCATCGTCTTGTATTTCACTGTCAGTTTCATGATCAGATACTCCTGTTTCACTGTCAGTCAATCCGGCTGCATCTTGAAATGAATCTGGTGTACCCAACGAATCAGCAGCCTTCATTATCTAACAATAACTCCAAAGTTTGATCTTCGTTCACATGTCGCTCTTTTCTGTCTAAAACAATTACAAACAATTTGTGATTACTAATAAGAAAAGTAACTTTCATAAGTTCGTGGAATAGATTTCGACCCCGACTGGTACGTCCTTAGGAAATAATGGTCGCTAGTTAGCACGCGCCAGCATAGTGCAAAAGTACAGCCAGTACTAAGTCTATGTGGAAACGGAGTGGTAATTTTGCAATACAAACAGAATTGTAAGCAAGAGAATTACACGTGGGGTAATAATTTACCGCACGAATGTAGTTACAACTGAGTAATGTAATAAATCTCTAGCATCAGCCATAAACAGTTGCATAGTTGGTTTTATTAATCTAAATTCCATTTTAAACGCATATAAAAAGGTGTAGTGTTTTCCACGTGCTGTATTTCAAACATTTCAGGTATCGGTCATTTTACTGCTAATAACTTCTGAACTCTAATATCTATACATATGGAGGCAGTCATCTAACTGGCAAACTTATCTGAGGTAGCAACAGATATTTGCATGACAAATGAACTGAAATAAATGGATTTATGGATTACCATCAGCAACCGTTCGTTTCGTATTTGCTGTTCGTTCACAATTTTTTATACCAACTATACTGTTTTCAACAATATCTCTTTTCCAGAACGTGTAAGTTTAGCAATTATTTTATGTATATTGTGATAGGTGGACCTTAAAATTTCCCCATATCGCTCCCAGAAAGAGAGCACTTAAATAAAGGCCTACCACAATAACACATATCCCTTTGACTTTGAGTAAACAACTGCATTTACATTGATATTTGACAGACTAGTGCCGATCAGTTACATAATGATGACATTGACGATGATGATTCTGAAATTGAGGATGTGGATAGCAGAACTCAGACTTTGTTTCAAATGCACAAGTCTGTGAGCTTACCCTATGGAGACCTGTGAGAGGTGCGTCATGTTATCACATATGGAAGATGTGTATAGCGCTTTGGTACATGCCTTTATTAACTTCTGCAGTAGTTCTTCGATAGGGCGTAGCGTGGGCCCCCATTTTCCTCGACCAGAGGAAAACAGAGATTCTCAAGCTTGGGAAGAGATTTTCATTTGCCAAAGCCGAAAAGAGATGCAAGGCTTTCCAGAAACCTCGATTTGAAAACTTCTTTCTAAACACCAAAATACAAGGAAGCTGCATGAACACACGTACCAACAAACTCAGACAGACACAAACATTTGCTCATGCGATGCTGCAAGCGTGCCTTTCTCGTCACCCACAACGTTGTTGTTGTGGTGGTGGTCTTCAGTCCGAACACTGGTCAGTGCAGTTCTCCATGATTCTCTACACTGTGCAAGTCTCTTCATCTCCGAATAATTACATCCTTTTAAATATGCTTACTGCAATCATCTCTAGGTCTCACTCTACGATTTTTATTCCCCCCCCCCCCCATACTTACTGAATTGGTGATTGGGGAAATTAATGTCTCAGAATGTGTCCTTTCAGCCAGTTCCTTCTTTTAGTCAAGCCGTGCCACAAATTTTTTGACTTCCCAATTCCAATCAGTACCTCCTAATTATTTACGCAATCTACCCATCTAATCTCTAGCATTATTCTGTAGCAATAGATTTCAATGCTTCTATTCTCTTCTTGTCTAAACTGTTTATTGTCCGTGTTCCTCTTCCATACATGGCTACACTCCACACAAATACCTTCCAAACACACTTCCGAACACTTACATCCGTATTCGATGTTAACAAATTTCTCTTCTTCAGAAACGCTTATCTTTCCATTACCAGTCTAAATTTTATGTCGTCTCTACTTCGGTCATCATCAGTTACTTTTTTGCCCAAATAGCAAAACTCATGTACCACTTTTAGTGCCTCGTCTCCTAATCTAATTCCACCCGTATCATCTAATTTAATTCGACCGCACTCCATTATCCTTGTTTTGCTTTCGTTGATGTTCATCTCATATCCTCCTCTCAAGGCGCTGTCCATTCCGTTCATCTGCTCTTCCAAGTCCTTTACAGTCGGTGACAGAATTACAGTATAATAGGCAAACCTCGACGGTTTTGCTTCATCTCTCTGAACTCTAATCCCTACTCCAATTTTTTTGTTTTCTTTACTGCCTGCTCAATGTGCATATTGCATAACATCGTGGTTAGGCTACAACCTTGTCTCACTCCCTTCTCACACGCTGCTTCCCTTTCATGACTCTCGACACTTATAAACAACGTCTCGTTTCTTTACAAGTTGCTCATAGCCTTTCGCTCACTTTTATCCCTGCTACCTACAGAATTTCAAAGATTTTGTTCCAGTCACATTTCTTTAGATCTACAAATAGTGTAACGAAGGTTTGCCTTTCCTTTACCTATATTCTAAGATAAGTTGTAAGGTCAGTATTACCTCGTGTGTTCCTACATTTCTCCGGAATCAAAAGTGATGTCCACTGAGGTCGACTTTAACTCTTTTTATATTTTTCAGTAGGAATTCGTTTTAATATTTTGCAACCATGAATTTTTGAACTGGTAGTTCGGCAATATTCACACCTGTCAGCACCTGCTTTCTTCTGAATTGGATTTATTACTTTTAAGTCTGAGGGAGTAGTTTTGTGGTAGCTGGATCTACCAAGGCTATCAGTAGTACTGTTGAATGTTGTTTACGCCAGAGGCCTCGTTTCGACTTAGGTCATCAGCGCTCTGGCGATTTGTTCTCGCATCATCATATTTTGTATCTCATCTTCATTTAATTCCCCTTCCCTTTCTATAATGTTGCCTTCAAGTTTATCCCCCTTGTACATAACACCTTCCACTTTTCTCTTCTTTACTTAGCACTGGTTTTCAATCTGAGCTCGTGATATTCATACAGTTGCTTCTCTTTTCTGCAAACGCTTCTTTAATTTTCCAGTAAGTTGTATCTATCTATCCTCTAGTGAAATATGCTTCTAGATCCTTACATTCGTCCTCTAGCCACTCCTTTTTAGCCATCTTGCTCTTCCTGTTAGTCTCATTTTTTTAGACATTTGAATTCCCTTCTGCCCGTTTTATTTGCTACATTTTTATATTTTCTCCTTTCCTCAGTTAAATTCCACATCTCCTGCGACATGCAAGGGTTTCTACTAGGCCTACGCTGCAATGTTGATGACTGGAAGCAAGTTGCCTCGTCGGGCATGTCTCGTTTCGAATTGTATCGAGTGGACGAACGTGTACGGGTATGGAGATAACCTTATGAATCCATGGACCCTGCGTGTCAGCAACCAGATTGTCCGTCGCTTCCTTTCGGGTTTCCAACAGTGAGATCGTAGGTACCTGCACAGTTCAGTTGGTGAGAGCATTGGCCAGAAAATTGCGGGTTTGGTCGTTGCAACTGATCTGTTGGCGGTGGCTGCTTGCTTGAGATTTCTGATGTCTGAACATTAGCCGCCACTGTTCGTTTACAACAAGAGTTCTCTTGGATATATGTATTCTTCCACTCTGACTTCGGTAATATCACATCCTCGTTCGTCGTTCTCTACAGGTGTCACATAGGGGTTGACGGAAAGAGTTGCGTGGTGCAAGGTAAAGTATTTTTTTTTCTTTTTCCTCAGAACTAATAACCCTTTCTTTACGCGTGAATCGAACTTGTTTCCATACACATTTATAAATCTTTGTTTTTCGCAGGTTCGTCCTCGGCTGAGTGACAGTAAAAGGATGTGATGCCCTCACCAGCCTTCTAAATATGTGAAAATTCATCTGAAGAAGGTTATTTGGTGCAAGCACTAACGGAAGTATTGCATCCTACTCTCTACGTTTCTGACTCACACTCGTCGATGATGGCGGAAGCCGAAGCTGGCCATCTTCGTTTAAACCTCACGGAAAAAAATCCACTAAACGTACTTCACTGCTTGAAAACCTGAAATTCTCACGCAGATAATAAAGTTGAATACAAGTTTTAAAGATTTAGTCTTTTATTGAAAATAATACAAACCGATAAACATAAAACATTTTAAAAAATAGTTCTGCTACAGTTTTGAGGCATGAGATACATACTACTAGAAATCACGAAATCTATATGTTTTAGCAAAAACGTGAAATGAATAAAATTCAAAGGTAAAATTTACTATCAAATGTATGTCAATCAACTTTCTAAGAACAATTGCTTCCATTTTAGGAAGTAAAACCTGCCAAGTTCTTCTACTAAAGTTACTGTTTTCCTTAAGTCCGACGACCTCAATGAGGCATGTGTTAACGCTATGAAGCAGAGTTGTAACATAACAATGATATTTTCTACGCAACTGACAACTCCAGGGGGGTTCCCAAGCAAGACGAAAAATGATTTATACCTCTACTTTGTGACCACCTTAGCGCGACTCAAGGGCCAACTTAGCGCAATACAAGTTAGCATAAACAATTTATTTTGAATTCCCTCCTTATTTTTACTTTGTTACTTTGTACGAGTTCCAGTTAACTCGTGTGTAATTTTTATATAAAACTGTTTCCAAATTCCAATCGTTTAGACTTGACATAATTTTGCAAATTTCTGAACAAAATTTGAATTTTCTTCCATTTTCATGCAGAACAAGTGGGTCATTATAAGTAGTGTCAGCAGATGTGGAAACTGGAACTGCAGGGCCACTACTTTCTACTTGTACTGCGCCTTCATCTATAAGCTGGAAGCAGGCTTACTACGTATAGCGGGAGTGTACTTCTTCTGCCACTGATATTTACTCCATGCGTCAATCCATTCAAGAGTAGTGCACTGGAAGAACTATTGCTGATAAGCCTCGGTGTGACCTCGGATATCTCTGATCTCACTTTCAAGATATTTTGGCGAGATATGGCCTACGTAGTTAGAAATCTTATAGAAATGTACGCGCTCGGAATTTCAGTGACAAAAAACGCCGTTTCGCGAACGCTTGACGAAACTCGTTGCTCATCTTTCAATCTTCTTTACATCTTTTCTAAATCGTAGTTCTTGAGGATCCCAGTGTGAGAAGCAATAGTCAAGTACCGACAGAACGGAAGCATTGTACGCTATCTCCTTTGTGGGTGGATTACACTTTACTGAGGACTGTTGCAGCAAATCTCAGTCTGTAAAAATTTGGAAATTTGTGGTAAGGTCTTATGGGACCAAAATGCTTGCACACTACGTAATCTAACTTAGACTAACTTACTCTAAGGACAACACATACAACCATGAACGAGGGAGGACTCTAACCTCCCTCGGGTGAAGCCGCACGGACCGTGACAAGGCGCCCAAGACCTCTCAGCTACCCCGCGCGGCTCTCAGTCTGGCATTTGTTTTTCCTACGTTAGCGTTGTACTAGGTGTCGGAACATGGTGAGTTGCTCTCAAACAGAGAGAGTTGCCAACCTTAACATGAACGTACCATGAACGAATTCTCACCAAAAGTGTCACATGTACTCTCTGCATGAAACTCTACAGGGAAGTTTGACATTTAACATACGCCAGTCTCGCTAAGTGTAATGAGTAGTAGGTTCCCTTTGTAGATAATATTGTATTGTATGTTAACCGGGGACCTAGAAACGACGGAGAGGCTCCGTCCTCGCCGCAGCCGCAGTGGTCCACAACCCCACGACGACTACGGCAGTCCACTTCACCCATCCGCCGCCCCACACCGAACCCACGGTTATTGTGCGGTTCGGCTCCGGGTGGACACCGCCCCCCCTCCCCCCCCCCCCACCCCCACCCCCACCCCACCCCAGGGAACGTCTCACACCACACCATTGTAAGATCTATGTTTGCGTGGTAGAGTAATGGTGGCGTACGCGTAAGTGGAGAACCTGTTTGCGCAGCAATCGCCGACATAGTGTAACTGAGGCGGAATAAGGGGAACCAGCCCGTATTCGACGAGGCAGATGATAAAACCGCCTAAAAACCATCCACAGACTGGCCAGTTCACCGGACCTCGGCACAAGTCCGCTGGGCGGATTCGTGCCGGGGACCAGGCGCTCCTTCCTGCGCCGGAAAGCCATGCGTTAGACCTCTCGGCTAACTGAGCGGGCAAGAGAATGTTACTGGGCTATATTTATAATATACAGGGTAAGGAATAAAAATTTGTTTTTCGAAATATTTGGCGAAATACTTGTCGGATTTAAAAAAAGTGGTAATAAATGTTGTTCATCTGGAAAAGGGTCATCCATTAACATAACGCTCAACTCCCTGCACCACCCCCTGGGGCGGCAGGGGGGGGAGGGGGGGGAGAGGGAGGGACTTTGAAATCTTCAATAGGAACCCCTATTTTTTATTGCAGATTTGGATTCTCCTTGAAAAAATATGTAACTACTGCATGAAACATTTCTTTCGTTTCATGATGGTGGCGCTGTAATCGGCAAACGTGGAAATAATGTGACAATTATTGCAAAACGGTACTTTCTCAAACAAATACATATTCGATTAAAACAGTCGAAGTACTTTATTGATATTATTGATATTTTTGATAATGCTGTCATGGACACCTGCCGCAATCGAATGAAGCTCAGTCCGTGGTCAGACTGTTCATGTTACTTCAATGATTCGGACTGTACACATCTCGTCGCAACTGTTCCACAAACGTTAACGGTTGCAGAGAGGGTCGATATCAGTGCTGTGCACTTTGAAGCTCATAGAAATCCTGACGAAGTTCGTCAGAGGTATGCTATTCTACACTCCTGGAAATGGAAAAAAGAACACATTGACACCGGTGTGTCAGACCCACCATACTTGCTCCGGACACTGCGAGAGGGCTGTACAAGCAATGATCACACATGCACGGCACAGCGGACACACCAGGAACCGCGGTGTTGGCCGTCGAATGGCGCTAGCTGCGCAGCATTTGTGCACCGCCGCCGTCAGTGTCAGCCAGTTTGCCGTGGCATACGGAGCTCCATCGCAGTCTTTAACACTGGTAGCATGCCGCGACAGCGTGGACGTGAACCGTATGTGCAGTTGACGGACTTTGAGCGAGGGCGTATAGTGGGCATGCGGGAGGCCGGGTGGACGTACCGCCGAATTGCTCAACACGTGGGGCGTGAGATCTCCACAGTACATCGATGTTGTCGCCAGTGGTCGGCGGAAGGTGCACGTGCCCGTCGACCTGGGACCGGACAGCAGCGACGCACGGATGCACGCCAAGACCGTAGGATCCTACGCAGTGCCGTAGGGGACCGCACCGCCACTTCCCAGCAAATTAGGGACACTGTTGCTCCTGGGGTATCGGCGAGGACCATTCGCAACCGTCTCCATGAAGCTGGGCTACGGTCCCGCACACCGTTAGGCCGTCTTCCGCTCACGCCCCAACATCGTGCAGCCCGCCTCCAGTGGTGTCGCGACAGGCGTGAATAGAGGGACGAATGGAGACGTGTCGTCTTCAGCGATGAGAGTCGCTTCTGCCTTGGTGCCAATGATGGTCGTATGCGTGTTTGGTGCCGTGCAGGTGAGCGCCACAATCAGGACTGCACACGACCGAGGCACACAGGGCCAACACCCGGCATCATGGTGTGGGGAGCGATCTCCTACACTGGCCGTACACCTCTGGTGATCGTCGAGGGGACACTGAATAGTGCACGGTACATCCAAACTGTCATCGAACCCATCGTTCTACCATTCCTAGACCGGCAAGGGAACTTGCTGTTCCAACAGGACAATGCACGTCCGCATGTATCTCGTGCCACCCAACGTGCTCTAGAAGGTGTAAGTCAACTACCCTGGCCAGCAAGATCTCCGAATCTGTCCCCCATTGAGCATGTTTGGGACTGGATGAAGCGTCGTCTCACGCGGTCTGCACGTCCAGCACGAACGCTGGTCCAACTGAGGCGCCAGGTGGAAATGGCATGGCAAGCCGTTCCACAGGACTACATCCAGCATCTCTACGATCGTCTCCATGGGAGAATAGCAGCCTGCATTGCTGCGAAAGGTGTATATACACTGTACTAGTGCCGACATCGTGCATGCTCTGTTGCCTGTGTCTATGTGCCTGTGGTTCTGTCAGTGTGATCATGTGATGTATCTGACCCCAGGAATGTGTCAATAAAGTTTCCCCTTCCTGGGACAATGAATTCACGGTGTTCTTATTTCAATTTCCAGGAGTGTATTCCCTTAAAGGAATGTTCCGTCTGCAACAACGTTTCGCAGTATTGTCCAACTCTTTACTGAAACGGAAAGTGTTAAACCTATAGAAAGAGTACAACCGTGGCCTGTGACAAAGGAAAATAACACAGTGAATGTTTTAGCTGCGGTTCCTGCAAATCCTCACATGAGCGCAAGCTTCAGGAATTTCGCCAAGAACTTTTCTACGCATACTCCATGCACACAAACGGCATCCGTTTTATCTTTCACTGCATCAAGAACTGCATGGTGACGATTTTCACAATAGCCTGAATTTCTGCAACTGGATACAGGAACAACTGGCAGTCAATGATAATTTGATTTCACAGATACTTCTCTGTGGTGAATCAAATTTTACGAATCACGGTCAAGTGTATCGACATAATATGCATTATTGGTCAGAGGAGAATCCCCGCTGGGTAGGCAAGTTGAACATCAACGCCCATAGAGCGTCAACGTTTGCTGCGGTATTTTAGGTGTGCAGGTAATTGGCTCATACTTCATAGAAGGTAATCTCACTGGTCAAATTTACAGCGACATTGTGGATAATGTTTTACCCCTACTAATCAACTATGTTCCACTTCAAACAATGCTGGATATGTGGTTTCAACACGATAAATGCCCTGTGCATTACTCAAGACTAGCCAGAGAAGTTTTAAATCGAAACTATACGGGTCGATGGACTGGACGAGGAGGTCCTCTAACGTGGCCCGCACGTTCATCCAATTTGACTTCCGCCGATTTTTTTTTTCCCGTGGGGATGGCCAGAAGAGAGAACTCACATGAATGAACCAACAACCCCCGAAGGTATGCGGCAGCGAATTCGCAATAGATGTGAAAAGATTAGCGCAGAGACACTAATACATGCCGGATTGTCATTCAGACGCAGGGTAGTAATATGCATTAGAAACAACGGACAACAATTCGAACATTTGCTGCACTGAAACACTTGTGGGAGGCAAGGGGACTCACCAAAATTAAGTACCCCGAAGGGAACAAATTACTACTTCGTTTTTCCTGGTTAAAGCTAAATGCATTGCGGGACGGTAGACGGTGTCACATGGTAGCATTTTCCCAAATATCAAAAAATGTACTTCGATTTTCTTAATTGGACGTGTACTTTTGTGATATATTACTATTTTGCAGGAATTGTCACCCCATATTCATGTGAAAAGATTACAGCGGCACCAATCATGAAACGAAAGAAATGTTATAAAAGTTACATACTTTTTCACGGGGAAACCAAATCAGCATTTAAAAAACTGGGGTTTGTTTTTAAGATATCAAAGTCACCCCTCTCCCGCCCCTGGGGGTGGTCCAGGGGGTACGAGCGTTATGTTAATGGATGTCCCTCTTCGAGGTGAACAACGTTTATTACCACTTCTTTTATTCCGAAAAACAATTTTCAATGCCTGCATATTTCCGGTTAACGACGGAAGGTTCGTGAGGCTGGTCACAAACGATGGACTAGTAGAAAGATGACGATGCGATGACTCTTATGATATCAAATCGATATTAAAATTAATTAAATTGGTCAATTAATTACCTCACCCCCACCCCCCTATCATGCCCACGTCCATCTCCACCCCAGAAGACGTCACGTGTTTTCTTCAGCCTGCACGTGGGTCCCCGTCCTCTCCCCTTCCCCAGCCTCCCCCACATACCCTGTTGGCGGGAATTTCGAATTTTGGTGGGAATTAAGAAATTTGGCGGGAATTTCGAATTTTGGCGAAATTTCAAAAATGGAGGGGATTTCTTTCTGCCACAGCTGTGCTGATGTCCCACCCAAAATCCCACCCGAGACATTAAAAACGGCAGTGCCCTTTCCAGGACTCAAACCCTGGTCTTTCTGGGCAGAAAGCCCAAGTGCACCCCCCAAACACATGTAAAAGGACTCAAATCTTAGTACTTCTGGACAGAAAGCCCAAGTGCACCCGCATAACATGGAAACTAGCCAGTTGTAGGAGAGGAGGGTTAGGTTAGTGTACGTTATTTATTTTGGTTGGGAAACTGAAGTAAAGATTGATCATAATTATGTAATCCATCACAACGATTGGGCCTAATTACACAACTCCATGCATAGCGCCACAAAAGGAGTGCCTAAAATCGCAATACAGCTCCAAAATTGACGACGCCATACAACTGGTGTTATACTCCTGGGAAAAAATTTCACAATACCATTCTAAACTAGTGGCAAACGTACTCGAACACTACCCTTCACCTACAAGCTGGCAATAAAAATGCTGGAATGGAAGATACGATATTGTTTTCTTATGGTGGGAAATATCTTCAACTGAAGAAATGCTGGTGGTGGACAGAGGAGTTTAATAAGTGTATTACCAGTAAGCATACAGCTGAGGATTCTATCCATCGCTGTTCAAATGGTTCAAATGGCTCTGAGCACTATGGGACTTAACATCTATGGTCATCAGTCCCCCAGAACTTAGAACTACTTAAACCTAACTAACCTAAGGACAGCACACAACACCCAGCCATCACGAGGCAGAGCAAATCCCTGACCACGCCGGGAATCGAACCCGAGAACCCAGGCGTGGGAAGCGAGAACGCTACCGCACGACCACGAGATGCGGGCTCCATCGCTGTTTGACATCAGAGTTCGCTATAGACCTACATCTACATCTACATCCATATTCCTCAAGCCACCTGACGGTGTGTGGCGGAGGGTACCTTGACTACCTCTATCGGTTCTCCCTTCTATTCCAGAAAGATTGTCAGTATGGTTCCGTGTGGGCTCTAATCTCTCTGATTTTATCCTCATGGTCTCTTCGCGAGATACACGTAGGAGGGAGCAATATACTGCTTGACCCTTCGGTGAAGGTATGTTCTCGAAACTTTAACAAAAGCCCGTACCGAGCTACTGAGCGTCTCTCCTGCAGAGTCTTCCACTGGAGTTTATCTATCATCTCCGTAACGCTTTCGCGATTACTAAATGATCCTGTAACGAAGCGCGCTGCTCTCCGTTTGATCTTCTCTATCTCTTCTATCAACCCTATCTGGTGCCTATCCCACACTGCTGAGCAGTATTCAAGCAGTGGGCGAACAAGCGTACTGTAACCTACTTCCTTTGTTTTCGAATTGCATTTCCTTAGGATTCTTCCAATGAATCTCAGTCTGGCATCTGCTTTACCGACGATCAACTTTATATGATCATTCCATTTTAAATCACTCCTAATGCGTACTCCCACATAATTTATGGAATTAACTGCTTCCAGTTGCTGACCTGCTATATTGTAGCTACATGATAAGGGATCTTTCTTAAATGTATTCGCAGCACATTACACTTGTCTACATTGAGATTCAGTTGCCATTCCCTGCACCATACGTCAATTCGCTGCAGTTCCTATTGCATTTCAGTACAGTTTTCCATTGTTACAACCTCTCGATACAACACAGCATCATCTGCAAAAAGCCCCAGTGAACTTCCGATGTCATCCACAAAGTCATTTATGTATGTTGTTAATAGCAACGGTCCCATAACACTCCCCGGCGGCACACCTGAAATCACTCTTACTTCGGAACACTTCTCTCCATTGAGAATGACATGCTGCGTTCTGTTATCTAGGAACACTTCAATCCAATCAAACAATTGGTCTGACAGTCGATATGTTCTTACTTTGTTCATTAAACGGCTGAGGGGAACTGTATAGAACGCCTTGCGGAAGTCAAGAAACACAGCATCTACCTGTGAACCCGTGTCTATGGCCCTGTGAGTCTCGTGGACGAAAAGCGCGAGCTGGGTTTTACAAGACAGTCTTTTTCGAAACCCATGCTGATTCCTTCAGAGCAAATTTCTAGTCTCCAGAAAAGTCATTATACCCGAACCTACTCCGAAATTCTACAACTGATGGACGTTAGAGATATAGGTCTATAATTCTGCAACGTCTGTTCGACGTCCCTTCTTGAAAACGAGGGTGACCTGTGGCCTTTTCCAATCCTTTGGAACACTACTCTCTTCTAGAGACCTACGGTACACCGCTGCAAGAAGGGGGGCAAGTTCCTTTGCATAGTCTTCGTAAAATCGAACTGGTATCCCATCAGGTCCAACGGCCTTTCCTCTTTTGAGCAATTTTAATTGTTTCTCTATCCCCCTGTCGTCTATTTCGATATCTACAATTTTGTCATATGTGCGACAATATAGAGAAGGAACGATAGTGCAGTCTTCCTCTGTGAAACAGCTTTGGAAAAAGACATTTAGTATTTCGGCCTTTAGTCTGTCATCCTCTGTTTCAGTACCATTTTGGTCACAGAGTGTCTGGACATTTTGTTTTGATCCACCTACCGCTTTGACATAAGACCAAAATTTCTTAGATTTTTCTGCCAAGTCAGTACATAGAACTTTACTTTCGAATTCATTGAACGCCTCTCGCATAGCCCTCACACTACATTTCGCTTTGCGTAAATTTTTGTTTGTCTGCAAGGCTTTGGCTATGTTTATGTTTACTGTGAAGTTACCTTTGCTTACGCAGCAGTTTTCTAACTCGGTTGTTGTACCATGGTGGCTATTTTCCATCTCTTACGATCTTGCTTGGCACATACTCATCTAAAGCATATTGTACGATGGTTTTGAACTTTGTCCACTTATCCTCAACACTATCTGTACTTGAGACAAAACTTTTATGTTGAGCCTTCAGGTACTCTGTAATCTGCTTTTTGTCACTTTTGCTAAACAGAAAAATCTTCCTACCTTTTGTAATATTTGTATTTACGGCTGAAATCATCGATGCAGTAACCGCTTTATGATCGGTGATTCCCTGTTCTGCGTTAACTGTTTCAAATAGTTCCAGTCTGTTTCTCACCAGAAGGTCTAATATGTTATTGCCACGAGTCGGTTCTCTGTTTAACTGCTCAAGGTAGTTTTCAGATAAAGCACTTAAAAAAATTTCACTGGATTCTTTGTCCCTGCCAACCGTTATGAACCTTTGAGCCTCCTAGTCTATATCCAGCAAATTAAAATCTCCACCCAGAAATATAACATGGTGGGGAAATCTACTCGAAATATTTTCCAAATTATCCTTCAGGTGCTCAGCCACAGCAGCTGCTGAGCCGGGGGGCCTATAGAGACATCCAATTACCATGTCTGAGCCTGCTTTAACTGTGACCTTCACCCAAATTACTTCACATTTCGGATCTGCGTCAATTTCCTTCGATACTATTGCACTTCTTATCGCTATAAACACGCCTCCCCCTTCACTGTCCAGCCTGTCTCTGCGGTATACATTTCAATCTGAGTTTATGATTTCATTAATGTTTACGTCTGGTTTCAGCCAACTTTCTGTCCCTGGTACTATATGGGCATCGTGACCGTTTATTAATGAGAGCAGTTGTGGGACCTTTCTATAGACGCTCCTGCAGTTTACTATTAGCACATTAATATTGTTATTCCCTTTAGCATTTTGCCTACTCATATCTTGCTGCGTCCCAGGAGGCGTCTTGTCGGACCTAGGGAAGGAATTCTCTAACCTAAAACACCCACACGTGCACTCCACACGTACTCCGCTACCCTTGTAGCCGCTTCCGGCGTGTAGTTCACGCCTGACCTATTCAGGGGGACCCTACATTTCTCCACCCGATAGCGGAGATCGAGAAATTTGCACCCCAGATCTTCGCAACATTGTCTGAGCCTCTGGTTCAAGCCTTCTACTCGGCTCCAAACGAGAGGACCGCGGTCGGTTCTGGGAACGATACTACAAATAGTTAGCTCTGATTCCACCCCGCGAACGAGGCTTTCCGCCTTCACCAATTCCGCCAACCGCCTGTACGAACTGAGGATGACCTCTGAACCCGGACGGCAGGAGTCATTGGTGCCGACATGAACAACAATTTGCAGTCGGATGCACCCAGTGCCTCAACCTGCATTGCTCGACAGTCACCCCGCAGCCAAGGTAATCGAGGCCGATACACGCCACCACAGCTAGTGGAAAATGATTCACTGTTCTAATTAGACACCGAAAATGTCGTGGAAAGGAAAACAGTTGTTATTCAATGGGTCATAATGCAACACATGTACTGGGGATTGGGAAAAAACCATAGTAATAACACAATTAAAGCAAAAACAGATCCCATAAGATTGCACAGGGGCAGCAGTTGTTGCTGTGTTCTCCTTCATTGGCTGTCACGAACTATTCAGTTTGGAGGCAGTGTTATTCCCCTGCCCTACCACCCCTCATCGCTCTCTCCCCTCAACTTCGGTAAGGATAGAGGCCTGTTCTATTTTGTAGCCAACGGTCCACAAGAGAACCTTCTGCTGGCATTGATTTACTGCCTCCAGTCTGCGGAAATCAGTCACAGACAAACAAAAACAAGAACAAGACACTTCATGCACTCTATGAATCGTATTTCTCAGAAAGACTGGATACCCTCCCCCCCTCCTCCCTCCGGGAATAACAACGAATTTCTAGAGAACTCTCCAGACCGCTTTTTCGAACATCTATTGCTTAGTAAACAGGCAGCTCACAGCCTATGCCGACCGCTGTCGCCGGAATAGACTTCAGCTTACCTGTTGCAGAGTCTTCCGTGCAATGCATCCCCAACGAGGATGTGGCTGGACGGTCAGCGCTATCGACGTCGACCAAAGCTACACATACAACAGACTGTGATGCCAGCATCCCTCAGAACAAAAGCGAAATAAATGAACGCTACTCCAGTCGTGAGTGGTTTGTCTAGAAGTTCAGCTGCGACCTCCTACGGAGCAAACCAACCACTCGGCTAGTAGTTCCGCCGGCAAGTGCACGGCATTCTGAGTGGGAATATAATTCACTGCAGCAGTTGTATTTAACGTCTACGCACCTCCTACAAGCGAGCATCTATTAGAAAGGAAAACATAATCATGACGATAATACATGTCCTGCCTGCCGAAGTGACGGGGCGGTTCTAGGCACTACAGTCCGGAACCGCTCGACAGCTATGGTCGCAGGTTCGAATACTGCCTCGGGCATGGCTGTTTGTGATGTTCTTAGGTTAGTTAGGTTTAAGTAGTTCTAAGTTCTAGGAGAATGATGACCACAGAAGTTAAGTCCCACAGTGCTCAGAGCCATTTGAGCCAATAAATGACCTCTTTCCATGAAAATAGCTGCAGTCCATTTTCTTTTAATTTTACAAGCAAAATCGGTATAGTTTTTACGTTCGACTATTAAGATAGAATCTGCATCTCATTATTTTGCGGCAACACGGGTTAGCCGCGAGGTCTAAGGCGCCTTGTGCGATCCGTTCGCCCCCCCCCCCCCCCTTCGGAGGTTCGAGTCCTGCCTCGGGCATGGATGTGTGGGTGGTCCATAGCGTAAGTTAGTTTAAGTTATATTAAGTAGTGTGTAGGCTTAGGGACCGTTGACATTAGCAGTTTGGTGCCATAAGACCCTACCACAGATTTCCAAATTTCCAGTTATTTTGCGACATCCAATCTAGTGTACAGCCGCCAATTACAGATGACCAAAATTGAGAGCTCGGGATATGCACCTCCTCTACATGTCCACCCTGCACAAAATGAGGGGAAAAATCCACACTTATGTTGCGAAAACTACCGACCATCACAGAATGTACACTGAATTTTGAAACCATCATCGACGTAAAGAAAAAGCGAGATTCAAACTCTGGAGAAAAAACATCTATTATAAACAACTTCTTTCGGCTTCATGGAGAGCATCTCTCGCGTTAGAATTAGCATCTGTAAATAAACTGTCATGCATTTATGTATTACAAACACTTCAGATACATGAAGTAACATTAGACAATACAGTATTTCATGGCATTTTCTCACATGTCGGAAAAAACACAATCATTCTACATTCGACAACAAGAAACTATAATTCAAGAGGAATTCCTGTTTTGCGCACTATGGCTGGTCCTGTTTTATGAATGTGAAGCTATATCATACTGGCGTTTACGAAAGAAATCGTGAGAGTCTGTCTTGTAATACAACCTTCTATCAGACTTTACCGCGCCTCTCTCTCTTGCGTTACATCGAAACCAAATACTGTCTGTGTGCTTACATTTGACATTTTTGCTCCATACTCCCCTCTACCGATCTGTATGTAAAATTCTTTTCATCCAGCAGACAATTTCTCACAGAAGCAGCAAATTCTTGCATTCTAATTTTACAAGCAATTTATCATCACAGTCTGTTTACCGAAATCTACTCACATGTTGGCAAAAACACTACAATTTCGAGGTTCCACTGTGAGGTATAACTCAGGTGGTGTCTACTTTATATTCAGAGGTTATGAAGTACGAAATAATGTAGGACTTGGGGTATCACCAGTTTTTAAACACGCAGTCGTGACGATACTAACATAAATAGTCATGATTCAGCGAGAATAGATACAGTTGATTTTTATTGGTTTTATGAACAAAATCGGTGTAGAGGATCCAGATTTTAACCAGTTACACCACTCCTTATAACAAAACCTCTTGTAAGATTTTGCCATGTCCCTCTCTCTTCCGATATATCGAAAAACAAATCCCATCTGCTTGTTGACATCAAGCATATTGCATATACACATATCACTGCAGTCGAGGTAGTGGCCAATGGTCAAAGTCGCGTGCACACATCTGTGCAAAGTGTTGTCGAGGAAGACCATATCCGACAGACTATCAACCACAAGAGTAGGTTCCTGCATTGTTCGTTCATATGCAGCTAAATACGTTGTTTTTTTCGGCTGTAACACATATAAGCAGTATACCATCACAGATTTGACCACCGCCATACACTTTGTTTTTCTACCATGACTTTGAGGTCTTTGTCAGGTGCTAACTCGACAGTTAACACTTTCGATCCATTGGCTCCCAGAGAAAGTTGAGCATCGAATAGTGTAAACCATCAGTTCCCACAACACAAAGAGCGGTAGTAATGAAACTCAGAGGTGATATTTCTCATTGACAAAAATGTGAAAGACATTGCAATGCATGGAAACTGGATGAGTTTGCGGCATTGTAGACCGTTTCCAACAGCTATCCAAAGGTGCTGACCTAAACAGTTTATCTCATCTTTGACAGTGATCGGGTACCGGATGTCTCAGTGTTCCATTTCGAAGAGCATTCATTGCTTCCTCATTTTGCAGTCATTTACATGATTACTGTTCCAGTGTTGACCTTCACTGGAAGGTGCTGCTCACACCACTTGCAAGGTAGTAGAAATAAAAAGAGGTACTGTTATCTTATTTGTGAAAAAAAAAACACCTGGAGGGCATCTCAGCATATGGCGATAGGACGAGTCTGCAGCACTGAGTAACACTTCCAGACAACTGTCTGAAGGTGATGACCTCTACATTTAATCCCATGCTCTACAGTGACAAGTAGCAGATATTCAGTTTCCCACCGAGGCTCTCTCCATCTCAACCAAGTGTTGCCAGTCAATCAGCACCACATTGGTGGATAGATGGGATGGGAAAGATACCTTTAATATGGGACAATTTCTGTATCGTCGCTAAATAAGCCTTCCACTACTTTGCAAGTACCATTTACCAGATTGCGAATGCGGATAGATGGCTGTGCACTACGTCCAACAGCCATATACACCAAAGTATACCAGACAGAGTCTTATACCGATGCAATGAGCTTATCTACATATTTTCAGCACATCGACCATGGTGCAGAGTTTAGGATTAGACTGGTCATCTTTCCATGTGTGGACGGGCATCACAGAGTACTCTTGCATTCGTAGGATAAAGTCGGAGATTGACAGAGCCCTTCCACATTGTCCTTGTACAATCCTCCCTACAACACGGTCGCCAATTTAACCTGCAATTGACCAAGAGTGCGAGGGCTCTGCACCCATTACATTCCACTGCTTGTGAAGGAACAGGACAAACTGTGTCCTTAACTGCTGTTCAGCAAAGATTGTCTCACACCAGTCTTACCCTTGATACCCATCGAAATGCACAAAATCTCTACAGATGCATGCATGTCGAGCAGGATAGTACTTCTTTTCGGTGTATAGTAGACGTGAGAGTGTTGCAGTGATATAACAGATGGCTAAGAAGAAATGTGTGGTTTATACAAATGGCTCCGAGCACTATGGGACTTAAACATCTGAGGTCATCAGTCCCCTAGAACTTAAGAACTACTTAAACCTTACTAATTTAAGGACATCACACACGTCCATTCTTCAGGCAAGATTCGAACCTGCGACCGTAGCGGTCGCGCGTTTTCAGGCTGAATCACCTAGAACCGCTCGGCCACAACGGCCGGCGTGGTTTATATATGATGGAGCTTCAGACAGACGGAGTTTGAAACATTTCACGTAAATCAGTTGTGCTATCGATTCTGAAGTATTATTCCACAGTCTGGATTCAGTACCAGAAAGGTGAAATGATTGTAGAACATAAACACACACTCCTATGGTTACACGGTTCTGCATCTACAAATGCTATATTGTTAAAGCCACCTGATTTTCTAAGAATTAGTCGTGTGGAATGCAATGCTCTTAATACTTAACACAGAATATATTTGTCCAGCATCAGAAATACAACCATCTTGCAAGTTTTCTACCTCAGCCACTATGGTGACAAACTTTAAAATGATAATACTACTACTTTTACACTATTCTGGTGTCTTAGGAAGGCATCATCAGTGTCTATCCACAGCACAAGCTGCTTATAAATCAACTAGAACGAAGTCAGGAGATTGCTGTAATGTCTCTTAGGAAATTAATGGATTCTATACTCTATGTACCTTCAATCACAATTCCCGCAGTAGTTGTTCTTATTGTTAGCAGTAGTATCAGTTTTGATCGATGCGTCTATGTCTCACTAGGAAATGGAGCGAGGAAAAACCGACATGAATATTTTCGAGAGCTGACACATTGAGGCACCACCCACGCCCTGATGCACGAAAATGCACACGAGCAAGCAGCAACTTCTTATTATGGATTAAGCACCATGAACAGTAGCCAAAGGAGACGTAACGGATGTTTACAGTAGCATCACCACGGTTCTGGCAGCATTCCTCATACACAAAAAGTTCTGGTCTAATGTAAGATAGTTTTGCCCATGTGTAGGATAATACAGCAATTTTGTCCTGACACCACGATTCTCGAATAGAACCCCCTCACGCTATTGAAGGTGATGTATGTGGCATCAGTCCAGTCTCCTACATAACAGTCTAGGGAATGGCTTAATTCTGATAAACGCATTGATTCTTCGCTTTAATATTTCAGGAATAACATTGCTTGTGAGAATCAACTGTAATTCGATAATATCTATACTTGACTGCATGTGTGAGAACACAGCTATTGGGCTTGAAATGTTCCGCTTGCCATAATATAGCGCCTCTTGTCGTCTCTGTTGCCGTATGCATTACGAAAACCAACGTAGTTTACAGAGACAGGGGGAGGATTAAAACTGAATGCAGCCAGAGCATAATGTTTAAGCTTTTCACGGTCTTGAGTGGCCGGGTACCCCCAATCCACCTCATTTTTCAGAATTTTATAGTACTTTTTCTCTGTTTTATGTATTCTCAGTCAATTTGCGTAATTTTGCAAGTTATTTTACCGAATTCTCAAATGCCGTCGTATTTACTTCAATTCATCGTATTTCCTATCTATTTTTCGTATTTACACCAGGTTTTCCTAGATTTTTATTGATTATATGTCATTTTTTCATATTTTTTGATAGTTTTCCGAATGTATATAGTCATATTGTTGGCATACCCGTGCGTTGTTCGATTTTATATGAGTATCTTTGGGTGTCCTATACACCAGCCTACAAAAAATACCAAGAATTCCGCTCTTCCCGATGACCTACATGCATGCATTGTGGAGAGGAAGATCATAAAAAGTATAGTAACACCCGACTCATATCTAGATGAAACTACAAGCGGTGAAGATTGGAAACTCGTAGTCCGGAAACAAAGAGAGGTTGTCTGTAGATTCATGTAGCGATTGACTTGATGGAAACTCAAAGTCTTTCACAATTCTACATGTTCGTATGACTTCCACTCTACTGTGTATCAATCTGCACCAGAGAGTTGCATGTGTACTGAGTTGGTTTCTGTTGCTGCACTAATATTTTCTCCCATAACATATGTCCTTATTGCTTACCACATGAGCTTCGGTACTTTTGTTTACACCTTTTGACTGTGATATGTCCCACAACCATGTCAGGACATCTACAAACTGTAGATTTCAGGTATTTTTTATGCTAGTAATAAGTTATTCGTTAGTTTACAGTGTGTCAACTGCACTTAGCAACCTGGAACGTGAGAGTTTCTCTTCTCCATACCTAAAGAGTGCGCACCTCTGGCAATGTAATTTATAGATGAACAGTTAGAAAGTTCAAACCGCAACCGTTCGCCGATGGCAGCTCCACACACATACATATAAAGAGTATGTGAGCGTACTACCAATCTCGATTTGTTGTGTGTTGTATTCGACACTGCTACAACCCCTCCAGTAGCGAAAAACTCTTCACAAAAGGATTCTGTAGGTATGTAAGTACATTTAAATTCATCCTGCTAAAGAGAATAACATCTTTGATGCAAATTATATTACCGATATTTCGCAATAATATTGTCTAAATGCTCCAATAATAACAGCAAACCAAGGCTCCCTCTATAGACTTAAAGCTCTTCAATAATGGCAAATGGTCATTTTTGTGCTAGATGTCCGTTGGAAGACTGGAGAAAACCTTTCGTGAGTATTATTCTTATGTACAAGATAGAACAGCACATTAGTCAGACTGTATAGTACAGCACTGTACTCGAATGTGCCCACTCCAACCTCTGAATTTTGGTCATCTGTAATCGGTAGCACTGCACTTGGTTGGATGTCGCAGAATAATGAGATGAGAATTGTATCCTACAGTTCAGTGTAAAAACTATAAAGATTTTGCTTAGAAAATTGAAAGAAAATGGACACTAAAAGAAAGAGGACATTTATTCTCATCGTAGCTACAGTGAGGAGAGATAGAGATGAGGGGGGGTAGGGCAGGGGGTTAAGATTGCCTACAAGCAGGTTAGTTCGTGACAGCCCGTCAGGGAGCATACAGCTGCAACTATTGCCCCTTTGCAATCTTGCTGTAGTTGTGTTATTACAATAATTTTTTTCAATCCCCAGTACATGTCTTGAATCATGACCCATCATTTTCTTTTCGTGACAATTTTGATGTGTAATTAGAACAGTGAAGCATTTTCCATCAGTTGTGGTAGCGTGTATTGGTATTGATTATCTGGGCTGCAGGGTGATTGCCAAGCAATGCAGGGTGAGTTGTCTGTAGCAAACTACGGCAGCGATAGAACAGTCCTAAGCTGTATACTTACAGGTAATACACTTATTAAACTCCTCTCCGTCCAAAACCAGCATCTTGTCAGATGAAAATATTTCCCACCCAAAAAACAAATTAAGTATAGTACCTTCCACTACAACCTTTTTCCTGCCAGCTTGTACGCGAAGGATTGAGTTTGAGTACGTCTGCCACTAACTTTGAGTGGCAATGTGAAATTTTTTCCCAGCAATATAACACCAGTGGTATGGCATCTTTAATTTTTGAGTTGTATTTCGATTTTAGGCACTGTTTGTGTGGCACTATGTGTAGAGTTGTGTAATTAGGCCTGGTTCTTATAATAAATTACATAATTAAGCCCAATCCTTATTTCAGTATCCCAACCAAAACAAATAAAGTACAGTGACCTAAACTTCCTCTCCTGCGTCTGGGTAGTTTCCATGTGTTCGGTAGTACACTTGGGGTTTTGGCCCAGAAGGACCAGGACTAAGTCTTGGAAATTGTTCCACCATTTTTAATTTCCCGCGAGTTTCCGGGTGGGGGTTGGGGTAGGCCATCAGCAAAGCTGCAGGGGAAAGAAATTCCCACCATTTTTTAAGTTCCTCCAAAATTTTAGAATTCCCGCCAAATTATAGAATTCCCACCAAAATTCTAAATTCCCATCAATAGAGTTGGTGGGGGAGGAGTGGGGATGGGGAGGGGGAATGGATGGGGACCCATATCAGGCTGAGGAAAACACATGAAACCATCTGGGGGTGGCAGGTTGGTTTAACGTCATTGGGCAGGGTTGGGTAATCAATTTATCAATTTAATTAATTTGGATATCAATTTGATATCAAAAGTGTCCTAGCACTACCATCTCACTATTACTGATTGTGCTCTCCTTTGGAAAGTTGCAACAACAGATAACAGTAGCGAAATGCAGGAAGACTTGTGAGAGATCAACGGTTGATACAACTGAACATTCACGTGAGTAAGCGTAATGTATTGCGCATAAATAGGCAAAAAGATCTATAACTTCTCGATTCTGCTGTTGACAATAGATCACGGGAAATGGTAACATCCGTTAAATTCCTAGCAGTAATCATCTGAGGTGACCTAAACTGGAATGAATGAGTAAAACTGACTGTACGGAAAGAAGGTGTCATGATTCGGTTAATGAGAAGAATCTTAAGGAAAATCGATTCATCCAAGAAAAAAGTGACTAGCAAAACACTTGTTCAGTCGATTCTTCAGTATTATTGATCGGTCTGGGATCTTTAAAAAGCTGAATTAGTAAAGGAGATGGAGAAAATCGATGAGCTGCGCGTTTCCCCTTGAGATCATTTACTCTGAAGAGCCCAAGAAACTGGTACACCTGCAGGGCCCCCGCGAGCAAGCACAAGTGCCACAACTCAACGTGGCATGGACTCTAATGTCTGAAGTAGTGCTAGAGGGAATTGACACTATGAATTCTGCAGGGCTGTCCATAAATCCGTAAGAGTACGAAGGGGTGAAGACCTCTTCTGAAGAGTCATTGCAAGGCATCCCAGATACGCTCAGTAATGCTCATTTCTGGGGAGTTTTGTGGGTAGCGGACGTGTTTAAACTCAGGAGAGTGTTCCTGGAGCCACTCTGTAGCCATTCTGGACGCGTGGGGTGCCGCATTGTCCAGCTGGAATTTCCGAAGTCCACCGGAATGCACAATGGACACAAATGGATGAAGGTAACCAGACAGGCTGCTTTAGACAGGATGCTTACGTACGTGTCACCTGTCAGAGTCGTATCTACTCGTGCCCCATATCACTCCAACTGCACACTCTCCGCACCATTATAGAAACCTCAACCAGCTTGAACAGTCCCCTGCACGAGGTTGTCTCCATACCTGTACACGTCATCCGCTAGACAAAATCTGAAACGAGACTCTTCCGACTAGACAACTGGTTTCCAGTCCAATGTCGGTGTCGAATGGCCCAGGTGAGGCATAAAGCTTTGTGTCATGCAATCATCAAGGGTACACAAGTTAGCTCCAAAAGACCATTGTTGATGACCCAGCATTGAAATGTGCAGCAATTTGCGGAAGGGTTGCACTTCTATCGCGTTGGACGATTATCTTCAGCCGTCGTTGATTCCGTTCTTGAAGGATCTTTTTCCGGCCGGAGCGATATCGGGGATTTGATGCTTTACTAGATTCTTGATATTCACGGTACACTCGTGAAATGTTCGTACGGGAAACTCCCCACTTGATCGCTACCTCGGAGATGCTGTGTCCCACAGCTCGTGCGCCGGCTATAACACCATGTTCAAACTCACTTAAATCTTGACGTCATTGTAGCAGCAGTAACAGATCTAACAACTGCGCCAGATACTTGTTATATAGGTGCTGCCGACAGCAGCGCCATACTCTGCCTGTTTATATATCTCTGTATTTGAATACGCTTGCCTGTACCAGTTTCTTTGCCGCTTCAGTGTATTTGAAGCGAGAGCGTTGCGGAGATGGCAACAAACCCCAGTGACACAGTGGTAGACGCTACAAGAGATGCTTTGTGTATCACGGAAGCGTTCACTATTGAAAAGAGTCGATCAATATAGTCCTTCCTGCAACGTACGTCTCGCGAAATGACCCCAACGAGAAGAAAAGACCACGACGAGAAATCTCAGACATTAGAGCTCTTACAGATATTTTTTCAATGCACAAATCTAGAAAGGAACCGGGAAGGGAGGAAATGTTTGTGTTGCCAGAATTACCCTCAAAAACGCATGGTAAAGATGGCTTGTGGAGTATAGGTGTAAATGTTCATTGTAATTGAAAATGTGTACTCAGATACGTTGTCGACCCCGTCGATCACAGTGGTGAAGGCTGTAGAAAGTGAACAGACTTATTTTGGCAGCGTAATGTGCAACTATTTTATGCTGTGAAAACTGATAACGCGTGCCTTCCCCATCTCGTACTGTGATGACACCGTTCTTGCATCCATATGTATTCACGAATCGTTCTTGTATACATTTACATCAGTGTTTGTGTTTTTTTGGAAGTCAGTAGTTCACAAATGTTTCGGGTAGTCATTGTTTATTTTTTCTCTTTACCTCGTCAGATGTCCGTGGGTTGGAGCAGTAATTCGCACAGACACGTAGGTGTTTCCTGCGTCCAATGAAGATGCGACTGTCTGGAGCCTCACTGGGGTAGTCGTTTCTGTGAGACTCTCTTGCATTTCCTCCGAAGGTCGGGTACATCCGGTTTGCTGCTGTAAAAGAAGTAAATAGTAAACAGTTCTCTGCAACAACGTGTTGTTCGCTTTTTAACCCATGTCTAATACGTTAATCTATATTGGGATTTATTTTTACACAACGCATGACGATGAGCTTCCTGGCTTCCAAATATACTGGAGACAAACATGTTAAAGAGAGCAATATTTCTGACAGACTGCTATTATATGAGGTAAAAACTACATAAAGAAGAACGTCGAACTATGGATGTTTACGATCAAAATTCGTAATCAATGAAAAGACCCTTTTAACGACAAATGTGTCTTCTGAAGGCATGGTGTTCGACAGTAGTGTGGGAAAGTGTCATACGGCACGCAAAATACAACTGGATCCATATTAAAGTATCAATTCCCACCTCTGTTCCATTCCGCTAGAACCAGGAGTGTATTTCACAGTACATTAGAAGTACTTTTTTAATTATGTGCTTCTGGTAGACATTAGGCCCAGCAGTTATCATGATGCAGTGTAAGTTTTAAAACATTTGTTTTCACTTACTTTTTCTAAACAACACATTAGTACATTAAATAATCACCAGAGCATTACAGTTTGAAATCCAATCTTGAAGACAGATGTAGAATATCTTTTCATCTGAATGGAAATAATAGTTGTAATTTTGATTGCTCATTATGTTAACAAACATGTTCCTAGAGTAACAGTTAAATGTGCAATGATCGAAATTTTGAACTTTGTTTTACATTCTCTGTAAGTCTTCATGATGTATCACTATTACAGCTGTGCTCTACCAAAACTACTGTTTCGGCCATTTGGATATACTGCGGACATGACATGGTAAATGGTAGTATTGGTATCAACTTCGTCCTGCGCCACTGTGCATTGCTGCCAAATTTATTCAACATGGCGGCCACTCCCCCATCTCCTTCTCCCTGAGGGGTAGATGTGGCAATGTCGAACAGCTAATATCACCACCCCTCCATCACCACGCCTCCCCCATATCCCACTTTCCCTCGCCCCTCCTCTCCCCTGAATTCCATCCCCTTCTCCACTTCCCATCCCCTCCCCCACTTGTGAATTGGCAGGAAAAAGTCTGTTCTGAGCTGCTCCCCCTGTCCACACTATTTCTGATGTATATGTTCACCTCGAAGTTTGAAGACCGATTGCTCTAGTTCTCAATACCGCCACCAGAGGGTGCTCGAAACTGTCCTACAGCCGCCCCCACACTTTCTGCTGCCCACTGCATCCACTTTTTCCGATTGCGTGTCTATTGTTCACCCTGTTGTATGCCCTAATCGACAATACCTCTCGAAATTGGCACGACAATGCTAAAACGATAACTAAAACAATTCTATAATCTGATCTATACCTCGAAAAACGCATCGTAAATGGCCTGAGCATAGCGGCATATCGCGAAAAAAACTTTGATCTTTACATGGAAAAATTTTAAAGAAGAAGAAAGTGCTTGGTCTTGGTGAGAAACAGTCCATCTGTACTATGTATCAAATTAATTGTTTAACAATTTGTAGGAATCAAATAGATCATGTAAAACACTTACCACCCTCTTAGGGTGATTCTTCTTCGTACTAAAATATATTTTCAACGCTTGATAATCACATACAAACATTTTGCAAACCACGTAATTAAATTTCTGTCACAAATAAATGCTAGCGTTAAATATATCTCAGGTCTTGTATGCACCAACATTTGAGAAAACAAGCAATCTCTTCCATCACAACATTTCCACCTTACACTGAACATACCTGGGGACAAAAACTTGATTGCGGACATTCACGACCACGAAGTACGTACCGTCCCCTAATTGCTGGGGAAACGCGCTGGCTCTGGCCGGGAGAGGCCCGTACATATTTCATCCGCGCCAGCAGTTGCGGACCCATATCCAGCCATACCAGACGCTCAAGAGGCCAGAGAGACTGTCATCGTGAACGCAAAACGGTTAACCAATCGGGACAGAGGTTATATATACTCTCATCATGGTTCAGTCGCCCTCATTTTGACTCTGTCTACAGGTGCGCTGTTTTGAGTTTTCGCCGCCAAGATCAAAAGCTTCCCATCATCATCATCATCATCAGACACCAGCAGTGCTAGCAGCAAACGCCTCCGAGTTGAGGAAGAGGAAGTACTGTGTAGTTACAAAACATGCTTACATCTTCAGTGTGTGTGTGTGTGTGTGTGTGTGTGTGTGTGTGTGTGTTTATATTTAGGAACAAGTTAGAAACGGCGGGCATTTGGTATTTCTGTTGGGTTTATTTACTCAGCAAGTGTGTGATCTTTGGCACTTCACACTGTTGAAACTTCTCACTCAGTACTTTTCTCGTTGGATTATAATAGTTGTATTAGGGTTTTTGTCAGAAAGTGTGAAGACTAGCCAAGGATGATTTTTTTGGTGCTTACACTACTGGAACTTCTCACTGCAGAATTTTATTTACTATGATGCGTAGAAAAAGGTGTTATTCTAAATCTTCTGTGTGTGTGTGTGTGTGTGTGTGTGTGTGTGTGTGTGTGTGTGTGTGTCACTATATTTTAGATATGTAGTTCTTGTTATTTTTCACCTTCCAGCTGTATTCCAGTCTTTTTTTTTCTTTGTTTCAGCGTACATTCATGAAATGCAAGAGAGCTAAGTCGCGAGCTGGAGGATGAAAGAGAAGTTGCTAGTACAGAGCCTCAGGAGCAGTCTCCTCCTGCCGTGTCTCCACCAGCACATCAACCTTGTAGGTACATTTTTTTTTCAAATCTTGCGGTATACACCCACGTTACAGGAAGAAGAAGAAGTGAGTTTATATTTCTTGTTACAATAGACGACCTCAACGAAACTGACGATGCAATTGACAGATATCCTAACGGGGAATATTCCTCACTGTCACTCTCTGCCGTACCACTCTGACAGCTGTGGGTCTCCACCCCTCTAGTTGCTAGATCTCTGACACCACAGGCAACTGAGACTGGCTTTCTGTCCCATCCTGTTAGTGACGGATACCAGGTTAGTGGCGCCATACTGCAATTAAACTACTCAGTGATTGAGGATGCTTTTGACGAGCAGATCTCAGTTACCCCTATAGAGAATGCTGTGAGAGGGTACCATGATCCGAGCATCTTCCTTGAAGCAGGCATTCCCACTACAGAAAGAAAAATCACCAAAATCATTAATGATCCACGATATCGGTCAATGAAGAGTGCTGCATTATTGCGCTGTGAAATAACACAGCCCCTCAAAAAAAAAAAAAAAAATTAAAGTGATGTCCTGGATCACCTCAATCGCTGAGTGGCTCCGTAAATTCACCTTGAGTGCTATATGGGCCCCGTTTTCCGAAATGGAAGTTAGAGGTTCAGGTAAAGCACTCAGCTGTGTACTATATCTAGACAACCACTGTCATGTCCATGATACAGTCAATGGCGGGCACAGCTACATCGAGCTTCCTTAGGATATTTCAGCTAAGATGGCTCGTATTAATGTCCAAAAATAAAGAAGACAGCTATTGTTTTGCATGGTCGCTGCTGGCTTGCAAGAGAAATTACAATCATAAGGATCATCCGAAGTACCCAACTCGATACACTAGAGGTACTGACGTTCGTGGACTTTATAATTTTGATGGTATCGAGTTTCCCTTTACACTCAAGGACATTCTTAAAATTGAGGCACAGAATACCAATATATAAGTTCACGCTTATTGGCTGGGCGCTTGTAACTCAGATGATAAGTATAGAACAGAGTCGTCAGACGCGTTCATTTCTCGGAATTTGCTAATCACCATAAGATGCATGTGAATTTGCTGTTCACATATGAGGAGCATAAGGAGAAGTATTATCATTACAGCTGGATCAAGTATGTGTCCGCCCTCTATCCCCCCAATTGTCAGAAGATCATCATATAAAGCATATTTGCTTAAGATGTCTGAATTATTTTTCCACGAGTGACATTTTAGCAATCATTAAGCAGTTTGCTTTATCAGGAAATCGATACGTGCTATAATGCCTACCAAGGAAAACAAATTCTTTAAGTTTAAGAAGGCATTCCACCAGAAGCAATGCCGCTTACTAGTTTACACTGATTTAGAACGCCAACCTCGCTCCTGTGACACGCTGAGAGGGTGGCCCCACAGTCTCACATAGTAATTTCACAGAAAAATATGTACCGTATGTGGCTGTAAGGTGTCAGGCAAATCCAACACTCAGAGCGTCGTTGCGCGAAAGTGGTAGGGAGACACGATATAGAACAATCAGATACCACCATGGATGTTTAGAAAATGCCGACCCTGCCAGGATGGTAAAATACCATGATTGAAGGTCGACCACATGGCTAACTAGGTCAGAAAAATACCTGCTGAAAATTTTTCGTACTGAAAAATTTTTTTTTTCTCAAGTTATACATAGTCGAAAACAGTAGCTGCAGCGATTGATAGTAAAGGTATTCAATAGAAATGAGTCTGGCAGAGACAATAGCAGAATTAAGTTATGAATTTTAATATTGTTAGAATTAAGTTTTCTCTCCAATGCAAGCGCATAGGTGGCTGATACATCGTTGACAAGCTGGTTCTGACCCAACAAGTAAGTGAATGGTTTGTCAAGTCGTGTGTGCAAAAAGTTTATGAAACGCGTGAGATCGTATGAGCGCATGTTGACGCGAAGTAGGGCGCGTGAATTGCTTTTAAAACAGAAAAGTAGGGATTCGGAAAGATTAGCAATGGCAGATCGAGACCTTGACAGAATTGAGGTAGAGACCCAGCATGAAAATGGACAGAGAATAGAGGACAGTACAACAGACGATGCAGTATCGCGAGAAATAGGACATATAACGCACCATAACGAGGATACGTCAAGGAATAGAAAACGTAAGTCAGCGTACGACAGAGGTGCAGGAAAGTAGTGACACAGTCGATGAGGATTCTAACTTGCGTCTTGAATACGTAGAACCCATAGTACAAGTAATCAGAGCTCCCTCACCACAGAGTACAAGGAATGCGAGCAGAAACGTGTCACAGCAGAGGTCAATGCAATCGGTTGGGCGAAAACACAGAGCGTAGGACGTCGGAACAAAACGCAATAGGACCCACCAATCTGGCAGAATTATTACAACAAATTACGGAAACCATGAAAAGGCAAAATAAAGACATGCCGAACCAAATTAATATTCAGAATGCAGAAGCCACGAGACAAATGCGTGATATTAAAGAACAAAACAAAAAAATTCAGTTACACGTAAGTCATATTGAAGACGAGGCAAAAGAATCTCGAGAAGTGATAGGACACTTAATAACAGGTCACAATCAATTGAGAACAGACATTGACAAGGTACAAGGGGACGTACAAACATTGCGTAATGACATTCAGGACGAGATCAAAACATTACGTAACAACACCCAGGGAGATGTCAAGAAACTAAAGAAACAGATAAACGTAATTACTAGACAAGCAGCAGGTACAGCGCGTGAAGTTGTTGAAAACACTGTGTTACACAAACGTATCACAAAAGCAGCGCTGAAAAGATATAACAATCGCATAGTCAAAATAGAAGCTCAAACGAAGCGACAATTTCAGAAATTGCGAACAGAGTTGTTGCAAACCATTGAAGAGCGTAGTGAACAGGATCGAACAAGCACAGAGTGTGCAACCACATCCGTATCTGTAACAGCACCGGAAAAACAAGCAATTAACGAAGATATTACGCATTTGCGACTCCAGTCACAGGCGGAAAGTAACATACGTGAAAGCAGACAGCGTGCACAGCAACAAACACGTTTCGAAATTCTTGATGAACAAATATCATCACAAACACATGCGGAACCACAAATGTATGTTTCAAGACAGTCTGGATCGTGCAGCGCATAAAGCTTCACTCAGAACTGCAGAAGTCTCATCTGTTACACCGCCTTTTTGCGTAATACTAGTGTCGATCGTCAATTAAAGCTCATGGTGTTCACATTTGCCACTTGAAGTAAAAATCTGAAACGCGATGATTTTTCTGTTATATAGTTACTGAAAAGCCACATCAGCCACTGTAATTTACGACAAGTTAGATAAGTAATTAAAGATAATTCAGGGTCACTGTAGACCATTTTGATAGTTTTTATCTTTTGTGAAACTTAATTTAAACCTAGATTATAGATGTGATATGGCATAGGTCATCCTTCGATCCATTGTAGAACTTGGAAACCCACTCAGGGAATATTCGTTCACATTTTTGTTGAACGCAGTGGTTTTTACCATCCTGTATTGAAACATTTCCTTTTATCAATAGTGCAATTAATAAACAATGTTTTGTGAGTAGAATAAAATTTCCAATGGTAAACTTAACTGCTTTTTCGACGTTATTTTACCAGCTAACTAAAAATAGGAAAGCCTTAAACCCCTTCCACTAAATTTAGTTAGTATTAAGATTCTTTTACAGGGAGTGCAGTGGATCTGACGCTGAGATCATTTTGTTTATATCATCGCTAGTCTTACTGAACTCTTCTGAGTCCTACATGTCATGTGTGGTCTGGCGTCTCCTTACCAGTAACAGGTCCCAGGTTCAAACTAGTCAATTCCCTAAAAAACACGCTCAGAGCGTCGTTGCGCGAAAGTGGTAGGGAGACACGATATAGAACAATCAGACACCACCATGGATGTTTAGACGGCAGTGTATCAGTTTGTATCGTCCAGCGATTCGAGTGTTAACCACTACAAATCCTGACTGCAGCGCCAAGACCGCTCGGCTAATCCCGCGCGGCTACAAATCTTATGTCATGGATAATACTGCGGTATGGTTACTTACTGAGCACGAGCAACTTTCGTACTTTCGTGGAATATTGATAAGCTTTAACCACCAACATTCCCATGACCACCTTGAGGGAGAACGAAATTTTATGAGGAAGCGGTTGACTGTTACACACACATCAAAAAAAGTTTTGCATCACCCCGGTTCCCAGAACTCCTGAAGGCACACGTTGACTGTGCATACTGCATCACAGACACAGTCCCTTTCACTGTCCAGCGATGTCACTAAACCCCTCCAAAGATGCAATCAACCATGCATGAGCAGTGCCTATTGCATGGAGAGGTTCCGACAGCCGATCAGTTCCAGTCATTCCACCAAGAAGGAGGTACATGGCTCATGTTGTCTGTAGTTCAAGCAAGCCTAAACGGTGAGTACCGCTGTTCAATCGAGTCCGCATTGTTTCTTTGTGCCAGGAAGGGCTCTCAACAAGGGAATTTCCAGGCGTGTCGGAATGAACCAAAGCCGTGTTGTTCGGACATGGAGGAGATACAGAGAGAGGACAATTGTCGATAACATGCCTCGCTCACGCTGCCCAAGGGTTACTATTACAGTGGATAACCACTACCTACGGATTATGGCTCGGACGAACCCTGACAGCAACGCCACCATATTGAATAATGCTTTCCGTGCAGCCACAGGACGTCGGGTTACGACGAAAACTGCGGGCAATGGGCTGCATGATGCGCAACTTCATCCCGTCGTCCATGGCGACGTCCATCTTTGTAACCACGACACCATGCAGCGCGGTACAGATGGGCCTAACAACATGCTGAATGGACCGCTCCCCATTGGCATCACGTTCTCTTCACCGATGAGTGTTGCATATGCCTTCAGCTAGACAATCATGGGAGACGTGTAGGGGGGGAACCCAGTCAGGCTGAACGGCTTAGACACACTGTCCAACGAGTGGGGGGTCCCCTGCTGTTTTGGGGTGGCGTTATATGGGACCGAGTACAGCGCTGGTGGTCGTGGAAGGCGCCGTAACAACTGTATGATACGTGAATGCTATCCTCTGACTGATAGTGCAACCATATCGGCAGCACATTGGCGAGGCATCCGTCTTCATGGACGACAATTCGCGCCCCCATCGTGCACGTCTTGTGAATGACTTTCTTCAGGTTAACGACATCGCTCGGCTAGAGTGGCCAGCATGTTCTCCAGACATGAGTCCCATCGAAGATGCCTGGGATACATTGAAAAGAGCTGTTTATGGACGACGTGACCAACCAATCACTCTGAGGGATCTAAGCCGAATCGCCATTGAGGAGTCGAACAATCTGGACTAACAGTGCCTTGATGATCTTGTGGATAGTATACCACGACGAATACAGGCATGCATCAGTGGAAGAGGACGTGCTACTGGGTATTAGAGGTATCGGTGTGTACAGCAGTCTGGACCATGACATCTGAAGGTCTCGCTTTATGGTGGTATAATATGCAATGTGTGATTTTCATTAACAATAAAATGGGTGGAAATGACGTTTATGTTGATCTCTAGTCTACTTTTCTGTACAGGTTCCGGAATTCACAGAACCGAGGTTAGGAAAAAATTTTTTTGATGTGTGTATTTGTGCGTTATGTTACATAGAAAGGCGGAAACCCCTCATAGGGATCACTGCCATCTTGCAGGGAAGGTCTATAATGCAGCTCACAATACATGCAACTTGAAGTACCAATTACAACGAACATACCCGTTTCTTTTCAGAATTTAAGCGCATTTGACGCTTTTGTTGGCTAATTTCGGTGCGCAGAAAGATCAAGTTTATGTCCCGCATGAGAATGTTGAGAAGTATATTTCATGCTCCAAACGAATGAAACCAAGACTCACTCTCCAGTTCCTTGACTCGCTACGCTTTATTCAGGCACCACTCCAGAAACTTGTTTAAACTGTAGCTCAGAAGGACTTACAAATCACTTGAGCCATAGTTCCTGACGGGGAAAAATATTTGCTTGTGACTAGGAAGTATTCAAAAATGGTTCAAATGGCTCTGAGCACTATGGGACTTAACGTCGGAGGTCGTCAGTCCCCTAGAACTTAGAACTACTTAAACCTAACTAACTTAAGGACATCACACACCCATGCCCGAACCTGCGACCGTAGCGGTAGCGCGGTTCAAGAAGCGCCTAGAACCGCACGGCCACACCGGCCGGTCACACTTCCTAGTCTACAGAGAGAGAAGGACTATTTACAACGTGTACAGAAACGAGACGGCAATTGTAAGAATCGAGGGGCATGACAAAAAATGGTTCAAATGGCTCTGAGCACTATGGGACTTAACATCTAGGTGCTTCAGTCTGGATCCGCTACGGTCGCAGGTTCGAATCCTGCCTCGGGCATGGATGTGTGTGATGTCCTTAGGTTAGTTAGGTTTAAGTAGTTCTAAGTTCTAGGGGACAGATGACTTCAGATGTTAAGTCTCACAGTGCTCAGAGCCATTTGAACCATTTTGACTAGGAAGTGTGTTTTCCCACAAGAGTGTCGAGAGTTATGCAAAAATCAATGAAACTAGATTACCTGACATAAATGCATTCTACAGCAACCTTACAAACAATGCCATAAGGAATGCAAAATTCAACATCTCCACTTTTGGAGAGTATGCACAGCTGTATATGGAGACAGATGTGCACTTGCTTGTAGATCCAAACTCCACATGTACCAATTCCACTACAGGTGTGTGAAAACTCTTTTCAAGATCCAAATTTACTGTATATGGATACAGATAGCTTCATCTTATACCGCGAAGGGCCGCAATCCATATAACATAATGAGGTACTATGATGAAGCATGCGACACTGCTGGGTACGAGGTTGATAATCCTTACGGTACTGTTCCATAGAACAAGAAGGTTATCGGACTTATGAAAGACGATGTGAATGGGTCACCTATTATGGAGTTTGTAGGTCTTCGAGCAAAAGTGTAAGCATATTGCACGTTGGAAGAAGCCATCGAGAGGTCGGCTAAAGGGGTGTGTGGCATCGAGAGCCCTCTTGATGGAAGATTATTTGACTATTTCCAGTGCCTGTAAATTGATGTTTGCAGTGCTCTGCTGCAGCATATGGTGCGGCAAACTAGTATTCGATCGAGTGGACACAAGGCGCACACTGTACTCCAATTTAAAGTCGGTCATTCGCCTAATGACGACAAACAGGTCATTTGTGAGAACAGTACTGAAACTAGGCCTTACTCGCACTATACACTTGATGAGACTTGAGTGTGTGTGTGTGTGTGTGTGTGTGTGTGTGTGTGTGTGTGTGTGTGTGTGTGTGTGTGTTTAAATGTTGTAGGGATGACCTGTTTAGCATAGTGTAAATATTTTTAGTTGTGTATCATGTACACTTATGTAAGTATCCCCTGCACATCATAGGAGCTTACATAGCTGTGTACTATGTGCACCTACAGATATTCCCCAGCACACAGTGTGTCATTTGTAAATATTTCCGTGTATGCTCATGTAGACATCGGTCTCCATGCATATCATATATGCCAACAACGAAAAAATGTCATTCCTAAATATACCTTGAATACAAAATGTGTGCTCCCATTGCTATGTACCATGTACACTTGTAAATAGATCAGTTTTTAAGTTTCAACCGCTGCCAGTCATCTAGCCCGATTAGGTTTTAGTGAAGATAGCTCCCACTCCATCTAAAAACATTCTCAACCAGTGGTACTGAAGAGTATAAAAATATTCTCAACCATTGCTACAGTTTGGTGGACTGTGGAAGGTTTTGATTTTTCTAGTCATAGTTATTAGTAATAGTGTGTAAGCTGAAAGTACCTCTGCATTGAGCATATTAGAATCAAGTGGTAGCAAGTCACAGTAATAATTATCTATGCACTGAATATCGAAACCAAATTGTATCTCAAGACCTAAACTGTACCCCAGAACTATACTGTATCTCAAGAACCAAACTGAATCTGAAGAACTGAATTGTATATCCAGAACTATATTGTATCTCAAGAATCAAGCTGTAACCTCAACAACTAAATTGTTTCTGCGAGAACTGAAAGAATGAAAGATTCATAACAATTCAAACCTCCCCTAATTGTGTATATAAAAGACGTGCAAGACACAGCTGATAGTTCTGAACATGAGTGCCGTTAAGGAGCTGAAGCTTAATATGCAGAATAACAAAATACATGTAATGTTTCCATGGGATTACGCCTGTCGTGCTGCACGTGTTTCCTTATGGGGGCAGGAGGCATGTGTCCAAGTCTGCGGCCATATGCACATAGCAAACGTCTAAAATTATTATATTTCCTGTGCTTGAGCAGAACCACAGATGTGCTACGTACTACCATAGTGTAAAGGAGATAATGTATACATATTTTGAGCGAAAAATTCATTTATTTTTCATCCAACTCAACAGTAATTTTACATTTTCATAAGCAAACACGACAATCTTTTCAACCATCTTCTTCTTGAGTTGGTGGAGAGCAGGGGACACATAGAATTCCAGGTCTTGAATAGTGGCAAACTAAATGATTCGAAGCTTTCATGTGATCTTCTCCTTCCCTTTGACGTAAGTGGTGGTATCCATGTGGTCGAATATTTGAAGCGACGTCACGATATCTTTATACAGTATACCAGGATCATTGCAGCGAATTCCATTGTAGAAACGTGTTAACCTCTTTGCACTCCTCTGTGTTTTAGCACACTTTGCACTCTTGAATGATCTCTGTGATGCATTGTTTGCTGAAAATGTCTCTATCACACTGGCATTTCTGTGTTTGCCATGAATGCAACTTCTGTAAATATGAACTGCCTAAACTGAACATCATATGAACCCTGAACGTCTGTAATGATGTTCACGCCTTGAGGTACCATTGTGAAATGATCTGGATATAGTGCGGCACTTGTTGATTTTTACAACTCATTGCACAACGCCAGTGAGCAGGCAACAGTTAATCACACAGTCATGCAGAACTGGAGCAAACGCTGCAATGTGTTCTGGGAAATGTGCGAAGATTCAAATTCAGTTCATACACCTATAGGTCCAGCTTTAATAATCTCATTCTGTTTTGAGCAGTCTATTACGATTATTGGCTCCAGATCCTTGAATTTCCGTGGGCATAGTAGACATCCCTTCTCTTCTTCATAGTAAGAAGCACGGAAACTAACATACATGTCATACGCTAGCTGTATACCTTTTCATCCCATTGCAGGTGTAAATTGTCATATAGGTAGAATCTAGAGTTGGTTAACCAACAGCTGTCAAATTTGATGGAATCATTTGGTGTAGTCTCTCTTCTATTTGTCTGAAACGAAAGTATGATGAATCTGGGGGTCTCTAACTGCACAGAGGTTTTCATAGACTACGTTTGACTGCTTGCAGTTGGTAGCGCTGGGTACTCAACAATCTCCCATGACTGGAAGATAAAGGTAGAAATACACCAGCATTCCAAACTTTTAAAAGCTTCAAACGCTGCTCATCAGATACAGTGACGTCTGGCATTTTCCATATTATTTTATTGATGGTGATCTCGTTCTTCTCTCAGGCGCCTTGAGTGCATGAGTTACCTGTTGCACTCTGTACCAGAACAAGTTCCTGTTTAGAATTTAGAACAATTCACCACATGTCCTCAAATTATCCCATAAGCAGTTTCAGAGGTGTAGGTGCAGAAAATTTCTTGTAATTCTACACTGTTCTACCCACTGTCCCATGTATGAACCACCCAGCATTTTCTAAACCGTTCAGATCCAAGGGAGAAGCAGGGACATACATTATAAGAGTTGATGTTATACCTGTATTGTTTATGTCGTAAATCTTGACCCCTTTAACATCGTACCATATCTCATGAAACAGGAACACAAAAGCATGACGTGTAAGGTTCGATGCCACTGGAGGTACCATCTTTTTTGTAAATGATCCATTAAGACATATGAAACTCCTATATGGGAGGATCAAAGCATCTTAGTGTTTGATGACAATCCTAATTTCAACGTTCTTGCGGTTGAGGCATAAGGTCTGTCGCATAAAACACTCATCATATTGCGAGATTTCAGATCTACTGGTTTAAAAAACTTGTAGTTTGCACGTGCCTCGCTGTTGTGCTGTAAATTGTGACACTGTGCGTTGCGTACATTGGTTTTATACCTGGTGCCTATACTGTCTTCGTTGACAGTATGAGGATGATGGGAATCTGGTGGCTGCTGGAAGTCCCGGCTGATTGAAGGCCACCGCTGCTTCCAGTTCCGACAGGTTCCAGAGAGTTGAATGTCGTCGTCGTCGTCGTCTCTTTCGCCTTTGACAGTTCCCAACTGGTTGAAGCTCACCTCCGCTTCCGCGTCCCTGCACATTCGAGGTCACTGCTGGTTCCAATTTAGATGCAGCTGTACAAATGTTCCTCACCACTGATCTTTTATCTTCTTCCAGTTGATGGGGAGAATCTGTAAATTGTATGAATCAATCTATTGTTGAGATAGAAGTTGGCAACTGTGTAATTTCGCAGAGAGTTCATCAATGGGTTCAGTAACTGGTTTAAAGGTTTCTCTCAGTGTTTGCTCTCAATCTAAATGTACTCACTTTAACAGCAGTAACTTCTCTCGGACAGCCTTCTGTGTCACAATGACCTTATGCTTAGTCGGCATTTTGTTATATACTAAGCGGGCTTCCTCAACAGAACATGTCTTATATATGCTCCTATCAACCTTTGTAGTTCAGTCTCGCACATTATCTTCAGTTCTATCAATCTTTACAGCTAAGTCGTTTACTTTCTTTTCAAGTGGGGTAACACTAGCAACTAATGCGTTGGCCGAGCGGTTCTAGGCGCTTCAGTCTGGAACCGCGCGACCGCTACGGTCGCAGGATCGAACCTGCCTCGGGAATGGATGTGTGTGATGTCCTTAGGTTAATTAGGTTTAAGTAGTTCAAGTTCTAGGGGACTGATGACCTCAGATGTTGAGTCCCATAGTGCTCAGAGGCATTTGAACCATTTTTTGAACTAATGCGTTGATTTCTCTCAGAATCTGTAGGGAATAGATCTCTAGGCCATTAACTCTATTTTAGAGAGATGGAAACTTTCCATCTATGTGTAGAAGAATTCTCTGTTTATGTACACCCAGCGTCTCAGGTGGAGTGCCTGACATGCAGACAGATTTGTCCATGGCTTGATGTATACTAACATTCTAGCCTCAAAGCCTCTTCCAAGTTGCGTCTATACCTACCATCATTCAGCTTTCTTGTTTTACCATAAACGAGAAACCCATACTCTGTGTGTGATTCCAGCAGTCTCCACATATTTTTACAGATTCATTGAATGACGCATCAGTCGCTTCATTTTCTTAGTAAATGTGCTTTAAATTCAAATTGTCTTGTGAAGGCTATAATGAAGTTGACATTATCCCTCACCAACAGTTTTGGACTTCTGGAATATGTCTGACTCAAATAAAACACATCATCACCCATATGATGTCCGAAACTGAAACATCGTAGAACTTGATCCTGGTTTTCCACAGCAACATCATCGAACTTGAAGACAGTGCGTGGCTTTACTTTCTGTGGTTGGAGGACTTCACTGGTTTAAGTGAATGTCGTGTATTTTACGCCATGTATCCTAATCTTCCTCTTCCTCTTCTTCTTCCTCTTCCTCTTCTTCTTCTTCTTCTTCTTCTTCTGGTCTTCCTCCGTGACATCACAGGACCAGACCCTTACAACAAAGTCCTTATGTCGAGGACACTTCATACATCCTGCCATGATACCGACTACACTAGATATTGACGTGCATTAGGCTTTTTTAGAAAATATATGTCATCAACTAAGCTAAAGATTATACATACACCTGAAAGCGTCGTTTACCATTCAGTTTATCAATGACATGATTCACACAACGTTCTGCTGTTGTAGTATTGTAGATATTGCACTGAAAATACTGATAGCTATAATATCGTTATTATTTTTATTCAGTAGTCGTTTACAGGGTGCACCACTGCAACAAAACCAATTGTTTCTTTCTTCATCTTAATACTTGTACAGAATTTGGCAAATAAACCTTTCTTGTATACACAGAATTCAGCTTTCATTTCCCTCAAAGTGATGGGTATCCCTTCAGTTTCTTCTTTTGGCACCGTGTTGATGCAGTGGTCTAAATCGTCTACTTGCGCACTATACGTATGGAGACAGTTCAAAATGTATTTACACACAGTTTGAACATAAGGCAACCATCTATTAAGTCTTTCCAACACAATGATTTGCACCATCTGTAGACCGAATAAGTTCATAATGGTGGAGTGCTGTAAATAAATGGAACGACCACCTGATCTCAGCATGAGTGCACCACCGATGTCCAATGATGTTATAGATAACGTCAGACCAGCACACCAAATATCTGGGAGAGAATGGGATGGATTAGACTCTGTGGTCATCTGTTGACTGATGTAGGGTTCTACATTGCACAAGTCATCTTATTCCAACTCCGTAAACTGCACTTTGTCAGTTCTCGGTGCATTTTCGATCTCTAACATATCGTGCCAGTGACTATCCACTGGTGCTTCTATACCAGTCTTTGAGCTGTTAAATTATAATTTGAAGTGAATGGTATTAGAACACTGGAAGGAACTGGCAGCTACTCATCCACCACTACTACACTCTGTCCTTGCAGTAACACTGGAATGTTTTGGGATGGTGCTTACGTCAGAGGCCAGCACTGATCTGCACCGTGTGGAGTAGGACCCTCAGTACATTTCTTCTTGGAGTCAGAGGGTGGCTGGGTGACTTCGTTACAGAAGTCGACGTTGAAGATGGATAATAGCAGCTTGTCCTGCTCCAAATGCTGGTGAGGTGCACTACATGATCCCATGGTGCTGCAGGTCCTGAAAAGTCTGATGTTGCTGCCGGTCCCAACAACAACGTGGCTGCTGCTGCTGCCAGTCTGGATGCATTGGAGGCTGCCGAACAAATAAGGGAAGCAATAAGCACCCACTACATAGACATGTAGTTTGACAAAGAGATGGAACTTGACAGAGAAAAGGAAGAAGTACTATGTGCAGTAATAGTAGCACAGACATTTAATGACTACTTACTCTTCTGCTTCTTCCTATTATGATGGGAGACGTTGGATGATCTCGGCTGCTGTTGGTGTTGTTGTTGTTGTTATGGCTGAGACTGATGGGCTACATCGTTCAGCTTCTATCCTCTACATCACTCTCATGTGACTGGAAGTAGCATTCATGCATTCTTATTGGCTTACATCAGTTTTCAGGCGGTGGACGGCAGGAATGCGTGTTCCTGTTGATTCTCAAGTGAAGTATATTGGAGGTGGGGAAGGGGGGGGGGGGTCAAAACCCATTTAAGGTTCCCTCAGTGGCTGTTTTTTGAACTAACTCAGTCGTCCAGGATTGTTGGTGAAGAACACACAGTTGTCTCTTACAAATATTGATGGGCCATTTTGAAAAAGGTAGACAGTTCTAGCGCAGGTAGCAATCTGTATGAGCTGCGAAATGCATCTTCAGTCACCCTGCTACATCACCATTATTTGCTGAAAAGTATTCTTCTTACGCTCATCCAATATATTTTGTTACCAATCATGTAGGGAGCTATTAATGCAGTTCTCAGCTGCATGTTTACATGGAGTACACTTATTAAATTCCTCTCTGTTTGACACCAGCACTCATCAATTGAACACATTGTAAACACATAGATGCTTACGCCAGAGTGGAAGAGTGGCTTGTCTCTTTGCTCTTTGGAAGACTGACTGGATTTATCATGAAAGATCAGCAGCTACAGCACATGCATCTGTCAGCATGAGTTGCGAAATGCAACTTCACCCCATTAAACTGTATCACCGTTATTTGAAGGAAAACATTGTTGTTACCCTCACCCAATATCTGTGCTTTCCAAGCCTCATGCAGGACGCTCTGGACACAGTTCTCAGCTGCATGATTATATGTAAATGGATGTTCAACTCTTCCCTGTCTGAAACCAACATTTCATCTACTGAGCACATCGTACAGACAACTGGTGAGATCCTTGCACACCAACAGCTCAGCACAGAGTGTTTTCCCACCAATTCACAAGTGGGGGAGAAGAGAGGAAGTGAGGGAGGGTGGAATGGAAGTGGGGGAATGGAAAGTAACTGGGAGAGGGGGGAGGAATGGGTGTGGTAGTGACATCATTGCGACGTTGCATATCAAACCCCAGGGAGAGGAGGTAAGAGAAGCCTCCATTTTGAATAAATTTTGCAACAATGCAGAGTATCTCAGGACGAAGTTTATCCCATCACTAATGATAGGATTGCCAATGGTATTGGTGTCACTGGTAAGGAAAGAAACATGAATGTGTGAGAGAGAAACTTGTAACCGATGACCTCTCTTTGTTTTATGTTGATTTGTTTTGCACATAATTGGAACCACACGTCAGTCAGTGTTAGGCCACTGACTATTTTACATCCTTACAAAATATAAATCCATTTTATAAGAAATAAAAATTTGAAGAGCACGTAATTTCTCTGCTTTTATGCAACCAAAGCAATTACTTCTGATGCAAGGACAGTTTATATGTGCAAACATAAAAAATCTATCTAATTTTTGTTGTTATTTTGTATTCAACAGATCGTTTTCCATCTTGATAAAAGGCAAAAGTGTCTTGTTCTTACAAGTAAGTGCGGAAGTTGTTTATGAATACTGGAAAGATGTTTTATATAAGCTCGACGAAGTGTTAAAACAATGTTTGATATGTTTTTGTATAGAGTTTTTCTATTTTTGTAGGAAACTGTGTTTTATAGCACTGATGATGAATCTGTATTGTTTTCTTTATTTCTACTACAACATACCCCTGTTTCATTTTACAAATCAACATTTTTCTTTGACAGTTTCAATTTTGCAATACATACTATTTATTTTTAAGTAACAGACAAAAGGATAACGATGTTGAACAAAAATGTTCCATAACTTATGCAGCACTTACATGTCCTCACTCAGATTCTAGGTTGTTCTCCCTTCTGGTTTCTAGAGGAACCTAGCAAGAGACTAATTGCGTACACAAACAAAGCAATCGAAATTAGTGTAACGGCCTATAGGTATGCAACACACTTAACATACAGGTAACACAGCTACGATGTTAATTGTCCAAAGTTCCTTGGAAAACTGTCATAGTGTACAGTTACTTATGATAATCTACAGTAGTTTCACAACTCTAATCATTAGGCATTAAATAGACATGCTCGTTTGTAATCACTGTATTAATATTGAATTTCTCTATATTAATACTTGGCGATTGCGATGTCACTTACTGTGTCCTATAAGCGACAGTATGTAGCTATGTCTGTATGTAACAGTCACGACGAACAGTGTTGTCAAATAATGTATGATGCCATTCAAAGAAATCTATAAAACTCTGGACTGTCTGCTGCGTGTCTCAGTTACAGTAGTGTACCTCGTTGTTGTTGTAAGTCAGTCTTACCGCTGGAGTCTGGTGCGTCGTGTACCAGCTGTCCCAGACTCTCTCCCGTAGAAGACAGCCGCAGTGTTAGCAGCCTGCCACCCGCAGTAGAGCTAGGATGGTCTCGGCAAGTTACCGAACAGCGGCCATCCTACAGAGACAAGTGAAATACCCTGAAATAAACGCCTGAAAACAGAAATATTGGATGGTTTATTCAAGAGAAAGAGCTGCACAAACTGAGCAAGTCAATTATGCGTTGTTTCACCTCTGTCTCTTAGGCAAACAGTTTCCAGAGTTGTTGAATGCCGTTCTGAGGGAAATCGTGCCAACTTCTGTCCAAGTGTTGCGTAAGATCGTTAAAATCGCGAATTGGTTGAAGGGTTCTGACCATAATGCTCCAAACGTTCTCAGTTGGGGAGAGATCTGGCGACCTTGCTGGCCGAGGTAGGATATGGCAACCATGAAGACAAGGAGTAGAAAATCACACCGTACGTGGAAGGGCATTATCTTGCTGTAATGTAAGCCCAGGATGGCTTGCCCTAAAGGGCAATAACATGGGGAAAGAGATTTTCACTCTGCAGTGGAGTATGCGCTGATGTGAAAGTTCCTGGCACATTAAAACTGTGTGCTGGACCGAGACTCGAACTTGGGACCTTTGCCTTTCGCGGGCAAGTGCTTTACCATCTGAGCTACCCAAGCACGACTCACGCCCCGTCCTCACAGCTTCACTTCTGCCTGTACCTCGTCTCCTACCTTCCAAACTTTACAGAAGCTCTGCTGCGAACCTTGCAGAACTAGCACTCCTGAAAGAAAGGATATTGCGCAGACATGACTTAGCCACAGCCTGGGGGATGTTTCCAGAATGAGATCTTCACTCTGCAGTGGAGTGGGCGCTGAAAACTTTCGGCACACAGTTTCAATCTGTCAGGAAGTTTCACATCAGCGCACACTCCGCTGCAGAGTGAAAATCTCATTCTGGAAACATCCCCCAGGCTGTGGCTAAGTCATGTCTTCACAATATCCTTTCTTTCAGGAGTGCTAGTTCTGCAAGGTTCGCAGCAGAGCTTCTGTAAAGTTTGGAAGGTAGGAGAGGAGGTACTGGCAGAAGTGAAGCTGTGAGGACAGGGTGTGAGTCGTGCTTGGCTAGCTCAGATGGTAGAGCACTTGCCCGCGAAAGGCAAAGGTCCCGAGTTCGAGTCTCGGTCTGGCACACAATTTTAATCTGCCAGGAAGTTTCAGTAAGATGGGGTGTAGGATGCCGTCAAAATACATCACAGGGGTACGTCGATGACATTCAACGCCCTGCGTTGTTGCCCTTCATGTCAAGCCATACTGGGCTAACATTTCAGCAAAATAACGCCCGCTCGCACACGGCCGAGAGTTTCTACTGCTTGCTTTCGTGATTGCCAAACCCTACAGCGCCCAGAATGGTTGCCGGAACTCTCCCCAATTGAGGAGTTCGGTGCATTGTGGGCAGGGTCTTGAAACCAGTTCGGGAGTTTGATGAGCTAACCAACCAATTGTACGGAATTTGACTCGATACCGCTCCGGAACATATCCAACAAGTGGGTCAATCAATGCCCAGCCTAGTAATTGTTTGCATGAGGGCTAGATGTGGACCAACGTGCTACTGATGTATTTTACTTGTTGGAGCTCTTTCTCTTGAATATATTACCCATTTTTTTCTGAAACTTCAATCACACGTACATCATATCTACCAATTTGTGTCCCATTCGGATAGTTCTTTCGGTGTGTGTTGTTTTTTTGTGTTAGAATCTATCTCAGTTGCAAACATTTTGTGTTTAGTCCAACATGATCTTATCATATTACAAAATTACTTTAATACATACCTTTATTGACAAATGAATGTATGTTTTATATGTAACTAGCTGTATAGGACTCGTGGGTAAAAAAGTGCAATCAGTTATTTCGTTTGTATACCATCTAACTAATTCAAAATGTATAGCTACAAACTGGAATTGCTATTTTGCTTTCGGGTACAAAGATCACTAAGTTTTTTGCCTGTCCAAAACGCAGACGCTGAACATGTAGTTGTCCTGCAAGGAACATGAGACTTTCAAACCAACTCCAAACCACTCGAATGCTTGTTCTTGAGTGTTATTGATAGACATGATGTACGCTAATATCACCTGAAATTGATAAGTTAGCTTAAAGGAGTGGAACTGTTGGTCATAACATTGACTTGCGTATTTCGCTTCCGGTCAATTTCTCTGCTTCTGAGATGTAATTTAGAAGCTTTCCTGCGAGGGAATACCGGGAACATTTAGTGAATTTAGAAATTATGTCGAGAAGTTTATATTTTCATCCTGGTTCATTACTCCATCAACAGATTTTGTTACACCTGCTAAAATGCAACAGACACTCTTTGTTACACGATAACTATGGGTACACAGTTATCAATTGACAGTTCTCAAAAAAGTTTACGCAGGGCCGACGAGAAGCTGTAGATTCAAAACAAGAGAAGAACCCTTATGATCTGTGGTCACGCAAATCCATCGTTCATCTGTGTATTCGCATTCCAAAGAGGGATCCAATAAGCAGCTCAGTCACGTATGCATAGTGTGAGAGAGGTAGATACTGGAGTTCAACACGGTATGCAGTGAGTTCATTGTGGCAAGGCGACCGGTTTTGTTTCCTGTATGACATCAAAGCCGAGGTCCACGTGACTGCTCCAGTGTGCCTCTTATTGGTCGCTTCTGAAGTCTTTGGCATTGTATATCGCGGTTATCGATCTGGCAGTCTGAGGATAAAGATACTGAATCGTTCTCCACATTTTAAGGCGTTTAGTGTGGAAAGTGTCACTGTCAATCATCTCGTCGGTAGAGGGATCGACGTACCAGCATGTGTGATCTGGTGTCTGTGGTTGCATTGTGCTTTCGAGGGGGGAGGGGGGGCGGCATCGTCATGATGCTTCTGTTTTGGTTTCCTGGCCCTCACTGCTAGAGTAGGAAAGTGGTCCCACCGAACGAGTGACTCCATTAGACGTCGCTGGACCTATGGTTGATTGTATCTGCCTGGTGTCGAAAGCAGTACCATGCCCGCTCCCGAGTTGGTGGCGCTTATATCAAGGTGGAAGCTGCTAGGTGGAGTCGCAGCTGGTTTGTAGTCATACCAGCCTCGTGCCATTGGCTTCTACAATCATCTGTCGTCCTCGGGCTGCTCTCATGACACCTAGTAGCCGTCCTCGTACTTTCTCGAAATTGCCTTGTACTATCTCTGTGACCAGAGAGCAGCAACCGCGACACTTCAACTGGCGAGATTGTGTCGCAGACCGCAAGGGGTCTCAGCGTGTCCGGGGTCGGTGGCCATGCAGAAGTTTGCCATGGTGCGACTCTAAATGGGTGTTGTCGTGCAGGAGGCCAGAGGCCAGGAACTGGGTCAGGATCTCAGCTTTGGATGCGTCTGATATAAGTTCTCTCATCTGCACTTGGAGGTGCGAACGAAGCCCTCTGCTTCATCATTGGAGTCTGGGTGGAATGGCGCTGTTGTCAGGTGTGTTATGCCATTTCGAGAGAAGATAAATACTATATGAGAATTAAGGGGCATTGTTTGAAGAGCCTGTATCTGGGGTCCCTTCAATAGTAAATATTTTCTGCGATGCGTTTATTGTTTCCCTTTCTGTGGCATTTGGTATCCGAATGACATGTGGGAATTTCCAGGAGGCGCCACGAGAATGAGCCACATCTTTCTGAAGAATGGATCGGCGAAGATCTCAATTATACGCACACACGGGCGCTGCGGCACTGGTCTTACATCGAACCGTCGCGGGCGGCCAGGGTGTCAGAGCGGTTCTGGGCGCTTCAGTCTGGAACCGCGGGACCGCTACGGTCGCAGGTTCGAAGCCTGCCTCGGGCATGGATGTGGGTGATGTCCTTAGCTAGGTTTAAGTAGTTCTAAGTTCTTGGGGACTGATGACCTCAGATGTTACGTCCCATAGTGCTCAGAGCCATTTGAACCATTTTTGAACTGTTGACACGCAAGCGGTGCAGAAGCGATCCGTCCTCTGTTCGACATGCGCGATGCCGAGCCAATAGGCGTGCCGCCTTGCAAACGTCTTCATCTGTGCCGTTCCCCAACAGTAAGAATGTTTGGAGCTTATGACATGCTGAGGCAGTGGCGGCGTGATGATCAACTGCCAGTCGTCTGTTGTCAGCGTCAATACTTCATGTACCATGTATATCATATTTCTGAGAGAAAAGTACATGCAGAGTTCTACAAGGGAGTGTGGCTAACTTGACCCTCCTGGGGACTGACAGGTCGTCTCAAATGCCTGGGGGCTACTTGACTGCCCCAAGATTCTGTGAGTTCGAAACAACTCCAGAAATGGGTAAAATGTTCAGGTCAAGGGAGCTGAATGACTGGCTTTTGATTCACGCCAAAACTTTCTCATTGGTCATCATCTTTCTCCTGTAAGTAACATTCCTCTCGTCAAAGCTGCCGTAACGTAAACCCGTTTTACTTGTATTAAGGAAGACCGCCTCATTATCTCCTCTTCAAGCGCAAGCGAGTGCCCCTGGCACTTTGACTTATAGGTCTCGCAGGTATCCCGCCAGACGCGTCCAGAGGCAAATTTAAAAGAATATAAAATCACTGCTCGAATATAAATGTAAATCAGATAATTGCTTCCCCACGCACTGGTAGCAACAGGTATGCCACCATAAAATCCTGCCACTCGAACTGTCTTCCAATAACGAGAAATAGTGGTCGTCTTTCCAGGCCACCTTTGGCACAAAAAATAAGTGTCCAGACACTCTTCGATAATTTTAACAAACTCAACTGTCCAGGATACAATATTTTCTTAAAATTTAAATCTGGTTATTGTTTCAATTTTCAGACAGAGGCTCCATATGACATATGAAGCTAGTGCATGGAGCCGCTTTATAGCATCGGTCTGCTACCTGTTATGAACAGCTAGCTACCACTAGTGGGACACTTACGAAAAATTCCGACAAAACATCAGTCAGCACTAATGACCTGCACCTGCAAGACCCGCTAAATGCAAAAAGTACTTTCCTATATTAGCTATCACAATTTTTTGCTTGCAACAACATTGGTAGAATACGAGGGAAATGCAGTCGATCTACAAAAGGGATTGGTTGCAAAATACACGTTGACCCATTCTAAAATATCGCTCAAGTATGTGTGGGACCCATGTAAAATAGAGCCAACGGAGATACCGATAGTGTAGATCCACTGGAGGGCGTCCTGGAGTTGCCTTAAAACTTGAACTGTCAGGCACTTGTAAGACAGACGCAAGCTGTCCTGTGAAAGCCTGCTTACGAAGTTTCAAGATCCAGTTTTAGATGAGGTATCTAATAATGTACCACAGTCTGCTACGTATTGTTCCCGTAGGCACAGAGAAGAAATGATTAGACCAATTAGAGCGCGCACATAGGAGTTTAAGCAAATGTTCTTCCCGTGCTCCATACGTGGATGGTACTGGAAGAAACCCTGATAACTGGAACAGTGAGAAGTGCCGTTTTGGTGCACATTAGTGGTTTGCAGAGAGTAGCTGTTGATATAGAAACATCTGAAATACAAAATTCACGAAACGTGCCCCAATCTGCACTGCAGCTACATGATTACTCTGCAGTTCATAGTTAAGTGCCTGGCAGAGGGTTAACCGAATAACCTTCAAGCCACTACTCTACCGCTCCACTCTCGAAGAGTGTGCGGAAACAAAGAACACTTAAATAATTCCATGCGAGTTCTGATTTCTCTTTCTCCCTATGTAGGTGGGCGCCAAAAAAATATTTTCACACTCAGAGGAGGAAGTTGGTGATTGAAATTTCATGATAAGTTCCTATCTCAGCGAAAAAGGCCTTTGTTTTAATGGCTCCCAACCCAATTCGTGTATCATATCCATGACACTCTCTCCCCTATTCCGCGATAATACAAAACAAGCTGCCCTTCTTTGAACTTTTTCGATGTCATCCGTCAATCCTATCTTAAGCGGATCCCACGCCGCACAGCAAAACTCCAGAAGAGGGTGGATAAGCGTAGAGTAAGCAGTCTCTTTAGTTGACCTGTTACATTTTCTAAGTGTTCTGCCAATAAATCGCAGTCTTTGGTTAGCTTTCTACACAACATTATCTACGTAATAGTTCAATTTAAATTACTCATATTGTAACCCCTAAGTATTTAGTTCAGTTTAGAGTCTTTAGATCTGTGTGATTTATAGTGTAGCTGAAATTTAACTAATTCTTTCTAGTGTTCATGTGGATGACTTCACACTTTTCATGATTTAGAGTCAATTGCCACTTTTTTCACCATACAGATTTCTTGTCTAAATCATTTTTCAGTTGGTTTTGATCATCTGATGACTTTACATGACGGTAAATGACAGCGTTGTCTGCAGACAGTCTAAGAGGATTGCTGAAATTGTGTGCTAAACAGTTTATGTGCACCATGGGAACGCCAGATATTATTTCTGTTTACTTGAAGACTCTCTGTCAGTTACTACGAACTGTGACCTTTCTGATAGGAAATCATGAATCGTCACACAACTGAGACGATACTCTATAGGCACTCAAGTCGCTTGTGAGGAACGGTGTCAAAAGCCTTCTTAAAATCTAAAAATATCGAACCAATTTAATGGCTTTGTGAGAATAAAGAGCTAATTATCTTTCACAAGAACGACATTTTCTGAATCAGCATTGGCTGTTTGTCGATAAGGCGTTTTCTTCGTGGTGATTTATGATGTTCGAGCACAGCATATGTTCCAAAATCCTACCGCAAATCGACGTCTTTAATATGAGTCTTTACTTTCACGGATCATTCGCATTTCCTTTCTTGGGCATTGGTTTGACCTGTGCGACTTTCCAATCTTTGAGTACGGATCTTTCTACGAACGAGCGATTATACAGTGTGTTACAAAAAGGTACGGCCAAACTCTCAGGAAACATTCCTCACACACAAAGAAAGAAAATATGTTATGTGGACATGAGTCCGGAAACGCCTACTTTCCATGATAGAGCTCATTTTATTACTTCTCTTCAAATCACATTAATCATGGAATGGAAAAACATAGAAACAGAACGTACCAGCGTGACTTCAAACACTTTGTTACAGGAAATGTTCAAAATGTCACCCTCCGTCGCATGGAATCCCTGATGCGCTGATGCAGCCCTGGAGAATGGCGTATTATGTCACAGCCGTCCACAATACGAGCACGAAAAGTCTCTACATTTGGTACCAGGTTTGCATAGACAAGAGCTTTCAAATGACTCCTTAAATGAAAGTCAACAGGGTTGAGGTCAGGAGAGCGTGGAGGCCATGGAATTGGTCCGCCTCTACCAATCCATCGGTCACCGAATCTGTTGTTGAGAAGCGTAGAAACACTTCGACTGAAATGTGCAGGAGCTCCATCGTGCATGAACCACATGTTGTGTCGTACTTGTAAAGGCACATGTTCTATCACCACAGGTAGAGTATCCCGTATGAAATCATGATAAGGTGCTCCATTGAGCGTAGTTGACCGACGAAACTAAAATTAGTTCTAACATGGAAATTAAGCGTTTCCGGACACATGTCCACATAACATCTTTTCTTTATTTGTATGTGAGGAATGTTTCCTGAAAGTTTGGCCGTATCTTTTTATAACACCCTGTACATGATTGCTAAGTACGGAGCTGTTGTATCAGCATACTCTGAAAGGAACGTTTCTGGTATACAACCTGGATCGAACTTTTGCCTTTCCGCTACATCGAAGATATCTACTTCTAAGTTACTTACGTTGCAAGCTGTCCTTGATTCGGATTCTGCAGTATTTACTTCGTCGTCTTTTGTGAAGGACTTTCGGAAAATCTTGTTTAGTAGCTCTGCTTTATTGGTGCTGTCGTCAATAGCATCGTCATTGTTACCGTGCAGTAAGGGTATTCACTGCGTCTTGTCGCTGATGTACTTTACATATGTCCAGAATTTCTTTGGGTTTTCTGCCAGATGTCGAGACAGAGTTTCGTTTTGGAAACTATTAAAAGCATCTCGCATTGAAGGTCGCGTTAAATTTCGAGCTTCTGTAAAACTTCGCCAATCTTTAGGATTTTACGAACTTTTAAATTGGCATGTTTTTATCGTTGCTTCTGCAATAGTGTACTGACCTGTTTCTTGTACCATGGGGGATTAGTACCAGCGCTTATTAATTTGTTTGGTATATATTGCGATGGTGGGGTGGTACTACGAATAAATTTCCACCCACCTTGTGGTGAGTCTCCTCTCACATGGACGTTTCCCTGAAGTTACTGAAATGCAGTTCTTAGCCGGAAACAGCTACAGAAAAAACAGCTGTACACCTCTTAACCACATGTCGCACTAATTTTTTGTTTTCGGTGGAAGGTTAATAATACTTAAATGAAGGTATTTACGTGAGTAAAATTTCACTGTAATGCGGTAAGCTACTAATTACTTTACTCTAAGCCGCACAAAGTCTGAAAAGTCCACATGTACATTTGATTCATGACCGTAGCCAGTTTATTGTAATTATTAGTTATCCCTCACGGAAAGTTTACAAACGGATTGTTTCTTTTAGAATAGCTCGCTGGAGAGTTGTTATAATCAGTCTCACATAACAAAATATTTACGTTCGAATTTAGCTATTTAGAATGTCATCAAAAGTTCTAAATTTCACACCGTGCATTAAACTGAACTCTCTTCTAAACTAGAAGGCATTTCTCAAACATTTTGGTACCGAATTATCAGAATATTAATAGTTTTCATCGGAGCACCTACCAATAGGTCCGACCATTATTAGATCCAAGCCCCGACTCTGCTCACTTCTCCACACAAAAGAAGTTTCTAGTTCCCAAAGTACACTCGAATATGCTAATTTCTGACTTCCAGATAAACATCACAGCCATCGGAAGACAGTATCGAACCCTCTCAATCCCGTGCATGTATACATAACCAATCAAAATTTATCACTGAATCAGAACAGTAAATTAACGTAAATAAATTTTGAAAACCCACAAATATAAAATTAACTCTGTCTGAACAAAACTACTTTAAAGAAATCATAATCTCATTTCGCCAGTACCATAAACTGACGAAATAGTTTATAACAAATTCCCGAGTACCAATGACTAACACGCACGTCATTCTCGAATATTCCTCATGAGACCAGTTACCTCAATGTATACCATAAAAACTTCACACAAAACATTATTTCACATTCACACCTTCATTCACTCTCATATCTAATCACAATTATAATATAAATTAATAAACAATTAGAAAATTAAGCAAATAAAAATGTAAAATAAAATGACTGCACTTCATAAGAATTCGTGGTGTCTGTTCTCTTGGACATGTAAGGTACGTTGTCCAAGACGCGACGCACACTATCCACTGCGACGGGTCGCTACGTGACGTCATAAGTTGCCTGCTGGCGCATGCGCAGTTCGAGTTTGCGATGCGACGCGCGACTGTTGCGGCAGCTGCCGCAGCACTGCACCAGTGAGCAGTGTTGCGACGGAAGTCTGACGACACAAAGATGTACGGCTGCCAGAAAGATGTCGAGCCAGTCAAGGAAAACTGAAATGAACCACTCACAGGATGGGATGCTCTGTGAGCTGGTCTCGCAACATCCTTGTCTTTACGATTTAAAGAACCCTAATTATAGGGACACTTCGTTCAGAGACAGAATTTGGGAAGAAATTGGTGCACAGTTGAAACTGGCAGATGAGTGAAATATATATTATTTTCCATTAATGCAAATTTTTCAGTCCTGTTATGAAAATCAGTATAATCCATGCAGATGTAGAATTAGAATGATGAAGATGAACTTGCAGGTCAATTTTCGCATTACTCTTTTTTTGTGACGATAAGAATTGAAAACGGCAGGTACATTATAAAATGAACAATCTAAAGTACAATGAGAAAGTTACATTTTACAATACCTTTACTTTGAAAGTAAATTTTAAATGAAATTGGTGTCTTGATATTAAACTAATTTGAACGTTTTTTCGCTCTGTTGAAAAACTTAAGTTTTTGACATTTGTTGGTTTTGTTAGGACGTCTACATCTACTTGGGTATCCTCGTTCAGGTTCAGAAGAAAATACTAAAGGTGAGTAATTTATACTCTTCTCAAGAATGAGAAGAAAATATATTGAAGACAACATGTCTTTACTTTTAAGAAACCCTCATTTCGTGGCATTTTAAATGAAATTGTCAAGAGCATATGGAGAAATATTGGTAACTCATACCGGAGAAATATATGACATAAAATAGTTTCATTAGGTCCAAATGTGTCAGCGAAACAAAACAAATGCATTCTCTATCGTGTGACGACCACATGATTCACGTTGCGCGTCGACAGAACTGGCGGCTAGCCGCGACGCTCCCGGAGATATATGAGCCCAAATCTCGGAAACGGAGATCGATATCATTCTGATCTCAACTTTAAAAATAATTTCGATATATTAGCTTCTTTTCATCGGCAACGATATATGACCTAACGTGAACCATACGCAAAGTAGCCAGCGACCACATTTTTCACTGTACACAATTCAAATTTTATGCAGTAGGTTTCTTGTAAATTAAGTATCGGAATAACTGTGACCAATATCGGAAAAGTAGACACCTCGTTATCAAGCTGTGAAGTGAAACTGAAAGATACGCAGACATCAGTTTTTTGTGCCTTTTACTTTCCTCACAATCGATAGAGAAGTAATATACAGCGAAAAAAACACACAAAACCGGAAGAGATATTTTTCAATTTTTTAAAGTAAAAGGAAAATCTGTTTCGAAAAACTGACTCTGGGAGCCGATGTAACTTTGTTCCATTAACATACAGTATTTTTTACAGCAAGAAAATCGGAATTCTTATTTTTCTTATGTATTTGAATCGCCGCCGCCGACCAGAGCTTGGGAAACAGGGACGACTCCTGGCGCGTTGCGGGCCTTGTCGCCGTCTGCCAGGGTGAGAAAAGAGGAGGGGGCAGCGTCGCAGTCGCAGCCAACTGTCGCGTCTTGCACAACGTAGCTTTTAACGCTCGTCGGCGCTGACTCCGCATAATGTCCCGCTGCAGCTGAAAGCAGTTACTCTCCTCAATTTACGTATGAAAGTATTTTGCCAGCAGCTGAAACAGAGTTCGTCAGCTAGTGACCTCTACCAGATCGCATATAAACTAAATACACTCGGGCAAGTGAAGCCACTTGTCCGGCGGGTGACATAATGACCGCCTGTTCATTGCTGTTATGTGCGGTTTCAATGTACGATGCTACCGTTCAATATTTGTCAACTGCCGTCGATATTATTTCTTTGAATTTTAATCACATCTGGTCTGGACACAGACCACAAACTTATCAACTCAGCAGGTATGTCCACTCTTTTTTTCGTAAGACAAGTCCTAGTCCCGCCATTTTATGGAGTAATTTCGGATATTTTTATTTGCCTGTCATTTTCACTTTCGTAAACTGGCTTTCTTGGAATTTGGAGAAATGATATTATATCGACAGATAGTGATAGATTTTTTATTGTATACTTAATATTCTCTTTGACGAAATCATGGAAAACGTTTTCTATGGTTAATCGGTATCGGTCACCACTGACCATCATCAGAACGATTGAAAGCAAAAGCAGATGGTCACCAAGTATCAAATGCTAGTCAACCACGTGAAGGTATTTTTAATAGTTCTGATGGCCGAATATGGTTATTGGAATCTCTCGTAAGGGTTTCAATACTTTCATCATCTCCCCCCCCCCCCCCCCCCCCTCCTCTCTCTCACTCTCTCCATCCCGTGGCCGTGCTGTTTGGCGCTGCAGTCCGGAACCGCGGGGCTGCTACGATCGCAGGTTCGAATCCTGCTTCGGACATGGGTGTATGTGATGTCCTTAGGTTAGTTAGGTTTAACTAGTTCTAAGTTCTAGGGGACTTATGATCTAAGATGTTGAGTCCCATAGTGCTCAGAGCCATTTGAACCATCTCTCTCTCTCTCTCTCTCTCTCTCTCTCTCTCTCTCTCTATCCTTGCACAAAGGTAAGATCGATATTAGTGACCTGTCGCATTAGAATCGAGAATAAGATCAAAGTATCTCCAGACATGATAGAAAATGCCTTCAGACCGACAAAAATAAGTCAACTGCGTTACGAAACTACAAATTTTATAAAAGTAAACATTAACGTGAGAAGCTTCGGCTGAAAATTACTATAGTCTTTCTTCGTACTGAAATGTGTCATGGTTATTGTTCTTACCTGTCCATTGGTAACACTGATGAAGCCTGAAAAATGAAAAAAACAAAAACGTTGATTTCATGTTATGTTGTATCAGGGATAACCACTGTAAATATTATTTAAAGCTGACAAAGAATTTAGTGCAACCATGTACACTGCGCTTAAATTTTTTGCATTGATAAAGATGGAAGTTTAAGCTACATCCAAGCTACATCATTGTTTTGTAATAACTCTCAAATTCTTCGGTCAGTAAAAGTTTTCTGCGAATCCTGAAAATTGTTTGCTTCTACAAGAACGATATTTAGGCGATTACGATGGATGGTTCACGAAATTTATTATGATGTCTTATTTTAACATAAGATTTCGATTTCAGACGTTAGAAACGTTGGTGTACTCGTTACTTTAGAAAAAAAAATCGTCCAGAATATACAGCTTTAAAATGGAACTGAACAGCTACGTAGTGCCATGTGAAATGTAGTACACACACTACACGAAAAAAAAAGACCACGAAAGAAGCTAGGCAGATTGATCGTAAACTTATATTCACGTATGTATCGAATTAAAACGCGAAACTGTAAACTTTGGCTGCCGATTGGTGAACGTATGACTCAGCAACGCAATTTCACGGCGCAGCTGATAAAGATAGTAAACAGGGGACATGTCGAAACCAAGGCATAATGGCTGTGCGAATTTGATTCCGTGTACTCAGTTGGACAGTAACTGTGCTTCACAGACGGGCGCACGAGGAATATATGCAGATGTCAGCGTTTGGGAGAGGACGTGTTGTTGGGTACAAAGTAACCGGTAGGAGTAATCGGCGAATCGCTCGGCATTTGAATAGGAGCGGTTCCACTATTCGATGGTATTGGCAGGAATGGTCACAGGGCTGAACGCAGCATCAAGAATGAAGTGGTCGACTTAGAGAGGTGAAAGAAACTGAGGACCGAGCAAACGCCAGAGAGGAACTCAGAGCCCATGATTGATCTGCCATGCAAGTGGTGCTTCGGTGAAGACAAGGACTATTAATATGCAGAAAGGGGACTGGGCTGATGGTGCCCCCTTCGCCTGTTATCATTGACGTCTGTACACCAACAAGCCCTTTTGCAGTGGTGTGGGTCAGATTCGGTCTAGAATCTCATTGACTGAAGTAGAATTGTCTTATGTGATGAGTCCCGCATCGCACTGAGCCCAGATCACTAGTGAAGACGTACCTGGAGAATCCCTGGGCAGTGGTGAGACACCAACTAGACTATTGCCCATCATATGGCTCGACAACCAGAAACGATGGTCTGGGACGCCATTTCATTTCATAGCATGGCTTTGGCTGTCATCTGCGGTACCCTTTCAGCACAGTGGTACGTCTACAATATTCTACACCCCGTTTTGTTGTCCTTCATGGCAAGCCATCCTGGGCTTACATTTCAGCAAGATAATGCCCACCAGCATACGACGAGAGTTTCTTCTGCTTGTCTGCGTGCTTGCCAAACCATACCTTGGCCAATAAAGCTTCCGGATCTCTCCCTCATTGAGAACATTGGGAGCATCAAGGGCAGGGGCCTCCAACCAGCTCGAGAATTTGCCTACTTAACGCCACAGTTGGACAGAATTCGGCACAATATCCTTCAAAAAGACATAGTGTCGAGCCGAGTAACTGCTTGCATATGGACCAAAGGTGGGCCAATGCGTTATTGACTTTCTCAGTTTGTGAAGCTCTTTCTCTTGGCTAAATCATCCAATGTTTCTGAAGTTGTAGTCACTTGTTTGCGTGGACATGTTCATCACATCTACCGATTTGTGTCCCATTCGAATAATTCCTTCATTGTGCGTCGTGCACTTGATTTTTGTGTGGGGTTTGTGAAAGACTCCACACCGAGCGAGATGGCGCAGTGGTTAGCACTCTGGATTCGCATTCGAGAGGACGACGGTTCAAACCCGCGTCCGGCCATCCTGATTTAGGTTTTCCATGATTTCCGTAAATCGCTTCAGGCAAATGGTTCTTTTGAAATGGCACGGCCGACTTATTTTTCCATCCTTCCCGAATATGATGAGACCGATGACCTCGCCGTTTGGTCCCGTCCCCCAAATCAACCAGAGACTCAGCCTTCGTGTCTCTCCTTCCAACAACTTTGGATCAACCGCCATGGCGCACAGCAGTAACTGCTGAGACGCTCGCCAAAGCATGGTACGAGTTTGACTGTCGTCCGGACGTTTACTGCGCGCCCGGTTGAGAGCATAACGGATATTAGTCACAGGTAAATGAAAAATTTGATCTTAAACCCAACTCTAAAACTTACACATGTCTAAGTATGTAAAAAAAATACACCCTTGTGCATTGGGGTGCTTCTTTTGAAAATAAAAATATTTAGCGAGATGAGTTAATATTCACCCAAAGTTTCCATCTTCATTCATGCAAAAAGTTAATCTAGCAAAATCAAATGAATGTTTTTGAAACACATTGTACTTTTTGTACTGTTTATGGGCATACGTAGAAATTTTTCCAGAAGGGCGAGACTCTAAAATTGCCAGTTTTGATACAAATTCACAACTCCCCCTCTTACCGCTCCCCTCCTCCAGGTCCGTCATGTGGCCGCCAATGCTAATGACAGTGCTACTGTTTGACAATAACATATAAAAGTTTAGAAAGAAAAATTTAAGGCGTAGTGTACGAATATCAGTTCAATTTCAGGACGAGGAAAGGTACCGTAGAAGTGGTTCTAACATTGTGTTTAGTAACTGAAAGTAGACTGAAGAAAGCTCAGGATACCTTTCTAGGAATTGTGGACCGACAGAAAGCTTTCGCCAGTATAAATTAGAATAAAATGTTAAACTCTCGAACGTCGTGACCCTTAAGACTTGGAGACATAGGTGAACTTAAATTATGTGTTGAAAGGAAGGGACAGGACACTTAGCGTAGAATATGGCATAAGGAAAACAAATGCATAGGTCGTGACGACTGGGAGGAAGGAGAAGAACGACTTGTTTAACATCAAAACAGTATACCAGTGAAAGAAGCGAAGAATTCTCATATCTTGGTAGCAGGTCCAGGAAGGAAGGCCGAAAGTTAACAGAAGTAAACCGGCACGGGCAAAGAGAGTTGTCTTCAATAAACGAGCTCTACTGGCATCATATATGAACATGGATATGAGGAACAAGTTCCTGAAACAGTCTGTACGCAGCACAGCATTGTGTGGAACTGAAACAAGGAACCTCAGATATTCAGAGAAGAAGAAACTAGAAACATCCGAAATGTAGTGCTATCGAAGAATGTGGATAGATAAATGAAAAAAGTACTGCAATGACTGGTGATGTTATTAAGTCAGTGGAAGAAGGAATGAGTTAATTGGAGATCTGCTCGGTATCCAGGTGTAAATAACTTGGCACTGGAAAAAGTACAATAAAGAAATAACAGCTGGTTGATTCAAATGGCTCTGGGCACTATACGACTTAACTTCTGAGGTCATCAGTCGCCTAGAATTTAGAACCTAACTAACCTAAGGACATCACACACATCCATGCCCGAGGCAGGATTCGGACCTGCGACCGTAGCGGTCGCTCGGTTCCAGACTGTAGAGCCTAGAACCGCGCGGCCACTTCGGCCGGTAAATAACAGCATTGGCAAGCTAAGACTAGAATATGCAAAACAGACCCTAGAGGATATTTGGTGAAGCAGTAACGTGGAGCTATTCTTGTAGAGCTGCCACCTACTTATATCTTCTGATGATGCGCATTTATAGTCGTTTTATTCCTCTTTCTAGTATCTATCCACAACTGCCCACTTAATTTTTACACTATGATCCACTTGAGTACGATAATATGCTGCATGCAACTGCTTTTTTTTACACCTGCTAATAGGCGATAGTAATTATAATCTCAGGAAGAGGAGCACTAGATGTGTAAAGCCGTAAAGAAAGGAAATTCCTTTCGCGAAACTGGTTGCTGATTTTTTCAGCAGATATACAGTTGCTTAAGCTGGATCAGGTACTAAATTTACCGTATTTGCAAAGTCAATGTGTTGTTTTTACTGCACAAATATGTTTTAAAATGCCATATAAGAAACCATCATCGTTGTTTTCTATCAATCAGCGGCCGTTTCTCTCCAGGGGCTTTTCTACTGAAGTGGGCACATCCGTCCTACTGGATATGCACCACGAGTGTCCGAGAGGCAATTCTTTGGCTTTTACTGAAACGATGCACCGGATAGTCGAAAAGTGTAGAGGAATTGATACACAGATTTAAGATAAACTGTTCGAGTGTGTATTTTACCACGTGTATCCACAATGAATGCTGCGTTTACTTACAATAGTAAGATTATCATAGGAGAAAAATGTGAATACTGATTTAGAAACGGTATGTAAAGTGACCTGGCCCGAAATGATTTCTGCTGAGGAAACAAAAGCTTCATTGAGGCATTTCTGGCTGCTTCAGGTTTTATATCGACAATGTTGAAATCAGATTTGTCTTCGGGAATCGGGACCCTAGGGTTTTCGCACTGCACCTGAAACTCCTAACCATCCACACTTCAGGCGCCTCCATTAATCAACTTACCCAAGCTGGAGAGAGTGAGGACTATCGAGCACACAGTGGCCCGCATTGTGAATGCGGTGTGACTGACCAGGCGCCGTAGACTTCAAATGAGAACGCGCGCTCGTTCGCTACACGCCGACGGCGGCCGAAGCCGATAACAGCAATTAGACGACCTGCCCACGTTTCCTGCAGGCCACTCAGCAAGGACACCACTTCTCCTTTTCCACGTGTCGTATCTCCACACGTTGTGTTCCCTCTAGCTAATGAACTGAAGGGTGAAAGCAGTTCACTGCTGCAAATCATAACGCAAACGTTTTGTGACTCTTGGTGTTTGTGAACACTCAGCATCCTGGGAAATAACATCAGTCATGCTTCACTTTCACACACAGACAAAAGTATACCCAAGATCTGAGCTAGTGGGAAACTTATTCGTTTCAAGATGAATGGCGAAACAGTTTTGAGATTTCATAACAAAGAGTTCCGGGTATACTGATACAAGTCAGTATCCATTACGTACTTCGCCTTACTAGACACTAAAACTGAACTGAACCGTCTGAGTGTGTAGCAGGGCATGATTCGAGTTCTGCACATCAGAAGTATGTACAAAGTACAGTCAAATGAAAAAGATACAGATGAAATAAAGCAATTAAACTGTTTATTATTTCAACATTTATCACCAACCGATGTGAAACAAGACTGTCAATGCCTTTATCGAAAATGTTGGCCGTCGCCTACGGAAATAATATAACCCAGCAGTTTGTCCTCGATGGCGAGTGTTCATCGGAGACAAAGGTATCGTCAGGAGTGCCCCAGGCAAGTCTGATAGGATCGCTGTTGTTCTCTCTATATATATAGGGCGGGCAGCAATCTGAGGTTGTTTGCTGATGATCCCGTGGTGTACAGCAAGGTGTCGAAGTTGAATGGCTGTAGGAAGATACAAAACGACGTAGACAAAATTTTTAGTTGGTGTTATGAATGGCAGTTAGCCCTAAATGTGGAAAAATGTAATAACAAACCTGTAATGTTCGGATACAGTACTACTAGTATTCTGCTTGACGCAGTGAAGTCATTTAAATGTCTGGGCGTAACGTTCCGAAGCGATATGAGGTGGAACGAGCATGTGAGAATTCTGATAAAGAAGGCGAGTAGTCGACATCGGTTTACTGGAAAGGTCTTAGGGAAGAGTGGTTCACCTGTAAAGGAGACCACATATAGGACGCTGGTGCGACCTATTCGTGAGTACTGCTCGAGTGTTTGGGATCCATACGAGGTCGGATTGAAGGAAGACATCGAAGCAACTCAGAGGCGGGCTGCTAGATTTATTATCGGTAGGTTCGAACAACACATAAGTGTTACGGAGATGCTTCGGGAACTCAAATGGGAATCCCTGTACGGAAAGCGACGTTCTTTTCGAGAAACACGGTTAAGGAAATTTAGAGAAGCGGCATTTCATGTTGACTGCCGAACGATTCTACTGCCGCAAACATACATCAAGCGTAAGGACGACGATGATGAGATAGGAGAAATTAGGACTCGTACGGAGACATGAAGACAGTTGTTTTTTCCTCCGTCTATTTGTGAGTGGAACAGGAGCGGAAATGACAAATAGCGCTACAGGGTACCCTCCACCACGCACCATAAGGTGGCTTGCGGAATTTCTATGTAGATAAAGAACCGAGATTGCACCAAGGCGCCCACCTCTTCGTCCGAAGCAAATCGACGGCCAGGAAGGTCTTCCTTCAAGGTTCCAAACATATGGAAATGGAATGGGGAGAGATCGGGACTCTATGGAGTATGAGACAGGTCTTCTCAGCGAAACTCCTGCAACGTGGTTGAAAAAACTTCGGCAGTATTTAGGCGGGCATTTTTTGCAGGCTGTCTCGACTACGCTGCAGTAGTTTCGATGGGAAGCCATGCCACATCCCCCACGCAGTCTCGATCCCTTCCCTCGTGATTCCTATATTTTTGGAGCCCTGAAGAAAGGCGTACGCGGCCGTCGTTTGCTTCGGACGAAGAGGTGCACACCTGGGTGCAATTATGGACTGCAAACCGAAGCATTTTTCGATGAAGGCACACTGGGGAAAACTTATTAAGTTATGGTGATTATTTTTGAAATAATAAACAGTTTAACCACTTTTTTCCATTCGTCCTGATTTCATTTGACTGCTCCTTAAACTCTTTCTTAATGTATTATTCTAATTGCACATGAAATGTGAAGATACCAGACAATATTTTATTTTACTACTTTGAATACTAGTTTATCTTTTGTGAATATTAAAACTCTCAGTCATAAATTAAAGTAAAATTTTTGAACCAATCCCTATTTATGGTGTGTATACACAGAAACTGATGAAGTGACCAAGGTGTTGTTTTCATTAAGTGGAAAGCTTAAGGTATCCACTGTACCATGGCTCGAAAAACCCATCTAAACGATGAACAGATTGTCTCAGAAATATTTTCTGTTCACGTTAAAATGTGTAATTCAAAACTCTGGATAACACAAAATTGCGGGGGATACTCTATAGGACTATGCTACGCAGTATAACGTCGCGACCACCTGTAGAGAAAGCATGACATGATTATGTGTTACTTATCGGTGGAAGCTGGAAACCTAAAACTGCGACATTCGGTTCGAGGGAATGAGCACACCGGTGTATCTGAAGGGGCTTGACATTAAATTACAGATCCACGTGTCCTGAAAGATTTCATCCAAGAACTGACAAACAACGCGCAGCATGGCGGTGGATCACCTTCCTGAAACACTACTAACGCTGGGAATCCCTGTAACTGCGGGGTGACTACGATATGTGGATTCTGAGACCCCAAGATCAGGACATTATACCTGTATACATTTCATAAGATGTGGGAAGTGGCTCCATAGGAAAAACAACCTTTTTTTAAGGTAATTATTGTCCGTATCGATTCGTTCCAGCATGTGTTTAGTAAACTCAGCACGTCGAGGCCTGTCATAGGTCTGAAAAACATGTAGATGTTGTACTTTTCATGCAAGGAAAAGCAGCCATTTGCGTAAAATCTTCACCACAGTGCTCTGAGCTATGTCGGTTTCTCTTGGAACACGACGCACCGGCTTCCGCAGACTGCGTTGAAATACTGAAGTCACAGTATCAACAGTTTCGTCGATCCCTCCAGGTACGCCTCCTCTTACATTGTCACCAACACTGCCAGTCTCTCTACAGTTTTCATACAGTCCTTTAATGTTCTTCTAATCAGACGGGTCTCTTCGAAACTGTAGTTGAACTATAATACGCAATCGTGTTTCATGAGACCTCAATACACACTGCGCTTTCTCCTTCATAGACGCCATCGGCGTCACTGCCATTTTTGATCCAATTGATTTTTGAGTTTGAAAACACGTCTTGCACAAAGGGCGGAATTTTAACAGGAAGTTTACAAAACTGGTTTATCTCAAACGCTTATAATTATCAACCTACTACTGGTAAGGTAGAATTTTTTTAAATCTAAATGGTCTGCAGTCTTTATTGAGCAGTCAGGAAGTACATCATCAAACGATTACAACAGGGTAACTAATGGCTTATGAAGTATAGGTAGAACATGTTCACCAAAGTCGGGTCGGGTCTAATGTGCTATTCAAAAGAGTGAGATTTTCTTTCGTGACGAATTGCACTGGTTGGTCGGGTACATAGATCAATGTGAGTGGTATGTTCATGATTGTAGCTCCAGTAATCACGGTTGATAAACGGAAAGTGTGCTGTTAATTAACAGTCCCTGCCCGTGCAGTTCTATTCTTTGCGTACTCTCTTGCTTACCCTGCTTGTAACAAACGCAAATAACGACTTTGTTTTCCAATACTGAAAACACCCAATGTTGACCCACTTGCTGAAAGAACTGCACCATGCTTGCTGTAATTTCCTTAGGGCACTCTGCGACTGGTTCTTGAGAGCGGAATAGAGATTACTCACAAGATTTGGGAACAGTGTGTAACAGTTTCGAGGGGCAGATGGTAACTGGACCTGTTCAACAAAGCAGCAAGTCTTGTGCAGTGAGGAACACATGAGCTTGTCTATTATGTGCCACTAACAGTATTTCCCGTATGGTTAATTGTACGAGTTTCTGCAAAATTTCCCACTTTACTGGATACATATGCAAGGCAAAACATTCAAATTTACAATCCTTACATGTTAGTGGTATAATGATACGAATTTTCCGCAGGGGACCCGTCCGCGTACTGGTAACAGTGGCATTTTGTAGTACAGAGATAAGTGTTCATGTGTTATGTTGTCAGTAGCTCCAGGGTTGCGGGCAATTCCGATTGAACTTTCCGTAATCCATCCCGAAGTTGTTTTGAAGATAACAGTACTGGGGTTAGATGCCCATGCATTGCGTGCAACAAAGCCTCCTGTATTTCCATGGCTTCTATGCGTGCTTCAGTAATACTATCAGCAAGAAAACGGAGCAGCTTAGCGATTATCAGCTGTGAATCGATGTTATCCAACCAGTACTTGATTATACCCAAGGCGTGATTGGTTGTGTCGGCTGTGGCCTTAATGTGGGACAACAAGGTCGCGGCCAAAGCTCGTAATTGGCTCGTATTATTAACTACATCTTTCTCCAAACTCTCTAATTGAGTTAGATGAAGATCTAGCATTCCCTGGTTGCTATTCACATTATCCTGTACCTGCCATAGCCTTTCATTAATACTTTTAATATCTTCTGAGTCAGCGGTCCCAAAAACAGTTTTTATGGTACAGTCACCTGCGTCTAACCATCCTCTTTTCCTACAGATATGCGGGATTAACCCTACAGTTTTCCGCAACTGAATTTGCAAGCGTGCAAAAGATGATCATAGTAGCTGATATTCCCCCTGTGTGTCATTAAACCTTGACTGATTAGCCACCATGGAATGAAGTTCATTAAATGTATCCTCTAATTTACAGATTTCGTCTTCAACCGCCCAAATATTACAGTCCACTCTTAGGGTCGATTGATGTCTGGACATAATTACGTCCGCTTGTCGTGAGAAGAAAACAACACTTGATATAGGATGTACCTTCAAGGCTTCAGCTAAGTTGGAACAGCAAAACAGAATAACTATGCTGAGAGATAGTGCACACCTTCCCTTTTCCCTCTTCAGTGCAACACATGACGCTGGAACTGCTGGTCTTACCAGAACCTCACGTCTTCTGAGAAACAGAAGAGAAACAACTCATATTAGCTTTTCCTTTTTACGCATGGCCTAAGAGCACAATAGCATGTCTGATCGCTTCCACAATTAACTTGGTTCTCCTGTTTATCTACTCCTTTCTTATTCTTTTTCTTAGATTCATCTTTCTCTCCACTAGAATTTATTGCAGACAATGAAGGGAGTTCCTCAAAATTCCCCTCGAAAGGCCTAAATCGACTCACATGCACAATAGTAGGGTGAGTTGGAAGCTGTAATTTTACATTCACCGGCGATGTCATCTCGATCACCCGGAAAGGACCTTCATAATGGGATACCAATTTTTTCGTTTTGCCTTTTCACGCATACGGATTAATCATCATCACCCATTATCCTACATGATATTTGGGTAAAGCTGCCTTCTATTGTGAATTTTGTCCTGTCTCTCTAACGCTTTAGAGTTCATTTTTTTCACCTGCCGCCAGACTGTTTTCAACTTTGTGGATAAATCCTTTACGGCCAAAATATCAGTTCCTGGTCGGGTCTGGAGCAATTTAAACGGAGATGGCATCTTCCGACCGAACAGTAGTTCATATGGAGACAATCCTGTACTTTCATGCACTTCTGAGTTATACGCCGCAGTTACAAACGCCGATAGGGTATCCCAATTGTCGTGTTACAAATTTACATAATAACTTAACATCTTAGCTATTGTACGATGAACTCTCTCGGTCTGACCATTAGCCTGCAGGTGAAACGCGCTTGTGCTCAATTTCTTGACATGCACCAACTTGCGTAACTGTTTTATCAAATCGGACATAAAGTTTGACCTTTGATCCGTAATTATAGTTTCAGGTGTTCCGAATTTCAATGTTCATTGATGTACCATGGCATGAGCCACTATTTCGGCTCGCAGGTCCAGAATAGCTGTCATAGACACATAGCGCTAAAAATGATCTGTTATTGTTAAAACATAGCGATTACCCGCTGGTGTTTGCACAAACGGTCCCAAGACGTCTAAGCGAAGTAATTGAAAAGGTCTATCTGCTTCCGGTAGTCATTGCAACATAATTTTCTGATGACTCAATTCCGCCTGTTGAGCACACGGAATGCAATTCTTTACATACTAATAGACATCTTGCCTATGCATTGACCACCAATAACTCTGTATTACCCTCCTTTCCGTTGCTCTTTCACCCGAATGACCAGAAAACATTGAATCATGTGCTTGCCTTAAAATTTTGCTTTGCAATTTTTCTGGTATGACTATGCATGGACCGTTCCTAGTTTTACGGTACAATATCCCGTCTTCCACGATGAAATGTCGCTGCGAGGTAAATTGTTGACAATGTGTGTCAGTGGTTTGTGCCTCCTCGCATTGGTACTCATTTATTCCTATGCATTCCATGGCACATACTTTACGACTCAGACCATCTGCGTTTCCCTGCGATTTACCCAGTCAATGAATCACTTCAAAATCATACTAACTAAGATGCAAAGCCCACTTAGTTAATCTACTTGTTGGGTCTTTAAGCCCTAACAAACACTTAAATGCTGCTTGGTCAGTAATCACCTTGAAACATCATCCATACAAATAACACCAGAAATAGGTAATTCCGAAAATTAATGCCAATAACTCCTTATCAGTTGATGAGTAATTTTTTCTGCATTGTTAAGCTGTCAGGAAACATATGCTATTGGGTGTTCCTACCCATCTATTTCTTGAGATAATACAACACCCAAAGCAAAATTGCTAGAGTCACAAGATAATATAAATTGTTTACTAAAATCTGGAAAAGCCAAAACCGGACTAAATGTTAACAAATTTGTTAACTTTCGAAAAGCCTCTTCACATTCTCCTGACCAGTGAAATTTTGCTCCCTTTTACAAGAACTTCTACCTTCACCTGGAAGTTCCTCATTTCCACTCGGAAGTTTAACACTGCTGATTCGAGTGACTTCACCTGTCCCCCCACCCACGCCACTTAACGCCCAGCATGGTGGTTTTAATTCTACTTTACCGAGTACATTTCTACTCGCCAAACATACCTGAGACCCGGTATCCAATAAAAATTTGCATGGTCTGCCCCTCACCAAGCCGGTCAGAAAAAAGTCTGCCACTGATTCTGCACTAACATTAATCCTTACAGTGGGTGTTGCACAGTGAACACACCACCCCTGCTCCATTTAACTAAGGGAGTTGGGGCCCACCTTGCGATTTCCTATCATGTTTCTGCCAGGACCCATTGCAATTACACTCTATGAAGTATCATGCAGCGTAACTTGTTGTGACAGTGTGTGTGTGAGAGAGAGACAAAGATATTGTTTATTACTCTGTGGAGATCAGCGCTCACATAATTATTCTTAGGAGATAGAGCTTTGGTTCTTTTTAAGAGTAAAAAATTTCAGCAGAGGAGAGCCATTCTTGTGATGTAAAAAATCGACGCCATTGCGAGCTTTTTATTCACATTGTAAAATATAAGTGTATATGGAAGGAAATCAGTTATTAGAACAATAAAATATTGTTCATTTCAAGAAGGTGCGTGTTATTATACACCCAGCGATGTACTTCTATTGTGATTTACTAATAAACACCAGCTTGAGAATAGTTCCGACGGGAGCATTCAGTTCTAGTGAAATAGCTCGATGTTTTCTTTGGAATAGAAGTCACTTCATGGATCATTCAAATCCACAATAGTACCTGGACATTTCTCAGAACTGAAAGCAATCTGATTGCTATGCAACAGAGCCCCGAAGAATATTTTTGGTTACCTCTTTCATCTGAACACGGTATCTGCAGCATCTGGAGCAGATTTCTACGACAGCAGAAGCGTGTAATCGCTATCAGTTTCACACATCGTGGTGGTGTGGGGAAACATTTCAGTATAAAGGTCCTGTAGAGCTAAACAGTAATTAGCCTAGTAGTAGTAGTGAAAATACATACAACAAAATTTTCTTTTGTTTTTTCAAAGGAGTCTTTATATATGTCTACCATTAGACAGGACACGATCCTGATACAACACTCATAGTGCACCTGTAATATAACTATGTTAGTAATTTAGTAATTAATGTTTCATAGAGTAACTACATTATAGTCCTTTGGATGTTTCATGCTAACGGAACGTGCGGGAGTATCTTGTGAAGAGAACAAGTACACCGTCCCAGCAGCCGAGCAGAAACTTCAAATAGGCCAGAACATTTGAATTACTTGCTTTCTTGAGCATTTATGCATTGTAGTGACCTTTAATGTATTAATTTTCTAAGTGTAAATAGAGTTGCTACATTACTTTTACTAGAATTCCAGTATTTCAGTAGACATAGTAAGACAATATTTTATGTGTTATCTATGTACTGTGTTTGTGTCAAATTGTAAAGTGTACATTAACAGCATTAGGGCATTAACGGTTTTTGCGTGTGTAAAATTTAATAGTCACTTTTGTAGGACTTATTTAGAGGAGAAACTGTCAATTGCTTATTTACCTGGTGATAACTAGACCTATGTTGAAAGCCAATAAGCAAGCACGCATCACAATGCCAAAAAATGAACTGAATAGTGTGAATGCATCGTCAACTAGTGCCACAGAATTTAATACCGCCGTAGTTAGTGATATGTCGATTACGGCTGAGCAACCAGCAGTAATTAATGCGCTCACGCCGTAGACACAAACGGTTGCTAGTTCCGACATTCATATGTCGAAAGAAGTCCAGAGAAATATGCATCAACCAACAAACAACATGAATTTCATCTCTGACACAGACGCGTGCGAAAACGAAATGACTGTACCGAAAATTGTGTCGTTACAATCCTCATTAAGCCCAGTGCAATCGCCAATTGCTGAGAATACCGATTTGTTATCCCAGCTGATGTCAAGTTTGACTGTCATTACACAAGGGATTAAAGCGTTGGAAACCACACAATCCCCATTTGCAAATGACATGAATCGTAGATTCCAAGTATTGGAGAGTGCGCAATTTAATTTGGCTCAGGAGCAATCTAATAAACTAAAAGAAATAAATGATAAGATTACTGAAAAATTCCAGAGTTTGGAAACAAAGCAGAATCACTTGACTGCCAGTCATGCACAACTCATAGCTACACAAGAACAACAGTATCAGGAATTAACAAACAAATACAAAGACATCTTATGTCGTCAAGATACACTAAATCATCAAGTGCAAGAAGTTATTCATGTACAGAACACTATTGTGCAAGACGTGAATACAATTAAGCACGATAACAAGCAAGCTGTCATTGAGCTTACTCGGAGGATAGACACTCTCAGTCTCGAAGGCGAGAAACACATAGAGAAACTTTTCAATTAACATAAGATCGCATTCTCTAAGGACATTGAAGATTGGGCGAAAGAGCAAACCGAGACAGTGCGAAATTATGTTGAGAAAACCTTGAAGGAAACGGTTTCTAACGTCCAAGTTAACAACGAAGCTGCACAAGAACAACTTAAAGCAGAAGTTAAAGAGATTAAGGAGAATATAGGAGATGAATTTCCTGCTTGGAAAGCAAAGATAGAAAATACATTAAAAACATACCAGCAGGTTCTAGTTAATACTTGAGGGGCACAAACTACTTGCAGTTTATCAAAAAGCAGAAATCATTCCTGATGGAACCAGTGAAACCGAATCCATGCAACAATATCCATGTATTGGTGCATATTCACGTAATCAATCAGAAACAAATTATCGAGATTATCTTTCACAGCGAAGTAGATACCAGAATACACCTGTGACAATGAATGAAGAAAAAATGCTTAAATATCGTCAATTCTAGATATTCATTCCCGAAAGGAAGTCGATCAATCCCATGGTATTTATCAAGCAATTTAAAGGCGATATTGCCGCGAATGTGGACTGAGCAACAAAAAATTATATACGTTGCAGGATTCATACATGGAGATGGATCGATGTGGGCTTCAGAAGCATCCGATTGGTGTCAAGATTATGACCAATTTGAACGCGCTTTCTTGCACAAATACTGGAATAAGGGAGTACAAGAAAGACTACGTAAGGAAGTTTTTGACCCACAATCTTTTTCTTTCAAAAATGGATCTTTAAGAAAGTATCTCGAAAAGCATATAAATAAAAGCAAATACTGGACTGAACCAATTCCGATGCATTATATCATTCGAATATTAAAGGGCAAACTTCCACTTGAAGTTAAGGAAAAACTTCTACATGTGCCTGAACAACATGTGGAAGATTTTCTAGCCACATTGTATTCAGTAGACATTCTGTTCGAAGAATCACGTGTGTGCTATAACCAACCAAGTCACCAACCTAACAAATACAATAGTAACAACAAACAGTATGGAAAAAAAACCTTATGCACACAATTCACCAAACCCACAGGTGAATTATTTCCAGAAAAACGTGAAATTTGGTAACGAAAATCCCGACCAGTGCAATCATGACCAACAATGTGAACAAACATATAAACGGAAATGGAGGAAGAATAATAAGAAGAGGAAAAGATACTATCAAGAAGGGAATTATCAGCAAAAACGCCGATATCAGCAACCAACCCAAGAATATCACAACTAACCACAAACTTCAGGTTGGGTACCAAATGCTAATGCAAATGAATGGAGAAATCAACCACCAATAATAACTGACGTAACGGAGCAGACATCTACCAATAATGGACAATCGTCAAACTAAACTCGACTGTCAGAAGCCCCGACGGTGCAGTCGAGGAAGTTTTGAGGGGCGAAAATTCAAGCGTCATTTTATTTTTTCAGTACAATGATGACAGATTATTAATAGAAGCACTTCAGCAGTATATGATACCTTGTCAAGAGGAACATATCACTGAACCTGTTGCGAAGATTCAGGCGACAATTGATGGCATTACTGTACAAGTTACTTTAGATACAGGAGCAGCAGTAAATGTCGTTTCTGAGAAGTTATTTCAAAGAATACTTCAGAAAGCAAATCCACCGATTTTTCCTGTTCAATGTTGTAGAATTGTAGGTCCTACTGGTCATAAGTCTTCTCAAGTTAAAGTGCACACTCAACTCCAGTTATATATTGGAAATGTAGCTATAAATGGCACGTTCCTTGTAATAGAAAAATTGGTTGAGGACTGTATCCTGGGTATAGATGAATTTAGAGAGAGAAACTGGCATATCGATTTTTCTCTAGGCCGTGCCAGTTTTACAATAATGGATCAGAAAAATCAAGTGAATCTTCTCAGGAAATATAGTACCCATGGAAAGTATTGTCAGGGACGAGAGCTGCAAATAAAGTGGATACATAGCAAACCTGCACGGTATTACCAAATTAATTACTTGTAACCAGTTTTAAACCCTGAAGATATGTTGTATGAAAAGGTGCAAGAACCTGAATATTTGCAACAACACCAAAGAAAGCAATTATATTATCTTCTACAGGAATATCATGAAGTCTTTCAAGAAAGACCTGGTGTAATCAAGGGATACACATGCCATTTAGATGTGACACCACACCAAGTTTTCTGCTGTATTTTTTATCCAGTACCATGGTAGCAACGAAAGGCAGTTGATGTGGAAATCTACCAGATGCTTGTATGGGATCTGCTCGAACCTTCGACGAGTCCATACTGTAGTACGCTTCGTGTTGTTTCGAAAAAGGGAGGAAAAGTTAGTCTCGTGCTAGACGCACGGCAGATAAATAAGATTATCGTCTTTGTGCGAACTTATCCGAAAAATATCGATGAGCTAATTCCAAAGTTCTAGGGGATAAAGTACTTAACAAATATTGATCTGAGAAGTTCATTTTGGAAGGTGGCTCTAGACGAACCATCAAAAAAGTGCACCACGTTTGTACATGCAGGTAGAAGCTATCAATTTAAGGTTTTACCTTTCGGGCTAAGCGTGAGCTCAGAAGTTTTTATAAATGCTCTAGATTACGCATTGGGACCTGCACTTTGAAGCAATTTAACTTTGTTTGTGGACAACATGCTCATAGCTACGACGACATGGAAGGAGCACGTTGATTTATTGGGAAGAGTGTTAGAACGTTTCAAGGAAGCAGGCATAACCGCAAATCTGCAAAAGTCCCATTTTTCTCGAGATAAAATCAAATTTTTGGGTCATCTTATACATGGACAAGGCATCTTACCGGACTCTGAGAAACTAAAGGCAATCAAAAACTTTGCAGTTCCAACAACAAAAAGGCAGTTAAAGGGCTTCCTCGGAGTTGTCTCTTTTTTCAGGCGTTTCATTCACAACCACCCTATCAATGCAGAACTGTTGTACAGCTTGTTGCGCAAAAATACTCCGTGCGTGTGGACGCAACAATGTCAAAATGCATTTGAAGCAATAAAACATGCCTTAGTCAATTCACAAATATTATATCATCCAGATATGAGCCAAGAATTCGGTTTAATGGCAGATGCTTCGCAAATTGGAATAGGTTCATGCCTCTTCCAAGTAAGGATGATAGATAGAAAATCAACTTTCTGTCCAATAGCTTTTGCTAGCTGACTCTTAACTGCTTGTGAAAGAACATATACAACTACCGAAAGGGAAGCATTGGCCGTAGTCTGGTCATTTAAGAAACTTTACTATTACTTATCCAGAGCGAAGACAACAGTATACTGTGACCACAAACCGTTAAGTTTATTGTGAACATGTAAATTATTACATCCAAGATTAGCAAGATGGACGCTCTCACTCCAAGAGTTTCAATTTGAAATTAAATACATAAGCGGACAGGATAATTTCATCGCCAATGCACTGTCTAGAATGCCAGATGGAGATTTGTCAACTATCAACATCACGGACAATCCGTCCGAATTTAATGTTCTTATAATGACTGATAGAATATACAGGAAACATTTTCTTGACATGTGTAAGAACATGGAAAAACTACAGAATGAAGATCCTCGTTGGCATTCAATAAAGGAAACTTTAGCAAAGCCTAGAAACGATGATCTGAAGAGACTGCACAAAACTGAGGACAACATCTTATTTTTCAAAGGGCATCTTGATTCAGATAATTGGAAGGTGTGTATTCCCGAGAAGAATGAGGATGACTTAATTTTGCACATGCACATCACTTGGGGACATTTTGGAGTATTAAAGTGTGCTCGGAAGATTCAAGCATATTGCTACTTCCCAAATATTCGCAGGAAAGTACACAGACAGTTAAGGAAATGTAAAATTTGTCAGCTAGCCAAACCAGGAAGTTTTTGTGTGAAAGATTTCCTACATCCTATTATACCCACTAAACCACTGTCAATCATTTCGGTCGACGTCTGTGTTCCTCTACCATCATCAAGGGGAGAATGCAAATATATTGTAGCTTTTCTTGATATATTCACTAAGTATGTCAAACTTTATCCATTAAAATCAGCTACTGCTGCATCCATAGCCAAGAAGCTGGTGAAGGATTATATAGTCAAGGTAGGCAAACCAGAGGCTATTCTTTCTGACAATGGGTCAATGGTCACTGAATTCCGTTGGAGGCAAACATTAACCAGTTATGGTATAAAACAAATTCTAACATCAGTGTACCACCCTTCGTCGAATCCCGTGGAACGAATTTTTCGTGAATTAAACCGGTTCATGAGAACATATTGCCACAACCAGCAACCCAAATGGATCGATTATCTTCACGATTTTCAGGAAATTGTAAACAATATACCACATACTACGACAGAATACACCCCATACGAACAGATGTTTGGAAAACAGGAACAGAATGACTGGATTAGACCAATTCCTAAAGTAGCTGTTAACAAAATAGACCTACAAAATAAAGTACGACAATCTTCACTCAATATAATGGACAAGACAAGAAAAAGGAAAATATATTTTGACAATCGACTTAGAAAATTAAAAATATATAAAGTGAAAGACCAAGTTTTAGTACAAACGCATCCTAAGGCTTCACTTATACAGAGGAAGAACACAAAATGGCATTTATTGTATCAAGGACCATTTGTGATTACCAAAATACACCATCCAGGAACTTATGTTTTGAAGGATGTGAAGAATGGAAAGGTGAAAGGAATGTATCCTCATCACTTGTTAAAGCAATTTCATGATGACTGAAGATTCTGAAGATTGAAGATATTATTATTATCAAATAATATTGATTAGAGAATTTTCATTAAATCTATGAATCATACTTGAGATAGTTTCTTTCTTTTTGCAATTTAGTAGTTAGTTTTTCTTTTCAGGCATAATGTACGAGAGATATGCAGACATTATGTATTTGTTTTCCACTGTAAAGATAGGTTTTCTTTTCAGTTTGCAGAGAATGAATGATTTCTTTTTAAAAAAAATTATTTAGTTGGTAGTAACTTCAACCAGGTTTCACAATGCATAATGACCATGGTTTAGTGACTCAAATGAATCTGGTCTATGGCAAGATATTTTTTCTTATGTCAATTTAACAATGTCAGTGTATGTTTGTATTTGCTTTTTTACTCGCTCAGCTGAAGTCATGCTGTTCAGAAGGGGTAACCCACTCTCAGATTTAAAAGGACGCCTATTACTTTGCTTCAATCTTTTATGATGGACCTTGTCTTTATAATTGTACTATTGTTGTAACGTACCTGTGTATGTAAATTATGTTATGTCAATTGTTGCTCGCGAAGTTACCAACTGAGTGAATGCTTTCCGTTATAAGCACATCAACAAGTGTTAAAGTCCATCTGAAAGATGACGAGCATAAGTTGACGCGGCAGCACCAGTTGGATTTGTGTATAGTGCATTCTAGGGTTGTTGATAGAAATGAAGAACACCTTATGACTTCCGAATATTTCGAATTCAGGACAGAGAATCAGAAAGAAGTTTAGATTAGATTCTATTTCAGCTCAGCATAGATCAAACACCTTTTCCACGGAACTTACACTGACTCTTATTTTCATGTTAGCTATATGCGGAAAACCATAATATCCACGAGGAGACGGTGAAATGGGAATAGAATTCAATCAGTTACCCGGAGATGACAGATAGAAGGGAATCGTCGACGGTTCACCTCAAGACACAGAAGACTAACAGTGTTGTGTTTCTTTTGTAAATAGTGTTTAAATTCACTCAAAAAATCCATATTGTAAATATTTCTTTTTTATTTTCCATTGTAATTCAATTAATTTTCTTTGTAAATGAGAATTACGAGGATGGTAAATGTACCCCGAGGTTTTCCTTTGTGGGGCTTGGCCGAATGGCTAGATTATCCATTTAAGACATCCCAAGGCGAGTGACAGAAGCTTTGAGTGATGATGAAAAAGGTTTCTGGTCACATCTCATGCCATCCTCGACAAATGAATAAAAGCAAGCATGTAAGCTATGTATATAAGCTGCATCAGAAATTATCAAGCAGCACAGGCTTTGTCAGCAGTATATGCACCCAAACCTATAGTTTCCATTTAGATAGTCATTCACTAATACCAAAATATCATAAGAAATATAGTGAACATTAATACTCTAGAGGACATTAATACAGCATCATAAACAATCACCGATATAATGTTGTGTGAACGCTCGTGTTTGTTTTTGCCCAAAAACGTTCGTGCACAAGAGGGGCATATATGATGTATCATGCAGCGTAACTTGCTGTGACAGTGCAAGAGAGAGAGAGAGAGAGAGAGAGAGAGAGAGAGAGAGAGAGAGGGAGAGAGACAAAGACATTGTTTATTACTCTGTGGCGGTCAGCGCTCGCATAATTATTCTTAGGAGATAGAGCTTTGGTTCTTTTTAAGACTAAAAAATTTGAGAAGAGGAGAGTCGTTCTTGTGATGTAAAAAATCGATGCCATTGCGAGTTTTTGATTCACATTGTAAAATATAAGAGTATATGGAAGGAAATCAGTTAACAGAACAATAAAATTTCTCAGAACTGAAAGCAAATCTGATTGCTATGCAACAGATCCCCGAAGAATATTTCTCCGTACTTTGGTTAACACTTTCAGCTCAACACGGTATCTGCAGAATCTGGAGCAGATTTCTACAACAGCGGAAGCGTGTAATCGGTATCAGTTTCACACATTGTACTGTGTACGCTGTATGTATTTACCCACAACAGTGAACATACAGTTACTCACACACGTAGAAAGACAATACTAGGTGGTGTGTGGAAACATTTCAGAATAAAGGTCCTGTAGAGCTAAACAGTAATTAGCCTAGTAGTAGTAGTGAAAATACACTCCCGGAAATGGAAAAAAGAACACATTGACACTGGTGTGTCAGACCCACCATACTTGCTCCGGACACTGCGAGAGGGCTGTACAAGCAATGATCACACGCACGACACAGCGGACACACCAGGAACCGCGGTGTTGGCCGTCGAATGGCGCTAGCTGCGCAGAATTTGTGCACCGCCGCCGTCAGTGTCAGCCAGTTTGCCGTGGCATACGGAGCTCCATCGCAGTCTTCAACACTGGTAGCATGCCGCGACAGCGTGGACGTGAACCGTATGTGCAGTTGACGGACTTTGAGCGAGGGCGTATAGTGGGCATCCGGGAGGCCGGGTGGATGTACCACCAAATTGCTCAACACGTGGGGCGTGAGGTCTCCACAGTACATCGATGTTGTCGCCAGTGGTCGGCGGAAGGTGCACGTGCCCGTCGACCTGGGACCGGACCGCAGCGACGCACGGATGCACGCCAAGACTGTAGGATCCAACACAGTGCCGTAGGGGACTGCACCGCCCCTTCCCAGCAAATTAGGGACACTGTTGCTCCTGGGGTATCGGCGAGGACCATTCACAACCGTCTCCATGAAGCTGGGCTACGGTCCCGCACACCGTTAGGCCGTCTTCCGCTCACGCCCCAACATCGTGCAGCCCGCCTCCAGTGGTGTCGCGACAGGAGTGAATGGAGGGACGAATGGAGACGTGTCGTCTTCAGCGATGAGAGTCGCTTCTGCCTTGGTGCCAATGATGGTCGTATGCGTGTTTGGCGCCGTGCAGGTGAGCGCCACAATCAGGACTGCATACGACCGAGGCACACAGGGCCAACACCCGGCATCATGGTGTGGGGAGCGATCTCCTACACTGGCCGTACACCTCTGGTAATCGTCGAGGGGACACTGAATAGTGCACGGTACATCCAAACCGTCATCGAACCCATCGTTCTACCATTCCTAGACCGGCAATGGAACTTGCTGTTCCAACAGGACAATGCACGTCCGCATGTATCCCGTGCCACCCAACGTGCTCTAGAAGGTGTAAGTAAACTACTCTGGCCAGCAAGATCTCCGGATATGTCCCCCATTGAGCATGTTTGGGACTGGATGAAGCGTCGTCTCACGCGGTCTGCACGTCCAGCACGAACACTGGTCCAACTGAGGCGCCAGGTGGAAATGGCATGGCAAGCCGTTCCACAGGACTACATCCAGCATCTCTACGATCGTCTCCATGGGAGAATAGCAGCCTGCATTGCTGCGAAAGGTGGATATACACTGTAGTAGTGCCGACATTGTGCATGCTCTGTTGCCTGTGTCTATGTACCTGTGGTTCTGTCAGTGTGATCATGTGATGTATCTGACCCCAGGAATGTGTCAATAAAGTTTCCCCTTCCTGGGACAATGAATTCACGGTGTTCTTATTTCAATTTCCAGGAGTGTACATGCAATTTTTTTTTCAAAGGAGTCTTTATATATGGAAGGTCATCGTCACCATGATGATGAAGAGTTAAGAGAGACCAAAGTACTCCCCTCTTACGATAATGGTGCCAAATGCCCAAACATGACTTTCATCTTCCCGGAGGCGTCTGAGGTGGCATCACATGGCAACATCCGTATATAAAGACTCCTTTGAAAAAAAAAGAAAACCTTTTTTGTATGTATTTTCACTACTACTACTAGGCTAATTACTCCTCTCCTCAAATTTTTTACTCTTAAAAAGAACCAAAGCTGTATTTCCTAAGAATAATTATGTGAGCGCTGACCGCCACAGAGTAATAGACAATATCTTTGTCTCTCTCTCTCTCTCTCTCTCTCTCTCTCTCTCTCTCTCTCTCTCGCACTGTCACAGCAAATTTACGCTGCATGATACATCATAGCTCCCAATGACCCCAACGCCTGCATTTCCTGCACTGCACTTCCTTGCAATCGCGTCTAATGTGTCCCATCCAACAACATCTGAAACATTTTACTTCTGCATTAAACACTGCTTTCCTGTGTCGCGTCTTTGTTACCGCTTCAATTTCCCTAACGCCACAATGATTCCGACTGCCTCATTGAGAGTCTTAGTGAATTCCATCCTAATCTTGCCGTAGGTTTCGGGTTGTATTCCCCACAAAAATGCGACTAGTGCCCTTTGCTCAGCTACCTGCAGAATGGCTTCATCAATTCTATCTGAATCCGTTAGCTCATAGGTATTAACATTAATTTTTCGAATTCGATCTACAAAAGCTTCTACTGATTCCCCATTCCTTTGATACATTCTATTGAATTGTTCCTGATAATATGTAGACGTATTTTTCCTCTGATACCTTTCCAGCAACCCTTTTTTGAATATTTCAAATGTCTGAGCATCCCTTAATTCTTCATAGCATGTAACGTACGCTCTGACATCCCCAGTTACTTTCAACTTAACCATATGCAAAAGTGCTTCTGCACACCAATTTCCCAACTAGCTGCCGTGCTAAGGTTCTCAAAAAAAGTCAGAACATCCTTCCCAGCTTTTCCCGAGAAAGGGGTGACCAAAGATGCAGCGTTAGTGTCAAGAATTACTGCATTAACAGGATACTATTCCTGGCTCGCTTCTTTAGACCGAGCAAGCTCTATCTCTAATTCTGACACTTGCTCAAGTAGCTGCTGAATAGCCACCTCGGCTGACACAGACTGCTCCATCACTACCAGCTATCGAATCAAGATTACAGTAAGCCCAGAAAGAAGAACAGGAATGGAAGACATACTATGCTACACGTTCAGACACAGCACCAAATGAAAAATTGGCACTTACTTGTCATGTTGCAGGAGTTGCTGATCCATTGTTGCCCTTTTCAGGTGCCTCATAAACCTCATCGATTACCAGCCACAATTTCCTTCAAATCCAGGGAGAAGACCACTACTGTCACCAATCGTAACAGGAGTGTATGATGCGCTGGTTGTCCCACTGACACCACTTGTAATAGGATGACCAAAGCAGGTGACGTGGTCGGAGTTGTAGGGAGTGGTTGGATAAAAGAAGATGGCTTTTTTTAGCAATCTTCGTCTTTATTGTTGGTTCTTCCAATACATATTCCGGTAGCTCAGCACCACCGCTAGTGTTGTGGTGGACATGTGCTGATGCCCAGAGCCCGGGGAATGTGACGCTGTGCTCGGTCAGTGGCTGCCCAGGTGGTAGGAGGTAAGCAGCACGAGGCCCAACCTAGCTCGCCTCCTGAAGACGCTACGGCTCGTGACGACGCTGGGAGTCACCAGTGCAGCAGTGGGCAACCCCCTCCCCCGGCCTGTCCTCAGGGACAGCCTCACTGATGATGACGACGTAACAGCAACTGAACGACCAATCGGTTGAACAGATGCCGACGCCCACCTTTGATGCCCTTAAATGGTGCAGACCGCTGCTGAATCCGCCGTTTACGTGGCGCCATGTTTATTAGAACATTCTCGATGAGTTGGCTAACGCAACCACGCCACACGCGGCGCGCGCCTGCATAATTCTGCTAATGCTGCATTCTGGCTGTTGATGGCTGCCACGCATGTACGCACATGCCGACGCTCATTGCAAAACTATGTCACCTGCGTAACGTACCAGCCAGCCTTCGTCTGCCGTCTATCGTGAGGCTGGCGCATCGCGCACTCATACACACTAAATCACAATTTCGCACCATATTTCCTAAAAATAACTCATTGTCCTCTACATCCCTATATAAGTTGGTGTCAACAAAATATTTTCATATTCGGGGGAAAACGTTGCTGATCGAAATTTCATGAGAAGATCCCACCACAACAGGAAACGACTCTGTGTAAATTATGTCCACCCGTGTATCATTCCGTGACACTCTCTCCCCTATTCCGCGACAGTACAAAACGTGCTGCTCTTCTCTGAACTTTCTCAATGTACTCTGTCAGTCCCATCTGTAAGGATCCCACACCGCGCAGCAGTACTCCAAAAAGAGGACACACAAGTGTGGTGTAGGCAGTCTCTTTAGTAGATCTGTTGCATCTGCTAAGTGTTCGACTAACAAAACGGTCTTTGGTTTACCTTTCCCACAACATTTTCTACAGGGTGTCTCTAAAGACTGGGCACACAGTGAATTCTAATAAATAATAATAAATTACATTTTAGTCACTTTAATATTAATAAATAATATTTTCAACATGACCTCCATGCTTTTCAAAACATAATTTGATGAACTTTGTAAGATTAAGGTGAACTCTATGGGATAGGTCTGAAAAGTCATAGATTTTAGAATACTGACTGGTAAGGCGTTCTGTCACGTGGTTTAAATTTGTTATCTTTATGGAACAACCTTTCTCTTTCAGCATGCCCCAGAACAAGAAATCAAGGGGAGAAAGGTCCGGCGAACAAGGGAACCACTCCACACAACCTCTTCTCCCAATCCAATGACGAAAATTGTCATTCAACCAATCTTTAAAAGCTGCTGCAAATTGGACAGAGGTCCCATCCTGCTGAAACCAGTTTGGAGGTCTCTCCCTCAAACGCCCAATTTGAGGCATCAGTTTGTCTCTCGGCATGCTTGGATAAGTCTCACCCTTTGCATGTTCATCAAAGAAGAAAGGTCGTAGTACATAAGCTTTACACAGACTACATTACACCATCACCTTTCATCAGCCCTGCGGTTTGGATGGACCCATCAAATGGAGATTGCCTTGTGACCAGTATCGAAGACTTTATCTGTTCACTGCACCATTGGCATAAAACACAGATTCATCAATGAACAACACACAGTTACTAAAATTGATTTTTTCATCCAATTTATCTGCAAACCACTCACTCGTATCTATGCATCTATTGAGGTCATCTTCATTTAAGTGATGCAATATCTGTAACTTGTACAGATGAAACCTGTTCTGTGCCAGTATTTTGTGGATGGTTGACCTTGGAAAATCTGACTCCATGGATGTCCAATGAAGCGATTTCTTTGCACTAGCATAAATATTGGCTAAAACAGCCTCTTTCGTTTCGTGAGAAGTTTTTGGTCGTCCAGAACAGTGTTTGTCCAACACTCTACCTGTTTCTTTTAAGCTAGCGATTAATTTTCTGATAGAACTAAAACAAACAGGTTGATGACGTGGGTGTCAAAGGTTAAATTCGTTAGCAATTTCGTGATATGACAACACTTCTCGTCCACTTAAGAGTACCAACTCAACACTTTCTTCTTCAGACAGACCAATCATTCAACCTGAAGAACAAAAATTATTAGAATTATTAGAATTTATTCTTTTATTATTAATTTATTAATATTTATAGAATGTAGAATATTTCTTATAATTTATTAGAATGCCCTATGGATCCAGACTTTGTGGAGACCCTGTATGTGTTCTTTCCAATTTAAGTTGTTCGTAATTGTAATTCCTAGGTATTTAGTTTAATTTATGGCATTTAGATTTATCCCTTTATCTTGTAGGAGAAGTTTAACGAATCTCTTTCAGCATTCATGTGGATGACCTCACACTTCTCGTTATTTAGGCTCAACTGCCAATTTTTGAACCATATAGATATCTTTTCTAAACCATTTTGCAAATTTCTTTTATCTTCTGATGACCTTATTAGATGATAAACGACAGCATCAGCTTCAAGCAACCTAAACCGGCTGCTCAGATTCTTATCTATATCGTTTATATAGATAAGTAACAGCGGAGGACCTCTAGTACTACCTTGAGGAATGCCAGAAATTATTTCTGTTGTATTCGAAGACTTTCCGTCAATTACTACGAACGGTGACCTCTCTGACAGGAAACCATGAATTGCGTCACTTAACTGAGATGATATTCCATAACGACACAATATGATTACAAGCTGCTTGTGAGAAACAGTGGCAAAAGCCTTCTGAAAATCTAGAAATATGGAATCAATTCGAAATCATTTGTCGACAGCACTCAACATTGGAATTTACCGTGCCATCGATGGCGAGATCATTAGATACTAAACACAAGCAAATCCGTGGCGCCCTTTTAAAGAAGCTAGTAGTCTTCACGGAAAACCTAAATCAGGATGGCCATATAGGATTTTCAGTCACTGTCCTCTTGATCACTTTTGTAGTTCTGTGTCTGAACCACTATGTTACCTCCACCGGTAAAGTTATTCTGCAGATTTGTAATACGTAAAATTCGGTTAAATAAAGTATAATTATGACTAATGTATTCTGCAAATGATCATAAACACATTTTTATACCAGTGCTGTGTCATTACCAGAACTGCATAATCATGTGCACATAATCCCACACAATACTGCTAAAAAGTAACTTAAAACAGTCATGTAAATGTTTAACATATTCCCATATTTTACGTTGAGGAAGTCTATTAAAAATGAAAAACAGACTTCACAAATATTATCCACAGAACATGCAAATAACTAAACTAAACCAACTAAATCAAAGTCGACAAGATTTGAACACAAAATGTAGCACCAAGGGCTTAGTGATATAATTAATTATGAATTTCTGTAGCACAACGGATAATGCCTTTAAAATTCGACTGGATATACGATGGGCACACAGGCTCAAGAGAAAGTTAACTTTGTGAGCAGTGCATATATTATTTGGGAACTGAGAGAGGCTTATCTTTTCGTTAGTTATTAATACTTTTGGAGCTCATCTTTATTATAATCATTATATCTTGGCCTTCCATAATTAAATGAATGGGACTGTGAAATGATGGTGAAATGTAGAGTACATTTACTCATTTTAAAGTTACTTGATTATACTGCTGGTTTATTAAGTCTATTCGACAGGATCCTCTCAGCGTCTCATAAATATCAGATACGAAATTCAATATGAAACTGACATTTCAATACATAGCCGTGAAATGACTGGGTTGGGAGTTAATCAGATGCAGACCATTTTATCAGAATTTGACGTGACCCGCAAATTCATCGAAATTAATCACTACCACGTACAAAGCTACAAAAGTGTAGAAAATTGGTGGGTAGAAACCTTCCACATAAATATGCACACTTTGCTTAGAATTATGGGACTATACAAATTCACGATAGATAATGTAGTGGCTGATGGTCAAACTCATTCAATTTCGTGACGGTTCTATAACTTCAAAATTATTTACATTAGGCAGACTTAAGAGGACTCACTGAACACAGAAAGAGAAGATTAATGCATTAATAATGGTTAAAATGAACTAGCTTGAAGTTAGGAAAACTAAGCGAGTCGACCATCTATGGAGGTGTGGCCACCACAGATTAAAATCCTGCACGGATGACAGTTACAGGAAATCGCATCAGCAGCAGTATTGACCCAACCAGTCCGGATGCTAACCGACACAGGGACTTCTTTTTTGGTGACTTCAAGCGTTTATTGTCTCCACTTGACTAAGCCTATGGTCCGTGATACAAAACCGATTGTACTCAAGGTTTCACATGGAAAATACATTCAGACAACAGGAACGTGCAGTGCACGAATAATGATCAATGACAGAATAATCCATTAAAATTTGTTGTCTTAAAAGAATGTAGTCATGATGTTATTCTCGTGTGGTACTTCTTGCAGGCATCATCACAAATGTTCAAAGACTGTGGTAAATCGGAGCTCCAGGTCGACGAAGCTGTTCCATAAGCACACAAGACAAAGTCTGCTCTCGGCAGTTGTTTGCCATTGAAGGCGTTGTTATCCCACAATCCTCAACGAAAAGAATACTATTATAAATCGAGATACATTTGCACCTACGTCTACACCTATACTCTGTGAACTATTGCAAAGTACAGGGGAAAGGGTGCGCCCTCCAGTACAGTTTTACCTGTTCTATTCACGTTTGGAGCGTGGGAAAAGTGATTAATCTAATCTTGTCTTCATAATACGTACTGGAGCAATGAAATGAGGTTGTAGTAGTATAGTGCTAGAGTCATCGTTAAAAAGCTAGTTCTTGAAACTTTCTTTGCAAAGTTTCTCAGGATAGTTTCCGTCTGTCTTCAACAGTCTGCCTGTTTAGTCCTTTCAACATCTCAGTGAGACTCTCCCATGAGTCAAAAAAACGTGAGAACATTTACGTTGCCCTTCACTGTATACGTTCAATACCCCTGCTATTCCCGTCTGATATGGGTCCAGCACCCATTCTATGTCGTGAAAATAGCCTGACCAGTTCAATAAGTGCAGAAAACTAAGTGTTAGCTAAGCAGGCACATCGATGGACTCAGTGTAACTGCTCACAAGAAACACTCGAAATATTTCCAAGGTAGTGCAACATTACGATTTTTGCATTACTAGTTGAGGTTAATAGATGAAAAATGCTATGTGATGTCACAATACTGCAAAAAATTCTGCAGTGTAAAAGTAAGTACGAGTTAATTTCCACATGTAGATATATTTGTCAAATTAGTGCCCCAGAATTCTGAAGTATGTACCACAAGGGTAATTTCAATATTTGACATTTATGGGAATTAGGCCTAAAAGTTTGACGTTAGTTTTATGGCCTGCTCAGACCTATAACTGCAGAAAAATAAATGTCAGCTAAGCAGACAAATAGACACACTGAATGTAACTATTTAGGCATACCCCAAAGAAAATATTACCGAGACGGCACAAAAAGTACGATGTTTCCATTGCCTGTTGAGGTTAATACACCCTCAAAGTATATGTTTCAGTATTTTTAAATAGGTCCCAGAGATAATGCATTGGGGTAATCACTATAAAAAACATAAACGATGTTGTTGAGTGCCTGTTATTACTTTTATTACAAATAACACAGGCCTACTAAAGGCTATGTAAGTAACAGCAGTTTACAGTCAAAAGACACCCTAAAAGCTTATAGGCTGTATTTGTCCGATAATACTGATCACAGTATCCTAAAAAGAAGTCAGCAGCGCTGTTCACATGTATAAATACTCAAAGTGGGAATCGAATCTGTGCAGTTGTATTTCGAAAAAAGATGGCCCACAAAGATAAAAACCTGCTACCAACCACACCACCATAAACACATAAATATAACACAATTGTCTCATTAGGAAAGGAAGGAAAGACGAAGGTGTTCCTTACTAACAAAAATATCGCATAGACAACCCAAGAACATGTACGGCTCGTAAACAAACATATCCATTGAAGCACCAAAGAACCTGGTATAGGCATGCGTACTCGACTACAGACATATGTAAATAGGCAGAATACGGCCCTGCGGTCGGCAACGCCTATATAAGGCAATAAGTGTCTGGCGCAGTTGTTACATCGGTTACTGCTCCTACAGTGACAGGTTATCAAGATTAAAGTGTGTTTTAACATGGTGTTATAGGTGGAGCATGAGCGATGAAACACAGCATCTCTGAGGTAGAGATGAAGTGTGGATTTTTCCGTTCGACCATTTCACGAATGTACCGTGAATATCAGGAATCTGCTAAAACATCAAATCTCCGGCACTGCTGCGGCCGGACAAAGATCCTGCAGGAACGGGACCAACGACGACTGAAGAGAATCGATGAGCAGGACAGAAGTGCAACCCTTCCGCAAATTGCTGCAGATTTCAATGCTGGGCCATCAACAAGTGTCATAGTGGGAACCATTCAATGGAACATCATCAACATGGACTTTCGGAGCTGAAGGCACGTTTTAGTACCCCTGATGAGACAAAGCTTTATGCCTCGCCTGGGCCCTTTGACACCGACATTGGACTGTTGATGACTGGATACATGTTGCCAAGTCAGACGAGTCTCGTTTCAAATTGCATCGAGCGGATTGACATATACAGGTATGGAACAACATCATAAATCCATGAACCCTCCATGTCACCAGCGGATTCTTCAAGGTGGAGGAAGCTCTGAAATGGAGGGGCGTGTGCAGTTGGAGTGATATGGGACCCTCGATACGACTCTGACAGGTGACACACATGTAAGGATCCTGTCTCATCACCTGCATCTGTTCATGACCATTGTGCATTCCAACGGACTAGGGCAATTCCAGGAGGACAATGCGACACCCCAAGCGTCCAGAATTGCTACATTGTGGGTCCAGGAACACTCTTCCGAGTTTAAACACTTCCTCTGGCCACCAGACTCGCAAGACATGAACATCATTGAGCACATCTGGGAGGCCTGCAACATGCTGTGCACAAGAAGGCTCCACCCCCTCGTACTCTTACGAATTTATGGACAGCCCTGCATGATTCATGGTGTCAACTTCCTCCAGTATTACTTCATATATTAGTTAAGTCCATGGCACGTTGTGGCACTTCCTCGTGCTCGCAACACATGGAGAACAAAGGGAAACACAGTGGTTCCTAGTTGTAATGCTGCCCGTATGTAGATTCCGCCCATGGTCCTTTACGAAGGCGTCTATCCAAAAAAAGGAATTCTGAGATGACTTTCCAGCTGGCAGCACATTTTCTATGACCCTACATGATATTAGAGGTAGGTGTGTCAGTTTCTTTGGCTCTTCATTGGATGTTGAGGGTGTATTAACCTCAACTGGCAATGTAAACGTCGTACTTTTTGCACTGTCTCTGAATTTTTTTTGGGGTGGGGGGAATGTGCTTAATTAGCTACATTCAGTCTGTTTATTTGCCTGTTTAGCTAACACTTACGTTTCTGCACTTATTAGCCTGGCCAGGTTACTTACACGACATAGAACTTTTAGCGCCAAGTCCTATGAGTGTCAAATGTTGAACCTACCGTTACAATACATACGTCAGAATTTTGATGCACTAATTGTATACATGTGGAAATTAACTCGTGCTTTCTTTTACACTTCTGACTTTCTTTCCAATATTGTGACGTCAAACAGCGTTTTTAATATTTTAATCTCAGCACATTTTAGTGCAGCTGCACACATTTAAAAAAAATCAGTTTCTTAGATGCATAAAATAATTAATTTATGACTCTGCTGAGTTTTTTTTTTTTTTTTTTTTGTAAATCGTGCAGCGTTCTATTCATGGCAGTACGAAACTGTAAACTACGGATCGAACTTTAACGCAGCAAGCTCTGAGACCTTTGCATTTTTCTCGCTGCTGGCGCGTTCTGCACACATTTTAGAATATCTGCAACATTTTAGATATAGATCATAATTAATTTACGATCTGTTGCGTTTTTAATTGCTACTGGATACATCAATTGACGTAGTACAATGATCGAACTATGATCTCGATTTTCCAGTGCAGTGGCTGGAGTAACGATGACTTGCTGTTATTTTACGTTTTCTGGGTTTGTGGTATGGTATTTAAGGTTAAATTGCTTTTCAATTATTTGTAGAGAACCATCTATTTCTCAGTGCAGCCATCTGCTGATGACAGGATCAAGTAGGATGTGGAAATGCACTTGCCTTTATGTTTTCAGAGCTTTTCGGAGAGTGTTTATGGTAGAAAACTAATTTTCAATGCAGTTTTTGGTTTTTAATTATATGCTATCTGCTCATTCCATTATTCCATGGCGAATAACATATAGTTTCAAACCAAAGTTTTCAGTATGAGGTCTGGTGAGTCAGTCCTCAAACGAACTATTTGGAAGTCAATAATGCAAACATGGCCGCGGAGCTTAGGCACAGGAGCATGGAAGCGTGGGGTGTGGGTTCTTCATGAAAAATTTGCAGAAGTGCAGGCATGGGGTGGGAGTGGGTGTGTTAATATCAGCAAAATATGATATACATGTGAACTGCAGTCAAGTCCCAGTGTCATGAATGCAGGGCAGGGGAGCAGAGGGGAAATCAGGGAGGGAGATGCTTCATGTGAAATTTAAAGGAGTGCATTAGGTTTGGGTAGGCCATCCCCTCCTGGATCTTTGGTATGTGGCAGAGGATGCAATGATTCCTGGAAAGACCTTGGAGATAAGGAAGTGCTGTTGTTGGTTTCAGAAAAATATGGCATGCGCCCCTAATTAAGCTGTAACTTGACTCTGCAGTAAAGAAGTCCTGACAAATAATGAATCATCGTTTGCTGCCAGAATGCCCACAGCCATACTACTTGCACTAGTGTCCTACATGAGGCTTGTTTTACAGATGGAAATATTTTCCTAAAATTCTCCCTGCGCACCAAAGTCGACCATTCATTTTCCCTATTATAAAATTTACCTGCTCGTTTCATTTAAAATAGCTTTGCAGCGTTACACCTTTATATTTAATGGACATGACTATGTCAAGCAGCACGCTACTAATGCTGTATTCGAACATAGTGGTTTCTATTCTCCTAGTCATCCGCATTAATTATGTTTTTGTACATTTACAACCAGCTGCCACTCTTCACACCAACTAGAAATTTAGTTTAAGTCATCTTGTGTCCTCCTACATCTCTCGTCGACAGCGCCTTCTTGTGCACCACAGCATCTTCATCAAACAGCCATATTTTGCTGCTCGCCCTTTTCTGACAGATTATTTTTGTGTATAGAAAATAGCAGCGGTCCTATCACACTTCCCTGGGACACTCTGTGGCAACATTATCTGCGAAAAGTCGGGGGTTACTATTAATGCTATCCACAAGATCATTAATATACAACATGAACAGCAAGGGATCCAATATACCTCTGTGGGGTACACCTCAAGTTAATTCTGCATCTGTCAAAGACTCTTCATCCAAGATAACTTGCTGTGTCCTCGCTATTGAGAAATCCTCAATGTAGTCAAATATTTCACCTAATATCAAATACGATCACACTATGATAATCAGTGTACATGTGGAACTGAGCCAAACGCTTTTCGGAAATCGAGAAATACTGCATCTACATGTCTGGCCTGATCTACAGCCTACAGTATGTCATGTTGAAATCCCTAGTTGGCATCGAGGACGTTCTGTTCGATATACCTCATTATGTTTGAGCTTAGAATATGTTCTAAAATTCTACAACAAATGAGTGTCAATGATAGTTTTGTTGATCAATTCTGCAACCCTTCTTGTAAACAGATGTGAACTGTGCTCTCGTCTGGATACTGGGCATGGTTTTTTGTTCTAGGGATCTACACTAGATTATAAATAATGGTGGGACTGACTCAGCTGTAAAGCAGATACAGAATCTGATAGGAATTCCATCAGGCCCTGTGGCTTTGTTTAATTTTAATGATTTCAGCTCTTTCTCAACATCACTGATACAAACACTTATTTCACTCATCTTTTCAGTGATACGAGAATTAAACTGGGTCGATATTCCTTGGTTTTTCTTTGTTAAGGAACATTTGAAAACAGTGTTAACAATTTCTGCTTTTGCTTGACTATTCTAAATTTAAGTTCCTGTCTTGTCCATAACTGATTGGACACTAACTTTGAACCTTCTCAAACCATTTAATATGACCAGAATTCTTTTGGTTTTGTAAAATATCTTTCAGCAGTATTCTGCAATGTTAGTCACCGAAGGCTTCACGCATTGCTCCCTTATTTGCCAAACGCAGTTCTTTCAGCAGCTCTCTGTCTATAACCCTAAGTTTTGTTTTATATCTATTATGCAGTACTTCCCATTTCTTTACGCTAACCATATACCACGGGGGTCTCTCCAATGATGACCTGTTCTACTGGGTACATATCTATCCATTACACAGTCGTTTATTCTCTTGTACTTGAGCCATAGTTCTGCTACATGTTGCTTTCCTGAGGTAAAAGTTTCCATTTTCTCACTGAGATATGGCACTAGTGTTTCTTTGTCTATTTTGCTACACATATACATTTTTCTACTTATTTTAGTTGCCTTTTACACATCGGTATTCATAGTTGCTATAACTGTCTCATGGTCACTGATGGAAATTCCGATGTGAACATCCTCAGAGAGGACAGGTCTTTTTGTTGCGTTTAGATCTAATATATTGCCATCATGAATGGAATTCTGACCCATCTATTCTAGGCTTTTAGAGCAGCCATTTAAAAACGATTCATTGGATGTCTTGCCACACCAAGCACTAAAAAGCTATAATTGTCCCAATTGACTGTGATCATTACAGTCTTCTCCAGTTATTTCAGTATGAGTAGGAAACATGTGTGCAAACGAACTCAGTGTTTCATGTACCTTTTATTTCTATCTTGGTGGATGTGAGTTTCTTTTCTATTCCAATAAATGCGCTACCTCCATTTCCCATTTCCTTGTCCTTTTGGTACACACTTACATTGCCTCCCAAGATCTAACTACAGTCAGCTTCAAGTTTTAACCAGCTTTCTGTGCCGAGTATTATGTACTCTGTTGTGAATGCCTTGATAGATAACCACCATAATATTAATACTCCCACCTGAGGGAGGCATATCTTTGGATCTTACAGCAATACTTCTGGGTTTACTAAAGCTATCGTTATATGGTCTGTATGGGGAGTCCCTTATCTTCAAAAACTCGTGTGTTCACCCCACACTCAGTCACCTATCTGAGTAGCTGCCTCTGAGGTGTAGTGAACACTTAACTTATGTAAGATGACCCTAAAATTCTCAACCTCATAGTGGAAGTCCGGAAAGTCACAGCCTAGCCTGTCACCGAACTTTCTGAATCTCTGGTTAAAGTCTTCCCTTTGTGTTTGCCGCCTTTCACATAGGACGCAATGGGTTTCCCAAGAGGTGAAGCGAATCTCACTGGCTCAATTTCGGTTTCAGTGGAAGACAACAACTCAAGCCTATTGGTTAGTTGGATGGTTGCAACATCCAGAGGTTTCCCTGATCATTGTCTCCCCTGTACAGGACACCCAGATCTACCACTAACATACCACTCATATAGTCAAGCGAACATCTAACTTGTATTTCCTGCCAAAGGGACAGTATCCACAGGAGAGAACAGCACTTGAAGTGTCTTTGGTATCTCTGGTACACACTTTTGCAACTCTCCCAGCACAAGCATTTGCAGCAGCTTCTAATTGCTTGAGAGCAGTCGGAGCGTTTTCTAACTGCTTGTCAATAGCACCCAACTAATCCCCTGCCTGAGAACAACAAACTCAATGGGGCTGCATTATGCCTGGCACAATATTTTATAGGACAATAAAAAATAATTTATCTAGGATAGCAAGAAGTCCAGCATTGGTCATAATATCATCTGTGTTTTATTGCAGACCTAGATTTTAGCTGACATCACAGTTATCATTAATGCTTTTTAGGTAGTCATGTAGTCTCAGCATAGTTATAACGACACCTATTGCAATATAACTTTGGCATGTACAAGTGTTACTTAAAGTTTTACTGATGCTTGTACATGCCAAAGCTATATTGCAATATTTGTCGTTATGACTAGTCTGAGTTTGTATGACTTCCTACAAAGCACTGATAACAGCACCGGCGTTAGCTGAAATCTAGATCTGTACTAACATGCAGATGACATTACGACCAATGTCGACCTTCTTACTGTCCTGGATTTCATCACGGCCATGGGCACACTAAATCCCATGGAATAAAACCTGCTAAAAATAACTTATGTCTGGTGCAGTATTTTACAGAATAGTAAACAAGACTATGGTAAGACTGTTGATTCTCTTTTAATTTATGAATTTCATATGTTGCAAGTATTACCAATCGCCTTTTGGAAGTGAAGTGATTCACGGACAAAAGCAAGATATCCATTAAGACAGCAGGAACTTGGTAGTTTTGCTGTTTCTCTGAAAGGTTTTTCAGGTTATAGACACAAAAAAGATCGACAGTATCTTTAATTTACAACAAATGCAGACAAACACATACCTATTAAGAAAACGTAGTTAATGTGAGGCGATGTGATACTTACTTACAGTAAAAGCAAATCCCAGACACTGATTTATAACAAAAACTCTCTTAAAGTACGGAAATCTTTGCAACCGTCCAAAACTTCTCAAAAACGTACCTGCTTCGCGTAAATAGATGATGAAATTTGTGAATTATTAGTTGTTAAGAAGGATTTTGTGGTGAATATTTCTGAACACTACAGTTAAGTTCACATTTGACGATATAACACTACCCAATTCATAAGTTCATATTATATTTACAATTGACGATTTAACGGTCCACAAATATCACGACAGCTGAACGCGTTTTGATAAAATCAACACGAAAAACACGCTTAAATTTTATGTTAAATTCTTTTATCTAAGTTTTCGAAATTAATTTATGTAATACATATGGTTTTACTTGAAGCCAAAGTAAGTTCTGAGAGTCAGCTTATATATTCAAGCATAAATAAATAAACGTGCAACACAGCTGATTTTATACCAGCGTGCCAAATATTAACTTGGCAACTTCAGTGTATCTCACAGTAACAAAATGAAATATCGAGCACAATCAATGCACATCCACATGGTGTGGTTAACACACTCAGATAAACCGTTAACAAAAAAGTTCTTCTGGCTAACAAAAGAGCACACTCTATATGCCAGCGACAATCATAATCATTGTGTCATTACTTTGTACATGAAATTCTTCAGTGGGTCTGTGACAATGCTTGTGTCAGTTTATTTATTCCTGCCTTAGTCATTAAATTCCTCTTTTCTTTTTTTTTTACCTTAACGGAGTAGATATGATGTATCTAGTCAAAACTGAACATCCTTACTTAACATCAGAAGCCAAACAACGTAGGTGGTCAAGGAGAACTTTGGCTCATCAATTGTTACGAGCAGGGTCAACTCATCCCTTTAGGTACGTGCATGGGGACAACCGAATCAGTCCAGAGAGAGCAGCTTAGTGTCGTCAAAGAAGAAATGTACTCCGTTATCACAACAGACGATGCAAGGGAGGAAGCCAATGTCGAACTGCCAATAGGATCTGACCTGACTAAGGAACATCATCGGCAGGTGATAGCCATTCTGCATCAGTTTTTGGATGCTCTGAAAACTGTAGTGGAGGAAGACTTACCAGAAAGTTCGTGATAAAATACCACATAAACAACGGGTATTATCCACAGAGTGCCGTCAGTTGAACTATGGAAAATCCAGGGAAAGTGGAGAAGATACTGCAAGGTGAAATATTCAACCTACAGAGTATTCCTCATCCTCTCCAGTGGTCCTTGTGAAGAAGAAGGATGTATTATGGCATTTCTGCAACGACTATTAACTGTTGAACAAAACCATGAGGAAACATATCCATTGTCATGCATTGATGACATCCTGGACTGCTTGAAAGGAGCAAAAAGGCAACTGGGAGTTCGAGGTTGACAAGGCTTAAAACTGATGGCTTCTATGAGTTCAAAGTGATGCCATTTGGTCTGTGTAAGACTCCAACCTCTTTGAACGTGTGATGGACAACCAGCTTCGACACCTTAAGTAGTCAACATATCTGGGTGACTGGTAGTTTTTTAAAAACCCATTTGAAGAACATCTAAGCTCGCTGACAAACATGTAGAAGTGCATTCATACTTCAGGTCTCCACCTGAATTCGAAAAAGTGCCGCTTCATTTCCCAAGAAATAGAAATATAGGAGCACCTTGTGAATAGCCATGAAAGTGTCTGCCTTGAACCACAGAAAATAAGTGCAGTCACTGACTTTCTGTTCGGCATATTCATAATGTGAGACGTTTACTCAGAATTTGCTCATACTGCCAATGATTATTAAAGGATTTCTGTACCAAGGAATGTGCCTTACAAGAACTACTGCACAGAGAAGCCAAATTTTCCTGGAATGAGGTGCAAGAAAGATTTTTCCTTGTCCTTAAGGAGGAGCTGGCATCTTCTCCTCTTGTAACATTCTAGCATTGTATGACAGGAATACCAAGACAAAACTTTACATCGATGCTAGCAGGTTTGGGATAGGGGCAGTTCTAGTAAAAATTCAGGAAGGTGCTAAAAAGGTGATAACTTTTGCTTCCTAACCTCTAAGCCCAGAAGTACTATTCTACAATTGAGAAAAAGTTACTTTCAGTTGTTTGGATCACCAATAGGTTCTCACTTTATTGATTTAGCAAACCATTCACCAGTGTGGCAGGTCACCACTGTCTATGCTGTCAGACTAGCTTGAATGATGTAGAAATCGACCAGCGATAGAGGCACTAAGGCTTTCAGAAGCACAGAGTCATAATGGTATACAAACACAAGGATGCTGACTGCCTTCCAAGAAATCCTTTTGAGGAACACAACAGTGTGCATTAAATGATGTTGCTCCTGAAAAAGGGGAAGATCTAGTATTGCCACAAATCATTTAAGCCTTGGAAAAGGATGAATTGACCAAATGAGGATTCCAGTTAGTAAATGGAACACTGTATAGGAGGAATTATGATCTGATGGAGTAGAAATAGTTGCTCATCATCCCAGTTAATCTATGGCCAGTGTTCCTGAAGTATTTTCATGACTATCCAGTACCTGTCATCTGGGATTCATGAAAACTCTAAACCAAATCAGGTGCAGGTATTTTTTGTCAGGTCTCCACCAAATGCCAATCCCACTTTCAGTCGAGCCATTCCACTGAAGTGGAGTCGATCTGTTGGGGAGGTTCTTGACATTAAGATATGGGAAGCGATAGTTAACAGACAACGCTGACCACCTCATCCCCTACACTGTCACCAAGTCTGTGCTGACAGCCAAAGCTCTGGAAGTTCTGAAATTCTTTGGATAAGACATCATATTGAAGCACGGAGAATCCCTTGTGATACTCTCTGACAGTGCAAAAGCTTTTCAGATGAGACTAGTATCAAAGATAATTCCATGTCGTAACATCGCTCATAGGATGACAAGTGCCTACCATACATGGACAAATGGCAACACAGAACACTGTAATAAGACATTGGCAAATATGCTCTCAATGTGCATTTATGTTGAACAGAGAACATGAGATAAAATACTTCCAATCATGAAAATTGCTTACAACACAGAAGCAAGTCATTCAAGGCTTAATAGCATTCTTTCTGCTTCATGGTTATGAGGCTGAAATGATGCTTCAGCTGTGTAATATTCAGGACGACTACATAAACACCTCATTTTCAGGACTGAAGAAGGCATAGGACGCCCAGGAGAAAGACTGAGAATGCTACAGTTCAAGCACCAGTTACTGAACTACCGCCCAGGAGACTTGGTATGGATTTTTATGCCTGTGCAAAACGTGTGACTATTAGAAAAGCTATTAAAGCGCTACTCTGGCCCATTTCGTGTCCTTCGTCATTTGTCAGGCGTCTATGAAGTCTTCACCAAGAAGACAAAAACACAGAAACATCATTCATATTCTCCATATGAAGCCCAACTGCAATTCTGGGGCGCAGATCGATAACAGGATGTTCAAGGAAACTGAAGACCCATTCAACTATTGTGAAACTTCGATGGGAGTAGCTGTCTTTGATGCTCATTTTAATAATGTGACAACACAGCCAGAATGCGAGATCCACCAACGCCGCCAGACAGAGACTAGTGACAACATATAGATTCAGAGTGCTATACGACTTTACAGTGAGATCTTCAGGAACAGTGGGTCTCTGTTTCGCCAGGAGAGAATACACATCTTTGAGCTATGGTGCCATAAGTGTGATGTAGTGGTTAGCTTCATTGCTTAATGTACTGACTGAGGGTTGCTGATTCAAACTCAACCACCAGCAGTTATTTGTTTTTCGTAGTGATCATGTCGGAAGCTTCTTCAAATATCTTATGTCTGCAGTATTTGTATGTCTGGAATATTCAATGGATGTATAAATAGGAGCTTTCTGGGATATTCAGTGTTTGTATAAATTATTGCACTCTCTGTGAGGAGATGTGTTCTGTTCTGGCTGTAAGATGGTGGCAGTAATAAATATACTTTCAACACTTGTTGTGATTTCTTGACGATCCTACCTTCAGATTTCAACTTGATTGTGGTTTAAACATGACAATATGTAGACCAGAAGTCTCGCAGATGAATTTGCTGCCTGGACATAAAAAAAGAAATGCATATATCAAGTTCCATGCAGCCAATATACTGTTTAGTAATGAGTTTGCACTGAACGTGAAAGTTCTATGAATCACGTTCAGATGGAACAACTATAAATTGAAAATGAATTTGATAACAATGTTTTGCTTTTGTGAAAAAATGAAATAATGACAGTGAAAAGATTTTAACTTTCGAAAGAAAGTTTGCTGAAACCAGACAAACAGCTAATGGAAATCCATCAACTCTTAGTTCGAAATCTGCAGTAAATTCTGAATCACTGTTGGATGGCAGAACCACTCTCAGTTTGACATTATTCCTCACGCACCAAGTGTATCGACGAATAATGTAGGAGTTGCGCTGAATTCTACCTCAGCGCTGTTGACAATACACAATTGCAAGTATTTGTGACTCATAAAAGATCCGTCTATTCGGTTGCACTCGTAAAGTAATTCCACAGTGTGCTCAGATGTGGTCAGATGGAAAAAAAATATTTTGTAAGTAGATATATCCAGAATGGTGCAGCCTCTGGACAACTGAAGCAGCTGGGATGCGCCATTCATATGATAAATTTGAAAGATCGATTCCTGCTGAGTAGTGTATCACAGCTATATACAAACAAATATGAAGGGTTTTTTTTAATGCAGAGCCATTCCTCACCAGGCAAGAAAGTTTGCGAATATATAGTGAGAAATACGTAAACTAGGAGACAGTGTCTTATTGAGGCATATTGTAGATTCTAAAGGCTAGGTTAGCTGTAGAAATCTGTGAAAAACTAACAAATGTTTACAACATAAGTTGGAGGATTCATGTAAGTAGTTCTAATGATTTTGTAAACAAGGATGACGAAGCTAACACAAATCATTATGAAAATCAATTAACCACGAAGAAAATGGCCGACATACAGTAACAAAATAAATAGAAATTAAAACAGAGCTGTACAGTTTTACAACACTGACCACTGCATATGCCATTTGGAGTCAACAGAAAACGTGCAAGGTGAGTAATGCAATCATAAAAACAATAACAATTCATCTGCTAGTCGTAAAGTGCCAAGAAAACAGATATAGCTTTGGCTTCCGAAATAACTAGACCACCAATGGCGTTCTTATAAACCAAGTGGGCAGATAGATCACAACTGGTGAAGTCAAATGTAATGTAAATGTGGAGGATGAATGTAATCACCCATCTACAACAAAACTGGAAAACTAAACCTGACCTCATTGTGCCCTTACATAGAAGTCCAGGAGGAGAACAGGGGCAGTGGCATAACAATATACCTTTTACTATATAGTGATGAGAGTGATTTTTGGGATGAGCTATGACATTAACAAATGTCTACTACACAAGCCATGAGGCTACTGAAAATCATTCTTGATACAGGTGCTGCCATAAATGTCATTTCTACTGATTTATATAAGAGGATAGGTGAGGATACAAAAGTAGCCATTGTAAATGTTACCAACTGTCAGGTAATGGGAACTATAGGCACCAGATACAGAAATGTAAAGGTACAGGCCCACCTACCTATAGACCTAGGAAATGTAACTACAGAATGCACGTTCCTAGTAGTATATGGCTTACTACTGGACTACACTCTAGGTATGGATTTCCTAGATTAAAGGGATGCAGAGATCGACCTCTCTGAAAGAATTTTTTTTTAATAAATGGTGTTATCTGAGTCCAGGCACTTGTTAACATTTTCACTGTGGAAAATGCAATCATGGGTTAAAAAGAACCAACAGTGAAAATACCAGCTCTCTTGTGCATTACTTGCTGTGGCTAAACCAGGAGGCAATGCAAGACTTGTGCTAGATGTCATAGCCATAAATAAAATCATTATACTTGTCTGAACTATGCCAGAGAACATATAGAAACAAATTTAAAAGTTAATGGGGTTAGGTTTTTAACTATTACCGATTTCTATGGCTCTTACTGTTAGATCCTGTAGCTCTGGGTCTACAAAGTATACAGATTTTGTTTACAAAGTTGGGAGTTACCTGTTTAAGGTGTTGCCTTTCTGCTTGGATGATACATCAAGTATGTTTATTGTAGCTCTTGATTTTGTGCTAGGACCTGAGTGACTTTATAGGTTAAGACTCATTGTGGGTAACTATGACATAAACATGGTAAGATCATATTGGTGTGATAAAAAGAGTATTATGTAGATTGTTAAAGGACGGCATTACTCCCAACTTAGAAAAATTGAAGTATGGGCACAATCAGATAAAATTCTTAGGATATTTGATTTCACATCAAGCTAATCTTACAGACAGTGAAAACGTAAGCGAAACAGAAAATTTTCCAGTTCTATGAGCTAAAAAACACTTAAAAGCAATTCTTGGAGTAGTATCATTCTGCAGAGGGGTTGTACCAAATCAACTGCTAACTTGCTACCCTCTTTTAAATCTGTCAACGAAAATGTACAGTGGTACTAATCGAAGGATTGCCAACTAGTGTTTGACAAGATGCCACATTCTTATAATATCTGGTATGTTACATCAGCATGATCCAACAGTTGAGTTCAATCATCTAACAGATGTACATGAAATGTATTTGAACTGAGAATATCGACAACCGCCAACTGTGTAATGGAATGACTATAATGAAAATTTGAGCCACACTGGGACTCGAACCTGGATTTCCCACTTATCGCCTGCAGTCGCCTTACCATTTACCTATCCAAGCACAACTCATGGCCAGACCCAAACTTTCATTTATTGTCAACCAAATGTCTTCAATCTGTACTGATACATCCATTGTGTATACTCCTGTACAGGGGAGACATTTTACTTGAGAGTCATCACACTGCATTGACAAATTTTCATTGTAACTGGCAATGATGTAAGTACTACAATATCGTATATACCCAGATTCGAGTCCCTGTCCAGCACGAGTTTTCATTGTCGTCATTCAACTATGCAGCTGATGGTTGTTAATATTCACAACTAAGAATACATTTCATGTATTTCATAACAGCTGTAATTCTCACAGCGTCTATTCCTTTGGATGTGCATGCATGTCTGGAGCAGCATTGCATCATAATTGGGAATAACACAGGCCTGAAATGTCATATTTGACAGATGTGTCTTGTGTTTGCTTAGGAGTCTCTCTATTCCAAGTATCAAGCACGGACAGGAAACCTGTAGTTTGCACCATAAGATTTTTCTGTAGAATTGTGTGTGACTACAGGAGAGACTAGTCAACCTCCAATTTGGAAACCCTCACAGGAGTTTGAGCTTTAAAGAAAATTCACTACTGCTATGCACGGAACTATACGAAAGTATATCGTGATCATCAAGCTCTCAGCTTCTTACTGAGCTCCAAGCTTTGGCATGCTGCATAGTAGCGAATGCTCTATACCTCCTTCCTGAAGTATCAGAAGATATAACAAATATTGCTGAACACTCTTTGGATTTTCAAATCCTTTTAATGAAAAATGCAATCCATTGGAAATATTTTATTGATCTATGTTAGAATATGGCAAAACTATAAGATACCGATGTCAAGTGCTATGATGTGAAAAAACAGCTACAAAATCACAATCAAAAAAACTTACAGAGAATTACGTTGTTCATAACAATGTAATGTTTTACCAATGCAACCCAGAAGCTGAACAGAGATGTTCCTGTATTCTGGCTCAATATGGAAGTAAATTTATGTGGTATACACAAAATGCTTGGAGGAACTTTGATGAAATTAAATGTGCAAAGGAAACTGGATCACTTTCTCATTTTCTGAACATAAGATTGAAGGTACAATGAGTAATAAAACCTGTTCTATTTGTCAAAAAGCAAAACCATTAATTAAAAGCTGTAGAGATGGGCTCCAAAGTATACTGCTAAGCAAAGCCTAATACATAGTGGCAGTGAGTATATGTATGTGGTTTGCTACAAAGAGTTCTTATAAGTGCATGACCTGTTTACAAAACACTCTAACTTGTTTCCTACAAAAAGTGCCATCAGTTCCCCTATTATTAAGAAACTGGTGAACCATACAGTCAAAGAATTGAGACACCTTTTGCTATTTTGTCAGGTAATGCAGCTAATTTCACTAGTAAGCACTGCAGAAATTTTTGCAAGATTACACTAACAAACAAATATATCAAAATACCATTTGGAGGTTAATCGAGTTGAGACAGTATTCAGAGAATTCTACAGGTATATAAGAATGTACTTCTCTATTAAGTAAGTGAAAATCTGAATCATTTCAAGAAATAGTCAACAAACTGCAGCACACTTCTATAAATTATACACCACTATGTAACAGATATGAAAAGAATAAATGCCTAAAACGTCTCCCAGAAATTTCTAGAACTCATATTTCAATGAAAGAGAAAATTAAAAAACTCTAGTATCGCTGCCTAGTAAAGCGAATCACAGAAAGAAATACTTTGATTGTAAAATCGAAAAGGTGCAGAAATACAATGCATGTGAGATGGTGCTTATTAGGAATCAATGTCACTCATCTCTCCATCATAAAAAGAATAAGAAGTGGAAACATCTATACAAAGGGCTAACTGCGGGTTCCTATGTACTATTGTTTCCTGAAAGTAAAAACATTAAATATCTCTATCCTCACCGAGATATTAAGACATAATTTCCAAAAATAATTTGTGAAAAAACGTATATAGATCGACAGAGGAACAATAGTGACTACTATATTGTTACAAGACACAAGTACAATAAATATGTAGGTTCTAGCTCATTGTTTCCAAATCGTCAGAAAAACTTAAAATTTCTCACATTCCTTCCAAATTTCATGATTTTTCCAGATTTTTTGAGAAAAATTACCTACAACTGACATATTTATTCTACTGTAAGGTATTTCTCATTATTCTGAAGGATCTTTAAGGGAATTGGAGGGAAATAGAGATAAACAGGGGAAAATGGACGGAAATAAAGGAATGTCATCAACAGAATGCCTTCTAAGAAATGCTTGATCATATGCATTTCCTTTTTTTATTCTTTTAATTTACTTCACATAAACAAAACATCCGCCCAAAAGGTGGTGAAGTTTTTATTTTTCAGGTTGGATGCCAATACCCCCTAAGATTCCATAATGCATAAAACTTAAAATCTTTTCTCTTCAAATAAAGTAAGTAAAGCAAAAAATTTTATTGAATTCACAGCGTAAATTCCAGATCAGGAAATTCATTATTATAATTTTTAAATTTCTTCTTTCTGTTGTATCCCCATTTAACATCTCAGTCTCCAAAAAATTGCAAATTCCAATCTTTTGTTACTTTCAAATACCTATCTGGCAATACAATCTTAAACTCATTATTACGCTCCATGCAATTTTTTTATCCATATCTAATATTCAAGTATTCACAGCCCATAATGCATTATGAAACTTTTACTTGTAGAACACAATTTTTTAAGAAACTCAGAATTGCTGGTGTTATTGAGTTTCTTGAGTAGGGGCTCCCTTTATATAGATAAAGTCTTTTATTAATAAAATGTAAATTTATTCACAGTGTGACATATCACACATAGAAAATATTTTTTATGTTAAATTTTGTATGACAACCCAGAAAACATCAATGAAAAACTTGATTTATAATAAAAGTGAATTATGTTCCCAGAATGAAATTTTCACTCTGCAGTGGAGTGTGCGCTGATATGAAACTTCCTGGTAGATTAAAACTGTGTGCCAGACCGAGACTCGAACTTGGGACCTTTGCCTTTCATGGGCAAGTGCTCTACTAACTGAACTATCCAAGGACGACTCACGCCCTGTCCTCACAGCCTTACTTCTGCCAGTACCTCGTCTCCTACCTTCCAGACTTAACAGAAGCCCACCTGCGAACCTTGCACAACTAGAACTCCTAAAAGAAAGCATACTGCAGAGCCATGCTTGGCCACAGCCTGGTGGATGTTTCCAGAATGATATTTTCTGCATGGTTCGCAGGAGAACTTATGTTAAGTTTGGAAGGTAGGAGACGAGGTACTGCCAGAAGTCATGCTGTGAGGACGGGGCATGAGTTGTGCTTGGGTAGCTCATTTGGTAGAGCACTTGCACGCGAAAGGTATAGGTCCTGAGTTCAAGTCTCGGTCTGGCACACAGCTTTAATCTGCCAGGAAGTTTCGTGTATTACGTTATTCACATTTTAGAGACGAAGAAGAAAAAGAGATTGCATATTTTAATTCTATGATGTAGAAAACGATGCAGCAGCTGATAATGTTATATCTAAGGCAGCACTAGCTGAAGCAGCCTTCGAGTTGTGTCCAGTCTCAGACTGCATTATGTCCATAAGGCAATGTATCTATTTTATTTAACAAAGCATTTCTTTAGTCATCATGAGGACCCAATGCTTTTTTATTTACCTTGACTGAATAAATTTCATTTTTAATGGTTTGATTGCATTCACAGCTATGTATTGTTCACTATTATTAAACAAACAATCTTTATCATCTTCTAAGCTTATTACATTTAAAACAACCCATTTCTTGACACCTGTCGATTTTTCTCTTCTTTTTCAGCTACCTTGTAGGAATACAACTTTGCTCTCAAACCATAAAATTCTTCCATTATTTTTTCATTAGATTCATTTTTCCTAAAACTTCCTTGTTTATTTCTGGAGTGTTGCATATAGTATCTTTTGGATAATTGTTTATATCAAAGACATTAATGCTTGACTTCATATCATCACAGAAATCTTCAGTTTTCATATTGTGTATGTATATGTCTGTATCTCCATAGCAAAGATCAATTTTTCACTGTATTTTGGTTTCGGAATCTTAAATGAAAATCATACATCAGTTCTTTAGCTAGATCAAGTACACTCTCACCAATGTAAATTGGTTAATTAAATATAATTTTGCTTTTATTCATGTCTCCGGCAGCAAGAGTGTCATTAAATGATGTTTTTCCTTTTAAAGTGGATTTGTCACAAGTCTTTCATACATACCTGAATCTGAAACTAATTTTATATCTACTCTGTTTCCTCTGTTTTCCATTGTTCTTCCAAACATCGAATTATTCGCCATATTGTAGAAATCTGTCTCAAAATCATTGTTCACTTTGTTTCTCATTTCTGTGTTGTAGTCAATATATTTCTGTAACCATTAACCAAACAGATTTCTTAAATTTCAAGACAATATGTTTTATTATATTTATTCCTAGAGACAGAAACTGTTAAAGATATCTATAGTGAAATACATAATTATTTTTATCGTCAAGAGTAGTCAACTGTTACCTTCCTTAGATCTCTCTAGAATTTTATTTTTAGGAACAAATGGCGTATCTTTACGTGAACTGTAAAGTTCTTTTGGATATTCTAGATCTATTTCAAACATATCCAATTTAGAAGTGTGTGATTTTACTCTTATTTTTTAGGATAAAAACTATCTGGATAATCCCATTAAAATCCAACATATGGTAAATTCTAATGCATGGCATAACGATATAGGATGTTTCCTTCTAAATATGCTAAATAATTTGATATCTTTTTTACATCATAATCTCTTATATATTTGTTATTTGCCTTCACATATATTTTACAACATTGGGCTATACCACACCTCATTTCTTTGATGTATCCTCAAGAATCGTAGGGTAATCATGTAATAATTGAAGTGGTTGTCCAGTCAGTTTCAGTTTTCCATCAAAAGATAGGAAACCAGATGCAGTAAAATACCAAATTGGATGCAAATTGCATGATTTTATGCAAGTTTTTCTAAAATTTTCAAATAAATTGGCCAATAACAAAAACGTGTTAAGATACAGATCATGACATTCATGAAGATTTTTTATACTAAATTTTTCCCAAACTAATTTTGCACAACTATAATCTTCATCACTCATTTCACAGCTGTTCAGTTTATTGTAAAATTACAGGAATAGGCACCTTTCGTGATTACTAGAACAACTATAATTTTCTGAAAAAAGCTTTTTAATGTTGTTTATTTAATGTTTTTTTCAAATCTGATGAAAGTCTGTCAAGGCTTGAAGCCATTAATTTAAATGTATTAATAATTCTCATCAAATTTTCTATCTTCTTTCCAAAACTAATATATCTGTCTTCATTGTTAGGTGTCATATCTTTTCCATTTTTATCAAAACTGAATTCTATTAGGAATAAATGAGAATCGTAACCTGAGAGATTATGTAAGTAAACTGGCACGAAACATAGATGCTTCAGTTTAACATTACATTGATTGTGTAGTGTAGCTTTGTATTTTCCAGTCAAATGAGTATGGTGACGAATTTTTTTATTATTTTTCGTATACTGCTGTTTACATGTGAACATATTTTATATCTTGCCTGTTTTAACTGTTCTCCAGATGTTAATATCTCATTTTCTCAACTTCAGAATAATTATTTCCAATTTCTTCAACCTGTTTTTTATACATTTAATCAACTTTTTATGGAAGTTTGGTTCTTGATACATCAGTGGATTCTTATAGTCCGATCTCATGTACTTGATGTAGTAAACAAACCACTTGGTTCATATCTTTGATATTTCATGGTATAAGATTAGCTATCTAATTTTAATTGTTACATTTGTCTTTCTGTTGCTATGTTTGTATCTGTCTTTTAAAGATTCATTCCACAAACCACCACAAAAATCATTCTCCTTAATACTGGATATTTTGGGTTCTTCATTTTTGTGTTTGTTTGATAATAACGTATTTTTAATAGCAAAATCTCAAAATCAGCACAAATTATAAATGGAACTTTCTGTGTATGTTGATAATTTTTTTAAATTACGTGGATCTTTCTTTGGTAATTCAGATTTTAATATTTTGGCAAATAAGCAATTTGGTGAGTGACTAACTTTCCCTTAGTGTTGAAATGAAGTAAACTCATGGCAAATAAATTTCATTTCTTGTTTTGTAATTTGGATGAAATTAAGTCTAGATAAATAGTGTGAATTACTTTCCTTCTTGAAATAAATTAGATATAAATTTTCACTTTCTTACATTTTGTAACTTTTAATGTATTCACTTGACATTTTTCATCAAATGAATAAACATCAATACACACATTAATTTTATTTTCAGTTTTGGAATATAATCAATCACAACTGGAAAAGCAAATTTTTCTAGTTTTTTTAATCAATACTAAGATCGATAGTTGCATATTTCGTAACTGTATCTACATTTTTAATTACAAGAAACCAAGAAAATTTTACAGTCCATAGAAAACATTTTTGATGATTATTGTTCACACTAATACAAGCTTCGTTATTTTTTATTATTTCTGGCAAGTCAATATAAGATGAGCCTCTTACTGGAACATCTCTATTAACTTCTAATTGTAAGAGAGTAATTCTGGTTAATGGAGTAACCTCATTCTCGTGCTTCAAAATTTGACGCTTTTGACAACATTTCTCTTTTCCCATTTTATTTATATTTTCTAATCAATTTTCTTTCATTCATGATTGTGTAACTTTGTGTCTGAGAACTACATTCCATAATTCCTTGATCTGTTTGCATTCGATATGCACAAAACAAGATAAGTTTAAATTTCACTCCATTAAGGGGTTATAGATAATTTTTCATTGTTATAAATTTTTTTATTTTATTGCATTCAAGAAACGATTATGCTCAATTAAGTTTAGATTATTTTCGAAATTTACAGTCCCTGGTCAGTTAGCAAACGCTTTATTAACTAGATAATCTTTAACTGTTCTTGCATTTCATCATTCTCCAAATATACTATTAGAAGAAGGAAATATTCCTTTCAATGCGAATCACCTGAATGTTTTGCTGTATTCATCTTAGTGTTAACACAAAGAAAGGTATTATCTTCTGAAGAAGAGTACTAAGAGCCCAAAACTGGTTAAGTTATTAAATTTCTTTTATGCCACTGGTTACTGATTACTTTGATGTATAAAGAGTTCTAGTTTTGCAATGTATCTTTTAATATATTTTTATCTCAGGCATTAATGCTGATCATTTATTACAATAAATACCAAATAGTGATAAATCAGTTGCTCCTGCAGTAACAACCCTTTTATGAATCCATTATATTCATAGAATATATCATGTGTAATCGTAACTGCCATCTGCTTCACAGCTGCTGTTCAGCGAGCTACATTAATTTAAGTTTTAACTGTATTTACTTGCTTGTCACTTATTCTTCTGTGCGTTTTTGCTTTTAGGAAGCTTTAATTTTCGAGTACTAGTAATGGTGTTCCATAGATTTCGTGTTTGTTTTGAATAGTCAGAGAGAGTCCCTTTAGTCAGTTGTCGTGCCAGTAGTGCTAGCACTTGTTTTGAATACAGTCCAGAGACAGGTAGTGCTTATTTTCATTGTTTTTTGAACAATAAGTGTCTAGTAACCACAGTTTAGTCAGCTATCAGTCGCTTTTAGAGAATTATCAGTCTAGGTAAAAGTTGATTAACTCTCTACAATAAATTGATTTCTTAGGATGGACAGGATGTGTGACCGCTTAGTACAGATGCAGGAGGAGCTGGCCACTGTTTGCGAACAGCTGAACGTGTTGATGGCCGCGGTCAGCCGTCATCAGGCTGCTGCCTCGGAGTGTAGCGGCAGTGAGGAGTCTGGTGTGTTGCATGGTACACCACAGGTGTTACATGCTTCACCCATGGTCCCTGCTGTCGAGACATCTTCGCAGGTACCGGGTGTGGTTGGGCCACCCTCTCCCCATGGGGAGTGGCGGCTTCAGCGGCGTTTGCAGCGCAAGAGGAGGACGATCAATGTGGAGGCTGGCTGTGTGGCATCGCCCGCTCGCCCTGTGAAAGAACGTTTGGCCGCTGCTTCAGCAAGGTCCAGGCAGGCACATGGGGGAAGGAGTTTATTGGTAATTGGCAGCTCCAACATTAGGTGGGTGGTGGAGCACCTAAGGGAGATAGCGGAAAGGTCCAGGAAGAAGGCCAGTGTTCACTCTGTCTGCTTGCCGGGGGGTCTCAAACAAGATGTGGAGGAAGCCCTGCCGCCAGCGATAGAGAGCACTGCATGCACCCAACTGCAAACTGTTGCTCGCATCAGTACCAATGACTCCTGCTGTCTAGGTTCAGAGGTCATCCTCAGTTCATACAGGCGGTTGGCGCAGTTTGTGAAGGTGGAAAGCCTCGCTCGCAGGGTGGTATCTGAGCTAACTATTTGTAGTATCGTTCCCAGAACCGATCTCGGTCCTCTGGTTTGGACCCGAATGGAAGGCTTAAACCAGAGGCTCATATGATTCTGTGGAGATCTGGGTGGAAAAATGTAGAGTCCCCCTGAATAGGTCAGGCGTGCACTACATGCAGGAAGTGGTTACAAGAGTGGTGGAGTAAGTGTGGAGTGCACATGTGGGTTTTTTAGGTTAGAGAATTCCCTCACTAGGCCCGACAAGACGCCTCCTGAGATGCGACAAGGTATCAGTAGGCAAAACGCAACAGGGAATAACAATTTTAATGTGGTAATAGTAAACTTCAGGAGCGTCTATAGAAAGGTCCCAGAACTGCTCTCATTAATAAACGTTTACAACGCGCACATAGGACTAGTGATGGAAAGTTGGCTGAAACAAGATGTACATAGTAATGAAACTCTAAACTCAGATTGGAATATATACTGCAGAGACAGGCTGGACAGTGAAGGGGGAGGCGTGTTTATAGAGATAAAAAGTACAATAATATTGTAAAGGAAATTGATGGAGATCCAAATGTGAAATAATTTGGGTGAAGGTCACGGTTAAAGCAGGCTCAAACATGATAATTAGATGTCTCTATAGGCCCCCTGGCTCAGCAGCTGTTGTGGCAGAGCACCTGAAGGAAAATTTGGAAAGTATTTCGAGTAGATTTCCCGACCATGTTATAGTTATGGATGGAGATTTTAATTTGCTGGATATAGACTGCGAGACTCAAACGTTTATAATGGGTGGCAGGGAAATTTTTTTAAGAGCATTATCTCAAAACTACCTTGAGCATTTAAACAGAGAACCAACTCGTGGCGATAACATATTAGACCTTCTGGTGACAAACAGACCCGAACTATTTGAAACAGTTAAGGCAGAACAGGGAATGAGCGATCATAAAGCGCTTACTTCATCGATGATTTCAGCTGTAAATAGAAATATTGAAAAAGATAGGAAGATTTTTCTGTTTCGAAAAAGTGACAAAAAGCCGGTTTCAGAGTACTTGACGGCTCAACACAAAAGTTTTGTCTCAAGTACAGATAGTGTTGAGGATTAGTGGACAAAGTTCAAAACCATCATGCAATATGCATTAGATGAGTATGTGCCAAACAAGATCGTAAGAGATGGAAAAGAGCCACCGTGGTACAACAACCGAGTTAGAAAACTGCTGTGGAAGCAAAGGGAACTTCACAGAAAACATAAACATAGCCAAACCCTTGCAGGCAAACAAAATTTACACAAAGCGAAATGTAGTGTCAGGAGGGCTATGCAAGAGGCGTTCAATGAATTATAAAGTAAAGTTCTATGTTTGACTTGGTAGAAAATCCTATGTCAAAGCGGTAGGTGGATCAAAACAAAATGTTCAGACACTCTGTGCCCAAAATGGTACTGAAACAGAGGTTGACAGACCATAATACTACATGTCTTTTTCCAAAGCTGTTTCACAGAGGAAGACTGCACTGTAGTTCCTTCTCTAGATTGTCGCACAGATGACAAAATGGTAGGTATCGAAATGACAGAGGGATAGAAAAACATTTAAAATCGCTCCAAAGAGGGAAGGCCGCTGGACCTGATAGGATATCAGTTCCATTTTACACAGAGTACGCAAAGGAACTGGGCCCCCTTCTTGTAGCGGTGTACTTTAGGTCTCTAGAAGAGCGTAGAGATCGAAAGGATTGGAAAAGGGCACAGGTCATCCCCGTTTTTAAGAATGGACGTCGAAGAGATGTGCAGAATTATAGACCTATATCTCTAACATTGATCAGTTGTAGAATTTTGGAACAGGTATAATGTTAGAGTATAATGCCTTTTCTGGAGACTAGAAATCTATTCTGTAGTAAACAGCATGGGTTTGGAAAAAGACGATCATGTGAAACCCAGCTCCATGAAACTCAGAGAGCCATTGACACAGATTCCCAGGTAGATGCCGTGTTTCTTGACTTCCGCAAGGTGTTCGATACAGTTGCCTACAGTCGTTTAATGAACAAAGTAAGAGCATACGGACTATCAGACCAATTGTGTGATTGGATAGATAACAAAATGCTGCATGTCATTCTCAATGGAGAGAAGTCTTCAGAAGTAAGAGTGATTTCAGGTGTGCCACAGGGGAGTGTCATAGGACCTATGCTATTCACAATATACATAAATGACCTTGGGGATAGCATCGGAAGTTCACTGAGGCTTTTTGCGGATGATGCTGTGGTATATCGTTATGTTGTAACAATGGAAAACTGTACTGAAATGCAGGAGGATCTACAACTAATTGACGCATGGTGCAGGGAATGGCATTTGAATCTCTATGTAGATAAGTGTAATGTTCTGCGAATACATAGAAAGAAAGATCCTTTATCATTTAGCTACAATACAGCAGGTCAGCAACTGGAAGCACTTAATTCCATAAATTATCTGGCAGTAGGCATTAGGAGTGATTTAAAATGAAATGATCATATAAAGTTGATCGTCGGTAAAGCAGATGCCAGACTGAGATTCATTGGAAGACTCCTAAGGAAATGCAATCTGAAAACAAAAGAAGTAGATTACAGTATACGTCTTCACCACTGCTGGAATATTGCTCACCAGTGTGGAACCCATAGCAGATAGGATTGATGGAAGGGATAGAGAAGATCCAACGGGGATCAGCGTGCTTCGTTACAGGATCATTTAGTAATTGCGAAAGTGTTTCGGAGATGATAGGTAAACTCCAATGGAAGTCTCTGCAGGAGAGACGCTCAGTAGCTCAGTATGGGCTTCTGATGAAGTTTCTAGAACATACCTTCACCGAGGAGTCAAGCAGTATATTGCTCCCTCTTACGTGTATCTCGCGAAGAGACCATCAGGATAAAATCAGAGAGATCAGAGCCCACACAGACGCATACTGACAATCTTTCTTTCCACGAACAATACGAGACTGGAATAGAAGGGTAAACCGATAGAGGTACGCAAGGTACCCTTTGCCATACATCGTCAGGTGGCTTGCATAGTATGGATGTAGATGTAGATCCTTGAAAAAATTAATTACTGTACTTAAATGTACAATTTATTCCAGCAGGTAATGCTCAATATTTCCTGCTAGTAATTCCACATATTTTATATTTAAAATTAAATTAATCCAATCCTGCATAGAAAAAATCAATAAAGAGTAAGAATGTTCTCTCTCAATATGTTCATTTAACGCTGAATATGTGCATTTAATGCTGTATGTTAACATAATCTTGTAAGAGGTAGTGGCTTTGGATGTCCTAGTGTTAATGACAATGTTTGTAAATTTACCATACATATCAAGTTGCTGCAAAAAGACAGCTTCACCAGTATGTCTTTCATATATTCCATCTATGTTTTGTAAATCTTATGGTAAGATGTTAACCAAGTAGTTATTAGCAGAGATTTCTCATTTATCCATTCCCAGTTTTATTAAAGGTATATAAAATACCAGTCACAAACTATGTTGTTTGTACCATTATTTCTCATCTATCCATACCGAGTTTTGTTAAAGGTATATAAAATAACAGTCACAAACTGTGCTGTTTGTACCATTGTTTTCTTACCATACAAACTTTGAATGGTATTGTTGTGATCTTGAGATAAGTCTAAATTTGAACCATTATATCAAGAGCTCATTTGGTTCATAAACATCTGAATGTTGTAAACCTAATGCATATTTCCACGAACTGAAACTTCAAATAGACTAAACTGGAATTTTGGCGTATTACCATCAGTCTCCAATTACCACATGTTTTCATCCTTACCCAAATGTACCTCAACTGCATCATTATTCATAAATGTAAAAAATGCATGACCTACCACATTACATTTTGTATGTAGTTCGTTTGGTCATTGATGAGCATATATTTCATGATTGTGTGTTTGTCCTTTACACATCATTAAAGTATCATTACTGGTGCTGTCATGATAAAACTGAATATCTACATATTTTTACCTCAAACGAATTGCTTCTCTGTTATTTGTAATTTTTCTCCCTTCTTTATAGTTCAACATTATACTTTTTATCCATTTATAGATACTAGTTCTACAACAAGTATTTACGTCTTTTACAACACATCTAGACCTACTTATAAAATTTAAAGACTTTTCACTTAGCTCACCATGTTACTCAATATTATGTGTTAACTCAAATTACATAAATGCTTGTCTTAGTACCTCATCACTCAGTCGAGAATTTTCATTGTCTTGTGTATACAAGTAACCAAAATTATTCAAATTATTGTTTTACTCTTATCATCTGACCTCAGGACTAAGTCAGCGACTGATGTACCAATCTCTGGAGCTGCAACTAATATTTTTGCAAACAATAATACCAGAAGTATCTTCATTTACATAAATTAAAAATATGGTAATATGACTCAGTATATTAGCAAATCTATTAGACGTAGGGAGCATCTAAACATGCTGATGCAGATGATATAGTAAAATCTGACAAACATTATAACTCCAGCAAAACACTGGGGTTAAGAGCTAATGGAAAATCGAGTATATATTAGTAATAAATTTGGATCATATTTGAAAATTTAAACACCACCAGTCTGTAAGTATTGAAAGACATGAAAAGTTAATTATTTTTATTGGTAAATCTAAATAAATTCTAGTAAAATGTTTTTCTATTAAATTAAGTCGATCACAGACCTGGTGCAGCCTAGACCTACCTAGACAACCACTTTATCAACCTAAACATTACATACAATAGGAAGCAAACATATATTATTATTGATCAACTGAATAAGCTGTGGTTTTATACAAATCATGTTGCTCATATTTTAGGATATGAATGCCCCCATGATGCTATAACTGTCCATGTTAAAGAAAAATGCTGTATAAGATATGAGAATTTAAGTAGCAGTAAATCACTTCGACCTGAATATGTACAAAAAGCGACAAACTTTATCAATGAACATGGTTATTTATTCTTTAGTTATGAGTTTGAATATAATTTTTAGAGAAAATTTCCAATATTGGATTTATGAAGAAGTTTTACCATTCTCAAAGACATAGAGAGTACAAGATTAAAAATGTCAATGTCAGATAACCCACTTCGAAAATATATATATAAATTGGGGAAGATCACATACGGAATTTAAATGTAGTATTTGATAATGCTTTAATAATAATACAAGAAAGAAACAGAGAAAAAGATAGATTGTTACTACATATTCTACCTCAAACAATTAATGAAAGCTTATGACAATCTTTTCTTCTTTCAAGATTATTCAGTGTAGGGTAGGATTACAATTTTTTGTTATTAGAGCACAAAGAAGTAGCCTACAAAAAAGAAATAAGTTACATTCAAGGTGTACACTAAGATTTTGAAGAACTGTTAAGATTTGCTTAAAATCCCAATTCAGTAAGCTTATACCAGAGACTGACAGAAAGTTTACATATTGTCTCCTACCGTAATTATTACAATATTGTTGAGGTATATACACAACAAAAAAATAATCCACGATTATTCTTCATGAGATTGAGTTAATATAAAATTTGAATACAAAGAACAAGTATTCTATGCTAAAAATTTTAAATATGTCTTTTAATAACATTTCTACACATTGTAAGAGAATAATGATCTGTTAACCATGTATCAATACACTGTTTATGAAACATGATTACCTTTTGATTTCACAAATTGATGACTTTGTCCAATTAAACATATAGAGCAATCTACTTCAGGCTGTGCTGTAATTTCATTACGTGTTATTATATTTAATATGCAGATGAGAACAGATACTGATACTTTGAACATTTTCCCATTACCTTTAAATTAAATTCAACAATAAGATCTTCAGATTATATTTGTGTATGTGATATAGCATCCCAATTTATTATGGCCTGAAATTCTCTCACAAGATCTTCAGGTAATTCATGTTCATATTCTAGAATATCTCAGTCACACTTGTCTTGAAATTCCCTCATGAAATCTTCAGATAATTTTTGATTACTTGTTATATCAATCCAATCTATTTTCTTATGAAATTCTCTCATAAAATCTTCAGATAATTTTTGGTTATGTGATATAACAACCAAATTTATATTGTGTTGAAATTATCTAGTAAAATCCTCATCTTGATATATGTCACTTCACTTTATCGTGAAACTCTCAAATAAAATCTTCAGATTTTTTAAGACACTGAAATATACAACCATTCAAACTAACCTTGAAAAGATCTTACAAACTTTTCAGATTTTTCACGATATCTAAATATATATTTAAAATCTAAATTATCTTTAAATTCTCTCACAGTATTTTCAGGTTATATATAACATCCTGATATTAAATATTTCCAGACAACTTGAACAAATAGATTTTTTTCTTTTAAGGTGAACAACTACATTCCCATATGCTTGATTTGTAAAGTACATTAGATATAAATTTCTAAAATTTAAATTTTCAAACATCTAGCATACATAGCTAATAATCTAGCTGTGCAAAATCCATCTGACTCAGTCATCTCAAACATAAAATTAACAAATAATTTAAACTTTATGTCATTATTATTAGCTTTTATTATAATAAGGCAAGGCTCTACCTTCTTTAACAACAAAGTCAGAAAAATTAATATTATAGTTAATTCCAAAGAACTTTACAGTTCTCAGAAACAAATTCCATTTATGTACAAAAATTTTATAAAACAATTTGACTTCTTATAAGAGAACGATTTCTTCATTTATCAAACTGTTGTGTTAATTATCTCCTTTTTGTCTCTAAACCTTCGCAGCCATTTATACATCAGGATAATTCGTATTTTGCAGATCTTCCACACAAAAGTTTCCTTTCACTTCCTCTCCATCTAAAGCTGTTAATTTGTATGTGACTGGATTAGAAACAATAGCACTTTCAATTTCGAAAATTTCTGTTTACCAATTGGCTGTAAATCCTTTTTCGAAAATTCTTTTGCTTTGGTGATTTTAACTTTATCTCCTGTTTTAGATTTTGGTTTATCAATAGATAAAGTTGTAGCTGCCTTACAATTTTTATCATTTACTTCGTTTTTAGTGTTGAATATTAAGTTATTATTTTATTCCTAAACCAATTTTTAAACCAAATTTCTCCATTTCTAATTTCCTTGAAGAGCAAATCTAGTTTTACAATCTTTCAACAACAGAAGCTTTAAAATCAGTACTTGAATAGTGATTAGTAGTACATTTTTCATCAGTCCTTGAAATTATTTATTGTAGAATTCTTTTCCACTACCTGTTTGTAAATTTCTTGGAATCCTTGCTTTGAATATTTTTTCAAAGGCATAAACTAAATTTTTCCTGTTTTACCTTTAACTTGAATGTTTGAATCCAAACATCAATAACAGTTAATAACTATTTATATTCATTATTTATTTTTGAAAAATCTTTCAAGTTCCCTTAATCCATTTCAGTTGATGAGCTTGCCAAATCATCTACAGCGAGTGAGACAACACTTCATCTTTTAAAATTGTTTCTCATTGCTTTATGTAACTTATTAATATTTTTTTCACAAATGTTAGAGAGAAAACCATCACGCACACAAAAAAATAATATTTTTGTCCTTTCAGTTTTACATACTGTGAAAACACCTTCAATTCCCTGTTTTCCGTTTTTGCTTATTACTTTTCGAGAACGATGAGTGTTAGCACATTTTCTGCACTTCGAACACCAAACACGATTATTCATCTACACAGAATAAAAGTTTAATTGATCTAATTTATTTCACCAAATATAATTAATGTTACATCTACAGGCACCGTTTTTAACTGTATATTTTAATGTTACAGTTAGAAAATTTGTTTTATGTACCGCTATGCACAGATTATTATTATTTAGTCCATACAACTTATCAGATATATTTACTATTATATTAAAATCATCAAGTGCCAAATCTTTGTTTATATTTTTACCAACTACAATAATAATTCCTTTAAGCCTAAAATTGTATTTTAAACGGAATGTTTTGTTCATCTCCACTCTTAAAGGGAAATTCAATTAATTGTCTATCCTTTACCATATTTTCTAGTCTACTGCATCTATCTAAAGCAAATCTAAGAGCTGTATGCATGCTTTTCATCTTTTCATCGTGATTTGTTGCAGTTCTTTAGTTATATTTACACATCCGATTTTATTGCTAAGATGTTTTTAGTGATATAATTATTCAGTTGTGTTAAAATGTTTGTGTATTCAGATTTGGTAACACGATTGTCCATTCGTACTGAGTGCAAAGCATGATAATTCATTATCTAAGTATTATTTGGAGACTGATTCATAATCACTTACATGGTCTTAATCTTCTACCTTTGACGACAGTACACTCTTTAGTTACCGTAAGGACGTTACCTAACACTTTAGGGAATTGTTTATTTAAATTTTCTGTTTTTCTATCAAATTTTTATTATAAAGCTTACATTTAATTTTTGATGTCTTCTAACTCTCCAGTGGATTGTTCATTTATCTTATTAATTGTATTACCAAAATGTCCATTTATTAAACTCAGAACATCATTAAACTGATAATTACCTGACAATAGTTTTAACATGAATAGAAATGGCCACATGTATTGTCATCATAATCTTATCTTCTTCCAATGTCATAGTACATTATATTTTCACCTTACTATTTAACTAGTTGTTTTGGTGTATTGCCACAATATGATTCGAACACAACTTACTTATTTCTATTTTTGAAATAGCATATCCAGTGAGTGTATTGTGATTGGATGTATCTAAATTTATTATTGCACATTCTGCAGTTTTTGGTTGATCAGTAATGAAGGCGCCTCAAAAATGCTTGATTTTTAGTTGTTTTACAAGATTTTCTATATAAAAATTAGATATATATTTGTAATTTTTGGATTTTCTTTAGCTCCAGAATCCTTTTTGGATTTTTTACTACACTATATCCAGTTCCTTTTTTCTCCGTGCTTAATTATGCGTTTTTCGTTTATCCATTTCTGCATCACCTTGTCTTTGTTTATGACTGTATCTGCAACAGCAGCCACTCCATCAGCTAGTGAACTGATCATAGTTAAATAGGGTAATGCCACCAAAAGTAAGGGAAGAAATTCTCCTTCGAGTAGTCCAAAATCTACTCTTTTTACGTTACATATTCAATAATTTTTTTTCATGACAGGTATACCTAATGTTACGATTAAATTGCCACCAGTTTACTCATCTCTTTCTCTTTCGAGAATCAGTTTAAATTTTATCACTACTATGTGACTGTTCATTACTGAATTTAAATTTGTTGGCTTTTGGTTTCAATGGTTCTGAGCACTAAGGGACTTAACAGCTCAGGTCATCAGTCCCCTAGAACTTAGAACTACTTAAACCTAACTAACCAAAGGAAATTACACACATCCATGGCTGAGGCAGGATTCGAACCTGCAACCATAGCAGTTGCGTGGTCCCAGACTGTAGTGCTGAGAACTGCTTGGCCACACTGACCAGCATTTGCTATTGGTTTAGTTTTGCCACTAGCTACCAATTTTTAATCAATGCTGAATTTAGGCTTTTGTATAAACTAAAAATTTTATGTTGATAGATATTTTAATAAATGTTGAAATAGTCTTATTGAAATTTTCACACACCCACACATTTTTAACATCTTAACCCATACCTCAAGTTTTTTTTCTATTCGTTATTGCTCTAACTGCAGCTGCAGTGATTTCTTTTTCATAATGAAGGATCAGAAGCATGCATTGTTTCTTTCACAGCTAATTGAAGCTGTTTTTCTGCTTCCCATGTTTTTTCCAGATTTTTATGATTTCTATAGGCAATATAATGACATTTACATGCATCATATAATGAGTTATTCCTCGATCTCCTCTATCTAATTTCTCATCTAGTTTCATTCAATGACCACAATATCAATAGTGGGGTAGATGAAATTCAAAAGGTATTTAATTAATTTGTGTGTTAGCTAATCCTTTTCCATATTTTATATTTTTCCAAAATGTGTATGGCAAGTTATGAAAAATGTAATCACATACATTATTCTTTCTAAATCATCGACACTGAAATCCCTGGAATTTGTTCATTAACACTTATGTTATTCCTACTCTTTCCATATGATAATTAATGTTTACTTCCAGCTAATTCTTCACTGTGAATTACTGCTAATATATCGATTAATTTCTGAACATCATTTATCCAAGTATATTGGATGTTTTTTTGTATCTGATTAGTGTGAAGAATTTCAAATTGATAGTAATTGTCTTAACAATAATTTCTATTTCCAGACTTTCATATTTATTACCCCTATTTGACTTTTTTTCGGTGAATGATTACTAAAATATAATGACTGTGAATGGTACATGATATCTGCATACTTTGATAAATCAACAGCATCAAATTTTTGGCCCATATCATCCATAGTAATCTTTTTTCAGTAAGAGATAAGGTGAAGGCAACAAAAGTTGTAAACAAATGAACATATGTTGTATTCTGAAAGAATATTATTTCCTTTTTTCATGATTTAAAAAATTCTACATTCCATTGTTCCTTCTATACCTTCATATTATTTTTAGCCAACAGTTAATTTATCTTCTCTGAATGGAACTGTAAAGAAACAACAAATTTAAATGCACCAGCAATCTTTAATCCAAAATCGTTATTTTGATATGGTTATATACTTTAATATTCTTTCACTTACATTTATTTCTTTAACATTGAAACGTCCCCTTTGAACAATTATACATGACTGTGCTTAAACTGAAACTCAATATTTTTTAGCACAACGCAATCTGACTTTCAATAATCCCTAGAATAGAATGGCCCTGACTAACATTAACCTATACCTTTCACAAATCGCTTAACTCACAAAAATCTTCGTTACTCGAACATCTGCAATACAGAGAGCGCCACTACTGCCAGCTAAATAAAAGATTCAAACTACTGAAGGCACTAACTATTGATAGGCATAGTTAACAAATGAAAGATTTTGATAGAGAACAAACAATGTATTTACCTCAATAGTGTTCAAAGGTCATAATGTATATAGCAGTTCATGACATCCAGTCTTACAAATTTCAAAACTCCGCCATCTCTCTCCCCACATCCACCACTGCTGGCGGCTCGCCTCCAACTGCGCAATGCTATACGCTGTTCACATCCAGCTGCTGCTGCCCAACACTACAATGGCAGACAACAATGCAAACCAGCCACAGACTGCACACAGCACAGCCAGTGATTTTAATACAGAGCGCTAAGTGGCGTTACCAATAAGAAAACCTAAACAGCCTACCTACATAGCCTCCATGGTCTCCACAAAAAATTCTACAAATTGTTTTGGGCAGTGGCCAATACAGATTTGAAAATTTTTTTCATAATTACAATAACAAAGAAATCAAATGAACACACTTATTGATACAATGTTGGTCAAAAGCTAAAATTTCTCACAGTCCATAAAGACCATCCTGTTCGTTCATCACAGTAAAATAGCAGTGTTTTTCTCAAAGTCTGAGCAGTAAAAGAAAATGCACACAGAAGTAGTGGATTTCCATGCAGTCTTGAAGAAGTAGTATTGTCCTTCCAACGGAAAGACAGTGCTGACTCCTGACATGCAGACAGGTAATGGGCCACAACAGAGCAAACCCAAAGCAGAGTCAGTCGAAGTTTTCAAGAATATTAGTAGGTAGCTCATCATAGAGCAGACCCACTGTAGTCCTGGTAGAGAGTATGGTATTGGAGGGCTACCAGAGGTGCAGACCCATTGCAGTCCTTGTAGAAATAATGGTATTGATGGGTCATCAAATGTGCAGACCCACTGTAGTCCTTGTAGAGATGGCTAGCAGCCATCTGCTGTGACAGTGCAGGTGCACAACCACCATCGAAGAGTCTTGCGGAGAATAAATCGAGTCCATAAACCACCACTTGTGGACTCACAAAGTTTTTTTTTGTCCTTAGAACCAGCAATGCTGTTATCCAGTCCCTTGCTGAATTATTAACACACGTGGAAACACAATCAGTCCCTACTTCTCACATATTGTCCATATAATATGACCAACAGAAACGAGTGCAGTGAAATGTAACTTACAGGTTAATAATTTGATAAACTGGTGTCAATTACAATTTTATAACATGAGAATACAATTACAAAGGTACAAAATACATCATTAAAGAACACAACAGTACAGATAACATTTGTAGTAACACAGGCTTTACAAAAGAATAGAAATAAACATGTACATCAGTGTTACAAGAATTATGACGTAAGTACATACATAAAAGATCAGAATAACTTTTGAAACATCAACTTTACACATGAGCATTAAAACAAATCAGAATACATAATGTCTAAGCATCGTTACGAGGTAAATAACATATTATCAGAAAAATTTTACCACATAAATCTTATTAGCTAAACACATAAATGACAGGAAAAACAGAAATACACAAGAGGACACAAACACATAGCAGAATAACACAGGAGGAAAGACAGGCTTTGTTTTCAGTGTAACATTTGGTGCTGCAGTCCACCCCAAAACTTCATTCCATATATCTTTCCTCTTATTTCAACATTTGTTTCCACCAAAAAATTTTATCTAAGCATACTTTCTGTATTTATATGCTCACATATTTCTTACCTCATTATTTATTTTTCATTATCTTACCTCATCATTTATTTCCAAGAAAATCCTACCTAAACCTGTTGTCCCTAAACCCTACTTTTTTGTTCATATCCTCTTTCAAAATCCTTTTTTGGCCAAACCATTTTCTTATAGCAGCTTCTCAATGCACTTCTTCCAATTCATCACAACTCTTTCTCTTATATAGCCTACCACATCTTAAGCTAACTGAAATCTACTGAGCTCAGATGCTAAACTAAGGGATGAGGCAATGCAGCAGCACAGAACAATTAACACAAACAGCAATGACAAAAACTCAAATTGGCAAAGCAGGCAGCAATATATATATATATATATATATATATATATATATATATATATATATATATATATAGAGAGAGAGAGAGAGAGAGAGAGAGAGAGAGAGAGAGAGAGAGAGAGAGAGAGAGAGAGAGAGAGGTTAGCAAAGCAAATGCAACATTATCACTAATATGAGCCAATGTGCAGCAACAAGAAAAATAAATCAGTCGTACAACTGGCTTAACAGAGTAATACAAAGTGAAATTTAGTAGCACTATACCTGGCAAACAGCAGCAGCAAATGCAATAACTAATATCTAAACATGACAAAGCTCAAGCAGAAAAATATTACAGTAAAGATGGCCATGTTTAATACCTACGTCACATCTTAACACTAGAGTGATGCATCACGAGAACTTACGCTACCAGGTAAGTTACCAAATCGTAAAAAAATTATTTATACTATTCCTCTGAAGGGAAATGTCTATTTATGTGCCCTCGTTTTCTTGTAAGTTGATCATAAATTTATTATTGACTGGATCTGTAGGCATAAAATAACTATATTATTACATCTATTAAATTTTATATTAACCAATGCTGCAGTGCAGAGAGAAACTAGATATTAAACAAAATGAGTAAATAAATACATAAAGCAAGCCATATGGCATTTCTCTCAACTAGCAAGACAATAGCTGTGAAATGTTTCTCATCGTTTCATTACGCATTTTAGTAAATATCAGAAATTAAGAGCTCCACAGTATAATCATATGTTTTCAAGTTTAAGCGTGTCGTATTTGCGATGCTTTCTTTTCAAGTTTGAGCGTGTCGTATTTGCGATGCTTTCTACAGCTCCACAGTATAATCATATGTTTTCAAGTTTGAGCGTGTCGTATTTGTGATGCTTTCTACAAAGTCATGTAAATAGCGAGGATAATGGCCTCTTTTTTTCTCCACCTGTGCCTCTGAAAGGCACACACTGATGGCTTTATTTCCAGGTGACTGTCGCACAGCTGGGTGCCCACGACGCATTACGTGCAGGTGGTCACTTAACTTTCTTACCGAAATATTTACGACACCAGTTTGCACTACAGTGACAGTCTCATATAAAAATTTCACAGGTCGAGAATTTTCGTTTCAAATCTTTAGAAACAAAATCCTGTAAATATAACAGTGGTCAAAAAATTTTTGCCAGCATAGTGATACATTCACGCATATACACACATTTCATAACTCTTAAAGTACGATTCTCAGTTTCCAACATCCTTTTTCACAAACCAGAGTCCCTAACTTCTATTCATTATTCATATACATATAAACAGGTATTCACATTCCTCATATAGCATCAGCTTATTGATCATAAACATACCTCAACAGCATAATACACATTTTCATTGTAATAATAACATCATAAAAACTCAGTCAAATCTTAAAATCGTCATAGCTTTCTGCAATAATTTCAAACCATAAAAAATATTCTCTGCTCATGTCAATAGTGTTATCTACCTTGAACATACATTAAAAACCATGATCTCATACCAAATACATCATTCAAAGACCTCATAGTATCACAATGGTTCTGAAATAATCTGAAGAGTTCACAAAGTACAGACAAAATACAGTTTCATAAGTGTGAAGTTATCCAACTGTGTATTTATGTAAACATCTGTCACTGATGTAGTAAAATAAATGTTTGTCTCTCTCAGTTAAATGGTCAGATAGCTGTGTAATTTATGTGTTAGAGAAATATGGTACCGATGTGTATAGTTGTATAAGCAAAATACCATATTAGCTAGGGCTCCTTGTGCTTGCCAGACACATGGTACACAAAGTAAGCGTGTACCCTCCTGAGGATCAACGTAATTATACCCTCAGGGGTTACAGATTACAGCAATGGAATGAAATGTATCATGGAAAACTTTATTTGTAATTCAAAAATCTTGAAAAGTAAATTGCTTAAGTACAACATTAATCTCTCAAATGCGTGTCCTCTAGCGCTAAATGTGCATCTTGCTGTAAGATAATTCTGTGAAAGTGTCGTAGTTATCGTCCTCTGTAAGCAAAGTTCTGCTGAAGTCAATGTACTTACCTCATCATAAACGAAAGTGAAATGCTTTGCATATAGATATCATAGTTATTACGTACCTTACCATGATCAAGAAAGTACTATAACATAACGTATTGTTGTGCTACGGAAAAGGCTATCTCATTGTAGCTATACCACAAAAGTTACTACTAAAACATGTTTTACTTTCTAGAATAATACAGAAAAACTGTGCAGATATAAAACAGATACACCGCAAAAGCAACAATGTAAATTGTGTCACATATTAGTAGCATCGTGATATAATCGTGTAGCTGTCAATTAAACTAATCACTGTGTCATCTGGTATCTCTCAGAAAGTACTTTAAATATAGAATGTAATTTCAAGTAAACTAAAATGTTGCATTAAAATCTCATTAGCAGTACCGGTACATGTTCTAAGTATGTAGCCTTATAGTCGTTACGTAATCATGCAACTAACAAGCAAGAATGTATGCACACAATAACACTGTGTCGTCTGTTCACTATAACAATGCATTCGTAATTTCTGATTGAATAAGTTCTCTTGGTTCTTGACAGGATATTTAACTTCAAACATTGTTGCATGGTAACAGTTTCTTAAGTCTGACAAAGCAGACTAGTAATGTAAAGTGAAAAGTTTTATGGCAAAGACAAAGTTAAAAAGCAGATTATCTTTCAATAAACTGTTTTACATATGAAATGTGGTGCAAACCTTTACTCTTCCTAGTATGCAGAGTTTCAACTTCAACTCAATTATCATGTGGTATACGTCGGTAAGAAATACTGGAGTTTTTCTCAAGGTTAACTTATGTTATTTTTCTCAAGCCCAGCCAGCGCACGTGGCTGCCTGCGGAGCGAGTCATTGTCTGCTATCTCTTTGTTGGCGTGCGTCGTTATTGGGATTGGGAGACGTAATTTCTACAAATTCACCTTGTCGAGAGTGCTCTGCTCTATTTGAATCTCGCCAGTTCTGATGCAATTCAGGTCTGTCGTTACGATTATATCGCCTGTCGTCATGTCGGTAATTTCTGTAATTAATATCCTGTCGGTCACGTGGTAGAGAACTTCTCCCTGAGTCGTAACTCCACGGAGGACCATCGTGTCTGAAGTTATTCTGTCTCCCGTGACAATAAATGTTTTGGTTCCCATATTGTCTGTTTCTCTGATTGTCTCTGTTATACTCATTACTGCGGAAATGCGATCTTTCTCTGTAGCTATTACTCTGCCAGTGGTTGTCATACGGGTGGTGTCTGTTTTGGTCACGATTTGTCTTGTGAGAATAGCCTTGTCGTGTCCATTTATTATTTCTTTCATCACGGAATTGCGACGAATGTGACCTGTAATTGCTGTGTTCCTGTTTTCGCGTTTCGCGATTGTCAGTGTCAATTTCTAATTCTTGTAAGAGTCCCTGAAAAGCTTCAATGTCCTCTTTGCAACGTCCTGCCAAAATAATATGTCGTAGATGTTCAGGTAATTTGATTAAGCAAATGCGGATGAGTTCTGAGGGGCTGCATGGGTTTAACAGGTACTGATTCTTGTGCAACATGTCTTCAAAATATTTCACAAGACTGGAGAATTCAGATTGTTCGAAATGTTTCATCATTATGATGCTATGTTTCACTCGGTCTTGTGTAGGTTGAGACCAATATGCTGAGAGAAAGGCATGATAAAATTCTCCTTCACTGTGGCAATTGTGAATGAAGAATCACATTCTTTCAGCTGGTTCATTTTCTAAGTAGCCACACATAAATTCTAATCTGTGCTCTAATGACCAGTATGCCCGTGGATGAATGTCGTTGCCAGAATTCTTAAATGTTTTGAATTTACGTGTAGTAATGAACAGCTTATAATCAAAATCATCGTGTCGTCGAGTCGCACATCACTCATTGTTAGGTCGTTTCGGCGGTTCCATCTCAAAATTCAATGCGCCTTGCCAATTTCGTTCATAATTTCCGAAGTGTCCTGTGTTATTATTTTGTGGATGTTCTGTATTTCTATGTCCCTCTTACCGTACTGGAGTGCGAGTGTCCTCTGAAATATATAATTCTTGTATTACTTGTGCCAACTGATCTTGTACTTCCCAGATTTCTCTTTTGTACGGTGTATTGATTTGATTTTGATTTTGTTTGAATTTTCTAATTTGTTCATACTCTTCAGTGTCAGTGAAGGTATACGTCTTGTATCATTCAGATCATCATCTACCTTTGTAGATAAGTTAGTGAACTGATCTGAAAGTTCGGCTACTTTATCTGATAGTGAAATTATTTCCTCTGTGTGTTTTTCTGAATCAAGTTTCTGAGTGTCCATTTGTGTTGAAATCGTATCTACTGTGTCCTTTAAGTTTTCCTGAGTTTTTGCAAGTTGCGTAACCGAATTGGTAGATGCAACTGAGTCAATTTTAACCCACAAGGTCTCATGATTTTCATGAACAATGGTTTGCAGTTCTTTTATGGCTGCTTCATGATTCTGTAATGTATTTTCATGCCGTGAAAAAATAGGTTGAAAATGCTCACAAATTTGTGTTTTTATGTCATTACAGACTTTCTGAAATTTCGATTCGATTTTATGTAACTCAATAGTTAAATCTTCACGTGTTTGTTCAAGTGTATCTTCCACTGAGTCTAACTTTTGAAGCTTTTGTTCCATTGCGTCTAACTGTTGCTGTGTTTCTCTCTGGTGTTGTTCCATTGTGTCTAACTTTTGAAGATTTTGTTGCATTGTGTCTAACTTTTGAAGCTTTTGCTGTGTTTGTCTCTGATTTTGTTTCATTTGTTACATTAATTGCAATAATAATGTATTAGTGTCTGGAATCTGTTCCTCTATGCTTTTCGGCAGTGCATTTGCATCAGCAACATTCACATTTTGACAAGCAGAAAATGTGTCTTCACTTATTTGAGAAAACCGTGAGGACGCAAAACCTGAATCTACAGTATTTCCAATATTGTGTTCTGTCATTTCGGATTCCTGAGGCGAGCTGTTGCCGACCGATCGATCGATAATGCTTCGCTCTTCACTACTTGTTTCATTGTCTACACCATTATTTGCCGCCCGCTCCATTTCCCTATGCACAATTACCAAATTACTACTTCGAATGTCTGTTAATTCACTACACAGTGGTGCTGATAAGCTACGCTCGTCGTCACTATTATTTCTCAGTTTACTTTGGAGCCTAGTGTCACGTTATTCACATGCCATTATTGTCACAATATTTCGTACAATAACACAGAAAAGCACAATTTGAAGAGCAGAATAAGAAAACACATTAACATAGCATTGAAAATAATATCTCGTTAATTGCAAGCAAAGCTGCTAAATACTTGGTGCAAACCTACGTGCATGCCACAACTGTTTTACTATACAAGAATGAAAGACTGAAGCTACAAATGAGATTCTCTCTACAATTACGCGCTAGCAATAAACAAAAGCTACGCTAATTACACAAACTACAAGAAAAAAATCAGAAGATTCCAGTGAGGTATCCTCTGCAAAGGGTCGACATACGAAACGTCCCCTTTGAACAATTATACATGACTGTGCTTAAACGGAAACTCAATATTTTTTTAGCACAACGCAGTCTGACTTTCAATAATCCCTACAAAAGAATGGCCCTGACTAACATTAACCTATACCTTTCACAAATCACTTACCTCACAAAAATCTTCGTTACTCGAACTACTGCAATACAGCGAGTGCCACTACTGCCAGCTAAATAAAAGATTCAAACTACTAAAGGCACTAACTACTGATAGGCATAGTTAGCAAATGAAAGATTTTGATAGAGAACAAACAATGTATTTACCTCAATAGTGTTCAAAGGTCATAATGTATATAGCAGTTCATGACATCCAGTCTTACAAATTTCAAAACTCCGCCATCACTCTCCCCACATCCACCACTGCTGACAGCTCACCTCCAACTGCGCAATGCTATGTGCTGTTCACATCCAGCTGCCGCTGTCCAACACTACAATGGCAGACAACAATGCAAACCAGCCACAGACTGCACACAGAACAACCAGTGATTTTCATACAGTGCACTATGTGGCGTTACCAATAAGAAAACCTAAATAGCCTACTTACACTGTGAGAGGCATTCTCTCTATCCGCTTCACTCTATTCTCTTTTCTTCTTATTTATTCAGTGCAACCTGTATTTATGATTCAGTTAATGTAGTTAATGAGTAATCAGACTGTAGACTTTCATATTGTTTAGTTTGTAGTATGTGTCCAACTTGTTCTGGAAGAGGAGTGGGATCATAGTGAGCACATGGAATCTTTTTTTTCAACTTCTCTGTTTTCTTCAAAAGCTTTCAGGACATTATCACCTTTGATATGTTATTTTATTTTTTCTGTTACATCTGTAACAGGTTCACGTTTTTGATATTTTTTGTTGTTTCCTAAGTTTGAATCCTTCTTTCAATTCATCAATAATTCTTCTGTTTTGTTTAGTTCTTTTAATCGCTTCAGGGCCATATCTCGCCAACATTTACTAAAGATAAAAACATTTTTAATGTATTTTATAATTTAGTGGAGGATGACAATCCCCCAATGCAGTGTTTAGATTTTTAAGAAATGTTTTACTCTAACTCTGTATTTTTAATCTTTAGGCTAACTACTCATGTCTGTCATGAAAAATCCAAATTGATACTCATTCCAACAACTACTACACATTTCTTTAAAATTATCGAACTTTAAATTGCTACCAGCAAACTCAGAGTAAATATGAACTAAATTTGTATCACCTTGTCTAAACATATTTAAATATCTTTGAATTTGTTAGAGCTAAATAAAAACAATATAATCCTGTATATCTACCTTTAGTAAAATGTTCTCTAACTTCATCCTGATTTTCACTAATGATCTCGTCGAATTTTAGAAGGGAATTATCTTGACATTGGTCCAATAGTATGATTTCATCATCATTTTCAATAAAGATACTAATTTTCTCATTTTGCTTATCTTCCACTTTTTTGCACATTTTTATAACTTCTTGACATTTTAGATGATCTAAACTTTTGGAGTAGATGTGTAAAAGATTTCTTTTACTCCTGTTCAACCACTCTTGGGCTAAAATATAACTATCAATCATTAATGTTGCTTTTCTGCAATCATTTGTTCCTGTTACTGCAAGTCAAATGCAATTTGGTAAAGATTTACTGTGTTTATTTTTTTATTTCTTCCCTAAAATTCATATTTTTTCTTCCCAATCAGTTTTCATTTAGTTAATACGAGTAATATTTGCATTAGTAGTAAACGAGTTACTTATTTCAATCTAGTGACAATTTATCTGTTCTCAAAAAAAATGACTGAAGCAATACAAGACAGCTATGTTAATGCAGCATTGCTTGGTTTTTATACAACATTTCTAACTTCAAATCGTATCTCAAACAACAATTAACTGCATCATTATGGAGAAACAATATAAATTACTATTGGTCAACATAGATTGAAAAGACTGGAAAAATTTATTCATATACACATATTTAAAACAGACGAAACTTTAAATAGAGTTATCAATTATGTATGGATAAAAAGGATAGTATTGGAAGTGTGCTAGGGTTTAGTAATCAAAATATTGCAGTTAATAAAAAAACTGTTGCTAATGATATTCAAAAAATTATTCCATTCCAATTAATCAAAATAAATCTTAATTTGACTGCTGAAATGTTTGTAAAGCATAGAGACCATTCTCATAAAGGAACTAATATTATTGCTTCATTCATGCATCTCGCTGAATTTGGTTCACTAATAATTCATGACCACTTTATCCGGTATATATTTCAATTTTTCGTACTATTCTGGATTTAGAAATAGCTATAACTGACGAAAATGACAATTTAACTGACTTCAATGCTGCCCATGTGAAGATGTTTTAGAAATGGATTAGTCACAAACTAAAGTCTGCTTTAGTTGATGCTATATAAATTTTATCCTTATTAAATGAACAAGATGAAGTGCTGTCAATTTTACTCATTCCTCAAAAATGAGAGAAGTAAATATAACCTAAATGTTCCTAACAAGGAAAATGAAATCAACATAAATGGGAGATGGAAGCGTTCATCCTAATCATGCCCAGTTGTACATGAGCCTTAAGATAGTAACAGATGATGTATCAGATAGACTATCCAACATATGACAGAAATCCAATAAAAAATTAATCCATAATTATGTGGCAAAGCTATCTGATTGTATAACCATAAAAAAAGGAAACAATATTCTATCAGAATACAACATCTATTTATTTTCTCATGACTTTCGTTGCCTTTTATGTCATCTCTTGCTGAAAAAATAAGTGTGGGAGGGCATATAATCAATGGTGGTAAAGTTGGAAGAAAAAAAAGTGCTTTATCGACTGGAAAATTCTAACAGATTTTTTAGGGTTATAAAGAAATTATGTGGGAAGATAATCTTACCATAATTTTTCCTTGGAGTTCCAGTACTGGAGATGCTATTCTTAGATGGTCTGATCAAAATTATTCTGGGTTTGAAAATAAAGATACTCTCACAAAAGTAGGTAAAACTATTGTAGGATATACGGAAATTTGTTAGCCAAATTATGAGCTTGAGCAATGAGAAAATATATTGAGGAACCCTAAAAGAAACCTGTCTTTCTATGAACAGTAAACTGTAGAAGTGGAGAGATTAAGTGGGAAGAAAAATTTTGAGCTTGATGTTACATATTACTATAACTCAATGGAATCTGAAATCCCATATTTTGTTTTTGTCGTGTTTTACACTAACTATAAAAATAACCAACTGCTTGATTCATCACTGTATAATCACAGTCTAACATAACAATCACGACACTTCGCTCCGATTTTGTTGCCTACTGCGCCAGCACATCGCGAAGTGTCCAGTGAGTTAAACTATGAAAGCGAAAGCTTGATGTTACATATTACTATAACTCAATGGAATCTGAAATCCCATATTTTGTTTTTGTCGTCTTTTACACTAACTATAAAAATAACCAACTGCTTGATTCATCACTGTATAATCACAGTCTAACACAACAATCACGACACTTCGCTCCGATTTTGTTGCCTACTGCGCCAGCACATCGCGAAGTGTCCAGTGAGTTAAACTATGAAAGCGAAAGCGAATATTATTTAGTTATTTTGGCTTGTACAATGGAGTTTACAAATGGGATCGTAGCATAGTGCAATAAATTGCAGCAACAAGAAGTAAACGATTCCACATCTGTCTCTTTTGTAGGTTTCCCAAGGACCCATAGAAGTATATCCAGTCATGTTACTAATCTGTATCATCAGAATTCGCCTGCAAACTACATGTATATTGGTGACTTATGTTTCGTTTTAGGAGTACAAAATGGCTAGTGAATAGCAGACGAGAAGATCACACGAAAAAAGATTCTATTTAGTTTTATAACAATGTTAAGTTTTCTCCACTACACGCTGAACAAAATCAGTTCATGAATGAAGACAATAATAAACGCGTGTAGAATTCAGTTAATCACATTCTTTGACATTCCATATATGCCACCTCAGCTGACAATGAAGAGCAGGCAGTCACAAAGGTTTGGCAATCTGTCTAAAGCTGTAAAACACTCCTATAGCACAGAAACAGCCAGTTCAACTCTCCATACATCAGTGCCATATTTATCTGAATCGTCAACACAGACCTGCTTTGACAATTAAGTGGTAAAATTAAGTGCAGTTATTCACGTTTGTAAAAAGCATATGGAGTGTCAGAATGTGCAGATCGAGAGACTTTGTGCTAAACTGTTATGGGACAAGCAATGTGCCTATCATTTTAAATACAGACAGCAACAGAAGTTGTATCAGAAGGATCAAGTGAAATAGGGACAAACAAATTTTGAAGGCTATAGGATCCCAATATTTAACAAATGATGCCCTTGGCTTGTTAAACCAGATTAGCATGCCATCTGCAAGATGAAAAAACAACAATAAGCTGTTTGCTCTGTTACAGCACTCAGGCATACATGTTTTGTCAGAATGTTATGTTTCCATCAGCATGTACATTACAGAGGTATGTGAAAGACATACAAATAAAATGTGCAATAAGTGACAAAATGTTCCACCTTTTGAAGCAGAAGGTACAGAATTTCTCCAATACTCATAAACTAGTGCTTATGTCATTGGATGAAAAGTTTCTAATGGCAAATTTAACATATGATAGCACTTATGACAGTGTTATTGGCTTTGAGGAATTGGGGTTTACACTCACAGTATATTTCTCCCACTATTTGGCAGTTGCTTTTCCCACTTAGAATAGTATAAAGACGATATGGCAACAGTCAACAATGGCTAAAACACAGTAGGCCTATGGAATAACAAATGGGGCGTTGATCCCTTTTTCATGTAGAGGTACATCTTTGTGTTTCTTATGTATGAATCTATGCATGGTAAGCTGCAGTTCTATCCAACATTACAAGTGATTCTTAATGGATGTATAGTAACTTGTCACTGGATTCATGAATTTTATCCCTATTTTTAGAACCATTTTTATAAATATCCGTGTCTTCTGATATTACACAAACTTTTGGAGCGATAGTGTCGCTCCAGCTGTCAAACAGTATTAACTTTCACAGCAGTGAGTGTTGTGACTCTAATATTAGACTGTCTTATAATCATGTTAAAATACAGAAAATCTATTTGAAAAATGGGACATATGAAGTTTTCTCACAGGAGATGTGGAATAGCAATCCACACCCTAGCATATGATCTTATGTACTGAAAGAAATATTTGACATATGATGTCTAACACAGAGCATTAACTGACGAAGAGAGGTCCCTAGCTGTGGGATCAACTTTTTGAAATGCATTATATAGTGATGTAGGTTAAGAGTCCAGATATCACATCCTGCAGCCACTCAACCTGGAAGGCCCTCATTCACAAGTAACTGAAGAAAAAAGTTTCTCAGTTATAGATGCTGTTCATAAGCTTTAAAAAAGCAAATATACAGACAGGCTCCCTAGTGTAATGGGCAGACTGATGGCCACACATACAGCAGGTTGTGGGTTCAAACTTCGTTTGGTGCTTAGCGGTTTTTATTTTTAAACATTTTTGATAATTTCAAATAAATTTGATCATTGTTTTTATTCTGTTGACTAGTTTAAATGTATTATTAATTTCTGTTCCTTCGTCACATCATTTAATTCATCATATGAACTTCTTAATTTTTCCTCATTATTTACTCTATATCATTACTTTTCCACTTTATGTGAATAATGATTTAATTATATTTATTTATCTACTATAATATTTAAACATTTGAAATTGACAATATATCAATTTAAAAACAAAAGACAAAATCATCTATTTGTATTTAATGTGCACTGGTGTCAAAAATGTATCTTTTGTTGTACAATATATAATTTTTTATGATCACCATCTTATAAACATTTCCAAAAGTAAAAATGAACAGTTTCCATAATTTAAAATACTGCACTATGGACAAAATACCACTTGTCAATATTTAAACAAGAGATGGAATTATAAGTAAAAACGAATTCAAGCCAAATGAGAAATAGAAATAATAAATCCAATAGCATGGAGGAAAATTAAAGGTGATTTTAGTCATATGAAGATGGGTTTCAAGTGGAGGGCAAATGATATGAAGAAAAATGAGAGCAAATGAAAAAGTTAATATGATAGTTAAAGTTGTTATGGCTTTTGTGGCCACTTGTTGACAAATTTCCTGTTGGATTCCGCCTTTCGTTCTTTGGCTGACATTTGACTGAAAACTTTTCTGATGTTTCGCCAGCACTAGTGGCTGGCATTGTTACAGCTTCAACCTCCATTGCTGGTGATGAAGTGGGGCCCAGCTTGCTGCGACAGACTATATGTATGTGGCGCGCCAACGTCCAAGGGCTCCTCTGTGACCATTTCCAGTGAGGTTTACCTGTTGCTACCTGCAACAGTTATTCGCTGCAGCACGGAAATCCAGGATCCATTTACCTTCAGGCTTTCTTCTTTCTTGTTGAAGCTGTTCTTGTGTTTGTGTATTTTTACAGCTTCTCCAAACAAGCGGGTGTGACAGCTCTTCTTTACAACCGTAACTTCAAAGTTGGCGAATTTTATTATGTGGTCGGCCTCATACATCGTGTGCTCTGCCATGACCTTTTTCTCCGCCTGCTCCAACCTGCAACGCCGCTTATGTTCTGTGATCCTGCTGTTGATTGATCGCCCAGTCATTCCAACATAAACTTTTCCGCATATGCATAGTATACGGTATAGACCGACATTGTAACTGGGTTCCTCTTCTGCCTTGCCAATCTGAGACATTCTTTGATCTTCTTTATCTGTTTGTAAATAGTCTTTAAGCCTTGTTTGTGCAATATACGGCCGATCTATCCGTCACTCTGACAATGTATGGCAGAAAGGCCACAAGCGACATTTTTTTCCCGATGCGTCACTTTGACGATTGTTTGACTCTGTTATGCTTCTAATATAACTAAATATAACTAAATATCCATTGCTCCTCAGAACACTTGCGAGGTGTTGCATTTCGCGTCTGAGGTACTGCAGCTCACATATTCGTCTGGCTCACGTTACGAGCTTATTAATCATCCTCTTTTCTGACTCGAGTGATGATTCGACAGTTTGTACAGGTATCGATCTGTATGTCACGGGTTTTTACCCTTCCTTGTGACCAGCACATCTAGATATGGTAGCTGTGTGCAATGGCTCCACACAGTGAAGGTATCTTCGACGTATCTGTACCACACTTTATGTTTACAAGGTGCCAAGTCTAGTGCCTGTGCTCCGAAATGTTCCATGAAGAAGTTGGCCAGCATTGGACTACGAAGACTACCCATGGCGACGCTTCCCAAGTGTCCATAGAAGTTGCATTCCATGTGAAATAGCTCACAGTGAGAGATGCATGAAAGAGCTTCGTGACGTCTTGCGGTGGAACTTGTGTGCTCCAGAGAATCACTAAGTGGCACTTTTGTAAACAAAGAGCAACATCAAAGCTGACCACGATGTCGTTTGGTGCAAGTTTTAGTTTCTTCAGCTTCTCAATAAAATATCCTGAGTCCCTTATGTATGTTGTTTTGTTTTTGTTTTAGGGCGGAAAACAGCTAGGGTCATACGTGCCATGTCAGAACTGTAGGACACGAAGACAAAACAAGGAGTTAAAAACGACTAAACATTAAGCCCAATCGACAGAAGGAAAGACAGCTAAAAACATGGACTTTAGAAACTTCCATAAAATAGGCCATAAAGAAACGGAGGTCTTGAATTAAATATTAAATGTCTTTCCCCATATTGCTAAGACAGATTAAAAGTAAGATGTGGTCGACAGCCCGCGAGTCATTCGCTAAAACGGCCGATGACTCAGACGGCAAACATAAATGAGAATGTAAGTTGTTAAAGAAAAGACCATTCCATCAGGAAACGGCGAACCGTCAAAGCAGCTGAAAGCAGTGAGCACAAAGTGCTGGGGAAGAACCACTTAGCAAATGGCGATGGCTAAAGCAACAGCGTCCAAAACACAAAGTAGCTAAAATGTTCCCTTACGGGGAGAGGAGATCGTCCTACCTGTTGTGAGACGTTTAATTCCCCAAAGAAGGAAGACCACTGGCGATACCAAAGTGACACCACCTGATGACAAGCAGCAACAAAGAGATCATCGGAGGAAGTGGAAGAACTAGAGGCCCGAGTACAAGGACTGCAGCGTTGGCAGCAGCGTCAGCGGCCTCGATTCCTGTCAGGCCGACTTGACCAGGAACCCATATAAACATCACAGTGGCTCCATCAAGAGTGAGCAAGTGACAGCTTTCCTCGACCCACTGCAGTAAGGGATACACAGTGTACAGCACACAGGCTCTGAATGGCTTTGAGAGAGTTGGAGCAGATGACGCAATTGAAAAGTGTATGTCACTGGATGTGCTCTGTGGCTGATACAGGGCGAAGAGCTGTGCTGTAAATACTGAGCAGTGTTCCACAAGCTGATACCGAAAAACATCGGTGCCAATGATGAAGGCACACCTGACACCATGGTCAGTCCAAGAGCAATCAGTGTGCATTAAGGTACTATTGCGAAGTGAAACTTATGGCAGTAGAACAAGGCTGGAGTAGTGTTCTTAGGAAGCGAATGAAGGCCAAGGTGAACATGGACTACCATATGAAGCCAAGGTGGCGAAGGTTTCACACCCATCAGGGAACTGGCAGGCAGCGTGAAGTTAAGCTGTTAGAGCAAGAGCCAAAAGTGAAATCCAGGAGGTAACAGAGACAAGGGACATGTCCCATACTGGTGATCAAAGGAGTCATCGAAGAAGCAGACATAGGATGGGTGACCAGGCACGACAGACAAATGGCATGCGTATCTGCCGAGGAGACAGTCATGGCAGTATGACTGCAGTAGTTTGGCAGCTTCTGCATAAACACTCAACTGGACTAGTGTAAATGGCGCCAGTGACCAAATGCATGCCATGATGGTGGATAGTGTTGAGACAGCATAGAGGGGAGGGTCATTCAGATGCATAAACGTAACACCCATAGTCTCGTTTCGAATGGACAAGGGACTGGTGCAAATGGAGGAGGGTGGTTTGATCTGCTCCCCAGGAAGTACCACTGAGGACACATAGACAGTGAGGGACAGCGTGCAGCGGACTGGCAGATAAGAAACGTAGGAGGATCAAGAAAGTTTCCTATTGAGCATGAGTCCAAGAAATTTCATAGTTCGATGAATGGAAGAGCAACAAGTCCATGATGTAAAGACGATGGAAATGACCAATTGTGCTGCCAGAAATTCATACAAATGGTTTTGTCAGTGGAAAAGCGAAAGCCATTGTCGATGTCTATTAGTAAAGAAGATCAAGACATCGCTGAAGATGCCGCTCAAGGAGAGACAGGTCCATGGAGAATTACAAAATCGTCAACGAAAAGGGAGCTGGAGGTGTCTGGCAGGAGACATGGCGACAGCAAAGACGACGACGCTCAGGACGGTACCCTGAGGCTCATCGCTTTCCTGGATAAACATGTCTGACAAGGCAGAATCCACACGTACCTTGAAAACATGGTCTTTTCAAAATTCCTGAAGGAAACCGAGTATGCCGCCATGGAACCCCACGTGTAGAGAGTAAGGAGGATACCAGTCCTCCAGCAGGTATCATAGGTTTCCTCCAAATCGAAGAAACGTGGCTGCAGTCTGGTATTTCCATAGAAAACCATTCATGACATGGGTTGACGAAATGACGAGATGGTCAAACGTAGAATGGCGCACTTGTATTCCACATTGTGCAGTGGTTAGTAAATTGTGAGACTCGAGCCACTATACTATCCACACGAGTCATAGGCACCGTCACTTTGCAAACACAATTGCTGAGAGAAATGTGGCGATAGCTAGAAGGAAGGTGTTTGTCCTTACCAGGCTTGGGTATGGGTATGACTAATGTGCATGACATGGGTCAACCTCACTGAACGACAGTTGACCGAAGAGGAAGAGTCTATCCTCAAAAAAGGAGAGAATTTCACTATGGTCCCGAGTACTATAACTATAGAGGGCATAATTGCTAATACCGAAGCGGCCATTTGGCCCCTTCCTTGTGAAAAATCACGGGAAATGCACAGTGAAACAGTCAGGATACTGCACCTAGAAAAATGGCCAGCTTGCAACCTGAAAAAAGAAGAGGTGCAAGCTGTTAAGAGTCTTAACGCCGATCTTGACGCCGACAAGAATATAATGGCACTGACCAGCGTTAAGAGAAATGCGACCTTGGTAATGAAGACTGAAGATTATGAGCAGAAGATCGGGGAACTATTGGATCAGACAAGGAACTGAAAACTAAGCATAGAACCAACACAGCGTATCGTATGGAATACGAATCGGTTAATCAATGCCTCCCCCCATGAACCATGGACCTTGCCGTTGGTGGGAAGGCTTGCGTGCCTCAACAATACAGATAGCCATACTGTAGGTGCAACCACAACAGAGAGGTATCTGTTGAGAGGCCAGACAGACGTGTGGTTCCTGAAGAGGGGCAGCAGCCTTCTCAATAGTTGCAGGGACAACAGTCTGAATGATTGACTGATCTGGCCTTGTAACACTAACCAAAACGGCCTTGCTGTTGTGGCACTGCGAACGGCTGAAAGCAAGGGGAAACTACAGCCGTAATTTTTTCTGAGGGCATGCAGCATTACTGTATGGTTAAATGATGATGGCGTCCTCTTGGGTAAAATATTCCGGAGGTAACATAGTCCCCCATTCGGATCTCCGGGCGGGGACTACTCAGGAGGACGTAGTTATCAGGAGAAAGAAAACTGGCATTCTACAGATCAAGGTGTGGAATGTCAGATCTCTTAATCGGGCAGATAGGTTAGAAAATTTAAAAAGGGAAATGGACAAATTAAAGTTAGATACAGTGAGAATTAGTGAAGTTCGGTGGCAGGAGGAACAAGCCTTCTGATCAGGAGAATACAGGGTTATAAATACAAAATCAAATAGGGGTAATGCAGGAGTAGGTTTAATAATGAACAAAAAAATAGGAGTGCTACTACAAACAGCATAGTGAACGTGTTATAGTGGCCAAGATAGACACGAAGCCCATGCCTACTACAGTAGTACAAGTTTATATGCCAACTAGCTCTGCAGATGACAAAAAAATTGAAGAAATGTATGATGAGATAAAAGAAATTATTCAGGTAGTGAAGGGAGACGAAAATTTAATAGTCATGGGTGGCTGGAATTCGACAGTTGGAAAAGGGAGAGAAGGAAACATAGTAGGTGAATATGGATTGGGGCTAAGAAATGAAAGAGGAAGCCGTCTGGTAGAATTTTGCACAGAGCATAACTTATTCATAGCTAAAACTTGGTTCAAGAATCATAAAAGATGGTTGTACACATGGAAGAACCCTGGAGATACTAAAAGGTATCAGATAGATTATATATTGGTAAGACAGAGATTTATGAACCAGGTTTTAAGTTGTAAGACATTTCCAGGGGCAGATGTGGACTCTGACCACAATCTATTGGTTATGAACTGTAGATTAAAACTGAAGAAACTGCACAAAGGTGGGAATTTAAGGAGATGGGACCTGGATAAACTGAAAGAAAGAACCAGAGGTTGTACAGAGTTTCAGGGAGATCATAAGGGAACAATTGACAGGAATGAGTGAAAGAAATACAGTAGAAGACGAATGGGTAGCTCTGAGGGACGTAGTAGTGAAGGCAGCAGAGGATCAAGTAGTTAAAAAGACGAGGGCTACTAGAAATCCTTGGGTAACAGAAGAAATATTGAATTTAATTGATGAAAGGAGAAAATGTAAAAATGCACTAAATGAAGCAGGCAAAAAGGAATACAGACATCTCAAAAATGAGATCGATAGGAAGTGCAAAATGGCTAAGCAGGCATGGCTAGAGGACAAATGTAAGGATGTAGAGGCTTATCTCACTAGGCATAAGATAGATACCGCCTACAGGAAAATTAAGGGACCTTTGGAGAAAAGAGAGCCATCTGTATGAATATCAAGAGCTCAGATGGAAACCCAGTTCTAAGCAAAGAGGTGAAAGCAGAAAGGTGGAAATAGTATATAGAGGGTCTATACAAGGGCGATGAACTTGAGGACAGTATTATGCAAATGGAGAGGATGAAGATGAAATGGGAGATACGATACTGCGTGAAGAGTTTGACAGAGCACTGAAAGACCTGAGTCGAAACAAGGCCCCGGGAGTAGACAACATTCCATTAGAACTACTGACGGCATTGGGAGAGCCATTCCTGACAAAACTCTACCATCTGGTGAGCAAGATGTGCGAGACAAGCGAAATACCCGCAGACTTCAAGAAGAATATAATAATTACAATCCCAAAGAAAGCAGGTGTTGACAGATGTGAAAATTACCGAACTATCAGTTTAATAAGCCACAGCTGCAAAATACTATCGCGGATTATTTACAGATGAATGGAAGAACTGGTAGAAGCCGACCTCGGGGAAGATCAGTTTGGATTCCATAGAAATGTTGGAACACGTGAGGCAATACTGACCTTACAACTTATCTTAGAAGAAAGATTAAGGAAAGGCAAACCTATGTTTGTAGCATTTGTAGACTTAGAGAAAGCTTTTGACAATGTTGACTGGAATACTTTCTTTCAAATTCTAAAGGTGGCAGGGGTAAAATACAGAGAGCGAAAGGCTATTTACAATTTGTACAGAAACCAGGTGGCGGTTATAAGAGTCGAGGGACATGAAAGGGAAGCAGTGGTTGGGAAAGGAGTGAGACAGGATTGTAGCCTCTCCCCAATATTATTCAATCTGTATATTGAGCAAGCAGTAAAGGAAACAAAAGAAAAATTCGGAGTAGGTATTAAAATCCATGGAGAAGAAAAAAACTTTGAGGTTCGCCGATGACATCGTTATTCTGTCAGAGACAGCAAAGGACTTGGAAGAGCAGTTGAACGGAACAGAGCAGTGTCTTGAAAGGAGGGTATAAGATGAACATCAACAAAAGCAAAACAAGGACAATGGAATGTAGTCGAATTAAGTTGGGTGATGCTGAGGGAATTAGATTAGGAAATGAGACACTTAAAGTAGTAAAGGAGTTTGGTATTTGGGGAGCAAAATAACTGATGATGGTCGAAGTAGAGAGGATATAAAATGTAGACTGGCAATGGCAAGGAAAGCGTTTCTGAAGAAGAGACATTTGTTAACACAGAGTATAGATTTAAGTATTAGGAAGTCGTTTCTGAAAGTATTTGTATGGAGTGTAGCCATGAATGGAAGTGAAACATGGACAATAAATAGTTTGGACAAGAAGAGAATAGAAGCTTTCGAAATGTGGTGCTACAGAAGAATGTTGAAGATTAGATGGGTAGATCACGTAACTAATGAGGAGGTATTGAATAGGACTGGGGAGAAGAGAATTTTGTGGACCAACTTGGCTAGAAGAAGGGATCGGTTGGTAGAACATGTCCTGAGGCATCAAGGGGTCACAAATTTAGCATTAGAGGGCAGCGTGGGGGGTAAAAATCGTAGAGGGAGACCGAGAGATGACTACACTAAGCAGATTCAGAAGGATCTAGGTTGCAGTAGGTACTGGGAGATGAAAGAGTTTGCACAGGATAGATTAGCATGGATAGCAATCAATGCTTCTTTACTGCCAGTGGACATACAGAGGAACCTGCACAGCACAGAAACCCTACCACCTCAGCTGTATGGACTATCGAAGATACATAAGAATAATGTTCCATTAAGACCTATTGATAGCGCTCCTGGCTCACTGGCGTATAAACTGACAAAACACCTCTCTGTTCCAGCCACTCGTGGGGAAGCCTGACTCAGAAAATTGCACTGAGAAGCTGAAGAAACTAAGACTTGCACCAAACAACATCCTGGTCAACTTTCATGTTGTTTCTTTGATTACAAAAGTGCGATTCAGCGACACTCTGGAACACATCAGTCCCATTTTGCCGCATGATGTCACCAAGCCTTTCGTGTATATCTCGAATGAGCTATTTCACATGGAATGGCAACTTCTACAAACAGTTGGAAGGTGTCACCATGGGTAGTCCTCTTAATCCAGTTGCGGCCAACTTCTCCATGGACCATTTGGAAGCACAGTCACTCGACTTGGTACCTTGAAACGTAGAGTTTAGTACAGATATGTTGAAGATACCTTCGTTGTGTGGAGCCACAGTGAGGAATAGGTCGGTAATTCCTGGGGCTAAATGTTGGATGGCCACACATCTTCACAGAACATGGGGTTTGAAGGCTTGTTTGCTCAGTAACATAGGACAGATGGTAACCTATGGCATCTCTATTGAAAGAATACAATGCTGGTGCGGTAATCTATGGCATATCTATTGAAAGAACACAATGCTGGTGCATGGATAAGAGTTTCAGAGTACACTATTCAGCACATGGTGTCGAACACGGAGCTTCACAGCAGACTACCGCTATGTGCTCACGTGTTGACCCAATGACATCATCAATTATGATTGCAGTGCATCAGGATTCTGCCATTGATCAATGGAAAAGCGTAAACTCTTTGGGTAAATTACATTTTTGCTACAATAGGTAGCTGGTTGTCTCCGCAGATGCTGTCATGTAGGTGAACAACAGTTCCAAAAGTGCAGTGCATCACGGACATAGGCTGGTAGGAGCAGTAATATGCTTCAGAAGACATTCTCTTGCACTTACGTTGGGCATGTGGTAGTTATCGAAGACACGCTACAGCTGTGACCCACCTGCATCCCTTCATGGTTGATGTCTTGTCCGATGGCGATATCATCTTCCACCAGTATAACTGTCAATTTCTCGGAGTCGGAAACATGTTGCAGTGGTTTGATGAGCTTTCTAGCAAACTCACATTGATTCCTCTGCGACCAAATTCACCTGATGTAAATTATACAGAACCCATCTACATCGCTACTGGCTGCTTTCATCGTGCACGCAAATTTGCATCCCATTATTTACGAAAATTAAATGAAGCATCTGTAGACATCTAATGCCACATACCTCCTACCAACAAACTTTCAGATCCCTAATATGCACAGTCAGTGATGTAGTTTGTTCCAAAGACGGACAAACAAGCTATTAAGCAGATTATCATAATGTTTTGGCTCATCAGTGTAAGCACACTGCAAATGGCTGCATTTGCTCCTGGTGTGCCTCAGGTCAGGTATGGACTGGTCATACAAACCAGTGAGTTTCACTGGCCACCATTCATCAAGTCGCTGCTGCCTGAGGTCTGGCTCCTGAATTAAAAATCATAGGTGACAGAGGCAAGTAGGGGAGCTATCATCAAAATGCTGTATTGTCATTACATCCCAGCAGTGGACGTGGACTTCAAGTTGGACTTCAAGAAAACCTCAGAGGGATAAGAGGTGATGAGAAATAGAGGGAGAGGGAGAGGGAGAAGGAGGGGGAGAGGAAGCTGAAAATCTCTGTGCATCTTCCTTTATGGGTCTCAAGGTTTTGCTGAAATTTATTAATATATATTTTTTTCTATATAAATGCAGCCACTGCTCAAGAAGTTCAATAATGCAAGCAATTATAATTTGTTTAAAAAAATTAGTGAGCTACAATCAAATGTTCCATTCAACATTAACCAACTGTGAATACTTGAATATTAGATATGGAGAAAAAAATGGTATGGAGCTTAATAACTATTAGATATGGAGAAAAATTTTATATGGACATTAAAAACGAGTTAAAGATTATTTTTCCTGATGGATAATTGAAGTTAGTAACTGAATGGCATTTTCAGTTTTTTGAAGATGGAAAGGTTACATTGATACAATGACATGAAGAAATTTAATATTAATAACAATGGTTTTTATGATCTGGAATCCATGCTATGAATTCCACTAAAATTTTTACATTACTTACTTTATTTCAAGAGAAAAATATTTTATATTTCATCCATTATGGAAATGCATGGGGGATGAACATCACCCTTGAAATTATTAAAAATATGAAGAAATCAGAAAATTTTTTAATGTAAAATAAAAAATAATATGATAAAGCTTTCCTTCAGATGGCATTCCTTTATTTTTCCCCATTTACCTCCATTTCCCTCAATTTCATTCTGTTTCCCTGAAAATCTTTAAAAATCATGAAAAAAATAGCTGGCAGTAGGTTAAATATGTAAGTTCTGGGTAATTTTTCCAGAAAAATTGTGGAAAAAAATCATGAAATTTTGAGGAAATCCAAGAAATTTTTTGATTTTCTGGTGATCTTGGAAAAGCGGGCCAGAACCTACATATTTGTTCTACAGAAACACTACATATGGTGCAACAACACCTATCGGGTGTTTGGCAAAGCAGTTACGATACTGAAACAAATTGATTAAGCCAATACAGCAAAACTGTGGACTTCCAAGGAGCGATACCAATTAGGCCATTATAAATGACAGTGTACAGCAAAGCCATTCCTCAACAACATAAACACTCCACCACTCTAGCCTAGAGGCAATCAGTCAGTAGGATCAATGGTAACATCTTGTGTGAGGATGTTCCAGTACTGGTCGTACTCTTGCTGCCTGATATGATGACCACTAATCTATAATCATAAATGACTACAAACCAGCATCCAATATTGAAGCCACCACTGATGGGTAGTCGATGAGTCTGCCAACACCATTCCAGTTCTGGGCACAACTGTTCTAAAACTTCTACATCGTTCAGGTCAGATGGCCTACGGAATAAGTGGACCAGGATCAACTTCCAGCATGACATCACATCATCCCATACCAAGGTCCATCTGATGGTATAACATGGGCAGAGGCCTCAGAATTACTCTCAGAATAGTATGTGAGCTAGACACACATGTGCCAGAGTCACTTCATCTGCAGCACATCATCCCTTGGGAAGTGTCAATGGGTGGACAACCTGCCACACCCCAAGTCACTGCCATGCGCTCTGGGCTGATGAAGTGAGTTTTGGCAGCTGCAAGTCTGCTTCTGCACTCAGGAGACCCCACTCCAGCTTATGAAGCCCCAGCCACCACAGAAGACACAGCTACAAGATGTATTTTGAAGAATAAAAAAAGTAACATTTAATCTTGTTTTGTTTCATTTGATAATGCTACACAGGCTCCTCAGTCTTAATCCTAAAGAAACAGTAGGTGTTACCAGCTCAGAAGTCGGTGAGCCCTAGATATAGGATTCAGAAGTGCTCGAACTCAGCACAGATTTCTACTAGAAGGCAAGCAATATTGTTCAAGCCTAAGGAAGTTGTTCCAAGCCCACACGCCAACATCTGCAACTACCACATAGGATGAGTTGGAAAGAAACAAAGTACTTGTTCTCAGGAAAATTGCATTTTATTTTCATGTTCTCAATAGGACTTAAAGACTGGAAAGTTACCTTTAGTAAGCCTAGTGAGTCAGTTGTTTTATCTCAGTTTAAGGATAATAGTTGGCAAGAGTACCTTGGTATGACACACAAAATTTGTAGTTTACTTTGCCATAGTGCAACTTGTGATAAATTTATGACTGACATTTGCTACATGTAGAAGGCATGGGCGCATGGCAGATGATTACTCATATTGTCACTGAACAATTGTGATACATAAGAATTACATGTGACATCCTTGGTCACAGATGTAGTTATTAAGTTAGTGTTTGGAAGTGATACTAGTTTGTTCATGAAAAGAGTTTAAGTAAATTGCACAATCATGGTGCAGACACGAGCAGCTAGTACTAGTAACATGATAACCGCCTTTACAGATTAAGTTTCCCAATTGGTAGAGGACAGTGAACAGCAGAAAGTTCACAATGAACAGTTACATCAGCAGTTATGTGTTTTATTGGCAAGAGAGCAGTTACAATAGGGTGTGGCTGAAATTAGAAGTGTAGTAAAAGTTCCTTCCTCATCTGTAGATCCTGCAGTCATGAATCTTATAATCCCCTTTTCTGGAAAAGCATCAGAGAATGTTGCTGTATTTACACACAATTTACTAACCATTGCTGAGTTAAGTAACTGGTCAAATGAAACATGCTCCCAGGTGGCCAAATTATGTATTAAAGGGGGTAGGACGTCAAATGGGCCGACTTGGAGCAGGTGAAGCACCACAGGACATTTTATTTTCTACGGTCTATACTTTTACAAATAAATTCATAAAACTTTGTCAGCATGACCAGGAAGGATTCCGGATTCACACTCATAGCAGTGGAAGTGCAAAAGAATAACAAAATAAATTTATTTTAGATATGAAATTTCATCATTTTCTCACTTACTGTTGGCTGCATTCGTTGCTATAGGTACAATTTCCTTCATAAGTAAGAGGGATTCTTTGATGAATTTTGCACAGCATACAAAGCATACTTACAGGTGTATGAAACTCTAGAGTTTTCCACATCTATTAAAAACTGTGGTAAAAATGGAGATAATTAACTACAAAATTTGATTTTTTTTCTAAACATAAAGTTTAAAACGTAACAGCTCATTCATTTTTTCATAAATTAAACAGATTCCATAGTTTCGGACACCTGTTAGTATGTGTTGTATGCTGTGCAAAATTCATCTAACAGTCTCTCTTACTTATGAAGAAAAGTGTACCTATAGCAACAAATGCAGACAACAGTAAGTGAAAAAATGATGAAATTTCACATGTAAAAAAAATGATTTTATTATGTTTTTAAACTTCCGCTGATACGAGTGTGAATCTTGAATCCTTCCTGTTCATGCTGACAAAGTTTTATGAATTTCCTTGTAAAAGTATAGACAGTGGAAATTAAAATGTCCTGTGGTGCCTCTCCAGCTCCAAGTCGGCCCGTTTGACGTCCTACGCCCCTTATGGGTGGCGTTAAAATCTATATACGTATTATGAAGTTCTTCATGAGGCATTGTAGAATTAGCAGAGGGTTTACAGCTAAGGTATAGAAAACAGAACAATGTATGGTTCTTTAGGGCAAAAATCGATAGTCTGATGCAGAAAATGAATGAACAGCTGAGTCATTTTCCTATAGGATAAGAAAAGTGAATGCACAGACTGACAAGCTGACAAAAAACCAGATGCAGACAGGATCGTGCTTAAAGGAGCAGGAAATAGGACATTGGATGTTATACTGAAAAGGATTCCCCCAGATTTTTCACAGTGTGTGCAAATGGAAAATCCTAAGGATATAGCTGCAGTATTTAGATTTGCAATACACTTGCAAGAAATAAATAGTGCAACAAACATGCACAATGAATGAAATATTTTTATGTCTGACACCAAAGATTACTTTTATGGTCAGTAGGGGCATTTGGAGGCTCAATGTCACCATCACAATTCTACAATTTCTAGTTATTTGGGCAATAGGCCAGGATTGTGAATTAAAAAAGTAGTGCAAATACAATCGGAAGAGAAAACCATTAAATGGCCACAGCTATGTTCCTTCCAAAGGAAACCATTTCCAATAAATCTCAGAACAGTAAAAACATATGCCAACATGGATTTTTGTTTCATAACTTGGGCGAATAAAAAATATATAAATTTCTATTTGATACTGGGACACATTATCAGTTGTGAGTCTGCGCCTAGTGGACAAGAGAAGACTGAAGTCTGAGATACAGATTCAGTATGGACAACAAAGGTCAAGTTTAAGATAGGAAACATGTTTTTGTGAGCAAATGGAAGTGTTGTCAATTGTGGGACAGGAATTTTCTGCAATATTTGGATTAGACTTTCTGGTTAGGCTCTGTGCTAAAATCAGCCTATGGCAACAAACACTAAACTCAATGGGAATTTTCTTCCAATAAGTACAGCAGTTGCAAATGTTTCCATGCCATGTGGTACACCCATTGTTAAGACAGTGCCAACTAGTGTGCACAAGTGCATTAAAAATTGTTTCAGACAATAGAGTACTGGCAGGTACAGAAAAGCTAATTTGGGTTACAGTAAATTTCAACATACCACAGCAGACTTTATGTTTAACAGAACCACTGCCGAGTAATGAAATTTTTGATAACAGCATTGTTTTATATGAAGTAGTTCAGCACATGCTAGTAATATAGATACACAGGTTATGGTGGCAGTAAGTCTGGAAAATTTTGGAATGGACAAAGTGTGTCTTCTGAAAGCGTTAGTGATAGCTACACTAGAAGCACATGATGAAGAAGGCATTGACAGGTTAATGATAGAGCATAATGCCAAACAAACTTTCAGCACTCCTATGTTGCATTGTAAAGTTAGTCATTCAAAGGGTAACAACTGGTCAATCATGGAATCATTGCTAATGCAGTACAAAGATTTATTTAATTCAGAAAGTAAACTGCCAACCACACAATATCAGATTTCAATGAGCAATCACACACCAGTGTACCATTAAGCAGCATAGGTCACTGAAGCACCACCAACCACTCATAGACTGGTTTGTGGATCAGCACCTCAAAGAAGCCATTATGGTCCACAACAGTGGAATCTGGTCAACAAGTGTAGTAATTGTACCAAAAAAGTCACATATTGGAATGAGAAAACATCAATTCAGTTGTGATTGGAGATATTTTAAGAAACATAAAGTAACCACTGCATATACATTTCATAATATAACTGAAACTTTAGATAACCTAATACAGAGCAAATTCTTTTTCACAAGATATTTAAAGTGTGGTTATCATAAATCTGAAGTATGCCTGGAAGATAAGTGTAAGACAGTATTTACAGCACTGTCTGATCACTAACAATATCACAGCATGCCTTTTGGTTTAAAGACTGCACCTCCAACATTCCAGAGCTTGTTAGATGGAGTCCTTTGGGATCTAAAACTGAAAAATAACATGGTCTATTTGGATGAAATCATAGTTTTTAGATGAATGTGTAACGCATATGAGTGAAGTATTTGATAGGTTAAGTAGAGCTCGTATTGAGCTGAGCACTGACAAAATCATTTTGCAATATTATTAGCCAAGATGAAGTGAGGACAGATTCTAGTCTCACCTCAGCCATACATCATTTTTCAGTTCCACAAACAGTAACACAGTTACAATCATTTCTTTGGCCAGCAAATTACTACCAAATATTGATCACAGAGTTTGTACAAATTGCACAACCACTGACTAGATTTCTAAAAGAAAAAAAGGGGGGTTACATTTGACTAGACATCAGAATATCAAATAGCATTTCAAAATTTAAAGGAAATATTAATATCAGATCCTGTATTAGTTTTTCTCGATTTTATCGAAGAATTTATAGTACCATCTGACACCAGCCATGCTGCTTTAGATGCCAATTTTTAGTCATAATGTAGCTGGAAAGGAGTATCCAGTGGCATATGCATCTCATCAGTTAAATAAGGCTGAGCACTACTATTTGACAACAAACAAACAGATGATAGCTTTAATATACAGTATTTCATATTTCCAGTGTTACCAAGTCGAATCAAATTAGGATTTTTTGAGGAAAATACTACTAATATGCTGAATTTTTGCATATGTCTTCCTTGCACCTTTGTAAACAACATACTAAAAGTCCCTGTCAATCAGCATGGAGTTTTGCCTACCATATTGGCAAAGTGGGGCAGAAATCAGCTTTTCACATTTTTATAGAAAATGGCTCTATTTGTGAGCAAAATACATGATTAAAAATTAAATAACCTAAAATTATCTACTAAGAAGGTCCTATGTACTGTTTTCATAGGATTAATGGTTCAGCTTCGAAACTATGTTTGTTAATCTGTTCTGACCGCATAATGGCACGAATTTCATTCCTGATTACGAGTGTCAGTGTAATTGCTGTAAAAAGAGCATGAAATGACACATAATAAAGATTTAATAGCAGTTAGTGATCAAGTGTCAACTGTTCATATATTTTGTAGCACTACATCATAGTGCTATGATTCATAAAATTGGCTGGGAATTTCCTATGACTCATAATCATAACTTTCTTGGTCATCAGGATCCTGGTCTGTTGGTATACCACTACTTTCAGCTGGAGGTGTTTCAGTACCTTCTTGCAGCGCATGTGTGGAGCATTTATGAAGGCAAGATACACCTCAACAAAAGCTTCAGAGTAGACTTCCTCCAACTGCACATAGACCCACATCCCTTTGCACACTTGGAGCTTATCAACTTCAGTAGGCAGTCTGGAATGGGAGGGTGCTGGATAGTTACTGGGACTAGTGTATTAACATATTTCCTCCACTCCATCCCTCAGAGGAAATTTGGGACAACTTGATGGTCCACTATTTAAGAGTGTTGTCTAGTGGTCTCCTCTGTTGAGGGATGAGATGAAAGATTCATTTTATTCCTAGTCACTAAGATTTTGAAGCAGTGGTAAAGCAACCTATTCAGATATGTTTCATTGACAGATTCCCCATACAGAGCCATAAACCATTGAAAGATGGACTCAAAAATGGTGTCATGTGACGCACTGGTATCCTTAACCAATGACACTGCAGTTACCAAATATTTGCTTGTTTTAATTTCTCCAAAGTTGTTCCCCTCATTTCGTGAATGTTGATGATGTGGTGTCACATCCACTGAAGGCCTGGAGCAACAATATATGTTCCTGGAAGTTCTCATTTCCTTGCAATTCTGTAATGAGTATAATGTTTGTGCCTTGTTTACCTTTTCTAGTTTAAAAAATTTAATGTCTTTCTGATGAGTTGGCGCAACAATAAAAACTAATAAATCTACATCCTCTCCTACCAGAACAACAACAACTTGATCAACTGGGTTATAGTTTATGATATCAACTGCTGTCTGAACTATTAACATACTAGTCTCACTTTGACACCTTGCAGTTCATGTTTTTCAGATGGCAGGGTTATGACCTACGTTTTGTTTGTATCATTTCCTAAGAACTTGTTCTGACTGATCAGAATTGACATAGTTTCAGTGACAACCAGTTCAAATGAGCACTTCATAGGAGCTCTCCTTTACTGTTCTGCTATCGTTGTACTACTAGTACTCTCAGAATAACCACCAATGACAACATCTAACGTTTTGATGACTTAAAGAGTGAGTGTGGGTCTGGGTTATACTGATTTATTTCCCCAAACCACATTCCACTTCTTTAAGAGATGACTTACTTGGGGTTACCAGCCACTCTTCTTTACTGGATAGCCAGCTGTTCTAAACTCTCTTGACTCCTTCACCATCGAATAACGCTAGGTACAGGAACTTTAAAGCCTCTTTCTACCAGTGAAATAAGTAGCCATACAAACCTTACGTTTCGTCAATCAATGATGTATTTGACTTTCCAGCACAATAAAAATTCTCACTTTAAGTATAATATGTAACTTCAGTAAGTCATTAAGTCTCTCAAACTGTCGTATGTTAGAAAGAAATTGACTGACATTCAAAAGAAAGTCTGCTTAGACACCATTACTTTCAGAAAAGGAGATTGAAAAAAGTCTTTCCAATAACAAGGATGAGTCAAGAGTATATATGAGTACTTTTTCAACTGTTCTTGTTTCACATAACAATAGTCAGTGACACAATAAGCACAAAGCTGAATATAGATTATATGGTTCTTCCATACACACTCACTAACACATCTATGGATTGCCCAAAAGGTACTTGTTGGAGTCGTTCGATAGGTGTGTCTACTTTCTTCCCGTAACTGATTTTAAATCTGCACACACAATCATGTGACGTGCAGTAGGTAGGATTTTACCATCCCACACTCGTATCTAGAATATGGTGTGTTCAAGACGCTACAAGGCTGACTGGTTCTATAATTTACACAGAAATTCTTGAATTACTACATATCCCCCCCCCCCCCTCTCTCAGATTTAACACATGATATTTTATACACAATCATTATTCACATAATATCACTCATAATAATATTTCATATCTTAAAAGTATACATTTCTCAGGTATGTTCATATACATATCTTTCCTTTGAGTAACAATTCTCTGTCCTTTCTTGCACAATCTTTCACTTATTTTTTCTCTACTCTCTTCTTATTTTAATTGTTATTAAGACATCAGCATTTATTCGTTGTTTTAGTCAGCTATACTAATATTTAGTAATTGTGAGGATTCTTTTTCTTTTCTTTAATTTTTTTTCAGTCATAAACTTCATGTGTTTAGGACACATAAGTAATCTTTTTTATCTATTCTCATCTTTTGTACTATCTTTTTCCTAGTGTGTACTATTTTCATTATTTGTAGGTGAAGGAACTCTGGATGAAGTGAAAGTGTTCTTTTGACACTCGTTTACTTCCACAAAACATAATAATGCTAGTCGTTCATAGAATTCACACTTTCCAGAATAATTCCTATAAAATTTGTGATTTTTGTCATGATACTGTCCCCTTCTCCTAGGATAAGCACCTATTCCTTGCTTGTAGGTTGACCTTATGAGAGCACTCCCTCTTTCCATTCTGGCAGATATGCCCCTTACAAAAAGATCTCTATTTTTTAGGCCACAGATCGTCCCATCTCCACGTAGGTACATCTGGCCTTTATACTTAGTGAATGTCAGGTACACCCCCCTTACCCTTTCTGAGTAGGCCTCACTGTTCATTACCCTAATATACATTTCTATGTGTACTATGATTAATTAAGCGTCTTCTGGTAAAGCTATAAATCTATTTCAAACTTCTCATTCATTCTTTAATGTATCATTCACCCCCTAGAGTCCTCCTCTACTTATCAACTTCTACACTTTCAATAGATATTATGTCTATATATACTACTTATGTCCCACTATCCTTCAATTCCCAGAGTTTTTATTGCACTGACGTTGCTTAATGATTAACCTGAATAATTCCACTCCTACTTTTGTTTTCTTTCTTTTCTCATGGCTCTCTCTTATTTATCCATTACTTATTACTACTTTATAGTTGTTCATTATGTATGTGCACCTCTCCTTATGTACTGTATATTCGATGAAGAACCGTCATAACTCCCTATATATGTGGGCATAATTCCCAGTGTACACACCTTTTCCCCTACAACACCTGGAGGTTCTCATATCATGACAGGCTTTGTTTTATGTAATTTAATGTTTGCGTAGAAGTGTATATTTGTGTATATGTGGATGTGTGTTCGTGTATCCTGATTCTTCAGCCTTCTTATCTAAAGATAAGGCGTAGGTTATAAGTAACCACGGAATTAAGGAAGAACTTCAGCAATAGAAGTTTATGAATATGGACAGACAGAAAATGTAGACAGGTCCTCAAGATGGGAAGTAAGAAAGGAAAAAACAGATGTAGTTGCTAGAATCGAAGAAGAGAAAGAAGATAGCCCCAAAGACAGGAAACCCTTCCAACCCCCGTTCCCCAGGATCCCTACCTCTCAGGCACTTGAGTGAGATGCCGGTGGAGGTTTGGTGTTATATCATCTCCTACAGAATGGACTTATCCCACCTTTACCCTTTGAGGTCCACAAAGGAAATCCAAGGAACCATATGGAAACAGAAAATGAAGAAGAATCAGGCACACTTGTTTGTGAGGGTTGCTTAAAAGGTGTGATGTTTGTTTTGTGTTAGTCTTCATTTATCTGTTCTTGTAAATCAAGCTTTTAGCTACAATACCCACCTCTTTCAAAGTTTATAGAAACCCCCCCCCCCATCTAAATCACATCTCATAAAAGGTATAAAATAGAAAAGGTATAAAATAGAAAGGTATAGAATAGAAAATAGAAAAGCTATACATTTTGGTATAACAATTGTTCAGTTAGTCACATCATACTATATTTTCCATGAACATAATAGTCTATTCAGTTTATTTCGTCTAGACATCACTTACTTTTGTGATTCTCTTAAGTTGTTCTCTGTTTCATGGTCATATTCAGGATATTTTTTAAGCACTGTAAATGTAAATGTCATATGACTAGGGCCTCCTGTCGGACTGTTCGCTAGGTGCAAGTCTTTCAATTTGATGCCACTTCAGCGACTTGCGCGTCAATGGGGATGAAATTATGACTAGGACAACACAACACCCAGTTCCTGAGCAGAGAAAATCTCTGTCTCAGCCGGGAATTGAACCTGGGCCCTTAGAATTGACATTCTGTTATTCTGACCACTCAGCTACCAGAGATGGAGATTTTAAGCAATAAGATTATAGTATAAATTTAGATTTTAAAGGAATTTGGTGCAGGAAAACTATTTTGGAAGAAACACTGAAAACAACTTGGTATCCGACAGTCGTCACTCTGCCCATTAACGTCCCTGGGGAATATACAATTTTACATCTTTTACATTGTATTTCCCCTTTTTTAATCCAGTTGTGGGATCTACTAAAAATAACATCTTAGGATGGATCACCGATTATACCTGGCATGGTCCCTCATATTTTTGAAAAAAACTTTTGAATCTCTTTCTTCAGAGTTGAGCTGGGAAGAGGTTGTTTTATAAGAACCACGCCATCGACTTCGTACTGAGGTTCCACAGTCTTTTCATTATGCTTACTTACTCTTTGTTGTGCCTTTTCAATCAAATTTTTAGAAATTATTTCCTGATTTACTTCATAATTGACACTAGGTTGTTCAGGCCAATAAAATACTTACTTATAGGTTCTCCTACAAAAGGTTTGCCTATAACATCTAAAGGTGTCAACCCAGTCGATAAATGGGATAATTCATTTAGTATAAGTTCGAAGTCCTTAATTTTTGTTGCCCACGAAGTATGTTTTTCATGGCACTACATATGACATAATTTTCCAATTTCCTTCATTACCCGTTCACACAGATTCGATGATGGGTTATAATTGGATATTAACACTTGTCAAATACTTTCCCACACTCGGAATTCTCTAAATTTGTTGCTCACAAATTGTGGTGTGTTATCTGTGAGAAACCGTTTTGTTTTACTTACTTCTAGAAAGTAGTGTTGTAAACTGTGTTAGTGTCTTCGTATTTGCTCTCTTAATAGGATATAGTTTAATATATTTTGACCAGCATTATATGATAACCAAAATATATGATACTCCTCCCTTCCCTTGTCAAATTGTTCCAAAGAAATCTCCATATGTCGATTCAATCAAAGAGCATCTAAGACTCATCACACCCCACCTGTAGCTTTCTTCACCACTACTAGAGGATTATTCATTACACTGGAACTTCGTTCTATAATGTTATTAACAATCATTTTGTTAATCTCATTCCGAACTGCTTCCTTCAAACTCACTGGTATTGGATACAGTCTGCAAAAGAATGGAGTGTCATCTTTGATTCTGAACTTACAAATATAGTCGCTGATATTACATGGACAGTCGGAAAATACCACTTCATACTCCATTAAAATGTTATATAAATCTCGCCTTTGTTGATCGGTTAATATTACGGATTCATTAACTTTGTCTTGTATATCAGTTTGATGTGTTTCTTGATCAACATTATCGATTTTTGGTGATAATGGTGCTGTAGCTGTTAATCATGGACACTGGCACTCTATTGTTTGTTGGGTAGCATTCATCTCATGCTAGGTGAGGAGAATTCTACGTCAGAGTGACGTAACACTACGTCATCGTGACGTAGATAAACCTAAGTCGACTTCATGTGTACGTATATCGATCTTCGGAGTTGTACCACAAAGTTTGCACCGATAACTTGAAAGCTAAATGTACATACATGTGTAGAAACGAAGTTTCAGCAGTTGTGTGGATGTTCAGCGCACTTGAATCAGTTAGTAAGCTGGAATCCTAACAATTTTGGAGCTTATTGTGTGTTTCTTGAACATAATGAATGTCTGAACGAAAGAACCATAACGGAAGTAAAAAAAAGAAACGCTTGCAATCATTTTTTAAAATCCGATTAATCGTCCATAAATCATGTGGACAGAAACATGAAATAATTAATTACTAAGCTGTAATCCAAAGAATTTGAGATGTTATTGGGTATTTCATGAACACAACGAAAGTCAAAAAAGGCTTGTAATCATTTTTAAAAATCCCATGAATCATGCATGATTCTGTTGACAGAAATGTGAAATAATTAATTATTAAGATTTCTAATCCCAAGAATTTGGGATGTTATTGTGTGTTTCGTGAACATAATGAATGCTGGTATGTGAACGAAGGAACCACAACCACAACGAAAGTAAAAAAAGTGAGTAGTCATTTTTTTAATGAATGGTTCCTTCGTTCACACATTCACTACAACAAGAAACACACAATAACATCCAAAATTGTTGAGATTGCAGCTTAATAAGTAATTCAACTGGGGTGAGCGTACCAAACAACTGCTGTCACTTCGTTTGTACATGTCTATTTATATTTAGATTTCACGTTATCAGTGCAACCTCTGTGGTACAACTGCAAACATTGATACACGTACTCAATACCAGAGAAGGAAAGTTGCTACTCACCATATAGCGGAGATGCTGAGTTGCGATAGGCACAACAAAAAGATTCACACAATTATAGCTTTCAGCCATTAAGGCCTTGGTCAACAGTAGACACACACACACACACACACACACACACACACACACACACACACACACAAATGCAACTTGCACAAACATCTGCAGTCTCAGAGAGCAGAAACCACACTGTGAGCAGCAGCACCAGTGCATGATGGGAGTGGCAACTGGGTGGGGGTAAAGAGGAGATGGCGTGGGGGGGAGGGGGGTGATAGTATGGTGGGAGTGATGAACAGTGAAGTGTTGCAGTTTAGATGGGGGGCGGGAGAGAAGGTGCGGAGTGGGGAGGTAGCGGAAAGAAGAGTAATAAAAAGAAATTAAAAGACTGGGTGTGGTGGTGAAATGATAGCTGTGTAGTGCTGGAATGCTAACAGGGAGGGGGCTGGATGGGTGAGGACAGTGACTAACGAACCTTGAGGCCAGGAGGGTTATGGGAACATACGATGTATTGCAGGAAAAGTTCCCACTTGCGCAATTCAGAAAAGCTGATGTTGGTGGGAAGGATCCACATGGCACAGGCTGTGAAGCAGTCACTGAGATGAGGATATCATGTTTGGCAGCGTGTTCAGCAACAGGGTGGTGCACTTGTTTTTTGGCCACAGTTTGTCAGTGGCCATTCATGTGGACAGACAGCTTGTTGGTTATCATGCCTACATTGTAGGCAGCACAGTGGTTGCAGCTTAGCTTGTAAATCACAGGTAATCCTGCCTTTGATGGGATAGGTGATGTTAGTGACCGGACTGGAGTAGGTAGTGGTAGGAGGATGTATGGGACAGGTCTTGCATCTAGGTCTATTACTCCTTCCACTCGGCTCCAAACCAGAGGACAGTGATTGGTTCTGGGAACGATACTACAAATAGTTAGCTCAGATTCCTCCCCGCGAGTGAGGCTTTCCGCCTTCACCAACTCCGCCAACCACCTTTATGAACTGAGGATGACTCTGAACCCAGACGGCAGGAGTCATTGGTGCTGACACGAGCAACAATTTGCAGTTGGGTACACCCAGTGGTCTCTATCACTGCCGGCAGGGCCTCCTCTACATCTAGGATGAGACCACCGGCTAGCAGACAGAGTGAACAGTGGCCTACTTCCTTGATCTTTCCACTATTTCCCTAAGGGGCTCCATCATCTGTCTAACATTGGAGCTCCCAATCACTAATAAACCCCTCCCGCCATGTCCCTGCTCAGACCTTGCTGAAGGAGTGACCACAAGTCCACTGACAGGCAGAGCAGACAATGCTACACAGCCAGCCTCCACATTGACCCTCCAACTCATGCGATGCGAACGCCACTGAACCTGCCACTCCCCATGGGGAGAGGGTGGCTCAACCACACCCGGTACCTGCAAAGATGTCTTGACAGCAGGGACCGTGGCCGAAGCATGTAACACCTGGGGTGTACCATGCAACACACCAGACTCCCCACTGCCGCTACACTCCGACGCAGCAGCCTGAAGATGGCTGACCGCGGCCAACATCATGTCCAGCTGTTCGCGAACAGTGGCCAGCTCCTCCTGCATCCGTACATAGCAGTCACACATCCTATCCATACTAAGAAATCAATTTACTTTAGAGAGTTAATCAACTTTTAACTAGACTGCTAATTTACTAAAGGCAGCTGATAGCTGACTAAACTATGGCTACTAAGACACTTATTGTTGAACACAATGAAAATAAGCGCTACCTGTCTCTGGACTGTATTCAAAACAAACACTAGCACTACTGGCACTACAGCTGACTAAAGGGACTCTCTGACTCTATTCAAAACAAACACAAAAACTATGGAACACTATTACTAGCACTCAAAAATTATAGCTTCCTGAAATCAAAAACACAAGGAAGAAGAAGTGACAAGTAAGAAAAATACAGTTAATATTTAAATTAACGTAGCTAGGTGCACAGCAGATGTGAAGCAGATGGCAGTTACGACGACACTGATTTATGACAATAATTGCCTAATTCAATAAACGACTGTAAGTTATTTAGTAGTTTGTGGTGTCAGAAAACCATGTACAGTGGAAGTAAATTGAGGATCTGTCCTCACTCCGTCTTGATGATAATATGCACAAAATAACTTACTTGTGTGTGATCAAATCGTGCATTTCTCCATACTAAATTTATGCTGCACTGCCCTTCATCTACTAAATACTTCATCTACATGTTTAACTTGATATTCTATAGTTCTCAAATGTGCAATTGTATCACCAAGATATACCATACAGATTCTTGTTTCTAATCCACGGAGTACCCAATCTAATAGGTGCTGAAATGCAGTCAAATCATTTTTCAATCCAAATGGCAATCTTCAGTATTAATGGTGACCTGAAAGAACTGTGAACACTGTTTTGGGTCTATTGTTGGGAAACACTTCCAGCTGTTGATAACTACTTCTAAGATCAATTGTTGAAAAATACAGAATTTACATGTTTTTTAAGTTATCTAATTATTCACCATGATCAGGATCAGATACGTTTCTGTTGTGGCTCATGTGTTCAAGTAATGGTAGTCACAACAAAATCGATATTTTCAAGTACCATCAACTGACTTTTTAGGTACAATAACATTGCTGACCACAGACTATGCTTGATAAACCCTTATATATCAGCTGTAAGTGTTTTGCTATTCTGTATGATTTCCTACAGGCTGTTGTGATATGAGTTGTTGGTATCAGACTACCTGAACTGAATAAATCTGAATATCCTAAAAACAAAATTTCCATTGCTTCCCATTCACTGCCTTTCGCACATTGCACAGATGCATGGATAGTTGGTTTCATGCTTCAGTCACCTTGCGATCCGTCGACATCCTCAATCTTCAGTATCTCTAAACTAGCTATAATTAATCCTTTCAGGAGATTCACTTCATGTGTTTCAAAACTATCACAGCTTACCGGAATCGTCAGTCCCCATTAACATTGGTTATGCACAAAACACCCATCTGCATATAAAGCCATGGATTTCATATAATGATTCATTGTTGTGTAATGGCTAAACCACACATAATCTCTCCTGTGGCACATCAAAACTTTTTTTTAAAAGAGCCATTGAGTATGATCTGCATAAGAAACTGACAGGCCATATACACCAATAAATGAACTAAAAAGCATTTCAGCATTGGTGACAATCTTCCTCGTCAGGTTTCATTCCAAATGAGGACAATGATGTGTTTGAAGACTTAAGGTCTGTTAGGTTTTCAATCAGGTGACACTGGCTATCTCCTAATATTGTTTTGGACTTCCTTTTGCCCAGAGTAGTGCATCAACTCAATGTGCAGAAATACTGAGCTATGCTGCCTCTATAGCTGTCCATAATTGTGAAACTGTTGCCAATGCAGGATTTTGTGCACAAACTGACCTCTTGATTAAGTCCCACAGATGTGCAATAGGATTCGTGTTATGTGGTCTGGGTGGCCAAACCATTTGCTTAAATTGTCCAGAATGTTCTTCAAACCAATAGCGAACAGTTGTGTCCTGGTGACATGGCTCATTGTCATTCATAAAAATTCCATCATTGTTTGGGAACATGACATCCACGAATGGCTGGAAATGGTCTCCAAGTAGCCGAACAGCCAGAGGACCCTGTCAGTACCATGTAAACACAGCCCACACCATTGTGTAGTCACCACCAGCTTGGATAGTGTCTTGTTGACAACATGGGTCTATGGCATCCTGGGGTTTGTGCCACACTTGACCCCTATCACCAGCTCATACAGCTGAGAGGCAGTGTATGAGAAAGGGTTGTCAATATTTTTGTATGAAACACCAAGAACAGGCCTCTCATTTCCTTTTGCAAGTGGATATTGCTTCAATTTTCTATTTTAATTTAATTAATAATTTTTGAGATAAATGTGTATTGATTCTGCAGTATTTTAAAATTGAAGAAATTTTTCTAAAGCACCCTTGAGCTTTACTAAATAAATTTTTAGCTTTTCCACTTAACCTGATTATTTCATCTGCAACTGCTTTTATTCCTGGAATTTTTTGAATAAGGATTGGGAGGTGTCTTAAATATAGATTTTATATTAGGCTTCTAATTTCTAAAAAATTTTTAGGGTTAGGGGGCAGTGGATGCACTAAGCCAGCCCAGGCTTCTTCGCCCTCCATATATGCCCTGTGATTATTGACAGCTTCTTCTCAAGGTTGCATAAAGTAACAAAATTGTATCAAAGAGATAGTGTGAAAACATACCATGTCTGCATGTATGAAACTTCTGATACGGATCTGAATAACAAGCAACGTTAAACCAACTATTCCCTTATATTGTCAGCTATTCCAAAAGCTATATGAATAAGAGCGAGAGAAAACAAACACATTATATATTGCAAAATACTACAATTACAAAAATAGCAATAATATACCACAAACATACCAAGCTTAATGAGATTGCAGTCAGTTATAAAACATACATACAGCATTATTATACTAGGTAACTTATCAATGCTAAGCGCTGTGTGTGTGTGTGTGTGTGTGTGTGTGTGTGTGTGGCCAAGCGGTTCTAGGCGCTACAGTCTGGAATCGCGTGACCACTATGGTCGCAGGTTCGAATCCTGCCACGGGTGTGGATGTGTGTGATCTCCTTAGGTTACTTAGGTTTAAGTAGTTCTAAGTTCTAGGGGACTTATGACCTCAGAAGCTAAGACCCATAGTGCTCAGTGTGTGTGTCCAGTAGGTCTGATTTTCCTGACACCTATTTGTAATTGTAGCAAGACTAAATGCTGTGTATACTTGTGAAAGCGAAGCCAACAGTTGCTGATAGGTGATGTGTAAGCATACAAAGTTGCCTCACATGGTAAACAGCGTGAAACTTACGCCAACAATTCTGCAGAAATGGAAAGTGTTACTGATGTGCAATTTTCGCAGAATGGATTAGCCTATAAACAGACTGTATTAATACTTAGAAAGTGCACTTTTTGTGCAAACATACACTTTTTTAAATGGAACAATGCTTATTGACATTAGCAGACTACCGTTTTTACTCGAATCCAAGCCGCACTCAAATCTAAGCCGCACTTGAAAAATGATACTCGAAATAAAAGAAAAAAAACATTCCCAAATCTATGCCGCACCTGAAATTTGAGACTCGAAATTCAAGGGGAGAGAAAAGTTTTGGACCACACCTCCAAATCGAAACAATGTTGGTCCATCACAACAAGAGACACAATTTAGGTCGAATGGATGAAGATACAGCTACAGTAGTTTGGTTCATGTCATAAGCTTGAAAGTTAAGTTTTCCCAAGTTGCCATTGCTATCTATATGTCAGGTGCTCCGTCTGTATTTATATGAGTACCCTTCCTTTTTCACGTGCTTCGTCTAGTTTGAATCGACTGCTTATTTTGCTTTGATCTGATAAGTGACGTTCTCTTTGTTATAGCTGTTTACGTCATCCATTATTGTACTGTGTTATGCATTGTTTGTCGCATTCTGATGATGAGTCTTTACGACCTGTCGCCGCTCGCGGCATGACTTGCTTTTCTGCGCGCTACCATCGCTTACAATTTTAAAAAAAGGAGAATAATTGTCTCATAAGCAAAACAATGACAAGAGACTGCTATTTGTTGTTACTACACTGCTGCTTTCGTTGATAATGATCAACAGGAACCCAATAATATGTATAAGAGATACAGACAGGATATGAGTAACGAACAAAAATTAAATTATCTTACTAAGTAGAAATATCTACAAGTGAATATATAGCTTATTACAAGTAATTGAAATATTGTGGTACATAGCTCACATAGCAGAATACATATATGAGATACAGACAGAATATAGATAAGATACAATAATTAAATTATCTTACTACGTAGAAACATCTACAAGTGAATAAACAACTTATTGCAAGTAATTAAAATTTTGTTTCAAGAAACGCATGTGCGGAATAGAAATGGTGATTTAGTGGAAACTTCTTTAATTTAATTCTCATTATTTTGGGTTTTTGCTTGTTTTTATGTCTGTTGGGAGGTGCTTGTATATTTGAATGCCCTTACATTTAACCCCATTCGCATATAATTTTGTGTTGTGGGCTATAATGTGTAACTGTGTTTTGCTTCTGGTGTCATGGGTGTGGCAGTCTGCATTTCTGTCGAGGGCGTCCAATTGCTGTACTGTAAAACAAGCTAGTTCCAATATATAGAGGCATGGCAGTGGCAGGATTTTTAGCTGTTGAAATAGTGGTTTACAGTGTTCAGTTCTTTTCTTGCATTTCATTATTCTTACTACTTGTTTTTGTAACTTGAAAATTGTGAGAGAATCATAGCTCTTTCACCAGAAGATTAGGCCATAGCTCAAGACAAACTCAAACAGGGCATGGTACACCAGTTTCAAGGTATTTACTCTGGCTGTGTCTTTTAATGATCGTAATAGATAGCAGGTTTTACTAAGCTTTTGTGACAATGCCTCAATATGTGGTTTCCAATTTAGTGTCTTACTGATGGTATGTCCAAGAAATTTGGTGTCCTGCCTGTTTGTAATGTCATCTTTGCCAATAGCTATAACTGCATTGAAGGGGGGTTAGATCTTGTCTAGTATGGAAGTTCATACTTACAGTTTTTTAAAGTATTTATGAGTAATCTAACCACCACTAAATGACAAGTAGTTTCGTTAATTGCATCTTGCAATGCGTCACCTCTACTGGTTATCAGGATATTTGTGTTGTCCGCATTCAGAAAGGAGCTGGCAATTGGTATGTGTTCTGGTAGATCATTTATTAACAATATGGAAAAAACAGGGCCAAGGGCAGATCCCTGAGGGACGCCATTTGTTGTATGTAGTATATCTGACCTGCAGTGCCTGATTTTCGTATTTGTACACATTGCTTTCGTTGACTAAGGTAGCTATGGAACCAATTGTGGGCTACACCTCTAATCCCATACTTATGGAGTTTCATAAGCAGCAGCTTGTGGTCAGCCATGTCATAGGCCTTGGACTGGTCAAGAAATATACCAACTTCAGACTGTTTATGGTCAACGAAACTTGAGCACTTTTCTAGAAATGCATACAGAGCATGTGTGGTGGACCTATTTTTCTGAAATCCATATTGGGAAGATGTGATTATGTTGTTAGAATTAAAACATATTTCTAATCTAATTAACAGACATTATTAAAATATTTTTGAGAAGGCAGACAGTATAGCAATTGGCCTATAGTTTGTCATGTCCGTTTTCTCTCCCTTCTTGTAGAGACGTATAATTTTAACAAGTTTTAGCTGGTTTGGAAATATTCCCTCTAGAAATGAGGTATTTATGATATTTGACAGGGGCCCACTGATGTAATTTGAACACTTGTGAAGTAAGAAGGGTATCAGATCATGCCCTGCTGAATATATATATATTTTTAATAACATCTTCAATTTCGTACAGTGTTGTAGGAGATAGGAAAAAGGAGTTCAGAGGAGTATTATTTTTGAGACAAGAGTGTGCAGTCATTGGAGAGTTAGTCAGGAGATTAGTGGGAGGAGAGTGAACAGTACTTGAAGAGTTGGTTAGGAGATTCGTGGAAATTTCTGAAAATTAGCTGTTGAAATTATTGGCAATTTTATATGCATTTTCAGTCTTTTGTCCTTCTATATTTAGTGTGATTTGTCCTCTATCCTTAACTTTCTACCAGTCTGTTCATTTACTATACCCCATATGGTCTTACATTTGTTGGGAGAGCGCCTAATTGTTTTATCATTATGAGCTTCTTCAGCCCATTTGATAATTCTCCTGTATGTGTTTTTGTAATTTTTATAGTATACCTTTAACACTTTGGATTTGCCACTGTCCGGTTTGCTAAGTCTGTGCAGCAGCCTCATCTTTTCTGATGAAGTTTTAATACATTTTGTGACCCAAGCATTCTGTTTTTTGTAAGTGATAGTCTTTGTTTTCTCTGGGAAATGGCAATTAAAGTAATATTCAAAAATAGCTGCAGAAAATTCTCATTTTTCATTTGTTGTTGAGGAAGTAAATGCACTTTGCCAGTCCTCTTTCTCTAAGTACAAAGTTGTTTATTTTGCTATCACTATAATTTTTACATTTAATAACTGTTTCTCCTGTTGGGAGTACACTGAATGGTGGATTAAAATATATTGTTAGTGCACTGTGATCTGAAAAACTAACATCTATAATTTTTACAGTGCAATCAGTGTTAGTAGCAACCTGATCAAGACAGATGTTTAATCTCATAGGACATATAACTTTCATATTTAAGTTGAATGACATCATTAAATTTACTAATAGGGGCTTTCGAGCAGATTTTTCAAGGAAATCAATGTTGAGATCACCACATATTATTATATTTTTTGAGTTGTTGTGACAAGCTATTTCTAGCAATAGTGCAAAGTTTCTGAGGAAGACTTAAATGTTACCACTAGCTGACCTATATACACACGTTATATGCATATTTAGGTCGGCAAGTACTACCCCAGCTATTTCAGTGTCTTTGTCTAAGGAATACGCTTCACAGGGATGGAAAGGTTCACAGCTAATGCTATTTGGTATGTATATACAAGTTCCACCACCTTTGTAATTTTTCCTAGAATAGTGGTGAACTAATCTTAAGTTTTGAATATACTGATAAGGTAATGCTGACACTTTTAGCCAGTGTTCACTAATACACAGTAAGTGCATGTCTGACAAAACATTAGAATCACTTGTAAGAATTTCAAGTTCACTTACTCTATTTCTCAGTCCTTGTACATTGTGACAGTATATGTTAAGGTTGTCACATTGTTCTATGTGAGGAAGATTTATGTCTGCTGTGTCCTCTTACGAAAGTTGTTACTTGACCATAAAAAAATCTTAGTTATTAGCTGACACTTTTTTTTGTTTTTCTTGAAGATCTTCTCAGAGCTGTTGAGATCTTGCTGCTTGAAGCTGTACTCCCAGAAGAAACGTGATTCTCCAATGACGAATATGATGCAGTGGGAGTATGTTGTGATCTCCTAGACTTTCCTTGTTGAGCTGTTTTTTGAATAGTGGTATCCAAATTTTGACTGTGTAATAATTCACCACTAGTTTCTTGTGATTTTGTAGGTGAAGTTTTCCTATCTCCTTCTTCACTAACTGCAAGGGAATTTTTTGATGCAGCTGTTTCTTTTTGTTCCTATAGTACACTTTCATTAGGCATGGGTGCTTTTAGTGCGATTGGTGGTGTGGTCTTTTCATATATTTTGGACGTTTCTGTTAATAATGCGTTAGCAAGTACATGTTTTCCTCAACGGTTTCTGTGCACTCAATGGCAAGTAAAGAAGCTTCTTTCATCGGAGCTAATGTCTAAGAACTTGACATGTTTGAATGCTTTACAGATTTTCCAAAACTTTCTGTTTGTGAAACGTATATACGATAAATGTATGGTAAATTAGAGTGTCAGTGGTGTCTGTTGCAGGATTCTAGTGCATCATTTATTTATGAGATATTGTATTTTGAAAAGTTTCTACATTGACCCTTATTTGTGCCATTCAGCCTGTGTAGTTGCTAGGTATGATGGTGTTATGTTTGCTTACAGTGTGCACATGTATTCCTTGAGTGCATTGCAACCTGCTAGTCAGTCAGTGTACAACAGTCCAAACAGTAGGTCGTATGTGGATGATGGGATTACCAACGCAGAAAAAGCTGACATGCTCATAGTGTATGGAGAATGAAAGAAGCATGCAGTTTGTTCTTGAATGGTGTAAGTGGCACACATCCCAATAGACATCAATCATCTAGACAGTTATTTACCAACCTCTTCAATCAATTATTTTCAAGTGGTAGTGTAACACCTAGACACTGCAACAGAAGGAAACAAGTGACTGATGTTGCATTTGAAAAGTACTAAGGCATATCTTCATGAATTGTTTCCAAATTGTTGGATCAGATGCAGAGGGCCTGATCCTTGGCCAACCCATTCCTCGGATTTGATGCCTGTAGACTTTTGTCTGTGAGGAAAGATCATAAGGTCATACCAACTACACTTGCTAATATACAGTTATGTATTGCTGCAACCTGCTCAGATATCTCCACTGGAATGCTAGCACACGTGCAGCTGTCACTGGATAACAGACTGGAAGTACGTATTGTGTTGTCGGTGGTCAATTTGAAGACAATGTGTGATGGTCAACTCTCTCGTTAATGGCATAACTAGTGTATGCTCTTGTGTTGCCATTTAGTGTGTGCTTTTTTTTCTTTTGATCAGCCTTCTGGCTAGTTTGATGTGACCTGCCACGAATTTCTCTCCTGTGCCCGCCTCATTTTCTCAAAGTAACACTTGCAACCTATGTCTTCAAAGTCATTCCCCGATGTCTTGACAGATGTCCTGTCATTGTGTCCCTTCTCCTTGTCAGTGCTTTCCACATATTCCTTCCCTCTTGGATACTGCACAGGACCTCCTCGTTCCTTACCTTATAAGTTCACCTAATTTTCACCATTCGTCTGTAGCACCAAATCTCTAATGCTTCTATTCTCTTCTGTTCTGCTTTTCCCTCAGTCCATATTTCACTATCACACAATACTGTGCTCCAATCGTACATTCTTCCTCAAATTAAGGCCTTTGTTTGATACTAGTAGACTTCTCTTGAGCAGGAATGCCTTTTTGTCAGTGCTAGTCTGCTTTTGATGTCTTCCTTGCTTTGTGAATCATTGGTTATTTTGCTGCCTAGGTAGTATAATTCCTGAACTTTATCTACTTAGTGACCATCAATCCTGATGATAAGTTTCTCACTGCTCTCATTTGTGCTACTTTTCATTACTTTTATCTGTCTTTGATTTACTCTCTGTTGATATTCTGTACTCCCATTCAGCATATCATGTAATTCTTCTTAACTTTCACTCAGGATGGCAATGCCATCAATTAATTGTCTCATTGATGTCCTTTCACCTTGAATTTTAATCCCACTCCTGAACCTCTCTTATTTACATCATTGACTCATCGTTGTACAGATTGAACAGTAGGGGGTGAAAGACTACATCCCTGTCTTATATTCTTTTTAATTCGAGCACTTCGTTCTTGGCTTTACCCTCTTATTATTATTATTCCCTCTTGTATATATTGTATATTACCTATCTCTCCCTGTAGGTTACTCCTTTTCTTAGAATTTTGAGCATCCTGCATCATTTTACATTGTTGAATGCTTTTTCCAGGTCAACAGATTCTATGAACAAGTCTCAATTTTTCTTTACAACTGCCATGTCAGCATTGCCACTCTAGTGTCTGTACCATTCCTAAAGCCAAACTGATCATCGTCAAACACATCCTCAATGTTTTTTTTCCATTCTCCTGTATATTAGTCTTGTCAGCAACTTGGCTGCATGAACTGTTAAGATGATTACGTGATAATTCTCTCACTTTTCAGCTTTAGTAGTCTTTGGAACTGTGTGCATGATACTTTTCCAAAAGTCAGATGGTATATTGCCAGACGCCTACATTCTACACACCAGTGTGAATAGTCGTTTTTGTTGCCACTTCCCCTTTGCCTTATTTGATCATAAGTCCTCCAAAGCTCTTTAAAATTCTGATTTTAATACTGGATATTCTCTCTCTTAAATCGAATCCTGTTTCTTCTTCTATTACATCAGTCAAATCTTCCACCTCATGTTGTTGTTGTTGTCTTCAGTCCTGAGACTGGTTTGATGCAGCTCTCCATGCTACTCTATCCTGTGCAAGCTGCTTCATCTCCCAGTACCTACTGCAACCTACATCCTTCTGAATCTGCTTAGTGTACTGATCTCTCGGTCTCCCTCTACGATTTTTACCCTCCACGCTGCCCTCCAATGCTAAATTTGTGATCCCTTGATGCCTCAAAACATGTCCTACCAACCGATCCCTTCTTCTAGTCAAGTTGTGCCACAAACTTCTCTTCTCCCCAATCCTATTCAATACCTCCTCATTAGTTACGTGATCTATCCACCTTATCTTCAGTATTCTTCTGTAGCACCACATTTCGAAAGCTTCTATTCTCTTCTTGTCCAAACTAGTTATCGTCCATGTTTCACTTCCATACATGGCTACACTCCAAACAAATACTTTCAGAAACGACTTCCTGATACATAAATCTATATTCGATGTTAACAAATTTCTCTTCTTCAGAAACGCTTTCCTTGCCATTGCCAGTCTACATTTTATATCCTCTCTACTTCGACCATCATCAGTTATTTTACTTCCTAAATAGCAAAACTCCTTTACTACTTGAAGTGTCTCATTTCCTAATCTAATTCCCTCAGCATCACCCGATTTAATTTGACTACATTCCATTATCCTCGTTTTGCTTTTGTTAATGTTCATCTTATATCCTCCTTTCAAGACACTGTCCATTCCGTTCAACTGCTCTTCCAAGTCCTTTGCCGTCTCTGACAGAATTACAATGTCATCGGCGAACCTCAAAGTTTTTACTTCGTCTCCATGAATGTTAATACCTACTCCAAATTTTTCTTTTGTTTCCTTTACTGCTTGCTCAATATACAGATTGAATAACATCGGGGAGAGGCTACAACCCTGTCTCACTCCTTTCCCAACCACTGCTTCCCTTTCATGCCCCTCGACTCTTATTACTGCCATCTGGTTTCTGTACAAATTATAAATAGCCTTTCGCTCCCTGTATTTTACCCCTGCCACCTTTAGAATTTGAAAAAGAGTATTCCAGTCAACATTGTCAAAAGCTTTCTCTAAGTCTACAAATGCTAGAAATGTAGGTTTGCCTTTTCTTAATCTTTCTTCTAAGATAAGTCGTAAGGTCAGTATTGCCTCACGTGTTCCAACATTTCGACGGAATCCAAACTGATCCTCCCCGAGGTCTGCATCTACCAGTTTTTCCATTCGTCTGTAAAGAATTCGCGTTAGTATTTTGCAGCCGTGGCCTCATAGAGGCCCTAAATGTACTCTTTCCACCTCTCTGCTCTCTTCTCTATATTTAACAGAGGAATTCCCATTGCACTCTTCACATTACCACCCTTGCTTTTAATTTCACTGAAGGTTGTTTCGATTTTTCTATGCACTGAGTCAGTCCTTCTGACAATCATTTCCTTTTTTATTTCTTCAAATTTTTCTTGCGCCTACTTCATATTAACTTTCCTGTAATTCCTATTTATTTCATTCCGCAGTGGCTTGTATTTCTGTATTCCTGAACTTTCTATAACATTCGTGTTCTTCCTTCTTTCATCAATCAATAAAAGTATTTCTTCTGTTACACATGGTTTCTTCGCACTTACCTTCTTGTACCTATGTTTTTCTTTCCCACTTCTGTGGTTGCCCTTTTTAAAGACGTCAATTCCTCTTCAACTGTGTTGCCTCCTCAGCTATTCCTTATTGCTGTATCTTTAGCCTTTGGAACTTCAAATGTGTCTTGTCATTCCTTAGTACTTCCATACCCTATTTGTTTGTGTACCGATTCTTCCTGACTTGTCTCTTGAACTTCAGCCTACTATTCCTCACTACTACATTATGATCCACATCTGTATCTCTCCTGGGTGCACCTTACATATCAGTATCTGATTTCAGAATCTCCATCTGACAATGATGTAATACAACTGAAATGTTCCCATGTGACCCAGCCTTTTCACGTACACCTCCTCCTTTTGTAAATCTCGAACAAAGTATTTGCTGTTACTAGCTGAAATTTATGACAGAACTCTGCTAGTCTTTCTCCTCTCTCATTCCTTGTCCCAATCCGGTATTCTCCTGTAACCATTTCTTCTACTCCTTCCCCTGCAACTGCATGACTACTAAATTTTCATCTCCCTTTATATACTTTATTGCCCTTTCAGTATCTTCACATACTTTCTCTCTCTCTTCATCTTCAGCTTTTGACGTTGGCATGTATACCTGAACTACTGTTGTCTATTTTGGTAAGTATAACCTTATCACTGAACTGTTCACAGTAACACACTCTCTGCCCTACCTTCCTATTCATAATGAATCCTACTCTCGTTACACCATTTGCTGCTGCTGTTGATATTACCCTATACTCCTCTGACCAGAAATCCTTGTCTTCTTTCCATTTCACTTCACTGACCCCTACTATATCTATATTGAGCCTTTGCATTTCCCTTTTCAGATTTTCTAGATTCCCTACCACATTCAAGCTTCTGACGTTCCACACCCTGACTCGTACAACGTTATCCTTTTGTTGTTTATTCAATCTTTTTCTCATGGCCACCTCCCCCTTGGCAGTCCCATCCCAGAGATCTGAATGGGAGACTATTCTGGAATCTTTTGCCAAAGGAGATCACCAAGACACTTTTTCAATTACAGGCCACATGTCCTGTGGGTATACATTGTGTGTCTTTAATGCAGTGGTTCCCATTGCCTTCTGCATCCTCATGCTGTTAATCATTGCTGATTCTTCCGCCTTTCGGGGCAGTTTCCCATCCAAAGGACAAGAGAGTGCCCTGAACCTCTGTTCGCTCCTCTAGCCTCTTTGACAAGGCCATTGGCAGACTGAAAGTGGCTCCTTATGCTGGAAGTCTTCGGCTGCCAATGCTGATTATTAAACAAAATTTAAGCAGTGGTGACTTTTGAACCCAGGATGTTTTGATTACTAGTCAAAGATGCTACCCATAGAACACTGTTCGTAGAAGTGTCAATGTGGGAACTTTTCAAACTACTATTCCCCTTGAACGATTTGCACTACAATCCTGCAACAAACGCCACTGGCATTCTAGTTTGTTAATGTCAGTAGCCATTGTTCCATTTATAAAAGTTTGCGATTGCACAAAAAATACATTTTCGAAGTATTATTACAACTTGTTGATTGGCTAACAATACAAGCCACTGACCATCAATCTATTCTATGAAAATCACCATACATTAGCACTTTCCATTTCCACAATATTTGCTCTGTAAATAGGAATAATAATAGTAAATCAAACAATGGGAAATCCAGGATGGAATGTAACAATCCAGAGAAGGAAAGTTGCTATTCACCATATAGCGGAGATGCTGCGTCGCGATAGGTGCAATAAAAAGATTCACACAATCAGCCATTAAGGCCTTTGTCAGCCGCGCGCGCGCGACACACACACACACACACACACACACACACACACACACACACACACACACACACACACACACACACACACGTCTGCAGTCTCAGAGAGCTGTAACTACACTACTATTGCTGACAAAGGCCTTAATGGCTGAAAGCTATGATTGTGTGAATCTTTTTATTGTGCCTATCGCGACTCAGCATCTCCGCTATATTGTTACAATAATAATAGTAATACAGATTAAAATATATATAATAAAATGCAGACACAAAGAAAATATAGGAAAAGTATACACACAAAGGTTGACATTACAAAACAATGTCACAAAGATCAGGAGAGTACAGTTTAATAGAGCAGCTACAAAAAAGAGCACAGTGTTGTGATGTAACTTTTTTTTTTTTTTTTAGAAAATCACAATAGAAGGCCATTTATTATACATACCAGTATTTAACATTAAATAAATACATAATAGTAAGGTAAGAAGACTGCTGCTATTTAAAAAGCGCCACCTTCTGGAATATAAAGGCAGCAAAGGCCGCTGTTGAATAAAAAGAGGCTACTAGATTTTGGAAGATGGCAGCGAAGCCTTCGGGCCAGTTGTCCCAGCATGTCTCTCACATACATTTACTGACAGTAATTGAAGTACTTCATCAGAAATACAATTCCCATCAACCCTTAGAATAGAAAATTCGTCAGAGGCTGAAATGTTTGTTCTGTTAGAGACACTGAAAATTGTCCTACAGTTCTAGCTGGCTACGAGAGCCTTATTTGTTATTTTATTGAAGTGCACTGAAGGTAACATGTCTCATTGTGCTGATTTACCCAAGAAAACTTGATTTCATTTCAGGCCCAAACAGCCTCAGAAGCAGATGTTCCACGTAAGGGGCTATACTCAGTCTGATCATTCAATGAAGAATCTGGAGCTCTCTTTCTACAACTGTAGATCTCCTACTTTTCCACTAAATGTAATTTCATTCCTTTACATGCACTGTGTAGCACCAGTATTCCCTGTATAATACCCCGCACTGTGTGTTCCTCCTTAATAACATATTTTGGGTGTACGTGTCGTCTTTAATGCAGACATTGAACGAACTACCAATTTTGTCAATATAATAGTACTGAGAGCCATTAGAATTTATCCTATATACTACTGAATTACTAAAATTGTCCTGTTTTGTGACTACTGCTGTCTTTACGTATGTATTTTTTTCCTCCAAGTGAACAAAGTAATAACTTTTGTAGTTTTGTATTCAAACATGATATAATCCAAGGTTTTCCATGTGTTTTTAAAAAATTCTGAGAAATTTGTGAAATAATGTTGCGAATACCAATTTTTGGAGTTGTACCATGATAAATTCCAACAACTGTGATCAAGCAAATTTTTTTTATTCTTTCTTGCATGGCCTATGTGCCAAACCAGCCTGTCCTACAGGACAAAAGCAGTTCTTTCTAGTAGAAGCTGCTGACCGAGTACACTTTCATTTGTCTGCTGAATGCACTAACATTTCATGTCACCAGCTAGTGAAGAGGGTGGTGTGAGAAAAGTGTTATGTGGCTGCCACAAGATGCGTCATGGGGAGCATGGACAGTGAAGTTTCTCTCTTCGTTTCTTACTTTCAGACTGAGCAGACAACTTCATACCATCTGCATCTGTGTCTGTTCTCTCCGACTGCCCACTGGCCAATTCAAATGTGAACCACCTTTCTCTCATCTTCCTAGTCTTGTTATTTTCTTTACTCTCACATACGCAGACACCCCCACATTCTGGCCTGAATGAGCTCTCATGCTCCCTGTACTGATGGAATATAGTCAGAAGATAATTTTATTTCTTCTTCGTATATCCATAATTAAAACGGACAACTTGGAATGTCAGCTGACTTAATTCCTCCAATTGTATCACGGTGTTTGTTTTATTGGCAACTAGTTTCAATGTTATTACATCATCATCTTCAGGCCCATACTTGTTGACAGTTACCATATGTGTCTAACACATACTACTACTGGCAAAGATTTCTCGGGCTTCCAGCCGGGTGGTGGTGTCTTCAAACTGCGACGTTTCGATGAGTGACATAATCATCATCTTCGCCAGAAGATGAGTATGTCACTCGTCGAAACGTCGCAGTTTGAAGACACCGCCACCCGGCTGGAAGCCCGAGAACTCTTCGCCAGCTGTATACGCCGGGAAAGCATACATTCACACATACTACTACTGTTGGACAGTAGTACTAATACTACTACTGTTAGACAAATATGGTTACTGTCAACTAGTAAGGGCTTGAAGATGATGTAGCAACATCGAAACTAGTTGCCAACAAAACCAATACCTTAATACAGCTGGAGGAATTACGTCATTTTTTTAACATAATTTTATTTCTCTCTTTCAGTTCAAACCCTCTCTACCATCCTTAACACAGGCAACATCCACAGAGGTGTGATCTGTACACAACTTTACATATGCCCTAGCCCCACAGATGAAGAGATTGAAACAATGTATAATGAAATAAATAAATTATTCAGATCATTGGAGACAAAAATGTAAATGGAGCCTGGACAACGAAAAACTACATAATATAATTTTGCACAGAGCACAATTTAGCCATTCCTAATACAAGGTGGGGCAATGAAAGTGGCCCAGAGAAAAGAGTTCCAGGGTACAAAGAAACACAGCAGAAGAAAGGAAATACAGTACTAACCTGACAATACCACATGTTCAAAGTGACCACCATTCATCTCTTCACGCTTTTGGCTCCTAGTCAGCAAATTGCTGAAGGCAGATTGAACATGGACGGCTGGAATTGCTGCAGTGTCCTCTGAAATCATCAGTCTTGAAGACTGTGAGGGTTGTTGCTATACACCTTAGACTCCAGGGCTCCCACACAAAGTAATCGTACACTGATGGATCAAGTGATCTGGGTGGCCAGTTACTGCCATGACGAGGCTGACCTCTGCTAACAACTCTGCCAGTGTGAAGATCATGTAAATGTGCTACAAGATTCGGCTGGCTGTATGGGCAGTTGCTCCATCCTGTTGAAAGCAACTGTGTCTTTTCCTCCTCAGCTCCTCAGTTAATGCTGTCACTCATCCAGGCCACTTATTTGCCGCCGATGCCCCCCCCCCCCCCCCTGTACTTGACACATAAATCATGAATGACAGTTGTATATGCGAAAGACATGTGGAGGTACTGGAAAGTTTCAGATATATTATGTAATGGTAAGCCAGATTTCTACACCACATTTCCAACTGCAAAACACATCCAGAGACACATGTTTAACCTGATTCACTGGTTATTAACTGCAGAGATAAGAGATTAACAAAATGGAACTTGACTAAACTGAAAGAACCAGTGGTGGTTGAGGCTTACTAAAGGAGTGTTAGACAAACAGTAACTGGATACTACAGAAGAGAATGTGTTGTTTTGAGTAGTAGTATAATAAAGACAGCAGTGGGACAAATAGACAAAAGACAAGCCCCACTAGAAATCCTTATGTAACACACAAGATACTGAATTTAAATGAAAAATAGGTACAATGTATAAACACAGCAAGTGAAGCAGGCGAAACAGGAAAGGACAAATGGCTATCACAGGGATCCCATGCTACAGAAGCAGGCATATTTATGGGAAAGATATGAGCTGCCCATTGAAAAATTAGAGAAACATGTGGAGAAAAGAGAACCAACTATATGATTATATCAAGAGCACTGATGGAAAGCCAGTATTAAGCAAAGAAGGGAAAGCCATAAGGTGGGAGGAATATATATATAGAAGGAGGAAGGAAGGAAGACTGGGTTTAACATCCTGTTGACATTGAGGTCATTAGAGACGGAGCATAAGCTCGGACTATGTCAAGGATGGGGAAGGAAATGCACTTTTAATGGGACCATCACAGCATTTGCCTGGAGCAATTTAGGGAAATCACAGAAAACCTAAATCTGGATGGCAGGACTCAGGTTGGAACCACCATCCTTTCAAATGAGAGTCCAGCATGCTCACCACCTCACTCGGTGGAATGCATATAGGGACTACACAAGAGAAAAGGACGCAGTACAATGGAAAGAAGAGGGGAAGTAGATGAAAAGCTGGTGGGTATGATACTCTACAAATAATTTTACACCACACTGAAAGAAACCTGACACTTGTAATATGATACTGTACAAATAATTTGACAGCACATTGAAAGAAACACAACACCTGTAATAGACACCCCTTCAGAATTATTGAGATACTTAGGACAACGTAACATGAAAAAATATTCCACCTGGTACGCAAGATATGAGATGCAAGAAATATCATCCGACTTCATGAAGCATGTGCTGACGTGTGTGAATAATACTGTACTAACAGTTTAATAAGTCATAGATGCATTATGCTGATTGTTTACTGAATAATTTTTAAACAAACAGATCAATACATGGAGTCACTACTAAAAATAAGAATAAACTTTGTAAAGATTGAGTTACTCTGTTCCATTATTCTGGAACATATATTCTTAACAGTATGCCAGGCACTGTTCAGTTACTGAATAAGTTCAGTTCATAAGGAGCCTGAAACATTAATTGGTTGACAACTCCTCCTACTCCAATGACTGTTTTTATATAAAACCAACCGCACAGTTCAACACAGTAATGTGACTGCAATAAATACATATTGTGAACTGTTTACCATTGCACAATGTGTGGTTGCAATAGCCTAAGAATGAGTTTACACACTTCCATGTGTATACATTAAAGTATTTATGAGAAATTTCATCTGGGATCTGTGAAAGAAACATTAAGACATCCTCCCTCTCTCTTTCCCATAAATATGTATTACGTATCCTTGTTTCATGACAGGTTCTACACTGTTGAGGAGCTATGAATCTATGAAATGAAAAGTATATTTATATTTCAACTGCTCTTTTGACTATTGGAAAAGAGAGGCAATAGGCCAAATGATCTTATTCTTGTTGATGTAATGGGCCACAATTTTGCCTTAACAGGCAATTACAACCTTGTGGCAAATACTTTTTTTCAATTAAGAAAAACTGACTTCATCTGTTATTAGCACATTTAACAAACCAACTGATGTTTTACTAGACTATCACAACTAGGAACAGTGTATTTCCTTTAATACCATAGAGCAAATTATGAAATTTCATTTTCAGTTTAGCCACTCATGCTGTAGGTCTCAATGAGAGATGTTCGACTTTTCACCTGTTGAAGTTAAGTATTCACAAACGTCACATTCAGAATAGAAAGATACAACTGATGATTAAGCAGTACAAGACTTCCCATCAAGGAGAAGCGCACTGCCTATTTCATCGGTGAACAAAAGACTGTATAAAATAATTTTGGTTTATTTGTGATAGAGCAAATTCAAAAACTTCTAACTGGTCCTAATAACAGTTGCAGTAAAGCCTTTTGGAATGCAAAAATACTGATGTTGGATATGGAGGTAGATGAAGGGTACTGGAAATGGAGTATGTCAGCAAGGAAGACATAAGAATGAAGAAAGAAAGTAACAGAGCTTGTTATTACTTCAAGAACAAAATAAATGCATAGAAAAGAACCAGAATCCATATTTCTTTTTCTTGTTGTGTGTATTTTGATTTTTTAATCTGTACTAATAAAAACTACTGCAGATCACTGTAATGCATGTAATCAGCCACAGTGGACAGTTTTCCAAAGTTTTTGTATTTCTTCAACTGATACATAAAGCAAGAAGTTACAATGAACATTTTTATGACTGGTGCAAAATATAGTTATTTGTCTGTTCAGGAAATTTAAATAGGAATAACCCATATTTTTAAACAAAAAAACTATGTTTCACAATGATCCACTCTATAGTTTTTACAGATCTGTGTTCAGTATTTACTATACAAAACCAACTTGAGTCTTTGTTGCAACTGCCATTACACTGACTCTACTTAAAAAACAAAGTTTCATGCTATTAAAGTAGACTGTGGCAATAAGAGTAAAAATAACAAATTTAGTGAAAATACTTGAGATATATCTTTACTTAGTGTCAAATGCTCTTCTTGTCTCTACAGAAAATACACACACACACACACACACACACACACACACACACACACTGACAACACAATTTAACAAACATTCAATTATTCAAATTTATTTGTTTAGCCTTGAGAGGGTGACATACACAATTTGCAACAAAATTCCATGTTTCAGTAGCTGTCAAAATATCCCTTGCCGCACTCCACCACCTTTATTACTGGGTCAGTTAAAAAACTTTCATGTAGAAAACAGTTTTCACACACACACACACACACACACACACACACACACACACACACACACACACACACACACACACACACACACACAGAGCTCAAGTCCAACAATGCCTTTAAGGATCACTGTAATATTTCCTTTTAGGATTCTAGAAGTTCCTCTTATTCATAAGATCACAGAACTGCACTGTCATCTTCGGTTGCTTGCCTGTTCTTTCACAGCAACATAATTACAAATAAAATGGGCAGGAACATTCAATATATAACTTGCGTCACTGAGGCACTCTTTGACGATGAGATAGCTTCTTCCAAGTTGCTGTCCAGTTTTCGATATCCTGACGTATTAGGTCGTCTCCTGCCACGCCTGGAACGTCCTTCCAGTGCAAGAGCCAATATCTGCAACAATTCGCACATTGCACACAGCCTTCCTTTGTACCATTATATAACATATACAAATATCTACCTTTTAAAATACTGTTTACCATACTGTGTGAAAGTGCTTCAGAAAAAGTGGTAGCACTCATTTTAGGGCACTGACAGAGTTTTACTATGGCACTAAGCTACTTGCTTGATGGAGCCCATTTATGAAAGATAAAGACACTGTAGAGACAGTTCTGGCGTTACACTTGATAGTGGAAGGCAAGGCTTAGGCCAAATGAAGACATAACCACATTATCTGTCGACCTAGAAAAAGGATTTGACAGTGTAAAATGGTGCAGGATGTTCAAAATTACAATGAAATATGTATAAATTATGTGGAATGACAAGATGTACAAGCGCCAAGAGGGAACAATAAAAATGGAAGACAAAGGATAAAGTACTTGGATTAAAAATGGTAAAAGGAAGGGGTTTAATCTTCCACCTTACGTTCTATCTATACGCTGAAAAAGTAATGACAGAAATAAATGAGAGGTTCAGGAGTGGGATTACAATTCAAGGTGAAAGACTACCAATGATAAGATTTGCTGATGACATTGGTATCCTCAGTGAAAGTGAAGAAGAATCACACGATCTACTGAATTGAATGAACAGTCTTTGAGTACAGAATATGGGTTGAGATTAAACTGGAAAAGGATGAAAGTAAAGAGAAGCAGCAGAAATGAGATTAGGGGTTGCTCTAACATCAATCTAATCACAAAATAGAAGAAGTTGAGATATTCTGGACCTTTGGAATCAAAATAACAAACAATCAAGAAAGAAAAGCCAACTAGTACAGGTAAAGAGGGCATCCCTTGCCAAAAGAAGTTTACTAGTGTTGAACACTGGTCTCAACATGAGAACAGAAAAACTGGAACAGAAAGGAAACAAAGCACTTGAGATGTTGAAAATGGGTGTACTGAAAAGTAGGCATTCCAGGTTAAAGTGAACCTAATGTGTGATTTTTGAAAACTGACTTTCGTAATAACAAATGCTACTTATAAATAACTTAAATACTGAAAACAATCAATTTTTGAAAAAATAATTTAACTGGATAGATAAAAAAATCTACTCACCAAGCGGCAGCAGAGCACACACATAAAAGACAGTTGTAATTAGGCAAGCTTTCGGGGTTCCTTCTTCAGGCAGAAGGGTTGAAGGGGAAGGAAGAAGGGTGAAGGAAAAGGACTGGAGAGGTCAAGGAAAAGGGGTAGAATTTGGAAGAGTCGCCCAGAACTGCAGCTCACGGGAGGCTTACTGGATTGGATGAGAAGGACAGACTTATTATTTGGGATTGCATTGGATGAGATTTGAAAACCTGAGAGTTTAAAGGTGGAAGACAGGGTAACATGCACGGCAGAGATTGCTGCTTTAACAACATGCAGGAGTTAATCAGAGTTGTCTTCCCTGTCTATTCTCCACCGACCTGCTCCCACTTCTGTTACATACAATTAGCTTTACACTCTTATTAACTCATACTTGATGTTTAAGCAGTAATCTCTGCCTTGCATATTACCCTGACTTCCACTCTTAAGCTCTCAGGTTTTCAAATCTCATCCAATGTAGTCCATAACAATCAATCTTTTCTTCTCATTACGTGTGATAAGTCTCCCCTGACCAGCAGTTTTGGCCAACTTTCTCAAAATCTAGCCCTTTTCCTACACCTCTCCAGTCTTTTCCCTTCACCACTCTTCCTTCCCCTTCAACCCTTCTACCTGAAGAAGGAGCCACTGGCTCCGAAAGCTTCCCTAATTACACCCATCTTTTACGTATGTGCTCTACTGCCTTTTGGTGAATAGATGTTTTTATCTATCCAATTAAATTATAGCTTAAACACTGGATTTCTTCCAAATAAGATTTGTTTTTCAAAATATGTAGTATTTTTATTTCTAGAAAATTTCTTTTTGGTCAGGCTACAACAAAATACACACACATTTTAAAATGTGAAGAAGCCAAAGCTGCATATTTTGAGAGACAGAGGGAAGACTTACTTGAAAAAAGAGCAGTATTTCAGGTTGACTTTCCAGAAAATTATTCAATGATATCAAAACACAAAATTTGGTCTGCTCATTGGAGTCATAATCAAATTTCCATTTTCACTCCAGTGGAATATTTCTAGCTTACATTTAAGAAGCATGTGAAGGATATTAAAAGTTTACATAATGACAAAGAGAAAGCTCTTCAAAGAGAGTTGGCATTTACGGACAGATGGTATCATGTGTGCTCCATACCACAAATACAGGGGTAACATGACTTCAGGCTGTATAACCAGAATCATTGTTGATATCTAAAGCATTTCAGTCAGAAGTAAAGACAGTTGGTATTTGTTCTGTAAAGACAGTGGGTATTTGTTCTCTGGAAGTTGAGCGACGAAGTGCTACTACAAGGCTTTACTACAAGCAGGTCTACTAGATTGTGAAGAAGAGTTAGGCAAAGTATAGGAGGAGGATGTGAATGCCGGACTGATTTAGTTCAAGTTGCTGCTGAAAGTAGCAAACAGAAAATATTTACAGAATCTAAAACAATTTGTTGGTGTATGCCAAAGCGCTGTGGATAAAGAAAGTGATGCGAAAAAATGTTTGTGCAGTCTTGTGAAAGTAGTAAAATTATTTAAATGAAAAGAAAGTGATGTTTCTCATGTAAAATTAACAAATATAATGGCTAAATTACTTATGACAAATATTACAATGGAAGGAGGGAGAGTTTTTATGAAGTTGGCAAAAATATTGATGTTACAGAAAAATATGTTTAATACAAATGTGTTGCACTCAGACCCTTAAAAAAGGTAACTTTGATTCTTCTAGACCACTGAATTAATAATGTTAATATTAAAAAATTGACAGAGTTTAGAATGTAAACAAGTCTACAATTCATAAGAATGATGTCATATGTTATACTCATTATAACCTGCGTAACACCTGATACATCATATTTATTTTTTAAATATTTTGGTGATTATTAAGGTACTTACTCTGCAATAGTGGGAAAAAATCTTTTTGTTCTTTACTTGTGCCTCAGAATTTTATCAAGATTGAAGTTCAAATCTCTCAGAATTTTTAGTCATTACCCGGTTTTAGAAATTCATTTGAAGTAACACCCGTTACACTACTCTCTCACAGAAATCCTAAACTTATGCACTTTCCTCAACAAAAATCAGTCTACTTGCTCATGCAATTCCTATCAAGCATCTTATTTTAAATGTGAAAATTTTCAACTTTTATTGCTTGCAAATGTAACACCTATTACAATGGAATGCCTGTAAAATAAGAAATGTCAAGGTTCTTTACAGAAATACTGAGTGGAGGAACCTATGGAGAACACTGCCAATAAGATGGAGCATGAGGATAGGGTATATGTGAAGATATCAGAGAACAACTTCCACAATACTAAGGCGAGCTGTAGAGTGGAAAAATTGTAGTGGAAGACCAGATTTGAATGATTTGAATATATCCAATGAATAATTGAGGACACAATGTGCAGGTACAACTCTTGAGATGGAGAATTTGATACAGGAGAAGAATTAGTAGCGGACTGCATCCATCCAGTCAGAATACTGAGTTTTATATGTATGAAAAATGTGTTTCAAATATATATAGTTGGTTCATATAGCCAGTACACTGAAACAGATAAGCTACTACACACTGGCTCACCCATATTGCATCTGCATTTAATCCCGCACATAACAGTTTTCACTTAAAACCAAGCATTGGTCTGCAGAGAACACTTCACGAATGTGGAGACAATTTATATACTAATGTTACTGTATTGCCTCTGTAGTCATTTTGGGCATCAGTGAATTATCTTATCACATCCTTTAGAGGTTGCATAGCCTTTATGTATCAAGGCAATAAGATCTAGCTTGTGACACTTTAAAAACCACAGGTTATGTGGAACACAGGCCTTTACCTTATGTAAACATAAGGCTACATTACAGTACTTTGGAAACAATGCCTATCTGAAGTTAACTTAACAATGGAAGTGTTCTTCACATATCATCCAGCCACACTGTACATGTACTACTTCTGTTCCATTAATTCTACAGACATACTGCTCCTATAACCACTACACACTGTACCCAGCTTCTAATACTACACAACCATTCATCACATTCTAGACTGAAAATTAATAAAAATAGTAGGAAAAACTCTCCGCAGTATAACTTTTGTATGTTATTTTGTTTTAGGGGTCTTCTCAAATGGATGAGTCAGGGCATGTAAGATACAAGATGGTACCCACTGAGGAGAAAGTGTGATATTTTAACTTTTTGTACATCTTTACTCGAAAATTAAGACGGCATGGATATCACAAACCAACACCAGTCGCTAAGATAAAAAAATGATATGGTCACTTTCTGGACAACAGACTGTTTATAAATGCATGAAGGAGGGCAGTGTATTTACAATGAACATGTAGCTGACGACTGTAAAAAATTCTGAATCCACATTCTATCTGCAAGCCCTACAGGAAATTCCACTGCCTACAACTACCACATGTGCTCATCTCAAAGACCTGTCAGAGATGTATGCACGCAAAGTCCAAATCCTCCAGAAACTGCTGCCAATAGATCAGTCACTGCTCCTTTCTTCCTGCCAAGAAAAATTTACCCATTCTGCATCATATCTACTTGTGTTTGAAAGACAAGCAACTCAATTGCAATACATGTGAGTTCCACACTATTGAGAGTCAATATGTTTGGTATGAAGGCAGGTTTCTAACTGCGCACTTTCTCGACATAAACATTAGACAATGTTATTGTCAATTTTTTTGCCTCACACTTCCCTGCAATATACTGACACTTTTTTTTTATGCCAGAGAGATGGATTCCATAAGGGAGCCTCTTCACCAGTAGATGCTGAAGGAGAATTCTTCTCTGGCCAAGTGCAGAAAGTGGTTCCCAAAAAGGTACTATGAAAACCACGGGAAAGGAGGATGGTGGGAGATCCGATTTGGAGAAGGTTTATGAGTGTGTGTGTGTGTGGGGGGGGGGGGGGGGGAGGAGGCAACAATGGTCATGATGTTAACATAGAAATAAAATTATGCCCATCAGACTAAAGTACAGACCAGGTACTGGGTGAAGTATTTTGCTCCCAGATGTCTGGTTTGACCCTCTTCCCACTGCATAACCAGGGAAGGAAATGCTCTAGGCCGTGATGCCACTGCAAAATGGCTTGATAGTAAGCGACTGCCTTTGACAGTGTATCAAAAAACAGTTTTGCTGCACTTCAGCAATGGTGCTTGTTTACTTTTAGCCGACAGTGAAGATGAACTTGCTGAGGACATTAGTCTAGCATATGGATTACACATCAAATTCGAGAAGACCAGATCCAGCTCACAGGTCGATTAAATGAACTGGAAGTCGTGCATTCCTTCTTCTACCGTGGGTCAACCATCTGCAACACGGGAAGTTGTGAAGATAAGATAAGAAGACTGACCACACTAGGGCAAGTGGCTATGAAGCAGCTCACCAAGATCTGGCAGAGCAGAGCAATAACAAATAGCACAAAGATCTGGCTAGTTGAAACACTCGTGTTTTCTGTCTTCTTTTGTGGTTGCAACACATGAACACTCAAGGCTAGAGACAAACAACACATTGATGCATTTGAGCTTTGGTGCTGGCGTAGGATGCTACGCATGAAATGGACTGAAAGAAGAACAAATGTGTCCATTATTGAACTCCTCTATAGCTCCAGACACATTTCTTTTCAAGCCACTGAAAAAATTCTCCAGTTCTTTGGCCATATTATGAGAAGAGATGGAGCAAATCTAGAGAAAATAATCTTGGAAGGAAAGATTGAGGGCATGAGACCAAGAGGAAGAGGAGTGAGCAGATGGATGGATCAAATCAAGAAGATCTCCTGTCTACCTCTTCAGCAGGCACTAAGAGAAGCCGGCAAGCGTCTGGGATGGAGACGCTTGGTTCATGGGGTCATGACACTCAACAATGAGCACAACAACTTATTATTATTATTTATCTTCTTTCCTTTCTCAGACCTTAGGTCTGGTTAAAAATGGAAAGTGACACAGACCTTGGTCAAGCGTAACTTCCTTTTAACTGTACAGTATATGTTACATTGCATTTAGGAACTTTCGGGTAATTGAACATGTATCAATAATTACAGATATCTGTAGTTGTATATACAAGTTTGGATGTAGCTGTATTGCGTTGATGTACTGGTGGATATTGTGTGGTATGACTCCTGTAGTTCATAGTATAATTGGTATATGTCAGCTTCATCCTGATGCCATGTCCTTGACTTCCTCAGCCAGTTGGATGTATTTTTCAATTTTTTTCTCCTGTTTTCTTCTGTATATTTGTTGTATTGGGTATGGATATTTCGATTAGTTGTGTTGATTTCTTCTTTTTATTGGTGAGTATGATGTCAGGTTTGTTATGTAGTGTTGTTTTATCTGTTAATGGTTCTGTTCCAGTATAATTTGTATTCATCATTCTCCAGTACATTTTGTGGTGCATACTTGTATGTGGGAACATGTTGTTTTATTAGTTTATGTTGTAAGGCAAGTTGATGATGTATTATTTTTGCTACACTGTCATGTCTTCTGGGGTATTCTGTATTTGCTAGTATTGTACATCCGCTTGTTATGTGATCTACTGTTTCCATTTGTTGTTTGCAACATCTGCATTTATCTGTTATGGTATTGGGGTCTTTAATAATATGCTTGCTGTAATATCTGGTGTTTATTGTTTGATCCTGTATTGCAATCATGAATCCTTCCGTCTCACTGTATATATTGCCTTTAGTTAGCCATGTGTTGGATGTTACTTTCTTCATATCTGTTGATGTTAAGTGATCTAAAGGATTGTAGAAGTGGTTCTTAAATTGCAGAGGTATAGCCGATGTATTTATATGAGTGATTGCTTTGTGTATTTTGCTAGTTTCTGCTCGTTCTAGAAAGAATTTTCTTAAATTGTCTGCCTGTCCATAATGTAGGTTTTTTTTTTGTCGATAAATACCCTTCCTCCTCCTTTTCTGCTTAATGTGAATCTTGCTTTTGCTGAATGTATGTGATGTATTCTATATTTGTGGCATTGTGACTGTGTAAGTGTATTGAGTGCTTCTAGGTCTGTGTTACTCCATTTCACTATTCCAAATGAGTAGGTCAATATTGGTATAGCATAAGTATTTATAGCTTTTGTCTTGTTTCTTCCTGTCAATTCTGTTTTCAGTATTTTTGTTAGTCTTTGTCTATATTTTTCTTTTAATTCTTCTTTAATATCTATATTATCTATTCCTATTTTTGGTCTGTATCCTAGATATTTATAGGAATCTGCCACTTCCATCGCTTCAATGCAGTCGCTGTGGTTATCCAATATGTAATCTTCCTGTTTAGTGTGTTTTCCCTTGACTATGCTATTTTTCTTACATTTGTCTGTTCCAAAAGCCATATTTATATCTTTGCTGAATACTTCTGTTATCTTTAGTAATTGGTTAAGTTGTTGATTTGTTGCTGCCAGTAGTTTTAGATCATCCATGTATAGCAAATGTGTGATTTTGTGTTGGGATATTCCAGTAATATTGCATCCATAATTTGTATTGTTTAGCATGTTGGATAGTGGGTTCAGAGCAAGGCAGAACCAGAAAGGACTTAATGAGTCTCCTTGGTATATTCCACACTTAATCTGTATTGGCTGTGATGTGATATTATTTGAATTTGTCTGGATATTAAGAGTGGTTTTCCAATTTTTCATTACTATGTTTAGGAACTGTATCAATTTAGGATCTACTTTGAATATTTCGAATATTTGTAGTAACCATGAATGGGGTACACTATCAAAAGCTTTTTGGTAATCAATGTATGCGTAGTGTAGCGACCTTTGTTTAGTTTTAGCTTGATATGTCACTTCTGCATCTATTATCAGTTGCTCTTTACGTCCTCGTGCTCCTTTGCGACAGCCTTTTCGTTCTTCATTTATAATTTTGTTCTGTGTTGTATGTGTCATTAATTTCTGTGTAATGACTGAAGTTAATATTTTGTATATTGTTGGTAGGCATGTTATGGGGCGATATTTTGCTGGGTTTGCTGTGTCTGCTTGATCTTTAGGTTTCAGATAAGTTATTCCATGTGTAAGTGTATCAGGGAATGTGTATGGGCCTGCAATGTAACTGTTAAATAATTTAGTTAGATGTGAATGTGTTGAGGTGAACTACTTTAGCCAGAAATTTGCTATTTTATCTTTTCCACGGGATTTCCAATTGTGCGTAGAATTAATTGCTCGGGTGACTTCATGCTGCAAAATTACCACTTCAGGCATTTGTGTGTGTGTGTGTGTGTGTGTGTGTGTGTGTGTGTGTGTGTGTGTGTGTGTGTGTGTGTGCTTGTATCCACCGTGCATGTCTGTTATGTTATACCGGGTTTGACCATATGTTGCTCCAGAAGTGTTCCATGTCTGTTATGTTTGGTGGATTGTCTATTTTAATGTGTGTGTTATCTATTGTCAGGTAAAATCTCTTTTGTTTTGTGTTGAATGTTTGGTTTTGTTTTCTCCTATTTTCACTTTTTTTTTGTATCTTCTAAGTCGTTTGGCAAATGCTTGTAATTTTTGCTTATTTACATCGAATTGCTCTATCGCTTCTTGTTGTGAAATTTTACCTACCCTTTTTCGTTTTTTGTCTGATATTTCATTTCTTATAAATTGTGTTAGCTGTCTGATGTCTTTTCTAAGTTTTTCTATTCTGATCTGTAGCCTGTGTTGCCATGCTGGTTTTGTGTTTTTTTTTTCTGCGTGTTGGTTGGTTCTGATCTCTGCCTAGTGTGTATATTTAGTGTAGTGAGTGCTCCTATATAAACCAGTAGTTGTAACTCTTCCATAGTTTTATTTTCATATATTTTGTTGTGTATGATTGTGTTGATTGTTGTTGTTGTTGTTGTTTCAGCTTGTGGGTTATTTGGTGGTCTATGCAAGAATGGTCTAATGTCTGTATTTGTGTCTTTGTATTCTATATGTCAGCTGAAATTTTTCTTCTATATCTAACATGTGTGTCACTTCGTGTTCTAGTTGTGCTTGTTCTGGTGGCTGTCTTAAGATTTCGTTTTCCTCTGATTGTTTAATTGATGCGTGTTGTTCTTTGTTTGTTTGCTCTGGGATGTTTGAGTCAATTAATGTATTTTCTTCTTCTTCTGACTGTACATTATTTTGTTCCAGTATTTGTTGTACTTGTTGTTTGATGTTTTCTAATTCTGACTGGGGTATCCTGTTATTTTTGATTATTACACAGATCTGATCAGCTAGTCGTCGTCCTGTTAAAAATTTTAATTCTGAGTATCTGGTAATAAATGTTGTGTGTACTTGTGATCTGTATCCAGTTGTGTTGCTTCCTAAGTTTGTTGCATGGTATAACAGACCTTGAGGTGTCAGTTAACTTCATCAGACCATCTCATCCTCTGTCTTTGTTTTCCTTCTAGGGTGGTTGCAGGAAGCTTGTCCTGCAAAACACCTCTATTTGGACTTAAATCATTTTCCGTGTGGCTAGCAGTGACGTTACCATTGTGGATGGGCATAGGGTTCAAGCGTCGTCCCCGACCATGACAGCGCTTGTCCGAGGCTTCATTAGTTCTGTCCTGAACCAACTAATCACACTAAAAGGGGGGTTAGCCCTATTAGTGGTTTGTTCTTTTCATCGCCTTTTACAACTGACAGAACATACCGGAGGCCTATTCTTTTCCCGGGCCTTATTATTATTATTATTATTATTATTATTATTATGAGCAATGGTATATCCTACTTCATTGTTTTTTCTTGATTTTTGTGTATTTTTGTCTTTTTTACAGGTTAGCACAGAATTTAGTCTACTGGTAACATTCTGATGTATATATTTAGCACCTCCTATGCATGAGCTCAAGCTACTTAACAAATTAATGGAGGGGAAAAATCAAACAGTTGGATAAATATACTATGAACATTAAAAATATGATATTTTGCTCTCCAAAAACACCATTAATAATTCTTAAAAAACTGAAGCTTTTTGCTGAAGATATTGTTGGAGAGCACCAGGCAGCTTTACAACCTGGAGAACAACTGTGGATCAAACTCTCACCACAAGACAAACCTGGGAGAAGTGCTGGGAATTCATCCATCAGTTACAGGTGAGATTTGTAGAGTTTTCAAAGGCTTACGATTGGGTACACAGATTGAGTATGGACATCATCTTGAGGGAGTTTAGCAACCCAAGGAAGTTTATTAATATGGTGAAGGTGTGAAGACAAAAACCTAAGTGAGATACAGGGTGGATCTATTGAAGGAATCCATCATCAAAACAGGTGTGGGACAAAGTGGTGCCATTTTATGGTTGCTTCTTAATTTGATTGTGCAGAACGTAATTTGAGAAATGGAAAGTGAAAGCAAAGGGGTGAAGTTAAATGAAGGAACGCAGTTACTGAAATACACAGATGACTTTGCAGCCACGGAAGAGTCAGAAAAAGAAATGGTAGAAACTATAGGATAATCAGTAACAAATGCCAGTAACACTGTCCTGAGGATTAACTTGGAGAAGACTGAAATGGTAGAGGTATCGAGGAAAGTCCCTAATAGTGTCGCATTCCAGGTTGGAATATGAATAACAGCCAGAGTGGAGAAAAGTTTAAATACTTGCGTAACTAGTTCAACAGGCATAATAACCTAAATATAGAAAGTAATTAATGTATTGTCCATGGATGTAAACCTTATTTTAATCTGAAGCAGATAATGATATAAAAAATATCAAAGTTAAGACCAAATTTAACACCTATAATGCAGAGATAGTACCAATGTTCTTATGTGGGACAGAAGCTTTACATATCACAAAAAAGATAAAGAGAACTTGTAGAGCTTTGAATAGAAAATCATGAGAAAGATCTTCGGATCAATATGTGAAGAGAACACCTGGAGACTTGGCAAGAACCAGGAACTGTAGGACCGTATGAAAAAGCTGATCACCATACAGAAACTGAAAATGCGGAGAACAAGCCGGATGGGGCACATTGCCAGGAGGCCAGACATTTACTGGGCCAAGGCCACGCTTATGGTAAAATGTGATGACACTTGTTGAAGACCCAGGAAGTGATGGAAGGATGACCTGCAGAGGTGCCTTCAGCAACTGTACGTCTATGAAAACTGGATCTAAAGTGCACAACATCTGCATTTATTTGAATGCATGTGCATGAACTTCAGGGACCAAGGCCAGTGTTATGTACGTATCTTAACATTTAACTCTGCATCAGGGTAACTGCACACCAAGATTTCATGTACTAAAACATGTGTGAAACCCATCAAAAATTATTTTGTCATACATCTAAGACAGAAAATGGGTGCTCTACACAATATGACAAGCAGGGTGAAGTCAAGACAGTATGTACGCTGCTCTACTAATGTACACTGCTCTACTAAAGTTTGGAACACTATCATAAAATGTAGTCTATAATGCTAAAGGTCTTACTGACCTAGGAACTTCATGTCTTATCCAGTTAAAGCAAATATAGTGGATGGTATTTACTATTGGCATGCTTTGTGGCCGTTTCCCAGTCATGTAAACATACCGATGCTGCAGCGGCACACCATGAGCAGTCCAGCATCAACAGCAGCTTCATTCAGTTTGTGTTCAGCACGCCACTAACGTGCCATGTAGTGGCACACAACACTTTGATAGTGTCAGGTTATACATAGCCTGACATTGTTGATCACTTACACGTCACTCAATGTGGTATGGAGAAAGTACAGAGAGATGGGAAATGTGAACGATAGACCTCACAGTGGTTGTCCTAGTATGTCAACACCAGTGCATGATTGTTTCCTGAAACTGTTGGCTTGCAGGTGCCCCACATCAATTGCCAGAAACATTGGAAATGACTTCTCCCAGGCAACAGGGATTCATATCTAAGACCAAACTGTAAGTAGAAGATTGCATCATGGTGATCTTCATTCCCCAAGACCAATGAGAAGTTTTGCACTGAACCAATGGAACCAAAACAATCAAAGAATCTGGACTCTTGCACATCAACACCAGATCATTGCAGAATGAGTAATGTCTGAGTCCAGGATTGGTTTGCGACCAGACACTAGACATGTAGGGGTTCGGAGAAGTGCTACATGACATCACGAACACTGATATGTTCAGTAAGTCCATCCTTTGCATCTGGAAGGGTAATGTTCTAGGTGACAATAATGATGGTACAGCAGACCCCTAATTCCAACCTATGGCAATTTAACTAGTCCCCTATATCTCCATGAGGTTCTACAAATGATTGTACGGCCATACAAATGTGAAATTGGTGACAGCTTCATCCTGGTCAATGACAATGCAGGACTGTATCGTACTCTAGCAGCGTCTCCGTATCTTCAAATGCACTGGCCAACACAATCCTCAGAAACGAGTGCAACTAAGCATGCATGGTATGCGTTGCAGGTGACCATTGCACAGTGTCTGAAGCCACCTGACTATCTTCAGGGCCTCACTGAAGCTGCCACTGAGGAATAGGACCTCATACCCCAAGATAATTTTGATGGTCTCATCCAGACCATCCCTTGCAGGCTGGAAGAACTCCTATGTGTGGGAGAACATAATCACTACTAAAGACTGATAATCATCATCATGAGATAGAGATTTTCACTGCTTTTGCTGTTAAGATGTACAGTTAGAAGAAAGCCTACTTTGTTTCATAATTATTTTTGTTAACTAACCAAACTCGTTCAGAGGGAATGGTTGATTTTGTTAATAAGGTATTGTACAAACCTCAGTGGGCATGCTATAAGAAGTCAATTGTGAACTCTACGATATTCCAAACTTTAATTGAAGTGTGTATTACAAGAACAACAAATACATCAACAAGGCAATATTTAGGGAATTCAACACACTACAGGCAGTGAATTCTTTCTCGCAAACACAAGATGAACATCTGTCTATCATGTTAGCTATCCAAGGCCACAACATTAATCTTTGAGCCGATACAAAAGCAATAGTGAACTGTCAGTTTAGACACTTTTAGGATATTACCTTGCCTGCACATGCACACACCTGATGACAAAAATTAACTGAAAGTTAAACACTTGTTCACAATCTGAAGACATGTTTACACCCATGCACCTCGTGCCTAGTCCTTGTGTGCCTGGGCTTGCCCCAAATGCATTTAGAGGCATCCATGTTGGTACATGCCTCTTTTTCAATGGTGCATATGAGTGATTTCATTCACATCCAGAGGGAGCCACGCACACTACTCCAGCAATCCAGCTGCAGTTGCAGGTTAAATGCACCTGTCTGGCTGGCCAGTATGCAGTGTTTTAATTAGAGCCTGCCAATTGTGCTAACAATGTGTAACGAGCAAGCATAAATGTGTCCTCTAAGAGCAGACCAAGGGCCACCTAATGTTACTTATTCTGAGGAACACAACATTTGCTAGATTATTAATATTTATAATGAACGGGTCAAGAATATGCAGTCACATTTATTTCATTTATATTGCTAAACATATAATCATAATGATGAGTTCTAATAATGATGAAACTTTATATTAATAAAAGAAGTTCCTCACAAAATCAACATGCTTGTGTAGTCCTTCAATTTACATTATGAAAATATGTTCATGTTTTCATTCGGGAGCTCACAGATTGAAGCAACACAATGTGTCTCTAACATCTGGACATTTTGTTGTTGCTTTGATGAAATAGATTTGCTGTCTAAGCTGAATGTGTTGGGAGTTGGAATTTGTGAAGAATGCTGTATATTGATCTACAACATACAGATACTGGCTGGCAGCTAGAGAAGAAATACCAGATATTAGATGTCACATTTCTGATTCCATTTGCAAATTGTAAAGTACTTTATGGGTGTACTTTATGGGTATGTATTTCTGCTAGAAATTTTAGTGTTATTTTATAACTCTCACTGATGCAAGCTGTTTATGAATCAAAATGACTTGTTGAAGAGAACAGAATAGCTTTAACGGAATCTCTCTTTTTCAACACATGTTCATCTGAGGTGCATACAAAGGCTTTTTATTTTGCTCTTATTGCAGTGGTTTATTCCAGGTTGTTTTTATTTGTGATGAACTGTAGACAGTTATTTACCTTCACTATGTCTTTATACTCCACGGAATTAGCCAGTTCTTTATAATCCACGGAATTAACCAGGCAAAAAAACTAAATGCAAGATAATAAAGAATGTCCATCATTAAAGTTCCAGTTTCAAAATGCTGTAAAAAGAGAACCACTGCTCAGAATGACGAATTTGAATGGCATATTATTGACACAGGAAAACCATCGAGGGGGAGGGGGGGGGGGGGGGGGGATGACTAACAGATGGTACTGTAAGCATCAGACTATGCACACTAACATATGAGGAGCATAATATGGCTGTTCTTTAGTTTGAATCTTAGATGCCCAACATCACTATCTCTAAGAAGGATCACATGCTGCTGATAAAGCTCTTTTACAAGAACGGTGACTGTGTGCCAGTAGCTCTGCAGAAGTTCAGGACACTCAAGGGTATGAAAGAAGGCACTGGTATTATGTCTGCTAAGGGTCAGGAGAAAAAATTACAAAATTTGAAAAAAACAGGTGCTTTTTAAATGCAATGTGGCAGAGGGAGGAAAGCAGTTGATCCAATATCTGTTGAAGATGCAATCACAGCACTGCCAGGGGGTTGAGCGGTGGTATGCAAACATGCAGTGCAAGGGGAATTGCCTGGATGTTCAACATATCTGTAAGCACAGTGTTCCTGCTCACATGGAAGTGGACATTTAATTGTCATGGAATATTCTGTGGACTGACAAAGCCCATTTCCATTTCCAACTGCAGGATATGAGAAACAGAAAAAAATACATGCACACCAACTGGTACCATTTAATTCTGCAAAGGTGACACTGCAGTGCAGGTTGATGTCATTTTTACTGTAAGGCCATATTTTTTCAAGTATAATAGTCCAGTGGGTCCTGTTACCTGTACCATTACGGGTAAATGTTATGGGAGTCTTTTGGACACCAACAACATTCCAACCATTTGACAGCAGGGATTTGTGGGTAGGATTATTTTTATACAAGATGGCACTTCTCAGCACATTGTACAGTCAGTGAAGTGGCTGCTGTGGAGGCATTTGGGAAATGTTAGAATCACCTTATCCGCCATCATTTCGCTCCATCCTGCAATCCAGATCACCTGATCTTAATCCGTGTAACTTCTGGTTGTGGGGTTACCTAAAAGATGCTGTGTTCGGTGCTCCAATTATGAATGCAGCTGAAATGAAAGCATGATTTGTGCACCAAATTCTGAATGTGACCTCCGATACACTCCATCTCTTGTGAAACATGCTGTTTTTCGATTAGAACTTGTGGCAGGACACGATGAACAGCATATGCAAAATCTTGCACCAGTATCACAACAATTAGAAACTGACAGAATTTGCTTTATGTGGCTTTTGGCTCCAGGACAATAAAAACGATTTTACCTAGCTGATGTGGTACAGCATTGTCATGATGGATGTGCTTACTTAACTAATGGTGCTACAACTGTTGACTGCCGAACCTGTGCAGTCACGCACACTGAACAGTATGGATGGTGTAATGCGCAAATCAAATCAGAGCCGTTGTATTGTGATTCATTTGTCATTTGTAGCTGACCACATTTACAGTAAGACACTTTCAGCGACACCTATTGGTTAAATTTCTGTTTCTCCTCCCCATCCACCCAACAAAATGCTGTTAAAATTTGACATCATTCTGAGCAGTCATTCTCTTTTTACAGTGTTTTGAAACAGGAACTTTCATTATGGTCACCTTTTACTGTTTAAATGCTTGCATGCAAGAAACAATCTTTTAATCATGAGACACAGTGAAACAAAGCACCAAATAGAGATAATTGTGGAAGGGCTCATGAATGTTGCATGTGTCTCTCTGAGGAGATGAGCACCAAGGTGTTTGGCAGTGGTGATGGTAGGATGTGGTCACATGTTAAAACAAAACACTTTGCTTTCTGAATGACCCTCATGTATATATATATCTCAAGAGGTTTATAAGAATAAGATAAGTCTTCTGAATGATTTGGCATGACCTGCCAGGATTTTCTCTCCTCTGCCTTCCCTTTCATCTCACTTTTGCACAGTAATTTCACACATTCCAATATCGGCGTTCCATATATTGTCTGCCCTTTATGGTTCTCTTCAGTACTATGAAGGTTATTCCCTAAAATGTCACATGTCCTATCATTCTTCCTTTTTCTTCCTGTTAGTGTTTACCAAGCATTCCTTGTCAATTCTACAGCAAGCTATTTCACCTCTTATTTCATGAATGTAGCTAATTACAAGCACCTTTCTTCAACACAATATCTCCAATTATTTGAAGATTTGCTGTAACGCAATGCTAGTTTGTTTCTATCCTCATTTTAGCCATAATGAGTTATTTTGCTCAGCTATATAGACAAAAGTTCTTCACCTCTCTAATGCAATAATACAGAAAATTACTAATATTGGAATGAATATAATAGAGGGAAACATTCCACGTGGGAAAAATATATCCAAAAACAAAAATGATGCGACTTACCAAACAAAAGTGCTGGCAGGTTGATAGACACACAAACAAACACAAACATACACACAAAATTCAAGCTTTTGCAACCAATGGTTGCTTCATCAGGAAAGAGGGAAGGAGAGGGAAAGGCGAAAGAATGTGGGTTTTAAGGGAGAGGGTAAGGAGTCATTCCAATCCCAAGAGCGGAAAGACTTACCTTAGGGGGGGAAAAGGACGAGTATACACTCGCACACATACACATATCCATCCGCACATAAACAGACACAAGCAGACATTTGTAAAGGCAACGAGTTTGGGCAGAGATGTCAGTCGAGGCAGAAGTACAGAGGCAAAGATGTTGTTGAATGACAGGTGAGGTATGAGCGGCGGCAACTTGAAATTAGTGGAGGTTGAGGCCTGGCGGGTAACGAGAAGAGAGTATATACTGAAGAGCAAGTACCCATCTCCGGAGTTCTGACAGGTTGGTGTTAGTGGGAAGTATCCAGATAACCCAGTGGTGAGAGGGTGCATGGGACAGGTTTTACACTGCGGGTGGTTACAAGGGTAGGAGCCAGAGGGTAGGGAAGGTGGTTTTGGGGATGTCATAGGGATGAACTAAGAGGTTACGAAGGTCAGGTGGACGGCAGAAAGACACTCTTGGTGGAGTGGGGAGGATTTAATGAAGGATGGATCTCATTTCAGGGCAGGATTTGAGGAAGTCATATCCCTGTTGGAGAGCCACATTCAGAGACCGATCCAGTCCCGGAAAGTATCTTGTCACAAGTGGGGCACTTTTGGGGTTATTCTGTGGGAGGTTCTGGGTTTGAGGGGATGAGGAAGTGGTTCTGGTTATTTGCTTCTGTACCAGGTCGGGAGGGTAGTTGCGGGATGCGAAAGCTGTTTTCAGGTTGTTGGTGTAATAGTTCAGGGATTCCGGACTGGAGCAGATTCGTTTGCCACGAAGACCTAGGCTGTAGGGAAGGGGCCGTTTGACGTGGCATGGGTGGCAGCTGTCATAATGGAGGTACTGCTGCTTGTTGGTGGATTTGATGTGGACGGACATGTGAAGCTGGCCAATGGACAGATGGAGGTCAATGTCAAGGAAAGTGGCATGGGATTTGGAGTAGGAGCAGGTGAATCTGATGGAACCAAAGGAGTTGAGGTTGGAGAGGAAATTCTGGAGTCCTTCTTCACTGTGAGTCCAGATCATGAAGACGTCATCAATAAATCTGTACCAAACTTTGGTTTGGCAGGCCTGGGTGACCAAGAAGGCCTCCTCTAAGTAACCCATAAATAGATTGGCGTACGAGGGGGCCATTCTGGTACCCATGGCTGTTCCCTTTAATTGTTGGTATGTATGGCCTTCGAAAGTGAAGAAGTTGTGGGTCAGGATGAAGCTGGCTAAGGTAATGAGGAAAGAGGTTTTAGGTAGGGTGGCAGGTGATCGGCAGCGAGGCCCTGGACGTGCAGAATATTTGTGTATAAGGAAGTGACATCAATGGTTACAAGGATGGTTTCTGGGGGTAACAGATTGGGTAAGGATTCCAGGCGTTCGAAAAAGTGGTTGGTGTCTTTGATGAAGGATGGGAGACTGCATGTAATGGGTTGAAAGTGTTAAATCTACGTAGGCAGAGATACGTTCTGTGGGGGCTTGGTAACCAGCAACAATGGGGCGGCCGGGATGATTGGGTTTGTGAATTTTAGGAAGAAGGTAGAAGGTAGGGGTGCGTGATGTCTGTGGCATCAGGAGGTTGATGGGGTCAGGTGAAAGGTTTCGTAGGGGGCTTAAGGTTCTGAGGATTCCTCGAAGCTCTGCCTGGACATCAGGAATGGGATTACCTTGGCAAACTTTGTATGTGGTGTTGTCTGAAAGCTGACGCAGTCCCTCAGCCACATACTCCCGACGATGAAGTACCACGGTCGTGGAACCCTTGTCCGCTGGAAGAATGACGATGGATCGGTCAGCCTTCAGATCACGGATAGTCTGGGCTTCAGCAGTGGTGATGTTGGGAGTAGGATGAAGGTTTTTTTAAGAAGGATTGAGAGGCAAGGCTGGAAGTCAGAAATTCCTGGAAGGTTTGGAGAGGGTGATTTTGAGGAAGAGGAGGTGGGACGCTCTTCTAGAGACCTACGGTACACCGCTGCAAGAAGGGGCAAGTTCCTTTGCATAGTCTGTGTAAAATCGAACTGGTATCCCATCAGGTCCAGCGGCCTTTCCTGTTTTGAGCGATTTTAATTGTCATCTATTTCGATATCTACCATTTTGTCATCTGTGTGACAATCTAGAGAAGGAGCTACAGTGCAGTCTTCTTCTGTGAAACAGATTTGGAAAAAGACATTTAGTATTTCTACCTTTAGTATGTCATCCTCTGGTTCAGTATCATTTTGGTCCCAGAGCGTCTAGACATTTTGTTTTGATCCACCTACCGCTTTGACATAAGGCCAAAATTTCTTAGGATTTTCTGTCTAGTCAGTACATAGAACTTTGCTTTCGAATTCATTGAATGCCTCTCGCATAGCCCTCCTCACACTACATTTTGCTTCACGTAATTTTTTGTTTGTCTACAAGGCTTTGGCTATGTTTATGTTTGCTGTGAAGTTCGCTTTGCTTCCGCAGCAGTTTTCTAAATCGGCTCTTGTACCACGGTGGCTCTTTTCCATCTCTTACAATCTTGTTTGGCACATACTCATCTAATGCATACTGCACAATGGTTTTGAACTTTGTCCACTGATCCTCAACACTATCTGTACTTGAGACAAAACTTTGGTGTTGAGCCGCCAAGTACTCTGAAATTTGCTTTTTGTCACTTTTGCTAAACAGAAAAATCTTCCTACCTTTTTTAATATTTCTATTTACGGCTGAAATCATCGATGCAGTAACCTCTATGATTGCTGAGTCCCAGTACTGCGTTAACTGTTTCAAATAGTTCAGGTCTGTTTGTCACCAGAAGGTCTAATATGTTATTGCCACAATTTGGTTCTCTGTTTAACTGCACACGGTAGTTTTCAGATAATGCACTTAAAAAATTTCACTTGATTCTTTGTCACTGCCCCTTGTTATAAACGTTTGAGTTTCCCAGTCTATATCCGGAAAATTAAAATCTCCACCCATAACTATAACATAGTTGGGAAATCTACTCGAAATACTATCCAAATTTTCCTTCAGGTGCTCTGCCACAACAGCAGCTGAGCCAGGGGGCCTATAGAGACATCTAATTAATATGTTTGAGCCTGCTTAAACCGTGACCTTCACCCAAATTATTTCACATTTCAGATCTCCGTCAATTTCCTTCGATACTATTGCACTTTTTATCGCTATAAACTTACCTCCCCCTTCACTGTCCAGCCTGTCTCTGCGGTATACATTCCAATCTGAGTTTAGAGTTTCATTAGTGTTTACGTCTGGTTTCAGCCAACTTTGTCCCTAGTATTATGTAGGCATTGTGACCATTTATTAATAAGAGCGGTTCTCGGACCTTTCTATAGACGCTCCTGCAGTTTACTATTACCATATTAATATTGTCATTCCCTGTTGCGTTTTGCCTACTACTACCTTGTCTCATCTCAGGAGGTGTCTTGTCGGACCTAGGGAGGGAATTCTCTAACCTAAAAAACCCACATGTGCACTCCACACATACTCTGCTACCCTTGTAGCCACTTCCTGTGTGTAGTTCACGCCTGACCTATTCAGGGGGACCCTACATTTCTCCACCCGATAGTGGAGGTCGAGAAATTTGCACCCAAGATCTCCGCAGATCGTCTGAACCTCCGGTTTAAGCCTTCCACTCGGCTCCAAACCAGGGGACTGCGATCAGTTCTGGGAATGATACTACAAATAGTTAGATCAGATACCACCCCCTGAGCGAGGCTTTCCACCTTCAATAACTCCGCCAACCGCCTGTATGAACTGAGGATGACCTCTGAACCCAGCTGGCTGGCAGGAGTTACTGGTGCCGACATGAGCAACATAACAGTTACTGGACAGGAGGGGAGATTGCTACAGAAATCATCACTCACCAGTGTTAAATGAGCTCCATGCATCAAGCTGCTCTATTCAAACTCCTGATTTATACCTTGCAATTCTCTGTATGATATCCATTGGCTGCGTTAGGCCATTTTTTTGCTCATGTACACTTATTTCAATGTGCTACACTCAGTCTGACCGTTGCTTACATTTGGTGATGAATGGTGGAAACTATAAACAAAACTTGCTCCATTCAAGGCCTACTACTCCGAATGGTGGCAAAAAGTAACAGATCACAGTTCAAAACCAAGGATTATTTTGCATATTTTGCACAAAAATGTTTCTCAATCCTTTGGTGCACATGTCCGTCCACTGCAGTGGACAGCTGTTAATATTGTTTCTTTGGCATATTCAATCAGTCCTGGGGCTTCAATTGCAGGCAGTCCATTACAATGGACCCTTCCTACAGGTGCTGTGTCTTGTGTGCTGAAGACTGATTGAAACCACCAAAGAAGTGACAAATACCAGATGTCCACTGCAGCGGACATGTGCACCACAGGATTAAGCATTTCCTTGTGACTCCTTCCCATCACAAATCAAATGACAGAAAATCCAGGATGGAATGTAACAATATTATGGAAAGGAAAGTTGCTACTCACCATACAGCAGAGATGCTGAGTCAACTCAGCATCTCTACTACATCCTGAGTAACAGCTTTCCTTTTCAGAATATTGTTTCAAATCAAATGAGAAGGACAAAGAAATAGAATAATTAAAAACCCTATAGAAAAGCAATCCATACATCAAAAAAGCTCAAACAAACTTACTCTTCGAATAGCATATTGCCCCAGTGAATGGTAATAGCTGAACAGAATTATTTAAAAACTCATACAGTACTCATTCAGTTGATTGAAACAAATTTATATATCTAATCAACAGGGGAAAGAAATACAGTAGAAGAAGAATGGGTAGCTTTGAGAGATGAGATAGTGAATGCAGCATAGGATCAAGTAGGTAAAAAGAAGGCTACTATAAATCTTTGTGTAACAGAAAAGATACTGAATTTAAATGATGAAAGGAGAAAATATAAAAATGCAGTAAATGAAGCAGGCAAAAAGGAATACAGACGTCTCAAAAATGAGATCAACAGGAAGTGCAAAATGGCTAAGCAGTGATGGCTAGAAGGACAAATGTAAGGAGGTAGAAGCATGTATCGCCAGGGGTAAGATAGAAACTGCCTACAGGAAAATTAGAAAGACCTTTGGAGAAAAGGAACTACCTGTATGAATATCAAGAGCTCAGATGGAAAACCCATCCTAAGCAAAGAAGGGAAAGCGGAAATGTGGAAGGAGAATACAGAGGGTCTACACAAGGACACTGTACTTGAGGTCACTATTATGGAAATGGAAGAGGACATAGATAAAGATGAAATGGGAGATATGATACTGCGCAAAGAATTTGAAAAAGTACTGAGAATTGTAAGTCGAAACAAGGCCCCGAGAGTATACAACATTCCATTAGAACTGCTGATAGCCTTGGGAGAGCCAGTCATGACAAAACTCTTCCATCTGTTGAGCAAGATGTATGAGACAGGTGAAATATTCGCAGACTTCAAGAAGAATATAATAACTCCAGTCCCAAAGAAAGCAGGTGTTGACAGGTGAGAAAATTACAGAACTATCAGTTGCAAAATTACTAACACGATTTTTTTATAGACAAATGGAAAAACTGGTAGAAGCCAACCTCGGGGTAGATCACTTTGGATTCAGTAGAAATGTTAGAACATGAGAATCAATACTGACCCTATGACTTATCTTAGAGCGCAGGTTCAGGAAATGCAAACCTATGTTTCTAGCATTTGTAGACATAGAGAAAGCTTTTGACAATGTTGACTGGATACTCTCTTTCAGATTCTGAAGGTGAAGGGTAAGATACAGAGAGCGAAAGGCTATTTACAATTTGTACAGAAACCAGATGGCAGTTATAAGAGTTGAGGGACATGAAAGGGAAGCAGTGGGTGAGAAGGGAGTGAGACAGGGTTGTAGCCTATCCCCAATGTTATTCAATCAGGAATTAAAATCCATGGCGAAGAAGTAAAAACTATGAAACTATGAGGTTTGCCGACAACATTGTAATACTGTCAGAGGCAGCGAAGGACCTGGAAGAGCAGCTGAACAAAATGGACAGTGTCTCTGAAAGAGGATATAAAATGAACATCAACAAAAGCAGACACTGGGGGTATTAGATTAGGAAATGAGACACTTAAAGTAGTAAATGAGTTTTGTTATTTGGGCAGCAAAATAACTGATGATGTTTAGAGTAGAGAGGATATAAAATGTAGACTGGCTATGGAAAGGAAACCGTTTCTGATGAAGAATTTATATGTATGGAGTGTAGCTGTGCATGGAAGTGAAACATGGACAATAAACAGTTTAGACAAGAAGAGAATAGAAGCTTTGAAAATGTGGTGCTACAGAAGAATGCTCAGGATTAGATGGGTAACTAGTGAGGAGGTACTGAATAGAATTGGGGAAAAGTAGAATTTGTGTCACAGCTTGACAAGAAGGAGGGACCAGTTGGTGGGACATGTTCTGAGGCATCAAGGGCTCACCAATTTGGTACTAGAGGGAAGCATGGAGGATAAAAATCGTAGAGGGAGACCACGAGATGCATACACTAAGCAGATTCAGAAGGATCTAAGTTGCAGTAGTTATTCGGAGATGAAGAGGCTCGCACAGGATAGAGTAGCAGGGAGAGGTGCATCAAACCAGTCTCCAGACTGAAGATCACAACAACAACACATGTGAGTTCTGGGGAAAATCACAGAAGGTTTGCAGTTAATAACAGTCAAGCAGATCATACACTCTGAGAAAGTCACAAGACAGTGAAACAAAGTATACCAGTGGTACAGTAATGACCACAGTTGCTCAGTAAGAGTACCCGAGAAACAATCATTTTCCTACAGTAGGTGTTACTCAGCTAATGAGTTCCAATAATGCCTCAAGAATCGCTTGATAATGAGGAGCACCACACCAAGCACCACCCACATGAGTTGGGAACTTCAACTCTTCAATCTTCAAATGACAAGAACTCTAACACTGTGGAAACACAACCTGTCCTTTGATATGCAGATGATATATTTCCCGAATGACATTTTCACTCTATACCACAATGTGCTCAGATATCAAACTTCCTGGCAGGTTAAAACTGGGTGCCAGTCCAGAACTTGAACCCAAGACCTTTCTTTGTCTTGCATGGGAAAGTGCTCTGCCAACTGAGCTACCCAAGTATAGCTCAAAATCTATTGGTTGGCTGGCTAGTTTTATTTTTAAAGGGGGCCAAACTGCGTGGTCATCGGTCCCTTGTTCCATTGAACCAAGTCCATGGGATAAAACAGAAAACAAACAGTACACACCACAGGAATTCTAGAGGGGGGGGGGGGGGGGGAGAAGCTGAACACACTCGAGGCAACAGAAGACAAGAAAAGCACAGACACATAAGAAACAGACAGAAGGGCTTAAAACAGTAGAGCAGATGGCCTGGTCTGGTTGATCATGGGGATAAAAAAAGGATGAGCTAGCCACTCTGCAACACATTAAAATCTCTAACCTAAAAGTACTAGGGTCGAAAGCACAGGGAGACAAAGGACAGGAACTAAAGCTTAAACCGAAGAATAAAAACCAGTGTCACATAGAAAACATAAAACCAAGTTAGCTGCGCAGGCATCATCTCCTAAAATCAAAGGAAGTGTGTGAGAAAGATTTAAGTTCCATCTCAGAACGACAAGATGTGGACAGTCCAACAAAATGTGGACTACTGTCAAATGGGAACCGCAGCGACAACACAGTGGGGCCTCACACGCCGGAGAAGATAGCCATCCGTCAGCCAAGTGTGGCCAATGCGAAGGCGGCAGAGGATCACAGAGTCCCTGCGAGAAGCCCGCAGAGAAGACTTCCACTCACTGAGGGCGCAGATTATTGGGTGTAACTAAGTTGTGCCATTCAGCATCCCAAATGCCAAAAACTTTGTGGCGTAACACCGATCAGAGGTCAGGTTTGGGTAGACCAATCTCTAGAAGCGGCTTACGAGTGGCCTGTTTGGTCAGCCTGTCAACGAGTTCATTTCCCGGAATTCCAACATACAAAGACCACTGAGCCACCAGACCGTTTGAGAGCATAAACCAACTCCTGGATAGTTGCTACCAGAGGATGGCATGGGTAGCACTGATCAATGGCCTGTAAACTACTCAATGAATCACTGCACACCAGGTAGAACACACCAGGGCAGGAATGAATATCGTCAAGGGCACGAGAGATGGCCACTAGCTCGGCAGTGAAGACACTGCAGCCACCTGGCAAGAAGCGCTGTTCGATATGCGCCGAGTGAGCATAGGCAAAGCCTATGCGACCATCAACCTATGAGCCGTCGATACCGATGACTTCAGAACCCTGGGACGCGTCACGGATTGATAGGAAGTGACTGCGGAGTACCTCTGGAGGAACGGAGTCCTTATGGAAACACGATAGGTCCAGCTGTAGTTTCGGTTGAGGCATACACCACAGAAGTGAATGTTTATGGACCCGCACGGGATGCTGTAAAGCAAAGGACTTAAGTTCAGACAATAGGGAATGGATACGTACAGCGATCTTTATCCCTGAATGAGGTCACCATTCCGGGAGATGAACCACTGCGTTCAGGAATAAAAGACAGTAATTTGGATGCCCGTGGCGCCTGATGTCCAATGGAGGGACCCTAGCCTCCACTAGTAGACTTGCCACCAGACTTGTTCAAAAAGTGCCCATCGCTAGATGAACCCCACAGTGGTGCACAGAATCAAGCAACTTCAATGCTGAGAGCACTGACGAGCCATACGCTACACTCCCATAGTCAAGTCATGACTGAACGAGGGGTTTGTAGAGCTGCAGCAACGTAGAGCGATCTGCCCCCCAATTGGTGTTGCTCAGGCAGCGGAGGACGTTGAGATGCCGCCAGGACTTTTGCTTGAGCTGACGAATGTGGGGGAACCATGTTATCCAGGTGTCGAAAACCAGTCCTAAAAAGCGATACGTTTCAACTACCCATAGTGGATGGCCAACAAGGAAAAGTGCAGAGTCAGGATGGACTGTCCGTCACCAACAGAAGCACAAAACGCAGGTCTTGTTGGCGAGAGCCCATGACTGCACAGTCAAAATGGCTTCCTGTAGGCGGCATTCAGCAACACCAATAGTTGAGGAACTGAAGTAAATGCACAAAGTGTCAGTATATAAGGAAGGAGACACTGACGGCCCAACAGCACCTACTAGGCCATTTATAATGACTAAAAACAATGGAACACTGAATACAGAGCCCTGTGGGACCTCATTCTCTTGAATAAGAGAGGAGCTAAAGGAGCCCCCGACGTGAACACAGAAGGTATGGAGGGAGAGAAAATTCATATAGAAATGGGGAGCGAGCCACGGACACCCCACTTGTGCAGTGTGGCAAGGATGTGGTGGCGCCAGGTTGTGTCGTAGGCTCTCCTTAAGTCAAAGAAGATGGTGACCAGATGCTGGCACCTGGAAAAAGCTGTTCAGATGGCAGACTCAAGGCACACCAAATTATTGTTGCCAAGTGGCCTCGACAGAAACCATCCTGGGATGGAGCCAGAAGGCCCGAGACTCCAGGAGCCAACACAACCTCCAACTCACCATTTGTTCGACTAATTTGCAGAGAATGTTGGTGAGGCTGATGGGGTGGCAGCTGTCCAATACTTCTGGGTTCTCCCCAGGTTTCAACACTGGGACAATGATGCTGTCCTGCCAGTGGGATGGGAACATTCCCTCACCCCAGATGCTATTGAAGATAGACAGAATCTGACGCAGTGAGGCCACAGACATATGTTTGAGAAACTGGGAGTGAATTCGGTCAGGGCCAGGATCTGTGTCAGGGCAATGGGCAAGGGCATCAAGGAATTCCCACTCAGTAAAAGGAGCATTGTAAGACTCAAGGTGGTGCGATGTAAAAGACAAATGCTGTCATCCTGCCTGCTCTTTCAAGGAGCGAAAAGCCGGTTGATAGTTTGCAGATGCAGAACTCTGAGAAAAATGCTCAGCAATTTCAGCTGAGTCGGTACACACTACCTCATTTACTGAAATCCCAGGCGCTCCCAGCTGTGTAGGGTAACCATAAAGGCAGTGAATCAGAGTCCACACCTGCGAGACAGGGATACGAGAACTAATGGAGGAAACTTATCTTTCCAAGCATTCTTGCTCCCGCCTTCGTATCAGGAGGAGGGCACGGGCAAAGAGCCACTTAAAAAGAATGAGACACTGAAACAATGGATGCCAGTTATGTCATTGGAGGGTCTGCCTATGCTCCTTGATGTCCTCTGTGATGTCTGGCGACCACCAAAGCACAGTTTTACACTGAGGGCACCCGGAAGAAAGAGGAACTGTGCATTCTGCAGCCGATAGGACCAACACAGTGATCCGCACGATCATCACATTAATAGCGCCATGTGTGGGAGTGTCAACAGAGACACAGATGTACAAGCCAGCCAATCAGCCCTATTAAGGGCCCATTGCGGCAGACATCCAGAAGTGTGACATCTGGCTAGTGACAGGAAGATCAGAATCAGGTCACTGCCACAAAAGTCATCATGAACCCTCCAGTGGACGGATGGTGGAAGTCCTGGGCTGCAAAGCAATAGGTCAATGGCCAAATAAGTGGCATGAACCACTCTGAAAAGTGTGTGTGTGTGTGTGTGGGGGGGGGGGGGGGGGGGTGGTCTCCTGTATTTAAGAGGTAGAGGTCAAGCTGAGAGAGAAGATTCGACATCCCTACCCCGGCCAGTAATCAAGGTGCCACCCCACAAAAGGGGTTATGGGTGTTGGAGTCCCCCAAAAGCAGGAATAGTAGGGGGAGTTGGGAGATCAGAGCAGCCAATTCATTAAGAGGTACTTCACCATCTGGAGGAAGGTAGACATTGCAGATGGTAACATCCAAGGTCATCCTTATCCTCACAGCAACAGCCTCTAAAGCTGTATGAAGAGGCACTGACTCAGAATATACAGAGGTAAGGACATACAGACATACACCACCCCACACTCTGTTACAGTCAGTCCACTTTATATAAACACCCCGATCATGAAGGGCAGGGATCCGCATTGCTGGGAACCAGGTTTCTTGGAGGGCAATACGAAGAGCAGGTGTTGAACTTAAAATCTGTCTTAGTCCAGCCAAGTGGTGGAAAAAACTGCCACAATTCCACTGGAGGATAACACTTTCTGTGTTCTGGGAAGGCATGAAGGGACGTAGAATGCAGGTTACTCCCTAGGGTCAGCTGCTGCCTCCAGTGGAGGGTTAACGGCAAGGAGCATTGCTTCGGAGGCACAGGCGAGAGCTAGGTCCTCAGGGGACACTAGAAGCTCCACCTCGTCCTCAGAGGCAGAACTGGTGGGTGGTGGTAGCGTGAGGACCACCGGAGCCTCTTTTGGTGGAACAGATTATTTCTTTTTCTTGGTTTGTCCTCCCACTGTTGTTCTTTCAGAGCATACTGGGAGGGCTTCCCTAAAGCAGAATTGGGTAAGGATGAAGAGTGGGAAGCCCTTTAACCTTCAGCCTGTGGCTCCTTGAGCCGCTGGCTAACTTCCTCTTGTGCACTGTGAGGGGCCTAGGTGGGTAGAGCCCCAAGGGAACCCGTACGTGGGAGAGGGGCTGAAGGAGGAGGGCACTCCTTCAGCTCAGATGTGGAGACTGGCGACCCCGATGGTCAGGAGGGCATTGCCCCAGAAGATGGAGTTGCAGGATCAACAGTGATAGGTGGAGCCCCCGCCCTTAAGGGGGCAGGTGTGGTCTTGTGGCCCAAAAGGCCAGCCACAAGAGGCATCACTGAGGAATGTGAAACGTGTGTGGTTGCTACAGCATATGAAGCTACCATGCAGACTGGGTTTAACTGCTTGAACTTTTTTTTTAGCCTCTGCGTAGGTCATTCAGTCCACGGTCTTGTATTCCATTATTTTTTGTCGCTTCTGGAAAACACTCCAGCAAGCAAGGGAAATGTGGCCCCCCACAGTTGACACAGATGGCAGGGGGAGTGCATGGAGTGTCAGAATGAGGAGAATGTCCACAATTTCGGCATATAAGGCTGGAATTACAGTTGGAAGACACGTGACCGAACTTCCAGCACTTGAAGCAGCACATATGGGGAGGGATGTACGGCTGGACATTGTCAGGTAAAGTGTCACCCTCGAAGGCCGATATGAAGGTTGTGGTGGCAATTTATTGTCCTTCGGACCCTTGTATACACACCAGCCGAAGTGAACACCTTGCTGCTTGAGGCTGGCACGCAACTCGTCATTGGACTGCAGAAGGAGGTTTTTGTGAAAGATAATACCCTAGACCATGTTAAGACTCTTATGGGGCATTATGGAGACAGGAACATCACCCCGTGGTCGCAAGCAAGAAACACCCTTGACTGGGCAGAGGATGCTGTCTGTATTAGGACAGACCCAGAATGCATCTTGGACGAACTGTCCACCTCCCCAAACTTGTCTTCTAAATGGTCAACAAAGAACTGAGGCTTCATGGTGGCGAAAGATTCCCCATCAGATCAGGGGCAAATTAAAAATCAGGGCAAATATGGCACATGCCTTTCTTTAGCCTGAAGTTCGTCCCACAGTGTGGCCAGGGAGGGGAACGAGTTCAGATCATATTTCCTGGCATTGATCTGATGCTTTCCACACTTTAAGACTGCTGGTTGAGGACCAGCAAAAGATGACAGACTCTGCTTCATTGCGGGTCATCTGCCCTGATGCCACCCACTCCGACCAGGGGCTTTCCCCACGGGCATCACCCAGCTACAGCAAAGACCACCTGGCAGGATGGCCTTTGCCCCAGGTAGACGGGCATCTACCCCTCGGCATACGTGGGGAGTTAGCAGCTCAAGCATCAGCAGTGTGATCCCTGCGTAGTCAGGGGGCTACCACCAAGAGGGTACATGATGACCCCACCACAACAGGTGGCTATCTTGCTGGATTTTGGGTGTCGAATATCCATTTGTATCGTGAGTGTGAAGACGGAAGCACACAATGGAGGGAAAGTATGCTACCCGAAACACACTGTGGCCAAAGTGGTCAGAAGCCCAGTGCAAGTCCCGACTCCATGACGATAGTGAGTGCACCAGATCTTTTAGGGCATGATGGATTTACAATGCACCATGTAAGGTGTCCTTCCCCAAATGGTACGCACTATAAGAACATTTTGAAAAGTGGAGGTCAAACCCTTTAGGGGACCATCACATTAAGGCCGAAAGATTTGAGACTCCTTTTAGCCACCTCTTACGACAGGCAGGAATACCTGGGGCCTATTCTTACCCCCTGACCCGCAGGGGGGGCCACAGCCAATATCACAGCTTGACTTCCACCAATCCCTCTTCTGAAACCAGGACCTTTCCCTTTCATCAGCAAGTGCTCTACCAGCTGCTCAGTTGTTATGTCAGTAGGCTGCAAAAGGCAAAGGTCCCAGGTTCTGGTTCCCACCCAACATACAGTTTTAATCTGCCATTGAGTTCCAGATGATATGTTAAAATGTGTAATATTTAAAATAACTGCTGCTCACTTGAGAATTCAACATTAAATCAGCTACTAAATTGGGACAGAACTTTGAAATGAGCCACATCTATCTCTAAAAGACAACCTTTTGCACAGACCTCACAAGGTCACACTGCTTGCAGGTGACTGTACAATAGATCAAGAATTATGAGGTCACCAGGGATAACTAATTGTGAGCTTGCCACACCAGAAGGAGTCACCTCTGAAGTGTAAGGCAGCATACCATACTCAGCACAGAGGCTGTGAATATGAAGAGTCCAAAGGGACCATATGGCCAGCCACATTCCCGAATAGTTCATTGTGTCGAACATTTTTAAGTAGATGGGTCTTGCAAATCCATACACCATCATCCATAACCATGTAATGACTATGTAAAACTGCAGCAGACTAGTTTTCTCTCTTCCCTTGAACTACGTCACCAACGAATTTGAAAATACTTAATGCTATTAGAACAACAGCTTCTCAGTCTGTAAGATTAAAATCGACTGTGAGACTGAGAAATCTCTCATGTTCTTCAAAGTTAAGAACAGCAGCTCTCATTCTCAGTTCAGGAAAGTTAAAAATGGAACGCTAATGGTGCAAAGGACACAAACAGAATTCCCAGCTGGGTAAAATCTCTCTTTTTCAGTCCATTCTGCCAGCCTACTAACTGGTAGTAGTCTCAGACTATTTGTTGCTTATTGGCTGTAGGGGAACACAAAACAGAGAAGTCATTCAAAACTAGGCACGACTTGACAGGACTACTTACTTTCAACATTACACTATTTGATAACTACAGCAAAAACACTAAACCACTACCTCAAGGATACTGTTCTCTCACTGAAGGTAACTGGAGAGGATTCTGCCACTTCAATATTTAAAATAACATTGAGAAAGGAAGGACTGTATAAAGACAGGAAGAGGACCTCAGAAGCCACATTCATTGAACTGTATGAGGGTACTGTATCTCTAATTAGTAACATGGATTCCTTGTTGTCAAGAAATATACTTCTATGTAATGCCTGAGCAGGAAAGCCTGTCATACAGCCACTTTCAGAAGGGCCTGGCCATCAAAGGTGTAGTGATATCTCCTGAACCCACACTGGCAGTGACTAATGACCTGGTTGGATACCAAGATCCAGACAAGGCAACTTAACCATTCTTTCCTGTTTATCTACTAAGATCAACATAATTATTACCTGAGCCTGTATGGTCCTTCGTGGTCTTTAAGAACGGGGTTAAATTACACTTCTCTCTAAGAGTTGGAAAATTGTCCCACTCAACAAATTCAGTTAAAGATAAGTATGTCCTTGCATCTCCCTATGATGTTCCACATATGCTGTAATGTATCTATTCATGACTGGATAATGTATTATGTGCCACAGACAGTGTACTATCCAGCTCACACATGTAGAAGGCACAGGTATTTGTTTCTTCACTGGTGGAGCCAAATTTCTAGTGGGCACTCTTAGTGGCCACTATTTGGAGTAAAAAATCGTGTATATTGACTGGCAATGGCAGTAATTTTAATGAAATTCTCTGTCATTGTCTAAAATATATTGTCCTGCAGGCCCAACTGGATACATCCATTTATTGTGTTTATGCATAAGTTCTAAGTGTTTTGAACTTTCCCCACTGCATGCAAATGTCGCATAATGGTGGAATGATCACAGTTAATCATGTCTGCCAGTTCTCGAGTACTCTGGCATAGATCACTGTGGATTAATGAATTTTAACAATCTTCATCGAAACACAAACGTCTTCCTGAACATGTAGAGTCACTAAGTCATAAATATCCTCCTTAAAATGAGAAAGCCATTTTCTTGCTGTGCTCTATCCAGTGACATTATCCCTCTGTTGTTGTCACCCCTCTACTAAACTCAAATAGAAGAATGTCATAAATATTCTGACTTCTCTATTTGGCACTCCATTTTCTAGCATCCACAGCTCGTCACTCGACACTCCATTATCTAGCGTCCTCAGTGCCACTCACTATCTCCGAATGACAAAATGACAATATGTAAACTCAAATAGCAGCAGTGAACTACAAATAAAAATAGATAATTGACGAGTGACCAATAGCAACTCAAATACCAATAGACAAAGCATAAATGCTATGAACTTATGCACCAAACTAATAGCACTGAAATTGTGACTGGACACCTTTCCCCTTGACCTGAAGTCCTTTTGATGAAAACACACATCAGAGTGTACTTGCATGGATACAGTAACTGCTTGTAGTCTGGTGGTGAGGTGAAGATACTTTGAGCGGTAGGCATGGCTTAAAAAATAGCTACTCTTCCTTCAACTTTCCTCCTACTAAAGTTTTCCTTCCCATGCAGGCTGTAACCATCAAGTACAGGGACATCGATAACTTTAAAAATGTGTCTAGAGACACATACTCTCATTGTTTTCTCCAGTGATAAATATCTTAGTTCCTCCACAGTAACAGCTCACAGTTACAGAAGAATGGTGCTCACCAGTGCCCTGCTGGAGAATCCCAGCTGCACTAAAGCTGTGCCCAACCAAAGCAGGCAAAGTTTGCTGACGTGCACATCATTTGACATGGTAAGAGGCCACAACTGACTTATCGAATACGATTGATGTGGTAAATGTTACCACCTTTCAACAAAAATATCATCCATCAAACTTCAATGACAAGTTTTCACCAAACATCATTCACATCTTTCAGTTACATGTTTCACTGACGGTGGTCACACAAATGTGCATAGAGTGAGATACTCCCCATCAGCCACAGGCCCAGGTTATGTTGATGGTCTCCTCCACTTTCTCTCATGATATCTCCATACTCACTTGCTGTCTGTGACAACTTTCTGCTGTAGTGCTTGTTAAAATGTGTGTGCTTTATTTGTTTAAGATCTGTGCATAGACAGTAGATCAAGAGGTCCAGGGCTGCTAAACATGAATTCAGCAGTCAGTTTTACTAATGACAAGATCGTTATTTATTATCATTTGAAGGAATGCTAACATTGTAGTTAGCACTACAACAAACAAGAACAGGAATTTAGTCAAGCATAACCATAAAACAAAGACAGCAGTCTATGTGCAAAGGGCCTAATATAAAAGGAACTGAGGTTCCTTTTCATTAGCTACTATTGTTTTATCCTGCAATTTCATGGACATGGCCAGCCAGGATCAGTCATTTTTGTGTCATCTGTTTTCAGTAGTACTTTGGAGGTGCAGAACAACACTAAATAATGACATGCAGATGTATGTGCTATCTCTGGTTCCTTAAAGTGGTCTTAGAAGTTGGGAGTATAACTTCTTCCTTCACAGCAGGAACCACAAGAAGCTACATTGAAACTTATATGGCCACTACTTTATAACAGACAGTGACACTGTCCACTCCATTCCTGTATGAATTATGTATGGCTTTCAAGAATAGGCATAGCCAAACGGCTGCAGCAAATCATGAATCATTGTTCTCAGTGATGCATCTCCTCTTTTTTACTAAGTTCCTCTCACACTGTCATGCTCATGCTGCAGCTCATCATAAGAAAATGAAACCTGTCAGAAAATGTGCACGAATAGTGCCATTTTTCAACAAAATTTTCTCCGTCTGGCACACAGTTTTAATCTACTGGGAAGTTTAACATCACAACAGTTTCTTCACAAAACTACAGAGTATCCAACTTAATTTCAGTATAGTTCATTTATGAGTATGAAGAAAAATTGGCAAAGAAAATGTGCGAATGAGATGAGTAATATGGTTGGGTGGAGTGGGTGGAGGAGAGGAGCAAAGGGAATGGGAAACGGGCAGGAGAGGTGTAAAGAATGGTGATAGATGGGCTGAGAAGAGGGTGAGAGAGAGGGGGGGGGGAGGGGGGAGGGGAGGGGAGGGGAGGGGAGGGGAGGAGAGGAAAGAAGGAATGAAAAAGCAGCATTCCACTGTTGTTAAAGGTCATTATAAATGGGCAACTACACTAATGGTAAGAACTGACCACTTGTGACCAATAAAAGGTACCACATCACTGATTTATGGAAACAAAATTTGTGTGACTGTAGAAACTCTTAATGTTTTAACCACTGATAACTTCATTTAACACATGGAGAGAAATTACATAAATCATCTATAATGTCACTTGCAGCACTGTTCAAGCAACAAGCAGATGTTTAATACTAAAACTTACCTTCTGTTTATTGTGGAACAATAAGTACCCTACAATGCAGAATACCATTGTTGTCATGAAGTAAGCAAAGAAATGGGAATCATCATCATATTTCCCACGAATCACTGCTGTTCCAGCACCCATATTATTTTTATCTGAAAAAAAGGAGGAATTTATTCTTGAAATTGGTATGTACCTTTTTTTTAAGACTGCAGATAAAGCACAAAAGTCTGGTAAATGATCTTCAAACTTTAAGAAATTGCAACATTTTCTTCACTTGAATGCAATGGAATATTACCCTATTCTACAGATGTATTACTTAATATAAGAATATCTGACTAAAGAGTAATAAATAATAATCAATTAACCTGGGCTGCAAAATCATTTGGAAAATTTAGTTTCTTGTATTCTTTTAGTTGCAATTAAAACATAAAATGTCACTTCAGTCATCAAACGTATTACAGAAACCCAATGAAGAAATTTATATTTATGCTTTCATTTTGGAAGATAACTTTGCTTCACACATTTGCCTACCCATTGTCTCCTTTGTCTTTTTCACAAAGTGCAGCTACTTACAGTTATTGCCATGGTTTATTTACACAATGCTCTTTTTGCCCAAGCTCTCACCTTCCAACTCCTAAACTTCTTTGACCTTTTGCCAGAACACTGCCACTGCTGAAGCTTCCAGTCACAGACTATCACCTTCATATAAATTCACTCTCCTATATACTTTCAGTAAATGTACAGGGCCACCTAATTTAGTGCCACTAGAAGTACTCATATCTACAGAATGAACATTTTTTAAAATCAGAGGCAATGTTAATCTACTCACTTTACTAACTAATGGAGCATAGGAAGAGACCTTAAGTGTAAGTTAAAACTGGTATAGCCAATAAATAAAAATTGTATGAGTATTTCCTGTTACAAACTTTACAGTCTGATGGCATATGATCACCAATCTCTAGATTTATGCGGATAGTTTTGTCAGCAACAAAAATAGATGTGCTGCTCATCAACCCACACTGTAGACAATGTGGTAAGATAGTTTCAATTTCTGCTACCCTGTCAGCTGGAATACTTAACAAAACACACAAAGAATTACAGATTACTAAATAAAAGTTTTTACTGAAGACTTAGGAGCTCCTGCGGCATCCAGCCAGAATATGAACTGGTCAAATTGATCCGAGATTCTGAGATTTTGGACTCGGGCCTGGACTGAGACTGCTGTGAGCGTAACTCTGTCAAGGCTTAGTACAATCTGAAAAAAAAAGATTGGGTTTAATGTTCCTTGGATGATGAGGTCATTGGAGACAGAGTTCAAGTTTGGATTGGGAAAGAATGTTAAAGGAAGTCAGCTGCACCCTTTCACAGAATAGTCTCAGCATTAGCCTTATGCTATTGAAGGGAATTACGGAAAACGTATATTTGGTTCACTGGATGGCGATTTGAACTGCTGCCCACCCAAATCTGAGTCCAGTATCTTAATGAGTACACCAACCCATTTGGTGCTCAGCAAAAATCAGATGTTTGGTCGAGTTCTTCATACTAAGACAGGCTAGAGTGTCATTCGTAAGGTCGTTGCCACATGCAAGAGCTTAAAGGCATGTTAATCAAAATCCTGAACTGAACGCAGTAATTCTCACCACACATTCTCACTATGGAGAAGTTTCATGGACACACACTGGTAACTATTTGCTTAATGTCTGTTAATGCCAACATTTTGGAGGGCAATGAAAGCCATCCTTTCAAGCCAGACCTGAAAGGAGAATACACAAAAAATCCGAACAATACCAGCACTGTCATTGTTGATGTTGTGTTTAAAGTTGGTGGCTTTGTACGAAATTCCTCCTAATCACTGAGAGGTCCACAGAGGGGCAAGACGACATTTAAGGTGATGAATTTACCTGACACGCATGTTCTCAGTCCTAAAATAGAAAATCCTTTAAGTTGGCTATGTCTGTAATGTACAGAAACTGCACTTGGTTGGTTCTGTGACACCTTCTACACTAGTGTGCCATATATAAAACAATGTAGTGTAAGGTTACACACTCCAGTTACTGAATGTAAGCCACATGCACTACATCTAGGAATGAACTAAACACACTCAGAGTAGCTATTAGAGACAAAAATGTGCGTATAAGAAATGTTGACAAAAGAACTAAGGTGACAGAGGAAATATGTGAATGATGTCATATGAAGGGATGGCGGTGCATCAACGGTGAGGAAATAAAAAGCTTGCAAACAGCATATAAGCACTGTGTGATCAGTGAAGTGTTGTGTGGTGTCAGTTAACAAGAACACACCCAATTGTAAAACAATGATGGAAACTCCTGGATGGGATAATAATCAGCTATATGTAATTGTAAGTTCTCTCTCAAATTACAAGTCACAAACAAAGCCTCATGGGCAACTACAACACAAAATTTGAGTAGCTAACAGCTCTCCATTATGCAACCCTTATCTACCTTCACACATAGGAGTAATGCATCGAATATGCCATATGCTTTGACCATTAACTATTCACCTCTAAGCCTCAGCACTGCTTCACCATCAGAATAATTCCTCAAACACATTACTGAAGTGCACTGGGAAGGTAGTACCCAAGGGACCCCTTCCTAGCGAGAGAAGCCGAAGAAGATTTACGCTTCTCTGGCTTAGAAATGGGAACTTACGTCCCCAATGGGGGGCAGTTCCCACGGAAGGTGGTGTGGGAACAACAGGGAGGTAGGTGCCCCCCACCATCAAGAGGGCAGGAGTCGTTTTACGGCTTTGAGAGCTGACTGCAATTGGTTCAACAGATGGGGCTGCAACATTAGTGTCAGTAGCGGCGTAAGATGTTGTCATGCGCATGGGATGGAGCCTTTCAAATTTCCTTTTAGCCTCAGGTCAGTTGGTCCAGGGTCTTTTATTCCATTATTTTCCTTTCCTTCTGTAGAATCTTACAGTCCGGCAAGCAAGGGGGATGGTGCTCTCCACAGTTAACGCAGATGGGAGATGCGGCACATGGAGTATTGGGATGGGATGGACGACCACAATCTCGACATATGACAATGGAAGCATTGCGGGAAGACATACGGCCGAACTTCCAACACTTAAAGCACCGCATCGGGGGAGGTATATATGGCTTGACATCAGAGCGGTACACCATCACCTTCACATTCTCGGGTAATGTGTTACCCTTGAAGGCCAAGATGAAGGCACCGTTGGCAACCTGATTATCCCTTGGACCCCGATGGACACGCTGGACGAAATGAACTCCTCATTGCTCAAGTTGGTGTGCAGCTATTGTCAGACTGCAAAAGAAAGTCCCTGTGGAATATAATACCATGGACCATATTTCAGGTTTTTATGGGGTGTGATAATAACAGAAACATTCCCCAGCTTCTTACAAGTGAGTAATGCCCGTGACTGGGCAAAGGATGCTGTTTTTATCAAGACTGACCCAGACCGCATTTTTGGCAAGCCCTCCACCTCCCCAAATTTGTCCTCTATATGCTCTACATAGAACTGAGGCTTCATGGACACAAAGTATTCCCCATCAGCTCTCGTACATACAAAATACCAGGGCGAATAAGTGTCGTTGTCGTTCTTAGCCTTCCGTACCTCACAAGGTGTGGCCAGGAAGAGGAATGATTTGGGGTCATACATATTTGCATTAAACGGAGCCCTCAAACACTTAGAGACAGCTGGCCACCAGCAAGAGATGATGTACCATGCTTCATTGCGGGTCATTCGCCCGATGCCACCCACTCCGATCAAGAGCCCTCCCCACGGGCACTACCCAGCCGTAGCAACGGCCACCTGACAGGATGCCCATTGCCAGGAGTCCCAATGCCCCAGGGAGACAGGCATCTACTCCTTGGCATACGTGGGAAGTTAATGGTGCAGGCACTAGCAGAGCAATCCCTGTGTTGTGAACAACCAACAGGGTACATGGTGGCCCCACCACAATGGACTGGCTACCGTGCTGGATATCAGGCGCAAAGAAGTCCATGGTCATCGTCAGTGCGGATGGTGGAAACTGCACCCAAGAATGTATCCTCGCCCAAGAGACGGAGAATGAGCGGAGCTGCAATGCAACAATGAGAAAGTGGGCTAAAGTTCTCAATGCACAATGGATACGATGCACCAAGTACAATGCCTTTCCCCAATTGGGTCGCTCTTCAGAAAATTTGGAAATATGGAGGTCAAACCCTACGGGAAAGCATCACATAGAGGCCGAAATGTGTGAGACTCCTTTTAGTCGCCTCTTACGACAGGCAGGATTACCACGGGCCTATTCTTACCCTCGAACCCTTAGGGGGGAGGGGGCTCGAAGTAAAGCGACTTCTGGCTCCACTGGCACAGAGGTTCACAATGCAGCTGAGACAATCGTCACTCAGAACTCTCAAGATACACAAGATATGGCCCAGCAGACGTCTCTCAACACAGCTGTGATGTGCACACAGGCATGCTTAGCAAGCCACAGACACCAGCGAAAGCCAGCACATTCACACTGTAATGATGGTGAGATTTACGGGCAGCACTGGCAGTATAAGTCATGATGAATTTAATGACAAAAGTAGCACAACAATTTTACTTATATTCCAAGAATAAATGCAATCACTGCTATTAAGCTGCTGATTTGAGTCAGTTAAAATTTAATATGTTAAGAGAATTGAATTTACTATTATGCTTCCCTTCCTGAACTTCACAAACTGCAAGTCACTTCAATTTCATCTTGTTCAGAGATTATTATTATTATTATTATTATTATTATTATTATTATTTTATTATTATTGTTGCATCTGTGCAAACTTTTGCTGAATTACTTGACAATGTTTTTAATGAATTCAACTTGTGGCAATAACCTCAGGAATTTATTTTATCCTTTAATTTCCATTTCATTTCATAGCTATTCATGCCTGTGTATCATTAAAGAAACAATTTGATTACTCCCACCCACAGTTCCATTGCTAAGCCAAAAATAAAAATAAAAAGCATTTATTAGTTCTGTTGCATACACTTTAACTAGCATGGCTCAGCATGAGGGAGATATCTAGACAGGTAACTGACTAGCACCATTTCTCACTCTCTTTAATAACAAGGGGGTTATCACAAAATGATGCTTTAATGTGAATGCAGCTAATTAACTATGCTGTTATCTGGATGGGACACGTTCCCTTTGTTTTCACAAGGCAAATATTTTTATGCAACAGAAGCATTTTAAGAACTGTATATACTTTATCGATAACAATATCATGCAAATTCTACAATGGAGAAAGAAACTTACCTACATCAAAGGCATCAGAATCAGGTGTGCCATAATCTAAACCTGTTCCTCCACCACTAGGGTACCCTGTGTTGTCATTTGACTCACCATCTTCTGGATTGTGCATGTCTTGTTCTTGTACACCAGCTCCTGTATTCTCTGTGAACTGCATTTCCTCACTGACTGCCTTCTGTGTACCATCTCTGCCCGACTGTTGTGCAGTTTGAGAATTTTCATTTGTATATGCTTTTCCATTATTCTGACTTGTTGTTTGCTCATCAATATTGCTCTTTGGCATTACTTCAGTTATGCTACTAATTTGTATGTCTGCTTCCTCCTGTGGGGGACTTTCTGTTTCTTTATGCTCAGCTTGTGACTTTTGGCCATTAACAACACCTTTGTCTTCCTCGGCATTTGGCACCTGGGAAATACTTGCCCCTTTCTGATAGCCTGTATCTACTTTATTGGATGTTAATCTATCTCCAATGGTACTGATCTTTCCTTGCAAGTTAGGCCCTGTTGCAGTAACCTGGTCATTTTTATTATCACCAGAACTGTCGGGCAATGCAACTGAAGAATGCTGTGGTTTCTTTTCCCCAGATAGTGTGTCCGATTTTCCCTGGTTTTCATTTTCAGTTACAAATTCTCTAGATTCATTTGATTCCTTCTTTGGGATTTCAGTTTTCTTCATTGTGTTACTGACAGTATTAAAGTTTGTAGTGGTAAAATCATTCCTCTCCTGTGTTCCACTTGAAGAAGGTTCATCCTTCCCTCCAACTGCAACTGGCATCCTTTGTCCACTAGTCACCTTTGGCTTCTCTTTAACTGAGCTCGGTCCTGTTATATTTACCTGTTGTGTCAGTCCATCAACTGCTGACGTCAATTTTGTTCTCTGAGACGTTTGTTCCTGGTGGTTAATTTGTGTCATTTGTACTGGAGATTTATCATCTCCATGTGATTTTTGTTCTTTAGATGCCTGTGCCTTTTCTTCATCAGTTACAACACCTTTACCACTGGCTTTCGGTTTCTGTTCATCAGGAATTCTATTGGAAACTTGTCCCATAAAATTTCTTGACTGCTCAGAGACTCCACCATCATCGTTATCTGCTTTTTGACCAGGTAGTGTAGTTGAAGGCGTTTGAGCACCACTTCCAATACGATTTTCTTTGGAATGACGACCTGTAAAAATTAAAATAAATACAGTTAATGATGAAAAGTTAAAAAAATCATCATAGAAGGTCTTCAAAAACAAATTTCTATCTTCACCATAACACTGAACATGATGATGACAGCAAAAACACATCGTAAGTATAATTTATCACATCCACCAACAAGCAAAACATTAAAGTTACAACACTGCCCCTATCTCAGCATTCACAGGACATGGAAAAAGCATTTCTGTAACCATAACTTTCAGCACCTCATCGAAACAAATAGGTCTGTCACCGCAATATTTTACAGAAAATCAAATTATCAATTAGATGATGACCATCTACAAATAAGCAGTACTCATCCAAAGATTATCTTGTTTGCACACCAAAGGGAATAAAACAGTAGAGCCTAGAGGCTGTCTACTACCTTCTGTACATATAACCAATTATGAGTCCTTTACACTAAGTCAAGTTCATGCACAGGCTCTGTTAAGGCAAAAATATTTGGTGTGAACAAACATAGATCTGTTCATGTAACAATGAAGCACTCAGCTGAAGTGATTTAGAGAAACACTAAGTACTTTATTAGGATGGATAGCCTCAGATTCTATGTCTACATTTATCATGTATGACAACGAAAACAATCAATTATTGACAAAATGATTCAACTGGACAGATTAAAAAAATCCCTTCTGCTTGAAGGAGTCACTGGCTCTGAAAAGTTGCCAATTACAATAGTCTTTTATGTGTGTGTTCTGCCACCAGTTAATGAGTAAATTTTTTTATCTATCCAATTAAATAACTTATCATTTAAGAGTATTATTTCACCACTCCAAGATAATCTACGTCAGTATGAATGATACCATCAAACACCAGCAAAATACAACTGTGCTTATTAAAATAAATCTCTTTAATGTTTGCCCAACAAAGACTACACACACATCTGTATTGCTCTTGGCATTCTTGCATCCTTTCCTTTCAAATCTTTCTTCCTCCAAGCTACAAATTATGCATTCTCCTCAGATGTAAGACAAAAACTTCAATAAACTTCAGTGTACATGGGATAAACATGAAGCTCTGTTATCAAGGGCAGGGACTCAATTCAAATTTGACAAGAAACTTAATTTTTTAAGACTAAAAATCGTTTCTACAATAACAGGCCACTTAGCTGAAAGTGGCAAGTTAGTGGTTAAAGTCTTAAATGTTGTCTTCAGGCAACTGTCAGCAGCGGGTATATGTTTCAGGAACCTCATAACACTTGGTTCCATTAGAAAAATTTATTAGTTTGCCACTGGTTTCAGGCAACAACCGTAATCTGGCACAAAAAAATTGGCTAATGCAAGGAACATGTCAATTGTGCTGAACCATAAAATCACTGCAGCACTCAAATTCATGAATAATAATAATAATAATAATAATAATAATAATAATAATAATAATAATAATAATAATAATTATTATTATTATTATTATTATATAGGATAACATCAACTTTCCCAATCAGCAGCCTTTGTCATGCACACAACACGAAATTGGACATGTTGTTCTATATTATTACTGAATTTGAGAATTAATACGATTTTTATGGTTCAAAATGATTGGCATGTGTCTTGCATTAGCCATTTTTTCATACCAGATGATGGTTATTGACAGAAATGAGTAGCAAATTAAGAAATTGTTCTAATGCAACCTAGTGTCACGAGTTTCCTGTAAAATAACAACAGCAGGCCTATTCCACGTGACATTTGCATTACATTTTAACACATTTCAAATTACAAAATAAAATTTCTATTTAAGCAATAACACACTCTCTGTGGTCATAAAATGGAATAGACAGAAATATAATTTTAATAAAGTCAAATTATTGAAACGTTCTTTAGTGCTGTGTAAATAAGTGAAAATTTGTGTGTGACAAAATGGGACAATCTCACTGTAGTAAGATACTGGCATAAGAACTCCGCGATACTACAGCCGACTGGATTCCAAATTTTTTATGCTTCATAAGTCAAAAGGCCATCTGCACTAAAAATCTTCTATTCCCATATGTTATTTCAATATTAAAATTATTTCTTCTGGCAACATAATGGGTCAAACACTGTGACAGAATGGGAGTAGTACCATAGAATTTCAGATTAATCTGTTTTATTTTGAAAGTTTCCAAACGAATGCGTATACTTTTCTTTTTAGCCAAAAGTATACCAGCCTATGAAATATTGGTGTCCAAGCCACAGAATGAAAACATATGTTGATGCTTAATCTCAGGCATATGAAATCTGAAGAATGTTATACCCTTGTAACCATGCTATATTTTCACTGGAAGTGTAAATTTAGAAAAAATAGACGGCTGCTCGCAACAAAGAAGGTGATGAGTCGCAAGCAGGGCAAATAAAGAAGACCGCAGAAATAGTTAACCTTTCCGACAAAGTCCTTCTTCAGAAATAGGAGCACTCACACATTTACACAAGCACAATTCGCACATACATGGCCACTGCCTCCAGGTGCTAGGATCCCACTCAGCAGTTGCTGAAACAACAGGGACAAAAAAATGATCAATTGAAAAAAGAGCTAATAAACTTACTTAGACAAGCAATACATAATCTAGCATCACAGATCAGTTTTGCCAACTTATCTGTTAGAGAGACCACAAAAATCATAAGGTAATTAAAAAGTACAATTGGAGTCACTAATGATAGAAGTCAAATTTAATCTTCTTCTGCACAGCTACATCACACATTCTCTGACAGCCAATGAGTGTTCAGTAATGTTTTAGTGCTAAGTGACAAATCCTGCATAAGCAACCGAGAGACAAATTGCAGGGTACGTGATTTCTTCAAGTGCAAATCATGCGCATGCATGTACTGCAACTGTCACTTGGAATCAGCCACCGTGCAGTGCCCATCCATGCCTTGATGTGCCGAACCACCATCGTTCATGGATCGAACTATAGTAACTCTTCTGGCTACGACGGTATCTCAGCCAAAATAGAGAGCTCTTGTACTTACTTGGTAGTACCATCACCGAGTTACCTCTGCAACCAAAGTACGCATCGGTAACACAAATATACACATATGTGGAGCGAAAAAACAGATCTCTAATTGTAGACTGCCCCTTGTGTTCTAAAAATTTTGAAATAGTTTTTTTATGACAGAATGCTGAATCATTCTGAAAATAACTTCTAAAGAACAGCTTAGTTTGGCTTCCACAGAGGCTTCTCTACTGAAAATGCAATACATGATCTTAAAAACTCTATTCTCCTATAACCAGACAAAAAGATTCTTCTGTGGGCATTCTCTGTGATCTTTTGAAGGTCTCCGGTTGTGCAGGTCATATCTTAACAACAGAAAACATATACTAACTCTAGCAAACAATATGACACGAATAAAATTAAATTCCAAGTGATGAAACATGGTCTCAGATAAAAAAACAATAGGGAAATGAAATCAGTCTGCAGAGGAGACTACATACAAAACACTTGTGACCCATCACATCTTTGGGAACTGTATCAAATAGGAGAGGGGTTATTGAATGTATAAAGGAAAGGGCAGCACAAATACACCTGGTGACAGTGACCGTGTGTGTGTGTGTGTGTGTGTGTGTGTGTGTGTGTGTGTGTGTGTGTGTGTGTGTGTTTTTCCCTACTTCGGAAAATTGACTTTACCTGTAAACATTTCAGCAGTCCCTTTCATTGTGCTTGCAGTGACTCAATGCATCCTCTAAAAGTGGTGAGCAGCAATCTATTCCTTCCGTTTTTATGTTATTCCATCTTGTTTAGGTGTGAATTTGGTGGATTAACTAAAGCATTCCATACCACTTCAACTCATTAGCAAACCTATGCTAAACTTCAGATTATGCTACATATCATTCTGTTTCCACCCCCAAAACTTCCAAATCTAATATAGGTGCAAAACAAGTATTGTCAATATCTCTTTCTGTTTACGTAGATATTGATCTCAAAAATAGCATCATCATTATATTATGGGATGAAGTTGGCACCCAGTATATGTAGGTTCAGCTGATTCAATCTACTGTCTGCAACATTCTTTCTTGAGGCTGTTACTTCTTGTTCATCAATGTATACTGTTAGAATTCTACTTATGAAGAGTATAACTGACTTTTTGGTTGCAAATTTTCAGCAGCATTGGAACATACACATAAATTTTTCTTTTTTCACACTCATCTAACTTCATTATTTAGTGTGTGCTCAGCAATCACTGTTGCTGTTTTTCCTGAAACAAAGTTAAAATCAAAAGAATTTCTGGCGTGGAGTACTCTTCATAAATTATGATGTAAAGTGATAGCACTTCCATACAGTGTGCAGAGTGTGTGTCGGTACTGCGTGGATATCATGAATAGCACCATCAAATAAAGACTTGTGCTGCTGAACTTTATCTTTAGGACACAATGTCACCACAACTGATTTTCTCTCTTTTTAGCAATCTCAATCCCATGAAAGGACACTGCATTTGAAACCCGACATTTTCCACCAAAATCTGCCTATTATACCAACACCGATTTCACTACCAGCTCCTTCAAAACCATCTTTTCAATGAACTTACTAGCATGCTATGTTAGGCCAATACTATATAGAACGTTATCACTGTAACCATGCTGGGGCCAGTCATAACTGAAGAAATGTTAAGAAAAACTTGTTGTTTCTGTTGTTGTCATTGTCATTGTTGTTTAACTGGCCCAAAGACTGGTGTGATGCTGCTCTCCGTGGTAGACTGCCCCACGCAAGACTCTTCATCTCTGCGTAACTACTGCAGCCAACATCCATTTGAACTTGCTTGCTATGTTCACATCTTGTCTCCATATACAGTTTTTACCCCCTCCGCACACTTCATTCCACTTCCAAACAAACAATTTCTTGATGCTTCAGAATGTGTCCTCTCAACTGACCTTTTCTTTCAATTAAAGTGTGATATAAATTTCAGTTCTTTCCAATTTCATTCAGTAGCTCCTCATTTGTCATTCAATCTACCCATCTAATTTTCAGTATTCTTCTATAGAACTTTTCAAAAGTTTATATTTTCTTCATGTCCATTTTCACTCCCATACCAGGTTACATTCCTGACACATACCAGGTGATCAAAAAGTCAGTATAAATTTGAAAACTGAATAAATCACGGAATAATGTAGATAGAGAGGTACAAATTGACACACATGCTTGGAATGACATGGGGTTTTATTGGAACCAAAAAAATACAAACGTTCAAGAAATGTCCAACAGATGGCGCTTCATCTGATCAGAATAGCAATAATTAGCGTAGCAAAGTAAGACAAAGCAAAGCTGATGTTCTTTACAGGAAATGCTCAATATGTCCGCCATCATTCCTCAACAATAGCTGTAGTCGAGAAATAATGTTGTGAACAGCACTGTGAAGCACGTCGGGAGTTATGGTGAGGCATTGGCGTCGGATGTTGTCTTTCAGCATCCCTAGAGATGTCCGTGGTTTATTAAGTTTTCAAACTTATACTGAATTTTTGATCACCTCGTGCTTTCATAAAATATTTCCTAACATTTAAATTGATATTACATGTAGACAAATTGCTCTTTCGGAATAGTTTTCTTGCTACTGCCAGTCTGCATTTTATATCGTCTCTAATTTGCCCAAGATAAGTTACTTCACTGCACAAATAGCAAATCTCATCTATCACTTTCAGTTTATTTCCTAATCTAACTCCCACAGCAACAAATAATTTCATTCAATTATCTTTACAAAACTGAAGAAACTGCAAAAAGGTGGAAATTTAAGGAGATAGGACATGGATAAACTAAAAGAACCAGAGGTTGTACAGAGTTTCAGGGAGAGCATAAGGGAGCAATTGACAGGAATGGGGGAAAGAAATACAGTAGAAAAAGAATGGGTAGCTTTGAGGGATGAAGTAGTGAAGGCAGCAGAGGATCAAGTAGGTAAAAAGAAAAGGGCTAGTGGAAATCCTTGGGTAATAGAAGAAATATTGAATTTAATTGATGAAAGGAGAAAATATAAGAATGCAGTAAATGAAGCAGGCAAAAAGGAATACAAACGTCTCAAAAACGAGATCGACAGGAAGTGCAAAATGGCTAAGCAGGGATGGCTGGATGTTAGGATGCAGAGGCTTATCTCACTAGGGTTAAGATAGATACTGCCTAAAGGAAAATTAAAGAGACCTTTGGAGAAAAGAGAACCACTTGTATGAACATCAAGAGCTCAGACGGAAACCCAGTTCTAAGCAAAGAAGAGAAAGCAGAAAGGTGGAAGGAGTATATAGAGGGTCAATACAAGGGCGATGTACTTGAGGACAATATTATGGAATTGGAAGAGGATGTAGATGAAGATGAAATGGGAGATACGATACTGCGTGTAGAGTTTGACAGAGCACTGAAAGACCTGAGTCGAAACAAGGCCCCCAGAGTAGACAACATTCCATTGGAACTACTGACGGCTTTGGGAGAGCCAGTCCTGACAAAACTCTACCATCTGGTGAGCAAGATGTATGTTGTTGTTGTTGTTGTTGTTATCTTCAGTCCTGAGACTGGTTTGATGCAGCTCTCCATGCTACTCTATCCTGTGCAAGTTTCTTCATCTCCCAGTACCTACTACAACCTACATCCTTCTGAATCTGCTTAGTGTACCCATCTCTCGGTCTCCCTCTACGATTTTTACCCTCCACGCTGCCCTCCAATGCTAAATTTGTGATCCCTTGATGCCTCAAAACATGTCCTACCAACCGATCCCTTCTTCTAGTCAAGTTGTGCCACAAACTTCTCTTCTCCCCAATCCTATTCAATACCTCCTCATTAGTTACGTGATCTATCCACCTTATCTTTAGTATTCTTCTGTAGCACCACATTTCGAAAGCTTCTATTCTCTTCTTGTCCTAACTAGTTATCGTCCATGTTTCACTTCCATACATGGCTACACTCCAAACAAATACTTTCAGAAACGACTTCCTGATACATAAATCTATATTCGATGTTAACAAATTTCTCTTCTTCAGAAACGCTTTCCTTGCCACTGCCAGACTACATCTTATATCCTCTCTACTTCGACCATCATCAGTTCTTTTGCTCCCCAAATAGCAAAACTCCTTTACTACTTTAAGTGTCTCATTACCTAATCTAATTCCCTCAGCATCACCCGATTTAAATTGACTACATTCCATTATCCTCGTTTTGCTTTTGTTGATGTTCATCTTATATCCTCCTTTCAAGACACTGTCCATTCCGATCAACTGCTCTTCCAAGTCCTTTGCCGTCTCTGACAGAATTACAATGTCATTGGCGAACCTCGAAGTTTTTACCTCTTCTCCATGAATTTTAATACCTACTCCAAATTTTTCTTTTGTTTCCTTTACTGCTTGCTCAATATACAGATTGAATAACATCGGGGAGAGGCTACAACCCTGTCCCACTCCTTTCCCAACCACTGCTTCCCTTTCATGCCCCTCGACTCTTATAACTGCCATCTGGTTTCTGTAAAAATTGTAAATAGCCTTTCGCTCCCTGTATTTTACCCCTGCCACCTTTAGAATTTGAAAAAGAGTATTCCAGTCAACATTGTCAACAGCTTTCTCTAAGTCTACAAATGCTAGAAACGTAGGTTTGCCTTTTCTTAATCTTTCTTCTAAGATAAGTCGTAAGGTCAGTATTGCCTCACGTGTTCCAACTTTTCTACGGAATCCAAACTGATCCTCCCCGAGGTCCGCATCTACCAGTTTTTCCATTCGTCCGTGAAGAATTCGCGTTAGTATTTTGCAGCTGTGACTTATTAAACTGATAGTTTGGTAATTTTCACATCTGTCAGCACCTGCTTTCTTTGTGATTGGAATTATTATATTCTTCTTGAAGTCTGAGGGTATTTCGCCTGTCTCATACATCTTGCTCACCAGCTGGTAGAGTTTTGTCAGGACTGGCTCTCCCAAGGCCGTCAGTAGCTCCAATGGAATGTTGTCTACTCCGGGGGCCTTGTTTCGACTCAGGTCTTTCAGTGCTCTGTCAAACTCTTCACGCAGTATCGTATCTCCCATTTCGTCTTCATCTACATCCTCTTCCATTTCCATAATATTGTCCTCAAGTACATCCCCCTTGTATAAACCTTCTATATACTCCTTCCACCTTTCTGCCTTCCCTTCTTTGCTTAGAACTGGGTTGCCATCTGAGCTCTTGATATTCATACAAGTGGTCCTCTTTTCTCCAAAGGTCTCTTTAATTTTCCTGTAGGCAGTATCTATGTTACCTTTAGTGAGATAAGCTTCTATATCCTTACATTTGTCCTCTAGCCATCCCTGCTTAGCAATTTTGCACTTCCTGTCGACCTCATTTTTGAGACGTTTGTATTCCTTTTTGCCTGCTTCATTTACTGCATTTTTATATTTTCTCCTTTCATCAATTAAATTCAATATTTCTTCTGTTACCCAAGGATTTCTAGCAGCCCTCGTCTTTTTACCTACTTTATCCTCTGCTGCCTTCACTACTTCATCCCTCAGAGCTACCCATTCTTTTTCTACTGTATTTCTTTCCCCTATTCCTGTCAATTGTTCCCTTATGCTCTCCCTGAAACTCTGTACAACCTCTGGTTCTTTCAGTTTATCCAGGTCCCATCTCCTTAATTTCCCACATTTTTGCAGTTTCTTTAGTTTTAATCTACAGGTCACAACCAATAGATTGTGGTCAGAGTCCACATCTGCCCCTGGAAATGTCTTACAACTTAAAACCTGGTTCATAAATCTCTGTCTTACCAATATATAATCTATCTGATACCTTTTAGTATCTCCAGGGTTCTTCCACGTATACAACCTTCTTTCATGATTCTTAAACCAAGTGTTAGCTATAATTAAGTTGTGCTCTGTGCAAAATTCTACTAGGCGGCTTCCTCTTTCATTTCTTAGCCCTAATCCATATTCACCTACTATGTTTCCTTCTCTCCGTTCTCCTACACTCGAATTCCAGTCACCCATTACTGTTAAATTTTCGTCTCCCTTCACTATCTGAATAATTTCTTTAATTTCATCACACATTTCTTCAATTTCTTCGTCATCTGCAGAGCTAGTTGGCATATAAACTTGTACTACTGTAGTAGGCGTGGGCTTCGTATCTATCTTGGCCACAATAATGCGTTCACTATGCTGTTTGTAGTAGCTTACCCGTATTCTTATTTTCCTATTCATTATTAAACCAACTCCTGCATTACCCCTATTTGATTTTGTGTTTATAACCCTGTAGTCACCTGACCAGAAGTCTTGTCCCCCCTGCCACCGAACTTCACTAATTCCCACTATATCTTACTTTAACCTATCCATTTCCCTTTTTAAATTTTCTAACCTACCTGCCCGATTAAGGGATCTGACATTCCACGCTCCGATCCGTAGAACGCCAGTTTTCTTTCTCCTGATAACGACATCCTCTTGAGTAGTCCCCGCCCGGAGAACCAAATGGGGGACTATTTTACCTCCGGAATATTTTACGCAAGAGGACGCCATCATCATTTAATCATACAGTAAAGCTGCATGTCCTCGGGAAAAATTACGGCTGTAGTTTCCCCTTGCTTTCAGCCGTTCGCAGTACCAGCACAGCTAGGCCATTTTGGTTAATGTTGCAAGGCCAGATCAGTCAATCATCCAGACTGTTGCCCCTGCAACTACTGAAAAGGCTGCTGCCCTCTTCAGGAACCACACGTTTGTCTGGCCTCTCAACAGATACCCCTCCGTTGTGGTTGCACCTACGGTACGGATATCTGTATCGTTGAGGCACGCAATCCTCCCCACCAACGGCAAGGTCAATGTTTCATGGGGGGGTTAGGGGGGGGGGGGGGGCAAGATGTATGAGACAGGCAAAACACCCTCAGACTTCAAGAAGAATATAATAATTCCAATCACAAAGAAAGCAGGTGTTGACAGATGTGAAAATTACCGAACTATCAGTTTAATAAGCCATAGCTGCAAAATACTAACACGAATTCTCTACAGACGACTGGAAAAACTAGTAGAAGCCGACCTCGGGGGAAGATCAGTTTGGCTTCCGTAGAAATGTTGGAACACGTGAGGCAATACTGACCCTACGACTTATCTTAGAAGCTAGATTAAGGAAGGGCAAACCTACATTTCTAGCATTTGTAGACTTAGAGAAAGCTGTTGACAATGTTGACTGGAATACTCTCTTTCAAATTCTGAAGGTGGCAGGGGTAAAATACAGGGAGCGAAAGGCTATTTACAATTTGTACATAAACCAGATGGCAGTTATAAGAGTCGAGGGACATGAAAGGGAAGCAGTGGTTGGGAAGGGAGTGAGACAGGGTTGTAGTCTCTCCCCGATGTTATTCAATCTGTGTATTGAGCAAGCAGTAAAGGAAACAAAAGAAAAATTCATAGTAGGTATTAAAATCCATGGAGAAGAAAAAAACTTCGAGGTTTGCCGATGACATCGTAATTCCGTCAGAGACAGCAAAGGACTTGGAAGAGCAGTTGAACGGAATGGATAGTGTCTTGAAAGGAGGATATAAAATGAACATCAACAAAAGCAAAACGAGGATAATGGAATGTAGTCGAATTAAGCCGGGTGATGCTGAAGGAATTAGATTAGGAAATAAGACACTTAAAGTAGTAAAGGAGTTTTGCTACTTGGGGAGCAAAATAACTGATGATGGTCGAAGTAGAGAGGATATAAAATGTAGACTGGCAATGGCAAGGAAAGCGTTTCTGAGATGTTGATTTCAAAGGGGAGGGAAAGGGACGAAACTGCGAGGCCATTGGTCCCTTGTTCCCAGTAGAACAATTATCCAAAGGAAAGAAGAAAACAAAGAATACCTATGTCACAATAACAGGAGAAAGGAAGAACCAGAAGGACAACAATGGAGAAAACAGGACAAGAAAACCACAGAGACACAAGAAGGGAGAATGGACTAAACACAAGAGAGCAGATTAATGGCTGGCTGACCATGAGAATAAAAAAAGGAGAAGCCAGTCACTCTGCAACACATTAAAACCTCCAACCTAAAAGCCCTTGGGTGGAGGACACAGAGGGACAAAGGACATGAGCTAAAACTCTGATCAAATGATAAATCCCACCCTCACGAATAAAACGTAAATCTGAAGTTGCTGTTGAGACACTGTCACCAACACGGAAGGTAGGGTGCTGGGAAAGTTAAACCACCGCAGAGTGGCTAAAAGAGGGCAGTCCAGCAAGAAGTGGACAGCCGTCTTTTGGGAGCCACAGCAACACTGAAATGGGTCCTCGCGACGGAGGAGGTAACCATGTGTGAGCAACATATGGCCAATGCAGAGCCGGCAAAGGACAACTGATTCCCTGCAAAAAGCCCTTAGGGAAAACTTCCACACATTCGCTGTCTCCTTAATGACATGCAGTTTGTTGTGGATACTGTTATGCCACTCCATTTCCCAAAGCCAAAAAACCTTGCGGTGGAAGACAGAACACAGGTCAGTTTCAGCAATGCCCATCTCCAGGAGCGGTTTCCACGTAGCCTCTTTGGCCAGCCTGTCAGAAAGTTCGTTGCCTGGGATTCAGACGTGACCACAGAAACACCACTCAACGACTGTACTGTTCTGGGGCAGAGATGGACTCCTGGATGTTCACTATCAAAGGGTGGCGAGGGTAGCACTGGTCGATAGCTTTTAAGCTGCTCAGGGAGTCATAACACAGAAGAAATGACTACCCAGAATAAGAACGGATGTACTGAAGTGCACGAGATATGGCTACAAGCTCTGCAGTGAATACACTGCAGCCAGCAGGCAAGGAATGCTGTTCAATATGGCCTCTGTGGACATAGGCAAAGCCAACATTACCATCAGCCACTAAGCCGGCGGTGTAAACAACTTCAGAGCCCCGGAACATGTCAAGAATTGAGAGGAAGTGACAGTGGAGAGCAGCAGGGCTAACAGAGTCCTTAGGGCCATGCAAAAGGTCCAGATGAAGCTTCGGCCAAGGTGTACAGCGTGGAGGTGTACATGAATGGACCCCAAGTAGAGGTTGTAAAGGGAAGGACTCGAGTTCAGAGAGAAGAGATCGCATGCGAACCACAATCGTGAGCCATGAACTGCTGCAGGTGAGATAAGGAGAAGGTAATTCGGATGCTCGGGAGAACTATGAATGTGTGCAACATAACTGGCAAGCAGCTGTGCACATCGGATCCGCAATAGAGGGACTCTGGCCTCCACCAGAACACTGGTCACCAGACTCATTCTAAAAGTTCCCGTCACTAGTCAAATGCCACACTGGTGCACTGGGTCTAGTAAACACAATGCTGAGGGCACTGGCAAACTGTAAACCAGACTCCCATAGTCTGAACAAGGGCTCTGTAGAGCTGCAGCGGTGTATAGTGATCTGCGCCACAGTTGGTGTTGCTCTCAGGCAGTAGAGAGCATTGAGGTGCTGCCAGCACTCCCACTTAGGCTGACAAAGATGAGGTATCCAAGCCAATCAGGCATCGAAAACCAGTCCTAAGAATCGACATGTCTCCACTACAGTGAGTGAATTGTCATTAAGATAAAGTTCAGGTTCTGGATGAACGCAATGTCGCTGACATGACTTCGTGGCTGAAAGCTGGAAGCCACGGGCTAGAGCCCATGAATGCACCTTGTGAATGGCTCCCTGTAGGCACCACTCAGGAACACCAGTACTGGAGGAGCAATACAAAATGCAGTAAGCCACGTGACTTCAGTACCCAACACAACTGCCGACACACAATACTTTCCAGTAGCTTACAGAGAATGTTGGTGAGGTTGATGAGTCAATAGCTATCCACGTCAAGCTGCAACGAAATGATGGTGCTCTCCCACCACTGTGATGGAAAAACGCCATTGCACTAGATCCATTTGAACATGATGAGGAGATATCACTTGTAGTCAGATGAGAGATGTTTAAGCATCTGACTGTGGATCCAATCTGGCCCAGGACCTATATCGGGGCAATGTGCAAGGGTACTGAGGAGCTCCCACTCCATAAATGGGGCGTTATTGGGCTTACTGTGGCGTGTAGTGAACGAGAGGGCTTTCCTTTCCATCCACTGTTTGAGGGTGTGAAAAGCTGGGGAGTAGTTCTCTGACACAGAGGCTCGAGCATAGTGCGCCTAATAAGGCTATTAGGTGCTCTAGGGGCGGGAGCTGCTTATGTTGCTGTATAGCTCACTGACACTCTTTAATTGCCTCAGCGACTTCTGGCGACCACCAAGGGACTGTCTTGTGCCGGGGGCACCCTAGAGAATGAGGGATCACGTTTTCCGCCACAGAAATTACTGTTTTAGTGACCTGTTCAATCACAACATCAATGGTACCACGTGGGGGAGATTCAACGGTGGCAGCAGAGTTGAAGGCTACCCAGTCTGCCTTGTTTAAAGCCCATCTGGGTAGGCATCATGGTCACGACGCCAGGGCAGTGACAGGAAGATGGGGAATGGTCACAGGTTGTCATGTGCTCTCCAGTGGATGGATGGGAGAAGTCCTGGGCTTCAAATTGATAAATCAATGGCTGAATAGCTACCATCAGCCACAATGAAATGTGTGGCGGCCCCAGTATTTAAGAGGCAGAGGTCAAGTAGGGATAGTAAATTTTCGACATCTCTGACACGGCCAGTACGCATGGTGCTACCCCACAAGGGCTTATGGGCATTAAAATCTCCTAAAAGTGGGAAAGGTTTAGGGAGTTCATCAATCAGTACAGCCAATATGTTCCGGGGAACCGCACCATCTTGAGGTTGATATATGTTGCAGACAGTTGCTTCCTGTGTCGTCCGTATCCTGACAGCCACAGCTTCAAGAGTTTGAAGGGGAACAGGTTCACTACATAGCAAGTTCAGGACATAAACACAAACTCCACCTGACACTCTATTACATTCGCTATCGTTCTTGTGATATCCCCTGTAGCCTCGAAGGGCAGGGGTCCGAATTGCCAGGAACCAGGTTTCCTGGAGGGCAATGCAGAAGGCAAGTGTAAAGCTTAACAGCTACAATAGCTCAGCCAGGTGGTGGAAAAGAACCACCGCAATTCCACAGGACGATGGTGCGACTGTGAGACTGGGAAGGCATGGAATACTTAATGAGGCAGTCTACGCCTCATTGTCACCGACTTATTTCCTGAATAGACTATATCCATTGTGTCTGAGGGTCTGGCGAGATCTAGGTCCTCAGCAAATGCCAGATTCTTCACCTCCTCAGGCGCAGAGCTTGTAAGCAGCAGTGGTATGGGTGCCACCGCAATTCCTTGGATCTTGGGGGTCTTCTTTCTGGATTTCTCTCGCTGTCCCTTGGGTTCCTCTGGCTGGGAGGGCTTCACTGATTCAGTCTCTATGACTGAGGATGATTGTGAAGTCCTACAACCAGCTGCTTTTGGGCACTTCAGCTACTGTCGAGTGTCGTCTTTCCCCCTAGCAGAGACCTGGAAAGGGGTGACCCAAGGGACCCCTTCCTAGCGAGAGGAGCTGAAAGACGACTCACACTTCTGAAGCTGAGAATTGGGGATAAAGCTCTGAGAATTGGGGATAGTGCTCTCAAGGTTGGTGGTGCGCGAGCAACAGGGAGGGAAGTGCCCCACCAGCAGCAAGGGGGCACAGCATTGGGTAAGGGATATATGGGTTGACATCACAGCAGAAGGCCATCACCTTCACCTTCTCGGGTAATGTGTCACCCTCGAAGGCTAAGATGAAGGCACCGGTGGCAACCTGACTATCCCTTGAACCTCAATGGACATGCTGGACGAAATGAACTCCTCATCGTTCTAAGTTGGTGTGCAGCTCATCGTCAGATGGCAAAAGAAGGTCCCTGTGGAATATAATACCCTGAATCGTATTTAGGCTCTTATGAGGTGTGATAGTAACGGTAACATCCCTCAGCTTGTCACAAGCGAGTAATGCCCATGACTGGGCAGAGGATGCCGTTTCTATCAAGACTGACCCTGACCGAATTTTGGACAAGCCTTCCATCCCCCCCCCCCCCCCCCCCAAACTTGTCCTCTAAATAATAATAATAAAAAATGAGGCTTCATCCAGACAAAGAAGTCTCCATCAGCTCTGATACATATGAGGTACCAGGGCGAATAAGGTTCACTGCTATCCTTAACATGGTGTTCCCCCCAAGGTGTGGCCAGGGAAGGGAACGATTTAGGATCATACATCTTTGCATTGTACTGAGACTTGGAATGCTTAGGACTGCTGGTATTTGATCACCAGCAAGTGATTACATGGTACGCTTCATTGCACGTCACCCACCTTGATGCCACCCACTCCAACCAGGGCCCTCCCCACAGGTGTCAACCAGCCGCTGCAAAGGCCACCTGGCAGGATCGCCATCACCAGGAGTCCCATTGCCCCTGGGTGACAGGCATCTACTCCTTGGCATACATGGGGAGTTAATGGCACAGGCATCAAGCAAAGCGATCCCTGTGTAGTCAGAGGGCTACAACCAACAGGGTACATGGCGGCCACACTACAACAGGCTGGCTACCTTGCTGGATATGAGGTGCAAAGAATTTCATGGTCATAATCGGTGCAGAAAACGACAGTGCATAGTTCGTGGTGGAAAACGCACCCAGGAAGATGTCCTTGCTCAAGAGATGGACAAGATAAAAGAAAAATCTCAGACAGCACTACCCATAATCCAGCAAGAGGCATACCAAGGCCACTTCCTGAAGTGGAAACAGCACTGGTAGTGATGTATAAATTGTGGAAGAGAATATTTCAAAGGACACCATGTACAGTAAGGAAAAGGTAAGTGAAAAATTTTGTCAATGTTCCAGAATGTTTTGAACAGACCTCCTATTTTCATTAAAAACATCATTTGTACAATTTTTAGTAATGAAAACTGACGAATATTTTACTGTGATGAAATGGGACAGTAAAACATCCTTTTTTTAATTCCTTTAAGAACTATGTTTGTATTAGAACAGAACAATTAAATTTCACATTTGTAAGAGAGTTACTAAAGAATATGTGTTGTTGTTGTTGTTGTTGTTGTCTCCAATACGATTAGATTAGATTCAGTTTTTGTTCCATACACCCAAAAAATGGTATGATTCCTGTGGGTGTGGAACAGGTCAGAAAATATAAAACAATTGAATATAATACTTACTACCCTGATCATTTGTCATGATATTGTCAAAATAGGTGAATACAATGCGGTTAACTGTAACAGTTAATATTTACAGAATTAACGCACTGTCAGAATGAAACACTGTTATGCAGTAGGCCTATTAATAAATTTATCATACACAAATACCTAATCTTGACTATCGTGACCAAGTGCTGTCAAAACTGAAATCTAACAGATATTTTTGCTTAAGCTGGCTTAACAATCTCTGTTAAGATATTCATCTGTAGAGTACCAGTTGCCTATCAAAAAATCTTTCAGACTTTGTTTAAACTGTGCTTTATCTGAAACCAAGTTTTTAATGGTTGCTGGCAATTTACTGAAAATGTGTGTTCCTGAATATTGGACTCCTTTTTTCCAAGGTAAGTGATTTTAGGTCTTTATGAACAGGGTCTCTCACTCAAACCTCCCCGATTTCAAGGACCCAGGAGAAAAAAGCCACAGTAGATACAACATTGAAAAATGCACCACATTGTAGAACATCTCAAAGAATTTATATTCCCGCATGAGAAGTGCCAAGAATCGTCGTCACAGTGCACCATGGTTGCATGAAGTGAAAATGACGACTCCACAGCAGTGCGCGCAAGCAGTAGTGTGGTTTGCAGACACAAAATCACTGATTACTGTGCAAAGGAATTACCGCTGTGTGTATGAATGTGATCCACCAGATGTGGAAACAATTAAGGAATGGTATAAGAAGTTTCTAGCAACAAGAAGTGTTCTGAAACATTCTGGCGGTGCACGTTACGGAGTTTCAGAAGAGACAGTGGACATCAGACAAACATTTCTCAGAAGTCCACATAAGTCAATTCATGAGGCACCTAGGCAACTTGATGTACCTCAATCAACATTGCATTGTGTAGTTCACCAGCGTCTTCATATGTCTGCTTACAAAGTGCAAATTCTGCAACATCTGATGCTGCACGACAAACCACGCTGACAACAATTTGCTGCGGATATGCTGCAGCATATTAATATGGATGCCAGCTTCCTTAAAAGAGGTTTATTCTCAGATGAGGCAACCTTTCACCTATCAGGATGGGTTGATAGGCATAATGTTCGAATTTGGGGTTCACAAAATCCGCACGTTGTCACTGAACATATTTGTGATAGCCCTAAACTAAACATCTGGTGCAGGTTAATGCACAACAGGATTGTTGGACCGTTCTTCTTTGCGGAACAAACAGTGAATGGGTCAGTGTATCTGGACATGTCAGAGCAGTTTGTGTACCCTCAGATACAAGACTTGCAACCCAACATCATTTTTCAACAAGATGGAGATCCGTCGCATTAGTCAACGGCTATTCGCAAGTTCATGGATAGGAAATTTCCCAATCATTGGATCGGACATGGAGGACCTATTGTCTGTCCACCATGTTCATCCAACATTACACCGCTGATTTCTTCATGTGGGGATTCATGAAGGACCGCGTGTATGCGACCAAAGTGGACAATGTTCCTATGCTGCGACATCATATCACTAATGAGATTGAACTAATAACAAAGGAAATGTTACAAAGAACTTGACAAGAAACTGAATATGGACTAGATATTCTTCAAGCTACAAATGGTTCACATGAAGAGGTATAGTGATGATAAATAAATAAATTCTTTGCGGTGCTCTACAATGTGGTGCATATTTCATCGTTGTTTCTACTGTGGGTTTTTTTCCACCCTGAGTCTTTGAAATCAGGGAAGTTTGACTGGGACTGTAGATTGTTCCTATTCCTAGTATTGATAATATGTATTGAGCTATTGGTTGGAAATAGAGATGTATTACTTGCAGCAAATTTTATTAAGGAGTAAATATACTGAGAAGCTGTGGTTAGAATACAAAGTTCCTCGAACATTTTTCTACATTATGTTCTTGAATTTAAACCACAAATGGTTCTTATCACACACTTTCGCACCCTAAAAACTTTTGCTCGGTTTGATGAGTTGCCCCAGAATATGACCCCATCTGACCCAAGGACTGGTTTGATGGAGCTATGCATGCAAGCCTCTGTATCTTCAAATATTGCAATATATATCCTTCTGAACTGCTTACTGTATTCATCTCTGTCTCCATCCACAATGTTTAACCCCACTTCCATCAAATACAAACGCAGTAATCACCTCAGACGGTGTCGTATCGACGACCTCTTCTTCTAGCCTAGTTGTACAGCAAATTTCTTCTCTCCACAATTCTATTCAGTACCTCCTTGTTAGTTAAATAACCTACCCATCTAATATTCAGCATTCCTCTGTAGCACCATATTTAAAAGGTCTCTTCTCTTTTTGTCTAAACTGTTTATAGTTCATGTTTCACTCCATGTATGGCTACAGTCCTTACAAAAACTTTCAAAAAGGACTTCCTATACTTAAATCTATATCTGATGGCAAATTTCCTTTCTTCCAAAACTCTGTTCCTGTCATTGCTAGTCATGTTTTATATCCTCTCTACTTCGGTCATGTCCTTTGTTGTCTGACAGAATTACAATTACATCAGCAAATCTCAACATTTTTATTTCCCCCCTACTCCAAATTATTACTTTTCTTCCCCCCTCCTTCACCACTTGCTCAATGTATAGATTGTATAACACCAGGAATAGGCTAGAACCCTGTCTCAGTCCCTTCTCAACCAACAGTTCCCTTGAATGCCTCTTGAATTTCAGAACTGCCATCTGGCTTCTGTAGAAGCTGTAGATAGCTTTCCAGTCCGTGAATTTTACTCCTGCTACCTTCAGAATTTCGAAGAGAGAATTGTCAAAGGCTTTCCCTAAGTCTACAAATGCTATAAAAGTGAATTTGCCTTTCCTTAACTTATCTTCTAAGGGACAGAGAATTTATTGTAACATAGGTCTATCTTAGAAAAATTGTCCTCTGAAATGATTGTTCAAGAGCATGCTTTTTTATTAGCAGATACCAAGGGTAAAATTCACGGTTACAAAGGAATTGCAGTATTCTTGGGTGCATATTATATAATGTAGGTAATTTTGGACTCTACAGCAAAAATTTACTAGTAAACAGATTAGAAATCATACGAGTTTTGTTCCACTGTGTGTACTGCGCCAGCAGGGTTTGTAACAACATTTTGAGTAAGAGTTAAATAGTAACTGACCTGTGGGTATGAGCTAGCTGGTCCTGGGATCAGTTATGGAGACCACTGTGGTCTTGGTAATTGAGAAAGGAGTGCTATAGGCTACTCCCCCCCCCCCCCTTTCTGTTTTTTTAAAAAAAAGGGGGGGGGATTGTGGTGATCTCTGACTGATCTAAAGTTAACATCATATGGTTAATTTCAATGATGGTAATGTTTTGTGAAGACTAAAAAACAAAGTGACAGCGTGGTTTGTTTCATAAGTTGAATTTTAAGTCTCCCGAAACTGGATGGCTGTCAGCTTCCAATTCTGAGAATAGCAAAGATAATCCATGCACAATAGGCCCTACAGTCCTACCTCATAGAACCCTGTGGTATTTGAACAAACTGATGAGCCGACTGACATATCAACAACCAACTTAAGCTGTTGGAGTTGGTAAAATGAAGATGGAACATTGACACTACGTATTACATGCTAATCTGGAGTTTCAAATGATTGATGAGAAAACAGCAGTAATGTGAAACTCAGCTCTCTCTCCGTTTGTTCAAGAACAGTCAGAAGGCAGTAGTACCCATATTGATGCTCTGTTCTATAATTTTTAGAATAGCCTATGTTTAATTTAATACAAATTCTCATTATTTACTAGTCAATAAAATGTAATGTAAGACAAGTTTTGTGATTACATTTATGATTTTCTAGGTTTTTTTTTAACAAACTCAAAAGAAATAACCATTGAGATATGAAATCATCTTCATCCATAGAACCACCCGAAGGAAGTGTTACAATAACTGTAGCCTAATGTTAACCACATATGGTTCACAAATAACCTATTCAACACTTTTCACTATAGAAAAGTAAAACTGAAAGCAAATTCAGAAAACCCACATCTGATAATGGACAAGTCAATGATGAGTATTTTGACACCCATCACGTTGGGTACATAAATTGGGAAAACTCAATGTTTAACTGTCTTTAATATAGAGAAAACAGTAAAATATATCCAGTTACACATCCGGAGTGATGTTAGGGGGAACACCAGCAAAATTAGAACTATTTTTTCTAAAAAAAGTGGAGGGCAGGCACAGTGGTTAAAGAACTCTTCAGGAAATGTAAGGGACACAAAGCCTCACTTAACAAATCATTTAGTAAGACTTTTCTGGAAGGATGGGTTACCAAGTATGATTAATACTGAAAATAGTCAAGATTCAAGGAAGACCTGTGCACTGTGTCATGTGCGTTCAACTGGAGCAACACTTTCATTGAATTCCCATCCAAATCCAGTGTGATTTTTGCATTATGTAAAAATAATATTCCACAAAATGTCAAGCAAGGCACCACTCCTTATAATATTTGCAAACAAAATATTAGTATGCTGGGGGGGGGGGGGGGGGGAGGGAGTGTAGGGGGCTGGCAAACAGAAATGGCAGTGGTACATGCTGTTCCCCATGCCATCACACCATAAGAAAGCTTCTGAAGTACAAATGTAAATCTATAATGATGCTTTCCAATCCTTCTGTAAAATTCAACCAAATAATTCACAGGACAGTCGAGCCTTTCCAGTTATATCTGTGAAAGCCACTGTGTCTGTTTCATAATTAATAACTGAAATTTTCTGCTACTCCTTCCATGCTTTGGAGTATTTCCCACATTATCTATTAACAATAGCAGTATTGACATGTTAAAGGTACCAGTACTTTAAAGCAAATGGCGTATGAGCGCATCAATAATCTGAAATGTCAAATTTTATTTTTATTAAGAGATCTATTTTAAACATGTCTGAACAAGTAAATTGCCTGGGAGCAAGTAAAGATGCAAATTATGCATTCTTATGCTATTATTTCACTAGAATTTCACACACTGTCTCGAAACATGTGGGAACATTTTTATGCATTTATTCGAGTGATTAGTTTTGTTGATTTACACTCTGCTACGGCAGATTCTTTGGTTCTCTTAAGAATGAGAGAATCTTCTCGCACTGTTGGCTGCACGACTGCAGCTTCCAAATTTTGTAAAACTTATTAATTTTAATAATTTCTTGGTACTTCTGGTTGTAATCGTCAGAATTTGTGTACTATGAGGCTCTAGTTACGACAGCTGGTTCCTTCAACCAGTGTCCACAATAAAATAATATGTAACGAATCATTCCACCCATAGGAACGTACTGATTATCACAGGTTGCCTCCCTTCTGGTCCCCTATATGGTCGGTAGCTTGTCATCGGGGAATTATTGTTAACTAACAAAGAAAAAACAATACCAAATAGGGTCCTTACGTCAACACACACATTTTCTCTGAATTACTAGAACGAAAACATAAGATTGTGGTGGTCTGTAGGATCATCCAGATACTATCAATTCTGTATGTATTGTACTTACTTAACGCTAATAAAATACTGCAGATAGGATTAACATGCTCCATAAAATCCAGACAAGCTCGTTCACACGTGTTCTTATCGCGAAATTGCTGATTGTATATTACTACACTATTATTCATATTTCCCGGCGGGGAATTCAGCATCATTTCTTGAAAATGTTCGCAAACATTTGTATCGGATTGCTTTTGGACTTCTTCAAAGACTTCACTTTCCGGTACCCCGCCAGGGAACTGCTGAGAAAACATTTTCAGACCGAAACACAATAGGGTGTCTTGCTCCAAAAAACTGTTTTTTGTTATGTCATCATACACTTTCTGGCATTTTTTAAATATGTTCTCAACATTATTTAAACCATCAGGATGCTGATGGGGTTGGGGTATGCCAAAAATACAAGTACACGCACAAAACATCAAAAGGTGTACGGAATAAAAAAACAAAGTCTTCATTGCTGATACTAAACACTTCAAACGAGATACCAATACAAACTCCCCACTCTAACCTCACTTAGCTAAACACTGCAGAGTGCAGACAGTCCAGAACACCACTTTTCACGCCAATAACAAATACAACTGTTCTTCAGTACGCCAACATTTGAAAACAAGTAGACTTTACTTTCTTAAAATTACCCAGCGGCAATGACTTTGACAGAGACTGTGAACAACGCAAATTTAATTAGTAACAGTGCCGTTAATCACAGAACAACATGTAATTTTATCCCTAGTGCTTTTAAAACGCTACTCGTGAAATTTTCAAGAACGTGAATAAAGTCCAGTCTGGTCAGTGGTGCGACACCTGCTTTTTGGACATGGTCGGTAACTAGTCATCAGGGAATTATTGTTTACTAACAAAGAAACAACAATACCAAATAGGGTCCTTACGTCAATAAAAATGTTATGTGTAATTATATAGTAAGCAAATCAATGGGGAAAACGTTAAAACGTTGCTGCACTCTTCCTGGGACCCAGAAGTGTAAAAGTATGATTCACAACTTGAAACCAGCAATGTATGATAACATCTGCCGTAGCTACTTTTGTCAACATTTCAACCTTAGCAAGAAAAAGTTTTTTGTGGTTTATTTCCACGCTACTTTTCATATACTTTCAGTTAAACTGCAATGAGCGTGATATGGAAGTGTCTTGATTATGATATGCCCTTACAACATAGGCAGTTCGCGGATCTGGTAGCGAGTGTCTTTTTTTCTGCACGTTCTATTAAAACCACTTCATTCATGCCATGTTCGGCTTTCGCTCAAGGAACATTTCTCTTTATGAAAAAAAATTCAGTTTTCTCTGCATTGTTTGAGTTTAATGTTGAGGTATGGCAACTTGTCCATTGCTCCTTGCTACTGTCGGATTCTAAGAAATATTTTGAAGCAGAAAATCAGAAAAATATTCCCATTTACGTTTACTATTGTTGAAATATAATGAAAATGAATATGAATATGATAATGGAATGTAGTCAAATTGAATCGGGTGACGCTGAGGGAATTAGATTAGGAAATGAGACACTTAAAGTAGTAAAGGAGTTTTGCTATTTAGGAAGTAAAATAACTGATGATGGTCGAAGTAGAGAGGATATAAAATGTAGACTGGCAATGGCCAAGAAAGCTTTTCTGAAGAAGAGAAATTTGTTAACATCGAATATATATTTGTGTATCAGGAAGTTGTTTCTGAAAGTATTTGTTTGGAGTGTAGCCAAGTATGGAAAAGAAACATGGACGCTAACTGGTTTGGACAAGATGAGAATAGAAGCTTTCGAAATGTGGTGCTACAGAAGAATGCTGAAGATAAGGTGGATAGATCACGTAACTAATGAGGAGGTATTGAATAGGATTGGGGGGAAGAGAAGTTTGTGGCACAACTTGACTAGAAGAAGGGATCGGTTAGTAGGACATGTTCTGAGGCATCAAGGGATCACAAATTTAGCATTGGAGGGCAGCGTGGAGGGTAAAAATCGTAGAGGGAGACCGAGATATGAGTACACTAAGCAGATTCAGAAGGATGTAGGTTGCAGTAGGTACTGGGATATGAAGAAACTTGCACAGGATAGAGTAGCATGGAGAGCTGCATCAAACCAGTCTCAGGACTGAAGACAACAACAATGAATATTTCGATGCATAAAAACAGAAAACCATTTCCTAAAACACAGTGTTCCGTTCCTCGCAATAGCTACCTTGCTTTTTGGAACAAAACAGCAACAAACAATTTGGAATGAAGTCACAAGCCAAGTCAGTTTGGATGATGGTTATCCTTCAACCCTTCCTCGTCTGTCCTTTTGTTGTGTAATCCATCGAGCCTTTTGTCAATGCATAACATACATGTACACACTTTTGTATAGCCACTGGCTTTCGACTACAGCTTCAGTTAATGTAACGAGTTGAGTTTAGGGAGTGCAAACAAATTTGAGTGATTTTTGTGGTTCGCAACATGAGAAATGGCTGAACTTTATAGCAGATCACAACATTGTATTATCATTGAAACAATACATAAACGCTCTGAAATGAAATATGTTTATGAAAAGTATATCTTTTATGTACTTGTTGTCTGCTGGTGACAGCAGGAAATTCCATTGATACTGTCAGAAATTTTATTTCAGTGTGTAGACTGCCAAAGCCTTACAGCTGTATGTTTTACCACTTTGTGTACCTAAGTTAAATATTCCTTAAAGTATGTCATTAATACAGATCATTTTTCTTTATAGTATTGTACTTATGAGTACCACTGTCACTCTGTAACTGAAGTGAACTTTTGAAAATGGATTTCATAAGTGAATAAATGTACTGTGAGGCTATGGTTAATATTCCCAGCAGCTTAAAGAGAAACTGGTTTAATGTACATGTGTAAAACTCACACATACTTCTAATTATTTGCTTTTTTTTGATGAATAATTTTTACCTAAGTGAGGTGTTAATCCTGAAAATTATCACGTAAGACATCAGTGAATGAAATTATGCAAAATTACTTACTGATTTCCATATTCAGGAAGTTTGCTATTACTCTTATGGTAAAACTAGACAAACACAGATCCTTTAGCAGATCTACACTGGTGTCCAAAATTAAAGCAACAAACCGTTATTTCTCTGTCCTGTGTCTAATTCACTACATAATCATAAAAATTGTCAACCACATGTCAGTACGATCTTGTCCTGCATGGAAGATGGTATTCCGGTCAACAGAGAACCATGCCAATCATGACGTCATGGCACCTATGAAACGAGGTAGTGTTTGCTGGGAAGTCCCACATCCACATTCTCAGCGTACACGGTCGCAGACTGTTCAGTATGGCACAAAGAAAATGTCTACCAGACTTTCTGCAGTGGAGGGCCATAGAAAGAATGGAAGCAGGACAGTTGTCAATTGATGTGGCCTGATAGCTTAGTGTGAATAGTTCTGTTGTTCCTCGGATGTGGCGAAAATTTATAGAGACCAAAACTCTATTCTGAAGACCAGGGCAGGGCCGACAATGTGTGACTTCAGAAGAGAGGACCCTAATTTGGTCGTAAGGGAACAACTGTACCACCTCAGTACTGCACGGCAACTGACATGTGGGATCGCAGCATCCACTGGGCGTGTTGCATCGAGGCAAACAGTGTGCAGGAGGCTTCGGCAGAGTGGCGTTTATTGTCAGAGACCTGCTACATGTCTACCTGTGACTCATCTTCACAGAAGGGAACGTCTAGAGTGGAGTTCTCAGCATGCCACCTGAGTGGTCAAACAGTGGGTCAATGTTGTTGTCAGAGATGAGCCCCAATTTAGTCTGGAGAGTAATTCTCGAAGGATTTGCATCTGAAGGAAACATCGAACATGATTTCGAGACCCAAACATTGTGGAAAGAGACCAATATGGAGGAGGATCCCTAATGGTGTGGGCAGGGATTATGTTTATCACTCGAACCCTTCTTCATGAAATTGCATGGGTGAATCGGCAAGGTTTACCTATCAGGCGAGATTTTGGGAGCTCATTTGCGGTTGGTTCGAGGTGCTGTGGGCCGAGACTTCCTATCGATGGACGATAACGCTCGACCTTATAGAGCACAGGTGGTTGGTGTTTTTTTGAAAACAGAAGATATTGCATTCATGGCGTGTCCTTCTCACTCTCCTGATTAGAATTCCATAGAGCATGTCTGGTATACACAAGGGAGAGGGCTTGCATCACATCAGTGTCCACCAGTCACTTTTCAAGACTGTAGGCAGCTCCACAGAAAGAATGGGCGTTATTGCATCAATATGAGACTGATGACATCATTCACCAGATGCACCATCGTTTTCAGGCCTGTGTTGCTGCCAGAGGGGGTCACACCCCATAGAGAGCACCTTAACCAGCTGTCAGAATGTACGCACAAATCCGTTAAGTTGGAAAATAAACGAAGAAAGTTTTTTTGTCTGCCATTATGCATGTTGCAGTTGTTTATATTCTGAATTCTTTGCAATGTTCCTACTTTAATATCACCTGTTTCTACAGTTTTGTGGCAAAATAAAAGCAACCTTGCAAAATTTCCGTTTGTTGCTTAAATTTTGGTCATCAGTGTATTATATGTTTCTCCTGTTTAAGCTTTCATCAATAACCCCACCTAATAAATTCCTGTTCTGTTTATTGTTTCTTGTTGTTAGACTAGGTTAACATGACTTGGAACGTTCGTAACTGTAAATCATAAATGTTTTAAGATAACCCAATCGTGAAAAATGAGTAATAACTTTCTCAAAACATTTTTTTCTGTTGATGCTTCTTAACTCATGTTCACAACGTTGCTTTTATCTTCTGCAAACAAGATTAACTTAAAATGACAGATCATTAACATAACACAGGAATAGTAGTGTACCAGTGTTCGAATGTTGTGGGAATCCTAATATAGTTCCTCCCTATGCTGATAATGGGGTGTCCCTATTTGCAAGACTTGAACAGCCTACAGAAAAGCTATACACCACAGACAAGTATAATCAAACCTAAGGAAATGCACATGAAGCAGTAAACTATCTGAGTTACAATTTACACACACATTATGGGCCGTCAGGGTACTGTGGGAAATAGATTGGGGATTGTGAATACATCAGCTTTAACTTTCTGGCAGAAATAATTGCATTACCCATGACCTATGAGGACTCGAAAAGGAATTGATACACACACTTGGCACATTACTGAGCAATTAGTGAAGTCCAGGATTTACTGTAATAAGAATCTACTCAGAAAATACGAAATAAGTGAAATAAGTAAAATGAAATTTATTAATAAAATGTTATGAAAAATCAAACATTACCATGACATTCCTAGAGACTACATGAGACCTGATATTTACATCTTACTCAGTCTCATCTCAAATGAAACAGCAGAGCAAGATACACATATCAGTCTGCACCATGCTGAAATCAGACCCCGATAGATAAAAAACTTTGCACCTGAAAATTTTCTGCCATCCTATGAAAAAAAGTGTCAATAACTAGGTGTCAGCACATGTGGCAGCATACACTGATGATGTCATCAGATAACATCATGGATTTTCACCCGTCCTCTGCTTCTCAACTCTGACCTCTCACACCCCTTCCCTTTCCACTTCCCTCCCCTACACCAGTCTGGGAATTGGTAGGAAAATCTGTCTGTGCTGAGCTATTGGTGTGATGGGATCTCTTTATTTCATCAGTTTTTTTCTTGTGTGTGTGTGGGGGGGGGGGGGGGCGGATGTGCAGTTACCCTATTGGAAGAATTTTGCAATGCCAAATGAAATTGACGGGCAAAACTCAGTCACTAATCAGCCTCATTGGTGTGCACGATGTGTTCAATTGACATGATGTTGGTGCCAGACAAAGAGGACCTTAATAACTATATAACCTGTGAGCATGTAGCTGAGGTCTGCGTCCATAGCTTCCTACATGAGGATTGGAAAGAAATGATAATGGAGGATTTTTAAAGCAACATTTGCATGCTGAGCTTTTATTAGGAGAAAACGTAATTACAAGTAATAAAATAAATAAATAATTTGAGCCAAAGAGATAGTCCATGGCTGTATAAATATTGCATGCCAGCACTGGAAACATTTGAAGGCTTTTTATCATCAGATTATTGGCAGAATAACAGGCACCTTTTGTTTTCTAGGTCTTGTCCAGATCGGATGTATTTTGGCACACTGCCATTGACACTACTTTATTTTATTAATACAGTCACGAGTTGCAACAAAATGGCACTCGTAATTGCATAATGTAAGTCTCTATGTAAGTGTCGTAATTTAACTGTGCTTCATTTCAGAATGTACTGTTATCACTAACTTATGTATGTTTTATTTTGTATCTTTAGTTATTCTAAGATTCTTGGGTAACTTGGAATGGCAAAAGCTTACGTACTTCTAAGGAAAAGTTGTCCATCTCAATCCACCGTCGTCTTCGGTTGCTGTCTTGTTACGAAGTCCCATTTTAGTGAAAACACAGAGAGAAGAAACACAGTTAAAATACATGAACGCACCTTCAACCAAAAAAGCCATGCTCAAGCGCCGAGAGTTTGTATGATATTTAATATTCATTACTATACTTCACTGTATTGTCTCAATACAGGTACAAACGATCCAAAATTAAACTGACGATTTTGTGTCGGGACACATTGTTATATATACTATACTGCCTTCCTTTTGTTACATGTTTATTGGATACTACAAACTGGATACGAGACCCTATTATTGGAGTACATTGAAGTAAGACGAATTGTATGTCGACATCTGAAATTATGCTGCAATTGTGGATACAAGGTAAGGCATCAGCAATCTTGTCCAAGTGCTTTGTATTATTGTAGCTTGCTTGGTAGATTTATCACAGTTTTCTGTTTCCATATCAGTGGTTTTTAAGCTACATCACAGTTTCCAAAATTATTTTCATTATTCATACAATGCATCAATACAGTTTTATCAGTTCACAATATGGTCGACTTTAGTTCTGTGCGACGTAATATGGCTTGCAGCCGTTAGTGTTCAAAATTCCATAATTACTTGTGACAATTATTTTCTTGTTCAGACATTGTCACACAGTGAGATTAATTTTTACATTTATTCTGATTACGCACACGAGTTAAAATTTTTCTTGTGTCACACATTACATGTGGCATGGTATTGACCAGAAAATAATTAGCAAAGATGGAGAACCACAGACTGCAAACACAGATACAGTCAGACACTGAATTGCTAATAAATAATGAAAGTGACATTAAGGTTGTCTTGAATACTATGACTGACATATTATAGACTATACTGTTGACACAAATTTAGAAAACAGATTGTTCACCAGTAATATGCCTAAATCTAGTTCCAAACCTATTTTGGTGTCTGACACCATGTAATAGCAGTAGTAGTATTAGTTGTAGTAGTTGTTTTATTCATCCATAGATGTCTTTTTGCAAGGATATAGGACATGTCAAATTATTTACAAGTTTAGAACCGTCTAAAATAAACTAATTTGTATACAAATACACTTAAAGACTTCTAGTTAGGGACAATCATTAGATATACACCTGGTATACAACACTAATTTTACAAATAACTTATTGCAAAATGTAATGTCACACTGTTCACTGATATCTCACTGCCAGTCACTGCACACACTATACACACTTTGATTCATAACACTTCACTCACTATACACACAGACACAGACACACACACACACACACACACACACACACACACACACACACACACACACACACACACACACACACACTGACGATCTCTGGGCCATTTTCTGTACCGATTTGCTATGCTGAAAAACTGAGTCAGCATCATTCTATAATTAGCGAGATGTTGAGCTCAGAAAGATGAAGAGGTGTTAGTACTGTGCTATGCATAGCTTGGGGGTAAGTTATTCTAGAAAAGGAAAAAAAAAACATAGTGTGAAGATGTTATGCGGAATGTTGGATGTTTTATAATCACTATTATTATTTATTTGTGTAACTTTTTTAACCAAACCCCTACTCTGTTTTGTCTAAGTAATCCTTCAATGTATAAAACGTATTGCATAACAGGCACCTTTTAGGTGCCTTTTTAAATAAATGTATTTTTGCAAATTCTTTAATTTGTTTTGGTAATTTATTGTACAGTTCTATTCCTTGGTAGAAAATGCTGTTTTGAGTTTTATGTTTATTTTTTCTTGGTAAATGTAAGTTTAGTCTAGCTGTTGTTCCATGGTCATGGACAGAGCTGTTTGTGTAGTAATTACCAATGTTATTTTTGATATGTACAACTGACTGGTAAATGTATTCACACAGAGCAGTTAAAATCCCCAGTGTTTTGAACAGGTCTTTACAATAAGCTCGACTACTATATTTGGTTACTATTCTTATGGCTCTTTTCTGGAGTTTGAAAATTGTGTTCATATTTTGTGTATTTGTTCCCCAAAAAAGAATGCCATAGCTAAGAACTGAGTGTACTTATGAATAGTATGTAACTAAAAGACACTTCATGTTACACACTGATGATAGGACTTGTAAGGGTATAACATGCTGATGGCATTCTGTTTGTAAGTACCCTTGTGTGTTCACACCACTTAAACTGGGAATAAATATTCGTTCCCAGAAATTTTGCATTGGTACACAGTCTATAGAGGTACCACCTACATTTAATTTAACATTGTCATTTTCCCTCCTCAAACTGAAATATATGGCATTAGTTTTCTTTATGTTCAATGTCACTTTATTGCTTATTGACCAATTGTAAACATCCTTCATTTGCTTTCTCTGCAAGGAGATCTCTTGTTTTCTCAGTTACTATCAAATAGTATTGCTCCTAATATGCTACCTTGTGGAACCCCTATATCAATGTATTTTGGTTCTGATAAGTGTTTTAATAAATGTTTAGATCTATTTGAAGTATGTGTTATCTCTACTCTTTGTACCCTATCTGCTAGTTATGATCGAAACCAGTCATTAGCTACCCCTCTTATTCCTGATGCTTCTAACTTATTTAATAGAATCTTGTGGTTTACCGTATCAAAGGCCTTAGAAAGATCCAAAAATATGCATGTGACACACTCATCTTTGTCAAGAACATCAAGTACAACTTTTGTAAATTCTACTGCAGCAGACTCCGTGATTCGCTTAAAAGATTGTATTTATTCAGGTAATTCATTAATCTGTCTTTCATAACTGCTTCAATTATTTTTTATAATGGTGACATCAGGGAAATGGGCTTGTAATTTTCTATGTCTTTTGCATTACTTTTCTTAAGCAAAGGTACAACTCTTACCTGTTTTAACTGCTCTGGAAAGCTCCCTGATGTGAAGGATTCATTTATTATATTTGTTAAGGGGCCTTGTATAATCTCTATGTGTTGGTTCAGTACACACATTGGTACTTCATCTAAGCCTACTGACATTTTATTTCCTAGTTTTTGAACAGTTTTATTGACTTCATTCTCTGTGGTTGAAAGTAACATCATTGTATTTAGTGCAACATTATTTACAGGTGTTATATTTGTTTTGGGAAATTTTTACTGTAACTTCTCTGTAATACTTGAAAAATGCTCGTTTATATAGTTTGCGAAGTCCTGTGGATCATTTATTTTATTCTGTGTTCGTTCGCCTCTCCACCTTTCCTTTTTTATAATGTCCCAGGCTACTTTGCTTTTATTTTCCGCGTTGTATATTATTTTGTCATTAAATGACTATTTTGCAGCAATCAGCACCTTCCTATAGATCTTTTTTGTATCTATTAGTTGGTTCATTGCTTTTGTTATTTACATATTTGTAGTTATGCACTTGGTCTTATTGCTAATGTGGGGTGTCGTGCCTAATCGTACTCTATTTCTTGAAAAAGAATTCAACATTTCGAGGTTCTGCGTTGTTTTTTTGTGCGGGATGCATTACTGAAGACTTTGGAAGTCCCAAGAAAACAGACTTGTGAATTTAGATGTTGTTGGGTGCCGTATGTTTAAATAAATACAAATAAAATCTATTATTTCGACTCATTTGGTGAGATGCAGCCTCCAGAAGAATTACAATACTTCATTTGCATGAGACATGTGTTCTACAATTTTCAACACTATCACGATTTTAACAGATACCTGTGTGGTCATCTGTGCATCATGTTCCCCCTGACGTTACTGAAGAATGATATATAAAGAGGTGCATTAAGCATCCATTTACCGGTTGAGGTTCAGATGCAATGTCATACACTCTGTTTTTAAAAGAATGATCGTCAGTACTACATGCAAATTACTTTCCACCAATTGTTTTGCACACTGGGGACTAGAGTGTCGCGCTGATTGGGCTGAAGACACACAACAGAATCCCAAATATCACAAAGGCTACCAATAAACTGCATCTGGAAATGAATGATAAAAAAGAAATGGTAAAAACAGAACCCAGCGTATACAATACTGACCATTTTAAACAGTCTGGAAAGGTGACTGAGCTATAAGCAAACATCAGTTCACTTAAATCTGAAATAAGAAAGACAAATGCAACGACTGACTTTAACCACAAGGTTCAGTAGGACGACTACTGGGTTTCATAATGGGACAGGCTGTGAAGGATGATTCATGTGTATGATCAGACTGTGTATATATTCCCCATTGGTAAAATCTGTGTTCATTGTAACATTGTAAGAAACTTCTATCTCAAAGATAGATTGATTCACACAATTTCCACATTCTTCCCCTCGGTTGGATCAGGATGTAAGATTGTAGAGACTCCCACCATTGTTGTATACCTTCCAGTGACAATTCAGACACTGGACTATCTGGAGCAACGTATGGTGGACCAGAATTATAAACTTGTTGAGTTTCATGGTGAGGAATCGTTGTACCACTACATCTAAGTCAGGATGGGCGTAAGGCATAAAACCAGTGCACAAAACTTACAGCACTTCACACAAGAAATTTCTTAAATCAGTAGATATGAAACCCTGCAATGGGGTCACTCAGTATAACTGTCCCAGTAGAATTTGATGAATGAATTATATGCTAGGAATACTTCTCACAAAAGCCTTATGCTTCAGCCATATTTAGCAAGCTCAATGAAATTAGGATTGGTATCCAGTATCAAGACACTTTAACCCCCCTCCCCAACCTCCCCCCCCCCCCCAAAACACACAAGAGTTTCATATATCTGAATGGAATATTTAGAAGAAAGGATGGTGCTTCCACAGTGCATTCGAAGCGTACATGTAATGCTTCAGCACTCCTGTTTCAGGAGGCACTGTATGAACTTAACAGCGTTGAAACTGACTGTTCCTGTAGTGTGGGCATACCATCAACTCTTAAAACATAAGTCTATGCTTCACCCTCGGATTTGAAAGGTTCAGAAAATGCAGGATGCTTTGTAGACGAGCCAGTGGGTAGAACAGTGGAAGAGGACAAACGATTTACTGCATGTGTACCACTAAAACTATTTATGGGGTATTTTGAGGATATGCAGTGAATTATAATGAATGCTAAACATGAACTTATTCCAGTACGGCATGCGAGAGACAACGATTCATACATTCAAGGAACCCAAGAGGGGAACGAAATCATCAGCAATAAAATAATACCAACAATGCCTCACATCATGGTTTGGACAAGGAGTATTTGAGGCTTTTAAAAGTTCTGAATGGTGATACATATCTGCCATTAACTTCCTGTTCATGGGAGCTTTTTTAATACCCAATGCTATCGACAGAAATCAGACAAACATGGGACAGAAGTAGGAATACAGCAAATGATTCCACAGCATGTGACCTCTACAACTTAATTAAAGCCAGAATCTATTAGAATTCGAAATTCTATCCATATGACAATTTATTGGTACATTGGGATGAAAATGTGTACAGTCTAGCATTTGACATGTGTTCAAGATTTCGCACTTCATACTTTGAAGGTGCTGAAGACAAAGGATATCTACTCAGATTATGGAAATTCAAGGAGATGGCACCAGTCATCATAAGACAGTTCAAAACAGAACGAGATAATTAAATCACGACCAATAGATGTATGAACTTAATTTGAATCTTCAGCACATTTCCCAGAATGCACTGCAGCATATGCTCTAGTTCTATATGGCCAGTGATTTGCAGCTAGCTGTATAAATGAACAGGTGTTGTGTCATATCTAGATCATTTCACACTGACATCTCAAAGTGTGAACATCATTGCAGACATTCAATGTGTCTATGATGATGAGTGCAGACAGTTCATATTTAAAGATCCTGCATTCATAGCGTTCGCAAAAGATGCTGGTGTAATAGAGACAATCTCAGCAACTATTTTATAGAGGAAGGCTCTCAGGATGTGATGTGTGCTAAAACATGGAGGAGTACAATGTATGTAATAGTTTCTTCCATGAAATTCAATGGGAAAATCCTGGTATACCCTAGAAGATACGGTGGCATTGCTTTGATTATTTGACCATATGGATAATATCTTCCATGTCAAAGGCAAGGAGAAGATCTCATGGATGTATGGAATCTACATGTATGCAGCTATTCAAAACCTGGAATTCTGTAGGTGCCCTGCACTCCATCAGCTCAAGACGACATATGGATATAAACAAAATAGTGGTGTGTCTGCTTCCTGAAATGTAAAATTACTTTTAACTTGGACAAATAATGAATGTATTTTTCTCACATTGTGTACTTTTAGCGATTTTACCTGCTCTCACTTTGATACGTATATAGCTGTATAGTGTGCAGCTTTGTCCAGTTTGTCCAGGTACTGCCTGCGGTTTTCTTCAAGCACATGTGATACAGTTTTAGATATGTTTGCTATATGTCTTTGGAAGTGGATATGATGACGTGTCACCGGCTCTGATGACCCAAAATGTGTAGCAAAATGAATTCATTTATTCAATTCACTTAGACATAAATGCATACAAATGGTAGATAGATTTCAGTTCTTGATTTTTTTTAAATGTTTCCCGTCTCTTTTAGTTGTAGGTATGGAAGATTATAGATACAATTTGGTTCTTAAGAAGTTTTCATATACTACTCTTTTATCACTGCATAAGTACTTTTTTACAATTACTATTACTGTTACTAGTAACTACAACATGATAGCAGTCCATAGCCCACTCAACAGTAGCACTGTTTGCATCCAGTGGACTTTAAAAATATTTTCAGTTTCGATGGACAGGAGACACAGTCCATCCAATAGTAGTACTGGTTGAGGATATTTACAATTTCGATGGACTGGGAACTTACATATCTACTCTAAAATCTAATATGACGAATATAGCAACAGGTGGAACTTGACAATTACTCCGTTTACAAGTGCACTTGGTTCATATAAGATATAAATATCTGTAAGTGATATTTTTTCATGACATGGATGTATTTGGAAGTGACATTTTGATTACATAATATGGAAGGTATATTTTTGCAAGTGTCATTTCGATTACATAATATGGAAGGAGTATTTTTTGTCAGCACACATGGTGTAGTTATGTATTCACATTTTTCAGAGCACACACACACACACACACACACACACACACACACACACACACACACACACACACACACACACACACTTACATATGAAGGGCTTAATTCAATATGGGTACAAGTCCACTTTTGTTCATCCTGAGATACAGAGTCCTAAAGTTAAATGAGCGCTGAAAAATCTGAAGTTGAGATACCAGAAATATTCAAGCATATGGCTTCTTGCTAGAGATGAATCCTTCTTTCTGTTTGTTTGAACCATTAATGTCAGAAGCATTATAAACAGAAATGTGGAGGTAATGGACTTGTACTATTATTGAAATAAGCCCTTCATATGTACATGGTGCAAAAATGTGACAAATGGGTAACACTGTTCCACAAATATGTATACTATTCACACCCACTATCACACTCACTCTCTCTCAATCTCACTATGCTCATCAAATGAACTGTATGAGTATAGACGAGTTTCAAACCCATCCTCACAAACGACCTGCTTCCCATCATGAGGTGGCAGTTCCACTTTAGACTGCAACACTGTGTACACCTTGTGTCCTGATATCTGAATACTAGTTTTGTGCAGCATATGCTGCAGCTACAGAGGACCACTGCATACATTACTGTACAAGCACTGCAAGTAGTCTTCAGTCATGAGAGACGTTGACACTGCAAAATGCACACCCTTCACTCACCTCTGGGTGGCATCTCCTAGTGTACAATATGCATACCTCTTTGATCTGAGACCAACGAACTCCACAATCAGGAACCAACTCACCTCATCTTTCGTAAGGCCAACAACCTTCTTGTTTTGTGGAACAATATTGTAATGATTATCGACCACATATGAAGACTTGTTGAATGCATTAACATGGCCCCTCATTGGATCACATGACAGAACATCACATAAACGAACATTTCAAGAAAAATTAAAAGAATTTTTTGTGTATTAAAAATAGTGACTTATCAACTAAAAATTATTGAAAGACTGTGTCTGTGTGTGCAATGAATATCAAATATTAAAAAGAGTAGTTTATTATCTGTAAAGCTCACAAACAGTGATGCATTTGACGAATAGCCTTTTGTTTATAGTATCTGTGTAATGTAGATGAAGAAGAACAGATAATTTTTTTTTGTTAGACTTTTTTATCCTAGCTTGTTTCATCTAGTGGAAGGCCGACATTGTATCACAATCTGATATTTAATGTAAGTATGTCTGTAAGATATCAGAATATATGTCCAATTGTTATTAGACTGTTATGGTTATTGAAGCAATGCACCTCCCATAATAGCCACCATTAATTGTAATTAATAACTCTATTTCAGAACTTTGTGGTGTGGGGAGCGCTCTTTCCCTAGCAGCATTTGGTCGTCCATTATGCTGACGATATTTTTTTGTTAGAAATTCAGGTTGTAATATTAAATGTAAATGTTGGAGACTTCTCTATTTTGATCTTTTAATAGTTTCAAAGCTAGTAAAGTAAAGACAAATTCCATTCGTTAATGTTTTCTTACTGAATTGATTCAGCATGTTTAAGATTGGCTGCTTAACAGCAGATGAGATTCTTTTCAGTTTTTGTCTCACAGATAACGAATAGAAAATACAGAAAAATATACCGTTTAATAAGCATAAAAAATATCTCAGTCACTTTGTGAAAATTAGTATATAAATGACCAGTAGCCCCTGAGAAGCAAATTAATCATTACAGTTTGTGTAAAAGCATGCATATTTTCTCTCCATAATAGCAGCACTCACACATACTTTCTTTAGAAGGCCATGAGTCATGCACTGTGTATAAAATATTATTTCATGCATACTTTGGAGTAGCCGATGTCTGTACATATGTTAATATTGCAGTACAGAGTAAATAATATTGCAGTATTCAGTATTTATTTGTTTTGATTATTCACTGCATATATAGAATTTAACAAAACTCTCAATCCTGAGTACTGTGGTAAGTGGCGCCCACGAAGGTGGGGATCGAATTTTTATGTACCAAAGTTATGTACATAAATACTGAGTACATAAAGAATGACTGAGATGTAGTTGTGTTTATAAGAAAAATTTTGAAAGATATTAGTATAATATATTTCTGTGTATGTGGTAACGTGTCTGGAGCAAGAACTATTCATGTATATGTAATATTTTTTCATGTATCCCAACATAAACATTTGCACCTGAACGAGAACTGCACAAGAACGATGCAGTGAAAATTTTGGACCTGCAGCTGGCTTAATATAGACAATTGCCTCAATTGAGATATATGCAGCAGCAAGCAATACTAGTTACTAAAGGTAAGGGTGTGAGTGCATGTGGTTCTGGGCTGGAATTAAGAAGAGGGATGAATCTGGTGGCCAGTAACTGTGCTGACTGTGTTGCCACAAATTTGTCATAGTCTTGTATTTAAAGTAAAATTACATTCTTTTGCCACAGTGAATTTTAGTCAGATTCATTTGCTATAACTTGATACTTGTGAGTGAATCAGTTTTAGAAGTTACTATACAGTGTATAGTGTTTGAGACATAGTTCACACAATCTGCTGTGTGTATTTCAATTAAACGCAAGTGCAATTAATGATAGGTTCACTTGTGTGTGTACTGCTGTCAAAGTAATATTTCTGCATAGATAGATTTTAGCAGTACACCATAGAAGTACTGTGATAGGTTTACACTATGAAATCAGTGCAAAAGGGTAGGTTATACCTTCATTTGAAGTGATCGATAGGATTTCTTTAGGTTACTTCAATATTTAGTGTGTGTTTTGTGTATTTATTGTGTGTGTGACATTTTGGGCGCACCAGATTTCTTTGTATATTTGTGCCCAGATAGTGATAGCAGATTCTGCAAACATGGTTAATACACACAACAAAAAAAACCTAGCACAGAGCGAGAACATGTCTGGGTATGATACAGATGACAATGAACAGGAATTTCCAGTAACTAATCAATCCGAAATGTCCTGCTCTCAAATTTTTAGATAGGAAGGTGAGCAGCATGTGACCGATAGTGTATCTGGCAATGCTGATGAACAGACTCAGTTGAGCAAAGAAATTAACTCATCTTCTAGAATAGGTAAAAGTAATGCAACAGCATCAAAAGCTGATGTTGTGCAAGCACCACCACCAACAGCCGATTTCTCGACTGCACTTATTGCACAATTAGATCTCAGAGAGAAGCAACGTGAAGAGAAAGACAAATTAGAATGCCTTGCTCAGGAAGAGAAAGAAAGGCAAGAGCGCTTTATTCGCGAGCAAGATCTAATTTCAAGAGTTAAAAGTATTTTAGCTGTAGATTGAGCAGAGCAAGTTGAGAAAGATAAAGTAGAACCCCTTGCTCGTGAAGAAAAAGAAAGACATCTAGGTGCTTCAGTCCAGAACCATGTTGCTGCTATGGTCGCAGGTTCGAATCCTGCCTCAGGCATTAATGTGTGTGATGTCCTTAGGTTAGTTAGGTTTAAGTAGATCTAGTTCTATGGGACTGATGACCTCATATGTTGAGGCCCCTAGTGCTTAGAGCCATTTGAGCTATTCGAAAGACAGGGACGTGTTGCTGTCGAATGCAGGGAACAGGAGCGTGATCCTGTTTCCGGCAAAATTGAACGAAATTTTAAAACAATATGACAAGGTGATAGTGTCACATTTGTCACAGGAGATCGATGTTGTAAAACAACAAGTCACGGAATTAGTTCAACAAAACAAAGACATTCTGCAACAGGTGTCACACTTAGATCAGTTAGATAAGGCGCATTGCGTTTTGGAAAATCAGGTAAAGAACATCAATAGAACTGTTGATGAAACATCGAATACTTTAGAGCAAAAGATTAATGATTGTGTAACCCAGGCCGTGGCTCGGCTGGAAGTGGCAACGCAATGATGGACTAGCGCGACACCTGTTAGAAAAGTGCTGTACGGAAATGTACCACTTGATATGTACAGAGTAGGAAAATCAGACTGCAGCCTCTTTCTCCGGTAAATTATTCAGGCATTCTCGCTGCAACAGAGGCTGGAGGGCTACCAACAGTAGCACAGGTAAAGCACGAAGAATCTTTAATTGAGCACCGGCAATTTCAAACGTTTAGCAATGAAAGGAAAAATGTACGTCCCGTGATTTTTGTCAAAAGTTTTCGAAACGTGGTACTTGTGCCATGGACTGAACACCAGAAAATTCAGTTCGTTATTTCATCTATTAGGGGAGATGCGGCACTGTGGGAGATGCAGATTGTCCGACGTTCTCGGAATTTGAGAACAAATTCATAGCCAGGCACTGGTCTAGGTCTGTACAGGAAAGACTGCGTAAATAGGTGTACAACCCTGTATCCTTTAACTACCGCTTTGGCAATCTGGCGAAATACTTTGAATGGTATGTGAATAAGACGAGGTATTCGGATAAACCCATACCCACGAGAGATGTTTTGCGAATCTTAAAAGAGAAATTACCAATACCGAAAAGGGAAAAATTAGTGCATGTTGCAGATACAGACCTAGAATTGTTCATGGCAATGATAGATTCTCTGGACTTGATACATGAGGACGCCAGGTAGAATGAGCAAGGGAACTCAGGTAATGATCAAGGGAATAACAAAACAGGAAATCAGGGGAATGATAGCCACAGTAAAAATGGTTTGGCAAAAACAATGAATATTCGCGTGGAGAGAACTTACATAAGAAGGCGAAACTAAATGAATAATGGGCCACCTGCGAATAACAACCGGAGTAGCAGTGGTTATAATGCAAACCAGTATGCCAACATGAACCAGTCTCCAAAAAACGTTGGGGGGGGGGGGGGGGGGGAGACAACTGTAACCGAAAGAGAAGGAGCGAAGGGGGAGGAAACTTCAACTTCGTAAATAAAAACATGCAAACAAACAGTGAACAGTGGCAACAGACAGGGCCAGCGAACTAGCAAGCACAACAGTCTATGCCGACAGGTCATGTACCTATCAACCACATTAATGGGGTGAGATTCACAGACGTGACAGACCAAGTATCGGCCGAGTGCGACAGGCCATCAAACTCTGGCCGACCTCTGTACTGGCCGGGGTGGCCGAGCGGTTCTAGGCGCTACAATCTGTAATCGCGCGACCGCTACAGTCGCAAGTTAGAATCCTGCCTCGGGCATGGATGTGTGTGATGTCCTTAGGTTAGTTAGGTTTAAGTAGTTCTAAGTTCTAGGGGCCTGATCACCTTAAAAGTTAAGTCCCATCTCGGGCATGGATGTGTGTGATGTCCTTAGGTTTAAGTAGTTCGAAGTTCTAGGGGTCTGATAACCTTAGAAGTTAAGTCCCATAGTGCTCAGAGTAATTTGAATCATTTGAACCGACCTCTGTAGGCCCTTCCCAGACGGTCGGCAAGGTTAAAGGGGGAGAGGGGTGGGCAGGCCGAATGTGGGTGTACATTTACTCCGTTATAATGACGGTTGCGATATGAAAGAAGAGTTAACAGTTGACCCGCGATCGGCGGAACAACAGGATGTAGGTCATGTGTAGGCTGTGTTTATGGCAAAAACAAATGGAATAGAAGTGACAGTAATCCTTGATAAAGGGACGAGCGTCTCCGTCATAGATGAGCTATTATTCAAATGTATTGATCGTGTAAAGAAGTTACACATCTTGCCAGTGGAAAATTGTAAGGTCGTAGGTGCTCTATGGGGCAGAGTGCAAGTGACAAGGAATCAGAAAAAAGAAAAAGAAACTATATTATGCTCATTCATTGTGGTAAGAAATCTTGCAGTGTCTTGCATCCTGAGACTTGATGCACTTTGTGAAATGAAGGAGAGAATTGACGTCTCCTGGGCCACAAGCACTTTGTATTATCGTAACCGGAAAATTGACCTGGCACTGATTAGGACTCTAGACACATATATAAATTACTGCTGGAATATCTGAGTAATTGTCAATGATCCATATAAATTGTGTCCCATTGACTGTACCATTAATCAAAGCCATAATGAACAGAAACCCGATCCGGAGCTGGAAGCTGTCACTATTAAATAAATAATCGAAGAAAAAGTAGCCAAATCATCTTACTTCAGCCAGCCACAACAAGCTGACTTAAGACAATTGTTAAATCGAATTGTGAAAGTATTTTCAGAAAAACCAGGCATTATTAAGGGATATGAATTCGACATGCAGGTGAAGCCCCATCAAACATTCTGTTGTGCTACCTACTCTATACCGTGGACTAAAAGGCCAACTGTAGGAAAAGAGATACAAAGGACACTGCATTGGCAGATAGTTGAACCTTCAATGCCACCGTATAGTAGCCCATTGTTAGCGTTTATGAAGACAGACAGCAGTGTTCCATTAGTGTTGGATGCATGGGACTTTAATAACATAATAATACCCATTCGGATCAGGTCCAAAAATATAGAAGAACAAATATAGAAATTCCAAGGCGTCAAGTATTTGACAAGCCTGGATCTAAAAGGTTCTTACTGACAGGTTCCCTTGATGTAAGCTTCAAGGAAATATACCACGTTTATATTCGCCAGTAGAAGCTACCAGTTCCGAGTTTTACCGTTTGGGGTGAATGTCAGTGTGAGCATTTTCATTACAGCACTGGACACAGTATTAGGGCCTCACCTTTTAGAAAAGGTAATGGTATATGTGGATGATATCCTTATAGCATCAGAAACCTGGTCTGAACTTATGGAAATTTTGTACCATGTGTTAACAAGACATGCAGCAGTAGGAGTTAGTGCCAACCTTGCAAAATCTAAATGTGGTCTTGAGGAAATAAAATTTTTAGGACATATTATTGCTCCTGTGAGAATTTTACACACTCCCAAGAAATTGAATGCAATAGAGGAGATGCCATATCCCAATACCAAAAAGCAACTGAAGGCATTTCTAGGAATGGCCTCCTTTTTTAGGCGATTTCTACCAGCTCAGTTATTAAATAGTGAGTACTTATTAAGTCTACTCAGGAAAAATCGGCTTTGGATTTTTACTGATGAATGCAAGAGAGCATTTGATCAAATCAAAGAAGCACTAGTAAAAGTGGATATATTGCACCATCCTGACATGTCACAAGATTTTTATCTTGCAACGGAAGCCTCTTTTTGTGGGTTTGGGTGTTATCTGTTTGAAGTGGACAACAAAGGGCAACAAACAAATTAAAATAACAGGATTTGCAAGCCATGTGCTAAATTCCTGTGAGCAGTCATATTCCACAACAGAACTTGACGCACTTACAGTGATCTGGGTACTGAAGAAATTTCGTTATTACGTCTGCAGAAAAGGGGCAATAATATTTTGCCACCACCAGGCTCTTAGTTATGTGCTAAAGTGCCATTTACTGCATAACGTCTGACCAAGTGGATTTTGGCTTTGTAAAATTACAATTTCCAAATCAGACACATAAAGGGAACGGACATTGTGGGTGCAGAAGCATTGTCTAGATTGCCTAGAGGATTATCCGAGTTTGCAGGCTTAGTAGAACGGTCTATTGAGTTTAAAATCTTGTTGCTTAAGGATCTCACCAGACGTAACAAATATGTATGTATATGTTGCCAGATCACAAATATGGAGCGTGCCGTTCCGTTATAGTATGGGATAATTGACTCACTAAATACCAATCCAAGTGGACAATTTAGCAAATTATATAAGATCCAAAATGACATTTTGTATCACAGAATGAAAGACACTTCGTAACACTGGTGTGTTTGCATACCAATACAGTCAGTTAATAATCTGATATGGCACACCCATGATGACAAGAAATGTGCCGATCTGTTAATTAGATGTTATTTTCCAAACTTGCACCAGAAGGTCAAAACACTGGTGAGGTTTTGCCTCATTTGCCAAAAAACAAAACCATGTCCTCGTAGTACAAGAAATGAAATACACGCCGTAGTTCCGACAGCACCATCACAGATTGTCGCTGTTGATGTAACCAGACCTTGATGATAGCAAGAGATGGGGTAAAATATGTAGTAGTCGTGTTTGATATTTTCTCCAGACATCTGAAATTGTACCCCACAAGAACCTCCACTACAAAAACTATAATCCGGAAAATTGTATCAGACTATATACCAGTCAATGGGAAGCCAATGACCTCACTGACAAACAACGCCAGCTATTTCAAAAGTCAGGACTGGAAACTGTTTCTACGGAAACACGCCATTAAACACGGTTTAGTATCATTTTTTAATCCAAGCGCGAATCTCGTTTAACACTGTTTTCGCGATTTAAACCGATTTGTCTGGACATATGCAGCAAACCAACAAACTAAGTGGGTTGAATTGGTGTCACATTTTGAGAGAATTCATAACAATGTGCCTCATGAATCTACAGGGTGCACGCCCTGTGAAATCACTATGACGTATGTACCTGCCAATGAGTGGCTGAAACCTCTGTCACGTATCCCAAGAGTCATAACTAGAGAACAAAAGTTACAACAAACCCTGCTTGCACTGCAGCATCATGCAGCAATTAGAAAGGCAAAATATGATAGGAGTTTGAACAGACACTATACTTACAACAGAGGAGACTTGTTGCTGCCAAAGAACCATTCCAAGTCTTCGTATATTAAAAAGATTAACAAAAAGTGGCAACCCTTATACTCAGGGCCACACAGAATCATGGATGTACCTCATGACGGGTATTACCTTCTGGCACACTCAGAGAGAGGGAAAGTAAGAGGAGTATATCCTCATAAGGATCTAAAGCCATTCATACCCATGCATGCACAAGCAGAAGCTTGAATGAACAGAAAACTCATCTGGGTAATGTACAGAGATTAGGTATAAGGTGTAAATACAGAGATAATTAAGATTCATTTCATGATATGTTAATTTTGGGTGTATGCTTGTTATATACCGGTATATGTGGTAGTTTTTAAGTATTTGTGAGTAAGTTTCTTGTGAATGAGAGTCATGCATTTAAATGTGTGCATGTAAACAATGTAGTAAATGAATCCGTTTAGTGGCGCCATGCACACACTTGGAAAAAATGCATTGTGCATGGTTGCTGGAAACACATACTAGCCATGGATGATTAACAGAATGTGTGAAATCTAACGATTTATCCTTTAAGGAGTACAATAATCAAAGGTATGGCAGATGATTAATGTCTGCGTAGGTTCCAGCTTGGAAGTGCTTGCAGCCACACCTGGAGAAGCAAGGCAACTGCAATCGCAACAATAATAAAATAATTGAATCAGTGTTGAATGGTTGTAAATACCATATGTAAAAACGTTCTGAACTCATGGGTCAAGGAAGACCAGTTGGTCGAAAATTTGAATAAGAGGTATTGGCTAGGTCAGTCACTTTATGCAGAGTGAAAAGCCATATCTAGAAGTAACTCTGATTTACCTAATGTGTGAAATATTACTATGTAATTTTAAAGCCATATTTCTTACATAGTCTAAGTAATATGTGCTAATATGTTCCAAATTATAAATGAAACTATCTGGGCGCTTACATAGTGCAATACAGATAAGGTGAATCACTAATTGGAATGTGATTTGAAAAGTGAACATTAGACTGTGTGATAATGCAGTGAGTGTTGACTGTATTTAGCAGTGTATAACAGTTGTTCAAGTTCAGTGAGTTAAAGGAAATAAAATTAGCAGCATACATGGTGGTGCCTTCTTTAAGGTGTATAACTTAACATGGAAATAGTTCTGACATTCATAGTTTGAAGAAATGTTTATGGAGACAAGGTAAACTTCATATGAACGGAATGTCCCAAGTGGACTGTGAAAAGGATGCCATGGGTAGTGCGCAGTGAACTGCGGATTCTGGGGCCGACAAATGAAAGCTAGAAGCGACGTAGTACCAGCATAGCAAAGTGAAGAGGTGTCACAGCAATGTACTCACATGGGCGGTTGCCACAGTGACAGTGTGTAGTGCAGAGCAGGGAACACTTAAAAAAAAGCAATTATTAATTTGAAATAATGAAATGTGTGAGTTCGCGCCATAGACGTATTTAAGGAAATGGGTCTCATACATTCGTAGATTACATCAATGCACACAAAAACAGTATACACGAATGACTGAGGAGTGCTTGAAAAACTAATAACATTTCTTTCAGCACCTTTGATATGTGTATTTGTCCTGCTTTGCTGTTGAACTGATGCTCGGTCGAATATTTTCATGTTGTCCGCGAGGCGAGCGGCCGGCCTACTTTCCTGACTGCCCAGCTGATGCGTGGCGCCTGGCGACTGACCATCAGCTGTCTGCTCGGACGTCACGGCGCCCGCCAACGAACTTTCGCTACTTACGGCAGGCTGCCGTACACGCTTCTGTCATCGCGTAGCAACGATTCGCCGACATCTCCACCACTACACCATCATCGACGATTCTCACTTCGCTAAAACTTCGAAATGTATCTATTGTTTACGACGAAATAATAATTACTGTGTACAATGTAAACTTGTAACAATTATAGTGTGCAAAGGACACGGAAATCGAAAAACTAACTTCACATGTAAAACCAAATGTATAATGTTGTAATCTAAGCGATTTGTGTGCCAAGACAGTTACATATATTGCTTGCATCGACAAATATTTCTTCATGAAGATGAACTTTAATACTTCAAATGAAATGTACTGTGTACGTAATATCAATTACTATCTATTTCTTGTTGTGATGTATATGTGCATGTTACACAAAATGTGTGCCAAGACAGTTACAACTAATGCAGGCACAGACAAATAGTTTTTCGCAAAAACGAACCTTGTTATTCTAAGACAAATGTACTGTGTATGTAATTTCAATTACTATCTGTATCTTGTTGCGATGTATATGTTTCTTTGTTGATTAATTCAATTGCTATACAATCAGCATAAAAGTAACTAAGAATACAAGAAGCTTGGATGTCAACAATCCGAAGGCTCTGGACAGGGTTTTTGACTCATTTTTCCTTATGCCTGTAACCTAAATGGGGAAGCATAAGCAAATTCGTATTGGGTCTGTAGGACTCCGGTTTGTTCACATTCTTGCTAAAAAGTAGGGTTAGACCTAGCGAATGTACTAACCTGTAATAATAAGGAGAGTTCGAAATATGTCTATAACACATGAGCTGTATATGACACATATAATTTGACTTGAATCCAAATGTACCTATCATACTCATCTGAACATGAACACTTAATTAATGTTGTGATATGGTAGTGATGGTAGTGAAACTGTACGTAAAAAGGTAAAGAATGTTAAGCGCACCCTCACTAGGGGGCGCATGTGACGGAACGTCACATAGCCGGCCGCGGTGGTCTCGCGGTTCTAGGCGCTCAGTCCGGAACCGCGCAACTGCTACGGTCGCAGGTTCGAATCCTGCCTCGGGCATGGATGTGTGTGATGTCCTTAGGTTAGTTAGGTTTAATTAGTTCTAAGTTCTAGGCGACTGATGACCACAGATGTTAAGTCGCATAGTGCTCAGAGCCATTTGAACCATTTTTTTTGGAACGTCACATAAATTAACATTTCGAGAAAAATTGAAAGTGTTTCAAAAATGGTTCAAATGGCTCTGAGCACTATGGGACTTAACATCTGACGTCATCAGTCCCCTAGAACCTAGAACTACTTAAACCTAACTAACCTAGCGACATCACACACATCCATGCCTGAGGCAGGTTTCGAACCTGCGACCGTAGCAGCTGTGTGGTTCCAGACTGAAGCGCCTAGAACCGTTCGGCCACCTCGGCCGACTTGAAAGTGTTTTTTGTGTGTTAAAAATAGTGACTTGTGAACTATAAATTATTGAAAGACTGTGTCTGTGTGTGCAATGAATATCAAATACTGAAATGTGTAGTTTATCATCTGTAAAGCTCACAAACAGTGATGCATTTGACAAATAGCCTTTTGTTTATAGTATCTGTGTAATGTAGATGAAGAAGAGCAGAGAATTTTTTTTGGTTAGACTTTTTTATCCTAGCTTGTTTCATCTAGTGGAAGGCCGACATTGTATCACAATTTGATATTTAATGTAATTCTGTCTGTAAGTTATCAGAATATATGTCCAATTGTTATTAGAAAGTGTTGGTTATTGAAGCAATGGGCACCTTCCATAATAGCGACCATTAATTGTAATTAATAACTCTATTTCAGAACTTCGTGGTGTGGGAAGCTCTCTTTCCCTAGCAGTATTTGGTCGTCCATTATGCTGACGATATTTTTTTTGTTAGAAATGCAGTCTGTAATATTAAATGTAAATGTTGGAGACTTCTCTATTTTGATCTTTTAATAGTTTCAAAGCTAGTAAAGTAAAGACAAATTCCATTCATTAATGTTTTCTTACTGAATGAGTTCAGTATGTTTAAGATTGGCTGCTTAACAGCAGATGGGATTCTTTCCAGTTTTTGAATCACAGATAACGAATAGTAAGTACAGAAAACTATTCCGTTTAATAAGCATAAAAAATATCTCAGTTTCTTTGTGAAAGTTGGTACATAAATGAACAGTAGCCCCTGAGAACCAAATTAATCATTACAGTTTGCATAAAAGCACACATATTTTTTCTCCATAATAGCAGCACTCACACAAACTATCTGTAAGAAGGCCCTGAGTCGCGCGCTGTGTATAAAATATTATTTCGAGCATACTTTGGAATAGCCGATGTCCGTACGTATGTTATCGTGATGTTGGATTATTTCAGACTTTCATGCTAGCCCACAACATTTTACAGAGTAAATCATATTGCAGTACAGAGTAAATAATATTGCAGTATTTAGTATTTATATTTTTGATTAATCACTGCATATATAGAATGTAAGCAAACTCCCAATCCCGAGTACCGCGATAATCACAGCCCTTCACCTAATAAATAAAGTTATCAATATCTATACAAAGTAATTACGGGTCTCCAAAATGGGTTTTTGCAAACTCATAAATAAATCGGTACATGTGGAGTTTGTACAGGTCTAATATGCATATTCTTGCAAAGGTAGGCTTCACGAGTTCTACTGAAACCTTCGCCATCTCCACCACAAAGATGTTCTTATTGAAGATTGTGACCCATTTGAAATTTGATCTGGCAATACATTTCCTTATACCATAACGTCCTTCCCATTTTGCTCTAATATGAATTTTGCGGTCTTTTGTCAAATACTCATTGTATCGCCGAAAACTGCATTATTCATTAACTTAAAGAAATCTTTTTCGAAATCAGTCGTCACATAAGCCTTATTTTTGGTATTTAAATCAATGTACTCCTTCCATTAGGGCTGGAGATAATGACAGGGATGAATGAATCCCTTCTTGTTCCCCAGCATTGTCATCAGTTTCGGGATGGTGTCTCCTCACAGAACTAATTGCTGTGTGTATCATGCAAACTAATAGGGTATATGAGTTCTGCCTGCACAACATACCGTACACCAGAATCAGCCACCACTACTATTATTTTCCCCTAATCTGACGCATTTGTCTTCAAACAGATACTGAGACTCGCCAATAGGCAGCGATTGTTGCTCAGCATGCCTGTATAAGTTAGGTACATAATTTAGCTTGAATCGTCAGATGCACTGAACCCCTCACCTACCAATGAGTTATTTGTCTTGGCATGTCTATGGACATATTGGCAAAGTCTGTCACAGATCCCTCGCTCAAAGAAAAGAAGCATGTCAACTGCAGTCATCAGTTCAATGTTGACTTTCATTTTATTCAGCTCAGCGTCCCAAGAAAAATGTACCATGTAATAAAAGGCAGGATACATAGTATATGTGGTCATGCACACACGCCACAATTTCTTAAATACTTCAGAATGCAAAAGCATGTCAGTGTCCTGTAAAATTTCACATACTCCCCTGAATTTAGGATGTTGAATTCTTGCCAAACAATGACAGCATACTTATGCTATGTATCTGCTTGTAAGGTTACTGGTGAATGCAGTTAGTTGGGTAGTCTGGTTTCGTCGAGTTTTTCCATATAATTCAGATAATCAAATTGGAAAATCCCCTTCTTCAGCACAAGCTGAAACTTTGCATCATTCGGACATGCACCTTGAATGATGTGCATATTCTCCTGAGGAGAACAAGTTTCTGGATACTAAGATAGTATCTGTTCTCTTACGGGAATCGGCAACGCGCCGCGAGTAATAAGTATAGTGGGCGAGGGCACTATGAATGTAGTGCGGGACAATACGTTGAGAATGTGGGTTTCGCTGGAGGCGTGCATGAAATAAATCTCTGCAGTCGCGCTATCCTCTGTGTCCTCGGTGGCTCAGATGGATAGAGCGTCTGCCGTGTAAGGAGGAGATCCCGGGTTCGAATCCCGATCGGGGCACACATTTTCATCTGTCCCCGTTGACGTATGTCAACGCCTATAAGCAGCTAAGGGTGTTCATTTCATTGTAATTTAATTCCTCTTCTGCCTGTCTCAGACGTTTGTTGTCACAGAATCTGCTGCTGTTTGATGCTGATCAACATTTCATGATGGTGCTTCCGTTTACACCGACGATAATCAAACAAGTAAACGAAACTGCGAACTGACGATTAATACACACAAACAGGTGTAACCACAGACTGCAGAAGTATGAGGATGGCTGTGGAGGGGATAGGGTTTATATAGACTCAAGTCCTGGTCACTAATTTGGCGGGAACCAATCGGAGCCCTTGTACAGGGGGAAAACTCAGGCGTGCAATTGGCGGGAACTGATAGGCTTGCTTCTACAGGGTGAGAACCCAGGTCTGCAACTTCAGACATGTCAGATAGTGTTCATGTTCTTCAGAACAGGAAACATATTGTTAAGCAACCAGTCCTTCTAGGAAGGCCTTTGATTCACCCTCTAAGAAGCAGATGTCCCACATGAAAGCAAACTTCGGCTTGCACAAATCCCCTGGGACTCTTGGGATGGGGCGGTATTATTCATTTCCCTCAGCATCCAGGTGTGTTCAGAAATGTCTTTGAAGCAATCCTACAGAAGAAGCATTTGGTATTTCCCCCTGCTTCAGGCGGTCAGTGGGGCTTTAGTGTACAGGTGTTTGCCCACCCTTCTGAGAAGAATAGAATATGAAACTTAGTGGCAGATTAAAACTGTGTGCCAGACAGAGATTTGAACTCAGGACCTTCGTCTTTCGTGGGCAAGTGCTCCACCATCTGAGTCACCCAAGCACAACTCACGACCTGTCCTCACAGCTTTAGTCTTGCAAGTAGCCCGTCTCCTACCTTCCAAACTTCACAGAAGCTCTTCTGAAAAGGTAGGAGACGAGATACTAGAAGAACTGAGGCTGTGAGGACGGGTCGTGAGTCGTGCTTGGGTAGTTCAGATTGTAGAGAACTTGCCCTTGAAAGGCGAAGGTCCTGAGATCGAGTCTTGGTCTGCCACACAGCTTTATAATCTGCCAGGAAGTTTTATATCAGCGCACACTCCGCTGCAGAGTGAAAATCTCATTCTAGAAAGAATAGACTAGCATTTACGAATCTGACTCATGTCTTTCCAGCACCTGCTTGTGTGTGTGTGTGTGTGTGTGTGTGTGTGTGTGTGTGTGTGTGTATGTGTGTGTGTACGTGTGTGTACGTGCTTGCGATCGCTCATGGAGACTGGAAATACATTGCTCTTTGTTCAGCGTTTTAGGTGTTTGACAGTTCTCCCTGGAAGGATGGAATGTCTTTCTTCCATCAGCTACAGGTATCCTGTTCTGTCCTGGCAAGTATGTTAGCTGACCTTTATAACAGAAACTCTTCCTTCTTTGTCGGTGTTTCAAGTTATGTTGGTCTTAGGCGTACATGTGTTCCGAAACTGCCACTCAACAACAGAGCAAGTTGCCGCCAGCGCACGTCTCCAGAGGTTTACAGCACTCACAGGTTGAGTAGGAAGCTCAGAGCGCTAGAAAAAATAGACAGGAAGTCAGCATGTACCATCTACTCTGCAAGCGCGGTAGTTCTCTCTGATGCCTCCACATAAGCCGAGGGTGCAGTCACAGGTATCAAACATGGCGCGAGTTAGTTCAAAATCATTCAAATGGCTGTAATTACTATGAGACTTGACATCTGAGGTCATCAGTCCCCTAGACTTAGAACTACTTAAACCGAACTAACCTAAGGACATCACACACATCAATGCCTGAGGCAGGATTCGAACCATCGACCGTAGCAGCAGTGCAGTTCCAGAGTGAAGTGCTTAGAACCACTTGGCCACATCAGCTGCCCAAGTTAGTTCCCTGGTTTGCCACACTGCTGCATTAGTCGTTAAGATGGACCAATCAGCTGCCGACTACCACAACAAGTAGATGCAGTGGGATGTGAATGGTCTTTTCTTTTATAGTAACAAATTCAATTAATTTTGATCTCAGTTATCAATTAATTCCTTAGTGGATTTTCCATCATATATCAGACAATCTGTTCTATCAGCACCAATAATTCTAAAACCCACCACTATTTTACATGATTTGAATTAACCCACTTATCACCATTATTTACATTAATTTCAGTATCTTTTTAGGAATATGTAAATTATTTTTAGTGTTCTCACTTACAGGAAAAGAATGCAACTGATACTTCTCAATATTGTTAATTAATTTCTAAAAATTATTACTTCATTTTTAAAATTTATTAATTTATCTTAAAAATTTATTAATTCCTTTCTGAAGTAACTAATATAGTAGCACCAAAAAATCAATCAAATTCTTATTTCAATCTTGTCTATTTATATCTAAAACCTAAATTTTTCTATCATGAATTGGAAAAAATTTCGATAATTGGGTTCATAAATTATGCAAGCACCAGATTCTAAATTAGGCATAAAAGTTATTAGTTTACAAATGTAATTCTTCATAATGTTTGCAGACATTGCGTCAGTCAAAGTAAAATTAACATTAACTGTTTCAAATGGTATAATTTTTGGACTATTATAACAACAGTTTTTTTCTCAGCTTCAATAATTTGCTCATTCAATACTAAACTTTCTCCAATACTGACCTTTATATAGTTATATAATTTAACATCGCTCTCAATAGTAACTCTGCTTAAAATTTCATCTTCTATATATATGTGGTAGAATGAATAAATTTTTCCAACTTTTTCAAACTGTACTGACCAACAGGAACATAATGAAGCCATTACTCCATTAGATGAATGTGAAGAATATTCAGTTGTTTTACTTGATGATTTTGTTCTTGAACATCAAGAAGTTGTTAAAGAATATTTTACTGGAGGAAGACACAAAGAAATACACTGAAGAGCCAAAGAAAAGGTTTCACCTACTTAATAATGCCATAGAAGAAGCTAAGTAGCACCTTGGTCTACTGGCTATGATCCTAAACTGTTGCAGGTAGGCTGTCCGGGGTGGCTGAGCGGTTCTGGGCGCTACAGTCTGGAACCACGCGACCGCTACGGTCACAGCTTCGAATCCTGCCTTCGGCATGGATGTGTGTGATGTCCTTAGGTTAGTTAGGTTTAAGTAGTTCTAAGTTCTAGAGAACTAATGACGTCAGAAGTTAAGTCCCATAGAGCTCAGAGCCATTTTTTTGTTGCAGGAAGGGCTGTGAGTTCAGAACTCACCTGAACTGTACAATCTTAGTTTCTATATCTGTATCGAGTTCATTGTAGAAACATCCATAAATGTCAAGAATCAGTGTTCTGGAATGTTCTGTAGCTGCATATATACTGTATGTTTTCTGGCCAGAGGCAGTTCGCTCCGCGCTCTTGTATGTGCAAGGGCTGAATAAACCTTCCTTAAGTGAAGTTAGTGTTCTCCTGCGTTACAGTATCATGTAGGGCCCCGTGAGCACGGAATCGACTAAAGTCTGAAGTAGTGCTGTGTGGAATTGGCACCATGACTCCCTCAGGGCTGTCCATAAATCCGTAAGAGTACGATGGGGGAAGCACATTGCCAGGCATCCCTGATACGCTCGATAATTCTCATCTCTGTGGAGTTTGGTGGCCAGCGGAAGCAATTAAGCTCAGAAGAGTATTCCAGGAGCAACTCTGTAGCAATTCTGAACATGTGGGGTGTCACATTGTGGATGGATGCTGGTGATCAAACAGGATGCTTACAAATGTGTCACCTGTCAAGAGTCGTATCTATACGTATCAGGGGTCCCATATCACTCCAACTACACATGTCCCACACCACTACAGAGCCTCCATCATCTTGAACAGTCCGCTGCTGAAATACAGGGTCCATGGACTCATGAAGTTGTCTTCATATCCCTACACATCCATCTGCTCGACACAATCTGAAACAAGACTCATTCGACCAGGCAACATGTTTCCATTCATGAACTGTCCAATGTCAGTGTTAACAGTCTCAGGTGAGCCACAAAGCTCTGTGTGGTGCAGTCATCAAGGTTATACGAGTTGGCCTTCGACTCTAAAAGACCATATCGATGATGTTTCGTTGAATAGATCGCATGCTGACACTTGTTGATGGCCCAGCACTGAAATCTGCAGCAATTTGCAGAAGCTTTGCACTTCTATCACACTGAACGATTCTCTTCAGTCGTTGTTAGTTCCCTTCTTGCAGGACTTTTCCTACCACAGCGATGTTGGAGATTTTATTTTTTACCAGATTCCTGATATTCACAGTATGTTTGTGAAATGGTCATATGGGAAAATCGCCACTTCATTGCTACCTCTGAGATACTGTGTCCCATTGCTCGTGCTCCAACTATAACACCACATTCAAACTCTCTTCAATCTTGATAACTGCCATTGTAGAAGCAGTAACTGATCTAACAACTGTGCCAGACACTTGCTGTCTTATAATGGCGTTGCCGACTGACGAGCCATATTCTGTCTGTTTACATTTATCTATATTTGAAGACATATGCCTATACCAGTTTCTTTGGCGCTTCAGTGTAGATTGCTTTTGTTTGGCTCAGACTTCCAAAAACAATTAGACAGGATGATACAAATCTAGATCATGTTTACCAATAGTTTGTTGCAAGAGACTTAAAATTTGATTATTTTAAAGAAATGTGTGGTAAATGTTGGAATGACAGTAAATTTTGAGTTTTTACAGTAGATATGAAAAGAAACATTGGTAATGCAGGAGTAGGTTTAATAATGAATTTAAAAAAATATAAATGTGGGTAAGTTACTACGAGGAGTGTAGTGAACATTATTGTAGCCAAGATAGACACGAAGACCACACCTACGACAGCAGTACAAGTTTATATGCCAACTAGCTCCGCAGATGATGAAGAAATTCAGGAAATGTATGATAAGATAAAAGAAATTATTCAGATAGTTAAGTCAGATGAAAACTTAATAGTCATGTGGGACTCAAATTCGGTAGTAGGGAGAGAAAGAAGAGAAAAAGTAATAGATGAATAGGTAAGAAATGAAAGAAGAAGCCGAATGGTAGAATTCTGCACAGAGCATAACTTAACCATAGCTAACACTTGGCTTAATAATCATGAAAGACGGCTGTATACGTGGAAGAGACCTGGAGGAAGATTTCAGATTGGTTATATAATGGTAAGACAGAGATTTAGGAAACAGATTTCAAATTGCAAGACATTTGCAGGGGTAGATGCGGACTCTGATCACAATTTATTGGTTATAAACTGTAGATTAAAACTGTAGAAACTGCAAAAACGTAGATGGGAACCAGAAAAACTGAAAGAACTATAGGTTGTGGAGAATTATACAGGGAGCGTTAGGGAACGATTGAGAAGAACTGTGGAAAGGAATGCAGTAGAAGAAGAATGGGCAGCTATGAGAGATGAAATATTGAAGGTAGCAGGGGATCAAGTGCGTAAAATGACGAAAGCTAGTAGAAATACTTGGGTAACACAAGAAATATTGAAATTAACTGACAAATGGAGAAAATATAATAATTCATTAAATTAAGCAAGTGAAAAGGAATACAAACGTCTCAAAAATGAGATCGAAAGTAAGTGAAAAATAGCTAAGCAGGCATGGCTAAAGGGCCAATGTAAGGATGTAGAAGCACATATGACTAGGGGTAAGACAGATGCCACCTACAGGAAAATTAAAGAGACCTTTGGAGAAAAGAGAACCACTTGCGTGAGTATCAAGAGCTCAGAGGGAAAACCAGTCCTTAGCAAAGAAGGGAAAAGTGGAACGTGGAAGGAGTATATAGAGGATCTGTACAAGTGGGATGTACTTGAGGGCAATGTTATGGAAATGGAAGAGAACGTAGATGAAGATGAGATAGGAGGTATGGTACTGCATGAAGAATTTGACAGAACACTGAAAGACCTAAGTCGAAACAAGACTCCTAGAGTAGACAACATTCCATTAGAGGCTTGGGAGAGCCAATCATGCAAAACTCTTCCATCTGGTGAGCAAGATGTATGAGACAGGGGAAATACCCTCAGACATCAAGAAGAATATAATAATTCCAATCCCAAAGAAAGCAGGTGTTGACAGATGTGAAAATTACAGAAGTATCAGCTTCATAAGTCACAGCTGCAAAATGCTATCATGAATTCTATACAGATGAATGGAAAAACTGGTAGAAACTGACCTCAGTGAAGGTCAGTTTGGATTCCATAGAAATGTGGGAACTTGTGAGGCAGTATTTACCCTACGACCTATCTTAGAAGACAAGTTAAGGGAAGACAAACCTAAATCTATGGCATTTAGACTTAGAGAAATCATTTGACAATGTTTACTGAACTACTCTCTTTCAAATTCTGAAAATGACAGGGGTGAAATACAAGGAGCAAAAGGCTGTAATTTGCACAGAAACCAGAAGGCAGTTACAAGAATCGAAGGGGACAAAAGGGAAGCAGTGATTGAGGATGGACTGAGACAGGGTTGTAGCCTATCCCCGATGTTATTCAATGTATGTGACTTTACTGAGCAGTCAGTAAAGGAAACAAAAGAAACATTTGGAGTAGAAATTAAAGACCAGGGAGAAGAAATAAAATCCTTGAGGTATGCTGATGACACTGTAATTTGACAGAGGCAGCTAAGAATTAGATTAGGAGATGAGACACTTAAAAGTAGTAGATGAGTTTTGCTATTTGGGGAGCAAAGTAACTGATGATGATAAAAGTAGAGAACATGTAAAATGTAGACTGGCGATGGCAAGGAAAGCATTTCGGAGGAAGAGGAACTTGTTAACATTGAGTATGGATTTAAGTATCAGGAAGGCTTTTCTGTAAGTATTTATATGGAGTGTATTCATGTATGGAAGTGAAACATGGATGATAAATAGTTTAGACAAGAAGAGAATAGGAGCTTTTGTATTGTGGTGCTACAGATGAATGTTGAAGATTAGATGGGTGGATCACATTACTAATGAGGACATACTGCATAGAACTGGGGAGAAGAGGAATGTGTGGCACAATCTGACTAATGAAGGGAACAGCTGATAGGACACGTTCTGAGGCATCAAGGGATTATCAGTGAAGTATTGGGGGTGAAGCATGGAGGGTAAAAATCGGACAGGGAGACCAAGAGCTGAATACACTACGCAGATTCAGAAGGATGTAGGTTGCAGTAGTTACTCAGAGATGAAGAGGCTTGCACAGGATAGAGTAGCATGGATAGCTTCATCAAACCAGTCTTTGGACTGAAGACTACAACAACAACAACAACAACTTGAAAAGTATGGAAGTAACATCACAGATTTTTAACAATATAAAAGCATACAAATATAAAAGCATAAAAGATGATTTCTAAAAACAAAATATTCATGTCTTTTATCCTTTTTAAATGTTTGCAAAATATTTATCCAGAATCTGTAAAAAGAGCTAAGCAAGACAGAAATATACAGGAGGAATTAAAATAGTAATTTAAAAAATGGAAGAAACAACCAAAATAGAATATAAAAACAATAAAAAAGCAGATGTGCTTCTTATTAATGCAATATAAAGTAAAAAAGGAAGCGATGGTTTATTTATTATTAACTGTAAATCGCACAATGTGCAAAGAGAAATTACAAATTACAAATGAATGGTTATTCCAGAGCCAGATTTACAATTGAAGTTTCCCACAATTTGCGGTTTTGAGCGTGGTATCTCTTACACAAATCACAAATACAGTCTTCGTTCAGCTGGTGAAATCTCTTGTTTTGGCAAAGTTTATGCATGGCGTAGAGTGTTACTACGTGGCATAGCTTGTAGTTTGCTAATTTCCATTTGTCTATCATTATGGCGTCTGTGGAGTAGAAATCGGGCCAGATGGCTCTGTCCTTCTCAGTGAGGTTTTGACGTGCTTTCTCGTTGGGCTCGGTATTTGGCAGCCAAAACTACATTTTGATGTCATCGATGAAGTATTTTCCTTGGTCAACACATATGTTAGCCTTGAAGATGCTGACTTCCCGATGCCTAGAACCTTTTTTCGTGTAGCGAGCTTTGACTCTTTCTATTGTTAACAGGTCGCTTAGGGTGAGTTTTTTTCATATGATGCTGATCTCATAGGTAGCTATTGGGGAAATGGCTGTCTTGAACAGTAACATTGCTGTATCCAGAAATATTTGTTGTCTGTTGGATGTGGTAGATAGCATTTATTGCTGTGACCACTCTTTCTTTGACATGGTTACTGACGGATGAGAAGGTGGTTTGCAGGGTGACTCCAAGATACTTCAAATGCACTGCCTCTAAACGATGTTGCGGTAGGTCATTGTATTTTTGGGACCATGTTTCCTTCTTTCCTGAAAGTCATTTGTTTGATTTGGTGTGGTTTATGTGCAATTCATTTCTTTCCATCCATGGTGTGAGCCTGTTGAGGACCCTTTGGAGCAATTCTGCATTTTCTAAGCCTATTGCCATATCTACCGCATAGAGAATAAGTGATGCTGGGGTGTCTCTGATCATGTCTGTGATGTCTGCTGTCATGATGTTGAATACCACTGGGCTAATTGGATCTCCTTGTAGAACTCCATTTGTCTGGATTATGTTCACGGATATTGCTATGCTGTCTGGTATTTGGGTATTGTTGTATCTGATGATATTTTAGATTCTGATTGCCAATGAGTGTGCGGCTCCTATCAGATGATTGAGTTTTTGGACTAGCGTTGCCCTGTCTATGAAATCAAAGACTTTACAGTAGTTCATGAAGACTTCAAAGTATTTCTTTCTTTGATGTCTAAGTGTATCTTGTGCTTGCTCCATTAGGTAGCTTATGGCATGTACCATGCTTCTACCTTTTTGGAAGCTGAATTGATTATCTGGAATTTGTGAGGCTATCATTTCTGTAAGTCTGTTCATTAAGATTTTCATGAATATCTTGAAGGAAGTATTTTCGAGTGCTCTACCACAGTATGAGTCGGACTGCAGAGGTCTCCTTCCCTTTGAACATTACCTTCATTGATGATGACCTCCATAGCTCTGGTATTTTCCCAGAGTGGATGCATTCACTGAATAGTCCTACCCAGAAGTCTTGCAGGACATGAAGTGATTCCTTTAGTTGTTCGATATAGGTGCTGTCTGGGCCTGGGGCCCACCTTCTTTTGCTGTTGCCATTGTCTCAAGTATTTCCTATTTCGTTATGGGGGTGTAATTTGATGTTGTCGTAGCTGAAGTTAGTTCAAAAGCTGTTGGCAGACATTGATGGTTGACAATATTTTTCAAGTGGCTTACCCACGATTCCCTTAAGATAATATTTGTTGATGGAACTTTGAGTTTCCAGAGCACTATGAATGGGTAGTTTGGGCACTTGTCATGCACCTCCTGGCATCTTCTTCAATATTTCTGCCTTCGTCTTCTTGATTAGTGTCTTATATTTCCTTCTTTGCTCATCATATTGGAATAGGTCATTTTGGTGATTTGTATTCTTCACTCGATGTGGTGCTAGCAGGATGTTTTTCCATTCGTTATAGCAGTCTTTATTGAACCATGGTTGCGATTTAGGTGTGGTGTACTGAAAGCTATTGAAGAAAACAGAGAAGTGGAAAAACAAATGGTTCCTTATACTCATCATAAATATGTAGAAGAATTTAATTGTATTCCACCACCTAAATATAAATTCAGCATATTAGAAATACAGAATGTTTGAAGAGATGTGAAGAAGACAGTAAGAATGTTTTAAATAAATATGTAGAATAGAATAGGAATATAAAAAAATTAAAACATGTTTAGAAATAAATTTAAGTGAAGGATTATTGAGATACATTAACAGTAGTGAAGATAAAGTTTTTGAACTGAGATTGGTTGGTAAGTTTAAATACAATGGTAATTTGCTAGTAAAAATTTGAAGGAGGTAAATTAATTACTGGAGATAAAGAAAATGAAAGAACAGACAGATTAATGAACCTCATAACTAAAAGCCTTTAGATTATATAAATTCAAAATTTTTTCTGTTGATTTTATCGAATCATGCAAGCAGATTATTTAATTCAGGAGAAATATATGATAAACATATTCCAAATAAAATTTAGTAAATGAGAGAACTTAAAACAATAATGTGAAAAAGTAATTTTTGAAGTTTAATTTCAGGAATCAGTAACAGAGTCTTCAGATGATACAGAAATGGGGGAAGGATAAAAAAATTATACCGAGAAACCTAACAAATATATACTCTGATGAATGATGTTAGAGATTTAATTTTTAGAGCATTAATAATTTTGAACTGTTACTCAAAATATAAAGAAATAAAAAATCGAGGAAACAGACTTATAACACTTGCGAGGTGCCGGGGCTAGCAGTGTATTTAACACTAAATTCATCTGGAATCTTCATATGCTCTAATCCCCTATTAACTCCGACTTTCGCTGTTGCACACAGATTAAGAAGAAACGCGAACTGACTGTAATCGACCCTGCAAGCGGATTAGAAAAGAGTTTGGCACCTGCAATAATTTAATTTGATAGACATTAATTAAATAAAGGAAAGTTTCAGTAACATAGTGAGAAATGAAAGGGTTGCTCTACCGATTAACAGAAGGTCACGGTTAAAGCAGGCTCAGACATGGTAATTGGATGTCTCTATAGGCCCCCGGGCTCAGCAGCTGTTGTGGCTCAGCACCTGAAGAATAATTTGGAAAATATTTCGAGTAGATTTCCCCACCATGTTATAGTTCTGGGTGGAGATTTTAATTTGCCGGATATAGACTGGGAGACTCAAACGTTCATAACGGGTGGCAGGGACAAAGAATCCAGTGAAATATTTTTAAGTGCTTTATCTGAAAACTACCTTGAGCAATTAAACAGAGAACCGACTCGTGGCGATAACATATTAGACCTTCTGGTGACAAACAGACCCGAACTATTTGAATCAGTTAATGCAGAACAGGGAATCAGCGATCATAAAGCGGTTATTGCATCGATGATTTCAGCCGTAAATAGAAATATTAAAAAAGGTAGGAAGATTTTTCTGTTTAGCAAAAGTGACAAAAAGCAGATTTCAGAGTACTTGATGGCTCAACACACAAGTTTTGTCTCAAGTACAGATAGTGTTGAGCATCAGTGGACGAAGTTCAAAACCATGGTACAATATGCGTTAGATGAGTATGTGCCAAGCAAAATCGTAAGAGATGGAAAAGAGCCACCGTGGTACAACAACCGAGTTAGAAAACTGCTGCGGAAGCAAAGGGAACTTCACAGCAAACATAAACATAGCCAAAGCCTTGCAGACAAACAAAAATTACGCGAAGCGAAATGTAGTGTGAGGAGGGCTATGCGAGAGGCTTTCAATGAATTCGAAAGTAAAGTTCTATGTACTGACTTGGCAGAAAATCCTAAGAAATTTTGGTCCTATGTCAAAGCGGTAGGTGGATCAAAACAAAATGTCCAGACACTCTGTGACCAAAATGGTACTGAAACAGAGGATGACAGACTAAAGGCCGAATTACTAAATGTCTTCTTCCAAAGCTGTTTCACAGAGGAAGACTGCACTGTGCTTCCTTCTCTAGATTGTCGCACAGTTGACAAAATGGTAGATATCGAAGTAGACGACAGAGGGATAGAGAAACAATTAAAATCGCTCAAAAGAGGAAAGGCCGCTGGTCCTGATGGGATACCAGTTCGATTTTACACAGAGTACGCGAAGGAACTTGCCCCCCTTCTTGCAGCGGTGTACCGTAGGTCTCTAGAAGAGCGAAGCGTTCCAAAGGATTGGAAAAGGGCACAGGTCATCCCCGTTCTCAAGAAGGGACGTCGAACAGATGTGCAGAACTATAGACCTATATCTCTAACGTCGATCAGTTGTAGAATTTTGGAACACGTATTATGTTCGAGTATAATGTCTTTTCTGGAGACTAGAAATCTACTCTGTAGGAATCAGCATGGGTTTCGAAAAAGACGATCGTGTGAAACCCAGCTCGCGCTATTCGTCCACGAGACTCAGAGGGCCTTAGACACGGGTTCACAGGTAGATGCCGTGTTTCTTGACTTCCGCAAGGCGTTTGACACAGTTCCCCACAGTCGTTTAATGAACAAAGTAAGAGCATACGGACTATCAGATCAATTGTGTGATTGGATTGAGGAGTTCCTAGATAACAGAACGCAGCACGTCATTCTCAATGGAGAGAAGTCTTCCGAAGTAAGAGTGATTTCAGGTGTGCCGCAGGGGAGTGTCATAGGACCGTTGCTATTCACAATATACATAAATGACCTGGTGGATGACATCGGAAGTTCACTGAGGCTTTTTGCAGATGATGCTGTGGTGTATCGAAAGGTTGCAACAATGGAAAATTGTACTGAAATGCAGGAGGATCTGCAGCGAATTGACGCATGGTGCACGGAATGGCAATTGAATGTCAATGTAGCGAAGTGTAATGTGATGCGAATACATAGAAAGATAGGTCCCTTATCATTTAGCTACAAAATAGCAGGTCAGCAACTGGAAGCAGTTAATTCCATAAATTATCTGGGAGTAGGCATTAGGAGTGATTTAAAATGGAATGATCATATGAAGTTGATCGTCGGTAAAGCAGATGCCAGACTGAGATTCATTGGAAGAATCCTAAGGAAATGCAATCCGACAACAAAGGAAGTAGGCTACAGTACGCTTGTTCGCCCAATGCTTGAATACTGCTCAGCAGTGTGGGATCCGCACCAGGTAGGGTTGATAGAAGAGATAGAGAAGATCCAACGGAGAGCAGCGCGCTTCGTTACAGGATCATTTAGTAATTGCGAAAGCGTTACGGAGATGATAGATAAACTCCAGTGGAAGACTCTGCAGGAGAGACGCTCAGTAGCTCGGTACGGGCTTTTGTTAAAGTTTCGAGAACATACCTTCACCGAAGAGTCAAGCAGTATATTGCTCCCTCCTACGTATATCTCGCGAAGAGACCATGAGGAAAAAATCAGAGAGATTAGAGCCCACACAGAAGCATACCGACAATCCTTCTTTCCACGTACAATACGAGACTGGAATAGAAGGGAGAACCGATAGAGGTACTCAGGGTACCCTCCGCCACACACCGTCAGGTGGCTTGCGGAGTACGGATGTAGATGTAGATGTAGAATAAAAGTTTAGTCCAAAATAAGAATTTGATTTATTATGACTAAACACAAAATCATAAACAAAACACATGAAACATTTACAATACATCAAATTGGATCAAATTGGATACTCAGATAAATGTTGTGAAGGTGAAGTTGTCCATAAACTAGATTGTGACATTTATGATGAAGTGGTATGTGGAGCCAGTTCCTTGGAACTCAAATCTTAAGAGAAACACACAGCCAACCCAACATTCATTGCTGCTACAGTAGTGAGAACTCAGACAATGAACACCCAAGACAGAACAAAGTTAGAAAAAGACAACAGGCGAGCTTTGCTGAGCTCTGATTATCACATAGGAAAATCCCTGTCTGCCGGTTCTGCGCACATACATTACCAAACTGTCTTCTTAACTGCAAGAACATGATCTGGCGTACCGGAGGCGATGGCTGGTTGCTTCGACGTCCCGTCGTTTTGATGATAATGTCACGAGTATAGCCCGAAACAAATTATCCTGGTCTGGTTGTTCCAGACTAAAGACTTCCTAGCAATACAAATGAGCCTCTGAGGGAGACGAAGAAGGCTCGCCACACAATCACTGACGGTACAGTGATTGATTTTAACAAGCGAAGTCACACAGTAACTCTGATACAGTCAACTTTAGCCAAAACTGCTCAAGACAGACAACATAGGCCGCTTGTACACAGAACGCTCAATTGCCAACTGTACTCGGAAAGTTATGTTGAAGTCGAAACTTCAGCAACTTCGTCAAACAGTTACAATTAAATAAAAGTATGTTAGACAGCCAACGGAAGGCAGGCTGTCCAGAGCAGTGAGAGCTCAGTCTTGTAACCTACTCCGACCGAAAGGGGAGAGCCGACTACCACAAGAGCACCCGTACAAACCGAACACAGAACATTCCCGCCCGGAGCACAGTGGCCGTGGTTAAACGTTCCAATCAGCAACTGTAAAACCGGCGGAAAATTTCACTCTATTGCCAAAGCACTACCATTCCACCAATGGAGATTCTTGGCGCCGATTTCTGCGCCGATTTTGCTACGTCACGGAGCTATGCCCTGAGCAAGCCACTCACAGTTACGATTTGGCGGAAAACGAGGGAATTTGCCCGCCAAAACTACTTGGCTATACAAGTCATTCCCACGCCTCGCCGGTAGCCCGCCAGAAAGAGTTTTCGCTAAGTTTCTGCGCAGTAACGGAACCTCTAGCCCAGCCGCTACCTCAGGCCCCAGCGAGCGTGTATCCGCCGCTATTCTACAATGTCGGCGTCTGAAAAGCATTCACTAGACTCCCTCACACCCGTCGGCTTACCCTTTCAAGATCAGCAGAGCCCGCCTGTCACCGGACCACCCGGGTGACAAGAGACGCTGCGTGGGAAGTCCGCGTGTGAAGGAATAGCAACTTTTCACCGTATGCAATTAGAGAGGAAAATCGTAAGATAGAAATATTAAAGGGGGCTTCTGTCACCTCTCATAGCCCCTACGCCATTTTAGATTGTAATTGGTGAGCGGTTGGCTCACTTACGAGCAAGGTAGTGAGTCAATCGCCCAAGAACAATCTTGCAAACTGACTCCACATGCCGCACTCTATAAAAAAAAATCACTAAAATCACTGCAACTGAAAAATGCAGCTCATAGTAGTCCTCAGTCACACACCATTGGGTGGCTAGCGGAGTATAAATGTAGATGTAGATTATTTATGATGTAGCCAACTTCACCTTCTATAATACGGAACTCTAACACTCACATCACACATCCATACCCAGGGAGCCCCTTCCAAACACCGATTCACACAGACATTCACACTCTAAATATGGCCTGTGAGCCAAATATGGAGCAGTTTATTCTTTACAATCAGAGTTGGAGTGCTCTGCAATTAAATGCCCAAGATGTTACAACAATTTCAATCGTTAAACAACCTGAACTCAATCACACATGATAATATTTAAGTTAACAATCTCTTTGTGAGCTTTCAGAATCTAATTACGACCTCCAATTCATTCTGTCTCCCTGCAGCAAGAATAACCTTTACAAAATGTTCCCTGAACTGATGGTCCATTCACAATGACAGTGGTGGTATCTGCTTCAGGAACACTGTTTGCATACACACAACCAAAAATTCAGAATACAAAAAACATGGTGTAGAGAACAATACAGTAATTTGTAATTTGTGCGCCCTACTCTATCACTTACATAAGAATTAGTGCAGATTCACAAACACATACAAGGTATAACATACACTACAAAAACAACACTAGAGAAAGAAATTTAAGAAAAAAAACAAGGTTCATGGGGTGTCAGGTGGTGCTTGCACATTGCACAATGTTCGCGACTGTGCTGAGAATGAGGCACTAAATCACATTGTTAGAAATATTGGAAGCACTTCACAAATTCGTTAGTTTCTCTGAGGGGGTTGGTATGTTGAGTCATATGCAATGAAGCACGTGGTTCCTTGCCTTGAGCATCGGAGGGGGGGCTTTTGGATGGGGTCACAGTACTGACATCACAAGGGCTAAATGTCAGCTGTTGTTGCTACGTTGTTACAACTGCAATAGGGTGTGCTGGAGCATCTGCAGTACTCTGCTGAGATTGCAGCAAGACCCACGTATATGATCATGGCAGTACTGTAGGAAGACATAGTGATAGGCTCTCCTCACTTCGATTAATTGTCTCTGAGGTCTACTATTTGGGATACATCACTAGTCCTGGTCTCTTTTCTCCCTGGACAGTACTTTACGTTTCCCAATATTGCAGTTCGACGAGGGATGATGGCACATGGAGTGACTTCACAAGTGTGTGAGGTCATCCAGACAGGATCGAACTAGGAGCGACGATTGCTACAACTGATCTCTGAGAGGAGAAGTTAGAAATGAGACAATTCATTTGTTAGAGTTTGTGGCACGATACTTCTTTGTGTATGCAGTTCGGCGAATGCTAGTGAGTTGTAAAAACTCAAATAGGTGATTATATAGCGTCCCTTTCTGTCTTGAGGCACATGAGGCGCAGGTTCTGGCACCTTGTGTGATCTTCGTGTACTCACGACAACGTGTTCTGCCGCAGGGAGTCCCTCCAAACGGCTGCCACGTCCGAAGAGCTAGCTTGCTGTTGCTTGCTGGTCGTGTGTCAGTGTCAACGGCCAACCACACTTTCGCTTGTGGCCTGGCGAGGGTTGTCTGCCACCTAATCCGTCAGGTATACGGCACGGTGACTGTCAGCTTGTAGGACCGGACGCTGGTGCACCCTTCTCATCAGGTGGTGTGCTGACATTCCCCTTCTTGCAGATAGGCGATGACCTCTTGTTTTTTGCTCTGGCTGGCCTTTGCACTGCCACAATGCCCATCATCTGCACAATTCTGACAAAAATCTTATGCCTAACTCTTTCCCATGACCTTCTATGTTATAATAAATTTACATAATGATACATTGATGGTCTGTCATTTCAGACACTCTTATTTTAATTTTATAGTTATTAATCTATGGCTATCATTATAACAAAATCTTGGTGTGTCTAACCTAGACATGGAAATAATTTATCTTCATATTTGATATTAACAAAAAATCTTTAAATGTGGAAAAATGCATTTAGATATTTGTGATAGTACTAGTACTCACTGGTTTTTTTTATTATAAAGCGAAAAATATGAAAATTGTTTTCAATTAATTTTCTGGCCATATGCCAAAAGAAACTGTTAATTATTTGGGAAAAAATGATTATGCTACAATTTTGAGGGAATAAAAAGTTCAGATGAATTTATGTGGTCATTTGTGTTAAGACTATAATCAGACAATTACGAATGCAGTCATAACACAGCTTTAGCTGTCACTAAATTTAATGATATTTTGAATATAGTAAAGAAACATTTTTGAAACGAAATAAATAAGCAAAGTGCTACAAAAATAAATTCAGAAGAATTAGAGACTGTAAAGCAAAAATCTACAATCATCTATGATTAGGACCAAAAATTCGGAAAATACTAGAATCATTAGAATCTCATATTAAAATGAAATGTGAAGAAATGGAAAGAATAAAATGAACTTAAGAATCAAATATAAAGGAAGAACTAGACCAGAAGATAAACAGCATAGTCAAACAAATTAATAACAAATAGGGCGAAATTCTTAGATTTACTAACACTTATGTTGCTTTTTATGGAGGTAGGCTGGTCAGTATAAAACATACTCTAAGCTGTTACAGTGCTATCTCAATGAAATACCTAGAAAAAGGATTTCAAAATCTTGTCACAAATTGTCATTCACCAAATTTCTCACAGTTTTTAAGAATGGGAATGGAATCTATGATGTTATAATGAAACAACGCAATAAAAATATAAATAAGTAAAATCAAATCTTAATTATGATTTAAATGAGCTTCATAGAAGTAACTAGTAGATTTAAAAACAAATTTACTTGGTGAAACTTAATCTATATAATTGGATGAATATATCTGGTGTTTTAAGTGGGTAGAGTTTTCTCAAACTCATTTTTCACAAAGATCAACAAAAAATGACAGACTGAGGAATGTAGAAATTTGTATTGATTATAAAACCAAAAAAAGTAAATTTGGTGAATCTGTGAAGAAATTATTAATAAGTTACACAAACCAATGAGAAATAGTTTTAACAGAAGAAGTGTTATTTCCCTTGGTATAGATTATTTGTGGTAAGCAGATTTAGTAGAAATGGGTTCAGGAAAAATGAAAAGGAATTTCAAAAAACATGTAAAGGAAATTTGATCTTTTTTTCAAAATTTGATTGGGCTCTTCCAATTTAAAGTAAAACAGGTAAAAGTATTTCAAAAGCTTTTAAGAGAATTTTCATGTAAAGAACTCAAGGAAATCTACAAATGGACAGTGGAAAAGAATTCCACAGTTAAAAGTTTTCAAGAACCTATAAAAATTATAACATTAATCATTTCTCAACTTTTATAGAAATAAAGGCCTCAGTTTTTAAAGGTTTAACAGTACACTAAAATCATAAATTAGGAAAAAATTTGCTCTTCAAGGAAATTATAAATGGAATGAGTTAGTTTTAAAGCTGTTTGTAGAATATATTAGTACAAAACATTCAATAATTGAAGTGAAACCATTAGAACTTAATGAAAAACAATTGTATATCAGTGGCTACTGTATATAATAATAAAACTCAATATAAGGTAAAAACGTAAGTCCAAATTCGCAAACCAAAAGGAATTTTTGGAAATGGTACACAACCAATTGGTTAACAGAAAACTCTGAAGCTGAAGGTACTGTATTTTCAGGTCCAATTACAAGTTAACTGAAAGATACAAAAGCAAATTTGTTTGCACGAGATCCAACAGAAACAAAATTTCCAGAACACATATTGCAGAAAAAGTTAGAAAAGTGGTATTTAATAAAGTTTAAGCAAAATGGTAAGAATCTGACAATTCTCAAATGTTGACAATTTGCTTAGTGAACAAAGATGTAGTATTATGCACTGTACAAAATTAGAAAATCTCTGCCAAGTGCAGATTTGTAAATAAAACCGAGTTCAACTTACAGTGCAAAGATTTACACCTAACTTTGTTGAATAGTTTGAGTATCTAACAAATTCAATAATTATTTAGCTTAAAGAATACCTTATTAAGTTTACCAGTTTTCACTATGTTATGTACAAGATGTATCCATGCTATCATAGACAAAGGTGAGCCATTCATTACTTACATGGAAGTTAAGATCACAGTAGATACTTTTTTTCATTTCTATCCATGACCGTTTCTGATGACGTTTTGTCATTTAGATTTTTCTGTTTCTTACTATAAGACGCCTTGTGTGATGCTACTGCCAAATCTACAGATCCTGGTGTCCTAAACTTTTCCATGTAAATAATTCTAATGCGTATAATATTGGGCCAAGACAGAAGAATCTGGCCAATTCACGTACATTTGTTTCTGCTGTTTCATCTTTTCATAATTAAACTCAAATATTGATGTTGGGAGTTGGAAATTTTACTGCAGCATGGCTATGTAGCCAGAATTATCAATTGTCAATGCAGCCTACAGCAGCTGATTTGGTCATGTGCTGGCATGTTCCCAGTGCCAACTGTCTGACTGGTGGGTGTACGATACCTGTCATTCTGCCACATCATACCACTGCCACTAAGTATCAACACAATAACAAACTCTCACAAGATCAAATTGTATCACCAGTTTATCATAAACCTATCTACCACCTGGATCCAATGAGTCTGCACAGCATTATATAAAGAAAGTGCATGGCATTGTATAAAGAAAAGACCATGCAAAACGGTGTAAAGTTCCATAAACCATACAAAATTGAATGAACTATTCACGATTTATTATAAAGTCCAATGAAAGACCTCTTAACAAAAAGAGAAAGATGTGTTTACTTGCCAGTATTTCAATATGTATCAATTTATAAAATCAAACTATATGTATGGCTATGTATTACTGTTTTCGTTTCCCACATGTATAAATGTATTTGCTATCGATTTGTGTATGAAAGCAGTAACAAATATTTAAATGCATACTTAATATTTAAATGCATACTTCACACAATTGATAATCAAATATTGCAATCAAAAGACATTTTTGGAACTGGACTTAAATCAATGAACATTTCCTAAAGTTCTGTCAAAGCCTTGAAAGCAATTTGTATGCACAATAGCATGAAGCCTTTGAGGGGGCATTGAAGCATTACTTAAAGAATGTCATCTCTTTTTATGGATAACTTATTTCCAAGTATTGCTCTTGTGCAAATGTATGCTCTTTTATTAAAGAAATATTTCAAGTAACTATGGGAAACGTAATAAAACGTGTACAAACTCAAAATTCACATGAACAATATGAGAGCAATCAGCCTGTGGCTGAAACGAATTGGAAGGGCTATACTTTCATATGTTCTACAAAATGCAAGAAGTGAGACTCCTCATAGCAAACTGAATCTCACCAGTTGTTTTGTCTCCATCGAAATGAGCAGACATATTAAGAGTGTCTCTGAAGCAGATACAGATTTCTTTTATAATTAATTATGTTACAAATGGCTTACATCCTAGTTATTATTTATAATTAAAAGTTCTCTCCACAATTATGAAGTTGTACATGAATTATGATTTTGTAGTACTTATTTCAGATAAACTAAACTGTGAACTCAGCAGATTGTTGCAAAGAGATGTGGCAAATGCAATTCGCCTTCAGTCTTTGAGTTCATTCTTCCCTGAGATTATCTGTTGATCATTTAAAAGTGACTAGCCATGACTTGGTGCACGCACAAATTACATACCATCTGGCCATTACATCTGAACTGTGAATACACTAGTCTCGCCTCTGTCAGATGCAAGCACCAAAAAAGGGATAGTGACGTAAAATTACTACAGTTCAAAACTTCAGGCGCCTATTACATTCTGAAGTAACTGCATTCTTTTTAGATGCATATGAGATGTAGTAAGATGTATGTGTGCCATCATCAACAATGACTGTTGCTCCATTGCTCAATGCCAAAGATCGAAATTCATTTTACAATCTGACTTTTGCAAAAATAACACTTCAGTATCTAAAACGTCAGCTGTAAATCAGAGCCCTTGGCTCGTTGTTATCCTTTGTGTTATGTTAGTTAATAGGTGCTAAAAATTTTGTAAAAGGAAGAAATGTTACTCTAATAATTCGTAATAAGAAGCATATATTTATTACGGAAACATAACTCTGACTCTATATAACAAACACATTATCATCATGGAAATTGTTAGAGAATCATGACTGATAAAGAAAAAGTGAAATTTTACTACCTTTATATACTTCTAACATCGCCGGAGTGGGGTGATTTGTAATATTATGAACATTGAATAAATTCGCAGCTGCCAAGATCGCTAAAATCATTCATTCCTTCAGATGACTGGTTTTGGTAAGTCTGTGTTGCAATCTTCAGATCTATGTTTAACCATTATATAATCTTCTCCAGTATAGTAAGTGCTGGTATACAATTTATGTCCACATTGGTATCATGAGCTACTCTGGAAAACAGTATGTTAATTTTTGATAGGTGTGTACACACATAGTATTTCGCTTATTACAAGTGCTCTCACAACTTACTGTACTGATGGAGGAGATTATGTAATGATGTAAGCGTATACCAAAAGATGGCAACAGAGAATTCCTGAAAGCAGTCATCTGCAAGAATAAATGTTTTAGTGATCTTTGCCACTGAGTATTTGTTCAGTATTCATTTTGCTATCCTTTTTTGTTACCTTTTTGAGATGGTCTTTCATCTTGTCCTAACAAAAAGGGTAAAAGTGTGGAAGTGGTGCAAGCCTACTGATTAGTATAAGATGAGGCTGCACTTTGTGTGCACAATATGTGAAATATACAGTGTGAAATGTATGCATGTTCATGAATTAACTCATTATCAGTTACAGCAACCGATGCCAGTTCGAAAACAAGAAGGCTCAGGAGCAATAATGTCCAATTTGCCTCCATTACATCTAACACATGTGAACAAAAAATGAATGTCGAGATAACAAGCCTTACAAAGAATCACCTCTGTGTAAAAGATTAAGTACAAATAACCTAAACTGGAACGATCACATAGATAATGTTGTGGATAGAGCAAACCAAAGATTGCGAATCATTGGCAAAACAATTAGGAGGTGCAACAGGTCTACTAAAGAGTCTGCCTACACTACGCTTGTCCGCCCTATTCTGAAGTACTACTGTGCGGTGTGGGATCCGCATGAGATGGGACTGACGGATGACCTCGAAAAAGTGCAAAGAAGGGCAGTTTGTCTTATATTATCACGAAGTAGGGGAGATAGTGCCACAGACATGATACGGGAATTGGAGTGGCTGTCATAAAACAAAGGCGTTTTTCGTTGCGACGGGATCTTCTCATGAAAATTCAATCACCAATTTTCTGTGCCAGGCACTTTATTGTGAGTAGAAGAGTAATGACGTAGATGTAGATGTTGATGTAGATGAATAAAAGCCAAATTTCTTAGCATATCGACAAAAGTAAAGCAACTAATGCTTGACTGCCAAAAACGTGGAAATAAAATAAAATCAAGAAACTAAAACTAATAATGTATCTTAGACTTTCGTAATTAGATGAATGTATTTTAATTCACTTAATTACTCTCGGCCATATAAATCCGTTTCGTTTTCATTTCACGTGAGAGTTGTAAACGAAGAAGAAAAGCAAAATCACTAAACCTAAACACTGGTCGCGTGGAGACTGTCGCCCTCTCCACTGCAACCTGACTGCTCTGCGCACGCGCGAATCTGGAAGCTTGGGCTCGCCAGGGCCTGGCTGCTTGTTGCTACTGCTGATACAGCCGTAAGCGGGCGCAGGTACTGCTCATTTGCGACTCAACTGCGAATGCGCACGAGCCCACTGGCAACTTCTCAAGTGAACCTAATGTAAACTGTTGTGACGTCTGTTGTTATGAAGTACTGCATAGTCTTCGTCCTAAAGCCTTTGACACATTTTGGTGTTGGCAGGCGCTTGTGTATCCACTGCGCTTTGCTATTGGAAATGGCGAATTCCCTTTGCAACTTAAGTTTATTTTGTTCTTCCTTCTCTCGTTTATGTTTTATTGCTGCATTATTATTCTGCAGTAGCAGGATAAAGTAAAATTCTTTGTTTTAGTTCTTACCAATCAAAATTACAAAAATTTAACTGAAAATAAAAACAATGAAAAATTCCTGGAATTCTAAAAAATTCCTTGGTTTTTTCCGGTTTTCTCCAGGATGAAAAAATTCCCGGGTTTTTCCAGGATTTCCTGGTTGTCCTGGGGAGTATACAGCCTGCATTACCGTTTTACCTTGTGCGCTATTCATAACGTCAATATTGAAGGTATAAAGTCTGTAAACGGGTCTGCGATCAAGTTTGACTCTTCATTCTCAAATTTCCGTCTTGACTGTATGTTACTACACAATGCACAATGACTGGTTTCAGCTTACTGCCATAATCAGAGCGTCAGAGAATTACGACACAAATGACAATGTCACATAACACGTACACGCTCGTACCAAAATACACTGAGGTCACAAAAGTCTTAGATTACCTCCTAATATCGTGTCGGACATCCCTGTGACCGGTGTAATGCAGCGATGCGACGTAGCATGGCCTCAACAACACGTTGGAAGTCCCCTGCAGAAATATTGGGTCATGCTGCATCTGCAGCCGTTCATAATCGCGAAGGTGCCGATGCAGGATTTTGTATATAAACTGACCTATCCATTATGTCCCATAAACGTTCTGTGGGACTCATATAGGGCAATCTGGGTGGCCAAACAATTCCGTTGAATTGTCCGGAATACCCTTCAAACCAGATGCTAATCACTGTAGACATGACTCATTGTCATCCATAAAAATTTAACCGTTGTTTGGGAACATGATGTCCATAAATGGATGCAGATGGGCTCCAAGTAGCTGAACATAACCATGTCAATGATTGGTTCAATTGGACCAGAGGACGCAGTCCATTCCATGTGAACAAAGCCCACGCAATTGTGGAGCCACCACCAGCATGGTTGACAACTTGAGTCCATGACTTTGTGGGATCTGCGCCACATTCGAACCCTACCATCAGCTCTTACTAAATGAAATCAGGACTCGTCTGACCACACCACGGACTTTAGTTGTCAACGACCAAACAAATATGTGTACGAGCCCAGGAGAGGTGCTGCAAGTGGTCAGTGCTGCCAGCATCGGTCGTCTGCTGTCATAGAACGCTAATGCCAAATTTCGCCGCACTGTCCTAACAGATACGTTCGTCGTACGTCCCACATTGATTTATACTGATATTTCATGCGGCGTTGCTCGTCTGTTATCACTGACAACTCTAGGCAAACGCCTCTGCTCTCGGTCGTTACGTGAAGGCCGTCGGCCACAATGTTGTCTGTGGTGAGAGGTAATGCCTGAAATTTTGTACTCTCATCACTCTCATGACGCTGCGGGTCTCGGAATATTGAATTTTCTAACGATTTCAGAAATGTTATGTCCTATGAGTCTAGCTCCAACTAGCATTCTGCACTCAAAGTGTGTTAATTCCCGTCGTGAGGCCATAATCGTATCGGAAACCTATTCATGAATAGTTCCATGCCGAAAATGGCTATCTGGTACAGGAAAGTGTTATAATACTCAGGCGAAAAAAAACTGCAACCCCAAGAAGCAATTGTGCCACGTAAACGAAAGTTGGTCCATTCAGATATTACGTTAATTGCATAAGAGTGGCACTAGTAGCGCCACTATGAGGGTGCAAATCAGGTTTGTTTCAAACAAACTCTGTAACGTGAGCGCTGGTTATCTTTGAGATTAGACGTTGTGAGCTGATGTTAATCAAGAATGCCTTTAAGGCGACAAAGACGCCATTATCAACACCTCACTAAGTTTGAACGAGATATGTAATAGAACTACGAAACGTTGAATGTACATTCTGCGGTACTGAGAAAGACTTGGCAGGAGTGTAATCATTGTACATGAATGCTGGCAGCAATGGTTACGTGACGCTATGATCACAAGAAGGCTGGGCTCCGGATGGCCACATAGCACTACCGAAAGGGAAGACCATAGTCTTCGGTGTATGAGTCTGGGGCATCGTAATGCATCTGCGGTAGCAATTTGAACAGCAGTTGGCATCACAGTGACATAATGAACTATTACGAATCGGTTAGTTCAAGGACAGCTCCTCGCCTAATGCCCTGCAGCGTGCATTCCACAGATCCCAAACCATCGCCGTTTGAGATTACAGTGGTGTCAAGTGAGAGCTCATTGGAAGGTAGGGTGGAGGTCTCTTTTGTTTTATGAGGAAAACTGGTTCTGGTGCGGTGCCAGTGGTGATTGTGTGTTGGTTAGAAGGAGGCCAGTTGAGGACCTGTATCCAATCTGTCTTTGACCTAGACACACTGGATCTACACCTTGAGTTATGTCTGGGGTGCGATTTCGTACAACAACAGGAGCAATCTCGTGGTTATCCTACGCACCTTTAAAGCAAATTTGTACGTCAATAAGGTGAGCTACCATTCATAAGCATTCGCTTACGCACATATAGCTGTTGTAACCCAACATGCTCTACAGAGTGCCTGCTGGATTACCAGATCCGTCTCCAATCAAGCAAATATAGGATATCACTGGAGAATAACTTCAGTGTCATCCATAAACATCCATCCTGTCTTGACCGGCCAAGTGCAATAGGCATGGAGCCCTGGCCGAGGGATACCATCATGCTAGTGAGAAACCAGAGTTACTTACGGAAAGCTAGGGACAACACAATAGTAAGTCCTCACGTGTCGAGCCAACAAAAATGAATATCTGAAAGGTGAAGGTGCCAAAGTCTAGAGTCAGTGAAGCACCAACATAAATACCCCATCTCGTTAACAAATGTCTGACTGCTGAGTGCCGACTGGCCAATGTATAGTCTCTGTTCTTGTGTCAGTGGGAGTCATCCAGTGAGAGGGGAGGCAATGAAGGCTGACGCTCGCCATCCTAGCTGTCCTCGATCGTCTATGGAACCACGATTCTGACTAGAAGGACACTGCTGCTGCCAGTTGCACTTCCAACTTCCGAGACGACACTCACAGGGGCAGAGGCCGCCTTCACTCTTCAGGTCTGCTAGGCACTTGACCTGTGGATGCTGTCTGTCACCCAACCTCAAGTGGATGGGCACTGCTGCTGCTCATCCTGTCCCTGTGGCAGACACCAATACTGCTGGCTCCTGTTCCATAAACATGGGCTGAGAACCGCTCCCTGTGTGCCAATGACTACTTCAGGTGCACATGGGACATAACTCCTGAGTTCAAATCTTGAACATCAACGAGTGCACTTTGGTGATCCATACACAGAGCTGGAGGCCGCCAGATTTCATGGATCGATGGCCACATATGACGTAGCATTTGCCATCCAACTCTTCGCTGTGCTAGAGATACTGTTAGATGAACGCAAGATGGCCTTCTGCCATTGACAAGGTGCTGCTTCACAGGCCTGGCACTCTGGAAGAGAATCCTGTATTAGTGCCTAATAAATATGTCATTGTCAATGATGTTTTCTTGTCGCTTCTGAGTGCAACTAGTTTCTCATGTCCACATCCTTTTTGAGTGTAACTAGTTTCTCATGACCACATCTCTCCCCGCTCTCTCTTGAGGACTAGGAGTCTGGGACCAGATCCTTGTAATACATCCAGTTGCGACCTTTGGAAATAACGCCTTTTTCCTCCAGTGTTTCCCAAAACCATATTGACCCAGTGTTATCTGCATTAACGTCACCGAACGAGGTGGCGCAGTGGTTAGCACACTGGACTCGCATTCAGGAGGACGACGGTTCAATCCCATCTCCGGCCATCCTGATTTAGGTTTTCCGTGATTTCCCTAAATCGCTTCAGGCAAATGCTAGGATGGTTTCTTTCAAAGGGCACGCCCGATTTCCTTCCCAATCCTTCCCTAACCCGAGATTGCGCTCCGTCTCTAATGACTTCGTTGTCGACGAGATGTTAAAGACTAACCACCACCACCACCACCACCATTAACTTCAATTGAAACAGTTTGAAACTTTATTGTATTTCATGTCATTTTTCAATGAAGATATTCTCTGTGTTCATTTTGTCCAACGTGTGAATATTTTTATAGGATAAAAGTGTCTTTATGGAATTCCTCTGAATATCATTTCAGTAACTAAAATTCATCTCATGTCATTACAACACAGATTGACAAATTCATCTCAGAGTATGTTGCTGCAATAGCTCTATATTTAGCAGTCATATGCAACTATGTAAAAACATACTCAGTACATGTATATATCGTAGTATTATTCAGAAAGTTAATATTTTTTGGAAAGGGAGTGTTTTCAGGTTTGAAAAAAATTATCAAGTGTGCCTTGTTTGTGTAAAGTTATGATTCTTGTGCAAACTGGACTCTCCTCCATATATGTGAAGGGCATTGTTTTCCTTTGACAATTGAGTGGTGCTTATTTTCTTTCAAAACTACAGGCAGTTTTCGATCAATCTACAGGCCAAAGGAAATATTACTTCATTTTTGTTTTAATCACTCATGCTCGAACATCTGAAGACAGTAGAATTAAAGAGGTCACTCTGACAGCATGTCCACTTGGCTTGCCGCAGAGAGGTAATATACTTCTTTCATTTGGATCTCTCTGCAAGAATGCTTAGCTGCTCTCTACATATTATTAGTATACATGTCTTTAATTTGACTCATACTGCAAGTTTATTTAATTCCTCACATTGTATAGACTTCTTTCAATATGCACTCAGTTTGTAATTTCTGTGTTTAAGATAGAACATTGTACTCTTACTTTATCAAAAATTTAACAGTTTAAGAGTTCATAAAACAATGTAATGGGGTGCTGCTTGAATCGCCCAGTTAAGTTTTCCACCAATGATGGGCTTCTTGTAAGATCTTAAGGATGTTCACCCCTCCAGGCCTTTTCATGCTGTGTAAAAGACACAGTAGCGTCCATCTTCATACTGTGAATGCAGTATTTCAACACATTACATAATCTTATAAAAAAGTTATACCAATATATCAGAATTGTTAAACATGCCTCTATACTCCTTCACGTTATTATGAAAGAACGATGACAGAATATTTATCTAGGATCAGTAACCAATTTTATTAAAAAAGTTTCTCCAGTAGAATAATGCATACTTTTTCTTTTCTTTTGTTAATTGAGTCCAGTTTGCACAAGAATCATAACTTTACACAAACAAGACACACTTGATAATTTTTCAAACCTGAAAACATTCCCTTTCCAAAAAAATATTAACTTGCTGAATAATACTACAATATATACATGTACTGTGTATGTTTTTGCATGGCTGCATATGACTGCTAAATATAGAGCTATTGCGGCAACATACTCTGAGAGGAACCTGTCTAGTGTACAATCAGGATGGGAGGCCTCGCCTGCATTAAGTGATTTAAGCTGAAATTATTTAAAAAAAGTTGGCAATTAATTAAAACCAAGAAACATAATATAAAAGTTGAAACTTCCTGGCAGATTAAAACTGTGTGCCCGACCGAGACTCGAACTCGGGACCTTTGCCTTTCGCGGGCAAGTGCTCTACCAACTGAGCTACCGAGCACGACTCACAGCCGGTACTCACAGCTTTACTTCTGCCAGTATCCGTCTCCTACCTTCCAAACTTTACAGAAGCTCTTCTGCGAAACATGCAGAACTAGCACTCCTGAAAGAAAGGATACTGTGGAGACATGGCTTAGCCACAGCCTGGGGGATGTTTCCAGAATGAGATTTTCACTCTGCAGCGGAGTGTGCGCTGATATGAAACTTCCTGGCAGATTAAAACATTCTGGAAACATCCCCCAGGCTGTGGCTAAGCCATGTCTCCACAGTATCCTTTCTTTCAGGAGTGCTAGTTCTGCAAGGTTCGCAGAAGAGCTTCTGTAAAGTTTGGAAGGTAGGAGACGGATACTGGCAGAAGTAAAGCTGTGAGTACCGGGCGTGAGTCGTGCTCGGTAGCTCAGTTGGTAGAGCACTTGCCCGCGAAACGCAAAGGTCCCGAGTTCGAGTCTCGGTCGGGCACACAGTTTTAATCTGCCAGGAAGTTTCATATCAGCGCACACTCTGCTGCAGACTGAAAATCTCATTCTGGAAATATAAAAGTTGTTTATTAATTAAACCTATAAAAGAGAGACAGAAAGCTGGTTATTCATTAAACCCAATAAAGACAAACAGAAAGCTGGGTATTATTTAGAGACACAAAAAATGAAAATCTGGATATTAATTAAACCCAAGAAAAAATAAACACTTGAATTTCATACAAATCATCCTTCTTAATTAGAAGTGTCTCACACAATTCTTAATAACACTCATCTCAATTTAGAGAGGAAATAAGAACTACTTCTCTTCATTAGTGATTCAAACACAAAATGTGAAATGCTTCAGGTTCATCAGCTTTTAAACGTCCTATGTAGGTGTACAGGACTGTCAGAAACAGTTGGAAAAACTTGCAAGTGTGATACAGGGTGGTTGTCCTGAGAAATAATTCTTAAGAAAAAAAATTGAATATGTTGCACCATTTCTGAGTAAATTTGCATTGATGTTCGCTAATCAGGCCAGTATGCATGCACATTCAAAGGGCGAGCCAGTTACAGTGTCACAATATATGTTATTATTAGGATTTCTAAAATCTAACAAGAGAGTGGTACAAAAATTGGATCTAGGATAGTATCAGGAACTGAACCCAAGCCGAAGGCTGAGCAGCCTTGTGTGCTATCATCTGCACTGTGAGAGTAACTGACACTAATTGTAACTGATGGGCCAATTGAATTTGGGTCCACAATGACCTGATTGCCTTACTTAAATGCTAATTAACTGAGAAATGACGCAAAGTATCGAACTTTTTCCTTAAAAATATTTTTTCTCGGCACAGCCTACCGTGCACCACCCCCACAACCTTCAAGCTCTTCAGACTTTTTCTGAGGACTCTGTATACATTTATATGTATATACATATCACTCTTTTTGTACATCTGTACATGTTGAGCTGTCGACCACGTTTACACATAAAGCCATACGAAATTCAGCTACTGCAAGCTGTTCGTGAAGAGCTGCTGGAAGACTAATTTCCCTGTCCAGATCCAGATGGTTGCGCCATTATGACCAGAGGGTACATGTGACGGCGAGTGGGCAGAGGCAGCGCAACTCCGAGCTTTGTAGAGGCAATGTGAGTCGGTGGCTGGGAGTATGCAGTGTGGCTCTCTGACAGTGGCACTGACTTGTGCCACTGGCAGAGGCTGCTGTGGACAAAGGCTGACAAATAGTGGGGTTTCGTTGAGGCCTTTCTTAGCATTATCTCCACCCGGTATGTGATGGAGTGGTTGATCCAAGGAGTGGATTGCAGTTGGAAATACAGAGCTGAACCAGCAACATCATCTGGAAGATAGCAAAGGAAGTGGCTGACATTACTGCAGTGCATCACAGGGGTCATGTGTTTGTTAGATGGCCAATGCTTCCTGGAATTGATGGGGTGGTCCAACCTCTGTTGGTTCAGAACATGCTATGGTTTGTTGGGGCCACCAAGTAAAACGAACCTTGTGGAAACAGAGTGCCATGGAGCTGAGAGCAGCGTGGAAGCAGCACCAGAGCACTGCAATGATCAGCATGGGCTTCCCCTGTCATAATGTGCACATCATCGAACTGTGGTAGCACATGGTGTCTTCCTTCTGACATTCTGGTATTATAGAAAGGGAAGAAGGAGAGTGGTGAGTTTAGAGCTAGGTGATACAGAGCAGAGCGTAAACTGATGTATGCAGTTGATGGACACTAGTAACTGTCAAAGTTTTGACCGACCAATATACAGTGTGGCAGTGTGGAATTACTGAAGTCAGCCTAGTGTACTTTTTGTTATGAAGAAGAACAATGGAACTGTGAGGAAGAAGATTGTGCCAGAACAATCTTTAAGTTTATCTCCTCGGTGTGGCGTGATGCTCTATGGAAATAGAGCTACAGATTTGTTTTTGAAAACAGCTAAAGTCATTGTACCTACAGTTTTTTTATGAATTTTTCTTGTAGATTCTATAGTGGGTTATATATCCAAGTAGATTGTGTCTCCTATCTGTTGTCTGTCTGGGATATGGAGGACGTGTTGGTAGCAGTGGACTGTAGATCCTTTGAGTAAACCATTGCACTTATTGCTAATGTATTTTGGTGTCCTTTTGTAAAGTTATGTGGTAGGAGAAGCAATACTCTTGTGTCTATACAATAAACTGAGGAAAAGTGTTTACTGTATATTATTAATGTCCTCTTTTGAGATCAGATTATTTTATTATTGTGGGGCGAATAATTGTTTTGGTTTTTTATATGTCATTTGTTATCTGAAGGTAAGTATTGCATGAGGTTGAACGATAGTATTTTCTTTATTTGTATGTGCTCTGTTGTCGAGAATTGTTGTTTAATAAAACAAAGATAAATTAAAAGCTCAGACTTGCACAAGTCTCAGACAAACTCGACCATCACTTAAATTATGCTCCACAATTTCGGTAGCAGAGTGTGGTTGTAAATTGAGCTAGCTTGGTGTCTCAGGTAGCCTCATTATAGTATTTTCCGGAAACTGTGTCTTGTGCCCCTTTGTTGTGTTCCAAGTATGGCCTTTAGGGAAGAGCCGGGTCCATCTTGGCAGCACAAGGATGGACTGGCCTATGAGGCGGACATTCGAGCGAGGACTCCTGCAACCGTGTGGCCGAGTTAACCCTATCAAACAGAGAGCAAGAAAATTGATCTTAAATAAATTACAAAGTCGGGCAGTGCAGGTTGATGTTGTTGTAAGTGGTATGTTGTCAATGTCATCCTTGCAGGTCAGTAGGATGAATCTAAATGTGACTGGGGGACGATGTTAGTAACGCAGGTGAGTTAAAGGCACCAGTGTTGGAAAACAGAAGGTGGTGTAAGCAGTTTGCTAGATTACCTCACCAGTTACTAGGTGCGATGAATAATCGTGACTTCTCTGTGAATTCGATAGCAGAAATGGTACAGTGTCTCTATTACCTGGTTGCTGTACACAAAGAAAAACAGCTATTGGGACTGAATAATGTGAAAATATGGCACATGTTATACCCAAACGCCAGGCACAGTGTACTGCAAAGAATGGCGAGTGTTAATATTTTGAAGGAAACGCTGGTGAGCTTCAGTGCACAGTTTCTAGAATGGTGTTCCCAGCTAGGGACTTGTCAGGTATTTTCTTTACTCTCTTTACGGGCATGGACAAGTTCTTGTCTTTCTGCTGCGTTGTCAGCAAGGAGCGCTGGGCCACAACCAATAAAGAATCATTTTAGACAACACAACTGAATTGTTTGTGAGAGTGTTGCGGTGACAGACTAGTCTTTCCCGTTTTATTGTGTTTGTTTTATGTTAAGTAGTTTTCTAATTACGGTGAATATTTCAGTGGTGGCCACTACCTCTTGTGAGGTCTGGGTACAGTCAATGTAGCAGAGGGGAACTGAGAGATAAAATTGAAATTTCGTGGCACATTTTTCTCCCATCAACCTGGCTTATCGTGCCAGCATGAGCCAGGCGTGTTTGGAGGCAAGTGGGTAGAGCCAGTACCATTCGAACATTTCCTGGAGCGGCGCGACTTGATGGTTGGAAATATGCAGGTGGAGCTGCAGCAATGGCATCAGGAGTACCAGTGCCGGAGGCTGACTTGAGCAACAGATGACAAAAATTATGAGATGGCGATACACACACATATACATAGTGGTAATATCGCGTATAAAAGTTATAAAAGGGTAGTGTTTGGCGGAGCTGTCATTTTTACTCAAGTGATTCGCGTGAAAAGGCTTCCTACATATTTGTGGCTGCACGACGGTATTTAACAGACTTTCAACGTGGTATGGTAGCTGGAGCTAGACACGTGGAATATTCCATTTCGGGAAACGTTACGGAATTCATTATACCGAGACCCACAGTGTCAAGATGGTGCCAAGAATATCAAATTTCAGGCATTGCCTCTCACCACAGACCATGCAGTGGCCGACGGCCCTCACTTAACGGCCAAGAGCACCGGCGTTTGCATGGAGTTGTCAGTGCTAACAGACCAGCAACACCACACGAAATAAGAACAGATATCAAAGGGGGACGTACGAAGAACGTATCCGTTAGGACAGCGTGGTGAACTGGCGTTACTCGGCGATGGCAGCAGTCGACCAATGTGAGTGCCTTTGCTAACAGCACGACAATGTTTGCAGCGCCTCTCCTCTGCTTGTGACCATATAACTTGGGCCATAGACGACTAAAAAACTGAGGTGTGGTCAGATGAGTCCCTGTTTAAGTTGGTGAAAGGTAATGGTAGGGTTCGAATGTCAGAGACTGCATGAAGCCATGGACCCAAGTTGTCAACAAGACACAGTGCAAGCTGGTGGTGACTCAGTAACTGTGTGGGCTGTGTTTATATGGAATGGATTGGGTCCTATGGTCCAGTTGAAGCAACTGAAACCATTTTCTGAAATTCATGGACTTCATATACTCAAACAACAATGGAAATTTAATGCATGACAATGTACCATATCATTGCACCACAAATGTTCATAATTGGTTTAAGAACATTCTGGACAGTTCGAGAAAATGATTTCGCCATCAAGACGACTCGACATGTATCCCATCGAACATTTACGAAACATAATCGAGAGATCAGTTTTTGCACAAAATGCTGCAGCAGTAACACTTTTGCAATTGTGGATGGCCGTAGAAGTGGCATTTCTCATTATTTCTGCAGGGGACTTCCAACGACTTGGTGAGTCCACGCCACGTCGAGCAGCTGCACTAAGCCAGGAACAAGGAGATCCGACATGATATTAGAAGGAATCCAATGACTTTTATCCCCTAACACACTATTAATGTCGCTGTGACGAGTCACCACAGCACGCAGTCAGAAGCACAAAGCTGAACAAGCCACATCATCTAGAATAAAACACTGGGACCTCTGTGAGGAAGTAGCTGACAACCTTGTGAGTAGTAGGCAACAAGGCCATCAGCGCATTTTGTCAGTGCGGCTTGCCTACATCAGGGGCAGGTATGCACTCAGGGGCAAGCCTATTGTTCTCCTTTGACTGACAAACCATTAACCAATTGTTCTGCTAATATGCTTTCTTTTGATGGACAGGTCCTTGAAGTATTGTTCCCCCACCCCACCCCCTCCTCAACCAGCCCCTCAGGAAACCTACAACCCACTCCTAAACCTTGCTGCTACAGGTACACTTTTAGGTCTGAGTTATTTGATTAGCTCCCTCTTACTCTTATCAATTTGACTGACTACTTGATTAAGTTGATCAATTAATTAACTCCTCCCCTCTGGTGAACCTCCATCCCCCCTCTCCCCACTCCTTCCCCACCAGCAGATTGGTGGCTCTGTGATGAAGAGAAAGGATCTCACAAAGGGACATTCAAGGGTATATGGTCTATTTATAAAAAAAAAATCAGTATGCAGGGCTTGGCTATCTATTGCTCATAGTTCTCTACTGTTTGGAAAGATGGAAGTCTTGTAAGAAGTAATTAAATAGCTTGTTTTTTTTTCATTCTGATCACGCAAAGAATGCTGTCATGAAAGACCTATCACACCTAATTACACTGGAAAAAGGATTTCGATCATGGAGCATGTGCCGTCCTCTGGACTGTACAGAACACCACTGCACATGCTGCCAGGAGTCAGGATGCACAGGTGGCCCCCACAAAACGTCGTCGTGGCTGTCAGCTGCTTAGCCATGCACAGGTGTCTGTTCAGGTACTGGAAACATGAGGCAATGGCATCCCTTTCATACTTCACACTTGAGAAATTCCTGTCAAAACACGTGTTTACCTGCCCAGCATAGCTGATGCATAGCTGCGAAATGTTTGTATAGGGACTCACCCTAGCAGGCGCAGCCTAAAGGTTGTCAGTGTTATACTGACATCTCATGTCTATGTAAATAACAGCCAAGTCTCCCTCTGGACGTGCCATAGAAAACTTCTGCATGCTTTCAGAAATTGTTTACAAAAATATCCCAGAATAACAAAGGATGCATTCTTCCTAGCGATCCTAACAGGAGAGCCAGACCATTACATATCCACCCTTCCTGGAAATTGTAAAGTGCCACAGAAAAAGTTAATGGTCGCTTTTGTTGTTGTAGGAGCATTCATGATCTTGTCCTAACAGGACATGTTTACGAAAATAGCCCAGAATAACACAGGATGTTTTCTTCATGGGGATCCTAACACGACAGCCCATCCATCTCCTGTTATCCCTCCCAGAAATCGTAATGTCCTGCTTTTAACATCCCATCTCAGCAATGGTAAACATTCCACACATGTTCTCACCGCTAAAAACGGCCAACATGTCTATTTATGCTTGTGGGAACACCGTTAGTCATAGAAGCATTCTTGTTGTTTGCAAAGGGAGTACTGTCTAAGCACAGACATGAAAATCAGAACATTACACAAACAGAATTCGAAACACTTTCCTACAGTGGAGATGTCCTAATGCCACAGTGGCGGATGAAGGACAGCGTCCCACCAGGGATGCATGGTCTGCTTCAACTTGTCTTTGAACTCTTGAATAAATAAGACATCACGTTACTCTCAGAACTTTTAGTAACACCTTGACCCAATTTTGTTCGACCAGTCTACAGAGGCTATTAAGTGTCAGTACAGAGGATGTCTTGTGAGTGAATGGAGCATTCTGACTGGCTGTTACTGAATTTACTTATCAAATTAGTGATGGTGCTGGTGTGGGAGTACTATCTGCCATTTTTTCTACAGACGAGACTTTCAGTGGCAAAGCTATCTTGTACAGATCGCTATATTTCACTGACAGTTTAATCCTGCAAAAGTGCACTACATTCCATCAAATATGGAAAGACACTTTCTCAAGTACACAGCTCTGCCACTGACTGAATATTTCAGCGTGAAACCGGTCTCCAACCCGACTATATATCTCCACATACCGTACTGATGTAGTAAACACACAGTTAGTATCCTACACCAAACAAAATCATCACCTCTGCATCCTGCATATAGCTGTCGACCATCAGACTCACGCACATATACCATGAAGGCAGACAGCATAAGCAGATGGACCTTATTTAGTCCTCATAACACTAGATGTTTCCCACGAGCTCGGTAGGTTATCCAGTGCAATCCGTGGTCACAAATCGTCTGCCCTCACACAGACACTCACACACACACACACACATACACACACACACTGGCACGACGCATGACCAGAGTGCCCTCAGCGGACCGAGGTTACTTTCCAAACTGTTGCACAACGCCTGGGTCGGTTCCCTTGGACATAAAGGCGTTACTGTTTCTGGCCCTGACCTGCTTGCTTGCTGCTGTGCTTTCTACGGGCATCTCCAGACTTACAAGAATATTAGGAACCAGGAGCATATTTATCAGTGTAACTACAATTAAATATTAGGATTTCTGCCGCTGTCTGCCACCGAGCCACAGTCTGAAAATATCTCCTCTTGACGCTCATTGTTGTGGAATGAATCTCAGCAACTATAGGGCACATAATTTTCCATATAAAATCTCTCTCACACCCTTACAGCTATCGATGTGCTGAATCTATACCTCCCTCACGATGTGTCACACAGTTATTTTCTCTGGACGTACCGCAACATAAGCCACAGAATCGCTACACTGCAACATATACACATTTCAGACAAGCAGTGCAGTTATCATTTATACGTGTGCAGCACCCGAAAAAAGTATGGTATGCCCACACTCACACAGGCCAAGTGTCAACCTTCTCTTCATTGCAGGAAATTATTTGACGTTTAAGTTTCCCAGTCATCGCTTCCTGAAGGAGCTGCATCCTGCCAAGAGTCTCTCAAACAAGTGTGATAAGGCGCAGGAGTCCGGCACTATGTGATAATCAACAACGCTCCCACGGACGAAAGGATTCTAAGACATCACCAATACAGGTTGGTGTGCTGTAATCTACGTCGGAGACGATAGTGCAACAAGAAAAACGCGAGGATATTCTTGGGGGTGCCGATGAGGGGGCGTTTCGTTACAGCTACATTGCCCTTCGTGGAACACTTGCATTGCTACATATATTGTACGAAATGAATCTGTCACCCCTTATGTTCGAATATACTCCTCAGTGCGTTGAAATCTTAATTCACCACGTCAAATCTATCCTTCCCTTATGAATAGACATGCGTCATTTTTTTTTCTTACATGAATAGTAGTTTGATCACTTCCCACAAACGTCTGGTTATATGTCGGAACATGAGCCGCAGTACGTTTACGTTCAAGCAGCAACATAACATTTCGCACTATCAGTTATAGGTGAATAAAGAAGATTATTATATGACCACACTCGTACCAGCTGGGCGTCGTTTTCACACTGCAGACAAACATCCTGTTTCTCTACTTCCACGAAACCTTTTCGTATTTTCGATACCTGTAAATCCAAACAACACACAGTGACTTCTTGCGTCGGGGTGTGTATCAGTGCATTCCATGCATAGCTGCACCACCAAGATCAAACAAATTTCACCTGACTAAGAAATCATTGTGGGGGCAATATATACTAGGGTACGTCCATTTGGAGTTAATTTTCATGGGCCTAGCAGATTGGTGGAGAAGCCGCAAAACTGTCGTAGTGTAAGAACATTTTTAAGTTCCTGATGCTAAGCACCGTACCTGTTTAACACTTTGAAACAGTAGTAGGATTACTGCGAGACGGATCTGTTGTTGCAGTCGTCAAAATTGAGTTTGTTACGAAGAAACAAAATTTCCTGTTAGAGCGTCATACACAGATTTCGTTTGTTACATCTGCGAGGAACGGCGATTTAACGATACCGACCTGTTTGGATCCTATAACTAGAGTGTCCGGCAGTTGAATTTTCAAAAAGGAGTATTATGTTATGCAAAAACCTCGTACAGGCTTGAATGCATAGAATGCTTTATTCCAAGTTCACAATAGACTTCTGTTTATTCCTTACAGCGCACCAACTGTATGTAACTGAATAATCACTATGAATCCATCGTCATTCAGTTGTTCAACGACAAGTGTGTGCGGGATGTTTGTGAATAAGGTAATGCAGTAATTTTGATAGTGAATTTGAGGAGTGGTTGAGAGTGTATTGTGCAAAGTATGGTCATGCTTTAGTTACCGCTGTTAAAGGTGAATAGTGACTGCACAAGAACAGAGCTGTTGCCACACATTAGTAAAAATATTCTAGAGCTCGTTTTTCCTCAATATGTTACGACAATTAACCTTGAGGACTACGGATTCGCAAGGTAAAGAGAATGTTACTGCTTACAGCGTGTTTGTGCGGCTGAAATCAAGAATGTGTGTAATGGGCTCTCGTATATTTATATGAAAGTGATAAAGAGTCGTCGGTACGAGAACGCTCTTGATTACTACATATTCCCTAGACGACATGTACCATTGCCATGTGATATATATTTTATTTGCCACCTGAGGTATTTCAAAGAATGAGTCCCACTTTAAACACTATAACTCGAATGCCCAATACCGCAATGACGGGCTGCCATCAGGTTTAAGCTTTACAGAAACATGATTCTCTGTTTCTCTTAGTCGTATAGCAGTTAATTTGTGAATAATGTGTTTGATTGTTTCAAGTGAACTCAAATTGTGTAAGAGGATGTGTTCATTCCAAGAAAAAATATTCAGAAGAACGTTTTTTCATAAAACGAGGGAGGTGTGAGGACGAAGCTGAATGCAGATAGAGAAATGGCAGATATTAAGGATCATTTAGCTGACGTAAAGCGCAATCTGGAAGCACTTAAAGAAATGGACAGTTACCTTTTTTCAAATTCATTGAAACAGGAGCAATTAGTAACAGCAGCGAAATTAGCAATGTGCTGTCATACCGTGAAACTTCATCATATCTTTGAAATAAGTGAACTATACTTTCACGCTAAGATCCAAACTGTTTACTGTTTCCAAAGCCGCAAACAGTGTGACATGGGGCATAACAAAATCAACAGCAACTGTAAAACAATTGTTAGCATCCGACACTGACATACAAATACATATCTGCACCTGTTCGCAACTAAAAGCAGCATTTGGTCCAATCTTTCACTTTTCTAAGCGTAAGAGAAGTAGCTCGCTTTGTCCCAATTTCTCATTCCCAAATTACGTCCATTTTTAGTCAATTTGAGAGAAACGTTACGGTCTATCAGGCAGAAATTGTAGCAATCCTAGATACATACAAAGATGAACATAAGGTTATCGCGAAATGGGAGCGAGCATTACCTACATTTAACGTTACGTTCGGGTTTGTCGAATAGCAAAAATCCCACAACCGGCTGGAGACAGGCAGTGTTCGCACGCCGGCACAGACTTGTCCAGCATGGTCAGACAGGCACCGACTTGCCCAGCGTGCTCAGAGCAACATGCATCTGCTGGTGGGATAGAATGCTGCGTTCTTATTGGCTCCCTGAGAGAAGCGGTGGGTAGAGGGAGCATAGGGTATATAAAGATCTCTACACCGTCTGTCGGCCTCACATCACAACCATAGGTGGAAGCACACGCGGCCAAAGACACTGCTAGCTAGGGCATAGCCACCTATGGTAAACTAACATACGCAAACAGCGACAAACGTCGGTAAGCCCCTGCATATCAGCAACACTGACTGGTAACTACCAGCTGCTATTAGAACCGACCAACAGGCCACAGCAGGGACACCGACGAGCTCGCCCACAGACGCACAAACAATCTGCCAAAATTCCCTCACACTGTGCTTCCAGTATTTGACCTATCGGACACAAGATCGATAACAAACCTAACTGTTGCAGGTTGCTGACGCTGAACGACGCCAGCCGCCGAGCAGCACAAACGCCTAACGTCAAGGTATCGACATGCATGATACCCACTACTAACAAACCCTATCCTTGCACAACCTATCGCAGGCAGCAAGACAACCGCTACTGCTCTTACCACCCGACCTAACAATCACAGAGGTTTTTCTCACTTGGCTCTTGCCTTGGCACTTTTTTTCCTCTGCCCTTAAAACCGCTACCGCTCGTCAGATTACGACCAATCTATCTCCAGATGAGCGCGTATTAATGGTTAATCTTAACCAGACGTACGCAAACATCGCAGTACCCAAATACTGCGACACCTCACTTTAGTGAATACTAACCCTTATGCAGACATGGCAGTAGACCTTTTGTGTTGGCCATCATGCCGGAGTGGGCGTGGAGGGGCTCCACCTCTATATATATATATATATATATATATATATATATATATAATGTCTGCCTCACAGTGTCGTCAACCACCGTAGTACCAAGTCGATCGTCTTGCTCTCGCTCGTGAGCGTCAGTTCGCTCCTTTCTTGAGTGAGTGTTACCAGTTTAGGTGAAAAAAATGAACCTTTCAGGAGTGCTATGAAGCACCGTCGGTAGTGCCGTTGGCGAAAATCAGCAGAGACCGTTAGAGCAGGCTGGCGATTTACCTGGTAAGTTCAGAATCAAGTCAGTACCTGTAAATTTTCTCTTCGATTTAGAATTTCATAGTATTGAATTCATTTCTCTTTATTATTGTTTCAGCGCATAACCACCAACGCCGGCCGCTGTGGTCATGCGGTTCTAGGCGCTTCAGTCCGGAACCGCGCTGCTGCTATGGTCGCAGGTTCGAATCCTGCCTCGGGAATGGATGTGTTTGATGTCCTTAGGTTAGTTAGGTTTAAGTAGTTCTAATTCTAGGGGACTGATGACCTCAGATGTTAAGTCCCATAGTGCTTAGAGCCATTTTAATCGTAACCATCAACATCAAGGCGTGCAAGGCGTGGATGAAATGAATCCTTCAGGAAACATTCCTCGCCCTCAAAGAAAGAAAATAAGTTATGTGGACGTGTGTCCGGAAGCGATTACTTTCCATGTTAGAGCTCATTTTATTACTTCTCTTCAAATCATATTAATCATGGAATGGAAACACACAGCAACAGAACGTACCAGCGTGACTTCAAACACTTTGTTACAGGAAATGTACAAAATGTCCTCCGTTTGCGAGGATACAAGCATCTACCCTCCGTCACATGGAATCCTTGATGTGCTGATGCAGCCCTGGAGAATGGCGTATTGTATCACAGCCGTCCACAATACGAGCACGAAGAGTCTGTACATTTGGTACCGGGGTTGCGTAGACAAGAGCTTTTAAATGCCCCCATAAATGAAAGTCAAGAGGGTTGAGGTCAGGAGAGCGTGGAGGCCATGGAATTGGTCCGCCTCTACCAATCCATCGGTCACCGAATCTGTTGTTGAGAAGCGTACGAACACGTCGACTGAAATGTGCAGGAGCTCCATCGCGCATGAACCACATGTTGTGTCGTACTTTTAAGGGCACATGTTATAGCAGCACAGGTAGAGTATCCCGTATGAAATCATGATAACGTGCTCCATTGAGCGTAGGTGGACGAAACTAAAATGGGCTCTAACATGGAAATTAAGCGTTTCCGGACACATGTCCACATAACATCTTTTCTTTATTTGTGTGTGAGGAATGTTTCCTGAAAGTTTGGCCGTACCTTTTTGTAACAGCCTGTATCTAAACTATTGCCACCTAGAATAACTCTGAAAGTATGATAGTAGCTGAAAAGTTTACTGGGCAGAAGTTGCAAGGAACAGTGGGGGCCATAATATGACGTTAGTTTTTTGTTGCTAGGTGGGGTCGCGTCAGAGATATGAAGTTCAACTATGTTTTTTTTAATGGGATGATATAGTTTGGTACTTATTTTCTGATAGCGGATATCGAGACGAATCCAATGATGTGTAACAGTAAGGTCTTTGAAGGTCAACGAAGGTCACAAAGGTGGCATGAACGTCCATTTACAGAAGGTGTTCGAAGTGATGACCATTGGTATCACTGCAGTGCTGCAATCTTCTCATCATTGATTGAGTGGTATTCCTTATCACACATGGCACTTATCGAAGCATATGCTCTGACAATTCTCTCTCACATATCTTCAGGTGCAGTAGGAACGTCTTTATAAACAATGTCTTTTACGAATCCCCACAAGAAAAAAATCAGGACACCAATCGTGTTGATACCACATTCTGTTCCTTGTTCCTAAAGGTATTTCTTCCAATAACAGACTAAATTTTCTTGCAAGAATGTGGTGTAATTTCTACCATTAAGATTTCCTTAGATGAAATGGGGGCCTATAATTCCGTCCTCTAGAATCTCGCATCATACATACACTGTCCACAGTATCTGGTGTGCAACTTGCCGCAGTCAACATGATTTTCAGTTGCTCAGTAACATATGTTATGCAAATTTACATCCATGGTTCGTGAATGTAGCCTCATCAGTAGATAAAACCAAATTAACAAATGTGTCATCCCTCTCAACCTGAAGTTGAGCCCATTGGTAGAATTCAGTGCGATGCATACAATCCGTACTAGTTAATTCTTGGTGGGGACTGATATGGTAAGGATGATACTTACGGCGTTACAGAACACGAACAACACTACTCTGGCGCATGTCAGATTCTCTTGTGATTTGACGCTAACTAACACAAGGATCTCAAACCACAGTGGCAAGAGTACCAAATGCCGTTTCCTCGTTAGTAACTTTCCTTTGGTGGATATGTTTCCGGTGCGTTAAAGATCCAGTTGTTCTCAATTTATCATACACATATTTAAATGTACGACGTATAGGGTAAATACGTTAAGGGTAACTTTCAGCCTATAAATCTCTAGCTCTCACTGAATTTCGTTGGCATTCTCTGTAAATGAGGAGCATATCGACTTGTTCTTTGAAGGAATACATCATTCACATTCGCTTAAAAACGACGATACTAGTCTTACCGCTCCTATTAGTGTTGTACTGCAAAACCGTCGAATGGTATTTACATGTCAATGGCACGTTAAATGGATACGCTGTATTCGAGAATATTTGCTTTTTGAACGATATACGAGAGAGCATTGTCAGAACATGTGCTTCTATAAGTGCCGAAGTGGTAAGGACTACCACTCAGTCTACGATTTTTACCCTCCACGCTGCCCTCCAATACTAAATTGGTGATCCCTCGATGTCTCAGAACATGTCCTACCAACCGATCCCTTCTTCTAGTCAAGTTGTGCCACAAGCTCCTCTTCTCCCCAATTCTACTCAATACCTCCTCATTACTTATGTGATCACCCCAGCTAATCTTCAGCATTCTTCTGTAGCACCACATTTCGAAAGCTTCTATCCTCTTCTTGTCTAAGCTATTTATCGTCCATGTTTCACTTCCATACATGGCCACACTCCATACAAATACTTTCAGAAACGACTTCCTGACACTTAAATCTATACTCGATGTTAACAAATGTCTCTTCTTAAAAAACTCTTTCCTTGCCATTGCCAGTCTACATTTTATATCCTCTCTACTTCGACCGTCATCAGTTACTTTGCTCCCCAAATAGCAAACCTCCTTCACTACTTTAAGTGTGTCATTTCCTAATCTAATTCCCTTAGCATCACCCGACTTAATTCGACTACCTTTCATTGTCCTCGTTTTGCTTTTGTTGATGTTCATCTTATACCCTCCTTTCAAGACACTGTCCATTCCGTTCAACTGCTCTTCCAAGTCCTTTGCTGTCTCTGATTACAATGTCATCGGCGAACCTCAAAGTTTTCATTTCTTCTCCATGGATTTTAATACCTACTCCGAACTTTTCTTTTGTTTCCTTTATTGCTTGCTCAATATACAGATTGAATAACATCGGGGAGAGGCTACAACCCTGTCTCACTCCCTTCCCAACCACTGCTTCCCTTTCATACCCCTCGACTCTTATAACTGCCATCTGGTTTCTGTACAAATTGTAAATAGCCTTTCTCTCTCTTTTATTATACCCCTGCCACCTTCAGAACTTGGGAGAGAGTATTCCAGTCAACATTGTCAAAAGCTTTCTCTAAGTCTACAAATGCTAGAAACGTAGGTTTGCCTTTCCTTAATCTTTCTTCTAAGGGTAGGGTCAGTATTGCCTCACTTGTTCCAACACTTCTACGGGATCCAAACTGATCTATCAGTTTTTCCATTCGTCTGTAAAGAATTCGTGTCAGTATTTTGCAGCTGTGGCTTATTAAACTGATTGTTCGGTAATTTTCACATCTGTCAACACCTGCTTCCTTTGTGATTGGAATTATTATATTCTTCTTAAAGTCCGAGGGTATTTCGCTTGTCTCATACATCTTGCTCACCAGATGGTAGAGGTTTGTCAGGACTGGATCTCCCAAGGTTGTCAGTAGATCTAATGGAATGTTGCTTACTCCGGGGGCCTTGTTTCGACTCAGGTCTTTCAGTGCTCTCTCAAACTCTTCACGCAATATCATATCTCCCATTTCATCTTCATCTACATCCTCTTACATTTCCATAATATTGTCCTCAAGTACATCGCCCTTGTATAGGCCCTCTATATACTCCTTCCACCTTTCTGCTTTCCCTTCTTTGCTTAGAACTGGGTTTCCATCTGAGCTCTTGATTTTCATGCAAGTGGTTCTCTTTTCTCCAAAGGTCTCTTTAATTTTCCTGTAGGCAGTATCTATCTTACCCCTAGTGAGATAAGCCTCTACAGCCTTACATTTGTCCTCTAGCCATCCCTGCTTACCCCTTTTCACTGCCTGCCTGTCGATCTCATTTTTGAGACGTTTGTATTCCTTTTTGCCTGCTTCATTTACTGCATTTTTATATTTTCTCCTTTCATCAATTAAATTCAATATTTCTTCTGTTACCCAAGGGTTTCTACTAACCCTCGTCTTTTTACCTATTTGATCCTCTGCTACCTTCACCACTTCATCCCTCAGTGCTACCCATTCTTCTTCTACTGCATTTCTTTCCCCCATTCCTGTCAATTGTTCCCTTATGCTCTCCCTGAAACTCTGTGCAATCTCTGGTTCTTTCGTTTTATCCAGGTCCCATCTCCTTAAATTCCCACCTTTTTGATGTTTCTTCAGTTTTAATCTAGAGTTCATAACCAATAGATTGTGGTCAGAGTCCACATCTGCCCCTGGAAATGTCTTACAACTTAAAACCTGGTTCATAAATCTCTGTCTTACCAATATATAATCTATCTGATACCTTTTAGTATCTCCAGGGTTCTTCCATGAATACAACCTTCTTTTATGATTATTAAACCAAGTATTAGCTATAATTAAGTTATGCTCTGCGCAAAATTCTACCAGGCGGCTTCCTTTTTCATTTCTTAGCTCTAATCCATATTCACCTACTATGTTTCCTTCTCTCCCTTTTCCTACTGACGAATTCCAGTCACCCATTACTATTAAATTTTCGTCTCTCTTCACTATCTGAATAATTTCTTTTATCTCATCATACATTTCGACAATTTCTTTGTCATCTGCAGAGCTAGTTGGCATATAAACTTGTACTATTGTAGTAGGCGTGGGCTTCGTGTCTATCTTGCCCACAATAATGCGTTCACTATGCTGTTTGTAGTAGCTTACCAGTACACCTATTTTTTTTATTGATTATTAAACCCATTCCTGCATTACCCCTATTTGATTTTGTATTTATGACTCTGTATTCACCTGACCAAAAGTCTTGTTCCTCCTGCCACCGAACTTCACTAATTCCCACTGTATCTAACTTTAACCTATACATTTCCATTTTTAAATTTTCTAACCTACCTGCCAGATTAAGGGATCTGACATTCCACGTTCCGATCCGTAGAACGCCAGTTTTCTTTCTCCTGATAACGACGTCCTCCTGAGTAGTACCCGCCCAGAGATCCGAATGGGGGACTATTTTACCTCCGGAATATTTTACCCAAGAGAACGCCATCATCATTTAATCATACAGTAAAGCTGCATGCCCTTGGGAAAAATTACGGCTGTAGCTTCCCCTTGCTTTCAGCCGTTCGCAGTTCCAGAACAGCAAGGCCATTTTGGTTAATGTTACAAGGCCAGATCAGTCAATCATCCAGACTGTTGCCCCTGCAACTACTGAAAAGGCTGCTGCCCCTCTTCAGGAACCACACGTTTGTCTGGCCTCTCAACAGATACCCCTCCGTTGTGGTTGCACCTACGGTACGGATATCTGTATCGTTGAGGCACGCAAACCTCCCCACCAACGGCAAGGTCCATGGTTCATGGGGGGGTTTCATTGTATATGAAACGTATTGTGCCCAACATGTCTGAGGTTGTTGTAGATGATTTAGAGAGACAAAAATCGACAAATGTTACTTTTTCACTAAGAATTTCGCATTATTGTTGATTATGTGGCGCATATGCTGTTTCCTTCAAAAAAATTTCATCGCTTACATAATACGTTGTCGCTGATGTTGTAGATGATTTCGAGGATCGAAAACGATAAAACGTTACTTCTTTTTTCATTTCACTAAGAATTTCGCATTGATTGAGTATATATATATATATATATATATATATATATATATATATATATATATATATATATATATTGGTTCAAATGGCTCTGAGCACTATGGGACTTAACTTCTGAGGCCATCAGTCCCATATAACTTAGAACTACTTAAACCTAGCGAACCTAAGGACATCACACACGTTCATGCCCGAGGTAGGATTCGAACTTGCGACCGTAGCGGTCGCGCGGTTCCAAACTGTAGCGCCTAGAACCGGTCGGCCAATCCGGTTGGCTCCATTAATTTTTTTACATCTCCGTAGTACTGTGTATAGATAATTAAATTCCATTGTATATGTAGTATGAGGCATGTTATTTGTTGTTGTAGATAATTTTCTGTCATACGAAGAAGAGGGACACGAAGGTAACAAAGAACCATCACAGATCTCAGGTAAATGTATATTCCAAAAAAAAAAAAACTTTTTTATTTGTTTCCCATAGTTTCTGTGTGTGTATGTTATGTTATTATTAGATCATTATGTTGAAGGTGACATAGGGGAAATGAATTGATAGATCTTCCTAAATTCAGGGGAGGGCGAAATGCCACAATCGGTAGAAGAGTTGGTGATAGACCTCATCGTCTTGAGGAGCTGAAGTAGATGTCAAGGAACTTACAAATAATCCATATTCTTTCTTTCCTTGCTCCAGTAGCGACAGCAGGTAGTATCTGGAATGTCGTAATTAATTTTTGTTTCCATTATTCTACAGCGGTTACGTCAGGGGAACAATTCTCGCAATACGCCGTAGCTCAGGTACCGGAGGCGGCGAAGAGTGTAACATCTAAACGAGTTCCTGTGCGGCGTGCTTCGCCGGCAAGAGCGCCACGACTGCCACGCGGGAAGGCAGCTGCTATATCATCGCTCTGGCGTCCAAGGGTGGCTGTCTCTCAGACTAGCGGGTCAGAGCTGTAGCAACCAGACTGCTCGCAAGCGGCCCGATTCTCCAGCGTCTCCTCCTCTGAAACGTCCCCTTACAACAATTATACAAGACTGTGCTTAAATTGACACACAATATTTTTAGCGCAACGCAATCTGACTTTCAAAAATCCCTACAAAAGAATGGCCCTGACTAACATTAACCTATACCTTTAACAAATCACTTACCTCACCAAAAATCTTCGTTACTCGAACTACTGCAATACAGCGAGCGCCACTACTGCCAGCTAAATAAAAGATTCAAACTACGGAAGGCACTAACTAAGGCACAGTTAGCGAATGAAAGATTTTAATAGAGAACAAACAATGTATTTACCTTAATAGTCATAATATACATATCAGTTCATGACATCCATTCTTACAAATTTCAAAAATCCGCCATTTCTCTCCCCACATCCACGACTGCTGGCGGCTCACCTCCAACTGCGCAACGCAACGCGCTGTTAACATCCAGCTGTCCAACACTACAATGGCGAGTATTACAACGATGCCAACCAGCCACTGACTGCACACAGCACAGCCAGTGATTTTTCATACAGAGCGCTATGTGGCGTTACCAATAAAAAAACTTAAACAGCCTACTACTTACACCTCCTCCGCCGTCACGTCCTCGCCTGTCACGTGAGGTACAGCACATACCCCTGTCCACTTCTCCAATTCCATCGACTAGTTGTAGTTATAGCTCTAGTAATAGAGCAGATCCTGTCGTTAGTGGCAATTCCCTCTCCTGTCCTTTTAGTGAAGGACATCAGGTCAGTGCCACCATACCATAATTAGAAAACTCGGTGATTGCCAACGTGTTTGAGGCGCGAACCTCGTTTACGAGGATCGAGAATCCGGCAAGAGGGTACGGCGACCCTGTTGGTTTTCTAAGGGCATGCCTTCCTATGTTGCAGACGGTATAATAATACGGTTGATTGTCATATTTGTGGGTTTCCATTAGAAAGAAAAGCGGAAACTCCTCGTAGGGACCACTGTCATCTTACGGGGATGTTCTGTGGCACAGCTCACAATACGTGCAATTTGAAGTACAGGCACATACCCGTTTACTTCCATAATTTAAGCAGTTATGACACTCCCTTTCTAACTGAGCACTTGGCTGATCTCGACATGGAGAAAGATCAGGTCAGTGTCCTACTTGAGAGTGTCAAGAAATACGTTTCATTCTCCAAATGAATGACGCCAAGAAATAGGCTCCACTTCCTTGATATGCTACGTTTTATGCAGGCGCCACTCCAGAAACTCGTTGAAACTCTACCTTCTGAGGATATGCCAGTCACTCGAGCTGCATTTCCCGATGAGGACAAATTTCAAATTTCGACTACGAAGGTGGCTCTCCCACACGAGTGTGTGGATAGTATGACGAAACTCAACGAGACCAGTCTACCCAGCATGACTGCATTCTCCAGCAACCTTACAGGCGATACCATAACAGATGTAGAATATGAGCATGCCATGAATGTTTGTCGGGAATTCAACATCTCCACTTTAGTAGAGTATGCATGGTTTTACATGGACACAAACATGCACTTGCTTGCGAACGTTTTCGAAAAATTCCGGAGTCTATGCATGGGCACATATTCTCTGGACCATGCCTTTTATTACACGGCACCTGAGTTGACTTTTGACGCAATGCTCGAGAAAATAAAGTGCAAGATTGAATTATTGGCCGAAGCTGCCACACTTCTTCTTTGAGCGAGGGATCTGTGGAGGACGTTGGCAATGTGTCCAAAGACATGCGGAAGCAAATAACCCACGAATGGGTGACAGGTTCAGCTCATCCCTTGATTCGAGTTACATTATGTACCTGGATGTAAATAGCTTATACAGGTATGCCATGCAGCAATCACTTCCGATTGGTGAGTCTTGATGAGTGCCCGAAGACGAATACAAGGGTTTAGGTGCAAAAATCAGGGGTGGTTCGGCAGCTGATTCTGATGTAGGGTGCGTGGTGGATGCAGAACTCACATATCCTATTAGTTTGCATGATGCATTCACCGATTTGCTGCTGTGTCCACAGAAACTAGTTCTGTGAGGAGAGTCCACGTCAAAAGTGATGACAACGGTGGGGAATAAGTGGAGATACATTATTCATTATCGTAAATCCAGCAGTGTCTCAGATTGGGTATGGAGCTGGTTAGAATCATCCGGGTTATCTCCTACAAGCAGTCCCATTGGCTGAAGGAGTATATTGATTTGAATACAAGACAGGGAGCTTATGCAATGTGTGACTTTGAAACAGATTTTTACAAATTAATGAATAATCCAATTTTCTCTGAAACAATGGGGAATTTGAGGGAATTACGTGAAACTTTGATTAGAACCGAATTTACGGGCGTTATGGCGTAAGAAAATGTGCTGCTGCACCAAATTTTAAGCAGTTCACCTTATTCAATAAGAATTTTATTGCTGTGGAGATGGTGAAGGCTGCAGTAGAGTTTACGAAACCTATTTATGTGGATATGTGCATACTAAACCTATCCAAACTCCACATGTACTGCTTTCATTACGAGTGTGCAAAAACACATTTCGCACGTCCTAAGTTACTTTATATGGATACAGATAGTGTTATGGATTGGGTGAAGAACTGCAATCCATATGAAGTAATGAGGTACCATGGTAAAGAATTCGAGACTTCCTCACGTACGGCCGATAATCCTTATAGTATTATTCCACATAACAAGAATGTTATCGGCCTTATTAAGGATGAGGCGAATGGATTGCCGATTGTGGAGTTTGTAGGCCTGAGATCAAAAATGTATGTGTATCGTACATAGGAGGGCTAAGGGTGTGCGTTGTATGGCATTGATAGCCCTCTCTATTGAGGACTATTTGCAGTGCCTGTACAGTAATGTTCACGGTGCTGTACCATAGCCACCACATACAGTATGGTAGACCAGTATTCTTTCGAGAGGACACGAGGTGTCCACTGTGCTGCAATCTAAAATCGGCCTGTCGTCTCATGAGAATAAGGGGTCATTTGTGATGATGAGATAGAAACTCTCCTTTACTCACATTACTCACTTGTAGCGAGAGAAGGGGTGGGGGGCTGTGATTGAGAGAGAGTGAGACAATGAGAGAGAGAGGGAGAGAGAGAGAGCATCTGCAGAGTAGTAGTATGACTCTTTTATCGTAGTGTAAGTAATTTTGTGCGTGTTTGTGTGCGTGTCATGTAAATGTTTATCTGTACTATGTACACTCTATATACACACAAAGACCACATGTAGGAAAAAAGATAAAAAGAGAGGAAGGTATATCCATAAACACCACACGTGAAAAAAGGTTAAAATGTTTAAAAAAAATGAAACAAAAAATACTAAAAAACAGAAAAAATTTATATTTCTTTATTTGTTCATACACAACCTCTTGTGTAGCCTGTAAATATACATATCTACACACCATGTGCGTCTTGTAAATAGAACAGTTTTTAAGTTTTTAACCTACTGCTAGCCATTCAATTAACAATATTTTTTAAGTATAATTTATTCTTTCCCCATGGACTCCAGTTGAAAATCGAGCTGAGAGTACTGGGTGTCATACAATAGGCTATTAACATCAAACTTGACTTCATTATATGTAAATGTAACAAATAATTAAACAGAAGTAGTCTATAAGCATACAAAGGTATTACATGTTTCACATTATGTATACACAAAAATCCAAACAATATACAGAAATGATAATTTATAAAGGTACATTTCAGTAATGATATAACATATTTAAACACCACCTTAGTATTCAATCAAACTGAATACATTTCTCTGTGAGATATAGTTTCGAATGATTTTTAAAACATTTTAGGTCTGTTTCTTTTTTAATGATTTTGGGGAGTTTATTAAAAAACCTTTTGCCTACTTCTTCAGGGGCAGTCATAGACATTTTTAAATTTCTCTTTATCATGCAGTAATTTTCATTTCCTCTTGTATCGTGTTTGTGTACATGTTTATTTTGGAGGTGTTTATCGCTTGACCTTACCGCCATTATGCTTTGGTATATGTATAGTGAATATAGTGTCATAATATTATAGTGTACAAAAGCTTGCCTACAGGTCTGTCTTGGTGCTATTTTTGCAATGCAGCTCACTGCCTTTCCTGAATTGTGAATATTCTTCTTAAGTAGCCAACTTGCGCACTTCCCCATATATGAACTGAATAAGACATATGTGGGAAGACAAGTCCATAATACATTGACCTGAGGACTTTATCATCCACAGTCTTAGCTATTTTATGCATGATGAAGATCTGTTTGTTTACCTTTTTACACAGTGCATCTATGTGTTCTCCCCATGCCAAATGTTTGTCTATTATAGTTCCTAGAAAGTTTGTGCTGGTTATTTCTTTAGTAGTCTTTCCATTTATATTGACATTTATATGATAATTTTCACTATGCTTGGTCTGAAACACTACTCGTACATTCATTGTTTTAGACTGATTCATAAACAGGTTGTTTTGTGTTAAATATTTATTTGCATTTGCGATATTCAAGAGTGCTTCCTTCTCAAGCTCCTCCTTTGTGTCAGCTGTGCAAATGATTGTTGTGTCATCAACATACATGATACGTTTCTGATTGATATAGCTAGGGAAGTCATTTACATAGAGTATAAATAGTATTGGCCCAAGCACTGACCCTTGTGACACACTGTGTTTAACTGTTTGCAATTCTGATCTGTAGTTTGTTATATTTCCCCCACTAGTATGTCTGATTTCCATGCATTGTTTCCTATTTGTAATGTATGATTTAAGTATGTCATAGCATTTTCCTCTAATTCCATACTGATATAATTTCATCATTAATTTTGAATGGTTCACACAATCAAATGCCTTAGATAGGGCAATAAAAATCCCACAAGTCTTTTGTTGCCTGTCAAGTAAATTAAGAATGTACTCAATTATATCTGTCGATGCTGTTTTTTGACTTCCCTTCTCTGAAACCATGTTGTGATGAATGCAGTATACTGTACTTTGTTATAAAACTTACAATTCTATTCTTTATTATCATTTCATAGGTTTTAGCAAATGTTGAGATCAATGATATTGGCCTGTAATTTCCCAATTGATCCCTGTTCCATTTCTTAAATATTGGCTTCACTTTACTTTCTTTCAGTTAATCTGGAAAAATACCTTCTTCTATCGCAGCATCCAGCATGTGTGTCAAAGGTTTTAATATACATTCTCTGTATTCCTTTATGAGATGTGATGTGACACCATCCAAGTGAGATGAATGTTTAATTTTAATTTATTTTATTAGGTTTGATACTTTTGTATCAGTTGTAGGTATGAAAACCATAGTATGACTTGTATGTGGGGGTTTAACAATTTTCTTACTGCATTTGTTTTATTTTGTCTTATAAATTCGTCTGCTACAGTAATATAATATCTGTTAAAAGTAATGGCAATTTCTAGAGGGTTTGCGTTGCTTTTCCCACTCATCAGTGGGCAGATGTCCTCTGCCCGATTTGTTACTTTTCCTCTCTCTTCATTAATGACAGACCACAAACCTTTTGAGTAGTTCTTTCCCTTACCTATAGACATCCTGATGAATGATGCTTTAGTTTCTCTGATAAAACTACAGTACTCTTTCTTTTTTAATTTATACATAGTGTTGTAGGCCTTAGTATTTCTTTCTTCGGCGAGGTCATAATACACTCTCAGATTATTTCTGTCATGAATCACTTCTCCAGTCACCCAGCTTTTCTTTTTTTGTTGCTTTTTGACAAGCCTTTTACTAACAGGAAATGCAATATAATAATAATAATTGAATAAAGAAAAAAACTGGTTTCATTTGGTGTTCGCATCTTTAGCTGCATACATTGTTTTTCACTTTTCTGCCACTAACATCTTTTTTAGCAGATTTATATTATGTGGGTAGTTCTGTCTTCTCATCTCCCATATCGTCTGCACTGAATCACTTGTCTTTATATTTATGTCTATCATGATTTGCAAAATGGGCAGCTATTGTGGAGTTTATTACCTGTGTGTCACAATAGCATGTAGCAATATTTGTTATTACATGATCAATTATAGTTTCACTATGCTTTGTTACTCTGGTTGGTTTATCTATTTTTATTTTTAGATTGTCTATGCACAATAAGTCCAGCAGGGTCTTAGTATTGTCTGTATTTTTACTTGTGTATATGTTCAGATCTCCTATAATGACCAAATGAGAATATGTTTTTGAGAGGTGTAGGATTACATCTTCCAGCTGTCCAAAGAGGGTTTTAATTACACCTTTTGGTGGCCGATACAAACCTAATACGTAACATAAATTCCCAGTAATTTTAGTTTCCAGTGCTGTAGCTTCAAAGCTCAATTCTACAGTATATTTTGTTATATCTATGGCATTAGTTAATTTATAGTCAGAAAAAATGGCAACCCCACCACCTTTATAGGAAGTTCTGCAAAAACTGGCTACTTTCACATAATTCTTTAAGTTGTACATTCCTATGTGATTTTCTTCTAGCCCATGTTCTGTAACTACTAGAATGTTTGGCTTATATTCCTGTAATATCACCTCTAGTTCCTCCGTTTTATTGATTATGTATTGAACATTTGGTGAAGTATTCTAACAGTTGGATTTAAATTTAATAGTTCTCCTTCCTGTAATATACTAAGCACTTCACTTGCTCCCTTTCCTTCTGGTAGTATGCAGTGATTTTTTTCAGTTTGTGTCATTAAACCTGGGTCATATCTTTGTCCTATGTTTATATTCCTCTCACTATTGTCAAACTGATATTTAAAATGGACAGTTTTACTTAGATCCTTTTCCATATTATGTTTCTGCTTACACGATACCATAAAAAATCCTCACTTAGTGTAGCAGGTCTTCTACTTCTCAGGCATTTGTCTTGATTGGAAGATGCTTCTATATATATCACAGTCCATCAGAATTATTGAAAAGACCTTTGGTATTGGGGTTGTTAAAATGAGATTCTAAGAGTGCACAGTCCAACAGAATTATAGTAAAAGCTATGCTACTATGAAAAATTGTAAAAAGAATACTCTCGACCAGTGCTACTGTTGTAGCGTGTGAGTTAAAAGTACCTTTATATTGTACCTCAAGAACTACATTGTACATCAAGAATTATATACGTCAAGAACTATACTGTATTTGTGCAAACCGATTAAACAAAGGAAAAAAATTCGTCACCATACGTCTTTCTTGTTATTATTTACAAAACAAGCTATCTCCTATTGCATTATGTATGTGTATGTATGTAATAAAGGACGTGTAGGTCTCAAATGACATCAGTTTTGCTGAAGATGAGTGCTACTAAGGAGATGAAATTTAAGATTGAATATATCAAAATATATAGAATGATTGCATCGAATTATGCCTATCATGCAGCACAAATTGGTCGATGGGAGTAGCAGGCACGTGACCCTGCCTGCTTCCAAAGATACATAACAAACATCTCTAAAATTATGTCTGTCGTGCTTGAAGAAAAGCGGAGACATATTATGTGTTGTCAAAGCAGCAACAGAGTTGTAGAAAATAACACAGAGGTTGTGAGGTAAATATTCATTTATTTCTCAAAGTAATTTTACATTTTCATAAGCAGACACAGCAGTTCTGTTTTGACACATTTTCTTTATCTTCTTGAGTTGATGGAGAGCAGGACATCCACAGAATTCCACGTCTTGAATAGCAGCAAACTTGAAGATTCGACGCATCCATGAAAACTTCTCTTTCGCATTCAAGTAGATGATGGTCGAACGATTGAAGCAAGGTCACCATATCTTTTTAGCGTATGCCAGGATCATTCCAGTGAATTCAATGGTAGAAATGTGTTAATTACTTTGTGCTCTTCTGCGTCTTAGCACACTTCACGTACTTGAAGGACCTCGATGATGCAATGCTTGCTGAGAATGTCTCTGTTATTCTGGCGTCTTCCATGTATGCTACATATTTAAATATTATCTGTCTACGATCATGATCACAGAAAATTAAAGAAATAGGCCATTAAAAAAGTAATAGCGTCATACCTGGCTACAGCACAGATATTATTATTATTGATCTTTTCACCTATACACCCAGTACAATACACCTTAACTTATGGCGGTCCATCAGTGTGACATCGCGCGTTCGAGTCATAGTGCTTAAAGCTAGGCTCATACTTTGAAATCGTCAGGCGGCAAATAAAATATATGTCACATAGTAATGATGCAAGTTGTGCAGGGTACATGTAGTAATCAAAAGCATTCATGTGGCAATGACTTTATCGGTTTCATAGAAATATCCAAGAGTACAGCTGGCCCTTGTGGCCGAGGGTTCTAGGCGCTTCAGTCTGGAACCGCGTGACCACTACGGTCGCAGGTTCGAATCCTGCCTCGGGGATGGATGTGAGTGATGTTCTTAGGTTAGTTAGGTTTAAATAGTTCTAAGTTCTAGGGGACTGACGACCTCAGATGTTAAGCCCCATAGTGCTCAGAGCCATTTAAACCAAGAGCACATTACACACATTCTTGATTTTACCCACCTAAACACGCTGTAAGCAGTAACATTCTCTTTTCCCTGCGAATCCGTAGTCGTCTAGGTTAATTGTAGTAACATATTGAGGAAAAACGAGCTGTAGAATATTTTTTATACTGTGTGGCAAAAACTCTGTTCTGGAATAAGCAGAGTTGTGCAGTCACTGTCCACCTTTAATAGCGATAACTAAAGCATGACCATACTTTGCACAATACCCTCATACCACTCCTCAAATTCACTATCAGAATTACGGCATTACCTTATTCACAGGCATCCAGCACACACTTGAAGTTGAACAACTGAATGACGACGGATTCATAGCAATTATTCAGTTACATACAGTTGGTGCGCTGTAAGGAACAAACAGAAGTCTATTGTGAGCTTGGAATAAAGCATTCTTTGCATTCAAGCCTATATGAGGTTTTTGCATAACATAGTACTCCTTTTTGAAAATTCAACTTCCGCACACTCTTGTTGTAGGATCCAAACAGGTCGGTATCTTTAAATCGCCGTTCCTCGCACATGTGACAAACAAAATCTTTGTATGACGCTCTAACAGGAACTTTTGTTTCTTCGTAACAAACTCAATTTTGCCGACTGCAACAACAGATCCATCTCGCAGTAATCCTACTACTGCTCCAAAGTGTTTAGCAGGTACGGTGGTTAGCATCAGGACCTTAAAAATGTTCTTACACTACGACAGTTTTGCGGCTTCTCCACGTCTCTAGGCCCATAAAAATTAACTCCAAATGGACATACCCTAGAATATATTGCCCCCACAAAGATTTCTTAGTCAGGTGAAATTTGTGTGATTTTGGTGGTGCAGCTATGAATGGAATGCACTGATACACACCCCGACGTGGCGGTCTGAATGTATAAAAGAAGTCGCTGTGTGTTGTTTAGATTTACAAGTATCGAAAATACGAAAAGATTTCGTGGAAGTGGTGAAACAGGAGGCTTTTCTGTAGTGTGAAAACGTCGTCCAGCTAGTGCGAGTGTGGACATAACATAATATTCTTTATTCACCTATAATTGATAGTGAGAATTGTTATGCTGGTGCTTGAACGTAAACGTACTGCGGCTCCTGTTCCGAGTTATCACCTGACGTTTGTGCGAATCTATCAAACTACTATTCGTCTAAGAAAAAAAATGACGCACGGCTAGTCATAAGGTAAGGATGGATTTGACATAATGAATTAAGATTTCAATGCATTGAAGAGTATATTACAACGTAAGGGGTGATTTGACTCATTTTCTAAACATCTGTACAATATAGCATTGTACGCGTTCCACTGGCTACAGTGTACAAACATGAAGGGCCATGCGGTTTTAATAAAACGCCCCCTCATCGGCACTTCTATGCATATACGCGCTTTTTCCTTGCTGCAGTGTCGACTCCAACGTAGATTACAGTACATCAATCTGTATCGATGATGTCTCTGAACCCTTTCGTCCGCGGGAGCGTAGTTGATCGTCATAGAGTGCCAGATGCCTTTGCTTTACAACTCGTGTTTGAGAGAGTCTTGGCAGGATGCAGCTCCTTCTGGAAGCGCTGACTGGAAAACTTAAACGTCAAATAATTTCCTGGAAGTGAAGACAATCGTGACAACGTAGCTAGTGTGAGTGTTTGCATACCATTAGTTTTTGGATGCTGTACACATGTAGACGATAATTGCACTGCTTGTCTGAAATGTGTGTATGTTGCAGCGCACAAATTCTGTGGCTTATATTTCAGTATGCCCAGAGAAAATAACAGTGTGTTGTATCGCGAGCGTGGCATAGATTCAGCAAATCGATATCTGTAAGAGTATGAGAGAGATTTTATATGGAAAATTACGTGCACTATAGATGTTAGGATCGTTTCAGAACCGTGGGCGTCAGGAGGAGACATTTCCTGTACACTGCTCGGTGTCAGACTGTGGCAGCAATCCTAATATTTAATTGTAGTTACACTGACAAAAATGTGCTGGTTCCCAATACTCTTGGAAGTCTGGAGATGGTCGTAGAAAACATAGTATCAAGCTACCAGATTGGGGCCAGAAACAGTAATGGCTTTGTGCCGAGGGGAACCGACCCGGCCTTTGTACAACAGTTTGGAGAGTGACCTCAGTCTGCTAAGGGCGTTCTGGTCATGCATTAGGCCAGTGTGTGTGGGGGGACAGATGACTTGTGACCGTCAGCTGCGGTGCTGTGAGGACTATACAACGTCCATGTGCTTATGCTGTCTGCGTTTGCAGTATATGTATGACTGATGGGCATCAGCTATATGCAGGTTGCAGAAGTTATGATTTCCTTTGGTGCAGGATCCAAAACCAAATACATCGATATGGTATGAAGTGGTATATAGCCGGGCTGGAGATCGGTTTCATGCTGAAAAATTCAAGCTTCTGTCTTGAGTGGCAGAGCTGTGTAGTCGAGGAAGTCTTTCCAAATCTGACGATCTCCACAGCACTTTTGTAGGATTTAACTGTCAGTGCAATATAGCGATCTGTAGAAAACAGTTTTGCCGCTGACAGACTCGTCTACAGAAAAAAATGGCAGACAGTGCTCGCACACCAGTAGCATCAGTAATTTGATAAGTAAATTCAGTGAGAGTCAATCAGAATGCTCCATTCACTCACAAGACACCCTTTGTACTGAGACATAATAGCCTCTGTAGACTGGTTTGAGCAAAATGGGGGCAAGGTATTATGAAAAGTTCTGAGAGTAACGTGATGTCTTCTTTGTTCAAGTGTTCAAAGACAAGTTGAAACGCTGGCCGATGTGGCCGAGCGGTTCTAGGCGCTTCAGTCTGGAACTGCATGACCGCTACAGTCGCAGGTTCTAATCCTGCCTCTGGCATGGATGTGTGTGATGTCCTTAGGTTAGTTAGGTTTAAGTAGTTCTAAGTTCTAGGGGACTGATGACCTCATATGTGAAGTCCCATAGTGCTCAGAGCCATTTGAGCCATATTGAACAAGTTGAAGCAGACCATGTATCTCTGGTGGGATGTTGTCCCTCATCCGCCATTGTGGCATTAGGAGACCTTCACTGTAGGACAGTGTTTCGAAATCTGTTCGTTTAATGTTTTGATTTTCATGTCTGTGCTTAGACAGTGCTGTCTTTCCAAACAACAAGAATGCTTTTATGATCAACGGTGTTCCCACAAGCATGCACAGACATGATGAACTCTTTTAGCGCTGGGAACATGAGCAGAACGTTTAGCATTACTGAGATGGGATGTTGAAAGCAGGACGTTACGATTTCCAGGATGGATAACATGTAATGGGCAGGCTGCCAATTTAGAATTACTAGGAAGAATGCATCCTGTATTATTCTGGGATATTTTTGTAAACAGTTTCTGTAAGCATTGTAAAAGATTACTATGACTGATCCAGAGGGGGACTTGGCTGTATTTTACATAGACATGAGATGTCAGTATATCACTAACAACCTTTGGGTTGCGCCTGCTAGGGTGAGTCGCTATGCAAACATCTCGCAGTTATGCATCAGCCGTGCTGGGCAGATAAACACGTGTTTTGACAGGATTTTCTCAGCTCTCAAGTTCGAAAGGGATGCCATCGCCTCATACTTTCAAGACCCGAAATGGACACCTGAGCATGGCTCGCCAGCTGACAGCCGTGATGTCGCTTTTCTGACTCCTGGCAGTATGTGGTATTGCATTCTGTTTGGTCCAGAGGACAGCACATGCTTCACAATCGAAAGATTTTTACCAGTGTAATTACGTGTGACATTTGTTTTATGGCGGTATTCCTTGCATGATCAGAATGAAAAAATGAGCAATTCATTTAATTGCTTCTTACAAGACCTGCATCTTTCAAAGAGTAGCGAATGATGAACAAGAGAAATCTAACCCCTGCAAACTGATTTTTTTCATAAATAAACAATATATTCTTGAATGTCCCTTCATGAGATCTTCCCTCTCCACCAAAGAGCCACCAATTTCTGGGTGGGGGAGGTGTGGGAACAGGCGGGGGTGGGGTTCACCAGAGGAGGAGGGGTTAATTAATTGATCAACTTAATTAAGTAGTCAATCAAATTGATAGGGGTGAGTGGGGGCTATTCAAATAACTTAGACCTGAAAGTGTACCTGTATCAGCAAGGCAGAGGGGGTGAGTTGGAGGTTTATTGAGGGATTCTGGGAGGAGGGAGAGGGGTAGGGCAACAATAATTTAAGGACTCCCATTCAGAAGGAGGGATCTTAGCAGAACAATTGATTAATGATCTGTCAATCGAAGGAGAGCAATAGGTTTGTCCCTGGGTGCATACCTGTCCCAGCGTAGGCAACCCACACCAACAAAATGTGCTGATGTCCTTGTTGCCCCAATACTCTTGTGGTTTGTCAACAGGGGCCACGCATTGGTGTGATGGCCGAAATTTTTTGGTATCAGTTAGCAGACCCAACAACGACCAGATGGAGTGGGTTGGGGTTTGTTGAATACTACCAAGGGATACAGACCCAGGGGAGACAGAGTGCAATGGAAGCGAGAGCAGCATATGGCATGGCCAGGAGGAATGTGGACGTCGTCGAACTGCGATAGCAAATGGTGTCTTCCTTTTGGTATTTAGAAGAAAATGCCAGCCCATAGAGACGGAGGAAGGATGGTGGCGTTTAGTGGCAGAGCAAGATGTAACGTGTGCCTCTACTGTGCTGTAATAGCAGTTAGTGGGCACTGGTGGTTGTCAGAATTTTGACCAACGAAAATTCAGTCTGGCGGTGTGCACTGGGATGACTGAAGTCAGTGTGATATAGTTGTTGAGATGAAGAAGTATGATGAAGCTGTGAGGAAGTAGATTATGCCAGAACTGTGTTTAGTAGCCCAGTGCGATAATGATTCTGTCTGAATGTAAAATTATAGTTTCGAATTTCCAAGCAAGTCCACTGTACAAACTTAATACAAACATAAAATAGTTTGGCATCACCTTGGTACCGAGAGTTCCAGAACCTCCACAAAAAATTGGAATAGAGATCAAAGTAAACATCATTTCCGTCCTTTTAGTTGCTCATGAAAACCACACATTGCATGTTGTACCACTATACAGCGAGGCCTTCATAGCTCGTGGTCCAGAATTCTGCACACACGTACCTCTAATACGTAGAAGCACGTCCTCTTGCACTGATGTATGCCTGTATTTCTCGTAGCATACTATCCACAAGTTCATCATGGCACTATTGGTCCATATTGCACCACTCCTCAATGGCGATTCGGCGTAGATCCGTTAGAGTGGTTGGTGGGTCACGTCGCCCATAAACAGACCATTTCAATGTATACCAGGCATGTTCGATAGGGCTCATGTCTGGAGAACATGCTGGCCACTCTAATAGAGCGATGTCAGAATGCCTCGCCGAAATGCTGCCAAATGGTTGCACTATCGGCAGGAGAATGGCATGGCATATGTCGGCCCCACATGATGCCACCCCAAAACAGCAGGGAACCACACTGCACTCGCTGGATTGTGTGTCAAAGCGTTCAGCCTGACTGGGTTGCCTCCAAACACGTCTTCGACGACTGTATGGTTGAAGGCATATGCGACACGCATCTATGAAGGAAACGTAATTCAAATCCCGAGCGGTCCATTCGGCATGTTGTTGGGTCCATCTGTACTGCGCTGCAGGGTACCGTGGTTGCAAAGATGGACCTCGTCATGGACATTGTGAGTGAAGCTGTGCATCATGCAGCCTACTGCGCACAGTTTGACTCGTAGCACGACGTCTTGCTGATTGGCGACTCCATAGAGTGCTGTGTGCACAACGACGTGAAATTAGAAGGACCTTCCTTCTAAATTAACGACGTCTTGTGGCTGCGCGAAACGCATTATACAACGTGGTGGCTTTTCTGTCAGAGTTCCTCCGGCCCATAGTCCGTAGGTCGCGGTCATCCAGTGCAGTAGCAGCCCTTGGGTGGCCTGAGCGCGGCATGTCATCGACAGTCCATTTCTCTCTGTATCGCCTCCATGTCTGAACAACATCCCTTTGGTTCACTCCAAGACATCTGGACACTTCCATTGTTGAGAGCCCTTCCTGGAACAAAGTAACAATGCGGACGCGATCGAACCGCTGTATTGACCCTCTAGGCATGATTGGGTGACCGAGCGGTTCTAGGCGCTACGGTCCAGAACCGCGCTACCGCTACGGTCGCAGGTTCGAATCCTGCGTCGGCCATGGATGTGTCTGATGTCTTTAGGTTAGTTAGTTTTAAATAGTTCTGGACTGATGACCTCAGAAGTTAAGTCTCATAGTGCTCAGAGCCATTTCAACCATTTTTAGAACTACAGACAACAAGAGCCGTGTACTTCCTTACTGATGGATTTTCTGGAACTAACCGGCTTTCAACCCACTCCGTCTAATAGGCGCTGCTCATGCATGTTTGTTTACATCTTTGGGCAGGTTTAGTGACATCTCGGAACAGTCAAAGGGACTGTGTCTGTGATAGAATATCCACAATCAACGTCTACTTTCAGGAGTTCTGAGAACTGAGGTGATGCAAAACTTTTTTGATGTATGTATGTTAACGATAAGTCTTTGTAGGTTTTGCATGTTTTTATACTTTTCTTATTGTATCGATAGTAGTAGGAGCGTTCGATAAGTAATTCAACGCATTTTTTCTAGGCCAACTTCGATTGGACAAATGTGGAATCTGTTGTGGGACTTCGTGGAACGTTATCACTTGATCTCCTATAGTTTCATGAAGTTCCGATAGGTGGAGGTGCCATCAAAATGGTGTCTATAACAGAGAGTTGTCATTGAGTTTCTTTTCGCGGAAAATCAGGGCATTGCAGCATAAGCGCTTGCAGAATGTCTACAGAGACCTGGGGCTGAGCAAAAACATGGTGAATATCTGCCATCATCGGAACGAGGTCACGCAAACCTGTCCATCTTCCACCTGCCGCCTTGCTGCACACAGCTGTGACACCTTCAATGTCGGACGTGTTGGTATACACATTCGAGATTATCTAAGGATTACAATCAAACGGCTCGCTGCTCAGCTGGATGTCTCTGTTGGTAGTGATGATACACTCAAAGTTGTGTACCCGCTGGGCTCCTCACTGCCAACAGAAGAATCTAAAAAGCAACGAAGAGCCATCTCTTCGTAAATACAAGGCTGATCATTACAATTTTTTGTCTAACGTCGTGACAGGTGCTGAAACATGGATTCATTACTTCGAATCTGAAACAAAACGGCAATCCATTGAATGGCGTGACTTCACTTCTCATCCGAAGAAAAAATTCAAAGCTTTAAAAAATGTTCAAATGTGTGTGAAATCTTATGGGTCTTAACTGCTAAGGTCATCAGTTCCTATGCGTACACACTACTTCACCTAAATTATCGTAAGGACAAACACACACACCCATGCCCGAGGGAGGACCAGAACCTCCACCGGGACTAGCCACACAGTCCATGACTGCAGCGGCCTAGATCGCTCTGCTAATCCCGCTCGACTCAATCGCTAAAGCCATGGCCGTGGTCATTTGGGGATCTGAAGTGTTTATTCTGCTTGATGCACTTCCTCATAGTGCAACGACCAACTACGTATTGTGCTACGCTTAGGAAATTTAAGAAACTACTTCAGCGTCTCCGTCCCCACAAAAATTCAAACGATCTTCTCCTCCTTGACAACGCAAGACCTCATACAAGTCTGCGCTCCCGAGAGGACAAGACCCCATACTAGTCTGCGCTCCCGAGAGGAGGTCACAAAACTTCACTGAACTATTCTTCCTTATGCACTCTACAGCTCGGATCTCGCACCTTCCGACTTTAATCTGATTACCCCAATGAAGGATGCACTCCACTGAAAGCAGCAAGTGAGTGGTGGGAAGATTATTGATGCAGTAAGACGTTGCCTTAAACGTCGAAACGTCGACCATTAGAGTGGTACCAAGCGGGTATACAGATACTCGCAGTAAGGTGGCGTAACGCTGTCACAATGAACGGAGATTATGTTGAAAAATACGGTTTTGTAGCTAAAAGAATGAGAAATAATATGGTGTTTTGGGATCCTGAATAAAACCAACCTTATTTCAGAAAAAAAGTATTGCATTACTTATTGAAAGCCCCTCATAGGTTACATATCCATGTAGCTTGTGTATCCTGCATGTTGCCTGCTGGTATACGGTGGAGGTGTTGGTAATAGTGACCTGTAGATCATTCGAGTGAACTATTCCACTTATTGACATTTTGCTTTGGGGTCCTTCCATAAAGCAATCCGCTGACGGAAGAATATTGTTATGTCTATATAATGTATGCTTGTATCTTAGGAAAGAGTTTTTACTGTTTATTATTGTTGCCCGCACGGAAAACACTTATTTTATTACTGTGGGTAGAATAATTGCTCTGTTTTCTGATATCTGAAGTTAATTACTGCAATAGATTGAGCATAAGAGTTTGCTTTATCCGTATGCGCTCTAGTGTTGTGAATTGTTGTTTAACAAAACAAAAGAGTGATTAAAAGTCTAAAATTATGTAAACCCAGCCAAATTCCTCTCCCACCTAAATCCTGCAGGATTGGCTATAGAACATCATGTTCAGTAGCCAGCGTCGACATTCTTTGTTAACTAAGCGCCAAGTGCTCGTGTTAATGGGTGAAATGTCCATTATTTTTGTCTGGCCTGTATTTGACCTCATTACGTATACGACTTTAGACCATACTCATTGTGCTCGTGACACGTAACTGTTCCTTCCCACAGGTTCTTAGATTGCTTAGAAACCCTGAATGGTTAATTTTACGTCTATATTCTGTCTTTCTTATTCCATATTGTTTCCCTTTCATTCAAACGAATCAGTCATTTTCGAAAAGGCACCTTCTGTTCATAAGCTGTATCTCATTTGGAACCGCATGTTCTCTCTCCATTTACTTTATGCAGTTTCACTTCCTCCTGATAGGATCTGTTCGTGAAAAAGTATCATTTTCGTCCGGTACTTTCAAAGTGCGAAGCTCTCGATCAGTAACAATTAGAATGTTGCTATTTTATGCAAGGGCCGAATATCATTAGGTTAAGTAACAGAATAATTTATATTTATTTACCTAAGATATTTTAATTCCTACAACAATTTGTCTATGCCATGAATTTTGAAGACAATTCAGTGCCAATATCTGGTACGTCATCCATCTAACCTCACTCGAACTGTGTGAAACATCTATCAGTATCCAAAGAATTATGTATGCATCACATTACATAGTTTCGAGTACACTACAGTTCAATATTGATGACCATTCTTAAAGAAAATAATGATTAGGTGAAAATTCTTTTAAATTCCTCGGAAATACTGAAAATTATAAAATATGAGGCATAAAATAATTCTGTGATTGTTGGCAGCGGTCTGACACAGTTTGCGTGATTTTAGATGCACGTGTCTTCGAAATTCATCAAGTAGACAAATTGTTGTAGAAATTAAACAGCTATAGATAAATAAATATAATTTATACCATAAGTTAACCTAATGTCGTTTAGTGTTGACGTAAAATAGCAAAAAAGTAAGTGTTATACCTACTCTGAAAGCATGGGATGAAAATGCTCCCTGTTCTCGAGTTGATCCCTATTCTGATTGGCATGCTTCTGGCTTTATATGTCGCATTCGTTCTGTTATATTCTATTATACCTTCAATAGAGTCTCCCTTCTTTACCCTTCATTCTTCTTCTATATTCCCTATCTTCCTTATTTAAAATACTTTTGAGTCACATCGTCTTTTTTCGTAAGGCTGCACTATAGCTATTAGTGGACATCAACAACAAGTATATCCACCCTTCACCTTTGTGACGGCTTGAACTCTGGTGGAGACCATTTCAGTGAGGTATCTGACTGTCTGTGGAGTAATGTCAGTCCTATCTCCTGAAAAACCAAAAGCAGAGAAGACAGCCATATTTTACGCTGTAGACTGGACCGAAGTCGACATTTTAACTCATCGTAAGGGTGTTTATTAGGTTCATGCAAGGATCCTAGGCAAGCGATTTCATTTCAGCAAGCTTATTGTCCACAGCTCATTGCTGGTTTGTGACAGGATGTATGATAACTGGACCAAACCCCAACCATGGAAAGCAGTGCCTTACCGTAACACCACCCCCTCTGTACTTTGCTGCTGGCAGTACGCGATTTTTCCCGGGGGGGGGGGGGGAGACAGGAAACGTTCTCTAGGCATTCGACAAACCCAAACCAATATCGTTCCAGTGAATTGCGGCAGAGTGTAGCCTGATTAAGACGATAAATGGACCACATACAAACCACGAAAAACAGCCCCCATACTATAACAGAACCTCCTCCGTACTTCACTACTGCCACCAAACGTTTTTTTAAACTTTTTTTGGGAGATAAAGTGAGTTAGTGCACAATATCCGCAGAAGATAATGGCAATCAGGTTGACTTTGGGAGGCTTTCGATAAAGTTCTGCTATGGCAATTAGTGGACAAAATATGAGATTTCAGAATATTAGCTTTGTACTTTCCTAATACAGAGAGGAGCGGAAACATCAGATGTAGAAGTAATTTCGGGAGAAGCATGAGGAGGCGTTCGACCTGTAGGGCCACTGCTGTTAAGGATTTACACAAAAGATTAGCGCGTAACGTAGAAAGTTCTGTGAAGCGGTTCAAGGATTATTCTGTTCCTCATAGGAATGTTGTAACGCCAGATAACAACAGTGAAATTCAGTAAGATCTGCAGAGGATAAATATGCTTAGTCCAAAGATTGGCAGTCGATCCTCAACGTGAATAAATCTTAAGTATTGTATGTAAATCAGTGGAAGGATCGATCAATGCTCTATTATACTATTGACATACAGCAGTATTGGTTCAAAGCGATCGAAAACGGAAAGACCGAATAAAACTGGGGATACTACATGTCAGAGTGGGAGTAATTGGACGAGATCTCAGGAAATGCCGTTCAGTGACGAAGGAAGTGGCTTTCAAAACATTTGTTAGACCGAAACTTGAGTACTGATCGTCAGTGTGCGGCTCTAAGTAGGTTTAGGGTTTATACAGGAAATAGAGAAGATCCAAAGAACAGTGACGGGCTTCGTTGCAGGTTCGGCTAGCCGAAATGCTCTTCAAACGCTCTATAGATGCTAAATGAGAGAGGTTTGGTGCGTCCCTGGATGTTTTCCTGTTAAATCTCCGAGAGTGGATGTTCCAAGAAGAGTTAGCTGCATTTGCTTTCTCCCTCATAGTCTTGTAAAGGCCATGGTAGGAAAATCGGCGAAATTGAACCCCATACAGTAGCTTAGCAACATTCATTCTTCCCAGTCACCACTCGTCAGTGGGACTAAAACACGGGGAACTGTGGTAGTACAGAAGTGCCCAGTACCATTCACCTTAAGGTCTCTTGCGGAGTGTACGATTCAACCTTGATAGCAAAGAGTTCGCAGGACAATCATGCCTAGTGTTTATGTTGTAGCACGCTCTCTCATACTGTGATTAACATCAGGTCAATCCAAATAGACGAGAAGCCTATTGAAAATCACGATTTATTGCGTTGGCATACCATGGTTCTAGTCTAGGAACCTACTCCAGTCACAGGCACCCTTTTTGTGACATCAGCAAATTCACTTACAGCACTTATCAGAAGCAGTGCTGCATGAGTGTATTTTGCTGGCACAACGCTTAGGGGCCGTACGCCTTTCCTCCCCGCCTGCGATGGGAGCAGATCTAATATAGAACTCTCAGAAAACATGAACTGGACGGAAAGGTGAACACCTGGGTCCTCAGTGCAAGCTGTGGCAGCGGACCGCGCACATCACATCATTAATGAGCCAGATGTAGAGTTTCAGGTTTTCCAATGTAAGCAATGCTCTAAGGGTACTGTGAGCGTACCGAATACTCAACGTGCATTGAAGTGACAGAAGTAATGGGATACTTCCTAACATCGTGTCGAACTACCTTTTGCGCGGCGTAGTGCAGCAACTCGACGTGGCATGGACTGAACAAGTCGCTGGAAGTTCCCTGCAGAAATATTGAGACATGCTGTCTCCATAGGCGTCCTTAGTTGCGTAAGCGTTGCTATTGCAGAGTTTTGTGCACCAACTGACCTCTAGATCATGCCCCATGAATGTTCGATTGGATTAATGTTGTGCGATCTGGGAGGTCAAATCATTCGGTCGAATTGTCCAGAATGTTCTTTAATTCAGTCGAGAGCAATTGGGTCCCGGTGACATGGTGCATTGTTATTCGTAAAAGTTCCAGCGTTGTTTGAGAGTACGATATCCACGAAAGGCTGAAAAGGTCCCCATGTAGCCGAACATAAACATTTCCAGTCAACGATCGGTCCACTTGGACAAGAGGACCCAGTCCATTCCATGCAACCGCAGCAAACACCTTTATGCTACCACCAGCAGATTGCACGGTGCCATAGCCCATTAACGCCAAGGTTCGCCGCGCTGTTCTAACGGATACGTTCGTCGTACGTCCCATATTGATTTCTGTGGTTATTTCACGCATAGCACTAACAATTCAAACGCTGCTGCTCTCGGTCGTTAAGTGAAGGCCGTTGGTCACTACCTCATCCGTGGTGATAGGCAATGCCTCGAATTTGGTATTCTCGGCACACTCTTGACACTGTGAATCTCGGAATATTGAATTCCATAACGATTTCCGAAATGGAACGTCCCATACTCCTAGTTCCAACTAGCATTTAGCGTCCAAAGTCTCTTAATTCCCGTCGTGCGTCCATAATCACATCGGGAACCTTTTCACGTGAATCATCTGAGTACAAATGACAGCTCTGTTAATGCACGCCCCTTTCATGCCTTGTATACGCGATATTGCCGCTATCTCTAAACGTGCGCATCGCTGTCCCATGACATTGGTCAACTCAGCGTACTGCAGGCTATGGGTAACCTTAATGACTTTTCAGCAGCTGGTGACACCGAAGTAAGTTTTAAGTAAGTTGCTCATATGCGGTGAGTATTCAAAAATCGATTTGCAACTACAGAGTCGAGAAACCCTGGGAATTTACAGCCTCACGTTTCTCTAGACGAGTGTGAAAGACAGCGTCAAAAACTCATTCAATCTATACCAGCTAATCTAAGTTTGGCTCCGCTCCTTGTCTCACAAGCCACCACTCTGTAAGTTAAGCTACCCGAACAGATCTGCGGGAGGGATATACCGTGCAAAATGTAAGCTTTCTACGTAATTTATCTATAAATGAAATAAACAAATTATTTGTCAGAAACTTTCTCCTCGTATAACGTGTCCTGAAGATATCGAATACAACTGCTGAGCTACTCTGACTATTGGTCAGCCCTGTATTGCACTTGTGAAATGCTGAATTTGAAATAATGAAAGTGAATCTAATTAAATCCCAAGAGAAACTGATTGTGTAACTAGTGAAAATTCTTTAACTAGAACCCAGTTATGAAATTATGTTATGAAAGTTACGTAACATAAATCAGAGTGTCTGACTTGAAACATCCACAAAATAAAATACTGCTCAACTCGTAAGAAAATAAGTGTTTAAGATTACCTTCCATGTTCACTGTAAATTAATCTGCTTACTTAGCTCAATACCTGAAAATTTTGACGACGTTTTCAAAATGGGTTCTGAGCTGAAAAAAAGTAACTTACCTCTTGCTGAGCATGCTATTTTGTAATTGATGTACTGACGCTCTCGAAGGCAAACTGAAATCAGTGAAATTAGCAAATACAACAGCTAATGAAAAATCTACTCACTACTAACTTTTTCTTTGCTTGTCAGAAGCAATCCGTGGCTGCATGTGGCGCAGGGTGCAGTGCACACACGACGAAATATTTAAAACTTTACTAAGAATAACGGAGGAAGGAAGGAAAATAGGATTTAAAGTGCCGTCGACGTCGAGGTCATTAGAGACGCAGCATAGCTCAGATTATCACAAGGATGAGAAGGAAATCGGCCGTGTCCTTTTCAAAGGAACTATCCCAGCATTTACCTGGGGCGAATTAGGGAAATTACGGAAAACCTAAATCAGGATGGCGCGGCTTCGAACCATCGTCTTCCCGAATGCGAGACCAGTGTGCTAGCCACGGCAGCACCTCGCTAGGTAATGATGAAGGAGGGTTTTACTTTGAACGGTTCTTGAAAACTGAAGCTCTGATTGTTATCTAAAAACACAGAACAATATAAGAAGACTAACAATTAAGAAATTATCATTACACAGATAGCCCGCATCTCGTGGTCGTGCGGTAGCGTTCTCGCTTCCCACGCCCGGGTTCCCGGGTTCGATTCCCGGCGGGGTCAGGGATTTTCTCTGCCTCGTGATGGCTGGGTGTTGTGTGATGTCCTTAGGTTAGTTAGGTTTAAGTAGTTCTAAGTTCTAGGGGACTGATGACCTAAGATGTTAAGTCCCATAGTGCTAGAGCCATTTGAACTATTTGAACCATTACACAGATTATAGTAATTTAAATCAGTTTCGTTATTTGTGATGTAATGAAAACAAATAGATCAAATTAACACTAATCATAAATATCATTGGTTATTTAAGGGACAAAGATTTCCTTCAATTAACAATTGTGACAAACAAACATATCATTGTTGCACGTGCATTGGTTACATTGAAATATTCCTCCAGAAACCTTCTCCATACGAACAGTAAAGAAAATATCTTTACAAAAAAATTTTCATCTTTATAATAAAGTATTCCAGATAATTTCTCACAGATCTCTAAAATACAACTGCTCGGTACCATGCGACCAGTAAGATTGCCCTAGCGCTGCACAACTGACGCGACCAAGCGCACGACAGATTACATTAAATACAGAGTGAAGGTTTCATTTCACTACTTGTGCAGCGCACTCATGCTTCTTTGTCCCAGTACAGTAAAGGCGAAATAATTAGAATTGCAGAACATAATAAAATATTACAAAAGGGTTGTCGGATGCCATCCATGTTACTGACGTCCCTCAGTCCACGATGACATATTTCTCGATCCCTTGTACTCTACATTCAAATTGTACGACAAATTAATTTTACGAAGTGCAGCGCATTCATCGGCGTTGTATCTCTATAACTTGATAATATGACATCGACATGGCATAAGAAATCTGATAAACGACGTTTTTGGTTAGTAGACAACGCTTCACTAACCTCCAGCCGTTTAGACGTACGTTGAAAGGACGTCGCTCACATTAGCGTGCTGTATCGTCTTATAATTTCAGTTATTTACATGAGACGTCGTGTCACTTGCACACTTTTTTGGTGATATGATTTTCAGAAACAGTGGTGTAAGACAAGTTGGTTGTCTCTCACTGTCCAGGAGACTGGATATCCAGAGATGCAAAGGAGACGGCGACTGAGTTCTTCACGGCTGATACGGCCGTGGTGCAGTATTCTCCCTCCCTCGCCGCGGAGCCATCTGCAGGCGGACGCTCTGCAGAAGATCTGCCCTCAGGATCAGTGGCCCACCAGCTGAAACTCCTGGTTTCCATCTCTGCAACCAGATCACACCCAATGGCACTGAATTTGTATTGCTACAGCTGTTTCTGAAACTTGAAACACAATGTACAGGGCTATTACAAATGATTGAATCGATTTTATAAATTCACTGTAGTTCCATTAATTGACATGTGGTCAAGACACTCTACAGATACGTAGAAAAATTCATAAAGTTTTGTTCGGCTGAAGCCGCACTTCAGGTTTCTGCCGCCAGAGCGCTCGAGAGCGCAGTCAGACAAAATGGCGACAGGAGCCGAGAAAGCGTATGTCGTGCTTGAAATGCACTCACATCAGTCAGTCATAACAGTGCAACGACACTTCAGGACGAAGTTCAACAAAGATCCACCAACTGATAACTCCATTCGGCGAAGGTGTGCACAGTTTAAAGCTTCTGGATGCCTCTGTAATGAGAAGTCAATGGGGCGACCTACAGTGAGCGAAGAAACGGTTGAACGCGTGCGGGCAAGTTTCACGCGTAGCCCGCGGAAGTCGACGAATAAAGCAAGCAGGGAGCTAAACGTACCACAGCCGACGGTTTGGAAAATCTTACGGAAAAGGCTAAAGCAGAAGCCTTACCGTTTACAATTGCTACAAGCCCTGACACCCGATGACAAAGTGAAACGCTTTGAATTTTCGGCGTGGTTGCAACAGCTCACGGTAGAGGATGCGTTCAGTGCGAAACTTGTTTTCAGTGATGAAGCAACATTTTTTCTTAATGGTGAAGTGAACAGACACAATGTGCGAATCTGGGCGGTAGAGAATTCTCACGCATTCGTGCAGAAAATTCGCAATTCACCAAAAGTTAACGTGTTTTGTGCAGTCTCACGGTTTAAAGTTTACGGCCCCTTTTTCTTCTGTGAAAAAAACGTTACAGGACACGTGTATCTGGACATGCTGGAAAATTGGCTCATGCCACAACTGGAGACCGACAGCGCCGACTTGAACTTTCAACAGGATGGTGCTCCACCGCACTTTCATCGTGATGTTCGGCATTTCTTAAACAGGAGATTGGAAAACCGATGGATCGGTCGTGGTGGAGATCATGATCAGCAATTCACGTCTTGGCCTCCACGCTCGCCCGACATAACCCCATGCCATTTCTTTCTGTGGGGTTATGTGAAAGATTCAGTGTTTAAACCTCCTCTACCAAGAAACATGCCAGAACTGCGAGCTCGCATCAACGATGCTTTCGAACTCATTGATGGGGACATGCTGCGCCGAGTGTGGGAGGAACTTGATTATCGGCTTGACGTATGCCGAATCACTAAAAGGGCACAAATCGAACATTTGTGAATGCCTAAAAAAACTTTTTGAGTTTTTGTATGTGTGTGCAAAGCATTGTGAAAATATCTCAAATAATAAAGTTATTGTAGAGCTGTGAAATCGCTTCTATCATTTGTAATAACCCTGTATTTCAGACTACGATATTGTTTTTGATAGGCAGTACGCGTTATTAAGACTATTCACTTAATAATGTACTCTGGTGCAAAACGTGGACAAGGACACAGGAACAAAGGTAGGAACCATGTTAGGAGACCATCAGTAAGTCGAAAGATAGAAAATTCCAAGTTACATGATGTTTGTCTTGGTGTGAGAGAGAATCCTGTCGCCACAGTAGTGACTGATGGTGAATGATGGTCCCAGGTAAGTAGAGGGCGGGTTTTCGATACACTCCAATCTCTACTGGCGAAAAACGGATCGAAGTGTACAGACCTTAATGAATATGGTTACATATGAGGTGTGATCAAAAGGTAAGAGGATTATTTTTTTAATTTCACAGGCTTTATACATCCGGTTTTCTATTTTTTTATCTTGTTGGTACGCACGTTTCTTATGTATGTCAGCATTTTCAGTGACTTTGAATAATTAGTGTAATGTTGACAGTCGAAAAGGTTATACGTGTTTTCGAGTGCTCGAAGAATTTTTACTTGCCAAAAAGATGAAACGAAGAATCTGAATTTAATTTTGGTTGAAAAATAAAATAAAGTGCAGCACCGCATTCGAAATGTTGACTGTGGCTTTTGGTGAATTTACAAGACAAGGGTTTACAAGACAGGGGTTTACGAGTGGTATAAACCTTTCAAATAGGGTCGAGGAGATGTTAAAAACGGTGACTGCCCTGGACGTTCCAGCACATCAGTTACTGGCGAAAATGTGGAAGGAGTAAAGAAAGTGGTTCTGGAAAATCGCCAAATCATCACCAGAGAGACTGATGATGATATTGGCATATCCTTTGACTCATGCCAACCAATTTTTTGGGAAATTTTGAGCATGAAACGTGTAGCAGCAAAATTTGGTCCGAAATCGTCGAATTTCAACCAAAAATGGCGTTGAGTAGCAATCGTTCAGGAACTGCTGAATAAAGTCGACAACGATCCAGAACTTCTAAACAACGTTATAACAAATGACGAAACATGGGTGTACGGCTAGAATGAAACCAGAGCCAAATCGTCCCAATGGTATTTTGGTTCAAATGGTTCAAGTGGCTCTGAGCACTATGTGACTTAACTTATGAGGTCATCAGTCGCCTAGAACTTAGAACTAATTAAACCTAACAAACCTAAGGACATCACACACATCCATGTCCGAGGCAGGATTAGAACCTGCGACCGCAGCGGTCGCTCGGTTCCAGACTGTAGCGCCTAGAACCGCACGGCCACTCCGGCCGGCAATGGTAACTTCTGGAGAGCCAAGACCGAAAAAAATTTGACGAGTTCGATGACATGTGAAGGTTGTTTTCACTCTTGTTTTGTTATAGTGCACCAAGAGTACAAGCCTTATTGTCGTACGGCCGGTAAGGAATACTAGCTGGAAGTTAAGCGGTGTTTGCCTGAAGCAACCTGAAAAAACGACCAGAACTGTGGCAAAACCACTCATGGAAATTCAATAACGCATTCCCGTTCACTCCCCAATGCTTGATCTAGATCTGTTGGCAAAAAACAAAACTGTATGTTGCCTTAGCCAACTTATTCGTAGGACATGGCCTCCTCCGACTTCTTTCTATTCCCAAGGCTGAAGAGAACCATGAAAGCACGTCGTTTTGCCTCCACTGATGAGACAAGAACTGAATTGCTGAAGGAGCTGAGCACCATAACGAAAAATGAGTTGCAGAAGTGCTTCCAAGATTGGAAAATGCGCTGGTACAAGTGTATTGTATCTGAGGGGGATTACTCTAAAGGGGGCGTAGTTGACGTTGAAGAATAAATAAAGAATTTTTAAGGAAAACAAAAATTCCCCTTACTTTTTGGTCACACCTCGTGTATTTGCTTCAAACATGGGCTTGTACCCTTACGCCACACCTAGATTTCTTCATTTCTATAACTAAGTTTCTCTAGAAGAACTGAACAGAAACGGACGGAAATGAAAAGTATTAGATCTAAACTAATATTCCAGTCCTTCCATGCTTTGGGATATAGGATGTTTCATCCTTATTCCAGACAATTTTCAATATTTTATTTGAGACGTAAGACACGGGTTGAATCATCGTCATGGAGGACATGATACATCGCATGTAGTTGGTTGTAGCGTAATGACAGTAGAAAAAATGGTAACAAGGTGGAGTCAGGTGTAGAGTATATATCAAGAAGAGTGGACAACGGCCAATCCAGAAGGAATACACTACAAAAAGATTGTACGATTGTTAGACTGGCTCATGTGGACAGACAGATGACAACAGCTGGAATCTGGGCAGAGGTTACAGTCTAAGTGTGACCACGAACTGTCGGCAACACATTACTGGAAGTTCCGTTCAGATTTTGCTGCGTTCACTGCTAGCACCATACCACAGGCAACAGAGAGCTGTCTGGTGTAGTCTACTGGAACACTTTATTGCATTTCTTGGTGCTCGGAGACAAGTGTCGCTTCTGCTTGTAGAGATCAGATCGACTCCGACGAGTCTTTAGACGACCTGGTGGAGGTCACAGGAAGCAGCGATTCTCGTCACCCGTTTCTCTCCAAGTGCTGGTATCGTGGTGTCGTGGATATAACGACAGGACTGATTTGGTACGTAATGAAGAGAGGCTAAATGCTCGCCACTATACAGGAAGAATGGTAAATACTGTTGCCATAACTTTCCATAAAAAAGAAGCTAGATATTGTATTGCTGTTCACACCATAGCCACCTTGACAGATATAAAATTCTTCACTAGTCTGCCCAGTTCCCTGGTTTGTCATCCACAGAGCATGTCTGGGCTGTGATAGGAAGACAGTTTCACATCAACCTCTACCCAGCAGTCAAGATGAACTGACGACAGCATGTGTTTCAGAAATTCCTCAAGATGAAGACAAGAAGATGAATCCTGAAATTAGGGCCAACAACATTATTTTCACATTTAAGTTATCTATTTTATTTATCAAAATAAATAAAGATTTGTTCTACACCACAATACATCTGTGATTTGATCCTTTACCAAAGTAGAAGAACAATGTAAGTGAACCAGTAACTGTTGTGTCATTGATAAACTGTCAAGATTTGTTCTACAACGATGCGAGAAACACGCGGCACCCTTATTGGGTGATTTGACTTTTATACCAACATGGTGCTAAGCACAATTTATTCTCAGATTAAATACCACATTATTATATCCATAAACAATACGTCTGTGCTATTTATTTAAAAATGGCCTTAATTTGGCTAAAACTGATATACCGCTTGTCATAGACCACGATCAGGGCACAGCGTTAGTGGTTATTGGATCCTGCTTCCCCAGTACTGGAACCCGTACAATGCCGACAGCACTTGTGTGCAGCTGGCACCACAATTCCTTTAGCCGACAGCATTCAGAAATTTTAATGTTGCGTTTTATGTTCTGCTTAATAATATACACATCAAAATTGACTGGAGTAAAGTATATCTTCTAAATAATCAGCACCAAGAAAATATTATGAACTATGTCCTGTATGTGTGTAATTTTGATTATTTGCCTCTAAACTGTGTGCAGATTGTTAACAGAGACTTCCTAGAAAGATGAGGTAACTATTATACATATATGTTCTTGCAAAAAAGGACAGTCCATTTATGGAGACAGTGAATGAAATATTGTAAGGTATGATTTTTTGTTATTTTTACTCAGTCGTCTTTTTATGACACAGTCATAACCGGCTTCGACCCTCAAAGGCCATCTTCAGATGCTACAATCAAGAACAGAAAAGCTTAAATTAAAACCAGACAGGAATCACAATTCCATTTAATCTACTTGTGAGTTGCCTCATGTGCTATTACAGTGCATATGGTTTATATCTATGGGCGGCATTTGGGCATTTGATGAACAAGTGTTCATGCATTGTCACCTAAACACAAAATCAGAAATCTTGGAATTATATATATATATACAACTAAGTGTACTTTTCCTTCCCTACTCTTTGGCCTAGATGCGTGTCCTCTGTAAGACAATTACTACAATAATACTTCAGTCAATTATTCATCAAAAATGGAATTAAATACAGGTCGTTAAGACTGTAAAATCTATTTAGAACAAAGTGAAACCTTGACAACAAAAGAGACAGAGTATCAATCCTTAAGTTTTTTTTCAGGATAAAATTTTGTTTATCATTGGCAAATGTATTTTTTATTATTGCTTTACCAGTTTCGACAAACTGATTTTGTCATCTTGAGAAGCTTCGTTTTGGTTAAGCAGATGTCGATATGTCCAGAAATGTACATACTATATGAGATTATTGTAAATACGTATTGACAATTACAGGAACTGAATCACGTCTATGTATATCTCAAGCCAGACGTATTATGGCATTATGCTTCAGTGAAGAAGATATCGACATCTGCTAAACCAATACTAAGCTTCAGAAGACGACAAATTAATTTTTAGAAACCGGCAAAGCACGATAAATATATATTTGCAAATAGGTTTTATTCTGAAAAATATATATTCGAGTCGTTGAAAATTACAGCCATGAATAATAACACACATTTAAGGTATATTTTTCGGTGCTTCGTGGCACTGCACTTCGGGATGCTAGATGTTTACGCCACTGCGCCTAGGCTTAGGAGAGACGATACGCAATGGTCGACTAGGGCAGTTCCTTGTTGCAACTCTCTGGCGCGCTTCGGCCGGCTGCGAGCTGTTTAAGTTAGCTGGGTAGGTGTTAGGATTGCAGACGCGGGCCGGACCCGGACAGCACAGTGCGAAAGTCCATATCGATGATGTTTCGTTGAATGGTTCGCACGCTCACACTTGTTGATGGTGTAGCATTGAAATCTGCAGCAATTTGCGAAAGGGTAGCATTTGTGTCACATTGAACGATTCACGGCAGTCATCGTTGGTGCCGTTCTTGCAGGATCTTTTTCCGGCTGCAGCGATGTTGGGGAGTCGATGTTTTACAGGATTCCTGTTATTCAAAGTACACTTGTGAAATTGTCGTACGGGAAAATCCCCACTTCATCGCTACCTCTGAGATGCTGTGTCCCATCCTCCGTGCGCTAACTATAACATCACGTTTAAACTCATTTAAATATTGATAACCTGCCATTGTAGCAGCAGTAATTGATCTAGCAACTCCGCCAGTCACTTGTCTTATACAGGCATTGCCGACCGCAGCTCCGTATTCTGCCTTTCTTCGTATCTCTGTATTTTAATACGCATGCCTATACCGGTTTCTTTGACGCTTCAGTGTAGTTATTAATAAATTAGGAATACAGTAATTTCATAGGTCTTATGATAAAAGAAGCAATATTTAAAACAGACTTCAGCCGTTCTCCATTACAAAAATTTTTCCTTTAAATATAATTAATGTGTTACGTGTACAATCTGCTTTCAGAAAAAGAACAAGCCATTGCTGATGTGCAAGCAAAGCTTACTAATTGCTTTAAACACCGTGTATGGAATAATCTGGATACAAGATATCAGCATTTACTGTAAATACTATTGGAAACTGTCTGCACGTTGGAGTACATGAAGAAAACGGAGGACACACTAGGAGATACACAAAAAATCTGTTTATAAAGCTCCATTCTATTTCATTCTGCTTAAGAAGAACGTTCAAATTGCATCTAAATGTGATTTTCACGACATTTCTTCTAGAGTAACAGAAAAGCAATTTTCAGAATTTAAAATATATGGAATAACTACATTTAACGTCCGATCGCTTGCTAAAGAGGCAATTTCAAAGCTCCGTACGGAAATTCCGCTAGAATATGGAGAAGAGTGGCCAATTTACACTCAAGAGGATATGTAATGTCTTAACAACATTAATATGCAGGAAACAAAAGCTGTAATTAGAATTGCCAAATACTCTCACCTAGAAGAAGAGTCGCATTGTGAATACACAAGCTCTGTGTTCGGCACTGTGTGCTCCAGTACTCGGGAGGAAGGCTGCGGCGACCGCATATGCTGCTCCTTGATTCTGGACACTGGCAGGTAATAAGATATTGGACTTAGCGATATCAAGACACGTTTTTGACAAATAAGACAGATACTTTACATGTGGAAATAGCATCATAGAAGTTTTTATAGCCTCAAGCGACCGGCGAGGTGCGCACGGCAGACAATGGAGACGCAAAGCCGCCAGGCGGGGGAGCACTGGAGGTATCGCTAACTGCGAACAGACAGGACAGACGAACAAGTAGGGGATGACGGACACTACGACCAACCAGGACAAACACGAGGCAAGCAAGCAAGACCTGTGGGGATAAACACGATGAGGCAACGACAACGCAGGAACACTCCAAACAGCGACAGTAGGTATCTCAACATGCTCACACGAACCACGGCGAGTACCAGACTGCCGGGGTAGCGCCGCGTGGCCGCCTAAATGCCTGACCTCGGGAAACGAAAACGAGATTGGCCATGAACTTCACGTGGTACAGACAGTGGTGCACTTCACGGCGAGTCTCGCGGCGCAGCCGCGTCGGAGCACAGAGACCCCCCAGTGGGTATACAGGTCCATATCCTCTGGCGCGGATTCAGCTTCCGTGTCTTCCGACACCAGAGCACTAAAGTTGAGGGTGAATATAACTTGCTCCAATTACCGCTGGTAAAAAGATAAAACTAAAGTTGTGTTTTGGCATAGAACAAACATTTATATACACACATCAAAAAAAGTTTTGCATCACCCCGGTTCCCAGAACTCCTGAAGATAGACGTTGACTGTGGATATTGTATCACATATAGTCCCTTTGACTGTTCACAGATGTCACTAAACCCGCCCAAAGATGTTAACAGCCATGTATGAGCGGTTCCTATTAGACGGAGGGGTCCGACAGCCGATCAGTTCCAGTCATTCCACCGGGAAGGAGATACACGGCTCATGTTGTCTGTGGTTGAACCACGCCCAGGCGGCCAATACCGCGGTTCGATCGCGTCCGCATTGTTACTTTGTGCCAGGAAGGGCTGTCAACAAGGGAAGTGCCCAGGCGTCTCGGAGTGAACCAAAGCGATGTTGTTCGCACATGGAGGAGATACAGAGAGACAGGAACTGTCGCTGACATGACTCGCGCAGGCCGCCCAAGGGGCTACTACTGCGGTGGATGACCGCTACCTACGGATTATGGCTCGGAGGAATACTGACAGCAACGCCACCATGTTGAATAACGCTTTTCTTGAAGCCGCAGAACGTCGCGTTACGACTCAAACTGTGCGCAATGAGCTGCATGATGTGCAACTTCACTCCTAACCTCCTTGGCGAGGTCCATCTTTGCAACGACGACACCAAGCAGCCCGGTACAGATGGGTCCAACAAGGTGCCGAATGGACCGCTGAGGATTGGCATCACGTTCTCTTCGCCGATGAGTGTCACATATGCCTCCAACCAGATAATCGTCGGAGACGGCAACCCGGTCGGGCTGAACGCCTTAGACACACTGTCCAGCGAATGCAGCAAGGTGGAGGAGCGGCGCGGAGTTGCGTCTCGTCACGGTCCAAGCGGTTCCCCCCCCGTCGGAGATTCGAGTCCTCCCTCGGGCATGGGTGTGTGTGTTGTCCATAGCGTAAGTTAATTTCAGTTAGATTAACTAGTGTGTAAGCTTAGGGGCCGATGACCTAAGCAGTTTGATACCATAAGATCTTACCTCAAAATCACAAAAATTCCAGGTGGAGGTTCCCTGCTGTTTTGGGGTGGCGTTATGCGGGGCCGACGTACGCTGTTGTTGGTCATGGAAGGCGCCGTATTATTTATCAAAATACCTAGTTATATTGGCACCATTTGTCTAAGTTACATAAATAGTGCCAATATCTCCAGGTATTTTGATAAATAATACACACAGATTAGATATGGAGATAACATTGTGATACTTAATTTGAGAGAGTCTGTTGTGCTTGCGCCAATGGGATAGAGAGATCGAACAACAGTCGTGTTTGGACACCAACTCAGGGTACAGAGAACAAGATGACCAGCTCTGGGGGTGTTTGTGTGCATGTCTGTACCAATTTGTGGGCCCATACATGCACCAACTCTCCGCTACTCTCCTCGCTTCCCAGCTTGCCCCTGAATATAAACAACCCGAGCGAGTGACATGAGAACGGTGACTACTCATCTGCTTGCTTTGCTTCTTTTTGGCTGGGTCATAGTGACACACCCACCACCTGACAATGCTGATTAGGTGGCTAAAGAAGGCATCTGAATTGTCCGATGCATCTACAGCACACCCTCTTTAGCATTCATTAGGCAGGCTTTTTGAATGGGTGTAAGCAGTCACAGAAGCCACCGGGTGGCGACTGTGAAAGATGAAAACTGATCCATGATGGATTTTCACTTGCCCCACTATCATGCTAATTGCGATACGCCGATCTTCCTGCATCAGGGCCTCCACTCCTCTTGTGATTTGCAGCTTTTCACGCTGAGGTGTCTCCCTCTTCGTTCTTCGCCACTCAGACTTGTTTTAGAATGGTAGAAGGGCCTGTGTCACCTAACCACTGTGTCATAAGATGTTGCATTGTAGCCCAACATTCCGACCTACTCAGCATGGATTGTTACTGGATTATTGCATGGGTTCCCTCCCAGATTCATAAAGCGAACAGTTGCACTATATACCGATTTATCAATGGGCTGCGCCATTGTGTTTCAGCTCCACTAGAGGCCTGGTACAGTTCTGTGGCGCCGATATTTCAGTGTGTACCAGGTTGCAGACGTGTACCAGCAAACAAACAAGAACATTTATTATGTAACTTTATTTATTTATTTTTTAGTTGACTGTTAAAATCTTATTATCGAAAAGGTTAATTTTCATTCGTGAAAATAGGAAATGGCTGAGTCAGATATCGAAGCCTTCGGGAGTCAAAATTTTCTTAAGTGGATACAAGTTTCAGGAACAATTTTTGTGGGGTGACATTGTGCCATGACTGCTGGAGTAAGTTCTCTTTAAAAGCTCATTGCTTCAGAAATCTCTGGAATTCTTGTCTGCGAAAAGCTGAACTAGAAAATATATCATCCTATTAGGAATTAGCATAGGTGACTGGATTAAGATAAAGCGGGCATTTTTTTAAGCTGTATTATAATCACTAGGTCCTGTCATCTTAAAATTTATGCGGTTCATAGTGCTCCACACAGACCTGTGTGTCCTTTTGTCTGCTCTTTGGCATTACCTTTAATTTACTTACAGTGATTACACTTATTGAACTTCAAGTCCGGCGTCCCTGTGTGGCTACCCCTGTTAGTATCATCTGCATTAACATGACTCCTCGGGAAAACTAGATTTGTTCAATCCACGCGGATCTCATGCAATGTCTGTCGCTGTTTTTAACGTTGTTAGCGTGCTGTGTGAGTTAATGTTTCTTAGGTTACATAATAACAACTACAACTATTAAGGGCCTCGCGGGGTAGCTGCGCGGTCTGGGCGCCTTGTCCAGGTCCGCGCGGCTGCCCCCGTCGGAAGTTCGAGTTCTCCCTCGGGCATGCGTGTATGTGTTGTTCTTAGCGTAAGTCAGTTTAAATTAGATTAAGTGGTGGGTAAGCTTAGGGACCTACGACACCACCAGATTGGTCCCATAAGACCTTTCCACAAATTTCCAATAAAACTATTATTACGTTAGTTAGTAAACAAATTTGTGTTTCTTTGGAGCAATATCCTGCCTCGATGTAATCTAATTAAGTTATGTACAGATCTTAGCCGGCTGTAAAACTGATGATGACTGCGTTTCTTACATATGCCGGAAATGTGACTTGTAAAATAGGCAGATTGCTTAGGAGAAACAAAATCGAGGCTGTCTTCCGTTCAGCAGCGAAAAGCTTGGCCCTGGTTGGACCCGTTAAAGACGACTCACAACTGAACAAAGCGGTCTTTTGCCTGTGAGTGTGGTGATGCAAATGTAGGTCAGACGACGCGAACTATCCAGGAGCGTTGTACAGTATGCGATATATACCACGTCTTCGGCAACCGTTAAAATCTGCGCTAGCAGAACATTGTATTTCCATGGGACACTCAACGGAATACAGTAGAACAAAAATTTTAGCTCCAGTTTCCAGTTTTTGGGATTCAGTAATCAAAGAACCGGTGGAAATATGTCTTGCCAATAATCTCATAAATCGTGACAACGGCTTTCAACTGGATAAAAATTGGAATCCTATAATTAAAATATCGAGTCACAGAGGAATCTACGAGGTCATTCGATACTCAATGATTAGATTATCTCTCACTTCCACCGCTGAGGGCAGCACACAAAACTCGGCTGTCTCGCGCATGTCATCACCTGACGCAAGCGCCGAAAGACGCAACCACATTTCGCATGCACCAGATTCGCCGTAAATATTGTGAATGCACCTGGGCTCTTCGATAGTTGTCTACTCACCTGAAGATGGCCGGACGTCTCTGGCCGAAATGTGGTGGCAGAATGTCGACGGAATCCGGCTGCATACCCGAAACTTAGTAGAAGTACAACTAACCTAATTATTAATATTTTGCAGAATTAAACCAGTTTCTTTGCGTAGTGTACTTGTTAATTCTGTGTAAATTGCGTAAATTACATGATCTGACACTGCAGTATGTTAACAATGAATAAATGCTTGATTTCTATACATTACATTCATATTATTATATTTATAATGATGTGTTCATTTATGATACTACTTAAAACGATCTGTACAAATTTAACGTGGATTCTAGAACAATATCTATACAAATACTATTCTAATTACTTCTACTTTTAATTACATTCGTGCATAATGAGATATAAATTCCGATCTTTGACTAATATCCGTGTCACTCGTGCGTGTTTTGTGTTATGTGTGTTTTTTGTGTCTATGTTATGTCAGCATTGACCTGTCACTCGTTTCATCGTTAGTGCTAGAGCTACTCGAGCTATCCTTGTCGGCTCTTATGGTTTTGATTATCAAGGAAGAGACTAAAGCCGATGGTAGGAAATGGGCTAGTGTTCATTAACAAAAGCATTAATGTGGCCAGCGAACTAATGACTCAGTGGGGATTACGGATTACTATAGGCAATTGTATTGAGGACTTTGTCGTTAGTTTCGCCTGAAAACATCTCTTGTCTCCTCAGACGAAAACTGTCCTCTGTGTATCTTAATTCTTTTAGGTGACCAGTAAAATTATTGTCAGTTCTAAATGGTTATTAACGAAACATATACCCTTGAGTGCACAATATCGCTAATACAGGTATCCCTGCAATCTGAAAACAATATTCTCGAAATAACTTCCTTCTTCGTCGACTTATCGCTCCAATGGTGTATGTCTTCGAGGACCCATCATGAAATATCACACCGAGAAAGTTGTACAGGTGATGATAGAGTAGTATTTGGATAGATCCACGTTAAATCTGTACAGGTCGTTTTACGTAGTACCATAAACGAACACATCATTATAAATATAAGTGTGGGAGTCGCATACTTATCAGATACCTTCCTTTATGCAGACCATTTGTAAACATCCTGGCACTAGCAATGATCGATCTTGTCAGTCGAACAAAAAATAATTAAAAAGAAATAACATCGTCAAAGTGGATATTCAGTTTGGAGGAAATGGGTAATCTTGTGTACACATGTCTGCTGAAGCACTGTCTTGTCGCGGCGGAATGGAGCAATAAATTAATGTCAAATCGTACATTATCGATCGCCAGTCGTGCCTACAACACATATTCTCAAGACAAAAAAAAACCCTGGATCAGAGACATATCAGATGACGACCATACTACAAATTTTGGTCTAATATGAGGCGTCCCTTGTGAAACAAGAATTCCACGGATAATGAGGGGAGGTTTGAGAAGATTTATTAATTATCAAATCTCGAAAATCTTTTTTTTCCTTTTTTTGACATTCCTAAACATTGGAGAAAGAAAATTAATGTTAATGCAGTGGTGTGCTGATTAAAAGTATCTCTCAGTTCGTGAACCAAGTATAGTTCAGTAAGAAGGTTAATGAGTATCACACTAGTTCCAAACAACCTAACAATACAGCAACTATGCCCTACAACTCGCTTCAAGTGCTGCTGGAATGCTTTCTAGATACTCTAATACTCACGGTTTTGTTGTGATACCTTATAAATTGCCGTAAAAAATGACATGAGTTACTCTCTTCTTAAACTTTGTGTTCTGCCTTATGGCAGGTCTGGCCATGGCAGAAGCCTCGTCAGAGAGGTCTTCCGCATGAGCGTCTAGGGAAGTGATTCCAGTGGTGGTTTCCTGTTGCCTTCCACTGGTGACGATGAAATGATAATGAAGACAACACAACACTCAGTCCCTGCCCGGAGAAAATCTCCAACCCAGCCGGGAATCGAACCCGGGCCACTTGGCATGACAAATCGTCGCGCTGACCACTCAGCTCTGCAGTCGTTTTAAAAATGTTGTACCGATCTGGAATTGGTGCACTATGACATGCTCTCAACCTATTTAAAGATAACCATTTGTATTAAGTCCTCCCTGGGCCGTGTTTGATTGCAACAGTCAGTTGTATGGATCATTGCAGAAAGATGGCTCAATGCTGAGAGGTTACAGATGTCAGAAAAGAGCTGTGGTGTTTAGAGTTGCCCATGATCACGCTGGACATTTGGAGTCTGGTACCTCGCTAAAGGCCACGGCTCAAGCGACACATACAGCTTGTCGTCTTTACTGGGCCATATACCATGAAAACAAGTAGCAGGTAAACGGAAGTGTGTAATGTTGCCGAACAGGTCACGATTTTGCCCGTTTTGAAGTGATGCAAGGCGCTGGGTCCACTGGCAGCCCATTGAAGCGGTTAATTCGCAATGTGTGGAGCGTGTAGTTCACGGTAGGAGTGATCGCTTGATGTTTCGGAGTATTTGATGACCGAGAGTTGCCCTTCTTTCTAGGCTTTCACGATAACTATGCTGTGGACACTTCAGAGCTGTGCACCTATGTTTCTCGTTTCACTAACATCCAGACACCATACTCCATCTCGGGTGGACCGATAGATCACCTGATCTTAATCCCATAGGAAATGCCTGGGACGATTTCGAACGGTCGTTGGAACTAGAAATCAACAAACTGACGGAGTGGTTAAGAGGAGACCATTATCATCCACAGTCGAACGTTATGAATCTCATCGAAGAAAATGATTTATCGACAAATAGCCAACACAGATACAGAAAATATCGGTATTGTGAAACACAACTAGCCATTTATTCTCGCTAAGTAATGAGTGTTATCGACAGGGGACGTCAAATTGATTCCATGTTTCTAGATTTCCAGACGACTTTTGACACCGATCCTCACAACCTACTTCTAATTAAATTGCATGCCTATGGAAATTCGTCTCAGTTGTGTGATTGCATTCTTAATTACCTTCCAGAAAGGTCAAATTTCGTAGTAATTGACGGAGAGTAATGGAGTAAAACAGAAATATCTGCCGTTCTCCTAAGAAAGTGTTACAGGCCCTCTGTTGTTCCCGATCTACATCAATGATTTAGGGGACAATGTGAGCAGTCCTCTTAGAATAACTGCAGATGACGCTGTCATTTACCATCGTGTTATAAGTCATCAGATGATCAAAAAGAATTGCAAAATGATTGAGAAAAGGTATTTGTATGGTGTAAAAAGTGCCAGTTGGGTCCAAATCATGGAAAGTGTGGAGTCATACACATGAGTACTAAAAAGAACCAGCTAAATTTTAGCTACCCAATAAGTCACACAAATCTGTAGACTGTAAACTCAACTAAATATGTAATTATTAGAATTGCGAATAACTTTAATAGGAATGATCATGTAGATACTGTTGTGCGGAAAACTAACCAAAGACAGCAATTTATTGACAGAACACTTAGAAAATGTAACAGGTGTACTAAGGAGACTGCTTACACTACGCTTATCCGCTATCTTCTGGAGTTTTGCTATGCGGCGTGGGATCCGCATCAGATAGGATCAATGGAGGATATCCAAAAAGTTCAAAGAAGGGCAGCCTGTTTTCTGTTATCATGAAATAGAGGAGAGAGTGCCACGAATAACGTGAATGGGTTAGCAGTCATTAAAACAAAGGCTTTTCTCTCAGAAGCAGGACCTTCCCATGAAATTTCAATCACGAACTTTCTCCTTTGAGTGGAAAAATATTTTCTTGGGGCCCACTTACACAGAGAGAGATTAGCATCATAATAAAATATTAGAAATCAGAGTTTGCTCAGAAAGATTTAAGTGCTCGTTTTCACGAGGGCCGATCGAGAGTGGGATGGTAGGGAAATAGCTTGAAGGTGGTTTGATGAACCCTCTGTCAGGCACTCAATTACGAATTGCAGGGTAACCATGTACGCATAGATTAGAAGATTTTGAAGACAGTGAGCTGAGGACTACATTTTTAGAATCTACGTGTTTTTGGAGACACGTGGACGACATATTTATAATGTGGCCACGTGGAATAGATGCTCTGTACCATCACCTGGATCATTTTGATTGGCTTTGTTCCAGTATTAAGTTCACGATGGATGAAAAGGATGGAAAGCTTCCGTTTCTAGAAAGGACGATGACATTCTGGGACACAGCGTTCAAAAACAGAAGCACTCGTACGGTTATTTACATGACACAAGTTGTCATCTATCGTACAAACGCACAGGTTCTTGCAGACGTTACCAAAGAGAGCTTAACCGCCTCAGCTGCAGAAAGTTTGACTAAAGAGCTAGATCATCTTAAGCTCGTGTTCCAGCAGAATGAGTGCACAGACAAACAGATCCATCATAAATCCGAGTTTGGAACTTTTCCAGAACCAACAGACAATGTATGTAGGTCTGTGGCTTTCCTGCCATAAGCGTGAGGCATATCCCAAAAAACAGCAAAAATTTTAGGATGGCATAGCAGAAGTGTATTTCGTCCATCAGACAGCTCACTGGCTAGGTAAAAGATAACCTAGGTCTGAGAATGGTCCTTACCGTTGTGGGAAAAAGTTTACTGGCAAATCTATTCGCACCTTTAACGTCAGATATATGGATCATAATCGCTATGCACGACTGTTACGTGAGAAACCTGTAGCGGCAGAGCACTGTTTAATGGAGGGACACAGAGCGTTGTTTGGTGAGGCACAAGTCATTACCCCTGTAACTCTCTGTCAGGACTATGCTTTAAACGGGTCTACCGATGTTGACTGGCAGAACACAACAAAATAGAAACAATGGTGACCCATTGAGTAAGATTTGAGTAGGAAGTGGGCAGGTTGAGCGCACTAGGGCATAAGCTACAGAGCAAACGCAACTCCACCCACAAAACTGAATATCAAAATCAAACTGATATATGATTTCTCACATCGATAATTATAAATCGTGAAATTCACTATAGATTTTTAAAAATTCAAAAAGCTATCATAAAGGACTATTAAAGAGTATTGTAGTCATAAGTTAAATTTTTTTACCATACATAATTATATATGCAACTGCATAATTTGGTATATTTTCATTAACAATGCACATGATTTCATTGTTATCATTTGTGCATTTAAGATACTAATTTCCCTAGACATTTTTATAGCACAGATAGAATAATTTTCAAAAAACTTAAAGTTCTCTTCAAATCTAGGAAAGCATCATATGCCTTTAGATAATTATTTGCTGTAACTACTCATAGATTCCACATTTCTTAAGGAAAAATTCCAGTTTTCCGTTACTTATACAGGTATTCTGTAATTTAACAATATCAAATAAAGAAGAGTCAACACATTGATATTTTTCCTTTTTGTCTGGAAAACAATCAAGATGAAATAAGGCATATAAAATTCTACAGTTATGGAAACTTGTAATCTCTAGCTCAGAATTTCTCTTTGCACCCAATCCAGGAATCTCTATGAATTGTGATTTATAGAAACATATGAGAATTTTCAGATCTTTTAGTCTTCTTTGTTTTAGTTCGAGTGAATATTACAGTTCAAATTTAACCATGGGAACACGAATTTCCATCAATTCTACTACAATTTTGCCTTCTTTTGGAAGTGTACCTTTTATTTCAACTCGAGCAAAATTTTTATCATACCATCGATGAACAGCATTTCCAAAACTTAAACTGCAAGTAAAAATTACAGTTAAATCACCCTCCCACATAATTTCTCTATAATCTTTAAAAAACCCACTGATAATTCTGATGGATAAAGTACTTTATTTTTTGTTAATTTTTGTCTTTCAATTATTAAGAATATGGTCTTCTTTGGTTAACTCACTGGCTAGAGTCAAAGTCTATCGAATAAGAGATATTGAAGAAATAAATGGATATTCCATTAAATATTGTCTCCTTTCTTAATGGTGCTAACATGAAACAGTTTTGCTACATAATTATCAATTCATTTTTTATTTGATTTTCCATCATAAGTTGGATAACCATTACCATAAATATTGGCAATACTAAAATCTATATGAATTAGTGCATGATTAGGATGAATGCTGCCATCCCCAATATTTATATTAATGTCTGTGTTTCGGTTGGGAAGGTTTAAATTATTTTTAATCTTCTCATTCACTGGGAATGAGAAGAACTGATAACTTTCAACTTTGTTCATGATTTATAAACGATAACATTTATAAAGATACATCTAAAACAACTGTTATGGTAACACCATGGGAGTTAATTAAATGACAATTTTAATTTGCCACAGTTATTTCTAGTTCCTGTAGAGTATAAAAAAACAGGAATATATACAGGATAAGGTGGTTTGTGCATTGCTGGTCCTCCAAATTTAGCATTTGGCTTGAATGAAGCAATAGTATTAGTTTCTCTGTGAAAAAGCTCACCATGATTAACAAATATTCCATCAGCCAGATTAAAACTTATATTTATTAATTTAAATAGAATAATTTTTAGAACATCATGAGGATCAGTCTTTTTTTAGCTTCAATAATTTGATTATTATATCCTAGCACACTTGCAATATCATCTTCTCTTATATCCATATAAAACCTAACATCACTCTGAATAACATCTGTATTTAAAATTTTCTCTTCTCTATTGTGAAAGTTTCACTTTTTCAAAGGAAAAAATATTTCTAAATTTCTTAAACTACACTGACCTACACGAATTTCTATCGTCTCTCCATCACAATATATGAATGTAATATTTGGAGGCAAAGGAGTTGTATAAAAACATTATTATAACATTCCCTTGTAGCTATAGTCAATCTTTTTTAAGGACAGATGACTTATCACTCAACTGAAGTAATCAACTAATTTACTATTAAATTTTTTTTAAATGAATGACAGATTGGCAACTAAAAATAAGAATTACAAAAAAGAAATAAGAAAATAAACATGGTTGACTTTTACCAATTTCCATTCCATGTGCAATAATTGGCTCTAGTTGTGGTAAAATGACAATAATGAATGATAATCATTCAGGATGGTTGAACTGGAATACCATTAATCATTACTACGTTTATTCAAAAAGTTTAGATCAATCAAAATATTCAAAATTTATAAAAAGGCCTAAAAATTGAAAATAAGACTAATGAAAAATTGCTACTTTTATTGAAAATAACAATGAAATTATTATTCCATTAGATCAATATCTAGATAATTATGTAGCAGTATTCAGCGATTTCATTCTTGGAAATTTGGATATAATTAGACAATATTTTACTAGAGGCAGACATATAGGATTAGATTGTCATTATTCAGCCCAAACTTCCTCAAAAATACCTAAACAATTAAGGATATCTTAATTTTTTAAATATTTTTCAGATAAGATGACACAGATTTAAAACATATTTATCATGAGTTTGTTGGAGGTGATTCAAAAATTGATTACTTTAAATAAATGTATAGTAAATGTTGAAAAGATCAGTTTGGATTTTTTAATGATAGACTTGACTAGGGAAACAAATAAGGGCAAGTTCAGAGATAAACTAAAAACATTCTTAAAATAATTATTGTTAATACTTTTTCATCTATAATAAATGTTTAGAAAATGTAACTTAGAAGCTGTTAAAAAAGCAGACAAAATAGAAGAGTAAAACAACAATGAATAGAAGAATTTAAGAATGGAGAAAACAACCAAGAACAGACTAAGAAACCCTTAAAAAAGAAAGTTAACCTGTTATTGCTGCTACTAGACGATTTAAACAAGGAATTGAAGGATTAGATGACAATGTATTAAAAAGAATTGAAGAAAATAGAAGAGTTACAAAGCAAATGGTTTCTTATAATTAACAATATACAGAAGAATTTAATGATATTCAAATAATTATAGTGCTAAAAGGGATTATACATTCAGTGATTCAGAAATGCTAGATTTATTGACAAAATATGAAGAAGAGAGGAAAACGATAGCTCCAAAAAAAGAACATGAGTTTAAAAAATTGAATGTAAGTGAAGGAATATTAGAATATATCAATCATAGTGAAGATAAAGTTTTTGGATTAAAATCTGTTGGTACATTTAAAATTGTTAGTAAATTAGAAATAAAATTTTTTGGTGATAGACTAAGAATTGATGATAGAGCATATGAGGTAGAGACAGAATAATGATTTTTTTACTAAAAACAGATTACTATAGACAACATGAATACACTATTTACTGTTTCTGATTTATCAAATTATGCAGATATATTGATTCATTCAGAAGCATTATATTCTGGTATAATGTGAACAAAAATAAAATCAAGTAAAGTTAATAAATATGAATATTTGACAAAAGAAATTGTTGATCTTTAACTTTGTCATCAGATGTAGATTCAAGTGTAGATGAAGAAGGTGTCGAAGATTTAATTAAAAATATACAGAACAACCAACTGAATATGTTTGGATAGATGATGTGTATTAATTATTTGATAATTAGCAGTAATTCACAGAGAAGAATTAGCTGGAAATAAAAATTATCAAAATGAAGAAGTTGGAATAACTCAAATGTCAATGAGTAAATTCAGTGAGTTTGTAATTAAAAATCCAATAAGAATTCCATATTTAATTTTATTTTTGAATAATCTTCCTTACATATTTTAGAAAAATGAGAAACATGGGAAAATTCTTGTAAACTGGGCATAAAATAATTTATCAATGCCAGAGGTGCATCTACCAGACTATTTGTACTGTAAACAATTTACTAAGGTAGAAGAAAGATTATCATCTGGTGATCCAGGAGTTAATAAATTAGGATAATCTTGTAAAAAACATGATATTGCTTAATTGCTGATTAGCTGCAGCTGGGGCTGGAGCTGCAGCTGGGGAGGAATAATGTATGGATAACGAAAATTAGGAATTGGATTAGGTGTAGATGTAGATGGTTGGAAGTATAAAATTATTAATCCTTATAAATTTTTCATGTGTAAAAATGAATAACTTTACAACCAATTATACTTTGCTGCCTAGTGGGAAAACTAAACCAAAAGGAATTAAAATTAAAGCCAATAATAATCAGCTCTGTAGTACTGATCAATTTTTAACTGAAGCTCGAAAAGGAAGAAATATAAAAAAAACTGGTGGCAATTTACTCATAACATTATCTATACCTGTTTGGAAAAATATAATTGAGTATCTTATGAAAAAGAAAGAAACAAACATGAATGTGGATTTTTAGCATTACTGTTGGCAGCTTTACCATATTTAACTGCTATTGGTTCACTAGCTGGTGGTGCTGCAGCTATTGGAAATGCAGTAATAAGCATGAAAAAAGCTGATAAGGAATTAGAGGAATAAAAAAGACATAACCTAGCAACATAAAGGAAAGGAACCGGAGTGAAAGAAATTTAAAGAAACAATTCAAAAATATAATAAACCTCTCTCTAATATTGTCATAGAAGAATTAATTGAACAATTAAAAATTAAACACTTCTGTGGTGTATTCATGAGTCACAAACATCTGAATAATCTATTAAAACTTGAATGTTTTAATAGTTAATTTAGACACATCTGATCATGTTGGTAGTCACTGCACTTGTCATTACAAGAATAAATTGTAAAATTTGTGTTTGTTTCATTTGGTAGTAATATAACCAAAACAAGTAGTTAATTATTTGGGAAAAAATAATCTCTACTATAATACTGAGAAAACAAAATTTGGATGAATAAATATTTGGTCATTTTTGTATATTTGTTCTAAAACCTTTGTCACAGAATTATAAATTTCATGTTATTTTTCATTTAATAATTGGACATTTTTGGAAAAAGATGAAATTTGTGAACAATGTGAATAAGAAGCAACAATTATCCAAAAATAGAAAGTTAATCAAAAATTTTCAGAAATAACTATGTAACATCTTTAAGTCAACCAAAGGATTAATAGATTTTAAGGGTAGAAGACTGGTTGCTTTAACAGATCCAATAAGCGGCTATGATGCAGTTAGAAAACCTCAATACTCCAGCAGTCTAACACAGTTTAGTAATTATGTGACCAAACAAGAACTAAAAAATCTTACAACAGAATTTAATGAAATATTTGGAATTCTGTCCACAGGTCATGGTCTTGCAGTAGCGTTCTTGCTTCCATCACATGGGGTCCTGGATTTGGTTCCCAGTGGGGACAGGAATTTTTCCTGCCTTGTTGTGTCGCTTTCATAATCATCATTCATCCCCATTGTGGTGGAAGGAAGGCAATGGTAAACCACCTCTGCCAGAACCTTGCCTAATAAATGCAATGCAGGTCTCCCACATCAACCCAGATGCTCCTTGGAGTATGGGACCTCATCATCATCATCATCATCATCATCATCATCATCATGCCACATCATAAAAAAGATTGATAACATGAAGGAAGGCTTAACTCGATAGAAGGTGTACTTACAACTAGAGTGTGAAATTTAGATGAAAAAGTTGGTAGAGCTCTGAAAATATTGTAGTCTTTAGAACTAAATTTTAAATATAATAAATTTCTATTCTTTATAAATAAATAATCAGAATCATATCTAACGTTTGAAACGTAAAAAAATTACTGACACACACAATCCTCTTGGAGTCACTAGGAAAAGATTCAAGGTGTCACCATCGAGGTATATCAACACCACCTGTCGGCAGCTGAGGTTTTCAATTAATTATCATTTATTCTAGAGAAGCTCCACGGTCATCAGTTAATTCGAGAACAGTTGCTTCCTTCATATATATGAAAATAAAATAGTTTTTTGAACTAAATTATTGGGTGTTCATTGTTTGATTGCATTTTGAATATGTTCACATGCTAAAGCAAGAGGAATGTGACGATGTAATTTTTTAAGGAATCTATTAAATTATGTTTTATATTTTTCAATTTTTCAGTGTGCTCACCCTGTAATACCATACTTTACAAAATATAAAATTTCAGTTTTAATGAATACGTTCTTCTGTTCAAACAATGAAAGCGAAATGTCTTTAGATCTACTGTAGTCCCTAGATTTTTGATAATCGTTCATCTGAATGAATTCAAATATAGTCATCATATGTCTTTTTGAACTAGTGACAGCTGAAGCAGATGTTCTTGGACTTGACACCATTTACATAGAATAATAATACATTAGATAAAAATATTTAGTCAGTTTTCAGTAATTTCCTTAAGAGTGTGTCATTATAGATAACAATTTCTTTTTTAGGAAATGTAATTGTACTAAAAACTCATAAATGAAATAAAAGTTTTAGTGACAAATTAAGACTGCAAATATTTTATCTATATAGTTTTATAGTCCACAACAATGAGAAAGTGGATCCATTTATCAACAAAAAATTATAATTGAACCAATGAAAATTTTTCTCAATAAATGGAAGGGTTCAATAAGTGTAAAAAATGTCAAGTAGAGAAGTTAATAACTGATAGATTTCACTCACATAAACATGCAAAGGATAAATACAAGAATTCACGTAAGGAATGTCTTAGTGAACATGATAAAGAACTGTATAAATGAAACAAATTATGTCTGTATGTGCAAAATTTGTTTCTATTCGCTATTACAAAAAACACTTAAGAGAAATTCAAATTGAGAAACATTACAATCTACTAAAAATCATGAACAAAATGAGTACAGGAATGAGGTATTGGTTGTCACAAAATTAAACACACTAGTTGCTTTTGCTTAAATCATACATCTGGGGACAACCTCCCAATTAAATACAAGACTTGTCAGCTAGAAGACAGGAATAAAAAAATGGTGTGTAAATGTGGAAAAGAAATAATTAAGAGCGATCTTATAAGACATTTGCGAACAAACAAGCATAAAAAAATTAACTGAAGATGAAACTTAATTTTACTATTCTCATTTTTCACAAATCTAATGTTCTTTTTATGTAGATAAATGGAAACTACTTCGCTGAGAGAGTTTACAGTCATTCAAATTCCTAATTATTATAGAAAGAATGATTTAGGAGTGTGTATACAGTAAATTAAAGAAATCAGAGTTAATTATTGCTATTGGATTACAAGAGTTTGCATTTCATTGAGACAGATTCCAAAAGAACAAAACAAACCAAAACTTGTACCTAATATATACTACTCCTACAGATTTGATGATGGTAGTACTGATAAAACTTGACCACCGAGACAAGAAAAAATTGATCAAATTTATCTCTTCAGTAACAAACTACCTGAGAGAGAAAACGACACTGAGCCATCTAAAAAGGATTTATTTGAGGTTAAAGAAATAAGATCGAGATCTGATGAAAAATTTAAAGCGTGGTCTGTTGACTATAAAATTGCTTGTAATGTTGCTAATATTGCCAAATTCAATACCGTTAGTTACAAAACAAATTACATAACAAAAGCACTCAATTCTATGGTAGACATAGCTAAAACACGAATTAATTTTAGAAAAGGAGATAAGCAGAATATAACAACAAAAAATCAGCAGGTGTATTATCCAATTTCTATAGGATATGAAGCATCGAATAATACTCAATAATCTGTTCAAGTGCTGTGCAATAAAATCAGAAATATATAAACATCTGATGAGTCTATTGATATAGCCGATACCTCATTTAATATTCAAATGATAGTGAAACCTAGAGGCAGAGGCGGTAGAGGCAAAAAATAATAAATCTAGCTGAAAACAAAAAGACTAATAGACGTATCTAAAGAATTAATAATAATGATAATCTGAACCGTCCTAGACCAATAATATGGCTTGAACATACCATAAAAAATAATATGTTGGGTAGATAATTAACTACAAACAAGATTAAGAAAATTAGAGAAGGAGATAAATATAAATTACAAAAAGAGTTAGCTGACATATATCAGTTAGGAGAATACAATAAAGAGGGGTACACTTTAGATGACATTAAAAATGTTGACGAGTTGTTCGATATTCAAATAAATGTTGTATGTGCTGAGTATATTAATTTAGTTCTGTATAGTGGTCCTGAGAATTAAATAAAGATATATCTGTATAAAGATCACAACCATGATGATGTGAGTAATAGTATGACAGAATTTTTATGATTGTAATATTGCTGTAACAAATGTAACAAACCATATAACAAGAAGGAGAACCATAGGCATATAATAGAAAGCAAAGTTAACATATTGTGCAATGGTATAAAACACAGCAGTGAGAAAAATAAGACATATTTTGAAAACTGCAATAGATACTCTTATAATGTGGAACACTTAAAAAATCAGCAAGAAGTTTGTGATAGCTTATAAATGTAAAAGACATAAAAAGATTTATTTAAAATGCACAAAACATGTATACTGTAGGCAAGTAGTAAAAATTCAAATTCACAAATCTTATATGCAATGCAAACTGCAAAAAGGTGGTATTTGTGAAAGAAAATTTGGTGAGGATAGTATAGAAAAAGGTTGTCCAGATTTTAATAAACATGGTTGTTATATTACTGGAGAATTCCAAGATTATTATATATTCCAATGCTGGGAATGTATAAAGATAGTTGCTAGTAAACAGTTTGAGTGTTATGAGGATGGATTCCATATGAAAATGAATTGTGTCAAAAAATGTGGTGTGATTATGATGCTCAGCAGGAAACTGGTATATATATTCCAAATCTCATAATAGCTCACAATTGTAATGGTGATTTAAAATGAATGATGAATTGTGTAGTTGGATATCTAATGGAAACAGGAATTATACATCTATAGCTCATTCACAATTCGTTTAGCAGTACTGTATTGAAAATACAATAAAACTATGTGCTGTCTACACAGGAACTAAGCTGATGCTCTTGGAGATAAGACAATTAGCTTTAAAAATTATAGGTAGCAGTGATTTTGTACAAGGTCCTCTTAGTAGGTTTCCAAAAACATTTGATTTGAAAGTAATGAACAAAGGTTATTTCCCACATTTAATTAATACACAAGAAAATGAATATTACAATGGGCTGATGCCTGATATGAAATATTGTTGTATTCTCAATAAGAAGTCAAAAGACCGAAAATGTTCTCAAACGACATAGTTCTAGAGTTAAAGCAAATTATGTGCTCAATATGAAAAAAGAAATTGTTGAATATTGTAATTGTTGTGTAAATATTTTGTGAAGAGGTTGTTTAGAATTACGAAAACTGTCCCTAGAAATAGCTAATTTTGATTCATTCTGTTATTTGACGATTGCTGGAGTTTGCATGGATATATACAGATCGAAATCATGTCTAAAATACAATTGCTCTATTGGATGAAGAACAGAAAGAAAATTATAGCAAGGAATTCGTAGCTTAGGTAAACAGTTTAAACAGTAATAATATTTAACATCCTCTTAATGGCAGTGAAATTAAAAAAAGCTGGAGCAAAGGTAGATACATTTGATAAAGAAACAAATACCGTTAATCAAAATCATGGTTGTTTTTGTCTTGGTTGTAAAATATGTTTTAAAGGTGAGACAATTAACAATGAAAATAAAGAAACAATGGATGACCTTTATCAAAAAACTTTAACAAGAAGTGCAGAAATACGAATTATTGCATGTAATTTACTAGAGATGTGGTAATTTAAAAAATTAAAACAGTACCTTAAGTTGTCAAACCATTGAATCCAAGAGATGGTTTTTGTGGTGGTCATACAAATGTAATAAAATTAAGAGCTAAAGAAGATGTTGTTAGCACAAAAATAAAATGTGATGATATACGCAGTCTTTATCCAACTGTACAATATTATGATTACTATCACAAACGACATGAAACAAAAATATATATGCCTCAGTGTTATATTAAGAAGTGGTATGGACATAAAAAATATGAAGTATTGGCACCTAGAGGATCGAATCATCCAATATTGACTATAAGAATGAAGTCCTATAAAATAAAAACCCGTTGTATTGTTTGTGGGCAAATGTTCAGAAGAAAAAAATAAATAAATTCTATCACAACGATGAGGAAAGAAATTTTATTGGAACTAGGCAACAGATGAAATAAGGAATGCTGTGGAAACGGGATATAAAATTTTAGATGTCTATCAAGTATGGGATAAAAGCAACATGTTGTTTATGTGAAAGACTTTATGAAAATAAAATTAGAAACCAGTAATTAGAAAGACGGTTTTAAAAACAAAGATGTGTATATAAAAGTAGTTAAATATAAATGATTTATTCTATTGGATAAAGGAAAGATAGAAGAAAAAGAGCCGTTGCTAAAATATGTTGAAAGAGAATGAGATTTTCACTCTGAAGCAGAGTGTGCACTGATATGGAACCTACTGGCAGATTAAAACTGTGTGCCGGACCGAGACTCAAATTCGGGACGTTTGCCTTTCATGGGCAAGTGTTCTATCAACTGAGCTACCTAAGCTGTGAGGACGAGGCGTGAGTCGTGCTTGGATAGCTCAGTTGGCAAAGCACTTGCCCGCGAAAAGCAAAGATCCTGAGTTCGAGTCTCGGTCCGGCACACAGTTTTAATCTGCCAGGAAGTTTCATATCAGCGCACACTCCACTGCAGAGTGGAAATCTCATTCTGGAAACAACTCCCAGGCTGTGACTAACCCATGTCTCCGCAATATCCTTTCTTTCAGGAGTGCTAGTTCTGCAAGGTTCGCAGGAGAACTTCTGTAAAGTTTGGAAGGTAGGAGATGAGGTACTGGCAGAAGTAAAGATGTGAGGACGGAGGGTGAGTCGTGCTTGGGTAGCTCAGTTGGTAGAGCACGTGCCTGCAAAAGCCAAAGGTCCCGAGTTCGAGTCTCTGTCTGGCACACAGTTTTAATGTGCCAGGAAGTTTTATGTTTTGATGGTTTATGGGAGTAAATTCTTATTACAACAAAATATGAGTAAAATTGAATATACTGCAGATTAATAACATTTTTCCAAGATTTATTTGGATGACCAGTTAGATAATATAGGTATAAATTTTAATAATGAGAACATCGTCGCTAGGCAATGAAAACCTCATAACTCCATCTGACAGTAAAATCCATGTAACTCCATTACCAAAAGTAGACAGTTATGCCACATAGCCTGTTGAAACCTTCCTTCATCAAGGTGTAAGGTGTCGCCATCTACTGCCAATATTGAAAAACTCACATCTACAGCGATATTTAGATCGTGCTGTAAATGTCACATCTGGTAATCGCTATTGTTAGTGTGCAGGGCGAACATATGCTCCGAGATTAAAACATTTTTGATGTGATAGTAACCTTTTTGAGTGACAGAACCAACACTGCCTTATTGCTACAGGTAAGTGTTAGTATTTCTAGGTATTTATGTATTGTATTTTAATATATAGAATTTTTAATGACCTCATTAAATACAATGTTGATTTACGAGTTTTTCATCGCGAGTAAAGCAGATTGCACTCGGTACATATGAGGTTTTAATTTTAGAACTCAACAGAATCTTGTACTTCCTACAGTAACTACTTTGTTTTCAGCTGTGGGTAAAAGGAGTAAATTCACTCTTCACCTTGTGAAACAACCTGGAACAGGTTATATCATATAAAATCACCGGAAGAAGATTCCGTTTAGTTAGGTTCCTCCTTGTCCAGCACCAAAAGAAAGAGCAGATCTACAAAAAGAAGGTAAACCATAGTTTATTTTGTTGTAACGTCCTTGTTTTATAGTTGATGTCATTAAATTATTTAAATATTATGGTGACATTATTGTTTACGCTACAGATAATGCGGAAAAAGAAGCCAATACAGAGGTGAATTCCACTTCTGAGTTTGAAAATCTTTTCGAACACTGCAGCGAGGATGATATCTCCAGTGGCTGTAGTGATGTGTGTGATCCAGATAAAAACAAAAATGACCATAGCAGTAACAACAGCACGGAAGACGACGATAACAAAGTTGATGTAGGAGTAAAAAGTACTAAGCAGCGCCGTAAAAGGAAAAGCAATCAATCACTTCCAGGTTTGCAGAAAGAAAAGCGTATGAGGGGACAGGATTATTTAGGAATGCAAAAAGATGAGTTCGGCAAAAAGAGACCAACAATGGGCAGAAGTAGGAGGGAAATGAAACCACATTGTACTTGTAAACATTCTTCCTTAATTTGGAACAGGAATTGCAAGGATATTACAGAAGAGCAGAGAGAGCTAATATTTAATCATTTCTGGCAGGATATGTCTTGGGGCGAAAGAAAATTTTTGTTAGAAGCCATGTGTACTACGTTCCAGTTAAAAAACGCAGAAATAATTCAGAAAATAATAAATCTCACCGTTATAACACGCTGTATTACAATTTTGTAATAGAAGGACAGAGAAAAACTGTCTGCAAGACTGCTTCTGAATACTTTGTGCGTAGGCGAATGGAATGTCAGAACATGGGCATCTAGCGCATCAGAAAGAACGCTTGCAGAAGGGCCTCAAATGCAGGAGAGACCAACGAAAGTTTCTGGTGGACGACAATCAGTATCAGATCTTTTTTGCAGAGTTGCCGAAATTGGAATCGCATTACTGCTGTCGTTCTTCCACAAAACTCTCCTTGGAACCTAACTGGCAGAGTAACTACATAGGGAATACATGGAATTTTTCAAGAGAAGAGGAAAAATTCCAGCTGCTTTCAAACAGTTCTACGAGGCATTCGATGAAAATAATCTTATTTTCGCCCAAAAGGGACCAATGCGATCTTTTTTGTTATCACCAGACAGGCAATCTCTCAGACAATGAATACTCTTTGCATATGGCCCGAAAAGCCGATACGAGGGAAGCGAAAAATAGTGAGAAGTTAGAACCAACTAGAGTGTTTACTATGGACTTTCAGCACTTCTGCTTTCTCCCAGACTAAAAGCATCTGCACTGTACTATAAAAGCAAACTAAAGATCCACAACTTTGCCATCTATGATTTCAAAAGTAACGATGGTTATTGTTACCTTTGGCACTAGAGTGAAGGTGGACTAACAACTTCGGAATTAGCCAGTATACTCGTGCATTTTATAGAAACGTACGTCCAAAATGATTCAGAAGCTATTTTCTTTAGAGACGGATGCACGTACCAGAAAAGAAACTCAATCATGAGTAATGCACTGGCTAATCTCCCCAATCAGAAAGGCATTACAATAGCACAAAAATTTCTGGAGAAAGGTTACACTCAAATGGAGTGTGATTCTATGCACCCCACCATAGAAAGGAAGTTACCACAAGATAAAGTCCTAGACCTTATGTTTTCATATATTTAGACCACATGTTTTTCAAGTCCTATGATAAACTCTCCTTGTATTCCTCTATTCAGCCTGGAAAGAAAATTGTGGATCCAACAGTGACCGATATCCAGTGTCTCAAGTATAATCCCTCTGGAAAAATGGAATATAAATTGAAATTCAGCGATACATGGGAACGCCTTCCAAGAAGGTTGTCAAATATACCCAGCTCATATACATTGCCCCCTTCTACAGTTCACCGCTAAAGATCAGTGCAGAAAAGTTTACATATTTGCAACAGCTAAGGCTGGTCCTTCCGAAGGATGTGCATTCATTTTATGACACACTGCCTCACTTTTGTAATGAGAGAACACGTCCATTCCTAAAAAATGCAGCTGAAAATAAACTTGTTTACAGCCACCTATGTCTGTGATTGTGATAGTAGCAGCAATAGTAACAATAGTAAATGTTAATAAACTGCACAAATGTTTACAGTAATAGAAGTTTAATTACAGCTAACAACATTGGTTCTATGTTTTTAAACACTGTTTTGTTTCTCCTGTAAAATTTGACTAATCTGAGTTATGAAGGTTTCATTGTCCAGCAACGATATGGTACAAATGAGGCACAACTTCATGGGCTATTATGTCATAAATAATACAGCTTCAAATATTTTTATTGCTGCATTCACCACATCGAATGCAAGGCTTAGATTGTACAATAAGGTAGATAAACTAGGAAAAAAATGTTCTGCATTTTGATACCGATATTGTAGTATATACTGATGATGCTAAAGTCAATTTAGAAAAAGGTTATATTTTGGCTGAATGGACAGCTGTGTCAAGAGATAATAAATGGATTACAAACTGGGGTTCAACTGATCCAAAAAAATATTGTTATGAGAAAAATGATAAAAGCACAGTGATGAGGGTAAAGGGTTTCACTTTAAACTATAAAAATATTCAAAAGATGAATAGTGAATCTAGGATAAAATTAGTAGAAATTGAAGTGAAGGAAAAGAGACAATTAAAGTGCAATCAGATAACTAGAGATGCAGATATTTAAAAATTTAGTAAGCAAACAAGTTAAGAATGAATTCTCATTTCAGTATGATAAAAGAGCAGTACTAGAAAATTATTATATGGCATCTTATGGCTATTATAAATTATTTATTGTGTAATAACTTTTAATGAGATTAAAAAATTTGTTCTATGTCTTCTAATGTAAGAATAAAATCCATACCAAATTTGTTATACCAATAGAATAAATTTTTAGTTGATTTTTATTGTACTCTACACTGTCTACATCTCTAATTATTGAGTGAGAAACTATTAAAAAGAATGAGTAAGCTTTAAGATAATTTTCTATTATTTTGGTAAATTATTTATTGGTAAAGTACAATATGCAACTTTTTTACAATCACAAAAAAGAAAATCTGAGTTTTATATTTCCATCCATATTTAACTATCAGTTTCATCTTAACTATTAAATCACATTTTGTATTATTCTTTAGAAATTCGCTTTAATGCATTAATAATGTCAGTAAGGTTCTGACTTCTAAAACGTTCTACAATGAAAGATGGTTTAAAATATTCTTTGCAAATATTACATTCAACTTGGTTCTCTCTTGGTTTATTATTTCTCTCAACATAAATGCACAATTTAAATTCATCCTCCATATTAGTCATATTTATTTAGATTAATAGTTTTTAACATTAGTAAAAATTTGTTCTATATCAATGGAAGCCTTTCTAAAAAAAGTCAACAATGTTCCCTATACTAATTTGTTTAAAAGTATTTGTGATTTATAAGTAATATAATATTTGAAAACAAGATATGAAGAGAAAATTTGTATGGAGATCAATAATGAATTTAAGTTTATTATACAGGACAGATATTATTAATCAGTTTCTGATTGGGATTTTCAGTATTTTGAAGATGGTAATATTAACCTAAGATATAAAGGAATGAAGAAATAATTATAATGTATTTCATGACTTAGAACTCGCAGTGTGATAAATTATACATAAGTTTGATTTTTATATTAAAATTTGTGGGTGGGTTGTGTTTGTTCAGTAAATTATGTCCTAGTGCACTCAGCCATACCCACTTACTACTGACTTGGAACGCTGTTATACCCAACATTTAAAATCAATAGTCGCTGACTCAGCCAGCAGACTGTAGTGATGGTGGTACTCGATAGCAATGTATCATTCCTGGCAGTTTTCATCACTGGGGTACAGCACTCTTCTGCTAAATTCCAATCTCTACAATAAGATTTGAATAGCCCTTCCCCACCTCTCTGATATCACATTTCTCATCTGTGTCTTCCCCAAAGACCATTTGCCATAGATCACCCCCACCTACATATCACTGGAGACATGAAGAAGAACCTCCTTTATCCCAAGCCCAAGTGTACCATCGTCACAAACGCAGTGTCTAAAACGACGATTTAATTTCAGACTGCAAAGACCCACTCCCATGCCCTCACAACAAAGCATGTCACTGGTACCAACACTGCCAAATCCTCTGTAAACATCTGTAACCATAATCTCACCCACTCCAGTAAGTGTGAAGTTAGCCCCCTTAAACAAAACCTAAACCGACCGTCCGAAACAGCCCTATCAACACGCTGTTTCGCCTAAACAGCTCCCTATGTTCTTCACTCACCGCTGAAAACATCATTTGCTTCAATAACATGAGTAAAGGGGCAGTGTGAGAACTGGCTTGAATCCCTGACTCAGCATCCACCATCAGTTTTTAAGTGGTATCCAGTTTATAGCACTTATTATTACTTAAAATTATCTGATTGATCAAAGGGGACAGAGAGGGAGAGGGAAAGAGAGAGAGAGAGAGAGAGAGGGAGAGAGAGAAGGACCTTAAAAAAACTTACACACACACACACACATATGAAGCCGGCCGGAGTGGCCAAGCAGTTCTAGGTGCTACAGTCTGGAACCGAGCGACCGCTATGATCACAGGTTCGAATCCTGTCTTGGGCATGGATATGTGTGATATCCTTATGTTAGTTAGGTTTAAGTTGTTCTACGTTTTAGGGAACTGATGATCTCAGAAGTTAAGTCCCATAGTGCTCAGAGCCATTTGAACAATTTTGAACACACATGCACACATGCACATACATAACATGTCGCAATTTTTCTGCAGACAAAGCAAGGCTCGAATTTTGTGCTCACACCGAAATGATGTCCTTGGTATCCAGCTGCTGGTGTGCACCATCTGACAGTCATCATAAGCAAAGAGAGGAACAATAAAAAACTTATCCCAGTAATGAGATTTATAAGTACAAGTTAAACTTGTATACATTTTAATTACATTGCTTGGAACCCACAGAACTTCATTCCTACGAAGCACTAATTTGAATTATCTGCACTGGAGTGGCCTAATCCAACCATTACCTGAGGTAGAACATGTGTTGTTACATATTAGAATGTACTCCTGTTTCCCAATATCAGTGTAGGTGACATATTGAAAATGACAAACACATCCGGCTCTGACCTAAGGCAGAGGCAGGATCACATGGTCTCACTTAGGAACGCAATTATTATACGTTAATGATGGTAATAAAACCATAATTTCCCAGAAAAATATGTATGACTAGCTGTTACCCACATAAGCAATTGTGAGTTAGTAACCTAGCAATTTTACGAGATGTCTGTGTATATGCTGGCGCAGAGATGTAAGTATGCCAAATGTACCCAGTGCTGGTATGTAGGTACACAATCAATATGCTGCTATTATTTTGCTGTATGAAGAATATACAAGCATGCATTATACATTTAAATTATATTTAAAAGTGTCTCAGTTCACTATGTTTCTCCTTCCTTTCTCATGGGTATGATGTCTAACTTTTTGATCTGTCCTTCTGTAATGACTAATTTATGGCTGTCAGTTAATAGATCAAAATCAAATGCTGCCTCACTAAAAGCCCCCCACGGTCTACATGTAAAGGTACTCTCTGTTTGTTGTCAACATGTAAATGACACTTTAGTTGTAAGTCTTTAAGCATCTTGGAAGTTGTAAGAGATGGTTGACACTCAGAGCCTAATTGCAAGGGGCTTGTGACTGTTCTAAGGTCTCTGTAGCTCTTAAGACCGCCTTACTTTCTCCTGGCAGAAATGAGATTGCTTTAAGGTTTATTAAATTCGAGTAACTTTTGCAGCTTGCACTCTTAGAACTATGCAGTGAATTAGTCGTTTGCGAGCCTTGTAGTAATAGTTCTGAATATGGTCCCCGGGCTTACCATGCAATTTTACTGTTGTAACTCCAGCAGTATTCTCAGTCTATACTGGGTGGTGTAGGAACTCAATATCATAGCCCATACACTTGATAATACTGGATTTGCGCTGTCACGGAATAAACTAGACACTAAGAGCTTCCGACCAATGTTGCCAACATTGTCTGCATGCCCCTAACATATACTGTATTTAAAAATGTTAATAATACTCAAAAAGGGAAATCTTTCTAAAGTAGTCTACGGTCTTCCTCAGGGTTCAAGCTATCTCCATGCCATATACCATAGGAATCGATTCAGCAGTAGAGTCGTGAAAACGTAACAGAATGAGATACTTTCACAATAAATAATGCTGATGTTAGTATGGAAGTACGGATTAAACACGCCAACATATGAATACAGACTATTCTGATTATGCGAATCATGTTACAATGAATATACCAATCAATAAAATATTTTTTACAAATATGCTAAAGTTCAGATGTGAAAGAGCATACAGCTATTTAAGAGAGTAAATATTTGTCCTTAATTTGCGTAATATTCTTAAAATCAATAAATATCTTGTACTACACACATTGATAAGCAGCCTATCTGCTTCATCAGGATTCAAACTAGCTCACGCCAGATTTCATGGATATCAATTCATCCGTTTAGTCGTGAAAATGTAACAAAGTTACTTCCATATTTAAACGAGTAATAATAGTATGTATTAAACGCACTGAGAATTGTGTAAGCATTGAAGTCTAGCTGTTACCTACGCCTGCACTCGTGTGTCAGTAAAATGAAATGAAACGTGCGAATTGCCTTACGGGCAAGCAGACCCCAGTTGGGGTCCAGAATGAGACTTTCACTCTGCAGCGGAGTGTGCACTGATATGAAACTTACTGGCAGATTAAAATTGTGTGCCGGACCGAAACTCGAACTCGGGACCTTTGCCTTTCGTGGGCAAGTGCTCTGCCAAATGAGTTACCCAAGCACGACTCACGAACTTTCCTCACAGCTTCAGTTCTGACAGTGCCTCGTCTCCTCATTCTGCTGATATGGTTAATAGAGTGTCACCTGACATGAATATGTTTATTATAATGTCTCCAAGGGAACATATGCCGGTCCCTTCACAATGCATATAAAACTAATGAAAATCCCTACAAAAATGCTCTTACTACAGCTGAAATAGTCTCTCGCACACAGTAAATGAGACAAGTGGAGGTCCATAGATAACACAAACAATGTTTTGCCTACACAGGATGACCACTACTCCTACTTCATCCTGAGTAGTACTGGAAGTTCTCACAGCTCTTCTGATGCTGCTTTCAGAGGATATGATGGAGGTTTAATATTAATCACATGCCTAGTAATTTTTACATCTCTTTTCTGGAAAATATTATCCACAAAATCTGTATTCAATACAGCAATTACCAACAGGCACTTGAAAAACCATAGAGCATATTCGACCCATGGATCATCTGTTTCTTCCTAGTATCTTAACCTTCTTCCACATGAGAGCATGCAGTTTGAGCCCCATCACCAATACAGAAGAACCAAGCCTCACTTGGTTTGCCAGGATGCTGCTTAATAGCTAACGGCCAATTGTCGTAGTAAGCCAACCTCGCACCATATGTTCTAGGGTGGGCTACACTAATGCCTCCTACATCACATGTTGAACTATACTGCTGTTCTGGTTTAGGGGTCGAATGTGGATTTATCTTCAGTCTAGATGCACTCTCACCAGAGATGTTCTGCTCCCAGTGATGAGCCTTTTTTTGGAAAAATAGAGTAGATGTAACCCAACAACCTAAAATAATGATGATTATTGGAATTTGATAAGATTTTCGTCATTTAAATTCTGTAATGGTAATAGTACCAGAGATTTATAGTACAAAAACCAACCCAGATGTGTGTTTAGGTATTCCATAGAAGAAAATAAAAGAAATTCTCACTATAATTCTACCCTCAACATCGCATTTCAGACTAACACTACACTGCCACACCTCATGTGCAATATACTACACTCAGTAAGGTACATAGCACTTGGTGCACAATATTATGACAATCGAACTAAGGAAGAAGACACTACATCTAAACAAAAGAGCCTTACAAGAAACTTGACCAACTCTGTATAGGCAGTTGATTGTAGATGTGGTGTATACACACACATCAATGAGTATTCCTCCCCCCCCCCCCCCAAACACACACACAAAGATTGCACTAGTGTGAGGTAATGATTCATATTAGAATACATTTTTTGTTTAGTTTCATACAAAAAAATATCATCTATCATGGAGAATGATTCAAGGCTTGATTACATGTGGCAAAGTATCCTTTAGGTAGGTGTTGGGGAGGTGTTTGTTAGACAACAGCAGCTGGGGTGGAGACGGGGAGGGAGGGACTGTGTGTATATATTTAAACCCACCAAGTCACCTATTCATAAGTATGATGGTACTGCTCACGAGAACATTTTTATCTGAGCGACTGTGAATCACAGCTTGTCAGTGTTCGTATATCACCTGACACTGAGTTATGGCAGGTGGTAGTTCAGACAGAACAGGTCCTAAATCATAGAAAAATTCAACTTATGCAGATGCAGTAGTATCAGTTGTGCCGTGGGCTATTGTACATTGAGAGTCAATTAACTGATGAATTCAGGCCATGAGCATCTAAGTGCATAAGTAGCAAGTGTTTTTAGCGATGAGACCTTCACAGGCATTCTACAACAATGCCTGTGCGTCGCCTCTGACATGGCTACATGAAAAACATTATTTGGTAAGGACTGACATTTGGCAGATGGTTTTAACAGAGGAAAATGAGTGTGTTTGAGTCTATGTGTATATGAGATGAAGCTGTAATAAATCAATTTTCTCTATTATTTCAAATACTTGTTTAATTCTATTATACATATTATTGTATTTCCATGGGAATAGATCTGTCTTGTTTTTCTGAAATACGTATAAAAACTAACAGTCATCAGTTGTGATATGTGAGAATTAGCTATCCACAAATTATTATTACTGCTTACTAGCATTTTATATCGTTAGCGTGACTTTTTTATACGAGATGGTTTGCAAATGGGGTGTACCGTATTTGATTCCAATTTCCAGTGCTTTATGTGTTCAGAGAATGTTATTTTCAAATTTACGTATGTCTTTTCGCTGAATTTGTTTGAAGTCGCGTAGGGTGTTTGTAATTTTGAGAACGTTCCTCTCTCTTCATTTCATATATTCGTTAAATTTATTTGGTGTATCAAGTAAGTGAGGAAAGAGTGCACAGTACTCACCCACGTCTTTTTAATAGTAAGAACCTCACACGTCTCCAAGCAAAGAGATGTCGCAGCGTCCATCACCCAAACGGAAGTTAAAATAAGATTCCAACCCAACCTTCCGAAGCCCGAAAGAAACTGACGAAGGAGATCGGATGTACTATGAACAAGCTGTCGGTCGATAATTTGGAACGATCTATGGTGACAGTATTTGACGTTTGTACACCAGTCACGTCGTTGAATGATGTTAGGGAGACGCTGTTGTGGTATTTGTTTAGCATAGTACGTTTACAGAGAACTACATTAATTCGTAGTTGGAGTAATGTGTTCGCACAATGGACGTTTTTTTTAAATAAGATAGTATATGGCGTTAGGTGTCGGATGATGAGCCTTACAGCCACAAATTGTATTCTCCAGTAGGCGTTTCATAAAAAAAACTGGTTGTCATTAAGGAGTTATGACCAAACGTCAAAGCATTTACTTGCATTCGTAAATAATTTACATTCCTGTCTAGTGAGGTAGCGGTTGGCTGAATGAGCATTCTTTCCTCCTTTCTCTCTTTTTTTGTTTTGTTTTTAGGTTTATCGGCACATAATTCTGACTGGTGTGAGAGCTTTCACTCGGGAAGCTGAGATATTTACCTTGATATTCTTCGTTTTTAAATGTTTTCTATTAATTAAAGAAAGATGGTTGTATACATGGAAGAGCCCTGGATATACTAGAAAGTTTCAGATAGATTATATAATGATAAGACGGAGATTTAAATTGTAAAACATTTCTAGGAGCAGATGTGGACTCTGACCACAATCTAATGATTTGAATTGTAGATTAAGACTGCAAAAAGGTGGGAATTTAAGGAGATGGGACCTGGATAAACTGAAAGAACCAGAGGTTGTACAGAGTTTCAGGGAGGGCATAAGGCAACAATTGAAAGGAATGTGGGAAAGAAATACAGTAGAAGAAGAAAAAAATGGTTCAAATGGCTCTGAGCACTATGGGACACCCTAGAACTTAGAACTACTTAAACCTAACTAACCTAAAGACGTCACACACATCCATGCCCGAGGCAGGATTCGAACCTGCGACCGTAGAAGAAGAATGGGTAGCTTTGAGGGATGAAATAGTGAAGTCAGCAGAGGATCACGCAGATAAAATGACGAGGGCTAGTAGAAAGCCTTGGGTAACAGAAGAAATATTGAATTTAATTGATGAAAGGAGAAAATACAAAAATGAAGCAGGCAAAAAGGAATACAAACGTCTCAAAAATGAGATCGACAGGAAGTGAAAAATGGCTAAGCAGAGATGGCTAGAGGACAAAGGTAAAGATGTAGAGGCTTATCTCATGAAGGGTAACATAGATACTGCCTACAGGAAAATGAAAGAGACCTTTGGAGAAAAGAGAACCACTTGTATGAATATCAAAAGCTCAGATGGAAACCCAGTTCTAAGCAAAGACAGGAATGTAGAAAGGTGCAAGAAGTATATAGAGGGTCTATACAGGGGCGATGTTCTTGAGGACAATATTATGGAAATGGAAGAGGTTCAAAGGTTCAAATGGCTCTGAGCACTATGGGACTCAACTGCTGCGGTCATCAGTCCCCCAGAACTTAGAACTACTTAAACCTAACTAACCTAAGGACATCACACACATCCATGCCCGAGGCAGGATTCGAACCTGCGACCGTAGCAGTCGCACGGTTCCGGACTGCGCGCCTATAACCGCGAGACCACCGCGGCCGGCGAAATGGAAGAGGATGTAGATGAAGATGAAATGGGAGATATGATACTGCGTGAAGAGCTTGACAGAGCAGTGAAAGACCTAAGTCGAAACAAGGCCCCGGGAGTTGACAACATTCCATTAGAACTATTAGCCTTGAGAGAGCCAGTCCTGAGAAAACTCTATCATCTGGTGAGCAAGATGTATGAGACAGGCGAAATTCCCTCAGATTTCAAGAAGAATATAATAATTCTAATCCCAAAGAAAGCAGGTGTTGACAGATGTGAAAATTACTGAACTATCAGTTTAATAAGTCACAGCTGCAAAATATTAACGTGAATTCTTTACAGACGAATGGAAAAACTGGGGAAGATCAGTTTGGAATCCGTAGAAATGTTGAAACACGTGAGGCAGTACTGACCCAACGAGTTACCTTAGAAAAAAGGTTTAAGGAAAGGCAAACCTACATTTCTAGCAATTGTAGCTTTAGAGAAAGTTTTTGACAATGTTGACTGGAATACTCTCTTTCAAATTCTGAAGGTGGCAGGGGTAAAATATAGTGAGCGAAAGGCTATTTACAATTTGTACAGAAAGCAGATGGCAGTTATAAGAGTCGAGGGACATAAATGTGAAGCAGTGGTTGGGAAGGGAGTGAGACAGGGTTGTAGGCTCTGCCGGTGCTATTCAATCTGTATATTGAGCAAGCAGGTAAGGAAACAAAAGAAAAGTTCGGGGTAGGCATTAAAATCCATGGAGAAGAAATAAAAACTTCGAGGTTCACCGATGACACTGTAATTCTCTCAGAGACAGCAAAGGACTTGGAAGAGCAGTTGAACGGAATTGACACTGTCTTGAAATTTGTTAACATCGAGTAATGATTGAAGTGTCAGGAAGTCGTTTCTGAAAGTATTTGTATGGAGTGCAGCCATGTACGGAAGTGAAACATGGTCGATAAATAGTTTAGACAAGAAGAGAAAAGGAGCTTTCGAAATGTGGTACTGCAGAAGAATGCTGAAGATTAGATGGGTAGATCACATAACTAATGAGGAGGTACTGAATAGAATTGGGGAGAAGAGGAGTTTGTGGCACAACTTGACTAGAAGAAGGGATCGGTTGTTAGGACATGTTCTGAGGCATTGAGGGATCACCAATTTAGTACTGGAGGGCAGCGTGGAGGGTAAAAATCGTAGAGGGCGACCAAGAGATGAATACACTAAACAGATTCAGAAGGATGTATGCTGCAGTAGGTACTGGGAGATGAAGAAGCTTGCACAGGATGGAGAGCTCCATAAACCAGTCTCAGGACTGAAGACCACAACAACAACAACAACATTAATTATAAGAATATCTAATTAGTTCAGTTCGGGATGTGGTGATGTACTTAATAGACAGATCCTGTCCTAAATTTTTACATATCTCGTTGTTTCACGCGTGTAATACACTGAGCTGACAAAAATCATGGGGTTCGTACTCGTATAGTATAGGACCTCATTTTACCCGACGTGGTGCAGCATTTCGACGTGACGTGGAGTCAACAGGTCGATGGAGGTCCCCCGCAGAAATATTGAGCCATGCTGTCTCAATAGCCGCGCATAATTGCGGAAGTGTTGCCTATACAGGATTTTGTGTTCGAACTGACTTCTAGATTATGTCCTATAAATGTTGCGTGGGACTCATGTCGGGTGATCTGGGAGGTCAAATCATTCGCTCGAACTGTCCAGAATGTGCTGACATGACCACTGTCATCCATAAAAATTTCATCGTTCTTTGGGAATATGAGGTACGTGAATGGCTGCAGATGGTCTCCAGGTAGTCCAGTATAACCATTTCCAGCCAATTATCTGTTCATTTCGATCAGAAGACCCAGTCCATTCCACGTGAACACAGCCCACACCAATTTGGAACCAACACCAGCTTGCACAGTGCCTTGTTGACAACATGAGTCCATGGCTTCGTGGGGTTTGCACCAAATTCCAACCATACCATCAGCTCTTACTAATTGGAATCGAGTCTTATGTGACCAGAACACGGTTTTACAGTTGTGTAGGGGCCAATCGTTACGGTCACAAGCCTAGGAGAAGCGCTGCAGACGATGTTGTGTTGTTAGCAAATACTCTCGCGTCGGTCATCTACTGTCATAGAACATTGACGCCAAATTTCGCCGCACTGTCCTAACGGATAAGTTCGTCGTACATAACACACTGACTCCTGCAGCTGTTTCAAGCGGTTTTGCTTGTCTGTTACCACTGACAACTCTACGCAAACACCGCTGTCTTCGATAGTTAAGTGAATGCCGCCAGTCAGTCCACTGTCAAATGTTTCAAATGGCTCTGAGCACTATGGGACTTAACTTCTGAGGTCATCAGTCCCCTAGAACATAGAACTACTTAAACCTAACTAACCTAAGGACATCACACACATCCATGCCCGAGGCAGGATTCAACCTGCGACCGTAGCGGTCGCGCTGCTCCAGACTGTAGCGCCTAGAACCTCTCGGCCACCAGGGCCGGCCACTGCTATGTCCTTGGCGAAATATAATGCTCGAAATTTGACGTTCTCGGCATACTCTTGACACTGTCGGTCTCGGAATATTGAATTTTCTAATGATTTACGGAATAGGATATCCACTGCGTCTAGCTCCAATTATCATTTCGCGTTCCAAATCTGTTAATTCCCGTTGTGCGGCCGTAACCGCATCGTAGATCTCTTTCACATAAATCACCTAAGTAGAAATGACAGCTCCGTCAATGCACTGCCCTTTATATCTTTTTATCGATACTACAGGCATCGGTATTTGTGCATTTCGCTAACACATGACGTTTATCACCTCAGTGGATTTTATACCTCGGAACTTTTTCGCACCAAAAACAATGCCTTTCGTCCCATTACAAAGGAGAAGAAAACGTCTTTCTATAAACATGTGGATAGTTTTTGCTCACACATAGCTTACGTGCGTCATTTTTTCGGCCTGTTCGCTGCAGCCAACAGCAGACTCCCTGTGACTCGCACTTTTTATCATCCTCCAGCGCGTGTTGCAGATAATGAGAACCGCCTGTTGCAGCCACGTGCCCTTTAGGCTTGTGTATTTGTGTGTGCGTGTGTGTGTGTGTGTGTGTGTGTGTGTGTGTGTGTGTGTGTGTGTGTGTGTGTGTGCGTGGTGCGTGTACCGCGTGCGTGTGCTGCAGCACAGAAGCTGGTCGACCGCTGGCACGTATTTGCACATTATTTGACCAATTACGTCGATATCCTATCTCCATGCCTTGCTTAAAAATATGTATAATTAAATTACGTGGTTTTGCATGGAATGATTTCCCCCTCTTTAAATCGGCTTGCAGCTCTGAAGTTGCAGGAAGAGGCAGTTGCTGATTAGTAGTCTAAGCAAGTAGGACGTCACCGGCGCGACCCAAGGCCGCGGCTGCGGAGTCCAACTCGCCGTCAGAGGCAGGGCGGCGAGCGAGATGAGTAGCCCTACATCGTGCGGCATTCGCGTGACGTCGCTAGGTGGGGAAAGGAGGATAATGCAAGGTCAGCCATCACCGTGTAGTTGTAGCCTTTTTTTTTTATTGGAAAGAGAACTACATACTTCGGTACTTATTCTGATTGGATGAGTGCTCACATCCACAAATCAGCAGCTATAAAAAGACTAGACTTGCTGTAGTAGATCAGTGTCACTTACCCTCTCACTCTTAACAATCTGAGGAACAAAAAAAATTATTAGTTAGCTACCTATATTGTTTTTCTCTCGATCTTCTTGCACCAGAGAGTGTTGGGAGCTCAAGGCTAAATTTTGGCGCGACCTCTTTGGGGATAATACTTACTCTCATTTTCAAGCACTTAAGGTTTTTCACGTATATTTTCGGATATTTTGTTACTCTGAAAACAACACCTTTCAATTTATTTAACAAAGAAATCATTCACTAAAGTTTTATGGTGTATAACCACGAACCTTATCTGGGGGGGTAGCCTGCATGCTTCAGCAATACAGACAGCTGTACCGTGTGTGCGACCACAACAGAGGGGTATCTGTTGCGATGCCAGATCAACGTGTGGTTCCTGAAGAGGGGCAGCACCCTTTTCAGTAGTTGGAGGGACAACAGTCTAGTTGACTGACTGATCTGGCTTGTAACCAAAATGGTCTTGCTGTGCTGGTACTGCAAACGGCTGAAAGCAAGGGTAAACTAGACCCGCAATTTTTCCTGAGGGCATGCAGCTCTACTGTATGGTAAAATATAATGGGGTCCTCTTGGATAAAATATTCCGGAGGTAAAATAGTCTCCCAATCGGATCTCCGGGAAGGGACTGCTCAGGAGGACGCCGTAGTCAGAAGGAACAAAACTGTCTTTCTACGGATCCGAGAGTGGTACATTAGGTTCCTTAGTCGGGTATGTAGATTAGAAAATTTAAAAAAGGAAATGAATCAGTTGAAGTTAGATATAGTGGGAATTAGTGAAACTTCTGGTCAGATGAATACAGGGCTATAAATACAAGATCAAAAAGGGGTAACGCAGACGTGGGTTTAATAATAAATAAGAAAATAGGAACTCGGTTAAACTACTATGAACAGCGTAGTGTTTACATTATTGCAGCCAAGATAGACACGAAGCCCGGCATCTACCACAGTAACACAAATTTATATGCCATTTAGCTTCGCAGATGATAAAAAACTGAAAAAAATGAATGATGAGATAAAAGAAATTATTCAGATAATTAAGGGAGAGGAAAATTTAATAGTAATGGGGGAAGAGAATTCGGTTGTAGGAAAAGGAAGAGAGGGAAAAGTAGTAGGTGCACATCTACTGGGATAAAGGAATGAAAGAGGAAATCACCTGGTAGAGTTTTGGACAGAGCATAATTTATTCATCTCTAACACTTGGTTTAAAAATCATAAAAAAGGTTGTATACGTGTAAGAGGCCTGGAGACACTAGAAGGTTTAGGATTGATTACATAATTGTCAGACAGAGATGTAGGAACCAGATTTAAAATTGTAAGATGTTTCCCGAGGCAGGTGTGGACTCTGACCACAATTTATTGATTGCGAGGTGTAGATTAAAACTGAAGAAATTGGAAAAAGTTAAAACATTAATGAGATGGGATCCGGATACGTTGAAAGAGACAAATTTTACTGTGAGTTTCAGAGGAAGACTTAGGTAAATGTCAACTAGAAATTTGAAAGGAATAAAGCAGAAGATGAATTTGTAGCTTCAAGAGATTAAATAATGAAGGCAGCAGAGGATCAAATAGGTAAAAAGACAGGGACCAGGAGAAACCCTTGGATAACACAAGAGATATTGAATTTAACTGATGAAGCAAGAGAAAGGGAATTCAAATGTTTGGAAAATCAGATTGACAGGAAGTGCAAAATGGTTAAGCAGGAATGGCTGGAGGACAAATGCAAGGATTTAGAAGCATACATCAGAAAGGAAAAATAGATACAGCCTACACGAAAATTAAACTGGCTTTTGGGGAAAAAAGAAGCAGCTGTATGAATATCAAGAGCTCAAATGGAGAACCAGTCCTAAGTAAAGAAGGGAAAGTTGCAAGGTAGAAGGAGTATGTAGAGGGTCTATAAAAGGGAGGTAAAATTGAAGGAAACATTATAAAGAGAGAAGTGGATGTAGATTAAGGTGAGATGGAAGATATGATACCACGAGAAGTATTTGACAGAGCTCTGTAAGATTTAAACAAGAAGTAGATGATATTCTGTTAGAACTTCTAATAGCCTTGGGACAGCCAGCCATAACATTTTTGCAAGGTTGAGTTTATTTTGCCACAAAACAGTGTAAACCAGTGATAGTGAAGTAGAAACAATGTAAAGAATACAGAACGTAAACAGCTGCGACATGCATAACAGTAGACAAAAAATGTTCTATGTTTTACCAGCTAGTTAATGTGCTCAGTATGCGGTGTGATCACCTCTGGCAGCAGTACATGCCTGGCAACGACGTGGCAGGTTGTGAATAATGTCATCAATCTCATGTTGAGGTAAAAAACCCCATACTTTCTGCAAAACTGCTAGCAAGTCTTGGAGAGTGGCTGGTGGATGCAGACGTGATGGGACCCGTCTGACTAACGCATCCCAGATAAGTTCTATGGGATTCAAATCGGGAGAGTTACCAGGCCACGCCATGCGTGCAGTATCATCTGCTTCCAAGAAAACATCAACCACCCGTGCTCTGTGAGGTCGCGCATTATCGTCCATCAGTAAGAAGTCTGGGCCCACAACAACTCACAAAAACAACACGGGAAGTCCCAAGATCTCGTCACGATACCTGACAACAGTTAAACCTTGCCGATTCACCTGTACAATTTCATGAAGAGGTGTTCGAGTGTTCAATATAATTCCTGCACCCACCATTATGGATTCTCCTCGGTACAGGTCTCTTTTCACAATGTTTGAGTCCAGATGCGAATCCGTCAACAATCACTCTCCAGACCAAAAAAGAACTCATCTGTGAAAAGAACATTGGCTCACTGTTCGAACGTCCACGTGACATGTTGACGACTCTCTTCTGTGAAGACATGTCAGAGGTGCACATACAACAGTAAAGGCCACTCTGCTGAAGCCTTCTGTACACCGTTTGCCCTTACAGTCAAATAAAGGGACTCTCTTTCTGATTTCACTCGTGGTCGACTGTGCTGTGGTCTTTGGGGTAAAGTTTCGATCTCGATTAACTGTCGCCACATTCTAAGAACCAGAGGACGATTCACATTAAGCCGTAAGCCCACATCAGTTTGCGAGTGCCCTGCTGCCAGTTTCTCTTTGGCCCTCCACCACAGAGAGTCTGGTAGGCGTTTTCACTGTACCATACTGCCACCATCTGTGACTGTGTACGCTGCGATGGTGGATGTGGGACTACACGGCAAACAGTATCCCGTTTTATAGCTGGCCTGGTGTAATCCTTGGCGTGGTTGTCCGTTGAGCGGAATGCCATCTTCCGCACAGGACACGATCGTAAGGACATCTGTTGACATTTTCTATGATTATATAGTGAATGGAACGCAGGACGGGGAAGCAGCAGTTTGTTGCCTTAATCTGGGCCACCAGTGTAATTTCACTCCTCACTGTGGTGCTGCGATCCTATCTCCGCCTCGGAACAGAGCCGGAGGTGTTCGTTATTCGTAATACATCCCGGTTACGTGGATGCTGGAGAAACAGCTGTAGGTTCTAATATGTAATCACGTGTGTTCTACTCCAGATAACGGTTGGACAAGGTTATCCCGATGCTGATAATGCAAATATAGTGCACTATAGGTTCCAGGAAATGTAATTAAAAGTGTGAAAGAGTAGTTTGTATTTATACATCTCGCTTATCGGGATAAGTTTTTTAATGTCTCTCTCTCTGTGCCTACAACGGCAGTCAGACGTCGCGCTCCGACTGCACGACGCCAAGGACATTGTCTCAGTGCGTGTACAGAATTCGCGCGACGTCACGTTCGCAGAAAAACCGCAACATGTGTGTGTGTGTGTGTGTGTGTGTGTGTGTGTGCGTGTGTGTGTGTGTGTGTGTGTGTGTGTGTGTGTGTATTCGTGGCGGTGAAATTTTTTTTTAATCTCCCTCTCTCTCTGTCCCTCTCTTCCTCTCTCTTCTCGTACCACGACTGTCGGGCGGCCACGTCGGCAGCGAGACTCCAAGGACATCGTCTCTTTATGTCAAGTTTCCAGGAAAAATGTAACATGTGTGTATGTGTGTGTGTATGCTTGCGGTGAAGCCACACAATCGTTACATAAACTAGCGCCCCAGCTGCGCGTATCGTAGGTGCGGCATCGACATCAGCCTCGGCGTCGGAGCTATCGTCGCACGTGATGCGGGGTCACGACCCCTCCCTCCGATCGATCAGACAATTTTTAAATAATGTTACATAAATTGATCAAAGGTTCCTCTCACAACAGAGAACAGAACTCGACTGACTCTTGTTGGATGAGGACAATAAGGGGGACGGAGGGGGGGGGGAGGGGAAGGAGCTTTTCTTCCACTCCCCTCTGTCCTCTTAGCTGACCATTCCGCGTGCCGTCAGTGGTCTTCAGTAAAGATGAAACATGACACAGCTCAGAAACTGCTTCAGATGCTGCGTCATGCGATTTGGTCAAGTTCTTTCACTGCTCCTTTACCATCATGTTCTTCGAAAAGTTCACCCAGGTGAGCATCCACATGTCCTCCATAAAGTCACCCTGTTTGCCAGTTACGTATTCCATTTAAATGCAATTGACACATATTCCCAAAACCACCCTCTCTTCCAATTACCCCGACTAGACACCATCGCCTAATACTTCCCTAGTCAATCTTGAGTAACCCATCTAAGCCAAGGCCTCAACATAGCCAAATACCTCCCGTCACCATAACCCACACACAGTCACACACAACAACTTTTTCTCCTTCTCCATAACTGCAATGTCAGCTCCCTATCCTCATCCTTCACCTACTCTACACTACGTCTTACCACCTACCCACTACCCGAGCTCAGGTAAGCTCCTCCACTGCCTGGGTCTGGTCATCAGTAAAGAAACATTATGAAATGTATTCGCGGTTGCGAATAGCGGCTACCATCAACTGTGCAATGGAGTGACGACTGAAAATCTGTGCCAGAGAGGGACTAGAACCCGGATTTCGAGGCTTAGGCGAGCGGTCATCTTAACCGCTTTGGCTATTCGTGCACGACTCACGGCCGGACCAAACACCCATATGTCGTCGCCCAGTTATCGCAACCTGTACTCGTAACATTATGTAATTTCCCTACAGGGGGAGGACATTTTTAATTGTAAGTCACTGCCTGGTATCGGCAGATAAATACAACCTTGCAGTGCCTGTATTGTTAGGAAGTATTCAGGTATGCGAATACACTGCAGGTATTTCATTACGGCTGTAGCTGCCGCAGTACCTTTTCCTTCGGAAGGAAAAGCCCCCTTAGAACAATTTATACACGACTGTGCTTAAGCTGACACACAATATTTTTAGCGCAACACAATCTGACTTCCAAAAATCCCTACGAAAGAATGGCCCTGACTAGCATTAACCTATACGTTTCACATATCACTTACCTCACAAAAATCTTCGTTACTCAAGCTACTGCAATACAGCGAGCGCCACTACTGCCAGCTAAATAAAAGATTCAAACTACTGAAGGCACTAACTACTGATAGGCATAGTTAGCAAATGAAAGATTTTAATAGAGAACATACAGTGTATTTACCTTAATAGTCAAAATATATATGGTAATTCATGACATCCAGTCTTACAAATTACAAAACTCCGCCATTTCTCTCCTCACATCCACCACTGCTGGCGGCTCACCTCCAACTGCGCAACGCTACGCGCTGTTAGCATCCAGCTGCCGCTGCCCAACACTACAATGGCAGACAACAATGCAAACTAAACACAGACTGCGCACAGCACACCCAGTGATTTTTCATACCGAGCGCTAAGCGGCGTTACCAATAAGAAAACCTAAACGTCCTACTTACATAGCCCCCATGCTCCCCACAAAAAATTTTTACGAATTGTTTTGGGCAGTGGCCAATAATGATTTGATAAAATTTTTCATAATTACTATAACAAAGATATCAAATGCACACACTTATTGATACAATGTTGGTCAGAAGCTAAAATTCTCTCACAGTCCATAAAGACAGTCCTGATCGTTCATCACAGTAAAATTGCAGTGTTTTTCTTTTTCAATGTCTGAGCAATAAAAGAAATTGCACTTGGAAGTAGTGGATTTCTAAGCAGTCTTGAAGAAGTAGTGTTGTCCTTCCAACGAAAGACAGTGCTGACTCTTGACATGCAGACAGGTAATGGGCCACAGCAGAGTCAGTCGACGTTGAAGACTATCGGTAGGTAGGTCATCACAGAGCAGACCCACTGTAGTCCTGGTAGAGATTACTATTGGTGGGCCACCAGAGGTGCAGACCCACTGCAGTCCTTGTAGAAATAATGGTATTGGTGGGTCATCAAAGGTGTAGACCCACTGTAGTCCTTGTAGAGATGGCCAGCATCCATCTGTTTGACTGTGCAGGCGCACAAACACCATTGAAGAGTCTTGCGGATAATATAACAAGTCCATAACCACCACTTGTGCACTCAGAAAAATTGTTATTGAAATGTCCTTAGAACCAGCAATGCTGTTATCCAGTCTCTTCCTGAGTTATTAACACACGTGCAAACACTATCAGTCCCTACTTCTCACATATTGTCCATATACTATGACCAACAGAAACGTGTGCAGTGAAATGTAATTTACAAGTTACTTAATGTGATGAACTGGTGTCAATTACAATTTTATAACATGAGAATACAATAACAAAGGCACAAAATATATCATTAAAGAACATAATAACACAGATAACATTTGCAGTAGTACAGGCTTTACAAAAGAATCGAAATAGCAAATACATCAGTGTTACAAAAATTATGACATAAGTACATACATAAAAGATCAGAATAACTTTTGAAACATAAACTTCACACATGAGCATTAGAACAAAACAGAATAAATAATGTGTAAACATCTTTACGAAGTAAATAACATGTTATTAACGCAAATTATATTTGAGGATAACAGTATTCCTCATCATAGTGAATGTAGCTTAGTATTAGAAGAGAAAAAATTCTATGAAACAGCACACAGAGACAGGAAGAAAACAAATACACAAGGGTACACAAACACATAGTGGGATAACGCAAGGAAAGGACAGGGTTTGTTTTACTGCAGTATTTTGCATAGGGATCTCCCTTAATTCATCATTATTCCCAAAAAGTCCTATCTAAACCTGCTTTCTGTATTCTGTTCACATCCTCTTTCAAAAATAGTTTTTCTCCACTGTACACTACTTTTTTTGGCCAAACCATTTTCTTAAAGCTTCTCAATGCTTTTCTTCCAATTCATCATAGTTAGTTTCTTATATAGTCTACCCCCTCTTAAGCTAACTTAAATCTACTGAGCTCAGATGCTAAACTAAAGGATGAGGCAATGCAGCAGCACAAAACAATTTACACAAACAGCAATGTTAAAAAAATGGAAATTGGCAAAAAAAGGCAGCAATATTACAACTAATATAAGGCAATGGGCAGCAAACAAGAAAAATAAATCAATAATAAAATTGGCTTAACCTAGTAATACAAAGTGACATTCAGTAGCACTATGAATGGCAAACAGCCGCAGCAAATGCTATAACTTATACCTAAACATGACAAAGCTCAATCAGAAAAAATGTTACACTAAAGACAACAATGCAAATAAGGACAATGTCTATTCACACCTTAATGTCTATGCAATTAAAGTGGTGCACCACAAAAACTATGAAATAAATTACCAAGTACTTGAAAAGAAAATTATATATACAGTTACTGTTATTAGTCGCTTCTTATTGCTCTTTCCATTCCAAGAGCTCCTTTTTCGCAGAATGTGGATCATAAAATAATTATTTAATAGATCTTAATAGTCATAATATATATATATATATATATATATATATATATATATATATATATATATATATATATATATATATATATATATCAGTTCGTGAAACCAATTCTTACAAATTTTAAAACTCCGCCATCTCTCTCCCCATGTCCACCACTGCTGGCGGCTCACCTCCAACTGCAGAACGCTACGCGCTGTTAGCATCCAGCTGCCGCTGCCCAACACTACAATGGCAGACAACAATGCAAACTAAACACAGACTGCGCACAGCACACTCAGTGACTTTTCATACCGAGCGCTAAGCGGCGTTACCAATAAGAAAACCTAAACATCCTACTTACAGGATTAGTCCGCATTCGCAGCTGCGAGTACACAGGGTCGTCCATTGATCGTGACCGGGCCAAATATCTCACGAAATAAGCGTCAAACGAAAAAAACTGAAAAGAACGAAACTTGTCAAGCTTGAAGGGGGAAACCAGATGGCGCTATGGTTGGCCCGCTAGATAGCGATGCCATGGGTTAAACGGAAATCAACTGCGTTTTTTTAAATAGGAACTCACATTTTTTATTACATATTCGTGTAGTACGTAAATAAATATGAATGTTTTAGTTGGACCACTTTTTTCGCTTTGTGATAGATGGCGCTGTAATAGTCACAAACATGTGGCTCACAAGTTTAGACGAACAATTGGTAACAGGTAGGTTTTTTAAATTAAAATACAGAGCGTAGGTACCTTTGAACATTTTATATCGGTTGTTCCAATGTGATACATGTACCTTTGTGAACTTATCATTTCTGAGAACGCATACTGTTACAGCGTAATTACCTGTAAATACCACATTAATGCAATAAATGCTCAAAATGATGTCCGTCAACCTCAGTGCATTTGGCAATCGTGTAACGACATTCCTCTCAACAGCGAGTAGTTCGCCTTCCATAATGTTCGCACATGCATTGACAATGCACTGACGCAGGCGTTGTCGGTGGATCACGATAACAAATATCTTTCAACTTGCCCCACAGAAAGAAATCCGGGGACTTCAGATCCGGTGAACGCGTTGGCCATGGTATGGTGCTTCGACGAACAATCCACCTGTCATGAAATATGCTATTCAATACCGCTTAAACCGCACGCGGGCTATGTGTCGGACATCTATCATGTTGGAAGGACATCGCCATGCTGTCATGCAGTGAAACATCTTGTAGTAACATCGGTAAAACATAACATATGAAATCAGCATACATTGCACCATTTAGATTGCCATCGATAAAATGGGGGCCAATTATACTTCCTCCCATAATGCCGCACCATACATTAACCCGCCAAGGTCGCTGATGTTCCACTTGTCGCAGCCATCGTGGATATTCCGTTGCCCAGTAGTGTACATATGCCGGTTTACGTTACCGCTGTTGGTGAATGACGCTTCGTCGCTAAATAGAACGCGTGCAAAAAATCTGTAGTCGACCCGTAATTTCTCTTATGACCAGTGCCAGAACTGTACACGACGTTCAAAGTCGTCGCAATGCAATTCCTGGTGCATATAAATATGGTGTGGGTGCAATCGATGTTGATGTAATATTCTCAACACCGACGTTTTTGAAATTCCCGATTCTAGCCCGATTTGTCTGCTATTGATGTGCGGATTAGCCGCGACAGCAGCTAAAACACCTACTTGGACATCATTTGTTGCAGGTCGTGGTTGACGTTTCACATGTGGCTGAACACTTTCTGTTTCATTAAATAACCTAACTATCCGGTGAACGGTCCAGACACTTGGATGCTGATGTCCAGGATACCGAGCAGCATACATAGCACACGCCCGTTCGGCATTTTGATCACAATTGCCATACATCAACACGATATCGACCTTTTCCGCAATTGGTAAACGGTCCGTTTTAACACAGATAATGTATCACGAAGCAAATTCCGTCTGTACTGGCGGAATGTTACGTAGCACCACGTACTTACACGTTTGTGATTATTACAGCACCATCTATCAAAAAGCGAAAAAGTGGTCCAACTAAAACATTCATATTCCTTTATGTACTACACGAATATGTAATAAAAATGAGGGTTCCTATTTAAAAAAAAAAAAACGTAATTGATATCCGTTTGACCTATGGCAGCGCCATCTAGCGGGCCAACCATAACGCCATCTGGTTTCCGCCTTCAAGCTAGACGAGTTTAGTTCTTTGTAGTTTTTTTCGTTTGATGCTTATTTAGTGAGATATTTGACCCGGTCACTATCAATGGACCACCCTGTATATTTCATGTCTTTCATGACGGCTGCAGTTGCTACAGTGCATGTTCCTTCGGATATGCATACGTACTCGAAGCAACATTGCATCGTAACAGCACAAGCGCTGCAATATCACACGAAACATTAGCACCATATCAGCAACTCCCCATCTCCGAGCAATTTGCCATGACATTGTCAGCTTCGCCGCATCAGCAGTACTCTGTTTTTGATAGTACCATCTTTCATCTCCTTTATATATTTTTACTAAGACTTTTGTGTTTCACAAACTCTGGGCTTGGGTGAATGAAATTACGATAAAGGACAAAAAAGAAATTTTCCTACAGGAGGATGGGTTGTAATATTTCTTGCTGTAATCAAAATCGAGTGAACAGAGCGGGTGGAGTTCGCAGTCGCCCAGGAAATTTAGCATCCTGTCAGAAATTGTCAAGGAACGTGATGGCATAGAGAAGTGATCAAATAATTTTAACTTTGAGCTGAAATGTATTAAGACTATTGGTCGAAATGTAAAATACCTCTTGCCAGCACTGAAAGAACCATCAACGCTGGCTTCGTAACGGGTGTACAAGAGATGAAAGTAAAGCACTTCAGTGATGGTCTTAGCGACCTGTCTGAAAAATCAGGATCGACCTAGATGGCCCCAGGATCGACCTATATGGTCCTCTACTGCAGCCTGATAAACTGATAGGTGAGCCATTCGGCCAAATGCTTACAAGCGACAGTACTTTCACTAGCACCTATATAAAGTGTTTTTAAACTCTGTGGAGAAACCTATCAACTCTCATTGCAAGCTCAGGCACGGTTAGCCACACAACACTACCCTGCCCGTTCGGGAGGCCCATTTGCTACAAGTAGCTGCGAGCGACATCCATATCTTACGCTGTCACAAGACTTCATCACTAGTCTGGTGTATCTAAGTCTTCCAGTACAAAACGTACCCTGCTGCCTATGTGCCTCCTTTCAGTGACACCGAGCAAGGTGCTGCACTGTTAAGACACTGGTCTTGCTTTCGGGAAGTATAGGTACAAATGACCATCTGGCACCCAGATATATAATTTTAGATGACATTATTGGGATTTAACAGCGATCTCTCAGTTGAGTAAAATTACTATTTTTACATCCAGATATAGAACTTGGATGGTTTCCATAAATGGGTTAAGGTAAATACTGGGTTGGTTCAGTTATTAATAGCACAGCCAATTTCATACCCCATCCACCTCCAATAAGTGCGTGTGCCACGTCTCTAATCATCTCATCGTCGGCTGGACGTTAAACTCTAATGTACCTTCGTTTAGTCATCCTTTCTTATAGAGTCTGCTCCTTATAGTATTATTAGGTTGGTGCTTAAGTTGGTTTTTGTTTTACATTTTGATATTCCGGTTATTATAGGTTTATTTAGCGACTGCCATTCTTTATTTGTAGGCCACTGTTGTTATTTAAATTTACGTATTGTCATTTTGTCATTTGGGGATAATGAGTCGAGCTGTGGACGCTAGAAAAATCAGAACGATTCCAACATATTCTTCTATCTGAGTTCAATAGAAGGGCGACAGCAGCGGAGGCAGTCTGAAACATTTGCGCCGTGTACGGGGATAATGCCACTGGACGGAGCACAGAAAGAAAATGATTTTCACTTTCAGGAAGACATTCGGAGTTTAATGAAAGTCGTTTAAACTCGTTAATCCACAATGATCCAAGTCACTGTACACAAGAGCTGGCAAATGTGATTAACTGTAATCATTCCACCATCGTGTGACATTTGCATGCAATGGGGGAGGCTCGAAAATGCGGTGTACGAGTACCGCCAAAACCACAAAAATCAGCGAGTGGCCATATGTGCACCTCTGTTTCCTCGTCAACAGTTGGCTCGGGAACAACAGGGGCTGTTCCTATCCTGTATCGTTAATGGTGACAAAAGGAGTGGTTGAGCCCAAACAAAGCAACTACTCTGCTCTCATCCACAGAATATAATGTTATGCATCTGGTGGAACAGCGACTGTGTGGTGTACTACGAACTGCTCCCCTGAGGTGTAACCATCAGTGCTGGCATTTATTGATAACTGAGACGCCTTGCAGAGGCAATTGAAGAACAACGACCAGTAAGACTGAGTGAAGTGATGCTACTTCACGATAACATCCGCCAGCATTCTGCTACACTGACAAAAACATTATACAGCAGAAAAACAATATACAGCATCTGGTTCGGTTAGTCATTCCGAACCCACCTTAGTAATCTGATTTTGCGCCTTCTGATTTCATCGTTTCCCCTCTCTATAGAACAACTTTCAAGGAACTTCCTTTCCCGATGAAAATGCGCTCCGAAGATGGTTCAACGAGTTCTTCTTGTCAAAACTACATAATTTCCGCAGCCGCGGAATAGGAAAGCTACACCAGCATTGGCAGGCTGTTGTAAATAGTAAGTAGAATATAATACTGGTTACTAAAGTCTTTCATGTGCATCTTTCGTGTTTACGAAACTTATGGAAAAACGTTATGAACTTATACACCAACCCAATAATAAGTACAGACGGATGAAGCCACCTACAGATTACTAGAGTATTAATGTTATTCTTTTTCTTCACTTCAAAGTTACAAAATTATTGTATCATAAATTTGTCAGGTTTCTTGTTAGCCACTCGTAAATAATACTACAATATGCTCTTATCATAAATTTTCCCACCAGTGAGATTATTCCTGTGAATAATTCTGATCATTTCGTGCTTCCACGGCTGTGTAATGCAGATACTAATAAAAACCACCACTGCTGTATTTCAATTACTTTTGTTATACAACAACTGTTTTTGTTATATATTAATGTCTTCACGTAACACTGAAATTTCACCAACATAATTCATACGAACTTATCAGGAAACGGCAGCAGTGTGCCGGTGTCATTACTCGAAAATGTCCTGTAGTCTGGCAATCACCGTAACACAGCTATTAGGAAACGGAAGTGGGACTACGAGTATGCAGACTGAACCCCTGCTACACCGACAAATTTTCAAATGTTTTTCAGGGACATTTTATGAGTATTTTGGTATAAGGGACACTTGGCCTCCATTAGGTTGTTACAGAGTGGTAATGAAATTATGATTTAGCCGGTTTGTTACCCTAATTACAATTGATTCTGTGAAAATATCTTTACAACAGTAAAAGTGGCTATAATAAACAATCACCAACACGTAAAACAAAAAGAATAGAGGTAGATAACAACCCCAAGACAGATGAGAAATTACTGTATACAGGGTGTTTGGAAAAGAACTCCCTAGTTTTAAGTATAAATTTAATAGGGAAATTAATGAAAAATTACATCAATGAGAACATATAATGAAAGAGTTCTTTCAAGTTTAGTTTAATGTTAGTAGACGTCGACGTGGGGTCCATTTGTTGCCCTGCACACGTCGAGACTATATTCCACTTCTCGCCACGTATTCACCAACATTTCAGGTGTAACTGTCCGAACCGCCGCGACGATTCTTTCCAGTAAATGGATGGTTTCTCTGATCTTTTCACTGTACATCACATTTTTTGTGTGACTGCAAAAGAAAAAATCCAGTGGGGTTAAGTCTGGGACTCACGGTGAACAAGGTATTGGGCCAACCCTGCCTATCCACTTTCCTAGAAAGCGAGAGTCAAGAGCCGCATGCCCAGTGTCTTCAGGCACTCCTAATTGTAGACTAAGTGTGGCTAATGACTTCTTCGGGCTCCGAACACACGAGACACGGATCTGTTCAACCACATCTTCAGAAGTTATCGGTCTACATGGTGATTTTGCTTTTAAAACACTGCCGGTTTGCTTGAAACACTTTAGCCAATGACGGGTAGTTCTTGCCATAGATGGTTCACCACCATACTGACGTCTAAAATTACTATACACTGTTATAACTGACTCACTTTTCACAAGCCAAATAACACGCTGCGCTTTCTGTTGCGGAGTGTGTATTGTTGATGAGTTGCTCGGCACTGTATTGCAAGCACGCCTGGACTGAACTGAGGCAACGGAAGAAAAAAAAAAAAAAAGAAAGACAGCACTGGCGCCGTCTGAAGGTCAAACAGGCCTGCCAAATGCGGGGAAGCCAAACTTCGGGAGTTGATGAATCAAACACCACAAACTAGAACAATGAATGTCACTTTGTACAGATTGTAGGACGCATTAAAACTAGGGAGTTCTTTTTACAAACAAATGTGTTGTTTTTGTCGCTGCGGTAACAGGTCAGCGCAGAGTCGTTCTGCCACTGTTACATTACATTCATTGAACAAGTACACGAGGTGTGCAGTGGCCAAGTATTCATCAGTACACCGGTACACCTTCTACGTGTGAGGGCATGCTGAAAAGTAATGCCTCCGAAATTTTTTGTCAAAAATTTAGTTTTTTAAGTAAAACAAAAGCTTTCCACGAACTTTCTGTATTTCCACTCGATTACGTCGACTTCTTGTCACGATATTTTGGCTGATAACCACTCAGCCACCTTCAGATAAGTGTTCTGCACTTGAAACTACTAGTTTCTTTATTTTTTTTTCATCTCCTTCGCCCCATATGGGCGGGGGTGGGCTGCCAGCTGTACAATTCTCCGCTCTTCAGCCAGGCGAATTAAAAAATTTACAGCAAAACATACAAACAAAATCTGGGGCTGTTTCCTATTTTAAATTAAAAATCAAAGACTGACAATTAAAAACAATTCTTTGGATAAAAATATCGAGGCACTGCACTTTCACATAAAATCTGAAAAACCTGCACAAGGGTGAGAGGTATTGCTGGAGGGAAGAGTATGTTCCATAGGGTTGAGGGGTGTGGGTAGGAACTTAGGTGTCTGTTAGGTAGAAAGCTATAGAGACGAGCTGTAGAAGCTGAAGCGGATAGTGGGAAATACAGTCGGTGGGAAAGGTAGAGAGTGAGGAGTAGTGTGTTCTGTGGATAGGGTAAAGATTGCAAAAGGAAATAAATGGAGAGGGAGATAAAGGAGGGGGATGGATGGAGAGGGAAACAAGAGAGGAACCCTGATGTGGAGTAGGAGGGATGGGAAGCGTTACAGTTGGAGCAACAAATATTAAGATTGGCTGTTGATATACTTTTCGGGATGTGAGGTCGTGGTCCAAGAACGTTTCTGCTCCGACTGTCGGCAAGACTCAGCGGAGCAGCGCCTCTGAGGAAGTCGAGCGCAGTCCTGGACGAAACGTAAGGAGCAGAAAAGTTCTTGGACCACGACCTCACATTCCGAAAAGTATATCAACAGCCATGCCACCCGGTCGTGAAAGCCTTCATTCCACAAATATTAAGATTGCTAATTGAAATCGCTAACGTTGTGCTATTTTGTCTAAAACTTTGTACCAAAAATTTTCGTGGACGAGCATGTGCAAAGGAAGCCTCTACATGAGCGAGCTTTGTCGAGCTTCGCGCCTTCTTCGAATGTTGCTCCATGTACAGCGCAGCCGCGTGCATAATGGTGATATTATATGCGCGCTCTGTCTGAATGTACACTCACGGAGTTGAAATTCAGATGTCAGAATTAATAAAATTGTCTGTAGACGTGTCATTAGTCATTATTTTTTTTTCTGTCTGAAGAAATTAAAGAAATTGCCGGATCCCACGCCTTATCCAGTTTAAAACCGCCATCATATTTAATAAAATCTTCAGCTAAATGCATTCCAACGGTATTTCATAATCGAATCCCAGAAGGATCTCGTCTTGGCCAGTATTTCTGTGGCAGAATAATCCATGGAAAGACCTGTGGAGATATAATGCTCGGCTGTTGGTGACTTACTGTGCCGCGAAAGGCGAATGTGTTGATCCTGTTCGCATCTGTGCGTGTTGTCCTATGTGCGTTGTCTGACCAATGCAGGTCCACTCTCGGGGCCGACCCGCATAATAACCCTGGGTTCGGTTGGGGCGGCGTTAGGGTGGGTGGACTGCTGTGGCCTGTTGCGGAGTTGTGAACCACTGAGGGCTACGGCAGGACGAAGCCTCTCCATCGTTTCTAGGTCCCCGGTTTAGTACAATACAATACACTACTATTATGAGAGAGGATGTAATCTGGTAAACCATATACACACTAATGGAGAAAAGCAGCAACACCAAAAAATATGATATATGATGCATTCAGTTTCCATCTGTTTGGTATTATGGTCGAATCGGTACACTATCTTTTTACAGCTAATTTAAGAACCATGAAACGTCAGCATAATTGTCACAGATTAAATTCTTCATTTTCATACCCCAAAATTTAATTTGGTTTATGCAATGTACCATCAGAGGGGAGAGGCACCTTTAAACATATAAACTGACTGAAAAAAAATTGGTGATATTTGCAAATTATTATCACGTGGCAAAAGCCACGAATAAAGTAGAAAGAGCAAAGGCTATGATACGGATCTTACAGATCTCTCCCAATATAATACTCTGAATATCGCAAAGATGTAAAAATATTAAAGTAAATAAGTAGCAACTTCAGTTGTCGGAGAGTGTCTTTATTCAATACATATACTGACTGAAATAAAATCGCAACATCAAAAAATAATTAACGTAGAGCAATGAAATTTCGGGAATACGTTTGGTTCAAATAGCTCTGAGCACTATGGGACTTGATCATCAATCCCCTAGAACTTAGAACTACTTAAACCTAACTAACCTAGGGACATCACACGCATCCATGACCGAGGCAGGATTCGAACCTGCGACCGAAACGGTCGTGAGGTTCCAGACTGAAGCGCCTAGAACCGCTCGGCCACACCGGCCGATGAATATGTTTGTCTAAGTAACATATTTACGTGATTAACGTTGAAGGATCAGAGATTAATGTAAGTGCTAGATAAGCCACTGAAAATGTGCAATGCTGTTGCATTAATAACCGGTGTAACAGCAAGAATGTTGACTGCAAATAGGCAGATGTGCATGCATTGTGTTGTACAATTGCCGTATATCAGTTTGGGGGATGGAGTTCAACGTCTGTTGCACAGGTGGTTAATGATGTTTCTAGAAGACGTTGGAATTGTCGTCATATGGTGTCCCATACATGCTCGATTGGGGACACATCTGGTCATCGAGCAGACCAAGGCAACAGGTCAATGGTCTGTAGACCATGTTGGGTTAGAATAGCGGTATGAAGGCGAGCGTTCTCCTTTTGGAAAATACCCCGTGGGATGTTGTTCGTGAGTAGCAGCTTGGCAGGTCGAATCACCACATTGACGTACAAATCTGCAGCCATGGTGCGTGGAGTAAACACGAGAGTGTTCCTGCTGTCGTAAGAAGTCGCACCCCAGACCATAACTCCAAATGTAGGTCCAGTATATCTAGAACACAAACAGTTTGGTTGCGGGCCCCAATCTGGCCTCCTTCTAACCAACACATGGCCATCACTGCCGCAGAAATAAAAAAAAAAAAAACTTTCGTCAGGAAACACAAGAGAAGTCCTCCCTGCCCTGAAGTGAGCTCTCGCTTTACTCCACTGAAGTTGAAAATGGCGATGGTTTGGAGTCAGTGGAATGCACGCTATAGGGTGCATGGCTCGGAGCTCTCCTTGAAGTAACGGATTTTTAATAGTTCGTTGTGTCACAGTGGTATCAGCTGCTGCTCAAATTGGTGCTGAAGATGCTGTACGATGCACCACAACCATAAGCCGAACATGATGATCTTCCCTCTTGGTAGTGTCACATGGCAGTCCAAAGCCTACTCTTTTTGCAAAATTCCCGTGATAACCGCTGCCAAGAATCATGTATAGTGGCTACATCTACCATGTCTTTCTGGAGTATTGCAGAAGAAACATACAGCGTCGAAATCAGTGAGGTGCTGATACTGGAGTCTTTGTCGCCTTGAAAGCGTTCTTGGCTGACATCAAGTCACAACGTCCAGTTTCAAAGGTATCTTACAGTCATGACCATTGCAGCGTGTATTTGAAGCAAACGTCGTTTGCGTCCTTATGGAGGCGCTGCTGTCGCCCTCTCACGTGACTGGCGCGAAATATCCATATCATTCAGATATAAACACGCCGACCAACTTTGGTCCTTCTTGGTTCTGGCTGTGAGCATCACCAGTGTTACAAGATACTATCAGTCAACGATGTCGTAAAGAGAGCTGGACTTCAACGAATGCCATTGGTGTGCAATCTTACGATGATTAAAACCCACATCACGATAGTGACCCCTACTCCCGAGGCAGGAGTGTTGCTATGCCCTATAGCACGTACCTTAGACGGAAAGCGGCCAACAGACCGTTTACGACGGCGCCGCATCACAGCGAGGACGAGCCTGGCGAGGAAGTAGGCCAGCTCCAGCAGGCTGAGCGCGCTGCAGCCCAGCGTCAGCCCCAGGATGCTGCCCAGCGACACTGCCACAGCACACAGAGCGAACCGGCGGCTTAGCACGAGTCACTAGCTGCGTGCTCCGAGGCATTCCCAGCAATGTAGACTGTTTCAGCTGGAGTCACAGGTAAATCCCTAAGGGAATTTTTGAATTAAAAAATAAGGTTCAAATGGCTCTAAGCACTATGAGACTTAACATCTGAGGTCATCAGCCCCCTAGACTTAGAACTACCTAAACCTAACTAATCTAAGGACATCAAGCACATCCATGCCCGAGGCAGGATTCGAACCTGCGACCGTAGCAGGAGCTCAGTTCCGGTTTGCAGCACCTAGACCCACTCGGTCACAGCAGGCGGCTCGATGACTCGGCCTTACGCCTTCTTACTGGGACGGAATGTATGCCCGCATGGTACCACTTTACTGGTCGACGTCGAAGCCAGCTCTATCAGTAACCTCCCCATCATCCACGTACTGCTTCCCGCGGACCATTGGACCAAACAGGTGGCAGTCGGAAGGTGCAAGATCCGGGCTGTAGGATGTATAAGGAAGAACAATCCAAAGAAATTCTGTGAGCTTCTCTAGGGTACGCGGACCTGTATGAGACTTTGCGTTGTCATGAAGAAGGGCTAGTTCGTTTGCATATTTGTGGCGACGAACATGTTGATGTCCAACTTTGCAGGAGTTACAGCTGTGTGCGGCCGGCCGGCATCAACGATACAAACCTTCAAAGACCGGAGTTAAACCTCACATGGTTAAGTGCTAGCGTAATGAATAACTTCTGGATTCGGCAGTTGTTGGTTCGAATCCCGTTACATGCAGTTTTTTCATATTAAGAGTTGTTAATAAGTTTGTTACTTTTTATGAATGTAGTACAATTATGTTCTACAATATTGGATGTTATTAAATCCAGTCCGACCGGAGAACGAAGGATGAAAAAAGTATTTTGCGATTTCCGAGTGTGTGGTTAGGCAGGTAGGTTCAAATGGCTCTGAGCACTATGCGACTTAACTTCTGAGGTCATCAGTCGCCTAGAACTTAGAACTAATTAAACCTAACTAACCTAAGGACATCACACACATCCACGCCCGAGGCAGGATTTGAACCTGCGACCGTAGCGGTCGCTCGGCTCCAAACTGTAGCGCCTAGAACCGCACGGCCACTCTTGCCGGATGGTTAGGCAGGAACCTCTGAGGACAGTTTAATTGCTGCGACTGAATCGATTAACAATAAATTCATATTCTTCCTTCTCACAAATATTTCACTATATTTCCGAATATGTGCCGCCTTTCGAGTGTGTGGTTAGGCAGGAATCTAAGAGGACATTTCAAATTAACATCCATATTCTACCTTGTCACAAATATTTTGCTGTTTGTTTCCGAATGTGTGACGTTTTCCAAGGGTGTGGTTATGCAAGAACTAACAGCTTTAATTGCTGTGACTAAAACGAGAAGCAGTAAAATTAATATTCTGCCTCTACACTAATATTTGGCTCTTTATTTCAGAGTATGTGGCGATTTCCGAGTGTGCGGTTAGGCGGGAACCTAAGAGGACAGCTTAAATTGCGGCGAGTGAATCGAAGAGCAATAATATTCATATTCTTCCTTGTCACAAAGTCGACAGCCGACCATGCGGTTGTCGTTATTGCGTGTGACGTCCAAATGACGTTAGGTTTGCGGTAATTGTTGTGAAACGAGCATTACTCTGCCAGCATTCGCCTATGTCTTTGCAACACATCCTCCATTGTAACTTATGACGTCATTTTTCATAGCAGACGAGTTGCATCCCATTCTTCAGAGTCCCCTCCTCCTCTTAGTCAAATTGTGCATAAAACTTTTTTCTCGTGAAATAGTTTCAGTACCTTCCTAAATACAGTACATCAAAGAAAGTTTTGCATCACCCCGGTTCCCAGAATCCTGAAGATAGAAGTTCACTGTGGATATTGTATCACAGACACAGTCCCTTTGCTCAGAGATGTCACTAAACCCGCCCAAGGATGTAAAAACCATGCATGAGCAGCGCCTATTAGAGGTAGGGAGTCGGATAGTCGATCAGTTCCAGTCATTCCACCAGGTAGGAGGTACACGGCTCGTGTTGTTTGTAGTTCAACCATATCTAGACCGTCAACACCGCGGCTCTATCACGTCCGCATTGTTACTTTGTGCCAGAAAGGACTCTCAACAAGGGAATTGTCCAGGCCCCTCGGAGTGAACCAAAGCGATGTTGTTCGGACATGGAGGAGACACAAAGTGACAAAACTATTGATGACATGCCTCGCTCAGGTAGAACAGCCTGGCGACTCTAGTCGAGCGATATCATTATCCTGAAGGAAGTCATTCACGAGATGTGCACGATGGGAGAGTGAATTGTCGTCCATGAAGACGAATGCCTTGCCGGTATGGTTGCACTATCGGTCGGAGAATGGCATTCACGTATCGTACAGCCGTTACGGCGCTATCAGTAATCACCAGCGGCATACGCCAGCCCCAAACATTGCCACCCCAAAACACAAGGAACCTCTACCTTCTCCACTCGCTGGACAGTGTATCTAAGGCGTTCAGCCTGACCGGGTTGCCACCGGACAAGTCTCCAACGATTGTCTAGTTGAAGGCATATGTGACACTTATCGGAGAAGAGAACGTGATACAAATCCTGAGCGGTCCATTTGGCATGTTGTTGGGTCCATCTGTACTGCGCTGCATGGCGTGGTTGCAAAGATGGACCTCGCCACGGACGTTAGGAGTGAAGTTGCGCATCTTGCAGCCTATTGCGCACAGTTTGGTGGTAAGGCGACGTCATGTGGCCGCACGAAAAGCATTATTCAACATGGTGGCGTTGGTGTCAGGGTTCCTCCGAGCCATAATCCATAGGTAGCGGTCATCCACTGCAGTAGTATCCCTTGGGCGAGCTGAGCGACGCGTCATCGACAGTTGCTGTCTCTCTGTATCTCCTACATGTCCGAACAACATCGCTTTGGTTCGCTCCGAGAAGCCTGGACAATTCCTTTGTTGAGTGCCCTTACTGGCACAAAGTAACAATGCGGACGCCGTCGAACCGCAGTACTGAGCGACTAAGCATGGATGAACTACAGACAACACGAGCCGTGTACCTCCTTCCTGGTGGAATGACTGGAACTGATCGGCTGTCGGACTCCTCCATCCAAAAGACACAGCTCATGCATGGTTGTTTACATCTTTGGGCGGGTTTAGTGAAATCTCTGAACAGTCAAGGAGGCTGTGTCTTTGATACAATATCCACAGTCAACGTCTACGTTCAGGAGTTCTGGGAACCGGGGTGATACAAAACTCTTTTTAATGTGTGTATTTGGTGTTTCAGGAGGCACTGTATCGTAGATTTATAATGCATACGGGGAAAACGGAAAAATATCATCCGCTACGTCACAACGCTGTCAAAGTGTGTGTTGAGTGATCGTGACGGGCGGGACGGGCGGTGATTGAAGAGGACTGTAAAGAAAAATGAGAGGTCAGCAGCTGCAAATTCACCACAGCACTAAATGTCGCACACGTAAATCCTAGCACTAAAAGACAACACGGAGGGAACTTGTTAAGCAGGGCGAGCTGGAATTTCAAAACCACTCATCAGTGATGCAAATGCTCCTAACAGGGAAATGTGGTGCCGAATCCATAAAATCTGGGCTACGGATCAATGAAAAGGTAAGTCATTTGTGCGAATGAATCTTGCTGCACACTATTTCCAGCTTCTGGCCAAGTTATGTCCCAGAGTGAAACATGGTGGGAGTTCGGTGATGATTTAGGTAGCCATTTCGTGGTGTTCTATGGGTCCCCTGGATACTCTGCAAGGTTACATTACAGCCAAGTGTTATATGACTAGTTTCCTGAGCACTTCCATCTCATAGAACAACGTTTGTTTCCCGATGGCGATGCTGTGTTCCAAGATGACGGGCCCCTATTCACACAGTTCGCCTCGTGCAGGACTGGTTTTGTGAGCACGAAGATGAATGATCGCATCTTCCTGTCCACCACAGCTACTAGATCTCAATATTACTGAGAATTTGTGATCTACTTTGTAGAGAAGGGTGCGATATCCCTATCCGCCTCCATCGCCGTTACCAAACTTGCGACTATTTTGAAGGAGGAATCGTATGACTCTCTTGAAAACCATGCAGGGCCTGCATTTATGCACTGTTGGACGACTGGAAGCTGTTTTTAATGCTAACAGTTTACCTACGCCGACTCAAAGAAGGTGACGTGTCGTGTCTTTGATTTTGCCATATTTATATCCAACCCTGTATAAGATTACTCTGTTTATCCCTTGTCCTCTACGAATTATTGTACAACACCCTTCTTTAGGTTTACATTTCTTTCAATATTTTGACGCAAACATTGTGGAGGCCGCTTTCGTTCTTCCTCTGGACGCCCCAGTGCTTCAAACGGATATTTACGAACACATTTTTTAATTCATTTGTACATATGCTCCGCCATTCTTTCTTCTAGGTGCCTGCTAGCCGTAATTTATAAAGAAATTTTGCAGAATGACCATCTAATTTGTATTTCATAGTATCCACAGTGGGAATATTTGCCTCTTTAATGTGTCGTTTCTGTTAGACATTAATACCATCTTTGCACCTAAGAGGAAGTGGTCTGAACCACATTCTGCACTCCTGTAGACTCTAAACAACATTTGTCCTTATGAAATTTTATTTCGAATGATATAGTCCATAGCGGTCGCGATAATCCTGAAAGACCTCTCCCATGTATACTTGAACATTTCCTTGTGAGGAAAGAAACCAGTCAAAATCTTAAAGGACGATGCCTCATACAAATCATATAACTTTTCCCCATTGTCATCTGCTGTCTCATAATCTTACTACTATTCCAGTACCGGTGGCTGCGCTACATTTCCATCCACATTCGCCCATTAAAGTCTTTGGAGGCGCTTATGCTATCTAACACCCTTGTTAATTCTTCGTAAAACTGATCTTTGACTTTTCTGTCAGTGCCATTTGCAGTCGCATGAACTCCGACAATGATAATTTCGGGACCATACTTTGAGATTTTCTCCCAGCACTTGAGATCTCTTCCAAGCTTTTTATGGACAGCCACTGAAGTCCCTCTCTTGGCTCTTTCCTCCTTTATAACGGCGCTATAAAAACGAATATAATTTGTTATTTTTTTATTTCCCTTCGTCTTTACCTTTGTCTCAAGCACACGTCTACCATCAACCTCCCTAGTTCCTGGAACACTTCTTTTCTTTGTGCTCAAACCCTACACAGTCCACCTTGTTATTTCTGCTGCCATTTTCGTCTCCGCGATGATCCAATCCGGTCATTTTTCCGAGGCTTCTAAATGAGATCTTCAGCCGAGAAAATATATTTCACAAGTACTGGGGAGTTGGCCCACCGGTCGACTCCCCACCTACAGGGTGTCGAGTGGACCAATGGGCCAACTCCCCAGTATTTGTGAAATACGCTATCTAATTTCTGGGCAGTATTTCGGGTTGCCATTCCCTAGACATAACTACTTCCCAGGACCCTGAGTTCTCCCCTTCTGAGAGACAAGGCAACGAAATATCACGGCCGAATGAAGGAAAGATTGGACGTTGTGAGACACACATCACCTGGCTCCCCCGCAGTGGGCTGGCCGCCCTGGAAGTCTTCGGCAATAGCTACGCTACCGCCGGTACTGCCCTCCATTTCATCGTAACGCAAACCCTCTCGCCCGCATGGACAATGTTACGGTAAGGCGGTGTCCCGTGCGTGGAGAAACTGAAGGTAAGTTGAAACGTCCCCTTAGAACAATTTATACAAGACTGTGCTTAAACTGACACACAATATTTTTTAGCGCAACGCAATCTGACTTCCAAAAATCCCTACGAAAGAATGGCCCTGACTAACATTAACCCATGCGTTTCGCAAATCACTTACCTCACAAAAATCTTCGTTACTCAAGCTACTGCAATACAGCGAGCGCCACTACTGCCAGCTAAATAAAAGATTCAAACTACTGAAGGCACTAACTAATGACAGGTATAGTTAGCAAATGAAAGATTTTAATACAGAACAGACAATGTATTTACCTTAATAGTCATAATATGTATGATAGTTCATGACATCCAGTCTTACAAATTACAAAACTCCGCCATCTCTCTCCCTACGTCCACCACTGCTGGCGGCTCACCTCCAACTGCGCAACGCTACGCGCTGTTAGCATCCAGCTGCCGCTGCCCGACACTACAATGGCGAGTATTACAACAATGCCAACCAGCCACAGACTGCACACGGCACAGCCAGTGATTTTCATACAGAGCGCTACGTGACGGCGGCGTTACCAATAAAAAAACTTAAACAGCCTACTTACAAAGTGTGCAATAAACAATTTTCTCATGCTAATAACGAATGCAATAGTTTCCAAATAAATATTACTATCAAAAGTCGAGATGGGAAACTAAATGAATGTAACGTATCTTTTCTCTCATTCCTCTTATTCAGCTGTTGTTGTTGTGGTCTTCTGTTCGAAGATTTGTCCTTTTCCACAATATTCACCTCTCACACTTATCCCCATTATCAGACTGACTATTCTTGATGCCCCAGTATAATTTTCCCCCAAGTGTTAGCGGATTTCGTGACTGTGCGTTCTCGCGCAATAGCGTTGAGACGATTTTATCACTGAAAAAAAAAAAAACACTGTGATTACAAAGAAATTAATATTTCTGCAATTATTTATCTATGTAATTTAAACGAACAAGGACTCGCAACCATTTGTTCTCTCTCTTCCGGGTCAGCCCACTGTATGGTACAGTCATAAAAATACTACGTGGTTTATGTTACGTCGAGATTTTGTTATTTGAGCTCATTTTGCATAATAATACCCATTTAATTTCATTGTGTTCGTTATTACCACTAATCATACCTTTTTCCTCAGCTTTTTCCTGGATTTGATTGTTAAATGTCGCTTACTTTGTGTGGGGATGTCTGTTAGTGAATGATCGCGTATTAACGGCATCAGTCAGTTTGGTTTGCTTTCAGAACAGAACCTGCATCTAAAGTTTCACTCTTCACAAAACGAAGTCCGATAGCTTTTAGGCGTAAGTCACGTCCCAAAATTATATTGGCCAACCGACAATCCTGGTAAAGGAGCCTAGCTAAAAAAATATGGATCATGAAGGTTGTAATTAAACTCCAATTTCAATATTTAAAAAATATTTTTACATGGTTTTCAAGTAGGTAATTTTTTTTTATTTAATTGAAGATTCAACTAGCCAAAGATAATTTTAATTTGATTCAGACTTGCATTTGATTTCAAACATTTTAAAAGCCAGAATAATATATAATTAAATAATAATAAAAAATAATATTATAAAACCACCATTACACCAGGATGTTTCCCTTTAACCGATCGCTTCATTTCGTCAAGTTGTGCTATTAATTTTTTCTCCCTTATTCGCCTTATGTTTTTATTAGTTATGCGATCTACTCATCAAATATTCAGCACTCCTTTGTCACACAACCTAAATTACCTATTCACTTCTTGTCTGCCCGTTTACAGTCCGTATATCACTTTTGTAGAAGGCTACACCCCAAAATGTTTTCAGAGGAGAATTCCCGCCTCGCGGGGTAGCCGCTCAGTCTATGGCGTCTTGTTATGGTCCGCGTGGCTCCCCCCCCCCCCCCCCCCTCCCACTTCCCTCGTCGGAGGTCGAGTCCTCCCTTGGGCAGAGGTGTGTATGTCGTCCTTAGCAAGTTATTTTAAGTTAGATTAACTAGTGTGTAACTTTGGGATCGATATCGATGACCTCAGAAGTTTGGTCCCGTAAGACCTTACGACAAATTTTCAAGAAGACTTCCCAACCCCATAAATTAGTATCTGATTTTAAAATATTTTTCATATTTTAGAAGATCTTTATTTGCTACTGCAAGATTGCATTTTACATCGCTTTTACTTCTGACCATCATCAGTTATTTTCCGATTCCCTATCACCTGGTTTAATTCGACTACATTTCACTATCTCTGTTTTACGTTTGTTGATGTTGAGACCTCTCCTCGAGACACTATCCATTCCGTTCAACTGTTCTTCCGAGTCATTTTCTATCTTTGAAACAATTTCAATGACACGGAGGAACCTCAGAGTTACCATTTCTTCTCCCTGAAATTTCTCTCCTTGGTCTTCCGTGCGGGTTGCTCAGTATAGAGATGAATAACGTAAGGAATAGGCTACGACTCGGTCTCTCCCTGTTCAACTACTGCCTCACTTTCATGTCTTTTGACTCTTATAAGCGCAGTGTGGTTTCCTATGTTTTATCCCTACTACGTACGTCTACATCTAGTCCAAAACATACTACCAAGCCACCGTACAGTGCATAGCGGAGGGCCCCCTGTTGCCAAAAGTCATTTCCTTTCCCGTTATCGTCGCAAATAGAGCGAAGGAAAAACCAGTATCTATATGCTTCGTAGGAGCCATAATTTCTCTTATCTTCGTGCTCCTTGCCCAAAGTGTACGTTGGTGGCAATAGAATTATTCTGCGTCAGCTTCAAATGCGCGTTCGCTAAATGTTCTCAGTAGTATTCCTCGAAAAGAACATCGGCTTCCCGCCAGGCATTCTCATTTGAGTTACCGAAGCGTCTCTTAACAATTGCGTCTTGTTCGATTACAACGATAAAAAATCTTGAGAGATAACAAATCTAGCAGCCCACCTCTGAACTGCTTCGATGTCTTCCTTTAATCCAACCAGGAGCTGATCCCATACACTCGAGCAGTTCTCAAGAATGGGTCGCACTGGTGTCATGTATGCGGTCTCTTCTACAGATGAACCACATTTTGCTAAAATTCTTCCAATGAACCGAAGTCGACCATTCCGACTACCCGACTACAATCCTTACATGGTCGTTCCAGTTCATATTGCTTTGCAACGTTACGCTTAGGTGTTTAATCGACGGAACCGTATCAAGCAGCACACTGCAAATGCTTCGTCGAACACTTCAGGTTTGTTTCTCCTGCTGATCTGCATTAACTTACATTGTACTACATTTAGAATTCACACTTTTCAAACGTATATTCCAGCAAACATAGTGAAAATATTTCTCTAAACTACAAATTCTATCAATTTAAGATAGGTCGTGGCGTCAGTATCGTATCGTGAGTTGGGATATTTATTGAGAACCCAAACACGGGGGCTTCTACCAGCCTTCCCATTCTTCCGTAAACAATTCATGTTAATATGTCACAACCGGTACTATTCATGTGCCCTCTTCTGATTTGGGGTTATTACTTTGTTATTAACTTTATTTCACCTATCTCACGTGTCTCACAGAGTAAGTGTATCGTGTTATTACGGTTTGTTCTCAAAAGTATGCCGACAATGTTGTTGTTGTTTTGGTCTTCAGACCTGAGACTGGTTTGATGCAGCTCTACATGTTACTCTATCCTGTGCAAGCTTCTCCATCTCACAGTACCTACTGCAAACCTAAATCCTTCTGAATCTGCTTAGTGTACTCATCTCTTGGTCTCCATCTACGATTTTTACCCTCCACGCTGCCCTCCAGTACTAAATTGGTGATCCCTTGATGCCTCAGAACATGTCCTGCCAACCGATCCCTTCTTCTAGTCAAGTTGTGCCACAAACGCCTCTTCTCCCCCATTCTATTCAATACCTCCTCATTAGTTATGTAACTACCCATCTAATCTTCAGCATTCTTCTGTAGCACCACGTTTCGAAAGCATCTATTCTCTGTTATCCGCCATGCAGTTCTAGGCGCTTCAGTCTGCAACCGCGTGACCGCTACGGTCGCAGGTTCGAATCCTGCCTCGGGCATGGATGTGTTTGATGTCCTTAGGTTAGTTAGGTTTAAGTAGTTCTAAGTTCTAGCGGATTGATGACCTTAGAAGTTAAGTCCCATAGTGTTCGGAGCCATTTGAACCATCTTCTTGTCCAAACTATTTATCGTCCATGTTTCACTTCCATACATGGCTACACTCCATACAAATACTTTCAGAACGACTTCCTGACACTTAAATCTATACTCGATGTTAACAAATTTCTCTTCTTCAGAAATGCTTTCCTTGCCATTGCCAGTCTACATTTTATACCATCTCTACTGCGACCATCATCAGTTATTTTGCTCCCCAAATAGTAATACTCCTCTACTACTTTAAGTGTCTCATTTCTTAATCTAATTCCCTCAGCATCACCCAATTTAATTGGACTACATTCCATTATCCTCGTTTTGCTTTTGTTGATGTTCATCTTATATCCTCCTTTCAAGACACTATCCATTCCGTTCAACTGCTCTTCCAAGTCCTTTGCTGTCTCTGAGAGAATTACAATGTCATCGGCGAACCTCAAAGCTTTTATTTCTTCTCCATGAATTTTAATACCTACTCTGAGTTTTTCTTTTGGTTCCTTCACTGCTTGCTCAATATGGAGATTGAATAACATCGGGGAGAGGCTACAACCCTGTCTCACTCCCTTCCTAACCACCGCTTCCCTTTGATGCCCCTCGACTCTTATAACTGCCATCTGGTTTCTGTACAAATTGTAAATAGCTTTTCGCTCCCTGTATTTTACACCTGCCACCTTCAGAATTTGAAAGAGAGTATTCCAGTCAACATTGTGAAAAGATTTCTCTAAGTCTACAAATGCTAGAAACGTAGGTTTGCCATTCCTTAATCTAGCTCCTAAAACAAGTCGTAGGGTCAGTATTGCCTCACGTGTTCCAGTATTTCTACGGAATCCAAACTGATCTTCTCCGAGGTCGGCTTCTACTAGTTTTTCCATTCGTCTGTAAATAATTCGCGTTAGTATTTTCCAGCCGTGACTTATTGAACTGATAGTTCGATAATTTTAACATCTGTCAACAACTGCTTTCTTTGGGAATGGAATTATTATATTCTTCTTGAGGTCTGAGGGAATTTCGCCTGTCTCATAAATCTTGCTCATCAGATGGTAGAGTTTTGTCGCCGGCCTCGGTGGCATTGCGGTTCTAGGCGCTGAAGTCCGGAACCGCAGGACTTCTACGGTCGCAGGTTCGTTTCCTGCCTCGGACATGGATGTGTGTGATGCCCTTAGGTTAGTTAGGCTCAAGTACTTCTAAGTTCTAGGGGACTGATGACCTAAGATGTTAAGTTCCATAGTGCTCAGATCCATTTGAGCCATTTTTGAGTTTTGTCAGGACTGGCTCTCCCAAGGCCGTCAGTAGTTCTAATGGAATGTTGTCTACTCCCGGGGCCTTGTTTCGACTCAGGTCTTTCAGTGCTCTGTCAAACTCTTCACGCAGTATCATGTCTCCCATTTCATCTTCATCCTTACATCCTTACATTTGCCCTCTAGTCATCCCTGCTTAGCCATTCTGCACTTCCTGTCGATCTCATTTTTGAGACGTTTGTATTACTTTTTGCCTGCTTCATTTATTGCATTTTTATATTTTCTCCTTTCATCAATTAAATTCAATATTTCTTCTGTTACCGAAGGATTTCTACTATCCCTCGTCTTTTTACCTACTTGTTCCTCTGCTGCCTTCACTACTTCATCCCTAAAAGCTACCCATTCTTTTTCTACTGTATTTCTTTCCCCCATTCCTGTCAATTGTTCCCTTATGCTCTACCTGAAACTCTGTACAACCTCTGATTTAGTCAGTTTATCCAGGTCCCATCTCCTTAAATTATCACCTTTTTGTAGTTTCTTCAGTTTTAATCTACAGTTCATAACCAATAGATTGTGGTCAGAGTCTACATCTGCCCCTGGAAATGTCTTTCACTTTAAAACCTGGTTTCTAAATCTCTGTCTTACCATTATATAATCTATCTGAATCATGTCAGTATCTCCAGGCTTCTTCGATGTATGCAACCTTCTTCTATGATTCTTGAACCAAGTGTTAGCTATGATTAAGTTGTGCTCTGTGCAAAATTCTACCAGGCGGCTTCCTCTTTCATTTCTTATCCTCCAATCCGTATTCATCTACTACGTTTCCTTCTCTACCTTTTCCTACTGACGAATTCTAGTGACCCATGACTATTAAATTTTCGTCTCCCTTCACTATCCGAATATTTTCTTTTATTTCATCATACATTTCTTCAATTTCCTCGTCATCTGCAGAGGTAGTTGGCTTATAAACTTGTATTACTGTGGTAGGCGTGGGCTTCGTATCTATCTTGGCCACAATAATGCGTTCACTATGCTGTTTGTAGTAGCTTACCCGCGTTCCTATTTTTTTATTCATTATTAAACCTACTCCTGCATTACTCCTATTTGATTTTGTGTTTATAACCCTGTAGTCATCAGACCAAAAGTCTTGTTCCTCCTGCCACCGAACTTCACTAATTCCCACTATATATAACTTTAACCATCCATTTCCCTTTTTAAATTTTCTAACCTACCTGCCCGATCAAGGGATCTGACATTCCACGCTCCGATCCGTAGAATGCCAGTTTTCTTTCTCCTGGTAACATCTTCTTGAGTAGTCCCCGCCCGGAGATCCGAATGGGGGGCTATTTTACCTCCGGAATATTTTACCCAAGAGGACGCCGTCATCGTTTAACCATACAGTAAAGCTGCATGCCCTCGGGAAAAATTACGGCTGTAGTTTCCCCATGCTTTCAGCCGTTCGCAGGACCAGCTTAGCAAAGCCGTTTTGATTAGTGTTACAAGGCCAGATCAGTCAGTCATCCAGCCAGATAGCCGTACCGAAGGTGCAACCACAACGGAGGGGTATGTGTTGCGAGGCCAGACAAATGTGTGGTTCCTGAAGAGGGGCAGCAGCCTTTTTAGTAGTTGCAGGGGCAACAGCTTGGATGCCGATAATACGGTTGCTATATACTGTTCTATACACTACCTACTCAGTGATTGGGCACCATGTTGGAAGAGGTGCAAAATGATGAACCTTTCTGCAATACACTTAATAATCTATGATTTTCAGGACCACGCCGTAAAGTTTTGAGAAACAATGATCGGACACATTATTGGAATAGATGCAAAATACTGAACCATTTTTGAGATGCACCGAGTAACATACATTTTTCAGGACTATACCATATATTGTTGAGATTAATGAGGCATGCGGATTAGGATTATGTTAAATTCTGAGGAAGAAAAGTAGCAATGAAGGACGAATTACAATTTTACGGAAGGTATATCGAACAACTTTACAATAGGTATCCAGTAATCAGCTCTGAACTTATCCCCATAACAATGATCGTGCACGTGAGTCGAGAGCACGAACACTCTGTTTCATGTTGTGTGACGTGTAACTGAATCCGACAGCCAGCTTAGCTCTGGTGACAGGTGGAACAGTGTAAACTGTGCAGTTGGACTGACCCCGGTCCCTAGATGAGCGTCGGATTATTTCGTGGTCCTCACATTCCGCCAATAGCACATGTTGACGTGTCGTCGCATGGTCAAACAGACAGCCACACATGCTAACTCTTTCCAAGCTATGTTCGCCAGTGCCGGGATTCGCGCGGCATCACGTCATCTGTCAAACCAGAGAGCGTCTAGCCACGTCGGTCATCTCGCTCTTGGCAACTAGTGGCATATTGCTCTTTCCTTGTATGAAGAAACCATAAAGTGGTAGGCCTTTCCAGTAAGAGAACGATCTGATTTTGGAGGTGGACAGTTCCTGCACAACGAAAATGCTGTCTTGTACAACCAAGGTCTCCGCTATTCATCCATCATTGGGAAACAGTGTGTCATACTGAAGGGTGAAGGTGCAGAGGAGGACTAACGCCGCCACTAAGTTTCATGATCACAGATGGATGTTTTCGAGGTGAGAATTTAAACCTCTTGGCTGCCCCCTGCAGGTAGAAGCGAATTGTTCTAACAATTTTTTTTTTAATCTAAAGAATGCTGGCCAAGCTGTACCGGAACAAGTCTTTCATTTGGATAAGGATTGGCAGTGAGGCGCAGTAGCTACTCACCTAGGAGGTAGAGATTGGTGAAGGTGGGCTCCATGCGGTAGAGCACGGCGGACTGTGTGCCGTAGTGCACCTCGATGGCGGGCAGCGTCTGGGAGATGAGGCCGCCTCCCGGCTCCACGCTGGCGATGCTGCGGTACTCGACCGCCTCGCACGCGGGCACACACGCTTGGCAGCGCAGCCGCGCATCTGCAGCGCCACCGTCTTCCGTCACGGGGACGCGCAGTTCTTCTGACAACCGACAGTATGGTACAGCTGCGACTTTCATCCCTTGTACATTCATTGCCATATCTAATGAAGGCTGTGCTACGGCCTTTTGCCAATGACGTCTCATCTATTCCGTAGTTTCTATACCAGTGACTTTCAGTTTTAGTTGCATACCATACCTGAAGATAACAACACTATAAGGGGCAATCAAAAAATACCTATTCAAAGGCTGCACAGTTTAGAATCAGTATGCTAATCAGGCAAAATCTCCGTGGACAGCGAGGGCATTATACCTCCGACGCACCACGCAGAACGCTCCCCTTTTGAGAAAACATAATATAATGCAGTGTGAAGAAATCCGTTACTGCCTGCTGCACATTCTCATCCGACAGGAATCGTCGACCCTTCAGGCATTTTTAAAAAGACCGACGGCGTGATGATTGCATCTGCAGAGATCAGGAGTACAGGGCGGGTGCTCGAGTGTCTCTAACTTGTATTGGTGTAACGTCCATGTTACGACGTATCCAATACGGTGACGCGAATTATCATGAAGCAGTGTCGCACTGTGTCTGGACGTTTCACCTTAATCGCACTCCGTAATTTCTCTAGCTTTGTGCACTACTGTTACCCACTGATGTAGACACCAGGTCCCTTGAAACCAATAAGCAATACAATTCATATGCTTTCCTTTGTGTGCCAACCTAGTCCGCTGTAACTAGCTATGACGTCATGAATGTTGCACAGTACCTAAAAAATAAAGTAAATAATCTGAAAAGTTAATAGCACGTCAGAAGTAATGCTACAATAATAATGTGTTAAGTTTCAGTTTGGTAACTTAAACAGTTTTCGAAATTTGGACGTTTTACGTAAAGATCATCGGAGCAACAGGAAAGAGCTAGAAACTTCAAAATTTATATTCGGATTCATTTTTCATTGTAATTTAATGCAAACAGCATGCTGGATCCAACAAAGTATTATTTTGGTTGAAATTCATGATTTTCTGTTTTTGTGTCTTAAAAGTTCGGAAGCAAAATAGATTAAGTAAGTGAGCAGACAAAGCTAGGATATCTAGTTTTAGGTAGAATTCAGATACGCTACAATAACAAAGACGTGAGAAGTTTCAAAAAGGTAGCTATAAAACTATAGTTGTAGTGTCTCTCCAAAGGGCAAATTCAGACCTCATATATTGCATGCAGTACGACTAAAATAATTTTCTCGCCAAAAGTATTTAATCTAGCCACATCAGAATTTTATTGTAGATACTTACCTGTGTGCTGATTTCGCAATTAAATCAATAGCTTCATTGACCTTCAGCGAATGAAGCAATTAATTATTTAGTAAATTGAAGTGGTGGTTTGCTAACCCAGCGGCTAGTCAGTAAGGCAAATTTCGTCGGCTGCGCCTTCGGTGGTCCTTACCGCAGCTACATAAATAAGAGTGAGCGAGCTAGAGTAAGGCCCCAGTTCTCTTCTACATTCGTATCAGCGTGCACTCCCTGTCGGAGGCCGCGTCACGTTTGTGCAGTTTCTAGGAACAGTCCTGCGTGCCGTATTATGTAACTCGGTGTGCACGTGACAATGAGTTCGCATTGGGGTAAAGTGTTAATTATGGAATGACTCCAGTGGTTTAGTCTCAGTTTGTGTATGTCGTATTTTCACGTGTCGCCGCAGGACAGACTTTCTTCCATTACTAGCATGGCGTTTGATGAATATTAACATCAAATTTTGGCGAATATTCAATTTGAACATTGACATCGATAACGATTATTGAACAGTTTCGTTATATAGAAATAATAGGATCCGCACAACAGACTCCGAATAGCTCTGATAATACGATAGCTGATATGGGTAATCATTTGTCTGGAATTTTACACTTTATCATTTTCAGAATGTAGTGAATGTTGTTGTAGTAAACTGCATTTTCTATTAATCCTAGACATCATCCTACATCCTGAGAGTAATGAACTTCAATAATCAATAGCTTAAATTCTCCATCAGAGTGGGCACAGTGAACTTCAATTGCAGGCATCACGTTTTTGCTAATCACTTTGTGGTTGCCGACATTGTAGTTAGAGAGCTTGTGTTGAAAACAGCAACAAATAATAAAGGAATAATAATTCTTAATTTTCCATCCGCCGCCCCGCAAGTGGGGCCTTGTAATCAAAGAACACATGGGTGGCTCCTGAATTTTTAGGGACGAGGGATGGTAGATGACACCATTGCATCGCCTACAGTATCGACTGCGCTTCCCAGTGGTGGAACAAGCTTTAGTCTACTGCAACACTGCGCTTAAGGTTCAAAATGGCTCTGAGCACTATGGGACTTAACTTCTAAGGTCATAAGTCCCCTAGAACTTAGAACTACTTAAACCTAACTAACCTAAGGACATCACACACATCCATGCCCGAGACAGGATTCGAACCTGCGCTTAAGGAACATGTTGTCTTCAACAGTGAAATGCGAGATACTTCAGGCAAACAGCCATCCAGTTTGCTTTCTGTTTGATATTCAACGTCGGAAAATCCATTGGCTACAGGCCTTACCGTAGCCTAACTTCTCCAGAATAATGTATTGCACTTTATTCAAGATGATTTCGACATCCTTTGCTGGCACTTGAATGGTTATGCGCCTGTCCGCTCTAATCCCATCGTCAACCATCCACTCGTGGTCCATAATGGATAAGAATGGCTTACCAGATTCACCAGCATCTTGTGCACGGAATCTGGTGCACCATTCTACAACGGTGGTTTTCGACAGACATCCTGCTCCGTAAACATTTTTCATTTTCCGATGGATATCTACTGGTATTTGTACTTCAGTAGCCAACAACAGAATATCAGCTGTAACACCCCACTCGTCACTTATCTGGTTTTGGCGTGTGTTCACCCCAGCTAATTGACTAACAGATCAACCGAGAGTGCAAAACTGCCGCAATATCGGATAACGCAAAGAAAGTAATAAGGTCCTGTGACTACTGATTGAACTGTGGTGGCAGTGTTGACATTAATTGATTCAGAATTGATCCCTTTTAATTAAAAAGGGGTGCACATTGATGTTATATTCAGCTATTGAACACCAGATGCAAATGTTGAACATAAAATTAATTAAGAAAATGACTTGGGATTTAAACTACTTGATTAAAAACAGATGCAGTCGATTAGCACAAATTTATTTTACCTCACGAAGTTCAATCATCACATTACATGACTCTCCTAACAGGCGGTCGGAATAAATTGTGTTTACGTGGAGTAAAGCGCGATAAATCAAAATTAATTCCTATCGACTGACCCAGGCGTAATGCGAAGTGCGAGAAGAATTCTACAATACACGGCCCATGAAACCCTCGTGGAAACTTTGCCGACGTGAGCCAACAAATTAATCAGTGGCCTAACTCAAGCCGGAGCGGGCGCAATATCACCGAATTCAGCGTGGCAGGGCGGTGGTGTTGTGCGGACGTCGGCCGGCCTCGTGGTGCTGCAAGGCTGCGCTCTTCTATTCACTCCTAGCTATCTTGCTCGGTACATGGCTGAACGAAAACTTTCTATCTCCAAGCTCAATCGTTCCATTTGCTAAGTCCTAACTTGCAGAGATGCTCACTCTCTCTAAGGCAAGCTGAGTAAAGAGCGCCATGTCTGCACTCTAGGCAAGCTGGGAACGGAAGAAACCTCTACAAAGACTTCTGCCAGTCAGCTCTTCGCCTCGGTTTCCCCTCCAGCAAAATCACTTACGCGAATTGCAGCGCAAGTCGCGTTAATTATGCTTCGCTTCCTAGCGCCGAACAATGCCTGCTCTGGGAAGTGTACAAATTCCCACAAAATTTCCCTTCCTCTCAACTTCTGCTATTTAGCTCCTCCCAGGCCACCCATCAAGGTTAGAATCTGCATAAAACACAAATTTTTCCGAAATTCTGACCCCCAGGAGAGTACTTCAAATTCCTTCGTCCTACGTTTGCATCAGAGGCTGGCGTATTTCATTCTGTCGCTCTTCACCTGATTTACTTCAGACTCTGTGGACCGTGACTTCAGCGTCAAATTGCTATAGTCACGAACACGGCCTCTCTTGATCGCTCTACCGTAGCTTTGTGCGGCTTTCTCGCATGTTTCACTGAAAACGGGACAACGGACATTTATCAACAGGCGTACAAGTTCTTCGTCTACTTCCCGGTATACCAGCATGGGGTCAACCACCCCCTAACTGTCACTCATCTTAAGGCACCTGGAGGCCGCGCCCCTTTACCGCTTTCTAAGAGTTTGAGCCACCCTAAGCTGCCAACTGTCCCTTCCCTTCATTGCTCCCTAGCCGTGCGCTGCCACCCGGCCGTGGTCAACTCTGAATACTTCCCTGGGATAAACTAGCCTCCAGTAAATCGACTTGTTTCACAAAGTTTTCATGTCACGTGAATTACTTTAAATCCATCACCCAACATTAATTACTCCAATACGTTCATAGTATACCCTCTACAAGAAGCATTGTGCCTTGTCAGTAATTTTTGTTCAGCCCTACTGTTCGCTCAACGTGAGTTCGGTGATCTTTAATGACTTCATGTAAGGGGCATATTTCTTGCCTTCTTACACAGCGTGTTGGTCCAATTTGGACATATTTGGTAATAATGTCACATTAGAGAACATTTCAGAATTTACAGCACACATGTCGGGCAGACACTAACGTGATACTAATCCCTTGCCTAAGTGTCGGTGCTTATGTACCTGCATCGAAGTCGCATTGAATTGCACATACGCTGCAACACCATCCTCAAACGGAAATTTTTTGATCGCCCCTTATACCATCTTCCAGGGAAGGAAGATCCGTCTTCAGCAGTCAGACGAATGCAAAAATTATTCATTGCACAAAAGGAAGTAATTAGGATTATGACTGGAATCATGTTGTATACCAGGCAAGGAGTACACAACGAATAGCACGAGAGGCAGCCGCCACACAGGCACGAGCACCTGCCTGGCATCTCTCAGCTGCGTGCAGTAGATGGCGTTCACAAACCCGAACCTCTTCCTGCTTTCACGCACCTCCCTTCAACACGTTGTTCACGTCTGCTAATAGTGTGGACAGCCAATAAGGAATGCTGTCAACCACAGGGTACTGTGCTTCCGCCTCACACTGATGGACACAGAATTTCTCCTGCAAGAAAGGCACAAAAACGTAACGTGCTGGAGACACCCTCACATTTCCACACGAGCAGTTGGAGGTTTGAACCAGCAGTTAGCCAGTTCAGTGCCTGCAATAATCTCGGTATAAAATTCTGAAGACTACCTTCCGATTTAGCAGTTGCTTTGATGGAGAACTACGACCATTAACAGTGGTAACTTACAATATCACAGACTACCAGGAAACAGCAAAGTTACTTAGATATGATTCTATTAGGAGTAGGATAACGCAGAAGTATTCTGGAGACGCTTCAGGAAGTCAAATGGGAATCACTAGAGGGAATGTGGCCTTCTGTTGGAGGAACACTACTGAGAAATTTTAGAGAAGTGGCTTTTGAGGCTGAGTGCAGAACAGTTCTGCTGCTGGCAACTTACATTTTGCACGAGGACCACGAGGATAAGTGTAGAGAGATTAGGGCTTGTATGGAGGCACGTGCAGAGTCGTTTTTCCCTCGCTCTGTTTGTAAATGTAACGGAAAAGCAAATGACTAGTAGTGGTACAGGGTACTCTCCGCCACGCACCATATGGTGGCTTGCAAGTCATGTATGTAGATGTAGATGTAGTGCCGTGCATCAGATTGTACCAAAGTTAAGTGCCATTTGATAACACAACCTACTCTTAAATATGCCATTTGTTACTTAATCTTGTTTTGCCACGTCTGTTACAGTGCTGCAAGCAAGCAAAATGAGCCACATTTGAGGGAACCTGGTAAGGAAACAGTTTTCTGCTACCGTGGATGTTTTGGGCTGATTTAATAGTAGCATTCAGTTACTACATTCACAACAATTTATATGTGGAGTTCACTGTGTACATTTTGCAGAAATATTTTTAGGCAGCTGGGAATATTAACGAGTGCCTCACACCTAGTTACGAAATTTATTAGTTATCTGTCTGAATTTAAGAGTAATGGAGATATTCATAAAACCTGTAGGAAAGCTGATGTACCTTATCCTTTAATGTCTCTAACTTTGGCACAGAAAGGGATGAAATGTAGAGCTACAAGAGTCTTTGGAAATCTACGTATAGAAATAAAATGCCTGATGGACAGCAGAAATGTTTTCTAATATATATTAATGTAGTTTCTCATTAACATCCCCTATACCACAATGGAAATCTTGAACAGAAATAATTAGTTATTTACACAGACAAAGAATCTGTAAATGGACAGCATGCAGCCATATAAAGAATTTTTCAAGATATATTTGTGTGTGTATTCGATGTATGTCGTGTTGACACATTCCACATTATAACGTTTATCGTGAATATAATTGATGTATCGTAATACCGTATCAGAAAATAGCGAAGAACTTGTTTGTAACTTTTGATGAGCATTTTAAGTTGATAGGTAATATTTTAGTCATGTGCAGGAAGACTCCTACATGCCTCTCTAACCTTCACAAGTTTCAGAATGTATTTTCTCATAATTTGAACTTCAGTATAGACGTGTCCTGCAGCAGCTCTACTTCTGCGATTTTAAGGTTACGCGTATTTAGGCCAGGCAATCGGCCGTCCAGTATTCGTGCGAGGTGTGATTAATTTGCTGTACGGCTGAACGCTAGTGAGCACAGATCTCAGGGCGCGCCGCAGCAGCTGCGGCTCCCAGCTGGGCTACTGCTCCAGGCGATCCAGGTGCAAGGGCGACATCAAAGGACCGGATGTGGGTTAATCCAAGTACGGGATTTTTGCTGATGTACGTCTGCTTGGGAAGACAGACAATGGTCCAGGAAATGGCCGAGTGTCAGACAATGTTAAATATGGCTAAGTTACAACGCTCTCAACTTCGCCAATAAATCACAGTTACATATTTAAGTGAATCTGAATACATCTAGAATCTTAGAAAAATAAGGCACATCCAATGACACAAACACAATTCGGTATTTTTAAAACAACAGAGGTTAATGTTTCACAGTAAATAAACATTTAATAAGTGAACTTTTGAGCTGACAACTTTTAATCACTTGATGCGATTTCAAGAAAATACATCTTTAATGACAGCATTGCACTATAGCTATCATCCGTCTGTCTCTATTTTATTTTTTGATTTACGGCGTCTTTGATATCTTTTTCACAATGCAAATGTTTGTCAGAACATTGTGTTCACCAAATTTACACATCACCAGTATCTCATATTTTTTCATACTTGTGGTTTTACTTAATGAACAGTTTACTATTTTGTCACAAACTTCACTTAAATGTTGATTGCACGTCCTATTGAAAGAAAGGTGCCAATTTGAAACTGGCCAATCGCATGTGTTAGCGACACCACAACTGAAAGGAGAACCAAAATATGGTACTCTCAAGAAGGCATAAATGATTGTTTAAATAATAACTAAAGACAATCTGTTGTTATTTATCAAAAGCGCACTTGCGCAAGGATACTGGTTTATGGTTCAAATTGCTCTGAGCACTATGGGACTTAACTTCTGAGGTCATCAGTCCCCTAGAACTTTGAACTACTTAAACCTAACTAACCTAAGGATATCAGACACATCCATGCCCGAGGCAGGATTCGACCTGCTTCCTTAGCAGTCGCGCGGTTCCGGACTGAAGCGCCTAGAACAGATCCGCCATAGCGGTCGACCGATACTGGTTTATTTATTTATGGACAAACCTTTACTTATATTTATTGAGAATGGTTTGAGTGTGACTGAAAGATTATATATTTAAATATTGTTATAATTTATTAGTTTAGGGCAAGAAAGTCGTCATGTTGTGTCAAATCTTGAATGTAGAGCTTAAGCACGATGTATTTTTGGTGGGGATGGCCTTCAGCCAGTGGAGAAGTAGACAGTTGTGAAACTGTACGGGGGCAAGTGGAAACTGGAACGTTTCGAGTGACCAGCGCAATGAAATGCGGTTTGGAACTTGGTGGCGAGTGCTGGACTCTATGACTACATCGAGCTATTCTTTTTAAGCGGAGCCATATACAGCCCAAGTATCTAAAGTACGAGTAACCACAAATAAAGACGCAAGTGGCTTGATCATACGGGATGCTGTTTAGGAAGAGTAACTACGAACAGTAACTGTAAGGTATAGTCGCGATTGGGCCTTTCTCGTTCGAGCTTTAAGTTCAATCCCTTTAGACTTGTAATTGTAATTCCGACACGTTACACTATTCTGTGATCTAGATTCCAAATCCATTGCATGATAAACAGTTTGCGTGGGGGATCCGAGCATAATTTTCCAGCAGCTGCGTGCTTGAGAGTTGGCAGCGAAAGTTTGGTGGAAATGAGCATTTGGCGTCATTGGCCGGGAGGCCCCTTGCGGGGCAGGTCCGGCCGCCTTGGTCCAGTTCTTATTACATTCGACGTCACATTGGGCGACCTACGCGCCGAATGGGGATGAAATCATGATGATGGCAACACAACACCCAAACACTGAGCGGAGAAAATCTCCGACCCAGCAGGGAATCGAACCCGGGCCCATAGGACGGCAATCCGCCATGCTGACCACTCAACTATCGGGTCGGACAGCGAAAGTTAGATGTGGAGAAGTTAGCCGCAGAACTTCAAGAAAGGAGAAGAAGTCTACGCAGAGGCGTGCTGCATTTCGAGTCTGCAGAGCCCCGTAGCAGCAGACACCTCGAAGGCAGCATAGCGGCAGTGGCGGCCATGGCAACGTGGGCCATCGGCGGCGACTTCGAGTTCATCGGCAGCATCTAGGCTGTCGACAGCAGCAGTGCAGCAGAAGTAGCCAGCATGACCCACAAGTCAAGTGCTTGCTCCAGTATCGTTAACCGCAAGGTCGTCGTTAGTGATGGGGTTTCCATGATTAAGCAGTCACCCAACATGTATGGTTCAGATAGTGTTAGTGGGACAGGTAGTCCAAAATGTGATCGTGGTATTTTTGACAGTGACGGCAATAGTGGGGCAGATAGCCTGGAATCAGAGAAAATAGATGCAATTGCGAGTGATTCAATGGCTTGGTTAAGGGAAATTCTGAGGAACTTGACATCTACAATGGGGATATTGAGTATAGACATAGGTTCATTTAAAACGGAGGTAGGTTCATTAGAGACAAGTGTAGCAGAAAATGTAAAAGCTGAGGTGAAGAAAAATAAATCTGTTATAGAAGTGATGACTGAATCAAAATTGAAAGCTGTAAGTGCAGATGTAGGCAAAATTTCTAGGGTTGTTGGCCTGGTTAACACCAAAGTCGACACTGAAGAAAAAGATTTCGGGGGCAAGTTGTAAAAGATGCACGACGAGCTGGATGTTAAGAATTGTGTGATGAGGCAAAATGTACTTGAGGAAGTGGCCACTACGTCGGTTAACATTTTGTCGGGTAGACTGACAGAGTGTCAGAAAGAGCTGCTTAAGAATAGAGAACATTTTGAATCTGTTAAAGAAACTACGCAGATGAACAGCAGTTTAAAGGTATGAGCGCAGAATTAAATTTTTTAACAAAATATCAAGCTTGAACTGTGATAGGTGTGCCATGGTTAGTACAGTAACGACAAAGTGTTTTGCAAGTAGTGGAATATGCCAACCAGTTGATTTTCTTGCTGCATGTAGAGAGAGTTCTGTGGCAGGAATGTCGGAAGAGGCCAAAGTTAAATTAGTTAAAAGACATCTTGAGGGAAAATTTAATGAATGATTCATTTATTACCTATCTATATCTACATCGACATCTACATCCATACTCCGGAAGCCACCTGACGGTGTGTGGTGGAGGGTACCCTGAGTACCTCTATCGGTTCTCCCTTCTATTCCAGTCTCGTATTGTTCGTGGAAAGAAGGATTTTCGGTATGGTTCTGTGTGGGCTCTAATCTCTCTGATTTTATCCTCATGGTCTCTTCGTGAGATATAGGTAGGAGGGAGCAATATACTGCTTGAATCTTCGGTGAAGGTATGTTCCCGAAACTTTAACAAAAGCCCGTACCTAGCTACTGAGCGTCTCTCCTGCAGAGTCTTCCACTGGAATTTATCTATCATCTCCGTAACGCTTTCGACATTACTAAATGATCCTGTAACGAAGCGCACTGCTCTCCGTTGGATCTTCTCTATCTCTTCAATCAACCCTATCTGGTACGGATCCCACACTGCTAAGCAGTATTCAAGCAGTGGGAGAACAAGCGTACTATAACCTACTTCCTTTGTTTTCGGATTGCATTTCCTTAGGATTCTTCCAATGAATCTCAGTCAGGCATCTGCTTTACCGACGATCAACTTTATATGATCATTCCATTTTAAATCACTCCTAATGCGTACTCCCACATAGGTATGACGTGTTTGAAAGTCGTTTCCAGACAAAATCCTGGAGGGAAGCGAGACAAATGCGACTTCAGAATTAGTTCCTAAACGGATCAAATTTCAGACACGGAAGTAGGTCAATGCGGGTTTTTTGTGTTCATAAACTGGCTAAGTTGATCCATGCAGATCATCCGCTGGGGGGCGTTCACAGAGATCACGACGCTCGAGAGAGGTTTACCACAATTTTTGTAATGGGGTCTTGTACATAGTCCGACGAATTCCAATGAAGAGCTTTAGGTTTTGTTGAGGAACCATATAATGGGAACAATAGACAGAGAAAAGGGTACCAGAACGGGAATTACATTAATCACCAAAACAGTTATCTCCGTAATAATAATTCTCATCGAAGAAATGGAAACGGGAACTTTCATAATGAAATCACAATTGAGAACGAAGATTTGAGGGGCAGCAGCTTCACGAAATGCAACGCCAGAATACGAGGCGGAAAAATAGATCAAAAAATGTTCAAATGTGTGTGAAATCTTGTGAGACTTAACTGCTAAGGTCATCAGTCCCTAAGCTTACACACTACTTAACCTAAATTATCGTAAGGACAAACACACACACACATGCCCGACGGAGGACTCGAACCTCCGCCGGGACCAGCCGCACAGGGAAATTGGAGATCGCTACATCTCCAGTCAGGTGGCGGCGAAGTAAATCGGCGATGAAAAGGACACGTTATTTGAAAAATTCTGTGGTTGGTGAAAATTCGGCAAAGAAGCCACAAATCTTTGAGACGGATGTTATAAGAAATAAAAGTAAAATATGAAACAATTTTAAGCAGCGCAACCACAAAGAGGGCACAAGAAATGTTGTAAAATATGTAGAGAAATTTGATAATGAAGATATGGTGCTGGAGAATTTATTTTGTGAAAGGGTAGTGAATGATGGAATAAGTATATGTAAGAGAGAAAATTCTGTGATCAGAAGAGAGGGAGCAATGGATCTGAAATTGGCGGAGGTAGGGTGTATGATGAATTCTAATGAGACACTAGACAGTAGCAACTATTATAGCAATGTAGGTGAAAGTAATGTAGATGATTTTGTATCGGAGGTAATAGATATATCTACCTGTGAAGGCGACAAAGCTGTGGTCCCGCCAGCTGGAGGCGTATTTTGTGGTGTGTCTAGGGAAGTGTGTGCAGGTATTTGTGAAGGCGGTGCAGCAAAACTCTCGTCAGCTGGTGATGAATTTTATTATGTATCGTCGGATGTAGGTGATTTACTGTTAAAGGGAGGTAAAGGCGATGTTTTAGGTGCTGAATTTGCGAAGGCTGAAGCTACTGTTTTAGATATACCGGAGGAAGGAATTTGTGCATTTATTTCTATTGATGGAACTGAACCGGTAGCTCTTGATGAAAGCGTGAATTATGAGTGGATGCGGAATGTGAAAGTACAGTGCTAGATGGTAGATCAGAATTCTACATGTCGGAGGAATCTTATAGAGAGGAAGATGTAAAGTAGAGAGGGGTCAGATCCGTGTTTCGCGGAATTCATGCGTACTGCGAATTCTAATGTGGAACGATAAAACGATGTTTCAGCAGTAGTCACAAATTTTTCTTGTAAATGAGAGTCCGTTGGTGAAGGAGGAAAGAGCGCTCGAATTTGAGCAATTCAAAAAATGCAAAAAAGTGAGAATCAGAAGCTACTCACACTGGTGGGATAAATGTAATCGGCAACGGTGGCAGATTTTCACCTTGTAAAAGAAGAACGTGGTGTGTATTAATATAAATGTATAAACATGTGTATTTCATTTATAACTTTTTTAGAATTTTAGGGGGTTTATTCTGTTTTGTGCAATTTGCAAATTTGAAATACAAAGAAGATGTATGGAGGCGTAACTTGGTGCAAGGAGAGTGTCGACATTTGGGCGCACTATCCTTGGCGCGCGCGGAGGTCGGCCGATCACAATAATTAATTTCGTTATTTACGTTACAGTGAATTATAAATCGTTCTATACGTAAAATTTGAGGGATATTTCAAGGGGTTATGTATGCGTGGTAATTTTAGAATTTGGATGGGTTTCTCCTGCAATATATATAGTTTATTTGTAGTTGTTGCTCGCACAAAACGTAGTGTGTTGCGTCATAAGACCTCATTAAAATTTTAATTGCTTGTGGGAGTAAAACATACGTGAAAAGTTTGAGCTGTGTTTGCGGGGGTGTTTTTTTGAAGGGCTTCTAATAGATTTAGGTAAATAAATGTTGGATATAACTTCATATAAAGTTCATGAGAATAATTCTACGGACGAGACTTTTATTATGCAAGTTGGATATGGTTTAATTTTCAGCTCCTGAAAAATAATGAGAGTTAAATGGGTGATTTATGTAGAGGGTAATAATAAAATATTAGTTGATTTATGGTGCTGAACAAATTTCATAGTACGGAAAACGTGTATTCTAGTGGGGACATGGGCAGAGTGTTTGAAATGTCTCGCTGAATGAAATATGGTTTTCGGGCGCTAGAAATTAGTTTTTGATTGCTAATCTATGGGGATTTTGGAACCCATATGATTAACGGTAACTAAACCACAGTCATATTTCGGCAACTGTCGTCCTTCAGCACTGACGGTGACTGCGGATTTACGCATGTTTTTGCGCAGTGTGGCCAACGGCGTCATGAATTACGGCAGAGGAGGCTGGACAGTGAACCACCTAAAGCTGTAACCCCATGAAACTTATATTGCCCTGAGAAGTAGCCATAAAAGTTATATAACAGAGTAAAACGCCATGAAGTAAAGTTATGGTGATCGTCGCGAAGTAGAACACAGTACCTATATGAACAGTTAACTCACCACAGTTAGATGTCAGATATTAAATATTTTCATCAATAACATGATATTGCAACCTGAAATGACGACACAAAAGATTTTTACCTGGCTTGGATTCGGACGCGGTACCTTTCACTGTTGTCTTATAGCTACGAATAGACATGAAGTATTTATTGTTCCTTCACCAGTAGCGAAATATGCACATATTCGGCTAGAGGTAACGCAACGAATAGTGCTGTGCTGCCTGGGGCTCTAATCCCGCGCATATTGTCGTTGTTGACCCCACACTAAGAGGAGGTGGTTCAAATGGCTCTGAGCACTATGGGACTTAATTTCTGAGGTCATCCGTCCCCTATAATTCAGAACTACTTAAACCTAAATAACCTAAGGACATCACACACATCCACGCCTCAGGCAGGATTCGAACCTGCGACCGTAGAGGTCGCGCGGTTTCAGACTGTAGCGCCTAGAACCGCTCGGCCACCCCGGCCAGCAAGAAGAGGCACCTATCAAATTATCTTTCAGTTGCAGTAGGATCATGTGGTTTGTAGAGACCTGGATGAGTTTGGCATTGTGAGGAAACGAAGGAATGATGAGACAGCATCGTCTCGAAGGGTTCAAATCCAGAGAAAAATTGGAATCGGAGCTCGAATCCCAATCCGGTGCCAAAATTTCTTAATCTCAAAGTCATTTAAAATTAGAAATGAGGGTCCTATGACCTTAGATGAAGATTGGTTCGTGAACTAAAACATCATTTCTAGTGTAAAATCTGAAAGTCACTTAAAATAAGAAAAGAGGGTCCTATGACATTACATGACGATTGGTTCGTGAACTAAAATGTCAGTTTTAGTGTAAGGAAGCTTATTTCTGGAAGCAGTGACGTCCTCCCCTGATAGCCAAAACTAATCCACCTTGTGAGGGGTCCACTTATACGTGGAGACCGAGTTTGTAATATATTTCATGAAAAATGACATGAAATGGTTACCACACGTATAAGAGATTGTATCTTTGACACCACTGAAACAAGACGTTACGTGAGTGGCAGAATCGATTGTAAGTAGAGGCCCACAGAGCGCAACAGCAGTTGCCGTTGTACTCTGTTAAAGGTAGGATGTAAGACTTAAAGCTTTGAAGCTAGTGGTTAGCTGTGAGAATTTAGCTGTTAGCCTATGGATGCATCATAACACAGTTTTTTAAAATAATGAAATTTTGCTGATTTTACGTAACTGACTCTTGAATGTAGAAACCAAGTATTTTCCATCAGATTTAATGTATAGGCTGATTTGGTATGCCCGATTTGTAATATTTTGTGTGTTCTGTAATACTAATACAGACAAGTTAAGTTTGGAATCTATTTTGTCAAACGATGTCAGACCGTTTGTCATGTAACAATCCAAGTATTGTAAACTACGTCAGTAAGCGAGAATTGCTCAAAAATGGTTCAAATGGCTCTGAGCACTATGGGACTTAACATATGAAGTCATCAGTACCCTAGAACTTAACACTAATTAAACCTAATTAACCTAAGGACATCACACACATCCATGCTCGAGGCGGGATTCGAACCTGGCGACCGTAGCAGTCGCCCGGTTTCGGACTGAAGTGCCTGGAACTACTCGGTCACTGCAGCAAGTGAGAATTGCAGAACGGTTGAGAAGATCACTAATTTTTAAGTTAACGTAAGATGTTTGTTTCGTATCAGATTTTATGAAGGAGAAACTTTATGTATCCAAGTTTCTAACTGAACCATTCGGTCTTAGCATATCCCCTTATCGGTACCTCGTCCTCTTCCACATCATGTTTATTTACATCGAATGAATATTTTTTAAAAGAAATGATTTTTCAATTAGAATCAGAAAAGTATTAATGTTTGTAATAGCATTAATGCGGGCAGCATTGCACAGCGCTGAGCCAATATGCAAAATTATCACTGAACATTTGCAAGTTTATTCATTTATCAACTAACCTACTTCATTATTTGTATGAAGCTATTTTACGGCCGGCATTGCACTTTGATGAGCCAAGACTGAATATTTTGTATGACTGCAGTGGAGAGAACAGAATACCTAGGTTACGTCGGTTGCGACTCAAGAGATCAAAAAAGTATTCAGTTATTTATTTTTTTTTGCATAGGGAATTTTATCAGTTTATCGCACAGGGCCATAGAACGCCGTGCACACAAGACTGAGCAAATACCGTAGGGATTGATTTCATTATAGGCATTACATACTGGTTTTCCAGATTAAGTTGTTTAATTTTTCTTTGGATTACAGCAAGACTGACGAAGCACACAATTTGCTTTTCAACACACCACGCAGTAAATTTGGATAATACAAAGTTATTTTTAACGAACGTTACAACCTCTGTTCCAGTCATTAACAAATGGACATATTTAATGTCAATTTGGAACCATACCACAGCCTTACGTTCTTTGCTTGGCGTTACTGAAGGTGAAGAGGGTATGTTTGTGGCTGTTAAAAACTGGTACCCCCAGCGGGAATCGAACCCACAGTTTAGCCTTTAAAAGCTATTTTCAGTCCAAGTAGCCACCGAATTTACATCTATTAACATCATGTTTTGTCGTAATGGGGTATACAGCACAAAGTTCAAGAAGTGTTGACTTCCACTCGAGCTGTTGTTGTAAATAATCTATTCGTGGTGTAGTAGTCAACCTTGTGCAGTGCGAACACAAGCCCTTCACATCAAACCCATAATTTTGCTTTCTGTTTTAAGCCGTTTCCGTCTGTCTAGTAAGAGCTTCAGTCTGACAGAAGGTCAGACACAGTTTTGTGCATTTTCTAACCAGCCAATTGTAGTAAAATATTGCAGAATCATATCTGTGCGAGGGGTCGTCGGTATCTGTCATGGTATGACCAATTTCAGCACCATCATGCAGGGGTCGCTTGATACAGATCGACGTCTGCCCAAGTGTTCACGAAGTATCGAGCATAGAGCCTATGCTCTTCAGTAGACTTCTCTGCACTCGAATTGGCAAGTATAACATTATATAACATTGCGTATGGTATAATACTATGTTCAGCATGCTCCATGGCGATTTTGTATGGCGTGTCGCTAGAAGCAAATTTAACTCTGGGCTTATTTTGTTGAAGTTTGTAGGATAGCTCATACTATGACAAATGGGATATTTCTCATTTGAGTGTTATGAGGAGAGTTGTTTCTGCGTTGGAAAACGGTGTCTGAAACGGAGTAAAGTCTAACGTTTGTGACAGTGTGTTCTGTTTGTGTGAATGCAGTGGAGGCAGTTCTAAATATCTTTGTCCTGTACGGAGTGAGTGCTATCGAAAAAGCCAAGTTGTGTCGTTTCAGGGTCAATTGCGACATTCAGGGTGACAAACAGACGTTGACGAAGGTTCTTTCGGATTTACTATTATGAGTAATGACAGTCTATCCGATAATGGCAAGTGTAACGACCAATTAACCTACGTGCGTCACTTGCCTGTAGTAGTCATATTGAGGTTAAAAGAAATGAAGGAAGATTGCGCTACAACGTCTTCTATAAAACGAGATTAGACAGGAAGCAGAATGTTGAACTGGGAAGGATAGGGAAGGAAGTCGTCTGTGCCCTTTCAGAGGATTGATCCTGGCTGCCTTAGCAAATCTGAAGAGGTCCGGTAAACCTTAATCAATGCGGCCTGATGGCGATTTGAAATACTGTATGTTTACTTCATAAGGAGAATTTAGTGGGTACGCCATACCAAACATTATCTCAGACACTGGCCTGTACTTGTTCACAAAATTTATTGTATTGATACACATCTGGTGGCACCGAAAATGTGTTTTGCGTTACGAACTGCTTCACAGGGATGTGTCCTTCGCAGCTGACATTTGTTGCCAACAAATGAGATGCCTTGCAGTCGCAAAGTAACAAAAGCGACCTGAAGACAGCACCAAGGAGCTTCATTGGCAAACACTCCTACCGCATCTCTTCTGATCTGTCACCTGCATGTGTTTACCTTTCTCACTCCTTATCAATCAACCACCAAGACAGCTAGTTTTTGTTTTGTTTTATTTGTTTTTCTTTGTTATGTTTTGACAACTGCGCGTTAAATGTCGCTTAACTCAGAATCAGCAAATCACTACATGCGTGGGATCGAAAACTACCTGCGCATCGTGAGACAGTTTTCGATATTAAGGTGGAATATATTGTTGACAATATCTCTGACATTCGTGTCTGATTTGTTCAATAATCTAATGAAAAACGCTATTAATATGCATTACACTAATACAACTGGTGTCTCATCATAGTATCATAGAACAAATGGCAATCTCAATTAAACGTCTTTTGTCATACTCAAGTATATTTACCGGCCTACAACTTAAATACGACAATGTGGCTGTGAGAGTAGTTGCTGAATGAAACACAGGTAACAGAGTAGGCAGTGATAGGATTTCATTAACAGATCTGTGTATTTCCAACAGCAGTTCCGCAGTATTTTATGTTTCTTACCTCTAGATCTATTGGTTACTGAACGTAGCGAGACCTCTTACGATGACAAAATTTCTGAAGCTGTCGTTTTGAGTACGACGTAGCTGTTTGTAGACCAGTCACAAAGGAGGTAAATTATTACTCTCGTATCAGTTTGGAACTGAGAGCTACTGCCTCTTACTCTTTACAGTGCGTCGACATTTTTATGTAACAGGCTACTAACTGCAGCGTTCATCACCTTCTTATTGCCATTGTGATGGCTGACACAGGTAATTCGCAATGTAGACAACGAGATTAGTTGCAGTTGGTTCGTGAAAGTAATCTCTCCTGTCTGTAAACTTGTATTTGGTAAGTCGATGACACACCAAAGTGGAATTCATTCAAAATCTTTGAATGGTGTACCACGAATATATAAGTGAATCTTGCAAGATAGTTTCCCTCATTCCAGGAAGTAAAAAATCTATCGCAGCGTCCTCAAACAAGTTCCACTACGTCGTCATAGTCTTTTTCATAGTCTAGCAGGACAAATTATGTTTCCAGAGGCAATGTCTTTCTTGAGTGGGCTAACAGTTTAGAAGGGCATCTTGTGCATCAGCGATACAGTGGCTTAATTACTTCTCCTACGACATTATGAGGTGTATTCTAGTATTTACGGTGAGGGACGAGAATGAAAAGTACCACAGAACACAGCAATACATACGAAAGAAAATAAACGTAATCCACTGAGTTACAGATCTGTTTCACTGACATATACGTTTAGCAGGACTTTGTTCCGACGTTATAAAATGCCCCGAAATGTCGTGTCTTTATTAACAACAAACCAGCATGGATTTGAAAAGCATTGAGACACAACTGGCACTTTATTCGCACTTGATACTGCGTACAGGGGCTTCAAAATTGATTCAGTATTTATAGTTCCAAAAACGCTTTTGATATAATTCCTCATAAGCGGCTTCCAACCACATTGCTCTCCTATGGACTATCATCATAGTTGTGCGATTGGATTCGTGGTTTTCTGTCTGAAAAGTCACAGTTTGCAGTAACTGACGGGGTGTCACCTTGTGAAACGGAAGTGATGAGTGTGACTTCGCAAGTAAAATGGTGTAGACCTTCTGCTATTTCTAATATATACAAACTATTTACCAGAGGATCAGAACATTTCTCTTAGATTTGTGACAGTAATGCTGCCGCCTAGCAAACTCCTCAGAAGAGCAAAGTGATGTTGAAAATATATCTTCAAGGTGCAAAACGTGAAAATTGACATTAAACAATAAATTGTGAGATTCTGCACACGAATACCAAAACAGTTCCGTTAAAGTACGCTTACACGATAAATAAGTCACATTTACAGGTTGTCGATTGAACTAAGTATCTTGGAGCTTAGATCACAAGCAACTTAAATTGGAACCGTCGTATGGAAAATATTGTGTTGAAGGAAACCAAAGCCCACATTTCATTGGTAGAATACGTAGAAGGTGCAACAAGTTAATTAAAGTGTCTGCCTACAACACATCTGTCCGTCCTCTTCGTGAGTATTTCTCCTTGGTATGGGATCCCTATGAGGAAGGACTGATGGAAGACATCGAAAAAGTTCAAAGAAGGGCAGGTCGTTTGGTATTGTCACGAAACAGCGGAGACTGCTTCACGGATGTTTTAAACGAGTTAGGTTTAAATGACTCTGAGCACTATGCGACTTAACTTTTGAGGTCATCAGTCGCCCAGAACTTAGAACTAATTAAACCTAACTAACCTAAGGAGATCACACACATCCATGCCCGCGGCAGGATTCGAACCTGCGACCGTAGCGGTCGCTCGGTTCCAGATTGTAGCGCCTAGAACCGCACGGCCACTCCGGTCGGCAAACGAGTTAGGATGGAAATTATTGAAACGGAGACGTTTTACATTGCGGTGAGGGTTTTTCACTCAAGACCAATCGCCAATCACCTCCGCTGAATGCCACGATATTTTGTTTAACTCGACGTACATAGGAGATATGACCATTGTGATACGAGACATCAGTGCTTGCATTACAGAACTGAGAATACAGAGTGTACGCGCCGCGTGTGGTAAATTGTGAATCATCATATTGAAGTCTGAAATGTTGCGAGCTGATGAATATCGCGTGTATTGTGATTACGAAATGGATTTAATTTTCACGTGTCTTCGATGATTATTAATTTGGGGATTGTACTACCATTCTCGTAACGCTTTCAATTTCACTATACTGCATTTAAATAGGGTATTTTCCATCTGCATTTTAACTGAATGTCTTGTGATTACTTTCCGTTTATTTCAGATGTCTTTTCCTGAATACACATTATTAAACACAATTCTCTGTCGTTTTCATCAATTACAGACGTTAGAATAGAACCCATGTTATTCAATTATTCATTTAACTTTTGTGGCATTTTTACGTATACTTTATTAACTCGTAATTCTAGCAAATGCACAGACTATTCGATGCAGGAACACAGCTATTAGATTTTATTTGCAGTGAATTAGCTGTGGGGCACGAAAACAGAAGTGATTGGCTCGATTCTCTGACTACGAGGGTAAGTCAATCATTCTCCGCTATTGAGTTGTATTTTTGTTTAGTTTGGTAGTACTGTCATTTTATGTTGATGACGCATGCTTTGTTTATTTGTTGCTATATCTTTGCAATTTTCAGGCTGCTAGGTTAGTTTCGTTGTCGCTGTCGTGCTGTTAACCATGGCTGCTCTGCTGTCTATTTGCACCAAAGAAGAGCAAATTTCAGTGATCCTTTTTTTGTGGTCGGAAGGCAATCAGGGGCTGAAATTCATCGAAGACTTTCGGTGCAGTATGGGAACACTGTTTTGCCACAACGGAATGTCTACGAATGGGTTTAAAAATTCCGAAATGGTCGCACAAGTGTTACGCACGATGAAGGAGCCGGATGACTGTTTACCCCCATATATGAAGAAACCATTGAGCTTGCCACCACATACGAAGAAACCATTGAGCGTTCACGTGAAGTGATTCTCTTAGACAGATGATTAACTATTGACGAAGTGGCACATCGTCCGTAAATTAGTCACGGTTCTGACTACGAAATCATCCACAACAGACTTGGGTTTCATAAAGTTTGTGCAAGATGGGTCCCAAAACAACTCGTACAGTTGCATCTGGACATCTGCAAAAAACATTTGGAATGCTATGTAAGGAAGGGGACAGGATCATTACTGGTGACGGAACATGGACCATCATTACGAGCCGAAGAGTAAACGGCAGAGTACGGAATGGAAACATCCAAATTCTCCGCGCAAGAAAAAGTTGAAGACCCAAACGTCCGCAGGAAAACTGATGCTTACGGTTTTTTGGGACGCACAAGGCCCAGAACTGGAACATTATGGGGAAAGGGACACAACAATAAACAGTGTACATTGCAGTGAGATGCTTACTGCCAGGCTAAAGTCTGCAATTCGAAGCAAACGCTGAGGATTGCTGTCAAAAGGTGTTGTGTCCGTATACTGCCACCCACACTGCTGAAACGCTCCAGAAACTCAAATTTCACGTACTGGATCATTACATAGTTCCGATCTTGCCCTTTCGTACTATACTTGTTTGGTCCTCTCAAACAGGCATCAAGGGGCCGTCGATTTGCCTCTGACGAAGCAGTGAAAGAAACGGTGCATTTCTGGCTCGCACCCCAACGGAGAACCTTCTTTTATGAGGGCATCAGGAAGCTTGTACAATGATGGACCAAGTGCGTTGAAACGCAAGGGGAGTGTGTCGAAAAACGATGTTCTTATAAGTTTCCTATTTGATTACAATAAAGTTTTATAGCTACTTTGCGGATAATAATTGACAAACCTTCTACATCGAACTATTCTTTTTAAACAGAGCCATATATAGCCCAAGTACCTAAAGTACGAATAACCCCAGGTAAAGACGCGACTGGTATGCTAGTATGGGATGCTGTTTAGAAGGAGAAGCTACACAACAGTAATCACAGGTGACGTCGCACGATGTAACCCGGCACTACACGAATAGTGACTCTAGACGGTTAGAGTTAACTTTGAATGCTTGTGTGCGTTACATCTGCAATATCGGTTTATTTGACCATGTGAGTGGTTCATGCGCCCATTGATGATGGTTATGCCCAGACAAGTTTCGTTACTTTCTACGCCTTATTCACCGGCTGCTCAGTTTGAATGAACCCTAGCAGACCAGCTCAGAGATCTAGTGATTATAATTTCATCACAAACGCAACGCAAGCTCTCACTAATTCCCTATCCAGACTGTGTCCATCTATAAATAAAAACTTCTCTCGTGTTGCTGCTTGCTGCTTCTGCGCTCAGTTTAGTACTCTGTTGCAAATAAGAAAAAGATGAAGCACTTCCTTCTGTCAGCCTCATGACTACTTTAAGAAAAAACACAGTGAAAGTGACACTAGGTGAGATTTCTGGGTAAGCACCCAGTGGCCAAAAGCACGATGAGGACGATACCAAACCGTACACAAATATGAAAGAACAAACCAAGAAGAATCCAAACCTGAAAGAAGAGAGAAAAAGACCAAGAGCAAGCTGAGTGTGAATGGTAGAGTTGGCGACCAAGAAACTTCTAATGGGTGTACAAAACTGTACGAGAAAAACGTGCATACTGTGCGCCTAAGTTAAGCCGTCAGCGGGACTTTCCAAATGATGCAGCGTCTACGTTGTTCACGATGCTGACACGGAGCCAAAAACTCTAAACGGTTAATACCTTCCTCTTCACATTAACCAGTTTCCCCTCTGCTGAACAGTAAAGCAAATCCTGAGATCTTTTCAGTTAAGATTTTTCTCTTTCGTTTTTTAGTCGATCACGTCGCTTTTCTTCCTTCTCTCTTCATTACTCGTGATCTTTCACGTTCCCTCCTTGCTCAACCTGTCTCTGACGTCCATTGCTCCTTTTGCCCTCAGTTTACATCTACCTGATGTCCTGATGGCTTTCTTGTCCTACTTTTCACAATTTAATATAAACTGTGCTCTTTTTACACCGCATCTACAGCAGTTTTCCACTTTTTATGTTACGGGTATTCCTAAATGTTGTGTCCCATATTAAACATATGTCTTTTTATAATGAAAAATTACTCGTGGGTTAAATGACGTTGACTACAAGCGTGATCCTTCGGTGGCAAACTGATCACCGGCAGTCGCATGTGTGCACTGAACAGCCAGTATGAAACAAAATTAAATAAAGACACTTTAAAAATTGTTAACAGATCACTTGTTGGTGACTTACTGAGTCGAAACAGGTTAATATACCAGTTGTGTTCCCTGAGGCTGATTAAAATAATTAAGTAATTACCATCTACGGCATCTTTCGGCGACAACTGAGTGGAATCGCAACCGTGGAAGACCCTCCTTCCTGCTCAGATCGGCAAAAGTACACGATCTCCGCTCGTCCGATACTGCCAGTACTCTAGCGAGGACTCCCTAGAGTGTTAAGTGTGAGTTGCATCAAAAGTTGTTCCAGAGAATAGTTGGATGCAGCTATCCACAGACGGGTACCCCGTGCAAGTCTTTTCATCCCTGCATAACTATTGCAACCTACAGCCACTTCGACCTTCTTACGGCACTCCATCACACAAACGGACTGACACATATACGTAATGACACACACACACACATACAGATACAAACTTCGCTTCATTACCATATTAACTATTCCTTCATACCACATGAAATGTCCTATTAACTTATCTCTCACGTCTAGCAGTTCTGACTAATAGTTCCCTTCTCCCTAATTCGATTTAGCGCTTAATTAATTGCTCTATCTACCATTTTAATCTTCAGCGTTCTCATTTAAAACCACATCTGATAGTACTTTTCTCCTCTTGTCTGAACTTTTTATCACCCACGCTTCACTCCAATAATGCCACAAAAAAGCAAACACTTCTAAAATGGGACTTTCTAACACTTAAATTAATCGCCATATTTTATTTTTCCTTCTTAGTTGTTTTTGTATTTCTGGAGACGTGGTTCACCTAACGCAACTAAATGAAAGGCTCTTTGTATTTTTTGCCACAGTTATGTCGCTTCCTTTTTTTTAAAAAAGTATCTGCAGTGGCGATTTGTGATCTTATTGTCCACATATGACGTCCTGGAGCAGTACAAAGTTCTGATGCACACAACAAGACTTAGATTTTCTGTGTTTTACGAACACGCTTTTGAACTAATCACTTTCACTGATCACTGTGTTGTTGTTTGGCGCGTTAACCAGTCTACTGCTTGTCGATTGCAGACAAGCAAAATAAATTCCAAAATAAATAACAACTGAGAAATAGATAAGGTTTCGTTATTTTCAGATGATTAGCTGTAGAATGTGTGGTAGGTATAAAATCACCGGTGTACACAACTAACAGCGTCACGTATGTAAACAAACGTATGTCCATATTGTTTCAAATTTAGCATCCTAGATGACAGTTTTTAAGCATAGTGTAAATGAACAATATATACTACCTGAACTCGGTGATATACGTCTTAACTGTATGCCGTATGTAAACTAATGTAAAATATTTGACACCTAATAATAACTTCTTTGCAAATGAAAACAATTTTGAGCCAAAAATTCATATATGCTAGATAAGAAGTTAGCATGCAACAATAATTTTACAGGAAGGAAATAAAAGTTCAACTGAAGGTAGCACATAAAGTGCTGGAACATGTCTGGATAATAGCAATATTAGAAACGGAGTCTTGCATAAGGCAGACTCCTCTTCAGTTTTACTTAGTTATTACGGAAGGTTTGAAGAGCTAAAGCATCCGAATGATGCTCATTTCATACATGTGTCTAATTTTTATTTGTTATAGACATACAACTTTGAGAATGTAAAAAATAATAAATACTCACAAAACATGTTAAGGAAAAGCAAAAGATTAAGTACAAAATTGAATTTCATGAATTCCACTTCGACTTCAATGTGATTTTGAATTCTCTTGTCAACATCACGTGTAGTCCTTCTGAGGTCATATTGGCGTTGTTTTATGAGGAAGCACCATTCATAACTGGAACGATCAAGTCGTCTTTTTTGTTTATTTTTTCTTTGTACACTTCGCCATTCAGCCATCTCCTCAGGTAAGAAATCTACGGGGCCTTAGGCCGAGAACCATGGTGAACGAGAAACGTGACCGTTTGTAGCGATCAATGTTTTCAGAAATGTTAGGTTTAGATGTGTCGCCCAACGAATAGAATTTGCGGGGCCCAGTCATGCTAGAAGAAGATCCTTGTAGCCAAAATAGGCTCGTCCAATTATGCTGGCATCTCGTTTTCAAGGAAGTCTTAGATATTGGGGCCCTGTTAAGTGATGTAATAGCACAACCGGCCCAGTCAAACCACAGCATTAAATTACAGAGTAGTATTCTTGAAAATGTTTCACCACAGCAGCTTGTAAGGTTTTCTCGGGCCGCCGGCTTGAGTTGCTAATGTTAGTGACACTGCAATGACTGAAAGGAACTTCATCAGTAACCAGTATTAATAGGATTATTTGATATTTTACAGTTAGCCAGATATCTAGTTTTTTTCTTCATTTCAAAGGATTCACTGTAATAATATGCAACGAGGAGTTTCCTACGCAATGTCTATCACACTCTTCTATCTGGAATGCCTAGAGGTATAGAAGTCGTGCATGTCCGTGTCGAATGACAATGCTCTGCCAACTGGGTAATGACCTTTGCACCATCCACACTCCATCTGCATGTCGAGATGAAATATGACTGCCGGCCGCGGTGACCGAGCTGTTCTAGGCGCTTCAGTCCGGAAACGCGCGACTGCTACGATCGCAGGTTCGAATCCTGCCTCGAGTATGGATGTGTGTGATGTCCTTAGGTTAGATAGGTTTAAGTAGTTCTAAGTTCTAGGGGACTGATGACCTCAGATGTTAAGTCCCATAATGCTCAGAGCCATTTCTGATATATGACTGCTGGGCACTGTACTAGTCTCGCACAATTTGGTGAAAACACGAGTACACACTCTACAATTTAGAACTCTGCAGTAATAAAATTCTTTACTGCGTTCTATGCGAGCAGTGGTAGTGCTTCCGTTACAAAACTAGTACACAAATATCAAATCAGCATACATCTCAACTGTAAACAAGAGTGACATGCTTAAACGATGCTGCAGAACTGACCAAAAAGTCGCAACCACAGTCGAAAAACATAATTATGTAAATTGAAACCCAAGTTCATAACTCGTCAAGTTGAACTTTGAAACAAACATGACACTCGATAAATAAACCTAAAGAAACTCGAGTACGAACACGCAAAATTAAATCTTAACTCTATAACCAACTGTGTCTCCGTTTCCAATAACATTTCAGCTCATGTTATACAGACAGCTTTATTCAAATTAGTCCGTATCACCACATCCTGACTCACCCTGTATTCGTCTCAACAATTGTTCTGGTGCTAATAGGCTTATATAGAGAAAAAGATGTCAACCACGAAACTGCTCAGTAATTGTACTTCGGCCGTATGCAGTTTTCATCGTACCTTCAGCACCAGTCATGGTTTCAACTTAAGTCTTTAGAAGCTTAAAATTGCATAACTTGCTTGCAAACGGCCTCTGATGGACATGGTAGGAGGGCATTCTAGTGTGTCATTACGTCCTACATGACAATCGACCGTAAGCAAAACTAATGTGATCAAACGATTCAAATAATTTTTTATTGATCAATGGCCAGAAGAACGATTAAAAAACAAGAGCTTAACTAGATATAACAAGAAAAACTGTATCTTGAAAGACCATCTAGGAGCCGGCTACGCTGCATAGTCACACATTGTTACATAATTACGTAGGCTTCCGCGGCCACAGTCAGTCGGCATTAAAGTTTTCTGGGTATGGCACCGCGTCATATTGAATAAAACTACTGCTGCAGACCCAAACAAAGGTCGCTGCAATCGTGACCGGAAAGTTGGTTTTCTCCAGCAATAGTTTTATACAATATGACGCGGTACCATAACCAGAAGACTTTAATGTCGACATTGTCCCATTTTACGGCAGAAATTATAACAAATCACATCATGTTACAGCAACAATGTAACAAAATTCCCAGTTTTATAGAAAAAATGTAACAAGACATCACTGTTAGAGTGAAATTATAGTAAATTACCCATACGTTAAAGCAAAAATTGTAAGATTAACTCATATACAGTTAAAATTTATTAGAATGAGTGACTATATTGAATTTTGTACTGAGCGTAAGTGAACATCTTGGATTCTAAGCTTAAACTATGTAACCTACTTGTAGCATGACATCGCGGAAAAGCCAGTGTGAGCTGAGAGACCTGGGAATCATGTAGGCTGTACTGGCAACGGAATGTTTTCTAGCTTGTTCATTAAGGATGGGAAAGAGACACCGTGGTTTAATAACAAAATTAGGAAAAACCATTGAACGCAGACATTGTTGCACTCTCGGGTCAAAAATGAATGTGGAGACAGGACCGGCTGCGGACTTCTGATACAGAACGGAGTGGAGGGTCTGTATCAGACGCTAACCTGGTTGTGCCACCGTGTAGGCTGCAGATTCCTCGACTTGGCGCCATAGGGTGATTGGGATTCGGATTCCTCTGAATAGGTCAGGAGTCCACTACACGCAGATGGCGGCTACACGGGTTGCAGGGGCTGTGTGGCGTCGACTGGGCGGTTTTTTAGATCAGAGCGTCTCGGGGAAACACAAAAAGGACTTAAGCATTAAAAAGATGAAGGTCGAACATAGGACGAACGTAGATCCAGGGACCCCCGGTAGGACAGTTGTGAATTGTCGTAGCTGTGTTGGGAAAGCACCAGAGCACCATCCTATATACATAAAACATACTTCATGAAAATACCAAGGAATACTACATTGAACGTTAAAAACATTTTTCCTTTTTTACAACACTTCCTCCAAAAGGATAAATAAAACAGTCATATGAAAACAAAGAGTTAAAGTGGCTTTGTCAGCAGATCAGCTAACTGGTTTTTTCCATTTGAATGTTCTACCAAAATTTCACCATTCAGAAATTTTTCACGAACTTAGAAGTGTCGGACCTCTATTTGTTTTGACAGACGATGATATTCAGGGTTTTTTTGCCAATTTTAATGCACTGGCATTGTCAATATAAAGTGTTGGAGGCTGTTCCGGCATTTCAACCAAGTCACTTAGTAAACGACGTAACCAAATTAATTCTTTGGCTCCTTCACTTGCTCAAATGATTTCTGCTTCAGTTGTAGATGTAGCCACTAGCTTCTTCAACTGACTTGTCCATGATATTGCCCCTCCATGGTACTTCGCCACAATACCGGTTGTTGAACGTCTTGTCTGTTTGTCTCCAGCAAAATTAGCATCACTGTAAATTCTCAGATTTTCTTCTCCATCATAGCTAATGCTATAATTTATTGTACCTTTCAGATACCGAAATATGCGCTTAACTCGGTTCCAGTCTCAAGCAGTTGGTTTTCTAATAGCTCGAGGAGCTTTACTGACGGCAAAATTTATGTCTGGACGAGTTACTATTGACAGATACATAAGACATCCAATTGCCGCACTATAGGGAATGAAGAACGAAATTGCTTCTGTTCCATTCTGATCATTTTCTTCATATACAATGGAAGTTGAATTCATGTTAGATTCTGCCATTCGAAATCTTTCCAGTATTTCTTTCATGTACTTTTCTTGACTTATCATAATTTCTCAATTTTCATTTTGTTTTAATTTTATGCCAAGAAAACTGTCAAGAGTCCCCAATGTTGTATCAAATTCACATTGTAAGGCGTTCAGAAATACTGTTATTTCTTCTTCGTCACTGCCAATAATTAGGCCGTCATCAACGTAAAGTCTTTTTTCATTCCATTTGCGATAAGACAAACAAGGATCTGCAGCACTGTTCCGAAAACCTGCTTTCTCCATAACTCCCATAAACCGTTTGTTCCAGCAGCGTGGTGCTTGATTTAGTCCAGAGACACTCCGTTCCAGGAGACACACTCGATGCGTACTATCTTCAAAGCCTTCTGGTTGTTCCATGTATACTTCATCTTGAGGTATTACATTCAAAAATTCCGTCTTCGCATCAAATTGTTTCAACGCCAGTTTTTTTGAAGCAGCTACCGCTTCAGTATAAATGATGTACAGTTTACTCAATGCTTTGGCTTTCAGGAATTCTACTGATTTTTTGTTATTGCCATCTGATTCCTGTCTTCCTCCAGATTCAAGTCCATTAAAGTTTTCTTCACTTTGACTTCCTCCAGAAGCAGACTACCGAGGAATGTCTAAGGTAAGGTGATCACTGTGGGAGTTACACACTATCTCTGGTATAAATTTTATATCATGACTCAAGACAACTTTCATTTTGGAAGGAACCCAGACCTTAAACCCATCTTTGTCACTGACATACCCAACGAGTTGTCCAAAAACAGCCTTGTCATAAAATTTTGAACGGAATTGTTTGCTTATATGAACATAGAAACCTGTTCCAAAAACTCTGAGGTGATCAAGTTTTCCCACTGATCGATTGTACCACAGCTCATATGGAAATTTGTCTGGAACCGAAGACCTTCCAGTACGATTTAAAGTATAGACTGCTGTACTGCATGCTTCTGCCCACAGTCCTCTTGGTAGCTTACTTGTGTTTAGCATCGAACGTGTGGCCTCAACAATTGTTGTGTTTTCACTTTCGGCCACACCGTTTTGTTCAGGAGTATACGATGGAGAAATCAGTAATTCTATTCCTTTATACATGAATAATTTCTTAATCATGTTGTTGTTAAATTCTTTGCCTCCATCACATCGAAATTGTTTAACAACATGTTCTCTGGTTTGTGAATCATAAAAACTGCTTAAGCATATCGTACACTTCATATTTGTCCTTAAGAAAGAAAATTCGACGAAATTTACTGAAATCGTCTTTAAACATACATAACGACTCTGTACTCATTGGTCCATTGACATCTGCGTGAATTAATCGCCAGTAATTGTGGAGCGGTTTGTTCGTTGTTTGAATGATATTCTGTGCATCTTTGCTAATGTACAACCGTCACTAAATTCATCATTACAACCTTCTACACTGATGTTAAGTTTCTTCAAAATGTTCTTGATGTGTTGCTTATTTTGATGACCGAATCTTTCATGGTACATTTGCAGTGTTTCAGATGTCGCTATATTTTCTGGTCTGACAACACGCATATTCAACAAGTACAGATCATTTTCCACATGGCCTGTCATGACGATGTCGCCGCTGATTTTTTTAAAATCATAACACTTTTATAATCGAATGTTATACTGTAGTCGTTACCTGCAACTGCTCTGGCAGAGAACAAATGAGCGCTTACATCGGGCACATACATACAAAACATTTTCCAGCCTGGCCCTATACCATTCATTGTTTCGTCTTATTTCGGTGTAAACTGTGCCCTTACAAAGTGTATGCATGTTAGTACCTTGTCTTCCCAATGCAACCACTTCAGGAACATCAAATTTGCTGTACAAGACGAAGTATTGTTTATTCGGGGTGATATGCTTCGTAGCAAAATCACAATGCCATTTATTTACGTCAATATAATTTGCAGTAGACGTACCATGGCACACGAAGTAAACACAGCGTTTCACTCACCTTCTCTCCTTTCCGCTCGTTATTGCAGTCACGAGAGTTCTGTAGACACTCCGCTGCCCAGTGTTCTAGTGGTTTACATTTGTTGCACGGAAATTTTTGTTTTGTTCGCTCTTTTGACATCTTTTTTCGTGAGTTATACGCAACCAATGCAGTTACATCCGTTGTACTTTGTTCACGCAGTTCAATGGCACAAAGTTTTTTCAATAAGTAAGTTCAAATTCTGGTTTTCAGTCGGTATTGTGTCCCAGAGACCTTTAAAATTATCAATTCCTTTCCCAGTGTAGGTAAAATTCGACTATTTAATATTCTTTCAGCAACGTATTCTCTTCATGTTTCGTTAATTCATCATTTAAATCCACAAATAACTTTTGTAGCTTAGCAACATGTGAGCTAATATCTTCTGCTTCGTCATGTTTGACAAGAAGGAATGTTTCAATTAACATGTTCAAGCGGTGCGTGCTACTACGTTCAAATCTAGTATGTAGTTTGTCCCATATTTAATTAGCGTTTCTGCACGTCAATACAAGTTCAGCTACTGGTGTGCTTAGCGCACTTGTTATCAAACTTGCCGCTTTTGCGTCATTCTTTTGCCATTCTGCGTACACTGCCTTCTGTTCACTTGTTGGTTCCCGAGGCAGTACCGCGGGTTCGCGCGTAGTGATAATAACGTCTTCCAGTTCATATGAACGGAGTACCATAGAGAAATGCCATTTCCATTTTGCCCAATCTTCAGGCCCTTCGAGTTTATCGATAATCACTTTATAGTCTCCGTTTGTAGCCATATTCTTACCGTACAACTCGATTCAACAACAGATAGCTTCTACCAGCACACACTGAATTGAATCAAACTTGAAAAAAAAGTGTATTTTGTTCAGTATTATGTAGCCTGGGCCCATAACCTGTTGCAAGTTGTTAAGTCTGAACAAAACGGTTTCATTTAAAACGGTATATTTCTTTAGGATACAGATTTGGCACTTAACTGAAAAAATACCAAGGAATACTATATTGAACGTTAAAAACATTTTTCCTTTTTTGCAACAGATGTACTAAAGCACGTGACATTGTTTCTTTCTATAGAATTTATACTGCCTGAATCTGAGCGAAGAAAAAAAAGAGCGGAACGAATATAAAAATAAAAATCAACAAAGTGACGAGAGGAGATGTATGTTCATCGTTGGAGTAGTAAACGCAAGATATGATTTAAACATTTTCAAACCGGCTTGCTTGTATCATGTACCCAATCAAAGTATCTCAGAATTCAGAATAGTCATTCTGTAACTGATGGAAGTTTTAAGTAATATTTTGGAATATGGTGTAAAGAAAAACTGAAATTTGCGCGTTTGTTCAACAAATACATGATCAACGTTAGACTGTTTTTCGTGTAGTCTTATTGTGATGAAGCCACCGTTGTTGAAAGTGATTTATAGCGTAGGTGGTACAGTAATTAACTACCTTAATTTGGGAATATTATGTGCCTGAACTGAGTCCTGTACCAAAAGTGGTGGCCACTCGGATAAACCGACCAATGGATCCATTAGCTGAATTATTTAGAAAATTGGAGATTGACGATCCATATTGTATTGTGCCATGTAGGCGATGTCTAAAAACCAGTATGCACTGTGCACATAATTTGCGCAAATTTCTGAACTATTAAAAAAACGAGATGCAATACCTATAGAACTTGACATGATACCGAAATAGCAGGATGCGATATCTACAATAAAGAAAGCTATTGTGTCAAACATGGGTGAATTTTTGACAAAGCACTATGCTTTGGCGAAGTAACTATGAGATACCGACATCAAAATTTGTACACGTAGGCTTACCTGAAGCTGTGCACACACTACGAGTGAAATTGAGTGAAGTTAAAAAGAAACAAACTGTTCTGTCATTGTACCGATAACTGTTCAGCAGTTGTCTCCTAAAGCAGACGCTATTTTTGCTAAGCAAGATAAATTTTTAAGTGTTAAATTCGAATCATAAATACAGTAGATTTTAACAAATTTTGCTGCTTGAGCATCTGAAAAGGATGCACGATCCTAGTTCCGGTAGTTAGCTAGTGTGAAAAATACAAGAAGCGATGGGTATAATTTCTAACAAGGTCACTCTGGAAGCTAGTCATTCAGACGGTCAAACTGAGGTCGAGTTGGGTAAAGCAACAGGAAAGAACAAGTAAGATACATCACTATGAAAACAGGCTGTTAGTGGGCAATTAGACAGAGTTAAGAAGGAATCAGCGGAAAGAGATGGTATAAGATGATAAATCAGTTGGAGAAGGTTCTAAGAGTCGTTTTATCCAGGAACCTACGCCGCACAGTACGCAGCGCATGCAACCGGAACAATCAACTTGTAATACTACGACCCACTTATCATCTATTTGACTTCTCGAGTCTATAACTATTTGTTGTAAATATATGTAGTAATGAACGTTGGCAGCAATTAGTGTTTTTGAAAATGTAATGTATGTCAATATGATAAGTAAGATTTGTTCGTGTCATATCGTTGTAGTAAACACGCTGGTCGTGCAAGGGAAATTTTTTTTGTATAAAGTGCAGAGAATATCTTTATGTAGCAATAACATCGTGGCTGTAAGTGCGGGGAATTGTAAAGGTTTACGGCAGAGAAGTAGATGTAAAGCATTTGTGGTGTGGAACAGGCCTATGTGTTGGAGAGGAAATTCCAGACTGTTTTGTGTCGAAACTGTTGTTGCAATACGTGGCCAGGAATATTACAAGAGGGAGAGTAAATATGTGGTGACAGCAGTCGGTCGTAAGAAGATTTTAAAAGTAATGAAGAATATTGTGTGGTTTTAAATTTATTCAAGTTGATCACTAATCAAGAAGAGCCTGTTGCCAGTAATAAATCTCAATACCAAGCACTACTGCGCACCACAAGCAACGCATCGCAAAGTAAGATCCGGCCAGTATATTGTAGCTGTGTGATACACACGCCATCCTCCTAGTAAAGACAAAAAACAAACGTGTCTAGATAAACTTAGTTGACATGAGTTGTTAACAATTCTGTCCTTTCACCATAAATTCCGTGAAATCCGCAAGAGAAAGAAATAGTAAAAAGAAGCCAAATCTAATTAAATTTACAGTTAATTTTGAATCTTACTTAGCGCTTATTGTCTTCAGAATCAATAGTAACTACGGTGGTTCAAATCGTATTGTACTACTATATTTTCATATTTTCTGTTATACTTTGTGGATGATATTATGTGTAGGTCTACGTAAAATTAGTATAAAAAAATAGTTGCTGCGAGAGATTAGATATTATGGCATTCATCTGATACGCCATCATTTGTAACATAATAAAGAAATAATAATAATCGGTTTTGTCGCTATTGAGCATATTTTCAGACGGACCGGATTACCATGAGTCACGTAATACAGTGCAATTTCCGTAAGTGTTGCTAGACGTTGATTGTTATTGGTGATCATTATGGAAACTAACGTCACTGCATTCCAGATTAATGTCTTTTGTGTTTATCTCACGTGTCTTTTACATGTAGTCCTATGCTAGTGCGTGTGCATTTCGTCAAGTTGCTGCTTTGCCTTTGTCACACGACACTCATGTTTTTTCGAAGTCATTATAATCATTTACTAAATTCAGCTTTTTGGTTGTTTTTAGTGCTGGCGACCGTTTTATTCCGCAATCCATGTTTGTTTAAACTAAATTCTGTAATTCAAAATTACGGCTAACTTCTGTAGAACTTTAAACTTATTGCCATTTTATACATTTCGGTCGTTGTTGTACGCAGTAACGAACACAGGTTGTAACTATCTGTATTCATCGGTAACCATCGATCTTCGGATTCGATGCCTTGTTTCCACTAGCAGCAGAACATTAGATACACATGTCACAAGAAAACTTTACAGACCCCTTGGGTTATAGTTCCGTTACACTTGGCAAAAATACGCGACAGGACATTTATGTTTAACTGATAGCCAACGTTATACTTGGCGACCATAAGTCGACAGGACATAATAGTTTAGATATATTGGTGTCCTGAGTGTAGCAAAATAAAATTCCAATTAAACCCATCTGTGATCAGTGTAGCCTCCGCCATAATGAATAAGCAGAAAGACTGACAACGGAGGCGGGCAAGCAACCACATAGCCACGATTCAGCTAGCTGGCAGTTGTGAAAAGAACATTAGAACAGATATTTCAGACGTTAATTTACGTAACGATAAAACAAGAAATGTTAGATTCATATCAGGAAATTTCGGAAGAGACATTCACACAATATGCAAACCATGCAAACGAGGTTTAAACGAAAACAGAATCTATACTGAATATGGGATAAGAGCGAGATGATGCAATTGTTCAGAAATTTTGGAAGTCAGACAGCTATTCAAATAACCAATAATTTGAAAAAACTAAATAAATTCTTCAAGTTAATTTTAAGCGCAAAAACAGATTCTTTGAACAGAAAAATAGATGAGGTAGACAAGAGACGCAGTGACATATTAAGACTCCTCAAATAAATCAATGAGTGACGACTTACATGAGGATGAAAAAAGAAATTAAAGAAGCAGTTAAAAACCATGTAACTATTTGTAGTAATTTGGAGGTCAAACAGGTCCCAAACTTAATCAGGGAAAGGCAAGAAACAATGAGGAAAAAGTTCTGCACGGAATTGAACCAGTCTGTAAGTGTTTCACAAGGACAGGTTTTATTGTGCAGGTTCGAATTGAGACAGACATGCAATTACAGAATTTCTAGATAACAGTAAACAACAAATTGACTGAAACAGTAACTGCAATTAAAGAGAACGTGCAGAATAAAAAACAGAGCCTGATAATAAACATAGATCAAAAGAGAGGAGAGTTCAGAAATAAAGAAGTAGAAAGTTTAATAACAGAAACAAGTATAATTAATAACTGTATCGAAGATCTGTATCAGAGAACTAGCTATCACCTGCACTTTACGACGAGTGTACCATAACCGATTAGGTATAGAGTTAGTAAAGTATAATCCGAAAGGAAAGGTCCATCCATTAACCTTCATGATTTAATGTAAGAGATTAATTGTCAAAGAGCTTCCTGAAGAAGACGGGGTGTCAATCGCGAGGACGAAATGAAGCGGTGACGCTCGTGCAACGGTGTATATGAGGCGAGAGACGAATTTTTGAAATCATTTGAAGCCGTGTTCTGGTCACTGGATAAACATAAAGAAGAATCAGAAATTCCAGAATGTTTCCCCGTATCTACCATGCGGAGAAAGAATATACGCGAATATTGCGAAGAAATATAGAAAACGGTCGAACACTTAAAAAGCTATGGTATGGAAGAACATTTGTTACACGCACTGCACCAAATATTTCCTTGGAACGTGCAGTATCACGTTAGTTTTGGAGAGGATAATAGGGACATTTTCTATCAATGAATCAGCGAAATTGATATCTGGTCTCGGAGTAAGAAAACTGATACCATAATAACAATAATAGTAGCAACCAAAACAATAATCAGAATAAAGAATATGACGTGACAATGGCCCAAGTGGGAACAGGAAGGGCTGTGGTCATAGGCGAGGAAACCACACTGGACATTGTCGCGAAAATAACTGTACGGAAAAAGGAAATCTGCTATAGTATGGAGGGGTTCAAAATAGTTCAAATGGCTCTGAGCACTATGGGACTTAACTTCTGAGGTCATCAGTCTCCTAGAACGTAGAACTACTTAAACGTAACTAACCTAAGGACATCACACACATCCATGCCCGAGGCAGGATTTGAACCTGAGGCCGTAGCGGTCGCGCGGTTGCAGACTGTAGCGCCTAGAACCGCTCGGCCACCCTGGTCGGCGTGTGAAGTGGACTGCGGCAGATAACATCACAAGGCGCTGCCAAATAAGACAGTGTTTGAACTTCGGTAATAACGAAACAAACGACAATAAGCGGAGTGAGGTAGGTAATAGCGAATTGATTCATGAAGAAGTAAACAATGAGCACGAAAGTCAGTGGATGGATAATGACATTCGCATGCATAATGAAATGAAAGTGACATCAAACGAAAAAATAGATGTTGTTGAAGGAAGAGTGAACTGGGCGCACAAGTTGTGCAGCAGTGTCAATTATCGATCAGTATCCGGTCGCGACAAAGCAAACTGTACCGAAGAGTGAAATCGAAGCTGTAATAAACGACAGGGAATGGACAATGCAATTTGGTCAAATGTACGACGCATTGGAGCAATGGAATGGGGAAATGGAAAATGGAAATGAGCGTTTGGCTTCACTGGCCGGGAGGCTCCTGACGGGGTAGGTTCTGCCGCCTTGGTGCAGCTCTTACTACATTCGACGCCACATTGGTCGACCTGCGCTCCTGATGGGGATGAAATGATGATGAAGACAACACAATACCCAATCTCCGACCCAGCCGGGAATCGAACCCGGGACCCTTAGGACGTCAGTCTGGCACGCTGAACATTCAGCTTTCGGGGCGAACAATGAAATGGGGAAAGAGAAGAAAGCTTTGGTGGGGAAATAAGTCAAAATGTGCAGAATAGTAATGGTGTTTGCGAAACGAATGGGGCAAGTAATCTTAAAGAGGTGTTATGCCAAACAGATGAGATTAGTGAAATTAAAGACGAAGGTGGGGTGTGTGAGCTACAAACAAATCGAAAAGCATTTAATGTCATTTCCAAAAGCAACAAAGCCAATACAAGCACCTGACAATTGCAGTAAGGGACAAGGGCGTTTAGTTCTCGATGACCATATGAAATTGATAAAAGAATCTGAAGATGGTAATGTATATGAATCCAAGTGGTTGAATTACATCCTGATATAGTTTATGAAGAGACTGAATCAGTAGCTGCCTTAAATGACACAGAAGTAAAACATGTCTTACACCAAGCAGAAGAAAGTAGTAGTAAGAGGCAGAAGAGGCCTCCAGATAAGCCAAATACACAGGAGGGTACATTAGAGAGTGACTTGGAAATCGAGCAGGATTTGGTTTGAAAGGATGAGGGTAGTGAATCTGAGCAGTGTGTGCAAATTACGATTCCTATAAAAGTGTTTGGAATGAATACTCAAGTTTTGGTAGACAGTGGAAGCCAAATCGGTGTCCCATCTCAATAATTTTACAATCATTTTAAAACAGAACCTGTTGTATTGGAGATCGCTATTCTGAGGGTGAAATTAATGAGCATTACCAGTGTATGTTGTAAACCTATAAAAACTCAGGCTGTGATACAATTTTCTGTTAAAGATTTGATGTCAGAACAAGATTTTCTAGTGGTATCTCAATTAAATACCAAGATGATTGTAGGTATGGATTAGTTCCTAAAATACAAAACGATAATTGACCGTAATACTAAAACTATGACATGTTCAGTAGGAAAAGAACAGGTAGAGATAAGTTTTGATGAAATTACAGAAACTGTACAAGTTTTTGGTCAGAAATAAAGAAATATTTTCAGATAAACGTCGTTCAGTGAAATTTGGAATATAAGACTGAGACAGTGCCACACATTCCATTTTACAGGTCAGTTTGCCAAGCACAAATATAAAGAGAGAGATGGTACAATAAGAAATAAGTCACATGGAAGAGTGAGGAATAATATAATGAGGTAAAATTAGTATAATATTCCTGTGGTTTTAGTGAACAAGAAAGATGGAGGTGTCAGAATTGTAACAGATCCACAAGACCTGAATAAAGTGGTGAAATAGGAAACAGACTGTCCGGAATGCTTGGATGATTTGTTGCAAAAATTTCAGAATGTGCAGTACTTAGATGGCCTACATTTGATTGTGTGATATTGCTGAATTCCTTTGCAGAAGAAGTCAAGAAAATTAACAGCTTTACAGGAAAATGGTATTAGCATAAAGTTATTCCTTTTGGATTAAATACATCAGTTTTGATATTTATTCGAGCTCCGGATGGTGTAATAGGTAAAGAGCTTAATGCCAGAATTACTGGAATTTGTTAACAGCGACGTCATCATGGAAAGAAAATAGCGAATTAATGAACGAAATTTTTAAGGTTTGAGAAGTGGTGGAATGATGAATGACTTTAAAGATAAAGAAATATCATTTTGTAAAAACCGAAACAGATTTTTTTGGCCATAATATAACAACCATACTGATTACCCAAGACTTACGAAAACTAAGAAACAATTGCAATCATTCCTTGGACTTCGCAATTTTTTGTCGCAAGTACACTCCTGGAAATGGAAAAAAGAACACATTGACACCGGTGTGTCAGACCCACCATACTTGCTCCGGACACTGCGAGAGGGCTGTACAAGCAATGATCACACGCACGGCACAGCGGACACACCAGGAACCGCGGTGTTGGCCGTCGAATGGCACTAGCTGCGCAGCATTTGTGAACCGCCGCCGTCAGTGTCAGCCAGTTTGCCGTGGCATACGGAGCTCCATCGCAGTCTTTAACACTGGTAGCATGCCGCGACAGCGTGGACGTGAACCGTATGTGCAGTTGACGGACTTTGAGCGAGGGCGTATAGTGGGCATGCGGGAGGCCGGGTGGACGTACCGCCGAATTGCTCAACACGTGGGGCGTGAGGTCTCCACAGTACATCGATGTTGTCGCCAGTGGTCGGCGGAAGGTGCACGTGCCCGTCGACCTGGGACCGGACCGCAGCGACGCACGGATGCACGCCAAGACCGTAGGATCCTACGCAGTTCCGTAGGGGACCGCACCGCCATTTCCCAGCAAATTAGGCACACTGTTGCTCCTGGGGTATCGGCGAGGACCATTCGCAACCGTCTCCATGAAGCTGGGCTACGGTCCCGCACACGGTTAGGCCGTCTTCCGCTCACTCCCCAACATCGTGCAGCCCGGCTCCAGTGGTGTCGCGACAGGCGTGAATGGAGGGACGAATGGAGACGTGTCGTCTTCAGCGATGAGAGTCGCTTCTGCCTTGGTGCCAATGATGGTCGTATGCGTGTTTGGCGCCGTGCAGGTGAGCGCCACAATCAGGACTGCATACGATCGAGGCACACAGGGCCAACACCCAGCATCATGGTGTGGGGAGCAATCTCCTACACTGACCGTACACCTCTGGTGATCGCCGAGGGGACACCAAATAGTGCACGGTACATCCAAACCGTCATCGAACCCATCGTTCTACCATTCCTAGACCGGCAAGGGAAAATGCAGTTCCAACAGGACAATGCACGTCCGCATGTATACCGTGCCACCCAACGTGCTCTAGAAGGTGTAAGTCAACTACCCTGGCCAGCAAGATCTCCGGATCTGTCCCCCATTGAACATGTTTGGGACTGGATGAAGCGTCGTCTCACGCGGTCTGCACGTCGAGCACGAACACTGGTCCAACTGAGGCGCCAGGTGGAAATGGCATGGCAAGCCGTTCCACAGGACTACATCCAGCATCTCTACGATCGTCTCCATGGGAGAATAATAGCCTGCATTGCTGCGAAAGGTGGATATACACTGTACTAGTGCCGACATTGTGCATGCTCTGTTGCCTGTGTCTATGTGCCTGTGGTCCTGTCAGTGTGATCATGTGATGTATCTGACCCCAGGAATGTGTCAATAAAGTTTCCCCTTCCTGGGACAATGAATTCACGGTGTTCTTATTTCAATTTCTAGGAGTGTTTGTGGAAATGGTTCAAATGGCTCTGAGCACTATGGGACTTAACTGCTGCGGTCATCAGTCCCCTAGAACTTAGAACTACTTCAACCTAACTAACTTAAGGACATTACACACATCCATGCCCGAGGTAGGATTCGAACCTGCGACCGTAGCGGTCGTGAGGTTCCATACTGTAGCGCCTAGAACTGCCCGGCCACTCTTCCGGCCAGGATGTGGAAGACACGCTTTTAATGATTGACATGTAAATTTATAAAGAAAAACAGTGCATTTGTTTGGACATAAAAGTGCCAACTGGCCTGTTCAGACGTTCAAAATCGAAATACCGCATGTAAGATAAGATATTTCGTCACCCGGATTTGCCGTCACTGTACCATATGGCGACTGACTGTTATGATTAAGGTACTGCTGTACATTTTTTATGGAGAAAATAAAGAACGCCACACTGAGCAAAGTGGTGCAGTGCTTAACACTCTGGACTCGCATTCAGAAGGACAACGGTTCAAAGCCCGGGTCCAGCCATCCTGATGTGGGTATTACATGATTTCCCGAGATCGCTTCAGGCAAATGCCTGGATGGTTCCTTTGAAAGGTCACGGCCCACTTGCTTCCCTATTCCTCTCTAACCCGATTGGACCGATAACCTCGCTGTATGGTCCGCGCCCCAAATAAACCAACCAACCAAAGAATGTCACACAATCGCTTTCTATCCAAATATGAAAGGTGTTCCACTATTTGCGAAAGAGAATCATTGGCTATTGTCTGGACGTAGGGTTGTAGTACACCCCGACGACTGTTATTTGTAGAGACTTGCTGCCCGCTGCACTAGAGCTTGTCCAGGTGGACGCTGTATATATTGACCAGGCAAGTGTTGTATATACAACAATTTGATTATGAAATATGCTATATAAAAGATGAATACAATTAGGTGGCTGATACATTATCAAGGCTACGACATAATGCTGATGGTGCAATTAACAAGGGAGATATGGAGGGAATGTTTAAAATAATATATTTCAAGGATGTGCAAAGATGGAAGAAAATTGAGAGTGTATGTAAAGACTAAATTGAAGACTAAAATTTAGTCCGTTAAAACCGATTTTGCTGCTAAGAATGAAAAACGTGAGCATTTACGAAAAGTAATATAAAATTTATGATGCTGGTGTGTACGTGAGAAAGAACGTGAGTAGAAAAGAATGACGTGTATGTTGATGGTCTAAATATGAGACAGACTTAATAGATTATTTCCATTTGGCTTTTGGTCACTGTTGACCAAAAAGTGTGTAAATAAAATAGATAAACCTGTAGCATTGTTCCTTACAGACAGGAAAGTAACTAAGGAGATTAGATCGTGTGATAAATGTCAGAATGTAAAAGTAGAGACTGTGACTAGTTGTGGTCCGATGCAAAGCGTCTGGCCCAAAGATAATTTAGAAATCCTGGTGACAGACTATTATGGTCCATTACCCAGGACTTCAGGCGACTACCCATCGAACCCTTATGTATACTATGTGTGGGAAACAAGTAGGAACTTTAGGATATATTTCACAAGAACCTCATGACATGGGGCAAATATCTGTCTGAAGTAGAACAAATCATGAAGTCGATATCTCACAAGAATACCAGATTTACTCTGAGGAAGGTTATGTTAAATGTTAAACCGAAAACTGTGGTCAAGGAGCTGATAAATTTTCCACCACAACAGTACTTAGACATTGTACAAAAGAAAGAACTGCTGAAAGAGATAATGAAAAATCCTTCTCAAGCAAAAATTAGAAGATCTGATAAAGATTTGATAGCAGCGAAGTTCAAAATCGTGACAAGTCTAGTGAGACAGCTAAAGAAATCTCAAAACGCAAATTTATTCACAATTGTCTTCACCCTAATGCTTGCTATCTGGTATAACCTCAGTCAGGCAAAATGTTAGGTATTTGTAACATAATCGATCTGAAGGGTTACCAGAGTAGAGATAATTAATGTTTGTAGTGCAAATGAACAAGTAAAAATGAATAGGAAACATAAAATTATGTTTGTAAATAGATAACGATTCTTTCATGTGAAAATAGTTAAAACCTAAATGGTATATAAATAAAATTGGTAGAAACAGTGATTGAATCATGGTGTGATAGTGAAGTAAGTTTCAAAATACTAAGACTCTTATTTATGTTTTATGTAAGTCTGCAGATTTTCGTGGTCGTTGTCACTGAAGTTAAAATCTTCTGGGTTATTAGGCCACGTCATGTTTCTTCTAAAATGTTCGACGTTTCTACCCCTCTGCTGGGATCTTCCTCAGGATCTTTTGGTGTCCACTTATTTATGCTGCATGCACACACAATAAAACACAGAAAGGTGGCGATATTTCAGAAATATAATTTTACAAAAAAACAGAGAAGAAGTGGAATGAGTACACTACATGGTGGTGAACTATTTACCTATGCTGATGGGAGGATAAAATGTATGTAAAAGGAATTTGTGAATAAAAATCTAATATAAGATTGGCCAATAAAAGTCAGACATCTATATGACGTTAGGTAAATAATGGCGTTATGATTATGTAAATATATTTCAGGAGGTTGTTAGCAAAAGAGAAGCAAAATTCTGTTTGAAACTTCAGTAAGGTCAAATGATAGTTCATTAGCGTGCAGGGTAAAGGTATGTTGTATTTTCTGATGAAAATTACTTGCGCCTAGGTACCAGTGATAGCGGTATGTTGGTTAGAAGGTCAGCTTAGGGCCTGCAGTCAAGTTGCCTGGATGATAGACAAACTGTGCCTACACCTGGAGTATTGGTCTGGGGTGCGATTTTTTATGATTGCAGGAGCACTCTCGTGGTGTCTCATGCACCCTGGCTGAGAATTGTACGTCAATCAGGTGATATCACCTGTTGCGCTGCCATTCAAGTACAGAACTCCAGGGGGTGTTTTCCAACAGTATAAAGCTCGCCCACTTACAACAGTTGTAACACAACATGCTCGACAGAGTGCCAACATGTTGCTTGGCCTGCTCGATCACCAGATCTGTCTCCAGTCGAACACATATGGGGCACCATCGGACGACAGATCCAGCATCAGACAGAAACAGCATTAACTGTCCCTGTTTGATTAGGTGCAAGAGACATGGAATTTCATCTCACAAACTGGCACCTGGTACCTGTACAACACAATGCACCCACGTTTGCATGCTTGCATTCTACATTTTGACGGTTACACCAGTTATTAATGTAGCAGCATTTTACATTTGCAATGGCTTATCTTGTGCTTATCTTTACCTGCGATTTTATATGTTTCGATGTTCCACTGAATGTGTAATTAACAATAAAAATCAATAAAATGTGAGATACTGTAGCACCAGAACCCAGCACCTCACGTGTTTTTCAGCTACTTGACTTATCAAGTATACAAAATCATTGTAGTGAACACGCTGCTCATGTCAGATAAGATTTCATTATACACAACACAGAGAATATCTTTCATGTAACAATAACATCGTTGGTGTGAGTCAACGCAATTGTGGAGCTAAGGGCAAAGAATTAATTGCAAAGTACGCGTTGACCCGCAAATGCCAGAGCATTTTGGGACGAAAACGTTGTAATACGTGGCCAGGCAAACTATAAGTGGTCTAGCAAATATGTGGGCGTAAAATATGGTTGTAAGAAAGTTTTGGAAGTAAGGAAGACTTCTACATGACCCAAAATTTCTCCAAACCGCTCGCTAATCAAGAAGAGCCTGTTGCCAGTAATGAATGTCATAATAAGCACTACTTCACACCAAAGCAATGCACAGCAAAGCGAGATCCAGCTAGTGTTTCGTAGCTGTGTAACAGGCATTCCAGCGACTTAGTAAAGATAAAGAACAAATTTGTCGAGATAAAATTCATTGAACTGAGTCGTTAGCCATCGTATCTTTTCGCTATAAATTCCGAGAAAGTTACAAGTGAAAGAAATAATAAAAATAAGCCAAATATACTTAAATTTACCGTTGATTTTGAATCAACTAATTATTGTCTTCAAAATCAATAGTAACTACAGTGGTTCAGATAATAATGGATTACTACTGCAAACAATCTGCTTAAATTAAAAATCATTTGACTGAAATTCATATTCTATGAAAAAAGTATGCTGGCTTTGATACAGTCAATGCAGGTTTTTGAATTATGTTACACTGTGTGAATGGTATTACACGTATACATCTACATAACTTTAGTACCGAAAAATAGTTGTTGTCATAGATGAGTTATTACGGCATTAATCATTTGCAAAGTCATAAATAAAGAATAATATTCAGGTTTTGTCTCGATTGAGCATATTTTCAGACAGACAGCATTATAGTGAGGTACATAACACATTATGGTTTTCAAAAACTGCTTTTAAACAGTGATTATCATTGCTCATCATTATGGTTTCTAACATCACCACATTCCAATGTAATGTCTTTTTAGATCATCTCATGTGTGTCTTTCACATGTAAGCTAACATGTGCGCATTTTGTCAAGTTGCTGTTTTGTCTTTGCCATGTATGTGCATGATTTCAAACTCTTTACCATCGTTCACCAAATTTAAATTTTGCTTATTTTTGGTGGTGACGACTTTTGCTTATTTTTGGTGGTGACGATAGTTTTATTCTGCAATCTAATTTTATTTTAACTAAAATCTGGTATTGGAAATTATAGCTAACTACAATGAAACCTAACCTTAGTTTATCACCATTTTTATTTACATTTTGGTTTTGTTCACAGTAACAAGCACTTGTGTGACAGAAATCAGATTGTAACTATCTGTATTGTATCGATAAGTATTGATCTCCAGATTTGATGCTTTGTTACAACTGACAGTAAAACATAATGTACACGTGTCACAATAAAATCTTACATATACATGAGAGTATTGCTGTGCAATATGGGGGTTGTGCCACCCTGTGCTTCTGTGATGATGCAGGAAAAATTAATACAGCAGTTTTTAAGTGTTTGTGTCAGACAACATAAATATTCTCCTTCTTATATTAATAAAAGCCTTTCGTAGAGTAATATAGTGACCTTGATCTGATGCAGAAATAATAGCATTTGTCAGTGGTTTTATCTAGCGTGAGCGAGCTTTACGCGCTACAGACCTACCAGAATATTGCAGGGCATGCAACGAATTTGAAAGTAGTTTTCTAGTCAAAAATTGGTCTGCTGGGGTGCAGAAACAACTACAAAAAAAACTTTTTAACCTAGAACCATTTCAGGCATGACAACACAAGATTGGGTATTGGGGTAACCCTTTGTCGACCCCATATGTGTTGAGAATAAAGGAAAAACCATCCTTTCTCATCTAGGAAGCATTGACTAATGTGTAGGAATTCACGTATATTGTAGAGTCTATCGACTTAATATGCGGAGGCGTGAGATGTAACGACAGTAACAACAACCACCGTGCAAATCATAGTTGCCATCGTAATGCGCCAGGAGAGCAGCGCTGTAATAACCAGAATAATGATAACGATCAGCTCCATAGTAATAATTTCCGTATGTGTAAAACGGAAACATCATAATAACAAGTATAATATGGATTGCTCGAATTACAGTAATAACAATCAGTGGCATGCTCATTCACAGTGGGTACCACGCAAACCAAAATTGGCATGGTCTCACTCCAGATACGTATGTGGCAGATGATGAGAACCGACCAAGGAAACGAAATGTGATCACATTAAGCCCCAAAATGGTGGCCGAGTGATGGAGTAGGGGTACTAGACAACCAATGCAACTGATTATTTGTGATGAAGGATGTAGCAATTGAGACGAGCTATACTCTGACACTGCTGACTGCGGCAGTCGACACAAGATAATGTCACAGTCCGCATTAGAGGGAATATACCAACCACGATTGTTTTACACTCAGGTGCTGTGGTCGGCGTGATCTCGGCCGACTTAAAAAAAAGAGTGTATGATGATATAGATGTGCCTACCCTTTCCATTGGTAACTGTTGGATTCTAGAAGCAACATGCAAAGATGGCAAAGTGTGACTTGCTAAATCTATATCGCTATTAAAATAGCAGATTATCGACTTCAGACACATAACAGATTCTCTGGTTGCAGACTGCATTTTGGGGATGGAGTCCCTTCACCGGAGAAAGGAAAATATTGACCTCATCTCAGGGCCATGTAAATTAGTAATTGATAGAATGGAGATGGAAGTGGGCCTAATAAAACAGAAGCCAATGATGGTAAATACTTCCAATGCCTTAAGGTGGAATTTACAAGCAGAGAGACACATGGATAAATTAGGCAGCAACCTGAGGCAACTACTGCCATCACTATGAACGAGCAAGTAGTAAATAAGGTAAAGAAATCCATGATCTAAGTGATGAAAAATGCACAAACTTGATGGAAAAGCATTGGGGGCTAGGGAGGATTTTTGTAAAAGACCATGATCAGTCGTTACAATATTTATAGTGGTAAATGTCTGAAAATCAAATTATTAGTTTAAGTGCAAGAAGGACTATAAAAAAATAATTGAAATCTCCAACAATTTATAGCCGCTTTCCGAGTTACATCGTGGTTCGGAAAGGACGTTTAGCTGTAGGTCTCCCTTTAATTGTGCGGCTATCTCAGTTCACAAGTTGAAGAATGGGAATGGCATACCGCGTCCAACAGAACCATATCTAATTGAGCACTGTGGTTTTCAAAACAATCTTCGGATTGATGACTGCTTGGTTTATATTGTGTGAGAGACCAAACTGACTCGCTCCAATGCATAGAACCTGGGAAAACCGATTTTTTAAAGTTAAGTGCATATTGAAAATTCAGCTTCAATTATAATTCAAATTTCTGTTCATCATAACGTTACTATGGTGTTTATAATTTCGCTGAAACAGAGAACAATGTAACTTTTGTGATTTTTCAGGAGTCAGTCACACTGTCAACTGAAAAATGTCATTTTTTTATTTCACATTAACTTCTTATGTGGCTAATAATCACAATAAATGACATCATAGCTCTCTGACACTTGACCATAGGGTCTTCTTCAAAGATCTTTGTAGACAAAAAAATCATTATGATTCATTTCAACTACTTCTTTGCTTCTCAGCAATGAGTTATATTGTATCAATATTCTGGTGAGAAGACGTCTTGTGTCTTTCTCACTTTAGATTCAGTTACACTTCAGTCGGAGTCATTTGACAGATTGTATCGAGGTACAAAATTTTTTAAATCAGTAACATTCGCTTTCATTGCATAACTTTGTGGTAACTTCATCATGGTTAACACAGTTTTTATGTCTCGATTCTGACCCGTGCAATTATTTGAGTAGATCAGTATGTGTCTGTGATCTTTTGTTGTTTGTTATTTGTTGTTTGAGGGATGCAACTATTTACATGAAACTTGTTCATAGTCGCGAATGTGAAAAACGGTCAACTGTGCAAGGGAATGACGACAACGAACATTTGTGCCAGAAAGGGACTCGAATTCGCATTTACACGAGTGGTCGCCTTAATCGCTTTGGCTATCCGTGCACGACTCACAGTCAGTCCCAAACTTCCCTGCGTCACAAACCTGTACGTATACACACGTTATACAATTTTCGTTCAGGAGAAGATTTTTTAATTGAAAGTTGCTGCATTTTAATGGCAGATAAATAAGATATTGCGGTGCCCGTGTTGTTAAGAAGGAGACAAGCACTGCAGTACTGTTTACAGCTCCTTCTTGCGATACCAGAGAACCTTCTGTTTCTGGTCAAGCATACACGGACCCTTTGTTGGTACTGAAATAATGACACCCGAAGCTTTATGTACACTATTCTCGTTGTAACTCGCAATGCGTATAAGCATTTAGAGGTAACACTAAAAGCGGTATGAAATGAGGCGATGACGTAAAGTCAGTATTAAAGAGGGCGAAGGGAATATTTAAATGCGAAGATACAACCGCTGTGAAATTACATATAAGAAAATTGGCGTTAGACACTTTGACCTCCAAAAGCTGTAACAAAATGTTTAGCGTCCGTGGCAACACAACGCTTTGTCATCTACTGGTGCAAGAATTAATGAATGGAGTTAAACGCTTTGGTCTCTGAAAATATGTATGTTTGTGAGTTTTCCGTAAACAAAAGTAGAAAAATTAAAAAAAAATGGATTTAGTCGGTTTGGTTTCTGAGTGGCAATCTAACAACTGTCTTACAGATTTTTTCTAAGGACGATGAGGATATTACCTAATATGTATGTGGACAAATACAGCGACATCTGCCAGGAAGTTCCATACAGTTAAATCTAACTACTACGACCTGTTAATGACTTGCTGAGTCGAACCCCTTTTGTGTTCCCCGAGGCTGATTAATATAACATAATAATTACAACCCAAACTGTAAGACCAGAAAGTAAATGCGAGTTCCGTGTGTCCTTCGCTTGTGACACTATAGGGAGAGCTTTCTTCAAGTATTACGTATGAGTTGCGCCGATTGTTGGATGTTGTGGTCGTTACTTCGAAGAATAGTTTGATGTAGACTCTACGTGAGTCGTGTCAATAGCTGTTCTCAATTCGTCGGGGTCATTACGTCGAAGAATAGTTCGATATAGCTCTCCAAGGTTGCGTACCCGTCGCATAACTAATATAACCACAGCCACTTCAGCCTTCTTACGATACCTCTCCCCCCCAACTCTCTCTCTCTCTCTCTCTCTCTCACACACACACACACTTCTTTCCATTACCAAATTAACTATTCCTTCACGACAATTTATCTATTCTTCAATCAAGTCGTGCTATAAAGTTTTGTCCCCAGTTCGATTCAGTACTTCATTAGTTACTCTACCTACCAGCCTACTCTTCAACGCTCTTGCGTAAAACTACATTTCAGAAGACTGGCTAGGCGCGCATAGACGATCTTTCAGTTGGAGCGACTGAATAACCACTGTCGTGGAAGTGCACTATGTTGAGCACACAGTGACGGGAAAATGGCAACCACTCTCAGTACAGCCACGTATTTCATGGAAACAGCTTGTTTGGCGGCTCTTTTACTACAAAGAAGAACGAGAAAACAGCGCAGATATCTTTACAGGGTGCATCTAATGGTAAGTCAAAGACTGTGAAAGGCCAGTTTTACAAATCACTTGAAGAATTACAAAATCACCGAAATAAATGATTTCAATACTATCGAATGAGTAAGAATAGTTATGACGCACTGCCTCAAGCTATACGACCGAAGTCTGTACCACCTGAGGAGCGCTTGTCAGTGACCTTGAGGTAAGCACGCATTATTTCATTTAACAGTTTTTATTGCCCTTTTACATAACTGATCCGTTACATCAAGAAAATAACTACTACAAGTCGAAATTGGTGAGCTTGTTCCCAGTGAAAACAGCAAAACCAAGCTGCGCATAGAAGTTTCTGATTTCTTGTTGCGGTTGTCAGCAGAGAGGAACAAAAACATGGTTTGTGAAGGCTCCGTTTCATTTAGCTTGTTTGACGACTACGACTGAATGAGGGAAGTCGCTGGTGAACAGTGGCGGATTTACGGATTTACATACAGGTCCACGAGGCACGGGCCTAGGGGCGGCACCTTAAGGGGGGCGGCATTTTTTGCTCCGTACTCATTTCAATCTTTTACTTTTTAACATAACTGCACTTACAAACGACAAAATTTTTTATATTCTTAAAAAACTTGCTAAATAAGCCAAGAATGAAATTCGACAATACAAGCTCGGAAATATACATAGTTTACTTGGTGACTGTATGGAAATTTAACAGCGGGTTTCTGTCTGGTATCATCTTCATGATTGCTCAAAATATTTTGAATTAAGCTGTCAGGGTGGCAATCTACAACGTATGAAACATTATTTCGAGAATGTTGTCGGCTTCTACTACGATAATGTTGTCGGCTTCTACTTAACCCTACCATATTTTCTCCGTAAAAATACCGGGACCCTTGAAAAGCTGTGATAAAATAATCAGCAGTTTCTTATATATTGTAACTTGTGTGGGCCACAGTACGTAAAACCCGACTCTACTTAAATTTCTTGTATAAATTACGGGGAAGTATCAAGTCAACCCTCCATTACTGTAATTAATGTGAAATCTCTGTAGTCTTCAGTATCTGAGCTTCATTTAATGGCATCCGTTTAACAAAACATGTTGATACTGGGAAGTTTTACATTTTTAAACATATGTTTATAGGGAAAGAACGTAAGCAGAAAATCTAATAATCTGTGAAATACACTTGCACAATAGTTTAAACTTTTTTTAATTTATTTACTTAGTTACTTTTTTTGACGAAAAAAGAAAAAGAAACCAACTTTAGTTTGTTTCATTTATTGTGCTCCAGTCTGCATGATATCAAAGTTCCCACTCTGTGCAGTTGAATAGTACGTCGCACTGCAAATTTTATATGAAACATCTTAACTAACCTTTTTTTCTTCGAGGAAAGGTTATTTTTATTTTAAGTTGGAACGAAAGGTGTATTTGCGTGTTGACAACACACCGCATCAACTGCCAACAATACTACTTAAAGTCTGTAGTCTGTCTTCTCTGCCCACAGAAACCGCTAAAATGTTATAAGAATAAGTGGGATAAGAGTCGATCCAGCACACCTTACTGCAAGAAGTTGTAAAAATTAGTACAGATGATATTTCTGGCACTGCAGTTGTTGTAAAAGAAGTAAATACAGACGAAACTAAAGTTAAAAATGAAGGAAAGCAAATTGGTCCTGATTTCGAGTTTCAGGAAAAACTAAGTATCGAGTCAGACATTACAAAAAGAAATAATCTCGTTAGTGATGATCCTGCAGAATGGAGTGTCAATGAATCAAAAGTCGACATTCTCTTACAACGTGGCATTAATCACAATTGTAACGGTGATTTTTCTAATTCAAGAAGATCAGTAGGCGATAAAACCAGATATTTGAACAAAAATGTATTTTACCGTAGACAACTTCGCGTGATTTTCTAGTATACTCTTGCAGCACCGGTGCTGTTGTTTGTGCACAATGAAAATTGTTCGGGGATAAGGCCGCGAGGGTGGAAAAATATTTGTAATATTTTATTTCATTATGAGAATTCACTTGAACACAAAAATTCTGAGTTATCACTCTTAACAAGAAAAAGGAAGAAAAAAGTCACTTGGAACAATAGATAACCATTTCGAGTCATATGTTGAGAAAGAAAAACTGTACTGGTGCAATGTGTTGAAAAGGGTGTCTGCAGCAGTGAAGAAGCTGACAAGTCGTGGACTTCCTCCTCGTGGACATGTTTAAAGAATCCTTTCATTACATAATGGTCAATTTATAATGTCTCTTGAATTTAAAGCCGAGCTTGAATCTGTTCTCGCAGAGCACATTGAACGATATGGAAACCTAGGGTAGGTACATACAAGTTATCTTTCTTCACTAATCTGCGATGAAATGATAGAGCTTCTTACTGAACGAATAAAAGTGAAACAAAACAGGTCAAATATTTCTCTATAACATTAAATTCTACTGTGGACATTTCATATACTGGTGAATTATCTTTCATATTAAGATATGTGAACGAGAGTGGTGAACCTGTTGAACGTTTCCTTCTGTTTTTACCAAAACCAGGACAAGTCCGAAAACTTAGCTGAGGCCGTACTAAAAGTCCTGTCTACAAATTCCATTGATATTACTGACTGTAGAGGCCAGTCATAAGACAAGGCAAGCAATATGTTAAGAACCTACACTGGTTTGCAGGCACGCATTAAAGAACGTAATCCGAAAGCACATTATGTGCCTTCTGCAGCACATTCTTTGAATTTAGTTGGCCCTAGTGCTGTTTGTCGGGAAGCATGTTCATTTTTCAATGTAGTGCAAAACCTTTATATTTTTTTCTCTGCTTCTACACAGCGTTAGGTGAACCGCGATTTATTTTCAAAGAATATTCTTAAGAATTTATTTTATTTACTAGCGATTCATCGAGAATATTAATACATTTAATCACACTATGTAAGCATGGACGTAGTTGCCAGGGAGTAACTGATGAAATTATAACCAAATTCCTTTTAACAAATGGGAATTTTATTCACTTTAATAGTGCCTAAAAGCATTTTTTAAAAGAAACAGATTTAAAATTATAATCAGAAAGCACCCTCTAAATATCAAAGTTACAATTTGTTCAGAGGCAGAAAGAAACAAGTTTTGGCTTTATGATCTTTCGGGCAGAGAACCTTGCCCCTCCCTTTTGACACGGCCGTAGTTACGACCGCTCACAACGGTCTCTGAAAGACTACACTGGTGCAAATGTGCAACACATCATTTTTACTTAAAACTAAGAGTTTTAACAATTTACACAAGAACACAAACTATGCAACCCCTGTATGAGGGATGGAAATGGTACAAAACACTAACAATTAAAATATTAACCTTGCCACCGAAGGTGCAACTTGATTTTAACTTCTAAGAAAAGTCTTACGGTGAAAGGGTGGCAACTTTATATACTAAAATGATCATTTAAATAAAAGCCCACGAAATGCAATCTTATACAAAATTCTACAAGGTTGGTCAGACAATAGTCAAGATGCTCTACAGTACACAGATACCGCCTCTCAAGATCATAGGAAATAATATCAAAGTTTCCAAAGATCAAAACATATTTCAGGTATTAGGCCGTTACACTCCAGGCAATAAATTCGTTAACACACCAAATCCGACAAACATGACAGAGGCAGCTACTAGCGTACGGTAGATTGATAGGGAGATTACCGAACAACCCGAACCGCAGGTTCCTGTAACCCTCTCCTACTCCACAAGGGCAAATCCGACCACCCAATTTATAAACAACCACCTTCCTGCGGGTGGGTAAACTGAGAAGAATGGTGGGACGACCCCAAAGCAAAACGAAACAACATATCACCAATCACCTAACTTCTAATAAACTGCGATTTCTCGAGAAGACCTGGCGTAGTACCCCGAAATCGCTCTTCCAGCCGCTTCAACGGACGCAGGAAGGCGCGCCGATCTCCTGTCTCACGGCGTCGCAGCTCGCACTGGCCAGACTGATGTCGTGGGTTGACTCCTGTTGCTCTCGTGTCGACCGCGAAGTCACAAGGAGGACAAGTCGTCTTGTGTCTCAGTGCGCGACCGACCAACCGATCGATCCAACCACCAATGACCATTGCCTGAGCACACTGAAGCAGACTGGCAGCCTAACGCGCAGACTCAGATGCAGGAACTAAGCGCCGACCGGGCGACCACTCGCTGAGTTCTCTTACTGGTGGAGTGGAAAGACTCTCATTTTGCCGGCTTTAAAGGTTGATCCGAACGACAGACATACTAGCACTCTAGACGACAGACAGACACTAACTGCCTAACAAATACGAACGAGAGACAGACTAGCAAGCTGGGGACGAGAGACTGACCCAGACTGACCGACTGGCGAGTTTTTTTTCTTTATTGAATTTCGATTCCCCCCGAAGGGGGCGGGCTGGCAGCAGCTTAGTATGCCGCTGTTCAGCCTACAGACTTTGTTTAAAAAAAAGGACAAGATAATATATAATAAAAAACAGACTACAAAATCGGAGACAAAGGATAACATGGCGAAAAAATCGTGGAACGTAAAACATAGAACAAAGGGATGATGATGCAGACAGGTAAAATAATAGACAGACAATTAAAAAAACACGGCGACAGTCTGGTTTCTGTTCGCAAAAGACATAAAATTCACATCTAGTGACAGCATGGTTTCTGTTCGCAACGCAGGAAAAGACGAAACAACACTGAACAGTCACTGGAACACTGCACTAAAACAGCCAAGAGCAGGTGGGGGGAAACTGGACAGATGATTGGAAAATAAAAAAGGGGGAAGGTGCGGAAAAGCGAGGGGGGAGGGGGGAAAGGAGCCAATGAAGGATGAGGACTCACAAGAGGGGTGCGGGGTGCTGAGCAGACGCGACAGGGAGTGTGGAAGGCAGAGGACACGAAGACAAAAGGACTCAGGGAGCAGAAGGGAGGTAGGGAGAGGTTTGGCGGGGAGAAGACAAGATGGGAAGAGGGAGCCCAGAGGAAAGGACAGAGGAAAGGAGGGGGTGAGGATCAGAGTTGAAAGGAGGGATAGATGGAGGGAGAGAGGGCATCATCCGGGAGGGGGAGTTGATGGAAGCCACCTTGGGTAATGAGATGAAGGGTGTAGAGATAGAGGGTAGGCGTGGCAGGGGGCGGGGATGGGTGAGGAGAGGAGCAACCAGGAGGTGACGGGGATCAAGGTGGCTGGATGTGTAGAGTATACAGATATGTTCATGGAATAGGAGCAGATGGGGGAAAGGAATGACATGATAGAGAATCCACGTGGGGGAGGGGAGGCGTATATGGAAGGCGAGGCAGAGTGCATCAGGATGGGACGGATTAAGGATTTGTAGGTGTGGAGGATGGTGGAGGGATGCAACCCCCATATCCGGCCAGAGAGGAGTTTGAGGAGTCGGTTGTGGACTTTGGATTGGATGGAGCAGAGATGAGGGATCCAGGTGAGGTGACGGTCAATGGTGAGGCCAAGGTAGGTGAGGGTGGGGGTGAGGCGGACAGGACGGGTGCAGACGTTAAGGGAGAAATCCAGGAGCCGGAAGGAGCGAGTGGTACGACCTAAGATGATTGCCTGGGTATTGGAAGGATTGATTTTCAGGAGCCACTGGTTATACCAAGCGGCAAAAAGGTCAAGGTGATTCTGGAGAAGGCGCTGGGACCGTTGGAGGGTAGGAGCGAGGGCGAGGAGTGCCGTGTCATCGGCATATTGCAAGAGGTGTACTGGAGAAGGGGGTTTGCAGTGTACGGGAGGTAGAAGAGAGGGGAGAGGACAGAGCCCTGGGGCACGGGCGGCGGGAAAGGAAGGAGGCCATCAGACGGATGTAGTTGACAGGAACTCTGGCGAGCTCATAGCGCCCCTTAAATGCACGTGAACAGGCAACATTTCCCCTTTCCCATCAGAGGGAGACACCAAAGCCACAGCAGCGCCACCGCTAGAAACGGAGGGCGATTGCTTCACACTACGCGCTGCGGCGCGCTCTTCAAAACAGCAATTTTTACCACGGCTCATTGGGATTACCTTCTTTCTTTTATGAAACCAGGAAGAAAAACGGTAAAACGTTTATCAAACACACGTTGGTCAGCAAGAGAGGAAGCGTGTGTAAGTCTATATGAAAACTGGGAGAACGTTATCAATGCCCTCGCACATATTGCCAATAATGTTTGAAAAACCCTTTTTGTGAAATGGGACTTCAGCTTCACTGAATCAACTCAGCAGACTAGACACGCTCCAGAGATTTAATAGTGTAAATCTGAAATTGAAAAGTGTAAATATTGAGTACTTTCAATATTGGAACCCAGTCAGCAATCGTGATAATCTAATATATAAGAAGCTATCATGCCTCGATTGCAGTAATGAAACCAACTTTTAGCTAGGTTTCAGCCCACGTAATTGAACCTTCTTCAGAAGATAAACCTGATTCTGTAATATTTCTACGAGGGCCTGGTCTAGAAATAAAACTAAAACAGCCTGAATAGGCGTAAGCACATTTTAAAAATGCAGTACGCAATCGGTGAGTTTCACATGAGCTCCAGAGGCCCACCGCACGGCGTCCATGGAGACGAGGCGCTCGCCGGAGTTCAGTCAAGTCTTGGTGGTGACTTAGTACCTGTGTACCGCATTTTTAAAATGTGACTTTGCCTAATCAGGCTGTTTTCGTTCTATTTCTAGACCATACCCTCGTAGACATATAGAATCAGGTTCATCTTGTGAAGAAGGCTAAATTACTTGGGCTGAAACCTAGGTAAAGGTTGGTTTCATTATCGCAATCGAGGCTGATAGTTTCTTATATATTGTAAATTCGGATACTATAATAGAGCATGAATTACATGAATCACGTGTAGGATTTATTGCATCTATTATTGGCATATTCGACTATTATGAAAATAAATCCATAGAGATTGTGACTGAGATAGACTGTGAATGCACCTATAAAAGATCACGAAAACGCAAACTTCATGATGACGAAGAAGAGGACTCTGAAGAAGTTTTTCGAACTGGAAGGGAAAAATTTAGAGCCGATACATTTCTCCCAGTACTCGACAACTTGTACACGTAATTAGTGAGGAGGAAGGAAAGCTATACGAGTAGAACACTGTTGGACTCCTTCACAGTTTTCAGTTCACCTGACGATATTGCTGAGAGTGTAACAACACTCCAAGGGTCATATGACACAGATTAAGAGCCTGCCTTCTTTAGTAAACGTGTACATTTCGTGGAACTTTTGAAATCTTTAGATATTAATGATATACCAGTCGAAATGAATAAATTTTTACGAAAAGAGAGGTTACAGTCCGTGTTTCCGAATGTTGTCATTGCCCTTAGAATACTTCTATGTATGGCACTTACATATTGTTCAGCAGAACCCTCGTTTTCGGCTCTTAAAAGACTGAAATCATACCCGTGTTCTATGTTGTCTGAGGTGAGATTGAACGCCTTGTCCATTTTACACATCGAAGCCGACCTCCTAACTTATAACCGTCTCAAATATGATGATCTGATCAACGAGTTTTCTGCCGCCAAAGCCAGATGCAAACTTTGCTGACTGGTGAATTTCTTTATTTATTCATATTAGTTTCAAAAATGTAAGATTATAACGTGATTTTTGTTATAACTTAATGCATATTCATTGGATTTACAAACTACGTATTACCTGTTTACTATACAATTGCCGATGGCAGAACGCGGAACTAAACCTCGTTTACGTGCAGACGTGACTGAAGGCGCCCGTCAATACTAAACACTACCCGAATGACCCAGGCCGCTCGGCGCTGTACAGGGTGCACATAAAGTCCGAGAACACTTTCAATTATTTATTGCACAAGAACCAAACATTGTACAGATATCATACATATGTCATTTTGAAGAGAAACCGTGATAGTATTTCTTCATGTATACCGACACAGCGTATTTTGGTAATTTGCCAATAGTCAGCGCTAGTCGCAAACATGGCGAGTTCAGGTGCTGGCCGAGCTTTCTGTGTGTTGGAGTTCGACAAAAACAAGTGTGCTGCAGCTGCTCAACAGATGTTTAGAATCAAGTACGGTAAGAAGCCACCAACAAGGGTGGCCATATACCACTGGCACAACAAATTCGTTACGACGGGTTGCTTATGCACGTCATAGTGAAACGGATGTCACAGTGTGAGTAAAGTGAGTGTGGAGCGCGCACGAGAGACATTCATAAGGAATCCAAAGAAATCGGTACGTCGTGCATTCCGTGAATTCTAAATGGCTCCAATGACAGTGTGAAAAGTCCTGCGACAGAAGCTCTCTATGAAACCATTCAAATTGGAGCTAGTGCAGAAGCTCAATGATGACGACAAAGACAAGCGTTTTGAATTTGATCTCAGTTGCAACAATTGAACGAGGATGGGGATGGCATTGTTGATCGCTTAATTTTTAGCGATGAAGCCACTTTTCAAACTAATGGGAAAGTGAACAGCCATAATTGTCGAATAAGGGGTTCAAAGCATCTACGCGAATGCATTGAATTTGAGCGTTATTCCCCTAAGGTAAATGTTCTTTGTGCCCTGTCACGTCGGAAGCTGTAAGAGCCAGTCACTGGGTATTAATATCTGCACATGTTGCAGCAGTGGCTGATGCCTCAAATGCAATCGGACTCTCCGTTCATCTTTCAACAGGATGGGGCTCCACCCCATTTTCATCGTGAAGTTCGTGGGTACCTGAACACGGAGCTGCCGCATCGATGGATTGGCTTGCTACCGAAGGGGATAGATGTTTCATGATATGGCCTCCCGAATCACCATATCTCTCCCCGTGTTACTTTTTTCTGTGGGGACACATTAAAGATCTGGTGTATGTACTGCCTCTACCACGTGATGTAGCAGAGCTCCGGGAGAGAATACGGGAAACGACTGCCATAATCGACGATGCCATGCTGGGACGGGTATGGTAAGAATTCGATTACTGTATTGACATCTGCCGAGTCACTCATGGTTCGCATATCCATTGTTTGTATTAAAAAAAAAAAAAAAAAAAAAAAAGAGTTTCAGAGTTTCTCTTCAAAATGCAATGTGTATGACGTCTTTACAGTGTTAAGTTCTTGCGCTATAAATAATTGAAAGTGTTCCCGGACTTTATGTAAACCCAGTACAGTCAAGTCATTCTGATAGTGTAGTATTTTACAACTGATGTGTGTTCTTGGCATCTGCTGAAATCTATAGTTATCCCGAAAATATACGTTATCGGAGAGTACACTCAGATGAAAAAGTGTTAATAAATAACATAATTCAGTTCTGTCGATAAATACGAAAAGCTTTGCTAATACCATCAGAAAGAGCTATCGTGAGAGCAGTAGCTGCAATACAAAACTGTTCAGCCCTTACATGGATTAAAGGTATTGTTACTATTACTATGCAACATCTAGCTACACAGACCCTCTTGCTTTATAAGTTTATTAGATTACAAAACAAATTAGATCTTTCAAGTACTAGTGTTTAAAATTATGTAATAGAAAATCCAGTTCCGTATTTGTTCGTCCGTATTTAGTTATTAGTTCGTGCACCGAAATCTCTATTTCATTTTCATTTTTACGCTTTCCAATAGATTCAGGTATTCATACAGAACGTGCTTTTCTCTTTATCTGCTACCCATTCAAGTTATTAGACCGTAAAACGACAGTTTAATTTTAATTTTGAACCCGTCTCTGTAAAAGAGCTTATTAATTTCTAATGCATGACACGTTCGCTTCAATTTTTAAATCGTAACACAACTTTTTTATTTTGATTTTCGACGGTTTCGTCTAAAAGAACATATTACAAATGATTGTCTAACAAAAATCCGCTGTCTCCTACACGTTTTGATGAATTTTTAGGCCATTGTGTTGGTTTTTGTTGTCTTTCAACAGAAGAATGTGTTAACACAATGCAGTTTTAAGTTTCTTTCATCCGCTGCCGTACACCAAGTACAGTTTAGGAACCATATTACATTTTTATTGAACGCGACTAGACCACTGACGAATCCTTCAGAACAACGAACAGCTCCCAGCGCTCCCACCCAAAACGGCAATTGTGAAGTGATCGGGTGATAGTTATTATTTAAAAGATTTTTTTTTTGTGGGAGAGGGGGACGCATGGTGTGCCTAGGGACGCAAAATTTTTAAATCAGTCACTGCTGGTGAATAAGTTGCTTGAGTGGTGGTGTTATGACGCATGTACGGATGCTGTGGAAAAATTGGTAGGAGCTGATACCTGGCATTCATCACGTTCAGTATTTCTACCTTCACATAATGTTTTTGTTCTTCGTTTAATTTCGTCAGCATGAGGACAAGCACCAAAGCAAAATTTTTGACCTCGCTAACTTCTTTGTTTTGTTTCCCTTTTAAAATGTTGAAGAGAGAGCCCTCGTATGAAGTAACCTCCTTGGCTTCTCTTATGGCAGTATGTCTTACTTTCGTGCTCCATCGTTGTTTCTTTATGAAGACGACCTATCGGCCAACATCTTTCATTGTTTCCTTTGCTATTTTCCAGAATTTCGATGTTGCTGTTGATTGATCTGCCTTCCATTTGAGGAAGCAGATATGACATTGCATAGAAGTACAGATATTTTCTCCGTTTGCTTGCAGCCTCGCCAGATGGAGACTTATTCTGTGATGTCACTTCCCCGCAACCGAATCCTTGAGGTTCTTCCACTTCTTTTGAATTTCTTTACCTGTCGTGAATGAGATTAACTATGTATGTAGCGTAATATTCCTATGGATACATATAAATTCTGTTACTGAACATTAATTCTTCCAGGTGCCTTGCAATTGGAGAAACCTTTCGCTCGTTACACTACGAATGTCCGATAGGAGCCATTAGTACAAGAGAAATTGTGAAGGCTGCATGCGAGCGGTTGTGGAGATGTCTACAGACTTTTCATATGCCAGAAAAACTCAAGATGACTGGATGATTACTGCCATACAGTTTTTAAACGGAAATGACTTTCCAAATTGCATTGGTGTTGTCGACGGAAAATATGCCAGACGGAGAGAAAACTGCTAACAGTGGCTCAGAGTTTTGTAACCACAAGAATTTTGGCTAAAAAGTAATAACATTTTATCAACCTATCGATGTGGATGTCGTTTTTTTAGACATAACTATAAAATCATGTTGTAACGTACATAATTTCGTAAGGAGAAATTAAGGTGTAAGCAACGAGGACGAATAAAAATGCCGTCTGCAACACTGTGTGTCTATAGGTTCAAAAGGCTCTGAGCACTATGGGACTTAACTTCTGAGATCATCAGTACCCTAGAACTTAGAACTACTTAAACCTAACTAACCTAAGGACATCACACACACCCATGCCCGAGGCGGGATTGGAACCTGCGACAGTAGCGGTCGCGCGGTTCCAGACTGTAGTGCCTAGAACTGATGGGCCACTCCGGCCGACGTGTCTATAGGAATAAGAGCTGATACGTGTGGTATGCAGATAAGGGATTATTTGACGGACTACTTTGTGACATCACAAACATCGGTATCTTGGCAATAGGTCAAAATTTAGATTGTTGTATGGCGAAGTCTACAAGAACCAATAAAGCTACTGAACTGTGGTATCCCTGTGCTATACTTTTCTGATTCGGACAATTCAGTCTGATTCCGAATAATGCTGCAGCACACTTCACCCCACAGATTCTATTTCAAATTGCTATCACTGTGTTCTTTTACTTTCCTACTGTAGGAAGCTGTTCTCTTTTCTACTTCTGCAGTTAGTCTTATTGAATAGACAACAGGACATAAAATGTCATCCGCAGCGCAACTCTCGTTATCAGATATGCTGCTCGTGCACAGAACGTGACTGCCTGTAACACAATGCGAGAACGACTGTTAGTCAGCGCTGCTAGTGTGCGCGGGCCCATGCCAGTGTGTGTGATTCATTCAACATTGGCGAGTGTCGTCTCACATGCAATAGGGCAGGCTGTGTCTTTTAAATCGACACTGCTGTTTTATCGCAGGTGCGCGCGCTCGTATTCCTACCATCGTGTGTTATTCTTACGACAAAGAAGTTGCACGACGAAAAAACGCCAGTGCACGCTTAGCCGCATCCCCTCCTCCTGTCTGAACTTTTTATCGCCCATGTTTCATTTCCACGTAATGCTACGAACCAAGCAAGCAAATTCTGAAAGAATTTTCGGACACTTAAATTTACTTTCATTTTTATACTTTTAGCCGTTCTTCAGTTGCTTCTGTGTTCTTGGAGCTGCGGTTCGTCTAGTACAACTAAATGAAAGACTTTTTGTATCGCGACGTACGCGTTTCGCTTGTCTTTATTTGTGAATCTTCTTCAGTGGCTTTCAAATGGTTCAAATGGCTCTGAGCACTATGCGACTTAACTTATGAGGTCATCAGTCGTCTAGAACTTAGCACTAATTAAACCTAACTAACCTAAGGACATCACACACATCCATGCCCGCGGCAGGATTCGAACCTGCGACCGTAGCAGTCGCTCGGATCCAAACTGTAGCGCCTAGAACCGCACGGCCACTTCGGCCGGCCCTTCACTGGTGATTTGTGATACTGTTAATGTACATGTGCTGTTCTGGAATTGTGCTTAACTGGTCTGCGGAACAAACGATGTTGGCAGCTGGGTACCACGTCTACGACAGAGGACGCCTGCGCATAATCTCTCGATTATGTGAGAGGTTGACATTCAGGCTTTTGTTCTGATCTCGACTGGCTTTTGCTCTTCGGAGGCTATAATTCCCGCTGTTGAACAGTTGGCGCGTCAAGGATATGCACCGATGTGACAAAATTCCTAAGCAGAGAAATGCACATATACTGATGGCGCTAGTATCGTGTACGTAAGGTATGAAACGGCAGCGCATTGGTAGCGCTGTCATTTGTACTCTTGTGATACATGTGATTTCCAACGTGATTATGGCCGCTCGACGAGAATTAGCAGACCTTGAAAGGGGGATGGTAGTTGGAGCTAGACGCATGGGAAATCGTTAGGGTATTGAATATTCCGCGATCTGCAGCGTCAAGAGTGTGAGGAGAGTACCACATTTCAGACATTACCTCGCAAAACAGACAACAAAATGACCGAGTGCCTTCGCTTACCAACCGAAGGCAGCAGCGCTTGCGTTGTCAGTGGTGACAGATAGGCAACACTGCATGAAATAACCGCAGAAATCAATGTGCGATGTACGACGAAATTTGGCATTAATGATCTATGGCAGCAGACGACCGACTCGAGTGCCATTGCTAAGAGCACGACATCGCCTGCAGCGCCTCTCCTGGTCTCCTGACCATATCGGTTGGAACCTAGGCGACTGGAGGACCGCTGCTTGGTCAGATGAGCACGGATTTCAGTTTGTAAGAGCTGATGGTAGAGTGTGGCGCAGACACAACGCAGCCATAGAGCTAAGTTTCAAAAAGACATTACGTGAGCTGATGGTGACCCCATAGTGATGTGGGCTGTGTTTACATGGAATGGACAGTGTCCTCCGGTCCAACTGACTCGATAATTGATTGGAAATGGCTATGTTCGGCTACTTGGACACCATCTGCAGCCATTCGTGGACTTCATGTTACCAAACAACGATGGATTCTTCATGGATGACAATGCACCGTGTCACTGGTCCACAATGTTTCTCCATTGGTTTGAAGAACATACTAAACAATTCGAGGGAATGATTTGGCCGTCCAGATCGCCCTACATGAATCCAAAAGGACATTAATGAGACACAATGGAGAGGTCAGTTCGTGCACAAAATCCTGGACCAGCAACAGTTTCGCAGTTATGGACGACTGCAGAGGCAGCATAGCTTAGTATTTGTGGAAGAGATTTCCAACGACTTGCTGAGTCCATACCCACCGATTTCTTGCACTATGTCAGGAAAAAGGAGGACCGATACGATGTTAGGAGGTATCCCATGACTTGTCATCTCCGTGTAGTAAATTGGTGACGAGTCTGATTCAAGTGTGCAACGGTCGGGGTGCATCGTTATGGATGACAGCTTTATGGATTTATAGCAGCAGGTGCTCCTATTACAGCGGCAGTAGTAACTGCAATTGTAAAATGTAAACTTTCACGGCCGGAACTGTCATGATTAATAAAATTCTTTTCCGGGCTATTATGCCGTGGTCTGATGGATTTCGTATTGTAAACCAACGTTTCGTCCCCATCTGCGGAGGACATCTTCAAGGGGGTTCGTGGCTTCTGTTAACTTCCGAAACACACACTGTCTCACTACTGCATCAACAACATGCTGGGCCTCTATAGCTGTTGGCATCTCGAGAGCAACCCCAGGAACAGGCGCCGCCGACTCCGGCCGCCCTCCAGCTACCTGAGACCTTCCTTGCTCCACTACAAGGTAGGGGAAGCGGTTGACCTTGCAGATATGACTGCACTCCTCCTCTCTTAGAGAGCCTTTCCTCAAAATTAGGTCCAAAAGCTTTTTCCGCGCATGGATCCAGCTTAGTTGAAATTTGTGACTTGTTGACTGAGCATGTGGAGCGTAAATTATATATTGTGGCAGTGTGCCCTAAGTTAAATCAACGACAAAAGCGTGTTAACGAGTCATACACGGAATGGCTAACGGAATTACGAGGTTTGTCCCGATGATTGTAGACAGTGTGGCGTATTTTACGCGGACTTCAGTATGCGCAATGAAATTATTCGCTTGGCTCAAGATAAGCCTTTTCAGGTGAAGGGCATAAAGTTGTTTGAGCCTTCTGTAGCTGACGTGGCACTGTTAGTATGGTAATAAGAGCTGTCCACGGCGTCTCAGGAAGCTTTTATTCATGAGCGCCACATAGCGGGAGTGGATTGTAGTTATTCCCATTGTACGTCCTCAGAGTAACAGAAGGGTCTTGTTCCCTGTGTTTGACGTGCTTGGGTCACTTGTTAAGAAGCGGTCTTGCCGACGTCCTGTTAAGCATCTTAATACGGTTCCTAGCGACGTAGGAGTCGTCCCAGTTCTTGGTCAGGTACGGTAGACAGTAACGGCCGTGCTTCTTAGGCCTCGGACTGTTCCTTAGATTCTAGGGCTTGCCCCGGTTGCTGCATCCAGCAGAAGCGGCAGAGATGTCCACATTTAACTACAGTTTTTTTGAAGCTCAACCGCAGGGGATACATTGCCGCCATCTGTGCCACGTAGCATCCTGTTTGCAGTGTTGACCACTTGTATTCTAACTAGCTTTCCGCGCCAAGCTCACACATCCAGGGAATGGCTCGTAAGCTTGTGCTGCAACTGTCTATTTTGGTATGCTCCGATGAGTTACAGCTTGATGCTGGGGCTGCGGCCTCGTTAGCCTATGTGACTACGTATATGCAGCTAGGCAGCCCCACAGTACAGTCAGTTACCAAAACAGTGGTTTCTTTCAGATGCCAACGCATTCCGTTGAGGGGTTGGTTGTGGCGGCAAAATATAAAAAAAATATGGAGCGCAAAGTAACATTATTAGTGCTCGATTCTACCTTGGCGTTGAATATTTTTGAGTCAGTCGATTTAACAGCATTTGATTTCCGAGCTGTTGATCACGTTAATTTTGTGCCTGCAGTCATTTCTCTTCATGACCTTCAATGGGTTTTGCAGCCAGATAAACAGTTATTTGAGTCAACGCTGGGTAAAGCAAGAGATTTTATTGCTGACATTCAGCTTAACCGTCCATAACCCCTAAATTGCACAGTGCTCGACCTTCGCAGTTTTCCCTGAGAGAGCCGGCTGAAGTGGCCGAGCGGTTCTAGGCGCTACAGTCTGGAACCGCGCGACCGCTACGGTCGCAGATTCGAATCCTGCCTCGGACATGGATGTGTGTGATGTACTTAGGTTTGTTAGGTTTAAGTAGTTCTAAGTTCTAGGCGACTGCGACTGATGACCTCAGCAGTTAAGTCCCATAGCGCTCAGAGCCATTTTATTCCCCTGAGAGATTTCCTTAAATATAAGTTAAACAGGCCTCAGGACTTACGAATTATTTCATCTGCAGAACTGAGTCATTAGGCAATGCTGTTAATTGTGGTTTAAAAGCGCAATTCGACTGTGTAGCTAGTTTGAATCTACTAATAATGACCAAAGCGAGAGAGAGGTTTATCCACTCACTTGAACAGAGTAGTTATTGGCGAGGTTGGCTGGTGGACACTAGTCTTCTAAGTCTGATTTGTGAGATACCAGCTGCAGTTGCCCCTCAATCATGAGTGACAGCAGTTGCTCGTTATTAATATGCCGTTAGGCCTCTACAAGTTTACCAAGTTATATATTGGTGTTGCTTCAGCATCAGGAATTTTTAGCATTTTATTGAGCAGAAAGTCCGCCATATCCCAAGTGTGAAACGTACCTGGATGATTTAATTCTCATGGGAGCAATCTGGAAAGAACATTTGCAAAACTTACAGGCGGTGTTTCAGGCGCTAGAGGACAGTGGTCTGTGTTGTAAGTGTAGAAAATGTAAGCTTTTTGCACCCAGTCTCAGTTACTTAGGGCGTGTCATTAGTACGGAAAGCATTAAACCACTCCTCTACCACATCACAATGACTGAACAATTTTCCTTCCTCAGAACTTGAAGAAGCTTCAGTCATACCTTGGCAAGGTAAATTACTGTAAGAAATCCATACCATACTCATACAAGGTCTCACAAACTTTGAATCAGCTTCGTAAGAAAGTTGTGAAATTTGTTTGGTTCGACATTTGTCAGTGAGCTTTTTCGTGGCTAAAACATTGCTAATGTACTGCTCTGTAGATGTAAGTTGGACGAGGATGTTGACTGTCAGGATGCGTCGTATTAAAACTCGTCCGAGTTTCCCAAGGGGTTTATTATTTCCAGCTACAGTGCCCCCATTCCTTTCGGTCTGTGTTGCCGGGGCCTGCAATGCTGAGGACATCACTTTGCTGTCTGTGAAACAGCTTGGCACGGAATGGCTGCCTCAGCAACCCCTGCAACGTACTGGGGCGTGCCGGCCATGTACAGCCGCGGAGTTTTGATGAAGTCAGGATGCACCGGCAGCCGACTCAGCGGCCATCGTCCCCGTTGCCTCAGAGCCGCTCGCCGGGAGCCGCAGGGCGGCCCGCTGCGTACTTCTTTGCCGTCGTGGTTAACAACAAGTGCCTGCGACCCGACAGCCAAATCTGTGGCCCTCGCCTCAGGACGCCTCCGGCAAGTGATGGAAGCCTACAAGACTGCCCGCAGTAGCAAGCCATCGAGTGGCCCGCTGCTGGCTGGCTACGGACCCTGTGTTGGCCTCAGAGGTCGAACGAGCAACTCGCCGTGGAGTGGAATGCTGGCGCCCCATCTGCTGCTACATGTAACCAATGGTGTGACACGCCCCACCATCAAGGAGAGCTGCCACACTTGAATCCCCTTCATTAGAAAATCGGCACCTATTTATACATGGCTGTGCCCTCTGTTTCGCTAACGTACCGCTCCTTGTCATGTACTCATAAAACCTAGGTTGGGCTGGTGGGATCCCTCTCCCTCTAACCGGCGCCATGCAAACTTCTGCATTTACTCTTCTCAGTGGTTATATGGCCCTGTGGCCTCCATTCTACTTCGCAACCGCTGGTAAGCGTAACTTACTGTCAATAGGCTCGCGCCTGGCTGTAACTTGCGCACTTAGAAATATTGCACCGAATCTAACTTTTTCCAATCTTAAACGGTGGTGTCGCTGCAGTGCTAACAACTGCCCCACCTCGCTCGATGCTTGGCCACATTGGTGATAAGGGACTACACATTGAGACACTATCAGTCTCTTCGAAGTATTGGCCATTGAATAAAAAGTAAGTTGAGAAACGACGAAAGCGTGTTATCGTGTAGGGGGGGGGGGGATATCAGATGAACTGTTCCATTTTCTGGGGGAGTGTTTCAGTTCTTATCTAGCTGGATGGTGCGTTTCTGTACAAATTTGAGTGTGGTGTTTTGGGATCAGTCTTTCCCTGACGGCGTTGAGCTGCAGTTCTGTTTTTGTTGCTGTGGTGACTGTCGGTGGAAGCTGCTAGGAGCCAGTGGGAGGTAGCAGTTTGGTTAGCGGGGAATGTATTCCAGGCCTGTTGTCGCAGTTGGGAATTCTTCTAGAGGCGACTGGGCTGTGCACGGCTTTTAAGTATTCACTTTGAAGTAATGAGAAGCTTAACCTTGTCTTGTGGGTTAAAGCGACTCTTATTTAAAGTAGCTGGATAGTGTGGTACTGCAGAGAAGTAATGGAGGCCTGCCAACAAACGCTTTCGTTTAAATCACATGGAATGTGATGCAATGCTATGGATGGTATGAAGAACAGACGAAAGGAACGTTTCAGTTTGTGTACTATTCACAATAAAAAATGTAACTGACGCAAATTAGTCCAACTTCCGTTCGGTGACCATATAAAACCCTTTCCTATATGTCTGTACTTATATACCCGCCTTAGAGTTACGCTGCGTTGGAGATGTGCTACAGCTACACCCTCAAATGGATTTTTATTCCTGACGTGCCATTACTCCAATATCAGTAGTGGACTGTCAGTTATGATGATAGCGCTACACCCAGTCCTCTAGTGGAGAAAATCTTCGCCCGCCTGGGAATCGAGCCCGGGCCTCTTCGGTTAGCAGTCTGTCCACTAACCACGCAGCTGTCGAGGCGTACCAGAAATCTTCTCGATCGCCCCAAATAAGTCCTTCGTTATGAATGGTTTATCGTAAGAATACCTAAAAAAAGATACCACATGGCAATAGGTTTCAAACGTGGGCTTAACAAATTTTTTTCGATACAGTGTAGTGTGGGAGTATGTCCCATCATCGTCAGTAAATTGAGGGTCGAGAATATTGATTGTATTATTTGTTAGAGTAAATACTACTTCACAAAGTTGTGCAGGTGTTTTGGTCATATATTTATCAGTTTCAACTAAAAGCTCTACGTCAACTAAGAGATATTCGTTTTGAAAAGCGAACTCACCGTCGATTGCTGCGACGCACAGCATCTGTATTAGGTCGCACACAGGAGCTCCACCTGAAAGGAAGAAATACACCATGTTTTGTGTCCTGTGTCTCCCTGGTATACAATTATCGTGTTCCGACTGGTCAGAAGAGTTGGAATGATTCACAGTCGTATCTGTCGAAGAAAAGCCTTATGTCTATAGTGTTGTACATAGTTAAGTACGTAAAGAGCAAGACATTTACTCATCTGATTACATGAAAAACGATGAATGCGATCAAATCTATGTAATGAACAACGTTTGTAAAATTCTTTGATAACGTCATAAAAAGCAAATTCAAAGCAACCTCCAGAATGTAAAAACGTTAAACAACGTTGTGCAAACGCCACATATTATTTTGTATAGTTTAACGAGGAAATTCTATACAGGTTGTTGACAAAAAATGCCATTGACAAGAATGTGGAATGAAGTCGATGAACGATTATTATGCATAAATTACTTCAAGCGCTTGTTAAAATGCTACATAGCATTACTGTTACTGTTTAACTTTAGTAGTAAGCATCGTAAATACATATTGGACTACTTTTGGGTTTCTCTACTGCGAGAAACCTCTTCTTTTTCTTCTTCTTCTTCCCTTCTTCTTCTTCTTCTTCTTCTTCTTCTAACGTGGCTCTACAGCTCATTGTGTATCTTCACCTGTTGTAAGATATTCCACCAGATGTTTCAATTCCATACACTACTTTCCAATTCCTGTATCCCATTCTCCGCAAGTCTTCTTTGACACTATTTATCTAGTTGGTTTTCATCGGTGACGTCGCCTTTGCGCTCTGGGGTTTCCCGTTAATATCTTCTCGGCATCTCTTCATCACCCATCCGTGCCACTTTGCCGATCCACCTCAGTATTGCTGACCTTACTATTTTTGTGAGAAGTGGCTCTTTATATTTGGCATAATGCTTATTGTTGTACCGTTTTCTTCACCTCCAACTTTCGCAGCAGCGGCCTACCATTCTGAAGAGTACTTCTCTTCCAAAGCTATACAGCATGTTGTTATCACCTATTGTTAGTGGCCGCATTTCTTGTTAATATAGTAGTGCGAAGTAAGAACTTAAAAAAACTAGTACTATTCGAGCAAAATAATCTCTATTGGCTGCCATTACCCATTGTTTAACTTCTCACGAGATATTGTTGTTGTACGTCACATCGATCATGGTATTTAAACTCTTTGATTTTCTCAAATGTATAATCCGATAAAGCTATTCACTTTGCCATGTTTCTGACGTGTGCTCTTCCAAAAGCCATATACTCTGTCTTGACTGGCTAGCGGTCAGTTCCGTGTCCTTAGCAACCTGTTATAGTGCAACGAATGACTCCCCCATTTCCGAGGTCTTGCGACTACATGTCATCGGCGAAAATTAATATTTGCAACGGTTTGTGGAAGACAGCCCACCTTGCCAGCATGTTAACTTCTCTCGCCGCATGTTTTACTGCTGCATCAGAAAGAAAACATGCCAGTGAATCCCGTTGGCGCAAATCATTGTGAATATTCTCAGGAATTCCCTTTTCTCTCAGGGCAGCATATGATTTATCTCTATTCACACTCTCATGTCAGGCTTTAAAGTCGATACGAGGAACATTAGGACAGCAGCTTGGTTGAGTGAATACGGCCATCAGCTAGATGCTTACTGACACCTTGCGTTACTATTCTGGGTCAAGTTGCTGCTTCTGCAGCCATTTGTAGCTGAGCTGCTTTGCTAGTCGTGCCACATTATAATCTAACACGGTATTTGTAACTTCACGTCGAATCTGCCCAACTCACTGTACAAAACGCTTGTCATGTCGCAGACCGCGTGAAAATACTCACGTATCGAATGCGCGCATAAAAGTATGCTGGTTCTGGAGCTCTTGTACTTGAGTAGCGTCGTGTTAAGTACCCAGCTGACACGTACTGTGGCTTGGCAGGAGACTTTTCTGCACCGTAAAACAATATTGATCTGCCTTAGACACAGCAAAATTTTAATTTGTTACGGTAAATAAGCGGTAGGTAGAACGGGAAACATTTGGTTTCTCTGGCATATTCAAAAGAGCACTACGGCTTTTCAAGATATAAATTCATTTTGCTACACTGTTAACGGTGTATTTTCATTATTTGAACTTATATGACAGTTTATATTACTATACTTTTTACATTTTTGCGCTATTGGAACTGGGAAGTTATCATTTTTTTCTGTTTTCTCTACGCTCTTGTACTCTGACTTGTACTTTTGTATTATACATTCATCCCATTTTGATGCCTGGAGTCGATTTTTTGTAGCTTGTTTTGCAAATTTCAACGCTGGATGCATAAAGTAGAACTAGCTGTAGTTTTGCTTTGGTTTGTTTTTATAACACTTCTGTGGTCCTCTGCTCTTTAATTTGTTTATAGTTAGCTGGTGTCCAAGTGACGTTATATAACAACTTAAACTGCTGTTCTACTTATTCTTTATTGTGCGACCGTTTGAGGTCAGAAACGATTTTCCAGCACAAATCTTTGTTAAAAAAGTTACATGTATTACACATATGAAACAAACTATAGTGTCAAATATATATTATTTAAAAGTAAATGTTTAATAATGCAGAGGTAGCTGCGTGACTAAACGTTCTTTATGAACGATAAATTTTTGAAACTGTGGTTTTTTCGATGTATGAACAGCGCAAGTTGACATAAGTTTCACGTGCCGTTACGAAATTTTTGTGTCTTTGTGAGATTAGTAGCTGTGAGGCTTGGAACAGAATCTCACTTTATTCACTTAATCAGAAGTATTACAATCGTTTCATTACAGTCGATCCATTCTACCTGTCAGTTTAGCTTATTAAATGTTTTGTGTCGTGTACGGAAACTTTGTACGGACGATCAGGACGTATTTGAATTTTAATTAACTTGTGTCGTTTGTGCACTCGGTGGGCATATATTGTTCTGTTCAATTGACTTCTCAAATCAATTGCATGAAGCGGTATCTAAAAATGCTGCCTCTGATATGGATTTCCTTGGTTATTTGTTTGTTATTTAACTGCATTACCTGATAATACGCGGCCCTCACATAGTACTTTCGCATCGAAGATAGCATTCCCCATTTTGAAAATTAAGTGGCCCATTCTATGCACGCACTTTTCAGTAAATGGGTTATATGTGACTACGGTGCAACTTGCAGAGAAGCATTACTTAATTCTACAGAAATGTATATGTTCGACGTTTCAAATTCGATTGATATAATTACAAATCGAAGTACAGATCTACATTGCATAGTAACGGACAAGAAGTCGAGTTGCTAAAATACATTAACAGTTCTTGGAATATTAGAGATGATTTTTCATTTTCATTTATTCCTGTCGCTCTGCCTGCTGTTTACCATTGAACTATTAAAGTGTGAACTGCTCAGATAACTTTCGTCCATCGTACTGTAGTGAGACTGCAATCACCTTACAAGATGCATGTTATAATTAAGAATGTAACGCTTATCGTTAAGGTCTATATAGTGCAGTAGCTATGTTTGCAGTGCTAACAGACATTTACAAATCTCGCATTTCCTTTACGTGATTTTTCACAGCTATGAAAACTGTTGTCAGATCTTGCCTTATTCAACGTTTACTCTAAATATTCATCTAGAATACTAAAATTTCAGTATACCAAATTTACCTTTAGTTTACTGATAACATTTCCTGATATTTTCTAAGCTCCTGGGAGATGCAGCAGCATCTTTCTTTGAATGTTTTCTATTTTAAACTTTTCAGATTTCTGTGATTGCGTCCCGTGAGTCACCTAACTTTAATAGTTTGTCTACCCTTGCGTAAACTTGATACTTCTCTTGGTTTTATGATGTATGTACCCAAGAAGGCTTTCAAGATGACAGTTAAGACGTTACGAGAAATTGGATTTATCCAATGTTCCACTTACGAAATGAATGATTGAGCTACATTTTGTGGTTGGCCCATCTCATATCACCCTCTTCTTCTTCTTATCCTTCTTGCCCCTTGCATCTATATTACCAATATGTCTTTTACAGCATGGCGACCCTCACCAGTCCTTGTTTCCTAAATAACTTATTCCATTTGTTTCATAGTAGGATATTTTTAGAGTTTTCACGTTTCCATTGTTTCTACACGTTGAACAATTTTTTCTTACGTTCTGGGACTTTGGAAATAAGTTCTTCTATTTTCAGTCCTCTTCAGTCTTCACTTATGCAACCAGATAACTCAATTGAAAATCTCACCCCTGCAATCTAAAGTGTCATGCTTCACGTCTTTGTTCTTCATCAACTCCCTTTACCATGCATCACATTGACATGTACATCAGCTTTTAATTTTTTATTCATACTGTATATGTAGTTTTGATTTTATTTCCTAAGTACAACCTAAACAAAATTTGGTGTCTCGAACAGAATGACTTCCTGCAAGCCAGCCACTATAGAGTCTGCGAATACTGGTTGTGCAAAAACGACACTAGCAATTTTCTTATCTGGATGTCAAGAATCATGGCAGTCAGGTAGATGCAGTAAGTCTTGATTTACGAAAACCACTTGATTCAATAGCACACCAATACTTCTTAACGAAATTACGATGCGTAGTATATGAAAGCAAATTTATAACTGGATAGAGGATTCCTCGGTAGGGAGGATGCGGCATGATATCTTGGATGGAGAGTCGTCAACGGATGTACATGGAATATCACGTGTGCTGGAATCCTTGCTGTTCATGTAGTATGTTAATGACATGGCAGACGTACTAATAGTAACCCAAGGCTGTTTGCACAGAATATTGTTCGATGAAGTATTGTCAGAAAAAAAGCTGCGTAGGTATTCAGACAGATCACGATAAGATTTCGGAATGTGCAGAAACGTGAAACTGTCCACTTCTCAAAACGCAGTGGTCTGCTACAATATCAGTGAAGCGCATCTCACATCAATAAATTAATGCAAATACCTGGGCGTGGGAAATTATTTACTTAATCAGCTGGTGCCTGACAGGGAGCGGCCAGTATTTTGTTTGGTAGAGCACGGTTGATGGATCCAGTAACTGCTGTTGTTTAATTATTTATTACTAGAGATACAGTGGGACCAAAAAGTAGGTAAACTAAAAGAACGAAAAGTTTTCCATGATTAATCGTTTCAGTACATCAACCATCAGTGTATTCTAAACTTTTACCGCTATTATTCTTTGATTAAAACTACGCCTGAATGGTAGTTCCGAACTTGATCTCCCTTATGTTTAGAACTACCTTAGCGCACGCTGCTTCGCTCGAGTAGACCCTACGATTTGAAGAGTTTTTTTTATTTAATCGATTTTTATGTTGTTCACAAAATGAAACACCATCTAAACTTTTCACTATAATTAAGGCCATATAAGCATGATCTTTTCCGAATGTACTTCAGACCAAAAAGCGATTATGGTAGGCTATCTAGAGCCCAAAGTTGTTATTAATCATGCCTTTTACGTTGAATGCAGCTATTTCCATAGCAACTTTCATCCCCTAAGAAATATTCATTTACACACACACACACACACACACACACACACACATATATATATATATATATATACTCCTGGAAATTGAAATAAGAACACCGTGCACCGTGAATTCATTGTCCCAGGAAGGGCAAACTTTATTGACACATTCCTGGGGTCAGATACATCACATGATCACACTGACAGAACCACAGGCACGTAGACACAGGCAACAGAGCATGCACAATGTCGGCACTAGTACAGTGTATATCCACCTTTCGCAGCAATGCAGGCCTCTATTCTCCCATGGAGACGATCGTAGAGATGCTGGATGTAGTCCTATGGAACGGCTTGCCATGCCATTTCCACCTGGCGCCTCAGTTGGACCAGCGTTCGTGCTGGACGTGCAGACCGCGTGAGACGACGCTTCATCCAGTCCCAAACATGCTCAATGGGGGACAGATCCGGAGATCTTGCTGGCCAGGGTAGTTGACTTACACCTTCTAGAGCACGTTGGGTGGCACGGGATACATGCGGACGTGCATTGTCCTGTTGGAACAGCAAGTTCCCTTGCCGGTCTAGGAATGGTAGAACGATGGGTTCGATGACGGTTTGGATGTACCGTGCACTATTCAGTGTCCCCTCGACGATCACCACAGGTGTACGGCCAGTGTAGGAGATCGCTCCCCACACCATGATGCCGGGTGTTGGCCCTGTGTGCCTCGGTCGTATGCAGTCCTGATTGTGGCGCTTACCGGCACGGCGCCAAACACGCATACAACCATCATTGGCACCAAGGCAGAAGCGACTCTCATCGCTGAAGACGACACGTCTCCATTCGTCCCTCCATTCACGCCTGTCGCGACACCACTGGAGGCGGGCTGCGCGATGTTGGGGCGTGAGCGGAAGACGGCCTAACGGTGTGCGGGACCGTAGCCCAGCTTCATGGAGACGGTTGCGAATGGTCCTCGCCGATACCCCAGGAGCAACAGTGTCCCTAATTTGCTGAGAAGTGGCGGTGCGGTCCCCTACGGCACTCCGTAGGATCCTACGGTCTTGGCGTGCATCCGTGCGTCGCTGCGGTCCGGTCCCAGGTCGACGGGCACGTGCACCTTCCGCCGACCACTGGCGACAACATCGATGTACTGTGGTGACCTCACGCCCCACGTGTTGAGCAATTCGGTGGTACGTCCACCCGGCCTCCCGCATTCCCACTATATGCCCTCGCTCAAAGTCCGTCAACTGCACATACGGTTCACGTCCACGCTGTCGCGGCATGCTACCAGTGTTAAAGACTGCGATGGAGCTCCGTATGTCCGGCAAACTGGCTGACACTGACGGCGGCGGTGCACAAATGCTGCGCAGCTAGCGCCATTCGACGGCCAACACCGCGGTTCCTGGTGTGTCCGCTGTGCCGTGCGTGTGATCATTGCTTGTACAGCCCTCTCGCAGTGTCCGGAGCAAATATGGTGGGTCTGTCACACCGGTGTCAATGTGTTCTTTTTTCCATTTCCAGGAGTGTATAATACTGCCATTAATCTGTACATTTTAATTTTTATTTGTTCCATAATAATTTTAGAAAATTAAGAAAATACTATAACGAGAGTAAGCTTTTGTTAAGTGTAGTTTATCTATTTAAAATATTTGACGTAGGTGGAATAAATATATTAAAACATATTTTGTAAATAATTAGGTAATATGTCAAGTGCAACTGTAATTAATTATGTCAATTTTGTATGTATATGCTGTTATGCAATTGTAGATGGTACATACTTAGGTTTTTTGTAAGCAGAAGTGTAAATTGAAAAGGTGTAGGGATCATAGGTGGAACGGAACTCCGTTCTGTGGTGGAATGGAAAAGGTAGTGGGGCGCGCAAGTGAGATTTGGTGCGCAGATGGCTCATATAGTTGGTAGCTGCCCTGCAAGTAGTGAACACGCATTACGTTGGTCAAGCACTAGAGGCCCCGAATTTACCTGCAAGACTGGATTTTGGCCTCGGACGTGTTCTACATGATTGGCACAGTACGGTAATAAATTAATAGCTCAGAAATTTGCAATTTTATCGTCGTCTCCAAGAGGAAGACAGATCTATGTACATCAAGAGCCGTACCTGCGCAATGTTACTACGCAGCATCCCCTCACGCCACCTTCGACATCAGTAACAGGCAAAGTACTTATTTAGAAGTGTATCACAGTATGAACCATCCATCTTCAATCAGTGGAATATAAGTGTTAAATGTACCTTTGTGTTAAACTATGGTTTTCCTATGTCATTTACCTCAGTAGGGTCCTTACCTAAACGAATTTATTCCCAGTATCCTGATGTTTATTGAAGCTTGGATAATAGTAAATTACTGGCAATATTACTGTTTTGGTAGTAAATTCTGAAGATCATTATTAAACACTAAAGTTTAAGGGCCACCACTTTGCGTGACCATGAGGATAAGTTTTCAATATCATTTCTGAAAGTAAAGTAACATAATTGTTTAACTACAACAATCTTAACAGTTATTGTTCGTGTTGCTTCTCCATGTCAAAGAAAGCCAGACAAATATTGATGTTAGTAAAATATTAACAAATAACAGTCCTAAAGAAATGAAATTTAGTCGTGTTAAATAATAGTTTTGGTCATATGAATGATAGCTTTAAGTTTAATATTTTTTGTATGCGTGTTGAAACATATGTGTGTCTTCTTTAAATAGTTACTGAAGTATAGTGGTAAATTCCATAAGTAACAGAAAGTGGGATTAATAGTACTTATTGCCAAATGACCGTAGTAAATGGAAGTAGTTATTTATTCAGTGTCGAAAATTGACTTCATCTTTTGTGTAGACACTGTGCCCGATTAGGGCTGGCGGCCGTTTTATTAAGCGAAACAGTTTATTGTTATAGCAGTCTTTGTCTGGTAAAAGGCTTCCAAAAGTAATTATTCTCACTGCTTTTCCCACAAACTGTATGATTCGGAGAAAAATAGTTCGATACTTTACCATTGGGTAGAGCACGGTTAAAATCTCTCTCCGAGAGTCGATGGTGTGGAGTGTTAGAGCTGTGTGATTTTGTGGTGGTGTTCCTGCCGCTACTTTCTGCATAGTTCTGACATTCCGAATCGTGGATCTTACGTCTTTACATTGGTAGAACTTAAACGTTCTGGTACCGTATTGACGAGAACGCGAAAGTACCGTTGCAATCTGCAGAGCTAGTTGTCATATAAACTTGTACTGTTGTGGTGGATGTGGGCTTCGTGTCTGTCTTGACTACAATAATTCGTTCGCTGTGCTGTTCATAGTAGCTCCTTTTTTACTCATTCTGAAACCTATGCCTGCATTACCCCTGTTTGATTTTATATTTATAACCCTGTATTCAACAGACCAGAAGCTCTGTTCACTAACTCCCATTATATCTAGCTTTAACCTATCCATTTCCCTTTTTAAGTTTTCTAACCTACCTGACTGGTTAAGGGATCGGACATTCCACGCTCCGATCCGTAGAACGCTAGTGTTGTTTTCCCTCATAACAACATCCTCCTGAGTAGTCCCCGCCCGGAGATTCAAATGGAGGACTATTTTATCTCCGGAATATTTTACCCAAGAGGATGCCATCATCACATAACCTCACAGTAGAGCTGCATGCCCACGGGAAAATTTCATTAGATACTATATTTTGTTATATCATTGTAATTAGTTATAAATAATCCGATCCCTTTAACTAAAGAGTACGAATGAGGACACTCACGCAATTTCCCAAAAGGGATTTGTTATAACTAATTGTAGGTTTTGAAATGTGAAGACCTACATTAAATGTCATCTGATTATTTACAATGTGTAGTTACATCTGCATTGCTTGCTTCTTTTTCTACAAGAACAGACACATTTAGACATCGATTTACAGTAGCTGGATTCACATGTGGATAAAGTGCTAAGCTTTTGGACAGGTATGTCTGCATTTTGGCCAGTCCTTCCAATCTGCCAATTTTGTACACAACTTGCTAAATAACGTAATAAATTATGGTCCTTTCACTACAGAACACAGACCTTGAATGATTCCTGTTGACTGAGATAAGTGGACACGTCGCAGGCGACTGGCCGAGAACAGACTAAGAACAAAGTGGGGGAGGGGAGAGGAGGGGGAGGGAGAAAGGAGGGTAGGAGAGGATGGGGTAACCTTGAATATAGCAAATGCAGTTGCCTCAGCTGTAGCCTGACACTGGATGCTGACAATGGAAGAAAGTGATGATGTCAACAATTTTTGCTCATGTCCCCACTGCATTTCTGCTATCATAACAATTGAAAGGTGTCATTGAATTAAACGAATATTTGGGGTAAGAGACAGATTGGTTTTGACGTACTTCTTATTCTAGTATTATTGTAGATTGCAGCAATTCCCCTACAATTCACTAGTCATTCTATATTTTGAACAATAATTCTTTCCTTTGTTAGGATTGCAGTTCCCAAGTCAGAGCCATTTCCCAGGTTTGCTGTGATGTTATAGCCAGGTGCTTTTTCCAAACTGATTTCTGTTACCTCTTGAAGCAGGACATTTATGTCGTCGGCGTATAAAAGGTCTTTCATGTTGCTTAGCTGCAATGAATTGTGGATCTGATTTATATTTAACATGACAGCTTTATAAACTCATCTGTGGTTGTGCTGTTGTGGCATTAATACTCTTCTTTTTAACACGTGTCAGTGTCATTCTGTTTATCTGTTTCCTATACACCCATGATCCTGCCTCCCTTTTCCGCTTCTGTTATAGTCGAAGGAAGTCCATTGCTTCTGGAAGTCCCTGGAACGTCCCTCATTTCAGCGTCCATGTCTCAGTCTGCCCACTCATTTACGTTGGGAGCCTTTGGCGCCACATTGTACCGTTGTTCCCGTTTCTGTGAAATATGTTCAGTTCCATCGGTGTTGTTTGCAGATGTCTTCCTGCTTTCTTCTTGACTTTTCTTATTCGTCATTACTGAACCCTCCTCAGTCTCATTTAGCTGCATTTAATTTTTGTTTATTTGTTTTGCGCTTTCACGAAGCGAAGCCGCCCTTGTTGTTCCTTGTAGCTCTACCATATTTATTTACTCTCATTGATGTTCAAAGTTTCGTGTTGGGTTTGTGGTGATCTTGTTCATTAGTTATTCCCCTGTTTGCTTAAGCAAGTTTGTTCTGTAATTGACGTTTCAGAGGTTCCCACTACTTTAGGCCCAGTTAACGTCTCGTCCACCCTCTTAGGATTTTCCATAGGAGTCTCAGTTTGTTTCTGAACGTTGTCTTGAGCACTATGTTCCACACAAGGATCTCTGGTCAATTGTTCGGTCAAGTGACCAGGTAAAGCAGCTACACCAGTAGCAGGCAAAGCTATCAACTCTGGTGGTTTCACTGTTTCTCCTGTCGGCAGCTGTGCAAATCGTCTCTGGGTGCACTCAGAATGAATATGGCCTGTGTAATTGCAAATTGCTTAAGTCCTTGGTTAGCTGTCATAGATTTCGATTCTCCCAAAATGACAAACGTTAATATATGAGGATCCATGTCCTCATAGGTCCACCTTCATCTGCGTAACACCGTTCAGAACTGGAAAAATCCATAATTTTTCGGAAAAAAATGTTTAGAGATTTCACTCAGGGACAGTTACTGCATTTATCTCGTTAGCAAGTACTTCAAGAGGTAATTCAAACGTCCTAACTGTTTTAATTCCGAGTACCGTGGGATCAACAGTTACTTCACCAATATTCCCGTGACATACAGCGAACCGCCGGTTGATCCCACAATTTCCTCTCATAACTACGCATTTCTCAATTTCAAATATATGACACTATTCACAATCCACAAGTAATTTCTAATTTTATCTTTACATCGAATTTTAACAACTTTTTCCAGCCAACACTAGACTTTGGGCCGACCGCTGTGACCGAGCGGTTATAGGCGCTTGTCTGGAATCGCGCACCGCTACGTTCGCAGGTTCGAATCCTGCCTCGGGCATGGATGTGTGTGATGTCCTTAGGTTAGTTAGGTTTAAGTAGTTCTAAATTCTAGGGGACTGATGACGTCTGATGTTAAGTCCCATAGTGCTCAGAGCAATCTGAACCACTAGACTTTGAATTACTGAGGTCAGGTAAAACTCTGAACGAAAGTAAATTTCCGTGTATCTTTTCTTCTAATTTGTGACATTACTGCGCGTTCTACCATTTACAGAATATTCAGGACACAGCAAAGCGATGGTGTAAATTCATTGACTAACCTTGCGGATGTAAAAAAGCTGCCACAGCCCGAAGAACACCGGCAAGTCCCCAAGTCACCACCACTTTCGGCAGACTGCCGTCCACTAGCTCACGAGTTACGAAATTCATTCGGTTATTTCAAAATTACAGACGTTAGGGTACTGTTACGCCACAGAATAATTTTTTTGTTCATGCTTAATTTTTTTTTAAGTCCTACCCGACGAGCTCAGAACCGAGGAGGGTAGTGGGCTAGTGTATCATCGTAATGCCAACAAGATAGACCACTAATGTAACGGACGTCAGGGCACTAGGCGAGCACTGCCACACAACATCCGTGTGAAGGAAGCAGAAACGCAACGCCGCACTGCTACATAATAAGGTATTATGAAGCAACACTTCTTAACTTCAGCGCCAGAGCGCTGCAGCAACAAGCAAACATTCAGGAAAACCCGAATTCAGCGATCCAGAATTATTAGTGAATTACCCTAGCGAGGAAGGGAGCGCTGAAGAGGCTAATAAATGATGGCAAATGCGATCTTGCACCCAGAACCAACACGTCATAGGCGTCGGCTTGGCACTTTAAATGACGAGGCTTTCAGAGGTCAAAGACACATCCAGTCGCGCTGCCATTCTGTCTGTGTCACTATAACCGAGAGACTGACAGTCTGTTGAGCTTCAGTGAAACCGCTTCAAGCTGACTGATGCTGGTGCGCCTGCTTCACACTCGCTGACTATAACACAGGGACCTAGTCAACCTACCGCATACCACAGCGGCGATCTGCTATTTCTGCTTACTGGGACATCGCAGACATCATCCACTCAGGGTAAATTGCACACCGACCAGATGCAGTGCATTCGTACAGTCCCATGGCCGAGCCATGAACATTTGCTTCAGTCTTTGTCGATCCGTAGTGGATGACGAGGGCCTGGTCGTCGCAACTGACATTCTAGACCACCAGTCAATTACTCTCGCCTGAGCAAGTGACGGGCTGTGTACTATAGGAATGAGGTGAGAGCCGCACTGTACTCCAGAATACTTGGACGGGCAACGCCTTCCCGTCCCAGTATCACCGAGAGCACAGCTCGCGGCAGTGCCTTACTGAGCTGTGATGGTGACGTCACGATTCAGTGACGAGACTTCAGCACTTCTTCATGGCAGGTGCTTACGCCCGACCACTTTACAACACCCAGAGACGCTTATAACGTTGTAAACTCAACCTGAAGAATATTAGGTTGATGCGTAATTGGTATCGTTTATGTTTTGCATGTTGCCACTGCCTTTGGTATAGGTTCATTTACCAATTGTCATTTTTATTTGTAGTTCACTGTAGCTATTTAAGTTTACATTTAGTCGTTTTGTCATTTGGAGACGGTGAGTGGAGCTGTTCATGCTAGAAAGTGGAGTGCGAAGTGGAGAGATCGGAACATTTCCGACATAATCTTCTCTCTGAGTTCAATAGAGGGGTGACAGCAGCGTCGTATGTGGGGACAATTTCACTGAACAAAGCACGACAAGAAAATGATTTTATCGTTCTAGACTGGATAGTTTTGACATTAGTGATTCTCCACAGTCTTGACACTTTCAGGGTTTCATGGAGTCCGTTTGAAATCATTAATCAACAATGATCCGCGTCAGTGTATTCCAGATCTGCAAATCTGGCAAAAGTGATGAACTGTGATCATTCAACTATCGTGCGACGTTTGAATGCAATGTGGAAAAATTTGGTGTATGTGCACCGCATGCTCTAAGCCAAAATCACTAACATAAGCAGGTGGCGATACAGCATCTCTGCTTATTCGTCATCGATTGGCTCGTGACCGAAGCTGATCTTTACTCGCGACGGGAAATGGTGTCTTTACGCTAAAATAATGAAAAGAAAGCAGTTGTTGAGCCCAAACAAATCAGAAAGTCCCGTACAAAGACCTGCGCAGATCCACAAAAGATAATGTTATGCACGTGGTGGAACAGCGACGGTGTGGTGTACTACGAATTACTTCCCCGAGGTGAAACTGTTACTGCTGGAATTTATTGTAAACAAATGAGACGTCTTGCAGACACAGTTAGAGAACAGTTCCGATCGGGGTGGCCGAGCGGTTCTAGGCGCTACAGTCTGGAACTACGGTCGCAGGTTCGAATCCTGCCTCGGGCATGGATGTGTGTTATGTCCTTAGGTTAGTTAGGTTTAAGTAGTTGTAAGTTCTAGGGAACTGATGACCTCAGCTGTTAAGTCCCATAGTGCTCAGAGCCATTTGAACAATTTTTGCACCCACCTTATCCAGCTGATCTTACACCTTACGAGTTTCGTCTTTTCCGCTGTTTGTCGAACACCTTCGAGGAATTTTGTTTCTGATTGAAAATGCGCTTCAAACATGCTTCGACCAGTTTCTCGCCTCAAAACGATGTGGTTTCTACAATCGCACAATCTAAAAGTTACCCCAGCGTTGGCAGACTATTTTAAGTGTTGAAGGAGAATATATTATTGATGACTAAAACCTCTGTTAGGTATACTTGTTGTGTTTATTAAACTTATAGAAATACGGTACGAACTCGTGCACCAACCCAATGAATGCTAGTGCACATACCACTGTGTCACTGACGCCTTCTGTGCCCCGCCCCAGGCTTCTGGTTCACAACACTGGTATCAGGAACTGGTCGAAACATACAGTAGGAAAACTATGTGTACTTGAGGCGTTTTGTTGCATCACGACGTTGGGGTGTCCAATTACCACACGATAAAAATTCTGTACAGGAAAGATGTTTAAATAGTAGAACCAGACAGGGGCATCGCAGTCTGCATTATTGCAAAGAGAGACGGCGATATCAGAGTGAGGAAACAAAGAAATAATTATCACCATTACGCTAGTGTTGGCTGGACTGAAATATGTCTCAGTTCTTTCGAGTCTCCTGAATAAAGGCCAAGGCGAGTTGTTGTTGTTGTTGTTGTGGTGGTGGTCTTCAGTGCTGAGACTGGTTTGATGCAGCTCTCCATGATACTCTATCCTGTACAAGGTCCTTCATCTCCCAGTACTTACTGCAACCTACATCCTTCTGAATTTGCTTGATGTATTCATCTCTTGGTCTCCCTCTACGATTTTTACCCTCCACACTGCCCTCCAATGCTAAATTTGTGATCCCCTGATGCCTCAGAACATGTCCTACCAACAGATCCCTTCTTCTAGTCAAGTTGTGCCACAAACTCCTCTTCTCCCCAATTCTGTTCCATACCTCCGCATTAGTTACGTGATCTACCCATCTAATCTTCAGCACCCTTCTGTAGCACCACATGTCGAAAGCTTCTGTTCTCTCCTTATCCAAACTATTTATCGTCCATGTTTCACTTCCATACATAGCTACACTCCATACAAATACTTTCAGAAATGACTTCCTGACACTTAAATCAATACTCGATGTAAACAAATTTCTCTTCTTCAGAAACGCTTTCCTTGCCATTGCCAGTCTACATTTTATATCCTCTCTACTTCGACCATCATCAGTTATTTTGCTCCCCAAATAGCAAAACTCCTTTACTACTTTAAGTGTCTCATTTCCTAATGTAATTCCCTTAGCATCACCCGATTTAATTAGACTACATTCCATTATCCTCGTTTTGCTTTTGTTGATGTTCATCTTATATCATCCTTTCAAGACACTGTCTGCTCTTCCAAGTCCTTTGCTGTCTCTGACAGAATTACAATGTCGAGTTAAAAAAAAGAAAAAAAAAAGCATCGGAAGTCACACTGTTGGTTACCGTTCACTGGCGCTTACGTTCTAAAAGTGAGCCTAAAACGTCCACGTGAATAGATGAACGAGGGCTGTCGTACCATAGAAATAAGGCATACAGCCGCAGCGGCGCCGGATGTGCTGGCCGCGGCAGATCGCGAGGCAGAGGCGCTCGTCGTAGGCGCTGCGGCCGCCGCCGCTAGCGGACTCCTCGTCCGGCCACTCGTCGGACAGCAGGCAGCCGCGCCGGCGCCACGGCACGCCGCGCACGCCGTCCGCCGCGTGCGTCACCTGCGGCGTGACGCTGAAGCGCAGCACGGGGCCGCCGGCCGCGGGCGACAGCAGCGCGCCGCGCACGCCCGGGTCCGGGTACGACAGCGGCGAGTGCACCACCACCTGCCGGACACAGCGGGGTCGCACCACGACTGTCAGCACGTCAGTAGACGAGAACAATAACATTCCAGCCGTCTTCTGTGACGTCACAACTGCAGTATACAACCAATGCGCCACCCACAGGCCTTTTCAGCACCACTGTAGCGCTAACACTGCCTTATCAACACTATTTGGAGATCTGTTAGTAAACGCTGATATGTGGCGTCTCAATACTTCATGGTGGCTTGAACTCCTCCGAGGACATTTTCTTTCAGGTGTCTGAAAGTCAGCGGAGTAATGGCAACCTATTTTCGCTCCAGGTCCGAAACCAGAGGAGGTACTGATTTTTGACGGAGGGTTGTGAAGGCAGATACATGTTGTATCTCATCCCAAATGAATACGTTTTTTATGTGGGCAACAGCACACTAATCTGTGCGTACTTAAAAGATCTTTTAAAAAACTGTGTGTTAAAATCTTCTAAAAATTGTGGAGTCTGTAGACGCTGATCTTAATTTATGATGGGATCCAGAAACAATCAGTTTCGTGATAATGAATTGCATCTTCAGGTTAATCTACAACAACATACAAAAGAATCAGAGGCCATTAAGTGCAAAACCTAATAGTGCCTAGAATGAAGTAGATTGAAAAATGCTCACATTAAGCCATTAAGCTAATACGATAGCCCAGTGTTCTGTGAGGCACACATCCTGGTCACATTTAATGCAATGGATGTTGAAAGATCCACCAACAGTCTTCGATGATCACGTGTCATTACTGAGGGACATACTAATTTGGACCTGAAATATAGGGCGGAAAAGCGGATGATTACAAAACTGTCGTCTCAGCATATTGCCCGTGTCGGTTTTCGCTATGACCTAGTAGCGGCTGCGCTTGCGCACGACGTCACTATTTCCTCATCGCACCTAAGATAGCTGTTTTTCTAAGAACTATCAGGAATTCAACTTGGGTAAGTTGCTACAATACTATATTTACGGCATTAGACAGGATAGATTTTTGTACACTATCTGATCAAAAGTATCCGGAAACCCCAAAAAACATACATTTTTCATATTAGGTGTATTGTGCTGCCACCTACCGCAAGGTAGTGATATGTCAGCGACCTCAGAAGTCATTAGAACTCGTTAGAGAGCAGAATAGGGCGCTCCGCGGAACTCACGGACTTCGAACGTGGTAAGGTGATTGGGTGTCACTTGCGTCATACGTCTGTACGCGAGATTTCCACACTCCTAAACATCCCTAGGCCCACTGTTTCCGATGTGATAGTGAAGTGGAAACGTGAAGGGGCACGTGCAGCACAAAAGTGTACAGGCCGACCTCGTCTGTTGACTGACAGAGACCGCCGACAGTTGAAGAGGGTCGAAATGTGTAAAAGGCATACATCTATCTAGACCATCACAAAGGAATTCCAAACTGCATCGGGATCCACTGCAAGTACTATGACAGTTATGCGGGAGGTGAGCGGCTGCTCATACGCCACACGCCAGTGGATGCTTGGCTCAGAATATCTATGGCCCCATCAGGCTGTTTACAAACGAGAGCTAAGTACAGAGAGATGACATTGCTGGAAACTAATTACGAAATGCATGATCAGTACCTGCAGCAAATATTTGCAGCTGATCCATAACATAAATAAATGTAATGTAACGCACAGAAATCGAAGAAAGGCTCCAACATTGTTCGACCATGCAATCAGTGGTCAGACTCTTGAATCAGTCACGACTTTCAGATATGTAGGATTATCAGTTATGATGCGACCGCAGCAGGAAGGCTATGGCTGTTCTTGCGCACTATATTATCCGAAATTCTGAGGACGTCAGTTGGACAGAGAGAGGGGGAGGAGGAGATTGAAAGAGGGCGGATGAGGAGATGGACTGATAGAGGTGGAGGAGTAAATGGCCAGAAAGAGGGAGAAAAAGGAGATGGACGAAGGGAGGGGGAGAAGGAGATGGACAGATGGACAGAGAGAGGAGCGGGAGGAGATGACAGAGATATGTGGGAGGAAGAGAAGGACAGAGATCAGTGTGTGACATTCTGACAGGGAGCAGTGAACTGCTATGACAGGCAATAAACAATGACTGCACTCTGTTGAGAATGAGACAGCCAGGCTCAACGGATAGGCACAGGGCTCGGTGAATGGGCACTGCCAGTACACCACCAGAGCGAAAGGGCCATAGGGTAGGTTAGAAAAATATGCCTTCCATTGAAACTTCCAGGCAGATTAAAACTGTGTGCCGGGCCGAGACTCGAACTCGGGATCTTTGCCTTTCGCGGGCAAGTGCTCTACCAACTGAGCTACCCAAGCGCTACCCAAGCGCACACTCCGCTGTAGAGTGAAAATTTCATTCTAGAATCGTCCCCCAGGCTGTGGCTAAGCCATGTCTCCGCAATATCCTTTCTTTCAGGAGTGCTAGTTCTGCAAGGTTCGCAGGAGAGCTTCTACAAAGTTTGGAAGGTAGGAGACGAGGTATGGCAGAAGTGAAGCTGTGAGGACGGGGCGTGAGTCGTGCTTGGGTAGCTCAGTTGGTAGTGCACTTGCCCGCGAAAGGCAAAGGTCCCGAGTTCGAGTCTCAGTCCGGCACACAGTTTTAATCTGCCAGGAAGTTTCATATCAGCGCACACTCCGCTGTAGAGTGAAAATTTCACTCAATGCCTTCCATTATCGATGCCATCAGCCGGGGCGTGCGCCCCAGGGTTTCGGCTTCTGAAGGTATTTCACCTTCAACAAGAGCATAGGGCCCGCTGCCTTGACGTCTTCGATCATAAGGAAGAGGACCATCAGCTGACTGGTTCTAGCCACCCGTCTGCGGAACATGGGACACCAGCCCCCAAAAGCATCTGACGTCAATCTCCAGGCGATACAACGGATCGGTGACGAGACGGGTGAGCTGGGCTTCTTTCTGAGACTCTCTGCAGTGAGTGAAGAGCACTCTCCAGCATGAGCTACTAATTTGGACAGAAGGACAAATCGACAGCATGCAGACTGGTTTTGATTGATTTGCAATAACAGATATTGTTCCCACAGAAAGACAGATATGAACCATAATCCTGTCATTCTACTCTGCTCCACAAGCCAGGCGAGTAACTCCTGTGTTCAAGTCTATGACTCCATATTTCTTCGTATTTGTCCCTCTGCGTAGCTTACTGGACGATTATAGCTAATTCATCGCCATTATCATACCATTTTTCTTTATGGCATTTGTTCCCGATGACTGCCAATTAGAGAAGCCTTCCTCTATCCATCTCCTGTGCAGACAATTTTTCACTGGTTACTAAAAGAACGGAGGCAGCATCCATGGTAGTTTTCTTTCTTTCAATGAAGGAACGACTTCACTTGAACTTTCTTGCTCAAACAGCGTAAAGAAGGAAGAAGCAAAGATGAGTCTAACCCCATGAACTAAATTACACAATTTCTGTTAGCGTGTGACTGTGACTATGAATTATGTGCCGTGTAAGCGTCACTCGCACAGAATTTTGGGATGAAAAGATCTTGTGGGTAATATGTAAAACTGTAGGTAAGGTTTTAAAGTGTCTCCAATCGAAAGGAAGACTACGAAGTCACATGAGCTTACTTTGTGTTTGTGCCCGGATCTCTTTCCCATAAAACAGAAATATATCCTGCTAATTAATTATTATTTTCGGATGAAGACTGACATAGTTCAGTTATTTAATTTTCGTATTTGGCGATATAATACCTACAATTCTATTGTTTTTAACTGTGTTTGTAATTATTTTTGTATTGATTGTATCTCTGGGATTCATTATGTGTGTTTCTTAGGTATTTAGTGCCATTTTTATAAAATGGGATTAAACAAACCCATTTTGCAGACACTGTAAATCTCGATGTCTTTGGACAATATTCGTTTCTTTTCATAATGAGTATATTGTTTTGACAGTGTTTCTAATTATTGATATTGAGTGTGCTTCTAGGTTTGATGATAAATTTTCCTTTATGTATTATTTAGTGTAATTATTACAAAACTGTTTTTTAAATCTGGATGTTTTTGGACAATGTTATTCTCTTTTTGGTTCAAATGGTTCAAATGGCTCTGAGCACTATGGGACTCAACTGCTGTGGTCATCAGTCCCCTAGAACTTAGAACTACTTAAACCTGACTAACCTAAGGACATGACACACATCCATGCCCGAGGCAGGATTCGAACCTGCGACCGAAGCAATCGCACGGTTCCGGACTGCGCGCCTAGAACCGCGAGACCATCGCGGCCTGCATTCTCTTTTTGTAATAAGGTTCTTTTCGTCAGTGTTCCTATGAAATTGTGCTGATTTGAGTTCATAGGCTTCATAACATTTTCGTTTGTGTGTGTAATATCGTTGTTATTGTCAATATGTACTGCCCTATGTAATTAATCCATGGGAGAATATCCATGTTAACGTTATGTGTGGTGAATGGTTGTATGAATGAGTGAAAATTGCAACGTGTTAACGTCACGGAGTGAATGAATTTGATTTTCTGTATGAGTGTCGTCCTATGTAATGTAATGACTGAACACTTTCATTAAAGACGTGAGTGCAACATATGAATGTCATCAATTTATATAGATATAAGAGGGAGTCTTTGAGCGAATGAAGTTACAAAATTGTGTTTAGCATACTGGCGCAGTTTCCATATTTCCAATGTAATTTTATGTACTAGAAATTTATGTGATTGAGTGTGAGTGAAAATAGTGCTTAAGTGCTCGTAAATAAAGAGTAAAGTAATGCGTGAACACACTCCTTGCCATAATGCCAAATGACACAAAGTGGAAAATGCTAACAGACCACAGCTAACTAAAAAGTAAGGACACAAGTACAGCAAAGAATGCTTTGCCGTACTATATCTCCTCTTAGCGAGAGAACCAGTGGCACATTTACTCTCCTGATGCTGGAGGAAATGCAAGGTTCCTGCTAATTGCCAGCTGGGTCATTACAATGAGAGCAACCTCTACTTATACATTCCATTTCCACCCCCTCTGATACGAAGCCAGTGGGTAGGTAATTATCAGAAGAAATTGCGTACGATCAATGTATGAGATTCCCTCATCCAATTCTCTGATTTTTAGTGTAGATATATTTCCTCGTTTAGGTATACAGCAATTTTTTTTTACTCTGTACAGAGAATGAATATTTAAGTTGTTGGTAGTTTCTGGCTTCAGCACTGAGTTAGCCCACAGCTAGGACGAGTCCTTGTGAAGGGAGAACACATTTCGTCTGACATAGGCATGCTCTTTGTACTTGCATGGATGCCGCTCTGGTAGCGGCCCCCACGATGGGGGTCACTCCATGTCAACAGGAGATAGTTATGTGTTCCTCCGGTGGCGTGAGGCAACTTGCGGGCGACAAGTTCTACTCCGAGACTAAATACAAATTAAGGTATGCCCCTTTCACTTGGCTTAAAAGGGCCATATTGGACAGTCCAGCTTGGAGGCACCTGAAGCTGAATGAATGTATCTTATCAGTAGATGTTTGGACACATCACCAGGTTAAATAGTAGACAGGAGAGCACTTTTTATAGTTCTGTCACAAGGAAATTTTCGAAAAGGATTACAATTCCCTAATAAGCTGGCGTCAGTGCAGTAGGTTTCACAATGTCTCTCTTGCTCCTTGTCTTCTCCTCCCTCTAGTAACCACTGGTGAAAAATTTCCAGTCGATCTAGTTAGGAGAATCAGCCTGAGATGAGTGACAGTGCTGTCTTCAGAGGCGTCTCCGGCTTTTTGATGACATGCGAAGTTGACCTTTTAGGTTGGATTACGCCTTGTTTGTTCGTTCAGATAAATTTCGGCAATCTCATTAAATTTCGGATTCTTAGTTCATGAATGGATTATGGACTGGTGCTTATGAAAAAAGAAAATGGTTGGCTTTGGTTCGCTTTGGATGTGCGATTAACCTTTTCGAAGCCATAAAATGATGATACATGTAATTCTTTCTAGTTCTGTGTGATTATATGAGCCTTGAGCTCTAGTTTTTAGAGAGGATGCACGTCCAGTTCTCTTGCCTTACCCTCTATTACTGTGGCTCAAGCACACGAGACTTTTGTATAGTGTATTAGCGATCCCTTAAGGAGATCAATGATCAGCTGATTTTGTTTTATTCTCATGTCAATGCTACATAACTATTTTGTCAATTAACACCACAGGAGAAATATTAAATGACTGGAAGTAAGATGAATTAATTGCTTCCTTCTTGTTGATTCTACATTTCCCTTCCTCATCACTTGATTGAGTTTAACAGTGTTGACACTTGCAGTTGTATTACATTTCAAAGTTAGGCAGCTGCACTCCTAATTTAGAAGCTGTTGAAATTTAAATATAACTATCCCTTTCACGATAGTTTGGTGGGTTATTTATTCACCCCTCTTTGTGACGTCTGAAGAAAGGTCTGCACTGGTCACCGGGGCTTAATACAAAGTCTGTAGACTTCCAGGACCGTGGTGAGATACCAACCTGACTGTAGACCGCCATAAGGGCCGACAAGCAGGAATGATAGCCTGGAGTGCCATTTCTTTTCGCAGCAAGACGCCTTTGGTTGTCATGCGCTGCACCTTACGGCGCAGCGGTACGTCGATGATTTTCTACGCCCCGTTCTGTTGCCCTTCACAGCAAGCCATATCCTTGGCTTACATTGCAGCAAGATAACGCCTCTCACACGGCGAGATTTTCTACTGCCTGTCTCCATGCTTGCGAAACCGTACCTTGGCCAGCAAGGTCGCTGGATCTCTCCCCAATTGAAAACGTTCGACGGGTTATAGGCAGGGCCCCCCAAACAGCTCGGTATTTTGATGCTCTGATGTGCCCTTTGGATAGAATTTGGCACGAAATCCTTCAGAAGGACATTCAACGACACTGTCAACGTAAATCCGAATAATATAGAATCCAAAGTTAATTACTTTCGAGGGGGATATCTGCTGGTCCTAAAACTAGCCCACCACCCCAGCCCCCTGGGGGTGGGGTGAAGCAAGTTTAAAATTTCAAATGGGAATTCCCATTTTTTTATTGCAGAATCAGATTCTACATAAAAAAACTGCGTACATTTTGTCTGAAACATTTGTTTTGATTCTTGGTAGTTGGCACTATAATTCTATAAATTCCATGTTCTTATTTTTGCGTGGTAAATGGTTATGGAGTCAGTTCGTTTTTCAGTTAATAAGTTCACTCGTTAGTAAGTAGGATGTTTGGTTAGTTAGTTAGCTAGTCAGATGATTTGATTGATAATCGAAAGTTGTGTGGCGTCATGACCACGAAACAAACAAAAGTTATCCGAATCTGCGGAACAAATTAATATTTGCTTGTAAGTAACAGATTTCAGCTATCAGTCGTCCTTTTTAAATTTTATTGGCAGATCTGATGTCAGGTAGAAAGTAGTCATTCTCAGTACACTATCATTATTGATCAGTGCATATAATGCCTGTTGGTCAGGCTTCACCCACAGTTCATTGAATATTGAGTAATATTCAATGAACTGTGGGTGAATCCCGACCAACAGGCATTACATGCAATAATGATAGTGTACCAAGAATGGCTAGTTTCTACCTGAAATCTAGATCTGCCAATAAAATTTAAAAAAGGACGACTGATAGCTAAAATCTATTATGTACAAGTCAATATAACGGTCGCTACGTGCAGCAGCCTTCTGAATGGAAGGTAACCTGATGAAAATTAATAGTTGGGTCATTTGTAAAACTCTAATTCGTCTCTCTCAAGCCCCACCCTATGGGGAGAGAGGGACAGTTTTAGTTTTAGCGTATAAAAATTTACGAAATAAATAAGTATTTTCATTTATAAGTAACCGTATAGTGAACGTTACACCATGACATTAATGTTGGACAGGTGGATTTTGTAATGTTTGATTGACATTTGATGTACGTACTATGCAGCTATCACGTTATAAGGACAGTGGTAGTTTAGGTGAAGCTGAAGTGATATTCGAGAAAGATTACATGGTGAATATGTATTTCAGTGTGTCAAGGTAGTGGAATAGGTGGGGAGGTGGACTGCTCATATCTATGTACAAACCCACCTCACATATAACAATGACTACGAATATGGGTACTGTGGTATTTTAACAGCTTCAGGTGTTTGTGAGTGTTGGGCGCTTGAGACAGAGGAAAAGTATCGTATAAATGGAAAGACAGTGGACTCGTCTTCTGTGGACTTGTGGTTCAAATTGTCATCCAGCCATCGATATTTCTCGTGATTTCTTTAAATTATTAAATAAAAATCCCAGCTGATGCCCATTTCCACTTTTCCCTAGCCTTAGCTTGTGCTCCGTCGAAGAGAAGACGCACCCTGACGCCGACGCCAGGGTCGCGCTGCATGCCGTCGGGCAGGGCGTCGCCTGGCTCCTGCACCGCCAGCGCCACCAGCAGCGCCGACCGCACCCCGGCGGCCGTCGCCGAGAGCAGCCGGCATGAGGGGTCGCCCCGCCGCCACGCGCCGATGTCGCTGCAAGCAGGACGGGGGGCGAGGTAAGTGAAAATCATGGACCGCAGTGAGCCTCTCTCAACCTACCCATGACCGCTCGGTAGAATTACACAGTGCCAAGAGTACAATCGTACTCACATACTACATCTACAAGACAGCTCTACAATTCACACTTAAAGGGCTGGCCAGACAGAGCGCAGTTCAGGTATCGGTACATGTGCGCAGTATCCAACGGTGAATGGACGCCACACGAGCAAGAGTGGTTATTGCTGCCGCTGCACCATCTATCACACTGAAGGCAAGCGAAATGTCATTATGGGACGTCCATTAATTACATTTTCTTCAAAACATGGTCACCACCCCATTACCCCTCGGTGAGATTTGGTGAGATGTAGCATGACTCCCCAATCCCCTCATGTGAGGGTAAGTCGGGTAAAATTCACTACTGTTTGGATAAGTGAAACGCTAAGGCCGAGAGATGTGATCATAATGAAATATATTCTATCGATTACGGAAGTAACACTAAACAAATGTACGAAGTAGTGCCGCCACATGTTGCAATCAGAGCCGCTAAAATTAAATTGGTTTTATATCCGTTGCAGAATATCATGACTTACTCACTGACTGGCATCCTGTGATTTGACCCGTGGGGCAGAGAACTCCTAGAAGAAATCTAACACTTGTGCAGCACTTGCTTCAAATCGGTGAATCCCAATCAGGCACATGCGAAAGGCATTCAGTGAAGTTATGAGAGGCCATAAAGAGTGTTAGGTACTATAATATCATTTATTTACTTATTTACAACACCCAGATTAGGTCCTCAAGGCCCTCTCTTACATCTTTTCAGGAACAACACATGCAAAAAATATTACGTAACAATCACAACAATAGTAATAATTTGTCTACTTTCTCTGCTTGGTTTCTCCTCAGGACGTCCGGCTGCAGCTACGCCGTGGCCGGTGGCCGAATTTTCGCCTCGCAGAAATCTCGTTTGGACATCGCGATGGCCGATTCTGCGGGAAGTGATAGAAGGCTCCGTTCTACGAGAGGCTGGTGGCTATTGCATTCACTTGCAACAATTTTCCTTGCCTGTGATTTCTCCGGGAACGACTGTTCGTTGATCGGTGGGACGTCTCAGCGGACGACGTGTATTGGGTCTCTTGGCCGATTCTGGGTTCTATGTGACCTGATTACTTGCAATTCGTCTCTGTTTCCGCACAGTGAATGGTTTTAGTATTGTTTGAGTTGCTTGTAGTATTGTTCTTTGGTGGATCTGTCAAGCTGTCCAACTATAACAAGCTCTACTCGCATAGGCAGGGCAATTACTACGCTGTTGTCATTGTTTCTTAATTGTGTTTTAGAATGACGTTACCCATTCAGTGGGGTGTCCGGTAGTCCTAGACAAACAGGAAGACGGCCGACATGTAGCGGACATTGGATTGTTGATGAATGCCCTATACTGGTAACGTGCAGTTTTTGTATCTAGTGAAATTTTTGAATGAGTAGTCAATCTGGGTTTGTGGAGGCAACTTGTTGGAATTACCTTGTATTCATCTTGTGTTTAGATATTACTCTGCTGTATAAATGTTCGCCAGCATATACAGGGTGTTACAAAAAGGTACGGCTAAACTTTCAGGAAACATTCCTCACACACAACTAAAGAAAATATGTTATGTGGACATGTGTCCGGTAACGCTTAAATTCCATGTTAGATCTCATTTTAATTTCGTCAGTATGTTCTGTACTTCCTCGATTCAGCGCCAATTGGCCCAATTGAAGGAAGGTAATGTTGATTTCGGTGCTTGTGTTGCCATGCGACTCATTGCTCTACAGTACTAACATCAAGCACATCAGTACGTAGCATCACCAACGTGGTTTTGCAGTCAGTGCAATGTTTACAAAAGCGGAGTTGGCAGATGCCCATTTGGTGTATGGATTAGCACGGGGCAATAGCCGTGGCGCGGTACGTTTGTATCGAGACAGATTTCCAGAACGAAGGTGTCCCGACAGGAAGACGTTCGAAGCAATTGATCGGCGTCTTAGGGAACACGGAACATTCCAGCCTATGACTCGCGACTGGGGAAGACCTAGAACGACGAGGACACCTGCAATGGACGAGGCAATTCTTCGTGCAGTTGACGATAACCCTAATGTCAGCGTCAGAGAAGTTGCTGCTGTACAAGGTAACGTTGACCAAGTCACTGTATGGAGAGTGCTACGGGAGAACCAGTTGTTTCCGTACGATGTACAGCGTGTGCACTCATTATCAGCAGCTGATTGGCCTCCACGGGTACACTTCTGCGAATGGTTCATCCAACAATGTGTCACTCCTCATTCCAGTGCAAATGTTCTCTTTACGAATGAGGCTTCATTCCAACGTGATCAAACTGTAAATTTTCACAGTCAACATGTGTGGGCTGAGGAGAATCTGCACGCAATTGTGCAATCACGTCATCAACACAGATTTTCTGTGAATGTTTGGGCAGACATTGTTGTTGATGTCTTGATTGGGCCCCATGTTCTTCCACCTACGCTCAATGGAACACGTTATCATGATTTCATACGGGATACTCTACCTGTGCTGCTAGAACATGTGCCTTTACAAGTACGACACAACATGTGGTTTATGCACGATGGAGCTCCTGCACATTTCAGTCGATGTGTTCGTACGCTTCTCAACAACAGATTCGGTGACCGATGGGTTGGTAGAGGTGGACCAATTCCATGGCCTCCACGCTCTCCTGATCTCAACCCTCTTGACTTTCATTTAGGGGGGCATTTGAAAGCTCTTGTCTACGCAACCCCGGTACCAAATGTACAGACTGTTCGTGCTCGTATTGTGGGCGGCTGTGATACAATATGCCATTCTCCAGGGCTGCATCAGCGCATCAGGGATTCCATGTGACGGAGGGTGGATGCATGTATCCTCCTAACGGAGGACATTTTGAACATTTCCTGTAAGAAAGTGTTTCAAGCCACGCTGGTAAGTTCTGTTGCTGTGTGTTTCCCTTCCATGATTAATGTGATTTGAAGAGAAGTAATAAAATGAGCTCTAACATCGAAAGTGAGCATTTCGGGATACATGTCCACATAACATATTTTCTTTCTTTGTGTGTGAGGAATGTTTCCTGAAAGTTTGGCCGTACCTTTTTGTAACACCCTGTATATCCAGAATTCTGGGAATAAATAATAGTTTCACTGCAGTTATCTCTGATTATTTCTAGGATTTAGGTGTCATAATCTTATTTAAGTGTATGTCAATTTCTTAAAGAAAAGGGAGCAAATTTGGAGAAGGTTCAAGTGGTGAATTATTCTGGTGTCTTATGTGGTAACTAAGTTGTTCTAACAGTAATATCAGGTAGTCAGTTTCTCAGGCTGCGCTGACTCAGCTCCTGGTTGTCCGACTGGCCAACGAAATGTTCCAGTGTGCCTCACCAGCCGGCAAGCGTCCCGCCGGGAGAGGAAGCGGGTGCGGTTCTGGACGGAAGCCACTATTAGGACCTCACCGCGACCGTTATTCCGAGTCGAGTGGCGGCTGCGGATTGCCGGTCACTCAACTAAGTTCTTTTGATTATTGCAACGCTCTGTCCCAGGGATCTTCTTAATTCTCCGTTCCTCGTTAAATATGCCGTTGCCTATTTTCTCCTCCTGGAATCAAGCCTCAAAATTGTGCAAATACGAAGGTTTCAAGCTATCAATAGTTACTAAAACAGACACACTCATATATACAGGGTGAGTCACCTAACATTACCGATGGATATATTTCGTAAACCACATCAAATGCTGACGAATGGATTCCACAGACCGAACGTGAGGAGAGGGGCTAGTGTAACTGGTTAATACAAACCATACAAAAATGCACGGAAGTAAGTTTTTAACACAAACCTACCTTTTTTTAAATCGGACCCCGTTAGTTTTGTTAGCACATCTGAACATATAAACAAATACGTAATCAGTGCCAGTTGTTGCATTGTAAAATGTTGATTACATCCGGAGATATTGTAACCTAAATTTGACGCTTGAGTACCACTCCTCCGCTGTTCGATCGTGTGTATCGGAGAGCACCGAATTACGTAGGGATCCAAAGGAAACGGTGATGGACCTTAGGTACAGAAGAGACTGGAACAGCACATTACGTCCACACGCTAACAACTTTTTATTGGTCTTTTTCACTCACGCACATGTACATTACCATGACGGGTGAGGTACACGTTCGACGGGCGTTTCATAGGGAGTGGAGGACGCATAAATTGGCCAGCCCGTTCTCCTGATCTTACACCTCTGGACTTCTTTCTGTGGGGTACGTTAAAGGAGAATGTGTACCGTGATGTGCCTACAACACAAGAGGATATGAAACAACGTATTGTGGCAGCCTGCGGCGACATTACACCAGATGTACTGCTGCGTGTACGACATTCATTACGCCAGAGATTGCAATTGTGTGCAGTAAATGATGGTCATCACATTGAAATTCTATTGGCCTGACATGTCGGGACACACTCTATTCCACTCCGTAATTGAAAACGGAAACCACGTGTGTACGTGTACCTCACACGTCATGGTAATGTACATGTGCGTCAATGAAAAAGAACAAAAAAAAGGTGTTAGCGTGTGGACGTAATGTGCTGTTCCAGTCTCTTCTGTACCTAAGGTCCATCACCGTTCCCTTTGGATCCCTACGTAATTCGGTGCTCTCCGATACACACGATCGAACAGCGGAGGAGTGGTACTCAAGCGTCAAATTTAGGTTACAATATCTCAAGATGTAATTAACATTTTACAATGCAACAAACGGCACTGATTACGTATTTGTTTATATGTTCAGATGTGCTAACAAAACTAACGGGGTTCCATTTAAAAGCAAGGTAGGTTTGTGTTAAAAAACATACTTCCGTGCATTTTTGTATGATTTGTATTAACCAATTACACTATCCCCTCTCCTCACGTTCGGTCTGTGGAATCCATTCATCAGTATTTGATGTGGTTTACGAAATATATCCAGCGGTAACGTTAGATGACTCACCCTGTATATTTGGAACTTAAACAGTGGCAACTATTTATTCACAACAGTGAACATGTAAAAGAGTTACATGTTTGCACCTGTTACAGTCCTTCAAAGTAGTCACCAACGTTGTTTAGAACCCGTTGTGGAAGGCGTAGTATACCGTTAGCAGAGCCTGTTCTGTTGACGGTGCGAATAGAGCGATCTAAAGTTATAGTGATTCTTGTGTACGACTGTGATGGTTTTACGCATTACGTTCCACCACGGCAGACTGTCAGGACACAGTATTACTGTTCATTTTTGGAGCATCACTTGCGACCAGCTTTGCGAAAGAAGCGGCGGCACTTTCTGCGCAAACCACCCACCATTTTGCACGACAATGCGCGGGCGCATACAGCGCAAGCTGTGGCTGCTCTGTTTGGCCGATGGGACTGGGAAGTACTATACCATCCACCATACTCCACGGACTTAAGTCTTTGTGACTTTGATTTGATTCCGAAGATGACGTAACCACTTCGTGTCGTTCGCTTCAGAACAGTTCCAGAGATTCGACAGGCATTAGACCGCTCCATTCGCACCATCAACAGCACGGGCTCTGCTGACCGTATATTACGCCTTCCACATCGCTGGCAACACAACGCTGTGACTACTTTGAAGCACAGTAACAGTTGCAAACATGTAACTCTTTTGTATCGGTCGTGAATAAATAGTTCCCACTATTTAATTCCAACCTCCGTTTATATATATGTGTGGATGTGTGGTGAACTAAGCTTGCAATAGAATTTAATTTGGTGAGTTTTAGTACCTATTTGATGGGTTGAAACCTTTGTATGTGTACAATTTTGAGGCTTGATTCCGGGAGGAGAAAACAGGCAACGGCAAATCAGCTCGGTTACGAGAGTTCCGGAACCTGTACAGAAAATTGGAATACAGATTAAGATAAACATCATTTCCACCCTTTTTAATTGAACATGAAAACCACACATTGCATGTTGTAGAACCATACAGCGAGACCTTCAGAGGTGATGGTTCAGATTGCGGTACACACCGGTACCTCTAATACCCAGTTGCACGTCCTCTTGCACTGAAGCATGCCTGTAATCGTCGTGGTATACTATCACAAGTTCATCATGGCAATTTTGGTCCAGATTATCCCACTCCTCAACGGCGATTCGGCGTAGATCCCTCAGAGTGGATGGTGGATCACGTCGTCCATAAACAGCCCTTTACAGTCTCTCCCAGGCACGTTCGATAGGATTCATGTCTGGAGAACATGCTGCTGATATGGTTGCACTATCGGTTGGAGGATGGCATTCACGTGTCGTTTAGCCGTTACGGCGCCTTCCATGACCACCAGCGGCGTGCGTCGGCCCCATATAATGCTATACCAAAACATCAGAGACCTCCACCTTGATGCACTCGCCGGACAGTGTGTCTAAGTCGCTCAGCCTCACCGGCTTGCCTCCAAGCACGTCTCAGGCGATTATCTAGCTAAAGGCATATGCGACACTCATCGGTGAAGAGAACGTGATGCCAATCCTGAGCGGTCCATTCGGCATGTTTTTGGGCAAGTTGTCGTGGTTGCAAAGATGGGTCTCGCCATGGACGTCGGGCGTGAAGTTACGCATCATGCAGCCTATTTCGCACATCTGGGTTGTAACACGACGTACTGTGGCTGCAAGAAAAGCATTATTAAACATGGTGGCGCTGCTGTCAGGGCTCCTCCGAGCCATAATCCGTAGGTAGCGGTCATCCACTGCAGTAGTAGCCCTTGCGTGGCCTGAGCGAAGCATGTCATCGACAGTTCCTGTCTCTCTGTATCTCCTCCATATCCGAATAAGATCGGTTTGGTTCACTCCGAGACGCCTGGACTCTTCCCTTGTTGAGAGCCTTTCGTGACACAAAGTAACAATGCGGACTTGATCGAACCGCACTATTGACGATCGAGGCATGGTTGAACTACAGACAACACGAGCCGTGTACCTCCTTCCAGGCTGAATGACTGGAACCGATCGGCTGTCGGACCCCCTCCGTCTAATAGGCGGTGCTTATTCATGGTTATTTACATCTTTGTGGGAGTTTAGTGACATCTCTGAACAGTCAAAGGGACTGTGTCTGTGATACAATACCCACAGTCAACGTTTATCTTCAGGAATTCTGGGAACCGGGGTGATGCAAAACTTTTTTTTGATATTTGGAATTGTTGCTAATTTACAAAGCGCTTACGTCCTTACAGGCCTGCTTCCTGTCACTGTTTTAACATTTGTTGTTCTCCTGGTAGCAGCCACTTATTTTGTAGCGAGGCATTTACTCTAATTGTTTTTGTGGAACTGTGAAATATCTTTAACTATTTCTTTTAGTGTCCTTTTTAATTTCCTTATGGGAATATTTCTAAGCCTTTTGGGGCTCTGTATGGATCTTGAGCTTGTCGCAGTACTTAAAAATTTCAAAGCAATTCCTAAGCCTTCTGGTACTTGGTGATTATTGATTTTGATCTTCTTGTAAATTTTTTAAGACAATTTTAAAGTAATTTCTAATCCTCCTAGCACTCTTTGACTATTGATGTTGATCTTATCGTCATGTTTTTTTTAAAGGAGATGAATTTGAAAGCAAATTTTCAAACCCTTCTGGCGCTGTGTGATTATTAGCTGTTGTTAACTGGCTTTTCGATTCATTCCATTGCAAAGGGATGTTTTAAATATTTCCAAGAAATAAATCTAGATGTTGTCAACCACATCTGATGTTGAACCTAGTGCTCGACCCTTCCGTGAATTCCTGCCGCCACCAATAAAAGAACCTTTCAGTTTTGTATATAATGGCGAATCTGTCCCTTTTATTATTAATTTTCTTGGTATGAAACTCGCCACTGCCATCAACGCTTTTTCTTTGAATTTAAGTTCCATCTGATCCATCATAACATAGTTTTAAAGGGGTGGAGCCTGTCTCTTAGGAAGGCGTCAAAGAAATTTTTGTCTGCTGTTTTAAATGGGTATATTTTGTGTTTATCTCTGGTGAACTATGATGTTGTTGTCTCGCTACAGAGGCCTTGTGGTAACTAATTCCTGTATCTATCGAGACGCTCTCTGTTTGCTCAGGATGTTTGTGGCTAAACGTTCTCTCCCTCTGCCTGGATCCTTCCGATGATTGTTGCGGGATGTTTGCTTTTAGACGCCGATACAGCATAAAACGTGATTCATCTGTAAAGGCCACCTGTCGCCGCTCACTGGACGTCCATTAGCGGTATTGGCGTGCAGAATCCAACCTTCGTCGCCAATACAGTCAGCGTGGGTACATGAATAAGGTGCCTTCTGCAGAGGCCCATACCTAGCAGCTTTCGCTGAACCATCGTTGAGGGGACACTGTCGGTAGCCACCTGGTTTATCTGATCAGTCAGTTGCTCAACAGTTGCACGTCTATTCGCCCATACACATCTCCGCAGCTGTCCTTCACCCCTCTCCTCTATGGCACGTGGTGTATCACAGTTGCCTCGGCCGCCGATTTTGGATAGAGCCGTTTTTCCACGCAATATGCACCAAGGCGCCATGCCAACAGTTTACAGACTGAGCTGTTTCAGGGATACTGATGACCATGACCTTTTGGACGTCAGATAAGTCACGCAGTTTCCGAATTGTCACAACGACTGCACTGTTTCCCGTGTCCCTCCGACACGATTTATGTACCTGTACTGCTGCCAGCTGTCGGCGGACATGATGGAAGATGATTCAGTAACAGATATTGAGAGGATTAATGAATTTTGCATTTTAACTAGCTTTAGATTTGAAGAAACACTTAGAAAACAGAGTAGCCTACAAAGGCGCGCCGGCCGGGGTGGCCAAGCGGTTCTAGGCACTACAGTCTGGAACCGCAGGTTCGAATCCTGCCTCGGGCATGGATGTGTGTGTTGTCCTTAGGTTAGTTAGGTTTAAGTAATTCTAAGTTCTAGGGGACTGATGCCCTCAGAAGTTAAGTCCCATAGTGCTCAGAGCCATCTGAACAAAGGTGCTTCTAAGGCCATTCTGAATAAGGTTCTTGACAGCCTGCTAAAAATATACCATAAAGAGATAAGGACGGAAATTAGAAAAGCTTCCTTGGTAGGTGGCATGTCTGATGACATAACTGCTTCGGATCGCACACAAATGACCCCTGTTTTGCGGTGTATATTGAACCGAAAAATATTCGAGCGTTTTTTCCTTATTCCACAAAATCAAACTGCAGATGGCATATCAAACAACATTTTACATTAATTGGACATACTCCTCCGAGGAGGGCAAATTTCACGAAAGGAGAAAAAGCAAAAGTTCAAGCAAAATTAAAGCAGGTTATAGTAATGCATACTTAATACTTCTTATGTACATCGACTTAATCGAATAACGAGAAATACAGCAAGTTTTACACGAAGGGGAAGAATATTTTTCTCCACCTTCTGGCTATTCCAGCATTCTTAAGGTACCACAACGCCTGTCCATTTTCAAGACGCGAATGGACATCAGTATTCCACATATATCCTTTAAAAGGTTTTTTAACATGTGGATCATAGAGTTCATGAAAATTTGCAACCTTTAAAAAACTGCATTACTGAAATTCAGTCAACATTAAATGCAGATTACAGCACTGCAAAGTAACAGCAGTTTTAAAATATCTGAATAATGGTAATTTGTACATTATGTTGAAGTAATTTAAAACAAATGTAGAAATTAGTGTGTTTCGAGTTAATGAATACATAACAAATTTTAAAACTGACTTTTTACAATTAAGTCTCAAATTACATTCGGTGTACTTTAAGACATTCGTGGCAGAAGCTAATGGAGTGTATCACTACACACACTCCTGGAAATGGAAAAAAGAACACATTGACACCGGTGTGTCAGACCCACCATACTTGCTCCGGACACTGCGAGAGGGCTGTACAAGCAATGATCACACGCACGGCACAGCGGACACACCAGGAACCGCGGTGTTGGCCGTCGAATGGCGCTAGCTGCGCAGCATTTGTGCACCGCCGCCGACAGTGTCAGCCAGTTTGCCGTGGCATACGGAGCTCCATCGTTGTCTTTAACACTGGTAGCATGCCGCGACAGCGTGGACGTGAACCGTATGTGCAGTTGACGGACTTTGAGCGAGGGCGTATAGTGGGCATGCGGGAGGCCGGGTGGACGTACCGCCGAATTGCTCAACACGTGGGGCGTGAGGTCTCCACAGTACATCGATGTTGTCGCCAGTGGTCGGCGGAAGGTGCACGTGCCCGTCGACCTGGGACCGGACCGCAGCGACGCACGGATGCACGCCAAGACCGTAGGATCCTACGCAGTGCCGTAGGGGACCGCACCGCCACTTCCCAGCAAATTAGGGACACTGTTGCTCCTGGGGTATCGGCGAGGACCATTTGCAACCGTCTCCATGAAGCTGGGCTACGGTCCCGCACACCGTTAGGCCGTCTTCCGCTCATGCCCCAACATCGTGCAGCCCGCCTCCAGTGGTGTCGCGACAGGCGTGAATGGAGGGACGATTGGAGACGTGTCGTCTTCAGCGATGAGAGTCGCTTCTGCCTTGGTGCCAATGATGGTCGTATGCGTGTTTGGCGCCGTGCAGGTGAGCGCCACAATCAGGACTGCATACGACCGAGGCACACAGGGCCAACAACCGGCATCATGGTGTGGGGAGCGATCTCCTACACTGGCCGTACACCTCTGGTGATCGTCGAGGGGACACTGAATAGTGCACGGTACATGCAAACCGTCATCGAACCCATCGTTCTACCATTCCTAGACCGGCAATGGAACTTGCTGTTCCAACAGGACAATGCACGTCCGCATGTATCCCGTGCCACCCAACGTGCTCTAGAAGGTGTAAGTCAACTACCCTGGCCAGCAAGATCTCCGGATCTGTCCCCCCCTGAGCATGTTTGGGACTGGATGAAGCGTCGTCTCACGCGGTCTGCACGTCCAGCACGAACGCTGGTCCAACTGAGGCGCCAGGTGGAAATGGCATGGCAAGCCGTTCGACAGGACTACATCCAGCATCTCTACGATCGTCTCCATGGGAGAATAGCAGCCTGCATTGCTGCGAAAGGTGGATATACACTGTACTAGTGCCGACATTGTGTATGCTCTGTTGCCTGTGTCTATGTGCCTGTGGTTCTGTCAGTGTGATCATGTGATGTATCTCACCCCAGGAATGTGTCAATAAAGTTTCCCCTTCCTGGGACAATGAATTCACGGTGTTCTTATTTCAATTTCCAGGAGTGTATGTGTTGATACGACGAACAGATACTCTTCTGCAAAACATTTTTTCTGAAAAAGGAATGCTTTACTAGTTTAAAGAATGGACATTTTGCAGAAGAGATAGTACTGACAACTGAAATATGTACTATGACTGACAAATAAAATCTTTAAATATTCATGAATATTGAAAATTAATTGATCAGCTGAAATTTATCTGGGGAATTAATAAGGATGAGGTTTTTAGCAAAATTGCAAAACTGATAAAAATCATCTTGTCAATTCCAATGAGTATATCAGAGGCAGAAAGCTGCTTTTCAACATTGAAAAGAATGACAACTTTTCTAGAATGCACTATGAACTCAAAAAGATTAAATGCATTTGCCGTGCTTTCAATAGAGAAAATTTTTGTCTTTTATGATCAATAGATTAAGGAGTAAATTATTGATCTTTTTGCTGAAATTAAAAACAAAATAATGGATTTAGTTTTTGAATGAATAGGTCAAACTTCAATTGTATCCGTATACGTTAAATTGAGTAAAAAAAGATTTGATTTTTTCTTCTAGGATCTTATCAAGTTTCCGAATAAATTTTATTTTCATACTTAAAATTTAATTTTACGTAACTTTAAAACAGAGGCTAACAACTTTCTGGAGCAGAACCCCGATTAATTTTAGAGGCGGAACGTCACAGTTATATCACACCCATTTCCGTTAATCCCTTTCCGCCACACTACCGCAGATTATCCGACAATCTGCCCATTACGCATTACTTATTTGCGACATCATACTGATGATACTGCAGCAAGTAGACAAGACGCCACAGCTTACCTCCTCCACAATTAATACGGACATCAAAGAACTCGTTCTTTCAGAGCTTACTGCCTCCTCTGTCCTTAGCGGATAACGCTTTTAATTCAGTATTACAGCGGAATTTGCGCTCGCCTAGATCAAGTAAATAGTCTGCACAGTGTCCTCCGAATAAAATTTTCCGATCTACGTTCTAGCGGAAACTTGATTACATCCGACTCAGCGTGTTTGAATTCCGGGCTAACACCTCCTGCGGTGAGATCGCGTTGAGACGATGGCTACGGGGTACTGCTATCTTGATTAAACATGCAGCTGAATACAGCCCTGAATTTAGCTCTCTTTGTGCAGATTGTTGAAGCGGTGGGAGTGAATTTAAAAGGTCTTGGGCTTAATATTTATCTCTTATCAGTATGACGAACACCAGATTTGTGAACAATTGCGTGATTTGCTCGGCGGTACTGAGAACCCAAAGATACTAATAGGTGATAGTGAGCATCATTCGGCTAGGGATCCGGCACGTAGTGACGGGGCAGGTAGACTGCTCGTGGAAGTAATAGAAGAGGACGACGATCTTACAATACTGAAGGATGGATCACCTACTATGCCCACCAGGCCAGGACAGCGTCACTGTGCAGTGAGTATTTGCCTCTCATTGCTTACTATTGCAATGGCCGCCACAAGGGATGTGCTACAGAAACCCCTCAGCTCGGACCAACTCTAGTTTTGATAACACTATAATATTAACAAATAAAACTAAAAAAGTCGACTGGGAAGTAAATAAAGCGAAGGTTGCGGAGGAACTGACCAGTTACGTGGTAATGCTTAGAACGACTATGCCAGTTTAATTCAACTAATAAAACATGCATCCAATACTGCGATTCCATCACGTTCCGTACAAGCAAGTTCATCAGTTTGGTGGTGTGAAGTGTGTAACACCGAGAATGCAGAAAGTTGGGAAGCAAATAGATGACGCCAACATTCTAACATTGTATGTAGTTCAGGCCTGCGAAAGTGACAGCGAAGGGTCAATTGAAATTAAGGGAAAGACTAGCTGGGAAACATTTTGTGATAATCCGAATAAAGACATTACAATGACCTCAATCTGGGATAAAATATAGCGCATCTGTAGAAAGTCCAAAAGGTCCAATACGTTCTCACTAATCCGCCCCATGTTCTGACTGCCATTTTACATTCCGTCGCGCCGGCTTCGGTGGAGTACAATATGGAAGACGTCCAACCGTATAATGACCTGCATGACCTTTTCAATGAGCCATTTTGTGAAAAGGATTTCCAAAGAGCAATTGCGCGGACTACGAATACCGCTCCAATACTGGACAGCATATCGTACACTATGACTCGGATCCTTCCGATAGTGGGAAAACTACTACTTGAAATATATCATGCATTATGGTTCACTCATACTGACATCAAGGAGCTAAAAACTGGATGCACTGAATCTTTTTACAAGAGTGGGAAGTCGCGGGCAGCAGCCACATGGTACTGATCTGCAACATTACTGTCACGAATCTACAAAACTTGAGAAACCATGATTAAACACCGACAGGAATGGTTGGCAGAAAATCAGAATTTTCTCCCTAACGGGAATTTTTTTTTCTTTCGTCTGACTGATATCACGCTGTCCGCCACGAATTCCTTTCTCCGGTAACCTCTTCGTCTCAGAGTAGCACTTGCACCATACGTCCTCAATTATTTGCTGATTTTTTCAAATCTGTCTTGCCCTCTATAGTTCGTGATGCCTTAACTCATGTCATGTCGTTGTGTCCCTTCTTCTTGTCAGTGTTTTCCATACGTTCTTTTATTCGCCGGTTCTGCGGATAACGTCTTCTTTCTCCATATTATCAGTCCACCTAATTTTCAACATTCTTCTGTAGTACCGCATCTCAAAAGCTTAGATCTTCTTCTGCTCCGGTTTAAGCACGTCCATGATTAACTACCATACAATGGGGTGCTCCAAATGCACATTTTCAGAAATTTCTTCCTCAAATTAGGACCAATACCAGTAGACTTCTCTTGTCCAGGAATGCCCTCTTCGCCTGGTCTAGTCTGCATTTTATGTCTTTCCCGCTTCGTCCGTAATGGATATTTCGATCCAAACAACCAGAATTCCATAACTTCGTCTACTTCATGATTCTCAGTTTTGATAAGTTTTTAGCTATTCTCCTTTCCGCTTCTGAGTTGGCTTCCAGTTCCGCTCACTAAATAAGCATCGAAACCGTGAAGTTAATGTACGTTGTGTTTATCCAAGATTCGTGTTGTGCAGCACAACTATAGATGTGGACCTTAGAAATTTCTGTAAATTCAAATTGGGTACCAAGATCTTATAACCGCTTTATGCTGTGTAGTTAGTTAGAATCCCTGAATTTATTCTTCGAATAACTGCATGTTCAGGTTGTACGAGAAGACAAAGTAGTTATTAAAATTGGTAACAGTCACGTCAATGGCCGATCGGTGCCATGTCGAAATGTTGAGTCTCCCACAAAAAACTGAAAAATGGAACTATCAGTACAATGATTACTAATTAAATGTGTAGACTGGGGTTGTAATAAAGTATTTGAGGATATTTTCAATAAACGTTAGTTCACTATATTGGCAGTTACTCTGAGCTAGAGAAAACGATGCTTATATGGCGAGATCGGGATAGTAAAAGATAAAAGCGAATAGCCAGGCATCTGCTAGCTGCACTCGAAAAAATTTAAGCCCGCGCCCTCGTTTATTTTTGCAGATAGTGCAAATATTGGAGTTTGGACTATCTGGTCTTGAGTCAAAATGTCAATTACATGTTTCTTTGTGCAAGCACACACAAAATTTTGAACACAAAAACGTCTCTTCTCCTTCGTCTTTTCCCACTTCACTCTCAATCAATATTCTATACTCATTAGATATCCTATCCTTCCAACATCTACAGTAATTCTTCTTTATATTCACTGAGAAGAGCAATGCCATCAACAAATCTTATCATTGATGTCCTTTCACCATGAATATTTCTATTATTTCCATTATTGCTTCTTCGTTTTATGTGTTGAACTGTGTGGGAGAATACTCCATTCCTGTCTTACACGCTTCTTAATCCGAGCATTTCGTTCTTTGTCTTCCAACCTTATCTTTCCGCTCTGTTTGTTGTATATACTGTATATTACCCATCTTTCCCAATATATTACGCCTATTTTCTCATAATTTCGAATATCTTGCACCATTTTACATTTTCGACAGATTCTATGAGCGTGTTTTGATTTTTCTTCAACTTTCCTTCAGAGCCGAGCGCAACGTGAGAACTGACTGTCGGTGCTTTTATCTTTCCAAAAGCCAAACTGATCGTCGTCCAACAGCACGTAAGTTTTATTTCCCATTCTTCTGTACATTATCTTTGCCAGCAGCTTGGATGAACGAGCTGTTAAGCTGATAGTGCGATAGTTTCCACACTTACCTGTTCTTGCTGTCTTCGGAACTGTATCGATGGTATTTTTCCGAAAGTACGATGGTACCTCGCCTGTCTCATAGGTTCTACACATCATCTAGAATAATCGTTTGGTTGCTTCTCCCAATGATTTTAGAAATTCCAATGGAATGTTATGTATCCTTTCTGCCTTTTTTAACCTTCCAGAGCTCTTTTAAATTCCGACTCTAACAATAGATCCCTATGTCATCGCCATCGACTCCAATTTCTTCGTCTGTCATGTCATCAGCCAAGTCTTTCTCCTCATAGAAGCCTTCAATCTCCTCTTAGAGGTTCAAATGGCTCTGAGCACTATGGGACTTAACTTCTGAGGTCATCAGTCCACCAGAACTTACAACTACTTAAACCTAACTAACCTAAGGACATCACACACACCCATGCCCGAGTCAGGATTCGAACTTGTGACCGAAGCGGTAGCGCGGTTCCAGACTGTAGCACCTAGAACCGCTAGGTCATCCCGTCCTGCTCCTCATAGAGGCCTTCAATGTATTCTTCCTACGTATCTCCTCTCTCCTCAGCGTTTAACAGTGCAATTCCCATTCCACTCTTAATGTTACCACCCATGCTTTTAATTTCATCGAAGGTTGATTCAACTTTTCTATAGACTGAATCCTTTCTAAAGAGAATCATTTCTTTTTCGATTGCTTCAATTTATTTCTGCAGCAATTTCTCCTTGGCTGTCCTGAATTCCCTATTTGTTTCGTCGCTGAGTGATTTCTAATGCTGTATTCGTATCTTACCCTGAATATTTTTATACTTCATTCTTTCATGTGTCAACTGAAATATTTGGTTTGTTACCAAAGGTTTCTTCCTTGTACCTATGTTTGTCTGCCAAACATCTGTGACTGCTCTTTCCAGAGATTGCAAACAATCTTGTAACAAGGACATCCACAGATAAAATAATTATACATACTGAAAGGAGCAAAAAAAATGGCTCTTAGCACTATGGGACTTAGCATCTATGGTTATCAGTCCACTAGAACCTAGAACTACTTAAACCTAACAAACCTAAGGACATCGCACAACACCCAGTCATCTCGAGGCAGAGAAAATCCCTGGCCCCGCCGGGAATCGAACCCGGGAACCCGGGCGTGGTAAGCGAGAACGATACCGCACGACCACGAGCTGCGGGCTGAAAGGAACACTCAAACAAATTAAAATATCCGGCGTTTTGATGGGCTGGTAAAATTAGTTGAGGGTCCAATTTGCTGCGTTAACTGTTTTATTGTTTTCGCTCAGGGGCTGGTACAATCGGTTTCGTACCATGCACGTGCTTCCTCAGGTGTATTTCTACACACACACACACACACACACACACACACACACACACACATATATATATATATATATATATATATATATATATATATATATATATATATATATATACTAACTTTATAAGAATTGTGCTACTGACTTACTAAGTTCAGAACTCGTCATACTTGCGAAATAGTAACAAAGTTATGAGCTGCTATCATAAAATTACTTACAAGGTCCCATGTTATTACCTAAGTGGATTAATAGTGGATTAATGCGTGTTCCAAGATGCAATGAGGAGCACTACTGATGCGACTACCAACGGAAGTCAAGGGTAATGAAGCCAGTTGTCTCTGACAGTTTACGTTCGGAGAGCGCCAGACGTCCCTAAAATAAAATGCTGTGAAAATAGAACGTCCACCAGGGGCTATAAGTACACCTAATGTAACAATAATTAAAACAATAATGTCGGACTCAAGTGTGTAAAGTGAAACCATTAATAACAGATTGCTACCGTCCATGACTTCAGTTGCCGAACGCATCGTGGTGTGCCGCCCTGACCATCAGAGGGTTAAGATATTCGATGCTACAGCATAGGGCTCCACTATAAGTTTCTCAGCACCCTGTTCTTTCCAACCAATTTTTTTTGTTGGTAAAGTGAAGTATGGATGCTTGATTGTGGCGTAGTTTTTGTGGCAAACAATGGATTCACGTGTATGAAGTCAGATAAAGCGATTAGTGTTCTGGCTAGTGTCGTGTGTCGATCCCCAGCTCATCACTTTGTCCACCATACACCCAATATTAGTGAAAGCGTTTGTCAAATAAAAATGTATATGTGTGTGTCGATCCCCAGCTCATCACTTTGTCCACCAAACACCCCATATTAGTGAAAGCGTTGGTCAAATAAAAATGTTTATGTGACGTTTCTTTGGTCATCTCTTTGTCATGTGATGTTCAGAATGAATAACTACACTGTTATTTAGACCACAACTCCTCTCTGTGTTCTGAGTAACATTACCTGTGTCATTTTTATTTAAGTCCTGTTTACAAAGGAAAATAGGAAGCTTAGGAGGCTTAGGAAGCTTGCAAACCGAATTTTCAGAATTTTGGGATGAAAACGGAAGGTGCATTTGTCTAGCGCTCCAATTTTGATACCACCTTTGTATTATCAGAAATGATAGGTGTCATATTAAAACGAAAGTCTATGCGAGGAAAAATTTCTCATCGTCAAATAATACGAAGTAATCAAGAACTAAGGCGGGAACATACCTGAAAGTACTGCTATACACTGAGGTAGTGAAAGTAATGAGATACTTCCTAATATCGTGCCGGACCTCTTTTTCTCGACGTAGTGATCAACTAGACGTCGCATGGACTCAACAAGTCGTTGGAAGTCCCCTGTAGAAATGCTGAGCCATGCTACTTCTATAACCGTTCAAAATTGTGGAAGTGCTGCCGGTGGGGAATTTTGTGCACAAGCTGACCTCTCGATTATGTCACACAAATGTTCGATGACATTCATGATGACTGATATGGGTGGCTCCAACTGTCCGGAATGTTCTGACCTGGCACATTGTCATCCATACACATTTCATTGTTGTTTGGTAACATGAAATCCATGAATGGCTGAATATGGTATTCAAGTGTCCGAACGTAATGTTTTCCAGTCATAGATAGGTTCTGTTGGACCAAAGAACCCAATCCATTCCATGTAGATGCAGCCCACACGACTACAGAGCCACCACCATCTTGCACAGTGCCTTGTTGGCAACTTAGACCTGTGGCTTCGTGGGGTCTGCGCCACCCTCGGACCCTACCAGAGGCTCTTACCAACTGAAACCGGGCGTCATCTGACCAAGCCACCGTTTTCCATCTAGGGGCCAACCGATTTGGACACGAGCTCAGGAGAGGCGCTGTAGGGGATGTCGTGCTGTTGGCAGAGGCACTCATGTCGGTCATCTGCCGTCACAACCCATTAACGCCAGATTTCGCCGTACGTAACACATTGATTTCCACGGTTATTTCATGCAGCGTTGCTTGTATATTAGCGCTAACAATTCTATGCAAACACCGCTCCTCTTCGTCGTTAAGTGATCTCCGCGATGAGAGGTAATGCCTGAAATTTGGTATTAAGCGGCACATCTCGGAATATTGAATTCTCTAACGAGCATAACTTAATCATAGCTAACACTTGTTTCAAGAACCATGAAAGAAGGTTGTATACATGGAAGAACCCTGGAGATACTAAAAGGTTTCAGATAGATTAAATAACGGCAAGACAGAGATTTAGGAACCAGATTTTAAACTGTAAGACATTTCCAGAGACAGATGTGGACTCTGACCACAATCTACTGGTTATGAACTGTAGATTAAAACTGAAGAAACTGCTAGAAGGTAGGAATTTAAGGAGACGGTACCTGGATAAACTGACAGAACCAGAGGTTGCACAGAGTTTCAGGGAGAGCATAAGAGAGCAATCGATAGGAATGGGGGAAAGAAATACAGTAGAAGAAGAATCAGTAGCTCTGAGGAACGAAATAGCAGAGGTGTAAGGTGTCAGGCAAATCCAACACCTTCCATGAAAACCCTGACATGATAAGCAAATCCAGTAGTATGTCACATAGCTCTGAATAAATCATAACATTAAATTAACCAAAGTAATACGAGTAACGAGTGAGCAAATGGAATACCACAGACTAACACGAGAATGTCTGAATGCATGTCATACCTTCCCACCGTGAGACAGACGCAGTTCCGAGGGGAGAAACGTGAAGAGAAGCCGAGAGCAGAACCGTGTTAAGGTAGAAGGCCCTACGATAAGGAACGGACTGGACACCCACGTCGCCAGCTAACCTAACCATTAGGACGACACCACCCGCAAGTTTTAGCGTGAGACTTTTTCGTGTCTCAGTTACGTCAAGGACCACCTCCCAGCCCATGATAAAAGAGGGAGCAAACCAGAAGAACAGTATAGATCTTACGATAACGCTAAAACGACCACACTAGCTGCAAGTTTTAGCGTGAGACTTTCTCGCGTCTCTGTTACGTTGCAAACTTTAAAAACATTGCCCCACCATGAAAAGTATAACGTTTCTCTTTGGATAGACAGAATTTTTGTAGGCGGAGCTTAAGGTTAACATTGAGTTCCTGATTGGTCAGATGAAAACACAGCCAGATAGTTTTCTTTAAACCAACTTCGGTGAATGGTATTAAGGAGAAGTTAGGACGAGAGTTACTTCGGAGACGGCGAGGTGAGCGGAGCTGTGCTGCCCGCGGCCCCCTGACGAACACCGACAAGGTAATGAACGCAAGCGATGCCGCATAACAGCGCATAAAGCTTTACTCAGAACTGCAGATGTCTCATCTGTTACACCCTCTTTTTGCGTAATACTTGTGTCGATCGTCAATTAAAGCTCATGGTGTTCATATTTGCCACTTGAAGTAAAAATCTGAAACGCAATGATTTTTCTGTTTTATAGTTATTAAGAAGCCACATCAGCCACTGTAATTTACGACAAGTTAGATAAGTAATTAAAGATGATTGAGGGTCACTGTAGACCATTTTGATAGTTTTCTCTTTTGTGACACTTAATTTAAACCTAGATTATAGATGTGATATGGCATAGGTCATCCTTCGATGCATTGTAGAACTTTGAAACCCATTCAGGGAATATTCGTTCACATTTTTGTTGAACGCAGTTGGTTTTTACCATCCTGTATTAAAACACTTCCTTTTATCAATAGTGCAATTTATAAACAATGTTTAGTGAGTAGAATAAAATTTCCAATGGTAAACTTAACTGCTTTTTCGACGTTATTTTACCACCTAACTAAAAACAGGAAAGCCTTGAACCCCTTCCAGTAAATTTAGTTAGTATTAAGATTCTTTTACAGGGAGTGCATTGGAGCTGACGCTGAGATCATTTAGTATTTGGTTATACCATCGCTAGTCTCACTGAACGCTTTTGAATTCTACATGTCATGTGTGGTCTGGTGTCTCCCTACCAGCAGCAGGTCCCAGGTTCAAACTAGTCAATTCCCTAAAAAACACGCTCAGAATGTCGTTGCGCAAAAGTGGTAGGGAGACACGATATAGAACAAACAGACACCACCATGAATGTTAGAAAATGGCGACCCTGCCAGGATGTTAAAATACCATGATTGAAGGTCGACCACATGCCTAACTAGGTCAGAAAAATATCCTGCTGAAAAATTTTCGTGCAATTTTTTTTTTCTTAAGGTTATACTTAGTCTAAAACAGTAGCTGCAGCCATAGATAGTAAAAAAGTATTCAATAAGTAGTGAGACATTGTAGCAGAGACAATAGCATAATTAAGTTATGAATTTTAATATTGTTAGAATTTAAGTTTTCTCTCCAATGCAAGGGCGCAGGTGGCGGATGCATCGTTGACAAGTTGGTTCTGACCCAACAAGTAAGTGAATGGTTTGTCAAGTCGCGTGAACAAAAAGTTTATGAAACGCGTGAGATCGTATGAGCGCATGTTGACTCGAAGTAGGGCGCGTGAATTGCTTTTAAAATAGAAAATAAGGGATTCGGAAAGATTAGCTATGGCAGATCGAGACCTTGACCGAATTGAGGTAGAGACCCAGCATGAAAATGGACAGAGAATAGAGGACAGTACAACAGACGATGCAGTATCGCGAGAAGTAGGACAGATAACGAACCGTAACGAGGATAATGTACGCCAAGGCACAGAAAACCTAGGTCAGCATACGACAGAGGAGAAGGAAAGTAGTGAGACAGTCGATGAGGATTCTAACTTGCGTCTTGAATACGTAGAACCCATAATACAAGTAATCAGAACTCCCTCACCATAGAGTACAAGGAATGCGAACAGAAACGTGGCACAGCACAGTTCAATACAATCGGTTGCAAACTAACAATTGGGCGAAAACACAGAGCGTAGGACGTCGGAAAAAAATGCAATAGGACCCACCAATCTGGCAGAATTATTACAATTAATGATGGAAACCATGACAAGACAAAATAAAGAAATTGCGAACCAAATTAAAATTCAGAATGCAGAAATGACGAAACAAAATGCAGAAACCACGAGACAAATGCGTGCGATTAAAGAACAAAACAAAAATGTTCTGTTACACCTAAGTTATATTGAAGACGAGGCAAAAGAATCTCGAGAAGTGATGGGAAACTTAATAAGTCACAATCATTTGAGAACAGACACTGACACGGTACAAGCGGACGTACAAACATCGCGTAATGACATTCAGGACGAGATCAAAACATTACGTAACAACAACCACGGAGAAGTCAAGAAACTAGAGAAACAGATAAACGAAATTACTAGACAAGCAGCAGGTACAGCGCGTGAGATTGTTGAAAACAGTGTGTTACACAAACGAATCACAAAAGCAGCGCTGAAAAGATATGATAACCGCATAGCCAAAATAGAAGCGCAAACGAAGCGACAATTTCAGAAATTGCGAACAGAGTTGTTGCAAACCATTGAAGAGCGTAGCGAACAGGATCGAACAAGCACAGAGTGTGCAACGACATCCGTATCTGTAACAGCACCGGAAAAACAAGCAATTAACGAAGATATTACGCATTTGCGATTCCAATCACAGGCGGAAAGTAGCATATGTGAAATCAGACAGCCTGCAGCGCGGGTACGCGAAAGTTACAGTGGACAATATCCAATGGATCTACCACAACAGGGAAGAACGACGGGAGAAATGATCACAAACAAAAGTGGCGAAGAATCGCGAATTTCATATGGAACTATGACGAAGTACGACAACGATCATTTCCTCACAGTCAGAAAAGTTCAACACTTTCGAGAAGGAAACTCATTACATCCAAGAACCTTTATTGATCAGTTCCGAGTAGGATTACCAGAACACTGGACACTAGAAAACAAATTATGTGCACACATGTCAGGAATAGTCGCAGAAACCATGCAGAATGTTGCAGCGACATGCCGATCGTACGAAGATTTCAGAGAGAAGTTTCTCTCACGATATTGGTCCAGCTAAGCACAGAACAGAGTGAAATACGGATTATTACAGAATCCATATTTTGAAAATTCAGGAGAGAAGAGTCCCGTGAAATTTTTCGAATTAATGGCAAAGAAAAATCAATGCTTAGATGTACCATACACTGGTGGAGAATTGATTAAATTATGCGCGATGAAGCTACCATTGAAATACCAGCAATCATTAGTAGGTTGCGGAGGCAATAACGTCGAAGCATTTAAAGGTATTCTAAGGGAACTAGAGTTCATATTTTCGGAAGATGACGCAAGAAAAAGACGAAGCGCCCGTTAAAACGAAGACACAACACACAGTACGAAGAAACAATAATTATGAGCCACGTGATAACTTCGCACCAAGAAACGACAATAGATTTCAACAAAGAACCGGTTATGGATTTGGAAGAGAATATGGCCATAACTATAATTCACCCAGGAACGGCAACAACTATTACAGAGGGAATAACGACAACCGGAACGGGTACTGGAGAACAAATAGACCGACAAATTATCAACAAAGAAACCACTATCAACAAGCTGAACAAGAAAAGCGAATACAGATAGAAGAGGTGGAGGTAATACCATAAAACCCCGATAATCGTTCGAATTGACAGCTAAGTGCCCATGCCAAAGCGAATTCAATGAGGATAATGGGCTGTCGACAGAAGTTGAAAATAAGTTAAAAGGGGGCACACAACCCCACGTATATAATGAAGGAAGTTATGAAGTGATAATTAGTGCATTTAGATGCGATTATGTGGAAGCAGCGACGAAGAAGGAGAAGATAGACGAGGATAAGGAAAAAGTAGAGGATATAGAACAAAGCGCAAATGAAGGAAGAAATAAAGTAGAGGAAATAAAAGAGAGAGAAGTAGCAGTCGAACCTTATCCTACAGAAAGTTCGAATTCAAAAGGGAAATTCCTAAAAAGACTCATGATTCAGTGGAGGATTCTTTGATGCAAGAAGAAGAAGAACAGAACCAACCCTTTCAAATTTAACCAATTGTGAAGGCCATGGTAAATCATATCCCGGTAAATATTGTAATTGATATCGGAAGTGAACTGACTGCGATCTCAGAAAATTTATTCATGCAGTGTAATGCCAATGAGGAATTGCCAGTTCTGAAAACACATAAGATTAAAGTAAGAGGTCCTATTAGAAACAATGCTGCGGTTGTTACGAGACAAACAAGGTTAGCTCTTTCATGCCAATGTCAAAAGATCGAAGCCAACTTCGTGATTATACCTAAACTAACTGTAGATTTGATTATAGGTGTAGATTTTTTAAATGAGAGACGAGCGAAAATATGTATGGGGAAAGGTAGCGTAACATTCGGGAATGTTACACTTCTCTTTGAGCAAAAGCTAAAATTTGAAGAGATACCAGTTATAAACAAACATTTAAGAATGGCACGAGATAAAGAGGATGAAGAATTAGAATGGTATGCACAAAAGAAGGAATCGCCTCACCTCATTTTAGAAGTCCACAAAGAAATCAACGAAAAATTTGCAAGAAGTTCAAGGTATTTCGGAAAACAGTAAAAGAGAATTAGAGCGTATTTTACGAGATAAAGCAGAGGTATTTTTACCTAAGACTGGCAGATTAAACACTTTCAGTACAAGTTTGAAGATTAATTTTATTACTGGTCAATAATCAGCACAATATTTCAAGATTATGTTGCAGATAAGATCGTCAGGAGAAAGAAGAATTAAGAGAGAGGAAGGGGGGAAATAGGAAGTAGTTTCAATAATAACACCATTAGTACCATAGATTAAGGTGAAGGGATAAAGAGTAGATAGTCTAACAGCATGAAATACTAAAATGCTATACACCAAGACACTACACAAAAATAAAAAACGAATTTGTTGATCCCTGAGTAGACGTTAAGACTCCAAATATATTAGAATTATAACATGGAAAGGGGGCCGAAATTTGTAAAGATTTTTTTAAAAAAAGGCGCAAAACTATGTAGGTACTAGACATATGTTAGATGAATATAAGTAAAACTTTTTGTAAGAACCATTGTAAAAACTCCAACAAAGATCAGATGCAACGACTCACAAGTTGCAAGGCGAGAAATATCAAGAAAGAAAAGGACGTAATTAGCAAGACACGAGGATAGCGAGACCAACACAAGGCCCTTGTAGCTGAAATGGGCTGCTGTATATCTGCCAAGCGGAACCACAGAGTTCCGGAACCCTGCAGCGATGGGACACCGAATGCCACGAATGAACGGAGCGAGCAAAAAACGGCCCGACGAGAAGACCGCTTGGGCAAGCCACCGCTGGCAAAAAATATGTGTAAAAGTCACACTACTGCTATTAAACAGCACGCTGATGCACGAAACTGAAGAAGAACTTCCACAAAGTAAAAATGACGCGCCCAAACAATTTATCAAACTGTTACTAGGAGGAGAACTTCAAAGCGACTAGTTATCAATAAATATTTCCATATCCTGCCCAGAGAAGAACCAAGAAGCAAGTAAGAAGCAGAGAAAAAGCAGGAAGAACAGAAGTTGAAGATTCGCAAGATTGAGACCAAGAAGGAAGATGGGTGAAGAATAGATGACATACCTTCCCAAATCCCTATCCTATTGTAGACTAGTCGTCTGAGAAGTATTACAACGAAAAACGACCGCTTTCAGCGACACATAACGATGACTTTCACTCATACAAAGCCAGTAAACCACGAGATTCTGGACTCACAGCTCCATTCCATTATGGGGCGTCCACAACAGCAACACACACTTGCAAAGCCAACAAGGAACAACGAACGAACCCGTACATCAAATACTTGCCCACATCCATCTTGTTCAAGTTCATCACCTTCATGCAAAAACATTTGCCAACCTCATGCTTAAACATTTATTGGATTGTGTGAATGTGTGAAATCAAATTATGTGATCTAGGAATTGTGCAAAAGAAACGTGTGAAAAACTAAATAAGTTAAGCACACCAACAGCTAATAAACTAAAAAATAACAGTCATTGACAATGGACTTAAGTAAAAAATAGCCTGTCGATAAAAATAAGTCATCAGTTCTGAAATGGACAGTATATAAAGAAAATAAGTTCTTGTTGGATGTTTTCCCTTTTTTTTTACATTTGTACAATTTGTTAGGATAATATCTCAATACTTGTGTATGTATATTTCTTTGTCAAAGCAATTCTTGGAAATAATTCTTATTTGTTAGTGTAACAATGTTGAAATGAGTGTCTAGAAACAAAAATATTTTACTTGTACATGATATTTAGAAAATGTGTTAGGAATAGATTTTACTTAATCACTACAATTATAAAAACAATATTTCTAAGAAAATCGATGTGAAAGAGTCCTCCCTTTCGATAACAAACTTCTTAAAAAACAAACTTCACACTTAAATAAAGAAAGAAAATAATTAAAAATTAATAATAGTATAAAAATATTCTTCTCTTGTCATTTTTAATTAGAATGTGGAAGAATATAAAAATATAAATTATTAATACAAACTAGCATAGAACAAGATTATGTGGCTGAACAGTACGCAACAAAATTTAGATAAATTAGAAAATTTTTGACTGACTTAGACAACGATACAATCATTTCCTAAATTCAGTGCAAAAATTAAGTTCGAAGAGTGGTGATATGTAAGGCGTCAGGCAAATCCAACAAGACTGTTTCCCAAAGTATTCGGCAAATGTCATAGGAGCTGTATTCTCCGGTGAACAATATGTTAGCGTAATCTGAACTAAGGTACACGACGGAAGTGTTGCAGGTTGTTTAAGAACTTTTAAATAGTAATAAAACATCGTCAACGTAACGAGGCCATCCGACAATATTCCTACTATAAGGCGGTGCTGTTATACATAATCATACTCAAATTTTAGAGATGCCCATTTTTCGAGTTATAGAGATATTCTCTCCTCTTCAATTGAGCTTCCTGTTCTGGCGTTCCTTATCGCAGTATCTACATCCTTACCGAACTTCAAAAACGTCTCACCATTCCTTAGTATTGTAGTATCTGGCTTCATTCCACATTGATTCTTTTGGAAAATTCTCTTAAACTTCTGTAAGTTTTCGAATAAATTTCTTTATTCTCGTCTATGAGCACAAACGTGTAAGGTCCTCAGAATAAGGATTCGGTCAGCAATGACCATTTTCAGATCTGTTTTAAAAACCTGTCCTAATACAATGGAGGTATAGTAGTATCATAGAAAAAACTATGGCTTCATGACATTAGGACATGTTTTCAAAACAGATATGAAGATTGTCACTGCTGACAGAAAATGGTAGTATGAGGACCTAACAAGCTTGTATTCGTAGTCGAAAATCAAGAAATTTATTTTTACACTTTCCGGACCATTGTTCTATTCCGGCGACCATGTCACAGTTTTTCAATTAGTCTTACTCCCGTTTCATACCTACTGCCTTGCCCATATTCTCTTAACCCTTTTTTCTATGCTTTTCCCTACAACCACATTCCAATCTTCCATGACTATTACATTTTCATCTCCCTTCACATATTGAAGTATCCGTTCAGTATCCTCATATACTACCTCTTGACCTACTGCTTGCAACTTTGGCATTTATATCTCAACTATCTTTGTTGCCATTGGCTTGCTGTCGAATCTGATGAGAACAACCCTATCATTGAATTGTTCACAGTAACTCACTCCCGAGCGATGTGGCTCAGTGGTTAGCACACTGTACTCGCATTCGAGACGATGCGGGTTCAAATCCATGTCCGGGCATTCTGATTCAGATTTTCCATGATTTCCGTAATCGCTTCAGGCAAATTCCGGAACGGTTCCTTTGAAATGGCACGGCCGACTTCCTTCCCCATCATTTCCTAATGCGATGGGACCGACGACCTCTAAGTTTGGTCCGCTACCCCTCCAAATCAACCAACCAACCAACCAACCAAGTAACTCACTCTCTTCCCTGCCTTCCAATTCGTAATGAACCTACTCCAATTACACCATTTTCTGCTGCCGTTGATATTACCCAAAACTCATCTGATCAGAAATCCTTGTCTTCTTTCCGTTTTTCAGTTATTCCCACTACATCTAGGATGAGTCTCTGCATTCTCATTTTCAGATATTCTTCCTTTCCTAGTACGTTCAGACTTCTCACATTAGATACTCCATCTGCTTCGGTGCTGTTCGTCAACCTCTTAGAATACTCTTCTTGTTGAAGCTTTGAGCCTCCACTCGAACAAGAATATTCCTCAGACGTCCACAACTTGGGAAAGACCCTTTTTTTTCGATGAATCGGAATCATTCGCACGGATACACCAAACATAGAACCTAATGAGCCAGCAAGTGTTAAAGGACTATGAAGTGGATGAAAATACGCGCACTGTCTCTACACCGATGGATCACGTACTTCAGATATCGTTGGTAGCCAGTAATATAACAAACAGATACACCATAGTGGCCAGTTACAATTCCCGTCGGAAATCAGTTCTTACTCCAATACCAGAGCGACTTAATTATGCTGATGGCTTTGAGACAGATACACTCATTTTTTCTGACAGACTCACGATCAGGTTTGCTGTTCATATGGAACCATAAGCTCAGTCATAACAGCAACTGCTTGGTGTTCCAGTTTATGGACCTGATTGTTGAACAGCGCCACAACAGCAAATCACCATGCTGTGGGTAAAGAGCATCTTAGTATCAGGGGTAAACAAACTGTTGCTCTCGCTAAGAACGCTGTCCATCATGGGGTAAAGTAGGAATGTGTTCCTCATACGGAACTGGTGCGAGACGTGCATTGGCAGATCAGAACAGGCTGTGCATATCAGTGAACAATTTTTGTGTTCTATGAGATTCGTGGTGTAACTCGTGTAACAAAATGAAAAATGTTCTAAGATTCCCTGTAAAGCGCTATTTCGTGACATTTTTTTTAAATATTCTTGATTTTTTATAAGCCTCTTTGCAGTTCCTTCTGTAACAGAGTAGCCCCGTTTCGTATCCTGTGAATATACCGTTCGTGAACAAAACTGTCTTGTTCGAACTTAATTATATACAACAATTGTCAACGGAAACAACTTGGTGTGAGCACGGTAGGCCCTAAATATAATTTCGCTCTTTGAATTAGGAAAAGTCTCGGTCCGGCCTTAACCTGTAGAACTACAGACTGATTTTCAGCAGTATTCTCAAAGTACGTAGTTCTTACATAAATTTTAAAGTCATCAAATGGAATGATACCGGGTTTGTACACTCCGATTTGTCTGTTTAAATACGTCACCGAAACGGAAGAAAAGAAATTTCATAAGAACATGTTTGAAAAAGTCATGTGAATAAAAGAAGCATCAAGCCTTGTAGCTTGGTTTAGTGACAACAAGTACAGACTACAGCGATATTACTGGTAACGACCTCTGAAAGTTTTATCCCACAAAGAGCTTCAACGAACATTATCTTTACGCTGGAAGTTGCGGCAGTCTCTTCAGTATCTATGAATGCTAAATCTTTTCTGCAACAGGCCACAAAACACCCAATAATTAAAATTTAGGAATCATTGTTAATTTTCTGCATTAATGTGTATCAATCAAAAATAAATATGCTTAATTTCACAACAGCAGTTTTTAATGACAGTTTTGACCAATTCAATGATAATTTATGCGAGTGCTGTTCGGAAAGTAAGGTACGATCGGTAGCGAAATGAAAACCACAGTGAAAATGAAAATTTCTTTATCCGCAACAGTTAGCGACACCTTCCAGCTACCTCTCTAAATAGTCGCCTCTCCGACTTAGATATTTTCGCGGCATTATACAAACTTTCCAGTACCCTCATCACAGAAAGCAGCCGCCTGAGCTTTCCGCCAATTCCATACGCTGGTCTGTCTTTGGTTGTTCGTGTCAAAAGGTTGTCTCCATAGCCAGCGGTTCTTGTGAGCGGAGATGAGCAATTAACAGCTGTATTGTGGGTGATTAAACACTTCCCATCGAAAACGTTGCAGGAGCGTTTTCATTCTCCCTGCTTAATGTAGCTGAACATTGTCTTGAAGAAAGAAATACATGACATTTATGTTATGTGGGCTGCATAAATTCAGGCGAAATCTCTCGCCAGATCCACATACTTGGCGGGAGACACTGTTGTTTTAGGCATTTCTAAGTGATCACTTTGCGCTCTGAACTGAAAAGAGCGCCGTGAAGCGATAGACAGGCACACTAACGACACTGCTCAACACGACTGTGCTAAATTCCATAGAAGTTTCACTTAGCATTGTAAGACATCGTGATCTCCTGACCTTCACTGCTTGCATATTCCGTCCTCACAATCATATTCCGTACATCAAGACGCTTCATTCGAACCCAAACTCGATAAGATAAAGTCAATGTGGTATGGATTCATGTAAACGATATGCAAATAACAAGTAAATCGCAAGTGCACACGGTGGTTGAAATACTCGACGCTGGCGTACACACACACACACACACACACACATTCAAGACACAACGGTCACAAAAGCTTTAAGTTCAGGAGAGGAACACCACATGCCAGGAGGCTGGTCCGTTCAGAGGACGAGTCAACCTATCTACGTCGGCCGGCGACCGCCCGTAGAGCAGACAGCGTTTGCCCGAGGGTGAAAGGGAGAACGATCCCGTGTTCAGCTTAAAAGCAAATTCACTACATTGTGTGGGAGCGCCCAGCCTATGCATTCTTTACAAACATAGCATGCACTTTCAGAGGTTTTCACAGGGAGACAGCAAACGCCAAACGCCGATGCTACAGATTTACGGATTGGTCACTTTAAACGAAACGTCATTCTCCCGTTTTAGAAGAGCAATGCTGATTGCCAGACGATATTCCTGACACCTTGAGCTGAAGGAGTAATGGAAGAGACCGAAAGATATACCCCTTCACGTCTGACGTGGAGAGGGACTGTTCTGTTGTCTCTCTTGGAGCGAGAACACGTAACGAGAGCGTGTGCGCTCGTACGTCCTTGTGATTAAGCGTTGTTCACTGTGTTGGCCGCCAGACTTATTGTGCGGTGTGAACAGACAGAGTTATAGTTAAACGCCTGTGAGTGAATTTTTGAGTGTCATCGCGGTGGACTGGTTATCTGACCGGTGTACCACGCCAATAGTTACACTAGGGGCGAGTAGGAGCCCCTGACATCATCAAGGCGTAGGGAGAGTTTGATTGGCGAAGGTCAATCCAGATAGAACGAGAGTTATCTTATTTGTCAGCAGCGAGCAGTGCAGACAGCAGTCATTGCAGCTTACGGTATTGTGCGCTACAGTTCTTGTGAGCCCATATTTCCTCCACAACAGTACACTTCACTGCATTTCACACGCAACACCCTCAACCATACCTAGCAACATTTTAATGGATAATTATTCAAGTTGAGTAGGCGCGGTTCTCAGCCATTCTGCCAAATCAATAACAACCTTAAACTTTGTATAGAAATTTCATTAGTGAATTCTATCCTTAAGAGGTAACTTCACATTCCGAAAAGAACCCGGAAATAAGTTGTTCAGTTCATAACTAAAAGTGCCATTTTGATATCTCAGAATTTTTGCAAAAAAATAGTAATTTTCGTTAGTTTCATGTTTGTCTTACACTAACTAGCACTACTCCAGTACCCAAGTATCCCACTAGTTATGTAAGAAATTTTGTGAATTTTTGTGTCATTTCCTTACAGCGGACGACTCCAGAAAATATTTATTGATGAAAGTTTTTCAGGCATTTCTCTTTAGAACGTTAGGAGTGTCTGAGTTCTGTAGTGGTGCAGGGCTGGAGATTGCATCTTGCAGGAGCTACAGGGTAAAGGGTACATCTGTGTAATCCGTTGCGCAGAATGACAGAATAACACCCACACATCGCTCACAACATCTATCCGTACCTTACTTTCCGAATACGACTCATATGTATGCCATGTATCACACATAGTTTTCGCAATGTTTGTGTTGCTGGTCTAATACACCAAGCTACTAGGAACTGGGTGAGGAGGTGTAGCGCTCATGTTACAAATGAATGCTTCGCAGGATTCTGTGGTCTTGAGTGTTGGAAGCGAACTGGGAACATAACCAGTGTTGTCTCTGATTATCAGATAAGTTTATCATACAAACGTGTTCAGCAATTCAATCTGTTTTTTTTCCATTTCTCGGTCAATCAGTACACAAGATACAATAAAAGTGCAAGAGTTCATGGGTTTTCAGGATCGAATCATGTAGCTTCTTTTATATCTGCAAGTATCTTCAAAACAAAAGCACTAAACAAAAAGAAATATTTAGCGGCCATAAAAAGAGAGAAGCGTTGAAAATCTAGAATATGGTGTGTAACGGTATAGATACAGATATTGTGATAATTAGTACCTTAATGTGCGCACTTCAGATTGATAGTCGTTTTTCTCTAGGTCCAGCAGTCTTAGAGCAAACACATCACGTAGTCTACTATCTGATGTTTTCTGTACTGTCGTAACTGCGTTACGAAGTGGACTTCGCGTGTTAGTATAGACTGTTGTGCGTCCAAGAGTCCACACTTCAGTGCCTGATATGCTACCCAGTGGAAAATAAGCATTTATGGCTTGTTTGTGCCACCCGTACTTGGAGATACAAACCAACCTAAAACTACACTGTTCATAATAGCTATAATTATTAGTCTGCAAATCAGATAAATAATCGTGTAATGTTGTTCACTACAGGGTGCTCGGTCATCAGTAGAAATATCTGCCCTTATGCCCCTAACACCTTGTATAATGAATGCACATAAGTGACAATTGCCGGCCGTGGTGGTCTAGCGGTTAAGGCGCTCAGTCCGGAACCGCGTGACTGCTACGGTCGCAGGTTCGAATCCTGCCTCGGGCATGGATGTGTGTGATGTCCTTAGGTTAGTTAGGTTTAAGTAGTTCTAAGTTGTAGGGGACTGATGACCACAGCAGTTAAGTCCCATAGTGCTCAGAGCCATTTGAACCATTTTTAAAGTGACAATCCGTCCTCTACCTTGCAGCTGCTATTTGCTTACCACTGTCCAAAACGTTTGGCGGGGACCGTGTTGAATGAGTAGCAGTAGCCATTCTCAGTGGGCAGGAGCCGGAACATCTGGCAGCAGTTCATCCGCTGCCGCAGCCAGGAGCACAAGTGGAAGAAAGACCTGCAGCTGGGCACAACCTGCACCGTAAAAGGAAAGAGGCGCAGTTATGAGCAGCGACTGCCAATATATTCTCCTCACAAGTTCATTTTAAACACTTTGATCTTGGAGTTACCAGAGAGTTGATGCAAGATGCTGTCACAATTGCAAAAAATGTTTTGGTTTACATGAAATAGTTATGTACATATTGAGGGGCACTCAAATGAAAAACAAACACCCGCTACAACGTGACCATGGAATGGTTTCATTCGACAGTAATTACCGCTCGCTTTAAGATGTTTATACTTCTGGGAGACAAGACGGTCAGTTCCTGTTTCATAGAATGTGTCAGCCGCTGATGCATCCACGACCGCGCCAACTCTTGGACTTCCTCGTGCGACTGAAAGTGAAGTCTACTGATGTATTTCTTCAAGTTGCCAATGATGTGAAAATCACACGGTGAAAGATTCGAGCTATACGGAGGATGTTACTGCGTTTCTCAACCAAATCGCTAAAGTATAGCCTTCGTCCGACCAGCAGTTTGCGATTCGACTGTTATCATGCCACAGCATTATTCCGTATGAGAGCATTCCGAGAGACAGAGGCCAAAAGGAATTCAAATTCAGAATGCAGAAACCACGAGACAAATGCGTGAGATTAAAGAACAAAACAAAAAAATTCAGTTACACCTAAGTCATATTAAAGACGAGGCAAAAGAATCTCGAGAAGTGATAGGACACTTAATAACAGGTCACAATCAATTGAGAACAGACATTGACAAGGTACAAGCGGACGTACAAACATTGCGTAATGACATTCAGGACGAGATCAAAACATTACGTAACAGCACCCAGGGAGAAGTCAAGAAACTAAAGAAACAGATAAACGTAATTACTAGACAAGCAGCAGGTACAGCGCGTGAAATTGTTGAAAAAAGTGTGTTACACAAACGTATCACAAGAGCAGCGCTGAAAAGATATGATAACCGCATAGTCAAAATAGAAGCGCAAACGAAGCGACAATTTCAGAAATTGCGAACAGAGTTGTTGCAAACCATTGAAGAGCGTAGTGAACAAGATCGAACAAGCACTGAGTCTGCTACCAGGTCCGTATCTGTAACAGCACCGGAGAAACAAGAAATTAACAAAGATATTACGCATTTGCGATTCTAATCACAGGTGGAACGTAACATACGTGACATCAGACAGCCTGCACCGTGGGTACGCGAAAGTTACAGTGGACAATATCCAATGGATCTACCACAACCGGAAAGTACGACGGGAGAAATGATCAGAAACAAAAGTGGCGAAGAATCGCGAATTTCATATGGAACTATGACGAAGTACGACTACGATCATTTCCTCACAGTCAGAAAATTTCAACAATTTCGAGAAGGAAACTCATTACATCCACGAATTTTTATTGATCAATTCCGAGTAGGATTACCAGAACACTGGACGCTAGCACACAAATTAGACTTTATATGTGCACACATGTCAGGAACAGTCGCAGAAACGATGCAGAATGTTGCAGCGACGTGCCGATCGTACGAAGATTTCAGAGAGAAGTTTCTCTCACGATATTGGTCCAGCGAAGCACAGAACAGAGTGAAATACGGATTATTACAGAACCCATATTTTGAAAATTCTGGAGAGAAGAGTCCTGTGAAATTTTTCGAAGTAATAGCAAACAAAAATCAATGCTTGGATGTACCATACAGTGACGGAGAGTTGATTAAATTATGCGCGATGAAGCTACCATTGAAATACCAGCAATCATTAGTAGGTCGCGGAGGCAATGACGTCGAAGCATTTAAAGGTATTCTAAGGGAACTAGAGTTCATATTTTCGGAAGATGACGCAAGAAAAAGACGAAGTGCACGTGAAAACGAAAGCAAAAAGCAGTGGAATCCACAAGACACAATACGAAGAAACAATAATTACGAACCACGTGATAACTTCGCACCAAGAAACGACAATAGATTTCAACAAAGAACCGGTTATGGATTTAGAAGAGAATATGGCAATAACTATAATTCACCCAGGAACGGCAACAACTATTACAGAGGGAATAACGACAACTGGAACGGGTACTGGAGAACCAATAGACCGACAAATTATCGACAAAGAAACCACTATCAACAAGCTGAACAAGGAAAGTGAATACAGATAGAAGACGTGGAGGTAAGACCACCAAATCCCAATAAACGTTCGAGTTGACAACTAAGCGCCCACGCCAAAGAGAATGACGCACCGACCCAGGACAATTGCAGCACCTTGAACAGAGAAGTAAAAATCTTATTACGAGAAGAGAAGAAGGAAGAAACAAATCCGCAGGGACCAGATGAAAAAGAAGACAAGAAAATGACAATATCGTGTTGGGACGAAATTAATTGGGAGAATACTGACGAGGAAGATGAATTACCAGAGGCATGCACAACGAATGTAGGAGGAAAGGACGAAGTAATGAGTATTGCAGAGCTATTTGAGATGAAAACCAGGGAAAGCGAATTCAATGAGGATAATGCGCAGTCGACTGAAGTTGAAAATAAGTTACGAGTGGGCACACAACCCAACGTATATAATGAAGGAAGTTATGAAGCGATAATTAGTGCATTTAGATGCGATTATGTGGAAGTAGCGACGAAGAAGGAGAAGATAGACGAGGATGAGGAAAAAGTAGAGGATGTTGAAGAAAGCGTAAATGAAGGAAGAAATAGAGAAGAGGAAATAAAAGAGAGAGAAGTAGCAGTCGAACCTTATCCTAGAGAAAGTTCGAATTCACAAGGGAAATTCCTAAAAAGACTCATGTATGATTCAGTGGATGATTCGTTGATGCAAGAGGAAGAAGAACAGAACCAACCCTTTCAAATTCATCCAATTGTGAAGGTCATGGTAAAGCATATCCCGGTAAATATTGTAATTGATATCGGAAGTGAATTGACTGCGATCTCAGAAAATTTATTCATGCAGTGTTAATGCCAATGAGGAATTGCCAGTTCTGAAAACACGTAAGATTAAAGTAAGAGATCCTATTAGAAACAATGCTGTGGAAGTTACGAGACAAACAAGGTTAACTCTTTCGTGCCAAGGTCAAAAGATCGAAGCCAACTTCGTGATTATACCTAAAAAACTGTAGATTTGATTATAGGTGCAGATTTTTTTAAATGAGAGACGAGCGATAATAGATATGGGGAAAGGTTGTTTAACATTAGGGAATGTCACACTTCTCTTTGAGCAAAAGCTAAAATTAGAAGAGATACCAGTTATAAACAAACAATTAAGAATGATGCGAGATAAAGAGGATGAAGAATTAGAATGGTATGCACAAAAGAAGGAATCGCCTCACCTCATTTTAGAAGTCCACAAAGAAATCGACGAAAAATTACAAGAAGTTCAAGGTATTTCGGAACACAGTAAAAGAGAATTAGAGGATATTTTACGAGATAAAGCAGAGGCATATTTACCTATGACTGGCAGTATTAAACACTTTCAGTAAAAGTTTGAAGATTAATTTTAGTACTGGTAAATAATCAGCACAATATTTCAAGATTATGTTGCAGATAAGATCGTCAGGAGAAAGAAGAATGAAGAGAGAGGAAGGTGGGAAAAAGAAAGTAATTTCAATAATAACACCCATAGTACGATAGATTAAGGTGAAGGGATAAAGCGTAGATAGTCTAACAGCATGAAATACTAAAATACTATACACCACGACACTACACAAAAGTAAAAAACGAATTTGAGGATTCTTGAGTAGACGTTAAGACTGCAAATATCTTAGAATTGTAACATGGAAAGGGCGCCGATATTTGTAAAGCTTTTTAAGTAGACGTAAAACAAGTAGATACTAGATATATGTTAGATGATTATAAGTAAAACTTTTTGTAAGAACCATTGTAAAAACTCCAGCAAGGAAGAGATGCAACGACCCACAAGCTGCAACGCGAGATGTATCAAGAAAGAAAAGGACGTAATTAGCAAGACACGATTCCTACATAGCAGGAGCGTCGAGAGAAGGGAAAGGCGAAACTAACAGACGGCCCTTGTAGCGAAAGTGGGCAATAAATGTGCCCGCTAGGTAGAACCTTGCTGGGATGGAACAGGGAGCCGCACAGTGACAGCCCTGCAGAGGCGCCACGGGACGCCAGGACACCGGATTTTCACCGCTCGTAAGCCCCAGGGCGCCCCCGACTTAGCGGAGCGAGCAAAAAAACGGCCGGACGAGAAGACCGCTTGGGCAAGCCACCGCTGGCAAAAAATATGCGTAAAAGTCACACTACTGCTATTAAACAGCACGCTGATGCACGAAACTGAAGAAGGACTTCCACAAAGTAAAAATGACGCGCCCAAACAATTTGTCAAACTGTTACTAGGAGGAGAACTTCAAAGCGACTAGTTATCAATAAATATTTCCATATCCTGCCCAGAGAAGAACCAAGAAGCAAGTAAGAAGCAGAGAAAAAGCGGGAAGAACAGAAGTTGAAGATTCGCAAGATTGAGACCAAGAGAGAAGATGGGTGAAGAATAGACGACATACCTTCCCAAATCCTTATCCTATTGTAAACTAGTCGTTTGCGAAGTATTACAACGACAAACGACCGCTTTCAGCGACACATAACGATGACTTTCACGCATACAAAGCCAGTAAACCACGAGATTCTGCACTCACAGTTCCATTCCATTAAGGGACCTCCACAACAGCAACACACACTTGCAAAGCCATCAAGGAACGACGAACGAAGCTGTACATGAAATACTTGCCCACATCCATCTCGCTCAAGTCCATCACCTTCGTTCAAAAAACATTCGCCAACCTCTTGCTTAAACATTCACAGGATTGTGTGAACGTGTGAAATCAAATTATGTGATGTAGGAAATGTGCAAAAGAAACGTGTGAAAAACGAAATAAGTAAAGCACACCAGACAGCTAATAAACTACAAAATAACAGTCATTGACTATGGACTTAAGTAAAAAATAGACTGTCGATAAAAACAAGTCATTAGTTCTGAAATGGACAGTATATAAAGAAACTATATACCACTTACTTTCTCCTCATAAAAATAAAAGAATAACTATATTATACTTATTTTCTCCTTATAAAAACAAAGAATAAAAATATATCTTGTTGGATGTTTTCCCTTTCTTTAACATTTGTACCATTTATTAGGATAATACCTCAATATGTGTGTATGTATATTTCTTTGTCAAAGCATTTTTTTTAACATTTGTACCATTTGTTACGATAATATCTCGATACTTGTGTATGTATATTTCTTTGTTAAAGCAATTCTTGGAAATAATTCTTATTTGTTATTGTAACAATGTTGAATTGCGTGTCGAGAAACAAAAACATTTTACTTGTACATGATATTTAGAAAATGTGTTAGGAATAGATTTTACTTAATTACTACATTTATAAAAACAATATTTCTAAGAAAATCGATGTGAAAGACTCCTCACTTTCGATAACAAACTTCTTAAAAAACAAACATCACACTTAAATAAAGAAAGAAAATAATTAAAAATTAATAATAGAATAAAAATATTCTTCTCTTGTCATTTTTAACTATAATGTGGAAGAATATAAAAATATAAATTAGTAATACAAACTAGCATCGAACAGAATATCGTGGCTGAACAATATGCAACAAAATTTAGATAAATTAGAAAATTTTTGACTGACTTAGACAACGATTCAATCATTGCCTAAATTCAGTGCAAAAATTAAGTTCGAAGGGTGGTGATATGTAAGGTGTCAGGCAAATCCAACACCTTACATGGAAACCCTGACATGATAAGCAAATCCAGTAGTATGTCACATAGCTCCGAATAAATCGTGACTTTAAATTAACCAAAGTAATACGAGTAACGAGTGAGCAAATGGAATACCACAGACTAACACAAGAATGCCTAAATGCATGTCGTACCTTCCCACCGTGAGGCAGACGCAGTTCCGAGGTGAGAAACGAGGACAGAAGCCGAGAGCAGAACCGTGTTAAGCTAGAAAAGGGAGGGGCTGGGCACCCACGCCGCGAGCCTACCTGTACAACTATACAACCCGCACGTCTTAGCGTGAGGCTTTTTCGCGTCTCAGGTATGTCAAGGACAACCCCCATCCCATGTTAAAAGCTACAGCCCTCCAGAAAAGCAGTATATATCTTACGATAACACAAAAAGAGCCACTACCACCCGCAAGTTTTAGCGTGAGACTTTTTCGCGTGTCTGTTACATTAGGACAATCCTTCAGCCCATGTTAAAAGATAGAGCCCTCCAGAAGAACAGTATAGATCTCACGATAACGCTAAAAGGACCACACCAGCTGCAGGTTTTAGCGTGAGACTTTTTAGCGTCTCTGTTACGTTGCAAACTTTAAAAACATTGCCCCACCACGAAAAGTATAACGTTTCTCATTGGATAGACAGAATTTTTGTAGGCGGAGCTTAAGGTTAACATTGAGACCCTGATTGGTCAGATGAAAACATAGCCAGATAGTTTTTTTAAACTAACTTCGGTAAATTGTAGTAAGGAGAAGTTAGAGGAGAGTGAGTTCCGAAACGGCGGGCTGGATGGCTGCTGCGCCGGCCGCTGCCGCCCTGACGCTGCTTAGACACCGACAAGGTAATGAACGCACGCGATGCCGCATTTTTGAGCGCATAAGGCTTCACTCTGAACTGCAGAAGTCTCATCTGTTACACCCCTTTTTTTCCGTAAAACTAATGGTGATCGTTAATTAAACTCATGGTGTTCACATTTGCCACTTGAAGAACAGATCTGAAACGCGATGATTTTTCTTTTATATAGTTACAGATAATTGAGGGTCACTGTAGACCATTTTGATAGTTTTCTCTTTTGTGAAACTTAAATTAAACCTAGATTATAGATGTGATATGGCATAGGTCATCCTTCGACCGATTGTAGAACTTGGAAACCCATTTAGGGAATATTCGTTCACATTTTTGTTGAACGCAGTTGGTTTTTACCATCCTGTATTAAAACACTTCCTTTTATCAATAGTGCAATTTATAAACAATGTTTAGTGAGTAGAATAAAATTTCCAATGGTAAACTTAACTGCTTTTTCGACGTTATTTTACCAGCTAACTAAAAATAGGAAAGCCTTGAACCCTTTCCACTATATTTAGTTAGAATTAAGATTGTTTTACAGGGAGTGCAGTGGAGCTAACGCTGAGATCATTTAGTATTTGGTTATATCATCGCTAGTCTCACTGAACTCTTCTGAATTCTACATGTCATGTGTGGTCTGGCGTCTCCTTACCAGCAACAGGTCCCACGTTCAAACTAGTTCCCTAAAAAACACGCTCAGAGCGTCGTTGCGCGAAAGTGGTTGGGAGACACGATATAGTACAATCAGACACCACCATGAATGTTTAGAATGTGAAGGACAGAGAGATGCCCCATGCTCGTATGTTGTCAACGTCTGACAGAGTTGGACAAGTCAGTGTGGGTCTCCATTTGACCCTCAGATCGAATTATGCAATGTCTAGATTTATGGTGCATTCAGATGTGGCAGCAGCCCAATGTTGGTATTGTGTGTGTGTGTGTGTGTGTGTGTGTGTGCGTGTGTGTGTGAATTTCTAAGGGACCAACTGCTGAGGTCATCGGTCCCTAGACTTAAACAGTACTTAGACTTACTTATATGAAGACCAATACACACACCCATGCCCGAGAGAGGACTCGAACCTCCGGTTGGAGGGGCCTCGCAATCCGTGACATAGTGCCTCGAACCACGCGGACACTATGCGCGGCCCATTGTTGGCATCACAAGGTAGGATAGCAAGCACATCGTAACCGCTTCATAACTGCACCTGTCAGTAACAGGTAATGGACTCCCTGAAAGTTTCTCTGTCCTCTACACCATGGTTCTGAAACTAGCAGCAGTCTGAGTAGGGAATTACTGCCCTATGTGAAAGCTACCATGAGGACAACACAAATGGCTGCTGATGAATGACATCCCATTATGTTCAGCTAGGGATCACGGTTCTGTACTACCAGAGATGACCATTGCAGCAAGTATGGCGGAGACCTGTGTTTTGCTTTGTTTTGTTTTACGGCGTAAAAACAACTAGGATCATACACGCCCATGTCAAAACTGTAGAATATGAAGACAAATAGTGAAGTTAGAATCGACTATACGTCATTCCCAATTGATGGAAGAGAAGACAGCTAAAAGCAGGGACGTGAAGAAAGGTCTATGAAATACGCCATGAAGAAACGAAGGTCCAGAGCTAAAAATTAAATGGCCTTCATCATATTGCTTCAACGGATAGAAACTAAAACGTCGTCAGTAGCCCGCGCGTCGTTCGCTTAAACACAAAATAGAACGTAAGCGGTTAAAAAAAGGGCATTCCACCAGGAAATGGCGGACCACCAAAAGTTGAGTGCAATGTGTACAATGTGGTGGGGGATCACCACTTAACAAATGGCGATGGCTAGCAAGACAGTACCCATTGCGCAAGCTAGTCGGCCAGAGGGCCGACAGGAGGTCGTGCAAGCCCCTACGAGAGGTTTAATAATCCAGAGCTTGTCTGATGAAGGACGGATAAATGATCACGCCAAAGCGACACCACCTGCTGACAGGACTAGGACTGCAGCCTTGGCAGCAACGTCCGCGGGCTCGTTTCCCGTCAGGCCGAAGTGTGCAGGAACCACATAAACATCACAGTGGTTCCTTCAAGAGTGAGGAAGTGACCGTTTTCCTGGAATCGTTACACGAGGGAAGGACGGTGTACAGCACACCGATGCTTTGAAGGGCACAATTGAAAAGCCTGTGTCGCCGGATGTACTGCATGGCCTGTTTACAGGGCGAAGAGCTCTGCTGTAAATATTAAGCAGTGTTGAGGAAGCCGATACCGAAAAACGTCGGTGCCAATGACGAAGGCAACCTGACGCCACTTCAGTGTATACGCATGTACTATCGAGAAGTTACATGCAAAGGTCGCGAAACTGAAGGCCATAGAGCGATGCTCGAGTAGTGTCCTCAGGAAGCGAATGAGGGTCAAGGTGAACAAGGGCCGTCGCACGAAGCCAAGGTGGTGAAGGGTTCACATCCACCGGGACCTGGCTAGACGCCTTATTCTTCCAATGTTTTGTAGAGGCATAGAAGTGGCTTCACGGTTTGAGGATCAACTGGGTGTGACCACAGGTCATGACAGCTACTGATAATGTGAGCTCTGACGACAGAAGGGCACGGCGAGGAAATCCTGCACCTTTGTGTGTTACTTCCCATGCGACAGTACCAAAAAAATGTTCAAATGTGGGTGAGATCTTATGCGACTTAACTGCTAAGGTCATCAGTCCCTAAGTTTAAACACTGCTTAACCTAAATTATCCTAAGGACAAACACCCACACCCATGCCCGAGGGAGGTCTCGAACATCCGCCGAGACCAGCCGTACAGTCCGTGACTTCAGCGCTTAGACCGCTCGGCTAAACCCTCGCGGCCCACGACAGTACCGTGGTGTTATTTTTCAACTGCGCAGTGCTCGTCCGCACACGACACTTGTTGCTACAAACTGTCCTCCTGATACTGAAGTACCCCTCCCCCCCCCCCCCCCCTGGCCAGCAAGACACTCAGATCAGTGCCCAACAGACCATGTCTAGGACCAGCACGGACCTCAGTTCTATCCTAGAGACAGTGTCGAGGATATTAAGTTAAAACAGTTGTGAACCAGCTTGCCATAGGAGTCGATACAACGGGAACCCAAAGGAGTCAGTGCCCGCATCCAGTCCAGAGAGGGTCAATCCCATACTGGTAAGTCGGCTCACAGTGTCAAGTTATTTCTGAGTTTCTCTCGTCATTGTAATCACTGAACATCACATACCCACTCCAGCTAAGAAGTTAAATTTCTTTTCCTCATCCCTTCATGCGCGATTCACATTTTTTGTGAGATACTGTGTTTACTAAATGAAACAACAAGTTTACTGTTACCAGTCACCGTTTTATTTATTTCCACGACGCGTTTCGAAGGTTTAAACCTCCATCATCGGGTGGATTTACATTAGTTAGTATTACATTTAAGAGTGTGTTGTGTTACGATTTTTGGAGGAACTTGTGGCACTGCTTAGTGGAGAAACAAGACACTATTGCACAATATGGTTTAGGATTACTTTTGACAAAAAATTAAACTGATATCTAATGGTAAACCTTAAACAAGTAAACTAGAGTACCTCCAGTGGTCACAGGTTCCTTTTGCTGTCGTAACACATCACATGTATACTGCCACATTTGTAAACAAATATGGCGTCTGGAATCAGCTGGGTGCAAGGTTCGTATAGCAGAAGAGAAGACATAATCGCAAAGTGCAAAGAATATACATCGTAACAATATTACTACATAATAATTGCTTAAAGCATTTGGAGGTGTTTGTTTTGAGGTGTCGAATATATGTGTTTGTACTTCAGGTGATATATAAATCCAATTTTGACAACTTAAAACAGCTAAACATTCGTACTTGTTTATACAATCAGGTGAAATGTAAAACTGCTTAAACTTAATACTTGTTAATAACAATTAGGTGAAATGTAACAGACTTGAATTACAATGATCATATTGGCTACAGCAGTAAAGTCATACATAGATGACACTCTTTGAAGAGAGAGAGAGAGAGGGGGGGGGGGAAGGGTGATTATATGAGAGCAAACATTTACATGGCAAGGAGCCGTAAGATTACATATTGCATATATTAGCTGCCTACAGGTTATACTGGTATCGATTGTTACTGCCTAACGTAGTATTGCACAGTGCCGGTAGCTGCAGTGACGCGCTCACCTTGAGCATGAAGTCTGTGACGTTGAGGTCGCGCAGGTGGTAGGCGAGCGGTCCGGCGGCGCGCACGAACGGCGCCAGCCGCTTGTAGAAGGGGAACTGCTGCAGCGACAGTGCCGCCAGCGCCGCCTCCACGCGCGCCGCGCTCGCCTCCTCCGCCAGGCCTCTTTCCTCCAACCACCTGCACAGGAGGCTGGCTGCCGACCTGCTGGTAGTAGACAGCGAAACGCCCGTGTGATCCAGGACAACCTCAGCCACCTATCGCTACCTGAATCTTTCTGTAGTTTGATACATTCTCAATTACGATTAAATAATGTTGTAACTTTGTAACACTTGGGTTTAGTCCCGGAACTTGAAGGCAGAAACCTAGCCAAGATGGTTTGATACCATAAAAAAGCCACTTGCAGCAATGTGCTGGCACAGCATTTTGCCATGGCATCTGGTATGCACTGCCGCTGCCTGCAATTCAGTGCCTGGCTAGTTACCAAAACCATGAACACTTTGAAATCGTAATAAACCTCTTTGGCATGTATAGATACTGGCCGTCAGACCAGGCACATTATCAAATAACCGAGCGATTTAGACAGCAACCGACACATTGTCGGCTTCTACTTTGAAGTCGCAACCATTGTGATACTATGAGAGCTTTGAATGATGTATTTGGTATGGGATCACGATTTTTTAAGTACGTTTGAGGCAGATGACACTTTTGACATGAGCAGAGAATTTTTTTTTTAGGTTTTGAAATTATTGGAGGAAGTTACAGAGATTTTGAGAATTTGACTGTGGTGTTATGATGTTATTGTTACGACGACGATGTGAATTATGCTGTTGCGGTATGTTTATGATCAATAAGCTGATGCTATAAGAGTTATTTGATTATGCTACTTATCTGTTATGATGGAATATTGAAGAAGTGTCGACGAATAAGGTAAGAAATAATGAGTAGAGGTTAGGGACTCTGGTTTGTGAAAAAGGTTGTTGGAAACCAAGAATCGTACTTCTACAACTACATGACTACTCTGCAATTCACATTTAAGTGCTTGGCAGAGGGTTCATCGAACCACAATCATACTATCTCTCTACTATTCCACTCCCGAACAGCGAGCGGGAAAAACGAACACCTAAACCTTTCTGTTCGAGCTCTGATTTCTCTTATTTTATTTTGATGATCATTCCTACCTATGTAGGTTGGGCTCAACAAAATATTTTCGCATTCGGAAGAGAAAGTTGGTGACTGAAATTTCGTAAAAAGCTCTCGCCGCGACGAAAAACGTCTATGCTGTAATGACTTCCATCCCAACTCGTGTATCATATCTGCCACACTCTCTCCCCTATAACGCGATAATACAAAACGAGCTGCCCTTCTTTGCACCCTCTCGATGTCCTCCGTCAATCCCACCTGGTAAGGATCCCACACCGCGCAGCAATATTCTAACAGAGGACGAACGAGTGTAGTGTAAGCTGTCTCTTTAGTGGACTTGTTGCATCTTCTAAGTGTCCTGCCAATGAAACGCAACCTTTGGCTCGCCTTCCCGACAATATTATCTATGTGGTCCTTCCAACTGAAGTTGTTCGTAATTTTAACACCCAGGTACTTAGTTGAATTGACAACCTTGAGAATTGTACTATTTATCGAGTAATCGAATTCCAACGGATTTCTTTTGGAACTCATGTGGATCATCTCACACTTTTCGTTATTTAGCGTCAACTGCCACCTGCCACACCATACAGCAATCTTTTCTAAATCGCTTTGCAGCTGATACTGGTCTTCGGATGACCTTACTAGACGGTAAATTACAGCATCATCTGCGAACAACCTAAGAGAACTGCTCAGATTGTCACCCAGGTCATTTATATAGATCAGGAACAGTAGAGGTCCCAGGACGCTTCCCTGGGGAACACCTGATATCACTTCAGTTTTACTCGATGATTTGCCGTCTATTACTACGAACTGCGACCTTCCTGACAGGAAATCACGAATCCAGTCGCACAACTGAGACGATACCCCATAGCTCCGCAGCTTGATTAGAAGTCGCTTGTGAGGAACGGTGTCAAAAGCTTTCCGGAAATCTAGAAATACGGAATCAACTCGAGATCCCCTGTCGATAGCGGCCATTACTTCGTGCGAATAAAGAGCTAGCTGCGTTGCACAAGAGCGATGTTTTCTGAAGCCATGCTGATTACGTGTCAATAGATCGTTCTCTTCGAGGTGATTCATAATGTTTGAATACAGTATATATGCTCCAAAACCCTACTGCAAACCGACGTCAATGATATAGGTCTGTAGTTCGATGGATTACTCCTACTACCCTTCTTGAACACTGGTGCGACTTGCGCAATTTTCCAATCTGTAGGTACAGATCTATCGGTGAGCGAGCGGTTGTATATGAGTGCTAAGTAGGGAGCTATAGTATCAGCGTAATCTGAAAGGAACCTAATCGGTATACAATCTGGACCTGAAGACTTGCCCGTATCAAGCGATTTGAGTTGCTTCGCAACCCCTAAGGTATCTACTTCTAAGAAACTCATGCTAGCAGATGTTCGTGTTTCAAATTCTGGAATATTCCATTCGTCTTCCCTGGTGAAGGAATTTCGGAAAACTGCGTTCAATAACTCCGCTTTAGCGGCACAGTCGTCGATAACAGTACCATCGACACTGCGCAGCGAAGGTATTGACTGCGTCTTGCCGCTTGTGTACTTTACATACGACCAGAATTTCTTCGGATTTTCTACCAAATTTCGAGACAATGTTTCGTTGTGGAACCTATTAAAGGCATCTCGCATCGAAGTACGTGCCAAATTTCGCGCGTCTGTAAATTTTAGCCCATCTTCAGGATTTCGCGTTCTTCTGAACTTCGCATGCTTTTTCCGTTGCCTCTGCAACAGCGTTCGGACCTTTTTTGTGTACCACGGGGGATCCGTTCCATCTCTTACCAATTTATGAGGTATGAATATCTCAATTGGTGTTGCTACTATATCTTTGAATTTGAGCCACATCTCGTCTACATTCGCATAGTCAGTTCGGAAGGAATGGAAATTGTCTTTTAGGAAGGCTTCTAGTGGCACTTTATCCGCTTTTTTAAATAAAATTATTTTGCGTTTGTTTCTGATGGATTTGGAAGAAATGGTATTGAGCCTAGCTACAATGACCTTGTGATCACTAATCCCTGTATCAGTCATGATGCTCTCTATCAGCTCTGGATTGTTTGTGGCCAAGAGGTCAAGTGTGTTTTCGCAACCATTTACAATTCGCGTGGGTTCGTGGACTAACTGCTCTAAATAATTTTCGGAGAATGCATTTATTACAATCTCGGAAGACGTTTTCTGCCTACCACCGGTTTTGAACAAGTATTTTTGCCAACATACCGAGGGTAGGTTGAAGTCCCCACCAACTATAACCGTATGAGTGGGGTATTTATTTGTTACGAGACTCAAACTTTCTCTGAACTGTTCCGCAACTGTATCATCGGAGTCTGGGGGTCGGTAGAAGGAGCCAATTATTAACTTAATTCGGCTGTTAAGTATAACCTCCACCCACACCAATTCGCACTGTGTATCTACTTCGACTTCACTACAAGATAAACCACTACTGACAGACACCAACACTCCACCACCAATTCTGCCTAATCTATCTTTCCTGAACACTGTCTGAGACTTCGTAAAAATTTCTGCAGAATTTATTTCAGGCTTTAGCCAGCTTTCTGTACCTATAACGATATCAGCTTCTGTGCTTTCTATTAGCGCTTGAAGCTCAGGGACTTTTCCAGCGCAACTACAACAGTTTACAACTATAATTCCGACTGTTCCTTGATCCAAGCACGTCCTGTAATTGCCAAGCACCCTTTGACATTGCAGCCCATCCCGCACTTTCCCGAGGCCTTCTAACCTAAAAAACCGCCCAGTCCATGCCACACAGCCTCCGCTACCTGTGTAGCCGCCAGCTGAGTGTAGTGAACTCCTGACCTATTCAGCGGAACCCGAAACCCCACCACCCTATGGCGCAAGTCAAGGAATCTGCAGCCAATACGGTCGCAAAACCGTCTGAGCCTCTGATTCAGACCCTCCACCCGGCTCTGCACCAAAGGTCCGCAGTCGGTTCTGTCAACGATGCTGCAGATGGTGAGCTCTGCCTTCATCTCGTAAGCAAGACCGGCAGCCTTCACCAAATCAGATAGCCGCTGGAATCCAGAGAGAATTTCCTCAGATCCAAAGCGACACACGTCATTAGTGCCGACATGTGCCACCACCTGCAGCTGGCTGCACCCTGTGCTCTTCATGGCATCCGGAAGGACCCTTTCCACATCAGGAATGACTCCTCCCGGAATGCACACGGAGTGCACACTGGATTTCTTCCCCTCCTTAGCCGCCATATCCCTAAGGGGCCCCATTACGCGCCTAACATTGGAGCTCCCAACTACCAGTAAGCCCACCCTCTGCGATTGCCCGGACCTTGAAGGCTGAGAATGATCCTCTGAAACAGGGCAGGCGGTTGCATCTGGCTCAGCCAGAGACAGTGCCTGAAACCGGTTTGTCAGACGCACCGGGGAGGCTTTCTGATCAGCCTCCGGGGACGCCTTTCGCTGCCTGCCACGCCTTGGAACGACCTCCCAATCAACCACAGGCGAGGGCTCAGCCCCACTGCGGGCAGCAACCGGGGCAACCACAGCGGCAGACCGATCTGGGGACAGACGGGATGAGGTTGACATCCCCGTGATACCCGAGTCCGGCTCCCCACAGTGGTGCCCATTGGCAACAGCCTCAAGCTGTTGTATGTAAATGCGTGAATATATTACTATGCTGACGAAAATTTTTTGGACACGGTTATATAAATAGGATTTTGTTTCTACAGATGTGTAACGCAAATTCTTGACCTGTGAATTTTTTTTATGAGACTGCCACTGTAGCGGAAACTGGTGTCGTAAATATTACGTTAAGACAGTTAAGTGACCACCTGCACGTAATGCGTCATGGGCACCCAGCTGTGCGACAACCACCTGACAAAAGAAATCCATTAGTGTGTGCCTTTCAGAGGCACAGGTAAAAAAAAAAGGCCATTATCCTCTCTATTGACATTTCTTTGTTGAAAGCGTCGCAAATACGACACGCTCGAACTTGAAAACATATGATTATACTGAAGAGCTCTTAATTTATGATATTTACTAAAATGCCTAATGAAACGAAGAGAAACATTACACGGCTATTGTCTTTCTAGTTGAGAGAAATGCCATATGGATTGCTTTATATATTTATTTACTCATTTTGTTTAATATCTAGTTTCTATCTGCACTGCAGCATTGGTTAAAATACAATTTAATAGATGTACTACAGATGCAGTAAATAATAACTTTACGATGTACTTAAAAAAACGAAGGAGCACAATAAGACTTCCCTTCACAGGAACTGCATA